>NC_047629.2:34731349-37231349 GCF_009650485.2 Drosophila albomicans | reverse complement strand
ACACTTGCGCTGCTCCATGTGCTTGGTGTGTCCGCACTTCCGCTTCGCTTTGCAGTAGCGTTCCCTGTGCCGGATGCAATCGTCATCGCACTGTGTCCACTGTGTCCAACGGCTGAAGGGATGCGCATGATTGAGCGATCGTCGTCGGCCACTCCAACGCTGATGACTGTGCGATGGCATGTGGAGACGATGCACTCGCTGTCCATTGTGCCAATGAGAACCATGGTATCTATGATGACCCAGTGCATCATTGAACTCGGCGCGTATGTGTCGCTTTGCTTCCTGCACAAAGCCACACTGCAATAACATAAAAAACACAAAAAATCGCAAATCTTTCATTGATTACTCGAGTCGCCAGCAAAGTTCCCCATTTGTCGAGCGTCGCAGACATCTTAACGATTGCCAAGGCAACAAAAAGACAACAACAAAAACGAGACCACAATTACATAGAGTGTATATATTTTTATATACTATACTATGCTATGCTATACTATATATATATATATATGCCCGCCAGTGTGGATAATTCAGGCCGCAGCCCCGCGCGAAAGTAGCGCAGGGGATGGAAGATGGAAGCGATGCATTTGAGGTGTCATTGCTCTCGTCTGACTCAGGGCGCTGCATCGATGCATTTATGCTTCCAGCTCCCAGCTAAAAATAACATAGATCTCCGCTCTCCCGGCACACCACATCACAGCACATCATCCACCAGCCAGCCAGCCAACATCGGGTGGCATATCCCTTTTTTCCTGCCTCAGTTTCAGTCGCAGTCTAATCGAAAATAGGTTGCGACTGCACGATGCCGTCGTAAAAATTGGCTCACAAGTTCCTGTTGTAATGGATGACGGACCAGCTCTAAAGGCACTCTAGTTACCCTACAATTAGTTTAATGTTTTTTCTATCTGTTTATGAGATCATCTCGCTCTCAGCATCTATGTGATATATTCTTCTCAAAATTGACATCCAGTTTTCTATATTTGTCTCCCTGTTAATGCACATTGTAAACTTTGCATTATATACAAATGCAGCCTTCGGGCATGCATTAAGAAAATTATCTAATTCAATAACTTTTGGATTAATTGAGGTCTCGGGCATGTAAATAATTTTAGTTTACTTTGGCCTCGGTCAACCCTGAAAATTTGATTCTAAATGCATTTGCAAGCCTTGAATTAAATTTACTACTAAAATTAGACGACAATGTTCCAATAATATAAACATATGAATTACTTAGTATAAGAAATTTAAAAGAATGTTGGTAAAATTGATACCCTAGGCTCCGAAAAGTATGCCTATAACCTTAGATTCTGTATTAAAATAAATTTGTGATTCTTTAAATGTTGAACTCAATACAAAATAACATTATTAAGGTTAAATTACCTTATAAGCAACCAAATCTTTTTAATATTTCCTTATTCATTCGTGTGCATTCATTGATCAACGAGGATTAAACGAAGGCAACTTTCAGAATTGTAATTGTAAATTTGAATTGTAACACAAATTTTGACAGAAAATAGTTAATATTAACACCTAGATTTTTAACCACATCCTATAAATTTCGAGTCTTTAAGAAACATTTTCGTTGAGCTCATCACAATATATTCTACCTTATAAGAAACAAATTATTTTACATTCCTCAAAGTAAAAGCTTTCTTTAGGTTCAAGCTATTCCCAGGGAATAAAGAAGAAATTAAAAACAAAAACCCAAATTGAAACAATTTAATAGCCATCACACCTTGTCCCATAGAAAGCTAGGTCATGCCAGAGTTGCCTAACCTTACCAATTTTGGTGATTGAACTGCGACTAACTGTAACACTCACTCACTCATGCGGAAATCGACAAACTGCACGAAAAATCATTCAAGGGTACTCGATACCGTTTCGTTGCCGGGGTCACAGATACGAGTATCTATCTATCTATATACATATACATATGTATGTATTTAACAGATATGTATCAGAACATAATATAGTAGACCACAATGGGATTACTCAATTTGGGGACCGAGATAATTGCTGCACAAGTTGTGAGTCGACAAATTTGTAAATTATTCACAGTTCGGCAAGAGAATTGTATTCGATTGACATCACGAATATGTGAATTCGGGGTTGTGTGTCAAGTGGGATTGCCCCATTGTTGTGTGTTTAGTGCTCACCTGACTTGGGACCACAAGCTGTAAGAGTGCCAGCCATTTGAATATGTTGTAAATTAGCCACATGGCTTTTATGGTATTATTATTTGGTGATGCTTTAGCCCCGATTCTTCTCTGAACAACAATGGCAAGCTCTGGAATTATAAAGCAAATAAAATCATTAAGTATTTATTTGGTTCTGCTGTCGTATTTAATACGTTTTTATTGCACATAATTTATTTCATTCAATTTCATTCTATTATTATATTTATTATAGGGAAATGAAATCATCGAGGTATTATTTCCTTCCTTAGATTTCAAGTTAAATGCTTAAATTTCGTTTATGTTTTTATTCTATTATTTTATTATTTAAATGTTTAGTATTGATTGAATCATTGATATAATTTTGAATATTTTTTGCAGTATTTCTAAATTATGGATTCATTTTTAATAATGATTAATTACTATTACTATGCAATTATATATTTATTTCCATTTATTCAGTTAATTTAAATCACATTATTTAAGAATTGAAAATATAAAGAAAAACATAAACAATTTCAATTCGAAATATCAATGAATTTTGATAAACAATAGTCTTTTGATGTATTATGTACATTCAAAATGCAAATCAAAAAAAAAAAAAACAAAAAAAAATGTTTATATTTCACAAAAACAACAACCGATCAAGATCAAGATCGCTTTGAGAGTGCGGGAGTTGATATTTGCATGTAAGTTATATAAGAACGAGATCACTGAAATGAAAAGATCATAAACAGATCGAGTTAATGAAATGTTTATGCTACTGTCAGTTTATTCACTTTGCCAACGAAATGATTGCATATGTTATGAGTACTCGTTATATCATATGCGAACATATTCTCTATGTGTGTAGTACAACATGTAAAGCTGGCACAGTCCAATGCTATGCCCGAGCAATTAACTTGTTTAATTTGGCCTAACTAATCGGCTAATTTGCGTCAAAAAAACAAAAAAAAAAATGAAGCACAATCACAACCAGTCAGATCTTTGGGCGGCGCACAATTAAACACAATTCCGATTTTTGTTTCGAATTTATTTAGAGCAGACAGTCAGACACTGACGCAGTCAAACGGCTTGCCCAGCCAGGGCTAAGTATCAACTACAAAGCAAAAATTTGAACTTGCAAGAGACCTTAAAAACTCGACGATCAAACGCGTGGGCATGAGAAAAAAAAAAGTGAAATTATTTCATGTACTCATGTAATTACAAACAGACAAACAGATGAGCAAAAATTAAAAACATAAAGATAAATTATTTTTAAAAATTGAAACTGCGGCTGCTCTTTGACGAATGCGAAGAACCCAAAGAACCGAACGCACTGAATGAGATTCACTCGATTCGATATCAGATACTACGAGTACCCGTTGAATACACTATGCATTGACTTTTGGTCCGTTGCATCCCCCCTTCCCCCACCCCCAATTAATATCATTAACTTCAAGTTGCACTGTGGAATTTAAAGTGGCAACAGCAGCACTTGATTATGCTGAACAAAAAACACTCACAATGTACTCGTATATTTATTTTTCTGAAACAAGTACAGGCGATCTTACGTCAATGTTTGTACGCTGACCAAATTTAGATAAGATTCATGTGAATACATTCAACACTCATTGCATATATGGTCACGTATTGTCCCTTTAAGGATGCAAACAAAAGGCAGACGGGGCAACAAAAATAAATCACGGTTTCTGGCTACTTCAGTTGAAGTTACACAATTCCTGTTTTTCCCAAAAGATTTCTGGGCTTTTACAGGAAGAAAGAATAAACCCAATCAAGCACACTTTCTATACCATTTGCATTGAATTCTCGAAGAGTAAACTGAATAGAAGAATACATACGTCAACTGAAAAATGCAAAAGAAATATTTTATACTGGATACCCAAAATATGTAAAATATAAATACTAAAATATTCGCATTTAGTCCTACAAAATTTCTTGCTCAAATTACAACATTTTCTCTGCCTACATATATCTACATTCTACAAACTCATTATACCTCTTTTTGACATAGATGAATAGGACCTTCCGAAACACTATATCATCAGTCTGTCATAAGTTTGTTTTGAGTAGTTGCTGATGCTAAAAACTGATGTGTTTTAAAATGTATCTCCAAGAGAATCTAAATTTAATTTCTATATGAATGATTGCATCAAAAACTATTTTGATTTCACATGAATTATATGAAAAACCAGAGCATAAATAGTCGAAGAACATAAATTATAGTCACATAAATCGTTGGCACGCAGAAAACAATGGTTTTAAAACGTATTTCAACAAAGTGTCGCCGCAAAACAAAAAGCGCTATAAAAACTTTAATCAAATTGTTGAAATTTAAAAGAATATCAAAGTGGTTTAATGACTTTCTGAGAACACACATTTAAAATAAATAAAAACACATAATAAAAATTTCAAATGAAAATTCGCAAATTGAGTAACAAATGTCATTCAAGAAAAACATATTTAGTATTTGTTGTGATTGTCGGTATAAGATTGCGAGTTTTCCAAATGATTGTTGTTTATTTACTCGACCGACGTCGTAATGGGTGTGTTACGCATGTAGTGTTTATGTATTCATAAATGAATGTAATCCTCAAATTAACCCCAGTTGAGGCCCCAACATGGCTATCTGACAGTGCGCCGGATCTCACATGGTTGAGTAACTGTCACTCTGGATTGCGTACGGAATGTTCGTATACCAAAAACTCAACAAAAAAAAAACATTATCAGAAACAAAACCACTAGAAACTATTCTTAAACACCTGACGACATACGCATACATATTTATGTACACACACACACACATACTCGCACACTCAAACATTCGTCTCCACATACATTCTTAATTTAGAACGCAGCGCGAACGCTAAGCATCCCAATGACGTCGCAGTCGCAGTCTCAGTCGACGTCAACTGCGACAGCAACTGAGTGTTGGAGATGTGGACGCGGATGCGTTGTCGGGTGTAAACAAACCGTTCGTCATAGCCATCACTGCGCACCCCTCAACACCGCTGAATGCCACAACATCACCTCTTAAGACCCCACCGAGTCTAAGTGCGATTAACTTTTAACTTATTAGCGCAATCAAATCCGATAAACATGGGGTATATCCATGAATCAGTAACACCCACAAATTGAAGCTGATCGATGTGAAATTCCAGTTCCGCCCACATCAATTATGATCTGTTCCATATATATGCTGAACATTTCAATAAAAAAATCACATAAATTGCATTAGAAAAACATATTGTAGTGTTTTTAGCAATTTATTAGATTTAACATATGTTTAGTACTACCATATGATCGATCAGCTAAAAATAAAGTAGTCAAATTACCAAACTTTTTAAAAACATCCAGAAGAATTATAATATTTATGCTGAAAGTAATTTAAATTGCTGTACTATTTAAATAGGAAAATTTAACTTTTGGAACACATTATTTTAATTAACTTGTCCAATTCTAAAGTGAAATCAGTGCGCCTAAAAATAAATTCAATAATTTGATTATGTTATGTTATGGTACAAAAACTATAAATTCCCAAGTTCAAGGGTTAACTGAAAAGACGGGACAATAAGAAATAGAAAACTGACATATAAAAATTAAATTGTAATAGAACCTGTAACTTAACTGGTTATGTTACCCTTGTCAAAAAGCTTTATTGATAAAACCTTCAATTTCAGGGCCTCCATTAACATGTCTTGATCTACATATGTCGCCGTTGAAATCAAGATAAATGTATTTTAAGTATGTACATAAGTAAATAACAAGGAAAACGCAAAAAATATTTTTGGCAGGTTCAACTGATTACAGGGTATTTAAAAGTGTTATACACTGGAGTCTACTTGTTGTATACACCTATGAATGGGCACTCATGAATGAAAAAGTACGCATTTGATTAAGCAACAACAACGACGGGCGGCAAAACGCCGAGAGAAATAAAATTGTAACAACACGTTAGTTAAACGCTCGATAGTCATCAGATTGGCCGCGCACCAGTTGCCAGTTGCCAGTTAGTCAGTTAGCCAGGCCAATGCCCATGTCTCTACTTGCTGTGCTAGCCACAAAGTCTGGCACTGCCAACGGGCCAACAGAAGCCGGCAAATGCAACTGACAGTCACAGCGGGGAAGGGGAGGAGGAGTGACGGGGCTTGCCTACGGGTCTGTTTAACGAAATGCAATTTTAATGGCGCTTACGAAAAATAATAACAACAACAACGACAAAAGAGAAGCCGAAGTATCGAAAATACGAATTGACGACGCTACTGTGGGGGGTTTGTTGTTGTGCTGTTCGCTGTTGTTGTTGCTTACGTCTCGAGTGGGCAGCGCCAGTTGTTAGTGGGCAGTTCTTGTCGTTCGTCTTGCCATTCGTGTTTACAATCGCACAATACATTTACAAACGTCTGTCTGTGTGAGTGTGTGTCGGTGTGTTTATACATGTCGTGTGCAGATGATGGGCAGCCACGACGGAAGTTGAATATGTCAAGTTGTCTGCCCATCCAGTTTTTTTTCAGTTTTGTTAATTTTGATTAGTGGGTTCTTTTTTTTATTGAGCCCAATATCGTTTTCGATTTCTGTTGTAATACGCAAAAAGCCTTTAATAGTTTAGTGCGCGACAATTTGATACACAAATAAGCACACACGCACACACACACACACAGATTCAGAGGCAAGTATTTATATTAGCGGATGTTGTTGGCCATAAATCATGTTTTGCCGTCGCCGCTCAAAACACGCGGCGATGCAATCGCAAAGAAGCTTCGATCACAGCGACAGCCTCGCTCCCTCCCCCCAATCTCTCCCACTCTAAAATCCGCAAAAACCCACCCCACACCACACACTATACACATCAGCAGCAGCAGCAGCACATTTTCAACACATGTATGCGTTTATTGCAGTCCATTTAGAAGATGCACACACACACGCACACACACAGTAAGATGTAAATATGTATATATTTTTCTGTCTGTCTGTCTGTCGGTGTGTACACACTGCTATTTTTTGTTATGAATGAAACGTTTATGTTCATAATTGGCGCAATGTCCCTTGCAGCTGCACTTGGAATGTACATAATTAAATATTTACATACTTGAGTATGTTTGCATCTCGAATGTATTATGTATGTATGTTCATATGTACATACATACTCGTGCATATATTTATAAAATAAAAATCAATGGAAACGGCATGACGACATCTAATAGAGGGGCCGACGCATTGCTAATGCCATTGTTGCGTTTTATCGCCTTTCAATTGAGCGCGGGTATGGTTAATGATTTTTTATTGTTATTATTTGCATGTTAACCAATCGAAGGCACCTTTCAATTAGAGGCTACTGCTGTCTGCCATTTACCTTTTTACCAAAACCAACAACAACAAAACATACAGGGTCACTCAGCTGTCGCACAACAATTTCCGTTAATTTTTCGCACACTTAATTTGATTTTAATTTTGGCTTTTTTTTGTCAAACACTACGAAATCTATTTCGACGATGGAAATACGAGGCAAGGAAAATCTCGAAAAGTGTTTTTCCCGATCGGTCAGCTTGCAGCTTCCCAACAACGCACGAGACACGAACACACAACCGATCGCGTCGCTGTCTTCTCGAGAACTGAACGCCAACGCCGAGCGTTCGCTTCAAGCCGAACGACAGCACCAGTGTTGCCAATTCTTCTGCTCATAAAATAGCTAAAGTAACATATGAAAAACGCTAGAAACCGCCAGACAATTAGGATGATAGCCAAAATATAAAGCTACGTTAGTAAAACAATATTTTTATGAATTTGATTTTTTTATTAAGTATTTTTGATTAGTAAATTTCGTCAATCATGCCCTATTCTATTGATCTGTGAAATTTGTTCCCGCACAACAATCCCAAATGGTCAATGGGGCTGACCAATGCAGACTTATGGTTGTTTGTCTTGGTATGTGCGTGCAATTCACAAAGTTTCGTATTAATGGTGCATTTGCAATATTTACAAAAGCATTTTGGATCATCGGCTGCACCTAGAGGCAACCAATTCTTAAAGAAGGGGTCTTGCAACTAAGCATGACGCGGTTTTTGTTTATAAATCTTGGGCATTTTAACTGCCCCACACGATCGTTTTGGAAATTGTGAAATACCCAGATGGTCATGTATATAGAGTATAAAACTAGTAAAAACTATAAATCGATAAAAATGAAAAGATCTTTTGGCATATCGACGTTTTTTACCATTGCAATGCAAAATTACTGCAAGGTTTTAAAGTGTGGCATAGTAAAACATAAAAATACACAAAGGTACCAGATGTTTTTAAAAAACTAAAGTTCCATCAGTTTTGTTTTGCAAATAGCTATAATTCCCGCTAGCCGCTAGTTTTCAATTTATCCCGCATTTTGCTTTTGAAAACCGTCAGATCTAGCGGGGAAATAGCTAAATTGGCAACGCTGGACAGCACACCAAAAAAAACCAACAACAACAACAACACCAGAGACTATTTTCCATATTCACACACACATACGCCGTTTGTGCTCTCGCACAGTGGGCCGAAAGCAGCGACATGCGGCGCAAGCGCAAGAAAAATAAAAGTGTAAAAACCCCTAAGCGTGAAATAGGCAATGACCAGGTGTTGACCTGGTTCTGTGCTCGCAGTCATGGTCATAAAGCAGTTAACGGATAAACCAAAAAAAAGTTGATCGAAAAATATTATTTAGTATGGGAAATACATTCTTCAATTGTAAAAAACTGTATGAATAGTAAACAAAACATTAATTTATATTTAAAATACATTTTTAATTATATAAAACTTGTTTTCCAGACAAAAATATAAGATCCTTTATGTCAAGATGATCCACATAACATTTATATTCAAAATAAATTTTGAATAATAGAAATTTTGGTCTCACTCACTTAAATATCCTTTTTGCTTTGACTTATTTCCTTTCTAAGATATTTATATAAATAAATCCCAACGGTAACATTTAGGATGCTGAAACTTTAATATAGCAGAGTCTTTAACACTTGTCATGTCATACATTAAAATAGAATACTTCGTCATTAAATATATATTTATTAATTTAATTTAATCGAACACGTAGAGTAAAAACTAAGATTTTGGCATCAACTTGAGCTTATCTTTTCGTAGAACTCAATGGCATCATCCTCCATCGTTAACCTCCTACCTATTGATAACAATGCCAAGCAGCGACTCGCTGGTTCAGTGGGGAACTCTGCAAATGTTGCATTTGCTCTGCGCCGGTTTCAGAGGATGAGGAACTTCTGCCGCCAGCAACAACAACTGTGCCCAGCACTAGTTTCTTGCCCATTTTCAACTTGGTCGCTAGCGTTATCCTGATCTCAATATTTTCCAGCTGTTCCAGGCTGCGCAGAGGAACCGAAATCGTTGCATCATCCCCGCCAGCGCCATCCCAATTGGTCGAGAGCGAGGGATAGAAAAGTTGTGACTTCCACGCATCCACATAGATGCCATGCTCAAAGATTGTGGTCTTCACATAGACTCGACCGCTGGACGTCGCCTCCAGTTCGTCCTTGACCTTGTTGGAGCAACGCATGCGCGATGTTGTCACCCTCAAGAGAAGCGTTTCCCCAGTTGCACTGCTGACATTGCTGATACCCATTTTCCGCTTCACTTCGGCAGTCATCCGTTGCCAATTATTATTTCCGCCTGCATCCTTTGTTATATCCTGCTCTGGCGCTGAATGCACCTCGGACTGTGTTTCTCCCTCGGCAAGTTCGGCAAGATCGCGCACTTCGAGGGCCAACTCAACCACGCCCTTTGCCGAATTTGTGAGCTGCAAAAGAGACAAGGGTCATGGGTCAGGGGTCATTCGCATGTCGTGTTTTTTGTTGTTTTTGTTTACTTTCGTCAGTTTATTTTTTGTGTTGAATTTAATTCGCGTTGGTTGTCGCAATCGCAATTTGAATACGTTAAATGTACTTTCTCTAGGCCAAATTGAAAGCGCATCTTAATTTCATTTTCATATGCGGCCAACACTCGGGTTATGAGATTTAGTTAAGTCATTGTTGTTGTTTGATGTTGTCGCTGTCAAATTGTAGTCTAATTGTCCAGTTCAACCTGTTGACGATTAACTTACATAGTTGTTGTTATTATTGGGCGTTGCTTTGGATACTGTTGTGGTTATATCTTTAATTGGTAGCCATAGCTCCTCGGTCGTATAAGTTCCATTACGCGGGTTGCGCTTAAAAAGCTTCGGCTCCAGATAACAGGTAACAGAACCTGCAATTAAAGCAATGAATAAGTTAAGTAATAGAAAATACTGTTTAAAAAAATAATTAATTGCATCAAAACAGTGAAGTATAATCTAGTACAATAATAAATGTTAAAACCAAAAAAAGAAAAGCATAGATATAAGCTTAGATTAATGACTTCTTCTACAATAATATCACATCTGAATTTTGGATCACAATTTTAGAAAAGATACTTTGAATATTAATGATGCAAATTATTTCAACCCCATATTAATATTCTGCCGTTTATATGTTAATATATAATGATAATGTTTAATAAATACATTAACAACATGTGCTCCTATAGAACATTCATATTTATGTTAAACGTTATTTAATTTTTAAAATCCTATTAAATTATTGAAACCGCATTACAATCTCAAAATGTTATAAAAGTTTATCTTACAACAATTAGTTTCCCTACTTAAATATTGGAAGTCTTACCTATATTTCGTCTGGATTCACTTATCGTCAAAGCCGGCATAGCAGTTCGGGGGCTTTCCGCTGACTTCTTATCCTTGCCTTTTGGCATCGCACCATTTTCGGGAGGCGCTTCGTTCGACATCACCCCCGTGGAAAGGCGTTGCATAAATGTGGAGCTTCTTTCTTTGAGGGAGCGATAGGTCTTGTTGAAGCGATTGAAGCTCTGCAAGTGTTACTATAACTCACATACAAACATAGATAATAGGTGAAACTTACAGCTGCGGGTAATTCCAGTAGAGCATAAACGGTAAAGACCAAGAATTGGCCGGCAAAGAGTTCCCCTGGATCGGAGTAATCGCCGTTAACTGGCTGCATATGACGTCGCGATGAAAATGCCGAGCCATGCTTCAGTGAAGGTCTTTGGTGAAAAGAAAATCATTAGCAGATGGAAATTAACACTTTTTTCTACTCACTTAATGTCTGGTACAAGAGGAAACTTGAAGTTTTCATTGAACTTTGGCCAAGTGTTTGTTTGAATGCTACTATCCAAGCGCTTGGTGCCTGGAAAGAGCTTAACCTGTAAGCACAATTAAAGAGAAACGCATTACAACACCACTCTCTTATACTTATGCTTCGGCTCTCTTGAACGTACCTTAATAATATAGCCCTGAACAATCTTGAAGCCGAAAAGAGAGGGCAGATGTCGGGCCGCAATAAGATGCACATTCAACTCGGGCATTGCAGAAGCTCCTCTGTCATTGCTGCTCTGATTCTGTGGCGTCTCGATGGTGATCTGAAAACCAATCTCCGGCTCCAATGTGACCGAGTGGCGCGCAGACTCCTTGGAATGCTGCCCCGGCAGCAAGTTGCGTAGTTTATTCATGACTGTCACACTGCACTGCAATTGCGATCAAGAACAAAAACGTAATGTTGACTATTTGGAATAGTGATTTCAGTGTTGCTTATCTATGACTCGCACTTCGTATTGATAAAGAAAATAGAGAACTTCCACCGCCGCCGCCACTTTGGCCACCCACTTCCAATTAGTACTAACTCTCTCACTTAAAAGTGAAGTACACAACCCATACAATAATTTCAACGCGCTTTCAACTTATCACATGCTCAGCAAGAGAGAGAGAGAGAGCGACCAAGGCTACTTAAAAGCTACGTTTGAACAAACAGCTGTTCGGCCAAAGCTCTGCTGTCGCTCTCTCTCTCTCTCTCTCGCTCGTTGTTGATATTGCTCTCTTTGCATGCTCAAAGCTTGATAACGTGCTAGTGCTGTAGTAGTTTATTAGTGCCTTGTAGCGAATTGGCCACTCACTTAGCAGGTTTATCTACATTCTACAATCGTAAACACAAAGTATAGTATATGTATGCAATGCATAATCACTGAAATCACATTTCTTTATCAATAATACGCGAAAAGAGAGTGTAATTTCCTTTTGAGTATGTAAGAGTCTTTGACCCTTCCAAAAAAATAAAATATTTCCAAGCACATGCAACTTAACTCATACATATATACACGTGTGCTCAATATATATAAATATATGTATGTAGTATATTATTAAGACTGATGACTAACAGCAAATATTATGCATACGTCGTGTAAGCTTTGCCAATACCAAATGTCATACCAGTAATACCGAAGGCGGAGTTCCAATAAATATATGTATTTGTTGAAATAAAATAATAAAAAAAAAGCCCGGTTGATATTCTGCAGTTGCTCAATGCTCAGATGATGATGATGATGAAGATAATGTTGACATGCTTAAGCTCCAACTACAGTGTGATACATTTAGCACAGACACAACAGAAAGCGCAACAACAACAATAATAACAACGACAACAATTAACAATCACTTGAGATGAGACTGCGACTGCGACAGCGACTGTGACGGCGGCACACGCTCCGTTCTGGGTCTCTTCACGATCGACGCTCGCGTTCAGCAGCTGATCCAACGCTCAACTGAAATGTAAACTTTGAAATTATTTCGCTGCCAGTAATAATAATAAAATGTAATGCCGACAGTCAGTCGCACAGCGCACATTCTCACAATTCTCTTAAGAAGCTCATATATGTGTGTGAGTGTGAGTGTACGGCTGCCTACATAAGAAGTACGCGCACACAAACAAGCGCACTCACACACAAACTCAGTTGAACTTACGCTTCATACTTCGAGCTTTGATTGTCGTCGCTTTCTTGCTCAAAAATGCAATAAGATTCTCTCACCGCTGCCGCTGTCGTGTCGCTGTCTTCATGTCGCCGTTATCGTGTTGCAACAAAAACAATTACGGGAATAGCAGCGATCATAACGTGAAAGCTTAACTGACTCTTGAATGCTCTAAAGTTTTATTAAGTTTGAGAAAAGTATGCTGACATTGTATAATTTTAATATTTTATATACTTTAATCAAGAATCAACGATTTCGATCATTTTCAGAGATTTTTATATTGTGAATATTTGTTCCTACTAAATTTTTAAGTTCTACTTTTATTAATTTTAAAATTCAATCTTTTTAAGTTGAATCATTCTAGTTATCTTTCATAAATTGGCAATCTTGAAAATTAAAAAAAAGCATGTTCTGCAGTTTAGTACTTTAAAGAGAATCTAAAATAACAACCCAAGTGATATTCAATGAATCATGCAAAAGTTACCTTATAATAAAATCAAACTGTAGCACAAAATTGCTTAGCAGAATTTTAGGAGCCCCTTTTTACACCTGTTGCCAAATATTCTACGCTACTTCCAAGAAATAAATATATGGAGATTTTCACTATCAATCGAAGCAAATTTTGCTACTTTTTGAACTGCATATTTAAATTGATTAATGCGATATAAATGTGCATATTTAATCATATTAAATGTAGAATGATTCCAACAGTGTATCTTAGCTGTCGTAGATTCTCTACTGTCTTAATCGTGCTTCCACTTTATGTATATCATATGCCCCATAACAACAACTAGCATAAGAGATGGAGAACACGCTTTAGGGTTATTCACCTTGATGACATACATTAAAATTGGGTAATGTTTCAACATGGTTCTGCTTGGATAGTAAAGGGTAAAGAAACCAGCATTATTTTAGATGGACTGTAAAGTAATATCTGTATTACTTTTTTAATGTGTGTTGTAAATTTAATAGAGAACTTTACAATAGAGCAACAGTGACTACAAAAAGAATAATACATTTTCTAGAGTTGAATAATGGATCGACTCACTTGGTGACAATAGTTTGATAAACTTCGCATTGAAAGGAAAACTTCAGTCGCGTTAATGAATTGAAATCAATTGCATATTTATCTAGAACTCTGTAAAAGGAAAGGAAAGTGGTCAACTGAGTTTGCCAATCATTGTATAATCCGTTTCCTTTCATCTTAAATTAATAACTACAAAATCTTAAGTTAATCATTGAAAGAACACTTTTAGAGAATGAAAACAAACATTTGATTTGTCAACAAAAAGATGTACATACATGTAAATATATTTAAATAGCATTCATACAAAATTAAATAAGGCTATGCATGAATAGCATAAATTGTATAGAAAGTATGTATAGTATATATAGTTATATCATATATCTACCTCTAAAACTCTATAACGCGTATAAACTTCAGTTTCTGCCTGGTGCTCGTGCTTTTTTTTTTTAAGGTATCTGCGTGTGTTGGGTGATTGTATAAATTTATTTCATAATTTAATATTTCTGTACTCAGAGTGACAATTTTGATGATTGTGTGAGTGAGTGTGTGTGTGTTTTTTTTTGTTTTTTGTCATTTGTATCAATGGTATTCTGACTTATGCTATAAACTTATTCAACTAGCCGAGAGTGTTTGGAGGGAGAGAAAGAGGTGATGAGGAGAGGACACTAATCCACCTCCAGTTTCCTAAAGCTACCCACGACGCCAGCATCGATGTCGCCAATGTCATTGCCAGCAAAGTTGGCCGCCTCCTTGGTGATCTCGATCTGCATGTCATCCAAGGCGAGAATCGCAGCACGACGCTGTTGCAGTTTCACCTTAAATTCGCGTATCATCTCAGCAATGGGCATGGTGCCGCCATATTCCTTGGGCAGAATGGCGGGATCGATCTTTGTCTTCAGCGCCTCCACATTTTTGTGCACCTAAGCAAAGAATAAAATACTGTAAGTTAAGTCTGCACATATTTCCAAGATCGTGGGCTAACTCACAATGATACGCTTCTTCAGCTTGTCACTGAGCATGGAGACGCCCAGCTCAATGATGCGGTTGGCATAGTGTGGAATGTTGACAAAGTGCGTCTGCTTGTGTCGCATGGGCGTCGAGTTCTGAATGCACTTGAGAATGCTGCGCAAATCGGTGAGCGACCACAGACTGACAAATCCCATATTCATGCCGCTCTCATCGTTCACATACACATAGCCAGCCACCTGGGAGTCCTCATCGTCCAGCAATGCCTCACAGATCAAGCTGTGCACTCGGGCCATCTGCACCGACGTGAACTTGTAGGGATCGAATTTCCCCGCCACCGAGAAAAGTATCTGCCTTCCGCTAGCATCGCGTTGTGGCAACGGCACCAAGTATCCCGCCTCAAAGATCTCATTGATGGCCGGATCATTGATGTCCAGCTGCTGGAACCACTGCGGAAACAGTTGGCGAATGGTCAGATAACGTTCCAGCATCTCGCAAGCGGCGGGCACCGAGAACTTCTTGGTGCGCAAAAAGCGCAGCAGGAAAACGGCATCGGTGCGGCACTTTTTGATATTCGGATGCTTGGCGATCCATTCGCGGAACTGTGCCAATGCCTGTCGTCTAATGTTCTCATCTTCGTGCAGTTCCTCCTTGGCCACCTTTTTCATCTCGGCACTCAGGCCGCAAGTGTAGGGGAAGTCATAGTCTGAGGTGCTCGAGGCGGGTCCGTCGAGCTTGGGTTGTTGCAGCACCTCGGTTTCCAGCACTGCAAAAGTTGAAGGAAAAATATTTCATTTTAGTAAAACTCATTATGGAGACAAGTTCATTTAGTTTTAATAGTGAAAATCATTAGAAAATGCAGCAAGTTTATAAATAGTGTAAGTAAACAAGCTAATCTAATCATCAATCTTATTGATGCCCTCACTCAGTCAAGAAACAATTTCACAACAATTATCATTAGCGTGGAACAGTATAGAAGAAACCTAAGCTAGCGGCAACATAGATAAGCAGAAAGTAACAGAAAGTAGTTCTTATGTTGATGGACAAACAAGCAGATAAAGAATAACCAAGTCATTTGAAAGGCGCACAGTTTATCAATGTATTTAATTTTGTTTGGGTAATAATAATAATAATGATTCATTCAATACACAAATCAATAAATGTTGCTTAATATACAAGCACTTCGTTTACTACGACATATATTTTAATACGTATACGTAATTTATGCATAGGCAAAAATTTATTAAAAATATAAATATGAAAATATATATCATTAATATTTCATTCTGAAATAACTATTGCATAGTATTTAACTGGTAAATAAACTCTTCTATAAATAGAATACGCTACGAAATCAAATCTAAACATTACGTATACGTAATATGTGCCAAGTGTAATATATATTTTAAAAGCAATAAACAATATTTTATAAAAAATTACACATTTGCTTTTATTTTTAACTTTGTGTTAAAAATTTAAAGCTCACATTAACTCTCATAACACAACACTAAATAATTAGCAACAATAAACCAATAATTTAATAAACAAGTTGAGTGAAAACATTTCGAATTGACAAACAAACTAAATAATATTACGTGATATACGTTGAGTGAAAGATTTACAATTTATAGATTAGAAACGTGTTGAATATTTCAACTTTTTTCAAACTCATTTTTTTCAGAATAAATGCATTTCTTTGACAAATGGTGTCCAAATGGGAAGTTCCCTGATGAGGCAAGAAATGCAAAAAAAACATTAATGAATTTTGTAACTGATGAAGGCTTAGTAAGATTTGTGTCGTGTTTCGAGCCGTGTCGAATTGGCCATCTGCAGCGCAGTAAACGTACAATTACCGTTTATTACGTATACGTAATGCATGATACGAGTACGGCTTTGGTGCAGATATCACTAATTGTGTGGTTGGCCTTGGCCAGCCATGTACCACAGACAAAAATACAACGAACTCTTGGCTGTCAACAGGTTAACTAGTTGTTTACACACATACCCAAATTGCACGTTAACTGTAGAGTACACTGTGAGAAAATTGGCATTGCCAAAAAAAAGGCCAACAACTTAATTCTGCATAATATTTACAAATGACAAGCACAGTTTGTTGAAGCGAATTCTTGTGGCAAAAACATGCAGCGATTGATTATCGAATTAAGCATGCACTTATAATTAAAAATCAAGTTTTTTCGGTGTTGCAAGATGTTTGGAATTTTTGACGAACTTATGCATTTAACCTTAAGTATGGTCAAGAGAAATATAATTTATAAAAAACAAGTTAAACTTCAAGTTCATAATTCATAACGGAAACGTGTTAATAAAGTGTTAATTAAAGAAGTTTTTATTGAAAACCTTTATCAATACATAACTAAGAAGTGAAATTTTTATATATATATACATCCTAATTAACACATTTAGTTGATAAGCTGTTGTGTATCATAGTATTTTTAAGAGATTAAGGAAAATTTAATGAGATCAGTATAATATGCCTTTAAATAGAAATATGTAGGGAAAACTCAATAAGATCAATATAATACTAGTAATAGTTAGCATTACAGTTATAAAAGTGAAAGTAATATTTAATAATAAATAATAAGAGCTATGAGTAATCATCTCGAGGAAGAACTCAAAAATGTGTCGTAGTTTTTATGAATGAAACCGAATGAGTTTTGGCTGCTGTGTAAATTTGTTTTGCAGTGTCGGATTATTTTTTGTCTAGGGCGGCAGGCAGCACAGCATGTGGGCATTGGGTCATTGGCTTCGATTGGAAGTGAGGTCTGCAAACCCCGAGTGTGGGCACAAAGTGAACCACCTGTTGTTGCCAACAACATCAACAACAACAAGAAAAAAGTCGCCCGTTGCCAAGTTCAGAGACAAACAATTTGAAATGGAGCTGTGAACGAGGCTGCGACATTGCCACAGTCAGCGGCAGAAGCAGAAGCAGAGGCAGAGGCAAAGGCAGCAACAAATATAATAGTCGAAGCTAAAGCGAAAAGCTGAAACTGAAGCTCAAGCTCATTAACTGCGGCCAATGCGTTGTCCGCTGTTGTTGTCCGAATGCTGTTACCGGTCCATTGACCATGACCTAAAACCAAGGGCTAGTCGCTTCCAAGTAGTATTTTGCATATGAACACACAAGAGACAACACAACATCATCCGATCGTATAATTCAATTTCTACATGCCCAAAAACCCATTTAACTGCCGAGAGCAAAGACAAGACGAGAAGGTCAAACGAAAAGATAAACCGAAGAAGATTATTGCAGTCGCTTCAACTGTACTTATTTACATATGCATGCATGTACGAATACACATATAGACATGCCTATTTATATGTATATCAAGTGTTGCAATCGCATGTGCGTAGATTGGTGTGATGTATGGTACATTTTGTTTGCCATCATCATCAGTCCCAGTGAAATGAAAACCATTTTTGGTCAACAAACTTTTTATGAGCAATTCATTCGGTGCCCATAACCAGAGCCGTTTGGACGCAAAATCAGGTTTATTTAGGTTTTATATTTATTTTTTTTTTTCACTTTCATGGCCTTCACACAGATTTCAATGTACACGGAGCAGAAGTTGAAAATGAAATTGAATTGGTAACATGCCCTAGCTATGGGCTATGCCCAGATTACATGTTCACTTACACACATACGTACATACAAGGTGTGTGTGTGTTTGTACATATTCGCAGCACATTGACGATTGCGTTTTTGGGTCACACACACCCATATATACAGCTGACTATGCATGTGTGTGTGTGCGTGACAGCTGACAGGAGGAGAGAGCTTCAAAAAGCTGCGCTTCAAAAACGTGCAATTTATATTTTCTTTTCGCTCACTCTTTCTGCATCCGCTCTGGCAATTAGCCTAGCGATTGCATAACAGCATAAAAACCGACAAAGCGACAAAACGTACCACAGCAACAAAAACAACAACAACAACATTTACATTTACGCACGCCTGCCTGTAATTGTGAGTGTGTGTTTGTGCGCGTGCGAGAAAAGGAGAGGAAGAGCGCATGAGCAAAGGCAAAAGAAATGACTCAAAGAAACAGGTTTAAACTATAAGAGAGCTTTCAACTTACACCCCACCGCCCCCTCCACCCATCAAGGGGGTTTTAGCTCACTCGCACTTCAAAATGTGCTTTTTTTGTTGTTTGTTTTGGTTCGATTTCAATTTTCCATTAGGGCCTTGGCAAAATTTTTCTTTCCGGAAACTCATGTAACAAAAAACACAACTTGAATTGTGCTTTAAAATACTTGTGGCGCATGAATAGTAAAATTACACACAAATATTTACATAAATATATAGTATAAAGCATCCACGTGATCTATTAGCTTACACGCTTACAAGCTCGTCATTCAAAATGCCAAGTTAATGAACGAAATTGTAAGATCATCAGCAAACACAAATCTAACAGATATTGGATAATTAATAAGTCGCCTCACGTTCCAAACTGATCGTTAGCGTTAGTGATTTGCATTGGTCAAGATCGTTCCACAATTGTTTCGAGGTGTTGCGGATATATAGCTATGCGTACACAAAATATAATACTTCAACTACATATATATGCGATAAAAGTTAATGATTTCGAACTGATTAAAAACGTCAAGACTACACACACCACACACACACACATACACAACAAAAAAGTATGTTTCGTTATTATGGCGCTTCAGTCGAGGTCAAAATATTGTGTGTTGACCGTTAATGCAGTTGCCAAACTCTGCTCGCTATGAATATTAATTAACGGCCAACACATGCTCTAAGTATATGTTATGTACACATATCTATAAAGCTACATACGCTTTTCATTTACTTTGTTTTATGGCGTTGACCAACTTCGATGGACAAGACCTTGCATTGCGCGGCCTATAGCTCTGGCTTTAGCTTAAAATTCAAAACTTAACGCTGGAATGGCTGCCAACAACTTGAGTAATTTTAATTGACTTGCCACTGCAATCGCACAAGTACAATTACTTAATAATCCCCCCTTGCTACCAATTGAATTGAATTTTGCATTGGGCAAGAACAATAACAACAACAGCAACAGCAGCAACAACAGCAATGATAATTGCCCTACACTTTTCCCAAGTGTTGGTAAATAAATAAACATACGTAAGTACACACTGTCAATCGACCAGAGAAGAAAAGCTCATGTGCAATGCGAGATCAACGATAAACGCGGCTGCGCATGCGTTTCGAGTGAAAGCGAAAGTTTTTCTTCAGCTTCGGGCAGAGTTTAGAGTACGACAGTTTATTTCAATGTGTGTGGGTGTTGTTATTCGCTCTGATATCCTTTCCCCCATTATGTAACTGTAGTGTGTATACATGTGTGTGTGAGTGTGTGTGCAATGCTGTTGATGATGATGATGATAATGATGATGAACTCACTTTTCGATATATCCGTACAACAAGTCAAGGTTTTTTATTTTTGAACAATCGCGCGATCAATTTCACAACTTGCAAAAACTTATATAAATATGCTTTACTTTTTATATGGACGCGGCGTTGCAATATGCCAGTTTGAAATTTAATTTTGTTTTTTTTTTTGGCTATTTATTTTATTTTTTTGCTGAGCTTTCGAGAGCGCTGCAGAGCCGACGGACGTTGTGAACGTGGTGACGCTTTGAGCGAAACTGCCTATTTTCGGTTAACTGAAAACTTATTTAAGCCTCGCTCACTACATTTCCACTCAAATTGGGCTTTGAGCCAATGTCTCTGCTCTGCTCTGCTCTGTCAACTACCGAGCAGTGTTGGCTATGTGAGTTTGTTTTCGTCAACTTTGGACTTATTTAAGATGATGCAAAATTTTAATTTTAAATTAAAAATAATATAAACGAAAATTATAGACAATTTTTTAAATACGTTTTTGCTCTTTTTATTTTTAATACTTATAATTACTCAAATTGTCACAAAAATATTGTTTTTACTTGAAAATTAATCCTTATGAACGCTCAAATTGTTTATATATAATAATAAATTTGTATTTACAAATCTATTAACTAAAATGTATCTCTTTGTTTCATAAATTTTTTAACAATAATCTTAAAATATTTGTATATCCAATAAAACTAGCTTTTTTCTTTAACAAAGTTGGCAGCACTATCAACCGCTGTTGAGCTTTATTCGTTTGAGTTATAAACAAAGATAATTACGTTGTGAGTCTGCCTCATATCTCAATTAAAAATAACTTTCCTTGTTTTTTTATTCCTGGCCTGCGACCCACTAACTGGGGTATCCAATGCAAGGCAATTTTAGGTGGGGTGGGAATCTTGAAGACCTGTCAGTAGCCAGCAATTTGATTTAAAATCTAAAAATGTACTAATTTTTATAATTAACTGACACTGCTGACGTAATAAGTTCATAAGAATAGCCCCGTGTTCTGACTTCAAACGCATAAAAAATGTTGTTTTATGGGGGCGAAACGTCTCCACAACTCTCACTCTAATTTACATGCATAAGTTAGTTAAGAACTTGTACGAACAAATTGAGATATACTACTTAACGAGCATTTCTAAAGTCCTTATTCAATTACTTGCTAAGTTTACTCACAACTTCAACAGATAATAGAAAAATTTCAAGTACTTCTCAACACATAATTTACATGAATGAGAAGACACTCAGCTGCTCAACTCTCTTGGGGCCTTTGTGTGGGAGGTGTTAATAGTGAAGGGGTGAAGGTTAATGTAAAGTATCGTCTATAGTGTAAAGTGTGGTGTGTATTGTGGGTGTTTGGTGTTTGGTGTGGTATAAATCGTCGAGTGGAAAATATAGTAGACTGTGGAGCAAAGTGAAGTAGAGTTCAACGAAACTGCGTAGACTGTAAAGCTGAGCGTATTGTAGATTATAGTATAGAGTTCATTCCATTATTTATATATTTTTTTTTGTTGTCGCAACGCGCCTTCCATATCAGATTTAATGCGTAATGAAAAGAGCATAAAGAAGCATTGCGCTGACTGGAATTCAAAAGGTGCGTTTATTAACCTCGGTAACAACCTTTGACTTTCAGCAAGATACACAAATATTCTAAGCTATTACCATAAAGAATACCCAAACAAAAGCGTAATAGTTATAGGGCAAGATCTTAATAACAATGGGATAAAGTATGTCTACTAATTTACTTACAATGAGATGGATTTTTACCTCTCAATGTAGAACAACATGTTAATAACATTCTGTTAAGTTTTTATCTGAGATATGTTGGCTTACTGTAATTCGGATAAATCTTAACATAACTCGGATAAAAGCCTAACAGAATGGCGTGTTTACAGCAGCCAAGAATTCAGCAGTCCATTGAGAAAATATTATTGCAATTTGAATGGGCTAATTATATTTCGAGAGTGCCGAATAATCTGCAAATAATTGGTTAAAATCATCCAATTGCTTCCATATACATACATATGTACCACAATTAGAAATCTACGCTGTTTCATGCATCATTTCAGCTTGTGGCGCAACTAATCGCAGTCACATAAAATTTATCAACTTTGTTTATAATTTGCTACACAACAATTTTGGACGACCATGTGATTACAACAGATTAATCTTTCCATTCCCTTTTCCCCTATCGATGCATCTATTCATCGCCCTCGTCCACCTCTTGTTCCGTTGGCTCCGGTTTAATCGTTTGCCTCGTCGGACGTGACTTTCGCTCCGGTTCTGGTTCCGGTTCTTGATCGTCTTCCTCATCCTCTCGCTCGAAGGGATAAAATGAATGCTCTTTTACAGTTTCATATTTAACTATTCTAGGCTTGGGCTTGATGCCACGCAAGGCGCGAACATCGTTCTCATTTAATTGAAAGTCGAAAATGTTTAGGTTTTCTTTTATGTGCACGGGATTGCCAGCCTTGGGTATGGGCACAACACCATAGTCAATCTAGGGGCGAAATGAATATTAGTAGAACAGAAAGATGAGCAAGAAAAGACAATAACAGAAAATCAAATACATTAAGCTACACATTTTTAGGGAAATGCTTGAAAAAACGCAAAAGACTCTTTTTCACTTATCTATGTATGTTTAAAGTAAAGGGTCTACAAACTGTTCAATTTTAACAAGATCTACGCAATTTATATAGATTTCAAGAGGTTACAGCACACTTACCAAAAAAAAAAAGGGTATCATCTTCAGGTGTATTACAGTCACTTAGGTAAAGGTGTTAATAGCAACGGACACACAGATCGACGGACGGAATAGGTCCTCAATGCTTAACTACACATATTTTATAGTATAGAAGTTGTCTTCTGCTGTTTGTAATAAAATTTTGTCAGTTATTAGCAAATTATTCTACCCTCACAATGTCAGATAGCGCCTAACCAAAATACCCCTTTTAACCGACTTGATTACGGATATAACTAAGTAATCTTTACCTTACCAAGTAGCGAAGCACAATCTGCGAAGCAGTGCGTTTGTATCGCTTCACCAGACGCTTCATGCCCTCGGAGAAGAAATAGATGGGTGTATGATCGTCTCGATTTGGTTGACCAAGAGGCGAATAAGCAGTGACAATGATGCCATTGTAGCGACAATAATCCACTAAATCCTTTTGCATAAATCCTGGCCAGATTTCCACTTGATTAACGACAGGTTTTGAGGAGCTGCATTGAATAATGCGCTGCACCTGCTCCATGTTGAAGTTGGAAACTCCAATGCTACGCACCAGGCCAAGCTTGACCAGCTCCTCCATGGCGCGCCAGGTGTCAATATAGTCAATCTCTCTTTAGGCAAATAAGACAAATGAGATAGACTAACTCCGAAAGTGAACAACTTACGTGGTTTGCACCTTGTCGCCCTCCAAGGGAGTGAGAATCTCGTCGCACATGTGTTTGTAACCCACAGGGAAGTGCATCAGATAGAGATCGATGTAGTCGAAGCCCAGAGCATCCAGCTGCTTCTCGCAAATGCGGCGCACATCCCGCGGATCATGATGTATATTCCAAAGCTATCAAAAAGCTGTGAACCTTTGAAGCAACTGAGGGCTGGACCAGCACTTACCTTGGTGGTCAGAAATATGTTCTCCCTGGAAACATTTCCCATCTGAATTTGGGTGCGTATGGCCTCACCCACCTCCTTCTCGTTCTCATAGCTGTAGGCGGTATCAAAGTGGCGGAAACCCGTCTCCACTGCACAATGAATGGCCGACAAGCATTGATATCCCTTCAACTGCAGGATTGAATATTAGCAAAGCAACATTTGACAGCACCAGTTGAGGACAATTTACGGCATAGGTTCCAAAGCCCAGGACAGGCATTTCGTAGCCACTGCTCAGCTTGATCTTGGGCGCCATGAGCAGCGTTTTTTCGCCACACACGGGTTTATCGCCCAGTATCAATGCCACCCGGGAATTGGAGTCTTCATCGTCCTCACACGTGGTCAAACAGCGTGCTGGTATCATATCGAAATGCAATCTCAAATAAATCTAACAAATTTGTCTACAAACAAAATTCTTAAATTAATCTGAAAGTTATTTCAATTGGAATTACATACTTATACTTCAAACAAAGCCAACCTAATGTTTGATTCCATGTATCTGATGGATGCATTTAGCTGCATAGCTAAGCGAATTAAACTTAAGTATATTTTTGTTGGTAACAGCAAAATTCGTCAATGGCAACTTCACTTTCTTTGATACCATAAAACTGTCATAATTACTAATTTCATTTTCTATCTTAAGAATAATTTAAGCTACTACCATTTAGAATATGAAATACATTTCACTTCAAACTAACGACTATCTCACGACAACATTCCAATAAAATTTGTACTTTCACAAGGCTATTTATTATTTAATCATACAAGTATTTACAAAAGCATTCTTTTAGGTTTCCAGCCCTAAAATTCAATGGCAAATGGAAAATACTTGTGGTTACGAGCCTTGATCAGATTGAGGGGCACCATGCGTTCTCCAGTATTAAAGCTATCGAGCACAGCCTTCTCCTCGTCTGTCAACGAAAAATCGAACAGATCAAAGTTTTCGCTGATGCGCTTCGGGTTCGACGACTTGGGAATGGGAATAGCGCCGCTGTCAATCTACAATAAAAGTTTAATCACAATCAGTTATGATTTTATTACTGTTAAATTAAACTTTAACCCACCAGATAGCGCAGTGCCACTTGCGTTGTTGTCTTGTTGTACTTCTCAGCAATCGCCTTCACCTTGTCCGAATAAACATAGTCGGGTTTCTGCTCCTCGGGTCTGGGACGTCCCAAAGGAGTGTAAGCTGTCAATGTGACATCGTGCTTCTTGCAGAACTCAATCAATTTCTTCTGATTGATGGCTGGTGAGCATTCCACCTGATTGGTGACTGGCTTAATCTCACAATTGTCAAGCACACGTTTCAGCTGTTCGCTGTTGAAGTTGGACACGCCCAGACTGCGCACCAGACCACTCTTGACCAGCTGTTCCATGGCCTTGTAAGTGTCCACGTAATCTACATCGCTCAGCAACAGCGCACCATCTTCGTCTTTGGGCAGCAGTGTCTCCTCATTGATATACTTGTAGCCCACGGGCATGTGCATCAAGTAGAGATCGATGTAGTCAAGGCCGAGATTAGCGAGCTGCTTGCGACAGGCACCCTCAACACGCTCGGGGTCATGGTAAATGTTCCACAACTAAAATAAAGTGGTTATTAGCATCATATTTTGATGTGTATCTAAATTGAAGTCGTTACCTTGGTGGTTAGAAAGATGTCCTCGCGCTTGACCACACCCTCAGCTATCTTGTCACGAATTGACTGGCCAACCTCAGCTTCGTTCTGATAAAAGAAGGCGGTGTCCAAGTGGCGGTATCCAATGTCAATGGCATGTTTGATGGCAATCTCGCCTTCTTTGTTCTGAGACTGCAGGCGAAAATGAACAAATGTAATAATAAATATGACGTTGTTGGTACAGAGATAAGCTTATCTTATCTACTATGTAATTATGCTACATAGCCCCAGGAAATGACAGTGCCAAATTTACAGATGTCACATCTCCCGACCACCTTTAATTATCACTAATGAAGACACAAACGTACATACAGTGAAAACTCCCTAAGCATGTCTGTATGGGGATATGTTACTTGTTGAACAATAACAGTCCGATCTACAGATATTCCACAGTATTTACTTAGGTGCAAAAATATTATACCTTTCATTTTCTTATGATAGCTAATATATTTAATAATAATTGTTATAATGAAAAACTATATAAAAAATCAGTTACATAAACCATGAAATATAGCATCAAATATTAATTTTCATGGCTGCTTTTTCTTTATAAACAATTAATTGATGATAATCAAGGTCAATTTGACATGTGTACATTGTACACATATTTAATAGGGTACAATTTGGTGCATATGTCCCGCAATTGTTCGTATTAGTATTAGTACATATTTGTATTTGCTTTAGTACACTTACTGCATAGGTTCCCAGGCCCAAGATTGGCATTTCGCGGCCATTGTTTAATTTCACAGTCGGTGCGAGCTTCATGACTATTTATTGATTAGCAATTTAAAATGAAGAAAACACACACGCATTACTTACTTTTACAAACAACTCTGTTCATATTCTTTCTTACCGTCGAAATGGAGAATTTGGGTTTATTTATTTTAGCACAACCGGCAAGCACTACGTACAAAATGCAAGTGTGATGTCAATTTGATTTCGTTTAGCACAACCGGCCCAAGTTACTAGAACACAGAGAGATGACACTATCGATTAATCGTATTGAAGCTTCTCGAGTAAAAACAAATTACTTATCATGTGTTATTATGAGCTAATTTCAGAGATAACAAAACAAACACTGTGCGCAGTTCCAAATGTGCAAAAAAAACGAATTTTATAATTGATTTTCAGCAAAAACAAATTGTACTTTTCTTTGTATTCAATCGGGTAGTGCTGACAAACGCTTCGAGTGATCGAGTTGCATGGGTGGCAACACCCTAAAGCTCTCATTCGTGAGGAGCAAGAAGGAGAAGCACGACTTGGAGAGTATGAATCGGGTTAACATCACTGAGAGCAGTGCCCGATTGAAAGGTCTAAATTCCCTTTCGAACTTGAACTTGTATTTACCTTGTAAAATTACATTTAGGTCTTAGTTTATAAGGGTAATGCGATAGGTATTAATTGTTGTGTGGCCGGATATTCATTGTGTAGTGTTTTGTAGATATGCCAAATCGCTTAATTTTGTTACTGTCTGTTAAATAAGTGTTGAAAAGAAGGTGTTGATTAAGAAGTAGTGCATTAGGATTAATATACAACCCTTAATATGATTATTGAAGTTTTTCATGGCAATGAAGTGGTTTCATAGGAAGCACTCCAAAATAATATTAAATAAAATATCAATCACAATAAAAAGTCTTGTTGCAAATCCAATTCGGAAATCTGTAGTATCGATGCTAATCAGCTGTTAAAAAATACTCATACTGATAGGGCTGGTATTTATAGACATTAAAGTTTGCGGTCACACTGTGTGACAAACAAACTCAAACCTTTCGATTGTTATGGAAAAAACAAATCCCAATAACATGGAGGACAACGCGGATATGACACCAGATGCAGAATCATTCAATGGATACGGTTTCAATAACTACACAGCTGCTGAAGCATTCATACAAGGACTAGCTGGCATGGTCAACCAGGGCGACGTTGAGACAATGATTCGAGCACAAAAACAAATGTGAGTACAACAACGAAATACCTCCTATTGCCACCCACAAAGACCAAATTTGCTTTAGGTTGCAACGCTTTGAGAAAACCAATGAAATGCTACTAAATTGCAATGCATTGTCGCAGAGCCGTTTAAAGAGTGCTAGCGAGGATTTCAAGCGGCATGTTAAGCTATTGAGTGAAATGAAAAAAGATCTGGATTATATCTTTCGTAAAGTTCGCATCATTAAACAGAAATTGCAGCAGCAATATCCTGCCATATATGCCGAAGTGCAACCACAACGCAGCAGCCTTGCCGAAGAAGCAGAAGATGAAACTGAAACCGCTGCAGCAGCCTCGCAGAATGTGGAGCCAAGCAAAGTGAAAGCAGCTGCTGATCCTGCTGCTCCCAAGAAGAGCGACGCCACTATTGAGTATGTGCAGATGCAGGAGGCCATCGAGAATGGCACTGTCGAGGTGGAGAATGAGCTGATCAAGCGTGTGTGCTCCGTGGAGACGGCGAATCCCAATGACTCCTCCGACTGCACGTCAGAGGACACTGGTTGAGGCCAATATCAGTATATGGACTCGTTACCCAAGGACTAGAAGGTAGATGCAGGCAACTTTTGATTCGATAAAAAGCAAGCGTTACATGTGCATCCGTCTACCTATCTGACCATCTGCGTTAGCACCTAGATCTCATAGTATTCCACAGTCGAGCACACTCGACTAATTCCCTTGTTTTAGAGATAACAATACTGTAAATATTACATATATATTTATTAACTAGTAAATTATGTGCTAATAGTTAGAAAATAATTTGGTACTTGTACTGCTTGGGTACCTTTGAGATTATAACGCGTCCA
Organism: Drosophila albomicans; assembly: GCF_009650485.2. Classification (NCBI taxonomy): domain Eukaryota; kingdom Metazoa; phylum Arthropoda; class Insecta; order Diptera; family Drosophilidae; genus Drosophila; species Drosophila albomicans. The sequence goes on along the minus strand of NC_047629.2, from coordinate 37,202,837 downwards.
TCATAGCTCAAAGAAGCAAATATCCAGGGATCAACATTGCTCCATTCAGCGCAATAAACCGAATCCTCGTGTTGATCAAATGTTTGTAATAGACCATCAGAAAGGACTTTATGACGTTCCTGTGCTGATGCTTCACTCACATCACTTGGCACAGCTTCGGAGCTAACAGAACCAGCACAAGTAAGAAGCACTTTGCAATCACTTGAGCTTGACAAGATGAGCTGATCGTGGAATGTATTAAAACGCACGGACCACAGCCAATGCGAGTGATCGCTGCGCTCAAACACTGGTGCTTTGACCATACGACAATCCCACACCTTAAGACAACCGTCGTCGCCTCCAGTGACCAGATGGCACTGCTTATTGGGATTGCAGTCCAAATCGCGCACCAGCTGACCATGTGCGTCATCTATGCTCCAGGCACAGTGCTGGGAATCGCGCACATCGTAGGCACGCACACTGCTATCGTGCAGCACCACAAACTGATGGCCCTGATGATGATGCGACCACTTGCCGCTGGTGAATGACGACACGCTCTTGGCGCCACTTGAATTGCTGCTGGCCTCGGCTACTACACGAGTTGCGGACTCGGCGCGTTGCATGATTGCCAACTTGTTGCCCGCAACACAAGCAATAGTCTGCTCTTGGCTGGGATGAAACTCAATGGTCTTGACTCGATCCCCCAAGCTGGCGGTGTCCAACACTTCAACTTTGGCCCAGGGAATATATTCGCTTTTTAAGGGTTCATTGTCGGATGCGTTGGGATCGTCTTCGGGTAATGTTAATAATGCTGCCTGGGACAACACTTGCGCTCCTTTCTGCACATTGTAAACTGATGCCAGCAAACGTGCGTCGTGTGGACAACTGTTAAGTTTCCACACTTCGCCCAAAGCATGCTCAAAGATCTAGAATGAAAATCACTTAGAACTTTTTCATGATTTACTTGTCTGCTTACCTTGGATTGTATAGTACCCTGCTCCTCATCGTACTGCAGCAAATGCAACTGATTTGTGGGCTTTAATGAATTAGTAGCAATAAAAAAGCACACGTCATTGCTCTCCCCGTATTGTGGCGTCAACGCTCGAGCTTGCAACTCCAAGCCGTAAATTAAACTATTCTCCTCCATGTCAGACGCTTTTCAGAAAGCGACGTAACTGATTGAATCCCGGGGTTTCTTAAATATATTTTAGAAAGAATATTAATTATGAATACCAAATATAGAATTATGAAACTTTTTGTTTACGCCCGGCTGTGGCTTTTGTTTTTGTTGTGGCCGTTACAAGGATGCGTTGGCAGCTGTCGATACATAGTTATCGAAATTAAGGGTGTCGCCAACTGTTAACCTAATTGAATTATTATACTGTTTGCTAACATTTATACATTTAAGTAAACACTAACCGCAGACCGATAAAATGATCTTATTTGCAAAAACAACACAATTCAAGCAATTTGTATTAGAGATGAGCTCATACCGATAGACGTGAACAACATAGTAATATTGATGCTATATTACAAATTCATATATCGATTTTTATGGCAAACATTGATGACTTTTGTATTCAAATAATAATATCAAAAATGCATTTATTGTTGAAGACAATTATTCGATGAGATGGATTAAAATTTTTAGATCCCATAAAAAAATCTTTAGCCAATTAAAAATCAATACATCTGATGCACATGAAGCAACTGGCAGAACTCAGTAGCTACTTACATTAACTTCATGTTTAACATATATTTGCAAGCAAAAATAGGTTCAAAAGTATATTTATTTTGTAAAAAGTCCATTATTGTATGGGCGTTCATTATATTTTGCAATTATTTTATAGTGCATTTATGTGAAGCAGTATATTTTTTAAAGTGTATGGTATATTTTAACGGTCAAGACGCGTCGCAAAGCTAACGACGCCAAAATTGTATATTGTGAAATGATTCAAAGACGATTTATTTGCATATATTTTGGAAAAAATTAATAACTGATGAAATTACGAGGCAGAGAAAAGGTATATTTATTTGATTTACAATTGCCACTCACTATAATGGAATTATCGACTCGTTACAATTCAGCTACCACAAAATACAACCCTGTGCACGCTCAAATCAACACTGTGTGTTGTCTCCATCCATTTTGTTTTAGTGAAAAAAGATTCTCAAAAGTAACAGACGCGCATTAACAAAATTCTCCATTTACAGTATAAATTAGTGAAACTAACATTTGGCTTACAACCAAACACAAGCAACGTAACTAAATTGCCCCCGAGAGTGCAACAAACGACGCGCAATGGCACAAAACATCAGCCCTGAACAGAGTGGTGCTGGTGGCAGTAGCAAACACAGCGATGACTCGCTGCCTGTCAAAGACAATCATGCTGTGAGTAAAAGGTAAGGCGCCAAATTTTTATAAATGCCCCCTCTCTATTTATATGTATATGTACTCTAATGATTTGCATTATTTGCCCATAGACTGCACAAAGAACTCATGAACCTAATGATGGCCAACGAGAAGGGCATCTCAGCATTTCCGGATGGTGAAAACATCTTTAAATGGGTCGGCACTATTGCAGGCCCCATAAACACGGTGTATGCGAGTCAAACGTATCGCTTGTCGCTCGACTTTCCCAACTCATACCCGTATGCGGCGCCAGTGGTTAAATTCCTAACTCCATGTTTTCATCCCAACGTCGATCTGCAAGGCGCCATTTGTCTAGACATCTTGAAGGACAAGTGGTCAGCGTTGTACGATGTGCGCACCATATTGTTATCGATACAATCGCTGCTCGGCGAACCGAATAACGAGAGTCCACTGAACGCGCAGGCCGCCATGATGTGGAATGATCAAAAGGAGTACAAAAAATACCTAGACGCCTTCTATGAGAAGCACAAGGACACCTAAACCTAAACCTAGCAAGCAAAACTAACTACTACTACAACAACAACAACACCAAAACTGGCAGCGACCGTTTTATCCTAATTCTCTATGCTCATATTGCGGCGTATTTATTTACATTTCGTGGATGTCTGGTGCTTGCAACACCAAGCACACCACTCTCAACACCATCATCACCACATCCCCTTATATTCCCCTAACTCACTTATATTTCTATATATTATATAGTTTATGCTAATTTTGGCTCATGCATTTTATTTCTTCCCTCTCAACTGTCATTTTTATAGATGCAATTCAATTTTTCAATTATTTTTACAACCAATTATTAAATTTATATAATGTAAAGTGGTATGTATGTAATTCTCAAATCTAAAATAACTAAAAAAATACCGTCTGTTTCATTAAGCTTAAGGCAAAAGTTTTAGTTAATTGTTTTTTTTACAAATGATTTTTGAACTACGATTATTGTAAGGCGGGCTTGTGCCAAGACATCTGTTCTGTACTGATTTCAAGATAATACCAGATTATCTTGCTGCAAGCCCAAGCCCCAAGCATTATTATGTGAATGTTAGCTAATTTTATAGTAAACCTCCCCAAATCGATTCCCCCTAAAAAACAAAACAACTGTCACTTTTAGTATATGTATTTACTTTAAAATCAGCCGACTTTCGAAAAGAAAATAACAAAAATATAAGAAAATTTTTTTAGTATTTCAATGGATTGTACTTTTTACATTGTAACAAAGTTTCGTTAGTAAAGCAGAGTTATTGAAATCACATACTATATACAATATAAATAAAAGCGAAATAATTGATCAGTAAAATGTTCTTATCATAAATTTATCCCGCTTCATTTCATTTTGTTTCGCAGTTTCGCATGCTTCTTCATAGTGTGATTGCTCAGCGCAGCGCGAGATTCAAAGATGCGTCCACAACGACGACAACGCAAAGCTGGCTTATGACTATGACGTCGCTGTAGATGATCCTTCATATTCTGATTCGTATAGAAACGCTGTGTGCAATAGCTACACTCAAACTTTCGCTCGCCCTTGCTCTTGTGCACCCATTGATGACGTGTAAGGTGAGCTCGTCGACCATACGACTTTCCACACTTGTCACAAATGTGTGCAGCACTCGACTCCTCCTTGCGATGACCCCGCCGTATGTGATAGTTGAGACTGCGTGCCGCCGTGTAAACCTTGTTACAATTGGGTTCGAGGCAGGCATAAATCCTTGCGCTGTTCTGATGAACCTCGCGGAGATGAGCAGTCAGCAAATTGGCTCGTGCATATGTCTTTCCGCATTCATCAAAGGTGCACTTGTAGGGCTGTTCGCCGCGATGCTTCTGCATGTGTGCCTCGTACAAGGACATTTTGTAGAAGCCACGTCCGCAGATGTGACATTCCGTTTTGTTGCGTACTCCACGGGCTCGTTGGGAAGTGGGAATCCGCTCCTTACCCAACGTTCCCTTGGCGGTTTCATCTTCTACGATATAGACTTTTTCCTGCAAGTAAAAATAAGTGCATTACATTTAGGTGCGAGAAGGAGCGATTACCTAATGATGTACCACATAAATAATAATAAATTAACCAATCTAAGAATTAAACCAAGTTTAAGTAACAGGTGTAAGAAACACAAATTTTCTAAAAAAGGGAATCAATAAAACATAAATTTAAGGAGTTGGTTTGTATTATATATTATGAAAAATGTTACACTTTTTAATAGGAGGTTTTCATCATTCTAATTTTGGCAACAGTGCGTATGATGGATATGATTAATCGAGTCTTTCAAATCTCATAGCTATGTAAGAATTAAGCAAAAATATTCCTCCCATAAACAATGATAACGAAGTTGGTATATTGCATAATTATATAGGTCAGGGACAATAGTAAAATACAACTACAAATTTCATTTGGCGTTTAATTGTGTGTGTATGCAAAGTTATTCATACACTTAATTGAATCCTGCTGCTGCACAATTGTATACAGATAGAAGCGCCATAAATGATTTATCAACACTGGTCATAAATGTGGTCGCGTTATCAATCCTTTTGAAAAGCGCGCGGCAAAAGCTTTCAAAGCTGCCATAAAAAAAAACAAAACCATCCGTATCTATGTTTTGTATGTGTGTGTGCACATTTCCATAAAGTAAACATACATATGTGAGAGGTAGTATAAAAATATCAACAAATGTTCTCACGCCAATAAAGTGTTTAATGTCAAACATATACAAATATGTATGTATGCATGTGTGTTTTGTCTTCCGTATCCAATGTGCATACACACAAACATATATAGTTTACAGTTACAGTGAACACATATACAATCATAATTAGGCGATGCTAATCAAGAACATGCGATTAGATTGTACCGAACTTGTACACACACACACACACACCCACATATGCACTTCCTAGCAACAAACACTTACGATTTCTTCGATGACCAGCGATGATTGAAGCTGGGCAATTTCTTCCACATTAGGGGACTCCAGCGGCGTTTCAACAATAGTATTTTCCTGAATTTCCTCCACATCCTTGGCATTCACTTGTAGCATAATTTTGTCAAAGTTTCGCTGGGATTCCTCGCACATGCATTGGAAATCATGGAATTTTTGCACTAACTGATAACAGCACTCACAGATGCACTGCAGCACAACGTTGCAGCTCAAGCTGCTGTCCAGCAGAGCCTGAGGGAATCCTTTCGCTCGGTTTCCCATGCAACCCAGGAACTTGACAGCTAAATCTTTTTCACGGCACAAATCGTAGGACACATCTTGGCTGCCAAGCAGCACGAGGCAAGCACGACATAGTGACATTCTGCTCAAGGAATTACAGGCAGAGGAAGGTTCATTTGTGTTTGTAGTTGTAGTTGTATCTGCAAGTGCGCGGCACGCGCTTGAATTTCGTTCTGATTTAAACATCGTTGGTTTTGGGCTGCATTCGCGCTAACCGGTCTGCTATAAATTGACTTCAATTACTCGCAATCACCGAAAACAATAACAAAAGCCCAACGTCGACCACCACGGCGACGACGACGACAGCGACAGCGACGCCCGTGCCCTCCGCTGCTTGGGCTTTCACTGCGCTGGATAATAAAAGCTTATTAGATGCTGCCCATGTCGCTGCTGCTGTCGTCGGCGCCGCTGCCGTCGATTGAAAAAACTGTTATGTATCACAGGGCGATTCGGTGTGGTGCTAAGCTTTTCGGTCCTAGCATGCCAACACAGGGTGTCGCGTGTAACGGCTACAATTCAAACAGGTTGCCATGAGTTCATATTTATAAGTTCATTTAATTTGATTGAAGATTTTCATTTCCTTTCAAGTTGACTGGCAAGTTATTTAAATATTTATGAAATTATTTAAATTTAAATTTACTCGGCGTAAATTATAACACCAAAATAAGCTCCAAGCACGTATTAAATTTTTGTTTCTGTTCACCTGAATTGCTAATAAATTGATCAAATAAAAAAGATTGCAAGCTTTTACATTTTCATTTGTACTTACCTCAATGGCTTCTAAATTGATCGAGTAAATTAACAAATAAGAGATTTCAAGCTGTTATTTATGTTTATTTAAAAATCGCACAAAGGTTATTAACATTTCAAGACCTCAAATTAAATCATGCTTCTTAATACACGAATATTTGTATTTAAAGTAAATAATTAAAACTTGTCATTTTTATATGTTTTATACACTTTTCTTTCCAAAACGTACAAAAAATTAAGATAAATGTTCAAATTAAATGAGTATGACAACTAACCGATAAATACTATATGACATAGGACATACAAAAGATTCCTAAATGTAGACATATGAAACTTAAACGCTATCTGTGGTCATAATGGAGCCAAGTGTGACAGACGTGGCCACCGAAGAAATGGTTTCCATGGAAACATTAAGCTTATGTTTGAAAGCCTGCAGAACATCCAGATGATAAATCTGCTGGACACCAGACTGCTGATCTATGGACAACGTATAGGCATTTGTGTCGCCACTCGAGGTCAGCAAGGTTGGCATATAATGAGGTAAGTACAAACGCTGCATGTCGGGAGCATCATTGCTGTCCGCATTGAGACCGCTGGCCAGCTGTTTGCTGTAGGAGCGTTGCAGACGCATCACCTGAACATGCTGATAATGCGAAACATAGAGAAAAGGTTCACGATAAACGAAACCAGTTGGCGCATATATCCAATTCAAGTCGTAGGGACGTGAACGGCAGCCAAATTCATCCACAAAGACGCCACATTCGGCAAAGCAGAGCAGGAATTCCTGTCGTGAGATGCGCACGGCTACAAAAGGTTGACACTTGATCGTGTGCTGCAGCGACTTGTCCGCCAGATCAATAAACTCCTCAGCAGCATAATTATCCAGATCGATTTCGTAAAACTTATCCGAACTGACAATAGCCGAGTGGCGTGTATAGAAGATTGAGGTCACGGGCGTGGCAGTGTCCAAAGCACGCACAGGCTTGAATTTGTGCAGCTTCAGATCATATTTGAGTATGACAATGCGCGAGGAAGTCGCTGCAATGGCCACCGAATCCAGAGCGTTCTCGGTTTCATTGGAGATCTGCACAAGTTTCCACTTTTCGCTGGCCGTGCGATTGGCAAAAGGCAGCTCAATTACCGACGTCTCCAGCGATGGTTTTTGGCAAGGAATAGCGCTCTGACAACGTGTCTCCAGCTGTCGATAGTCGCATTGGTAGAGCTTCTCGCCACTGGCGCCCACCATAATTGCCTTAGCCAGACGTGTGGAGATGGACACATAACTGACGCTCTCAATGCCAGCAATATGCAGCAAACGCTGGGTTTCCACGTTGTAGGCAAACAAACCATTGTTGCATCCAAACAGCAAGATCTTTTGTTCCACAATTTCATAGGCGCAATTGATCTCAATGGTTTCCCCCGACTGCTGCACTGCACCATTGTACACCAATGTGCCCAAGTAGTCGTCATTTGAGCTCTTTTCACTCTCAGTGGTGTCGCTGCTCAGCGCTTGCAGCTCCTCGCAACTATCGACGATCGAAGGCGCCGTCGGAGTCACCTTGCTGCCGCATGACTCGCTGACATTAGAGCGACATTTACGATGTGCAACCTCCTTGCATTCCTTGCAACGCCAATAAGGTGAACCCACAATAATCAACTGCTCACAGGCCAGACAACTCATCTTGTCCAGCTTCGACTCGTGCAGCGCCAGCTCAAAGCGATGATGTGTTGGCTGTGCTTGCTGCTGCTTCTGCGGTGACTTTGATTTGCTTTTGACTTCCACTTGACTTACGGCACGTTTCAGTTGCGTCTGTTCTTTCTCTTTGAGTGGCGAACGCGGCACGACAGCGATGCTGGCAGGGCGCGACTTCTTGTCCTCGCTGTGGCCATTTGATTTGCTTGGCGATCGCAGCAAAGCTGTACCTAAAATACAGAGTTAAATTTTACAATTGTTCTTTTATTTTATGCCGTCTGCTGCTAACCATTCAACTGGTCGAGTTGCTCCTGCAACGTCTTCGAGTGCTTCTGCTCGCGACGCAGCTCCTCCTTGAGCGCGCGATATAGAATCGAGGACTCCACATCATTGGGCGAGATGTTCTCCTTGGCATTGCTGCTGGAGCCAAAGATTTTATCGGCCAGCGTTTTTTTCTTCTTGGCGGATAAGTCTTCAACTTTGAGCTGCAATGGAATAGTTAATATATTATTTAATTAGCTAAGAGCAACTGCAGTGATTAATATTCATAGTTAACTTAAGTATTCGACACTTGTTTAATGCAGGTTTACTTTAACTAGTAAAAACAGATGCAGAGAAATGTTAACTTATTCAATATTAACATCCGTTTTTTGTCTTAAAGTTGTAATTTTGGAAATCGTTCAAAAGTGTCGGATTTTAAATAAGAAAAAACTTAATATTGGTACAACTTAAACTCAAAAAGAATTACCTGCAAGTAGTCAATCAATTTCTTGTGCTGAGCCAACGTTGCCATTGACTTAATGTCGCGCTGCACAAAGTATTGCTCCTTCTCCTGCAGCGTGTTCTGCAGCTCATCGATCTCGCTGTGCAGCCCAGTTTGCACCTCTTGCAGCTGCTGTAATTCCTGCTGCAGATGGCACACCTCATCTCTGCTGTGGAATAGGTCACTCAAAATGCGCGCATTCTCCTCCTTAAGCTGGAAGAGTTCACGCTCGTACTCTGAGTTCTGAGTCTGACAATTGGCGCTTTGTGTTTCCAGCTGATCTGTGCGCTCCTGAGCACCGAACAAAGCATTCGTCTGCTCCACCAGCTGTCCTTGCTGGGCAATCAGTTTCTTTTGCAACTGCTGCAAATTCTGCTTGAGCTCGTCCAGCTCTACGCTAAGAACTTGAGCACGCTGCTCGGCCAGACGTTTGCCCGACTCTTGCACTGCGAGTTCCTTGCGCACTTCGCTCAACTGTTCATTGCGTTCACGTAACTTGTCGTGGCAGGCTTCCAGTTGGGTTTGCTGCTTCTTGTTGCGCTGTTGCTCCATCTCCAACATGGCCTCCACTTCGGTCAACTGATTGTCCGTAATGCTGCATGCGTATTTCAAACGTTGGAAGTTGTTCGTCAACTGCTTAATCTCCGCTTGCAATGCCTGGCTGCCTTCGCCCACCACAACGCCACGTTCACGCTCCTCTTGCAGCTCCCGTTGCAGTCGCTTCTGCTCTAGTCCTAAGCCATCGCAACGCAGCTGCGTTTGTTGCAATTTCTGGCGCAGTTCCGTGGCCTGCTGCTCGAGTTTGTGCACATTGGCCAAGTGTTCAATGATCTCCGACTTGCACTTCATGCGCTCCTGCTCGGCCTTCTCCCACATACGATGCTCCTTGAGCACATCGCGCTTACTTGCTGCCAACTCGCCTTTCAGCTCCTCGATGCGAGCATCGCGTTGTCGGAATTCGTCCTGGGAGGATTTGAGCGCACGCTGCGCCTCGTCTCGTTCGTTTTGGGCTTTCTTGACGCGATCCTCGGTCAGCTCCATGCGACGCGCAATCAATTTCTTCTCAGCGAGTGCTTCCTCCAATTGCTTCTCTACTTTCCATAATGAGAGATTCGCTGTGCGCGCCGCCTGACGCTCCACAATCATCTGCTCGCGCACTGCGGCCAGTTTATCCTCCAGTTTCTCATTCTGTCGTTCCAGCATGTCGCCCACAGCAGTATTGCCATGATGGGAACCTCCATGCGACTTCATTGGCGATAAACTCTGCTCGTTGAAACGCTCCAGCATGTGTTCCAGCTTGTTGACCAGCTCTTGAAGTTGATCGGCGCGTGTCTTTTGCACGCATTCACCTTCCTTGGCCACAGCGAGATCGGCACGCAGTTGATCCTCTATGGCATGAAGTTCTGTTAACGAACCTGGCGCTGTTTCATATGGAGATGTTTGAGATGCTAGCGACGATTCTGCCAAATTGCAGCGACACTCTGCGAGCTGTAATATAAAATTATATAATTATAAACTAGAGATGTACTCCAACCAAAAAAGAGAGAGAGATTCTAAAGTAATCTAAAAGAAAACAGTAATTTTTAGTTAAAATTATAATAAGATTAATTATTTGAACACAACTCCAAAAAACCATTTAGCATATTATTAATTATTTTAACACAACTCCAAAAAACCATTTAGCATACGATTTTTATCTAGACCAAGATAGCAAACACAATTTTTAAAGTGTCACTCTTAATTCGAATTTTATCGATGTAACACAAATTTTGCGCCTTGAAAAGTTAGCTCGATAGATAAGACAAGAGTAAAACTTCTTTATCTTCTACAACAAGTCAAATTTATAAAAAATAATTAAATATATTTTCCTACCTGCAGTTCCCGCTCCAAGCGCACACATTCGGTTTGCATCTCTTGAGCTTCCTTTTTGGCATTATTAAGCTGAGTTTCCAGCAAAGATTTGCCAGCACGCAACTCGTTATTCGCTGAAATTTCGCTGTTGAGGCGCTGCAGCAACTCCTCAATGCTGCGCTCCGAGGCGTGTTTGGCTTCCTGCGTTGACTTGCTCGAACTTATTGATTCATCTAACTCTGTGCGTATGTCCTGCAGCTCCAGAGTCATGCGTCGATGCGTGTCCTGCGAATCTCGCAGCTTGTGGCGCAGTTCCGTCATCTTGTTCTCATAGGTATCCCTCAAATGATTGACCTGTTGCTCGTTATTCTTCTCGGCTTTGTTGTTCTGCTCCTTTAGTTGCTTTAGCATCTCCTTGTAATTGTCCAACTTGTCTGTCAGATGCTTGCATTCATCGCTCTTCGCATGAAACTCCAGTTCACGCGCTTCCAGTTTCTGTGTAGTACTTGCGAGCTCCTGTTTCTTCTCTGCCAACTGTTTCTCATAGCGCTGCTCGGAGGCAATCTTTGCTTCCTCATATTTCTGTCGATTCAAGCGCAACAAGTCTGTGATTGTGGCTTCCTTTTTCGACCACATCTCCTCGTCAATCTTGGCCGAACTCTGCAGCGTCTTGATTTGAGTCTTGCAAGTGCTTAGCTCCATGGTTTTTTCCTTGATAATCTGCTGCAATTTCTTGATTTCAGCTTTGGCCTCTAGAACAACCTGCGATTTGCCGTCTGTCTTTTTAAGAGCCTGCTGTGCTCTAAGCAAATCTTGTTTGAGCACTAGAATTTCAGTTTCATGTGATTTTAATTTCGTTTGCAAGTTCCTCAGTTTTTCCTGTAGCTTTGCGTTGCGTGACGATTCCGAATCATCGCCTGAAATGGCGTCATTTTCCATATGCACAAAGCTGTAGCCAATGAAAGGTAAATCTTTGCCACTAAAATCATTCGATTTCATATTCGAAGTCAGCGATTTTTTCGTTTGCTGCTCTCTGCGTGCCTTATGCCGAATGCCATCCTCAAAGTTGGAGATGTCGTCATCCGACTTAATAGTGGGTATAATTGGCGGCACCTGGGAGCGAACTGTGCTCCACTGTATTGTTTCAAAGAAGGGATGCTTTACAATCTGTTCATACGACAGACGATTCGTTGGATTTGTGACCAGCGAACATATGAGACTCTTGAGATTGCTAGAGATTTTTAAATCGCTGGGAAAGTTAATAATCTCCTTAAGGCGACTCTCCTCGCAATGCGAGAGTATCTTCGAGTACGTCTCATGGACATTGTCTTCATGGAAGGGCGTTATCTCGCAGATGAGCTCGTAACCAATGATGCCCATGGACCAATAATCGCAGCTCACCTGCTCAAGAAATCACAAAATTGAATAAGAATCTTGTCTACACATTGTTCACACCATAAAATCATACAATTAAACTCACGTCATGCATGGATTTGGAGAGCTTATATGTAGATATGGTCTGCAAGAGCTCAGGAGCAATATAATCTGGTGTGCCGACAGGCGAAAGACTGAGCACATGACCATCGCGATCTAAGGCAGCGGCATTGCCAAAGTCCGCCAGCTTTATGTGACCAAAGCGATCGATGAGAATATTCTCGGGCTTAATGTCGCGATGCACAAAGCCCATGTTGTGAAGTGTGTGCAGAGCCAAGGTCAGCTCGGCTAGATAGAAACGCACCAGATCCTCATCAAAGGGGCCATGGCGTGACATTAAGCTGAGTAGATCCCCACCAGGTAAATACTCCATGATTAAATACAAGTTGTCATTGTCCTGCAAGCGGTATATCAAGGTAAATATATATATTTAAATGGAGAATATAAGAGAAACTCACCTGAAAGGCGTACTGTAAATTGGTAAGCCACTCAGAGTTACGACGAGACATAATATCGCGCTCCACTTGTGATGTGGTTACCATGGATTTTTTTATCTTTTTCATGGCATAAACATCCGAGGTTTGACGTTCCACAACCAAATGCACATTGCCAAAATATCCTTTGCCGATCAATGCCTTGATCACAAAATCATCGGCATTCACCCGTAACTGACGCGTCTCCTCAACGATGGGACGAACTACAATAACAATAGTAATAATAACAAACAATGCTGGAATCCGATTTCTAACTTACACTTGGTCACAAATTCTGCAATGTTGCGATCGCGCTTTTTGAGCGTCTCCTTGTCACACTCATTGTACAGCAGACAGAAGGCATCGAGCAGTCCTTCCCTGCACACGGCCTCAGCGACAGCTGCACTTGTGGTGCTAATGGGCACAATGCTGCGTCTTGTGGCGCCCAATGGCTTCTGAATGGCGCCAACTCCTTTGCCGAGAATTAAATTATTGAGACGCGTTGTGCGCACACTAATTGGATCGCGTTGGGGCGGCATTTTATTGTTTATTTTGAACTTAATCGAAATTTAAACTGCATAAATTAAAACGTGTATTTTAATATTTCAAACACAAGGAAGCCATTGAGAAAAACACAAGCGACGCGCAGTTGAGAATTCAACGTTTTGAATGTTGTACGAGGTGACCGTATTGAAATTTCAAAATACATCACTTTAAGTCGGAAAATATACCGAAATATACCAGGTTGATGATTGTCTAGTTTGAATTGGTTTCGTCACTAGACAACAAATTTACCTAGAAATTACCACATTTTATTAAAAAGCAATTTCTTTACGAAGTTCCTCTGGGACCTATTGTTAATATTATTTTATGTATCTAGTCTAACGATTTATTTAAACTGTTTAAAAATGGTCACACTGTTAATGCAACATCAATATTGTCGCTATTGTATTGTTGCATTGGGAGTCAAAATAAAGAAATACTTCTTATAATAGCTGAAAGAAAATTGTTCATTTATTTAATATTTTGTGTATATCCAGTACAATTGGGATTTTATTAAAATAAATGCTACATTTTTGAAGCCATTTTTGTTTATGCAGCCCCACTTCAGTGCGTTGTGCAACACTATCGAAAGCAGCGAGTGTGGTTGTTCGTTCGAGTTTCTTCCACTTTCGACGGGTAGGTTTTTGCAGACGGAAGGTGAAAATTTTCCACATTACGAATTGCAAAAATTGTACATTTTAACTAATTTATTCTTTTGGTTCAATTAATTGTTCGAATTGTGCATAAAACTGAACACATTAGAAAGCTGTCAATTGAAAGTAAAAAAGCCGACATTTTGAATTGGAAACTTGGAAAGTTATTGCGTGCTTGCTGCTCTTGTCAACGTCGAAAGGTTGAAACTGCAGGCAGCAGCAGCAGGCAACTCAACTCGCTCGTCAAACGGGGCAACGTCGCGCTCGTTATAATTGTTTGCTTTACTTCATTATTTCTACGATTCGTCGACGATTTTTGTCGGCCAAGAGAAACAGTTCTTTTTAATTTCATTCGAAGACTTTGTTGGTGATTTATAATCGAGAATTAATACGTGCGATTGAAAATCAAAAAGATGAGTGGCGGATTACCGGAGTTGGGCTCCAAAATCAGCCTAATTTCGAAAGCTGACATCAGATATGAAGGCCGCTTGTATACGGTAGACCCTCAGGAGTGTACCATCGCTTTGTCGAGTGGTAAGTATTGTTTCCCCCCATATTATTTGTATATACACTTTATATAGGGTATAATTTTTACAGGGTAAAAAATAGAGATACACTCTTGCATTTGCATAGATGCATGCATAAGTATATATGTATGCAAAATGCGTGGGTGTACAACGTGTGCTTTAAAACTAAAAAAAAAACGGTAAAAAGAAAATGGTTTCTATGAACTTTTTTTGTGTTCACGTTTTTGGCTGCTTCAGTTAGTTTTTACAGTAATCGCCCAAAGAGCGGGCACTCGGCGGCAGTCGACAACTCGCTCTCTCTCAATTGCGCTCTCTCCCTCTCCCTTATGCTTTTTTGTTTGTCATGTTGTCGAAGCTCAGATGCTGCTGTCGGTCGTCAGAGCAGAGATAGAGCTTCGGGTTGTACAGTGTTGCTCTTGCATCCCCATGCATTACATTATGATGTACCTACATACATATATACATACATGCTTGCTTACTTTCGCATTTGCATGTGTACGTATGTATGCACGCTTCAAAATAAATATGTACACACACACACATTTGCTGTACATGCGTGTGTGTAGGTGTATTTTTATTTGCAATTGCACTGGCACATATTCTCACATACTCATGTTTGGGTGAACGGTTGAAAGTAAATATGTGTGCATGTGTGAGTATAGTTCGGCAAGCAATCAAAAATTGTTGCAAAATTTTTGGCGCCAGGGTTAAGCAAGTACCGTTAGCGAATGCAGAGGTCAAAATGGAAAACGAAAACAGTGCAGTACAATAATGCACACGTGATCCTCACGCACGAAGCAGAAATAATCGTCAGTGTTCTTAGAGCAATTAATTAAAATAATTAGCAGCAATATTATTAACATAACTTATTCCAATAGGCAAACATTTTTTCATGAATTCAAATTGAAAATCTTTAAATCTGAATCATTATATTCCAATTTTTTTTTTTTGTATTGAGGTTATAATAAAAACTATCAATCCATCTACAAACTAAAGCATGTTTATTTTTGCTCCCCTTTCTCCAATTTAACAGTGCGCTCCTTTGGCACCGAAGATCGTGACACTCAGTTTCAAATAGCGCCGCAATCGCAGATCTATGATTATATTCTATTTCGGGGCTCCGACATCAAAGATATTCGCGTTGTCAACAATCATACGCTACCGCACCACAATGACCCGGCTATTATGCAAGCACAGTTGCAGAATGGTCCCCAGGTGATGCCCCAACATTTCCCCATGAACGCACCACAGCAACAACAGCAGCAGCCACAACAACAACAGCATGCGACTCCATCCATGGGTGGCAACAATAGCGGCGCATCGGGCGGAGCACCAGGCAATGCCTTTGGCAACGGTGGCAACCCCTTCGGCGCATTGGGAGCTCCAAGTCTCGGCCCCGGATCGTTGGCGCCTGGCGCTGGAGCACCTGGCAATGGTGGTGGACCCTTCATGAACATCGGCGGTAATCAGCAGCAACAGAAGCCTCAGCAGCAGAAACAACCAAGTAAGCTTTGCAACAATTATCTTAAACTAAGGAACTGTCACTTAACCTATAGTCCATTAAATAATAAACAATCCAAGTAGGCTTCGAAACAAAATATTTATTTCACCTGCGACAGCTACATTTATATAATACAAAAAAGAAATCGGCAAATTTTAAAATAAAGCGAGTCGTGCGACGCTTTATATAATCTCATGATTCTCAAAATACCAAAAACTGTTTAACGTTTAGAATAAAAGCTGAAGCGACTATTTAGACAATTTTATAATTTCAAATACAAGCAATTAGCTTGTAGAAAAGATGGAAAGATTTCTGGAGATAGTAATCGTCTTAAAGATATTGTTTGGTTAGTATTAATGGAGGCTAATGACTATCACACACACACACACACACATCAACACACCTGCAAACACACACACACAAGACACACATTAATATAAACAAAATTTGTGCACTGTTCCTGTTTATATGGAAAAGTTTCCGTTTTAGATATGCTGGCGAGCGCATCGCGTTCAACAACACCCATTAGCCTGATTATCAGTCCCACGGCCGATATGACCCAGCAGCACAACCAGCAACAGCAGCTGCATCAACAGCAGCAGAATTCATTGCAAGGTCTTGGTGGTGGTAACAATGCGCGCGATGCCGGACATAAGCGCCAAAACCACCAGCAGCAGCAACAGAATCAACAGCAGCAGCGATCTGGCCCGAATATGCAACAGCAGAGGAACAACCATAACAATAACGATTTCTACAATCACGCCCATCCACAACAGCAGCAGCAACAACATCAACAGCAGCAGCAGCGTGATCGCCGTGATTCAGGCCGTCAATTGGATAATAATTACAACAATTACAACAACAACAATCAACAGCGTAATCGCGGTGCAGTCGGAGGTGGCAATGCCATGCAACAGCAGCGCGGAGGCGGCGGAGGAGGAGGCAATGGTGCATGGAATATGCATCGTGGCGGCCCACAGAATTCCAACAATATGATGATGCGCGGCAATCGCGGTATGGGGGCACGTGGCCCAGCGCGACCCAATCAGGTAACTAAATAAATAAATAAATATATCCATTACGTGATTTTGGGTTTCGATTGTGTTATTATATATGTACAGCAATTTCAGGGCTATCGTATGCAGACAACTAACCAGAACAGGCCTCGCAACAAGATAAAGTTTGAGGGTGACTTTGATTTCGAGCAGGCAAACAACAAGTTCGAAGAACTGCGTTCGCAATTGGCGAAACTCAAGGTGGGTGATGAGGCCAATAACAAAACCACAGCTACTACAACAGCTACGTCTGCAACATCAACAACAACAACTACAACAACTACCACTACTGATCAGGTATAAAGACATATCATTTCACTCTAATACCTTATATAACTGTGGGATGTCATTTTTGTAAACAGTTGAATGGAGAGACTGACAAGAAGGATGATTCGGGCAATGAGACTGGCGCTGGTGAGCACGAGCCTGAGGATGAGGATGTGCATGTGGGCTATGATGCGACCAAATCATTCTTTGACAACATCTCATGCGAAGCTGCCCAGGATCGCAGCAAGAACAAGAAGAGCGACTGGCGTCAGGAGCGCAAATTGAATACTGAAACGTTTGGCGCTTCGTCGACTCGTCGTGGCAGGTGAGCTTGCACAGCTGATTCTGCTGCTATCAAGCAAATTCTAATTTATTGATATTGACACTAGCTACCGAGGGCGCAACCATTACTACAACAATGGCAACTCAATGGGCGGCGGTGCCGGTAACGGTGGCATGAACTCTGGCTATGGCGGCGCACCAGGCTACAATCGCAACAACTATCGCATGGGCGGAGGCGGCGGAAATTATCGCAACCGTAGCAACAATCGTAATAATAATAATGGCGGTGGCAATCCACGTCAGAATACCAATGTTACCAATGGAAACGGTAGTTCAGCTGCTGCTCTTAAGGCGGCCAACAATGCAGCAGGAGGTGCCGCAGGTACCGGCAACACGGACACCACGGCATCCAATGTCACAGCAACGAAGACGGCAGCAACTACGCATACGGAGCAGACGCAACAAGTGGCGGCAGTTTGTATGTCAACAAACTCTTTCATTTACTTTCACAAACAATTGCTAACTTTGCTTAACTTTTGCAGCTCAATAATGTCGCACAAGTGGAAATTCCTTGCCCCAACTTTACAAAATAACCACTGTCCTACTCAAAAACAAAGAAGAAAAAAAAAACAAAAAACGAGGTAGTTACACCCGAATAAAAGCTAATCAAGCGACTCGACCGATCGACGACAAAAAGGCTCTTATAACCGATTCAACAACAGGAACAACAACAACATAATGTTATGGAGTTATGGATCTTAAACGGCAAAAACAAAATAATTGTAAAATTTTACTTAGTGTTGTAACGCTCATTGACGTCCTGCGCGCCCTTGTGCCCGCCCACCGTGTTGCTTTGCTCTCTTCAATATGATCGAAAGCGTTTGGAAAGCAGCCATATGGAAATTATGTTTAGGTTTTTCATTTTGTGTTAAATGGCATGCAAAACAACGTACCTAGCAAGGCAGCACTTGATAGTGAGAAAGAACATACACACCTCTACCATATACTTAGTAATAAATGTGAAGAAAAATATTAAACATAAGTATGAAAAGTTACCGAAAAACAAAACAAACTCTAGGAGTCGCAAATTATGAAATTAAAGGAAAGAAAAAAACATTAAATCCATGGAATTCCCGAAACATAAAATAAAACGCAATTCACACATGTTTATATATATATATATTTTAAATCGAAACAAAAGTCTACGTTCGAAAAAATAACAGCAACAACAAGAACAGCAAACAACTATACTTACTTGCATGTGGGCATACGACATAAATAAATTAATTCAAAGCGTTACTAGCATTTAAAACTTTTTTAAGAACATTTTAATGATGGAGAAAATGGAATTACATGCATATATATTATTAAAATTAGAAGCAAAAACACGTAAATATATTGAACCCAAGAATTGTAAAAATCAAATAAATCACCTATCCAGCATGTAGTGTGTGGGCAAACAAATAAATCTACAACAAAAACTGGTGTTTATAAAACAAAAAATCAAATGAGAATAACAATTATATAGCGTGTCTTTAAATAATTGGATTAGTTCAATTCCCGATCAATTTCAGTGTCTATAGCCAAAACAATCTTAACAATATTTAGCGTGTAGTATGTCTTTCACAATGGGAGCTAAAATACAAATATATATATATATTTTTAATTATGCTACGGCCTTCAACAACCATTTGCAATTTTGCGATTTGCAAAATGAATAATATTCTATGTTTCCAGTAATGCACAATAATAATTGTCTCATATGATTACCAACCACACTTTTAGTTTAAGGATATCATCAATTGTCAGCTATGCATTAAATATGTTTGCGTAAGATTGCTATATTTGATCTTATTTAACAAAAGAAACAACAAAAAACTACATTTTTATTGCTAATAATTAACACTTGTAACGATTAGTTGGAATTTAACAGAGATTTTACGAGTATTCAAGATTGTACATCAAGCATGTTTAATTTTTTTTTTGTAAATGTTTCGTATATAATAAGCCATCAAATGCATATTAAAAAATCAGAGATAAATTATTATGAAATTACTTTCACGACCCTTAAAAACCAAAATGGGTTTTAGTGTTGCGTTAAATGCTATTAAGCAATGGGAGAATTTACTTCTATGTTGAGCACAAAATAATGTATGAAATTGTAATAAATATGTATAACTCGCTAATAAGTAAAATGAAAAAAAAAAAACAAAGTCATATTTTCCAATAGATACAATGTTTATGCAGACACTAGGCTTGTGTTCATTTGTTTTGAAATCCTTTTTGAATAACTTTGCTTCAATTTCATTGGATCCAAAATTGATTGAAACCAAAAAACAAGTATTGAGAAAGCTGATTCTGTTTACTCAAAGATTACTTTATACGACTTTAAAAAGCGTTGGACATTTCTGCTCACAATAGCTAAGGTCATTGAACTTATTAAATGCGAAGTGAAAAATTACCTAGAGTTATTGCTGCCGATTTCTGTTCGCTGGTAATTTACCTGTTCTTTCGCAATTAAATTTCATAATTTAATTCTTCTTAATAATGGACAACTACAGAAATTCGAGAATGAAGAGGGCAATGTACTTAGTGAAGAACAAAATTATATCATTTTGATTACTTTGTTTCTGGTTAAGAAACAAATTGTCATTAAATTCGCATCATTAATTCCCTTAAAAATCACTTTTATTAACTTCCATAGTAGTTCGTGCATACAGATGAATTATGTTCTATAATAAATAAGGATTAAGCATTAGATAACTTTGCATAAGTTTATAAGCATTCTGAAAGAGCGTAAAATTATAGTTATGTATTTATCGGGTGCTATCTAAAACAAAGCAGTCAAAATACTCTATACATAGTTAGTAGATACTTGTGTCTTAGCAGGATTCACTCAGCTCGAACCCGATGGATGAGTTGCTAAATCGTCCGATCATTT
The DNA here is from genome assembly GCF_009650485.2 of Drosophila albomicans. Taxonomy (NCBI): domain Eukaryota; kingdom Metazoa; phylum Arthropoda; class Insecta; order Diptera; family Drosophilidae; genus Drosophila; species Drosophila albomicans. The sequence goes on along the minus strand of NC_047629.2, from coordinate 37,182,482 downwards.
GTCCCACAATCCCAGCTCACGCATCTTGGTTTGGAAATAACGCTCCAGGGAGTTGGCACAACGGTAATACTCAGTCTCGGGGGAATTGTAGAAGCGACAATTTGTGAAAATCCTCGCCATATCCGCCATAAACAAGCGACGTGTTTGATAATAACCTCGCTTTAAACGTTCGCCCATCGTCTTTAGATCCATTGGATACTTGATATGATCATAATAGTCGGGAACTTCAGCTGCGGTAACAGGACGCAAAAATGGCCAGGCCGAGGCATGCTGACGCGTGGACTGCAGCACAGATTGAAACGATGTTGCCAATTTCTCGGGATCAGGTGATTCCTCCAGCGGACGCGAAGCACGTGCTGGACGCATCTGGGGCTTCCAGCCGATTTCCCTGAGGCCAGGTATCGATTCAACCGGTATGGATGGTAAGCCCTCCTTGAAACAGGTGAGACCTGGTCGCACCTTCTGCACTTCGTTATGGCGCTGAGCGATGAGTTCCTTGAGAATCTCGCTCTGATTGCGAATCACTGTACGAAAAATGGAAAATTCACATTTACACTTCAAGGTATAATTATTTGCTATGCTAACCTGCAATAAATTGTGTATTGACAATGCTTGGATGCAGCTCACAGTGCATCAAAGTAGCACTGTCGTATTCCTTGATGTAGCCCGCATAAACAGGACGTGCTAGCTTAATGTCCTTGGAGAAACCCTGTTTCTTGAAGTAGCCGATGGCATCACAATCGGCAAATGTCAGCAAATGCTTAATGTTACGCTGAATGCTGTAATCCTTAAGATGATTCATCAGATGTGTGCCATAGCCCTTGACCTGCTCGGCCATTGTGACCGCGCAGAAGACAATTTCAGTAAAACCCTGCGACGGAAATGGACGAAAACAAATGCCACCAATGGGCTGATTCTCCTTAATCAATGCCAAGGTCTTGTGCTTGGGATCAAACACCAGTTGGCTGATGTATTCACGCGGCATCTCGGTGAGTTGATGAGCAAACACTAGTTGCAAGCCCAGAAGCCAAAGTATGGTTTGTTTGTCCACCGGCTTGGTCAACGAATTTCCAACGACATGAAACTCGATGGCACGCTTCAGCTCCTCCGCCTTGACATTTTCATCGCGAGACACATTAACGGGAAACAATATCTCAGCTTTGTTGGTGGTCTTGGACTCCGAGACTGCTTTCATGGCACGCGCCACAACCTCGACAGGCAGATCATCTTGATGCTCGCTGAAAGCAATTGGATGTAAGATAAGCTAGAAGTCGAAGAGAAGTTTTCTTGAGCAACTCACCTGCTGCTGCGGTCGGGTACCTCTTTTTTAGCCCGCTTATTTACGGGTTCTCCAACACTCGAACGTTTACTGGTGCCACCAGTTGCTGGAGCAGCAGCAGCCATGACATTAGTTGCCAATGGTGCAATTTCCTGGTGACGCTTACGTTGCTGCATAACAAATGAATTGGGTGGTCGGTAATTTGTATCCCAAATGGGCGAATCATCTTTCAGCAGTTCCGCACGCAATGCTTCCAGAAATTTGGGCATTTGTGTGATGATCGAACGCTTATCCTCCGGGAAACGATCACGTTCCGAGATGCACTTCTTCTTTAGCTGCTGCGACATATATTGGAAGACAGTTCGCAACAAAGTACGACCAAAGACTACCGATGTCTCGAACTGTCGCAGCGAGTTACAGAAGGCAGGCACATGACAAAAGACCAACCATCTGGTATAGTTGATCTTATAAGTGGAGGCATCCTCGTGCGTCAGCGTCAAATCGTTGCGTCTCGCCGACGGCGATTCAAAGTTGTAATGATTGAGGAAATTCAAAAAGGTTTTGGCCACCTCCGTCATCGTTTGGAGTTCTCCAGCATTTAAATGATTGTACTTGTAGTAGACCAACGATAAAACGGCCTTGGTGATGCAGGGCGACTCAAAAGGTGGATCCCCTAACGGACCACGAATCACCGCCTGCTGACGTGTGAGCACACATTGACGCAGCAATCGAAATAGATACAAATATACCTTCTTTGTGTCCTCGTCTTCGACGCGTTGCATGGACATGAACAAGTTTTCCATATCGATGATGGCGCCAAGTAGATCATCCATGCTGGAACGTGAAATCTCCTTCAGATGTGAGATGTGTGTGCGCAATGGATGACGACAGCTAACGTTACGACACTCCTCACTGAATTCCGGACAATAAGAAGACTCGACATCGCGGTGGCGATTCTCCTGTGGCGTCTTCCAACCCGTGCAGCGGCAGCCATCGGCTTGACATGCCGAATACATGGAGAGCTTGGCCAGTTTTTGTGCCTCGGGCAGATTAAAGACCTTCTGCTTGCGTTGCTGTATGCGTTGCAAGCTATTCTGGCGAGTTCCCTCTTGGGCAGCTGTACCTTGTTGTTGTTGTTGCTGCAGTTGTTGTTGTTGGGCCGAAGACGCTGCATTGTTAGCAGATTGTTGTTGTTGCTGCTGTTGATGATGTCCAGCAGCATTGCTATTGCTGCCATCAATGGGTTGACTCTTCAGTGTTATTGCCGGGCCGCCAGACATTTCTGCTTCGTGCCTTTTTGCTAAAACAAATATCAAAAATTTGTGCTTAGTATATAATTTTTAGATTTCACAAGATGCGAAAATGCTGATGACGAGGGCTGATGAAATTACGTGCTGCGTTGAAGTGTTCGAGAGACAACGGAAATATCGATAATAGTGAGGGTACAAATTACAGCGGTTTAGTGCTTTCTCTTTTCAGTTGGCTGTTGCTAACTGCAAATGCTGACTAAAAGAAAACTGCGCTCGACCTTTGTATTTATTTCGCTACAAATCGAGTGTTTTTGCTAGACTTCGCAACCTGCGTAACGTTGATGAGGGATGGAATATTACGCGAGTGCGCCACATCGATAACTATGCTCTTGTTATCGATATCCGCATGTGAATACCCTGCACATAATTCAAAATGGCAACAAAGAAACTCGAAATATATACATATCTATGTGATTTGCAGTAATGTAGAGCACTTTTGACGAAATGTCAAGCCAGAGTAATGTTGATTTAGAGGAGCAGCTGGACAATTTCATCATACGAAAGACAAAAGATGCCCGAAAGCCGTTTGAAACAGCGCCTTTAATAGCGCAAAACGGCCAAAAGATTTACAATGAAATACCACTGCTTGTGGGCGACATCTTGAACTCGTCCTTGGTGCCTAACGATGCAGGCGTCTTTACCGCCCACAATCTGGGCACACTGAGCTACCGCACTTGCTTGGTCTATGGCTTTGTAGCTGGTCGTGGAGTTCACAACAAATCGTTTCACAAATACATCATCGATGATGGCAGCGAAACCATGGAAATCAGTATACCCTTGAGGCCCAAGGAGCGGAAATTGATCACAACGCTCCATAATGAAGCTTCTGTAATGTCTACAACGGTTGGTTGTGAAAACATTGCTTTGATCTTACAACGTCTACTCAGCAAAGCCATGGCTTACATTGATGGTTCTACGATCCTACCTGGCAGCAATATTTTATTGTTGGGTCGTCCTAAACTATTTCGAGGCCAGATATCTTTAGATGTTATTTCATTCTTAATAGACAATGAGAGATCTCGCAAACTAGAGTTGGCCTATAATGATTGTTTAATAGAGTTTTATCAGAGCCAAAATAATAGTGAGAAGAAATAAAATAGTAAAACAAATGCGTTTTGTATATATATTGAAATTTTACTCATTAATAAAAAATCCGAATATGCGAAATATATATACCGATTTTTATGTGGTTTTTGCTCGAATGGCGGCACGCTTGCCAGTGACAGCTTGGAAACCCGACTTAATGCTAGCGACAGAGCAGCGAGATCCGCAGGATTCACACTGCAGGAAGAATAGACGCGTATCCTTTTGCAATATTGTTTCCGGCGAACGGCAGGTGTGACAGGTGACATATTCCTTAATATAGCGACGCAGCACATTCTCAATTTGCTTGGGCTGGAAGCGACCCTTAATGATTAGCTGCTGGTTGCCATCCATTGATCCACTGGTACCCAACTCGGCCAGCAAGAAGTCCAACAGATGCTTGGGCAAACGATGCAGAGTTTTCGCAATATCCATAAAGTTGGCAAACGATGTCTTCTTGGTGCCCACGCGCAGTACTTGTGGAGGTCGCATCACAAACTTGGGCTTGCGGCCGGCGGCCATGTCGGGATTCTTGTCCAGAATAATTTCAAAAACGCGTTTAAGTAGTTCGTCATATGTGTAATCACGATCTGAGCCAGCCCATGTGGAACTGTTATCCTCGACTGCAAAAGGGGAAATAATATATATCATATATTTCATCACATTCACCAAAAAAACATTCATTCATTGTGTTGTTACTTCTTTCACTTAAGTTGAGTCACAAACCGTAAAACGTTTAAACATATGCTCATCGAAGTAACAAACCAGATGTAGATGTATCAAACAACAGCTGTTTTCGTTTGATCCTTCTTACCATTTTCTTTGTCCTCGCTCTTGTCATCCTCGACTTTGTCAGCAAACAGCTCATCCAAGTCCTTCTTTTTACTCTTCTTCTTCTTTTTGGCCATTGAAAAGTCCATGTCTAGATTAATTTCTTCCTCCTCAGGATCTTCAGCTGCCCCAGCATTGTTGACATCATCCGAACCATCGGGCAAGGCACCTTCCAGCTCATCCAAGTTGAATGGCTTCTTCTTTTTCTTCTTCTTTTTGCCAAAACTTTCTAAATCGAGATTGTCTTCAAGTTCAGCTGCCGCTGGATCAGCGGCGCCTTCATCTTTAAGATCCTCTTTCTTGGCAGCATCATCGAGTCCCAACGCGGCATCCAAATCGAAGGTGGTCTTCTTCTTCTTCTTCTTTTTCAACAAAGTGGGATCGAAGCCCTAGACAAACAGCGAAAGAGAATATTGTAGTATTATTTTATAGACGCGTATGCACAGTGGAACACCCCTTGCACATAACCTCACAAATGGCGACCACAATGTTGTTGGCACACATGAATATTTCTCACAATCAACATAGCAACAGTAATTTTCGTCACTCAATCAACACTTACGTCTTCGCCTTCCATTTTCGTGTTTTGGTCAACAATTTACGAATTAAATTTGATAATTAATAGCCGCGTTAGTTATTTCTGACTAGTTTTTGCATCAGAAAAAATACACATTAATGACAGCAGGGCAGAGTTTGACAGCACCGAAAAGTTAACAGAAATCTGTAATGTAAAATGAACAGCAAGCACAAGGTTTCTTCAAATTTCTTTTGCTTTAAAAGTACACTTTTTAAAAGGACTGTACGTCGCTGAAATTATTATTTCTTGACCAGAGTATCTCTCACCTTGAATGTAATTTAATTTATGATTGCAATAGTTTCGAATGCTGGCCCAAACAAAAGAATAACAGAGCCATACGAGTACGTTCGAACTGCGCACTGTTATAGCTTTACAGCTGCTTAAAAAGATGATGAAATTTGGATCTGGTTCCTAATTCATTGGATGCTCCGATAACAATGTCATCGTAAACAGCTGATATGTGGCGCGCAAATTATAAATATTTGAATTTCTGTTACTATTGTATGTATCAAATTAAAACAGCTTACTGATTTTGTTTTTGTGAGCATTGTTGGGACATCAAATAAACTGGTATGTTTTATTAGAATCTATAAAAACAATCAATTCAACGAATACGACTATTTTATAAATGCACTTGCAAGTATTACACTCTGAGCTTACGTTATAAAAAAAGATATAATTATAAAAATTTTGCTAAGCTCGTTGGGGCTAAATGCGAAACTGCTGAGTGGAGCTTAGGATGACAGAAAGATATACATATGTGTATATATATGTACATATGCCTGAACACATTTAGATTCATAGAAGCCTTTGATTTTTCGTCTCCACGATTTGTGACTACAAATGAGCATTGCTTGGATTGACTAATTCTGGCCCAACTCCGCCAGCAAGTCGTTGCACCAATCTTCCCACCTCGTACGCCAGCTGTTGCACATCCTACAAATATAAACAAATTTATTTCAACTGCTTTAGATAATTAAAATCACAACTTGCCTCTTTGGTGGCGGCCTCAGCATAGACTCGTACAACATCCTCAGTTCCTGAAGGACGCACAAAGGAACGTCCTCGCTTATAGTTTGCTACGACCTTATTGATCTCCTCCTGCAGCCCCTGGGGTTCCACGCACACACGTTCCGCATCCGTGGTCTTTATGACATTTCTATCCTGCACAGATATCTTCAGCTGCAGGTTGGGCAGATCATTGTAGGCCGCACTCCAATCCTTAACATCCCAGCCCTTGTGATTCAAGATAGTCTCAACCAACAGCATATCAGAGATGGCATCGCCAACCGTTTCATTAATGAGATCGATTATCAGCAGCAATGACTTGGCATCCTCATTCGTCTTGGCTGCTTCGGCAATAAGGCTCTTGGCGCTATCGCTAAAGACAATTGTGCCATGTCCATTGGCCTCAAAATAAACACCCACATCATACTCCAGAGCCTTGTGATGCAAATGCTTGACACCCGTGGGTACACACGACACCGGCACCTTAAGTTCATTGACAATGTAATCAGTGGATGCACCATTCGCATACGCAGTTTGCACAAGGCCAATGCGCAGATTGAGGTCACAGCGTTTAATCTGCTCCATAAGATAGTCAGCAACCAGGGTGGCAATGCGATCGCCATCCAGCAGATGGAACTGTCCCTCGTCGTCCGTGTAGAAGTAAACCACACGATCGGCATCGCCATCGACACTCACACACCGCGTAAACGGTTCCACATCAGGCATATTAACGGGAACACGTTGCTTCACCTTGACATGATCGGCACCGCAATCCTCATTGATTTTGCCAGTGCCAATACCCTGATTGATGACCGTTACAGCGAGCGAATTATTCATTCGCTTGATGAACTGCAGCATTTTCCTAGCACCAACACCATTCGCACCATCGTAGATCAGGGAATTGCGATAGTTGCCATTCTCGACGCGGCCATTGCGTAGCTTCTCAAACGACGAGATAAGCTTCTCGTAGTAGCTCTCTTCCGTGGGCTTGCCATAGGCCTCCTTTGTGTTCGCGGCGACGACAAAGAAATGCATCATTGGTGTTGTGACAATGCCAAACTCTCTGACATTGCCTTTGAGAGCGATGACGCCATCGGCGACAGCTTTGAGCAGACGTGGACTGTGATAGCGATTGTCCATGCCTACGTAGACATAGGAGCTGGATGTCACATCGATATTATTGTCCTTGATGATCTGGCCCACATGCTGCTCCAATTCCTGATCACTGACATTCACTAGATCTGTGGCGATTTTCTCCCAGCTGGACTCCAGCATTTCTCCCTTCGGATCGATCAGTTTAACGCCATTGTCGGGCTCCGGATTATGCGAGGCTGTGATCATCACACCAATCACGGCACCTTCCCGATAGCGAGAGCGCAGTGTGGCCAAAACACCCATTCTGAACATGACACTGTCCAAGAACTCGGCCCTGAAGAAGTAAAACAAAATATTTAGTCGGAAAGTAATTGGAAACTATGCTTATGAGAATGTTCACATTGGTTTACAATGTCGTATTGTTGTCTTGGTCACGATCTTTTAAATATCAAGTTATTTATAATATCGACAAGTTGAGTATACGACACTTCAAGATACTCTCTGATCATTTCAAACATTACTAAAAAGTATACTTAACCCCCATAAAATTGTGTCCTCAATATATGCATAGTTATCGGATAGGTAACTATCCGTAATCAATTTTTCAGGAATTATTAAGATTAAATTTGTCTAATGTTTAGGGTAAATAATTTAGATTGATGTGTATTGATATCGGAGAATGTTTCAATTTGAAGCTATATTATAAAAGTGTCAGAGCAATGAATATATTTTGATTTTTAATGTTTTTTTTTCTTTGGTAATAATTAATTTAAAAATTTAATAGTTTTGACTTTATATTTATTATAAAAAATTTTTATATATCAATATATCGTGTTTATTTGTTCAAAAAGTTTTAATTCATCATTTTGAATTAAGGCTTTATTTGATTATATTTATTTATTTTTTTTTTTTTCAAATAATTATTTGCAGTTGTGCTAAACTTGTAATGAAGTTCACTTATACGTTTTTACCCCAAAAATTATAAAAACACGAAAAGTAAAAGTTCAGCCAGCATAAAAGGGAACATGAAATTAATCAATGAGGAAATTTCAATCATAAACTACAAACATGTGTGCGTGTAGTAACTTCAAAAACAAAGATAGATGGATGCATCTACACATAGGTAGGAAGACTCCATTTATTTGCGTTGGTGTGTATGTTAGCTATCTTTAAATGTGCATGTCGACTGATAAAGTGTATTCGTAAGAAATGCTATAAATAGTTTCAAATGCCAAAATAGTGCAGCCAACCAACGTCTTACTCATCTTCACCACTCCCAAAAACACACCCATACAAATGCAAACACCCATATAACAATATCTGTGTGTTTGGGTAATGCATGTATGCGTGGACCTACAAGTAGCCCAAGCTAAAGTACTTGCATTATCTACTTATGTACATTCTTTGTAAATACATATGTTTTATGACTGCACACACTTGCATAAACGTTGGAATTATATGCATGTGTGTGGGTGCACACCAATAGACTCACTTGCCGCGAAAGCCAGCTGTTCCATACTGAATGGTCTCCTTTGAATTCTTTGGATACATTTCTCTCGCAAAGGCGTAAACGGTCCGCAGATTGATCGACATTTTGCAATAACTTGTAATACTACTTGACTACTTCGATGTGGCACTGAAAAATTCCGCTGTTTTTTGTTGCTGCAGCTGCTGTAGTCGCGATGTTTAACCGGTTGAAAAAACGTATTTCAGTGTTGACGCTGTTGTTGTTGTACTAAAACTACCTACAAGAAATACACCATCGAAAAGCAACGCGTGTCAGTGCAAGCGCCAGCTGTTTCAGCGTGACCGCAGCTCCAATCTTCAAATATACTGTGCACCTCGAGAAATATACTACTTACCACACTTCATGGCCACACACCGAATTAGATAACAACCACACACCGCGCAGTTGGTGAATTCTTTGGATTTGAATTTGCTTTGTCCATCCAAAGTGTAACACCACAAGTTAATACTTTGATAACAAGTCAGAAAAACAAAATGAGATATTGTAAAATTTTTATTTAATGTTCCTTGTGTATAAATTTGATCGTTTATAAAAAACTACACTTTCGATGTGTAAATATAAATATATTTGAGAATGGCTTGTAAAAGTTTCATTTAACATAAATGTATGGGACGGAAAAATTGTACGCTTCGACTTAGTAAATTATTGTTAACAAAACTGTATACCTATTTGTAATGTCATGTCTTACGATTAAGCTAGTTTACATTTTAGAGTACATTGTATTTCGCTTGGCTGACATTTTAAAAGGCAATTGATTTAATTTCAATTAATCTTTCGAGATTCACAATGTTAAACAATCTTGTACTCAGGACGGATATTAAGGCACTATATTCTACATTTTTCTTTTGATAGCAGTTTTGTCTATCCGTTGCACGTTTACTTAAATAGCTGCCAAAAAGCTTATAGTTGATATGTGTGTAAAAGATTCGTAATAAATAATTGAAGAGTTACGAGTCTTATCAAATTTTAAAAAACATGTCTTTAGCTATTGAAAAAATATTCTTAGTGTTGGGCTATTAGCTGCCAGTTTTTCTGAATAGTAATAGCTGCTAAAAAGTAGTATTAACTACAGCTTGTAGTTGATGTCAAAGAGATTCGTAAAAGATATTCGAAGTGTTAGAAGTCTAAAATTATTCGGATAGTTTTATCCAGTTTGGAATGGTTGTGTGAAGTTATAAAACACGTCGATAGCTATCAAAGAAATGTTCTCAGCGCCAAAGAGCTGGTCAACAGCAAGATTAATGAAATTGTCATTTGGGCTGCGCCAGCATAACAATCTGTAATGCGACGAGCTCTCATAAAATTGCTACCCAAATACGTATCATAGCGACGACTCTCCGGTGGAATAACCTGCAATTGTCGCGTAGCATCTTGGAAGATTAAATCATAATGTCCGATGGGCGATGAAAACATACTGAAACTGAAGGCATCCACATCCTTGCGGCCATATAATTGTTGAGCATAGGTGAGGAGATTGATATAGGCATGCAGCTGGGTCTCATTATAGTTGATACCGCCACGAGTGACGACAGCGTTCGCCTTCACCTTGCCCAAGTTGCATCGCTTGTAGTCTTGTAGCTCGGCACGTGTACCATCAGTGCACAGCAATTCAAAATCATCGTTGAGAGCATTTCTTGCCCACCATTCCTTGCGTTTACCGCCCGTGCTCTCCATTACAGTGGTGTGCTTCATAAAGGCCACATGACCGCCGCCTTCGACGAGGCAACGGAAGGCACCTGTGTGTCCATAATAATCCTCTGAAGCATCACGACGACAGTATCTATAGCTGGTACCGTGGCACAGATCGCACATGCTGTCATAAGGCACACCTGTGTTATATTCACTGCTTATTGCGCCCGGCACACACGATTTGGTAAAGTACTCAGCAGCAGCACGAACGGAATCACAGCCATAAGGACGTATCCAGCCATTGGAAATAAGGAATGCCATCGGATATGTCCAGCCAGCGGCAGTATTGATTCCCGTGTGGCACGTGTTCTTGCCTTTCAGATACGTAAGCTCGGTGTCGGGATCTTCTTCTTTGGCCACAGCAACCACATAGTACTCTGGCTCACCCAAATTGTACACCTCCGACATGAAAGGAATTAGATCGTAATTTAAGCCACCAGTATACACATCGCCGGCATCAAACACAGAGATGTCCGCTTTGCCAGTTTGAATCAGTTGCATGCAATTGATGTGCGAATGCATTTTCTTGCAAATAAGCTCAGGTTTCAATATCTGTGCCTTCAATGCAGTCTGTTGACAAAGAAGAAAGCGTGTGAAATAATTGTGGCAACTGAAACAATAGCTTGTAACTTACCCGCATTTTGATACACTTTTCTAGCTCTTGCTCAGATGTTACGCAGAGTGTCATTGCAGGCACGGGACATTCACGAATGCCATAGACATAGTCAATAGATTTTTGCAGATATTTCTTAAACGACTGATCATCCTCTGGGAAAGCAAGCAAACCTTTCGATGCATCCTACAAATTGAAATACATAAATTAAACATATTGTAGACAGGAAACTCTTTGATAAATACCTGGAATAATAAATTGGAGCCTTGGTAACGCTTCGATTCGAATATACGGAACTTTTCGATAGGAATAGACCCATTGACATCCAGTTGATTGCGTTCAGTGCTAAAGCTGCTGTCCAATCGTTCATTACGATAATTCTCATCGAAGCGACTGAAAGGATTCTGGTTGCCATTTCTGCCATATGGATTGCTTTCATATTGATTGTTGTAACCACCACCATAGGGAATAGGATTATTGTAGTTATTGCCGTTGCTGGGTTCGTAGTTGTTGTAACCGATGCCAATCGGCTGCTGCTGGTTTGGATCTTCACGTGTGGCATCCGAGTACAGTTCGGTAACTCGCTTCAAGAACATTTGGTATTGTTTTCTATCGTGATAGCTGCGCGCTGATGACGTGACAACGGCGTCCGAAGGTACCTGACCCCAGGAGCACTGACGATACTCTCCGACGGCGACACGACGGCCATCAGGACACAACAACTCAAAGGAATCAGGCGACAGTTTCTCTGCAAAAGCAAACATCATTGTATTTTAAATATAAACTAAGACAAACAGTTGTTCAACTTACTGTATTCGACTGTTTGCAGCATCTCCGAGACTGTTGAATGCCTCAAAAAGGCAACTTCACCTACATCGAGCAGACAGCGAAAAGCGCCATCGTAGCCATAGTAGGGATCAGCAGCTGAGCAACGTCCTCCAGTGATTTTGCCAGTACACAACGCACAAAGTCTTTAAGTAAATAATATTATAACTATCTTCATATTAAACTTAATAGTTTCACTCACTTGTCGGAGTTGTCGCCAATGGGATTGTATTTGTCAATCAGCGAATAGGCAGCGCAGGAGCTATTGAAAAAGTTGGCAGCGGTTTTCACCTGGTTGTTGCAGTCCACAACTTCCATGGCACCATTGTGTTGCAGCTGCAATAATGCATAAAGAAATGTTTTATTTGCCATGCACAGCAATTTAATTGACTTTTCGTACCGTGTAAATGGGCACAATCCAACCAGCCAAGCTGCCCACCCAGGGGAAGCAAGCACGCTTATTGCGCAAATGACGCAGCTCGGTAACATCAGGCAACGTATTCTTCTTAACCACAGCTACGGAAAAATATTCAGAGAAGCCGCCCTCTAACTTTTCCTGCATAATGGGCACCAAAGAGTTGTAGCGACCCGCTGTAAACACATCACCAGCATCAAGTGATGTTATATGCGCCTTTTCGCGATCCAACGCACGAATACACTCATCAGCGCTATAGGCTCTGAAGCAGGTGAGATTCAAGTAGGCTTCATCAAACAATTGGAAATCACGTTCGATAGCAACCGTCAGATTTTGGCATTTGTATTGCTCCTCCAGGCTTTTGGTACACCAAATAATATTTTTCGTTTTGTGCTCATTGTAGTGATGTTGTGCTACAATTAATTGAAAACAATTCATGAAAATAAACACTCAAGGGAGGCGTCAACACTTTGAAGACACTTGTGGTGTCTATATGTATGTGTATGTGTGTGAGACTATATTGTAGGAATCACAATTACTGCTTTGTTAATTTAAATCAGAGATCACAATTAAGCAGAGCGATATATGTAGTTAAGATCGTTTGGGTATTGAAATACCCTTATACTCCACTTTTTAGAGGAATTCATTCAGAATGTTTGAGCATCACATGCACACACACAAATACATACATATGTACAAACTCAATAACAACGCCCAATGTTTAGTCAGCGAACTGTGAATTTTAAATAGCCACTTACCGTTTATGACGTTGAACTGCAGTGCGCATAATATGCTTAAACTCAACAAAACTCTCAGCATTTTCTTACTTATATAGAACAATGCACATTTATTTATTCGTTAAAAAGCTGCCGTAATTCACGAAAATAAAAGAAATTAATGAGTTAAAGAACGGCGACACGCCCGCAGTACATATTAATCGATTGTGTCTATCGCTTATCGAACGTCCATAGACACAGTGTTGATTTCGAAGTGCTGGTATTTTTTAGACAATTTCGTATGCAACCAGGTGTTTTGTTTTATAATAGTCACTTTAAATAAAAACAATTTGTAAATGAAATAAATTGTGTATTTTAGTGAAATGGCAGTTCTGCGCGGTTGGAGATTTATTGGCTTTGTGTCCTGCCTAGTTGGCGCTGTTGGACTGACGCTGTACCCGGTTGTTGTGGACCCCATGATAAACACGCAAAAATATAAATCATTGCAAGAGCATAACAGAAACAAATAAAATGTACACAAAAGCGGTTTAAGTGTATTTTGTTATTATAATGTTAGCATTCGTTTCCATATGATCATAAACAATTCACGCAATAAATGAAAACAGCTGTTTTTTGAACCGGCATTTGCATTGTGTATTTATTTATTTTATAACCAATGTGCAAAACACTTTGTAAGTATTAACAGTGATACATTCCAAAGTTTAACAGCGGTGACCTGTGCTAATGTATTGCATTTCAACAGTTTACAGTGTTTATCGTCATTCCAGTAGAACGTTAACAGCACTGCTGCAGCTTGATTATCAATCACATAATCAGCTGACGCCTGTAAAGTTGCGTACACACAACATACGTGGTCGTTTTTTGCGGCAAAGGTGTTTTTCTGTTATTTTTCCTGTTCTGTCTGATGCAAAATACATTCCAATTAGAAAAATGTCGCTGAAACGTGAAGATATCTTGCTGCTCTTCGATGTCGATGGCACCCTAACATATCCTCGCTCTATGGTCGAGCCTGAGTTCGAGGAATTCTTCTACACAAACGTCAAACCACGGGCGACAATTGGCATCGTTGGCGGTTCCGATCTGGAGAAGATGTTTGAGCAGCTCAATGGCAAAAAGATATTGAACGAGTTTGATTTCATCTTCCCAGAGAATGGCCTAGTTCAAATCGAAGCTGGCAAGGAAGTCGGAAAACAGAACATCATACAGCATTTAGGCGAAAAGACCTTACAGCGATTCATCAACTATGTGCTACGTTATCTCTCTGAACTTGAGCTGCCAATTAAGCGAGGTACGTTTATTGAGTTCCGCAATGGAATGATGAACGTCTGTCCCATTGGACGGCAATGTACGCGGGAGGAGAGGAACATGTTTGCTGCCTATGATGATGAGCACAAGATCCGAGAGAAGATGATTGCCAAGCTTAAGCACGATTTCGCTGACATTGATCTTACGTACAGTATTGGTGGACAGATTAGTTTCGATGTCTTCCCACACGGCTGGGACAAGACCTTTTGTCTGCGTCACATCGAAGCTTATCACAATAACTTCAAGGAGATTCACTTTTTCGGGGATAAGACTGATCCTGGTGGCAATGATCATGAAATTTACACGGATCCTCGAGTCAAGGGTCATAAAGTTGCCACTCCCAAGGACACCCAGCGTATTCTTTCCGAGATTTTAAACATTCAGTAAACAAATCTTTTGCATTTTCGGAATGTTGTTAAAAATGTATTCTTGTATTTTTACAAAAATCAATAAATATACAATGCTGTTTGTAAAACAATTAATAGTTTATTCCCAAAGATTCTCTCATTCAGATTTTATGATATGTTAAGTGCAGAGTTCAAGAATTCTATGGGGATTTGGGATATTTTTTACATAGCACAATATTTAGGCATACAGGATTCTTATTTACTATTTTGTGTAGATTTTTCAATGGGATTTGAATTTTGATTCTCCAGAAATTTATAGACAATATATTTTGTTTTAGTAATGAACATTCTTATAGTAGATATATATTTACTCACAGTTCAAATGATTGTGATTATCATTTTTCTAAAAGATTATTTTATAAAAATATTTAATTTTCATTCAATTTATATTTTTTTTAAATCCATATAATTAAAAGATTTGAATTCAATGTGGCATTGAACTGCTCTTCGTAACACTATATAATTGTTAATGAACTCCGTACGTTAGAATAATGATTATAATGAAATAGAATCTATAGACAATACAATATTCAATTGATTTATTTTAGTAATCGTCAATTTTTCAAGAGATTCAACTTAATATTATAGATTTGTCAGATTAAAAAAAATGCGAATGTTATTTTTATAGAAAATTAAGGTTTCATTGAGTTTCGTCCATTGACTGACCAATTGGAGTCAAAGCCACAAGCTGAATCTGAATCGGAATCAGCTGTCAAGGATGCCCCACCTATAGTTTTGGGTGCACGTATTTGATTGGGAGTCGTGGGCATGCTGCTGTAGCCGGAGTTAAGATTGGAACTGGAATTGGACGAGCAGATCGAGTCTCGTGGTGAATCAGTCGCATTCGAAGCATACGACGAACGTTTCGAGGATCTATAACGTTTCGATATAAAGTCCACCGACTTTGGTGGCGGCATTAGATTCTCTGAGCGTTGTGTGATATTGTCAGCTGAGCCCCAGGATTTGTGCACAGCATCGTAGATATTGTGGTTGATGGGTACACTCGAACGGGAGCCAAGGATGTTATTCATCCCGTAGGGTACAGTCGCCGATGCTCTCTGATTCTGAGAGATTCGATGATCCCGTGTCGTACCATTGACAGGATGATGATGACGCTGATGAGGGTGACGGTGAGTTCGCTGGTGATGGCGAGTGGCTTCGGTTGCCGCCCCATGGCCATACGGATTCATTCCACTGCCATTGCCCACTCCCAAGAAGTTGCTGAAGGCTTCTGTGGTTTTCTTTACTCGAACATTCAGCGATCCAATCCGCAGGAAGCCCAAATCTTTTTCGACTGCAAAAAGAAATAAAGATTATTTTATACGCATATTTCAATAAATTAACTCCACGTGCTTGACTTACTTGTTTGCTTTTTTCTCGCTTTGATTTCTGCAAAAGTTCATAAGAAAGAGAGAATTAATTAATTAATTGCTTAAGAGAGACAGCTGAACATGCACATGCTCGGCAAAATAAAAATGAAATAAATGCAACCCAGACAAATTGAAAGCGTTTTTTTTTGTTTTCTTGTTTTTTACAAAGACAAATGATTGTGCGATTAACAAAACTCATTAAAAGAATAACTTACCAAATTAAATGCTAAGTATAACAGGCATCAAAATCAAATGCTTTTAAGTAATAAAAAATAAACTTAGGAAAACTACAGAAAAAAAATAGCGTAAGTTTGAAAAAAGCTTAAAACATTTTAATAAAATGGGATTAGTGAAAAATATTGCAAATCGAACAAAATCATATTAAAGAACGCTAATTGATTGCAAGCAATCCAAATCGTTAGTGAAGTCAACCTGCCTCCAGGTGCCGTTGTGTCCGCTGCTGAGTTGCATCGCTTGAATTTCTACACGAGTTGATTATGAAAATAGAAATAGAGGATCCCCATTTTTTTTGTTTTTTAGACAATTCAGAGAACTTAAATACAACAACAAGGATTATTTAACCAGAAACGTTGGCCAAGTTAATAAAGATTATCAGAACATAGAATGCAATGACAATTGAAGTTGTGTGTGAAATTTATGAAAATTTATCCATGTTGTGAATTTCCTTTATGTGATTTTTCAGGCACTCGCATGCAATTTATTTTTAGTATTACCCATTTAGTAATAACACATTAATTATAATAAATTATTGTTATTCATCGCCATAGTCTGAAAAAGTTATACATTGCAGTGGAATATTTGAATGCCAAATGCTTTCTTTTGATGTAGTGTTGGTAAACGCGTGACTGTTTCTTGCCATTCAAATGCTTTGCGCGAAGCTTAATGTAACGGTAATTTGAATTGCAAAACACTGATTGAATTTAGTGAGAATAATGTTGCGCAGCTATTATTAAAAGGTATATTATTTCTTTTTACATTATTTTCAGAGCTGCTTTAATAAATGCATGTTTATGCATTTACTATGTAAATATTATTAAAAATCTATTTTCTATTCTGTTGCTTCATTAAATAAGTTGTAAGGCATGCAAACTGTAATTGAGAAAAGCAAAGACCGCAAGTTGTATTCCTTACGTGGGTTTAATAAGTACTCTAAGTTATTGCAGAAATATATATTTGTTTTGATAATCACTTTGTTGGTTTTACCATTGTGCCAGTTGTGTAAACATAACATACATAATAATTATATAGTAGTAGTAGTAGTACTGGATGTATAAAAGTTGTATTGCAGTTGTTGTAATAATATTGTGCAATTAGCAAAAGCTTTGTTTTTATAGTTGATAATTACACAAAAGGTAGTTGTTTAGCACATGCTTGCTTTAATTGACTAAGTAGTTGGGTTAGTAACAGGATCTTTATATGGTCGGCTTGCACCGGCAGCGGACCGAAAAGTTTTGCGCAGAAAGCTCTCTTTGCGTCGAGCACTGCGAGCACTTGCCACCGACACTGGTCTCATCGCCTCCTCGTTGTTGTCACTGGCACCACCATCCTTTCGATCCGAGTCGGAGTCCTCGCTTACATTTTTGAATAGCAACGATTGCACCGATGGCTTCTTATAGCGTCGCGATGGCGATGAGACCAATAGCGATTGAGTGCGTGACACAGTACCCATGCCCTTGGGGGCGCCACTAACGGTGGCATACCGCAGCTGAGAGCGTTTCTTGCCGCGTGTCAGTGCGCTGTCGAGTGTGCCGCCGCCGCTGAACTTATTATTAGTACCGCTCGAGTAAGTGCTCTCAAGACTCATGGGTCCCAGATAGTAGTTGTTGTTAGGCTCCATTTGGAAGAAATGGTTTTGATACTCACTACTACAGGTTGAGGCCGAGACGCTGGGACGTTGGCGACTATAATCCAACGGCTTGTTACCACTCCAATCCATAATGTCACGATTGGCCTCTGGAGAAGCAAAGATTATTAAAGTCCACATTATTAGTTGTTAGGGGAAATTATTATATTGCAGATAAATATATAATAATCTTCATGATATCTTGAAGATTATTTTAATGCGAAATAAATAAATCTGTTAAAAATTAGGGATAGCTGCAAAACTTCTTGTTATTTCTTAGGACACTGCATTTCGTATGTTTGAAAATTCAGTTGTTCAGAAGAACAAAAAAGGTTGTTTTAGTTTTTTATTTAAGATTATTTAATAGTGAGTATATCAGAGCTCTATTATAATAGTACTATAACTCGATTCATTGAAAAAATGTAGCTACTTACTGTAAACATTCCAAAGAAGCTCATAAATGTTTTGTCTGCCAAACTGAGTTGCCAAGTGAAGAGGTGTATAACCCTAATATAAAGGATAAAGAATAAATAAATAATCGGTTAGAATTCTTGATAAATTAAATGAAAAAAGTCACACAAAGGAAATACATTAGTAAATATTTGCACGCAAGATGATGTAATATTTAAAACGAATATTGAATCCTTTTTATAAATTGCGTATCGAATTGGAAATGCGAAAAAGAGGTTGAGGTAAAGAATAGAATCTAATATGTAACACACATTGTGATTGACAATTCACTTTGTCTCAGTTTTGAGAATGACATTTTGAAACACATTTGAAAGCGAGAAAGAGAATTTAATTTGTTGGGAACACGGCACGGTTCAATTTAAAATTGTGTAAACTCTCATGCATAAACCTAAGGACTTGAGGTTGGGCAATGTTGTGGCACAATTGGATTTGCTCGTCACGATTTGTCACAGCTTGCGACTGACGATGGTCGCTGTGCTCCAGCCTCAGCTACAGCAGCTCCTGCTCCTACCTCATGCCTCTGGGGAAGGGTTAAAGGAAGCGCTGCAGAGAGTGTGTGACATGTGACGCAGATTTTCGCGTGATTGTGACTTGTGACAAGGCAATCAGTTCGTCGCATTCGCATCAAGTATTATTATTAAAAGTATTTCAATCTATGGCAGGACACACTTACACCATGCTGTAGTCGACAGTTGTTCAATCCAGTTGGGTATTCGGCAGTGGGGGAAGATACAAAAAACAGAATAGAAGAGTGTTTCATAATTTATGCATATTATTTTTCAAATTGTACAAATTGTAAATTTACCGTTTTGGCATTAACATCCGCCTTATAAGTGCCGGCAATTAGTTTAACCACATCCTCATTGCCATGCTTCGCAGCCCAGTGAAGTGCGGTCTATAACCAGTGAGAGAGAGAGAGAGAGAGAGAAAGAGTTGAATACTTTAATTAGTCAAGCGCTTAAGTCACATTAAGGCAATATTTATAGGACTACCATTCAATTGGTAACAAATCACCGATGAAGGGACAAACACTACAATCAGCAGGGCGTCGCTGTTCCAATATGCTGCACTTCACCAACTATTTGTTCGACCATCAATTGCTGTCCACCGTAAAACAACAGACAAAAAATAAAAAAGCAGAGCAAAGGAGTGGGTGAGGGGAAGGGGAAGGGGGAGATTCAATGCCTGTCCAAGAGATGTTACGATATAAATAAATTGGGCACAGAGCGCGATGCAGCCACTGGTCGAAATGCTGAATGCCGAATGGCGAATCGCTGAATGCCGCTTGCCTCAATTATTTTCATGTTAACATAATAATTTAGTAAGGCGCAACGATTCGGCCAACTCAGATAAGCTGAGAAGCCCAAAACTGAAGCTCAAGCTGAAACTGAAACTGGAACTAAACTGAACTGCAAGATCGCCGCGAGTGCACGATGATTTTCTATAGAATTGTTTGCCAAGCCAAAGTAAAGAGTCAAAGCCAAAGCCATGTGTTGACAATGAAGACGGTCAGTTTTTGAACAGCGCGGCGACAAACAAGCAGCAGAAGCAACCGGAGCAACAGCAGAAGGATCAGCAGGAGGAGGAGGTACAACAAATAGAGTTTCAACCAATTCCCGCGGAGGATCGGTATGTAATTCTTTTCAAGGGAAATTTGTTTCGTGTCTCCCAGTTTAAAGCGATGTGCTCTGCTCTGTGCCCTGGCTCTGTGCTCTGGCCTGGTGGTGGTAGCACACATGGGATCCATCGCCGATGCAGATGCAGATGCCGTCTGCTGGCCGGCTTAATGCTGATACTGACATAGCTATTGCTGTCGATGCATCTTAATCTGCACTGTTTGGCATTTAATCTCATCCATTGTCTTAGCATTTCGTGGAGAAATGTTTCACGAACAGAAGCTGCAAACCACCACAAACTTGCGTCTTCGCCTTGGACACAGTCTCAGACTCGGACTCGGACTCCACTCGGACTTCAGTCTGACTATCTTATCAACAATGTCAATGGATCTGGCCAATACTTGCAACATTGAAGCCTTATTCACTTGCACAATTGCGGCAGATTCTATGGATTACTGCAGGAAAATCGAATCGGATATGGCTGAGACTATTAATGCCTAAATTAAAATGTATGGCCAAAAAAAAAATCAATTGAGAAGGGAAACTGAAATAAATCTATGAATCGTATAATAATATTTAGAACTCACTGAAGATGTTTCAAATTATAACTACTAAATTTCAATATCTTTGTTTATTGAACAATTTAATTCTTTTTTATATGAATCTTTTTAAAAAGAGACTTTATTTTGTTGATTGATAAATTATCTTTTGAAATTCCTTTTCTTTACTTTACTTTTTATAAGAATTTTTCTACGATGAAGATGGTGAATCTTTAGCTTATGATCTTTCTAGTTTTTGGAATATACTTTATGGCTTAATGGACTACTAAAGTAATATTGAATAATAAATTCTTGTTTCCTATTCAATGATCAATACACTTAAAATTAGGTGAACGAATTCAAAACGAAATTTATTATAAATTTGTTGATTGTTGAAGCCTAAGAAGTTTAAATTTTGCATTTTTTACGACCCCAACTATGATTTCTGTATACAAACTATGAAATATCTATATCAACTTCCTTAGCTACTACACAAGTTTTGTAATATTGACATAGTACATTCTTTATGCCAATTCGAATGATCGATGCAAGTTGCTCTTGTAATTTGACACGATATACACAATAGACAATTGTGTTGATATGATTAATAGGCTGTTGATATGGCAATGAAGTTGAGGTGTGAAAATGATTATCGCTTTGTCATATGAGGATCTTGACTCTCGGGGATATTGGAGTTGAGGACTGGTTTTGCATTTACAAATCGTCTCACGCGCAAAGTATCCGTAAGAGTAGCGATTTTGTCCATTTCGTGAATGTCGCTTCTACACTGCACTGAATTGAACTGGACAGTTTGCTGAGATCTCGGTGCTAGAGTGAGAGGGAGAGGAAGAGGAGGAGGCTCTTTACATATGGCATGTTGTCCGTCTGCACGTTTAAATTTATTGTCCATTCCATTAATGGTGGCAAGGGACAGGAATTCTGCGTCTCTGACAGTGAAATGCCATAAATTCTTGCGTCTCGTTCGGATGTGGCATTGTGTATTTTGTGCCTCTGCAGCAAGCTTCCAACACAAAACAAAACAGAGCGATTTGCTCTGCTCCACAGAGAGAGAGAGAGTGAGTGAGAGAGAGACTTCTCCAGCTTGGAGCTGAGCTCAAGTCATGGTGGAATCCGACGACATCCGACGGTGTTGGGTTGAGATCGCGCTAAGGAAACCAAAAGGCAGCAAAACGCATTGTGCAGGAATTCCAGGAGTATGGAACCTGGAACCTCTTTTGCAAACTGGACAAGTACTCAGCTTTAGGTTTAGCTTTTAGGTCGTGAGACACACTCAAGCGCTCCTTGTCCTTTATATGTTGTTTTTGTTTTTAATGCCTCACGATCATAAAAGGATGGTCAAAATATTTGTCACTCGTTTTAGTTCCAGTCCAGCAGCAGCAGCAGCCGAGAAGGTGTCACAGCTGGAATCCGATATGGTAAAAATGCGGTAGTATTATCGTATATGTGTGTGCATCTGGATCATGATAATGCTTGAGTAGCCGATGCCGATGCTGATGATTGAAAACCCAGATAACACTGGCCGATGCTAATCTCGCTGACTTTAAGACAAAAGCACTTTGCTAAAATCATTGTGTTGGACTTTACAAAGCAAACTCAATTTGCCCCAATTTTCTTGCAACTAAATACAGTTGGTACAATCGAAATCTTGGCAGAATTTAAAACTTATTTACGGGTCCACATTTTACGAAGAACAGTTTTTTTCATTAGAGAAGATTATCTTCCTTAGTTAATTCCATGCTGCAATTATAATTTTTGATTCGAACTTTTTGATTCGTTTGAAAAGGTATTAAAAGTCAGCTCGAATCGTTTTGGGGTTTTCCTTTTCATATTTTTGTTGGGTCTTAATTGCTTTGGTTAACATCGTGTATATTTTGTATTCTACGGTATATTTTCAAGGTATCAGTAAGCTAATATACGAAATATATCTTTTGATATCAATTGTTGGTATATTTAAACGATAATACAGCTATCGCATTGTATTGATGCATTAAAAGCTTGCTTACTTGTTATTTCTGCATGTGAAATTAGGTGTAAAAAGATCTCTAGATTTTTTTCATAACAATCAGAGAAGTGAATAAAGCTGCTATACATTAATGCATATGACTCTCGATCGTCTAGAGCTTAAGTTAAAGTATATGTTTATAGTGCAAGTATTATTTAAGAGAATCATATTTATGGGTCTCTCATTTAGAATCTTAGATTCTTCAGACGATGATCAGTACCCCATTAACTTATCATTTAAAAATTGAAATTGAAATGTATATTCAATACTTACATACTGCGCAACGTCCACAAGGAGTGTGCAAAACATGTGAAAAGAAAGGAAAAAAATATTTAAATTTCATAATGCCAATGTATGTGAAAACACTCCATTAATTAGTTTAATTTGTAGGGAAAAACAAACGTAATTATTGTGGATCTAGTTAAGCTTTATCAGCCTTTTTCTACACATTAAGTGCTAAATATAGCTCTGAAGTTAGCTGCCATTTCGCTTTAACAATTTAATAACACATTGGCAAGAGACTCAACGCCAATTACGCTGTCCGATCCTGGCAGATGCACTTGTATAGTGAGCACATCCTACTGTCAATGTCTCAGTGATGATCGTCGTAGGACTTGAAAATTGGAACAGTGAGCAAAATTATCGTCCCCTAATGGTGCCAACTATGATAATGAGGGTCATGTGAGCAAGGAATGTGGGCTGGCAACAGAGGCAACAACCAAAACAAGATCGGTTCAGTTTTGCTGGATGAACTGCAGCGCGCCAAAAAGTCGAGCGCCTGCGAGTGCCGTTTTTTTCTGTTTTCAAAAAGAGAAAAAGTCGCTCGAAGGCGTTTTGATCGAAATTCGATATTACGTTGATAAGACACGAAGTTGGCTATTCAGAGTTGGCAGACCAGCAGACTGTGTGTGGACTGGAATCTTTTAAAGCAACTGCCACTGCCACTGACATTGCTACTGCTGCTATCCAGAAGCTGTCGTTTTGATCGATCGCCGGCACATGAAAATTGTCATGTTTAACAAGTATTTTGCTGGTTGTAATTAAGGCTGAACCCGGGACGTTCAGTTCCATGCTTGCCTGAGTGTCTGCTGATCGTCAAACTGAATGGTTTTATTCTTTAAAAAGACATTTTAGTAGGTGTCAATTGTTTGTGAAATTCATTTATCACTCGACCAGAGAGTTTGGACACTCGACAATTTCTCTCTCTTTGGTCTGTCTTTCCGCTTCCGATTTGAGTGTTCTAGACCTTAATGTTTATTTAATTTTTGTTTGTTTTTCCCTTCAAATGCAACTACTTATTAAAGTAATTTTAAATACATGTACTTACACCCTAGTTTTCAAAGTAAGCGGTTGATGTGGCGATCCAATTAAATGTGTTTTGGGTGGGAGAAACAAGAAAAATAGTAGATATAAATTAGAGTCGATCTTTAGTTAAAAGTAGGAAGAAAATTTAGAAAATACATTTACAACACGAATATAAATTTGTTTGATATAAATCCTGAACAATTTCCTGATTGTAAAAGATTATAAAAAATCTTATTTAGAGAAATAAAATACAAATATATAGAATAGAATTCAAAAGATATTTCATTTTGATATATGTACATATGGGAAGAAATTAGATATTACAAAAATTGTTTATTGATTATATTTCTTTTAAATATATAAGTTATTATAAAAAAGATTGAATATTTATTTAGTTTTTATTTTATATATATTGTGGATCTTTTACTCTGTAGTCTGCTTTTCAAAATCTCAAAATTGCTTATCCTCTTATTCAACTCAACTGAATTGAATTATAGCTTACCCTGCTGAAAGCCTCTGTCCTTCCAGAGACCTTCAGCTTTAGTCAAAACATCAGTTTTTACCAAATGACACTTTAAGGACTCGTTTATCAGATTCGGAAAATCACAAATTTTCCATGTTAATACACCAAACTATATACTTTCCAAAATGGGCACTAAAGTATCCTCGATTAAGGTAAATCAAGCTTGTGTTCTAATTGCCTAGTAAAATCCGAAATCTGAAACACGAGTTCTATCAGGAAATGTGTGTGAGTTCCCAGAGTAATTGAGACAAGCGCATTTAACATGAATGTGAAACAGCAAACAATTATTTTCTCTTTATGGCCTGGAGATGATTAACCAAATTGATTAGACATTATACTAGTTATATATGTATATATTGCCTTGACCTCACAGTAGTATGTTAACTTGCTTACGCACCCCACTGTAACGCGAATGTGAACGTGAACGTTAACAAACTAAACAAGCAAAAAGAAATAATCAACAGCTACGATAAAAATATAAAAACAATAATAATGACAGGCACACACAAAAGTCCTCGCTGCGTTTTCTTTTTTTTGTTTATCGGTAGAAAACAATCTAAATGATATATTAAGCGCAAAGCAAATAACGCTCTTTTTGTCGCCACCATGCTCAGTTCTCTTTGCTCTTTTCATCTCTCTCTCGCTCTGTTTTCCCTGGCGAGTTAAGTTCTCCAATTATGCGGATTATTAATTTAACTGGGTCGCGGCAGTCCCTTTCCCAATGCCCTTCACCCTAAGTCCCTTTATCCCCACAATGTTTGCTCGCATGTCTTCGGTTCGTGGCGCGTTCAAAAACGAAATGGACAATGGACTGAGTGTTTGTGTTGTTGTTGTTGTGTTCGTAGCAAGCCAGACCACTGACCACTTGTCGTTTCACAAGTTGTCAAAACTTGTCATTTAACCGACAATGAGCCTTGTTTGCTTTAATCGTGGTTATTATGCGTTCGACTGAATGAATAAGTCCGCTAACCGTTTCCCTTGCCCTCCGAATTATTAATGATACCCAGAGCCAGTGAGTTGGCTATAGAGAAGTGCGTTCGTTGAGTGTTCGACGTCGCTTCGACATCGACATCGGCAGGTGCTCGGACTTCATGGGGAGTTGCCTCCTAATTAGCCCGACTCGGCTCTTCAGGCTCGACATCGAATTTGCTGACAACATGCTTTGCTGACGTGGCAGAAAAATGGATTATTCCTTGCCGCGATAATCCTCAGTTTAGAAATGATGTGTCATGGATTTACAACAGCAGTAGAAGTCGTAACTCCAATTGCCACAATTGGTTAACACCCATTAAAACAGCCAGTGTCCTGGACTGCACATGATTCATTTCAATTTCTTTTTTTTGGCATTATGCGATCCATCTTTTAATTGGTTTCCCAACGGCAGCGTGTCTCATTTGTCAATGGGGCAATCGATAAACTTGCAGACAGGTGGAATCCGACTACGACAAGGGTTGTTTCCATTCATTTCTTTTCCTTTTTTTTTAGTTTTTATCCTTTCCTCAGTAGATCCGCAACAGGTGATCGTCGCGTTGAGGTGACGTGTTTTTGTTTTGTTATTAAGTTGTTAACTTAAATTATTGTTTCTTTCTTTTATATATGCATTTGCCTTTGGCTTTTAGTCCCCGTCGGCGACATTTAACAGTTCATGCACTTATATGACCTGTCGCAAAACTTATTGTGAACAATAAAAGGCACACATTGTTTGCAGGATCAGCATTAAGATCGGCTTGGGGATCACGTCTTTATGGCCAATTTATGCGCATTCAAATTATGCCCTTTCACGCTGTTAACAGCATTTTATTACAGCACTCGAAAGCAGTCAAAAGCATTTGTCTTTAATGGTCAATTTTGTGTGCAATAAAATTATGGAAGTATTACTCCTTTTGTTCAAATTTCCCTTATTGGTTGTAATGTATGCAATTGTCCTGGATTTTTTGGTCCACGATTTCATAATTTTTATTTTCATAATTGTTGGTATATTCCTCATTAATTGATGAAATGCTCAACCATCAGTTTAAATTTCTTTTAATGATCAATTATGCAAGAAACTGTTGTTTAGATTCAAAATAATTTAATTAATCTATTTTATATGCGTATAGTCGGATAGTATTCATTTCGCTTTAACTTGTTACCTTCTATGTTCAGAATAATTCATTTTAGAACACAAACATTAAGTTTATCATTTACCACGTTTAATTTTTGACTATTTTACTTACAGATACTATTCAAAATTTAGTGGTATGTCGACTTACCGTAGCTGGGTCCTGAAAAGAAATAACAAAAGTAATTATTAGTAATTGGCTAAATAATTTATTAAAAGAATGAATAGAATATTATTTTAAGAATCGAATATATAATTATGAATATAATAAAATGTATGGCACATAAAATATCGTAAACTGTATTTAACCTTAAAATTAGACAAAAATTCTAAGTAGAAAAAAAGTATTCTACTTGTAGTAGAAACTTGTCGCAATTCAATAATCTTTCAGAGAATATATTACTAAAATGCCAAAGAGGAATGCTGTTAATGCTATTTCTAAATAAATGGGCATAAATGACATAATTAGTGCCGTCATTACGTATGTTAAATCCTAATTAATATGCTTAGACACTAACCGCACAAGTCGCCAATGTCCACAATGAGATCACTGGAAGTTTGTTGTTGTTCTTGTTGTTGCTGCGAGAGCATCGTGTTGGGCATCGATTAAAATGAAACGCAGGCAACGCAAAAGTTATTTGACGTATGAGAAATAAATGAATGAAAATCGGATTCATTTGGCATCGATTTAATTGTCTGATTTAATTGTCTGACTAATTGAGAGATTTTTTTGCACTGGGCCATCTGTGAACTCCCAGGACGCACATTCGGCCTAGTTGCAGCGTTATTTGCTCCATTTGGCACTCCGGCCGAGGCTTAATGACTTGATTTGGCAAGCTGATGAGGTGCGGTTCCAGTTGCTTTCCTTGGGTTTGCCAGATTGCTGCCCGTTGATTAGTTCACATTGGTATAGCCTCCGCTCTCCTCCTCCCTCCACCCCTTCTCCTCCACTACTCGACTGGCTTTCTCTCTCTCACACACAGCGATACAGATACTGAGATACAGATACGGATGCAGTCGGAGAGTCAAAAGCTGTACGTGCAGAACCGCCAGTCGACGACGACAATGACTTGCCATATATGCGCACTAGTAGCCGTAGCTGGGCGGCTGGTCACAAAAACCTTAAATTTCATGCAGAATTAATTAACTTCTGGCTGGTGGCGCTGATGCCGCTGTCGCTGCCACTGGCGACTGAGCTCGGAGCTCGGTTCGTGTCGCCGCCGTCGTCGCAGTAGCTGCAGCCGCCCAAGTTGCGGGAGCTTCGTTTTTGATACCCGCCATCCAGAAGGATAGAAGGGCATTATCTATAAGTGAATTGCTATAAACAACTCTATGAAGCATAATATATAGCCCCACATAAAATAGACATTCGAATATCCGCTGGAGAAACTCACAGAATAGATTTCTCTAAAATTAAAATATCTTGAAATTAAAATTGAAGTTTTTAAAATTGCAAAAATTGCAAGATTGTTTACTTTTTCTTCAAAAAAACACTTTAACAATTTTTTTTGCAAAAACTTTGATGCACTCAAGCCCATTGAACACATGTTTAATGTTTCCTAGGATATATTAAAGTGGAAAGTTTCTTAAAGAAGTATTTCTAATGTAACTTACTATTGTATTTTGCTTAACTATTGCGTCTTTTAAGCAAGCTTTTTCATTTGTTAAAATATTTGAATTGGTAGTAAACGAGAACAAGTGTTTAATAGTATGTTATATTGAATTACTTTTAAATTCTATAAGATCTAACAAACACGGTTATTTTCAAGAAACAATAATATTGCTAATTTAAAGTCAGTTTATAAACATATATTTATAAGAACAAATATGCTATTGATTTGATTACACTTCAGTATGTTGTTATCTACCCTGTTCTCAGGTATATTACAGTCGAGCATACTCGTAAGCAACTTTCGTTACTGCTTCAGTTGTTCTCTCGCTGATATTTTGATGGCTGCCCAGACAACATGGGAACACACAGAAGCGGCTGTGGCTGGAGGATCGCTCTGGAATTTCATTGAGAAACGTGCCCTGTACTTTGGGACAACGGCGCAGGTCGTGTCCCCATTGCTCTGTCATGAATTGCACCAGCTTCCTGCACCCTGCACCCTGGACCCAGCATTATGGCCACATCTCATCGCTGTGGCAATATGGTTCACTCGCTGCAGCGTGCGAGTGTACTTACTATACTCTCGTATTTATATTTGTATGTGGGGGATCGTTGTTTGTCTCGCGGATCTATCTGCTGGCGCCATTTGCTACCATTGGCTGGATGGCTGTGTCGACTTGCTGGATGGCTGACTTTGCTGGCCTGTGTCGCAATTTAATTACAAGCATTACTATCACAGGAGGCGGCATTAAGATTTATGCAAAAGAATCAACGAGCAATATAGTGATGAGCAAAACGAAGCGATAGTTGGCTATCGAAAGGTTGTTTAGGAAAATTTCGAATAAGTTCAAGCTAAGCAAATGTTTAAAATAAATTAAACTGAGAAAACGATGCAATTCTTATCATATATTCTCACTTTTAACATTTTATATGATGCACTCTATATTTGTCAGCTCTATTGTGCTACCAGTTAAAGATCCCATTGTTGCCTTCAAATGATATCACGATGGTCTCTTTATTGGATGTCATCGTTGGGAGTCAGTCGCCGTTTTTGTAGTTTGTTTGTTGTTTTTGTGTTTTGTTTTCTTTTTCGGGATGCACAACTCAATTTGCTGTTCGTATGTGTGGATGAATATCTCACAAGTACGAAACGGAATAGCCTATTAAGGGAAAAGCACTTGTCGACCACGACTGCTGGCAGCTTCTTTAAAATCGAATCACGTCTGTCCAATTTTGAATGGAGGAACCCGAGAGTAACCTAAGACTTTCAGTTCGAGCAACTTTAAGAGCGTTCCTCTGACAATTTTAGCTCCCTTGTAGGCGATTAAGTTAAATGCCACTAAACTAATTTAAAAACGATTGTAAAAGCAATCTCGCTCTCACTCTCTCGCTTTCAGTTGCTTGGCGATAGAATTTCTTGGGCAAACTCGCGCCAAACATCTTGTCTTCCTCGATATTTGCTGCACTTTGTCACGTACTGCAGAATTGTGGTCATCAAGAGTGCTGTGCTGACCAGCTATGTTTATACACTATATAGTATAGTATAGTAAAATAAATACATGTGGTGGCTCTGGGCAAGATTGCTTTTTCCATATGGAATTTAATTTGCGTTACCCTCAAACATGTAATAACGATGCAATTTCATTTTAGCAATTTACCCCTTGCTTGTCTTGCCTGACCAGAGTTGCCCCCACACACACACACACATACTTGCCAGTGTTGCCTGCCTTTGAGCGTATTACACATGCGATAATATTCGTTGGTTTGTTTTCAGTTTTGTGTTGCGATGACAAAGAACTCTCGTTATGCAAAATACCTGCGAATATTACACAGTTAAGTTTACGATTTGATATATTGCTCGCTTTGTGGTTGTTGTTGTTGTTGTCGTTACTGTTGCTGGCGCCTAGAAAACAAAACACAGTCGTGGCCTGCAGTAGGCTACGGTTGCTGTTGCTGCAGCGGTGGCGGTGGCAACCTGTTGCGCATATGGATGCCCCGCGGTTATGGCAACCATAAAACCTTACGAGCTGAATAACAAATACACGTACGGCATGATTAATTTAAGCACTTTTACGAGCTCTCTTCATGGCCCTGCTGATTTATTGTCGGACCGTGCGACGAATTTGCGTCAGGGAAACAAAAAAACCAAACTCCACAAGAGGTCCAGTTGTGATCCGCGGACGGATTTAAAGGCCTCAATCCTTGGTTTACGATTGGGTTTTAAGGGGCGATAAATGAAATTAGGGTCTTAGAATAACTGGTCGCAGTTGGACGCAAAGCACTTGTTCTTGGCTATAGATTTTCTCTTGCTATCTACAGCAGCTTGTAGGCGTACTTTCAATGAGCGATGCCTATTCTCTAAGCCAAGTTAACAGTTTTGTGCATTTTGTTGTGCAACAAGTACACAAAGCTGGGCAAACACCATCACAACAACAACAACAGCAACAACGACTCGGAGCGAGGCGACTGGCGCATGTTGCCATCAGACGCATTTACTATTTTGCATAAATCATAATGTAATCTGCATCTGGAAATGAAAACAAACCGAGTCGAGTCGACTCGAGTGGAGTCCAAGTCGGAGTCGCGTCGAGGCGATGCGAAGCGAAAATGTCCAAGCTTTTATAATTAACTGCGCGGGCACAAACTGAAGACATTGGCAGGCGACATGCCGGGCACAGCTGCAGGACCTCTCTCAGTGGTTCCATAAGCAGCCCAAGCCACAGCCTTAGCTACAGCTACAACCAGCATCAGCATCAGCTTCAGCTTCAGTCTCAGTCAGCGACAACAAGCGCATAAGTTTCTCAATGAAGCATGGACCCTGATATACATATATAGATATACTCGCACTTATACATATATACGTACACTGGGAGAAATGATATATCTTTAGCAAAAGTTTTGTTTATAAAAATTTAAAGTCAACCTGAGAAGATTTTATAAAACTTGACAATCTAAATCTCCTCATGAGACGAGGTTTAGATATTGTTTTATTATGGATAATGTAATAGATTGCTATGATATAAAAATGGAATCTATAAACCAAACTTTTGAAATTCCTTTAAGTAAATATATAATAATTTTTTATATATTTCGTATCGATTTCTTATATTATCAAAATTCTTGATTTGATTTTATTTTCATTCGAATTTTAATTAATTTTTATGCAAATTAAAAATTGAGTTCTTAATGCTTTATCTTTATTATCTTTATTTATTATTATATTTTAAGTCAATCTGAAGATCTAAGTTTATCTAGTTATTTTATTTTTCTCTGGAATTTTATTCTACTATACAATCTTCAATTATAATAAATATTTTTATATTCAATATTTCAATTTTATTGTCTTCGTTTTATATGTAGATGAGGATTGAATTAGCTACAACCCTATCATTCCCACTGGTGTATTATTTCTATTTATGATAAATTTATTAGAATTTCATCAATCATAATTGTCTTTGAGGTTCTAGTTTCTAGATTATTATGTTTAATTTTATGAAATTATTGAAGTGTATTTGAGCTTACTTTTATATACGAAAATCAATCCTATTGAGTTGGTTTGTGAGCATTCGGTTAAAAAATGCATCAAAATTCAAGAACATATAATTTAGAAAGTGAATTTATGCCTGACTTTAATTAGAGACTTTTCTCTCTGTGTAGATACAGTTGTGAGCCGTCGCGGTCAGAGATTCATGCCCAAAACGAAGATGAAGTCAAAGTCGATGCAAAGAGACTTGGATGTGAATGTGGAGGACGACTGGATGGCATGGATGAGCCCTCACTTCGTCTTCGTCTTCATCTTCAGCTTCATCTTCAGCTTCATCTGTTCATCTTCCTCTGCTTCTTCTTCTCTCGTGCGCAATCGCAAAATCTACGCAGTGTTTGCAGCACAGTGCGCGGTCAACGGGCGCCTGCCAAAACTACGGCAAAATAATTTATGCCCCAAGTCAGCGAAGCGCAGCCACAAGCACACAGAGCACACAAGAGTACAAAAACAACACATTGGCGCAACATGCTGCATGCTGCAGACCGCAGAAGCAGCGGGTTGGATGTTAGTCCCAGTCAAAATCAAACAAAAATTATAAATTAATGAAATTTATGCACAATAAAATTGCAAGCGAAATTATTAATGCAGTCGTTCACGCTTTAAATGCACCCTAAATCAACGAACAAACGGCACAAAATTATTAATACGGCCAACAGACATGCAGCTTCGATTCCTCTTCTCCTACTCCTCATTCTTCCACTCCAACTCCTACTACAAACATCTCATCCTGCTGGCTAAGAATCAGTTGGCGCTAGGCCCGCAGACCGCAGTCAAGTGAAGCGAGAGCAGCTTCTTTTAGGCGCCGGATATGTTCAACTTCCAAGACATGCGTCTTGTTACATTTACTGCACAACTACAACACTGCGATCTCTCGCTCTCCTTCTCCTCCTCCTTGAGCTCCTCTCAAACCACCTGCCCACCACTCGCAGATATAGTATGCAGAAATCATTGCGATCTGTTGCCACATTTGCCACTTTGAACTGGTTGCATGTCTTGCTCAATGCCTCAATGGTTATGATGATGCCCAGACATCAGCATGATTCACAAGAGGAATTGATTCTGTGCACAATTAAAGATTATATCGACAAGCTGCCATACAACGCGAACAGCTTGAATGGGTATTAGCTATTTATGTGATATTTTAATGGTTTCAACAATGTTTATGGCTTATAATTGAAAAATTCTAGTCTTCAAACTGAACACGTTGAGTTGCAATCGGAAATAAATTAATTGATTTCAGCAAAGTTACTCAAGCGCTTAATTAAATTTTGTATTTTGAAATATTTGGCATTGAAATAATTTATATTATTAGTAAATCATTAAAGTGAACAAAATAAATTCACTAAAACGCATAAAGCACACAAAAATCAAAGTCATAAAGAAACTCAAAGAATCTTTATTTTAATCAGATAATTTTATACTAAAAATATGCGAAGAATCGAAATTTATAGTACATTTGGCATAATTTGTTTCACATAATAAATAATTCTTTATAATTTTCATTTTTGATATTTGGTAATAGTGAAGTTATAACCGATCCAATATTTAACAATTTACAATTATAAATTTTATAAATGCAAAGTTATTATTGAAACTTCTTAATAAAATAGATTAATATCATTAAGAATGTAATGGAATCTCAGAATAAAGAAAGCCACATATTAACAAGTGTATTATTGTTTACTTGCTTTCGCTCTAAAAGTTAAGATAAATACAGAAGTTAACACAAAAAAAGGTGTTCAGCATTCTCCACTCTTATTTGCGTATTAAGTTCATATCAAGATTTAGTTCACATTCAAAAGAACCCAACAAAAAGTTTGTAACGTATTCACTTTCCGACTAATAATTCGGACATTTCTTAATTAAACGGTTGAGCATTTCCACATTTGGTCAACACATTCATATAAATTCATTGAGAGTGACAAATGACGTTTATTGCGTGTAGTTAATGTCTAATAAACTAGTTTATGGGAATATAGTCATGTTTAATTTCAATTTCGTTGAAATGCCACAATCTAAGATCATCAAAAAACAGGGGGAACCTCTACTACTTGGTTTGCTGCTGTTTTTGGTTTAGATTCAAGTTAGATTTCTCAAAAAGAAGTATCTCACCCAAAAGCCCTTTCGCAACAGAGTTATTTAAATTTTACAGCGAATTTTTTGTATATCTTAGTATACGAGTATTTTTTGGGTTGGAAGCGAAGACAGCTTTATCTTATCGCCCGTCGAGTTGAGTTGAGTTTTGAGGTTTCCCTTTAACGAATACATTAAATACATATATTATTCCGGGAAATATATGTAAATAACCCGCCCCGCCTGAGCACTCCATCTTCATCTCTCTCTCACTCTCTTGCTCGGTTTGTGTGCGATAGTTATCGCTTCGTTTTTTTTTTTTTTGTCGTGGGCAAGTTTCGTAACTTACGCAGAAATCTTGCGTCGTATAGTGGACACGGCGTCGTGTTCAAGACAGGTAGCGCTCTATTGGGTCCATATCAGCAAGCTAAAAAATTAGTTCCTCAACGATGACAAATTAGACGTCATTAAGACAGCGTCTCTCGCGCTCACTGACTTTGGGGCCCTCTGTTTTCCTGGCACAACTTAAGCAGCAGATAATGGTCAACTGGGACTGTGACTGCGACTCTCGACTCTCGACTGTGA
Organism: Drosophila albomicans; assembly: GCF_009650485.2. Taxonomy (NCBI): domain Eukaryota; kingdom Metazoa; phylum Arthropoda; class Insecta; order Diptera; family Drosophilidae; genus Drosophila; species Drosophila albomicans. The sequence goes on along the minus strand of NC_047629.2, from coordinate 37,148,157 downwards.
CTGTGACCTCATCCTTTCTGAGAAAAAAAGTAAAAACGGCGCGGTACGTGCAACAAATGGGCATCCTAGGGCTGGAACTGTTACTCCATATTATTTATGATAATCTCGATTTTGTGTGGTAGCCAACTACCAAGTCAGTTCGCGTCAGTCATTCAGTCATTCTGTCCTCTCTTTCTCAGCCACTGGGAACGCTGTGTGTGGCCCTGATTCGAGGGGCTCTCGCGCCTCTACCTGTTGCCAGGCCCCCAGTTCAGATTAATGTGAAGTGACATGTTTAAGTAAATGATCCAGAAGCTTATCCGATAATGGTCAGCATATTTGTTAAATGCTGTACTTGCAATATTCTTTTTGGTGGTCCATCTAATTGACCCAAAATATTGCCATAAATCGAAGAGTTTTCTGCTCAGGATATTACACAGCGAAACAATCACGAAGAGCAGCTAGACCAACACGAGTGGCACACAGAAGAGACTCAAGAATCGTCTCCAGACGGTACACGATTAGCCTTAAATAGGCTCCACAATAATCATTTGTTTTCGGCGGCCCCACCAACAATGCAGCTGGGTTGCGCATCGATAAGCCAAGGAGTGCGGCAGGTGAAGAGGAGGATCCAAAGATTCAGCTTCTCATGACCAAGTCGCAGGGCCACCGCAGTTGCCAGACAACGTTGTTGTCGTCGTCGTCGTCGTCTTGGTCGCCGTCTTCGATGTTGCTGCTGCTTGCAACGGTTGCAAGTTTTGCGACAACACGAAGATTAGCATGCGTGACTAACAGAATTTTGTTATGCCTTCCAAGTCGTGTGCTGCTGCTTCTGCTGCTTCAATTCTTTGCAGTCTCTCTCTCTTTACCTGAAGTCTTTGCCAACTGCTTTGGGTAATCGTTTCTTAATTTTGCTAATTAATAATTAAATGCACGATAAGCCTCAAAGATTCTGCGCTAATTAATTAAGCGCAAAAAAGAAAGTATACTGCAAATAATTGAAGACTTGTCAGCGAACAAGGTCTTTTCACATACCATCCATAGTTTCAGGCTTCAGTTTAAGATGATTTGCCTTTTTAATGTTTGTTGCGTTTGTTTTTTATTTTGCTGTCTGTTTTTTTTTGTGTTTTTGGTTGTGTTTTTTTGACCGGAACCTTTTTTTTTATTGACAAGCAAATGCACTCAAGCCGAATATGTTGCCCCGAGTTGGAGTTCGACTTGCCAGTTGCCGGTCAATGCTTTTGCGCGCAGATCTTACAAACATTTTAGTCGGCGCGACTTGTAGCATTTGCCTCCACTGGACGCGCGCGTCTCCCTTTGGCACAAAGTTGATTTTCGTAATTTATGATGTCGTCGCCATCTCTGTCGTCGTCGTCGTCGACTCTTCCAAAGAGATTCAGATTTTAGGCCAAGGCACTGCGTGGGACGTCTGTTTGGGCCTCAACTACAGCAACAACAACAACAACAACAACAACGAGGCAAACAGCTTCTCTCCTTTGGCAATCACACACAAATCGTATGGAAAACTATTATCAGAAGTTTTATGTTAATTTTTAAGCATGTTGCCTGTTTGCTTGCCTGCCTGCTGCCTGCCTGCCTAACATCCTGTGCTCACTCGATAGATACGACAACGAAAGAGAGACTTTAGGAGGCTTGGCAGTGGCAGCGGCAACAGCCGCAAGTTGCAAGTTGCGAAATGTAATCTTTTGTCATCATGTTTGACAGAAACGGTTGTCGCCCCAAAACGCACCTGTTCCGATTCCCTCATTAATTATGCATAAATCCCTCTCGCAGTCGCATTTCATTTTGTATTAGAGCGTTTACGAGTTGGAAAACAATCTTTAATGCCTTGCTTGTCAGTCACACCCTCTTAAAGTCAAATTGGATAATAAATACACTGCCATTTGTCGTTTATCTGCTTGTAAAGATACTTCGCAACAGCAAATAAAGGATAGCGTTGTTAATAACGCATAATAAAAACGCAACGCGTAGTAGTTAAATGACAACATTGTGCATATCAGTAATGAGTGTGTCGGCAAGCAGTGTAAAGTAGATAAACAGGGTACTGCTTACTTTGGTTATGTGAGTAAGCAAGCAGTACTTTTTGCTTGTTTATGCCAATTAACCTTTTGCTCAAGAGCAGCTTAGCAAACACTCTCGACATTAATTGATTTTATGTTGTAACTAAGCAAAACTATAATTAAGCCTCGTTAGAAATGCAACGTAAATTGAATTATGCAGCCCTATTAATTATCAATAACTGCTGATCATAATTGTTGACTATTGCAATAAGCATCTAACAGGAAAATATTTTGAAATTGAATACGACAAATATTCATACAACAATCTAAGGTAATAATTAATTGAAATGTAATTAATTCGGAAAATATTATAGCTTTTAAGTATTTTTACTGATTTATATACGCTGTATATTTATAATACATATGTACATATATGTTATGTATCTATATATTATGAATTTCATATTTTAGTAATTAGCCTTTTTACAAGCAGATTTATTTCTCTTTGTGATAAAAATCATTTGATTGTTTGCTTTACAATCTGAGTTTTGTATTTAAAAACAATAATTTTGCAAAAATAAAACAAGCTTAACGAGCGTAAAACAAATGTTTGTAAGTTCAACGCATTGTTTATGAATGCTTTTGTTTATGAAATGCACTTTTAATTTGATAGTACGCATTTTCTTTTCTTTTCAAAGTTGAATGTGAAAACAGAAGCATGGCTGATAGCCATAATTGTGAGTGCAGCATACATTTGAATCAATAAATAGTTATGCATATATTTATGTGCTGACTTACAAGCGCAACCTCAGCTAATGTTGTAAATAAAAACAAGACTATTGTGGTTGTAAAAAAAATGCAAAAGGTAACGATGGCATTTTCTTATTAGTATAAATAATAAATGGCTTTACTTTGGCGCACAGACAATGCGTGGATTTTTCAACAAACTGGGCACAAAACAAATATAGGCGTTGCAATGGGCGTTTTTAACAAATGTTGTTCGATGTACTCGCAGCATTGTTTTGGCCCCGCAAGAGTTAGTAGTGACCACAGAGCAGAGAAGCAACAAAAAGAAGGAGAGGAGATCATTGGGAAGTCAATTTGAAAAATCGATTAAATTCGAATAAATGTTGAAGGATGGAGTTAGGCAGATTTAAAAACTCATAACAACGTGGCAACACCTTCTTTTGTGCTCAGTTCTCTCATTCTGTCTCGTTGTCTCTGTCGACACGGAGGTGTGCAAAACCATGTGTGGGGTAATCCCCATCATCTTCCCCAAACACCCGGGAATATCTCTGGCTGTTGTCGTTGTCGTTGTCGCTGCCGCTGGCGATTGGTCAGCACAGAGAGGAGGAAATATTATTTATATTTGTTTTGCTAAATTTATGACCCAAACGAGGACAGAGGCAACTCAGAGAGAGAGAGAGAGAGAGAGGGAGGCAGTTATTGACAAATTTCCGGCGTGCCAGAGGACAACAACGTGTTCGGTAGCTGGCGCTAGTACATGGAACGGTGGCAGTGAAGTCGACAGGAACACGGATTCGCCAAAAGCGAAACTAATCAATATATTCCTCCAATTAATGCGCGCATCCTCATCCACATTCTCTGGTCGTTGAGTGAGGTCCAGTGTTGATTGCTTTGCATATACATATATATGCATATAAGCATTGCATCTGGGGATGGCGGCATTAATAATCTACAATATCTGATTTGAGGAGTGGAGATTGTGTGGAAATCTCACACACAAACACACACACTCATACTCTGGCAATCCAATCACAATGCATTCCATTAAACGTGACAAGTTGCTTGTCCAAATAAAGGCACAGCGACCCCATCAAATTCCAGATCGAAGATGCGCCCCAGGATCGTGTTCAATAAAATGCAAACGCCGTCTACCTCGACTTCAATTCGAAGTCCATCTCCATCTGCAGTTTGGATTGATTGTAATCAGCAGTTTTGTCCAGTTGGAATAACAATGGCCAGCCAGCAGTCAGTCATGAATCCATCTTCGTCAATGCTTCTGATGCGCTGTGATTGTGACTCTGAATGTGGCAAGTAAGTTAGTCAGTGACTTCTTGGTGGTTAACATGGCGCCTGAGTTTGTCGTTTTGGGAATTGCCATCAGATCATCAATAAGGTGATCATCATCAATGACTTTGACGCTGACTCTCGACTTCAACTCCAACTCCAACTCAAACGCGGATGCTGTTGCCCCATTGTTATTGTTTTTCTTTTTTGTTTGTTCTTTTTTGTTGGTTGTAGTTGGCGGCGTCTGCAAATGCACGTCATTCCGCGGCTCATGAAATGTCACTCAAAGCCATCCATCCATCCATCCGTCCAGATTGCCAAAGTAGGTGCTCATCCACCACAGAGAGCGAGAGGCCAAACAATTCAATTGGAGTAGCGAATAAATCACCCAGAATGACGCCGTGGCTCCTTGGCTGCTGATCGTGAAGCCTTCGAATTGGCTTAGCCATGGCTCTAAGCATTTCCTTTTGATGCCCTGTAGCCACCGACTGCTCAAAAGCGGGTGAATTCACTAATAGATAAGTGTGTCACAAGCTGAATAAATTTGACACTCAGCGGAAGATTTCTATTTTAATAATTAGTACATTTATAGTAATTGGTTTATAAAATCAATAAATGGTAATTGAAATGAACTGTCTCAAAATATAGAAGTTTCAACTAAATAAATTACAATTATCTTTTTGTAACTTTTTATGGAAGGTTTCTATTTTGATATTTTATTTAATTACAATTGTTTTTCACTTTAATTTCTTCATTTGAAAGATGTGATGATTCCAACAAATAATAATAAATCAGTATTTTGTTTGGAAAAATATATACAACTTATTATGAAATATATTGCTCTTATGTTCTTTTCAATGATTTAGTTTTTATTTTATTGAAAATTCGAATTATTGGGTCTTATCAATTGCGCTTTTGATTGTAATTCTGATTTAACAGTCTTTAGTTGAATGTTTGAACTGGTTTTGAAGACTATGTTCGAATGTAAAAAAATAAAATACTAATACAATTTTTAAGTTTTAAATATATTAAAAAATCTATTATAATTAACAATTAATTTATTATTATTATACTTAAAAGTTAAAAGTAAACCAAAATCGCTTTAAAGCTATTGAAACTCATTCGCATTGAGTACTTTTCCGGACACGTCGTATTTAACGGCTGTGCCAAATCTTTAAGAGAATTTGCTGTTTGTGGTTTTTGGTCTTTGGATGGGCTAAAAAGAAATGCGGCCGTGGCACAGGAAATGATCGCGGCCATTTGAGCATTTTATTTTGTTTACGATTTTCGTCGTAGTTATCTGGGAAGTATTTCGAACGTCGCTAATTTGACGACTGCACGATTGCATCGACTTGTTGGAAGAAGAGACTGTTTGCTGTTGGCTCTTGGCCATGGCTGGTGACTAGTGACTGGTCCTTGGAGGATCGGCTCCCGCCGATGCATTTACAGATAAGCTCAATTTCGTTTTTGCTGACACTTAAGCATTGGCGGCCGCAGACAACCAAAGCTAAAGCTAAAGTTGAAGCTGAAGCCAAACCCAAACCTCAAGTGGAGATCACTTGCAATCGGAGCGGAGGTGGAGTTGTTGCACGTTTCTTTTTTTCTGTTTTCATTGAAATGAAAATTCCTGGTCGCAAAGTCACGGTTAAGTCAAGTTTTGTTGCACTCTGTTGACGATTGTTTTATTGCACACAGAGAGACCAATATTGTAGAGGATTATACACACGAAGGGTATTTGTGGCAGCTGCCAAAGCCGAGGCGATCTCTCGATGCCCCATGCAGCATGCGCGGGTAATTGTGAATGACAATAATTGTGAAGACATTCGTTTTTGACCTGGACTGGGGGACAAACTGACTTGGGGCATTCGGTGGAACGTGCAAGACATTGGCGCCAACAGCGCCACCCAATCTTATAGTCCAGACCGAGTGAATGTCATTGTAATGCAACAACTCCAAATACATTCCCAGAATGGCAGACGGATCGCTTGCTGTCTGTCCTGCTCTCCTGTCTGTCGATACTCACACACAGTGGGCAGTTCTCAGCTTTGTTTTTCTTTCTTTCGTGAACGAGTGAGGGACGCCTTAACATTTAATAACTTTCGCCTTAATTCATGTTGGCTGTCAGTGCATCGATTTTTCATAATTAAAACCGAATTGCAAACTGTGTGCAAAAGTTTGTAGGAGGTGCGCAACTCCGGCGTCTTTGAAATTGAATTCGTGTGCTGCCTTCAACTCGGACTTCGACTACGAGCTGTGGACTTGTGGAGTGGCAGCTACTGCCGACAACAACATTTCAAGGTGGTGCCATAATAAATGGTTAGGCAGATAGAGAATTCGCCAAGTCTTTCCTCTGCATGTCTGTCTGTCTGTTTATCCCTCCATCGATGGCCACGTATCGAGGGTCTCGATCGTGATCGAAATCCATTAATCAAATCACTTAGTCTCGCTAAATAAACTTTCGAGTTCTCACTCGCCAAAGCACAATATGTGAAGAGTATTAAGTTTTGTGCTCGTTATTAACTATTGCAAAAAACGAAAAGGACATTAAACGACTGCTCAATGTGATATGTAAAGATGCAGAATATAATGATTATTATGTAGATAAAAAAATGTGTAATACAATTACAGTCATTTAAAGAATAATTTAGAAAAATCCTTAAAAAGATGCCAGCAATTCAATATTTTACAGAAAACCATCGAAATATATTTGTGCGGGAAACTATATTATATTAAATCACATTCAATAACTAAACCTAATACTATTTACATTATTTCTAATATATTAAATTCATTTATTGTGAATAAAATTTTATTAACAACCAAAAATGTAAAAAAAAAACTTGAAATTAAGACTTTTTATAGATTATCAGTAAGAACATTTTTGATAATGTTCTTTAAATTCTGTTCTAGTAAATATGCAAGTAAACAAGATAATTACAAGTTCTGCACAAAACCTTTTTTTTTTCAGAAACTATTAAAAATTAAATTTTCTAATCTTTAGTTTCTAAAAATTTAAGTGTTGGACTTTGCTAAGCTCAAGTTTCTATTCAAAATGAAATTGCATTTAACTGCTTATAAATGCTATGTAAATCGGAAATAATATAGTCAAGCAAAGAAAAGGCAATTGTGCGAGATATAATTAAATGAAAACGGCATAGTTAACAAGTATATAAATCAGCTGCACTGGCTCTTGCCGCCACAGAAGGGCACTTTCCCAGAAGGGAAATCCTTTCGCATGTCAACTGACAATAATTTTAACAGCACTTGACGACGCGACGGCAAATCCGAGTGTGCTTCTTCCCTCCCAACAAGAACTACGAGTGAAACTACTATAAGTGGAAGCGTCACATATCCACAGGGAACTAAATAAAGAGACAAACTCGAGGTTGTCCTCCTCAAGATAATACGCAACAGGCGGCGCTATTTGAACATAGAAATGCGGAGAGAGAGAGAGGTAGAGAGAGGACGGAGAAAGAGACGTATTTATATGCGATTGTTTTGGATGTTTCCTCGAGCATATTTCGGTGACATTTATGTGCCGCTGACGGCCAATGGCGGTAGCAACAAGAAAGCGACACAGAGCTCTAATTAAATTTAATAGCTGCAACGGCATCGAAACTTGGGCCAAAGCCACCAACGTGGACAACGTTGATGGCGGGGGAAATGCGAGTTGAAGTCGTAAACACATTTTGATTTGATTTTCTGGAAAGGATTTAGATTCAGACGTTTCACAGCTCAAGTTGTCGGTGCGTCTTTGCTTATGCGTTGATTGAATTGTCACCTCCGTTTTAATGACACACATGGCCACAAATGCCGAATGACGACGCCAAAATTCAAACAACTTCTAGAGCGTTTTTGATGTTTCTTTCTTGTGCGGCGCCAGCGTTGACATTTGTTTCACTACGTTTTATTACACTTAATGCGGAATAAGGAATAGAGAGAGACAGAAGGAATGCAGGAGACACTTTGCTGTAGTTTGCCAAAGGTGTCAGACGTTTTATGGCCCTTCTTGACGACCTGTTGAAAAGTTCATGGTCACTCACAATTTTACCTTCGAGAGTTCTCGACATTTACGATGATTCTCCGTTCCTATTTGAAATTCCCATTGCGGATTACGGCGTCGGCATTCGCCATGTTCATCAAAAGACAAATGCCTAAAATTACTTTTACCATCTCGCCCCGCATTTTATGCGACGGAAAAGGGAACTTCCTAAGAGCATAAATGAAACAGGCGAATCATTTATTCGGTTTAACTTTCCTTAAAAGTTTCCTATATAAATCTGAGAAAACAGTTTTATATTGCTGGAATTATAAGGCTAGTTTCGGCTAATTTTTAAGACAGAAACGTTAGGACTCGATAAAAATTGTTTAAGAATTTCAAATGTTAAATATTTATGCCATTATCATTGCAAAACTTAAACTATAAGACTTAACATTGGTTTAATTTGATGAAGGACAAATAAATCGAGAAGGACAAATTGTCAAGAAAAGATTTTTACAAATAGTTTTAGGAGTTGAATATTGGTTAAGAGCTTTTTCAGGTAACTTTTTATATAGGTTAACGAAATTTCGTAATACCCACTTCATGCTTTTACGTTCAATTTATGTTAGTTCGGTAATTGATATTTTCTTCCGATAAAGCTAAAGCGTTGCCAGCGAACATGAGTATTCGCAGACAACAGTTAAGATTAATTTTAATGTCCCATTTGCCTACTAAAATGTCTTTGGCGATATGTCCGAACAAGCGTTGGAATTTGAAAAAATTTACATATGTATGTACATTGTACATCGTAGTTTATCTACGTACAAATATTTTGATGAATAGTATTGTATGTATTTATTTATGTACTACTTCAATAATGAACATGGGCATTGCCAAACATGTTTGTTTGTTTATACTCACATCGCATCGCATATTTATTTCTACACACTTGAACATGCTAAATCATTTATATAAATGATTTGCACATACAAATTACATATGTGTATGTAAAGAAGTGTGAGTATGTTTGGTATGTAAATAGTGTGAGGGGGAGAAAAAGAGTTGAAGAAGGCGAAGAAACACCAGCTACATTTTTGTGTCCAGTCATTGTCAGTATGCAGCAAAAAATATTTTTAATTTGAATAAGTAATTCGAACAACAGCCGAAATCAAAAAAGGAAAAAACGAGCAACACACCAAAAAGTACAAAAAAAGAGAGAGAAAAAAAATACAAACAAGTCAAAACAAATGCGAAACAAGGAAAATTCAATTTACTCGCATGTCAAGCCGAATTGCCGGCTAGGTCAAACACGTTGATGGATGGATGAACGGACTGGCGGACAAATGGACAGACGGACGGATGGATGGTTGGCTAGCTGAATGAAAGGGAAGAACAGCAACAACAATAACAAATACAAGTACAAGCTGAAAACGTTGGCAAAACGTTGCATGCTCGCCGATTGGGCGGTCCAATTGCCCCACCTAACTGACCCAGCCGACGGCAAACAATACCTGGCACACTAACAAAAATTACAGTGTAAATTCAGGTGGCTAAACGAGATAAATTGCAATGTAAATTCAAGTGACGAAAATTCGATTAACGAGTTTGTTGTCCTCAGAGTTTAATGAAGAATTGGATTCTTGTATTAACTTGGATAGATTACAAATTTGAGTAGCATTATCAAACTCTTCATGGAATAAGATGGTTTGTTATGGTACTATAATGGTTTATGTTATTTCAACCTCTTATTGAATGAATAGAATATAATACTTTATACTTTATATTTATAGGAAGCTGAAGGCCTTCGCTGTCATTGCTTTACCAATAGCGTTAGTATTAATTTTAATTATAACTAACCTTTTAAATAATAATAATATTTATAGAAAGTAGTTGGATGAAAATTTGATTAATAAAGTACAAAAATAATTTACAAAACTTTGGACAAAAATGATTTTGATAAGGTAAGCAACATAAGAACAATTTTGAATGTGAGAAAATTGATATATGAAATTGGATTATTTTTTAGAAGTAGCAGTTTTTTATTTATGTAGAATGACATAGACAGTGGATAGCATAGATATTGTGAAGAAATCGCTTCGCTTCCATTCGAAACATCATTTCATATAATTTCATTTTTCTCTCTGTGTATTTACTTACACACTCTCCCACTTACACCGTTAGTTGCATATATGTATATATTTCCATACATGAATTGAAACATAACAGCAAATGAAAATATAAATTGGTAAAGGTATGAGACGAGCCAAAGTTTTTAATTAATACAAAACTTGTAACATTTTATAAGCCGCTGCAGTAACTACAGCTACAACTACAACTACTACCATAACTATTAGCCAGGCTCTGTAGCATGCCCAACTATATGTCTGAGCATATATACATATACATCAATCGCTTTGCATGCGCCACAGAGCGAAAAGTGGAGGAGTTGGGGGAAAAGGGAAGAGGAAGTCGCGTCAGTCCATTTGGCAGGTCAAGAGTGTAACTCGAATTCGAATGTCCGTTGTAAATGCCAGGCAGAGTGTTATGGCCATGTTTCTCTGTGTTATGGCCAGCATGAATGCTGTGCTAACAGGCCAGCTCAGCACAGCCATCGTCGATGGCTGATTGTCGCCACGTATGAAGCTAGAAATTTAATTAAACTTGGAATGCAAACACAACATCTAACGGCAGGCAGAACAAGCAGCCAATACGAGCTCTGCATGCGGGATGCACTTGACCAGACTAGACCACAGTCGTGGACTCTACTCTGCCAGACAGTCTCTGAGTCACCCGAAGAGGTTACTAGAAACTGGCGAGATTTGGGATAGAACTTTGGACATAAATACACCAGGGAAGACAGTTCGACCAAACTAAGTATATAATTTAGCCTGGTATCCTATAATTCCTTACTATTGGATACTACACAAAATCATACGCTTAGTTTCTCTCCTAGCTAAAGAAATTTAAAAATGTGAGATAGTATTTTAGTGGGTTTTAATAATGAAATTAAAAAATTCCAAGTATTTTTCATATCAAGCAAATAAAGTTAAAATTAATGAAGCACCACAGCCCCAGTAAAAGTATATTATCGGAATTATCATTGAGAATAGAAATAAAATGTGGAGAACCTTTAATAATACCATTATAATAAAGTCGACAATATTAAGATAAGTATAAGACGGATAGAGAAGAACATGCAAAATTTATCAAATTATATATTTTTTGAATTCTCGACATGGTAAAAATTATTGACTTCAGTTCAATAGGAATTGGAATAAAAAATGGAAATTCTATAGTCTTCACATTATAATAAATCTACAAAACAATTAACATTTAACATTCGATAATATTAGGATGAGTATAAGATGTGCTTGAATTGCGTGGAACCGATGCGATTTATTTCTCTCTTTGTTCGTAAACTGGCCATAAAATATGGAATCGCTGGCACTGCGAGTGAATACTTTTTCGGTTCTCTTTGGATGCCCCGAAGTTGAGACATTAGGCTAAGTGACAATTGTGCTCTGATTTATGGCTATTTCCGTCTCGTTGCGATTTCAGTGATTCGAGGAATTGCAAGCGCCGCTAATGAGCAGATTCCCCATGCCCCCAACCCTCGATCGCACTTGGCGTGGTGTGGATGATGCACGCGATTAATTGATTGCACTTATGCCTCTCAAGATTTGCATATATACACACATACAAGGCGTTGCGGAATCCATTATTTCCGGGAACATTGCATTTTGTACGGCAATTAGTTCGCATAAGTTGGAGCATAATGCTCGTTTACGAGTCGGATTGTTGGATTGCCACCACTGGATTATGTTGGATGCTGGATGTTGGGACACTGCCTTGGACCCAAACCCTCAATGGCAGGCATGTTCGCTTGCGGCTGGCATAAATCATCTTCCGTTTGTGCCGACGCCAGGGGCAGGGGCCGGGGGCCGGGGTCAGAGAGCCGAGGGTCTTGGGGACATGGGACTCAACAAAAATACTCGCATGTTGTAACCGAAAATTTTCGTCTAATTGAGAGACACACGACGCCTCGAAAACACACAGATTATTCTCGACTCTTTTAGCACATATTTTTAGGGGAAAACATAGAGTTTTTCTCATAGAGAGGGATCGCCCACCCGTAATTCTTCCGTTGTGAGTGGTGTAAAAAATAGAAAAGTTGTTTATAATATTTTCGGGTGCAAGTTAATTTATAGGCATTTAATTTGACATTTATATACAACAATAAGTTACCCCACAGAGAAACCACAAACGATCCACCCCTCGTCTATCTCTGTGGCTGAATTCTTAACAATTTCCGACATTTATGAAGCACCTCAATTCAAATTGTGGCCGACTTTTCAATATATACGACGACGAGATTGTACAACTAGCACTAAGCATATGCAAAGTATCTACACTAAGAACTTAGTTAAACATGTGTTCTTAGTGCATGTTCAGAAAAAAGCGACAAAAACAACAAGAAACAGAGAACGAAATCATTGTGATGAGAGAACAAATATAAACACGTGTTGTTCTGTCAAATGCTTGTACCCGAAATGGAAATTACTTGTACCAAGGGCTATCCTTTTCATGCTATACCCTGTGAGTATTGCGAAAAGGGTATTGTTAAGGAAAGTGAGGAAATTTCAATGGTAGACCACGAATTTTGAATCAGCATTACATCTTATCTAATTTAAGATCCAGCATCTAGAACATACAAATCGCAAAATTGATCATTCCATTCTATACACAACCTATCATCTTATACTTATAATTGATTTTTAATTTTTATAAGTTTTTAAGCAATCATGTCCTCAGCAATAAGCGGCAAACAGTAACAGGTGCTTTATTATCGGCATGTTATTTATAGACGCGTTGGTGTAACCGCGTTTCTACGACAGTTTGCTCAACTGTTAGTCTGCTTAAACGTATAAAACTTGCAGCCGATTATACTATATTTAGAACTTTTCATTTCTTTTTTAAATATATAATTTAAATTTGTATTATATTTTATATGCTGAAAAAAACAAGGAAGACAGGAATAGATCTCTCTTTACAAAGATACAATTTAAACTCTTTGATCTCGGTGCCAATAATTACAAGGGATCAATCAATTATATATACATCTCTAACACCTGATAACTGAGCTATTTATACTTTTTACTTTATTATAAAATTAAATATTTTTGGAAAAAATGTGACTCATGACTTTTAAGAAGCGGAGGTATTAAGGTATAAAAGGAAAGTATCGCCATCCATTTATTTTAAGCTCTTTGATCTCGAAGACTATAACAATAGGAGACTTTCCATTTCTTATACAGACCATTTTCAATTTCATAAATTAAATAATTAAATTAAATTATCCTAATATTGTGTATGTTTGTTAAATAAACATTTTTTTCCTACGGGATCGGACAAGTACAAACAGTGAAAAATTTGCTATAAATTACGTTTAAATTCGTCGAGCTCGGAGCCTAAATTCCTGCACGCAGGATATCTGTTCGGCTAGCAAATCTTAGAGAGTTATTTATTTTTTTTCATTTTATTCGTTGGTTTTTTCAAACTTTTTTTTTGGTCAACTCTTGCAGTGTCGGGCTAGTGCCGCCTTGTCTAATGGCGATTGGAGCGTGTTTGAGGCCCACGCGAGAAACAGCGGAACGACGCCCACTTCAGAAACATGCACTACAAGTGCTAAAAATTCTGAAAACATATTTCACAATTAATTGTCACAGCAACTGTGGCACCACCGCTGCCGCTGCTGCTGTTGTCGCTATGCCTTGGTGCACGTTGCTGCCGTTGCTCGACGCGGCTGTCATTATATTTTTCTCGCATTTTTAAAAGTTGTTCGACATGGCAAAAACAACGCGTTGCTGCTTAATTTGTCGTAATTAATGCTTATGAATAGTTTGTACTTGTCTTTATTTGTTAGAGCAAATTTCAGATAATTCGAGGTCGATCTTTTGCTTGGGAAGTAAACTGAGTATCAAAGAAGGGAATTGGACTTAAATACTATAAGTAAATAGTTTTAACTGTTACTTACTTGTAGCTTGACGAGCACTGGATCATCGGTAGCTAGCTTGGCCAACTCCTGGTAATTAGCTTTGGCCATAGCTACAATCCATTCCTTAGCCTTGGGATGTGCCAGTGTCACCTCCGCGGCATCCTTTTCCTCAATTAATTGCTGTGGAAAAAAACGACATAAAAAGACAATGGCAACCATAGGGCATAAATTAATTATACATGTTGTAGCGGCAGCTTTTAGCGGAAGTTTGAACTAGGAGTTAGAAGGGGTGGGGGTAAAGGGGTGTGAAGTGGCAACAAACAAATACCAAAAACAAAAAAAAGAACAACAACGGGAATAAAACATAGAAAGCCCATTGAAAGCATTAACGCCAACACACATGAGCAACGCGTCTTAGAATCCATGTTCCAAACACACACATGTTGAGTGTGGTGTGTGTGTGTGTGTTGTCTAATGTGTGCGCCAATCTTTGCGGCAACCAAGGGTTGTGGGTGGTGGTGGTGGGGGAAAGGGGCTGCTGTAAAAGCTGAGCATAATTATGCGCACGCATTCAACGTCGCCATCGCCATGTTCTTCCCATAATTATGAAGGTAATAATTTTTATTTATTAGGCGCGTGCTTTAGGCAGATTGTGCGACGGGTTCTTTTCTTTCTTTTGAAATGTGAAATAGACTGGGAGCCATCGCATCCCCTGCCATCTCAACAGCAAGTAAGGAAAGCGACGGAAGGGTGTGGTTGACTGAGAGATACCCGATAGACTTGCTTTAACTGATAATCCATTTATTTGTAATACAAATGAACTAATGAAATTTTCAGGGATGATTAAAAATATGTTTACTATCGTGCGTACTAAAACTATAAAAATTCGCATTTTGTGATATGAGGGTCGTTGCTGAAATCGCAAACAATATTGAAATGTATGGGCATAATAAGAGCATTGTTAATCTATTTAGTAGGCATAGAAGTTTGGATATGAGTAGCAGAGGGAATAATGTACAGGGATGATTTGATTCTATTATTACTAAAAAGTTAAAACCTTAAACTCTAAGTCACATATTATATTAACTCGGGTAATATAAACTGAACACACCCTTCTAATCACAGCCTGCCGGGTATAAATACCCAAAAACGTAACCCCCGGCGCAAGTTGTTGTTCTCATTTGGTTTTTTGTTGTCGGTGATTTACACATTTCTCGGGACTCCAGAGTGGAGAGGCATCGTGGCATCGTAGTGGGTGTGGGCCACCACGCATTCCTACTGATAATGAGCACTCTAATGAGCGAGGGGCAAACGCACACACACACATGTGGCACCAAAAGTGAAAGAAGAAAGGAAAGGGAGCGGGAGCTGGGGTGGAACAAGAGGCAAACATGTGTGCCTTATATTTACGAGCGCGGAAAACATTTTCGGCAACTAATTATCCATTCGCATAATGTTCGCGATGCTAACAAGATGCAGGAGAAGAGGCCAAAAGAGTACAAAATGTTCATTGTTGTTGCCCTCTTACTCTTGTTGTTGCTGTGTTTACCTGAGCGCCATTTGCCATTGTGTTGCAAAAAGGATACACGGATGCGGCGCTTAGCCCGCAGGATGTGGCACGAGTGCGTGTGCCACACGATGCTCCGCTCACTCGCTGCTTTCTTTCATTTCATACTCGTACTCGTATTTACACGCCACTTGACTTTGCCAAGTGCCTCGCTTCAGTTGCTTCAGAGCTCTGAGCTTAGCTCGGCAGCATTTTTCCAATTATTCGCCACCCCCGCGGGCTCAGGTAAACGTGTCCGCCATTTGCAAAATGCCGAATACCGAACATCGAGTGTGTGCCGACTGCCGAATCGAGAAAGCGGGGAATCCCCCGAACAACACAACGACAAACAAGGTGAGCTCGAGTTGAGTGGAATTGAGTTGAGTTGAGGGCGAGCCAACTGAAACAGCAACTGAACAGCTCGGAAACATAACAGGACAAACATTGAAAAGTAAGGCCCCAGGCAAAGTGGCCATGTCAATGCTAAACAAAAGAACAGACCCGCCCACAGTCCAAACCCTCGACAATCCTCTCTACGGTCCCCCACCATTCAACGCGAAGCCCACCCACATTCGTCATTGCATGGAGTATATGTTGCCTTTTACGGCTTGCAAACTGCCAGCATAAAAAAAGTGAGCAAGCACGTTAAAGTTGAGACTGATCGACAGTGGATAACTCGCTAGGCAAAGACATATTAAAATAAACAAAGGCAAATTGATTATGGGAAAAAACGTGAAATCTAATCAAATTCTCTAAAGTTTAAAATAAGGTCAATCTGCATAAGTTATATTCGAGTAAAGTCTGTTAGTTTTGTTGCTTTAGTTCTCATAGACTTTAATGTTCCGTAAAGTCTATGGTTGGACGGTCAGGAGACTAAGTATTCTCCATTTACTTGCAAGTAAAGCTAAGAGCTTGGCTAGATTTTATACTAGATCTATGTAAACCCATTTGAAATATGTTCCATAAATTTCATAGTTTAAACATTTAAAGATCTGTTGAAGTATAGCAGCGTATAGACAGACAGCCAACAAGTTTTCTTAACTCTCGAGTTAATCTTGATTGGTGATCACTAATCTCTCTATTCAATTACATTGTTTCGTTACATACAAAGTCCCTCTTTTAGCATACCCAACTACGTTACAAGTTGGAGAGCATAAAGTCGAGCAGAAAGAGCAGCGAAAGCGAGTTGGCTGGGACCTTGTCTATTTGCTCATTTCTCCCCAATCGCTTGTTTGTTGCCTGGCTTTCTTATGTCCTGTGTGTCCCTTTATGCAAGATATTATATCACACTGCTGGCCGTTGTTGTCCTCCACCACCGCCAAGCCGCAACCGAGAGCAGAGAGCAGCCCTGCAAACCGAGTCCCGACCATGGCCATGTCCTGTGCGCTGCTCCTTGCTGCGTTGTGTCCTTTCTGTGTTTGCGTTTGCCTCCCGAAACTTACCTTTGGCTCCCTTGAAAAACGGATGAAGCCACAAAATGGTCATGTTTGCCATTGTCCGTTCCGAGCACACTGTGTTTCCATCCAATGCCAATGCCGTTGTCGTCGTCGTCGTTGGGTGTGTGGAGGCGGCACCATCGGTGGCAGTGGCATGGGGCAGGGACTGTGTGGCATTGACGACGCTCGACATTGTTACTGTTGTAAATTTAACCGCTTCGGGACACACTGCGTTGTTGTTTAACAGCAATAACAACTTTTGGTTTGTTTCCTTACATTTTTAATTGGGTCCTTTGTGGTTGGCCTGGCCGTGATGAGAATAGCTTTGCCTAACTAATTTCTATTGCTGCTTATTGGCTATGTTAACATGTTTCACCAACTTGTTTTTATGCAAAAAGGGTTTCATTCCGTCTTTGTCTCCCACTCTCTTTCTTCCTCTTTTTCTCTTCTATCGCTCCCACTCTTTTCCTATCTGTGTGTCCAACTGTCCTCAGTTTGGGATTTTAATATGCATATTGGGACACGGATCTGGCCACCAAAGTACCTTCTGGGTTAATAAAAATATATGTGGTTTGTTTGATGCTACAGTCACTCTTCATTTCGATGTATTTAAAGTTAATCCGCAATGAAAAGGAGTCAAAGTTATCGCTTTAAAGTTCTTTAATGAAAACTATGCGATAACCGTATTTTAAAGTAGAGAACATTTTATAAACACTTCCCATTCATGAAGAAGTTAGCTGTTGACATCATGAATTTACATGGTTTACATTCGCAAGCTAGTTTATCAGCACTTAGTAAAATTCGCTTAAAGGCGAATTGCCATCAGGCGATCTACATTCATGTAGTCAAATGAAAGCAGAGAGCGAATTCAAGCTTCTAGCAAAGAGAGTTTTGTTCAATGCAGAAGAAGAGTGTTAAAGATAGCATGTGTGCGAGAACAGCACAGCCACAGTTCAAGGTAACTTTACATACTAACTAGTTCAATTAATCAATAGCTGTCTCCTTCTCGCATGCAAGCGTGTTGTCGTCTAAATAAATATTTGTTTTAACATTACTAATAATGAGTTTTATGCTGATAACAACAACGTGTAACAAGTAAGGTTTAATTTCAAACATTGCCTCGACACACGCACATTAATCAATAGCTAAAATACGGACAGTGGGTGCTGACTAAATGCACAAACTGCCAACTCATTGGGCTAATTAAAAACGCTCGAATCGAATTTAATTGATCAGCTAGATCGCCAGCCAGATCAGCCCGTAGCTATTACAATCATTACAGTTGCGGCGCCAAAATTTCACGGTTCATATTGATGGATCTGATGGATACGTCAGACTGTTCAGCCTTATATCGCGGGAAAATATAATATTATATATCATATCGTATATGTAGTTGTGTGTGCTTGTGCATTGGGAAGATGATCGAGATCCCATTTCAAAACTCTTTCATGAATGATTTGGCACTTTCCTTTTTGGCTTTCTTGATGATTAATAATTTTTTTGATTAAACAAAAAATCCGTCAAGCAATTCGTTACCTTTAAGATTGTTGGCGCCGTCTGCTTTTTAATTTTTCTTTTCAATATTTTATGTTGAATTATCTTGTTAGCGAACAGATTTGTTAACAATTTTCATAGTTTACTGTTCAGTCGATTACAATGATTGGCAGTATTACAAGCTGTCTACTTTCTTGATGATAGAACGTTGTTATGGGCGAACTCTTTCTTTTTATAACAAATAAATTTAATAGGTTCAGAGTTTTGAACTTGGAAATGCAATGTCTTATGAAGATTGCTTTTATCAAGTTTGCCAAAGTTTAGGTACTCAATAAATATTTGAATTTGACGTTTTTAACAAAATTCTGAATTATCTTGAGCGAGTACAAAAATAGTCAATCTGTGGTTTTGTGCAAAATAAACTAAGAATAAAAATGTTTTTATGTTTTTAGTTTCTCTTGACTTTTTCGAGGAGTGATATACGCTTCCTATTTGATGTATGTAATTGGGCAGCATTAATCCGGAAACATGAAAAACGTGAGAAACTGAAGATAAACACAAAGTTCTTAGTCGTTTCCTTATATGCACTCGCATCTCATGGTCATGTAACATACTTGGATGGTGTAGAAGTATCTGTATATCTGTTGGCTTCACAAATAGGCACTTAAGTCGATGCTGTTGCCTTTAGTGTATTTTAGTGAGTAGTTTTTATAGCGCTTGACGTGCAGTTGACAATCTGAGTTTGACGTATTTCTACTGCTGCGACTGTCTAACTGAGAGATTGAGACTGAGTATCATGCATCAATGTGTTGTTGCATTGGGTAAAGATACACACGCACACACTTCTTCTGGTCGATGTTCTTCGCTAGGATGATTTATGCACTCGCCTATACCTTATGCCTAAAAACCCAAATTCTTTTGATTGACAGCTCTGAGTGGATGACAGTTGTTTGACAATTCAACCCAATTGTAATTGCCGGCATCTTTAGCTCGGCAACATTTCCTTTCGTTCAAGCGATTTTCTCGTAACGCTTGACAAATTTCAACATGTTGTCGCCTTTTATTGCCAGACATCTGCAGTGGCCGAAGATACAGAAATATATCTACATGTGCATTCTATCTATTACTAGTTGAATGCAACTCATTTGCTTACTACAACAACTCTAAAAATATTCTAAATCTTGTCAAGAACAAATTACTAAACTCATTTGCTAAAAACATGTAAAGACTCGGAAGAAAACGAAATAATTAGTCTCAGTAATTGGAAACTATTCAAAATATAAAAATGGAAATAACATTTTTCATATAATTAGGAACAAATCTAATGTCTTTAAATGTGCAATTATATGCCGATTTATTATTGTATAAGAAAAAAGAAAAGGTTTCACAAAAAATTCATGAATAATTTTTAAAGAATTCAATTTAATATTGAATAGTGAATTTAGTAATTTAATCTTTTCTAATCTGAAATTATCAAATTTTATAAAAACTTTCGTTAGAAATGACAATACATTCTTGGTCACACTATTCTCAAAATTCATTAAAAAGCTCTGTTAAAGTGCATATTAGAAGTTATACAAAATTGCGCTTTATCATAGTAAGAATTTATGAGTGAAATGATATATTAGGGAGAGGTTAAACTTATTCTACATAATACTATATCACAACATAAAACTATATTATTCTCAAAGTACAATTCTAACGGAAAAATAACAGAAGAATGGGCAGACACAATAACTAAATGGGTCAAAAAGTCGTGAGTTTAAGACCTTTTGCAGCGGGTGTTTGGCCATTTTATGAAACTTACATTTTATGTGCCCACGAATAAACTTAATGGGATTTACTATGTTCAAATGTGCTGGTGTCAAGTCTGTGAAGTTTAAGCGGTTTGGTCACAAGCCAGCAGTTCCACTCGAGCAAGAAACGAGTGACTGAGAACAGACCCTCATTCTGACAAGATATTGAAGCTTTTGAAAACAAGTGAACTGATCTCAAAGATAAAATACTATATATAGTACTAGTTAGCTAAGAATTCATTTAGCTATTTTTGAGCAATGCAAACATAAAGTTCTTGCGTCATAAGGTAAATATTTAAACTCTTTGTAGATGAACAGGGGAAAAAAGAAGAAAATCGACAGACAGATTCCCCAGTATAAACAATTCCCACAGGAAATGGGGTCTAGGTAGAGAGACAACTTGGATGCGCTGGGCAGCAGGCAGCAAACGATGCGAGACGATACGTTTTTGCACCCACAACCCGCATTCTACACTCCAAAGACAAATCCAAAACCGGTTTACCGGAAAGAATATTACTTATATGTTTATAGTGGAGTCTTTGCCTACCTTCTCTGGCTTCTTTTTGGCGGGTGGTGAGATGATTTTAGCCTCTTCCTCAGATGCCATGCGATTGAATTTACGCGTCGCCTCTTTAACACTCATGGGATTCTCGGCCACATCGCCCTCGGCACCTGAGACTTTCTCTGCGGCCGAACTGTCGGTAGAAGCACCCGATGAAAAGGAGAAACGTGGTATATTCTCCTTGTTTGCAGTCTCATCCAGTGAATTACCACGCGATATGGACTTAGCCTCCGATTTCTTGGGCGTTTCCACTTCTGCTTCGACTTCAGGCGTCGTTGTCGGTTGCAGCTCGAGACGCGCTGGATCAATACGTTGCATGGCGACTGTAAACTCATTGACGCACTCGCGATAGCTTTCCACCTGCTCCCGATGAACTGCAACTCCAGTGGCGGCCGCTGGAGGAGCGGCCACTGGAGGAGCTGCCACAGGAGCACTTACCACTGGAGCAGATGCCACAGGAGGAGATTGCACCTCGGGTGGAGCTTTGTAGGGCGGCGGTTGCCTCAAAGGCGACGCAACACTGTCGTTCATAGACACTATGGAACTGGCACCTGGACTGGAAGGCACTGAAGCATTTCCAGCTGCTTCCACGGCTCGTTCCACGACATCGTCGGCTGGACACTCGTTGATATACTTTTTACGAAGTATCAAATATTTTTGATTGTTTTCATTTTTAATCGTCGAAAGCAACGTCACATATGTTTTGAAACGTTTGCGTGCCTCAGCTTCATCTGTAAATATCATAAATGCAAATTGCAGTTGTGATTTAGTTGAATGCAACAGGTTGTTGCTGTTGCTTTGCGTAGTTAACGTCATACGCAGTCATCAATGTTTTGGGAAGTCTGACTCACTTTGTGTGTGCGTTAGATATTTCTTGAAATGCTTAACCAGCGCATGGTTTGTCACTTTGCCGTCGTTCTGCAGCATATAATTGCGTATATCCACAATTGATAGCTGTTTAGTATTGTCTATTGCACTCATTTTAATTAAATTCCAATTGTACACGAATAAATAGCAAGCACTTTATTTTGCACAAAACCTAAACAAACATACTGACGCCAGGGCTGCCGAGCACTTAGCGTCAGCTGGCTTGCAGCGCACAAAACGAGTGTCGGCCCTGGCGCCTCGTGGAAAAAAGCTTGCTGCTATGAGCGAGTTTACTTGTTTACAAATGCCAAAGCGGCTTAGTAGAGATTTTTTTATGAATCTATAATTAATTTTTTTATTGAAATATTTTATTAGGTTGCGTGAATAAATTGCAGAATTATTATCTATAAATATTACTATTTTTACTTTGTTCGTATTTATAGTTAAAATATTCGCTCCGCGATTTTCGTGGACGAAGAATTCGTATTAAAAGATATTTTAAATACAACAATATAAATATTGGGATTTTTTCTTATTAATATATTTTTCGACTAAGCAATAAATCTATTAAATTTACTTAAATTTAATTAGTAAATACCATATTGGTACTTTTTTTTAAATGTGTTTATATTTTTAAAAACGTTTTGGAAGAAAATAATGTATAATAAAAAATACTATAAATCATATTTATTCAAGTAAATTAATAATAATTCAATGGTAGTAGATTTACATTACATTTCACATTAAACTGTAAAATAACCTTATTTATCAAAAGGATTGTAAACAATTTGTCATTACAAAAATTTCCCTAGATGGTACTATTTCTTGGCGTTCAAAAGTAAACCATTTCTATTTACAAAGGCATACAAATTGTGTAAATTTGGCAATTTGACCGCAACTGATATATGCAAAGATACTGTCGCAATCAGGCAATGAGATTAAGCACTCGAACACTTTGTTTTGTGGGCGGAATGTTAAGTCTGCAAGGAGGGGTGAGGAATAAAAGGACGCTCGTACCATATGAGAAAAGTGTTAATTTCATTTTCGATTTGCCAAAATGCGATTGCCAAGGAAATTGTCGAAAGGCCGTCGTCATTTATCATCTGCACATGCGAGCAGAGCTCGTAGATTCATTCTTGCCTGTCAGCCAAGCCAGTCACAGGCAGCCACAGGAGCTTAGCTTCAGCTTCAGCTACAGTTTCGTTTCAGGCTGCTGTAGATGTTGTTGTCTGGGCCCAAATGTTTCTCTGTCTCTCTTTCTCTGCTGGCTGCAACGACGTCGATGAGAACGGCAAATACGACAATGGCTTATGTGGTTACACAGATTGGGATTGTATCTTTCACTTACATTTCAAGTTTCAAATGTCAAATTGTTTTGTTGTCTCACTGAGCTCACTCCACCCATTGCTCCTCTATCCCAATGCCCATGCCCATGGTCAGGCTAAGACTCCAACTCAAACTCAAACTCAGGCTACAGCTCAAGCTCAGACGACAGTCGACAACCGAGAGTTGAAAATTTACATTTGCATTTTGCAATTACCAACTGTATAATTTTCTATTAAGTCACATACATTTTAGAAGGGGATTTTTAAGACGTATTACGATCTGATGTTTATAATTAAAACCCATTTCATTTCATTTCATTTCATTTCATTCTTAAGTTCAATATTTACTTTAATCATGCTTATTAAATTTTGTAGACAAAGTATCATTTTAATTGAAGTAATAATATATTCGAAACGATTTTTAAGTGGTAGTTATCTATGTATATTGGTCAGAACTTAAATTTATTTTGCTTTTTAAGCATATATTTAATAAATTAAAATTTAAAAAGGTATTGCATATTTAAAAATTAAAAATATTTCGTATCATATTTATATTTTATAATTTTTAAAATGTAATTTATCTATTAATAATTTAGTCTATAATATAGCTAAGCAGAAATATTGGTTTTATATTTTGAACAAATATTCTTTTTTTATATTTATGATTGTTAACAGGACAGTTAAAGAAATAAAATACTTTACTGACTGAGCAATAAATATAATTTACAAATATCTATAAGTCTTGAAATATTTAATTTTTTTTACGACAATCATTTAAAAATGATGTAACTACTACAAAGAAAAAAGAGACAAGAATTGTGTTACATATGATACGAGTATTACAAAATGGAAAAATATAGTTTAGTCTGTCGTGTGCAATATGCATTATGTTATTCCTTCCATGGTGCCACTCGAATGTTGCCAAAGTAAACCACAAAGTGCCAAAATGGTGTCGTTGCCGAGTGTGGCACGTTAGTTGGCATTCATTTGTAGCATGATTGAGCAATTGTCGCCGATTGTTCCAAGAAGTGGCGCCTGATAAGCGCCACAAATTAAATGAAATATATTTTATGAAGCTGCAAACTGGCAACTGGCGAAGTGTTTGGCGCTGCCAAATGCCACGATTACCAGAGAATGTAAACGTCTGGCCAAGTCGATGGTGCCAGAGGAGCGTCGGGAGTTTGAAGCGAGGGCGAGCAATGGAATCCGTCGTGAAGTTCCTGTACCTGCTCCTTCTGCTCCTCCTGCCTTGGCTCTCGAATTGTCGCTTGGTCCGTCTCTCTGGTCCTCTTCCTTGGCCTTCGTCGTCGTCGCCGTCCTCGTCTGCGATTGTCGTTTGGCGTCTATTCCGACTGCTGACAACAAAACAGCTCCGATCGTCGATAGCTGCAGCGTTTGTCTTGTTATGGCGGGGCTGTTGCTGAAGTATAATTGGCAATTGGGAATGGGCTTATTCACTTTTATGACTCTTTTTATACCCGTTACTTGTGGAAGTAAAAAAGGGTAATACAACTTTGTGATGAAATGGATGTAGTAAGCAGGTTAAGTTATGTATTCTATATTAGCTTTCGTTTTTTTAATCACCTACACAAGCTAAAGACATGGGATGTGTAGAAAATATTCAAGTTCTGTGAAGATGAAATGTAATTCAAATTTTGAGAAAACTTCTTATAGACTCTTTATTAAATATAAAATTGTGATCGTAAAGTTTAGGGTTTTGTGTAGAAAAAAATAGGAGTCACAATCTGAATACTTTATTAAAATTAAATATGATTATGAAAGACTTCTTAATGTTATTTAAATAACATGTTATAGAGCGAAACTGTAATATTCTGATTTGTTTATTTTCAAATTTAAAAACACTTAGTAAATATTGGAATTTGGTAAGTTTCATCTTTTTTTTTGAAAGCCCTAATATAGATAAAAGGTATCTCAAAGTCGTGTACACAAGTGCAGCTTCTTTTTTGCAGCCTAGCTTCTTCGGCTGGTTGTCGAGTACATACTGAGTACTTGGTCTATCTATTTCAGTCACATCGAAGTCGTGGCTGCTTGTTTGAATGTTTCCTCTTGGCTTTCCCACTTGAAGCTGTCTGTTTTTTGTTTTTTTTTTGTTGCTCTTGCTGTTGTTGTTGCTGTTGTCTGTGCTGTCGGTTCCCTGTTGACCCCCGGCGAGTGGCGCCTAAAGTAACATGCGAGCTTCTTTCCAAACCCAATGGCCACAATATCGATCTCGATGCCGTCCACAGCTGTCACAAGCTTCAGACTTTTCCCAAATCGTTTTGTGAGATTTATTATGGGCCGCATTGAGTTGTGATCGGCCAAAGTTAAACTGTTGCCCAATAGCAGCTGTCTGGCTTTCCACACGGACTTGGGGTTGGCGTAGTCCTTTAAGTGCTGCCATGCTCTGCCCTGCCCTGTCTCGTTCTGTCCTGGTTAACGTCGTCATCGGCATCATTATTGAACCATTACCAAATGAGCAGTGCGCATTATAAATGAGCACATAAAACATAAACGTTGTCGTTGCGTTCGCTGAGCTCGAGAGCCGATTATTGCAATTTAACACCCCCGCCTCAACTCTGAGCGGGACTCTCAAAAACACACACACACATCAATCCATCCGTCCGTCTGTCCTTCTGTCGTCGACGTCATATGCTGCTATTTCCGCATGTCCTTCAGCCAGGGAACACATTCAGATGCTCAGGGTACGGTCTGCGGTCAAATGCTTTAACTCGCCCCGGGATTTTGGGCTCGTTTCGCTCGGCTTAGCCTCAGCTCCCAAGTGGGATTATGTCACTTTCCTCACTGACATTTGCATTTTGATTGACAAACTCATTTAACAGCACGACCTCTCTCTTTCACTTCCTCTTACTCTCTGCCTCTGCCTCTGTCTCTTTCGCTATTGTTTGTCAGGCGCTTAGCAGGATTTCCCAATTACACCTACTATTTACGATTTTGAGAGTATTTCGAGTGCAAAGAGCAAACAACAAATACTTTGACATTTAATGTATTTGTGCACTTGCAACTGTTTAGCGTATTGTCTTCAGGGTTGTTGGTCCTGACAACAGGACTTCGACTCCATTTGGCTATTGATTTATAAATTGGGAGCACACTCATTCTATTTATTTCAATTATTCAGATGCAATGACAGACAGCTTCACTTTAGTTAACGCTGTCAAGGATGTGAGAATTGCAGAGTGTTGCGAGCTTTAAGGATTTGGCCTAGTTGTATTGTTTTTTCATATTCATAACATAAATTCATAAATAGTAACAATAATGCATTTTTTGCCTAAAGATTTGATAGGTATTCGAAAGGGAATATTTTCTATTCTCAACTGAAACAAGTAAATAAGTAATTAACTTTCTATTCTTTCTGTTTCAGGAATTGAATAAGTTCATACCTAATATTTAATGTACATTCATTTGGGTTTTAGAAAAATATTGATATTTGTATGTTTATTAGAGTAAAGTTGTGGTTATAAATTTTAGGTTCAAGATTAGTTAAAGTGTGAACATATTTGAATACTTTTAGATAAACGAAATTGTTTGAGATTTTAAGAGAATGTTGAGTCGATGGCCTTAGTAGCTAGCACTTCCTTCTTTTAGTTATTATATTATTTTCTATAATAATTAAAGATGTAAATAAATAAATAAATAAATAATAAAAAAAACGTATTATGATGGATGTTGTACATAGTGAAGGTTATGAGAAAGCTCACAAAGATTAAGTCAGAAACTATTTTTGCTAATTTATTAATTTATATATTAATACCATTACCAGAACTGTTCTAGAAACTATCTGCATTATTTTCCACATCAAGTTAAGTATTTACTAAAAAAGCGATAAAGTAAATGTAGATATGTACATGTGTAGCGATCGAAATCATTTAAAAATTCATTGCAATTAGATTGTTTGGTAAAAATATATGTATATGGTATACGAGTGATTGTAATTTTCATATAGATATCTGGCAAAGTGCTTGGCGCAGCACTTTACACACATTTTAAATGTTATAATGGAAATCAATTATGTAACAGAGCCGACGACGCTGCTTCCATTTGACAATTTTTATGTTTTGTGACATCCATTAAAGTCGTGCCCGCTGACAATGACAACAGCAACAGCAACAGCCACAACAACAACAACAACAACAACAACTGCAGGCAATGCCAAAAACAAAAACAAAAACAATACTCATATAGTGCGTGTCCCGTCCGCTCTATTGTTAATGTCCCCCCGTCCGTCATTGCTTTTGGCTGGCTGTCTCTCTCTTCCTCTTTCTCTTTCGCTCTGCCCTCGTCTTCATCATGTACGTTATCCTGGGCCTCAGAATGAGGCTCAAAACTCTGGCTGGCAGAGCTGACAAGCTGGTTGGCAGTCCCCGTGTCAGTCGGCGGAGTGTTGTGACAGTTTTGCAGGCGAATAATAAAAATAAAAATACAAATAATTCATTTTTCATGGTGGTACGTTATGCCCTGTTTTTTTCGCTTTGGTTTCGACTCGATCTGGGTTTGGGTTTGATTTTGGATTGCCATTTTGGCGTGGCTATTTTGAAATTGATATATGCATAAACCGCAGTGACAGATGTTGCAATTAAAACGGCATAAAATGCGCGTCCCGTTCCACACACACACACAGCCCTTGATGCGGCTAATGGCTGAGAGGGCTGGCAGGACGAGGATGAGGATGAGGATGAGAATGAGGATGAAAACGAGGACTCACCCTGCATCTGCATGACATTTATGCGAGAATAGTGGCGCGAAAAGTGAACGCTGTCAGACGGAACGACAGCTCAATTGTCGAAAATAGGTTTAAGTGGCAGCAAACTGATTTGTAAGTAAGAGATCTACCTCTACTTCTACCTCTCTCTTTCTACCCCTCTCTGTCTCTTTTGCTCTCTCTCTCTCTACGCCAGTTCAGTTGCCTTGGAGTCGCTGTTAGCCTTTTTGGCACTGACTCAGAGGGTGGTCAAATGTGGCGACCGCAAATGGAAACGCCCCATGTGGTTGTGCCACACTCGCAATCGCACTCACATTTGTTGTTCTCCTTGTTCTACTACTCGCTCTTCTTGTTGCTGTTGTACCGTCATGCTGACCCATTGATTGATTGCATTTGACTGCCCGCCGATTGCAGCAACATCAGCAATGCTACAGCAGCGAAAAAAAGCTCGTAAAACGCGCCAACAGCGCAAATATTGCACTTAACACCCAGAGGGACACTTTTCGCTCCCTTTCGCTTCCTTTCTCTGTCTTCCTCCTGCATCTCTCCTCATTTTTCTTACCTCCTTTAATTATACTCGTCACTTATTTGGTTAGAAGGGTATGATGAATCATTGCAAATATTTATATTTCAATGTGTTTTCGATCAACCAATATCATCATGCAGCTGTCCGTTCATTCGTAGAAAAACCTCAGTAACTATTAGAGCTAGAGTTATAAATTTTGGTACTCTGGTGAGATCTACGCAGATCATTTTTTTTGAAAAGTTAGTTTAATTACAATAATGAGACACTTTAACAAAATTTAACTTTTCTTACTATGAAGATAATATATGTATAAATAAGTTGCATTAAATATAAAAATTTTAATAACTACATTCTAATGTGAAATTGAATACAATATAATCCGATATTCACTTAGAATTAATTTAAGAACAATATTTCCTAACGAAATCAAATAAAGCTGCATGGATTCAGTTTCTTTGCAATCTTAAATTTATTTTCTCTTTACTTAAAAAGACTTAGAATTCTCTTAAGAGCTGAAAATAATGTGGAAAATCATTGATTCGTTGACGAGTAAGTATCTATAAGTCGAGCAAATTCAACTGCTTCTTTATATGCTTTCGTTGGCTTCTGCTTTGGTCATTTGTTGACTTTAAGCTCTGCAAAACACGTTGTCGCAGCTTCCATTCCCTTCGCATCCTGCCCACCCACAGACTAACACTCCCCTCCCTCGGTTGCCCTTCTGCCTTCTCTGCAGGGGTGTTGCCTGTCCTCATATATCTTGGCACAAGGACACGCCCAGACCTTATGGCACAATTCCATCATGTAAGGCACACTTTTTCCCGTTTTATAGGTTAATTCGCTTTTATTACATTATCATAAAAAGTAAACAAAAGCAACACACACATCAACGTGTTTGACAACTTGGCTTGAGGTTCACCTCTTGGTCCACAACAGTGGACCTCAACAGACTGACACCAAGAGACCCACTGTCATGCTCCCGCCCCCCTTCCCCTTCACCTTAATAGTCCCCTTCTCACTCCACTTTGGCCACACTCGACACTCGTATTACTCGTAGTTCTCCCCGCGTGTCGCGCTATAAAAAGCAGCTCGTTAAATTATATTCCGTATATAGTGTGTTTTTTTTTTCTGTTTTAGAGCAGCTTCTACTGTTGAGTGCTGCATTTTTCAAATTTTATAAAAACTTGAAAGACACTCCTAACTTTAGTTCGCATTCATTTCATTCAATGGAAAAAATATAACATTTTTATAGTTTCCAAACGAAAACTTAGCTTCCAAAAAAGATCCTTTAAATTTATTCAGCCTTCAGTCTGTTCAATTTAATGAGGGAAAAAAGCGAACACGCAATCTGCTCAAAGATAATTGTATGGTTGAACTTTCAATAATATTTAAGTTTTTTAAGTTATTATTCACTATATTGAAAATTTAATCTAAGTTTGTAAACATCAATTTATTTGAGAAATGAAATTGCAATTTTATTACATATTAAAATTAAAAAAAATATTGAAATATGTATATATTAAAATATTAAGAAAAATCTACTTTTGTTACTTTGTCAAATTCAATCATTACTTCTCAATAAAACATGTAAATATAGCAGCAAACTCAAAATAAATGTACTATATTTAAGCAAGAATATTCTGATAATTATCCTGCAAATGTCATATTTAAATTAAAATCAAATCCGTAAAATATGCAAATTTGTATTTATATAAAATACAATTCCGAAAATTCGCGAAGTTATATAGGATATTTTGCGTAATAATAACAATAGAAAATACAATACAAAAAAAAACTATAACAATACACAATACATAATAAATATTTAAATTAAATTTATTAAATATATAAATATTTATTTAAAATTCTCATTAAAAATTCTTCGTAATAACAGGCTACTTGTACAAGAAGATTCATTTGCATACATTAAAAAGAAGGTGTGTATAGTGTTCCATTAAACATGAAATTATAAAACTGCGCCTATCAGAAATTGCTTCTTCTACCTTAAATTAATTATAAGAAAGTTTTACGAACTTCTTTTTTACCCCTATACAATTATATTTTAAACACAACTTAAATTTTGAAGTAGAAGATAACAGAAGGTTATAATTAGCTAGTGACATATAAATGGTGGGGTAAAAATACAATGTGTGAAAGAGACATCGGCAAAAAAGGGACGTAATATATATATATATATATATATATATATATATATATATATATATATATATATATATATATATATATATATATATATTAAGAGAGCAGCAAAATTTTCTGAACTGATCTGAATATTTATTTTAATATTTTGCTTTCAAAAGAATATGATTTATGCTGCACAAAGTGTCGTAAATTAGCAAAAAGTAATTTTGAAAACAAAAATAAAAATAACTATGCGACATATTGAATTATGTTTGTGGAAAATTTAGACAAAATTGTTGAGTAATGCGACGTAAACAAGAGAAAAAGTGATGAACTGTTGCTCGTAAGTATTTCACATTTTTCTATTGTAATCACTGTTTATCTGAGAATATAGGCCAAGTTATTGTTTTGTTGTTACGGCTGTCTGCTACGAGTATTTCCAGGTTTGCTACGATCGTTGTGCGTCGAGTTGAATTCGGCATAAAGTCGGTCGGTCGGGGCGAAAAGTAAACAAACATGCGACTAACCAAACAAAACAAATGGGCGTTACCCAAAAAATCACTAAAGCACTACCCCTGCCACGGGAAACGTGCGAAGGGGGGAAAGCGGTAAGCGCGAAGAAAATAAGAAGTAATTAATGGTCGTATTTCCATTTCGTTTTTGCTTTCTTTTGTTTGGCTCAAATGGCATTATGGTACCTCTTGTACTAATAAAAGTCGCACCTGTCAATGCGAGACAATAGGGCGAGACAACGAACAAATGTAAGGGAAAAGGGGAACGCAACGAAGGAAACAAATGAAGAACAACAGTAGTATGCAGTAGTAGAGGCAACGGCAACGCACACGAATCGAACGAAGCATTCTGATTGGCTGGAGAGCACAAGCTAAGCATTTCCAGGCAACCGTTGTGTTTGTTGTGTCTTGTTTCTCCTTTGGGCTTAGACGGAGAGAGCGCTGTGTGTGTGTGTGTGCGTTGGAACGACACCACCACCAGTAGCAACAACAGCAGACAGCAAACAGCAGAGAGGGCGTTGCCATCACCGTCGCACTTCCAGCCCAACATGCTCATTCTAGTTGGAGCCGTTTGTGTGAGTGTGTTTGCTTGACTGACAGACTATAGTGTTGTCTCGCTCGTCCTCTACACTGTGCACGAGTGCAACGGAATGTGTGCTTGGCGAGTAGGCCAGAGCAGCGGCATTCGTATGAGCTCTCGTGCCGGTTGTGAGTAACCATCCGCAACCAGTTCGTGTTCGAACGTACATAGGTGAACATCTGGAGCGCGTTCTATCGTCATCGACATTCGTCGTCGTCGTTGTCGTCGTTGCCGTCGCTGACTCCGGTGACCGTTTTTTACGTCTACGTTTACGTTTTGCCTTCATACTTGTATTGCGTGTGCATCTCTCCAAAAATCTATGACTACGACTACGTCTACGTCTGCAACTGTATTTGTAGCTTGAGCTAGCTGTCTGTGTGGCGATAAGCGTTGCAATTGTTATGGTTATGTTTATGTCGGTATTGTTGTTGTCGTTCTTGTTGTTGTCGCCGTCGTCGTTGTCGTCGTTGACGTCGTTGTTGTCGTCTGTCGCTGCTGTTGCTGCTGCTGCTACGCTCAATAATCCCAATGTTGATTCTGGTTTCTCGCTCGGTCGGTGATTGTGAACAGCGTCAGCGTCAACGTGAACGTGAACTGAGCTCGTGTTTAGAATTTTGTTTACGCGTGTTTCCCAACGGTCAAATTGTCACATAGTAGCACAACCCCAACTTGCCACCTCAACTCGACTCGACACGATTCGACTCGATATCAATTCGAATTCGAATTCAATTTCAATTTGAATTCAATTCCGATTCGTTATTATTAACTTTTGAGAGGTGTGCTACTCCTCTGAACGGACTGACAGCTCCTACTGCATAGCCATAAATAATTAATTAACAAAACAAAAAGTTTCAATACAACTTCAAAACAAAGTGCGAGCTTGATTAACTTTGCCAAATGGCTGCTTACACACAATTCGGATACGGCGGTTTCCCGTCGGCATCGCAGGTGGGTTTAACTGGCATTTATTAAATATTTTAAGTAAAAGCAATATTATTAGTTTAGATTAGGACTATTTACTGAATGAGTAGCCATTTATTTTAATTTGATTAGATAGAACATATTGTAATTCGATTCTGAGCTATTTTTCTTCTGTTTCTTAATTCAAACAAATAAAATTTGACAATATTAGTTAAGATACTTTTAACTATATAATTTTATCAATTGAATTGCTAATTGGGAAATAATAAAATTGTAGAATAATTTACTTTTATCACGGGATATTGTATATTGATATTTATCTTCAAATTCAAATACAATTTACGACTTAATTAATAATGAAAAATAATAACTAAATTTGCAAAACTACTTTAGTTAAATGTTAGTATTTTAATTCAAATACATTTTTAATATAAATATAAAATAACCTGCAAAATAAATTATTCATATTTAACTGTATTCATGTATTTGACATATTGACAAACTAGAAAAATGTTACAAAAACTGCTTATGACAGTCTGAGACATAGACATAATAAGCTTCTATTTTGCATACAAGAAACTTCATTACGAATTGGCGTGACGCTTTTAACATAAAACAAATATGTACAAAATTTGTAGACTACTATAATAGTTGCTTTATATTTTGTCAATAAACCATCTACTTTATTATGTCAACATGGACTGCTTGTCCAATTAGATATTTGTCTCCAAAGTGTCCTGTGATACTGGCGCTATATTGATTGCACTGCTTGCATCGCATAGAGCATACGCACAAGCAGTGCAGTTTCTCATTCTTTTTCACTCTGCAACCTGCTGACACAATAAAATCATCAAGTTTGATTTAACCTTTAACAGCAATCGATGTTGTTGTTATTATTGCTGTTGTTGTTGCTGTTCATGCGTTTTATGAAAACCATTGCTGATTTCAGCGATGGGCGCCATTATGAAATGTTCGCTAATTGGAATCAAAAGAGATAACAAGAAATGTGTAGACCTAAGCGTTGGTTGAAGAGAGGAGGAGGGAATAAAGGCGAGAATTGAAGGAGTCGCGTTGCGAAAAATCAATAAAAATGCAATTGCAACGATCGTAAATCATAAAATTATAACCGTAAAGTGACAGCTCAGAGCAAGCGCTGGGAATGCGATGCAGACTGGGACTCCAAGTTGGACTTGGAGTTGGAAGTCGCGACGGTGACTGCGACTGAGACTGCGCCATGCGCTCACGAGTACGTGAGCAGGCTGATCAATGAACCAAAAGCAGGCGGTGGCGACGGCAAAAGGCAAGAAGGAGGAGGAGCAGACAGTGGTCAGATGCTGCCACACCGATAGTGAAATCAGTGGCGGCTACCGGCGGAGGTCCAAGCCATTGAGTTGACGACAGGCTGGGGCCAGAGATCTGGGTCTTTTGGGTACTGCGATGTGATCTACTTTACATTGCTGCACAGCATTCCCGTTTGGCGACTCGTGCCCCCTTTAGGCTCATGTGGCGCTTGCAGCTTGCGCTATCAAGCTGGTTATCTGGCCAAGGCGGAAGTGGAGGAGTAGAAGACGGTAGAAGTCAGGTGGAGGCAGAAGGGAAAGCTGCAGCAGAAAAAGTCCGCAGGAAAACGCAGAAGCAGGAGGAAGGCGGGCGGGAGGAGGCAGCTCCCAGTGTACGTGGCTACCTTTTGGCCGCAGAGATGCAGAGTCGAGATTAGATCGATGCGCGTTCTGCGATTCAAAAGAAATTGGTAGTGCACACACAAGGCAAGGCCGCAGCGATCTTATCAGCTTCTCTGTCTGGTAGTCTGCTTGTCTCTTGGTTTTGTTGGGTTGTCCACACACACACATTCACAATCGCAGTTGCAGTCGTCTTCGCAGTTACCCAAGATCAAGCTTCACATGAACCTTTGCTGGCGCTTCCTTAGCTTAGCTTCTTCCTTTTGCACTCTCTCGAACTTATGAATAATGCATGTCGGTTGACCGGCGGAATCTGCTGCCATTCGCATAGAACTCCCTATATGGTGTCGCCTATCAGATCACTTGTCATAATTCTCATATTCTTGGTGAGATGCGACGACGACGACGTCGACGATGTGGCTCCATGGGAACACGCCAAGTGGATTGGCTGAGCTCCTTTGCAGCTTTTTTCTTTGATACTCCAACTACTTCTCTTCCTCTCTCGCTCTCTCTCTCTTTTTATAGAAATACTCTTACATTTATTTATTTTTCACTAATTAAAAACAAAACACAAAAAAAAACATAACAACAACAAAATTAAAGCGGGGACAAAAAATTGCATCAATCATTTGTTGGAAATTTGATAAATGGTTTGTCGTGTCGAGCATCGGCCTCGAATTTCGAATTTCTTATTCGGTATCTGAGTCATCTGCCAAGTCATCAAAAGTTCTATTAAATTGAGAATGGTATTTTACTTTAATCAAACAGAAAATTGAGAGTTGAGTGAGCGATCCAAAATAAACTGTTTGATTTACTTTTATTCAGATTGTGTTATTACGAGAATAATCTAATTATAAATGGAAGATATATAGAGCTTAAAATTTGAGCTTTAACTATTAAGGTGACCATCCTGTAATACATTTTTCTCAGTCTCATTAAGAATGTATTTAATATATAACAAATTTTCAAAAGAACCCTAGAATCCAAATATTGTATAGTGAGAAAGTAACTTTAAGATTTATCTGCTACTACTTATCCAAAGTGTCATCAAAAATTATTAAAATAGTTGCTATCGAACTCTAAAGTGTAAAATTCTTTGTATGATTATATGATTATGAACTCGCTTGTCTAAAATGCCTGTTGAAAGAATGATCGCAGATGTATAAAATATACAGACCATAAATATGAAGATGGATCTCTATAAGAGATGCCTTCCGTTTCACTTAAATAACACTTAAAATCGCCAAGTGCATTCTTCAAGATATAAAAGTTAAAAAGAGTAAAGAGTTGGATATCGTAAGGTCTTTAAATCGATCTTCAAAAGCGGCAGACATCCGCCGTCTTAAAAAGATCGATCTCTCTTCTTACAAATCTACATCAACTGCTGTTTGCCTAGCCTCACCTCGTCTCGCCACATGCCTAGTGAATGAGTGAGTGGCGAGTGAGTGTGTTAGTGAGTGTATTCAGTTGAGCAACTACAATGTTTGTGCAGAAAATTAAGCAACATGCGGTCAGACATCTTTTTGGGGTGCAGCAGCATCAATCGACAGATTATGTTAATGATTCGAGATAATTATGAGTTTGAGTTTGAGGAAACTTTAAACTCTTCAACGCAGACTTGGAGGCTGGCAGCACTCAATGGGGGCCTTCAACGGGAGCTGTAAACGCGAAACGCAGAATGGAAAAATTGTTGCACGAGGCGTGCAGAAATGACCTTTGGGGCTAGTCGACAGCAGCAAACGTCTCAGCGACGACGGCATTCGATCAATTTGTAGCTGTCCATCAGCAAAGTATTCAACTTAATTATAGGTTTATCGATATTTTCGCGAAAAGGCAGCACTCTGAAATTAAAGCCAGCGTCCAGACTGACAGACAGACGTACCGACAGACGATACGAGGCGGACTCGTTTCGCAGATTGTCCCGCGGCAATTTTCAGAAGCATTCGATTGCATGTTCTTGGCTCGACGACGAATCCGAAGATGCTCCCGCTGCTGTTGCCGCTGAAGCTGGTGGTTCAAGTTGCTGCAAGCGTTTGCCTGCCACACCCTCATTTGATTTCAGGCATCTTTGAGGCCCGAAATGCAACTGTGGAGAGGGCAGCTGGGTCGAAGTCTGAAACTGGGGCTTGGTCTTGCCGCACTTTGCATATTAATTGACGTGGTCGCGGCTGAAAGGCTGCGGCTGTGGCGCATGCTATTGGCAACAAACAGGCTAAAAGATGGAGGACATCAACTGCGTTTCACTTTGTAGTTAAAGTTCCCCAACTGTCCCTCTTTGCACTTCCCACCTTAAATCGATTTACTTGGCGGGTAATTGATGTAGCCGACTTCGTCGTGGACGACGACGACGATGATGATGGCCAGCAAACTGAGTTTTGGAGTAGCTGCTGATGTTACAGCAAATTCGTCAAGCGACGAGCCATCGATGTTTGCCAATATGGCGGAGAACGATTAATCGGTGGAAGGATTATGGGGACAAGCGGCTTCTGTACTCCATTTGCCGCTGCGGGCGCTGATTGTGTGTTAACACCATATTCGCTTACATGTTATCGTGCCATCGTGTAATGGGCACTCTGTCCTCTGCATATACCCTGTAAACAAGCAGAAAATTGGGGGTAATAAACTGCCGCAACGGTTCAGCAATTACATTTGCAGCAATCTCTGTTGTTAGCTGAGCTAGAGCTATGCAATTTGGTGTGTAGCTGTCCAACTACATTAGATATTCAAAATAGTTTTTATTAACTGAATACCCTGCACTCTTTGCTATAAATTGTCAATTGTGTAATTGCATTAGTATTTATTATTATATTTATCTTATTGAATTTGTATTACTGATTGTAAAATCAATTCACTTGGGATACATTTCAATTTCTAACCTTTATCAAATGTTGTTCAACTACGAGGTATCTATTTGTCTACTACTGCTTAAGCTACCTCTCATTCTTTGGCTAAGAGGCGGAGTAATAGCCACATTTCCGACAGGGATGTGCTTACATTGCTCTACATGGCGACGATCATCAGGTTCATATTAATATTTATGAACTTGCTTCATTGGATCAGGTTCATTCACATAGCGCCAGTTGCCTTAAGCCAGTTGGCCAGTTGACCAGTTGCCATAAGCTGCATTTATTACGCCGTTCGGAGAACAGTCTCTGCAAAATGCGAACTGCTTCAGATGCCTGCTGAAATAACTGAGCAAATTTCAGGAAAATTATTAGAAAATCCAAATGGAGTTGTCAATGGCTTACTTGCAAGAATTGCTTAACTTGAAATATCAGGAAGTAAATCGTAAAGACATAAATTATTAAAGAATGCAGAAAAGTCATAAATAAATAAAACTTCTGCGATTTTGCTTCATAGTGAATCAGGAAGTAATTTATGAAGACATAAATTATGGAAAAATGTGGAAAACAGAATAGATAAAGAATAAGACGTATATGAAAAGAATCTGGAATGAAAGACTTTATTAAAAATGGAAATAGACTATTTCTTTTTCAATATCATTAAAAGAAAATAATCAAATTAATCATAGAAATATTATTAACAAATTATTGATAGAAATATGCTTACCATATATGATAAAACATTCAATTAACATAAAGAACTACCAAAATTCCTATTAGATGATTTATTAAACATTATTTCCTTAACTTGTTTAGTTTACAAAACTACAGAACTACTTTGCTACGATTTGTATCTAAAAGATACTCATGCTATCACACTTCCAACAAGTATTTCAACAAGTTTTAAGTAGCTTTTGGGGGCAGAGCTAATCGTGGATTGTCTTTTGAAATGATATATCGTTTGTTAAGTTAGTTGTAAGTGCTATCAACTTTATGGTATCTCTGAAAAGTTGAAGTGCCTTGAAGAGCGATCGAGCTTATCACGATGAAATTTCCATTTGTTTGGAAATTCAATTTAAATCGAATCGACTTGAATCGACTTGTATTGAATTGAATTGTTGATAAACATTAATTAATTATGTAAAGCATGGCGAAGAGCGGCCATAAGCGGGGAGTGTTTAATTAGTTTATCAGTTTCTTTTTCAGTTCTCGAGGGTGACAAATTCTCCACATTAAATCGACTCGTCGATGGCTTCTGAATGATGCAAAGATAAAGCTCGAAGTTTAACTGAAATCTTTTTTGTTTTTTCTGGTTTGGTTTTTTGCAGCTGCTGCCGCCGAATGCGTCGCAGACACCTGAGGAAGTGAATGCATCTTCATTGGTGATGACAAACGTGCCCGCCTTGAGCCCTACGGGTGGTGCCGACTGCCAGACGAGCCAACAGCAGCCTGGGGGAGGAGGGAGCGCGGGATCAGCGGGTGCTGCCGCAGCGCCTGGAGATGCCTCCACAGGCGCCTTGAGTCCCGACGCCCTTTCGCAGAACTCGAATGCTGGACCAGGCTCTGTGGTGGCTGGAGGAGATGCGCTGCCCGGTGGTGGAGGCGGTGGACCTGGCTCCCTGGACAGCAACGCTGTGGGCACGACGCCTACAACGGGCAGCTCCTGCTGCGAGAACGGACGTCCCATCATGACCGATCCGGTGTCGGGGCAAACGGTCTGCTCCTGTCAATACGATACGGCGCGTCTTGCGCTCTCCAGCTACTCGAGGCTGCCGGCGGCCAGCGTTGGGGTCTATGGCTCGCCATATCCATCGACGGATCAGAATCCATACCAGAGCATTGGCGTGGACAGCTCTGCCTTCTATTCGCCGCTGGTAAGTGAAAGCCAAGACGGCTAAATGGATTATCGCCAACATATGACTTTAATTGTGTAGTCAGCGAGAGAGAGAGAGAAGAGTGTGGAGAGTACGTAGTGGAGAGGAGCGGAGAGTGGAGAGTGGAGAATGGGCAGCCAAGGCTTGTCAATGTATTGGGGTAAATCGAATTATCATTATGGCTGACTGAAGCTCAGTCAAACCTCATTTAGTCGACAGTTTCCACTCCCTCAGCACTTCTCCACTCTTCGCACACTCTCTCCCTCTCGCCCTCAACTCTACACACAGCCATTGTGATATTCGATACTTTGCACAACGAAAGGCAAAATCATTGGCAACAAAACATATTGCCCCATGGCCTCAATTACACTCGCAGATGAAGCTTCGCTTCCCATTCTCATTCGCCTTGTCTTTTTGTCTCTGCGTCTTTGTATTTGTGCAGAGGCTAATCGAGCTTATGCTCATGTGTATGTGTGCATACATATACATATGTGTGCCCTTTGTATTTTCTAAGTGACCACAGAAATGTACACGTTCAACATGCACACAGTTTTCAATGACACACTAGCTGTCCATGCTCAAGCTCAAGCTCAAGCTCAAACTCAACACAACTCAACTTCAACTCAGCGAAGCGGCTACAGAGAGGAGCTGACTGGGAGGGTCGGAAGGGACGGGGGGAGGCTGTGCACAATACATGCTCAGAGAAGGTAGCACAAACATCGAAAACAACGAAAAGCAGCAACCAAATATTTACCCTTTGCAAAGCGAACTACAAGCATCCAATTAATAGGCCAATCAGTTAGTCGATGTCCCCAAATAGTGTACAGAGTGTACTAAGTGTGCGTTTACTTATGCTGCGCACTGTACATGCAATATTGCCTAAACAAAACTCGACTTCATTTGCATAACTTACACTACAGCAGTTATATTTATAAGTCTAAAAGCAGAGTAATGCAAAATATATCTAACGATAATAAATATTTTATAACAATTCTGTTATTTGGGAAGATAAAAAACAATTGAGCTATTTTGACAAATCTTTAAAATGCATTTTTATTATTTTTGAAATAATAATAAAATTTTAATTATTCAGAAATAAATTTGTTTCCAAAATTTATTTGCAAAGTCTACAAACTAAATTGATAAATTTTTTATTTAATTAAGAATGAACTTTAAGATAATATGTTTATTAATCATGCTAAAATTAATGGCAAAAACTTTCCCACTCTTACTCTCAACTTTCGTGAGGTAATTTAAATGAATCCCAACTGTCTAGACAGCTGTATGGTATGCATGATATACCTGAGAACCCAAGAGTAATTGCTATACTTTTACTTTCGTGTGGTTAAATCGCGTCATAATATATATGGAGGTCTGTAGTCATTAGTAAACTCAATCTCGAAATGATTTAAATGATTTATCTGTCATGATTCACACATTATAAACAAGGTTAAATATACATAATAATAAAGAAAGAGAAATATCAGCACAGAAACAAAATGTGCATATCGTATAGAGCTGTCTTTTAGTGTCAGAATGTGATTTTTATGAAAATCAAATGAGATTAATCTTATGAATAATCGTAATGGTTAGATCGTATAGCAGTAATTTATTTAATGGCCCAAGCAAATCGCTTTGATAGTCAGCATTCCGACACAAAAAAAAAGAAACAGATATTATTTTTATGATCTAATTGATTAATTATTATAGGAGTTGCCAAGTAGATTTGCAGTTGAGATTGTAAACACTTGCGCTGACAGTTACAATATGATATAGAGCTCGAATCGGAAATAAAGTATACGTAATGAAGACTCTTGCTATTGTGATTATTTTATGAGTTGAGAGCATCGGAATTTTTGTACGAAAAGAAATGAAAATAAAATGCCGAAAAAATGGGGAGCGAGAGCACTTGAGTTGAGAAAGGCGACAGCAGCCACCAATGTGTCATGTTTAATTGTTATTTACAAGAACAGGAAATTCAAAGTGAGTAAGTCTCCCCCGTCTCCCCCCTAGTACTCTCTCTTTTGCTCTGCCTGCACCTGACCGCTGTTCTCGCTCTTATCCGACGCTTCTTTTAATTAAGAAAATATCGTGCTGCAACCCCTCTCGTTGTTCCCTTTCGCACATTCAGCTTGATAAGATGCCGTTTGCTGTTAATTTTTTGTTTTTCTTTTTTTTTGGGACTTGTACAGTGGGTGCGACCCAATTCTCTACTGAGAAGGAGAGTGAGAGTTTTGTTTTTGGTTGGGTGTTAAAGTTCGTTGCTGACGAGATACTCTGACATTTTGCTCACTCGCTTTTTGATTGTCGTGTGTGCACCTGGTCCAATCTCGTAAATCAGAGTTCATGTTCGGGTAGCTTGCCTTTTGTTTTGTGATTTGAAATGCGAGCAGAGAGACGCGAGAGACGAGCTTGTAGATACCACAATGCGATAGCATATCCGATGATACCTGTTTCCTTTTTTTATTCCACCTCTTGCCGATCGCCAAATGGCATTTTGATAAATATATTTGTCACTCGTAAGCGGCGGTGGCGGCGAAAAAAATAAGCGTAAGGCAAAAGTTAAAAAATTAATAAACAATGCCATACATGATGTTAAGCAATTAAAAATGTTAATGCCGTTTCATAAATCAAAGCCTCACACAAAAGCCAAAGTCTCCAGCAAATGTGGCCAACCAGATTGGGCGCTAGGTTCTCCCCTCTCGCCCCCCTTCTGCGCACTGAACGAGATCCCATGGCGCGGCGATCTCGTCTGGCCAATAGATGTCGCTCATAAATCCGCCTGTCGTATTCGTCTCGGGGGGCATAAATCGCAGCGAACCCGCAAAACCAACTAAGGTCAGCAGTGAAGAGTAGACGGCGGCCATCTGTCCATTCGAGCGATCGTTCGTTTGTTCGATATTCAAATAAAATTAAGAGTGTCGACCCACCATCACAATATCTATAGAGCGCAAAACAATAATCGAGCGATTCCTCCCAGTTTATTAAATTTTTTTTTGTTCGGTGTGTTTCATTTGAAATGTTGTTAGTCTAAATTATGTTTTTGGATACACATCATAGTTCGGTGCGGTGCGGTTCGGATCGGCAGCGTAAAATATGGTCTGCGTCAGCATTTGCTTGTTTCATGGCGAAATATGTTGCCAAATTATAAATTCCATGTTAACAAAATCGTCAACTGTGGGAAAAATCATTTTGTTTAGTTTAGGCGCCTATCGCCTGCGACTCTAAAGGCCAAAAACTTGAAGCCGAATTTTATATTTTTGGATTTATCATTTTTTTTTTTTTTTTTTTTTTGTAATTTACGACTCGTGTAGTCATAGATTTATACCGCATCTGAAGATGCCACACGAATGCCTAATTAATTTGTATACATTTTTTTTATCTTTACAGAGCAATCCGTATGGCTTGAAGGATTCGGCGGCTGGCACTGAGATGGGCGCTTGGACTTCGGCGGGATTGCAGCCCACAACTGGCTACTATTCATACGATCCGATGTCCGCATATGGGTTAGTAATAATTTGAATTTAATTATTTTGCTATTAATTGCTCGCTTAACTGATTGACAAATAATTGCGATTGGTGCAAAGATTTGGCGGCAAGTCAAAAGCAATTGTGCGCCCATAATTAATTGTAAAATATTTGCGAGTACTTAAAATTGATTTGAATTTAATTGCCGTCGCTTGAGGCCCACTGTGGCTGCGACTGCAACTGCAGCAGCGGCAGCGACTGCGGTTGCTAAGGACAGTGTGAAAGAGACAACAATAATGCGAATGGGAATGAGAGTGTGTGAAGAGTGGAAGAGTTTAGAGACTGGGAGAGAGACAGGCGATAATAATATTTGAATTGTGAAAATTGCTAGAGCGCGCGAAATTATTTATTTATGATTGCGGCGAAAATAATCGCAGTTAATTGCACGCCACAGTGCGCTCTCTGCCCAAATGCATATAAAAAGCATACAAACACACACACCCAACTATATGCATGTATTATGCTTGCGTACACACACAATCCACATATAGTCCACACACGCAGCAGCAGCAGCAGAATTGACACGGATACAGCGTAGCGGACAGTCGTCGGACATGCAACTGCAACTGCAATTGCCGTCGCGACGGCTGCGGCTTCCCCGTTGGACGTTGGATGCATGTTGTTGTATTTTGTTTCGTTGTTGTTGTTGGTTGGGGACGGTTGAGTTTGCGTGCAGAAAGCCCATGAAATCGAGCTCGCTGCGGTACAGCAAAAGCAACAGCAACAGCGACAGCAACAACGACTGCAAACTGCAACTGGGAGTGCAACTGCAGCAGCTGGGAGTGGGAATGGGACAGTGCAACAGAGTGCTACTAGCGCGTACTAGAGTGAATGAAGTAGGGCGAAGGAAGGTGTGAGTAAATGAACGCCATGTTGGCCGCCATATTGAGCGAGAGAGCGACGAGCGACACACGTTGACAGACATTTAAAAGAAGAACGGTTTTGCGCTTTTGTTTTTCTGCATTGTTACGGCTGAACGAGAGTGGGAGAGGGAGAATGCAAGAGCGTGAGTGAGTGG
The DNA here is from genome assembly GCF_009650485.2 of Drosophila albomicans. NCBI lineage: Eukaryota > Metazoa > Arthropoda > Insecta > Diptera > Drosophilidae > Drosophila > Drosophila albomicans. Next base: position 37,104,786 of record NC_047629.2, on the reverse strand, counting down.
GCAAAGAGAGTGATTATGTGTGTGAGTGGGTGGGAGAGTGTGTTGGGTTGAGTTGGGTTGCGTTGCGTTGCGTGTGTTGGGGTGAGGTGGACAATTGACAATTGTGTCTGTCTGTCTGTCTGTCTGTCATTCTCTCTGTCTGGCATGTTGATGCCTGTCTGCCTGTCTGATGTCTGCTGTTTGCATCAACTGGAGCCAATGTCATTTGGCGTGCTTGGCATTATTTGTTTAAAATGTGTTCGACGCTGTAAATTGCTAGTCACAGATAATAACAACAGCAATACACTGTGTAATTATAATTGTTGGCTAAAACTAAGTTGCATGTTCGCTCATATGCCATATTAATGCAAACATGCATGTCCTACACACACATACATGTGTGGTAGTATTAGTGTTAGTGTGCATACTTGATGCTACAACTTAAAATCGGTTTTAGCTCAGTTTCCGTTGCAATAGTTATTGTTTTTGTGTGAACAAGAATTCGATTTGTTAACAAGATTATGTTCCACACACAACTAACCCACTCACACATACATTTGCATACCTACAAAAATAGAAATGTTGTACTCGTCAAATTGTAAAACATTAGAGAACAAAAGCGCACTAAACACACACAATCGTTAGGTTAGGTCGCATCGCAGCCGCCAAACTAAACAGCGGACAGACGGACTGACGGACGGACGGGCGGATTGGCATACCAACCACATTGCCACTGGTTCCGGTCAGCTTAACAGCCCCCAACACATATACGATAATCATATGGCGGCCACGACGTCTGATTGCCGCTTCCAGCCTTCAGTTATTGTTTTTTTTTTTTTTTTCTTTTTTGCTTATCGTTGACGTGCACCAAATTACTAGAATCATAACATTTGTTTTTACCTTCATGAGATGCTTAAGCAAATTGCCAACTGTAAACTGTAAACTGCAAAATGCAGTCAACAAAACACGAAACAGCAGCTGAGCAACTCAATGAAAGAAAACTTTCGAGCTTTCAGCTTTGGCCAAATCTTAATTACACTTGCAGACAAACTTATATTTAGATACAAGTTTACGACTACTTAAGCGTGTTCTACCCATTTGTACATGGCCAACAAAATGTACAAAAAACATTGGTGTAAAGTAACAAGAAATTGCAAACTACCTACACAAAATTGTTTTTCTTATAAATAGCAATTTATTCTATGGCACAACAAAATTTCAATTACTTCGAGCTAAAGAGAAGTCAAACGCCGCTAAATATTATTTTCATAAGAGATTTAGAGGGTTAAATATATTTTAAAAGTTATAGGTGAGAGGACATAATAAACAGGCGAGAGTACATAATATAGAAAAAATAAGCAAAACAAAATTGAAGATGTATAGCAGATTTTCTGAATGCTTTAAATAATTTGTAAATAAAATTGAAACGATAATTCAAATTCAAATGCATCCGTTTATTACATTTCTTCTGCGAATGTTAATGCTTTAAATTTTAGGTAAGGAGAAAAATATCGGTAATTATTGAGAAAGCATTTTGTCCAGGAAAAATTCCGAATTTTGTTCACTTTATTGAGTTTAACACTTTGCAGTTAACTTGTTAGAATTAAATTGAGGGTGTTATTTGAGAACTTGATTCAATGAGTGACGAATGGATAGTGTTGTCTCCTTCTACTCAAAGAAACTTTTATCAAATCGATAGCTCTATAAGAGAAAATAGAAAGCAGCGAACATAGAATGGGATAGACTTGAATGCGCAACGTCCTTGTGCCAGACAATAATGGTAAAAACTCAAACATCAACTTCAACGCTGCATAAAAATCAGCATCAGAGAGGGTTGAGAATGGGAAGCTGGCATAAAAAATAGGGCAGGACAACGGGAACAGCAGCAGGAACGAGTCCACAACTCCGGAGGCAGAGGCAAAAACAGAATTTCGTTCTTTATCTTGTTGTAAAATTCACCGCACAAACTGTTGATTCTGCGGCACCATAAAAATCCCATGAAAAATTAAAAAAAGAGACTACAGTTGGAAAAAAGTATGCAAAGGATGCTTGGGCAACAGCAACAAAAAAATGAAAGAAAAAATAAAAGCCGGCAACAACAAAGATGGCAACTAGGAAAGCAGGAAAGTGAAATGTGCGACGAGCTGCCGCTGCTGCTGTGGCTGTTGCACAGATGAGTTGCAGCAGGATCTACGCATGGGTTGGGGGCTTAATTTAGCTAGTAGCAACTTTAGAGCAGGACAGTCAAGGAAAGGTGGGGGAGTGGAAGTGGTTTGCATGGGATAAAAATGCAAACGCAATAACGCCTGCTATGACTAGAACTTCTGCTTTCTCCTACTCCTCTTCCACACCCAAAAAGTGACCATGCGCTTATGGCGTTGTCGTCCTCGTTATTGTTGCTGTTGCTCTCGTTTCTGCTGTAGTTGTTATTGTTGTTGTTGCGCTGTTTCACAACTATGTTTTACAATATTTTGACGTTGTACTACACTGGGCGTGGGTGTGCCATCTGTGGGCGGTAGGTGGCGCCAATCGCCTGCTGCCTGATGCTCGCAATATGAAAGCATCAATTTAAACTGGTTCGCATTTTTAATGAATTCGCATGTTGAACTCGCCGCTGCCGAATTAGCACAAGCGTCTGTCCGTCTGTCTGTCTGTCCGCATGTTTAAAGTGCTATATCTTGAAGAGTTTACGAGATAGAGTAACAAAATGTTTTCACACTGTTTCTTTAAGGGCAACATACAATAAATTGTTCGAAATTAAAAAGTTCAAACTAAAATATAAATTTGTGAAGAAGTCATTTAAAGAATTTTCAATTCTTAGCTTTGAAACTATCTATTTTTATGGTAATTTTTAATAACTCTAATATAATCTAGGTACAATTATAATTGGTTTTCTTGAAAAACACAAAGATTGTAATAATAAATAAATATTATATATTACAAATTATATCTTTCCATTTTTGTCTGGTTTTCTTATAGTACTAAAATTAAATAAATAAATTATAGATTACATCTTTCAATTTGTATTTTAATTAGAATTATGAAATACATTATTTATTTTCTTTTTTGTTCATCCCCTTGCAGCTATGGTGCCAGCTATGACTTGGCTGCTCGTCGCAAAAATGCAACGCGTGAATCGACAGCAACTCTCAAAGCGTGGCTCAATGAGCACAAGAAGAATCCCTATCCCACCAAAGGTGAGAAAATCATGCTGGCCATCATCACAAAGATGACATTGACCCAGGTCTCAACTTGGTTCGCAAATGCGCGACGGCGCTTGAAGAAGGAGAACAAAATGACGTGGGAGCCAAAGAATCGCACAGATGACGATGATGATGCCTTGGTGTCGGACGATGAGAAAGAGAAGGATGATCTGGAGTCGAGCAAGGATGGCAGTTTGGCTAAAGGTAGAGCTAACTATTGCTTTTATTATTGGGGGTATGCTTAAGGTATATTGGTTTCTTTTGAAGCAGATGTGGTCAAGGATGAGGAGGAGCTCATCGATGAGGACCAAAAGAACGTGGGCCAAGCGAATATATTGCGTGCTGGCTTCGGTTATCCATCGGCAGGTTATCACGGTGGTGCGGGCAGCGGTCATCCGGCGGCTTACCATCCCTACCATCATCATCATCATCCGCATCCCGCATATTATCAGCCGCAACAGGCTGTGATGCCAGCTGCCTTCCATGGCGGGGAAATGGGTGGGAAGCATGGTAATGGCAGTGGAAGTGGCAGCGCCAGCGGAAGTGGAAGTGGGAGCAACAATGAGCATAGCGATCCAAAAAACCAGCTAGGCCGGGACTGTGGTGTGCCGATTCCAGCTACGAAGCCCAAAATCTGGAGCTTGGCCGACACAGTTGCCTGCAAGACGCCACCGCCAGCCTGCATGGGCCAAGGGCAATTGATGCCATCGCATCAGCAGCAGCAGCAACAGTTGCTGATGCAACAGCAGCAGCAGCGGGCACATCTGCAGCCACAGTCCCAACAGGAGAACCACAGCATGCACCATCAGCAGCAGCAGCAGCAGCAACCACAACAGGACCAACAGCAGCAACCGTTGTTCAATGGAGCTCCTTACGTGAGGGCGCATACCACAGCTTACGGGGGTTTTCTAGGGGCTACGACACAGCAGCTCCATACTACGAGCAGTCCGAGCAGTGGCAGCTACAACAACAACAGTCAGCAGCAGCAGCAGCATCCAATCAACAACATCAGCAACAACAACACCAGCAGCAGCAGCAACAGCAGCAACAGTTCCAACGGCACGCATACGCCTACCATGCCTATTACGGCAGCAAACCCGGCAAATCCCCTGGGGGGCTTGGGCTTGGGCCTGGGTTTGGTGCAGCGTCAGCAGCAGCAGCTACAGCAGCAGCAGCAGCTGTCTCAATCAACAGCGAGTCAACAGCGGGCGATGGCGATGGGGTTTCCCGAAGCCCAACCCGATACTCCACCCCAAACTCCGCCGAATATGAAGGTCTTGAACGGAGCTTTGAGTCTGCTGCCTACCGCTTCTCAAATCCCTATGACCGCTACCTGTCGCAGCAGTAATCAATATCAAACACCCGGCTGCAATTATCCAATGAATTTCTCCACTCGCCTCAGTGAATACGATTATCCGTCGCATATGAATCGCGATGATTACAGCAGCTCCAGCAGCAGCAGCTCTTCATCACCGCATCTGCAACAGCGCAATGAGCATCACTTTAAGCCACTCTTCAAGAGGTAAGTGGGACATAACAAATCTTACATTTACACAGCTAATAAATCCCATCGATTTATCGCTACTCTGCAGCCTGACGCCAGTGTAAAACCATGCAGAACTCTATCTATGAAAATGTACTAGCTATATTTCTGTACATAATTCACTTAAGGTAAGCACTCTATATTTTATAGAATGAAATAACGAAAACTTATTTTTACATTTCTATAATCTTTTACATTTTTATATTTTTCGAATTCTTCCACTCTTTAGATTTACCATATTTTTGGGCTCGTGCAACAACGTAATGAATTGTGTAATATCTAATTCTTAGTGCATACCACATTGGTATTGCATGTACCATAAAATATAATATAATATTATTATATGTAATAACAAAATAATCTTAATTATTTGCATAACTTTACTTAATGAATAAACTAAAAGAAATACACCGTGCATTGTCTTAATACCTTTAGACACTAGAAGTACTTATAAATCCATTAAGATAAACAACTTCTTTTGTAAACAGGCACACATCTAAACACTAGATTTTAAGATTATAAACTGTGATAAAAATTTTACATTGTTTAACAGAATTCAAATAAAACACACACACACATATGTACACATTGTCTCTATAAATGCATAATCTAACAACTAATTTAAATTCGTTCAATATAAATAAACCTTTGTAATCCTAAAACAAAACACAAACTGCTTGTTTTTACTTTTTCTGGCTTCGATTTGCAGGTGGGAACAATTTACGATTGCTTCGTTTGTGGGTAGTTTTTTTTTGCTGTTAGTTACTTATTTGGATAGCGGAAAATGTTTATCACAAAATAAGAATACGATTTAACTACTGTTTGTGGCGTCTAAGAGATTTATTACATTGTGATATGAAAAATATCAAGTATACGGTCACGCAATTATAAAGTACTTGAAGTAAATAGATCGAACTGAGAATAAGATCGATTGATGGATAATGAAAAGTTGAAGGGTTTCATTTGAATTGAAAATTGTTTTTGCCAAGCATGTTATATTTTTCAGTCACTATAATAAAATAACCAGGAAACCAGTCAGTAGTCAAAGCTTGCAAAATATTACATATTTTTAATATTTTTATATATTTTGAATTAGAAAATTATTTATAGATAACCAAACTTTTAAATTTCCAGAAGAAAAGAGTTATAGTCGGGAATCTGTCAACGCTCATATTTGAAAATAATTTTACCCATCACATCAGCTACTTTAATGTCTATTTCATAGACGCTTTTTATAGCAACAAGGCACTAAAATGGTAATAGCATTAACAGTGTTATTTAATTGGTGAACAACCAAAAACGCTTTTCACGTTAATTTTCCATTTAAATTCTCAAAATTGGAAATGCACGTTTTGTGCTTTAAAGCGCTGTGTGGTGCACAGCCAATAGTTTGTTTTCGCTCTTCTCATTCTCTGGCTTTTTGTTTTTTATTTAAATCAGCGCTAATTACCTCTCCAACAATACCTGCTACGCTTTTTTTCGCTGCACACAAATGGAAATTAACATAAATTACATATTATAATTCATGGCAAGCATGTACTTGTACTCTGGATTGTCATCTGTGGCAAACTGAAAACAGCAAACAGGGGCATGTACATGGAAAAACAACGAGAGCAAAATGCCACGAAAATATTTTATTATTATAATTATTTACTTTTTTTTTGCAATTTGAAAAAAAACTTAATTACTATTTAAGTTATTGGTCACCACATGATAGCAAACACTTTTTGGGGAGGTGTATTTTGTGGTTGGATATTAAATGCAAAAGGGTTTGTTTATTTGTAATTAATATTATGAGTTATGAGTAAAGCGATAATTTTGTATTTAAGACAATGATCGAGAGCATAACTGTCATAGTGTTAAAGCTACATATATAGAAAACAAATTTATAAATGTGTTGATAAATATTTAAAATTATAGTTAAGTTATGTAGCTTATATATTTACTTTGTTGAAAAGCGAAAATTGTTGTTCAAATTAAATTAGTTAAATTTAATAGAAAACTTAATAGAAATAGGTATTTGGCTTTATATAAAGCCACTTATTTTTTAATAAAAGCAAGAAACAAAACAAGAATTTTTATAAAATTTAATATTGGAAGTAAACAAAAGATTGTTGTCAGAATTTATTTCATTTATTTCCAAACACACTTACTAAGATTTAAAAAATTATCATTTCAAGTTTGAGACAAAAGTTGAAGCAATGATTCAAAATATTAGTATTGTTCCTTATTATTTCTCAGTTTATAAAATAAATGACTATTTATAAACATATTTCACGTTTTCTAAAAGTGTTTGGAAAAATACATTTTAATGCTTAAGAGAAAATACTGATTTAATTGTATTTTATCGTTTTCACACGTTAGCGGAAATTTGTAGAAGCTGTTAAATTAGGAGCACAAATATTTATAGAATTTGTAGAGGAAAAACCTTTAAGCTCGAGTGGAAATGGAGTCAGAGACGGCGTCGAATACTGCGACCTGGTTTGGGCCCACATCAACAGACAAATTACGCGACAGAGAAAACGTTTCTGTCAAAGTCACAGCTACAGCGGTGAGGCAAAGCAAAGCGAAGTGTCTGCCACAATCACAGTCTCTCTCTGTGTGTGTGTGTGAGGGGAGTGGGGAGCGGTGGCTTGTTGTTTAGCGGGGGGAAAACAATTTGTAACGACTATCGGCGTTTGATAAATTAACATTCAGCAGTTCCTCGATTATGCAACAAATTGTCAATTCAATTGAAATTGACAGCGCGATGAAGCTGAAGCTGAGCTGAGACTCTAGTCGAATTAGTCGCCGATGACGATGACGATGCCAATATATCGATGACGATGACGACAACGACAACGATGACGCTGCTTGTAAGTGCAAGTGATTAATTTAGTTTCTTTTTTTAGTTTGACACACTTTACATAAATGGAAGTGAGCTAAACTTGCTCAGCTTTTGAAGTAACAAATTTCTTAAATGTTTTTTCGTGGCTTTAATCCTCGTCTCGTACAATACTCAGAGCAGCGGGGGATTTAGTTAGTTCCGTTCCCATGGCAGTTCCCATAGGCACACATAATGCAGTGCGGTGCTATTTGGCTTTACGAGTTGTTTAACAATGCTAAACGACTTGCAGTGGGCATAAAATTTCCCATTACAAATGCGGCCAATCAGTAAGCCGGGTAAATTAATCGCATCACATGCCATCGTCATCGTCAACTTGAAGTAAACAGCAGGCCAGGCCGAGTGGCCAACACACCGAAGTGGCCAAGTGGCCAAGTGTAGAGAGATCCTTCACTGGGTTTGTGTAGCGATCTCATTTATGGGCCATAAACCATAGAAGCTGACTTTGCAGCGCCGCACAGTTGTTGCTGCTGCTGTTGTTGTGGTTGCCCCTGCCACAATGAGTTGTTGCAACAACCGAGTCGACAACCGGAGAGAGACTCAAGAGGCATTGTTTGGTGATCGTTCGGCTGGGTTGGCTGCTTGGTTGCTCGGTCACCAGCAGCGAGGATATACGACAGTTAACTTATCTTGCATCCACTTAACGTCTCGCGGCAATAAATCAATCCAATGGTCGAAAATCTCGTTGGCAGCCAGAAGGCGAATTAATCACTTTGAAAATTGTTACCCATTTGGAAACTTGTCGCATTAACTTCCCAGCTGCATACAACTCGTTCTCTAAATACGCTATTCCTCTCTGTCTCTCTTTCTCTGTTGCACCTCCTCTATTTACTTCTACTTTACCCGGTTTTGGGGGGGGGGGAACCAGTTCGCGATCTCTGAGCGATCGTGTGTGGGCAATCCTTCAACATCATGTGAAAATGCATATAATTTATGATTGTCATGATTGGACTTTATGACATTATTCTAAATCTGGGAGGGGGGACACTCCAGCCTCTTTCTCTCTGTCTCTCATTGATGACCCTGCTGTCTTTTTCCCCTTTTTTCTCTGTCTACCTCTTAAAATCAAATACTTTTAACATTTGTCTAATTCATTGCACTAATTTGACATTTTTTCAACAATTTTGTTTTATTTCTTATACCTAATCTCAGATCCAATATTTATACAGAGCTCTTAAAAAAGTTGCCCAGAAATGTAATATCAAGTTAAATTTCATTAATGGATTAATGTGGTTTACACAAATAACCTGAAGGATGAATTGGGTATTAATTATTGTAGCAAAAGGTATTTAGCAATCTTTAAAATCTGTTAATGTATTCTTTCTGAAACGACTTTGATAATAAACTAATAAAGGTAAGCAACAATACAGTTTTCAGACAAATGAATATGCAATTTCTTAAAATGTCTTTAAGTGTCCTTTCAATATTCTTCAAAACATGTTTTTTCCATAAATTCAAACTAGAAAATTCATAATTTGCATATGTGCCATTCAAGTGAACCTCTCAAATTCCAAAGAAGCTTTTAGTTGTGTGCTATGTTTTCAGCTTGTGTCCAGGCTGGCTCAAAAATATATATCTTGCTGCATGTGGTGAAGATATTTTATCTGCAAATTGCTTAAATACTTGTGCCTATTAAAACAATTAGTCACTGCAGCAGAGGAGCAATGGAGAAGGAGTGCGTAGAGGAGAGCACAAAAGTTTTATTAAATTTTCACAAATTTTCATATTCATCGAGACTATTCACACTCAATTATAACATACCAAAGAACACAAATTTGCTCGAAAATAATTAAAGGGAAATTCCATTTGCCAAAGATGCGTTTTTGGGGTAAGTCTTGTTTGTTTTGCATGCTCCAACTCTTGCACCCGACAGCAAAGGGATGGATGACTAGGAGTAGATGTGGATGTGTGTATGCCACAAGCAATGGTGGCCTAAGTTTCAAGATGCTACAAGAATGCAAAGTGTCATTTAAGTGAAACAAGACGAGAACAAATACACAACGTTAGAGCCACCTCAAGTGAGTGAAAGACAGAGAGAGAAATATATAGAGTAAAGGGGTTTTTGAGCAACCAAGACTAAGGCCTACCCCAACCCCTAATTGTGTGCGTGTGTGTGTGTGTTCGTGTGCCCCATGTCGTTGCAACGGCATCGTCATCGGCTGTGGCAGGCATCCTTAGCCACGCAGCTTGAGCAGCCTCTATAAATTATTGCTGCTGCTTGTCATGTACGGAAATCCTTGTGTCAGTGTAGCCAAAATGTGCCTGCCTCCGACTCTGTCTTCGACTCCGTCTGCTTCGTTTTGTGCTGCTGCTGTCTCTGCGTTTGCCAGGCAAGGAGGCGATACGTTTTCAACAAGATTAGAATTTCGTTGCAACGCACAAAGCCTCAGAAACAATTCGAGCAGACACATCTCGCAACTATAACAATTAATATCCTCAAACTCAAACTCAGACTCCAAACTAAAGACTCCGTCTCCGTCTGCGTCTCAGCGTCAGTCAGGGCATGACTGCATTGCAATGCCACTTGTCTTTTGGCTTGAGCCTGCGCACATCGGGGCGTATACGTGATGGCTGTATGTTAATTCCCTCATTCCAACAATTTGGCACAGAGAAACAACTGTGTTTGAGTTATTAGCTGACTACGCACAGAGCTGCGATTCCGACTCCGACAACGAATACGTCTTCGAGTATATCAGCACTTACTCCACTTTAAACCAACTTCATTAATAATTTTACTGCACTTCCTGTGCTCAAGTTTTGTTTATTGAGGATATGTTTCCACTGTGGGATACGTTTTATCAAATGTTTTTGATGTTCATTATAGCAACTTGAAATGCTAGCATAAGAAAGTATGTTTTTAGAAGAGTTTACCGCAGATTAATTAAGTTAAAAATCGTAACTTAGGACACATTATAGAAGCAGTAAACAAATAATATTAAACTTGTACAAATTAAAATATATGGTTAGGTGGAAAAAATACTTCAATATTTTCAATAAATCCTGTAAAATATCGTTGAATCAATAGAACAAAAACAGATACCTTATAGACCTTAAAAATTATCCTCACATTTGCAAGAATTTTCTATCGTCATTTTGCAAAAATGTTAATTGTGCTTTGTCGTAAAATTGCCACCTTGGGACGTCATTTCCTGCAATCCCGTCGTATACAAAGATGGTTAGCTAGTTATGTGACAAAATGAATATGCATTTTTATAGTCATAGCTGGGAAGTTACAGAGGAGCTAAGCGTAGAGTTTTTTTTTCTCTCGAGGTGTCTCGCAGCGTATTAAGCGATCCATTAATTACCGCTGACCATGGGCATGGAGTGATTTTGTTGTTGTTGGCCGTATTTGATTTCGGACGCCTCGGCTCGAATTCTTCTCTAATGGACGTACATTGTTATCCATAAATCATGACCACACGTGCATCGCTTTTTACCTCGCTTTACCTTAGACAAAATTTGAAGAAATACGGAATTAAACGTAAAGACGCAACAACGACAACGACGAATGAAGCCAACCGATGCGATGCGACGCGACGCAATGCGAGGAACTAAAAATACACATTTACAACGTTGTGTCAAACGCCTACAAAATGTGGGACCGATGGCCACCTCTGCCACCACCGCCGCCCCCACCGCTAACACCACAGCAACGCCACCATCGAAGACTTTGCGGAACTGAGAAGAGCCCAAAACACATAAGCGACTTGTGCGCCTTTTTGACATCCCCACGAATGAATGAGTGAGTGAGTGAATGAATACATGTGTACTCAGTAACAAATGTGAGTTCAGACAACACTCACTTGATAAGATGAGTGAAAATAATTATGGCCATTAGCCAGCAACCGAAATGCAGGCAGCGTAAATGATGCCAGCGATCATTGCTGTCCAATGATCATTCACAGGCAATTTTGATTGGTTTCACTACTGTGAAAGCTGTCTATAATTAGATAGTAAGGTGTAGGCAGTAGCAGAAAGAACTAATCATAAACGCAGTAAAACTAAGATGGAAAGTTGTCTTTAAAAATATATCCTCATTTACTGAATTTTTGTGTTTTGAATGAAATTGAGAATGGATAATAGTAAAGTGAATTCTTGCAGAATTTTTCAACGAAATGTATTAAACATAAATGTAAATGTTTGCAATATAATATATAGTATGCAAGGAATAATGTTAACTACAATATTAAATTATAGTATAATATTAATCAAGGGAGATATTCAACTGAATATTCCAAATAGTTGTTGTACTTTCTAAGAGTTCTTGTCCAATTTTATCAATAAATTATTATAACAGAATGATATCTGGGATTGATAGAATAATATCATTACTGGATAGCAATTATAATCGCAAAACTTGTATATTTGTGTATTGTACAAAGTATCCACATGTGTATTTTATACGACTTATTTATAGTATATCGCCCCTGAGTTAAATCCTAAGACGTCATTTGTAGACAACTGTTGACACATTGATAATATAAAAGAAATTATTCTCTTCCATATCAAAAACTTATTGAATGATATGATTATGATTATTAATTTTCTATATTGTTAAGTGTTGTCCTGAGAAGTTGAATCGAACTGTTGACATTTTAATAACTTCCCACTAATTTGCGTGGCTAGTTGGCATATCAGATTTACCACGATGCTCGTATCTATGAAAGTTTTGTCGGCTGCTTAAAGATTTTCATTCTCAAAGAATGTAAATGTTTTTGATTTCTATTGATATCCGTTGTGTTATGTAAATGTCCGTGGAGTTGATAAATATTAATGAATGAGATATCCAAGCTCATGTTGATGTTTGTCGCCACAAAGTCTACGAGAACTAGCGAGACTTTAGCATAGAGGTTTGTTTCCACACACCAACAACCAGGTAATTGCGAGGAAAAAGATTGTTTTTCCATCAAAGTTTTTCATTGGAAATGACCCTTTTTGTTGGGCCATCATTTTTACGAGCGTGAGTGGCTGAGTGAAGATCTAAGAGCTGAGCGTTGAGAGTTAAGAGTTAAGAGCGAAGCGTTGAGAGTTGAGAGCGCAGGTATCTCAGATGCCCTATCAAATTTCGTTATCCACTTGGCGGTCTAATTAACATGACAAAGAAATGTCACTTTGAGAAATTTATGGGGCAACAGGCACTTTGGTGCTTTGCTGTTGCCTCGATCACTACGATCGCTACGAGATGCTGCAAAGTTGCAGATGGCTAAGATAATATTTACGATGCCGTTTGATTGGTCTTCCAATCGATGCTCGATGCCGCACATATTTCAGAGAGCGATGCTAGGACAATTTCATTGTCGTTAAAACAACTAATTTTATTATTCCGCTGACATTTACCATCCACACACAAACACACACAGGTTTGTCTTGGGGTCAATTCCCGATCCCAGGCGAGATCTCAGAACCCAGCCAGACTTGTAGACGTTGTTGCATCGGGGACCCGCTTGCTTGGCTAGTTGGTTGGCTTATCTTGTTGCAAGCCCGTTATGTTTGTCCATTCTTCTCGTTCTTTTTTTCAATATAAATTTTAAATTGTGTTACCGATTTTTAATTCAGCTGTAGATTATGCGTTTTGTTAGACGATTTCTCTTATCTTAATGCGCCTATGCTTGTGCTTAGTTTGTAACCAAACCAAAAACAGAAATGGAAAAAAAAAACCTGTGGAGACACTCTGTCTGGCGGAGCAGTGCCCAAAAGTCCAAGCTGGACAAGCGGACAAAAGTCGTAGCAGATGTATTGTGCATTGTGCGATGCATTGTTTAATGGAATTTTCTTGTAATTCGTGCTGAAATTGGATTTTAAAGTGCGGGTCCAACATATAATTTGTTTGTTAATAGTTTCGAAATGCGAGCACACGCGGCTGCACATGCTTCCCCCTTTGGTTCTCTTCCTTTGTTCCCTACTCCCTTTTGCTACTCCCACACACACGTATCCTATCATGTCTGGTTGCGACTGTTTACATGGCCGAACTGCCTGCATATCTGCCCATAAAATGGCCTGTTGTTGCTTAAATCGGGCGTAAGCGAATCAATTTTCATTTTAATTTATTGACACAAACACAAGCGACCAGCGAGCAGCAACCAGCAACCAGCGACCAGCGCCCAATGTCCAGGCTTCTCCTGTTGTCCGGCAATTCTCCTCTCTCTGTTTGACCGGGGACCTCGGTGTACATTGCACCAATTATACAATAACTCGACTACAATACAATTTGCATTGTGCGGCAAATTGGAACTGTCCCAGCCGGCCAAGAAAGGCCGCGTTCAACCGATTTTCATTTAATAAATGCGCATACGCCCGGTGGGCAGGCAGCCAGTTTGACTTTGCTCTGGACATTAACTGCAGTAACGGCACATCATGCACCCACCTAGCAGCGACACCAACGATACTTCTGGTCCCAGTTGCAGTCGCAGTCACAGTCCCAGTTTCCAATTGCAGTTGCAGTTGCAGTTGGCCGAACGAGTGCGACTGCAATAATTATTTATTGAATTTATGGACGTTCGTTTCGGTTTATATCGCGGACTTAAGCGTTGTCCAACACCAGATACCGTAATGGATCCGGTGTTCGGAATGATGTTGCCAATTGCTCGTCCCATTTCGAACATTTCGCAATTCGCCATTTAACTGCCATTTCAATTTACCAAATGAGGACTTATCCATTCATCCGCCGGCGAAGGTAGAGCGAGTGTGTCAACCATCATTATTTATTCGCATTCAACACTTTTTACTCTCTTGCTAATTTGCAATTAATGCTGCTGCAGTTCAATATTAGATGCAGACAAATTCAGCCAGTTACCATAGAAGTTGTTTCAAAGCAGTTCTATTCTTTATGTTAAAGAAAAAAAAATAAATAAAGTGTCTACTTACTGTACAAGACAAGACTTTTTACTGCCTTTTGTTAAGATAGGTAATTTGAAAGGATGCAGTTGACTTCAGCTAAATAAAAAATAAATAAATAAATGTAAGGGCAGTGCAGACTCTGCTAATTTGAATGGAAATTGAAGATCTTCGTTGAATAAATGTCGAAGTAAATGGAAAGTCTTGACCTTAACTGAACCTATGCACATTTCAAAGGAAACAATTGACTTTAGATGATTCTTTGATAATCTTGCAGAAAACAATTGCAAATATCGGTTATCTATTGAGGGAAAATACTCTTTTTGAGAATGAATTGAAAATAACATGAAATCTGCAGTTGGATAAATGTAAGGTGGTAAGTAAGTTGATGTTGTGAAAGGCAATTTCAAGCTGACGAGAGTGAAGCTAATGTCTGCTTACACTCTAAGCTCAACCTAATCAGTATGGCAATTTGTTAATTAGAATTGTTTATGGTGTAGACTAGGATGGCTATTAAAAATATCTTTGGAAAGCTGTTGAAAAGCTTAGACTTCAATTAGATAGTGGGAATCGTTAAAGAAAATTGCATAGAAAAAGAGAAGTAGGAACTCCAATACTAAGAGGCAAAGCTTGTTTTTAGAAAAACAGATTGAAGGCCTAACTTTTGAACATATTGTATTTATTTTATTTCTTCTATTTAACTATCTGCAAAGGCGTTCAAGTTTAATACATAATAAGCAAGAAATTCGCATTCAAAGTTTTAGCTTGTATTGCCAAAATATATTTAAAATTTATGTTATTTCTGTACCCCAAAATATAATATATTTTAAGCTAAGAAGAATAATAAAAAGCTGAAACCATTTATAATAAATCGTTATTTCAAAAGCTTCATTATAAGTTTCAGACATCTAATATAACTACAGTTGCATTCTAATAAAAGTCAAAAAATCCACTGTTAAGTTTTCCTCAAAGTAAACCAAAAAACTTCCGAAACATAATTGTGTGGACAAGCGCAGTTTTTGTGGTTGCAGCAACTTCTTTTTTGTCGTCATCGATTTGTCATTACAATACCGAGAATTGTGTGAAGTTCCAAAGAATGAATTGGACAACGAAAAAGCGTTGTAAAAAACCAAAGCATAATTACAACGACATACAGATATTGTATGGGTATATAGTAAATTTGTTTGTACATATGTAAGTGCCTTGTGTGTGTCCATTGTCGTCGTCATTGTCGTGCCACGAGACAGTTGTCGGTCGGTTGGTGCGCCCAAATATGCAGGAGGCCTACATAATTAATGATTGCTTTTAAACAGCGTCGACAGACGTTGAAACTGCTGTTGTCAACGGAGGAAGCGAAGGAAACAAAAAGCGCGAGGTGACGAGGAAAAATGCCTTTTTACTGTATAAACATTTGCACTTGCTCGAAATTAGTTTACGATGTCAGCCGCGTTGCCATACTTATTTTGTTTGAATCGATTTGAATTAATTTTAATACAGAAATAATCATGTTGCCCGCGGGGCAGTCAAAACTTTTTGGTGCGCTACAATCGAAATGTGAGGGTATTTGGGGTAAATTATAAATATTGTAAATGTCTTAATGACTGCTTCACGTTGACAAGTCAGTTGAAGGAATGAAAACCAGAAAATAGATATAAAGAAATAAACTAGAAGAAGTCTGCAAACAATTCGTGGAAGAGCACACAAACTAATTACTCGTACCTGCGTCAGCATCCGGGGCAGCATCTGTGGCTAAATAAAGATGGACAAACAGAGAGTGAAAAAGAGAGAGGATAGCAATCATCTACATTTATTTATTTTTATGTCGAGTAAAGTACACGAACTTAATCACTAATTACCGTGTTACGCATAAATAAATATGTGCACTGCGCTTTGGTATGAGTTGTGCGACTTTTTTTGGGGTAGATGGGAACACTTGACATGGACACTTGGGTGTCGCAGTTTGCAGCTCTGAAATTTGCAAACTAATCTGCCATTTATCACCGAGCAGCGAGAAGTTGCCCTGACTCTGGCGACAGGTATGTACTTGACTGACTCTCCAACATGTCGAGCGACAACTACGGATGCAGCGAACAGCTACAGATACAGATACAACTATAGATACAGATTCGCACTTGCACTTGCAGTTTAGCCGAGGGCAGCAGCATCAGCTCTTTAAAAATGATTTATTTTTGATAAATTACCACGGTCTCCGCTGTGCGGATTCGCTTCATTTTGCAAATGATTTACACGGAATGACACGGAATTTAATTTTGAAAATTCTCAAATGCTCAACGATCTCGCGCTGGGTGGCAAACATGATTTCCCCTTCTCGAGTCATACACAGTAGACGAGGTCGCACTTATACTTGGCAACGTCAAGGGGAGAATTATGTGGCACCTATAATTATACCATCATTGCCTAGTTGATTCACCGCTCTTTTTTTTGTTTTTGCTACTTTTCACATCATGCTGAAGATTGCTCTATTATTAACTGAAGAAATTTACATAGATCTTCTTTTTTAAACGTTTCAAAAGATTTAATGTGGAGGTTGGATTTTAAGTAAGCGCTTTATACAAATCGTAAATTAACCTTCGTATAATCAGTAAAATTATTTTTTGCTTAGAGTTGTAAATCAGTAAGATTAAGGTTTGGCTTCCGGTTTGAAATATTCACGAATGCAAACTCTTAGTTGTGAAATGTGTCAGCGGAAAGTCAAGCCTTGTATATTTATCTATTTTTAATTATACTCATTTGTATTTTAATTCATCTTAAATATAATGATTAAATTTTTTATATTTTTAATGATGCATCAGAAAATAATAATTCAAATATTAACTGAAGAATATGTTATTAATGGTAAAATGTGGGTAGAATGCTTTTGATACTTCTAGAAGTCTTCATTGAAACCTTTTTGTTTTAAATTTTGAATAGCGGATTGTAAATAAATTAAACTTATATTATTTAAAAACATTTTTTTTTTATCAAAATGTATTTTATATTTTTTTAATATAAGTAAAAAACATTTTTTTGCTTGCTTTCCGAACTCCCATTTTAAAAATAGTCCCGCAAATTGTTATTGCAGCTTGATATTTTATAAGATTCCTTTAAGAATTAAAACTTGAAAATTTTTTATTATTTCCTGTTGAGTAACACATTTCTCTTAGCTTTTTTTTTAAAGATATTTTTGAATTTCAAACATATTGTGGACATCAGCCGTTGCTTTTCATAATTTTTATTATCCTTTCGTTTTATACTTTTCAAAATTACCCCGTTGTTTGCTGTGCAGTGTAACACAATTCGTACGCCATGTAAAAAGAATTCCCTGCGGAAGCTGTTGAAACTTCATGGAAGTTTTGCATACTCGTATTTCGTTGGAGCATGGTCAGGTTGATTACTTTTTGGCAGCATGTGAATGCATAGAGAGGGAGAAGAGAGAGCACTCAGATGTGTACTCACATGAGCATTCATTGTGCATATGACTGTGCGTAGTTATAGCCAATTAAAGCCAATCAGGCAGCAAAACTCAACTCTCCAGAGAGCCCTTAACGTTTGCCAACTTTACCTGTCGACCTTTCTGCCTCTGTCTCTAATGGCTTAAACCGAACGTCGAGGTTAAATTAAAGAATTTACAGCAACAAACTAAAATATATCATGTCGTTTTTTTTTGAGTGTGTGCTGTTGCATGCAAATGGGAATCGTGTTGAATTGAACTAAATCCATCAAATTGGGACTTCGATTTGAAGTCGTGGATCATGCCCAGAGGCAGCTGCTGTCCATGCTAAGCAGAGACGACAGCGACAACGATGACAACGACAACTAGTTAGTCGCATAATTGTCCAACTCCACTTCCACTTCCTCTTCGCATCTACCCTTCCCCCGTTTGGGGCACTTATCACGCGGCGATAATACGCAGCGAGTGTGTTTGTTTCAAAAACAAAACAAAAAAAAAACCAATTGGAAATTAGAAATCAGCGTCAATCGGTGCGGCAATCAATCGTGACTGTTGTTGTCGAAATGCCGACAAAAGAAGCGACACACGCGCGGGACGCAGCAGAAGGAGAACCAACTAGAGGAAGAGGAGGAGGAGAAGCAGGAGACAGTCCAGGTTCCATCATTTGGACGTGTTTGGTTCTAGACTTGGACTGGGGACTCTGATGTGTGTGTTTGCGTGTGTGTGTGTGTGCCAACGGCACTTGAACCACAAAGAGCACCGATTTGTTGATTTGTTTTTGAAAAGTGAGTAAATATGTTTCCATTTATGAATGTTTGGAAAAGTGTCGCTGTCACTGTTGCTTGTTGTTGTTGCTGTTGTTGTTGTTGCTTTTGTTGTCGCGCTGCGTTTTGTTTGAGCAGCAATCCCATTTTGAAGTGGTTTCGATAAGATGCCAGGTGCTGATACCGATAACACACAACACAACGCACAACAGACAACGCTGCCTCCGATAACAGAGCCGCCAATCTTGCCACTTGCCGTTTGATTGGTGGCCATTGCTGCTGCTGCCCCACCTTCGACTCCGAAGCGACTCCAAGTTGTCTGCCTTGGCTAGCAATTAACTGAAGCCCAAAACAAGCTGCAGTCAGTCATTGCAGGGATTTGCTGCAATTTGTACGCAAATCTCAGCACTCTTTCTCGCCCAGCTCTCCTCCAACTCTCTAGGCTCAAGGCGTAAACAAATTTATTGAAAGCAATTTGCATGCAGCGTCCTTACGGTGACTTTATCATTTGTCCTTGCTGGCAAAAAGGATTTTATTTTATTACTTTTTGCAGAGCAGAGACTTCAATTTAAGAAGATTTTGTGAGGCACATCAAACAAACACACAGCTGCAAGTGTGTGTGAGTGTGTGTGTGTGTGTGTGTGTCATACACTGAAAAGCGACAATTTCATGTCCAATTGCTTTCCAGGTGACATGAAACAACACTTAAGTAAGAGGAAGCATCACAGTCAGGATGAGCAGGAGGCACGCAGCAGCAGCAACATTGGAGGAGAGAAGAGGTGTGGCAGGAGTGAGGTGGGTGGTTGGTTGGTTGGTGTGGCAGCGTTGAGAGACAACCTGCAACACTCCCAGCTCGTGCAGCTGCTGCAGATGCCAGGCTCATTCCCCTTCTCACTCTACTTCCACTCACGCACAAGTGTGCCATCTCCCTCTATCTTTCTCCCCCTCTCTCTCGCATGTGTTCACTGAAGAAGCATATTATATCGTAAACTCTATGCTTGGCAATCTACATTTAAATTGTTTTCAATATAATCTGCATGTTGTGTCCGTTGCAAGTGCAAAAATGGCCGAGTTATTGTTTTCACAAAATGCAAACACACACTTTCCATCTACAGCTTATGTTGCACATTCTACACGGTGAGGAAAAGGATAATCTATATTATAGATAGACATATATATGGTATTTTAAGAAACAATATTAATAGATAGTAAATATCGATTAGAATCTAAAATCATAACCCAGAGGAGGGAATCTTCACAATTCTTCTTTAACATATAATGCAAAATTTATTTTCACTTTAATTAATTTAATTTTGATTAAAGTTTACTAATCAAAATTGAGAAGTTATTTTTAATTTTAGCCTTATAACTAACTACAAGTTAGTTTATAATTTTACTCAAACACCTTAACAATGTTAATATTAATTTCTAATTTATTCGAAACTATGTTTTTTTAACCTACTACAAAATAAAAATCCACTCATATCTTAATAATAAAGCATCAAAATAATGTTCAATGTTATTGGATCAATATTTTCTATTTTTGTTACTGAATAAAAATAGATTTTTCTCTCTGTGCATGTGTGTGGCAGGTATGTCTCGGAGTGGCAACATCTGTTGCAGTTCTCAGGCGCAAACACCAAAGCCATCACCACGGGGATTGTGATGTTATTCGCAAATTTAAGGTCCATTATAGACCATCATCATCAGCATCAACATTATCAACATCGCCATCATCATCAGCTGAGATTGTTGAAGTGTCCTGCTCTTGGATTGTGGCGCCACCAAGTGCCAAGCACACACTGGCGACAATTAAGATCACGATCTGCTACTTTGACTCGAATTCAGACTCAGACTCAGACTGGGAGCATGCCACATGTTCCCCTTGCTTGCCCCGTTACTCCTGCTTGCCACACTCGAGTGCAACACGCCCAGCCATGTGGACTTTCTAGACACTTGCGCCGTCTCCTCGTAAGTATTATAAATGACAGTACGTTAACACCCCCAGAAGAAGAAAAAAAAATAAAATAGTGAGATCTCGTCTTACAAGAATTCTTCCAAAACTACTTCGAGCACTCTTCCATAAATTAGAAACACTTTCAAGTGTCCTTTGAGTCCGACTGGCATTACATTACATTTCACATTGCACATTTCAAATTGATTTGTTTATTTTGTTGTTTTTTGTTTCACTCCAAACACACTTTTGGTTTCGTATAACGATCGCGTAAATCTCGCTTCACGGTGATCCTTTGAAATTCTTACTTAACCTGTTTATTTTCCACAAAGTATTTGAACAAATTGGGCTTGTAGTTCGAAACAAGCATATCAAATGATGAAGCTATGGATATTGTATATTTAAAAGATGTGTGTTTTATTTAATATAACTTAAATTTACATATTAGTTATTTAACAAAAATTACCTAAGACGTATTAAAATCGAGTCCTAATAATTAAATCAATTTAATGTCAGAGGCTCTCATAAAAAAATATTTATTAATAATTTTAGAAATGGAAATTTTATCATATTAGAAAACTGTATAAAATATGTAAATCTTATTCGTATTAAAAAATTTTTGTCTGAAGAATTTTGAATATCAAAAGCCTGAATTATATTCTATATTAGCAGAATTTCTGAAATCCTGAGATGAAAGTCTCAATTCAATACAGCAATAACAGCAAAAAATAGCGGAAAGTTTATGTAGCAAAAACAATTGTCTTTCCCAATTCTAGTGCTTAACAAATTAAAATTTGGCAACAAAATTAGATGTAGACACATGTGTGAATTATAAACATGACATAAAACAAAATCTATATTAAGCATTTGCTCTGAAATAAATTAGTCGCTATACAGATTTAAATCATTTAAGCATTCTTTGTTTGAATCATATTCAAGTTTATGGTTGAAAGTGTTTGTTTTATAAATATAAATTTAAACAATTGTTTTGACATGTACCAAAATGTTAATTTATTTACTCTCACATTATTTATAAACACTGATTAGCTTGCTCACACATCTCACAAATGTTTAATTGCTTGTCTTAATTGGAAGACTGAATATTTCGATTTTTAAATAAATATTCGCCATAATACATAATAAGCTGCAGAAATCACAAGCATATTAGGGCAACATCAAAACATTGAACAAGGAGTTGCGGAAGAAAGTGAGACAAACTATGTGAAGCCTTTCGATCGCAGGCCGCCATAAAAATGTTTCCAGCGCACACGAAGAAGAGGGGAAACGACAACAGAACTGGACTGGAAATATAATATGTTGAACTGCGACGACTGCAGCAGCTGCTATGTGTGTTCCAGTCGGAGGTGGGCGTATTCCTCAGCAACAGCCCCCTGAGCGCAATGAGAATGCGAACCCTCGCTCTCGCTCACACGTGTGGCGAACACGCAAGTCGAATGAAACAGCAAATTCCTTGTGCTCTCTGGTTGGAACGGTTGTTAACCAGAATGATTGCCTGCCTGCTCTCACACACACACACAGATGCTATTATTGTGCATTGCCTTTCTCGCTCTCGCGACAGCGCTTCGTTGGCCTTGTGAGCAAGCTGTTTTGAATGAGTGTGTGTGTGTTTGTGTGTCTGTTGCTGTTTCGGTCTCTGTTTCGGTTTCGGTTGCTGTCGCTGCGGCATCGAGAGACCAGTTTGTGTTGAAACGCGAATAGGCATAGGCGCACATCTCAGCTCTGTAGCTGTAGCTCTGCCCGTCGACCGTCGAATATTTGTGAGCTCGAAGCGTCGTCACTTTTGAGAGGCCACTGACAGGTTGTGGAACTCGTTTGCGTCGCTGCCGTCGAGATCGGTGCAACCACAAAAACAAACAACAAGAACGCAGAGTTTTGTGCAAATGACAAAGAAATTGTTGATAAAAAAGAGTGTTTAAGCTACATCAAAACTAAGTAAAGAAATTACAAACAAAACAACAAATCTACGAAATGACAAACAAACATGAGGAGAAACACATGTGACTAGTGACTAAGTGACTAAGTAGCACGACCCTTTGGCCCCGCTAGTGTCAAGTGACGAGCCAAAAGTGACCCGGTTCCGTCGTTGGACCCGTGTCAGTGTCAGTGCTCTCCTCCCCCCTGCGTCCCCTTCACGTAATCGAATTACGTATTTGGTAACTAGTGTCCAGCATCCAGCAGAGGACATCTGTTTGCTCGCAAACATTGGTGTGCGATTTGTCGGCCAAAGTCAATAAAAAAGGCGAGTAAACAAACAAACGCGAAACGACAAGTAAAAGAATAAAGCGCAAAGTCACACGGCAAAAAAAAGCAAAAGCAAAACAAACAAAAACATTTTCCGGCTCCGGCGACATTAACAGAACTGCTCGACATCGACAATTTGTTTTATCAATTTTCAACAAGGTCAACAACAACTACAACAACAATAGCACAGCAGCCAAACAAACCAACAACAAACAACAAAAGCGCCCAGAGTGCTTAGCCGCGCTTCGCGTCGAGCACGCACGCCAACCACCAACAACAACAACAGTAACAACAATAAAGCAGAGCAGAGCAGAGAAAAGCGAGCATCTCTTCGAATTGGAATCCACCTTCAACTCCACCCACTCCAGGGCCGCCACAGCATCCTTGGAGGGCGCGGGCGCCCCACGGTGAGCAGCACTCACACTTTCCGTTCCCATTCACGTTCACGTTCCTGTGACAAGCGCGACAATGGCTGCATATGCGCAGTTTGGATACGGTTACCCGTCGGCAAATCAGGTGAGTTTAGATCTGATAAGACACGAACACGCTACAATTCTCTTCTACCATAATTATTTGGCACCGAGTGTTAGATAACACAAAATAATTGCTATTAATATCGCAGTTTGGAATTTTTTGTTGCATCAGCCATAAAGTTGAATGTGTTAATAACATGTGATCGACCAATAAGAGTGCAAAACGATAACAGCATAGATAGCAAAAGAATCTTGGCAACTTTGGCACACAAAATATGTTCTCAATCAGCGGCTGAACATGTCCATTGTGAGTGACAATTTTGGCCAATCAGCGAGCAGTTATTATCACGAAAGTTGGCCACAATAAACTTTGACATTATTTGCAAAGATTGGTAACAACTGATAAGTTTAAAAAATATAAATTTCTGCTGTAAGCATTAATTGCCAGTTATTTAAACAGGGACTTTTGCAAATTTCCGTTTCTGTGTCAACTTAAGGAGAACTCGCATTAAAGAGCTGTTTAATTTGTGGCTAATATCCAAGATCTGCTCGTGTGTGTGAGAGCGACTAATTTTAGTCACATATGTATACATATAATTGGCTATGACGTCGTAGCAGTATTTGAAATAAACATAAATTTAAATTTACGCCCAGGGAATTTGTGGTCAGTTCTCGACGGCATGAATATGCAAGTGAATGTTGCACAATTTAGGACGTTGCCTAGACTGGACCTTTTCAGTTCTGGCCATAATTACCCACGGGGCAAGAAGGCGAGCGAAGCAAAGGCAAAGGCGACGGCGGCATAATGTGAAGCTCAGTAATTCAAATTAGTTTAGCTGAGGTTGAAGACACACAGCAACCATTGGAAGGAAGGACTGTCTAACATATCCAAACACACACATACTCCACTTACATATATTGGCCTTAATTCATGTCGATGGCCCGTTGCCCTCTCGGCTTCCTCAGCTTCCTCTTACATGCCACATAAATTGTTGTCAAAGCGTATTACTGAATGGAGCGCCATTTATTATAATATGCAAAACTTGGCAAAATTGCAATAATTAAAATAATGAACGCTCAGATTATCGACCATAATTATTATGGCTCGTTCCAGGGATACGCAAAGTGCGTTCTACTCATCAGCAGCAGTTGTTGTTTTTCTTGCTGTTGCTATTATTATTATTGTTGTTAATATATTTACTCGTTTTGTGTGTGTTTTTTGGGCTTTGGAGTCAGTCAGTCACTTAGTCAACTCAAAATTGGGAAAACTGTTAATTAAAACGTCTTTAATATTGAGTTGTTTAAATTATTCTCAATAAGATAAATGAACTTAATGCTTTATTGTTGCGATAGGTTAGGTTTTGTAATTTACGATTTAGTTAGCGTAAACGACTTGTAATACAACTATTAAATTTAATTTATTATCACCTTTTATTATAAGTCATTCTGACGAGTGCGCTAAACAAATTGTTTCTATATGTAAAAGGTAAATTATAATCATTATATTTTGCGACTAAGCTTTAAGAAAAAAGTGGAATGTTTTTTAAAATGAAAAAGAGATTAATGTGTTAGAATGTGATTTATATTCGAAATTTTAGCCTTAGTAACTAGTGCAATGTTTTTTGAGAGGCATTCACCTTTAAATATTTGTGACAGGAATTAAAATGATTTCAAATTTGTTCTGTGAGGTAAAATTCTAAATTTTTCCATACTTTAAAAGAATGATATCAATTCAATTTTCACTAAAGTAAAATCCACTTCAAGTTTCATTTACCTAAAGTTTCTCATAAAATATACTAATATAAACTATTAATAAAGTACAGTAAGCTAAAGTTAACGTATGTATATACCAAATTCATATTTTTCGCCAAAAATATGAATTTCTTATAAGGCACCAAAACGAATTGTTATTCAAGAGACACTGTGTTTTAATTAGCGAGTGACTACTGTATTATAACGAGGTGAAGAACACGCTGTATGCCCAGAGTACATAAATAATTGAAATTCATATTAATTAATTTAATTTTGATTTTAATTTTATTTTCAACGCCAATTCGGCATGCCAAATATGACACGCAAAAATTGCTGACGAATTCAATAAACATTCGATATGAGTATGAATTTAATCAACGATTCGTTTGGTGCCTCCATCTCCCAGTTGAGTCGGGACTTGCTGCTGTCAGCTCCTCGATGTTGCGCCTGAACAGAATTGTCAACTTCCCATGCCAAAGGAGTTGAGTTTAGCAGTTCACGCATTTCATGGCAAAATAACTTGAATTCCCAGGCACACACACACACACGCAGAGGGACAGAGAGAGAGAGAGAGAGAGAGAGAGAGAGAGAGAGAAAAGGAGGCAGGCAGACGGCACAATTTGGCTTGGTCCAGTGTCCTTACGTAGGCCGAATGTGATGCGAGAAAAAACTAATATTTTGCCGTGTGCATTCCATAATTGATTTATGAATTTTTAATGCAAACATTGAAAGCGACTGCCACGCTAAACAAAGAATTGGTCCAGGAGCTGAGGCTGTTCCTCTGGAACCGACGACAGCAAACTACTGAAACTGAAGTTAATTCAATAAAAGGAGCGCCCAACAACAGAGCAACAGCTACAGCAACAGCAACAGAGCAACTTATTCGCATTAGCAAAAACACGCATTGGTTTTGGTATTTGTATTGGTATTGGGTGAAGGGTATAGGAAGGAGACTCTTGTGGAGCAGGTGGTGGAGTGGGGGCAGCTATATTGCGTTGCCTGCTGCCTGGATGAATGTGAGAATATGCCAAATGCCAGCGACGCACTGCCTCGAGTCTTCTGCCTGCAGTCGAGTCTCTGTCCCAGTCTCTGCAGTGTCTGCAGAGTGCTCGGAGCCAAAACCAAAACCAAATGTCGACAGTCCCAGGCCTCAGCTTCCCCTTCTACCCTTCTCTTCTTTCGATACCAGCTCATACTCTCTATATTTTCGCTTATTGTTTGTCATTGCTGGGCTGGCGGCGCCGTTGCTGCTGTTGTTGCTGTTGCTGTTGCAGCAATGCCAAGTCGACTGGCGTCAGGAGCAACCTTCTATTGCGTTGCGGCTATCACTTTTTGCAGCAGACTCTTTGTTTAGTTGCTGCTGCTGCTGTTGTTGTTTTGGCGTGCAAAAACCAAAATCCATAAACGCATCTTTACAGCAGTAGCAGCAACAAGAGCGAAACGGCAGCAACAACATCATACAGCACACAGCAACAACATGAAGCACGGCAGCAATATTGCCAGTAAAAACAACAATATGAACAGCAACAACAACAACAGCTCTTTAAACAACAACCATAAGATAACTGCAGTCTCCTTTGTTGCAAAGGCAACGCACACTGAGCAATTGGCAATTGGAATTGCCAAGGTGGGACGACCAAAGTCTGGGGCCTTTTTTTCTCTTGCTTTGCTTTTGGGGGCAGGCGTTTCGTGAGCTTTAACATAAATCATAAAATTAATAACCATAAAGTGACGGCAGCAGTTTTTCCAGCAAACTTGCGTCGCTGAGCGGGTGGCCAAAGCAACTGCAGCAGCAACATCCGAAGCAGCAGCAACATCAGAAACAGCAACAACAGCAATCGAAGCAACAGACGCTATTGCAGCCCTGACAATGCGTATGGTTGCCATCATTCGCTAAACTGGGTTGTCTGTGCACTTCAAAGACCCTAAATACTCGCACTCGTATGAGTTAGTTTAAGTATCTTGCAGATACTTTGGCAATTATGCTTGATGAGCAATTCTATTTGCTATTTACACGTACTTTTCGTTTGTTCTCGATTTGCTTATTTAACAATTGTTGTTGTCGTTATTGCTGTTCCAGTTGTCTTGGTGCTGTTGTCTTGCCATTGCAAACTGTTGTTGTTGCAAGCTTCGCTGCGAACATGGCATCCGATTCTTTTGAACTTGGGTCATGCAACAAATGAAGCGCATGCCACTCATCTGTTGCATCCACACACAACGTGCACTTATCAATGGCCAGTCAAGGTTTTATTTTAGCTCCAGTCGGGGGAATTACTAGAGAGGAAAGAGAAGAGAACTATTGAAACACTGTGGCAATAAGCAATTTATTGGTTTAGACGCATTTCCTTCCAGTTTATGAATTGCACGTAAATAAATGAAATTCGAATTTGGTTACTCCCTTCAGTTGTGAATTTGTGTAATATATTTTAAAGAGGTTTCAAATAAATGCAAGTATTTTATGATATTTTAATGTTAAAATAAGATATGAAAGCTGCATTAAAGTTTAGTGAACTTTCCCTTTTCTCTTCTAATAATTAAAACACAAATAGAAAATAATAGTTTCAAAATTCTTAAAATTATGCATTTTGAAATTTGATGTATTGAAAAGGATGAAAAGTTGTTTTCATATGTTTATACTGATATGAATATGAATGATATATTATATAAGATATGAAAGCTGCTTTAAAGCTTAGTGAACTTTCCCTTTTCTCTTCTAATAATTAAAACACAAATAGAAAATAATAGCTTCAAAATTCTTAAAATTATGCATTTTGAAATTTGATGTATTGAAAAGGATGAAAAGTTGTTTTCATATGTTTATATACATTTTTCGATTTAAAAATCTTCCCACATCATAAAATCCCTATTGTGAAAAATCTCTTTATTATAAAAAGAAATTGCTATGATTAAGATCTTAACCATACACTAAATAATGATCCATTCAATCACTTGCTAAATGATCAATCAGTCAGTAAGTCAGTGAGCCAAAAAGGATTTGCATATGTGGATATTATGAATTATGCTTATAAAGCAAGATTATATACTAAAATTTCACAAGCACTATTATTAGTGCAAACTGGTAATTACTTTGTAATCCCGCTGGGATAAATGAAAGCCCCTGAATATCCTTCTTCCGCTGACATGACACACGATATTAAAAAAAAAAGGCACACCAAAAAAAGCGAAGAGCGGTTCACACCGTTTATCGTAATATTCAAGTCATAAAACAGGGAACTATAAAGCAATATTTAATAGTTGCCAACACTTGCCAACATTTGCAACATTTCCGCATTGTGCAAGAGAGTAAGGGACATAGAGAGAGAGAGAGACAAAGAGAGTGAGCAGTGTATCAAATCGCCTTTAAGCCAGTGCAGAGAACCCCTCGGGGCCATCGTCAGCTATCCTGTCTGCGTTCAGCTCAGCGATAAACCCGGCAGCGCGATGCGATGCGCTTCCTGCACACCAAAGCACCACAGCACCGCACCGCACCGCACAAAAACACAGCAAAGAAAAAAACACAGCACAATGCATCCCAGAGTGGGTGAGTGAGAATCATTAAAAATAAACTGACTTGCGTGCCGATAATAAGCCGAGGCACTGCACTGGACACCAAACTGGACTCTGACTGCGACTGCGACTCTCTGGTCTCGGACCGCACCAAGTTGGGTCCTCGGTGTCGTTGTCGTCGACGTTGCTGATATGTGTTTTTTATGGACGACCACAAAAACTGAAATTGATGTTCGAATCGCATATAAAAATAAAGAATAATAAGAAATGAGCGCGCGCAGCGTTTTGTACATTAGCAGCAAGAGGAGGAAGAGGTGGCAAAGGAGAAGGTGGAGAACAGTGTGGCATGCCACTTGTTGTGGTTTTTTGTTGTTGCTGTCGACGTTACAGTTGGTCGCCTGCTTCTCGCTCTCTCTCTCTCTCTCTGCCCCGGTCGCTCTGGGCAGTGGTCATTCATTCAGAATTCATTAGATTTCATTCATGAAAACGCCTTCATTATGCAATAATTTTCAAGCCAACTCCAGGAGGAGTATTCTCCTCGATTGTGAGTGTGTGTTGGGAGCTGTTGGCACGAAATTGCCTTGCGATTAGATAGCCTGGCAGGAGGTGTTGAAAATCAGCTTGTTCAACTGGCGAATTACCATTATTATTTAAAAGCATATGGCCAAAAAGTACAAAAACAGTAGCTGCCTCTTGAATGAGTGATAAGTGTTTGTTTTTTTGATTTGTGGTGGGGAAATTCATTAGAATTGTGGCATAGCTTAAGCTACTTTTGTGTAAAGATACTTTACGGCTTATGAGCTTACGAGTCGGTTACGAATACGTTCTTTTTCTTTTTTTTTTGGTTTTTGGGTCTTGGTCTTGGTCCTGGGCAACGGCGATTCGTTGCGGTTATCGTGCAAAGCGCATACCTGAGTGCCTCATTCAATTTTGTGTGCCCCTTTTCTTTTTTTGCCCACACTCCAGTCGAGTCCGACGAGCAGCTCGATCGGTCCGCTGATACTTTTCGGTTTGTACCCTCTTCAAAGAACTGGCTGAGATCTCGAACTGTGGCTGAGGTTGAGGCTGCGACAGACACTCGGCTGCAGTATCTTAAATCTGACTGTGATAAATTGAAAATTAATGAAGTGAAAATAGATGGAACGGATCGCAAAATGCGCCAAGCCAATAAAATATTTTGACATTTGGAGTTATCGTCTTAATCTGTTTTCTTGATTTCGAGCCCTGCCCTGAACTCAACTCAACTACCTACCGCTGCCCTTAGACCCGTTTCCCTCTTCTCTCTTCACTCTCTCTCTACTTCTTTTGCGTGTCCTTGAGCACATCACCTGTTTCCAATCCATTGCGAACCTTCTTTCGGTTCTTTTTTTGCTGTTGTTGCTGTTATTCCTGAAATTTATGCAACGTGCTTTGCGGTTTTTTCTTATATTTTGTTTGCTTTTCGTCTCCTTTGCAGTTGCTTGGCGGCGCGGCAGCCACAACGGGCGGCGACAGCCAGAGCGGACATGGAGGCGGCTCGGTGCCGTCGCCTTTGTCGGGCACCAACGAGGCATCACTGAGTCCCTCAGCGGGTTCGACAACCACCGGCATCACCGGCCCCGTTAGTCCAGGTGCAATTTCGCAGTCCTCGAATCATGCGGGCGCTGTCGCAGTCCTTGCTGGCGGCACTGGAGCCGCCTCGGCTGCTTCGGTCAGCGATGCCGATGTCGTGGGCAATGGCAGCGAGGTACAGAGCGGCGCCATAGATGTGGCAGATGCGTCAGCCGCAGGAGTTGGTGGCGGTGTGGCGGCTCTTGAGGCGCATGTGCGTGTGGCCAACAATATGTCCTGCTGCGAGAACGGACGTCCCATCATCACGGATCCCGTCTCCGGGCACACGGTTTGCTCCTGCCAATACGATTCGGCTCGTCTCACACTCGGTGGCTACTCTCGCATGGCGTTGCCCGCAGCTGGCGTTGGCGTCGGCGTCTATGGCGGACCTTATCCCTCGAATGAACAGAATCCATATCCGAGCATCGGTGTTGACAACTCGGCCTTCTACTCGCCACTGGTAAGTTTTCGATCGTTGTTGTGATCGTCTTAATTGGATTAGTGTGTGCAGCGGGCAGAAGTCCACGACAACTGAATTGTAAGCCGACAGTTTAAGCAATAACAGCAGAGATGTGCTCTTTCAAGCCGGTTATTTTGCTGTTGCTGTTGTTCTTCTTCAGGCAGCTACTCGTTGCCCGGCTTACAAGCTTGTTGTCAGCTTTGCCCACCTGGCGCTACCTCAGAAGGCGGCGTTAACTGTAACAGTCTCATTTCCATTTGCAGAATAATCCCTATGGCATGAAGGATGCCAGCTCTGGCTCCGAGATGAATGCCTGGACCTCAGCCGGTCTGCAGTCCACAAGCGGCTACTATTCCTACGATCCCACACTAGCGGCCTATGGGTAAGTATCTTAAGCACTTGAAAATAATTATGACGAAATTAAAGTGAGGGGGAAAAATAGAGGGAAAGGTGAATAGGAAGCAAACTGCTTCTTTGTTGACTTTAGCTTTATGCTAGTTTGCTCTATTATAATCAAGTATCTAATCAAATATTAATGTCAATAAAGTTGTGGTATTGGGTACAAATTTTTAAATCAGTATAAAAACATTAAATTGATTTGGATCGAAGCAACATTTAAAGTTTGTATTACAAACACAAGATTTCCCTGTTATTTATTCAGCTTTTAATGCCAACATTACTGATTCTTTTACTATTTTTGACTAACCAATACTGCACAGTTGCTACATATAATCCTTATTGTTCTCAAGGGTTCAAAGCGCAGGTTAGATTTCTGCTTAATAAATGTGATTAACAAATACAAATTTCTTGCCATAGTGCTATGTCAATTGTCAGCCAAGTTAAGCGAGCTTTTCAAATGCCTGAGAAAACTTTTTGGCAGCAAGTGTCTGCAGAGTTTTTATTGCCGACCCAAGTCAGCAGTCAGAGACAATATGCAAAGGGTACGCGAACCCGGGGACAGGACTTTGCTAACCTAACCCTCTAAGCAAATGGCGGCGCGTCGCGATGCTTTTAAAAATATACTAAACTCAATAAGTTCGTGGCAGGAAATGAAGGGAAAGAGAGTAGGGCAGGGCAAGGCAAGGGCAGGGAAGGACAAGAGCAGCAAACGTTCTGTTTTGTGGTCTGGGCGGAAGCAAGTTACAAATGCACAGATTAAAATTCCCAGGGCGTTTCTCTCCAGTCGCGGTTTTTTCATTGTGCGTTATTTTAGTTGAAGAGCACCACGCGAAAAGGAATTTCGTGAATCGCAAGTGCAACACGTACGCGCCGAGGAAAATGCCGGAAAAACCGGGGGAAAACCCATCTTTAAACGTTTTCAATTTGCGCCGTTTAAAATGATTCACATTAAATTTCATGTTGGCGTATTTTAAAAAGCAAAATAACTAGCTTACTTGAAAGTAAGTGAATGGTTAAAGGTTTGAGTTTAAGTGAAAGTTTCATTAAAAATTGATAGCAAGCTATTTTCAGTTTATTAAATAATTAACTGAAACTTAAAGGGATTAATCTAGGACAGACTAAGACAGATAATATAGTCATATTGCTCATGGTGAATTTTAAATTGAAACATTGATTAGTTTATAATGAAATTTATAGGATTTTTTTGAATTACAAGATTGTAGCTTGGTGGCTCGAGAAAACTATATTTTTGCTGAGTAGCTAAGGTGTAAATCAGAGTCCAAAAATAGTATCAATCACAGTAAATACGCAGAATAACTCCCTACTACGTCTAGCCTAGCTTCAATCTAAAATAGAGAAGTTATATTCAGTCAAACATTCTACAATGACTTTAAAAATATCATAATTACCTGCACCCATTTGCTCACTTTGGACCCACTGTGCGCACTGTGTTTGTGCTGCAAGTTTGAAGTTCCATTTGACTGCTTATCTGAAAGTCACTAGCTAGGTATTAAGCTCAAGTGTTTGACTGGCGGGTGTGGCAGTCAACAGAGCTATTAGCCACGTTATTGATATGGAGACGTTGAATCTACCGGAAGAGCCAACCATGTTTACCCCAAGTATGACAGGGCGCAGTTCTCGGCGGTTGAGTCGCAGATTAAAGTCAGCTAATGAGCAATAGCCTCAAGTGTGGTTAAACCTGAATTGTTTTGCTTATCGCTTTTGTTGTTGTTGTTGTTGTTGCAGTTACGGACCCAACTATGATCTTGCCTCACGTCGCAAGAATGCGACACGCGAATCAACAGCAACGTTGAAGGCGTGGCTCAGCGAGCACAAGAAGAATCCCTATCCGACAAAGGGCGAGAAAATTATGTTGGCCATCATCACTAAGATGACATTGACCCAGGTGTCCACGTGGTTTGCAAATGCCCGACGCCGACTGAAAAAAGAGAACAAAATGACGTGGGAGCCCAAAAATAAGACAGAAGACGATGATGATGGAATGCTGTCGGATGATGAGAAGGAAAAGGAATCCAGCGATGGCTCCAAGCTGCCCTCAGCCAGCGACACATTTGGTAAGTTGACAACTCATTTTGCTGCTTTTCCGTTGCTCCTTGCCCAACTCTAAAAGTCATTGAACTGTATCTGAAGCCAAAGGCGTTTTAGGGGCTTAAAGTTCACAAGTGCTACATGTGTGTATTGTTTTAGAGCAAACGCCTCTTCCGCACATTGATTTGAATGCCTGACCCTGTCTTGGCTGCCAGCCAAAGCAGCAGAGTCTCTGCTACTCCTCCTTCTTTCCCCTTCCTTAGCTTCTCCAGCCACAGTTACAGATTTTGCGGCAGCGCCGCCTTTTAAGTACAATTTATGTGGCGCAACGAATCTTATGCAATCTTTGACCGTTCGCCCTAACGTCTGTCTGTCCGTTTGTCCGACGTGTCCGTCCGTTTATTTGTCTGACTGCTTAGGCGACATCCTCCCCGGAAGTTGACAGCACATTGTTGGCAAAGTGGCCTTGCGCCCGTACTTTCGGCCTTGCTCGACTTGGCTCCGACTCTCGAGCTGGAGTTGGAGCGGAAGCTAGAGCATTTTGTTGCTGAAAGCTTTCTGCCCTCTGTTGCTGCCACATCGCGTCGCGAGGGTTGCACGCATCAACGCCCACCAACAATTTCAAGGGTTTTTGCCTGCGCCTGCCACACACAAAAAAAACAAAAACAAAAACAACACCAGACTCGACAAACGCCCAGTCAGCAGCTGTTGGCAAAAGCGGCAACTTCCAAGTGGCAAGTGCCAAGTGGCAAGTTTGCAGTCCTACTTGTTCAACTTCCGTTCTGTCGTCTTGAAAATTAATTAAATTTATATATAATATATTTTCTTCCTTCTTGCGCTTTGTGTGTCAACTTTAATCACCAGATCCCGGCCATCAACGTATCAAGTCCGAGCTGACCAACAACAAGTCCGACAAGGAGTTGGATATGGAGGAGAAACTCGAACTTGAACGCGGAGGCGAACCGCAGAATCTGCTGGCCATACGCGGTCTGCCGCCCTACGGCGCGCCCAGCTTCAGTCCGCATCCCTCGCACGCCTACAATCCCTACGCCCATGCCCACGCCCACGCTCATGCCCAGCACCAGCAGCAGCAGCAACAACAGCAGCAGGCGGAGCAGCAATCGTCTGGCATTTATTACAATGCTGGTGGCTATGGACAGACGCCTGGCGGAGGAGGCGGAGCACAGGAGGCCAGTGATTATAGTGCCCTTCAAAAAAACCAGCTGAGCAGAGACTGTGGCATACCGGTGCCGGCGAGCAAGCCCAAAATCTGGAGTGTGGCCGACACAGTCGCCTGCAAGACACCGCCACCTACGGCATATCTCGGCCAGAACTTTTACCCGCCAGCGGGTCAGCAGCAGCAGCAGCAACAACAACAGCAGCAGTTGCCAGCCGACTCACCGAGCTCCCAGCTGCATACGGAGCAGCAGCAGCAGCATCATCCACATCCAATGGGGAACAACAGCAACAACAACATGACTATGACGGGGCAGCAAGTCGAGCTCGGTTCGCCGCTGAGTATGATGAGCAGCTACGCCGCCGCATCGCCATATTCGCGGATACCTACGGTGTACACCGAGGCCATGGGCATGCATATAGGATCGGGATCGGGGCCCAAGACATCTATGCACCATCGCGACCACTTGCATACGAGTTCGAGCCAAGCGCCGCCTTACCATCAGCAGACCAACAGTCGGGTGGTGGGGTTTACCGAGATCCAGCCCGATACGCCGCCCCAGACGCCGCCAAACATGAAGCTGATCAGTCACATCAACAGCAGCAGCAGCAGCAGCGGGAGCAGCTCTACAGCGCATTCCGGAACGGTGCCGGTAACATCCATGGGTTCAATGCTTTACAATAACAACATCTATGGGAATTATCTGAGTAGCGGACGCTCCAATTCGTAAGCGGGGAAAGAGGTGGAAGAAATGGCGTTACCAAATACCAAAATTGACTAAACAGGCCCAAGGGGGATAAGTGCAAAATACAAAATTGTTGCAGGCATCAGAACGAGAGAGCGAGAGAGAGATGCCAACGATAACGATAGCGATAACGATAACAGTAACCACACTAATTATTTTGCAATAAATGTAGCTTAAGTACGGCAATAAAACTTTATTTCCTACCATATCGTAAATTATTTCACTTTATAACTTTAATTAGCATATTTACACTCTTCAATTTAAGCTGAAACTTTCAGACAGACAGCGAGACGGGGCGGGGATGTGGGGGAATGACTAAACGTCGCTCCAGACACACGACAACAGTTTGTCATGCAGCGGGATTTGAGTCATTATCTTCTGCTCGAGTTTAATGACTTGAACACAACACTAACATAATGCCTGAAAAGAAGAAGTCACGAGTGTCGAGAGCACACTTCTTGTTCTTCTTCAATTCATTCATAGCAAGTGCGAGTTCACGAGTACTCAAATTTGTCTAAACTATCATGTGTCCCCATTAAAACTTTGTAGATAATCAAGTTCAATACTATGTAAATTACACAATTATAGAAATATACTAATAAAAAAAAGAATTATAGATAGTGTCTTGTGTATGCTTTTGTAATCCTATATGATAGCCAGTTTTTCTGTGATATATCCATGTACTTGCATGTGCATGTTAGTGATGCACAGACTTAACGATAACACTACATTAACTTATAACTTTAAACGTACACTTAAGATTAGCCCATATCACATATTGCCCCCATTCATATTCATATTGCATTCAAAAATACCCTGTACTGCGCCAGCAAGGGTATACTCGCATACGTAAGTACTCGTATGTTATGCTCTATGTGTATCTATGTACTCTAGTTGAATAATATGAACCTATTAACCGATTCCTAGCTAGTTTCTATATACTTTATCATTTACTTTTCCTGTAATATGTACGAATATTAAATACACTTAAATAATTAATTACAAATTTATTAAATAAAATACAAAATGTTTGTAAGCTCGTAATATAATAAAAGATATATTGAAATAAAGTGAAAGTAAATCGAAAAATAGCTGAACAGCTGATAAACGTAATCAAATTGGGCGCGCAACAAACAAGCTCCACAATAGGAGCAGGTGTGGATGCTGAGAGCAATTGGATTACATTGCAGAAGAGTTGACAAAATGGGTGTTGCGCATGTGGATGCTAACAGGCTGCTGTGCTTATCTGTGTGTGTGTTTGCAACGGGGCTGTTGTATTGGCGAGTGAGAGAGAGAGAGAGAGAGAGAGAGAGTGATCGATTGAAAGTTGATGTTAGCGCTGCTTGCACATGTGAGTGGGCATGTGTGTGAAAGCAGGCTTAGAAGTTTTTTTCATAGACAAGTGCTTGGGTATTTACTTATGTGTGTTGGAACAGTTAAACATGCTTACATTAGTTGCGTGTTCGATGCAATGCAGGTTAACTAAGTGTGAGTGAGCAAGATTGTGTGATCACTTATAAGCAGAGCTTCTGCAGTAAAATCTAAAGAAGTGATACAGAACAGGAAATGGCTACTGAACTACACAAATTATTAATTTAATTATTTGTATTATTAGTTATACTAAAATTTAGATATTATTTTTTTATTACTTTAATATAAAGTTAATTTATTAATACATTTTTATAGTTATTAATGATTGCAAATAATTTAACCGCTACAAACTATTGAAGATAATTTATAGTTCTCAGGTAGAAACCCACCTTACATTCTTCACTATAAAAGCCTCGGGAAATGAAAGTTTGGCTACTTTATGTTACGCTGGAATTGTTTGCTCATGATTTGTTCAAAGGGGTAAAACTGTCAAAGCGGATTAGACTCAACTTGTTTTGATTGGTTTGTAACGACGGATTGTTTCTCCCGCTGATAATTCTATTTTGTCATCAACGATTAATGGATTTCTTCTATGCTGCTGACACGCGTTACAATTTGTATCGTGATCATGACGGAGTGTCTGTTTCTTCAAAATCGGTGAAGAAAAATGTGCTCAATGTGCGGCCCCGGGCCAACCGGCCACTCCCAAAAAGGCACACAGCTATCAATTTAAGTAACTCCGCCGTCTCGAAGTCTCCGAGACTGATGGCAACTGTGATCGTATCTTGAGAACCATAAATAAATTTAATACATTTAAAGCATTAAATACTCTAGTTGAGAATAATTGACTCAGAGTGACATAACTTTAATGCTGAGCCCAAGAACAACAACAGACGACAAACCAAAGTCGTCTCTGGATTTGTGGAGCTAGTTCTGCAACATCCAATGATGAGTAATACAAAGAGTAGTAGTATATAGTTTTTTTTATGTTTAGGAATAAATTAATCTTTAAAATAAACCGTCAAAAAATTTATTTCTTCATCATTATTAAATTGAATAAATTAGGAATAAAATGAGACTAAAAGATGAAGAAACAGGGCAAAAATAATATTATTTCGAAGTTTGGCATTTTTGCTTATTATATTTTGTATTAGTCATACAATCTTGTTAACTTTTTATCGGAGTTATCTTTTCTCCAATCTTGAAAACACAAGTAGTAAAACCTCAACAGTAATATATATCCACTCTTTCAATCCCTTATGGTTCAATTATATTTAAATAATACGTCAATATCTCCTTTTATTTTTGGTCTTTTTTTTTGGTACACAAATTAATAGTAAAAACTGGTGGCTGGAGTTATTATAATGTACGTATATACGCATATAGATTTACAGCTTCACATTAAAGTCATTCCTTTTAGAACAATTGAAGAAGGTAAATGAATGAACTCCCATAAAACAGATTAACAGTTGAAGCGTATCAAGAGCATGAAGCTTTTCGCCACGCTGCATGCGAGAATCATTAGATAAATTTTCGAAAATTTCAAATTAGCAGCCTGAATTATGGCGCCATCTGCATTCAATTGCACACTTTGCCAAAGTGCAGCGACAGACTGTTGTGCGAGTGTGTGTGTGTGTGTGTGTTTGAGAGTGTATTTGTTAACCGTATCCTGATCAACCCCATATACGCGGCGAACTAAAGCTCCACTTCTGCATTGGCTTTTGTCTGACCATTGGCTTTTGCAATTTTATGCACCGAGTGGAAAATGTCAACATTAATTATACCCTGCAGCCATCGAGCCTAATTAAGCAAAGGAATATTAGGCTGTTGAATCTTAGAGAAACCTTAAAAGCAGCCAAAACAATTCAAAAACAAATTTTTTAAATTTTCAACTGGGTTAAGACTAAAACTTTTATAATTCTAATTATAATTAAAGAAATTTATTTTTTTTTATACATTATGCCTAATTTATTAATATCATATTTTACAGCATATCTTTCAGTCTAAATTTTTAACTTAGTGTGCTTTTGTTTTGCCTTTTATTTGTGAGAATCGAGGTCGGCCACATTTTAAATTAACCCAAAACATGTTTAGGGGTTTTCCGCACAATTGCCTCATCGCTGCAAGCGCAACCATGTGGCATGTGGCATACTCGTAATGGGCTTTCCAAATGTTGCTGCTGCACCTGACGCCCCTTTTTCCCTATTGGGGGTTGCTCTATGTATTGTTTTTGATAGCCATATTCTATAAACTGCAGTTGTAGCAGCTGGAATAGGAGTAGAGTAGTCTGTGGCAATCTAAAATTATTGTATTGCTGTGACAACTATAGAAAGAGAAGTGCAGCATGGCTGGAGATAGGGTGCGCACTGCTTGCAAGCAGTTCATGAAATAAGATTGATGATAGATAGGAAATTTAGGATTTCTGTTTTTTATTGCTAACAACTTATAATGATTCTTTTAAAACAAGCAAAAAGGGTTAGCCAATTGTTTAATAGAAAATTAAATTATTGTTTTTTTTTTATTTTTGTATTTAATTACTATTAAGGTAAGTTTTAAATTGAATGTAGCTAAGTATAAAGTGTTGATCCGTTGAGCTTTTCAATGTATATTTCATCAATAAAGATTTTCACTTTCCACTAGAAACACACTGATTTTCAGCTGTGCAATCTTGTAGTTAATCTGTAGCTAAGTATAAAGTATAAATATTAATTTCATTAATATTTCTTCAACAATTAACTACGTTTGAAATTTGTGGTATTTTATTCTTTATATTATTTAAATTAATAGTTTCTTATAAGTGAAGAGCAATAATTTTGCAGACGATTTAGTCATGCACAATAAATTTAATATATTTTCCACTATATGTTAGTAGTTAAGTTCAAATAAGTTATTTAACACTTATTTACTTAACTTCAAAAAATATTTCTTTTCATTGAGATTAAAAACTTTCTTAAATTGAATGGTTTAAGAATGTTAGCCAACATCATTATTCAATTCTTTGATAACTTCAAATATTTAATTTTTACTAAGAATCTAAAATTGAATGCCTAAGCGTTATTATAACTGTTTTAGGTAATTTATAATTTCAATTCATTGACACTAGATAAGGGTTACTCAAATTCAATACCTTTTAGTTCCCATCCAAATGAATACACAAATGAATACTAAATTTCTAAATGAGATTCTCTGCTTATTAAAAAGTTTTAAAATAGCGCATTGCAAAGGGCAGCTGGTGGGGAAGGAAGTGATTAAACATGGTTTGCGTGTATTTAAAATATATCTTGGACAAGGACTCTAACATTTGTACAGAAATTTATACTTGTTTAAAAGTTGAACATAACCGCAGTCGGTTGGTTTTGCTTGCTCGGTTGCAGGGTGAGATTGTGTTTGGTTCTGTTGGCTGCAATCCCAGTTGCGATCCCGATGCTGATCCCGAAAACAGGTCCACTCTTTTTGGGGGCACGGCACGGCGTCCGGACGCACACGTGGCTACATTATTCGGCAACAAAATGGCCAAAACAACAAACCGCTATAATTTACCATATTTTATGGGTGCGCTGTGGCAATAAAATCGCCAACAAGCGCTATAACTCATTCGAGAGCGGGCCCCGAATGCCGCATGCCGCCTGCCGCCTTGCCACATGCCGCTTGCCGCATTGCCGCCCGCCCCAAAAACCTGCAACTGAGCAGAAGCTGCCCCCGGCGCACGTTACACGCTGACCGTGGTCGGGTCTGGGTATGTTTTGCGTATATCCGCGGTTGTGCAACGTGCAACATGCAGATGAATGGTTGCGTTGATTGGAGGCGCATAGTCACAGAGAGAGAGAGAGGGGGAGACAGTCCCGCGGCTCTAATTTGTATCTCAAATGGCGGCTGTGGGCGACGAGAAGCGTTTTCTAATTTATCTATGCAGAAATGTACATTGATGGCATACAAGTTTATGGCTTTGTTGTCGTTGTTATCCTTGCGGTGGCAATTGCTGCCGTTGCATCGACTGCACTTTTTCGGCCGCACGCATAAAAACGCGTCAAATTGGCCAATAAAAATTTTTCCAATTTGCGTGCAAAATGCCGCTCTGAACTGAGGCTTCGGCGCACAATTCCCAGTGAAAAGCCAAATTTAATTAATTTTATTTAAATTCATGGAGCATGCAGCATGGAGTGCACAGGACACAAGGACACGCTGGCTGTTGGCTGCTGCCAGTTAAATTATTGCCGCTATGTGTGGTATCTGTCCGAATGAAACGAATTGAAATAAAATAAAGCGAAACGCAAATGAAATAAAATTGTTTTGTGGTTTTTGCCCAAAGGACGCGTGTCGCCATTTTTCATTTCATGGCAGAACAACAAAAGCAAAAAAAAAAAAGAAAAAGCAAATCGAACAAGGCACACACCACAGTTGAGTCTAGCATACCCGTTGTATACTTAATTTCAGCTGGGAGCTGCTGCGATCTTTGTGCGAATAATTTAAATATTTAATTAACACATTCCGCCGGTAAGTAAAGGTATGAAATGAAAGGCAGCAATCCCACAACTTCTGTCTCTGCCTCCCTTCACCAACTGCCAACTGGCGCTGACGCCATGCAAATCGTGAGCTTCAATCGCAAGTCCAAGGAGTCGCCACAACGTCGTCGCCGTCGTCGCCGTCGTCGTCTTCGTTGTCGTCTCGCGCGTGTGTGTACAATTAATGCAGGAATAGGCGCAATTAAGTTTGTCACAGTCCAAACTGCCAACTGCCAACTTGGCTAGTGGCCAAGTGACTGTCTCTGACTCTTGAAGAAGAAGCCTTTGGGCTTATCGCATGATTCTGATCGAGCTTTAACTCTGCACCACAGAGCACAGAGCACAGAGTAGAGCTCCTCCTGTTGAGAGGCATGCAAAACGCACTCGCACTTGTTGCCAAAGCTTTTGCTGCTCGTTGCCTTGTCTCTCGAGTATGGCGGCAACCCAAAGATTTATCTGCATCCGGTGTCCAGTTACCACAGTTGCCCCAAACACACACACACACACACACACGCACACACACTCGAAGTCCACTTGAATGATGCTTGACTTGGCCATTTTGGGAGTAAATTTGTGTGCAAATGAGATTTTTATTTGGCTCATGTTTCTTATTCTCTCGTTTCCCTGATCGTTTCCACAGCGTCTGCCAAGATTGCGCAACGTAACAGCAACAACAACTTCAAGAAAGAGGGAGATCAACGATTTATGTAAATATTACGAACAGCTCGATTTGGAGAAATATTCACAAAGATTATTATGCTGACAAAAGGCAGAAATAACATTGCCTCCATCTATGAATAGACAGACTCTTGGTATTCATAATCAAAGACTGAGCATAAAATGTTGTTACTCTGTCATGACGACATGCTGATATCTGAGTCGACATAAGCATACACATTAAATTCACTCATTAGTTGAAGGCATGTTTAATTAAGCGAAAATCAATCTTCAAATTAGCCAACTGCTTCTGATTTTAATGTTGCCTTGAACAACGCTGATTTTCATTATATTTCAATATGGTCACTCGAATACCTTTTGCTCAACATATTTTTTTTATTTGTCAACTGTTCAAGTTTAATAATATTTAAAAGCAAAATATATGCTTAAAACTATTTAGATATGGAAAGCAATTGGTAAGGTTTCTTTTAAAAAATAGTTGAATTTAGTAAAACAACAAAGCGGCTGACTTAGCATACATATCTATCCCATTATATTGAGGTTAATTGCTCGAAAGCAACTTGCCTTTATGACGTGGATCTAGGCAGAAGATATTTCTTTTGAATCTTCAATCTTTAATATCTCAATTTTCATATACATATACATATTTAATTTGTTCATTTGATGAAAGTTCTTTTCTGAAATTAATTTATTAAATAGTTGAACCAGTACAGCAATAAAGTACCATAACAAATCATTTTAAAGAAAACACATCCAGGCCAAACCTCATACTCATATGAAAAGGACGTAATATTTGCTGAAAGTTGAATTTTTAAGTTTAATTAGATAAAATTTCATAAAAAAATTCATCAAATTTATTAAGTTCGACAACCATTTCCTCATGACAAGTTTTTCATCTTTTTATTTTGAAGAAATTTCAACTTTAAGTACATATCACAATTTAAATATATGAATGTAGCATGAATGAAATATTGTAAGTCGTTTTCGAATATTAACATTTTAATATAATTTGGGAATTATTGTATCTTCTAACCAAAATAGACAGAATGAATACAAATACTAGCAGATTTAATACGAATACTGCTCCGTCAATACTGATTAGGAATTCAAGTTTATCTAAGATAAACACATTGTGACAAACTGATGACAACTAAGGTAGCAAACTGTTGATATGTTAATGATTTGCAGCTGATAAGATTTAATTAAGATATGTGCAGAGTTTATCATACATGAACTTGATCAAGACATTTTTAAATTTATGCATAACTAATTTTAATTTAAAGTTTTGTTTTTAACTATTTTTATTTTTGCCTGATTTAATTATATTATATTATTTCAATATATATATAACGTCTTACAAAGACTATAAATTTATACCTGAAAAATATTTGTATATTTAAAGTATTGTAATTATAGTTATTTCTTTTAATTTTTGAGGTATACACATAACTATTTTTGATTATATTGTTGTCATTTTCATATATGTATGAAATTATTTAAATCAAAACGGTTTTGATGTACACTTAAGTTTTGTTGACTAGATTTTAAACTATTTAATTTTTCATATATGTAGAGTACGTTTATTGCAATCCTTCTTATTTTATAATTTTCTCTATGCCAGCTGCATATTTAAATTGAAAACGCGTACATATCACTTTGAAGCTAATGATGATGGGGCTAACAATAAAGTGGTCTAAATACTCCTCGCAGAGCGGATAGAGTTGCGTCTACTACGACAAAGGGATTTGTAAAATTGTGCGAGTTGTACTATATGTTGTCGGCGAAGTCAGCCTTTTGGCGAGGACGACAAACAACAACAACTACAGTGAACACACACAGAAACCAAAAAACAGAAAAAATAGAGAAAAAAGAGAGTAGAGCTTTCAAAAAAGGACCAGCTGAATGTTTAAACCAGCAAAGCCATTTGTTTTCTAGTCCGACAAGATGTTTGCTCGTTCGGCAAAATAAAGTACAGAATGCCTGACGCGTTCTCCCTCTCTTTCAGTCTATTGCACCCTCTCTCTCTCTCCTTCTCTTTCACTCAGTCAGCGTGCTGTTCGCTCTCTCTCTCTTTCTGTTAGCTAATGTGCAGCGGGTGCATTTGGGGCACTCAGAACATTTGGGATAACATGCGAACACGGCATATTTGCAGGGATCCAAAACGCCAAACGCTGTTGTCCGGCCACTCAGCTAGTAGTAGGTAATGAATGGATGCGAATGCATGACATGGACGCAATTTTCGACAGTCCATGGACAGGACAGTGAGTGCAGCAAGGACGAAGACGAGGACGAGTAGTGGGAGAAAGAACGCTGTTGGCCGCAGTTTGAGTTCTGCTGATTAGCTCATGTTCAAAGTCTATAGAAAGTACGAGTAGACATAGGCTTGTGTTCAGACTGCATGTACTCACACACACACACGCACACACACAGAGACAAACACACATACACACACAGAGAACACACTCATACATAAATATATTTGCCCTAGCCAATGAAGCCCTAATATGGCTGAAAATACCTGG
This sequence comes from Drosophila albomicans, assembly GCF_009650485.2. NCBI lineage: Eukaryota > Metazoa > Arthropoda > Insecta > Diptera > Drosophilidae > Drosophila > Drosophila albomicans. The sequence goes on along the minus strand of NC_047629.2, from coordinate 37,060,687 downwards.
CGAATTAAGCTAAACTTGGCAACTATCTTTAAGATACTTTCCATTCTCTTGCTATATTTAAAATAACTATTCTTTACTATTTATAGCTTATAAATTTAGAGGGCTATTTCAGCTAGAGAGATCTGTGTGCATCAGTTATGCAGGTCTTTGGCTCATACGGTTCGTTGTACTAATTAAAACCTTAGAACTAACAAGCCAAAGTTGAAAACTTAAAACAATACAAGTAAGAGCACAAGAGAAGGGGGAGGAAGAGAGAGCGCTTAGGAGAGCGGTAAAGAGAGGGGGAAGGAAAAACTGAGAGCTTTGGCAGTTATTAATGGGCGGAGCAATTTCCCCAGTGTTTCCAATGAACCAGCCCCAGGTTGCCACACGTTACTCGCCACTTGCAGCAGCAGCAGCTGGAAAGAGCAGTGCAGCAACTGTTTTGCTTTGTGTGCGTGTGTCTCGCTTGCACTCGACGACTGAGAAACCCGTTTTGAGCAGCGCATGCGCCGCGCCTCATGCCGCATGCACAACACCCCGTTCTGCCACGAACTCAACTCGGAGCGTAGCAAGCACAACTTGCAACGCAACTAGTATGCGCTCGAACACGGCATTGCGCACATCGTGGGGCAAGAGTGGGCGCGTGCAAAAAATTTCACGACGGTGGAAAGTCTTATTTTCTGAGTGCGACCACAGTCGTCTCCCGCTACAACAAACCGGTGTCTCGCCTCCCTTCTCTTCAGCTTTCTATAACGAAGTAAGTACAAAACAAAAATACAAAAAAAGAAAAGTGCGTGAATTAACACAGCTTGCAAACGCATTGAAGCGTGTGGTTGCCAAAGACAGCGTTTGACTTTCAAAAAAGTTGCAAGTTTTTCGCCGCCCTTGAGGAAGCCAATGAAAAGTCGAGTCTTTGTAAAGTTTTTCAGTGTCACGTGGCATGTAACTTGTTATTTAATGCATTGGCAGTACTATATAATATTATAAACACAAAGCAACTGCTGGCAGATAAGCAACGTTAATTTTCATTGCTATTATTACAGTGATATAATCAGTAACAAGTATGCGCACTGTTATCGCTCGAGAAAAACAAATATGAAAATAAACACTCGCAAGCCGAAAGCAAGCAGTGCTAATTAGGCAGCAGCTGACAGCACTGCTTCTTCCGGCGGTGCTCATTAGGCAAATTAGTTTATACAAAATAAATTAGTTTTTATTATTGGGTTTGCACTTTTATGTTCTGCACTGCCACTTAACAGTTTATGGTTCATTTTGTGCCCATTTAGAAAACTACATTTGCATTTATTGGCTATAAATGCTGAGAGTGTCTTTCGTTTTTGCAAAGTAGGCGGCTAGGCAGCACTGCTTTCTGTAGTTGCATAAGTAAGCGAAAGCAGTTCATGCGCTTGCAAATAGATCTGGGAACAGTGCTGAGAACACTTTTAATTAGATATTGGTATTGGAGATTCATTTAAAATAAAACTTATATAATTGGTTTCTGGAAAGTGTCACCTGGCTTTCAACTCATTTCACCGACATGCATTAAAGCGTATTTTTAACGAGTGTAAAAATAATATTTTAAAGTTGATGAAAGAGCACGCAGGCCAGTGCATACCCGTAGATATAGAAGTACACTCGTCTACTAGTGCTCGTAGATCGCGTGACTGTGACCATAAACAGAAAATACTTCGCAAAACGCCTCCGTCGCTTTGGCAGGCATTAACAATATTGCAAGAACCTATCGCGGGCAACGTGAAAACCGGAGAAAAAAACGCGGCAGCAAATTATCATGAAACAATATAATATTATTCATAAATGCAAGGTTGTTTTTGCTCGACACACAAGATCCTCAGGCCACAAAGAGAGTTAGCAAGCGAGAGAGAGAGAGAAGAGTGCGGTCAAAAGGTCTTACACCCGCCCTAGGTTTGGGGGCAGCTATCCATCAGCTCATCATGTTGAAGCGTTCGTGGCGCCGATAATAAAACAAAGATAAGAAACCAATTTTGCAATTGCCTTACAAGAATTTTTAATTAGGCAGACTAAGCCTTTGTCGCTGCCACATCTACAGCCGCTGCTGTTGTTGACCATTGAACGGAAAATGTTGCATCTTGATATACACGTTGCACTACTCTAGAGCAAGTAGAATGAACCCAAAACCAGTTGACTTCGAACTGCGCACACATGTCCCTAATTTGCATACTTCGATATGAATATGTATCTCTCGAAAGATAATAAAAGTATAACTAAATATGTGCTAAGTGCATGCCACTTACCCCTCGAGTTGCACTTCGCACTCAGCTCTATTCATATTTTTCTTTTAACATTTTAATATGCAGGAATAATATTTATGTAAGCGCTTGACGAAAACATCCTTGAACTTGTACACACATATAATTTAAAGCTATAGACAGTGAGTCTACAACTTTCATTAAGATCGGATAATAAATGCATTGGTTATGGTCTGTTGAAAGTTGTGCAAGCTCGAACAATATTAATTGTTACAAATGTCTACAAAAAAACTTATTTCTTATAACTTATTTCTATGCCACGCAAATCTCAGTAGAGTTCTCTTAATTAACATGTTCTGAGTTGTGTTGACTAACAACATAATTAATAAACAGAGAAAAACACAATCTCAGAAACCGAAGACTAAATGCGCTAACAAATTATTTTGTTTTTAGAGACTAATATTATTATTATTATTGGAAAGCCGTGTGAGCAATATTATTATATAATTTTATGAATATATTTTTGAAGCATAGTATGTGTGTCTATCTAAATATAATAAGTAACTAGAGGGGGTAAACGGGGAGAGAAATTTATAACACTTGATTGGTATTTTCAATAAACTTCCTAACACTTTAATTTAACTTTAAAATCTTAAAATGTTTTTGTCCAATCCACAATAATTATTTGACGCCGCAAATAGTAATATACTATATAGCTGAATAATATCGTTCAACAATTTTTCATTAATTGCAGAACAATTTATAAATTACGATATCAACCAGCTCAATTTTTTTTAATTTTAATACATCTCCCAAATTTTTAAATATTTGTATACAATATTGTTGAAAGCATGAATATTTCCTACAACATTTTTATAAATCAAATATGAAATTTTTTGTGAAATATACTATATATAAAAAAATATATATAATATCTCGAAAGCATTCTGAATGAATTTAGCAAATTATTTATAAATTATATATATCCTGTTTAACATTTAAAAGCATTATAAAAATTTGAATTTTTTCATCCAAACTTAAGTATTCATTAAAAACATAAATATTTTCCAAGAACATATTTACTAATAACATTTGTTGCAAAATATGTGTCAGTAATATTGACAAAGCATTTAAAATAAATTGCATAAATTATTGTTATCTAAAACAATATTTTATCAATAAGATATGCTCAATAATTCTAGTTTCAATATTTATGCAATGCCAATCTACGAAATCGTTTTGGCTTCCACACGAATATCGAGAACATAAATATTTGTTGCCTACTCTAATGTCTCAATTTTAATGTCAGACTATAATAAATTTGATGCTTGTCACCAGCGCTGAGCAGCATTTAATGCCACATTTTGTAGTGAGGAGAGGAGGAGGAGAATGAGACTAAAAGGGGGAATTGACATGGAAATTAGGTGTCTCACGAATGTGCATAAAAGCAAACCGTTTGTGGTTATGAAAAGTTGTCGGTTGTCTGCTGTGCAGAATATAATGGCAAACAATTCAATTCGCAATTTGCGCCATTAAAAGCATAATTATTCATTTATGCAGAATTTAACCGCTAAGTTATTGTAGCGTAGATCGCGTCGACTACGGTTTTCAAGGCCCGGGCGAAAGTCAGCGAAACGAGACACACACACACACACACATTCTGTGTGTGCACAGTGGTCCTACTTATAGAATTACATGAAGGGATGACAGAGAGAACAAGCAGACTTAAAGTAGAAGAAGACTTATTCCTTTCAATTGTCTAATGAGTAATTGAAACAATAGTACTCTCGTTATTATAACCATATTTATGTCTACTTGGGGTCTCATTAACTTACAAACAAACTCGCAAACGTCGTATCAAATTCAATTTGCATTTTCAATATTTATTACTTGATTTTGTTTATTCTGTGAAGCTTGTTGCGTTTCTTTATTTACCACCCAACTGAAAATGGGTGTGTCGTATCTGTTGGTCGATTAACTTTGCCTTTGCACAATTCGAAGTGGATTCAAAAATCATTTTAATATTCTCCAACAGAAAGCAGAAAGAGAGAGAGAGGTAAAAAAAAACGCACTAATTGAATATTCATATGGATTTCTGAATATGTTAGTACTGAGTGCACATTGGCAACATGCAACTTCGTTTCGTGATTAACTGACATTGTGTTGTTGTTGTTTTTGTTGTTGCTCTGACTTTGTAGGCCAGCCAGCCAGCCAGTGGAAAGGGAAGCTTTATTTGCTGTGAAATTCTTCAATTAATTTTGCTACGAAGCTCAATCTCCACACGCACATTTCACCTCTCGTCTACGAATCTGATTAAAAGTGCAAATCATTGCGAAACAAAAACATTTTATTTTATTTTATAACAACGCTCGTCCGTTAATTTAAAGTATTCATTATGAGTATGGGCGTAATATGATATTTCCCTCGTGCGCTTCGAACGGTTAACAAACGATTTAAACTTGTTCTATTTACCACTTTTTTATTTATACTCGTATGCATATACATACATACTACATACAGTCTACTAACTGTTTCTCTTGTCATACAAATAATTGCCAACGTCCGACGGGGTTGAAATGCTATAATAGCTTTAACAATTCATAAATGTAAATACAATAATTCCCGATGTCAGGCTATGTGTGAACATTTGGAGCTAAGCGATTAAATGCATTTCGTTATTACATTCCTGCTTATGGCTTTATTATGAAGTCACACAACTACCACGCGACTTTTGCCCGACAAACGCAAACGCAAACGCAAACGTAAACGCAAAATGTACTCGTTTTATTTACTCTCTCCCCTGGGATATGAAGTGTTCAATGACACCTGCCTGCCAGCCGCCTGCTTGCCTCACCTGTGTTGCAAGTACGAGTGGCTCGTCTCGTTCTTTTGACGGCCTTCGTGTTTACGTCTTGCAAGCTTCAAGTTCCTACCCCATTCCCATTTTGCTATTAAGTTGATCAGTCGGCTGGCACGCATTTCACATTTTACAGGAGTCAAGTCGAAAATTAACATAATAATAAAATACCGCAAGTTGGTTTTTTGCCACCAAAAAATTCCTATTTAATGTCCTAATTTTCTTTTTGCGCCCTGTTGAATAAATTCATAATCTTTTGCTGGGCATTTTATTATTAAAATTGAACTTTCTCAAGCTGAACATATATTTTTCTGTAATTAGTTTAATAATTTCTGCGTTCATATTAATACAAAAGATAAGAAACGAATTCTCTGAATTATCTAATCGGTATTTTATCGTTAAGCTCAGACTTTCTCAAGCTGAACGTGCTTCTTATAATTACTTTAATAATTTCTACTTTAGCTTGCATTATTAAAATATTTATAAATAGAGTAAAGTAATTCGATGCACTGCTTGCTGCATCTATGTTGGACTGCAAGCAGTACATTTCTGAATAATATTTTGTTCTGCTCATTTTCAATTAGCGCACGTACAATGTATTAAACGCAAAACATTTTGCCTGTTTTGCTCGCTAAATAGTATGCAATTATTTTGAGCAAAACCGACCCAACAACAAGAAGCAAAGAAAAGAAACAAAAAGGGCAGAAAAGTTTGAGAATATGCTTTTGGTAAGTGGCCAAAACGCAAGCGCAATTGCAATAGATTTTACAGGCAGGCCCGGCGCTTGGGTAACCCTTTTGTCTAGCAGCCATTTTAAGAGCCATAAAAAACTCGAAAAGTTGTAGGAACAATGTAGACAGCGTGTTTTCATTTTATGCGAATTAAGCTGCCACTTGAACAACTTATTTTGCCTGAACAAGCGACTGGACCGCCGAGACCGACATCAACTCTCCAAGGCAGGCACTACAATGCCCCCCCTTTTGTATGTGTATGTGTGCTGTGTGTACTATATGTAGAAGCCTTTGTGGTGTGCATGTGTGAGTACAGACGGACTGCGAAAAAGAACCCTGTAGAAACTGTAAATATCTTATTAAATTCGCAATAATTTATAATGCCAAAATGATGCTTTTACTTTTCATATAATTTATGGACATTTTCTCAAGGATAATTCTAGTCTAGTCTACTTTTAGCGGCCTGTTAAAACTACAAAATGATGGGAACATATTTTATTAAATTCGCATATTTGAAATATATATTAAAATTCATTTTTTTCTATAAGAATACTTTATCAAGGATCATTTAAAAATGCGCACAAATTGTAGTCTACTTTTAGGCTGACGCCAGGACTCGTGGCACATTTCCAACTGGGCATGCTGTGTGCTGTGTGTATGAGCGATGTCGTCGACTTCCATGTCACAGCTCAAAAGGGATACAGTTGTGTGCCGTGCATAGCTGGAAGCGTTGCTGCATTAAGGCGCCCAGGGAGAGGATGGATGGGATGGAGGAGGAGGAGGCAACTGTCCGACAGTGTGACACTGTGACAGTCTGGCCGCAGAATAGCGTCTACTCTCTGTACTCTATGTACATTGAGGGAATGCGAACACACAGAGAGAAACGTGCGCATGCAGTGAGCTTGTTAATACACGTACCGTTAAAACGCAGCATTTCCCTACAACTCTCTCCTCGCTCCTCGAATCGGGAGTCAACAACATGTATGTAAATATGTACTGTTGTAAGTATATACGATATGTGCGTACTTATTCCGGTTGATAAACAAGTTTACGGGTCTGGCGCAGCTTAAGGCATGTCCAGCAATAAGGAATCGCCTAGACAAATGCCTGTAAATATTATCACTACGTCTCCTTTCGTATCACACATTAACTTGTTCATTTCACTGCTTGCTTTACTTAACACAGGCGATGAGACAACTCGATTGGGATACGGAGTTATTTAAAAATATAGCTGAATGATGTAAGTAAGTTTTAAACTCTATTTATATTATGAGTTGCAGTTTCTTATTTATGCATATATTTATAATTGAAATGTATATATTATATAATTGTATATTAATACAGTTAATTGAAAGTTTAAATTTTTGACGAGCTGCACACAGCTATTCACACAGCTATGTTCACTTTTACTAAGATCACATACGATTTAACATGTATTTTTACGACAATATGATTTTGAAATACTATAATCTTGAATAATGATGTTCTCAAACTCAATTTGAATCTGATTTTGTGTAAACCAAGTTTAATAACCATTTAAATCAAACACCCCATTGTCAGTTTTTAGACCCATAGTAGAGAATTGAATGCACTGCTTGCATATAAATGCATCTATATTGCAAGCAGTGCACTATTATTGCATAGCGAATTTTCGAAAAAGACTTTCAGAATAATATTCTGCGAATGTAAAAAAGCTAGACAACTTTATCTCATTAGTACTATTGTTATTTGACGGCTGCAACTTTTGATCTAGGCTATACTTTATATGCTGAAATTACTGTGGATGACGATTCATCGCCAAGAAGTAAATGAATCTATTGTACATAAGGATATGCAAAAAGGATATGTGTGTGTGGGCAATGCGAGTACATATGTGAATAGCTGGGCATGTGGGTGGAGATGCTTAAGCATATATGTATTTTGGGCGTATGCACATGTGTATTTCCGATTGAAACGCACATGGGTTGATGGCTCATTTACCATAGAAAGTCGTTGGCTGTCGCTGTCGTTCATCAGTCGGTCGAGACGAAGCGAGGCATCCTCCCAGCAGCAAACCCAGCTAACAGAACCGACCCTAGGCGCGCAACGTGCGCACATTCGTCAGAATTTGCATTTCAATTCGAATGTCAGGATGACGGAGCGTTGAATTTGGGTGGCGGTGGCATCGGCATCCAAATGAAAATAAATCACGTTGCTCTGCTATTGCCGCAGACGGCATACGGCAGAACGGCAAACGCACCGCGTTCTGCTCTGCTCGAAACATAGCCACCATTAAGCCAAAAAAAAAAAAAAAAAAAAAAAAAAAATCAGGAAAAAAACAGAAAAGCGCCCGGGGCGTGGGCTCAGTGAGTCGTGGAAGCGTCGACGTCGTCGTCGTCCCCCATTTTGAACTCATTTATTCGCATTTTTTGTGCGAAAACGAATGTGAAAAGTTTTCTGCCATCATTTTGAGTGATGTCAATTAGATTGATTTGATCAGCGAAAATATGTGATTTATCAGACTGTAACACTGAGTGGGCGGTCCCGAGGCATTTCTGCCTTCGCCCTCCCCATTTCAGGAAGAGCAATGCAATGCTGCTGTTGCTGTTGCTGTGGGTTGTTTTACCGCTACGCGGATGATGCCGAATCACATGAATATCTAATGTGCCACACACATATTCGCACTCACACTCATTCCAGCACTCACACGCATTCGCTTCATCACACCTTTTCATTCATTTGCGTCATCAATCAGTCATCGAAATGGGAAACTTAATGTCCATTGACCCTGGCTTCGCTCCCTATAGGAAGGTTCGATAAATATGTGCACAGACACATGTCATATGTGCAAGTGGGTACTTTGGGTTTATCTCTGCTTAAAATAGCATGAAATTATCGTTTAATTTTCATTTAGTTGCAATTTAAAGAAAACAGGGAAAACAAAGCCCTGAACAAGCAGTGCAATGCAATTGCCTAGCACGAACTGCTTGCTACGTAAATAAGCGAACCTACAAGCAGTGCATAGGCAAGTAATTACAATTATTGCACAACGCTTCCTTATATTAAAAGTGTTTATTTACAAAAGCATAGCTATAAATTCAATTGTAAGACAAATTTGCAGCTAATAAACTTCACAAACATATGCTCAACAACTTGAGCTAATAAAGTCTGTTTAGTTATCGCATTAAAAGGATTTAGTAGTCGGGCAATCAATCAAGCCATTAAGTTGATGGCATTAACGAATGAATCCGAATGCGACTGAATACACTCATTATCACAAATCTTTAGTCAACATTGATAATGACCAATTGCCATGTCCACGCAATGCTCATATCTCATATAATTCCTGTTCCTGGTTGTGTTATTACAACAGTTTGAAAGCCCATTTGATTAACCACTCCCTGTTGGCCATGGCTGGAATATAATATTATATCCTCGAAGTTAACATTTTATTCGGGAATCTAAGCGCTTCTGGTTTGCGAATACGCCTACAAAATTAATATACCACAATATAGCTGTGTGATAGCATTGAGTGGCGCAGAGGAGTGGAGATTGGGGAAGCACTTGCGGGTGTCATACAAAACAAATAAAATAAATCAAATCGGAGAAGCGAATGAAAGGAAATCGCAATTCGAATGAACGCATGTGTGTAACGAGAGGTAGAGAAGGAATGAAAGCAATCCCAAACAAAGGGGCGCCATACTTGGCACCCAAAAAATTTATGCACATTCTGGCACAGGGCCGCGCCCACGCCCACGCACTCCAACTCCACCTTCGATTCGGGCTTTGGGCTTTGGGACTCTGCGTGTTTATAGGCTGAGTTAGTGCCTCAGTTTTGTGTTTGTCTGGACAACAAACAAATGGCTCAGAGACTTGACTCGATTTGAGCTCGGGGGTGCTTTTAGGGGTTGTTACCAGCACCAATAACTCATTTTCAAATGGAAATAACATCAAATAAAATTCGCGCTACTGTGTCGGCTTTAGCCCTCTTGTTGTCCTCCACTTTTTCCGGCCTTGAATCCAGCCACCATGTGTGTCAGTTGCCTCCGCTGTTGCTGTTGTCGCTGGTCGTGGTTCGTGGTTCGTGGTCGGCAACGCGGTCGTTTGACTGATGAAATATCGTGACAGGCAGTATAAAAGCTATTAAAGCCGAGTGTGTAGATGGCGCTACTTGAATTTGTCAAAATGTCTTTTTACGCGCGCTGACGGCAGGCGGCGGCAACAATAACAAATACACAACAACAATCGCCCCACAAGTTTCAATACCAAACCTAGCTCAGCACTCACACACACACATACACACGCTCACATGCAGTAAACGGGTGAAACTTTGATTGATGCCAAAGTGTCACGCAGGCGCGCATGTGGCTAATGGGCGGTTACGTTACCAAACGCCAAAATAACCAATACCTCCTCATATGTCGTGCATTGTCTCCCCAACAAGCTTTTCAGGCCTTTGACAAGCGTTTGACAAATGTTTCGGATTGCGTCTTTGTTACTTACCCATATGGCTTGGTGGCAGGAGGGTGTTGGGGGCTAAGTGGAGCCAAGTCGTAACTCGTTACAGCTAATCGAAACACAATTATTAATTTCACCATTACTTTAAGAAAGCAAAACAGCGAAATCGCACACAACTTTAAGCGGAAGTTCACTGAGCGCGGGAAGTTACTGAGCGAACGAAGCTTTGAACGAAGCTGGCTCATTCATTTAGTTCAATTGCAATGCATGTGAAAGAATGCATAATGAACTAGAAAGAACTAAGCACTCACCCATTGCGACTTCTAGTTCACACTCGTTCACTTAGTTCAATTGCAATGTATGTGAGTGAAATCAACAAGAACTAAAACGAACTAAGCTGTCTTTACTACTAGTTCACGCTCGTTCACTTAGTTCCGTTGCAATATATAGAAACGAATGCAACAGGAACTAAAACGAACAACTCGTTCGCTCCTGCAGCAATATACAATATTTAACTAACTCCTTTTGGTGATAGACAAAATGAAAAAAATGTGTAAACAGCTTTGAGTGATTATTTATAAATGCACAAGAAGAAGAGTGCAAAAGTTTGTCCGGATGCTGGCAGCTCAGATCGCGAATCAAATGGTGTCCCGCTGTTGCGTCTGACGCATCCACAAATAAACGCGCGGCGCAAAGCGTCTCAAATACATCAAAGTAACAAGCTCCAGCTGTGCACGCCACAGTAAGCACTGCCCTCAGACGGGGAGGGATGGGGCAAGCGTCATACGCTGTGGCCATTTAAATGCTGTGCATCCAGCCAGGACACCGGCGCCCACTGACACAAAATATGGCATTGACTTAATAAAGAAATGAAATATCGCGAATGAATGAAACCCACTCGCGAACCAAATCCAGGAAAGCATCCTCAACTGGATGTCTGGGCTGGCGCTAGTTCCACATGCTGCGATCTCGAAAATTGTAGCGCTCTGTCGGGGTTTCGGGATTCCCCCCTGCGACAGCCAGAGGTGTCTCATGACTGCGCCCATTGATCTTGTTGTTCTGCTTCATTAGTTACGACTTCTATTGACCGACATCGTTTATTGGTAAGCGTTTTGTGAGAATGCAACCCAATTGTCTTGGACAGCTCTGAAGACGATTAATAATTAATGTCTGTATTAACTAATTCAATTAAGTTGAGTAGTTAATGGATAAGTTAAGACAGAATATAAGCTACATTGAAAACGTTTGGATAATAGCCAAAAAGAAGTGGATACCGAAATATACAGATATAGGGAATTCTTCAGTTTATTATTTCAACTCTGTTTGAAAATTGTTAACACACAAATTTGAAGTACATATTCTTATGTATTACACAGGAAAATTTCTGTTTTACTAAACAATATTAATAGTCAATATTAAAAACTTTAAGTTCTTGCGGAATGCAAAGAAAATTTACATGCTTCTCAAATAACTGTTGTCTAGACTTTAAGCTTAAAAAACATGGTTGACTTTAGTATAAAATTCACAGCTAAGTGTAACGGAATGACAGACCACATTAACTACACGCATAACAATAATAATAATTCTAATTTAAAAGACTTGCTAATCAAAATGTATTACCCATTAGGTATTATGCTGCTCGAGAGCTTTAATCATTACCTAAACTACACTCGACAATGGATGTTGGCTACGAACTAAATGGGTTTAATGGGGCGCAGGTCAGGATCCCGAGGGGATGGGGAAGCGGGTGCTTAAAGTACATAAACCTTTATGCTGTGATTGCTTGACTGGCTTTGGCTTTGTGTGCGCTATTGTTCGGCTGGCTGCCATTGTCTGATATAAATTAAGCAAATTTTGTTGGGGTACCTTGCATAGTTTCATGTGCAAAATCAATTCCACCTCAAGCCAACGACTCCACCCTTTCCAAAGGGTGAATAGTGGGAGTATGAGGTTGAGGAGGTTCGAGTTGAGGATTTAAATATATCTCATATACTGTGCCGAGTTTGGGCTCTATTCGGTATTAACTTTTCACTCTAAGCCCAACGTGCAATAAATTACGTTAAAGACGCCAAATTCAGGCAAATTTGCATGGCCATGCAACAAACAACAACCCTTCGCAGCAAGTGGGAAGGGTGTAGGAAGTAAAGTAGTCGCAGCGTGCGGCACACGCATCGCATCATCATAATTAATAAGAGACAATTTGACAATGGCCCTTTAGCGTTAACAGCAGCGATATCATTTTCAACTGTACAAACTCAACGGCAGCCAAATGAGCAGCATCCCATCGCATCTCATCTCATCTTGGGTTCTCGACTCTGGTTCTGGGATGGCACACGCACACCCTCTTTGCCATTTTGCGCCAAATTAAATTCAACCTCAATTGAGGGGTTAATTTCTATCACCACGCAAACAAAAACAAAACCGCCCAAAAACTGCAGACACTACCAGAGGGTTGCCAAGCAGACGTGGACATGGAAGCGGGAGAAGTGCGGGTTGCGGGTGTGGGTATGGGTATCGCACCATTATCTGCATCGAGTTCCACATAGAAAATCATTACGGCATTCGCACCATGAGCAACGTATTCAATTTGAGTGTCGTTGAGCTCTTTATTACGTTAGTGTGAAAGTCGCGTGCGGGAAAACCCCAGCGACAATAAGGAATACCGAATGCGGCAGACGGACTGAGTACTGAGGACTCCGGACTTGGGCCTCCCTCGGGCACAAATGTGCCCAGGGCCCAGCTCTCTTGCTAACAACGCATTCATTCACGGTGCGTAAGTCACAGCAGCCGGGTGCTAGAGTCAAAGCTTGGCGACGTAGCTGCAACAACAATAAAGCAGAAGGGCGTTTTGGGAAGTGGGGAAGTAAATTGAAAGCATGCTGCCGAGCGGGCGGGCTATCAAAGCGTTCGCAACCCTTCTTCAGCACAGAGAGTTGAGAGCGGTAACTCCGAAATCCATTAGCAAGCAGCGTGCGGCAAAGCAGCTAGGAAAGAAAACCTTTGCCACTGGCGATGCTAGCTGGATGCTGGCCATGAGGCTTTTATGCGCAACGCGTCCTGCTTGGTTTTCGGTTAACCATGGGCATGCCCCTGCTGTCTGACTACTCAATCTCAACGAGACTCATAAACATATGCGCCTCACGTCGTTTGGCGTAAATCTAATGTAGCGGTGGCACTCGTAGACGGCGACGACACCCCACCAACCATCCTCCCCACACCTCTCTCCGGTTGCACGCCCAGCCAGGAGCAGACAGACGGACGGAGAGACGGCTAGTGCTTCTTTGATGAGGTTACTGACTTTGGCGAATTAACTGCCACTAACTCCACTCTCCGCCAGCCTCTCCGGGGCGTTGCTGAACCGGAAACCACTGCATTTTGTTTGGACCAAACAAGAGGGTGCCACGCTTTAACGCCTCAAAAAATCTCCTGGGACACTTTAGAAACACAATGTGGCATTTAAATGAACACAAACCTTAGAGGTTCATTCATTTACTTTAGCACCCTGCCCCGCATCAAACAAACTGTAAGAGTTATGTGTGCACTTAAATAGCTGTATCTATTACTCTGGCACACATGACTTTTCTTATTTTGAAAAGTCCACCTTATAAACACAAACGGAAAGGGAAATTCTAAATAAATATCTGGGATGTCAGATATCTGTTAATTTAAATAAAAGGGAGTTATTGAGAGATCTGCAGGATATTGATAGAGCAATCAACAATTGGATTTCGCCTTCAACCCTCTCAATGATTTCCATTTCCACTTTGATAAAGTATGGGAGTTAAGTTGACTTGTCCGTGTTTTTATAGTGAAACAAATGAGAACACGAATGAGGAATATATTTTTGATAATGAAGCTTTAAGACACCCTATTAGATATTTTGAAACTGACGATCATCAATCATAATGAAATTTGGAGATTAAATCAAGCCAAGTAAATTTGAATTTTATTGAATTTATTGAATTACTGAAAATTAATTTAAGAAATTTTTAAATACAAAATGTATAGATGCTGTGATTGTAGTTCTCATATCACTGAAAAATAGACTAAGTATTCACAAATCAAAGGATTTTCTAAAGTATATTTGATAATGTAGTAAAGAATATTTAAGTTCCAAGTTAATGAGAATGTGTTCAACACATTATTTAATTTTTTTCAAAAACAGTAGATTTATGTGTAATCCATATCCATAACTTGATTGATATACTTAAGTTTGAGCAGCTGTGATTTCGAGTCTCTAGTCCATATCGTGGTTATCAGTTGTTTAAGAAGAGAAATCCCCAAAAGCACAGACCAAATCCGAAATCCCAGTTGTACACAAGAATCATAAATTTTATTTATTTATGTAGTATAAGTATGTTGCCGTTTTGCTTGATGCTGCGTTTTTCTTTTGCGTTTTTCCACGCAAAAATCGACTATGAATATCAATGGGGGGATTGCGGACGAAACGAGACGGCACGCGCCCAAGCTCGAGTTCGACTTCGAGTCTGAGGCCAAGACTCATCCACATCCACATCGACAACGACATCGATGGTGAGGCGACTAAGTGTTCATGGCCCACAGCAGAAGGCAGGGGGAAAAAGGCAAGCAGACGATGTCTACCGGACTCGCATGTATTGATATTGTTTTTATCAACATTCAACGTGTGCAAACCTCGGTGCTGGGTTCGAGTTTTGGGCCACTTGTGCCCCTGATGAGATTTTAATTTTATTTTATTTGGGATTGCGATTGGGATTTTGTTGCTGTTGCTTTGGCTGCTGAAACAGAGGCAAGTAAATCACCACACTTTCAATATTGTCCGTATCGAACAAGGACAAAGCTATCAAGACGGTCTTTTTTTCTGGGGGTGTTTCCCTCGCTACTCCGGTTAGCTTTATATCGAGTCACTTTAGTTTGCCCCTGGCTGATCCTGATGGACTTATGCTACAGGCATGTGCACACACATGCACAAACGTGTATAGACATGTTCTTCCCGGCTTACACTTGTCCGTGCGAGTAAAGCGGGAAAAAAAGTAGAAGGAAAAGATGATTGCTCTTCTTGTCGAGTGCTGATTGTTTGCCATATGAGATAAATGAGCAGCAGCAGTAGCAGCAGTTGAAGCTGAAGTTTGGGCTTCTTTCGTATTAAATTCATGGAAAGTTAAGTGCTTTGTAATTGATGTTATAAAATATTTATGACAGGCGAGGCCAGGTCGACAGAGAGCGAACGAGATAGACCTTTCCAATCAGACTGAATGGCCAAAATTAACTTTTCGTCTCTAATTGACATTAATTATTTAAAAGGATACCGAGAAAGTGTTTTCCGTTGAGTGACAAAGTTGAAGCTGTTGAATAAAAGACACCAATCCGGAAAAGTTGGCAATGCAAAAGCTACAAACACTACACGCAGATACTTTATCTAAAGACTGAGCAAAAGATACAGAAAGATAGATAGACTGATAATGATGCTGGCCTTGGCCTTGGCTTGGGCCAGGGGGAAATCACTGACAGACTTTGATGCCTCTATGGATGATGAATTATATTTGACATCTATGTGCTTTGCACTCACTACTCAAACTTACGCTCACACTCACACTTACACTCACTACTCACATCAATTCATTCGCTTGTGAGTATGTGCACTCATTTGGTAAGAGGCCGCCGCACTTGGATATGTTTATTTTACTGTCAAAACATTAAAGCCAAAACTCGCCGGGGGTTGATTGTCAACTCAGCGCAGGGCGGCTTACTTTGATAGGTTTCCACTTTATGTGTGAGGGTGGCTACCCTGGCTCGGCGTCAAGTGGCGCTTGTCTGCTGTCTGTCGACTCCTCATATGAGAGTCTCATTCACTCTCTCTCTCTCCCTCTATCTATTTGTATCTCCTCGTCGATGTCTCTTTTGGCTTGTGTAGACAAACATATTTGCATATGTTGGCGGCATATTTTAACAAATCCTGCTGGATTTCCTGCTGAATAGACAGCAGATACACACTCATTCACACACACTAGGGCAACATGCCTTTTTGACAACTCATAACAATCACTCATCATAAACAAAGCGTCCGGCCTCAAGGTGGCAACACAGCAGCCCAGCTAATGGCAGACAATGTGCAATGTGTGATGTAAGTATGTAATGAATATACACTGAGAAAAAATTCATCGTTGGACGATATGCTTTCAGAAAAGTACTGATAAGAAATAAGATCAGATTTAATACTATATGATTTGTCTTTATACATATTTTTTATCTTCCTAATTGATTAAAAACTTATTTTTGAAATCTATATTTTAAATTTTCAATCATATAAACATTTAAAATAATTTTCTTAACTTGATTTTAGTCACTGATTATCCAATGAATTTTTATATACATATATATATATTTTATATATATATATATAGTAAATCAGCAAATTTCTTTTGAGTAGCTGTAAGTTCTGCGTTAATTTGCTGCGATCTTCGACTAAAAAAGCAAAATCATTCACTGCAGGTAAAATAAAGACTTCACTCAACTGTTGGCCATACTCGTAATTATTTAATCTGCTGCAAATTAGTTGGCCAGCATGTTTATTGCCTTTTAGCCAGAGCCATTTATCCATTGGCCTCCCGGCCAGTTTGGCAGCTCTCCTCAGAAGCAGCAACCGAAACAGCAGCAGAAGCATCTTGAGTTGAGGTCAATTAAGAGGAATCCGCAAAATAATTGCCAAGAAATTTATTCGCTTCATTAACTTGTTAAAGGACGTGGACATGAAAGTTAAGCCCAGAGTCAGCCACATGAAGTCAGCTAGAAAATTAAGTGAAATAATTAAATCTCAATCGGAATCTATTAGATTGGCGTTGATGCGCCGAACTCTTTCCTCTTTTTTCTCTCTCCCTCAACCCTTGTCAGCTGAGTGAAGAAGAAGCCGCGGAGGGGAGGTGTTGGGGATGAAGTGATATAAATTGTGGAAGGCCATCAGCTAATCTGGCGACGTCGACCCAGCAAGGGGTTAACGAGTGAGTTGCCTCGGTTGTGTCTGTTGGGGTTGCAAAAGATTTTAACATTTTTGGCGTGGCTTAATTTTTGAGGGGGAGGCAAATGCAACAAACGGCAGGCGTGCTGCGTTGGGTGGGCTGAAGAGTTGTCGAGCTGTAGAGCTGTAGAGTAGCTGGTAGTCAACTGGAGTCATTTATCACCCACGCAGCATCTTTCATAATCAGGCCAGGCAAACGAGGCCTCTTCTCTGTCACTGTGTGTGTAAGCAAAAATGCAAATGACTCAGGACAGAGCAACACACATACGATACTCGTATGTGTGCTGGGTACAAAGGAGCAGCCGCGGCTTTTAATTTACAACATCCTACGAGCCAGTTGGGCACCAGCAGCAGCATCAGAGACCCTCATATGCAGCTGTAGCTGTAGCTGGAGTTGGAGACGGAGTTGGAGTTGGAGCTGTTGTCTCTTGTCTCTCTCTCGGAGCAAAATCCGCCATTGCAGCCCAGACGGTTGGACGTCGATATTGCTGCTGCTGCCTTTGCTTTTCGGTTTTTGGCCAGGCCAGACAAAAGGTCGGCAACACACACACACATACTAACACATACACACATTGGACATTCCGGCCGAGTTAATTAATTTATGCACTCAGTGAAATGCATCGGGGTCGAGAGTTGGGATTGGGAAACGAAGCGGTGCCCAGAGTTTATTTGGACTTTAGGTGGACATCATTTCTTTGCTCTTCTTGAAAACCCGCCTAATTTCAAAATTAATGAGCGGAATCTTGATGGCCGATGGAAGCGATAAGCCTCATGATTTTGGCTGTCACACACACACACACACACATACTCGCACACAGTGAAAGAGAGCGAGACACGACTAAGTGCGGCATCCCCGCATCTGTTTTGACCATGGGCCTGAGCCGAAGTAAATCACGTGTTTATTGGCACTTCACTTACGACACCGTCGTCGACGACTTTGACTTCGACTTGGACGTCGTCACCAAAAATGGCACCGCTCTCGACTCGCTGTGGGACAACGATGAGTCTGCGACCTCAACGTCAGTGTGTTCTGGGACCGAGAATGAGCGCTGGGGCAACGTCATTAATTAGCCGGTTTTTTGAAGTGTGGGGAACGGATGGCAAGCGACGTGTTTATTTGGTTTTTGTTTTTGGCTTTTCTACTCTCTGCCCAGTTCACAACATCTTACGAATATGTATTGGGACTTCATTTACGAGCCAAAGCGTCCAGCCTTTGCCGTTGCCGCACTCTGGTGTCTCTACAGACGTGGCCAATGCAATTGAGTAGGGCATAAATCACAATAAGCGGCTAAGAGGTGTAAAACCATATGCAAATGCTGGAGATTACCATGAAAACTCTTTCACTAAAACCTGTCTTAACTACTTGCAACACCATGTGGCAAATCCACATTGATTATCAGCATACAAAATGTCTACAAACATATTTAGATTAGCATATCAGAATTAGTAAGTTATAGTAGAGTCATTCATATTTACTTGCAAGCTGGCATCTTTATTGCTTGCCACCACTGTAGGGGACGACACTCTTGCATTTACTTTGCTTTTGACCGGAAACTTCTTATCTTGTGGCTAATCTTATTGATGTTTCAGATGACGATTTGGGTTTAATTCTGAACTTAAGACAAGCATAAATTTTGTATACCGTATAAAATTGATTCATTTAATATCATTCATTCCATTGGGCAAGATATACGCCATCGATAGAGAGAGGGTCCCATTCATTCGATCACTCACCGGTTCTGAATTCTTGAATCTGGAAACAAGGCAGACAAACAGTCTCGCTTCGAATGCCACTCTTAACTTTCGATTGTGTTTTCTCTACCATATTTTGTAAACAAAGAATTTAATGAATGAAGATTATGTAGCTTCAAAGCTAAAAGAGTTTGGTGTAAAGCCCAGTTATATTTTATAATAGTAGAGAAGATAAAATTCTAATATAGAATTATATATTTAACTGCATACATATAAAAGAATACTGGGAATAAAAATATATTGTTTTATCCCTGTTGAATATGTTATATTTTTTTAATAACGTTCATAGAATTTGATTTTTTAAGACTGTTTGATAATTCAAGTTATTTATTCATCATAACTTGCACACCTTCATTTAAGATTAATAGATTATAATCAATTGAATCGTAATTGTAATACCAAATTTAAATATGTTACAATCTTTTAAATCACACATCATTCTTCTTTTATATTTTCAGTGACAAAAGGAGGAACCTCACACTTTGCCTTAATCATCTGGTTTGCATAAAATATTTTTTTCATTATTTATGACAATTTAAACTAATTTGTTTTTATTTGCAGATGCCGCCTCTTGACTGGCCAACGCACCCAACAATAAAGAAATAATCATTTGTTATCAAATAAAAATACTTAAGTACGCAATGAAATGTTAATGAATGCTTCGCATTTTGCATCAATTATTTGTAAACGTTAATGAAATTGAACAAAAGCAGAGTATAAATAATTTACTTTAAAAAACGATTTCGAATTTTAAGAGAACAAGTTTTGTAATAAATATTTTATTAATAATATTTTCATTGAAATTACTTTATAACTTTCCGAATAAAAACAAAATGTACCTGTCTACAATATATTATTATGTGATAATAAGTATATTAAAATAAAATATAAAACAAAACAAACAGAGCGAAGTGTTCAAGCGTTAGATTTGCTTACACACTGAAAAAAATCGAGTTAAGAAAGATATAATTCATAAAGCTAAATTTTAAATTAATATTAATGCAGACATGCGAATTGTAAATTAAAAGAATTAAAAGAATAGCATATAGAAAAGTATTAACTGTGGATAATTGTTTAATTACCTAATGTACGTACCACAATCTTAAAATGAACTAGTAACTACTCGAAAATGATGCTGAACATTTCGAGTTTTAATGTTATTACATGTTTCACAAGTTAATCAAAAACATTTTATAATGGTAGTTTTAAGAAATGATTCTAGTCAATTCCAATTGTTTAATGATTAAAAACTGTTTAATTTGTGTGGTTATTTGTTTTAATGGGTTAAAAAAGTGAAAATTGTAAAATTTCTAATCTTTAATAATGGAATTAGATATCATTCAAATGTAACTCAAAAGTAGCACTGCTTGCATCCAAGTATGCACTACTGCAAGCAGTGCATTTAATACACTAAAATTGATCGAACTTCCCTGTAATTAATCAAATTACTTTATCACATCAATATTGACTAAATGTATGTAGCTATAACATTCTATAGTTTTAAATGTTATCTGCATTACTTTCATGATTTCGTTTGATCATCACTTCTGTTGATAGCAAAAATAAATATAGCTCTTGAAATGTTCACCACCTGTTGCTATAATCAACACTTAAAGAATGCAAATCAATTATAGCCTATCTAACTTTCTAGCCAAGTATCTAATTATGACATAATCAGTATAGCAGTTTTCTAAGAAACAATTTCACTTAAAATTATTATGTATTAAATTAATACCTTTGTAGATGGTTCTCAGTTTTGTAGCCTGTGCTCACTTGTGCATTTCAACTCAACTAGGTTCTTCGAATGTAATTTGCATTGTAAAACTTAAGTTTCAGTTTTTGTTGCAATTATATTTTTATTGCATGCTTTGAACTAATGTATAATGTGCATAGCATGACTAAGAAAGTAACGCGATTTGTATAAAATTAAATCTGAATTATGCATTCAGCATTATAGTTGATGATAGTCTATCCCGGTTTAGCCCGAGTTTTCAAGATGATCCAATGAATTAAGGTTTTTAGACATCAATTCATTTTGGTTATTAATGTACTAATGCGATCACAGTGAAGATATTTATATAAAAACTTTACAACTCGAATGTAAAAAAAAACTTCAAACAAATTTGTAATTGAAAATATTTACTATTTCAAACAAATTTTACTCTGCATTATCTTATTATTAGGAAAACAGATAATAATTGTTGTATTCAGGCAAATTATAATACTATAACAAAAGTTTCTTAAATTATTAAGAAATTATTAAATTAGACTTCCACATACACTAAAGCTGACAATGATCCGATCAGAAAACCGGTTTTTGACCAATTGGACTGACAATGAATATACTTGTTGAGCCTAAAAGTATGCAATGATTTTTGTGCGTTTGTAAAAGCATAGCATACTTTTAGAATAAATTCAGTTGGGTGGAATTTTCGCTTGGCTGCACTTAATTGTCAATGAATACGATATTTAAAAGGTTATTTAATATTTTTGAATACATTTAAAGTGCTTATGAATATTTTCCAATATATTCAAATTAATATTATAATATTAGGGCATTTTATTCAATTGATTGAATTGTTTCCGCGAAATACTTGATATTTATAGACTTTCATATTGATCATCGCCGTAGGTCAATTTTTAATAGAATTGTTTCACATCCGACCAAAAAGAATACGTACTTGTTAGTCTTTTATGTATTCATTAAGAATTCTGCCACATATTCGAGAGCTCTCACTTAGGGAATTCCAAGAAAATGGCATATAAAACAACAATTTAGCTATTGATAAATGCTATTGAAAAGAAGCCACCCCATTTTGGCCATTTATTGTGGAAATGGAATTAAAAATCTATTGTTGGCTATTTACTACCTGGAAGTGGTGGGTAATATGGGTCACTACGATGAGGCAGATGAGATCTATATATAAGTATAATGTGGGGAAGAAGTTGCCAAAACGGGCAACATCATAAATCATGCCAAAACTGTTTTGGTTTGCTTGGGCAAACAGAAAGTCAAACAGAATACGATCACTTAAAAGTATTCAGGCATTTATTTATGTCAAAACATGGTACGTTAAGCCGACTGTCAACCCTACAGAAAAGGTACCACCACCACCACCAACAGGGGTCAGTCGTATAACTCAATTAAAGACAACGACGAGGAAGAAGAGATGAGGATGGAGGATGGAGGATGGTTCTTCTGCCCTCACGCAAAGCGTCGCAGCGGGATGTCGGCGCATTAGCCACTTTTCTACATCTTCGTCTGCATCTCCGTCGTCGTCGCCGTCTTCTGATTTGAGCAGTTGCTCAATGGACACACGAGGCTGAGTCTGTGACTGTTACTGAGACTGAGATCGAGGCTGGGCCAACAACAAAACACAAGTCCAAACAATGACCAAATGGTAGATGGCGATCGGAATCGTTGTGGTTTTTCACAACGCTGGCGGGTGACTGCAAAATAGACGCCACACACACAAAATATCAAACTGAAACTCGAACTGGACATTCTGAATGAAACATCCTTACACCATTTACCTCTCTCAATCTGTGCTCTCTCTCTCTCTCTCTCTCTGTGAATTGTCATTGTTGCTGCCACAGCTGCCGCTGTGTGGCCTGCGAGATCCGCCTGCGCAATTGAACCTTGGCCACGACCGACCTCCAAGGGCAAGCGCAGAAAACATGATTTTTATGTAACGAGAACATTGTTCTCGCAGTCTGTTCAACTGCAATTGCGTCGTTGGCGATCTCAAACTTGTGGAGCCAACTGGGGAGGTGGGGAACCTTAACAGAACAGATACAAATACACGACTCCGACCGGCCGGATCGTGCAAAACTACAGCGACGGTCTGACAGGTGGCGCCGGCGCCAATTTGAATATGAGAACATCCAATGATTACGATTACGACTATGCCACGAGTGCGACTCTGGCTCCAACTACGACTGTGGCTGTGAGTTTGAGTTGGACTGTGAGCACAATTACGAGTACTTTGCGGCATGCCAACTGTCCAAGCGATCACTTGGCTTTAACATACGTTACGCACAAATAATGTAAATTTGCGATAATAAAACGAAATGTCTTTTCTTCGTGCCGCAAATAATAATAGATTTTTAAGGACAAAATAGTCACATGGACTCTAAGTCGGAGTGCAAATAGTTATACTTGTAGAAGAAGCACTATTTATACTTACATTTTACATTTTACCATGACGAATCTTTTAGTAATTACTACAACTAATTGTATTTCTATTCAACCATGTTCTTTAATTGCTATACCAAATGTTTTCGATCTCTTGCCCAAAGTTATAAAAACAATTATGGATTTCGTATTGCTACTAAAAGTACAACTAAATATTCTCTGTTGACAATAACTATTTCTATACTTTAAAAAAATATGCTTCGCACTAATTTCTCTTACTATACAAAATAATTACATTATTAATGAAATTTCAAAGTAATGTATACTATAAATATCAATTCAATGGCTATGACTAATTTAAGTATTGTGTCACTATTTATATATATCATTATTAATTTACTATTGCTACTAATGAATCTCTTTTAATATTTTCAATGTAATAATTATGCGAATGACTAAGATTGCAGGAATTCAATAATACAACTTAGGGATACTCCAAATACTTATCTGTCAAAGTATTACCATTTATAATAAAATAGATGTATAACTCTGCATAACGCATTTCCGATCGCATCGATGGACGAAAATTCATTTATTTAATATGATTCTTTTATTCTTACTTATTTATTTATATATTTAAAATAGCAGACTTGTAACAAACTACAAACAGATCATTTCTATAATTTTTGTTACTTTTATGAAAATGATATTTGTGTTATCTTTAACTTATTTAATAGTATTTTACTTTCTATTTGATACATTTTTTTTTAATTTTACAAAGCTGCTAGACAAGTTTCGATCAAATTCAATATTCAGACTGACTGAATTTCTGTATTCGCATATTAATTGGTTTCGTTATGTTTTTCGTCCCTTCTTATATCCCTTTTATTTCGCGCATTAATCCTCAGACATAGCGAAATGATAATGAGAAAATCAAACACGGAAATAATTGAAACGAAATCCAGAATTATTGAAACACTGAATATAATCGCGATGCACTGCCAATCAAAGTAACTATATAATCCCGCTAATCCCTGAGATAGTCAAACCAAAAGCAGCCCAACTAAGGGGCGTAAGAAATGCCTCGTACTCTGCAAAGAATCTACGGGTAGTTACTATCTATAAAATACAAGGCATAGAGTTGTAATCTGGTACACGTGATGTAATTTATGTGCTCCCCAAAAAAGAACATTTGCAACCCTCAGTGTATCTCCGTATTGTTTCAATGTCATGCGCCTTAAAGAGCATTCATAAAATCACGTTTAAGGGTAGAGCAGAGTTAAGATAGATTTACCGAAAAAGCTGAAGTGCAAACACCTTATGCAGTAAATGATATCTAAGGTACTTTATAAAGGGGCAGAGATTGAATCTAGTTCGGGGTTGTCAACTACTTGCACAGACTGATGAATGAAGCTGATCCTCATAAAGTATCCTACTGGCGACTATTTGACTTGGCGCCAGTCACCATCCCGAATTGTCGCCTTATCAATGTTGTGTTGTCCTTTTTTCTTGTGTGTTTTATCTGTCGTCAGAGACGCGACACTTGTGAATGGACATGCGATGTGGACAATAGCGCCGCTGTGGGTCGCGAGGGAGTGAGGCAAGGAGGCAGCGTCTGTCTGGCACCGTCGCCAACTGCGAAGATCTTATTTTAATTGCTGTACGGCGATCGATCACACGCAGTGAACACAGGTCAGAGGACACTAACTGTTGCGTATCGGTTACGCAGCCTAATGAACATAATGTTGTACAAGTATCTTTAAGATGCATTCCATATTTTGTACCTGTCCCATCGACTACCTGTTTCAGTCGCTGTCGCTGTTCCGCTGTCTCCGGCATCATCTCGGCAAAATCGAGGTCTAGTTAATCTGTCCCAGCTTCGTTGCGATAACATTTTAGTGCTCAATTTTAACTCTACGCCCTTTTGTGGTTTTGCTCTTTACAACTGTTTATGCCTCTTATGATTGTCTCTCTGCCTCTGCCTCTGGCATTGCCTTTGCCTTTGCCTCTTTGACTTTGTCCTGCCGACTTCAGAGCAGCTTCGACTGCTTCTGCTTCTTTCCTTCTTGCCTCTTTCAGTTGTCAATCGCAAAGTCGTTTTGACTGTAATTTAATATGCTGTCCAAGCGACCGTATTCATATTGCTTTTATTTTATTTTATCGAAGCCTTGCTTCGGGTTGGCTATTGCACGTTGTTCACACATTGCCCATGTCCATGTCCAAGCCCATGTCTATGCCGCCGCTTAGATACCCTTTCTCCTCGTTCTCCTCCTCGTTGATCTCCTGCTCATTTTGGTTTTGAGTGCGTGCCCGTGCGGCCATTAAGAAGGTCTCTCCTCATCTCTGGTTACTTTCCGTATATCAAAAAATCGACAACAAGAAATTGTCCCCGTCGCTCATTTAAATATTTTATCATTGATGCGCCGAGAAGACACTAAAGAGAATTTTATATCTTTTCAGTTCGCTACGTTTTTATCACTCGAATGAACAAAAACATTTGTTACCAATCAGAGTTCTTAATTTTACGGCCAGTCTCCTCTCTCCCTTCTCTGTGTTTGTTCGGTTTGCGACAAAAGTGCCGCTTCAACACAAAGTGGTCCCAGAGACACTGGACACTACAACAAACGGACATTTCCAACTCTCAATCTCTCCAACTCCAACTCCAATTCCTGCTCCAACTCCAACTCCAACTCCAACTCCGTTGCCAACTTCAGCTACAACTGTGGACACGATGGCGATCTTTTGTCGGCTTTGTCGCAGAAATTAGTCGTGTATTCCTTTAAAGCTTGTATTCAGTGCCAGTATCTTAATTGGCTTTGATGCTGCGATGGCCTTTCATAAATTTCAATCCGTCTCCATCTCTGTGTGTGTGCGTGTGTGTATTTATATTATGTTTTTGTGTGTGTCTTCTCTTTTACACACAACTCTTTGTCTGTTTACATTAGCTGCTAAAAGCCTTAATGAAAATTCTGTCTCTGAAATAAACGACACGATCTCGATTGTTAGAATTTAAATAATTGACGTTGTATATCTATCGTTTGATTGCCTCAAATCATAAACAATAATAAACAAGAAGCTAAAATTCGTAGATACAAGATCGGTTAGGTCGCAGACAAAATGCTCTACAACTAGTGACATATTATAGAGTATCTTTAGGAATATCTGCACTATATTATAGAGTCTCTTCGCTTATTTTTATGCCCTTCTGTAGCATAAATTGCTGTTTAAAATTGCAAAATACTCCTAGATTTCCGATTATCATCTGTAATACAAATAAAAGTCTTTGATCATTTAGTTCAAATTTTACATTATATTTATGCTTACCTCCTTAAGTATATTGCATTTAAATATGTTTCATTCCAATCACTTTTTAAAATATATATTTAAATATTATATTGTTATTTAATTTTTTGCTAATTCATCGTACAAATGAAAATAACAAAAACATCTTATATCTTCATTGTTATTAAACTGTCTTTATCTTGAAATAAAAATCGAAAATCATTTATTTATGATGAAAATCAACTGAATATAGGAATCAATCAAATTTTTAAATATTTATTAATGAGAAGGCAACATTTCTATACTTACATAAATATACAACTTTTTTGGTTACAGTATTAGATACACAAATATAATACTTTATTGAAGCAACAGCAAATAGCTATGTACATATATAGCAAATAATATTCCTTGACGACAAATTTTGTTCCGACAATTAAGTAAAATTATTATTTAATAAATACTATAATAATAGATATTCACATTTAAATCATATATTTTTCTATATACTAAATAAATAAATTTTGGGTTTAATTTGACTGGCTTTTGGATTATATGATTTTTCCATTGAAATAAAAGTAAGACTATAAAAAGGAATACTCAAATAAATATGAGTAACTAGTTGCTTTTTAATCTAAAGTCTATTTTACTACCTCTAATTTATGCAATTTCTCTACGCTCCGCATTTATTCAAAAGCCAAAACAGAGAATGCGCTTCTTTGTTTAAGAACAATTCGAATGTGGAATAATTAATAACGCATCGGACAGTTTTACAAGTTCTTAAGCATTGAGCACAACTGACAAATTGCGGCGCATAAATTGTGCGTTTCAAGTCTCCAGGTGAAGCGAGCGAGAGA
This sequence comes from Drosophila albomicans, assembly GCF_009650485.2. Taxonomy (NCBI): domain Eukaryota; kingdom Metazoa; phylum Arthropoda; class Insecta; order Diptera; family Drosophilidae; genus Drosophila; species Drosophila albomicans. Next base: position 37,033,432 of record NC_047629.2, on the reverse strand, counting down.
AATGTCAACTGCTCATGCCAAATGGCCAAGAAAATGGAGCAGTTGGCCACATAAAAGGCAAAAGATATGTTAACTAACGGAAGAAGAGGCAAAGGAAGCAAAAGGAGCAGCAGAAACGATCCCAAATTTATGCACTTCGACTGACCGAGTGCATAATTTATGTTTATCTTCCTCTCCCTCTCTCACTCTCTCTCTTGGGTTCTAAGTACAAGAGCCGTCAGAATACTTATGCCTGACAGTGTCTGTCCGAATTGTCATGGTCATAATGCTAAACACGATGTGAGGGTTTCGCTCCCCCCTCCCTCGCCCTCTCCCCTTCTCCCGCAGCATATATTGGTAAAATTTCACGCTCATTTGCCCAACTGCTTGACTGACGGACTGACTGAGTGGATGTTGTTGCTCTAACTGTCTATTCGACTGTCCAACTGTCCAACTACCCAACTGGTCATCGGTCAGTGGTCAGGGGCTAATTTATAGAGCGAAGCGAGCTGCGCGGGTGTTTTTATTTCTGTTTGTTTATTTACTGCAATCGCACTATGAGATTCAATTTATGCTGGCTTGCAGATGGGGTAAGGGAAAAGGGAGTGGAGGAGTTGGGGTTGGGGGGGTCAGGTAAATTGAAAAATGGACATTTGTTGTTACAGATCCCATTGACTCATTTACGCGTAGCGGCAACAACATTTGTATCTTGTATCTAACTGCTGTTGCTCCGGATTCGAAACCCAAAAAAGCCCCGAAGGGAATGTCGCACCAAGTGGTGGGTTGGCTTTGGCTTTTCGGCTTAGATAAGCGCTGGCAACTACTGTTCTCCCCTCGCTCCCCTCGCTCTATACCTCCACAGAGTTGCCTTTTGCTATCTCGGCTGTGACAGACGCGTCTCTCGGTGTCTGTTTCGAGGGTTGTTCGGCTGCTGGTTTGACATGCAGATGTGACGAGCGCGGATTTGTTTCGTGTATCTTTTCATTTAGGCGTGTTCGCTGTATCTGTATCTACAACAGTGTGCGTGTGTATCTGTAACTGACGACAACTTGATTTTTTCCGTTTTGAGCGATGCGCTTTTTTTGCCGCTGCTGCTGCCGCTGCCTAGATTCGAAAATCCTTTTTAAGCTTGACGAGGTCCGCACAGGACAACCAGAAGTAGAAGCAGAGTTGTGTTCGCGAGTGCAGTTGACACTTTTGTACTTGATGGATTACGCTTAATTATTGATTAAATGGGCTTGTACTTGTCAGAGACGCGTTGCCGGGAATCCATTAAAAACGAAGAGAACAAAAAAAAACTTGACTACTTATTTTGAATATCGCACGCAACACAAAATTAGATTTAAATTTTTTACGAATTTATAATTTGACATGCACACTTGATGGATGCTGATGCTGTGGCTGAGGCTGTGCCGCAGACAGTGTGTGGCAAGACAAAGAGACACAGGCGACTGGGGGGAATTTACGTCAATGTCAATACACTTATTGATATCGATGCGAAGCGCCTTTTTACCAAACATTTTTTACATCCAGCCGCACACATACATATATAGAGTGTGTGTGTGGAGAACCGGCAGCGGGTCGTGGCCATGGTCACGCACTACGAGCGAAAGAGAGGGAGAGAGAGATGGGAGATGGGAGATGAGAAGCCGGCGTTGTCGATTAAAGCGAGATAACGCGGAGGAGCCACAACAACACAGAGCAGTGGAGAGGCCTTTTTAGAGATGCCGCGTCGTTATTTTTCGGTTGTCGCTTCATCTGCTCTGATTAATTCTCTGTGATGAATGCCGCAGTCGCAGTCGCAATCGAAGTCGCAGCCGCCGTCGTAGCCACTTGCTACTTTACGTTCAAATGGATCCATCCAGGCAGCTGTTGCTGCTGCTGAAGAAGAAGAAGCAGCAGCAGCAGAAGCGGAGAGCTTTGATTTATCGACATTCCGATGACCGTGCCGGATGTGCGCATCCGACGCCATTTTGAGCGAAACAAGTTGAAGTTTGAAGCTGCCATTGCGATTGCGGTGCCGCGTAGGTGCAACTTTGCAGCTTTTTTCTGAAGCGAAGCTTTCGCTTAAGCTTTTCTGCGCCCCCAACAAAAGTGCAAGCTAGATAGTGTTTGGCTCCGAAAAGTGTAACGAAAGCTAAGCGGCGACTGCGACTGCGGCTGCTTAGGTCCACTGCACATGCGATAGGGGGAAATATTCAGCGTCAGCAATACTGGTTAATTTGTTAGCTAATTACTCATATTTACAAAATATGTACTTCTTTTCACTCTTTCAGCTACACATTTAATCAAATATATTGCGCTGCGCTGCTCAAGCATTTTTGTCAATGTAATTTCCCAGTATTTCCCCAGTGTGTCTTGCGTCGCTGCTTTTGGCTTGTGTAGCAAGCACCGCCTGTTAAAAAATGGCTGCGCATTTATCTGCGGCAAGCGATGCGTGCGTGTGAAGAGCACAGCTAGCTGTTATTGAGAGCGTCACGCTATAGTGCCAGCTCGCTTGCATCACAATTCCCCTCGAATAGTATTTTTCATTCTTTCCTTTTTCTTTGCGCTGTTCACTGGCCGCTGTTCGCTTTTCGCTTTTCTCTGTCGTTGTTTTTCTTCGCTCGCCTTTTTGATAAGCAATACAAAACTTTAATCGTCGTTTTACAATTCTAATATGCCAGTCATCGACCAGCCCCAATCACGAATCCCGAATCCCCATTTCCCATTCCCAATTCTATCTCAATCCCAATCCCAAGTCGGGCATATGTATTAAAATCAATGTATAACAAAGAAATACAAATCTCTGTGTTGATGCCACAAATGGATAACAACAACAACAACAGCGGCAGCGGCAACAAAAAGTAGCTTAAAAATGTTGCTGTGTGTGTTTGTATGTACATGTGTTTGATATGGATTATTACATTATTTATTCGGATTACGGGATTACTTGTACATATGTACACGTTAATAGAAGCAAAACTTTCATTTTATTAACTTTACTAAATTTTAATTATACAGAATGATTTTAAACTGCTCTAAATTAATTTTAAAATGTTTTTAAGTGAATATAATGTTCAATACATACATTCTGTAAACTTTTTGATATGCATGATATAAATTATTTCATTACTTTTCAGTTAATGGAATTATGGGTACATTAAAAATTAAAGCTTAGCTTCATTTGTATGTAAACATTTTATAGCTCTTTAAGATATTTCAAATTTTGCTATAAATGTAAATAAATTATATGAATTGATTTTTAGCTTCTCTAAATTCATTTAATAAATTTTCTATGTAAATATAACGTAGAAACACAATATTAATAATGTTTTTGGTAGTTTTAATATTGTTTATGCTTAGTTTAATATAATAAACCAATTATATTTTATTAATATGTACATATTTTGTATATCTTTTAATAAATTAAACTTCATTTATAAATGTAATTAAATTGTATGAGAAGAGTTTGGCTTCTTTAAATTAATCACAATCGATTTCTAAATAACACTTAAGCAGACATTTTATAATCATTATATGTTCAAAGAATTATTGTTATATTCAAATAATGTTCAGCAAGATTCTATTTATATGTGAATAGTATTCATTTCTTTAAATTGATTTAACTTTAAGTATATAAACAGACATTTAATAAAGATTTTATTGCGTTGAATATTCATGCAGCTAATGCGACGTGTTGTGAGTGGTTAAACAATAAATGCATTGTCATTAGTGTGAAATTGTTAATTATTTCTAATTTATTTGTAGAAAAAATAAAATTTCTTAAGCAGACAATAAATTAATTGATTGGTAATCGGTTTCTTTGTTTTATGAAGATTAGTAAAAAGTAAACTTGAGTTATCCAAAATTTATCTTTTGCATTTTAGAAATAAACATAACATTTGATATTAGCGTCGCATGAATTATTCATGAATCATTCAAATTGCCAATTATAATCTCTGCCTGATCAAGTAGTAGCTTCTCTATAAAGTTAACTCGTATTCGTACACATGTTTATTCATTCATTCAGACATTCATTCATTTTGCTGTTTGTTTTTCGGGTGATTTATAAAATGATATTTAGTTGGCTGACAATTAATCGAACGCAACACAACGCAATGCTAATCTAATATTAATATTCATATTCGATTTCCATTTTTTGCTGTAAACAAATAATTTATGATTCGCCTCGACTTCGTTATCTTTAACATTATCAAATAGTTTTGGCCTTGACAAGTAATGTGGATATAATTTGTTTGCTTATGAATGTGTCTAAATTGAGCAAGTTTAAAAATACTGCGAAAATCTTAAGTAACTTTTATTACGAAGACTTTAGACTAAATTCAATAAACTGAGATATGCTTTAACTCTTTATGGCAGCCTAGACTAAACACAAAAGCCAAAAGAAAAATGATTTACATTTCATACGAAGAAGAATATTTTCCAATAAATATTAAGACTGTATAAAAACAATTTCAAATAATATAATTAGAACAATTTCCCCTTGATGATTTATTCTTAAATGTTTTCGTCATCAAAAGAAAATTGAAAAACATTTCTAGGTCGTTGTCTTGAGAATGTCTAAATTTAAATACGACAAACTTAAACAAATGAGCAACTGTTTTTAGCAAGTTTTTTTGTGTCACATGTCAAAGGCAAATTTATCGAGTTCTTTTTCAGCATATTTAAATTTATACCATCTGATAGCTAAACATGTGTGTAAAGATTGAAGCTGAGCTGTTTAGCGATAGGGGTTGAAAGAGAAGTTTTATAATTATTGGATATTACTGCCTATAAGAGACATATATGTATGTTAACAAAAAATTAAAGAGCAAAAATTGTTTCATATTGATTTTGCTAGCGATTTTCATTTTTATTTTTCCTACTCAAATTTTTTTTTAATATATCAAATTACTTTCAAAAACTGTTTAGCAAAATATGTATATAATAAATTTCTCATTACTTTTAGAGAAAATTGTAAACTATATTTGAAGAAATCTTTTTAAATTTAAATATATTAAATTTATTGAAATTTATTACAATTTCTACAATGATGTGGTTATATTTTGCAGCAGTAAAGCAAAATTAATTTTATAACAACCATGTTAAAGAAACAATTTTTCTAATTTGCTGAAATTTCTTAAATTTGATTAAATTTTTTAAATTTACTAAAATTTTGTAGATTTGCTGAAACTTCTTAAATTCACTGAAATTTCTTAAATTTACTGAAATTTCTTTCATTCCTGAATTTTCTACAAAGTTGATTTTAATTATTTTTATTGAAATAAAGCAAACGTTGGAGTTAATCAATCAAAGTTGTAAGCAACAAAATATGACTACATTTATTTAAGGCGAGCAACATTTATTTAAGTTGTAATTACCCGGAACTAATTGAGTTTTTGTAATAGATTTACCGAAGCCAATTTCCGAGTCCACAAATGCCGAAACTATTAACTGTCCCAAGACCACACCTGCCCCGCTCTCACTCCCATTTTCAGTCCAAGTCGCAGTCGCAGTCCCAACCCCAATCCGAGTCCGATTTATAGCCACAGCCCAACCTGCTGCTACTGCTGCTGTCACCTCATGTGAGGGCGTAAAACTAATGTTAAATCATAACTATGTCCATGTCGAAAGCTCCGCCCAACCGCTGGGGCTGGAGCGTAACGGAACTAGTGTTTTAAAACGTGAACCTTTGCTGCCCCCAAAAGGTTCACACCCGGACACCTAAGCTCGCATCGAAAGTTTTAAATTTCGGACATTTGTCCGTCACGGGCAAAACGGGCCAAACGATGCGCGTCACATTCAGCTCGGGGGTTGAACTCGAACTCGAATGTCTCGACCTGAGTAGAGTTTGAACATATAACATATATGTACTATACGTGTATATATTCGTGTGTTTATGCAGTCGCTGACTCGAGGGACAGCTGTGTTAGATACGTATGTGTGCTTGTGTGCAGGCCTAAGACAAATGCGGCTGTGGCAACATGAGCAGCCTCAACGGTGACAAAGTCACAGAAGCAGGAACAGGAGCAAAGAGTGAGAGAGGGAAGCAAATGTCCTTGTAGTTAGCTGAATGTAGTTTGTTTGACATCTATTTAAAAGTTTAATCGGATGAGTGTAGTCTGCGTGGTTAGGCTGACCAAAACACTGTGTTTCCAGTGTTTTACATTGTCATTGACTTTCAGCATGGACATCGGCATTGCCATTGGCATCGGCCACCAACAGCAGCAGCAGCAGCAGCGACAGGTGAAACATTCACGTTGAGAGCGAGAGACCCAAACTGACCTTTTGCCAAAGCTCAGACACGGACTACACGTCGTATGTCAGCGCTTTCAACACCAATGATGTGCCACAGTTCCCATTCCCATTTGCAAGCCAAAAATCCAAAATGAAGTGCTCAATATATATTCTTAGAGACTCCAAAGAATTAAAATGTGTTAAAGTTCACAGCATTTAAGCTGCAAGACTGTGTAAAACTTTCACATTATTCATTAAAAAAAATAATTAAATAAATGATAATATATAGTAAAATAAACGTATTTAAAGAAATTCTTACTTCTAAAAAATTTGTATATAATTTGTATACATATTCCTCTTTTCACTACTTCTTAAAAAAGGAAATTCTTAGAATGAAGAACACTTGATTTAAGAAATGCAATAAATTCTTATATTATTTAATTTCATTTTATAAGAATAATAAAATGAAACTTACAATAAAAATATAATGCCAATAACTATCTGCAATGAAAATGTCTTTTAAAATTCACTTTTTTGCAAATTCATGTATTTTTCTTATATATCTTAGATATAAAATATAAAAATTCACTTCCCAAAAAAAGAGAATTTTAACCTCTGAGCTTTTATAACTCAGGGGAATACTATATGTGTTTGTTATGATGTGAGTAATACAAGATTTCAGTGGCCAGCTTTAAAATAAGGTTTGCAATTCGTTTATCGATTTGATAGAATGAATGAGCCTTTGGCCAAGTTTCAGGTTAGAATTATCAAAGCAGAGTAACAACAAAGATATCCTCAAACTCAAAGAGTGCCAACTTTTTTTAGTGTCTGAGATAAAAGTGCCAATATAAACGAACAGATAGAAAGACAGGCAGATTCTATTTAAACATATAATTTGAATGGACTCGCAGATGCTTTCATCTGGTTGTTCCACACATTCGCTGCTGCCACTAGGCTATGATACCCCTCTAATCTATTGGCCAGCGGGTATAATGAAGCGATAAGAACACCTTAGCGAGATTGGTAGATTGAGAGATGGGCTAATGTCAGTCGTTGTTGCTTTTGCTGTTGCTGTCGATGTCGCCAGTCAGCACTTGAGACGAGGCGCATGTTGATCGGCAAACATATCAAAACTCTCTGGCGATGTAAATACTAAAATAGATATAGTCCGAGAGTGCGAGAAGTGGAGCAACTGGCAACTGGCAACTGGAAACTGGTAAACTGAACGGGTTAAGTTGACCATGGCTTATCTGCGGAGTCGGTAAGTAATTGTCGGCAAATGTTTGTGTTTCAGTTTCACTGTTTGCTCTTTGCTTTGCCGCTATCTCTCTGAAGGCGGAAACTTGAAATGCATGAATTGGACACTTTTGTCCAACGAGTATCGAGGAGTATCTATCTGGACAACAAGAATGCTTATTCAAATGTTATCAGTGACAACAATAGTTGTGGCACTCTCCGCCCTCCTTCAAACCCTTTCGACCGAGTGCGAAACTTTTAATTAAATGCCTAATAGATGTTTGTCAATCTTGTGCGGCGGCCGATTAATAAATAGACTTCACTTCAATTCAATTCGATTCGATTCAATTCGACTTCGACTTGACTCGATTTCATTCTCTGCCCCGTGATCTTTCGTGTCATGTCCATATGGTTAGCAATTAATTTTTCAACTACTGCCATGCACTCACCTTGCATGAATAACGTTCGAGTACCCGAACTCACAGTCGTACCTTCTGCAATTGGATTTAACTTTCTGCACTTTGAACATCATTTGATTTGCCGACAATCGATAAGCTGGCGCCGTCACATATAGATATAACACTCTTTCCCCTTAGATATATTCATATTCATATACTTTGAAGTTTGACTAGTCTGGGTCTATACGATAAATTTAATTTCCTTTTGCCCAAATTCCTAAGTTGATATACTTTTAATTTAATTAATTAAAAACCCACAGTGACAACATCTAGCAATTAGTGCACTCAAATATCATTTCGAATACGAGTTTATCGAGGCGTGCTGAAAATATATTCTTACTAATACGATTTATTTAGAGTAATTCAATCGAATCATCATCCCCTCTATGATAGTTGTTTTTCGCTCGCTGAGTAATATTATAATTATAAATAGTTAACTAATAAATAAATATATTTCTTATATCTCTTGTTTATGCAATAAATTTCATAGTAATGCAATCTTTAAAAATGTGGGTTTATTCATCATTCTTCTAAATAAAAGCGTGAATAGCCAAGAAAAATAATATCTGCTTTTTTATTTAAAAATATTTACCAAATTCCTTCGATTAGCAAACAAATATGTTTTGCAATTTTTGTTGATGGAAGGCAAACATATTTATGACTCGATCTGAGTAATTGGGTTATTATCTAAACTAAATACGGAAAACTTTAGCTAAGCCTGAATGAGATTTTATAATTTTTGAAATATTGGTATTAAATAGAGAAGTAAGAAATAAAATGTGATTATTCAGAGTTTTTTAAATACTTATATTTACAATTAATAAACATTTAATTTTATAATCTTACAAATTTAATATTAATACTTAAATTGGCTTAACATAACTTGATTACAATATTAATAATCTACTTACGTAACTCGATTATAATACTAATAATCTAGATTATTTATTTATTCTCTTAATGTACTGATTATTTTAATCTAGTAATTCTTATGTAATACATCTGTGAATAAGTCTATTGAAGTATGAAATGTAAAAAAAAATGTTTTTAAGTTGGCTTCACAACAAATTATTCATAAATAATAAAAATAATCGGAATTAGTATATAATTATTGATTGTTTATTACCTTAATTCAGGAAAATTGCCGCTCGCTTTATTGATGACTTGACAAACTATTTTAAAAAAGGTGTGTTCTACTTTTTCTTGTTGTTGTTCCCCGTCTAAAAATCAAAGCTACAATAAAATACAATTTAGCTTATTGTCAAGCAAAAGCAGTTCCCAAAATATTATTGAAGCGACATTATTGGCATATGCTCATTAATATTTAGAATAAAAGTTCTATTATTGAGCGAGTAGTAGAAAAGGGGCCAACAAGGCAGAAATGCTGACGATTTTTTAAAAACAGATATATACAGTTATGTATATATCTGATGTATATATTTATATAATGTAAGTCTAGGCACTTTGTACTACTTGTCACCTTTTGCAGTTTCGCGCTTCGCAAAGCGCCGCAGCTGAACGCAGCAGATTTACGATAACCTGACAATAAATAAGTATAACAGTAAGTAAATATATTTCGAAGTTTATATATTTCTTTAGAGTTATGTGTGTAAATTGTGTATGATTTTGCATGGGGAGCAATACTCAATGGTTGCTTTGTCAATTAAATTGCTGTGACTATGCTGACAATGACGCTGGCAACTTTTCATCATTGTGGGGAAGGGGGCGTGATCAAGCGGAGGGGAAGTTGTAAAAAGCGCAGTGCTGTGATTTCATTCAGAAAGAAACAGCCTGCACTTTTCCGCACACTTACGTACTACAATTGTTGCGCTGATTGTTCGACTTACAAAACGATATAATATAATATATACCACACTATCTGGCAAAAATATTCTTCTATATAATTAGAGAGCTGGCTGACCGCCTGCAACGTTTTGTGATAGTATTACAAAGTGTTTGCTGTTTACAATTCAAATGCAAACACAGAGTGTGTTGTGCTCTCTGCAATTAAGTGCAAATGATGTGAGCGCTAACTGGGCGGTCGGACCCCACAGTAAGTCAGCTCCTCTCTCTCCCTTACTCTCTCGCTCTCCTTGTTGTTGGCTCCCTTTTTGCTGCAAACGATTGAAATATGATCGGCGATCGCATTTACAAACACACAACTGTAATCGCGAACGCGGACGTCGAGTCAAAGTCAAAGACGAAAACGAAGACGAAGGCGAAGACGGATTCAAAGACGAAGACAAAGACGAAGACGAAGTCAGTGCAGTGCAGTGCTTGCAATTCTTAAGTTTAATGTTTGTTGTTGCTGCTTTGGTGGTCTCAATAGCCCATCCGGTCAGTTACTGCGCTAGCGGGGGGGTGGGCCGATATTGGGTGGGGAACGGAGAGCAAGACTCAAAAGTGTTGTCGACGCCCCAGTCACAACTGTTTGCCTACATTGAGATTCCGGTGTGGTGTAAGAATGTCGCGATGGCTTTTGCTTACGACTACAACTATGTGTGTGTGTGTGTGTGTGTGTGTGTGAGTGTGTTGATGTTCATATGAATAAAATTATGATTTTGTGCTTACGAATTTTGCCGTTTACAACGGATCATGCTTAATTGGCAGAATGTGATTCATGGCGTTTTCGCTTTGCACTTTCGCTGCAGTTGCCGTTGTTGCTCTCGTTGTTGTTTTTGCTGTATTCTGTTTTTGTTTTTTTGTCGATTGTGAACAATCGCCTAATGGACGGACGGACGTTTTGTAATCGATTCCGCAGTTCCGCCGCATCGCAATCGCAATCATATCGCCTGGAATCGCGTGTGCTGCCAACGCACACACATAAATATTGATGGCATACAATAATTACCCACAACACACTCACACACTATGTGTGTGTGTGACAACGGATATGTATATATATATATAGATATATGTAATGTGCTCATTTTCACGCAATTAACGGTCGAAATTGTCGCCTCAACTGAAATCGCGATTACTCTGAACGTTGCTGAGTTCTCGTTGTCAAACTCATAAATATGTCATGTTCAATTATAAGCGATTTTAATTGAAAGTAATGAACATTTCTCAAATGCGTTTGCAACGTGCAACGTGCCGCGCATGAAGCATGCAACATTGCACTGCAACCAGTTGATCGACAATTTACTTTAAACTCCAAGTAATTAGTTAATTGTTTACCAAAGTTAACTATTATTAAGTGCTCACTGCGACTTCAACTATTTCTAGATTTTGTTAAGTGTCTCATGTTTTGTCTGACAACATTTCCTCTAGCCAAAAATTTAAAGCCAAACAAATGAAGCAACTTTATTGTCCATTAGCAGCACAAACACAGCTTGAGTAATTTGACAAATAGCTCTCTGACCAAACTTGATGCTTCTACTACTATTCACAGACAAATATGGCAAAAGTTTGTTCTTTAAATCACTTTAGAGTTGAAATTTCACAAATAGCAAATAAATGTATTTTTAGTGCTTTAACCGTTTAAAAGTAGTAATAATGGAGGGTACTTAACAATATCTAAATATTATTTAGGTAAGGCGCAGAGATTGTATTTAAATATAAATGTAACTTTATACTGAAAAAATATTAATAAATTTGTAAAACTTTGTAATGTTAATAAAAATAATTAACGGAATTTACTTCCATTGGAAAAATAAGTAAATTTTAAAGAATAAAAAAGATGTGAAATTAATTAAAATACATAAAATTATAAACATAGCAATTAAAGAAAATATTTATGAAGACTTTCTTTTCAAATTAGTCCAAAATTATTAGAAGTTCTTCAATATTAAGTTTGTGTTCTGTCAATTCATATACGTGATAGAAATGAATATACTTCGTTGACTGTTGGGAATTATCTAGAAACTACAATTTTGTTCATAAAACTGTGAAATATAATTATTATAAAATAGAATCACAATTATTTATTCTCTTCCTCACATATTATCACTAAAGGATATTGAAATAACACCCAGGCAAATCACATCCATAAGTTAATCAATCAATTGATAAATAAAAGGTAACCTTCCCCATTTACGTTATGTTCTATAAATTCCCATAAATTGTCAAAACAAATAGTATTATACAAAAAGTTCTAAATAATTTCATTCTCTCTGAATTATCAAGTTCCCCAGCAAATCACTTTCAATAAAAGTTGCAGGTAAAATTCTTTTCAGAAGCCTTAATGAATCGTCTCACTCACTTTTAAAATTTAAAGAAGTAAATCGAAAAATAGTTTAGCAAATATTTTCGTAACACTTCTTAAGCTATTACCCCATTGCAAACATGAACAGCTAATGAACACATCAATGGCATTTGCTATGGCATCAAATAGTAGTTAGTAAATTTGCAAATTCAACAACTTTTGCCAACTAACTGAAAACTAACAGCGCCAAAGTGATGAACATAGAGGAACGAAACGTTGAAGTTGAAGTCGAAGTAGAAGTTGAAAGCATTTCTCTTTACTAGTATTTGAATAAACATTCAAAGTTCTTTAAGCATTTTGGCATTTACTTACGGCAGGAACTGTAAATATGTATGACTTTTGTTGTTGCTGTTGTTGTTGTTGATGGTTTGCTGCTTATTTTCGAATAGGCCGACGAACGACTTTGAGCAAACATTGTGGAGATGGAGATGGAATGGAAAGTTTGTAGCGTCTGGATTCTTAATTCAACAGAACACGCAAAGTTAATAAATTTCAAAGTGAATATGTTTTCACCAACATGCACTTAGTCCGCTTGAACGGCACAGCGCTCGGACGTTGGACGTGGTCTTGGACAAGGCAACTTGATAAAGAAGAAGAAGAAGCAGCGGTAGATGAAGCAGCAGGCGGCAGTCGACGGGCTGAATGGAAATGTTGCTTGCGGCGTGGCTACATTGTTTGCAACTACAAGTAATTAATTTTACCACTACAAGGTTTTAATGACTTCTAAAAAGTTTTTAGCACTGCTGGATAATCCGGCCCTGGTCCGGCTCTAAGTCAACAAACACCAGACCAGACCAGACCAAACTGCAGAGGAGAATGGGAAGGGGGAGTGTGCAGGGTGTAGCATTGTGTCGTGGGCGTGCCGACAAAGCCTACGACTATTGTGCTACAAGCTTGTAAAAATAAATGCGGACCTAAGGCTGCAGCAAGTGCCAGTCGAACCTGTGCCACACAGACCAACTAACTCCTTCTCTTTCCTCTCTCCTTGTCTCTTTCTAGAGGGCCAACCACAAGGCCAAGTCGTCTCCGTCTCGCCTTGGCCAGATTGAGTCACACAACGTGGACACAACGATGCGGTTTCGGTTTTGTTGATATAATTTGAATTTTAGGGTGTAATTACGGCCATAAATGTATTTGACTTTTACACAACATCTCTTCTACCCCTCTTAGCACTCCCTCTCTCATCCCCTTTCATGGCCACCCAAGCAGCATCGTCTGAGGCATTTTGCAACATTTTTTGGGGCGTTTGCCGTGCGCTTTTTATATGCAACTCTTAACTCTTAACATGCCACAGAAACTGCTAACAAACAAAGTGCCAGCTGAAGCTGTGAACTCAACTCCAGTCCAGTTGAAAGTTATACACTGCGTTTGCCCAGACGGACCTTTTAATTTGCATTTATTGGTGCAGTCATAAAACTGAATGATGCCCAGAATCATAATGATCATGATCTGCTCGACGAACATTGTAAGCAAACAACAAGGAAGCTTTTAAGGGGCGAGTGAACGACTAAATAACACCCTTTCTGTGAGACCTCAAAATCTTCATAAGTACATATTCAAATATCTTGTGAAAATTGAAAAATTTAGACAACATTATATGAAATTAATACTTTAAAAATTAATGCTAAAACATTTAAATGTAAAATAATGAATTGAATTTTGACATAGTAAAGATAAATATATTTATTCTAGCAAACAGATAGCAAATATTAAATATACTATACGATATTTTGCCAATAGCTTCAAATAGTTACCAAGAAATAGGAAAACTAATTAGTAGCAAATCTTATTGTTTGTATTTGTATTGAGATGAACTAATCTTATTTCGTTTAATATAACATAAAGAAGGTTTACTATTTCCATATGTATGTTACATATTAAATAGATCTGCTTTTAAATAGATTAGTCTGCAAAAAAATAAAAAAAAAGTATTGAAAATTCAGTTTCATTTGTTTATAGTTTTATATTCTTATATTAGTTAAATATACATTTTATAAATGCTATTTTAAAATGGGACTTATCTGTTAAGTTCAAACTTTTTAGCATAAACTTTGTGTGCTCTGTGTATTGCAGACTTTATTAACACATTCAATAAATAAATAAATTATATAACTCACATATAAATTATTGTGCATTTTAAATACTGTAAGTGGTAAAGAATTTGAAAAAACCATGTTCATACATTATAAATTTGTTAAGTACTTGCAAATCGCATGCGAATAATCGGGTTATAAAAACTTTTCTTGGCTTAATTCACTAATTTCTGCTTATCGATTCGTTAGTGAAAAGAAAGAACCTGATCAGCCCTAAGGAGTGATTTAGTATAAGTATTTAGTGTAGTAAATACTTCTTGTTTTTTGTTGAATGGGAACGCAGGAGAGAATATCACTGAAGGTGGTTCAAGTGCGTGTCGTGTATTGTCGTGTCTATATCTATGTCGATAATGGGGATACACACATACAATACTCAGATATACTCGGTGCTGTTGTCGTCGATACATGCTCATGCTGGGGCTGCTTTTGGATTGGTTCTCCAGCAGTTAGCCAGGCTTTTGTTTCGCGCGTTTTTCGTGTTGGCAAATGCGGCAAAAGTGGCGACAGCTTCGGCTCTTGTTGCTGTTCCTCTTGCTGTTTGGTTTTGCTCGTTGTTGTCAGCAGCAACAACAAGAGCAGCAGCAGCAGCAGCAGCGAAGGTGGTAGCAAAAAGAGCAGAGAACACACTGAATTATAAACATTTTAAATTGAAATAACGTGTCGCAATTTTTTTGTGTCGCTGCGCTCCTTTGCCACCAAAAACAACAGCAGCAGCAGTAGAGAAAAAACAACAACACCAACTGAGCTTGGCAACTTCAAAAACGTCGTTAACGCTTACCTACCGCGCATTCTGCAATCGAATACGATTGATCTCATACTGTGTTGTTGTTGTCTGTGTGTGTGTACTCTAGAGTGGGTCGCGGGTCGTCAGGCTGGTTAGCAGCAGCAACAACCCCAACAGGAATGACAATAGCAACAGCAGCAGCAGGACAGCAGGCGGACAGACAGACAGACGGACAACAGAAGAGTCGCAGGAAGTTAAAGTTTGGGGGCCTAAGCCATGGTCCCTCATTTCGGCACTGCCTGCCTGTCTATCCGTCTGTCCGCCCGTCTGTCCGCCTGTCTGTTTGTCCGTCTGTCTCTTCGTCTCTTCTCGCGTGTCGCCAGGTCGGTGCCAAGCGGTGGCGGTGGCGGTGGCATAGGTGGCAATGACAATCGCGACCGGATGCTTCAAATCAGATATTGTTTTACTTTGCGCCTTCATTCAACATTTCGGATTTCGATTGTCAGCGTGTCTGTGTCGCAGCTTTGCCTCGTTGTCGTTTTTTTTATTTGTTTTTCCTTTTTTTTTTTTGCTGCTTTTTGTTGCGCTTTTGTCTCCAGCCTTTCAGCCTGCAATTTGAGCAAGTTGCGGATTAAATAAATGTGTCCCGACATCAGCAGCAGCAGCTCTCGATTCTCGATTCCTTGACTGCATTCAAGCTTCTCCTTTCTGCTCAATGAATGAGAAGGCGAAACTGTGGAGCTGAAGTCGTAGATCTAATCGCTTTTAACACCATCACACTGCGCTTGGAATACAATATTTGTTTGCTGATGCGCCGCAGTTTGACAAATTCCAGCCCTTAATTAAAATACAGAGACGAAATCACTGCAGTTCGAGTTGGGAGATGAGGAAGTCAAGAGACTTTAAGATAGAGAGAGGTCAGTTTGAAAGAAGAATAACACTTAAGTGAGATGATGAAGTGCGGGAAGAGGTGAGTTAGTCCAAGATGATGAAATAGGAAAAATAAGGCAAGTTTGGGGAAGTTGAGGAACAATGATAATTTAGCTAGTCCCAGATGGTAAAGAAAGAGAAGTAAGCTAGTCTAAGTGGATGGTGGTTGAAGGAAAAATATATGTCAGCTTTTCCTCTATAATAATAACGACACTTCAGTTCGTACGAAATGATAAAAAAAAAAAACGAAGTAAGCTAGTCTCACATAATAAAAGAGGAAGAGAGGTCCACTAGGCTAAGATATTGAAACAGGAAGAATTAGACATACTCCATGAAGTTTGAGGATTAAGATGTAGAGATATGTAAGCTAGTGAAGTCAGATATTAATGAAGAGGGAGGTAAGCTAACCTAGGAGGTTACAATTCAATTATTTAACAGTCTAGGATTTAACAGACGAGCAAAACTGTAATAGTTACTCTTGAAAGTTAGTTTTTTTTCATAATTAAATAATATTATATAAAATTAAAGACATGTAATTGTAATTTTAATAGAATTAAATTTTAAAGATTGTAAATTGAGTTTCATAATACTAAATTCTTGACTCGTGATAACAATTTTTGTCTAAAATCAGAAGGGTTTAGTCATAGTCCTACTTGTAATTCACTATTGATTAAGTCAGCTAAGAACAAAAATAAGATTATTAAATTACAGAAAGAAAGAGAGAACAGATGGCTTAAAGAATTGAGCTACTCTACTATTATGAATAATGTGTAATGTGTGTTATGAATAATGTCGTTCATTCTGGGATATTGATTTAGTTCCAAATGATAAAGTGATGAGAATCATACTGAAATATTAGCTAGTCTTAGATGATGTTGGGAACGAGGAAGAAGCTGAAAGAGTTAAAGGAAAAAGTGAGCTAGTGTACCATAGCGATGATATAGTAGCAGGCTGCTGGCCTTAGCACTTGAGCCAACTGGGGACTTACCTCGGTTATTGTCTCAATTGAAGCAATGGGCAATGCTTAAGCCAACTTCCGCTTGTCACTTGAACGCACTTGGAATCGGTTCGGACTTGGATTCGGCTGCGTGCGAACTTATCGAGGAATGTCCCGGCTGGGCTTTGGACGCTGATGCTGACTTTGGCTTTCATTCATGAAGCCTCAAATCCCACCGGGAAAATAAGCAGGCAGCGACACAAGACACAAAAAAGTGAAGCAAAAAGCGCAAAAACCAAAGTAAGGCAGCAAGAGTGCGAACCTTTTGTGTCTTGGGCTCTTAACATTTTTGTTTCGGGTGGAAGGCGCAGAAGTGTCAACAAGCCAAATTGACAGGGCATTGGCAATGGCAAACAGCAAACGATTTTGGAGATTTGTCATTGATAAGTTGGCCGAGTTGGCCAGACTGCGACTCAGAAGCGAGTGAGAAAGCAAAAGGGAGGCAGACTTTTCGCAGAATTGAGCTTCGAGAATTTCAGCGATGAGACAAGCAAAAGGGTGGCTGCGACTTCACATCCAGTTCAACATCGATTTCGACTCCGACTCCGACTTCCACTTCGGCTGCGAGTTGGATTTCTGTGTGTGGTTTTTCTTCTCAACATTTGACTTTTGGCGTGCGGAGCAAATTAATTCACACCTTGCCAATCCATTGTTGAACGACAAGACGTACATACATATGCAAATTGTTTCTTACGAATCAGCCTCAGCTCCCCTCTTACTCTCTTTCTCTCGCTGCCCAATTGATTGCCGACCAAAAGTGGCAAACAGCATTTTGGCAAGCTGCTGGTACAAATAACTCCTCGTGTTCCACGAACACACATCTTTAGCTTAGAGTGTGGCCAAGAAGGGGAAAAGGAAAGGTAAAGGGGCAAGCAGTAATCAGAGATATAGATACAAAGTACGAGCTGTAGAAAGCAGCAATGACTTGATGACGATATTCATTTCGTAGGCAGCTCAGCAACTGCGTATAATAAATTACAAACAAAATATGCTCATGTCTTCGTGAGTAGACAAAAAGTGGCACACACTTTGTGGCTACCACACGACCCATTCAATCGACAACAACAACAACATCAGCAACAACAACAACACGGACAACGACAAAAAGAGCCTCATTGGAACATTACAATAATATTATGTCAGTAATTCGGCCCGAGACGGACTGATGTGTACTCGTAGTAGTACATGTACACGTTCCATCGATATTGACTCCGCTTCCCCACTCCACATTCCTCCCACTCCACAGCCACTTCCCGATTCCCAGCTACCAACTATAGCTCTTACCTCTCAGCACAGACACGGAGAGAAATAATTAATGTATTTTGATTTGAAACTAACAGCATTAAAAGATAAGTTTTGATAAATTATTTGATTTAGTAGTATTATTACTTATTTTGTTGTGCTACATTTTAGAAAATAAGCTTACTAGCATATAAAACTATGAGTACTATCTAATGGGCCATCAATACAATTTTTACTTACCATTTTAAGATTAGATTTTACATTAAGTATTAAAATATATCTTTTCATTATTTTTAATTTTTATACTCGAATTTAAAATGAGACAACTTAAGGAAATAATTTATTAAAACAAAATTATATAATAGACTAATACAACAGAAAATGGTATTTAATATAAGAATCTAAAAAAAATTAATTCGAAATGCATATATAAAACTTAAAAATATATGATTCATTTGATTGTGTTTTCAAATATATTATTGATTTTATTTAGTATACATATTTGTTGATAACAAAGTTTAACAAGTTTTGTTTTTAATGATCTCTATAAAAATCCAAATTTTTATCAAGACTTTAAAATAAATATTTCGGCATTTTATTTATTTCATTTTTATTAATTCATAGATGATATTCTCATCTGAAATCTATGTCGAAATTAGCAGAATAAAATTTTCACTTAATGAAATTTATCGCCTTGATTTTATTTCATCCTTATTTCGCTCAGTGTAGCTGGCAGCTAACCGGTCCGCGTCGCGTCGGCGTTGGAAACAAAACTATCGATTCAGATATGTATGCAAAGTGTTGGAGACCGCGACGACGGCTGCTTTGTAGAGACATTTGGCTCTCCCCCGCCCCCTCCTCACTTTCCCCCACACTCTCCAGGCCAGGCTAGTCCGGGCAAGAGCAGAGCAGAGAGAAGGCAGGGCCAAGCAAAGCAAAGCAAGGCAAAGTCAAGCCATGGCAGGCCAGGGCAGGCACTTTAAAGCCCGAACATTGTGTGGGGTCAAAAAAATAATTAATTTAAAATTCCCGCAACGCACACCGAAACGACACATTGAAAGCTCTTAAAGTCCCAAATTACGACCATTGTACCACAAACAACAGCAGCAACAACAGCCACAACAACAACAACAGCGAAATGAAACTGAAACAAATGAAAGAGACACAGAGTCGGAAAACAACAATATTTCTGACACATTTGCTGTTTGTCGTAATGCGATTGTCAAACTGAATGCGACGACAACCAAATTCGGTAGTTCGATTAAACTATGGAATGTGAAACAACAACCGCATATTGCTCCATAAAAGTGCACACGTCGTATACGTAATTTGACCAAAAGCGTATGAAAATCACAATTTAAACACATTTTAGCTGTCGACTTTTATGTTGTGTGATTTACATAAGTTTAAAATGAAATAAAATTATTATTAATATACAAAAAGCCAAAGTAATTCCTAATCTTATATTGATCGTAATTTTAAAGAGAAATATTATTATTTCTTTTTTTTTGTTTGAAAATTAACTGACTTTAAATATTCTAAGATAATTTAATATAACATATTCTTCACAACTGGAGAAAATAATTTAATATATGTATGAAAACCAGGATTTTTAATAAAATATATATTATATTAATAATTAAGCTGAAATTGAGTTTCCAAACAATTTTCATCATTTAATTATATTCTTTCTTTTATTTTAATCTTTACAAAATCAGCATTTAATATTCAATAATAGAAATCTTTAATCATCACTAATTATCCATGATCTTTACTTTTTTTAAACTCTTCAATATATTAGTCAATATATACTTTTGATACTCTATCTTGTTGAATTAGTTCTGCAATCAAGAAACTCTAATCTATTAGATCTTAAGATTGATCGTGATTATGATTGCCATAAATGCAGCTAGTTAAAGCTGTCGAGCAAAAAGAGTAAGTGGTAAAGTGTATTATAGTGAGTGCCAGTTAGCTGAAGGAATGTTGGGGAAGTATTCAATTAAGTTGAAACGAACGAAATGGGAAGAAGTCTGTGCGCATGTTTGATAAACACAACTCGTAAATCATCGCCGTAAAAGAAAGAGAGAGAGAGAGATAGAGATAGAGACAGCGATCCCTTGAAGTACCGCTGACGTTTGCCACGTTGCAAGGCAGGTGCGGAAAATTACTTTTTATATGCTACCTTTTAGTGGTTTATTATGACAAAACAAACGCGAGGCAAGACGACGAGCTGCTGCTGCTGCTGCTGATGAAGATGAGGCGACGGCTCATGCGCGGCGGGCCAAAAAAAACTGGTAACTGGGCACAAGACATTGGTAAGACCGACGAACCGACAGTAGCGTTATACACTCGCTTGTGTAGCGAGCAGAGTCGAGCGCCAGGTTTGCCGATAAAGACGACCGAGGAGGAGTCGGAGGTGGACAGAAACGCTATAAGCGCTATAAACATAATAAAAGAGCTATAAAAGTGTCCCAAAACGAAACAACAACCGCTAGCTGAACAACATAAATCATCAAATTGTTAGGAAGATCCATTATGGCCCATTACGGACACCAGCAAACAAAACGCGACCTCCAGCTGACCAAGCGAAAGGGAAAGGGAAAGGTTAAGCGGGTTGACGGGCTTGGAGAAAGACAGATAAAGACTGAGTGAAAGAGACAGAGAGGCAGCAGCATTATTAAAATGCCGTTTTGCTTAATTTTATTTTATTGTTTTTAAGAAATTTCAGCCACGAATACCAAACGAGCCTACAACACTCCACAGAAATGAGACCAGCAACTGTTCCTCTAATCGGGTGGTCGACCAAACAGCAGCAGACAGAGGGAGACACACAAAGTGCGGGGGAGAAAGAGAGAGAGAGTGCGAGAGGTGGCAGCGCTAACGAGCACAATGAAAAGCAAGCAAATTCAAATTTATGAATGTGAATGAGAGATACGCTAAAGATACGAAATACGAATACGATCCCAGGTTCCAACACCGACTTCGACTTCAACTTCAACTTCGACTCCAACAACCAACTCCAAAGATGGTCGCTGACCGGGTGTGCAACGTTCTGAGTTCTCTTTGGTCTGGTGTCTCTTCTGTTCTGTTCGGTTGTCCACATCGCGGCGATTCCTTGGAAGTGGAAATGAGTAATTTTTTTCAATTTTCACATTTTCCTCTCTTGCTTTTAAATTAGATTGGAAGGCGTTGATAATGGTAGTAAAGATGCAGATAAACGTAATGCGTGTCATGAAGGCTACCGTTTACCTCACCCACCAACAACAAATATTCTTATGAACAATGAAAAAATTAATAAGCCTAATGGTCATCTTGATGGAAAGGTAACTTTTTCTGTTTTTTACTTTTGCCGGAACTGAATACATATGCATACGAGTATGGGAGGTCATAAAATGATATAATGAGTTGACAAGTTTACAGTTTTTCTTTCACTTTATTTACTGTCAGATCCTTGAGGTAGTATAATACAAAATTGATATTAATGTTTTTAACAGATGATATCGGCTAACTATTAAAGAGTTTATGGGAAGTATCTTTTTCGAAGAAGTTCTTGATGATTATGAATATAAATATTCTAATGTTTATAATTGGTCTCTTTCGATTATTGAGAAATTTATATTGGATGACTATATCAAAAAAAGTTGTGGAGTAAAATTTAATAATATATTAAGTTTATTGTTGAATTGTTGATTCTAATATACTATGATTCTATAATCTAATAATATAAGTTATAGTTTTCAAAAGTTTAATTTTATTAATTTTTATCAAAAAGTATTAGATAAATCATATACCAATATATTATATGTTCATATGACTTTAACCAAATTAAAATTGATTTCATTATATTGTGTAATAGATTTTTACAAAAACAAATATATATTAAATTCAAAAATCCAAATATTTCAATACTTATATACAATACCTAAATATTTAATCTTTATATTTTCAGTTCTAATATTCTAAATATCTATGAGAAATATTTAAAAAGAAAACGATTTAAATTTTCTGTTGTCATACAATTGTAATAATGTTTAATGTTTAAAAATTTGAAATTATATTAATATGTTATATAATTTCTGAAGAACCTGTGCCATATTTTATCACCTGACTAACACAAGACAACACTTCAGTTGGTTATAAAGTTAATGCTCAATCGATGTACTCTCTGCAATTCTACATCTTAAATAGCTCCATAGAAGTTCGGTTTAGGCGCGGCAGTTCTTTGAAAATCATTTGGACCCGAACCCCGAAATGCTTATCTGGAGTTCATCTATGCTAAGCACTCATTGGGCCGTCGTCATAGTGTCTGCTGGAACGGCTTCTGTCCCGACACCCGACGTCTCCACACCGTGACGTTCACCGGGAGGTCTTCGAACATAGAGGAGGATTGAGAATGGAGTACGAAGAGCGGGGAGAGAGATAGAGAGGGGGTTTGGTATGGTGATGGCTGGTGCGTAGATGGTTAGAGATTGTTAAATGATACTCAAACAGCAATTTGGAATTTATTTGATGCGATATTAATCGCCATCTAAGGGTTACACATTGTTGTGAGAACACACCTTGCCTTCCCTTTGTTCTTTCATCTGCCTCTTGTTGCTCTTGTTGTCTGTTTGTTTGTTTGCTCGGAGATATCGTTAATTCGACTTATATGCGTACTCTGCGTTCCTACAGTGATCATGTCAATCCTCTGAGATTCCAGCTTAAATTCCGAAATTGCCTTACACCTTTTTGTAGGCATGCTCGCATTGTACGAGGAATTGTAGTAGCCCAGATCTTAAATTGTTTTCTTTTTATTCTCGCACCTTCTTTTCTCTTTGATCTACTCTTAATGGCTTAAAGGAACTTGTTATAATTTGGTTGCCATACTTGGAAACTACATGGTACTTAGAAATATATTTAATTTTAAATCATCAAAGTTTTCTATTTGTTTTTTTTTTAAATAATTTACGATAATTTTTTTCTAAAATTATCTTTATTTGCAGCTGTTGCATTACTTGGAAATTACACAAATACCTGAAATATAGCTTTTGTTATATTTTACAATTTCGTTCTATAAAACAAATTATATTTAAATAAACCTTTAAATTTCCAATTTATGGTTTTTCACCTTTAACCCTTTATATGGAGTAGCTTTATGCTTCAATAAAAGAAATAATTGCTTCACTAATTTTCACTTAAATTAAAAGGTAATTTTAGCGCTTAATGGCAAATATTATAATAAAATGTACGTTATATTGATGTAAACTGACTAATGAAACTATTAAATATATTATGAATTTAAATATTTTGTTTACTGTACTAAAACCATTGCAAAAAAATGCATTTATGTTAAATGAATTTTTGAAATATATAAACTTTAATTTTGAACCCAAGCGTATTTGATGTATTTGTGCAACATACCGTTTATCCTTAATAAAAGGGTAAAAAATCAAAAATTGGGAAAACGAAAAGAAAGTGTATTTTTTATTTTTTCGTATTTATCTAATAACAAAAACCGCATCAAAATCGGAGTTTATGCCATATAAAGGGTTAAGAATGAATTCTTCAAAGCAAACATTGTTGTTGAACATTTTACCAAACAACAAAGTATTCAATTTTCGCCATAATACGTTTCTATGACAGAATTTGCGTATAAGTTTGTATTAATCGGATTATCAAAGGGTGATTACCCTTACCCCTTGCGTAAGTATCGAGAAACTAGCGTAAAGTACTAAAAATGTGATTAATTCACCTTACAATATTGCATGCAAAACAGGAAAACAGCTGTTTACACTGTTTGAGCGGGTTCATAGAGGGGAATATTTAAATATTGATGCATTGCGTTGTTGCGTCTGATATACGGATATAGTATGCAACAAATGGCTAATGGATGGGTCACATTCAGTGCGTAATCGGTTCATTTGACAGCAGTCAAATGTCTAACAAATTGTGAGCGACAAGCGGACAGTGAAACCGACAGACAATGAATCAGTTGATAGCTTTAATGAGTGTGCATTTTTAATATTCACTGGTTCTCTGTTCACATGCTCGTTGTTTCACTGTTCACTATTCAGTGTTCGGTGTTCAGTGTTCAGTGTTCGGTGTTCGGTGTTCACTGTTCTTGCTATTTAAATGAACACATGTTCCTTCATTGCCTGTGGACAATTTTGCATATCCAGCAAGCGCAACCGCTGGGCGCCATTGACAATTCATGGGGTATGGCAACAGTAACTATGCAAACCAGCGAGTGTGTATGTATGTGTGTGATAACTACACACACATATTTGGGAACACATGTCAACATTCCATGAACACATGTACCAAACATACACACACACACACACACATACACACACATACTGGGAGCATAACTGCAGATCTGTTGTAGTGTGCATTGTGGGCGGCGTTGCCGAACTTCAAAATAGACTCTATGCAGTGGGTGGTCTCAATTAATTAATTGCCTTTGCCAGCCTAGGCGAGTGTGTAAGTGTGAGTGTGAGTGTGAGTGTGTGCCATTTGGGCAAACTGCAATTAAAACACTTACTGGCAAATGTGTCTGCATTGTGCGTGTGTAAGTGCGTGTATGTGTGCGTGCCTGTGTAGAGATGTGTGTGCGTGTTGAAATAATGGTGTGCGAACACAAACACTGCGCCAGAGGCAAGAGGTCGCCACTCTACACAAATAGTTTGTGACCTTTTGGTTGTTTTACAAACAAGCCCCAAACAGTTGGCGTCGCCGTCGTCGTCGTCTGTCCGCGTTTCGCGCCTCAATGTCACACGGCCGTTTCTCGCAGTTCAGTTCATTTTGTTGTTTCAGTTCATGTTGTTTCATTTATCGTTGTTGTGGTTGTTGTTGTTTTTGTTGATGCTCGCAAAAGACGCAGCTCTGCCTCTGCCTCAGTCGCTGTCGCTGCTGACGTCGCGCCGTCACCGGTGTTTGGAATTGCAAATTGCCATCGGCGCGTCGCATCGTTGAGCCCAGGCCCATTTTAATTGTTTACATTTTATTTTGCTTTCAGCGCTTATAATTATTAATTTCACTTGGCACTCGCCACTGTACTTGTCCCTTCCCCCACATCTCCCTTAGTCACTCCTCCCATTCATCATCAAGTTTTCATCGTCGTTGCGTCGCCATCATCTCGCGTCTCGCTTGTGTCTCTCTGTCTGCGTCTTCATCTCTCGCTCTACTGCTTGTGGGTGTTGTGTTATTGGCTTTTGCGAATGCAGCAGAAAATGAATGCAAGCAAAGCTGAAGAGAAGCAGAAGCAGCAGAAGAAGAAGAAGCAGCACAGTGGGAGAGATGCCAGCACAGCCATTTACACCATTCGCTTGGTGGAGAGCTTGAAGCTTGTGCTAAGCAAAAGCAATAAACAAGTTTGTTTATGAAATGATAACCGAGATCTTTATACACTCACTTTCAAGCAATTGTGTGAAGAATAGGCGAAATATTTATGCAAGTTAGCACAGCAAAATATAAATTTAAATTTACTGAAAAAATAAAATAAAATATCGTTATTGTAATATAACAAAAAAATGTATTCTTTGGATTATTTTATTTACTTTACACTCTTCTTTAAAAACCTACCAATCCTTATCGTTCTTTTGATCCATATAATATAATAATAAGTTCCGTATTTTATTATATTCTTTTCTTACTCTATATATTATCAAATCATCATATTACAACATTAGTTTTTTTTTTTTTTTTTAATTTATCAGCAAGCGTTTCTGAACATTTCCAAGCTCTGCACTTCCTACTTATTAGCACGAGGCTCTTCTATTTAGCTTATCTACACCTACATATAATACCACATTTTATTATGCATCCATAGTTATGATTAGGTTTTCTAGGGTATGTAAACGCCAGATACATACAGAATTCTTCTCAATGGTATTTGCATTTGTACTGGAAGTCTACACAGTTGGAGGCAATGTCGCTGTTTCGCTATTTCTTTATTCATTGTAGCGTCTATGCACGCGACCCGCACTCTGACTAAAGCTCTGTGACTCATAATCAGACGAACTACTCTAAAAAGCGGCGGCGGTTGCAAAGAAGAAGAGCAGATTGTCTACACGAAACTGAGTATCACACCGTTAGCAAAAATCGTACTTATATAGCATAGTCTATGTATATTCTATGCATATCGCCTGTGCCAAATAGATAGCAATACTTCTTCAGCTATGTGAAACTCAGTGAATTTGAAATCTGAACATGTTATACGTGTGCACTCTACATGTTTAAGCCGCAACTAAAGTGATAATTGCTTAGCTCATTATTAGCTTTTGGCGTGAGATGTTCTCGGCAGGGAAGAAACACGATTGCCTTATATAAGTAAGTAAGTAAGTAGACCTCTAGACTCACATATATTATTGTTTATTCTTGTTCATGTATGTCAATGTGGGATAAGTTACTTATCGTGTCGTGACTATACTTAAGTCTGACTTATCCATGTTTCCGCAGCTTTCAAATCCAAATTGATTAACATTTTGTGCATCGCTGAAGATAAAAGAGAATATGTTTAAGTTTTTTGAAAAAGTAATTAATTTATTTTAATTCCCTATTTAGTAAAAAACTTGATTCAGTTTAGAGTAAGCTTGATTTTTTATTAAGAAATTATTCGCTGTTTATAATTTGCATTAAGCTGTTTGGCAATTAATTTACATGTCTTCTTTATACAGTCTTCCCATCAATGTACATCATGTCTCATCAAATCTAATTGCCAATTATTATAGTTCAATAAAACTTTTATGACTTTTAAGCGACTTCTCCTACATACGTAGAACATATCATTATTTTTTATAAATCAATTAATCTTTTTATTTGCAATCAAAGCTAATTTATGACAATTTGCATCACAACTGTTTTATAGTTTTTATTGTGAATCTATTTGTCTTGATACGAAAATTGTTATATAGTTTTATCGGTGAAATAAATCCCTGACTTGAATATGTGGTTTTTCTAAAGTTTTTTCTTTCATTTAAATTACTTCCTGTTCAGGAGTATTAAAATACTTTATTAAAAAGTGTGAATCTTTGTGAATAGAAAACTAAAATGAGAAAATAATAAAATGTAATCAATCAATTTTTCAAATTTGTAATAAATTATTGATCATTTTTGGAAAAGAAAAAAATAATAAAAGTTTATTTTTGTATACATATAACATAAATCTATTTATAATATGTTGAATTAAATAATATAATATATAACAAATATAATTTGTTAAGGGTTTGATTCGAAATTTTCATATTTATTAATTTTCATTATTATTTTAATGACTTCATCAGGTAGCAAATGAAATGATTCTACCTCTTTGAGAGCATGTGCAACAAAGTATTATAAGATCTAAAAAATGTTGAAAAGAATCAAAAATGTGTTTGGATCTAGAGATGACAGACAAGATTTGAATAGCCTTTTGAGTAGAAAGAATGGGGAACATGGAATGTTATGCTCATGCGCATGTTGCTCTTTCTCTGACTCTGTCTCCGTCTCCGGCTTCGACTTTGGCCCCTAGGCTCTGACTCTGCTTCTGTCCCTGCCCCTGTCTCTGTCTCTGCTCGGGTGTCGTACGTGATGACAGTGTGGTTGCTTAGATTTGGGAGGAAAACATGTGTAGCTCAATTGTTAATGTGAATGTCGGATTGTATGGTAAGAGAGCGTTTCAAACCGTTGCCGTCCTGCATGCGAATTAGAAATTAATTCGCCCTTGAATGAATATTTAAGTAGAGTCATTGAATCAGCTTGCGTTTGCCGCGTGTGCAACTGCATTTGTGTGTCCATTAAGAAATGCGAGTAGTGCCAATCGTCAATGATTTATACAACCTTTTTACAAAAAAAGGTCTTCCCCCCTTCTGCTTCCTCTCTCTCTCTTTTGGTCGCCAACTGTCAATTCGACGATCGCATTCCTGAAGCTTTTGTTCTACAGTTTTTAGCGTAACGCATTTGCTGTCAACCGCATTAAATTTAGCTTCTATGAATTTTCCGTTCCCACGACATTTCACAAGTGGGAAGAGTTCAGTTCAGTTCAGTTCAGTTGAAGCACCTGGGGCATCCCGAGTGCCTAAATCAACCGGCAAACGCAACTCAACCATTTGGCAATTAACAATTTTATTTCTATGAGCCACAAACAATGTTTACCGCTGCCAAGTTGCCACTCTTTCAGTAGCTGCGAGCTGGGAGCTGGAGCTGGAGCAGACTGGCGCGCGTTACGCCTCCATTACACCTTGTTGCAGTTGTTACGCCGTAATTTTATGTCTTTTCTCGGAACAAAGTCATACAAAACGGCGCGGAACTGCCTGCCATTCAAAGACACCCTGAGAGACCCCCTGACTTAACTTGACTTCACTTCACTTCGCATCACATCACATCAGTTTACTTCTCCAGCACCAACTCCAACTCCAACTTCAACTCCAACTCTTACTTTGACTTTGACGATGTCGAGGCGATAATTGCGTGTTTAACTTAACGTTCTTCTTGCTCTTGATAAGCGCACTGATCTTTGAAGACGCAGTCACAGACGAAGACGAAGACGAATGCGAACACGGGACAAACCTCTAATCAAACCCCTTTTTTGACGGCTAGTATAACACCTTTTTATCTCTGATTGTAGCCCGTTGTCAATTGGTTGTTGCCGACAGCAAACCAAATTCATTCCAAGTAATGGAGTTAGAAGTTTGCTTTCTGAAATTATTTTTATTTGTTTTCATTTCAGAAATTCTTATATTTAACATTATTCTATTAGTAATGAAATTAGCGAGTATTATCCTTAGCAGATCCCAAATAGTATATGTAATTTCAACCTCATATGAATTTGTGCGATAAATTGGCATTTTTCTTAGTTATCAGAGAGTTATCAGAGAATTATCTTTACAATGTTTAGGTAGAAAAGATGCATAGTAAAATGTAAATACAGGAAAGCATGCTAAGAAAATGTAATGTTAAATTAAAGTTGCCTTTGTCTGAACTCTAGAATATAAATTAATGATCAATTACTATATATTTAAAAACCTATTCACTAAATAAGATCTTATTATGAAAGTAAAAACATATTAATAATTATACTGACCATATAAATATGATAAATATTGTATGAAAATTAATAAATGTTTAAAGCAAATAACTGATTTTTAAATTTATTACAATTAGTTCGGAATAAATCTTTCAAAATAAGAGTTTAATTCCTTACATTGCCCTATAATTTGAAAAGTTACAATGTTTTCGTTAATGTATCTTAAGATACGGTTTAAACATTTTAATCATAATTGGGAAAAAATATTCTGCTTTCTTATGGCACATCATATCCACTCGAAATAATAATAATAAATGTAAACAGTAATAATAAAAAAGATAGAAAATTTGAGATAAATTCTTTACGAAATAACAATAAAATCATAATTGGGAAATTACAGTGGCTTCTTTATGGCATTACTCAGGCACATTAGTCATAATAGAACTTCCGAGAATATTACAACATGTTTAATAAAAAGTAACAGTTTCACATCCGAGTTGTACAACACCAAAGAAGGAGTACTATAAGTTACTCACCTGTTCAGCACTCCCTCAAAAGGGCTTCCCTAAGTAGGCACTATAGACACCTGGCGCAGGTGCTGTTTAAGGGCAAAGAGCTCAGCTCAGCTGAGTACAATGTGACTGTGTGTATCGTAAGGTGATTGGATGTGATGTGCGTACATGTGATTTGTGCTAAATACTCGGAACATGGCCAAATGCGTAGCTGTTGCTATTTGTGTGTGGATGAACGATTAATCATTGGCCAGCAAGCGTTTAGTAGCTTGATTGTTTGATTGCACGATTGCTTTGATTGTTTGTCCCACAAATTTGCATAGCCTATTGTGCGAGCATACGCATTGTCATTCTCCGTCTAAAAATGGCAGAGCGAGGCGAAGAGAAGGAGAAGGAGAAGTTGGGGAGCTGGGCGCCGCATTTTGTCGGCTTGGACATTGGATTGTGCGTCATATGGCATCGTATGGATTGCGAGTCTTGCATACATATGCCGCACCTGCGCCTCCATGCCAAATCCAGAAGTCAAAGCCAAAGAAGGCGTTTTTTTAATTGCGTCGACATGCCCGAACTACCAATGAGACTTTTGTTGTCATCGCCTAGAGTTGAGCTGAGCTGAGTTGAGTTGAGCAACTGCCTGTCTATCCGTCTTTCTGTCTCTCCGTCCATCTACCCGATGCCCAGATAGCGATAGCGATAGCTAAAGCGTCGTCGTCGTCGTAGTTGTCGTTGTCGTGCGCAAAAAGTGGCAGCCACATGTGCGATAATCCACTTTCGAGTACATCCATCCATACATCGAGTACTCGACTAGTTTGGTGGCAAGGCATACATGCCTTGACTAGGCGTCGTCATCGTCGTTGTCGACAAAAGCCGTCTAAATATTTGTCCTGCTTATTATAGCTCTTGTTGTCGAGGGACCAAGAACAACAACTGCATAACTGCCTAACTGTGGCAGCTTCTTAGCTTGTGTCTATTGTTATACTCGCTACTCGGAGTGAAGAGGGGTATGCCAATTTGGTGACAGGAGAAAAGGCAAAAGAAGCATCTTAAAAATAACATAATTATTAATTAATTTCAATAAGCGTAAACTGTCCTGTAAACAAAGCCATATCTGTCTGCCTGTGTGTCCGTCTAAAAAAACAACTTGATCTTAAAGGTTCTTAAAGCTTGAACTACCAAATTTGTTGACAATACTTGTGGAGGTCCTAGATAATTAAAGAAGAAGAAGAAAGAGAATAATCAAATTCCCAATGTCTGATAAAAACGAAATTTGATATTAATGAGTTTAGAAATTATTTCAGATACAGTAAAAATTAGGAGCTTCTTAGTATCTTAGAGTCAAGCTCATACGAATGTATCTTTAATTTTAATTTGGTAAATTATGATATTATGTTTAAAAATTGTTTAAGATAATATAATATATTAATTATTATTATATACTTTAGGTGCATCTATATCAGCTTACCTTCTTTGGCCTAAAAACTCATTTGTATAAAAATTATTGAACAGCGAGTATCTCAAAGTCGAGCACACGTTGCAATTGCAGCTTAACTAAGTGTGAAACCAAGTATCTATAGAAATTTAAATTTACATTTTAAAAACGATCTCAGGTGCATCTAATTTAATAAGTGTCTTAAGTCAAAACTAATCTTTCAGTACAGCGAGCATTTCAAAGTCGAGCACACTCGACGACTGTAACTTTCCTACTTGTTGCTGTTGTTGGCGATGTACTCACGCTCGACCATTTATGGGTCGCATTGTTCTCGTATTACCAGACCAGTTATATGTAGGGGCAACCAATCAGCGGCTCGTCTTTAAAAGCTGGCACCATTTCAAATATTTGCGCAGCCGCCATCAACAAGCGTTCGATCGATCCATCGAGATGGATGCATGGACGGATGGTTGGATGGATGGACGAATGGATGGATGGATGGATGGTTTAAGATTCCATTACGAGTCCGAGTATGACATTCGACACTGTTTGCCTGTTTGCCTGTTTGCTCACATTTAACGGATTACTGCGCTTCGTTTTGACGGAAACTAGCCAAGATCGCACTTTGCTTTGCTTTTGGCAAACAACAAACAGCAGTTGAAGCCGTTGACGGGGGGAAAACAGACAAACAGCAGCTTCTCTCTCTTTCAAGCGATCATCATCTGCAGCTCAGCAACATCTGTAGAATGTGTAGAGACAGCAGCTCACTTTCTTCTCTCTCTCTCTCTCTCTTTCTCTCTCTCTCTCTCTCTATGTTGTTGTGGATCTGCATCTGTGTTTAACAAATAGAAATCAATGGCCGCCTCAGTCCATGGATCAATGGGAATGTTATAATCATGCCAATCCTCGCTTGCTGTGTTCCGACTCATTGGTTGGCCAAGGCAAATACAAACTAGTATTCAAATACCGACAACGGCAACGACAACTGCCGCTGTATACCCTGTAAAATGTGGAAAAGAAAGGATATAATAGGTGCGCAAAGAAATTGCTGTTATTTCAAAGAAAGTAAAAAAAGATTTAGAAGTAAAATTTACTACTTACAATCTACTTTAATAAGTTCAAATATTTGGGCTTTTCGTCTGTATGTTGCTTTTGTATATTATTATTATTGTATTGGTAAGTTGAAAATATATTTGATAAGTGAAACACTTCTTAACATATCGCCTTGAAATTATTGTATATTAGTATAAAATTTGATGTCAATATTCCAATACAGAATGAAAAATTAAAAAAAAACCCTATACCTCTAAAAAAAACATGTAACAATACATAACATTAGATAATTTGGAAAGATGCAAATTTTACGTATGATAAATTTCGAATATTATTTATACATGTAAATATATTTTTTGTAAAATAGTAAAATATTATCGAAAGTTTTAAGCTAATACAATTAAATCATTTATATAAACCTCTTTTTTTCTTTTTATGCTTGTATAAACCTTCCTACACCTGTTGCAGTATTTCCTCTTTATTTACAGGGTATACCGACGTCACGCACACTCAGCCAGCGTTTGTTCACTTGCTGTTTGCTGTTGTTGAAACTGTCAGCGCTGTTTTGCTATTACCTCCTTTTATCATTTGTCTTATTTACTCATTCGCTCTGGGTGTTGTGCATGGCCAGAGATCTAAGCCATGAGCCAAGAGCCAAGAGCTGGCTAAGTTGAGGCTAGGCCACTTGGCCAGATCGATTTGCATAGCGGCAAGTGGCAGTGCAACACTGCAACGCTGTTGCACTGTGGATCGCGGCACATTAGTCGTGCCTCTTGGCGACACAAGAGTCCCGGAGCCGACTTGTTGTCGTTGTCGTTGTAGTTGTATTTGCTTGTTGTTGTTGCTGTTGTTGTCGTTGCCGATTCCCGCTTGCAAAACAGATGCCGCTTGGTTTATTTAGTGCGCGTGCGCATGCGCATGGCCCATCAGCCTTGCAACCAAGACCCGGACAACCGGAGACATTGCCACAAAACGCCGGCGACAGCGAAAGAGAGAGAGAGAGAGCGAGTGAGCGAGTGAGCGAGCGAGTTGCATTGCGGCAACTGGCAAAGGAATGCTTGAAATGTTTAGGCCAAGTTGGGATTACTGGCGTCCAAACATCGGTCGACATCAAAGAGTTGCCAACATTTGATGGTAATTGCCGCTAAACGATTTTCAATGTTAGCTTGTAAAAACGTTAACATTTTTAATTTGTGTTATATACTCACGGACAGCTGCTCTTACTCTCCAGCCAACTCGCCATTCATTCGTATCTACATAAGTATCTAAATATATCTGGCAGGCTCACACACTCACTGTCTGACTGCTGCCTGCCACATGCAACTGCAACGGCAACGGCAACCAAAAAGATCTTGAGCCATAATTTCCGTTTCTCATCAAGTGGCGACTTCGTTCAGTACGCGGACTTTACCCACCGCAGCCATCAACCGCCTGCAATCTGAATGAAAAGCACATTTAAAACGTGCTTTAAGATATCCCAGTTGTTCATACATTTTCTACACTTCAGTATCAGTTTTATTGGCCATATTTACTGTAAGCCGCCGCTTGTCATACTCATGAATGATGGACGCTGTTTAGATTCAAGTTAGTTATAATACTCCAACCGGAAGTCTTCTTGGCGTAAAGATACATTTATTATTCTGGTTGATATTAAAGAGGGAAGAGAATCTTTTCAAGTGAATTGAAAAAGATGAAGTGTTGTCTAGTTTAGTATTTTATCTAACGCATTTATAATAACTAGAAATATATTCGTAAGAAATTCACTATGCAAAAAGCTTCATAATAAAATGAATTTATTTTGTATTCTTTCAACTTTTTATTTTTTTATTATGAAACATAAATTCACTGTCATTTAAACGTGTTATTCAGTTAGATATCGATTCAAATTGTTTTTCAGTTCAACAATTGATTGAATATCTGCATGTTTAATAACGGATTCAATTCTTTAACTCTTTAAGTGTATTACTGAACAATAGTAAAAGAGGTTGTTCATAGTCATAAAAAGGAATACAAAATGTTGAGCCATTATGTATGCAAGCAGCAAGCTGCAGCAATAAATTTTATTGCCGCTTGCAAATTAAATGTTTGAGCACTAAAGATGTGTTCATATTACATTTTATTGTTTATCAAATTTTATATATTTTGCATAATCATATTAACAATAAATCATTAAATTCTACGTTGCAAATTCAGTGGCATAAAAACGGCATTAACAATTCTTTTGAAATTTCTTTTTATAGGTTTAAGATCACAAAGAAAAAAAGATTTACCGTCTTTAATTTCATATTTGTACTACTAAAAATAAAAAAGTGAATAAATAAAGAAATGAATAAAAATTAAAATACTAAGTAAAACTTTTTATTTCTGCAATTTTTGATAAAAATAAATAAAAAAGTAAAAATAATAATTAAATAAAAAATTCAACTTGGGGAAATG
Organism: Drosophila albomicans; assembly: GCF_009650485.2. Taxonomy (NCBI): domain Eukaryota; kingdom Metazoa; phylum Arthropoda; class Insecta; order Diptera; family Drosophilidae; genus Drosophila; species Drosophila albomicans. The sequence goes on along the minus strand of NC_047629.2, from coordinate 36,998,933 downwards.
AATTGTCGTAAATAAAAAAGGATCAATAGTATAAATTCCAGCTGCACTTTTTGGCCTTAAAGATAAAAAGCGTGTTGCTGTTTGCATTTTGCGATTAAAGCATATAAACTTGTAATTAATGAAAATAATAGCGATAATAATCAAGAATGTATACACCACAAGTTAATCGTCCAGGAAACAAGATCTACAGGTTTTTCAAGAGATCATCGAGTCTGGCAGAGGCAGTGGCATGGCAGCTATTTTTATTAATGTTTAAAGTACACAACCCCTCAGAGAGAGAGAGGGGGGAAGGGGTAAAGGGCAGAATGGAAGGTGAACAGATCGAACGAACTTGATGACTGTGCCAGTCCTAAGCACAATGATGATGACGAATGATGATCATAACGACATTGTGCATAAAGTGGAATTCTCGAATCAAAATCAGCTCATTACGGAGGCTAATGTAAGCACAACAAAGCCATTCTACTCAGATTTATTCAACAGCTTTAAGTGCTTGCTTGCCATGGCTTGAAGAAGGATGGATCGATGGATCGATGGATGGATGGAAGGAGGATGATGCAGCGCTAATGACATTATGCACGATTGCTGATACGAAAGGAAAACGAAAGGAGAATGTTGCGGAGGTGGAGTCAAAGTCAGAGTCAGAGTCAAAGTCAGAGACAGATTCAAATTCGAATTCAGTTTCAGTTAACGAGTGAATCAATGCAATGAAAAGAAGTATTAATAAGAAGAGCAGAGGCTAGCTAACAGTCAGTTGCAGTCAGTCAGTTCGTCTTCTTTGCAGTCTCTTCACTGGAGCTGAGGTCAAAATGTGAAGCGGTGTGAAAAGGCTTTCATTTCAAACGCAAACAATCGCTCGGAGGTTCGTCGGTGTAGGAATTGAAATTAATTTCATGTATCATCATTAATCAAAACACTCGCTCGCGAGCAAGCCAAAAGTGCTGCGCGTATACACAATGTGTATTCACTCATACACTCACACTCATACTCATACTTCATTCAGAAAGAAAGAAAGAAAGACGTTGACTGCATTTTGGATTATAGTAAGTAGTCATGGTCTTGCTCTTGCTTTGGACCTCTTCACACACACACACACACACACATGAGAAGTGATGAGTATACTCATATTCTCGCATGTAGTTATGAATGTATAACGATATTCATTCTGCAATCGGGGGCCTCTCTTCAATATACAGCAGACAGCAGGAGGGGAGCGCAGGGACATTCCCCGAGCTCAACTAATCAGCATGCAAAGAAAACAACATTAAGAGTCAACAACAACGACTGGCACTCAACACAATTATGAGAACTGACGTTGCAAGAGTTTCATGTTTAATGACAAGTCACTTTCTGCGCCCCAGTTCAGTCATCGTCATTCAGTCAAAACTGACGAGAGCTCACTCTCTGTGCCTCTGTACCTCTTTGCCTCCTCGCCTTCTCTCTGACTCTCTTCGCCTCTGGCTCTAACGATGTTTTCTTTGGAAAGTTAGAAGCCGTTTCCAGTAGTTCAATTACAACTTCACCTCACTTCAAGCGTTTTGTCCAGGCCGCACCTCTCGCACTCACTCTCCCTCTCTCTTCCCGCCCCCAACCACTCGTATTCATAACTCATACTCATACTCATACTCAGACTCATAACCATATCCATGCCCCCACTCATACTCGCACTCATACTCCTACCCATACTTATACTCATTTCAAGCAGCATTCTTCGTATACTCGAATATAATTGAAAAATGAAGACGCACATTTATCTGCTGCAGCCTTTCGACATTTGCATAATTTTGTTGTTTAATTAATTAGGCGAATGCTTTGCCATCATTACAATATAATTATGCCTTTTGTAATAATAAATATTATTATAAGTTGCAAGCATTTTCAACACTTAGCTTTCAGCAGCGAAGATCCTTACATAAGTTTGAAAAATAGTTAAATAGAAAAATATAGAAAACTTATTTTACAATTTTTACTTTTCTATTATATTTTATAAATGAATGCCAAAGATTATTCTTTCAAGTCAGCCCGAACAAACATTATTATGAATATGACAATCAGTTAGCTTTACAATAAAAGGACTGACTGTTAAAATGACAGAAAATAAAAACAAAAATTAAATTAATACCTAAATAAACATTTCAGAGTATTTACAATATATGCAAAATAGAAAGGATATTTAATTAATTTTGTATCAAAATAATATAAGAAATAAAAATTTGTATTTGAATCTGGTTTGGGTTTAAGCTAAAACTGTACAAGTTCTAAAAATTCTCAAAAGTTTTTTTTAAAATTTAAAAAAATATGTAATTAAATTAGATTGTACGTTCGCGTACATCATGTAGATCCTAAAAAGCATCCTAACTGTAAAAGCTTGGAAATCATACTTACATCTTCGTATCTCTTACTATATCTCTATGAATTCTAATGTTTATTTCGCTTTTTTCATATTCACAAATAAATACTTATTTTCACAGCAATCTTTTAAAGAAACTTTTGTATTTTTTTAATTGCACAAACTACTTCATTTAAATACTTTAATATAATATCATAATATTTTCTCTCCTATTTCCAATATAAGGACAATTTAGTTCAGTTTATCAAAAGTCAAACAACAAATCTTATCCTAATAAGCACGAGCAATGCCGCCTTCAACTGCTTAAATAGTAAGCACATATTGTAGTTGTAGTTGAGCATAATCCCATCTCAGGAGAGTATTATTTTGTGCTGTCGCAATGACAACATCGTGCTTATCCTCCACACACAAATACACACACAGAGACAACAGCAACATCAGAGCTTAACTGCCAATTAGGGCCAGACTGTTTGTGTAATCAACGGCGAAATAGAAAATAGAATTGTTTGATAAAAACAAATAATTGAATGGCATGCACAAGAGATTCCGACTCGAACTCGAATTGGAGCTGAAATCCCGCCATGACTTTGATCATTACGATGATGGCCATAATTTGAATAGTTATCGGAGAGAAGTTGAGAGAGGGGAAGCGAGGGACATAAATCGAAATTGGTATTAACCATTAAACACGGCATTTAATGGCATCACGTGTGTGCATGTGTTTTGTTTTGAATCTACAATATTAATAACGCTGATAAAAACTTGACTGCAAACGTTCCGACCTCATTTGTTTCTCAACCTTTCGCCGGCCAATCAACAGCAGTAACAGCAACAAAGGCAATGGGCTAACACTGTGAACGGCAGCAACGAGTTCGAGATACAGAAATAACAACAAGATACAAATACATACTTGTACCACAGCAACAACAACAGCAGCAACAGCAACAGCAACAACAAATGGGTAGCAACAAAAAGCTTTTTAGTCAGCGATAACACTTATGTATGGGCATTGTAGACGTATTATTAAATGCCATGTTTTGTTAACGGCCGAAACCGTTCCCAAAATTGTCAACCTACACAAACGCACTGAAAGCGACAACATTTGTTGCCGTTCCTGTCGCTTTTGTTGTTGTTGTTGTTGATATCGTTGTTATTGCTGTTGTTGCTGCTATTACTGCTGTTGCTGCTGGCGGTGTCAGAGCTGCTGTTGTTGGAGCTCTAATTTGAGACACGATTTGTTAATGTGTTTTCGGTGACTCCATCCAAACAAAAAAAAACAACAACAACAAAAACACAAAAACTCGACCTGAACTCTAATCAACTGTGCATAGTTCAGGCCATGTTCGAGAGACAGAGTTGCCCTCGTTCTTTTTATCCCCCATGGCCTGTAGCGGCAACCCTTTTCAAAATATATTCACAATATTGTGTAATGTGCAAATAATGTTGGCGGATATCTTATGCATGTATAACTAACTCATTTACTTACTCATATGTTGCCTAAGTAATCTACAAATTTATTCCTATTTATTTTAAATATATTTCTTTATACTGATTTTTGCTTGTTACCTTTATACTGTTAAAGATTGTTTCACACTCAGTGTTTTAATTTTATACATTTGATCTGTTTAATTGAGAGGAAGGCAAGTTTATATATGAAATAAATTTAGTAATATACATATGTGCGAGTATATCATTATTTAACATTTTCAACAATTTGTTTTACTCATTATTTGAATACTTAATATATATTTACTTTAATTTATAATTAATATACATTTTATATATGAAATTTCCGCGATTTATTAATTTAGTTCTTCGTTCTATTCTTTTCTCTTTATGCAGCTTATAAAAATATTCCAAAGTAATTTATTGGCAATAAATTATGATTCGGGCAGCACGTTAAATACGCATTCTTTTGTTGGACTCACAACAATTTCCGTTAATGGACAAATCGGAGTTGGACAAACAAATGAAACGCACAGGATATTGATATTAGAAATACTTATGTGGTTTTCTTGTCTCTCTTTCTCAGTGTGTGTGTGTGTGTGTGTGTGTTCCCGAATGTTTGTCAACAAATTGCATTGGCAGTAATAAACGAGTTTGATAGCTTCAACCCTGAATGTGATGCGAGTACTAGCATTGTTTCTACACAAAGTGGCATAACTACACGGAATAAAACGAAACGAAAATCAACTGAATTCCAGCTCTGCGCCATTCGCATCCTCATCCGCATTCGCATCCGCATCCTGTCATTTATGTATCTCCATCTGTCCTCTCCGACCCCCCTTGGCAAGGACGTGTGCAGTCCTAAAGTATTGCCAGAGCATCATTGTTGCTCACAATGAGCATTGAATAGTCACTCTCTCTATCCTTCTCCCTCTTTCTACCTCCCTGGATTCGCTTATAAATGTGTATAGTCTATACTATGGACATCTGTGTGTGTGTGTGTCTGCTATGTCAATAGAGACAACAATGCGGTTCAGATGCGACAGTCGTCGTCATCCTGTCAAAACAAAGTGTGATTATTGATAATTTATGATGTCACGGATTTTTCCGCTCACCGAATTATTATTGTTTTTTTCGCCAATATTTTCATCTATCGCATTTGCCTTTCTCTTTTGCCCACATTTCAATTGATCACAATGATTTGCAATCTTAAATGCAGAAAAATGTTTACAAAACTATTATATATCAAGGAAATTTACTGTAGTTTCAAATTCATTTCTAAGAAAATTTCGAAATTGTTTTCAAAATATAAATATTTGGTAAATATTTGAACCTTAAGTAACCCTAAATTATTAAATATATTTATATTCATTTAATTATATTTTAATGCCTACCGTATCTATGTCTAGCATCAGGATTCTATTAAAGTTCTTAATTCATATTTAAAAAAAATTAATATTGCTTTGAAAAAAATATATATTTATTTGAACTTTTTAAATAATTATCTATTTTTGCATATGATTCTTAATACAATTATGAATTCCTCCTTATTATACTTTCAAATGCATTTCGTAAGCTTTATGTAATCTTAAGCTCTGCTTCATTAGCAGAAATTTCGCTTGAGCAAATTCAAATCCTACAATTTTCCAACTTTTAATCCCATATTACTGCAATCAAAATATTTTCACAACAAAGTTTTTCACACGTTTGCAAAATTTCCCCTTTCTTCAATCAAAACTGTTTCACACACAGGTTTTCCAGCCATTTCCATTTACCTAATTCCCGTATTGTTGCTCACTTATTGATTGTTTGGTAATGATCAGTTAACTTGCCACATGCCACACCACAAACACCACATAATATTCAACATCTGTTTAGTTGCTGCAGACTTCCCCGCTTTACCACATTTGACCTGTAATTGTGATTTCATGCTAATGCTATTAGCAGTAACTTTTCACTAGAGAGAGAGAGTCTCTATACCTCGTTAGGGGACTTTGCTGCGCATGCGGAAATCCTGCAACCTCACAACATTTATGCGTGTCTAGTATTTGGAATGTCCTAAGCAAATATTAGCTAAGAGCCGCAGTGCCATGCGCAGAGTGTTTGTTTTTCGACTGTTTAGCCAGGGATTTATTTAGTGGTTGCCCGACGCTCTCTTTGTCTCTCTTTAACGGTGACTGTGACTGTAACTCTAACTCTAACAGCGACTGCGGTTTATTGTGTGAAAATCTGTTTTTATACTCACATCGCTTAAATGTAATGACCAAGTAGGCATGTAAATATAGGCACAACAATAGCCGAAGCCGCAGCCGAGCCTTGATTTTCTTTGCTTTGCCGTGCTGTAAATCAAACAGAGTCCGGAAGTAATGTGCACACAATTGACAGCTCCGATGATCCGGCAATCACTTGGGTTTACTTTGGATATTTTGGAATAGCTGAAGTGCAAAATTAATGAATAGGAATAGAAAATATATTATTTTTATTTCTAAATCCATTTACTAAGTGATCGGAAAAATGCTACAAGCGAGTCTTAGTTGCTTTCATTGACGATCTGGTATATGCTACATTATTTAGTTTCTTTTTAACGTTGATTGATATTGATATACCAAAATTAAATTGGAATATTTTAATAATAATACCGTAATTTATTGAAAATAGGTAGCGAGTATCTCACAGTCAAGAACATTCGACTGTAGATTTGTTTCTTCTCGAATTATTCTAACTACATGTTATTTAGCTAATTTAATATTAAAGTCACTACTATTAAATGCGCTTAAATAAAATATACAAATAATATAAAATTCAATTCTTTCTTCTGAAATAATGTTGTAAAATTTGGCTTTATATTACTGAATAGTAAATTAGATATTACTGTGACAATTTCTGTATATACAAATTTTCATTACATAAAATGGAAGTATGTTCGATAAGAAACTGTGAAGTTACTACGATGTAACTGCAGTTCAATGATCGTCGCTAATTCCCCATTAAATGTTTTGGAGTGTAAAAGGAAATGTGGTAAACGAGTAAGTTTAATGAATTTTATTGCTCAATAAGCAGAGCAATGCGTAAAGCTTCCAAACATGGCAACAGTTGGTATATAAGATATATATATAATGTGTCTGATCACGGCCCCTATTTGCCGTTGCAAGTATCTCCATCAATTGTAACCGAAAGAAACATGGGCGGCCATAATTTGTATCGAATGGAGTTGCGTCATTTAATCCATTTAACTCACACGACCAGGCGTCAGTTATGAGCGGGACTTTGTTGTTGCTGCTGCTGCTGTTGCTGATGGTGTGTGGCACAAACAATGCGTTGACGGCAGCGTGGGGCACGCGACGGGACACGCAGCCCCGTCTCGAAGGCTTATTAGGTTAATTACGAGTTTTTGATTGGTAAATTAAGTCCAACCGACCAAAGCGACCAGCGTCGGGTTTTGTGAGCTGCGGCACGCGGCAAGTCGCCTGCCGTCTGCCCGCCTGCCTCTCCATCTGTCTGTCTGTCCGCCAGCCATTTCGAAATCAGTTCTCAACTCAGTGCCTCAATTCAAATGCGTAAATAATTAATTTAGAGCCAATTCATGAGTTGCTCTGCCTTGGGGTCTATCTGTCTGTCTGTCTCTCTGTCAGTCAGTCCCAAGTCGGGGCTCTATCATTGTAACACTATCTATGCTGCTTCTGCTGCTGTTGCCAGAGATAAACCCACCCGCCGCGTCCCATAATTTATCCGCGCTTCCCAACACAGTGGGTAGCCACCAGTTAAAGAATGGATTCAATAGCTTCCGAGTTCGCTGCGTGTTTATAACTGCCACTGGCTTCTTCTGAGCAGGGAGCAAGAGGAATGGGATTATATTTGATGCAGACTTTGACATAACCCCAAACAAATATGATAAATTGTGAATAATTTATAACCAAAAACCCCGCAAAGCTTGTGAAAATTTGTATTCAACAGCATTTCAGGTAAACGAATTGGGCCACATTCATTTCCCATTCATACGTTTGTTGTGCAAAACTCAATCCCTAATGGACGCTAATAAACAGCTCAGACAGATAGCAATATGTTTTAACATAGTTGTGTATCGAATTGTTGTTATCAGCTCATACTCAATCGTATATTATCGATAATGCATACACAATTATTAGCGCAGCGCAACTAAATGTACTTACTTGCATAGGACTTGTAATCGGCAATTCGGTTCCGATGTCGCTGATAACTTGACTCATTTACCATATTCATTATCTACATATTCCATTCAGTTTGCGATTGTCCCCTAAAATAAGCACTCGTAACCAGTTATCGAGAATATAGTATGTGTAATGCATTGCATTTTAGTTTAGTCGGCTTACATAATATTTACAATACATTTAATATATGATTAAGAGGTAAATCAAATAAAGTAGCGAGTGATATCCTTATTGAATCGAACGGTCCGAGAACTCAGTAGCAGAGGTTAGAGAAAAACTTTTTCAGAATGCAAAACAATATATTAATTTTTTATTAATTTAAATAGAATCCAAATTCTGTCTAACCCATTGTATAGATAAGTCCAATAATTTAACTAAAAACAAACTTAATACTCGAAAAAATTTTGTATAACATTTCAGGTCTATATTATTTTGGTTAACATAAGATTCCACACCAAAAATAAAAGGTTTTCAATTATGAAGATATTTTTAGGTTTCCTACGAAGAATTTTATTGAATTGGTTGAATGACGAACTATTGACTATTCAATGTTACTAAATATGAAATAAGCATGTATATATATAAATATGTGATTGACTTAATGATACCATTACTTAAAAAAAGTAAAAAGTAATATTGAAATTGGCATAACAGCCAAATGGCGATATTTCTGACCTCAATATCAGGGAAATATAATTGGTTTATTATTAATTACGTCCAATTTTAAGTCGACCAACAAAAATTTGTCGTTTACAGTCAAAAATTTGATATCATTTTTACTTGTTTATAATAAAACTAGCTGTCTGATGAAAATACTACAATCGAAGTGAAACAATGTATCTTTAGAATAAATGCTATCTGTTTATTAACCTCTGGGTACTAAATTTATCTTCAGCAGAGAGCATAAATGGAATATTGAATACATTTGCAAATGCTCACATGTGTGAAGTAGTTAGACTCAAAAAGTGATACAATATATCGTTTATTACTATCGCTTCCTGCTGCATACTAATGTCAGAGACTGTACTCGCCCCAAGCAGTAACTATAACTACAGCAATAACTATAACTATAGCTGTAACAGTAGTTCTAGTCGTAGTTGTAGTTGTATTTGTAGTGGAGTAGTTTGTACCGTAACTGTACATAAGCAGATAAGCATCGAGGTCCTTTTTCGCATATCGTGTATGTGTGTAGGAAAGTTTCGTATGCCAAACCGCAAGGATAAATGGCTCAGCTCGTAAATTCTTGTCTACGCATGGCTAATGTATATGCTTATGTATAGAGTTGTGATGTTAAATTTATGATTATTATTTGGGTATGTACACACGCGGTAGTAGTACTTGCCACGACACATAGAGGGCGTGACATATCATGCGAAATTTTTATTGAAGACGCGCTGCGCTGTAATTTGAGTGTCTGTGCCACACTTATCAGCAATCGCCTTGCTACCGCCTCGATTGAAAGCTCGCCAACTTGCAATTACATTGCAAAAACATCAAGTCACGCACCCACACACACATACACCCTCAACACACACACTCCCTCTGAGAACGAAGAGCACGCAATGACGAAATAAATCAAACAATATAATTGCTTCTGTTTCAACACCAAGTACACTACTTGGACCTGCACTTGGGGCATGCCTCGCACCTGTTCTCGTGGTTCGACGTGGTACGAGGCATGTAACTTAGCAGCAGGAGCTGTTCCACGCCTCGACTCGCAGCGGAGCTTCCACTTGCCACAGCAAAACTCAAATTTACGGCACGCAACTTGCGCCCAAGCCACAAGCTCGGGCGTGAACTTCTTGTTCGTCTGTCTTGCTGTCTGTCCGTCTGCCTTTCTTGCTCTCTATTTGCCTCTCAGTCTGTCTTTCGGTCTCTCTAGCTCCGTTGTTTTCCAAGACGTTTTCGACAGGCCAACTGTCCTTTTAGGCCGCAGACAGTAACAGCCACAGCCACAGCAATGGCAACAGCAACAGCAGCACCGGCAGCACCTGCGGCAAGTAGACAACCTGCGGCAACTGGAACAGCTTGCAACTAACAGCATTTTGATGTTTTAGTTTTGTTTTCGTTGCGCAGTTCACCGTCTTCGACTTAGAAAGTATCGATTCCTGCCAAACGCACAAATTGCCCCCCACATAACGAACACAGTAGTTACTGCCTACAAAGAACGTTGTAGTAGATACTATCCAAAACTGCTTTGGTTTGAAATTTAAAATTGAAACCTTAAATCGCAGAAATTTTGGAAGGATATCCTTACCCAATTTCAACTGTTATATACACTAACCAAATACTTTCCACTTTCTTGAAAGATATTCAAAAAAATCTTCAATTTCATATAATCTTTCAAAAGTAAGAAATCGTATATATCCAACAAAAATAAGAAATACTACAAATATACCAAATCTTATTTTATATATTTGAAACAATATTAATTTATTTTCTTTTAATTTATTTTTTAATTGAAAATAGAAATAAATTATCAAACAAGTATAAATCTAATAAACGTTCATTATCACATACTATATTCGCTTTATATAATGAAATTAATTTATTTTGTTTTAATAATATATCTTATATTTCTATTTCTTAGGCACACAACTTTTTAAACATACAAATATCTTCTGTACTGTATTTTCTATATATATGTATATATTTATTTTAATTGAATTGTTATGTATACATCTAAAATCAAGATTTTTTGATAGACAGTTTACTCTATTGAAGTTTGACTGTACAGTGATTGAGGCAGAAAAGCTTTGACAGTAAACTCTAGTATATTGATTGCGGAAAAGGTGCGAGCTTGACAGCAGTTTGTTAACTTAAACAACAACATAAGAAAACGGGGGGGGGGGGGGGGGGGGGGGGGGGGAACTCAGGAGCAGAGCGTGCTCGACGGTGAAATACTCGCTTAGCAAATATATAATGAAAACTGACGTATGTTAAAGCAATATCCTTCGCATTTATTGTACACTTTAGCAGTGAATATAAATATTTATTTTAATTCAAATAAAAACCAGTTCAAAGAGCTCTATTTCTATTATCATTTTGATTTCAGATGCACAAAATGAATGTTGTTTTAAGATGTAGTGCAAGTTTAATGAAGTTTCTGAATAATGAAGTGATATTCTGGTTGCTTGCAAGAAAGTGCAAGAAAGACCCTTGTCTACCCTACTTCCGCCAAATATGGCGGGTTCTAAATGCCAAATGATGGCACAGGAATGCCATTTTCAATACCCGATTCCTGTTCCCATTCCCATTACCATTCCCAATCCCAATCCCAATCCCAATCCCCCTGCCATGTTGCCGATGTTATTATTGTCGGCCATTATTTTATTGGCATCGTTTTTGTTCGAATTGTCATTGTTGCAGAACTTTATGTATTTACGAGTGTGTGAGTATGTCTCTGTGTGCGTGTGTGTGTTTATATGCTCTACCTCCCGACCCAACAACCCTACCAAGTCCATCCCTCCCTGGCCCAACCCTACGCTCCTCTTCACTCCACTCCACTCCTCTTCCCAATCCAACCTCGTTGCCAGCCGTTCATTCGATCAGTCTCATTAACAGTCGCGCCGCGGGGTACGGGGTAAGAGGTGAGGCAGAAGTGCGGGGCATGCGGATCCGGGCGGATAGCGTGCATCAAATTAGAGCCGAGGGCCATGGCATAACTGAAGGAGAGGAAGAAGAAGCAAAAGCAGAAGCGGGGTGGCTTTTATCGGGGTTGCTACGCCCCGGCCAATTTGTATATAATTTAATGCAACCAGAAGTATGTCGATGTTGATGTCGTTCTTCTTGTCGTTGTCGATTTCGTTGTTGTTGCCTCGTTATGAAACACCCTGCATTACGCTTTAGTTATATATAGAACACTCCAAGTGTGGCACGAAGATGGCGATAATTGCACTTATCAGTGCTCAAGTTTTGCGTTGCACCTGGGGCTGAAATCACGGAACAACATTTGACGCCTCAACGCATCCTGCGCAGGCTGCGCAGGAATTGAATTGAAACGGGAAATGCGATTGGGATTGCCTTTGACACGTCGGCAAAGAGAGCAAGAACAACAACCTCTGGCGTTGCCTGCAGGCTGCATATGTGTGTGTTTTGTGGTCCTGTGTGTGCCTGTATGCGTTTGGCTTTGTTGTCACACACAAGTTAACAGCGCTGTTCAGTTTTTCCGCACTAATTAGATTAAAGAAGGCTGCTGCCGATGAAACGAATGGATTGCATGACGATATATCTCTTCAGGAATCCGCCGATGCCAAAACAAAGGCACAAAACTCCCGATTTGAGCCGAATTCCGGCATCGAAACTCAACTCAACTCAACAAGAACGCTGCCGTCAACAACATCGATGATAAAATAAAAAAAGAAGGCGAAACAAATAAAACGAAACTGGGGAAAATACTTTAATCCTATTAGACATATAATTCAACAATAACAGCAACACATGTTGTTTGGTCCTCTCTCTACTTTAGCTGCTGCCGCTGCCGCTGCAGCCGACAGGAAGGATCAAGCGACAGTCCGATTGTCCTTTTCGCGCCGCATTGCCAAATGCAGTCAGTCAACCATAACACAAAAAAAACGCAACACAAAAAAGCAGAGCGAGGCAAACGTGACATGTTGCCAATTAAATACAAGCTTAATTATATTCACCATATTTTTAAGATCCTGCAACAGTGCCTCAGATCGTATCCTGCCACATCCTTGCTGTCGTGGTATCCATCACAATGTGCTAAATATATGAATTAAGTGAATGATATGCACTGAAAACACAACTGACATTTTAATTATGAAACGAGAAATATTTCAATAAGTGAAACAAGTGGAAAAGATAAAATTGAGTGTGCTCGACTTGTAGATACTCGGTGGAAAAAAAGTGAACTTGTTGAAATTTAAATGTAAATTGAAATACAACGTAATCATTGGAATTATATTATTATTATATTTGAATGTAATATAAATTCCAATCTTAGTTTCAATAAAATATTAACATGAAATAACGAAAATAAAGATATAATAATTACTATAGCTGACAAAAACTTTTTTATTTTATTGTTTTATTTTGGAATTTTTTGATTTTCTAAGGCGTGATGAATAATAGTGAAACCTTTAAACAAAATTAAGTTATACACAAGTCACAGCAACATTTTCTCCAAATTTCAGAAACCTATCTATAATATTACCGGAGATCTTGGCGTTCAAAGACGTGGACAGACAGCCAGACGGATAGACCAACGCACAAGACAAGACTCTATCCAATCACTTATTAAATCTATACCTCAATATTCACACTTTCCGCCTCAGTAATGCCTTTCTCTGCCCATTCACTTTGTCACCAAGCGATTACACTCTTGTGCCCTCTAGGTACCGGGTATAAATCCAGCAGAAATAATAAAGAATAGAGTAGCAACGAGGGCAACGTTAGCTCGCCTCCCGCTCGAGCATATTAGTTTGCTCATTTCACGGTTTTCAGCATGCTCGGACATCGTCATCGCTGGTACAAAAATATCTCCATCGGGCTGCTTGATTGGCTGATCGCTTGACAGATCCATTGTGTGAGGGATTCAAATGTCCTTTGGCTGCCTTTTCAAATGCGCAACACAAAGGCAAAAGGAACTACTGCTGATGTTATTGTTGTTGATGTTGGCAATTTCTAAACAGATTTGAACGTTTGCTAAAAGCGGATTATGTGCAGCCGGTAAATACCTTTAATTTTTGCAACTTTATAATCATTCTAAGCGGATTTCCACTGGGCTAATGTGGAAACGTGAAAACCTGTTATGATTCGACAGCCTTTTTCCTGCATTTTTCCCATATGCTCATCGCGTTTGTTTATTTGAGATTTGTAAATGAGATACATTACGGAAGACAATGACATCCGCTTGCCAATTAAATTTAATGCCAAAATAATGCATTGTTCGGAGCCAAACTATGGCTCTACTAACGTGCCTCGTTTTAGCCACAATACAACAGACGTAGACGCAGACGACGACGTCAGTAGCAGCAGAATAATGTGTAATAAGCATATATAGAGAATAAGCGTATTGTTAGAAACTTTTTTAATATAAACATGAATATGCATACAGGATATGAAGATGCGAATCAGGATGAGAAGAGGCAGCAGTAGAACTCTTTGCATGCAATGAAAAATAAGGGCTCTTATTGTTAATCAGTTAACAAAAACGCCAGCCAGTCTGGCTAAAATGAGTAGCACTGAATAGCATCCAAAACCAAAAAAGTTGGCAGTAAAAATAAAAACGAAAGAGAAGCTGAATGCAATATGAGGGACCAAAAACTCCTGCCACAAGCATTGAAAATGTGAACAAAACCGAAAATATTTTAATGACAACACCAAAAACGAAAACTGAGCAAACAACAGATGAGGCAAAGTCAGAGGCAGAGGCAGAGTCAGGAACCCCATCGAAAGCGCCACAAGAGCAACACCACAAGACAACAACAGAGCCAAAAGCGAAAAAGAGCTGCGGCAACAGCCATTTCCATTATGTGCGCTCTGCTCGTCGGTAATTATTTGCATAAAAATATATGCAGAGGGTCTAAACAAAACAGTTTAGCAATCAATTATGAAAACACGTTAAATAGGTGAGTGCGAGTGCAAATGTCGCCGCCAGAGGCAGAGATATATGTATATATGTATATGTGTGTACATAAGTAAGCATAGGCATAGGAGACACAGACAGACAATGGACTGCGACCTCCAGGAATCCGCACATACACAAAGACTACGCAATCCGGTAAAGGGAATGAGCATCCAAACAGACTGAGAGAGACTGAGACTGAGGCTGAGGCTGAATAATCGACAGATGCACAGGGCTCACATGTGGCCAGTAGTAAGTATTATAAGTATTACCTAGTAGGTACTCTCGCACTCGGAGAATGCGTAATGACTGCGGGCCTCTGTCGCTTTTCGAGTAATACGATAAGTGAAAACAAATATGCGAGGCGACAAAGGTTTTGTTTACCCAACTAAACACAAGACTCAAAACTCCAAACTGAAAACTGAAAAAATGACTGAAAATAATGCGTAATGTGATGTCGTAGTGTAAATGTTTGGCATATTTGAGTTTTGAGCTGTGAGTTTGAGTTTGTCAGCGATATCACTTAAAGTATCCAAAACATTTCTCCAATACTCTTTCTGTGTAATCTAATGCCACTTACACTTTGTATCTATCAACGGAGTAATACTTGATATTTAGAAAGCCGCAACAACGCGTTGTTTCTTCTGTTTGGCTTTGGGAATGAGTTCCCTAAGTGATTGACAAGATTGAGAATTGTCAGCGTGAAGTGATATTACTCGTAGTACCATGAAAAACACCTTATCAAACAACAGATCGTTTGTACAGGACAATAAACATCCGAAATTATCATTATTATGATTATGATACTAATGTGACAGGACAGAAAAATAATACTCAACATTATGATAGATAATAATCAAAAATATTTGACCCTTTATGTGGTAACAACATAGGCTTTCATGATTCGTTTTCTGTTATTTTTATACAAGTACATAACAAATCTTTTTGTTTTTTGTTTAA
Source organism: Drosophila albomicans (assembly GCF_009650485.2). Taxonomy (NCBI): domain Eukaryota; kingdom Metazoa; phylum Arthropoda; class Insecta; order Diptera; family Drosophilidae; genus Drosophila; species Drosophila albomicans. The sequence goes on along the minus strand of NC_047629.2, from coordinate 36,983,401 downwards.
CCATTTTAAAAAGCTAATGTTTGTGTACGAAATAAATAAGCTAATGTTTGTAAGAAATATGTAACCAAAACTTATTATATAAAAAGTGAATGTTTCAGATATGCTTGAAATTTTTTTTTGACAATTTTGATTACATTTTTTCTAATAATTTTTCGAAATACTATAGGTAAAATAGGTAGAATTGACTTTACATAGATAAAGTTAATGAATCAAATAATTTTCATCTTTATCTTAAAAGGGTTAAAGTTTCCTTTGATATTAATTTATATTATCAAAGAACTATAAATGTTTTTGCATTTTCATTATTAGAAAAATGAAGAAAGTTAATTAAAAAAATATATATATATTATTTTCTATGGTTTCTTAAAGTTTTTATCAGTTCATGCAATTATAGATTGATTAATAATCAAAAAATGATTTGCATATTAGAATTATTTGGTAAAAAGTTACTAAACATTGTACAAAAAGAATTTCATAGTAATTTTAGGCTAACTCAAAAATTAAAAATATTGTTTTTTCATACTTATACTTTAGAGAAGAGAAGAAAAATACTTTTTATTGATTATCACTTCAATGCCACTGCTAACACGTATTATAAAGTCGTTTGATTAAATCGTAATAGTATTAGTAGAAATATCTATTTCAGCACAATCAACAATGAAATCTCTGTGCAAAACAAATGAAATAATTTCGAAAATGCTTTTTAATGTGAACTCAATTCATTTGATACTTATTATGAGCCACAAAATGAAATCTTAACGATAGGCCCAAGAAATCAAAACAAGTACTTACTTCCGCGACAAATGGAGATATTTTTTTAGCAGCTATTTGAGATAAGTAGTTGGCTACTTACAGTCACCTGGTGCTTTGGGGTAATTCGTTGTCTACATGAAAACGACATTAGATGGGACCCGTGCCAAAAAAAAGAAGAAAAAAGTCAAAGAGCCGCCCAAATTGGTCACGATGACACTTTCATTTTACTGGCGGAGCAAGCAAAAAAAAAATCTACCACGATTTATGGTTCTACATAAATCGTTGAAATACTTTTTGGCTACCCACCGCAGTTAATCCGATTATAAAACAGAGAAAGAGATGGGGAGACATCAGATAGAAAGAGACAACTTTCTGTATGTGTGTGATGTGTCTGTTGCTTTTCAATGATGGCGTTGATAATACGCCACAAATTTCTGCATACTTTTTATGTACCTAGCCTCGAAAAAGTTTGGGAAAGGGCTTTTTAGCCCCGGACCATCAAACGTATCAAATTAGCATGTTGAAAATTATAAGTACTCACACATTAAACTGCCATCGAAATGAGTGTGGTAAGTAAGACTTGAGGTTGAGGAGCAACTAGAAGCGGGAAGCGGGGAGCGGAGAGAGTCTATATACATAAATCCACTGCTCAAGTTGAGTTGTTATGCTTGAGTTGAGTGTTGGCAAATATTTAACGTAGTATAAATATACACATATATCTCGCTCTTCGTCTCAAAGTCATCCCCCAACTTTTGTCATCTCTAGCATTGTTATCTGGCCGACTGCGTTTTTATTTTTTTTTTTTTTTTGCTTGGGGGTTGTTGTTGGTAGTAGAGGAAAAGCGACCCGCGCTCGCCGCTTGTGTTCAACACAGAAAAAATCTAATTTTCCAACTTTTTACGACATTCGCTTGCCGAGTTCTGCGGCAATTTCATAAATATTTTCCGCTTCTTTGCGTTTGCATACTTTGTATGCAAAAAAACATGCCATCATCAGAACATTATCCCGCCGCGTGTAAATGAAATTCCCAAGTTCCCCCTCGAGTCTCCCTCTCTCTCTCTTTCTCTCGCTCTGTTCGATCGCTTGCGTCGGCAAAAAGCGGCGTCACAGTAACAGCAGAGAAGAGGAGAGGAGAGAGGAGAGAGCGGGGGCAGCACAACACCACAAAATGGGGGAGCATCGCGGAGTCGAGACTCGACTCGACTCGACTCGAGGGTTGTTGACTTATATCATTTATCATAAGGAATTAGGTTCAAGCTTGTTATTAATATTAGACGTGGTCTTCCACTGCCTCCGCTTCCGCCCCCCTCACAACGTCCTCTCTCCCCTCCCTGCCAAACATGCCTCTGCGAGTCCTGCTCGGCGTGAAGCCGCTAACGTGCGAAGAGCGTTAATAAAGTTCATAAAATAAACAAAGTCGAGTCGAGTCGAGTCGAGTCAACATGTGAAATTAAAATCTTTGCCGATGTCAATTGACGCCGCGCTGAGCGTTAAGTGTGCAGCTGTAGCTGGAGTTGGAGATGGAAATGAAGCTGGAGATGGACATGGAGAGAAGGAAGCAGAAGCTGAGTTAAGCACTCAGCTAAAGTCTATTAAATAGTCGCAAATAACGTTGCAGCTTTACGACTCAAGCACACACACAATTATCTGGGGCACAGCATTAACCCCGAGCATTTCCATATCAATTTCCTTATCCATAACTAGCGAGCGAGATAACGATACGCTTATTCAATTAGAGAGCTGTTCAAAATATGATAACATTTGCTCGCAGACACTATTCCATTTTATTTCTTATACCTCTCTCTTATTTTTATATGCTTTTAAATTGGTTGGGAACAATATTAAGAGTTTTTAATATGTTGTCAATCATTCTAAATAGTATTTTTATATATATACAATTCGAAATGTTTATTGAAAAAAGTAATACAGCTATCATAATGAAAATGTAGTCTGAAAGTAAATAAAGTGAAATATGTTTTTAATCGCTAAAAACTTTAAATTAAACCTAATAAATGAAACTAAAAAAAAATCATACAATTCTGGTAAATTATAAAAATTTAATTATTATTTATCAAATTACAATAACTTATCTTCAGCATCCCGCTGTTACTTTTTTAATCAATCTCACACCTTTTTTTCAAAAATATACATACATATATAATCTTCGTAGCAAGACAATTTTTAAAATTGATATTAAATACTATTTTCAGCAAGTCTTTAAAGAAATTCTGTAGTTGTCTTAACCCTAATATATATTCTCCTTTTAATTTTCTTAACTGCATTACATAAAAAATAAAATATATCAATTAATTGATAGCTCAATAAAATTATCTTCATATTTGTAATACCATTTTTAATCAAAAAATAATACATTAATTAAATGCGAACACTTTACAAATCTCAGCATGCTTTGCTAACTTTAAGTTAACTTTATTAACCAACAAGAAGTCACTCTTCTTTAAGATTCGTCTGTGATAAAAAATACTTTAAGCTTCAAGTTCAAGTTAGAGAAGTAAAGAATTACTTCAATCAGTTTCAATCTGTTCGCCTCGCACAACAAGAGTTCAATAAACTTTATCCGCAATGCTCGTACTTTTATTCCTTGGCAAATTTCAAGCGAATTTGCGTTTGAAGAACAAAGTAAATTCACAAGATGCCATTTCAATGACGAAATACGAAATACGAAATACTTTTCAAACAAATTAACGTGCTTGTTGTCAGCTAATAATGACGAACATCCGTCGAACTTCAACTTGTTCGAACTGTTTCGATAGCTGCATTGATTTCTTTTGATATTCCCGAATCCATATGCCATATTTATTCCATATTCCACACAGCCGTATTATGAGTTTGCAGTCTCGATTGTCGAACTAGAGTTTGGGGATTATCTTTTTTGCGCCGTGACGCGACGGCTAGTTGTCTCATTATGATGTGTTCAGCTGGCGCTAGGACAAACAAGGACATTGTAGCGACTGTCAGTCCAGGACATCGAGTGGAGGAAGCAGCACTTATTTTTCCGACGCTACCTCACTCGCTGTCTTGCTATCTCGTTCTCTCTTCGCTCTCTCTCTCTGTCTACAACATTGTGCTCTCGCTCTTTAAGAGGCAGAGGCAACCCCCTAAGCGCCTGAGTGAGCTCTCAGCGCTCAGTTCTCGCTTCCCCTATGAGCGATGCCTTTTTTTTGTGTGTAACAACTTTTTTTTTTTGCTGCTGGCTTTTCTTTTTGCAGTGACCAGAAGCCACGCCCTGTGCATGTCGAAGCGGTGCAACAAACACGAACACACAACTGTTAGATACGACAGCCAAAAAAAAAAACAAAAAAACAAAAAAAGCAAGGAAAAGCGAAAAGAAAATTGAATGAACGAGCCAAGATAAACACTTAAACCTAACGAAAAACGATAAAAACAGCCGCAAAAACACGAAGGCCGAAAAGAAAGTTGCCAAAGGTAACAACCCATGTACAATGTACGAGAGGCACTTTGTGCCGAGCTGGCGAATATATGCGATGGAAGAGAGTAGTTGGGGAGGGGAGAGGGGGATGGCACATGTCCAATATTCACTTAACGCGATAAAAATGAACTAGGAACAACGAAATCTGGCTGAGAAAGAAGAAGGTGGCAACGGGCAACGAGCATCGGGCAACGGGCAACGGCAGCAGCAACTCGGATGCGGCAAAAACACACAAAAACATCAGTTACACTTTGTTTAGTCGTTTTGCGCACTGGACTCGTATGCAGATACAGATACGGATACTACAACTACAGCAGCAGATACAGATACATACGTGTGAGCGTGTATCTATTGAAATGCCATAGAACTCAGGCAGTAAAAAATAGAGGAGAACCAGAGCGAGAGAAAGAGAGAGGGAGTGAAAACGAGTGAGAGTAAGGACAGTAAAAAGAGCTGAACGCGAAGAAAGCGGGGGAGGGGACGAAAGTGGGCTGGCAATTGGGTGGTCAACGTAAAAAAGATAGCGTGGTTAAACGCGCTTATTTTGGTTTATGATTAAATTTATTACTTGTACGCCCAACCACAACGAACCGACAAGCGACAAGCGGCAACGAGGAAAACCAAGGGAAAAGCTCAACAACAACAACAATAATATCAGCGAGAAAATTTACAGAGAGAAAAATGGCTAACTGAATTTAAGCTGGTAAAATTGGATTGACGGTTTTCAATTCAGTTTTAAAGTAATGTTTTCGAATTCATAAGAAATTGTGAATATAAAAATACTAACAAGAAATTTTATTTAAGATAAAACCATCAAAATAAAAATGAGATATTGTTAAAATTTTCTTAAAAAAATTAGGAGTTAATACAAAACATTTTTTTTGTATTATATTATTTTTTTAATGTCATTACACATTTTACAGCATAGTCATAATAAACAGAACATAATAAATTGTACTAAGTAAAAGCAAATTGCACTTGATAATCAATTTCAAGAAAACAAAAAATACAAATTAAAATAGCATATCACATAGAAAAAGATTTTTCTCTTAATTATATCTACGATCAAACTATTATGAGTCGTTAGCAAATATTATATTTGCACTCTAGTATATCGGCTATTATACTTCTTAAATATTCTCCTTTACATGAAGTCGAAGAAGACAAATTCCTCTTTTTGGTAATAATAAAACTCTTTTTTAAAATATATAAAAGCCTTCATTTGTTGCTTATGCTATTATAGATAGAAAATAGAAAATTATAATAACATTTATTAATGTTAAGAATACAATTTATTGCATATTCAAAAAAAAAATACACAATTTCGCCTGTTAACTTAGGATTTAGTTAAAATAGCTTGATTTTATTTCTCGCTGTGTGTTGTGTTGGAAAAACAAAATGAAAACACAAAGTGAAAATTAAGGGAGCTTGAAACAGTTTTTTTTTTGGTTTTTTTTTTTCATTTTTTTTGTTTTTTGGGCTTGCCTTGAATTTAATTAATGCCTAGACCCAAAGAACAAACAAAATAAAAAAGTAGAGAGAAAAGTAAAGCAAAGAAATGAAAAAGGGAAAAGCATGCTAACTTGATATAATTGGCCATTCTTTTAAGCTTAGCCCGTTTTGTGCCAACTTGTTTGCTCGCCTCATCTTTTTTTTTGTTTTACTTGCGTCTAATTAAACAGGTCAAACGCGGTCTCAGCTCTCTCGGCTGACTCTTGACTGCTTTTGTTGTGCACGTTAACTGTTGCAGTAGCCGACAACATGCAGCATCCCCCTTCCCTCTTTTAGACCCCTTTGGGAAGTGCGAGCGAGACAGAAAGCACAGCCATGTTGGCAGCGCCTCCTTCTTACCTTTTTTTCGTTCGTTTTGTGACAGCTACAGCTGCAGATACATTGCAAAAGTATCTTTTTATCTGCTTCGCTGTGTGTTTCTACGATTGTGCCTCTGTGGCACGACTCCGACTCGAGCTCGAGTCGAGTCGCATCGAGTGGAGGCGAGTCCAGGCGAATCGATGGCGCTAGCTTTTGTGGCGCTCGTGCTCAGCCTCAGCATCCTCATCGTGCTCTTCTCGCTTGCTCGCTCTGCATCGTTAGAGTTACTAGCGAGAGAGAGAGAGAGGAAGCAGGAGCAAGGAGACGACTATTCTCTGGGTCTCTTGGTGCCTGCGTCTCGTTTATTTATGATTATCTGTGTACAACTTGTTTCGTGTTCATCGCATGTCGATGCCGATGATGGGTGTACTCTCTACTCTGTACTCTGTGTTCTGTGCTCTGTACTCTGGCCATGGAGCATCTCTAGCTGGTTTTGTTTGTTTGTTTGTTTCGCGTTACACCCCACGGCATTAAACCCTGCCCCGAAGCACACACATGTACGAGCGAGTGTATCGACGCAGTATGTACTAGCCGTATATACAAGCTTGTAGATACAAAAAGGGAAAAACACTGAAGAAGTGGAAGATGGAAGATGGAAAAGAATGGGAGGCTCACCTTTTGCTTTATTAATGATCTGACTGCAGTTGACCCGCGAATTGCAGTCGAGCTCCTCCCACTGTCAATGCTCAGTTCAATCCTTGGCCACGTCCAGCTATAAATATTTAATGCATGTCCCTTTTGCTTTTGTGGCCATATCAAGAAAAAATCAATCAAAAGTCTTGAATAAATACGCACACACACACAGTGATAATCGCTTGGCACGTACCGAAGGAAAACCACAGACAGACATACACAGTGGGATAAACGGACGCACAGTGGAGCTTGCTTGGTGGGTCCTGAGAGGTTGAGTCCTGAGGGGGCGGACACACACCAACACACCACACACACACCCGCACACACACATATGCTCAATAGGCGGGCAGGGAGCAATAAAAACGGTGAGCAGGCATTTGAAAATGAATCAATACCCAACGAAATACAGTGTACAAAATGCATAAAATACGATTCTATACAGAGCGAAAAAAATCTGGATTAAAAGACTAAATCTATGAGATATGAAAAGTAGTTGTAACACCAATAGATTTTAGTTAATATGAACATTCTGAGATCTACTACCATTATAGTATACTCCGCAAAGAATTTCTTGAATTTGCAATATTTGGAATTAAATATTGTTTGTTTTTCTTTTTTCTTTTATTTAAACATCAATTCAGACCTTGAAAATCATAATAATGCACTTTTGGTATTTTTTTTTTGTTTTAGCATTTCGGCAATTCATGTTAAGAACTACCTTATTGAAATATAATTCCAAAATGTATTTAAATTTAGTATTTCTATTGATTATCAGTATTTGAGTATTTTTTTAATATTTATGTTGAATTATATTGTATATTGAACTAATTTTTTCATTATTTATATTACCATTAAATTATTAATTGGCAATTAAAGTGGAGTCTGAACTATAGATCATTCATCAAAATATAATGAAGAATTTAATATTTTATTTTTTTTGTAAGTATAAAAAAAATAATTCGATAGTTCAAATTGAACTATGGAACTATGTATTAACAATTTCTGGTAATATTAATTGCTTATAAATGGCAATATTATATTGTATTTTTTAAAAATTTTTATGTATTATCACATCTTTTGTTATCCAAGTCCATAGTTTTGTTTAAATTATTGATCATTCAATGTCAGCTTACTTTTCCAAAAGAAACTTTGAGAATCTGCTTCATTCTGAAATTAAAATTAAAAAGGCAAAGTTTTCTTTCTCTGTAAAATAAATATAAATGAAAGTCCTAAGCAATATTCTCAGAGCTGGCTCGTTCGATCTCTGGCCTCGATAGCTGGAGTTTTTGTGGCTGTTGAACTGTTCAATCTATGCGCGGTTTGCAACACCTTTTCATTTGTATCTATTAGATTAAAATTCATGTCGACGCACTCGCAACTGTATCTGCAGATACATTTGTATCTTGTGAACTCTTGTGTGTTTGCTTTGCTCATGTGTGTGTGTGTGTGTGTATGAGTGTGTGTCTCTGTGTGTTTTTCCCCAAAGCGACAGCGTAAAAAGTGGCAAGAAAATTGAGCTCGAAGCTCACAATCATCATTGGCTTTGTGCAAACACAAAACAAGGGGGTATCATCGCAAGAGACGGGGGAGGAAGGAGGAGGAGGAGGAGGGAAATGCCACTGCTGCTGCCGTTGCTGCTATCTACAAGAGAACACGAACAAGAACAACAATAACAAGCGAAGAATAGAGAGGGAGAAATGAGGTGAGGCGTGGCGTGGCGAAATGATGCGAGGCAAGTTGAAGCTGCCACCAATGCGAGAGTACGAGTAACAGATACAGCTACAGATGCAGATACACAGCGTCAGATACAGATGCGCACGACGACGCGCTTGTTTGTGTGTGTGTTGTGGCAACAAGAAAAATACAAAAGATACAAATGTATCTCGTGTTCGAAATATAAAAATCGTTAAACAAAGACTGACGTTGTTCCTGGATTTGGATCGACTGCGACGTCGTCGACAACGTTGGCAACGATGACGCTGCAGTCGACTCTGGCGTCGAGTCGAGTCGAGTTGAGTTTGTGGCAAAGTCGAACCCGCGGGTGGCAGTGCCACAGCAACTGTGTTGCCGTGCCACATAATCTAGCCTGCCCGCTTTTGCAGCCGCCTCGTCTGCTTTTTGAGCTGCTGCAAAAAGCTTTCTCTTTCTCGTCCCTGGTGACGTGCCCCAAAGCGCCACTGAGAGCGCCCGCCTCCTGCACTCCAGAGATGTGGCTGCCACCCTGCCTCTTGATTCCTGCCTCCTGCCCCTTACGGTGGAAGCTGTGGCTGTTGCTGCGGCTTCGCCTGCGTCAGCGACCGCGACGACTTCTGCTGATGTTGCCAATGTTTCGAATGCTGCTGCTGTGCCGCATCTCGTGTGGCAAGCGCGACGGCATTTTGTGGGCCCCCATCAGCAATGACTTAATGTGATCTGAATTTGTTGCAAGCAGGCCAATTACTGCCACACAGCCATGCTACACTCCATACACTCCCATATGCAAAATATGCCATCGACGTGGCAGGTCGACTTCCGACTCCAACTCCAACTCCGACATCGACTTCGCCATCGATTCAAGCTCCATTGTTGCCCTGTTGCCTGTCACTTGAGCATCAGTTCAATGCGATCGCTCTTAACTTGGCCAACTTGGCCCCTCTTCTTCTTTTTCTGCTTTTTAGCTTTTTTGTTTCTGTCTCGCATTAAATGCCAATTCTTCGGCTTCATTGGCAGTTTTTTTAATAAGGCAAAATCAATGGAGAAGAGACTTTGCAGAGGTTTTCAATGGACACAGGAAGAGCGTTTATTATGTGAGATTGAAGTTGTGATCAGCTTCAGGTTTATTTTGTCGATTTACATATCTTTTCAATGGATTAAACATAATGGACAAAGCTGTTTCTTCTACAAAAATCGGCAAAATTACAATAATTGGTTAATAAAATAAATAAATAATTTAAATGTATTTCAACAGAAGAAATAGCATATTCCAATAAGAAAATATGTAAATAATATTTCAAGAACATTTAAGATATATAAGTAGTTTTTATTTATTTTTAAGATTTATATTGGAAATATTTTATCAAAAATACGCTATCTTTAATAAAATGGAAGTTCTTCTATTCCCTTTAAATTTATCTGCAATTACTATTGTATTATTTTTATATTATACTTATTATATTTTTTATAATTCAATAATTTTTTAATTTGGCTACATACATAATTATCTTTATATATATATTAATGAAATATTGCATTTTTAAGGTTTAAAACTTATTGTTGATATTTTCACATTTTTATCCATTTCATAATATTTCCACTTTCAATATTTTCCTATTGATTGAATTGTATTATGTATCGTAATTACGATTGAGCTATTTGCCCAATAAGGAAATTATCTAATCGATCGAATGAATTTTTCGCCTCGATATCAAATGCAATAATTTCGCAATGCGGAATTAACATAGTGAATTAGTTTATGGATGGTATTTTGAGTTGTATTATGTATTTATGGATTGTATTCTGTATTTACCATATATAATTGTAATGTAGATTGCGTTGTGGATATTATTGTGACTGATATGATATGATATGATGATATCTGATGCAGTAAAGATATAAATACTTTCGTTATGGAACATTTTGGAGATTGTTCTATAGATTATATTGATAATGCATTTTTGTTTATTGTTTAAAGGTATTTTGTAAATTCTTGAAGAATAAAAAAAAAAAAAAAATAATAATTATTATAATAAATATAAATATTTAATGTTTGCTCTAAAATTCGATTTATATTGTGGATTAAATATATTGTCAATAATATTTCGGATTTAATTTTAAATTACACACTGAATTATATTGTACTCTGTAGAATAATACTATAATAAACTTTATAATATTAATACTTTTTAATTAGATTAAACTTGGTTAGATTATGGTTTGCCTTAAGGAAATAATTGGGGATTTATATGTAAGTTTTTAATAATAATAATCGATCGAAGGGTTAACGTATTCACAATGGAATTCACTCACACTTTAAGCCGTTACATTGATGACACGCACCTCTGGCTACATTGTCATCTAGCATACAGAGCAATCATGCATGCGTTTGATGGAGAGGGGGAGAAGTAGTAAGCGGTGGAGAAATGGAGATGGGGTGATGACAGGGTTAAACGTGTCACAGGCTGTGGCATAACCAACTCACTTACACGAAAGCAACTCGTACAACAAAGTAACTTCATTTAAATGCTGTAAGAATTTGTTTTCTGCGTGTGCGACACACAGTAGGAGGAGAAAAGAGATGATAAGAAGGGGGTTGGGGGTGGCAATATAATGCCTTAAATGAAATTTCAGCTGCAGCAGCAGCAGCAGCAACAACAGCAAACGACGATTTCCATTCAAATAGCATACATATGTTCAAACATCTCTACACACCATATAAATCTATGTATGCGCGATGCCAAGTGAGTGTGTGTCTCTGTATGTGTGTGTGTGTAATTATCTTTGTATAAATGTTGCTACAAAAATGATTCAACTGCGCTCTCAGTCTCTCGACAGTCGGCGGCACTCGCTTGCACTCGCTCTCACACGCGCGCTTTGCCATTTGGTGGGCTTGTTCGATCTCTCGCTCTCGTTCTCGCTCTCGCCCACTGGCGGCGCCGTCGTCGTCGTCGTCACTGCTCACGAGTGGCGTTTCAATTAATTAGAAAAAGTTAAAGAAACCCCACCACGACCACGACCAAAAAAAAAAAGAAAAACAAAACAAAAAAAAAATAAAACAAATATCTCCGTAATAAAATGTAAGCGCGCATGCAATAGCAGCTGCGGTGACGAAGACGGTGGCGGTGGCAGTCGGCGCCAATCCAGCAAGAGGCAGCGTGGTCAGCAGCGGCAGAGGAGGCAGCGCCAACTCGACTGCGGGATGATAAAACTGAAGCTGAAGCTCAAACTGAAGCAGCAGCAGAAGCTGAAGCAGCAGCAGAAGCCAAAGCAGCAGAAGCAACGGTGTCCCACCCCTTTCATGAGTTTTGTTCATGTTCATCAAGTTTTTCTTATTTCCAACGTTCGTTTCGTTTGTTGTTGTTGTTTATGGCAACAAATACTTGTACAGGCCCCCAAAGCTCTCTCCCCCCAACTACTCTACACTCTGCACTCTACACTCGAGCAGCAGCAGCAGCAGCAAGTAGCAGCATTGCAGCAGCAGTAACAACAACAGAGTCGACTGTAAGAAATAACAACAAAGGCAACAACAGTGCGTACAAATACATACATCGGCATTTACAACAACACGCAATAACAGCCATTTTTCTAGTTGTTAAGTTAATTTTTTCATGTTCTGCTGGCTCGCTCGCACTTAACACGCGGCAGCGGCAGCGCGCCAACCGACCAGAGAGACCAGACCAGCAGCAGCAGAGTCGGAGTCTCGCAGTCGTCGTCGTCGTCGTAGTCCGACGACGATGTTGACAACAGCCAACAGCCAACAGGCAACAACCAACAAGCAACAACGTGCTGAGCAAATGCGATTCGTGGGCACTGCCACATGCTGTCTCGTTCTCGCTTGCGCCCAACTCAATGCTCCCAGATACTTTATTTATGGTCGCAGCAGCAGCGACAGCAGCAGCAGCAACTCAGATAATTTTTCTGCTTTGTTGTCGTTGTAGTTGTGTAAAATGTTTGCAGTCGCCGCGCCGCTTCTCGCTCCCTTTGCTATTGCTGCTGCCATCGTGACGCAACCGGTTCTCGTTGAGCAGGCAGTAGCAAACAGCAACACAGCAGCAACCCGTCTCGCTTCCACTCACGCGCACTGTGACAAACAGCCAGCCCACTTTTAATGATAATCATTATTGCCGTTGTTACGGTCGCTGTTCGCCGTCTCTTGTTGTTTTCTTTTTCTGCTCTCGCACACACACACACATACCAACTGAGAGAGCAGAGAGAGAGCGAGCGCAAACACAAACACACGCACACTCATAAGCATGCCAACGAATTTAGGGGAGAAACGAGTTTTGCCAACCGTTGCGTTGCTCTCTCGCTCACACATACACCGCAGCCACAGCGTATCTGTGTGTATCTGTGTGTACATGTTATGCTCTTGTGGTAGCAGTTGTTGTTGTTGGCAGCAGTGCTGTTGCTGTTGCTGTTTTCGCTGTTTTCGATTGTCGGTTGTCGTGTAATTCCCATTTGTCGTACACTTTGTAGTTGCTCAAGAAACTCATGTTAGTCTACTTTTGGCTGTTACGCAGATTGTTCGTATCGTTCGTACGTTCGTTCGTTCGTGTCTGTGCTGTGCTGTGCTGTGTGCTCTGCCTGTGCTGCCTGCCTGCTGCCTTGTGCGCGCCTCTGCCTCTGCTGTCTTGTCGTCAGTGCTCAGCTCAGTGCCCGCAGTGCCAGCGCTAGCGCCTGTCGTGCCGCCTCGCCTCGATTCGATTCGATTGACAAAAAAAAAAAAAGGAAAATACACACAAAAACAAATATCTCCATTCAGTGTGCGTTCGTCTTCGTCTTCGTACTTCGTGTCCCCCTCTGAACCCCACCCAAAAATTACAACCTGGGCATCAGCATCAGCATAAACAACATAACATCCCAGTCGCATAGATTTTTTGGGAGTTCTCAATCGACAAACTGTACGACGCTGGGATTGTTCCAAGCAAACACGTTCGTTGAATCGTGCCAAACCGTTTAACCGTCGGCAAATGCGAAATCGAATTCGAAATCTATTAAATCGGTAACAAAACGGTTGAAAAGCGGTTCCAATCCAAAAAACTAGTGCACCTCAAAAATACAATTCACACACATACACTTACTCACACACTCACCAAATACGCCTCGGCTCAAGAGTGATTATTGTTAAATCAAAAAGAAATAATACAAATAAAAATAAAACACAAATGCATAAAAAAAAGTATAATTAATTGAATACTTAAAACACAATTAGGAGACCAACAACAACAAAAAGGCACACAAATTAATGCACAAGTTGCCCCAAAAGTTTGGTGCCCCTCAAAATTCTATTGAATTGAAATCGCGGATCGAAATCGTGTCGAAGCCCAAATCTGAATAGTTTTTTGGAAATTGTGCGTGTTTTCGAGTGTTGCGAATCCGTAATTCGTGTCCGTTACTTAAGCATATTTTATTAGTTCGACTTGAAAACGCAAAAAAAAATCGAAAATTAAATGACAGTGCACAGTAATGAAACCGGTGTCTGTTTAGTAATGGTGCGTATATATCTAGATAAGTACTACTATAATGCTAAGTGGGAATTAATGGTGTACAGAGATGATCTTTGCAATTGGCAAACTGGATGTGAAATTAATTTCAACTTGTTTTTACAAGTTGTTGAATACAGCGCATTGGACTTGAAAAAGAGATTGAGATCCGCATCGAGATCGAGCAAGAGGAATGAATATACATATGTATATGTGTAGTATATGGTTGCGCTGTTAAAAATAAAAATCGAAATCGACGCGAGAAATTTCAAATCGATGTCTGCCAAATCCCATTTGAATCCCAAAATGTCAGCCATACACATTGTGCTACATTTGTTTAGCGTGCCAAGCGACGGCATCGGTGTGTAGAATTTACACTAGTATGTGTAAGTGTGTGTGCTTTTGTCAATTCCTTTGTCGACACATGTCCAATTGGATGCCAAGCACACACACACACACATTTGCATGTAGTACATGCTTGCTTGCAGTATTTGTGGTGACGATTGTCTCCACTGCACTAGTAGTGAACTCTACACTTCGTAGACATCACACACATTCGTCTACTTAGCTTGTCTCTACATGTTTCAAAATCAAAAAGGCCTTTTACCATATTACTTAGTAGCCGACTTGGCTTGGTAATCTGATCTACATGCTCGCAAATATGGCAAGTTAATGTTGCCTCTTTGCTCAAATGTAATCAATTCAACATTTACTTGACACTTCAGCGCCAACACACAGAAACACACACTCAGACACATTCACACACTTGAACACACATTAATTACAAATAAGTAAAGAGGCAGAGCAACAACTACAACGACAACAACAACAAAGAGGCCCCATAAAATGCTTGCGATAAACAAAACAAAAACAAATAATGTGGAAATGCAACTTGTAGAACAACAAAGAAAACTGAAACCGAAACAGAAACCGAAACTGTAGCCGAAACCGTAAACCGAAAATCGAAAAAATTCGAATTGAAGTCGCAGCGAAAAAAAATTAAAGAGAGAAGAAAAACAGTAACATGAAAAAAGGCAGAAAAATGCAAAACGCTGTGTTTAGATCAAAATGCCGCTGTGCGCGACAGGGATGGCGATAGTGTCGAGTGGATATTCAACACTTTTTGATCGATGCCCAACAAGAACAACAACAGCGAATAACAAAGCACTCGCAGTAGAAAAGTAGAAACGATTTGTTTATTCAAATACACTCTCGGCATGCACTTAGCACAAAATTCGATAGCATTTTTTATACCCGCTATATATTTAAGTGGAGTAGCATTATAAATCGATGTTGAAGAACGCCAGTCTCAACAGCAATTACTACAATATGGCGCGCTCCGTCTGTCTGTCTGTCCACCTCTTTAAACATCTTAATCTCTGAGATTTTAAGAGCTGCAGCTATCACATTTTAGGATAATTCCTCTTAATGCTGCACCTATATGCAATTTAATTTAAGAATTTGGCCACGCCTCTTTTTGACTTTCAAATCGATCATTTATAAATTGTGAGTGCAGTTATAAAATTCAAAATAGGAATTTTTAAAACACTCAATTAAGAGAAGTCATATAATCGATCACATAATAAGCATAATAAGCTATTCAATAAACATTTTTATAAGTTTCGTAATACCCTAAAAATTCTTAGCGGGTATTCAACAGTCAAAAAATGCGTCTACAACCTTTCATCTTGTTTTAATTTTAAATTGTCCACACTAGACATATAAATATATTGGACTTATCGATTTGAGCGAGTGTTCTGTGTATGTCTTTAATGTATGTGTGAGTGCGAGCGAGCGAGTGATAAACATCAGGGCGGCTGCTACAAAGGCGCCAACTGATAAGCGATCCATTGGATGGCAGCGCAGCAAACAGCAGAAGCAAACATCGGGAGCCGCGGCCCCCATATGGGTCATAGAATTAATTTTTAATCGCGTATGGCCACTTGAGTTGTCACTTGGACGCAGTGCATCCGTCTATTTCTAGTGTGAGTGAGTGAGAGAGAGAGAGAGAAAGAGAACGAGAGATGAAGAGCGGCAGAGTGACACAGAGATAAAAATCCAATCTTACAGCCTTTCGATCATTTGTTAAAGAGTGAGAGCGCAGTAGGCGAAGCAAAAGCGAGAGGGAGTGAGGTAAAAGAGGGGGATACGAGTTGATGAGGGAGAGGGGAAGGGGGGGAAAGGGAGCGCCGCCGTTTGCCGCAAAGGCAAACACGAAAAATCAAGAAAAGTTTACGAAAGCAGCCAAAGAGACGATAATAAATAAAAAAAAAACAACCTGAAAACTTGTTTGCGACCGCTGTGCTGCATGCCGCATGTGGCAAAGCACCCAATGCCCCATGTGTGCAAATGTATGCGTTGCAGTTGCAGTTGTTCTCATCGTCGTCGACGTCGTCGTTGTCGTCGATGTTGGTTGACTAAAAGTGTTGACAAAAGTGCGCGATAGGCTTACAATGCACACAAGGCAACATGAACAAGATCCACACACACATACACACACAACGCACACTCACACACACTCAAGTTGCGCTTAGGACATTGCCGTTGTCGTCGCTGTTTGCCGCTCTTCGTTCGTTGCAAGCAATCGGCTGTGTAATTTAAATCAATGTTGTCAATCGAAAACATGATTTGTTGTTAATGGCGGCTCCACTTTGATGATCGGCAGACAGACCGAAAGACAGACAACCGAACCTAGCAGAACCTACGCTCGGCCATTAAGAGGGTCTCGAGTGAAGGAAAGGAACAACAACAAATAACTGGGAGTGGAGAGCGGGACACAGTCGTGTGCTTATCGCATTGATAACAGAGGCAACGATTTTAATTAAGTTTCGCTTCCCCTTCTACTTCTACTTCTACTATTCCCACTCTGCTACCTTAGACTGCCTGTTTTTCCACCTTACTCCGCCCCTGTTTATGAACGTCTTTCTGTCTGTCCGTCTGTTTGCATTCCTAGATCTCAGAGACCATAAGAGCTAACGTTATCAAATTTGGGCACAATACTTCTTATTGTGGCACGCAAATCAAGTTTGTTTTTGAAGTTAGCCACGCCCACTATCGAGTGCCTAAATCAATAAAAATGCGCATAACGAACGTCATTTTATTTTTAGAGACTAGAACTTGGGGGTACGAAATATTAGTGATAGACTGAATGACTACTGAAAATTTTCTTAGGATCGTTCGATAAACTTAGGAAAGAAATAGTTTCCATAGTCAAAATGTGAATTTGTATTATTTTATGCGTTCTCTTCTTGCTAATTTGCGAGATTAAATGTTAGGGATAAACTGAAGTTTCCGTGATTCTAAATTACTATTATAATATTTACTGTTTACAATATTAAATACAAATAATTATATTAATATATTGCATTGCTTGCAGAATGCCGTTTCAACTCGCCTTGCTGCTTCGTCGCCCACAACACCCTCCACAAACGCCGCACAGACGCCACATCCTCCGCCACAGCCGCCACTGTCCTCGTCCGCAACCCAACTGCCGACGCTAGCCCACTCCGCCTCCTCCGCCGCGTCAAGCGCCGCCGCCGGCCTCGGCCTCGGCTCTGGTCCGGGGCCAACGCTGACCGCCGCCGTTGTTGCCGCTGCCGCCGGCTTGCCCAGCAGCGTGCCCCTGCCCTTGACCACAGCCGGCGTCGGCATGGTCACCTCCACAGTGCCGCCGGGCGCACGCTCCGGCTCGCCTTGCTCCGCCGCTGTCACACCCTATGGCGTCTCGGCCTCCGCTTCAGCGGGCAGCAGCGCCGGTCCAGGACCATCAGCATTGCCTGCCGTGGGAGGCGTTGGACCGCCACCACCAGGCGGACCGCCAGCACCCGGAACGGGAGGACCGAGCGGGAATCCGAATCGCTGCTGTGACACGGGACGCACCATCTACACGGATCCCGTGAGTGGACAGACGATTTGCTCCTGCCAATACGATATGCTCAACTATCAGCGACTGGCGGCAGCTGGCGGTCTTGTGCCGGGACCTGGTGGAGTGCCACTTGGCGTCTATCCCGAGGGCATGTCCGCTTACCTTTCGGGCATTGCCGCGGATCAGCCGCCATTCTACGCTAATCCGGTAAGTGAACGTGCCACACATGCAACATACAGCGTGCAGCATACAGCATGCAAACGCAGCTCGTTGACAACGTCAACTGAAAGAAGAGGAGGAAGACAGGAAAAAAAAGAAAAGGGAAACGCTGTTCATAAGTCATGCGACTAAACAATGGTGCAATAAATTTCTGAATTTGTCCAACGTCCGTGAGGAGACCACCGTCGTCGTCTTCTTCGTCGTCGTCGTCGTCGTTATTTGATCGTGTGCCAGCCAGAAAAAGAAGAGAGCTGGAGACTCGAGACTCGCCAGTGCTTCCGAACATGTGTTCAAGCTCTTTTGGAGCTTGGGCTTTATTGGCGCGTTCTAGGCAGAGATTTGTCAAGTCTCCTGCCTTGGACAACTGACACTATGATCATTCTCTCAGTCTACGTCTGTGACCTTTCGAGCTACGTTTTGTCTTGGTGATATTTCAAGTCGCATTATTTTGCGAAGACTAAGCGTGCCCGGGGCCGAGGGCCATGTCATATGTCTGCCTTACAATCGAGCGAGAGGCATCCTCTGTTGGTTTGCTCGTTGCTTTGCCTGCCTCTGCTGGGTTACAGCAGTGTGTCCATCCCAGTGTCCAATGTCCGGCGCTTCATTCATTTTTTTTGTTGTGGCATTGTTCGCCGAATTATTTCTAATAGCAGCGTGTAATTTGCTTTTGTTTGCCAAACAATTCTATTTGGTTTCACTTCCCTTGGACCACATGCCGTGTCCTCGGGTCAAGCTGGTCAACTTGTCCTAGGGATCGAAGGTTTGCCCCCCACTGTGTGTGTTTTGGCCATACGATAACCATTCGAAGGGATCCTGTGTGGCTTAGGCAGTTCACTTGAATTCCAAAAAACAATCGAAGAGTCCATTACTTGACATATGCTTCAGAAGACACTCAATTAGCACAGACTCCGTCTCCGACTCCGATTTCTACTTATCTTTTTTTGCTGCAGACTCTTCTTCTGTCTCTGACTGTGAGTCTGAGCAATAGTCCCATCAAATCATAAAATCACAAAGACCACAAATGACTGCGGATTGTGCTATTATTGATTTGCGGGATCAGCGATTATGTGAGCTATAAAATGTTAGTGACATGTTAGGGAGACAGAATGATAATATTTTAGGGAACTTACTTACGTAAATGTAAAAATGATATTAATACAATCTCTCAATAATAAAAATTGTTAGAATTTAAATCTATCCTATAAAAACATTCATAAAATACCTTCTTAACTTTTGTTAGATTTTACAAGTTCAATGAGCTATTATTTTTTCCAGTAATAGCTAAATTCCTTAGAGATAATTTCTACATAAAAGTATTTAAACATTTGCATTGCATTCAACTCTTTCAAGCCACTTGCAACCTTAAAACAGACATCCAAGCAACAAGTTTCCTGTAGAACACTAAGACAGACAGCTGGACAGATAAGTTTTCGCTTGTCCCAATGCGTTGCTTCTTTCCCTTGCACGATAACATTATAATTCCCTCTGCACGAGGGTTATATATTAACATTGTTTTAAAGTAAACATATTTTTATGGCTTATAGCTGATGTTCTGCAAGCTTTGCATATCTCGTTCCAGTAGAATGTTTATAATACAAAAGCGCTTGCATCGCGTGCAGAGCGCAGTTGAAGCTTCAAAAGGATGTTCTGCAAAATAACAAGAAGTTTGCATACAAGAAAAGAATACTAAACTAAAACCTATGTCAAATGGCTTTCTAATAAGCTGAATATTAGACGAAACTATGACATTTAAATTTGAGAATATTGTGTTTGAATAAAAGAAATATTTTAACATAAATTATAGATACAATTCGATAAAATAAATATTATTTATACCAATCGTATAAAGTTTGTTTTCTGATTGTTTAATGAATTCCTTCTTCAGAATTCAGAATTCTTGAAATATGTTAAGCAACCAAATTACAAAAAATATTCTTAGTCGTGTAAAAAGTTGTCAAAATGTTGTTAAATCAACCAATCGTCAGATCTGTTTGAGTGTCGCGTCATGTTGTCTGTACCCGACAATACCAGGCAACGAACTGTCCATCCATCAAGTATGTAAATATTTACATCAAGTGTTTGGAATGCCCGCAATAATGACAGAAGTCGAAATAAAGGCGAGTGAAAAGCGATCGACGCACGGTCCATTGTAAAGGGGCATTGTGTGTGTGCGTTGATAATCGAATGAATATACATTCATCGCTGCTATTCATATGTATATGAATAATCGAATATATGCATGTATAAATATCGATTTGTATTTTGAGCCAGCTTAGACAAAAGCTCAGCACACAAAACCGGAGCCAGTCTCCAGTAGCTGTGGTTTTGCATAAATTTTGGTTTTATTGCCGCTTTTCTGATTGTTATAGAAGATGCACACAGACACACACAATGACAGACGAACATATCTGTATCTGTATCTCTGCATATTTGTGTGTGAGTATCTTTTGGGACTTATTAAAAAAGTCGTCGCTTTTGAAATTTATCGATTGGTGATTTACCACTGTCGCAACTTGTCGCCCACGCTTCGCCTCGCTGACGCAGCAATTGATGTATTGATGTATTCTATGTACGCATGCTTGTATGTATGTGCATACACAGAGCGAAAAAATCAATACGCTTCCGCATTCGTTGGTAACATATTTTTGCCTCAATTGGATAGAAATTTGCTCACTTTGTAAATTTATTCTTTGAAAAAAGGTTCATTCAAGATTGTATTCCAAAAAATAATGGTCATATTCAGTGTATTCCTCAATATTTAGTATTTATTGATATTTATTTCCCAAATATTTATTTTTTAATTCAAATTCAAGTTCTTGCTGAAATCTCTATTTGAAATTCATAAAATGTATATATTTTTCTCTCTGTGTACGAAGCACGCAATAAATACAAATATGTCTTAATATTGATTGAGGCATTTAAGTTTGAATTTTCCGGCCGCGGCGCAGCTGCATAAATCATCCGGCGATCGTAATTAGTCAACTGCGGCATTTTCAAGAGCCGCCGGCGCTAAACTGGAGCAATTTTTCTTCGAACTTAGGCAGCGCGAGTATCATCTGAATACGCATACATACAGTAAATATACTGATATATAGAGATATAAATGTGCGATACACATTTCATTCGGGGAGTCGGGAGAGTTGTAAAAGTGTCGGCTCGGTGCGGTGGATTCATTACTTTGACACGAGCTGTCAAGCGGCTGTCATTTTGCCGCAGCACGGGAATATATTTCGTCGTTGTCTTCATGCTAAATGGTGGATGATGGTTCCAAGGTGGATCTGGCTCTGACTCTGCCGCTGACTCTGTCTCTGTGTAGATGTTGCTGCAACGCGCTGCCTGTCATTTCAAATGGGCGCAAAAGAAGAAACATTTGAAGAGCGCCGCCTGCCAAACAAATAGGCCAAGCCGAGAGGCAAAGTCAGGACAGGCCGCGCCCGGTGTCGTTGAGGGCGTCGACTGCTACTTTTCGTACCTTATTAATAAATTTGTCAACACGCAACTGACAGGCCTCTGTGCCGCATGTCTGTCTTCCTGTCTGTGAGTTTGCCCCCGCCTACGAACTGTGCCCCTTGCCCCTGTCAGACGTCAGTTGATCTGTATTTATCCTTGACGTTAGCGCATATGTTGCATCCTGAGTTCAGCTGCCGTCGCAATTAGACACTCAACTGGCTGAGTATATTGACTTTTTGCTACACTCTCAACTCTCTAGTCTCTAAGTGCCACAACATCATCAAGAGCAACAGCAACAGCAGCAACATCAACATCAATGTCAAACGCCAACAACAATGGTTTTGAGGCATGAAATTTCGCACTCGACAATCAGCTTGCTCTTTGAGGGGATGGGGGAGGCGCAAACAAAAGGCTACGCACAAGTGTATGTGGCATATCCATTGCTGCCACACATCCTGTGTGTCCTATGGGAGCTACAAAAACTTTTCGCCAGCGGCAAAGTTGACTTGGAAAATCCTACGAAAAAGGCAAACTACAAATCGTAGCTGGTCGTCGCTTGTACCACCAATGAGCGCCAGAGTTGCCACCCTGCCCGCACGCACATGTGGCACATGAAACAACCCTAACATGAGGCACTTGCTACATGCACTGATTTGTCAACTTTCAAAATGTCGAAAGTGTCGTTCCTTTGGGTTGGGGATTTGCTGTTTTTGTCTTGCTGTCCGTCCCCCGGTCCGTCCTTGTTGTCCTAATGGCAAGGTGACGTCTCTGAGGCTGTGTGTTGTGTTGTGTGTGCATGTGTTTGGTCTAAGTACTAAATACATTTCACTCTCACGGTCTCCTCGTCAATCTCTCGACTCTCGACTTGCCTCGCATTGTTATTTTGCCTCTAAGTGTTGTGGAAAGTTTTTGTGTTGTGTTGGCATTGTTGTTTGGCTTTTTGGCAAAGTTGAAAATGTTCGTTAACAGTAAATTTTGCACTCACTCACTCAAGGGAAGTTCTCGACTCCGCTCTCCTCCGTTGGGTGTCTACGAGAATGTCTGAATGCGTTGGAGTTAGGGTGGGGGGCGGCTCCTGACTACAACAAACAAATTAGCAGTCATGGCAACTGCCAAACAAACCAACAAAACGAACAACGGGCCAAACAAACAAGTCGCCAGCCCAGAACCCCGCACACACTCCTCGTACATAACTGAAGCTTGAGCTTGAGGCGCCACAACCATGTTGTCGTC
This sequence comes from Drosophila albomicans, assembly GCF_009650485.2. Classification (NCBI taxonomy): domain Eukaryota; kingdom Metazoa; phylum Arthropoda; class Insecta; order Diptera; family Drosophilidae; genus Drosophila; species Drosophila albomicans. The sequence goes on along the minus strand of NC_047629.2, from coordinate 36,960,747 downwards.
CAGCACATTGTAGCAACAACTTTATAAGCGCCGTACGCAATAACTGTCAAGCCTACGTGGAAGCGTTTTCTGTGGCATTTGTTGGCTGGCGCTAGGAGACATCATCTTCTACTAAGCGTTTCCGAAAAAGTCAAAGTCCTCACAGATTGAGATTCTGCTTGACTCTGATTCTGATTCCGATTCCGATTCCAATGCTGATGCCATTCATTCCATTCACTTCCACCTCGAACTCGCTGGCGAGTACAGACAGGAATGCGATGCGTAAACGTGCGTTTATTTTTAAATCGAAGCAGCAATTAATTAACTCGACCCGTCATTACGCGCATCATTAACATCGCGACGCATCAGGCGACAGACCACCACAGGCACAAACCGCAGGGCTGCATCGCCGGCAGGGACGGAGACGAGGCACCGACTAGGGACTGCCATCAAATCGCATCCGAATTCGTTTCGTTTCGAATATTGTATCGACAATGTGTCGACCAATTGTCGTGGGGTTGTTGGCGTGAAGCGTGAAGCACACAGTGCTCCACATTGAAAATTCGTTGCATTTCCAGTTTCTCAGAGTTCTCTGCCTCTTTTTTTTGTTGGTCTTCACATTCATTAATTTGCTGGCTTTCATTCACAAGTTGAGCAAGCCGCGAAATCTCAGCTTGCAATGCGTGAAGCTGCACACTACGCCAAAGACAGAAGTGACACAACACAGAAGAAGTTAAAGGAGTATTTTCTTATACCAGAAGAAGAACTGTGGATTATGCTTAACGTTTGTACAGTATTTTTTTTTATACTAAAAGCAAAGTTTACAAACTAACTTCTGTTTAAAATAGGTATAATTCCTCACGTGTTTAGCAATTTCGAACACTATTTTGTTGTAATAGGTTTCCGTGAAATAACTTTGTAAAAAGTGATCAATTATGCCAGCTACATTATTTTTTTAGCATTCATAAATACAGTTTACAGTTTTCGGCTTTTTTGAACAATCTTTTTAGTTGTACTTAATATAAATATTCTTTTGACGTTCCGAAAGCGCTTACAGAATTTTAAATATTTTTCAATCGATCGCTTTAAAAGTTTTGTGTCAAAAATAAATGAAAATGTCCGCAAGTGATTTAAGTAAATGAGATTCTTTGCGATATAAATAGTGTTTGAAGTGTTAAATAAAAATTATATTCAGTTGAATAAGCAAATATTTAAATACATAATGCTTTGATAATTGATATTCTATTGAAAATAATAGATTTAAATAAATATTGTTTGGAGTGTTAAATAGAATAATAATTCTATTGCATAACCAACTTCAAGAAGGCAAATAATGTGCTATATGTGCGATAAGAAATAGTTACAGAACTAAAACAAATAACTTTTAGATGCCTCATAACAATTCAACTGAAATTCCGCTGCACTCTAAATAAATTTCAATAAATGTCATCAAATAAAGTTACTAGAGTGCAAAGTTAGCTTATTAAAGTATTAAATCCATGAAAGCTAACTGTATAAGCAACTTTATTTGCTGTTCCACTTTCATATTAATTCCTCCACTTAGCGTTAAAGCAACTTTAAGCTACCACATCGCTTAGCAACTTTTACAAGTGGAGTGCCTGTACTTGTAGGTGTTTTGCAGGCAGCATTTGAAGAGAGCAAAGCGAACTACTTATAACCGCTATTAGCAGTAGAGATACAGACAAATATAGAAGAGGATCGGTTGCAAGTACAAGCGCTGCAATTCGAGTATCGTATTTGCGCTTGTTGCCAGCCTCGTTGTTGGGGCTGTAATAATAAACGCGAAAAGTAGTTGCACACACTTGTCGAGTATTCATGTTGTATTCATATTTTGCATCACACGCAAAAATCTCGGGAGCTGTTAAACGGTAGCGCAAAGGAGGAGCAAGGGTTGAGGAGAAGCAGGAGACTGTTGGTTCCTACTGTAAGTGGTAGCAAACGCAACAATTTATAGGATGTTGCACTCGCATGTCCATGTCCGTGCCCATGTCCATGTCTGTGGGCAGCACGCACTATAACACGCTCCATTCGCAGATCGGGAGGAGGAGGAGGGCGAGGAGAAGTAAGAAGAGAGGCAGGAGAAGTTAGCAGCGGATACTCTTGATGTTAATGCTAAACATGGTGCTGATGCCGTTGTGGTGGCTGTTGCACGTTTGATAGTTGAATTGCGATTATTGTAAAAGTTGTAAAAATGTATGGAAACCGGTTAAGTCGACGACGACCTTTTTAACTTCATTGAGGAATCGGATTCGAATCGTATACGAATTCGATATCAGACTCTCTCAATCGTAGGATGCGGAATCCTTGTATTTGTGTTTGTGTTGTGTGCTTGCAACTGGTAATTGATCGCTTGGCTGCAAGTTTTGCAGCGACCTTCTTCCGATGACGATGCCAAAAACTGTAATTTAATATTGTCTCGCGAGTCTTGGCCAAAAAGGTTGTAAAACGTTTTGCTAAATGACTTCTGCGAACTGCACGTTACGAATGCTTTCCTGCCTTGTGCTCTGACCTGTCTAAAGACAGCCAGCCAGCCAGCAAGCCAAAAGGGACTCTCTGATCTCTTGTCTGTCTGTTGCTGGCCGTTTATCAGTCTATCGCTGACTTGGCTCAAAGCAAACCTGACCACATGCTGAGCCCATGCGAACCTTTGCCGTTGCCAATACAGACAGCATTCTCTCGTAACACACACAAAATATTTCCGATTTGCTAAGAGAGAGTAAGAACTCTGAAGATGTTGATAAGACAGTTAAAAAACTGAAGAAATAAACATGGCCAACTGAGCAGGAGATGTGTATCGATCGTCATCGCCATGACCTTTGACACTCGCCAAGCAACAGCTGTCTCTCTCCTGTCTGTCTGTCTGTCTGTCCTTCTCCACTCTGCAGTCGCAACTCAAGCAATCGCTAGTCGTTATCACAACGCTTAAAACACGGCAAACAGCTGACAACGACAACAGCAATGACAACAACAGCAACAGCAACGACAATCGACGGCGACGTCAACGGCAGCCAACATCTGTCGCAGTGAATTTCGACAAGACTAAATTACTAAATGTGTATATAAGTAATTGTCATGTTACACTTAATCAACATACATACAACATCCCATCACATCGCATCGCATCGCATTCGCATCGCATCTCCTAGTCTCTTCGCATACCTTTGAGTCTCTTCACTGTGCATCAATTGTCTGCGATTTTAATTACACAATGTGCAACTGTCTGTGTGTGTGAAATGTGACTACATACTTATGCACATGTATTCAGATGTTGCTCATTATCAAAATAAAATGAATCCCAATTGAATTGAATATAGCGAATACTCGCTGCTTTAATCACGTCGCCTCCTCATGCCACAAGATCAGCGCAGCGCAGCAGATGCTCGACTGAGGTTCGATTGGTGCTTATCTTATTGTACAGTGGGGTAAAATGGGTACACAAATACAAATAAATATGTACATACAAGTGTCTCTTTAATCACGGAATTTAACTAGAAATTTGGAAATGCTTTGCTTGAAGTGCCAAGTTTAAAAATTGCCCTCAAATGCCCTCTAAATTTGTTAATAAATAATTAAAAATAATTTAGAAATATATTTGACGATTATAATTTCACATATTCTTCTATATACGAGCAGTTCTCTAGTTATATTTCTATTAGTTTTGTGTTTAATCGTACCTCTTAAGCCAAAGTTCAATCGCAGTTCTAATTATTGCGCGTGCTTATCGCTCAATCTGACAGAAATTTATGATCATTAAGCGCACATTGTTTAGCTTAACACATTTACATATAATCAATTGATAGTTTTGTATGTCTGACAGCAGCTGCTCGTCTCTTTCTAATCACTTGATAGCAGCAACTTACCTCTTCACTTGCCATTGCTCTTGCTTGCTTGGACTATGGAAGGAATTGAAAACAATCTGCATACATTTTAAAGCTAAAACTAAACTTGAAAAGTATTTTACACAATGTGTTTTAAGCAATGCATTTGTATTTTTGTTTATTTTTCTATATGGTTAACATATTTGCTCTGCTCAAACTCGTAATATTAAACGAATTCCTTGGCCCAACAAACGTCTAGCTGCCACCGTATAATTAATTTGTTGATAACAACGCACAGCAGCCGCAGCAACAAAACACGAAATACAAAACACAAAACACGAAACTGTAAAATGTGTACTAATCATTTGTTTAACATGATTTTTAAATACTCATAACTCTGGGGGTTCAAGGTCTTCCTGTTTGGTCGGCTGCAGATTGTGTCGAAAAGTATTTATAATACGTATTTAACTAATTAATTTTAATCTCTTTGTGTTTATTTTGCAGGCTGGCATCGATCTGAAGGAGAACCTGGTGGCTGGAGCAGCGCCTTGGCCATATCCCTCGATGTATCATCCATATGATGCGGCATTCGCTGGATATCCCTTCAATAGGTAAGAAATGCTCCCTTACGATACTCGTTTACGATATTCGCTTACGATACTCGGCTCGACATTGTGACATTGTGTGGGGCGAGAACATGAGCGGTGGTCCGACAGGCGATCAACGCCAACACCAGCCTGACTACGTGATCGTACGTGATCGGCAAGCGAATCGATGTGCTCAGGGCGCGGCCTCAACAGTAGCGCACTCGGAATGAGTATTCGAAAGTACGAGTAAATGCAGTTGCAGTTTGGGGCAGTGTTGCATGCAAATGCCAACGCAAGAAATTCGGCCAATTCAATTGAAAAGTAAAAGCCAATACAATACATGTGTGTACATGAAAGCGCAGTCAGCTTTATTGCATTTTCTATTATCATTAACGATAATTTATTTGCTTGTAATTGATCGCTTGCCGACGGCAGTCGACAGAGTGGCTGCTTCCGCTGGACATCGACAGCGACATCGACAGCGACGTCGACATCGACTTCGACATACTCGTAAATATCCAAACAAAGTTGTCGATTGAACAACATCGACAACATCCCGTCACGTCACGTACCCCGCTCTCTCTCTCTCTCTCTACCTCTCTATGCGTCTCTCACCTTCTCTTTATCTGTCAGCTCTTCCCATTGTTTCTGCTGTAATTGACACCCATAACAAAAATTTGAAAGTTGAGTCATGTCCATTTGCACAGGTTGTACATTGTAGTGATTGTTGCTGTTGTTGTTGTTGTCTATCAATAATATTCACAATAAATCAATTTTGAGTTATTTTACTGTGACGTGCCGCCGAAGTTCTTCTGCTCCTCTCCCTCTCTCTCTCTTCCTCTCGTTTCTCGATTCTGAATTCAGCAAGTCAACTCGAATTGTGGAAGCCAAGTCGAGTTTTGTTTTTTAGCAGCCCAACCCTACTATATATTGTAGTTATTAAAGGGGCGTGGGTGCCTTTTGCCATTGTTCCACAACATCCACAGACGCCATCCACATCCACATCAGCATCGCCTCGCGACGCGACGCACGCCGCTTTTTGTGTTGTGTTGATAGTGTAAAATTAAAAAAATTTATTCAACTGTCATGTGATCAAAGGCTGGAATGGCTGTCGGCGCAGGTGTTTTGCACTCGGCAACACTTTGCTTTTCAAATTTAAATTAATTAATGCAACGCACACACTCCATCTCCATCCATCCAGCCAGAGTGAGATAGCCAATAATTGTGTGGCAGCCACACAGACACAATATCGTCAGTGCAGCTGGCAGCCAACAACTGGCAACTGGCAACAGACAACGGGCAACGGCAACTGCAAATTGTTCAGGGTAACACATGCACATTTTGCCTCTTCCTCCACTTCCCTATACCGATACATATATAGTATAGTATGTATGCTAACTGCCCACAAAAAGCGATAAAGGACAGTTGCTGCTGCGCCATGTCGCGTCCATTGACTGGGCAGTTAAGAGCCGATAGCTGAAGCGGTGGAAGAAGAGAGAAGGAGCGAGACAGGAGTAGGCTTTGGAGATAAAGCAGGAGCAGCTTCAGCAGCAGTTCAAGCGGGAATACCGCCAGGGAGTAGGAGAATCAGCAATAGATAGAAGAGAACGAGTAAAACAATAAATAGGAATAGAAAATGGGGAAGCGGATAGAATAGAAAGTGGTGTAGCAAAGGTTTAGGAAATAGGGAAGGAAAAATTTGTAAAAAAAAAAATTGAATAAAAATGGAAGTAGAGTTGGACTCATAAAAAGTTAGTCGAAAAGGTAGCCACAATGTTAGTGTTAGGAGTGAAGAATGTAGAATAAAATGAAGTAAATATCACAGTGGAAAAGGTATAGAAAATGCAGTATAGAATAGAATAGAATATAGTATAGAAACAAATATTAAATAAAGAAACTAAGTAATAGAAATTAAAGTATTACTAAACGGAATGAAGTAGAAGGTAGAAAAATAATTAAGAAATGCAGTAAAAATTAAGTATGAATGAAATTGCGTAAGTAAAAAATAACTAAAGAAACAAGTAGAGATACTATAGTAGAATATGTATTCAGGTAAATAAAAAAATAGAAAGTAAATAAAGTAAGAAAGTATTATGCAACATTTAAAGAAGGAAGTAAAAAAGAATGGGAGAAGGAAAGTATCAGAAGACACTTTAAAAATGGGAAGTAGTTGAGGATTATTCTCTGAGTGGGAATAAGAAACTCTGAAGTATATAAGGAATAAAGTGAGGAAATAGATGAGTGATTTGAGGAGGAAGTGGAAGCAGTACTTTTGATAGTCGATGCACCAGAGATAACATTAACAATCGGGGAGCAGCAGGAGAGAAACCAGAACATGCTATAAAAGCAGAAGTTGAGCTAGGAGAGAGGAGTCAACAGCAGTAGGCACAAGAGTTGTGCCCGGCAAGCGAAACTGTTGCAGCACCCACAAGGGGGAGGGAAGAGAGCTGGCAGCGTAGCCACAGCCACCATGGGGTCAGCTTGGAAATATGTTGCGAGACCGCAAACTGCACATGTGTACAAGCATTAATGTTGCCGGGACACAGACATGGCGCAATTGCCCAATGGGTTTCATGGCCATGGCAAATGTGTTTATTATGAACAAATGTTGCACACAAGTGGCAAATGTGGCAAGTGCGGCAAGTGAAGCAGAGAGGCAGAGTCAGTGGGATATACACTGCTAATAGCCGCACCAGCAGTTGACCAGTTTAATATAATAATGAGTGCACCACACTCCCACCCCGTTATTACAACCCATTTTAACCCATTCCTTCTTTAATCTTGCTCTATTTGCAGCTATGGCATGGATTTGAATGGAGCGCGACGAAAGAATGCCACACGCGAGACGACATCCACGTTGAAGGCTTGGCTCAACGAGCACAAAAAGAATCCGTATCCCACCAAGGGGGAGAAAATAATGCTGGCAATTATCACAAAAATGACGCTCACTCAGGTGTCCACCTGGTTTGCGAATGCGAGAAGAAGACTGAAAAAGGAGAACAAAATGACCTGGGAGCCAAGAAATCGTGTCGACGACGATGATGCCAACATCGATGACGACGATGACAACGACAAGAACACCGAGGATAATGATTTGCTAGGTAAGTTTAAGTTCCCAATTTAAGTTCATAAATCTAAAAAAAACCGTGAAAGTAAAAAACCCAATAATTAAAGAAGAGTAGTAGAAAAATTCCTATGTTAGAAGCTTACCAAAGTTAGGAGCTAAACTCTTTTAAAGAATTAATGGAGAAATATATTTAGACTAGGGAAACAATAAAATTAATTAATTTGCCTAACTTACTAATCGTTTCCCTATTCCATTTGCTACTTACAGATGCCAAGGACTCTGGACTCGGATCGAACGACGACAAGGATCGCATGGGCCGCCTAGGAGACATGATGGGTGATCGCCCCGGCGAGAGCAACAACAGTGAATGGTCGGAATCGCGACCTGGCTCACCAAATGGTTCCCCAGATCTTTACGATCGTCCTGGCACGCATCCGCTCTTCCATCCCGCCGCCCTGCATCATCACTTCAGACCGCCAACCGGTTCGCCGCCGGACATTGCCGCCTATCACCACCATCAGCAGCAGCTGCTGCAACAACATCAGCAGGCGCAACAGAATTCGCTACAGACTGCAGTTGGCGGCACTGGCGGCAGTCTGACTGTAAAACCAAGGATCTGGTCGCTGGCCGACATGGCTAAGGATGGCAAGGAGACGAACACGGCGGCCAAGGATAGTTCGCCGGCGAGCGAATTGCCGCCCGCACAACCAGCGTTCTACGGACATGCGGGTCAGCATCAGCATCCATCGCCCGGCAAAATACTCTCGCCGCTGGCGGCTCGCATCCCCAACTATGCTCCCTATGTGCGTCCCGATCTCTATCGCGGCTTCTACGGTCCCGCCGCCGCAGCTGCAGCGCACCTCAGCGCCCCGACGCAGGAGTTCCTCGAGCATCAGCGGCACTTTGGCGCCAGTCTGGCGGCGCACAATGGCCTCGGCATGAATCCGCTGCTGTGGAAGGCCGCAGTTTCGGGAGCTGCCACCGGACAGCACTTTGCGCCCCTCAGCCTGACCACAACGAGCAATGCGGGACAAGGACCGCAAGTGGCGCCACCGCCAGGTGCTTCGCCCTCGGCTTCGAGCTCCTCCTCGTCGATGGGCTGCGATGTAGTGCACATTCCCACCAGCGGTGGGCATACATCAGGTGGCGCTGGAGGTGTTAGCACCCAGCATATGATTGGTCCCATCTCCAGCAATTCGACGTCGTCGTCCTCGTCCTCGAATTCGGGCAAGATATCGCCAGGCGTGAATGTGACCTCGCTAAGCGGCAAGCCATGACCCCCATCGCTATCGCTCTCGCTGTCCGCTTCAGCATCAGCATCAGCTTCCACATCCGCGTCCCCCGATCCGTACGCATTGCCGACGGTAGTTGCCAACAGCAACAGTGGAGCAACCACCGCATCTCCGATCTCGGCATTTCGATCGCTCTCCCTGATCGCCATACGCGAGCATCAACTGCAGCAGCAGCAGCAACAACAACAACAACAGCAGCAAGGAAGTAAACTGGCCATGCTGAGGCCATAGATCACTTGAGGGGAAGCTGGATCATCGATCGGTCAACTTTCGGACAATAATTTACATGTGATTATTCGGTATTTTGATTAAACGCCGCTTACACCAAATAGCAAAGAAGAATCATCCCGCTCAGAGGAGCCAACGATCGGTGCACAACAACAACAACAAGAACAGAACAAGAATAGCCACCGCATTAGCAACCGCATTAGCAAGCTGCAACCGCAATAGCAACAGCAATCGCAACAGCAAACCGCAACCGCAAGGACTTTGTGCAATTTTTCGTGGGAATGAAAAATCCTAAAATCTAATTGATAAACGATAAATGATAATTGATAAAAACAATGCATAGAAATGATAACTGATAATTGAAAATACATTAATTTTAATACGAGTACATACAACTTATGCAATCAGAGCTTATAGGAAGTAAATTTGTAAGAGTTAGTGAAAAACGATCCCCCAATGATATAAACATCAAAAGCGCGCGCGCAATCATCAAACAGCGCTCCACTTTCGTCCTCAGTCCTAATTCCTCCTATACTATACATATTCTTTACTATAGCTGCTTCATTCTTGGGGGCTGATCCATCGACAATTGCGGTAGAGACGATTCCCTCCTTTGGGTGGACTAAACATATCAAAAACGTCTCGCTCCAAACACAATACAACAAGAGAAAAAATATCCCTACTCTCACCCCCTACACACACTTTGGCCCCTTATCCAAACCAAATATGCAAGTTAAATGCGAGCAATGATTGATTTAGTTGTTGTAGATCTTTTTTGTTTTTATTGTCTTAAGTTATAACTTTGTTCCTGTCGTTTGTAAATTTAATTTATTGCATTGTATTCTACGATAATATTGTATTGTATTGTATTGTAATTGTACTCTACGCTATTTCTCTATTGTATGTATTTATTTGATAAATTGGCAAAACACGTCTTACCTATAATAGTGTACGAATGAATATACATATATATTATTACCAATATATATAGTATATATGTGTGTGTATATCTAATCTAATTATTGCTGTATTTTATGCACAAATCGTATGTAAGCTCGCATAATTTTAGCGCCCTAAGCGGATAGTGTAATATAATGCAACTGTATATAACTACATAAATATATATATACGAGTATATATAAATATAAATAAAAACTGAAAACGATACATATAAAAATTCAAATTGACGAGTCTTTTGTTACTTAACGGGGGAAGGTAGAATTTTTTTGTTTTTTAACCTTTGAATTTTAGTTGAAATGAAATACTTCATTTCTCAAAATATATATGCTGATTTTAAAAGAGACAACTGCCTAGTCCCAAGTACTGTCGAAACTTTCTATATAATACCCAGTTTTCCAGCTTATTCATAGATTATTTACTAAAAAAAATGTTGTTGCATTCAAAAAAAATATTCCACAAATTTTTCCACTGACAGCAATATGATTTAGTAATCCGATTCGGTTTCGTATTGAATGGAACTATGATGTGAACAACAACAAAAGTAGAAAAATGCATACCAAGATTTAAAATAAAAATCATATAAACAAATCATTTAATTGTGAATAAAATGCAGAAACGAAAGGTAAGCGATATTTTAGGAAAATTTCGATTGCCGAAAGTTGAATATTTTAATACACTACAAGTAAAAACATAAAATATTGTTATGAGTATATAATAATATGATGCCATTACAAATATGATACCATAATAATAATTAACTGGTGCATTTAAAGTTCCATTGCCACTCTTCAAGTACAAGTTAACAGATCTTCTTTTGAGCATATTTTAAGAATGAGATTTTCAAGTATAAGTCGCGGCTTAAATTGGTATTTGTAATTGGAATTGTAATCATTAATCGGGAACAATGTCAAGTCATTTTACAGTTTACAGTCGCCGATTATGGGCCTTGGGTTCTCTTATTGCTGTCGTCATGTCATCGTCGTTGTTGTTGCTGTTGTTGTTGTTATTCTTTTCGTTGTTGTTGTTGTTGTTGTTGTCTTCGTAGTCAACGTTGTCGTCGTCATCGCAAGACAAACGCTTTTGGTTATTTTTCAAGGCGTACGATTTGGTGCACTGGCGACGACTTTCGACTGGCGAAAAAGCTGAAAAGCAAAAATTGCATTTTGCTGGAAACGTGTTTTCCTGTAGCGCAGACCGGAAACAGCATTCGCAAACCTAAACAGAACCAAAAACAGCAACACACTGAGGCGAAGACACACTCATACCCATACTCATACTCATACTCATGAGTACTCGTATGAATGAAAATAATAAGCTGAGTTCTCCAGCTTTGCAGAGTTTATTAAACTCTGTTTGAGAACAAAAAAAGAGAAACAAACAAATAGAATTTAATATTGACAGTTATGTATTTTAACAGTTTTGATTAGCTGATGAATGTATTTATTTTTTCATTCAATAAAATTCAGCTTTTTAATCGTGCTTTCATTCAAGCCAAATCAAGTGCTGACTAATTAATAAATTATTGAAAATTTAAAATGAGTTTTATGCAATGTTTGCCACTCAAGTCAACTAAACAATTGTGTTTTCCTTAGGAATGTTTCCCAATTACTTGAGTTGATCAATCTGGTCTATAAGTCGGCTACCTGCATGTAAATACTGAGAAGTTCTTTGCCTTCTTTTTTCTCAGATCAGCTAAAAGTGATTTCATAAATGCACACTTTATTTTGATCTTTGTGCCGCCGACCAATCACTAAGAGTAATGCTATAAACCGATTAGTTGACTACATAGTGTTGTAAGACAGCAGCAAAAAAGGAAAATCAAGTCAAACAAAGAAAAAGTGAAGAATCAATAATTTGTATAAAAGAAAGTTGTCTGTAGCTGTTTCTGTTTGCCAGCCTACCGACTCTACATAATTAAATCATTCGACTGAAAAATACCAGACTCAGACTGAGATACTCTCGACTCCGACTCCGACTTCGACTCCAAATCTGACTCCGATTGAGACTTAATCTGGTGACAAACGTTATCCGTTCCAATTTCAAATGACGACAGAGTTTTAGCGGCGCTGACAATACACGCCCGACATTTTATGTTTAGGCCTTTTGTTTGGACTCACAATGAGGGACAAGAAACGACAAAGTGCTCGGCGCATGAAATAATAATTTACTTCATAAAAACAGACGTCAGCTTAATATTTGAGAGCTCTGTATTTTTTTTTTTTTTTTTTTTTTTTTTGTCAGTGTGCTTCTTTTCTTTTGCTGCTGCTGCTTCTTCTACTGTTGTGCTACTGGTTTTGGTTTTTTATGTATATATTTTTTTCTTCAATTTTTTGTGTTGTATTTTTATTCAAGACACCAGATTACGCTGCTTGTGTGGGATTGACAGACACCTTTTGTTGGCATAAAACGCTTCGCTTCCAGTTATGCCGAAGCGTTCAGTTCAATTGGCGTATCGTGGTTAACTCCTCCATTCGGTTGTTATAACTTTGTCACAATATTTCTATCGCATTTTTACCCACCGAAATACGCTGAACCCAAAACACAACAACAAAAAATTGTTGCTGATAATGTGCCGACATCGGAATTAAGCAAAGTGAGAACGCTGCAAACGAGGTAGCTCGACTTGAAGATACGCTAGAGTATCAAAACATTGCAATAAACAAACTAACATATTATATTTTATTTAAAGATTTAAATAAACTTACAATCATACTCAGCTCAACCATGACATCGATTGCTTTATCTTTGTTTAGTGCAAAAGTCGCCTTGATTTCGCTTTGCATTTCATTTTGAACAGCATTATCGTGAAAACATGCAATTTAATAAGTATTATGTTAATTCTAAACACTGCATTTAATATATGTATGTAGATCCATACACAGGTGACTTGAACTTGATAAACAAATATGATGATAATGACACGTCATTAACACAGACAAAGAACGATTTCCAAACAATGCTGGGAATTGAAAAGCGAATCGCTCGAATTGTGGAGCAAGCAAATTGAAGCTTCCGTGTTTAAGCAACTGGAACCGACCCCAAAAGAAAAATACACACTTACAAAGTTGTGCAATTTTCTGGATCCTATACCCGAAAATTATTCGTTTATTAAATTTGTATTTCGCAGTCCGTCAAAAGCTGTCATTAAGCCGAAAAACACTGTCGGTGTGATCTCGCAAATTATGGGACTTCAGCCAGATCATGTTTTGTTCTTTGTTCAAATTAAAAAGATTTAATATTTGTTCAGGCAGCTAAAGTTCAGTTTATGAATTCTATGACAAATCCCAGCTAATTTATTACTTTTGTGCTGTTCGAGAATTTCAATAATTCTACATTAATTAATTCAATATCGCTGCGCGACTTTTATATTTTGATTGATGGAAATTTGTGCAACCAAAATTATGAAAATACATCAGGTTTGTTGAATTAATTAGGAGTTCTTTCACACCCCGACAAATTAACAAATATATAAAAAATAATTGCAACTTTAGTGTTAAACATTTCTTAAATTTAGAATTCAAACGTGTTTAAAATAAATAATTAAATTTACCAATATGTACATGATATTAAATATAGATCAATAATAAAAATGCACTCAAAATTTTTTACTATAAGCCAACGGCATTTTAACTAATCTAACAAAATAAAAATTGTATTACAAATATTTATATTTTTTCATTTACTTTTTTTACTTCACTTTAATTTAAAATCATACGAATTGAATTTGAATTAACTTATAAATTGTTTAAGAAAGTGTTTCATATAATTTATGTAATTGCTCAATATTTACATGGTATTGAATACAAAAATTTTCAATCAAAATAATTCTAAGGCTGTCAAAAAAAGATTGACAAAATTCCCAATATTAAATGTATGTAGTAACTTTTCTTATTCAAATTTTCTTTTAAATAACCAGAAAGGCAACACAAAAAGCAACTGGGATGACAATAAATGACTTTCTTATCAATGTATTAAACTTTAATTAATCAAACTTTCTTAGGGTCGTTACAATCTCCTCTATCTCTGACACCCCGCGCAGACAAATAAGCTTTAATTGAGGAAAGGAGTGTCAGGGAGCAAAACAATTTGCCAATATGGATCTCGAATCGGAGGCATAAAGAAGTCCGACAAGATAGCGTTGATGTGTCCTTTCATCGGAATTGCGTTTCACACTTTCGGGTACTCATGTGAGTGTACTCGGTATTTATTTTGACACGTGCGGCCCCCGCGCTCCTTGATCAGCGTAATGCAGAAGACATTCAGACATTCACATCCGCGGTTGGCCTTTGATTTAAAAATTGTGTTGATGCAGCAAATTAAAAGATCAAAGTGAACTCATCCGTATCCCGAATTATGAGGTACGAGTGTATATATGTATATACTCATATAATAAGATGCAAAACTAAAGCAAAATATTCGCACAACACAAACAAAACAAAAAAGAAGTGATGTATGAATGCGAGTGTATTCATGAATACACAAAACACATCCGTAGGGCGAAATGACAAATGGTGCAAGTTGATTGGATTGAACGAGCGAGGTGCGTACGATATGACAATGCTTCAGCACAAGGAGTCAACTGTGAATACGAATACGAATACGAATGCGATTGTGAGTACACTCACACATAATAAGTATGAGTGTATGTAGACGAGGAAGAAGAGAGATTATCTGGCTAGGTCGTGGTCTTCTGAACAACTTGAACATGTGAATCAATGAGGCACTCACTCACATGTGGGTGAAGTGTTTGTTGTCAGGAAGGTACGCGAGTGCCACCTTTGGGTGCCAGTAACTGAGTGTGACTGTGAGTGTCAGTGTGAGTGCACATCAGGCAAACAACACTGCCAGTTGCCAGTTGCCAGTTGGAAGTTGGAAGTTGCCAGTTGGTGTTGCAACTGCAAACGGCAACGGCAACCGAGATCGCTGTTGCAGATAAAGGCACTTGGGATGTTTCTTATTGCATGTCGTGATTGTGTCAGTTTGTATGTTCCCACTGGCAGCACTTGCAAAAATTAAGCAGCAACCAATCATTGTTAAATATAATGCTTGCCCGTTTGTTTAAATTGAAAAGTTTTAAATTATCACGCCACAGCATCAAAACCAAATCATTCCAATTAAATGTGAATCCATTTCAGCCGTCAACACAGTGGGGCAAATGTTGCAACATGCTCTGTGCTCTTAGCATGCATTTGCCATTCAAACTATTGGCCAATGAATGTGTATATGTATATTTAAATAGGAATTCATGACGTCAACTATTACATAGAACATGCAGCGAAAATATGTTTGTAAAATGAATTTAAGTTACACGTAATTTATATTTTATTCACACTCTCATTATTCATACTATAACATTTATTTGATAATTAATATATTAATATATAATTAAATATCTAATATTTGCAAAAGCAATTTCATTGAAATAATTGTAATTAACTAAACATGAACATAAGAACTTTCAAAAGGAAAAATTATTTAAGATTAATTGTAATATTATTAACTCGAACTATAAACTTTATTTTATTGACGCTACAATTCATTTAATTCATTTATTCTGTATTTCTCTAATTTACTACTCTATTAATGGAATTGAATAAATGTTATATGATGTAATGTTTGTCTCGATCACTATTCAAATTGATACAACAATATTGAACTCGAGGTAACAAATTCAAAGTCATGAAGAGATTGCACAGTGAAGCAAACGAAAAACATTAAGATAATAATATTCATTTATTATGCAATTTTACACTCGTTTTCACACATATTGTTTTAAATCATGTCTGCTTTTAATTTAATATTATTTTATAAATTGGTATTACCCATTAACATATTGATTAAAGACACTTTGAATATTTAAAAGTTAATGTAGCTTTTTCTTAATTATTCTCAAATAAATGTGCTCAATATAATGAATACTTTTCGAAGATATTCACTATTCAAACCTAAGCACAGTGGCGCATGCATTAACATGCTCAGTCAGTGTTCGGAGTAGTTTCACTTTACAAATTGAATATCATTAATTATGATATCATGAGTGGCCGCAATAATCATTCACTATTCAAATTGGTGGCAAATAGTGTGTAGCGATTCCACCTGGGGATTTGAATTGTTGACAGTGATCGCGCCACATGAGATGAGAATATGAAGATGTAGATGTATATGACGATGTAGACAGAGAGTCGACATTTGGGATAGACGAGCAAGAAGAGCAAGATCGAGATCGGAATAGGGATAGAACTCGAGATCGGAATCGGGAATCTGAATCGGGATCGAGATCGCGATCGTTAAGTGGCTGCTTACCCATATCATCTCGTTGTCTGTCAGTTGACTGTGCCGAGCGAGGTGTGCGTCAGATGCTTAATTTAAATTACTCGAGGGGCGGCAACGAAGCGATGCCAACAAACAGCAGGAGTGTGTAGAATGGAGAATCTGGAGAGTGGAGAGAGAGAAAAAGAGAGGAACAAGAGGAAGAACAAGAGCCAGCAGCTCAGCATGAGTAGCTGCGATTTGACACCTCGACTGACAGCTGAAATTGTGGAAAATTATTGAGCGCATTGGAAGTGGAACCCAAGAGGGCGCCCATTAGATCCCTGCTTCGTTTTTTTCTCCTCAATCTCGCTTTCGCTCTCTTTCTCTCTCCGTCTTTAAATGTGTATAAAAACAGAATGTCTTTATTTTGAAAAGCACTCGCAGAGCATATTTGGAAGTTGTGAACAGGGGAATTGTGCAGCAGACCTCTAATTTATTCCACATCAAATTGCCGTATAATTAAAATGTTCTTGCACTTGGTTGCTGTTTTTACGACTTCACAAACAAATAATCATATATTTTGTAACCGAATCTGGCCATCATTTTCACTTTGAAATTCACAGTCGATTCTTGAAAACCAAAGACGATCTCTTAATAAAAGTTGAATGCCTAAATGATGTCTTCATAGAAATAAATGCTTAAATGAGATATTCACAGAAGTTGAAGCCCCAAATGATAGAATGCAATTAGCGCCCCATTCAATGGGAACTAGTAGGAAGTAATTCCTTCCCCATATTGATAGGCATATGCTTTAATGGGATAGCAATATTGTTTTTAAACATGCAAGCGATTTGCATTTTGGGCACTATGAAAATGTTTCTGCTTAAATAATATATTATATGAATTTTATATTGATGATTTCGCTTAGATGTTAGGCAGAAAATAGGAATTGAGTGTTTAGATAAAATGAAGTCAAAACTCCTCTAAAGTATTTATACTTTATTGTTGCAAATTTATGTTTGTTTCATGGTAAATTTGTGTTTACTGCAAAATATGAGAATTCTTCTAACATAAATTTAAAATACAAAGACATCTTAATCTAAAAAAATGTAAAATACTACATTTCCGATTAACATCTGATGAATGAAATGAACGAAAAACGAAAGCAGACTACATTGAAGTAACGCTTTATTGGGAACTCCTCATTCTCTTATTTGAACACACACGATGCAAAACAATTACAAAATGTGTTATTACTCGATACCTATTATTAACTCCCATTTCTTTTAGGCATAAATAGAGCAGGTAGACACATCTATATCAATAGCAAAAAGAAAACAATTTAAAGAAGAAATAACATGTTCCTTTTCTATTTAAAGATGTAGTCATTGAGCTGTCTTTTCAGTTCCAACCCAGTTCCTTAAGTCAATTCAATTTACACCCAACTCAAAATATAAATTTGACTTCGAAGTACAATTATACAAGTAGATTCTAATCGTAGAGAAGAAGTTAAGAGTAAAAGGTGCATTCTCTAGTGAGCACAAAGAACACTCACTGCTTATTAGGCCCCCGAATTTCGATGATGTGGTTATTGAGTTGCCGTGAGTTGAGTCGTGCTCCTTTTAAGGGAACGCAGTACAATATGTTAACAATAATGAATTCAGAATCATGTCTTTTGTCGCCGAAAACATTTACCGCAACGAAATGAACATAAAACTGTCATATTTTCTGATGACTTTATATTTATGAAGGCCAAAAATGTTGATCGTAAAAACGAAAACACATAACAAAACCAGTTGTTTTTCTTATTGCAAAAATTATCATTATGAATTCATATTCGATGAGACTGTTTGGGATTGAAGATTGAAGAAGGTACCAACAACAACAACAACATCAAGAAGTCAGGGAACTGGGCACGAAGTACATCTCGAATGTCAGAACACACAGGCGGTACGTGCTTTACATTTTAAACGATTGGCAAAGTTGTCTGCACTAATTGATCGCTTCCGAGCGTGGAACCCTTTAGACGATTGTCAAACTGGACCAAACTACGACTCCGAATATGAACTGAAATCATCAAATGAAATGTAATGATGTCCTCCTGTCACTCTGACTAGATTATTTCCTTCCCAAACTGATGTTCTCTTGTTTGACATTTGTCAATGTGATTATTGTGATAATATTTTGGTTCAGTTTTGTTTTCTTTTTGTTATGATGTCTCCTCTGAAATCTTTTCTTTACCTGTTGGCATTTCGAGTTGATGAAGATGGTTTTTTTTTTCCAGAGCTTTTGCAGTTCTGGAACTAATTGCTTATGGCCATTGTCTTGAGTTTGTCTGCGACTATGCGCATTACTTTTTTTTCAGCTGACAAAGTTATTTTTTTATTTTCGTTGTTGTTTGTTTGGGGTCTTATCAACGGGGCTGGGGCTGGTCTCCTAAGTATTCGCCACGAGTAATACGTGTCTGTTTTCGCTGCAGTCTGCTCATATATCCGATTTCCCGCTGTAAGTCGACTCTTTGGCGCAACCTGAGCATATGCATGATATGTATTTGCCTCGTTATTCACTGTTGTTTAACACCGAATTCCGGAATATTTTCTTGGAACTTCATTTTCCCAAGCTTTTTGTGTAAGCGCTCCGATATCCGAGATGCGGCAGCAGATACCCTGTAGACAATGATTGAATACTTTAATTTTAAATAAATCATTTGCAAAAAAAATTATATTAACTGGGAAGTAGGTGAAACTTCTATTTAAGGTTGGTCTACAAACCTCACATATTTAATTAAGATGAAAATTAAATCAAAATATCTATTCTATACATTGCGAAACTGTTGCATATAATTTTTGGTATTATGCGTATATAATTTTTGGTATTATAAAATGCAGAAAATTCAAAGAAATTATAAATTTGAAAATAATGTAAATTGAGATCTTCAAATAATATTATTCGGAAACTTATTTATAGTTTAAGTGGTTAGGTTACTTTTAACTCTTACATTAAAATTTTTAAAGTAAACTTTTTAAAATACAACAAAGTAAATAGTTTTAATATTTATAGTGCAAAGATGAAACAAATTTTCAACAAAATAAATAAATTAGATACATCCTATACATTTTTCATATTAAGACCTTTTCTTGTTTCTTACAATTTAATACTAATTCTATTATGAAAATATTAAGATTATGATTTTCAAAATATAAACAAATCATATAATAGTTCATTACGATATTTTGAAATAGCATCCATTGCGAAATTCCTAAAATCAACTAGCATATCAAAATATTTAATAACCCATTTATATATTGTATATTACGTCCTGATAAAGTTTCCCCATAAACCAGAAGAACTTAATTATGTAAAACAGTTATTGAAAAGCAGTTCAAGAGTGTATATATTTCATAGGGTGGAATGGGGATTAGAATGTGAATGGGAGTGGTGATGGGGTTGGGGTGTTGCCTCCTGTTGGCACTTCCAAAAATTTCATTAGCAGCAACATTATTTCGCATTCGAATCGAAAGTGCTTGAAACTTGTTTATGATTCGAAACTACGCGTGTACATAAAACGCACTCATACAAATCCATTCATATTCACGCACACAACATTCACATTTGTGAGCGTGTTGAAAATTTGTAAAGGATTGTCCGGAAGGTTGTTGCCACACCGCGTCTTCATGCCTCATGCCACCGTGCCACATCGGGCCACATTGTGCCACGCGTTGTGCTGCTGGGGGAAATGTTAAAATGGAACAATCTGCTACATTGTGTAAAGTGTACACTGTACACAGTGAACACAGTGAACACGGGCAACCACCGCGCGTAGTCAGCGCACCGAGCAGTCGGCATCAGCATCAATAAAATCATAGCACGCCCCCATTGTGAAAATGTGGAAAATGTTTCAAATAGTAGTCAGTACACTGTGCGTATGTGTGTGTGTGTGTGTGCCACAAAAGGAACTGTAACTGAAAATGGCATTTAGGTTCTGCTTTCAAAAAAGGACTTTTCAAAATAAATGGCCTCAAATATCAAATGATTATTGACGCTTTTTATGTTTTAATAATGCGAGCAGTAATATTGTATATTAAGGGTTAAATGAACCCATCCAACGCGTCATCAACACTCGTCGTCGCCTTCGGCAACAATAAAACTTTCAAATTCGTTTTAAAACGACACCGGCTGTTTCCACAATTTATGGCTGAATTTTCTTTTACAACAGCCGTTAACTTCTAAAGAAAGCCGAATACACTTATAAATAAGTGTATATGAATATGTCATGCTTAACACTTTTTTGCGCCACCAAATGTTCACGACAAAAAAGAGCTGCGACAGCTTCACAAAAATTTGCTACACTTGCTAGCTCTTTAATAAACAATTTTCCTATCAAGAAATTACATTTAAGTTGAAACATCTCTTTACATTTTTAGCTTGCAATAATGAATTTGTGGTATTTACAACTCTATGTGAAACAATGTTCATTCAAGAAACTTAATAATGGTAACTTAGTATGTACGCATAGTATGTACACTTAGTATGTTCGCATAGAAAAACCGATAGCTGAATTTAGCTTACTTTTGAAAGCATACTTTTGCTTTAATACACAATTCAAATATTTATAAAAAACAGTCGTTAAATATATACAAATATTGTATATCAAATTACAATGTTTAAGTATTTATTTAATTAGTTAAAACAGCAATTAAAAGAAAACTTTTCCAACATTCATGTAAACTAAAGCACGCAAATTGCAGATGATCTGCTTGTCGCAAGCAGTTCAAATGCGTTCTCATGCACTGCTTACCAACTGTTCCCAAGACTAATTTACCTGTAGTGTGACAAATAGTGAACAGTTGCAAACATTAACATCCATTTGATTAATTGTGCTAAACTATTTGTAATTAGATGGCACTCGCATTAATCTACATTTATTTAGATGTATTTCGAGGATGTTGAAATTACATTTTATTTATGTTGACTGCGATAACAAGCAATGAATGAATGAAGTGCGCATAAGTTTGGCATCAACAGAAGAAGAAGAAGTGCTACCTCTGTGATGTGCAACATATTAGCTAAAGGAAATAAATACATTTATCATTTCACTGTGGCAGGAACCAAGACAGACCACCCGTCGCCATTGGACGGTCGCCAATATAGAGCGAAAGAAAGAGTGAGAGAGAGAGAGAGGGAGAGAAAGTGAGAGTGTGAGCTGCGACATCCTGTAGTTTAGTTTTTGTGATGCGTTTGCGTCTTCGACTGTGGTCCAGCATGAAAGTCTTGTTTTCCTGTCGAAATTGCCACAATATCCTTTATGTCCATCGATATAATGGACAACACACAGCAGCAACAACAACAACAACGCACTGTGTTATTGTTCTGTTCAACTCATACACTGTGTTATTGACTTGGGTGTCGGTTAAATCCCCCAGTTGTCCGGAGACTTTGCTCACTGTGTATTAAAACGCATACAAGAATAATACCCAAGTCATTTATCACTTGGCATATTGTCCGGCTCTGCGATTGGCGTAGTCTCCTGAACCCATTTCCCGCTTCACTGCCACCGTCGGCCGCTTTTCCTACTCCTCCTTCATATGCGTTTCGCACTATAATAATAAATAAATATCGGGATTGTATCGAACTGTGCGGCACGAGAGCAAATGGTCCTTCGATTGAATGGGATGACCTTTTCACTGTCATTTCATTTCGAGCACAGCTCGCCTAGCCCAGCTCGGTTAGCATCATTGTCTATTGCGCTTTGGGAACGGAAACCCCTAATCTAGCCATGATGTTATTTCCAAGTGCTATCATTTCACTCACTCATTCAGGGGATGGAAATTGAATTGAATTGAGCATTGGGCGAAATATTTTTCGTTTCAACGTTGGAATTCATTGTCTCATTTCTCCTTCTGTTCCTTTCTTTTCTTCTTAGCGTCTGAGGTCAAAATATTTACGGTCAGCATTTATCTTCCTTTATAGGAAACTCCTTCAGGCAAACCTTACCAAATTATTTTAATACACTTACCGAGGGTAAAACAACATTGGCCACAAATGTGTTAAGCATTTGGCTATAGATAATCCTTAATGCATATACTTCATCGAGTAGACGAGTTTATAACAGCATTCAAGAAACGTGAGTTGTAATTGGAAACGAATGCGAACATTTATCATGTTTGTAACATGCTTGTAATATGATCAAAATCAAAGTAAAAAAATGTTCTACCCCTAACCCACCCCATTTGGAAATAATGATGCTGCTAATATTTTTTTGGCCTGACTTAAAAGTGATTTCGTGACTGTTTGACTTTCAGTGGGATGACGTTCAAATTATAATATGACTGATTACTCCAGTAGCATGTCGCATAAACACAGAAATCAATTCATGTTCTCGCAAACTCCAGAATATAATATGCACAATGTATCTGAGCCTTATATGGGGATGATTTTGTGTGAGGGAGAATTTAAGGTAACCTTTTGATAAACCATCAAATTAATAGCGAAAATGTTTCGTATTTCTTAGTCGTACTCAATTAGCCCTAAAACCCTTTCGATCGATGCAATGCAGAGAAAGTGCACTGCTTGCATTGCAACTGCACTTCAATCAAGCAGTTCATTCAGTATGTAAAAACTGTTCCCAGTGTTTTAAATTAAGACATTTCACGTTTATTAGTTTTAAAATGGAAAGTCAAAATAAATGAACCTAGAATCTCAACAACGTCACATTAAAAAAGAGTTTGCCTTTAAACCTGATTGGGCACCGTTGCCACCTCCTTTGTTGGTAGATCAGAACACGTGTTGACGCTACCGCAAAATGCAACACGGTATTTACTCGGCCCGCACGGTGCATGCTGCATGTGCAGTGGCATGCCCCAAAGGCTGATAGGTATGTGCTGTGTTGCGGCATGGTTTGGGATGGTAAAGTGGTTAAGGACTCGCGTATCGTAAAATTGCATTCGATGCCAAACAGACCGATGAAGCTGCATCCTCATTAAAAACAAGGGAGGCGTTCTTTGGCATGTGTGTGTGTCTGCAAAAATTTCCATATTGAAATTGAATTTTCGCTATGTTTGTTGCGGTTTTGCTGTGGGCGTTGCCGCTGCTTTTCAGTTAAACTGCAGCTGCTGCAACCGACGCGACGTTTTGAGAGCAGTCTAAAGGAGAATGCGAGTCTACGCATACTTATGCAAAGCAGCTAGGATGTCAATTTTCACAGTGACAGATAAAGCAACAGATAATTCAGTCAGCATCGCAAGCAACTTATATACCATTCATATATATATATCTATATTTACATAAATATTCTATGTAAATGCGAGTGTTTGTATGTAATGTGGCAAGTTGGGTGGTAGTGTTAAAAGCTCGGGATAATTTAATTAAAATTGTAAAATATTTGGCGGATTTTGCATAAGCTTGCAAAATCCCATTAATTCAGAAAGCAACCCATTGTTGACCGCAACACAATCAAAATATGCAAATTTATCGCATTAACTCGCGTGAAACTTCGAATGCTGGCCCCAGCTTGGCAGCCAGTCAGCGAATGGGATAACAGCACAGCAAAGAAAGCCCAATGCTGTTAGTAAACAAATACCATAGCCATTTAATTGAGAAACGACCTCAAGCAACGCTCAACGCCCAATGCCAACGACCAACGACCTACGCCCTATGCCAAAAAATAAGTAAGTATAAGATACTCACTCCCATCACTGAGCTTGAGGAGTTTTGTTAGATGGCCCGCGAGATCATAGTCCTATTCCTTTCGACCGCGTTCGCCACGCCAAAATAATTTAAATTTCCTTTTCTTGCGCCAACCCTCTAAGAAACATTCAAACATTTACTTGCTTCAGTTGAGCAGCAAAAAGAAGAGAAAAAAAGGGCCAGCAATCCGCATAGAATAAATTCGCTTTCATTAATTTTACGACAATGTTGTTGGTGAGTGCTTTAACCGTAAGTACACTTACATAGACATTAAGAATTGTGTTTTAAAAGCAGCTAACTTTTAGCTTTGATTCGTTATGTTTATAGCGTTTAAAAAGCATATAATTATAACAGCTTAGCAAGCTTTAAACTCGATAACAGTTCGAAATTCGATAACAGTCTATTGTATCGAGGTAGCTTCGATCACTTGCCAACTACACCTATTATGAGAGCTTAGCAAGGTTCAAGTTCGATAACAGTTAATTGTATCGAACTACATCTTTTTATGGTTCATTAAGTTGGTTCATCACTGTTCAATTTAAAACTTGTTCAGCTCGATTAGTTCCCCTAAACAATGTAAAGTAGACAAAACAAAGTGCCTCAACAACAACAAACAAATTCACTAATAGTTGCCGCATTAATGAGCTTTATTTATCACAAATATTGTCGGGTTAAATTTATGTAAATGATGTATCTATTAACTATGCATGCTTTCAGCTAAACAGTTGTCTATTGCGCTCGACAAAAACAAACAGACAAATAGGAAATATGCAAATTTGATTTGTATGTGTTAGTGTATGTGTGCGTGTGTATGTAGATTGAACAATGGACTAACCGTTTAAGTAATTGAATATCCATTTTCTTCTGTTTACATTTCCACCAGTAAAACGGACACTTTGGCCCAAGAACACAATGAAGTTGAGTTGAAATCCCCTATTCTAGTCTCATTGGCATGTCCTGGGATACCGCAATTGAGCATTTGGCTGGCACATTAACAGCAGCCAGTCAACAGCAAAAGCACAGCATTGAGTGGAGAGTGGTGAGTGTTTCTGTGGGTGTGGAGGGGGGAAATGGTGGGGTGGAACAACCGAAATACTTACCCATAACTGTGTGTACTGTTGTTGTACTCTGTGTCTGGTTGAATCTAGTTTGGTTTGGTTTCAGTTTCGTTTCGTCTCGTTTGCTTGCCGTTCAGCGTGACAAAGAGTGGGCGTTACTCTCCAATCCAATTTTCGGATTTGACTCCATTTAGATGAATTGAAGGATTAGAATAGGCGAAAAAAAAGGTTCTGCAAAGCCAATAATGGCCATGGGTACAATTCAATTTCGCCTAGCCTAGTGTACTTAAAATTTAAAAAGGATTTACGCCGTTTTTTCGGAATTGATGATGTTTTCTAATTACATTTACATAACATTATTTCCACTGTTAGATGCTCATTATGTGTTATCCGAAAATGCTAACACATGTTTTTATACCCAACCCAGGAAGGGTATTCAGATTTGATTAACGTCACAAACCAAATGCAAGTATCTATGCTTGTAAATATATCCTGTAAACGATAACTCGAGTAATCCTGTATTTAGTCCTAATGCAGTTTATCAACTTATAGTACTCCATAAATATAAAGTCAGAAATAAATATATATGTTAAGCGAGTGGCCTTAAGAAAACTATTTGAAAAACAATGTTTTCGATTACAATACCTTATTCATTATTTTTTCCTATACATTTATTTAAACCTTATAGTATAATATGACTTGATGAATTATCTTAATTTAAACAACAAAAACCTAATTTGACAATATATATGTTAAATCTCAAGAATACCAAACCTTAATTTGTACATTATTAATTATTAATACCCTGCACCTAGTTTTTTATTTTTTATTTTTTTTAATGGAAATGGTTTTATCCAAAAAATATACAGTGGCGAGCAAAAGTGAATACATGTTTGACACTTCTGACTTTAATGTGATGTAAAATTCATAAAAATATGTTAATCGATTTAATTTCTTTTTTCCAATAATCTTTAATTATTTCTACTATATATAAAAAGAACAATTTTTCAAAAACCAAGTTGTTTATATTTTAAATAATTGTTTATTTAAAAAAAGCCAAAATATCGCCTTTTCCACGTTTGGGCTTTTCATGTGATACTTGTGCCCGAGCATTAACTTTAACTAAACAATAATATTTTATTTTAATATTTTGCTCGTAAATTTGAATTTTTCAAATCGTCTCAATGTAAACTCAATTTTAATGCAGTTTTAACAATTTCTGGAATTAGATAGTTTGTGGTTAAAGCAAATCCCTCACTCCCACAACTGACTGTAGGGTACAATTATTTATGACTGTGGTGTAGACGCTTCAGTGGGATTGGTGTGAGCCGCAAAAGTCCCCCAAAAAAAATAAAAATCAAGAGAAGAGAGGAAGGAAGAAGAGAGTAGAAGCGAGTACGTCATACTGCGCAAGCTGTGTTGGACCTGCACAGCAGGCGCTGGCGGAATTTTGTTCTTATCTTATCCTGCTGTCGTGCTTTGTGTACACAGAGAATATGTTCTTATTTGTGAAATTGCTTACTTGTGCCGATCTCTGACTAACTAGTTTCTACCATGCTCCTGATGGTCTCTTGTCTTCCGTCTGTTGAGTTCTGTTTTGTTCTGTTCTGTTGTCTACAGACTGCTGTCGATTGTCTGCTGTCCGTTGTCCAAGTTCAACTTCAATTTCACGTCCAACGTCCAAGTCCAACTGCAGTGCCTTGTTTCTGTAGTTATGTTGATAATGTAGAACAACAATATATGAATGCAGACAATGAAACAAACAAGAGATTACTTGCAAACTGTTGAAACTCTTGATAGCTTTGGTACAAGTATCTTTGGCAACAAGCGAGGACCCCCTGGCGACCAAACACAGCCACATCCGATGTTATTTCACCTACGAAAGGATGTTTGCACTCCGTTATCAATGCTTATATCTGACAAAATTATTTGTATGTACGCCTACAACATAACATGACTCAAAAATCATAACAATCGAACAAGCATGCATACATTAAGGTGTGGAGTTCCTCTCCTTACAAATACAACTCCTTCCCTAAAACCAAAGCCTCGAGGTATTTTCGTTCGGTTTTTGGGATTGCTGTCTTCATTCCTGAAGATTGTCACGCTAATTGGAAAAATTTAAAGTTTACATTTTAAAGAAATTCAAGACAGGGCTTTAACTTTGGGAAAAAGTGAATTTCTCCTCACTGTTTCGGAGGTCAGCTTTCCCTAATCATAGTCTTAGGGCTTATTAAATTAAAAACAAAACGTAACGGGAATATTCATGTTATTCCTGCCATAGTTCGCTGTGAGAAAATGATCTCTAATCCTAGTTAATGCCGTACTATTGGGAAATATCGAAATAATATTTCGCTACAATTCGCTTGCCACCCAATCGATTGATGACGCTACCGTAATTAATTTCACTTAAACCCCTTGGCTGCCCTTTTTAAAATCTCACCCAAACGAATTAAGACACGTGTATAAAAGTGACTTGATTTCAACAGGAACTACAGGGAAGCATTACTTCCACCCTTCTGTTAACACCCCCCTAACAAAACACAGAGAGATTGTGAGTCGACTCTCTGGCTCCATGCTGTGAGTTAATTCCTTTCGATGTGGTTATGAATTAGGCACAACTCATCATTTGCAGCAGCAGCATCTGGGTGGGAGTGGGAGTGTGAGAGAGTTTGTGTGCGGTTCGGAACAGGATGCAGGGTGGGCGTACCGGTTCAGCTTCACGAATATCGAATCAGACACACAAAGTTTGTGTTAACACCCGACCATAACATTACACATAGCCGAAAGCCGAAAGCAGAAAGCCATCAGGATGAAACAATATGGCACGTGACACGTCCTTTACTGCTGCCAAACGTCGTCGCTATGTGACAACAAACAAATAAAACGTGTCGCTCTCCCCGCTTCTAAGGAACATGCCCCCCTTTCGTTCCACGTGATCCAAAGATGGCAAGTAAAAAAACATAATGTGCAGGATATGCCCATATAGTATTGTACATTCATATGTGGGGTTCTTTTTTTGCCAACAATAAGAGTTGTTTCAGAACGAACTATAAACTTAATCTTACATGCGATACATACATTATCCTGCATGCGAATATAATGGCATGGCTAAATCGAGGATGACGAAAGGTGGCTTTTAAAAAGTCCATTTATTCCATCTACACATTCAATAAATGTTTCTATATAATATTTTTTTTAATTTATAACAAGCCTTTTTTATAGCTTTTGTAAGCTTTAAAGCTGCAAAAATGTAATCTCTAACTGGCAGTGAAACTATTTTTATTCACTAAATCGAGTTCAAAGTTGTTTATTACCTCATTTAATTAAGTTCGCTTTTTATTTTAAATCCAATTGTAAATTCTTATAAGTTTTTATCAGAAATCTTAGTTTTATTAGCTCGTTAACTTGGCTCTGCATTGTTAAATCAGCTGTATAATATTCCTCAGTTGTTACATTAATCTTTTCCACCCCACTTACACTTTTTGCCCAACAATTTCCCTGTATTCAATAATGCAGTGAAAATAGAGGGAATAAAGTAATACTAAATTAAAACCAAATATTAAACATAGTCTTATATTGACTGCCATTCAATATAAGACTATGCTTAATCATTTTTTTTTTGTGTTTAATTCATCAGGATATTTTTTTAAAGTACGATCCAACGGCAATCTCACCTTATTAATTTCAATTATTTCGTTATGAATAGAATCTTTGATAATTATTCTAATTTTGCTGATAATATTTCCTTAATACAACATAACAAGCTGAAACTAAAATATGGCTAGAGTATATGTATTTTCTATAATATACAACCTATTGCACTTAAAACAAAACAGCTCTATTCCTTCTTTGCTTACAAAATAATTCAGTAATAATGTATCCTTGTTAAGTAACATTGATTCATTCGCAGTAATTAAGTTTGTTCAAAATTTTACGAACTACCAGTTAACTTAATGAGAACTGTTGTATGATTGCGCATAGAACAAACACTCTCCATTCTGCCTGGCGGGGTGAGTTTCTAACAGGGGTTATTCCTCGTAGCGTCACTGATTACGGATTCCTTCAAAGCCGATGGGCAAAAGAGGAGCGGGAGGCATGCGCTAGCGAAGTTGGTGGGTTTTATGAAGGTAAACAAGGACCAACGCTCGCTATTTGTGTTTGTTTTTGCATCACTGTCAGTGCGCTGAGCACTGACTTTGACACGTTTTCTGACTTAATTTTAGTTTATTGCTTTTTATGTGTGCGCGATGTGCGGTGGGAAGTGGGAGGTGGGCAGTCAGAAGTGGGAAGTGGGCGGTGGTGCGATGAGAAGCTATCATAGCCGAAACTGTTCGACTGCAGTTTATGTCCGACAAACAATTGGCGTTCTTAACTCGAGCGACGGGGCGGCGGTCGCCGTCGAAGCAGGCACGTGTTGCGGATGAGACCGGCACTGAAATGCCCACTGCGCATACCGGACTACACAGTGAGAAAAAATGTATAGTATTGATAAACTTTTACGGCACAGATTTTCCTGAGTCATAAATCGATTTCGATGATATTTAATATTAACAAATTAACATTCTTCTTACACCAAATATTTCAAAACTATTGCAAATAGTTAAATGTACTTTACACTATGGAAAAATTGTTTATACAAAGTAAACACAAAAACAAAAATTTTTTGTTTCAATACACAAATAACGATAAATAAGAAAAAAATAAGTAGTGTTAGTTCACAATGTGCAATATTAATACCACTTATTGTTACATGAACAATTTGGACATCTGTAGATTAAGGCAGCATAATTCTTGTCAACAAACAGATCTTTTTTCTCTGTGTATATGCTGCTCCTTTGAAGTCATCCACAACCCTCCCACAATGCTCTTTCTCTATCCCTCTCGACTGACTCTAACGTTGACTTTTCCAACTCGATGCTGCTGCTATTGCTGCTGAGCCATGAAATACTCGTAAGTCAGCCTCCGCAGCCAGAGGACAACATCATCAGGTTAGGGTTGCCGTTGGTTGGTTTTGTTATTGCAGGGTTACCAAAGTTCGCTCCACTTATGCATGTCGCAGATACGAAGTTTTGTGTTTGCTCTTCTCACGCTTGTGACTACCAAATGACGGATTGAAATACATATGTAAATATTTGTTTGTGGGCCGCTGGTCGCTTTTCATGCTTTTCATGCAATCCTCCAATCCCCCGGGTGCCCTTATTAGATAGCAGGCACAAGGTGCCTGATTATAGCTTTGTGATAATGATAATTGTTTTTTTTTTATTTTATGTTTATAATATATTCATTTATTTGGTTCTTTATTTTTCGAAAAAAAGAGACATCAATGTCTGGCACGTGGCGAAGTTTATCGTATTGATAAGATGATAAGGCAAATGAATGGATTAAAACAAGTACTATATTTGCGATAAATTATTCATTATGTATGCATAAGCTTGCCTGTATACCAAACCATATCCTGCGAAACTATGAGAAAAATTATAAATGAAACATTGCAAATCAATTTGTCAACTTAATTTATTAATAATAACCTTCGGAGGATCCTGTAATTTTTATTTAGCAACTTCGATACGGACTTTGCCACTAAGCATTAACATAAAATATTTAATATTCTATAATATTTTAGTCTAAAAATTTGATTGAATAAATAGATTTTGCCGATTGTCAATTATTGAATAGGTAAGACGAGCATACCTATTCAACAATTCACAATTAGAAAATTCTATTTTTGAAATCAAATTTTTTAAAAAGAATTTGAGGATCAAGGAGAAATAGTTTTTTTTAATTCTTATTGACCCACTCCACTTTAAATTTACACAAAGTTATTTACAGTGCATAAAGACTAATTACTAGAGAAGCCGGAATCAGAATGCGGGCAAACAGGCATAGAAGTACATCAACTGACCTTTCAACTCCATCCACATTTCGTTCATCAAGCACAAAGTCATCAGCTGCATCTGTCTTTTTCAGACACTCCTACAATTTCAGTTAGTGAATGAAAATGGAAAAAGAATCATTAAATTTTCAACATCGTACTCGTCGTACAGGCCGAGTGGCCGTTCATAAGTGTTTACACAAGTCTTCAGTTTTAACTGAAAACATAATTTTCAGCTTGATGATGAATTTAAGTGGCAACCGATACGAGTCTCGACTCGCCTCTCTCGCTCTCTGGCTCGTTTCGTATTCTGATTCTGACATACAGAACGTTTCTATGCACCCGGCAATATTTGCACAAAAAAGTTAATTAATTTAATGAAAGCTCTGCTCTCTCCCGTGTACATTTACTAATGTATCTATGTGTGTATGAGCAGATACTACGAGTATGTAGTACAACATAATTTGTTGCCTCTGCGCCAAATTTACTTTTACCATTCCAAGTTCATGCTTCAGATTTGTTTGAACTTACTAAATAAGTTTATGATATATATTAAATTAAAAGTAAAGAAAGAAAAAAAAGAATTCTTATATGCGTTATTTCAAATAGACAAAGTTGTAATTTACACTAAAATTAAAGGAAAATAATAAATCTTTAGTATGTTATGTATGTATAATAAAAATTACTGCGAACTTTAAAAGTTGAATTAAAAATTTAAGAAAGGTTTTTAATCATAAAACAAGTTTATCATATAAGTAGGCAATAACATTAATTTGTATTTTAAGAGTTGTGAAAACAGAATTAATAAATCACCCTTTATGCACCCAATTAACCAGGCAACTCAATTAGTTTTGGTTTAGTCGTGAAAAGTATTTTCTTAAGGTGATTGATGAGTAGAAGGCCCGAGAAGATTTCAGTGTATTATTCCCAAAATAGTAGAATTTTAAAGTTCTTCATTACATAATTTTGGATAAGCTTCATCACACTGCGACATGTACACTGTACTCTTTTCCTTCTCCCTCTAAATTATTTTTCTTACCTACTCGCAATATTTCCCTTATATTTAAAACAGATCCACACAATTAAAATTGTTTTTCAAATTAACTTTCTAACTTCTCCTAATTTTTGTGTTATCAAAACAGAGTTTTACCAATACTAAAAGAAAAGGGATTGTTTTCATAAATGTAAAAGATACATATTTTATTTATTATTTTTTACACGAAATCTTATAAAATAAATTAATATACTTCCTTTGGTAGCTTTATCAATATATATATAAATACGCACGTACAGACATATACATAAGCATCTGTATAGACACATTGTATTGTATAAGGTTAAAAATATAATGGTAAAAAAATGTATACATTCGCCGCATTCAAATACTCGTACATACTATATGTAGTTTCATGAAATGTACATTTTTATAATATCTATGTATTTTAATGTGTAAAGCTGCCTACACTTATCTTATGAGTACACACACAATTATTTCCTTAATCCACAATATTTTCCGATAATTTATGTAGATCTGAATAGTTTATTATGGCGCGATGTAGGAACTCGTATTGTGCCTGCAAATTAACAAATTGTTTGTTATTTATTTGTACTAATTATTTAAGTGCCGTTGTAATATAACTTACGAATGAATTTAAAAGTCCTGGTCGCTGAGATCGCAATTTTCTTGTGGTTGAACATATATCTACGCTCTTCTCGAATCGCAAATGCTGAACCAAAATGCACATGGCAACAAAAATTGAACTTCGATCAGTACCCAAGCTGTAAAGATAAGAAATATTTATATTTATATCAATAATTTATCACAACTAATTGACATATCTAAATTACCTGCAGTGAACTGTGAGGGGAGATCGGCAACCAATATTTTTATGGTTTTTATAATGTTTGTGCGCTTGGTCTACAAGTTCAATAATTCCCCGACATACTTCAGGAACTTCCCCATCCACAGTAGGCCAACCGTTATACTGGAATTGCGTAACCTTCAGAGTATCATCGATTTTGCAATTTGTTACATAGAATTCACGCCGTGTATAATACGGGCAACTTTCACTGTGTACGTATTTTACGAGTATTTGATCATATTGAATTTCATCATCTGCCCAATAGCGTGGACACTTCCTTGGACCTTCGCCAATCTGAAAGAGAGATTTGGTCATATATGTAACTATTGACAATCTGGCATCAATCTCATACTCACTTCGGAAATCGTTATAAGTGTGGAAACACTTTGCTCTGAAATCATTCTCCAAAAATCGCCTATAGTACTTTCCATAGGATCTTGTGCGATGATAAATGATTCAGTATTATCATATCCTTCAATAAACGAAGCATTTATGTATGTGGAATTATCCCGCATTGGAATTGGACTTAGAATAACCTAAAGAAGATTTTGAATATAATTAATAGGTAACTAACATTCATTAATAAGCATATATAATTACTCTATTGCGGTCATATGGAATTATTTCATGGCTTCTGTTTTTCTGCATATTCTCCTCAACTTCACCTACGCTGCAGGTCTTATTTATCTCATCAGCTGTCGAAATCAATTTCTTTAAATGGAGAACAAATTATATTATTATTTTTGGGAATGGAACTTAAATAAAGATGTGGTTCTAACCTCAAATTCTGTTTCCAGCAAGCATTTTCCTTCATTAGGTTTAAATTTAAGAGAGTCAATTGTCGATTGAAGCAAAGCTAGCGGTATATCCGTATTCCCATAGGTGGCAGTGTCCAACAATGCTCGGTAAAGGAAAATGTATTGTTTCTGTTAAGTAAAAAGAGTATTAAAGTATGCACTATTATCCATCATTAAACTGCTGCAATAGCTTACCAAGGACTGAACCAAAAAGTTACGTTGATGTCGCAGATCACACACTGTATTAAATATCGAAACCATACTTTCTTCTTCCAATTGTTGAACAAGAGAGTCGAGTGCAACAAGGGTTCCAGTTCTGCCAACACCAGCACTGCAATGCACTAATATTGGCCCCCTTTGCACAGAGTAGACGGAATTAATTTGTCGTATAAACTTAATGATACCATGCGGATGCTCGGGAGCCATAAAATCTTTCCATGTCAGATAATGGTATTGTGTTATTTGTCGATGGTCTTCCTCTTCACCAATAAGATTCGATTTCGTCACGTCCAATGATCGTATAATGTAATCACCAGTTTTACGCTCTGCGGTAAATTTAACCGAAATATCGCCAAATTGTTTGGAATCGAAAACTCTTTCTGGCCAATACTTCGCGCATTTTGATTTGTTATACTCCTCCAGATTCGTAAGCATCACAATTATCTCTAAATGTTGTTCCCATATCATACGCCAAAAGTCATTGATGGTCGTTTCCATGGGTCCCTGGGCACAAATGAACTTCTTCCGCTCCTTGTAACCAATCACAAAGTTAGCATTAATATAATCAGTACTTTGGGTTCCATTAGTTGGAGATAGTTTCACTCGAGTTTGATCGTATGCCTTTATATCAGGATATCTATTCTTGCATGCATTTTCTTTCATATCACTATTCTTTGTCGTACGATCACTAAAGCGATTGGGCAGCATCTCATATTCGCGTAGAAAACCATAATCTGTGTCCTTATGTCGATTCTTATAGGCTGTCACCAAATCGGTTTTATGTATAGGCCCAGTATCGAAACCCTTTTGGTTACCAGAGCCAATGAATTGACTATGGTTGTTGATTCGTCGTCCAAATAGTGCCCTGCTAAGTGGGCAAAACAATTAATTAGCTAATCACAAATAGTATTTTAGATAAATAAATACCTTAATGAGTCCCTCAATGTCAAGGTATCTTCGTCGGGCATTGCGTTCTTAGTCTTTTGATGATGTATAATCCATAATGTTACAAAGATCACAACTACGGCCAGTGAAATCGCCAGCACTTGAATACCAGTATTCAAATAAAACTTTGTATCGTCAAGAGATTGAATTTGTTCAGCTTTAGTAGCGGGTGTAATGACATCAAAGTAATCACTATATGCCATAAGAACAGTCTCCCCAGATCGCACTGTAGAGAATAAAATAGTTAGTATACATGTAATATAAACAAAGTCTGTTAAGACTTACCAATAATTTCAATAAATCCAGTGTAATTTGAATTTATGTCAATTTCGCCATCCCAAATCTCTAGGGGATTACTGACAGCAACTTCTTCTGGTGCATTTGTTGGAATGTTAGTGCCTAAGCTCGTGTCTTCATTGCTTGTAGCAACTGTGGGATTTCGTCTTCTACGTTTTCTGCCTTCTAACATTTTAATCGAGTTTTCTGTTAGATTGCCAAGCTTGATAAGATCTTCCTTAGGTGGCAGAATGGGATCTAAATTAAAAAATAAATTCTTGATTAACTCATTAAATTCAACATAAACATTGAAATTCGTACCTGGTTTAGAAATGGGGCGTTGTGTGTTGTAAAAAGGAGTATCGATAAGACACTTGCGACATATATCATCATTGGCAAGGAGGTCCTCGAGATTATTCGAGAATCGCATTTCATCGCCCAAAAATATCTCCGATTTGAAATAGCGAGTACTAAGCATCTCAGCCAAATAAGCATGGTTATGTGTCTTACTGATATTACTCAGCTCATTAAACGTGGCTATATTCAGCTTAGCCGGAGGAGGCAACTCGATGTCTCCATTTACGATCTTAACCAGATACAATCGATAGCAGCAAATTGGACCATTTCTCTCGCTTACTTTGGGCAAGTACAATTTCAAGACATATTTGGGACCGTTCTTCACCTTTGTCCACATCGTTTTGCCAATTGTTTCGGGCGTCGAAATAGGCATAAAGCAATTGGCCACAGCAGGTTCGCCAGTCTTCTTATGTCTCGTTATCGCAGAGACGGTTACAGTGTAGTTCGTATTGGGGCTGACATTTTCGTAGCTGGCTTTGTGACTAGGTTCATCCACTCTGCGTATAGTTGGTCCCCACTTTTCGGTAGATATAATTCCATCTTGATTGTATGTATAATTGCCCTCTAAGTTAATGAGATATGAAACGATTTTGCCATTTGGTGTCTTGGGCACACCCCAACCAACAGAAACAGAATTAGATCGGGAGTTATTCTGCTGATTGCAATGAATAGTCAAATTCATGGGTTTCGTGGCAACGCCATCCATGGTGGTGCCATTCACAATCTCAGACCAATTACCACATGTCTTTGTCAGATCACTGCAAGCGCGCACCTGAAACTTGTAGTCAGTTGCAGTTTTCAATTTATCAAACATATATGGCAAATTGCGAGAGTTCTGTTGGTAAGTGACCGTCTCAATTAACTTGGACTTTTCACCCGATTCGGACACAGTCAATTCATAGTACTGAATGAATTCAATTAAGTCTTGCGATGGCGGATTCCAGCCAATCGTAATTGTCGATGCTGTGCTCCCGGTTGTCTCCACTTTGGGTATAAACGTTGGATCATGATCCAATGTAGTGACGCCAAATGGATATTGATTTGGTGTCCCATCGCCAATCGAGTTTTTGCCAGTTATTCGTAAATGGTAAGTTGTATTCGCTTTGAAATTGTCGAGCACATAGGATGTGTAGTTGCCATTGATATACTGTTTATAATATTCGAAGGTCGATGAACCCGCCTGGGCGTATTGTATAAAGAACTTTTGCACTGGATCGTTGCCATCGTATGATGTCCAATTGAGAAATATCTTGTTGGCACCCACAGCTTTCACATAATCAATACTGATCTGTGGCACTTCCATCACAAGCAACGCAATCTCTTTGGCCACAATCTCTTCACCAGTGGATCCATATAGCACACATTTATACGTGCCGTTTTCTTTTTTATAGACTTCTGTGAATTCCAAAGTGAAGTTTAATCGTGTCTCGCTCAACTGTGTGATACTGTAAAAGTTTTCGAGATCCGCCACATGGCTGCCGTCTTTTAGCCATTTCAACTGCTTATTTAAGGTCATATTTTGTGGATAAATGTCAAATACACAATACAATATGGCACTATGACCTATCTTTCGTTTAATGTAATCAACCGTACTATCAATGACTTTTGGTTGAAGAAATGGCTGCAAGTTGTATGCGATTGTGTCATTGCTCTTAGGAAGTTTGCATGTGTAGTTGCCAATATCCGTTATAACCACATCACGTATGTGAAGCACATTGTTATATTTAGATATACCATCGCTGCTGTTATCATCCGTCACAATATCACCACTAATTGTAAATCTGAAAGTAATAAATAACAAAAATGTTAACGGAAATGTTACAAAATATATCATTTTTATAATGGTTCATCAAGTTTTGTTATATTTATACTACATTGAAATCTTTTGGATAAGAAAATATAATTAAGTGTTTGTTTTTTGTGTTTTACTATCATAGTAACTTTCACAGAAGATGATGTATTATTTAATTGAGCAATTATATAGTATTATTTTCCATAGATTTTTTAAGTTACCAAAATATATATATAATATGTATATGCTTACCTGGTATCCACAGCGTTAATGCTCTCGTTCTTAAATATCCAAGTCGCAGGTTCTGTCTCGGAAACACATCCTAAGGATGCGTTTGTCCCTATTTTCACCCATTCTGCAACGACAAGTGAAGAACAAAGAAGTTAGAGATAGTTTTAAAAGGTGCAGTCAGAAAAATACAGCATGATGTCAGCCCCACTCACGAAACCCTATCAGCAAAAAGGGCTTAACAGCTCCACCAATTTGATGACGAATGAAACGTAATAAAACGTACTGCACTTTGACACTTAATTAACAGCACATCAAACAAAAAACGCTTTTATAATTAAAAATGACGACAAGCATAAATTAAAATTTTTATAAAAGTAACATCGAATAACTCAACTGTTGACTGAACTCAACTGTTGACGGCGGCCGGTCTATGAAACGCCCTCCCCCCTCTACTTCGCCCCACCACCCATTTTCAACAACACAATATTAGTATACACTTGCTGGCCCATTTTTAGGGGTGTACTACACACAAAAATGACAGATCTAATAAGCGTACTTGCAAACGAAATGTCGAGCATGTCTCACAGTTTCTCATCCTTCGACTAACACATAAAAATCCTTTATCACACATAAAGCAAATAGGCGGTGTGCACTCATACATAAGTACATACGAATATGCATGTGTATATACACACATTGGGTTTGTATATCTGCAGATAAATTTGCGTAGATATTTATGTATGTGTATGTGTATATACAAAATAAAATGCAGTCAAAACACGGAAACTATCACAAAATCCATATATGTAGTTGTTTGCTTTGCATAAATGTTTGATATTATTTCACACTTTATTTATACCTCTAATAGATCCTTGTGCAAATTCATTTGTAAATAAGAAAAGTAAAAGAGTCACAAAGCCATATATTCGGTGTTCGTAAAAACACGCCATCGCCTAATAACTATGTGAATACTTTTCAATATTTAAAAGGACATAAGCGCTTTAGTCCCTTTCCGTTTTATTTGTTTTATCAATTTCACTGTTGCAAACTTTTACAACAACATATTAATTTAATTCTGCTTCTAGTTTGTTAAAAACTGGCTAGACTCTATTTGGCACAGGGTGTAAGAAGACCAAAAAAAAATATTCTCATCAATTCCACACCCTTTAAAAAATGTTTCACAATTTTGGTATATCGAAAACGAAACACCATCAGCTGTGTATATCGATACTGTATTTCGATAAATTCCGTTGAAATCTTCAATTTATTATAAATAAACTGTTTTGGACAAATCCATTAACACAAAACATATCATACAATTAATAAAATGACTACACTATTAATAATTAAAACCTTTGTATTTATATTTTGTAATAAAATTAAAATGATAACATTTAGATAGCTGCTTCATCAACCACCCTACGAATAAATCGATAATAGAAAAAGCGACGCTATCTTGCCTACGTTTAATACAATTGATGCGGCGTTGTAGTTTCTTTTTCCCTGCCGGCTCCAATTTTTTGCATTTATCTGATTTTTGGTACCAATATAAATAAAGCAAAATGAAGTTGGTGAGGTATGTTAAGTATACGAGTGCCACCAAATATAATTTATAACCTAAACGCGGCTGTGTGTATTAATTACATGTGTGATTGCAAATTTGTATACATATAACCCAAGTGTTTGTACTTAAGTATGTGTGTGTGTGCATCTGTCAACATGCTTAAGAGTCGAAAAACCCCGCGAAATGTTAAATACTAATTTTTAATGAATGATGCACTCATTGAAACTAAATTTAATTATATTTATAATTAAATTCACCTTTTCAGATTCTTAATGAAGTTAAGTCACGAGACTGTGACAGTTGAATTGAAGAACGGAACTCAAATTCATGGCACAATCACCGGAGTGGATGTTGCTATGAACACACATCTGAAAAGTGTTAAAATGACCATCAAGAATCGAGATCCCGTCCACTTGGAGTCCTTGAGCATTCGTGGTAATAACATACGCTACTTCATACTGCCCGACAGTCTGCCATTGGAAACTCTGCTTATTGATGATACTCCCAAGTCGAAGTCAAAGAAAAAGGATAGTGGCCGTGTTGGAAACCGAGGACGAGGAAGAGGCAGCCGTGGACGTGGTGGACCAAGGGGACGTGGCAGAGGCAGAGCTCCGGCCAGACGTTAAATATGTAATACACAATATAATAAAAACACATACAACTACTATTGGACTATTTCATTAAGTTGCCACAGACAGATGCATTCTGTCAAGTATATATATTCAGAATAGTTAATAGCAGTAAGCACAAAAAGATTGTATTAAAAAGTATAAAATATGCATTTTTTAAGCATTATTAACACTTTAATAACAAAATATATGAAAGTTTAATGATAACGAATGATAGGAGTGAGCTGATAATGTGACCGCACTTTTATTTGCGAATTATTTATTTTCTTGCGCAACAGTTGGTCACACTACAGCGTGATTAATGTGATTCTATTGAGTGATTTAATAATAACAAACAAACGGGCACACTACATTAATTCAGTCGTAGTTCTTGTTTTTGTTCAACATTTTAAGTTTTCGTGTTTGCTGTTGAATTTAAGTATTATGCCACCCCCAAGACCAAAGGGGATAGGATTTAATACAGGGGTCACACCAGCTAGGCCCAGCTCAAACACCCCCATGTCGGAAAGACAACAAATGGCGTTATTAATCCAAATGACAGCAACCTCCTCAACAGGTAAACCAAACGCACCAAAATACAACGCTCTTAAAGCATAAACAATTTGTTAAATGTGTTTAATTACATAAGTAAACGCTAAAGTCGGCGGCAATAAAGTGTTTAGATAAAAACAATAAGTTACAGTGCTGTAAAAAACATATGTTTTGAGGGCGTCGTAATATGCAGCCATTGTACCACTCACACATACAATTCAGCCCGTCACATGTACGTCTGTGTATGTGTGTGTAAATTTTCATGTAGATACATATGTATGTATGTATGTGCTTGCAATTTTCAGTGTGATCTTTTTCACTTCGCGTGAGTGGTAAAACTGTGTGAGCAAGTGTTTGTAATAAGTAACAAAAGGGTAAACTATAAACAATATATATTCGTAAAACATCTAAGTACTTGTAATGAAATAGTTACTTCATCGGAAAAGTTTTATTCCAGCGTAATAACAAAGAAAAGCAATAGGAGCAGTATGGCCATCAAACTTTTTTTGTTCACGCCTCTGACATTCTGGGTTTTTTCTTCATTGCTACGAAGTTGGCCAGTGCTACCCATTGCAGCCTTTATAACTCTCTTTTCGATGTAGTGAATTTTAAACTACCCATTTCGATAGAAAGAAATTCTAACTATATTATAACTTAAAGAAAATATATATACATGTGTAACTTGACAGAAAATGTATTCATTTGAGACTCTGTAATACATACATAAATGTATATTTTAGATCCCAAAAAACAAATAGTAAGCTAGAGACACGCCCTCGGCCGCTAAAGAATACAAAAGAAAAAAGAAATTGTGGCCGGTGTTTTAAAGCTGCAAGGACGAAAATCTAGATACATTCGGAAAATTTAATAACGATGTAATAATACATTTGGAAGCCATTTAACAAAATTATAGGGTTGAAGTTGAGGTCTTATGCTACGTCTCTTTCACTTAAAATTCTTCTTTAAATATAGTATTCCATCTTGAATAGAAGTTGAATAGAGTCGACTTTCTCAATTAGAAATACATTTTAGCTTAAATCAGCCTTTCGGGCGAAATATTGTTTTTACTTAAACAAATTTTTCTTAAAATAGTGTTGTGACTGCAGTATACTTCTTATTTTCAACCATATTCAAACACAATAGTAATTAAATTAAATTTCCGCATAATCCTTTTTAGAGACATCGCGTGCGCATTCAAAGAAAAATGATAAAAAGGGAGATGCAACAACAGAAATTGATGAGCAGCTCAATGCTACGGAAAAGCAATTAGAAGTCGCTGAAGGTAAAGAGAAGGCGTCAGCAGCTAACGATGATGGAGGCGGCATCACGGCGGATGGCAAAAATGTCGAACCAACTATAGTGCAAAGCGTGACAAGTACAAAGCGTAGTTATTCGGATGTAGAGGAAGATTTCGAGGAACATGCTGGCGGCGATGATGTGAAAAAGAAGAAACGAAAAGATTTGGATAATGCAGCGAAAGATGTGAAAAGCGCATCCCTCAAGTTATCCTCAAAGATTGATAAGAACACAAAGCAAGCGTCGGCAAAGAATTCCCCATCGGCGACAGGCAGTAAATCAAGCACAACTGTGGCAACCGCCGCCGCCAACGCGGAGAAGGAAGCGGACGTGAACAAGGCCGTTGACATTGAAAATGAAACAGAAGGCGGCAGCAGTGAGGATTATAAGAGCAATGATAGTCTCTATAATGGAGGATTGAAGGTACCACCTCTGAAAATTGTGATTCCCCAGCAGAATTGTTCAATCGACACCGATGGTAATGTGTTGCGAAAAGTAGCCGCATCAAAGAATGCAGCATTGCCGTATGTGGTCAGCTCGAATAGCGATTCCATTGACAATCAACAATTGCTATCAACTACCAATCAACAACAATGCCTCAGCCCGCATGAGAGTCCACAGAAAGTGAACATTGCCTGTTCCTCCACAATACTGGATGATAAGAACATTAAACTATTCAATGACGAAAAGAATCTAAGAGTCTTGCGTAGCTCATACAGAAGCTGTGTGACAAGCGCCGAACGCAGCTCGAACAATTCATCACCGCAAATGCAAAGTAGTTCCCCATCGCCAGCGTCATCGAATCATGCCAATGATAATGCCGACATTAAGGTATCATATACAAATATGACATCGAGCCCAATTCAACACAATCAATTCGATCATGACGTTTTACCGAATGTGCCCAGTCCATCGACTTCATCCACATCCTCGTCCAAGGAGATAATCTCATCATCGAACGCTGACTTGCATCCGCGCAAACGAAAAATAAGACCCAAAAATATTAATGATGATAGCTCCAAAACCCCCCAAGCAGCTGATACGTCGTCCGTAACCACTGGCGAATCGCATCCACATGATTATCCATTCACAAATGGATTCCAAATGTTTTTGAATATTCGCCGACAAGTTGAGAAGAAATGGAAGAATTTGTATCCGGTAAAACCGCGTCCGCCACAAGGATACAATGATTATCTGCTCACAAAGAAATCATACCTTCTCAATAAAGATGTAAATACCCCCGAAATTGAAATACCCGATGCTATTCCTGAGAGTATGAGATCCTTCTATGTGCAACAGGAAAAGGCCAGGCGAGAACTGGTCGAGGAGCATACGGTGGAGCGTGAAAAGCTATGTTTAAATGTTGAACAAGAAATCATTCGAGTGCATTCGAAGGCAGCTAGAAGTTTATCTGGACAAATTGCACCGTATTCCGTTTGTACATTCTTAAAAGACGATGAAATTTACAATATGATTACCCCAGAGCAAGATGAGAAAGAGAAGAGTGCACGATGTCGCTTCAATGGTCGCTTGCTACTGAGCTGGCTGCAAGATGTGGACGACAAGTGGGAGAAAATCAAGGTAGGTTCTTATTATTTACGCCCGTATTTCCGATTTATTTATTAACATCCTTCTCTTTGCAGGAATCTATGGTTTTGCGGCAGCATAATGAGGCAGAGAGCCTGCATGCCATCCAAGTAATGGATTGGAATATCTGCCTAAAACAAAACAAATTGTGTGACTACATATTTGAGTCCAGTGTGGACAAGAATCACGTGCCTATCGTACATGTCGGAGAGGATTTTGATACATTGCCAGCATGAAAATGTACGGAAATTAAGTTAATAAGTTACAATATACTTTATTTTTACAATATGTGTATTGATTACTTCATTTTTTTTAAACGTCACATTTATTTATTGTATATGCTCTCAATAAACATAAGCTAAGAGTCCACACGCAATTCAAAAGCTTCCTATGTTAAGGCATATTAAAAGCAAAGCTTCGCAAATTAGTTTTTATAACGTTTTGCTATATTCTTAATATTATAAATTAGTTCACAATTGGAGTAACATTTCATTTACTTGGAAATTGTATTCAATACAGTTCTCGCATACTGAATCGTCTCCTGAAACATAAATTTAATTAATCGATTATAGTATTTTTCCACAATAACTTACTTCACAAGTATCCGCCAAAGCTTTGTTATTGATAATTTGCTTAAGTGTCACAGCAGCTTCCTTCTGTTGGGATGAAGGAATTTTCCATTTGCTATTCACGGAAAGTGCCGATAAAGCGTATAGAGTGGCTTCTTGTTTATCGTCATATTCGTCTTTAGCCTCCAGCTTGCTTAAAAGGATTTGCGCCGCATTTTGCTTATTAACGAGATCTAGAAAAGTCGCAAATATTACTGACTAAGCAGACGACCCGGAATGAAAGTGGTTACCTCGGAATGAATTGTCATTTGATGATAAGGTCGCTATAAGGAATGCCGCTTTAATGTACACTGGGCTATGATTCGAACTTAAACAGGCCAAGATTTGTTTAACGCCATTTGTGCGCAAAAACTCTTTGAGACCAGCTGGAAAGTTTTGCACCAAGGAGGAAACAGCATAGATGGAACCCTTGGCCAAGTCCTCATCAGTGTCATTCATAGTGGACGTGAGCACAGGAATCAACTTTTCATTCAAGAAATAGTTCTGACAGAACTCATTATTTTGAGCCATTTCTGCGACTATATAAATGGACTGTGGCCGCAAATCGCGATTCGGAGTTCTGATATATGCCAACAAAGTTGTTATGCCACCAACTTTCACAAACGAATTGGCAGCATCGATATCATCAATATTATCACGAATTATAACCAAACACTCCAATTTCTCGGCCGTGCTTATGGAATCATTGTTCAACTTGGCGAGTGCGTATTGAACTTCATCGACCGTCATTGACATCGATTGCAAGGCGCCTTGTAGGAATTCTTGTTTCTAAAAAGATTTATGTGCATATAGCTTAAACAGTCATAGATTATGTGTGGAAGCCGTATAACTACCTGCGTATCTATGTTATCAAGGTTTTCAGCTGGTTCGGCGTCTTCTCCTGTATGTTCAACTGCTAGTCTAAGCAATCCCTGGAGAAAATTAAATAATTAATGCAATGTCTAAATCACACAAGTTGTACTCCTATGATTACCTCTAAATTTTGTTTATGTTTCGGAGGTACTCTAGACATTTTTATTGTTTACTTTTAAATGTTTGCTTGAAATATAAAACTATTCGCATGTGTGATTGATTTGTAAATAAATGAGTAAACATGTGGGCAGCGTGACCGCAACTTGAAAATAACAGATATTTCTAGAAAATATACCAATATACCATCAAATTAGCCACTTAATAATATTCAAAAAATATACTCTTTGCGTACCAAAAAGTAATATACTCAAAATACTGCAACGTTGCGTATCATACATTTCTTTTATTTTTGAGTTTTGGGCTGGTGAAATTAAAATTTATTTGTAGTTTTTTGTATGTCAGAGTGCTCAGCTCCACAAAACGGCACAGCTTGAAGTCCATCAGCAAAATCTGCTTAAATTTTCGTTTTAAAAATTGCC
The DNA here is from genome assembly GCF_009650485.2 of Drosophila albomicans. Classification (NCBI taxonomy): domain Eukaryota; kingdom Metazoa; phylum Arthropoda; class Insecta; order Diptera; family Drosophilidae; genus Drosophila; species Drosophila albomicans. The sequence continues at coordinate 36,915,818 of NC_047629.2, read as the reverse complement.
TATGACAATATCATTGTATTATATTATGCATATGCAATGAATACAATAAAATGAGTAAGTAAGTAATTATAAATAGTTTAATATGAATTATAAATAGTTTAACATGAAAATAAATGCCTTTGAATTATGAATTCAATTGCTGTTGGTCCATCAATTTTCCGTTCCATGCCAACGTTTCAATTCAAATCTACGTTTTTACTCTACATGTTATGTTTTTACAGCTGATATTAGACTACGTTGGATTAAGTGTTTTTGCTTGTGTGCATCAGATCATCTGTAAAACCATAATAAAAGCAAACAAATAGTGCGGAGTGCAGATTTAAGTGTTGCCGTCCAATTGTGCGGCAGTCATAATGTTAGGGGACTTGATAACATGGGTGTTAAACACATACCTCGGCAAGTATTTGGAAAACTTGAACTCTGCCCAGTTATCTGTTGCGTTGTTATCAGGTAAATACTCTAAACATGAAATTTCATCAATTGCCTGAATAAACAAATACCATTTGTTGTATTCTAGGGGAAGTAGAGCTCGAAAACATTCCAATTCGCAAGGATGCGTTACGTTCCGTCGGTCTGCCCATCGAAGTGTCGTCGGGAAGTATTGGTAAAATTAAGCTTCAGGTGCCGGTTCGACAATTTCGCACGTCACCATGGTGCATCTCTGTGGAAGGATTATTTTGTGTCGTTTGTCCCAAAGACTTCGAAAACTGGGATGAGGCCAAAGAGAAGCTTATGGACTTGGAGTACAAGCAATCCGTGTTGGATACGGCTGAAGCCAATTGGCGCTCCGAGAAAGGCAAACAGGTGGAATCCTATTACTTTTCATCGTACAACAATTGGCTTAAATATGGCACAAATATGGCCACAAATATCATCGACAACATTGAGCTGAAAATCAATGATGTGCACTTTCGCTACGAAGACATCGTCGATGTTGGCAACAGCAAAATTGCCGCTGGCATTCGAATTGGTTCGTTGACAGCTCAGACCTGTGATTCGAATTGGACAACGGGTGCAAACAAAACCATAAATAATGATGTTAACTACAAGATTGTAGAACTAAAAGAATTATCCCTGTACTGGGATACATTGCACGATGATATCAAGTGTCAGAAGTTCACGAATCAAGAACTATTACAGCATATGAATCCGACGTGTCAATTGCGACCACACGACTTCATCATTAAGCCCATAAGTGCAACCGCCAGATGGAAACGTGAAAAGTCACCACAGGTTATTCGTTCCAAGGAGAAGCCACGGGTCTCTTGTGATCTTCAAGTGCCGGAAGTCATCATAGTGTTGTCGAAGGTAAGTTGGCTATCGTTCTTGTATTCTGAAAATGTTAATATCATAAACTTGGTATCGTAAAGTAGATAAGTCGAAGGTTGCGAAAGAAAGCCAACAATTAAAAAGACTCTAAATTCTTGGTTTGTTTGTCAACGAAAGTAAAATTTATCTTTCTGCAGATAAGATATTTAGGTAGCGACAGTGTTTAATAGAAAATTTACTTCACTGAAAGCTATAGAATATTTATTATTGTATTAGTATTTATTTTGTTTATTTTAAAGTCTTCTTTAAGTACTAAAATATTTCACTATTAATATTTCAGACACAACATGTCCAGATACAGGATAAACTTGCGGGAATTCGACAAATAAAGGAAATTTCGCAATACAGATTAAAAAGACCTGCATTCAGTATTTTGGAAAATCCCAGAGCCTGGTGGAAATATGTTCTCATCTGCCACGGACGGGAATTGAAAAAGAAGGACGAAAAGTATTTAACACTCAAAGAGAACTTAAGATATGTGCGTATCTATCAAGCGGTTATCTTAAATCCCAACGAAAATCTTTCTACGGAGGACAAAGAGTTTAAATCGTACATTGAAAGCGATCGTGCAGTGGCAGAATTAATCATACTGCGAAGGATATGTTTTGAGAAAACATTCACCAAAGGACTGGCGATTAAATCGTACAATGCCACAGGCAAGCGTATGTTATTTCACTGGTTTCCAAACTGGATGGGATGGTATGGTACGAATAATGCAGCCAGCACGGAACAGGACGAAACCCTGCAACATTTGGAAGATGATATATTGGTTGCTTTAGAACATTCACTGCAAAGCCAATCGAATTTAAAGTGTGATACAGTTTTTGGTTATTTTACGATTGAACTCCTTAAGGGAATTGTCATTTTACAAACAGAGGATGCGAAGAGCGAAAAGAATGCTTGCATGGAAATGCAATTTAATAATCTATCATCATTTCTGCAATTGAATCCGATGTTTACGTCCTATGTTGTTGGCATATCGTTGGGAGAAGTCTATTTTGCTGGATAAAACAAATAATGATTAAAAACACTGCTATTTAATAAAACCACAAACAGAAAGATCAACGTTAACGCATCAATCAGATCTGCGAATTACGACGACATCGACGAATAATCAGGATCCATTGTTTCAGCTGCAATACGAAAATGACGATCAATTGCAATATCGACTTTTAATTAAATCAAAGAGCTTGGATTTGATATATAATCCAGATGCACTTGATTGGTGTCTAAAGTTCTTTACCAAATCGAATAATGTGCGACCAATAATTGAGAATAAATATGAAACGGGCAAAGAAAATAACTTTTTAAATTCCTGGAATCAGCTGCTGCTGGGCAATGAGGTAAGTACGTGCTCTAAAAACAGAGTAGTGAATCACAAATTCTTTTTATTGCTAAATTTAAAGAGCGATCAACTTGTGTGAACTTTGCCACCTAACCATGACAAATCTATTCTGTTTGGTAATCGCTATTGCTTAAACATTTTGCGATTACCAATTTTTCGTAGTAGTAGCAACTTTATTACAATATTACATTCTCTTTTTATCAGCCAACAAATATGACCTTTGGGACTAAATGTTTTGAATTCATTTCATTTTAAGCAGAATCGCAAGAGTTGGACCTTTGAAATTGAAGTGTTTGCGCCACGTATTCTATTTTTGGAAAACTACAAAATCAACAATTCGTTAATGGCTCTCATGGATTTTGGGAAATTTCAATTGGTGAAAAACCGATTTTCAAAAGAGAGCACAATATTCACCACAAAGACTGTAGATAACTATACCACCGATAGCAATGGTGACGAGGAGGAAACATATTTGACACCATGCTCCACGCCACCGGGATCTGAGAAAAGTGGCTCCGAGTCGCCCACGATTCATGAGAACTTCTTCAGGGATGTGATGAACAAGAATAGTCAACTTGAAACTGTATTGCAGAGTAAAATTTACAATACATACACGATCAATTTCACAAATCTACAAGTGCTAGTCTGTAAATATCAGGAGAGATGGGAGACCAACTTGAAGTCGTCGTCCAACTTTCATTTGATTGACAAATTCAATATTACATTAACAATTAAACAGCGAATTGTTTTTACGTCAGATCCGGAATATCCTTCCTTTACGCTATTTGGCACTTGTCCATGATCTTGATTCATGGAAATGAAGAGCGCATTAAACATTTCCTAAATATTGTTTATCCAATTACAAATAGCTCACGGTTCAGGGATAAGAAAATACAAAAGCCGGAAAGTAAACTAATCGCTGATAATTATAATGTTAATGGAAGTCATTTGGTTGTTCAATTTGCAATTGGCCAACTGATTATTGAAATGCAATCAAAGGAGAAAAGTATTGCCGAACTGCAGATCATTGGAGCTAGAGCTGGTATTATAACGATGGGCGGTAAATCAACGATAACAATGTCGGTTCATGGCTTACTACTTGTGGATGCCATTCAGTCATTTGGCCCAGACTTTGAGCTATTGGTCGCTAGCCATCGAAACGTGGGGTAAGTAAATGCAGGTTAGGATTTTGAATTTCATTAGTTCAATTGTTTGTTTGTTTTTCTTTTCAGCATGGATAGTTTACTCTGGAAGTCTCAAACATAGCACAGCCTGTTCACCTGTTTCACCCAGCTCACCTGATCCAGCAGATTACCACAGACCAACCAGTCCACACATCATTAAGAAAGCCGTGCAAAAATATTCAAAGCGGGTACTTAAATTGCATTTAAATTTATTATTCTCCAAGACATCAACTTTTTATTTCCTGGTCCTTAAATTACTTTTATATTAATTTCAGAATCGACAGATTACTACGAAGAAAACGGAGTTTAAATGCTCTCATAAACATTGATATTGTGATTATTGCACCAAATGCGAATAATCCGAACTATGTGCACACCACCAAAATTGCTTTTCAATAGCTTGGAAATTATTGGTAAAACATGTGATAAACTTTAATTTAATAGATTTCATTTACAAAACTTTTATTTTTTTTGCAGCTAATCAAGAAACAATATTAGAGCTATTGAACTTCGCCGAAAGAATTTTCAATGGCCAACCAATAAGGAAAAATATGCGCCGACAAGTTGAGAAGAAATGGAAAAATTTGTATCCGGTAAAACCGCGTCCGCCACAAGGATACAATGATTATCTGCTCACAAAGAAATCATACCTTCTCAATAAAGATGTAAATACCCCCGAAATTGAAATACCCGATGCTATTCCTGAGAGTATGAGATCCTTCTATGTGCAACAGGAAAAGGCCAGGCGAGAACTGGTCGAGGAGCATACGGTGGAGCGTGAAAAGCTATGTTTGAACAAGAAATCATTCGAGTGCATTCGAAGGCAGCTAGAAGTTTATCCGGACAAATTGCACCGTATTCCGTTTGTACATTCTTAAAAGACGATGAAATTTACAATATGATTACCCCAGAGCAAGATGAGAAAGAGAAGAGTGCGCGATGTCGCTTTAATGGTCGCTTGCTACTGAGCTGGTTGCAAGATGTGGACGACAAGTGGGAGAAAATCAAGGTAGGTTCTTATTGATTACGCCCGTGTTTCCGATTTATTATTAACATCATTCTCTTTGCAGGAATCAATGGTTTTGAGGCAGCATAATGAGGCAGAGAGCCTGCATGCCATCCAAGTAATGGATTGGAATATCTGCCTAAAACAAAACAAATTGTGTGACTACATATTTGAGTCCAGTGTGGACAAGAATCACGTGCCTATCGTACATGTCGGAGAGGATTTTGATACATTGCCAGCATGAAAATGTACGGAAATTAAGTTAATAAGTTACAATATACTTTATTTTTACAATATGTGTATTGATTACTTCATTTTTTTTAAACGTCACATTTATTTATCGTATATGCTCTCAATAAACGTAAGCTAAGAGTCCACACGCAATTCAAAAGCTTCCTATGTTAAGGCATATTAAAAGCAAAGCTTCGCAAATGAGTTTTTATAACGTTTTGCTATATTCTTAATATTATAAATTAGTTCACAATTGTGGAAATTATTCAATACAGTTCTCGCATACTGAATCGTCTCCTGAAACATAAATTTAATTAATCGATTATAGTATTTTTCCACAATAACTTACTTCACAAGTATCCGCCAAAGCTTTGTTATTATTATTTGCTTAAGTGTCACAGCAGCTTCCTTCTGTTGGGATGAAGGAATTTTCCATTGCTATTCACGGAAAGTGCCGATAAAGCGTATAGAGTGGCTTCTTGTTTATCGTCATATTCGTCTTTAGCCTCCAGCTCGCTTAAAAGGATTTGCGCCGCATTTTGCTTATTAACCAGATCTAGAAAAGTCGCAAATATTACTGATTAAGCAGACGACCCGCAATGAAAGTGGTTACCTCGGAATGAATTGTCATTTGATGATAATGTCGCTATAAGGATGCCGCTTTAATGTACACTGAGCTATGATTCGAACTTAAACAGGACAAGATTTGTTTAACGCCATTTGTGCGCAGAAACTCTTTGAGACCAGCTGGAAAGTTTTGCACCAAGGAGGAAACAGCATAGATGGAACCCTTGGCCAAGTCCTCATCAGTGTCATTCATAGTGGACGTGAGCACAGGAATCAACTTTTCATTCAAGAAATAGTTCTGACAGAACTCATTATTTTGAGCCATTTCTGCGACTATATAAATGGACTGTGGCCGCAAATCGCGATTCGGAGTTCTGATATATGCCAACAAAGTTGTTATGCCACCAACTTTCACAAACGAATTGGCAGCATCGATATCATCAATATTATCACGAATTATAACCAAACACTCCAATTTCTCGGCCGTGCTTATGGAATCATTGTTCAACTTGGCGAGTGCGTATTGAACTTCATCGACCGTCATTGACATCGATTGCAAGGCGCCTTGTAGGAATTCTTGTTTCTAAAAAGATTTATGTGCATATAGCTTAAACAGTCATAGATTATGTGTGGAAGCCGTATAACTACCTGCGTATCTATGTTATCAAGGTTTTCAGCTGGTTCGGCGTCTTCTCCTGTATGTTCAACTGCTAGTCTAAGCAATCCCTGAGAAAATTAAATAATTAATGCAATGTCTAAATCACACAAGTTGTACTCCTATGATTACCTCTAAATTTTGTTTATGTTTTCGGAGGTACTCTAGACATTTTTATTGTTTACTTTTAAATGTTTGCTTGAAATATAAAACTATTCGCATGTGTGATTGATTTGTAAATAAATGAGTAAACATGTGGGCAGCGTGACCGCAACTTGAAAATAACAGATATTTCTAGAAAATATACCAATATACCATCAAATTAGCCACTAATAATATTCAAAAAATATACTCTTTGCGTACCAAAAAGTAATATACTCAAAATACTGCAACGTTGCGTATCATACATTTCTTTTATTTTTGAGTTTTGGGCTGGTGAAATTAAAATTTTATTTGTAGTTTTTTGTGTATGTCAGAGTGCTCAGCTCCACAAAACGGCACAGCTTGAAGTCCATCAGCAAAATCTGCTTAAATTTTCGTTTTAAAAATTGCCTATGACAATATCATTGTATTATATTATGCATATGCAATGAATACAATAAAAGTAAGTAAGTAATTATAAATAGTTTAATATGAATTATAAATAGTTTAACATGAAAATAAATGCTTTGAATTATGAATTCAATTGCTGTTGGTCCATCAATTTTCCGTTCCATGCCAACGTTTCAATTCAAATCTACGTTTTTACTCTACATGTTATGTTTTTACAGCTGATATTAGACTACGTTGGATTAAGTGTTTTTGCTTGTGTGCATCAGATCATCTGTAAAACCATAATAAAAGCAAACAAATAGTGCGGAGTGCAGATTTAAGTGTTGCCGTCCAATTGTGCGGCAGTCATAATGTTAGGGGACTTGATAACATGGGTGTTAAACACATACCTCGCAAGTATTTGGAAAACTTGAACTCTGCCCAGTTATCTGTTGCGTTGTTATCAGGTAAATACTCTAAACATGAAATTTCATCAATTGCCTGAATAAACAAATACCATTTGTTGTATTCTAGGGGAAGTAGAGCTCGAAAACATTCCAATTCGCAAGGATGCGTTACGTTCCGTCGGTCTGCCCATCGAAGTGTCGTCGGGAAGTATTGGTAAAATTAAGCTTCAGGTGCCGTTTCGACAATTTCGCACGTCACCATGGTGCATCTCTGTGGAAGGATTATTTTGTGTCGTTTGTCCCAAAGACTTCGAAACTGGATGAGGCCAAAGAGAAGCTTATGGACTTGGAGTACAAGCAATCCGTGTTGGATACGGCTGAAGCCAATTGGCGCTCCGAGAAAGGCAAACAGGTGGAATCCTATTACTTTTCATCGTACAACAATTGGCTTAAAATATGGCACAAATATGGCCACAAATATCATCGACAACATTGAGCTGAAAATCAATGATGTGCACTTTCGCTACGAAGACATCGTCGATGTTGGCAACAGCAAAATTGCCGCTGGCATTCGAATTGGTTCGTTGACAGCTCAGACCTGTGATTCGAATTGGACAACGGGTGCAAACAAAACCATAAATAATGATGTTAACTACAAGATTGTAGAACTAAAAGAATTATCCCTGTACTGGGATACATTGCACGATGATATCAAGTGTCAGAAGTTCACGAATCAAGAACTATTACAGCATATGAATCCGACGTGTCAATTGCGACCACACGACTTCATCATTAAGCCCATAAGTGCAACCGCCAGATGGAAACGTGAAAAGTCACCACAGGTTATTCGTTCCAAGGAGAAGCCACGGGTCTCTTGTGATCTTCAAGTGCCGGAAGTCATCATAGTGTTGTCGAAGGTAAGTTGGCTATCGTTCTTGTATTCTGAAAATGTTAATATCATAAACTTGGTATCGTAAAGTAGATAAGTCGAAGGTTGCGAAAGAAAGCCAACAATTAAAAAGACTCTAAATTCTTGGTTTGTTTGTCAACGAAAGTAAAATTTATCTTTCTGCAGATAAGATATTTAGGTAGCGACAGTGTTTAATAGAAAATTTACTTCACTGAAAGCTATAGAATATTTATTATTGTATTAGTATTTATTTTGTTTATTTTAAAGTCTTCTTTAAGTACTAAAATATTTCACTATTAATATTTCAGACACAACATGTCCAGATACAGGATAAACTTGCGGGAAATTCGACAAATAAAGGAAATTTCGCAAATACAGATTAAAAAGACCTGCATTCAGTATTTTGGAAAATCCCAGAGCCTGGTGGAAATATGTTCTCATCTGCCACGGACGGAAATTGAAAAAGAAGGACGAAAAGTATTTAACACTCAAAGAGAACTTAAGATATGTGCGTATCTATCAAGCGGTTATCTTAAATCCCAACGAAAATCTTTCTACGGAGGACAAGAGTTTAAATCGTACATTGAAAGCGATCGTGCAGTGGCAGAATTAATCATACTGCGAAGGATATGTTTTGAGAAACATTCACCAAAGGACTGGCGATTAAATCGTACAATGCCACAGGCAAGCGTATGTTATTTCACTGGTTTCCAAACTGGATGGGATGGTATGGTACGAATAATGCAGCCAGCACGGAACAGGACGAAACCCTGCAACATTTGGAAGATGATATATTGGTTGCTTTAGAACATTCACTGCAAAGCCAATCGAATTTAAAGTGTGATACAGTTTTTGGTTATTTTACGATTGAACTCCTTAAGGGAATTGTCATTTTACAAACAGAGGATGCGAAGAGCGAAAAGAATGCTTGCATGGAAATGCAATTTAATAATCTATCATCATTTCTGCAATTGAATCCGATGTTTACGTCCTATGTTGTTGGCATATCGTTGGGAGAAGTCTATTTGCTGGATAAAACAAATAATGATTAAAAACACTGCTATTTAATAAAACCACAAACAGAAAGATCAACGTTAACGCATCAATCAGATCTGCGAATTACGACGACATCGACGAATAATCAGGATCCATTGTTTCAGCTGCAATACGAAAATGACGATCAATTGCAATATCGACTTTTAATTAAATCAAAGAGCTTGGATTTGATATATAATCCAGATGCACTTGATTGGTGTCTAAAGTTCTTTACCAAATCGAATAATGTGCGACCAATAATTGAGAATAAATATGAAACGGGCAAAGAAAATAACTTTTTAAATTCCTGGAATCAGCTGCTGCTGGGCAATGAGGTAAGTACGTGCTCTAAAAACAGAGTAGTGAATCACAAATTCTTTTTATTGCTAAATTTAAAAAGAGCGATCAACTTGTGTGAACTTTGCCACCTAACCATGACAAATCTATTCTGTTTTGGTAATCGCTATTGCTTAAACATTTTGCGATTACCAATTTTTCGTAGTAGTAGCAACTTTATTACAATATTACATTCTCTTTTTATCAGCCAACAAATATGACCTTTGGGACTAAATGTTTTGAATTCATTTCATTTTAAGCAGAATCGCAAGAGTTGGACCTTTGAAATTGAAGTGTTTGCGCCACGTATTCTATTTTTGGAAAACTACAAAATCAACAATTCGTTAATGGCTCTCATGGATTTTGGGAAATTTCAATTGGTGAAAACCGATTTTCAAAAGAAGAGCACAATATTCACCACAAAGACTGTAGATAACTATACCACCGATAGCAATGGTGACGAGGAGGAAACATATTTGACACCATGCTCCACGCCACCGGGATCTGAGAAAAGTGGCTCCGAGTCGCCCACGATTCATGAGAACTTCTTCAGGGATGTGATGAACAAGAATAGTCAACTTGAAACTGTATTGCAGAGTAAAATTTACAATACATACACGATCAATTTCACAAATCTACAAGTGCTAGTCTGTAAATATCAGGAGAGATGGGAGACCAACTTGAAGTCGTCGTCCAACTTTCATTTGATTGACAAATTCAATATTACATTAACAATTAAACAGCGAATTGTTTTTACGTCAGATCCGGAATATCCTTCCTTTACGCTATTTGGCACTTGTCCCATGATCTTGATTCATGGAAATGAAGAGCGCATTAAACATTTCCTAAATATTGTTTATCCAATTACAAATAGCTCACGGTTCAGGGATAAGAAAATACAAAAGCCGGAAAGTAAACTAATCGCTGATAATTATAATGTTAATGGAAGTCATTTGGTTGTTCAATTTGCAATTGGCCAACTGATTATTGAAATGCAATCAAAGGAGAAAAGTATTGCCGAACTGCAGATCATTGGAGCTAGAGCTGGTATTATAACGATGGGCGGTAAATCAACGATAACAATGTCGGTTCATGGCTTACTACTTGTGGATGCCATTCAGTCATTTGGCCCAGACTTTGAGCTATTGGTCGCTAGCCATCGAAACGTGGGGTAAGTAAATGCAGGTTAGGATTTTGAATTTCATTAGTTCAATTGTTTGTTTGTTTTTCTTTTCAGCATGGATAGTTACTCTGGAAGTCTCAAACATAGCACAGCCTGTTCACCTGTTTCACCCAGCTCACCTGATCCAGCAGATTACCACAGACCAACCAGTCCACACATCATTAAGAAAGCCGTGCAAAATATTCAAAGCGGTACTTAAATTGCATTTAAATTTATTATTCTCCAAGACATCAACTTTTTATTTCCTGGTCCTTAAATTACTTTTATATTAATTTCAGAATCGACAGATTACTACGAAGAAACGGAGTTAAATGCTCTCATAAACATTGATATTGTGATTATTGCACCAAATGCGAATAATCCGAACTATGTGCACACCACCAAAATTGCTTTCAATAGCTTGGAAATTATTGGTAAACATGTGATAAACTTTAATTTAATAGATTTCATTTACAAAACTTTTATTTTTTTTGCAGCTAATCAAGAAACAATATTAGAGCTATTGAACTTCGCCGAAAGAATTTTCAATGGCCAACCAATAAGGAAAAATATGCGCCGACAAGTTGAGAAGAAATGGAAAAATTTGTATCCGGTAAAACCGCGTCCGCCACAAGGATACAATGATTATCTGCTCACAAAGAAATCATACCTTCTCAATAAAGATGTAAATACCCCCGAAATTGAAATACCCGATGCTATTCCTGAGAGTATGAGATCCTTCTATGTGCAACAGGAAAAGGCCAGGCGAGAACTGGTCGAGGAGCATACGGTGGAGCGTGAAAAGCTATGTTTGAACAAGAAATCATTCGAGTGCATTCGAAGGCAGCTAGAAGTTTATCCGGACAAATTGCACCGTATTCCGTTTGTACATTCTTAAAAGACGATGAAATTTACAATATGATTACCCCAGAGCAAGATGAGAAAGAGAAGAGTGCGCGATGTCGCTTTAATGGTCGCTTGCTACTGAGCTGGTTGCAAGATGTGGACGACAAGTGGGAGAAAATCAAGGTAGGTTCTTATTGATTACGCCCGTGTTTCCGATTTATTTATTAACATCATTTTCTTTGCAGGAATCAATGGTTTTGAGGCAGCATAATGAGGCAGAGAGCCTGCATGCCATCCAAGTAATGGATTGGAATATCTGCCTAAAACAAAACAAATTGTGTGACTACATATTTGAGTCCAGTGTGGACAAGAATCACGTGCCTATCGTACATGTCGGAGAGGATTTTGATACATTGCCAGCATGAAAATGTACGGAAATTAAGTTAATAAGTTACAATATACTTTATTTTTACAATATGTGTATTGATTACTTCATTTTTTTTAAACGTCACATTTATTTATCGTATATGCTCTCAATAAACGTAAGCTAAGAGTCCACACGCAATTCAAAAGCTTCCTATGTTAAGGCAAATTAAAAGCAAAGCTTTGCAAATGAGTTTATATAACGTTTTGTTATGTTTTTAATATTATAAATTAGTTCACAATTGTGTGTTCAATACAGTTCTCGCATACTGAATCATCTCCTGAAACATAAATTTAATTAATTAATCGAATATAGCATTTTTCCACAAGAACTTACTTCACAAGTATCCGCCAAAGCTTTGTTATTAATTATTTGCTTAAGTGTCACAGTAGCTTCCTTCCGCTGGTAAGAGGGAATTTTCCATTTGCTATTCACGGAAAGTGCCGATAAAGCATATAGAGTGGCTTCTTGTTTAAAGTCATATTCGTCTTTAGCCTCCAGCTCGCTTAAAAGGATTTGCCCCGCATTTTGCTTATTAACCAGATCTAGAAAAGTCGCAAATATTACTGATTAAGCCGACAACCCGCAATGAAAGTGGTTACCTCGGAATGAATTGTCATTTGATGATAATGTCGCTATAAGGTATGCCGCTTGAATGTACACTGAGCTATGATTGGAGCTCAAACAGGACAAGATTTGTTTAACGCCATTTGTGCGCAGAAACTCTTTGAGACCAGCTGGAAAGTTTTGCACCAACGACGAAACAGCAAGGATGGAACCCTTGGCCAAGTCCTCATCAGTGTCATTCATAGTGGACGTGAGCACAGGAATCAACTTTTCATTCAAGAAATAGTTCTGACAAAACTCATTGTTTTGAGCCAGTTCTGCGACTATATAAATGGAAAGTGGCCGCAAATCACGATTCGGAGTTCTGATATATGACAATAAAGTTGTTATGTAACCAAGTTTCACAAACGAATTGGCAGTATCGAAGTCGCGAATATCATCACGAATTATTTTCAAACAATCCAATTTCTCGGCCGTGCTTATGGAATCATTGTTCAAATTGGCGAGTGCGTATTTATCGACATCGATTGACATCGATTGCAATGCGCCATGTAGAAATTCTTGTTTCTAAAAAGATTTACATATATGCATAGAGATTCATAGATTATGAGTGGAAACCGTATAACTACCTGAGTATCTATGTTATCAAGGTTTTCAGCTGGTTCGGCATCTTCTCCTGTATGTTCAACTGCTAGTCTAAGCAGCCCCTGGAAAAAATTAAATAATTAATGCAAAGTCTAAATCACACAAGTTGAACTCCTATGATTACCTCTAAATTTTGCTTATGTTTAGGAGGTACTCTAGACATTTTAATTGTTTACTTTTAAATGTTTGCTTGAAATATATAAAAATATTCGCATGTGTGATTGATTTGTAAATAAATGAGTAAACATGTGGGTAGCGTGACAGATATTTCTAGAAAATATACCAATATACCATCAAATTAGTCCCCTAATAATAGTCGAAAAATATACTCTTAGCGTACCAAAAAGTAATATACTCAAAATACTGCAACGTTGCGTATCATACATTTGTTTTATTTCTGAAATTTAGGCTGATGAAATTAAAATTTTTTTGTAGTTTTTTGTATGTCAGATTGGTCACCTCCAGAAAACGGCACAGCTTGAATCCCATCAGCAAAATCTGCTTAAATTTTTGTTATAAAAATTGCCTATGACAATAACTTTGTATAAATGTATTACGCATATGCAATGAATATAATAAAATGAGTAAGTAATTATAAATAGTTTAAAATTAAAATAAATGTCTTTGAAATAGCAATTGCTATTGGTCCATCAATTTTCCGTTCCATGCCAACGTTTCAATTCAAATCTACGTTTTTACTCTACATGTTATGTTTATACAGCTGATATTAGACTACGTTGGATTAAGTGTTTTTGCTTGTGTGCATCAGATCATCTGTAAAACCATAATAAAAGCAAACAAATAGTGCGGAGTGCAGATTTAAGTGTTGCCGTCCAACTGTGCGGCAGTCATAATGTTAGGGGACTTGATAACATGGGTGTTAAACACATACCTCGGCAAGTATTTGGAAAACTTGAACTCTGCCCAGTTATCTGTTGCGTTGTTATCAGGTAAATACTCTAAACATAAAATTTCATCAATTGCCTGAATAAACAAATACCATTTGTTGTATTCTAGGGGAAGTAGAGCTCGAAAACATTCCAATTCGCAAGGATGCGTTACGCTCCTTCGGTCTGCCCATCGAAGTGTCGTCGGGAAGTATTGGTAAAATTAAGCTTCAGGTGCCGGTTCGACAATTTCGCACGTCACCATGGTGCATCTCAGTGGAAGGATTATTTTGTGTCGTTTGTCCCAAAGACTTCGAAAACTGGGATGAGGCCAAAGAGAAGCTTATGGACTTGGAGTACAAGCAATCCGTGTTGGATACGGCTGAAGCCAATTGGCGCTCCGAGAAAGGCAAACAGGTGGAATCCTATTACTTTTCATCGTACAACAATTGGCTTAAATATGGCACAAATATGGCCACAAATATCATCGACAACATTGAGCTGAAAATCAATGATGTGCACTTTCGCTACGAAGACATCGTCGATGTTGGCAACAGCAAAATTGCCGCTGGCATTCGAATTGGTTCGTTGACAGCTCAGACCTGTGATTCGAATTGGACAACGGGTGCAAACAAAACCATAAATAATGATGTTAACTACAAGATTGTAGAACTAAAAGAATTATCCCTGTACTGGGATACATTGCACGATGATATCAAGTGTCAGAAGTTCACGAATCAAGAACTATTACAGCATATGAATCCGACGTGTCAATTGCGACCACACGACTTCATCATTAAGCCCATAAGTGCAACCGCCAGATGGAAACGTGAAAAGTCACCACAGGTTATTTCGTTCCAAGGAGAAGCCACGGGTCTCTTGTGATCTTCAAGTGCCGGAAGTCATCATAGTGTTGTCGAAGGTAAGTTGGCTATCGTTCTTGTATTCTGAAAATGTTAATATCATAAACTTTGTATCGTAAAGTAGATAAGTCGAAGGTTGCGAAAGAAAGCCAACAATTAAAAAGACTATCTAAATGCTTGGTTTGTTTGTCAACGAAAGTAAAATTTATCTTTCTGCAGATAAGATATTTAGGTAGCGACAGTGTTTAATAGAAAATTTACTTCACTGAAAGCTATAGAATATTTATTATTGTATTAGTATTTATTTTATTTGTTTTAAAGTCTTCTTTAAGTACTAAAATATTTCACTATTAATATTTCAGACGCAACATGTCCAGATACAGGATAAACTTGCGGGAATTCGACAAATAAAGGAAATTTCGCAATACAGATTAAAAAGACCTGCATTCAGTATTTTGGAAAATCCCAGAGCCTGGTGGAAATATGTTCTCATCTGCCACGGACGTGAATTGAAAAAGAAGGACGAAAAGTATTTAACACTCAAAGAGAACTTAAGATATGTGCGTATCTATCAAGCGGTTATCCTAAATCCCAACGAAAATCTTTCTACGGAGGACAAAGAGTTTAAATCGTACATTGAAAGCGATCGTGCAGTGGCAGAATTAATCATACTGCGAAGGATATGTTTTGAGAAAACATTCACCAAAGGACTGGCGATTAAATCGTACAATGCCACAGGCAAGCGTATGTTATTTCACTGGTTTCCAAACTGGATGGGATGGTATGGTACGAATAATGCAGCCAGCACGGAACAGGACGAAACCCTGCAACATTTGGAAGATGATATATTGGTTGCTTTAGAACATTCACTGCAAAGTCAATCGAATTTAAAGTGTGATACTGTTTTTGGTTATTTTACGATTGAACTCCTTAAGGGAATTGTCATTTTACAAACTGAGGATGCGAAGAGCGAAAAGAATGCTTGCATGGAAATGCAATTTAATAATCTATCATCGTTTCTGCAATTGAATCCGATGTTTACGTCCTATGTTGTTGGCATATCGTTGGGAGAAGTCTATTTGTTGGATAAAACAAATAATGATTCAAAGCATTGCTATTTGATAAAACCACAAACAGAGAGATCAACGTTAACACATCAATCCGATCTGCGAATTACGACGACATCGACGAATAATCAGGATCCATTGTTTCAGCTGCAATACGAAAATGACGATCAATTGCAATATCGACTTTTAATTAAATCAAAGAGCTTGGATTTGATATATAATCCAGATGCACTTGATTGGTGTCTAAAGTTCTTTACCAAATCGAATAATGTGCGACCAATAATTGAGAATAAATATGAAACGGGCAAAGAAAATAACTTTTTAAATTCCTGGAATCAGCTGCTGCTGGGCAATGAGGTAAGTACGTGCTCTAAAAACAGAATAGTGAATCACAAATTCTTTTTATTGCTCAATTTAAAAAGCAATCAACTTGTGTGAACTTTGCCACCTAACCATGACAAATCAATTCTGTTGGGTAATCGCTATTGCTTAAACATTTTGTCTGCTTATTTGACTATTTATGATGTCTTAAGCGATTACCAATTTTTTGTAGTATTAGCAACTTCATTACAATCCTACATTCTGTTTTTATCAAAACAGCCTACAAATATGACCTTTGAGACTAAATGTTTTGAATTCGTTTTATTTTAAGCCGAATCGCAAGAGTTGGACCTTTGAAATTGAAGTGTTTGCGCCACGTATTATATTTTTGGAAAACTATAAAATCAACAATTCGTTAATGGTTCTTATGGATTTCGGCAAGTTTCAATTGGTGAAAACCGATTTTCAAAAGAAGAGCACAGTATTCACCACAAAGACTGTAGATAACTATACCACCGATAGCAATGGTGACGAGGAGGAAACATATTTGACACCATGCTCCACGCCACCGGGATCTGAGAAAAGTGGCTCCGAGTCGCCCACGATTCATGAGAACTTCTTCAGGGATGTGATGAACAAGAATAGTCAACTGGAAACTGTATTGCAGAGTAAAATTTACAATACGTATACGATAAATTTCACAAATCTACAAGTGCTAGTCTGTAAATATCAGGAGAGATGGGAGACCAACTTGAAGTCGTCGTCCAACTTTCATTTGATTGACAAATTCAATATTACATTAACTATTAAACAGCGAATTGTCTTTACATCTGATCCGGAATATCCTTCCTTTACGCTATTTGGCACTTGTCCCATGATCTTGATTCATGGTAATGAGGAGCGCATTAAACATTTCCTAAATATTGTTTATCCAATCACAAATAGCTCACGGTTCAGGGATAAGAAAATACAAAAGCCGGAAAGTAAACTAATCGCTGATAATTATAATGTTAATGGAAGTCATTTGGTTGTTCAATTTGCAATTGGCCAACTGATTATTGAAATGCAATCAAAGGAGAAAAGTATTGCCGAACTGCAGATTATTGGAGCAAGAGCTGGCATTATAACGATGGGCGGCAAATCAACAATAACAATGTCGGTTCATGGCTTACTACTTGTGGATGCCATTCAGTCGTTTGGACCAGACTTTGAGTTATTGGTCGCCAGCCATCGAAATGTGGGGTAAGTAAATGTAGTTTAGGATTTTGAATTATTTTTAATTGATATTTGTTTTTCTTCTCAGCATGGATAGTTACTCTGGAAGTCTCAAACATAGCACAGCCTGTTCACCTGTTTCACCCAGCTCACCTGATCCAGCAGATTATCACAGACCAACCAGTCCACACATCATTAAGAAAGCCGTTCAAAATATTCAAAGCGGTATTTAATTGAAAATTTATTCTTCTCCAAGGCATCAACTCTTTATTTCCTGATCGTTAAATTTAAAATTTATATAATTTTCAGAATCAACAGATTACTACGAAGAAACGGAGTTAAATGCTCTCATAAACATTGATATTGTGATTATTGCACCAAATGCGAATAATCCGAACTATGTGCACACTACTAAAATAGCATTTAATAGCTTGGAAATTATTGGTAAACATGTGATAAACTTTAATTTAATAGATTTAATTTACAAAACTTTAATTTTTTTGCAGCAAATCAAGAAACAATATTAGAGCTGTTGAACTTCGCCGAAAGAATTTTCAATGGCCAACCAATAAGGAAAAATATGAGCCGTGAAATCCCAAAAGAGACTGCGTTGGCGTTAATTGAACCCGAAGAATCCCTGAGTCACAACAATAGTGAAATCATTTTTGATTTCTTTCGCCTAAATGTATTAATATTATATACGACCAAATTGGATAGATACGATGTTGCCCGCAAGGTGGGAACAATTACGATAAGCGAAGCGAAAATTAATATGTCGATGCAATCGAGTTTAAATGTCATCGGATCGCTGGGAGGAATACAAATTATTGATATTACGCCGCAAGGTATTCGACACCAGCGCATACTTTCAATTGGCAAAGATCCGGAATCGGAATATAATCGACAATCAGTGCTTAATAAACTCTCCAATGAAATTTATTTAAATAATTCCGATGAGGATAAAAGTGAAGAAATTGAGGCTCTCAGTTTTACGACTCAATGGAATAATAATACGGCAATAAGTCTTCAATTGAGAATGGCATCGGTTTCTTATACTCATAATCCTCGTTTCCTGCATGATTTCAACTTTTGCATCACAAGCTTTAAACAAAGTCTGAGGTAAGTTGGGTATCTCAAAGTTTGATAACTAAATATTTTTAACAAAACCATATTTTTCAGAGAATTTTTAACCTCAATTGGTAATAAAGCAACGGACATAGCCAAAGAATTTGTGCAGCAAATAAAAGATGTTAATGCTCAAACAAAACCAGCGCTTTCCAGCAAGTCGAATGAGGAAAACACAAGAATATCGTAAGTATCTTATACATCAAATTTATCTACATACTTAATTTTTTTTTTATAATTTACAGCCTTGATGTTATCATTAATAGTCCCATCATCGTACTTCCCGTATCGAATGATAGTAAAGAAGTTTTTATAGCAAACTTGGGAAAACTTTGTTGTCGCAATGATATTAATGAATCGTTAGAAAATATGCAAACAGATGTGATAGTTAAGTATATAATAGAAGTAACCAATATTAATTTATTCTCATTAAATATCAATGAACAAAACGAGGATTGGGCGTTCGCTTTACCCATTGCAAGCCGATTGTATGCGAATAAACAAAACGCCTTTCCAATTTTGCATGATACCGCGATATCCTTAAAATTAAATCTAGGATATGGAGATGCCGATGTGGAAGAAAGAAGAATAGAAACACTCTCAGTAAGTAGACAATCAATTGAAAATATCCATGTTACTAACTATATTTCTCTTTTAGGTGGAGGGCAGCATGGTGGAAACTCTGAAAGTCACACTCTATCGAAAGCAATATAAGAATATTTTAGATTCTATTAAGAATGCCACAAACTTTTCGGATGGCAACGAAAATATCAAACCAAAGATACATAATGCAAATACAACAAATTCCATAGATCCCAGTAATGACGTCCAACGTTTAAGTACTACTGTTAAGTTCTCAGTACCTGTTCTTGAAATCAATTTGCAAAATGAAAGTCACGAGCCTTTGGTCAATGTCACGTTTAAGGACTTTTTTGTCAAACATCGTATTAGAGGCAACGATGAGCATGTCAAAGTCATACTCAACTCAGTGTTAATGGAAGACTTAAAGTCGGACGTGTCGTCGCCTTTCAGAAATATGGTAACATCACTAAATCTGGAAAATAGCTATCGAAAGAATGGACATTCATCATCATCATGTCCAGATCTACCAAGCTTTTGTAGCAAACAAAAGGCAATATCAACATCTGTACCCTCCAACCTCTGTGAATACATTAAGCTGAAAAATAACCAAAAAGAACTCAAATCGAAATTATGTAGCTCAAAAGACATAAGCGATCAGAAGAAACACAATTTAGTCATCTATAGATCGCATACTAGACGCCTACCTCAACAGACTTCCGAGACTAAAGTAGAAAGACAAAACTCTATTGAGTTTAATTGTTTGAATTTAACAATTTGTGTGGACAGATGGTACACGATATTTGACTTCTTCGGCCTAATTGCCGAGCCGGAGAAACCACATCATTTGATAGAACGCAAAGATATTGTACCAGAAAGTAAGTCCATATGTTAGTATTAAATGAAACTTATACTAATTTGGTTTATTGCTTAGGTATTCCGAACTTTTGCAGTACTTTAAATGTTTCGATTCGCTCGTTAAACTTTAATTTGACTCGCAATGAAGCTGCTTTAACGAAAATTAATGTATCCAATGCAACGTTTTCGATAATACAAGAGGAGGCTTTTAAAGCTGTTGAAGGTTGTTTGGGTTCCATTTCAGTGTACGATCTGACCAAGTTTGGATGCATATACAAGGAAAGATTTTTAACTAGCGGCTCAGAGGCTTTAAATTTCGTTTACAAGCGGTAAGTAATTTATTTCCATTTCTAGAATTTCTTATGAACTAAATTTATTTACAGAAAACTTACTGATCTGGATCCTTCAAATGTCATCAATGCCGATGCTGTACTCTGGATTAATATGTCCTCAGTTCATTATATTCACACCAAGCGTTTTATAGTCGAACTACATTTATTTATTAAGGAGCTGCTGCAGTTGCAAACGGTAAAGTAATTATTGGTAATTAATTTCTTTAAAAAGTACTAAAAATTGTTTGATTATTTGCAGCCCGTAATAAGGAAATTGAAACGGCATAATGTAGATCGCGATCGAGGTGAACAGTCGTCGAAGATAAAGCTTTGTATTCAAGCAGCTACACCTATAATTGTTCTCCCAGCATGTTACAATAGTAATCATGTTTTAATCGCTTACCTTGGACAGTTTACCCTGAAGAACAGCTTTCACTTTGCCAATGACGAGTGCATCATAAGCAAAAAGGGTATTACACCAAATCCAGATGAGATTTTGGACGTCATGCGCATCGATTTGGTCAACATCAATTTCTTCTCCGCCGAGCGTAATGTGCAAAAACTGGAAACAAACTACGACAAGGAAATATTCATAAATATTGCAAATACAATCTTCATCAAGGGGAGTCCAATATTTAAAGAGTCTTGCTATCTGAATGTGCAAGTGGAGCGCAATCTGACGACGGAGAGTACGCGAGTTTGCCCAGACATTAGTGTGAAGGGAACCTTCTCCAGACTAAATGCAACACTAAATATTCAAACATACAAACTGATTAGAGGACTTTTGGCCAACAATATGGGTGAGAATATTGATGACGTTCACAGCCACACATTGAGCAATAATTTCTCATCGATGGAAACCTTTTCGGCATTGAATCTTTTCACCAAGACCGAGGATTCGGTGAGAGTTTTGACGCTGCTCTCGATAAGTATTCTGCTGGAGGATGTTTCAATCTTGCTGGTGCCAAATTCAAATACCATGCCCGACTTTGTGCTGGAGCCTTTGGCCTGTATTCACTTTATACGCTCGCAACTGGAAATCGATATGTTTAGCGATGGCGCACAGGATATTGATTTGATATCTAGCAACATACTGATTGTTGACGAAAGGCCCGAAGGTAAACATAATGCGAATGTTTTTCGCAACGTGCTGCAGCCTTCAAAGAAAGCAACGCCACCAAAACATTCTGCGCAGGTGGAAATCCACTGCAGAAAAAGAGCTAGTCTAACTAAGTACACAATTATGTTGAATGACATGAGAGTTATTGGCATACTGGACTTCTTGGATCATCTAAAGAAATTCTTGGAGGAAGACTCTTTGCCTGTGATGCCAATGAATCATAGAGCAAGTCAAGCGCTGCAAATGGATCAGGCATCTGCTCAGCCAATAGAAGCCTCTGTGACCGAGTATATAATAAATGTGACAGACTCGGAAATTATCTTTGTGGAGCAGTACAATCGCTTGGACTCAAATGCTATCATATTGAAGAGCACAACCGTCATCTCCTACAAGCCGAATAATAGTTGTGTGCCTTTGTCTATAAACATCAATCACCTGGAAATCTTTTCCTGCACACTAGACGCCGAGGACGAAAGTGCGCTCTCCATCATTGATCCATTCACATTGAATATTGAACTAAGAAACAATTGCCTAAATATTGTTGTGCATAAACAATTGAATATACGCTTGTCGTATATAGATATGAAACTTTTTCTTCGCATGATTAGCATGATACCAAACCAAACTTCAACGCCTCCAAATGTGCTTTCCAAATCGAATTCGGAATTTGAAAAAATTGCACCGCTGCTGGCAATGGGTTTCGAAATAACCAATTGCTGGTACGCCATGGAGTTGAACAATTGGAAACTCAATGATGCGGCATTGTGGCTTTCGCAGCAGAAACGCAACACGACACAGAATCCAGCACTGGAGTTGAAGACCGCCGTTTTGGATGCCAATTGTATATCAATGTGTGTGATCGATGATTGCATGGATGCTGATGTGCCACTCCTCGAAATATCCCTAACAAAGATGCTGCTCAAGTATAAATTCCAAGCCAATGGCATCGAGGTGGATAAATTGAGTAGCAATAATTCAGCTGAAGGAGATTTGGATACAGAAGTAACACTCAACTATTATAATCGTCGTTTGAGTGGCTGGGAACCTCTGGCGGAGATTTGGCAATGTGCTGCTAAATGGAAATACAAAAGACTCAATTTCGATAAGAGGAAACGTTTTGAGATCTTCGTGAATAGTAAGCAATTATTGAAGATCAACATCACCTCGACGCTCATCGAACTGATTCACATGGTTGTCAAGAACTGGACCAGCGATTTCCATTCGCTCGACAATGTGAAAAACTCCAATTTCCGGCAACGTTCGCCTTATGTTCCTTTTGCTCTGCAGAACCTGACGGGTTCAGCGCTGCTCTTCAAGCCTATCTATGCTCAGCTAGGAGATTTAACCGGCTCAGAGCTGCATCAACTAGAGATCATCAAGAACTGGATAACTGTCGAACCGAATGAAATCAAGACCTTCGATTTTAGTCAGAAGAGCAAGCTGAGGCACATTGATTCGCATCTCCTCAATCTGCATCAAATTCTAGTTCAAATCCATGGATGGACGCTGATTGGACCGATTTCTGTTGATAAAGTTGGCATATATTTCCGCTCCACAATATTGGATTCGAAGTATGAGAAGAAAACACGCATCATCTTTGACATTTCGCTGATGGGTTCGGCGCAAAAGCTGATTAAAGTCATGTCTCCACTGAAGATCATTAACAAATTGGATCATGAAGTTTATCTGAAGAAAGTGCTGAATAGGAATCAAGTGGATGCAATGACTGCCATCAGCACAATTACACCCAATGATCAGCAGTGTGTGCCGTTGAAGTTCCTAGATGCCTCGTTGTACATTTCTCATGTGCCTAGCGATGGCAAAAGATCCACAAACAATGCAGATGCCGAGGATGTGGGATTCAGCAATGATGAAATCACGTGGAAACATTGCTGCAATGACGGCGTGCATAATCTGTACACTTGCTACGACATCAATAAGAGTATATTGTATACCCTGATTAGTATTAGTAAGGAGATGTATCCTTACAAGGATAAGACGATGCCGGGTCATACAATCACGCTCTTGTCTCCCTTGATGCTGAAGAACATGCTCTGCTGTGACTTAATTTTCAATATAAACGGTTATAGCATTGGTCGCATCAACGCCTTCCAAAGCAAGAATATATATAATGTAAATGTTTGTGAACCTTTTAACTTAAGCATCACATTGGATAACTTCCAAGTGTCCGGTCAACTAAAGATTCCAACGAATTTGAATGGCATTGTTGAGCCGAAGCTAAAGTTGATTGATGCTAAGAAAAGAGAACTACATCTGCACATATCGATTCATGGCACCAAAGGCAAGGGAATCGAGATCTACATTAGTGCTCCCATCTGGATTATCAATAAAACAGGATTACCGCTTATCTTCAAGCAGGAAGGAGCTACTAATATTGGCGCTGGACAATTCGAAGAGCATGAAACGGCTCGACAAGTTTCTCCGCTTATGTTTTCCTTCTCCGATCAAGAAGGTTCGCCCTCTTTGGAAGTGCGACTGGGCAACTCCTTTGGCACCAACAATCAGGTAAGCTTCATATTTAAATATAAATTTCTTATATTAATAAATATATTTATTTTTAGTGGTGCAAAAGCTTCTCGCTGATTAAGCACATCACACACAGAGAGCTGCGTACAGAAGGCGGACCAGGATGCTATACGATTGGCATAAGTGTGCGACGAGGACGTGGCTTATATTCGAGCACAACCTTTGTGACAATGGCTCCACGTTTCCATCTGTATAACAAAAGCGGACATCCGCTGCAGTTTGCTCAAAAGTGCAATGTTGTGCAGAATGAATATGCAAAATCTTCGCACATTATTTCGGCACCAATTGATTGCAACTTTCAATTCCATTGGGCGAATTGGGATCGGGAACCTTTGATTTGTGTACGCATCGCAGATGTGGAATGCTGTTGCTGGTCGAAGGGCATTCCGATCAGCGACGAGCAAAGCTTGTACATAAACGTTCGGAATGAATGGTGTGAAATGTTCTTCTTGAGGCTGGAAATCATATCCAGAGACGCAACACTTATACTACTCTTTACGGATGCTCGAAGTTTGCCACCGCCCATCAGAATCGACAATTTCTCCGAGGTGGTTGTGAACTTTTCACAGAAAGGCTCAAGACCCGTTTGGTCAACACCAGTACGACCGCAGTCTTCATTGTCATATGTGATGGATGATCCCTTGGGATCACAAATATTGCTTTTGGAGGCACCTGGCGGCAATATCAATGAATTCCCTGTGGAATTGGCAAACATTACTAAATCATTAACTTATTCAAACTTTATATACATAGCGTTTCACAACACTTTCGATCAGTTTAAACGGGATGGCGATAAGCCCGATGATAAATATCAACAGCTAGTGCTGGGTGTTTATGACAAAAGAGTTGTCATTATGGAAAAGAATTCGGGTGATCGTTCACAACTCTGGCTAATGAATTCAAATGGTCAACTAGAGCACGAAGGATCCACGCCGCCCGTACAATCAAACGAAGGCAGCGCTGTGCGCATGGTGTTGGATCTGGAGAAGCCACCGAATCCAACAGAGTTCACTCCTCTCGTAGTGCGCACGCCGAACAAACAAAGAGTCACCACGCAGACATGGAGGTTTGAGAACGGACGTCTTATGTGTCACGCCAATATGTGCGTGCAGGTAAGAAGTAGTGTTTACTTCGTATATAAATCAAGTCTTAATACTTTATTCATTGCAGTCTCCAAATGGCAAATCGGGTTTGAGGCCAGGCGCCCAAGCAGTTTTAGGGCGCATTAAACATAGTTCAAAAACTTCGGACTCAATTCCGATCCAACAACATCTGGTTGCTCAAAAGCTAAGACCAGGCTCCGGTCAATTGGAGATTTCCTCTAAAATGGATGGACCGATTCGCACTGTACAAATTTGTGATATTAAGCTAAAACCAAATGAAATTATATTGGCACCAGATTTACTTTGGACTCATGCGTCGTTCAACAACAGACAGATTATGGACAAGACCAAGCCGCAAGCTGTGCTCGAATTTCAGGTGAGTATTATATTATTATTATATACTTAATATGAAATGTAATTAATTGTTATCACTAATTACAGGTAAATGTGGAGCTGCCTAAAGGAATCGGCATATCAATTATTACGCTCAAGCCTTGCGAGGAAATTGTTTACATCAGCTTGGACAATATAATTGCTGAGATTAGAGACAGCTCTTTGGAAAAGTCGCTTGATCTGAATATTGCCTATATCCAGGTGGACAATCAGCTAATGGATGCAGCCAGTCAAGTGACGTTGCACAGTGTAATCCCAGCTGCCGATGATGTGCAGAAGAATGCCTTGTTGCTGAAGGTGAAAATGTTGCCCAGCCCCAATAAGCACGCGTTGATATTCCAATATCTGACATTGGATGTTAAGCCTTGCATAATGTGTCTGGAGGAGAAACTCATACTGAAGATTGCCGCTTTTCTTGGCTATGGCAGAGAGAGTAAACAGAACACATTTCTGCCTAGTGATTATGAAGATTTCGTGAAGAAATCTCTGGAGAACGACATGAGAAGATACTACTTTGAATCCTTCAGAATTGAGCCAAGTCAGGTGCGTCTATCGGCATTCACCTCGTCGAAGTTACCAGAGGAACTGCAAGCTACGAAAAGGGCTTTGGGTCTGACGTTGATTAAATTCGAAGATGCGTCAATAGATTTGGATTATTTCTCGGATAAGTATCACTTTGAAACCATCGACATCTATCTGCGAGCAATCAAGAAGCATTATATTAACCAAATCAAATGGCATGCCGCATCGATACTGGGAAGCGTTGATTTCTTGGGGAATCCTTTGGGATTTGCCAATGATCTGTCGGAAGGCGTATCTGGACTTATATTTGAGGGGTCGGTCAAAAGTTTGGTGAAGAATGTGACGCATGGCATCTCGAATTCGACGGCCAAGCTAACAGAAACTTTATCAGATAGTTTGGGTAAAGTTGTGCTGGACGATCACGATAACGAGACAAGGCAACGAATTTTAGAGCTACAATCAAACACATCCGGCGGTCATCTGGCAGCGGGTATCAAAGGCTTTGGATTTGGATTGCTCGGCGGCGTTACAAGTATTGTACGACATACATACGATGGTGCTGCAGCTGACGGCGTGCCAGGCTTTCTGAGTGGCCTGGGAAAAGGTCTCGTTGGCACGGTAACAAAGCCAATCATTGGCATGCTCGACTTAGCATCGGAGACAGCAAGTGCTGTGCGAGAAACCAGTCGAGATACACATCGAAATTCGCCCAATCGCAAGCGCTTGCCACGTTGCATTACCGGTGCTCCTGGTGGACTCTTGCCTTCATATTCTAGTCGTCAGAGTAAAGGGCAACAGTATCTTTACTTGATCAATCGTAAGAACTTTGCGGAAAAGATCATATTCTATGAGCCGAATATTTGGAGCGATAAAGAGGCAAGATTACGCCTGTTGGTTTCCACCGAATATGTGCGTCATTTTTCCTTATGTGAAGAAAATCCAACGGTGATGTTTGAGTGTCATCTCAGCGAGATTCTATCATGCCATCATGTGACAACCAACACAGCGACCACGTCAACGGCAAGCAAAACGATATCGAGTTATTATATAGAAATATCAATAAACTTACCAAAAATTACAAGACCACGAATTCGATGTAGAAACGAGGAGTGCGCTGAAGCTGTTTCCCGATGTGTAAGTTGATACATATTCAAATTATTTCCTAGACTGCTCATTACTAGCTACATTGTTTTCGTTTCAGATAAATTATGCTAAAAGTGTTTTCGATGAACGTGAAATGTCGCTCACTAAATACTAAAACTAATCCTAATAAATAATTATTTTGTAAATATTTAATGCTAATAGTTTTGTAGTGTTACGAATGAGTAAAGGGTTTTCAAAACGGATGATCTGTAAACTTGTTTAAAACAACATCTTTACTTATGATTCCCATGGCTAAGCCACTGTAGCTTTAATCCCGAATGCATCACAGGTGAAATGTACTCAAATAAATAGTTTACCAGTAAAAACATTGAATAGCTAGTTGCTTATATTTGGTTTTGTTTTTTATTAAAGAGCCGTTCCCATAAATTGTGGAACTTTGTCTATTTACTAAATTAAGCTTGAGTTAACTGAGTCAGCTCTCTCAATACACGGTTAAAAATATAAATTGTGTAAAGCTATTTAAAAAATCTTTAAGAACATAAACAGCTTTATTTAAATAGAATGCGGTTAAAATTTTACTCTCCGTCATTGAGAAAATTAACCCAATTAATATTAAGGAATGAATAAATATATTTAATGTTCGAGAGTTAGCGTTATGTATAAAAAGCACATTGATTCCACAAAACACCGCGCGGCAAAGAATGTACTTAAGGCTTAATGGGTTTCTGAAAGACAATAAACAATCATAATATTAGCTACTAGAGTCGAATAAGATAGATTTGTATCTTTTACCTCATCTGAAAAATCCATGTCATCCCTCATCTGTTTTGAACGTCGTTTTTCGGTCGATGTGAGAAGTTGTGCAACTTTTGTTTGTTTTGCCAAATCGTATGCCTCCTTTTTACTACGCATTGCACAGTCTTCAAGGGTTTCGGCAGCTTCAAACATGCCCTGTCGCCTATAGAGTGCGCCAAGGTTCTTTAATGTCGTGGTTACGGTAGGTGAATCCACTTTAGCCGCTTTGTGCCAGCCACCATATTCTCCATAGGGCGTATTCTCGCGATTATCATATTTGTGTTCCTCACGCTCTTCCGCCACCTATAATTAAGACAATCATTAATAATAGAATTGTAAATCAATAGAGGCTTGAAATTCGAAGAGTGTGCCATTGAAGAAGAGACGTTGCAGATGCATAATCTTCTGTGCGAACTAAAGAAGTACCTGTGCCAAGTTAGGTAACTATAAGATTGATTCGATGGTTTATCGGAACAACTACCCCAACTTCAACAGAAAAATAATAATCAAAACCTTCAAAATGAATGCAAAATAATATATTACCTGCCAAATGGGCTTATTCTTGCTGTCGATAGCTCCAAATTCACGTTCGTGGGCTCGTGTCAATACTTGCTTGTATAGAATTTCGGCTTCGGCATATCTGCCCTGTTTCAGATAGCAACCAGCCAGATTGTTCTTAGTCTTGGCCACATTGGGATCATCAGGGCCAAGCTTTGCCTCATAGATATCCAGGGCACGTTGATAATACTTTTCGACTTCATCATATTTGCCTTGGTTTTGGCAGAGCAATGCCAGGTTATTCAGTTGCTTAGCAACATCTGGATGGTCTTTGCCTAGAACCTTTTCACGGATTTCAAGAGCACGCTTGCACAGTGGTTCGGCATCCTTGTACTTGCCACGCTTGCCGTAGAGGACAGCCAAGTTGTTCAAGGTGGCAGCAACGGCTGGATGATTCTCTCCCAATGTTTTGCCTCGAATGGACAAAGCATCGTTCAATAAATTCGCAGCCTCCTTGTATTTATTCTGTTAGATAATAAGAAATTCAATCATTTTATTGATTTATTCAATGTTTTTAATACTTACTTGATCCCGATACACAAGGGCCAAGATGTTCAACATGGTTGCAACATCTGGATGATCGTGTCCGCTAGTCTTCTCGAGATCCTCGAGCGCTTGCTTGCAAAGCGGCACAGCAACTTCATATCTGCCCTGTGAGGCATATTGAATGACCAGATTATGAAGTGTTCGCAGGCGAGCTGGAATCTCATAGCCTGACGTTTGATTCGCAAATTGGCTTGGAGGAGTCGGAGACATATTGTTACGATCTTCATTTTCTTCATCGGGGAAGAGCTCGACCACAGGATCTGTGCGCGCCTTTTCGCAGGACTCATCTTGTTCCTGATTGTCATCGTACTTCTTCACGGATGCCATAAATTCCAAGTGTTTCTTTTCTTCTTCCAGCTGAGCAACCAATTGCTCGGAGGCCTGGAACTTCTGTTGAGTATTGGCAAGTTCGTCCCTTAGCCAAGCATTTTCCTGATGGAGGCGACGCACTTGTGTCTTCAGTTTCTGTTTTTCCGCTTCGATATTTTGCAAATGGGAAGTGAGTGCCATCATTACTTGTGCTTCGCTCAATCCGAGCTCAATGTTTTCAATATTCTTGCGCAATATATCGGATTTCTCATCTTTCTGCACCTCCGAAATGCCGTTCATAATGGAGACATGTTCGACGCGCAAGGCTTCCAAGCCTTGCAACACCGTTTTGGTGTTACTTATGATTTCGTCTTGCGACATTTGCGTCATTTTTCCGATTTGCTCAATTTTCTGTCTGTAAACGAAGGAAATTAAAAGAAAATGAAACCGATTATTTAAAAACACTTAAGAAATTTGGCCGCTTGTTTTTAATTTTTTCATTCTTATCCATATGTATGAATATGACTAATGGTTGTTTGGTTTTTATTGTCCTATCGTTTGGCTCAAAAGTGTTACATGCAAGTAATTCCAAGTCTATACGATTAGAACTAAATTCACAATTGCAATATGCAATGAATTTCTTGTTTCCTTACATTCTGTAATTTTTAATAGCTTTGGAAACAATCATTTTCACAAAACGCGTGTGGTCGGAGAAATAATTTCACATAAATCGATAAAGACAAAAAACTTGCGCATGCGCAGGACCAAACTACGCAGACTGAAATGGGAATATCCTTAATATTGTTTACGCTTAGTTAAGGGCATTCTTGAACAATGAGTTCAATGCACTTGCCGCAATTATAACTAAAGTAAATAAACACTTGCCGACTTTCAATTGGAAATAAACAAAACATTAGTTAATGGGAAAATAAAACAAAATATGTGTTTACTTTTTTTTACACTTTGAGAAATGTTTTTTTTTTGCATATTTAATAGGCTATTTATATATATAAGATTCTTTGAAAAATGGTGAATGATTGATTCATGCAGTATGCATTAATTACGATTCAATAAAAAAACTATTGGCAATTAATTTGGATTTGGGAAATAATAATACATCGAATATTTATCGGCGTATTAAATTTGCATACTTCTAAAATGCAAATTTAAAAATTATTTGCAAGCCACACGGATTATTCATAGTCGTTTTAGCTCGACAGTGAAACAAAGAATGAGTTAATCAACAACATATTGTACAGTAAGTACATCGATGTGGAGCAGTGGAGCATTAAAGGCCAGCTTGACTTGAATTTTCTTGCACGAAAGTCGTCTATAGCTTACAACAACACAACATGTACAACATGCCGCTGAGTCAGCTGCTGTTGCTGCTGCTTCGTGAACACTGAACATTAGAAAACATTAATAATAAGCAGCTCTGAAGTGAGTAACATTTCGTATGTTCGTACATACATACTTATGTCTGTATGTATGTACATAGGTACGCAGCACAGCTAGCAGCTAACGATGGTCGAATAATTGCAAGATAGACTGTATATCTTTTTATGTGTGTGTATGCAAGTACATACATATGTGTGCGTGCAACTATCTGCTGTAAAACTGCAATAAAGTAAATGACTATATATTTGTAACAACTAACTATGTGCATTTAGGTATACATCGCAACAACTTTATCTCTTTATAACAGTTTTCACACGTACATACTTATATACGTACATATGTATATATACATATGTATATTAGTCATTTAATCAAGAGAATACACCAATTATTTAATCTCAAAATAAACACACACACACACATATGTACATACCATATGTTCACTGTTCGCATGTTTTAAAGTGCGTTAACATAAAAATATATTTTCGTCTTTATATTTATGTACATGGCATACTTATGAATGGTAATGTATCCACCATATACAAATGTTTATGACGAAAGAACTTTCAACACGCACATACATACATGCCTACCGCACTTACATATGAATTAAATATGAAAAATTGTACAATTGCAAGTACATATATACATGTACATATATAATTATATATGTAGTTTTTAGGTACGTATACACATTATTGAAGTACGTATCTTAGTGTTGCAAATAATAGAAACTTACATGCAGAAACACAAGTAATAAAAATATTTAAAAGATACAGATTATTTCTAACAATTTTTAGTATCGAATAGATTTATTAAAGTGGTAAAAGCTCTTAAACAAATGCACACTTTGGAACGTCAAAATAGTACACTTTTCACTGTTTCTTGAGCTTAGTACGCAGTCGAGTGCCAAGCAAAATACACCATTACATTTATCTGGCGAATAAATTTACTCTCAGGGATAGCAACTTAAATTAAAAAGAACGATGTAGATACATTATTTGTCATGAACTGAATCTATTTGCTGATATTGTTAATATATTTTTTCCAACCTTATTATTATTTAATCGGTGACTTGTTTCTTTTCAGTGTTCCTCGGTGATATCGATTGTTATGAGTGAATTGTAGGCTGCGTAATACATATCGATTCTGAACCTAGAGTAATAGTTCAATTTTGACTCACTTGTTCATGAACCCAATCACCTGCTGTTCCTCGAGTTTGTTTACAATTGAGACCGGTTGTGATTAGGTGAGTGGCTATGTATAGAATCTACATTTTAGGTTCAAATATCGTTAATCAATTTATTTTAAGCTATACATTTATTTTGATAAAGTATTATATGTTTTTATTTATTACAAATATTTTTTAACTAACAACAATTAATCACTGTCATTATCATTTAATATTGCTGACATAACCTCGGCTAATTGCTCGGCTTTATTTAGTAATTCTTCCCTCGATAAATTGGGATCGCTACGAAGTGTTTGAGCAGTAATAAGCAAATTTTCAAAATCGTTCAGTTGGTTTTCCAATTCTTCCGGATCAGCAGATTGATTGCGGTTTGAACCTGCATACAATATATTTAGTAAATATTTCACAAATATTAATATAGACTTACCAATTTTTACGTTTGACCACACACAATTTTTTAGCCCTTCCAGGATTTCTGAATAATTTAAGCCTTGAGTGTCGTCTGCATCCTCGTCATCCTCTTTTAAAGAAACAATATCGAATACTACATTTGTGTGTTCTCTAA
This sequence comes from Drosophila albomicans, assembly GCF_009650485.2. Taxonomy (NCBI): domain Eukaryota; kingdom Metazoa; phylum Arthropoda; class Insecta; order Diptera; family Drosophilidae; genus Drosophila; species Drosophila albomicans. The sequence continues at coordinate 36,883,239 of NC_047629.2, read as the reverse complement.
GATCTTCAGCATTCAGTTCATTTGCTTTGCCAGAAAACGAAGTTGTCGCCAAGAAACCAATTTGAATTTCGTTTGATTCTACAAAGTCATTTAAGCCGGGAATATTTTTTATAAAAGTTCTCTGCAAAAAAACAAATGTAAGTAAAGTATAACTTTTAGACAACAATAAACTTACATCAGATGGCTCAAAGTAAATGATTAAAGCTTCAGTTCGTTTTTTGATTTCTGGAGGAACACTTTCAAATTTCCCATCAAAGGGAATTAAAGATATGCTGGTATTATAATATTTGGTGATAATGTCACATTTATAACAATTGACAGATGTTGTTTCATAGATATTTGTTGTTATCAATTTGGGCTGCTTCAGTTCACCTAATATACCTGAAGAAGTATGAACATTATAAATTATAATTTAATAAATATTATTTGTAGAGACAGTTGTCTCTTCTTCATTATGAATCATTGAAGACGTTTTCACACCGTGCCATAAGCGCACAGCGTCAGTAAAATAAACTCCCGTAGAGCAGAAACATAAAATATATGGAGATAACTACACAATACTACATACTTTCAGCAATCTCCTTAGAAGAAACGCTTCCATAAGATAGAATCAATACTGCCGGATCCATGTTAATGCAAATTGTGCTTTCCTCTGCAGCACTGAATTTGTAAACAAATGAGTTTTTTATGATTAGTTGTGCAGTAACTCAATTATCGAACTACTCAATTAATCGATAAATGTGGAATTGTCCGATACGTTTATAGAGCACATTAAATGGAACAGAAAACATGGTTTTAATTGAATAAAAACTATGCATTACACTTGTATATGAGATATATAATCAATAACATTTTATTAGTTGCTAAAGCTAAATTTGTTTAAAGTCTTAAGCTTTGAATTAAATCTGAAATTGAAACAATTTATCGATAGGGAAATGAGTTAGTTCATTGTTCACCGGGTGAACTTGTTAATTAGACAAGGCACCTCAGTTGGTGCCGACAAACTCCCTTCGGTTATAGTACAAATTTTTATTGTTATAGATTAATATGCCGCCTAGTAAACTTGATAGCCTTTACCGACGAATGCTCATAACGCGATTCTTTGAGAAGGGATGGGGGAAGCCAGAAAACTTACGTAGGTAAGTTAAGTAAGTTTCTAGACTATGCACATACTACACATGCATCTCGGCATATGTATTTATTGAGGGTGTGTGGGTTGTGTCTCTCATGTCCTTTACGTAACTTGCAAATGGAATAAAAACATATTAATTTAAGAAAATTATCCGTCATTTATCAAGCAGGAAGACATATAATACATTTTATTTCATCAACGTTCATAAATATAAATATCTAATAATAACATTAGGTGCCGACATAAAGGTTTGTTTTTGCGGTAATGTTATCTGGAGTATGTAGTTGCGATATGAAAAACATATCGTATTTAATTACGGGTATTCCCAAACTAACCACATACTTATTCAATATTGATTAATCTTAAGATAAATTATGCTAAGGTAGCATCAACTATTTTCAGAGCAGATTACTAAAAACAATTTCTGTATAAATTTTATTTATTATTTCAATGCTGCTTTCCTGGAACCTTTTTCTGTTTTTTGCTGATCGTGAAATTATATTGATAGATGGTTTGCTTAAATTTAAATTTAATATATTTCAAGTTGTATCGTCCTGGCTGCCAATATGGATAGCATTCCCCACCTGGTTCATCAACTGCTACCCATCTGCCAGTTGAAGGACTTTAACAACCGATAGCATAGCTGGAAGGATACACATTGAATGTAACAGTTCTATAGTTATCACATATTACTTAGATTGTCAACATATACGTTTTCTTAGGCTCATCAAGAAGTGCTCTATCTACAAAATTCCCATATTATAGTATTATATCTTTAGAGATATACAAATCGAGGGATTATTTGATAAAAGTTAGACAAAATGCAGCATACTTCAACTAGCTCGAGGACTTTGTAAACAAGCTCGGAACTTTCGAGTTATCTAGTAAGTACCTGTAATAACCAGTTATTTGTATTTTTACATTTGCAGAGTATTTCAGTTTCGAAAAATTATTTCCAGTAGAGAAACATGCTACAAGCTAGTACCCCGAGATTATCCCGTGGAGATTACCAAGAAAAAAAAATACTCGGATTCCACATTGATAGAGGGTAATTTTATGACTCCACTGGAGCTACATCTTCCCGGAGTTGTTCCAGAAGCCGCACAAAAAGCTTATTTCCAGTTATTAATTCCCAATAAATGGATTAACGAAGAGCATAAACCAGTCTGTATTCATTTGGCAGGAACTGGAGATCATGTAAGTTTAGTATACTTTAAAATTAAAAAAAACCTGATTTTATATAAATGACCATTTTTTAGTTCTTTTGGCGTCGAAGGAACCTTATTGCTAAACCTTTATTGAAAGATGCCAACATTGGATCTATTATACTGGAAAATCCATTTTATGGTCTCCGAAAACCTGTCGATCAAATGTATGTCCAAGAGACTTTATTTTAATAGCGGAAATACTTACACCATACGGTTCTTATTTTTTAGACGATCAAATTTACACAATGTATCTGATATATTTGTTATGGGCGGATGCCTCATACTGGAATGTCTTGTGCTTTTGCATTGGTGTGAAAGAAATGGATTTGGTCCTCTTGGTATCACTGGATTATCAATGGGAGGACATGTAAGTCAAGTCAATAAATATTATAGCTTGCCTTCATTAAGTACAATTTATCTTAATAGATGGCATCGTTGGCAGCAACAAATTGGCCCAAACCTTTAGTTCTTGTTCCTTGTTTATCATGGTCTACTGCATCTGCAGTTTTTACCACTGTAAGTAAAATCTTTCGTTTAATTATTTCATTCCAATTATATTATTTTCTTACACATAGGGAGTGATGAGCCAATCTATTAACTGGGATATGTTGGAAACGCAATATTATTCGGATGGTCAATTTAGAGAACGTCTTTCGAAAATGGTTACTATTATCGATGATGCGTTTGCAGCTGGTCAAAAGTTTATTCAGAATTTTAATCAGTCTCTGCATGAGTTGAAAGAAGACATTGATGATACGAGAAAGAAACAGTGCGATACTGTTGGAAATAACTATGACACCCAATGCCATTCAGCGGATAAGGATAATTCAATATTCCTAATGAAATCGCTTGAAAATAAAGCAGTGAGTTCAAGCAATATGTCATTGCCATTAAAGGATATGCTTGGTAAAAATATTGGCAACTCTTCAGAACTATCCACATGCCAGGCTGAATCAATCGAGGATAGTTCTGCATTAACGAAACTCATGCAATATATTTTACCTTCATCCGCACAAGACAAGACCAAAAAGATTGATATTACAAAGACAAATTGGTGGGAAAGAGAGGCTCTTCAATTTATGCGTGGAGTGATGGATGAGTGCACTCATTTGAAAAACTTCTCAGTGCCACATGATACCTCCCTAATAATAGCAGTTTGTGCTAGAGATGACGCCTATGTTCCACGAGAAGGCTGCTCGAGTCTTGAGGACATATGGCCAGGTGCTGAAGTCAGGTATTTAGATGCTGGCCATGTAAGCGCCTATGTTTTGCACCAAAAACTATTCAGGTATGGAGAAGCCTTGAATGTTATTTTTCAAATTGTATAAAAATATATATTAAATGTTTTGCAGATCATGTATAATTGAGGCATTTGAGCGAGCTAAAAAGGTTTATGGAAATGCCAAATATGATGATTTGAAAGCGGCCATAAAATAAATGCAAGAGACTAAAAACAATCCTATAGATACGATAATCATGAGAGGAATCAAAGGTGCTGATCATCACAGTGTATAAAAACCTATTTGGCCATCCAAAAGTAAAGGACAACAAAGTATATAGTTGGTAAGGCATAATTAAGTATAGATGATGGCCTCCAAGGCATACAAAAAGCTTTTTTTTTCGAAAGTTAAAGTTATTTTATTTGGACAACTTTTTAAAATTTTGGTACTTTAACATTTGGGGGAGTTCAACAAGGTCATTTTACAAATGGTTTAAATATTATATAATAATATTATATTTTGTGAAAAAGTAACTATGACTGTATTTTACTCCAGCACCAGACTAACAAATTATACACTTATATATATTAAATTGTATATTAATTTAAAGAAAACAAAAAATAATACAAACTCTTTTCATTTGTCATGTTTAGTACTCTGTTTTCTGGTAATGCTCCTTCCGGAATGAGGACAACTTCAAGCGTTGCGTTTGAAGTGCCTGCTCTAGTTCTAATACTTTTACTTGTATTTCCATTTCCATTGTCTTCAATTGTGATGGTGTTAACTTCGCAAACTCCAAATCTTGCTGTTGCTCCGTTCTTGCATTGCCATCCTTCACAGTTGCAACAACAACTCCAGTGGCTTTCGTTACGTTGCGCGATGCGAGTGTCAAGTTGCTCAAGTTTGGGCTATTGAGATTGGCTTTCACCTTACTGGCCATCACCAGCTGAACTGTGCAAGCAGCAATTTCCTGGGCAGCAACGATTAGTTCGAAATTTTGTCCAGATTCACTGTTAATCGCATTATTGGCAGCTTCAACGAGATAGTTGGCACCTTTAGCCACGCTCTTGGATGCAGATATCAAACCCTCAGACCATTGGCTATTACGCTTATAGAATTCATTCTCTGTAGCATTGCCTAAAATATTTGTGAGATACATTTCAATTAGCTAATCATTAACCGATTTAAATATCTTAGCTTACCTTTCTGGGAGGAAACAATCTCCTGTTGCAGCACACGGGATTTCAGGATCAATATCTTAATAGATTCCATTAGGGATGTGCAAGCCTCCAGAATCTTTTCATTCACTTCCAGTTTTATTTTGCTGTCGGTCTCACGCGATTTGGAAAGCAAATCAATAATTTTAGTCGCTGCTTCCTCAATAGCAATATCCATTTCTTTCAGTTCGGTTTGAATAAGTTTGTCCAAGTCCACGCTATTTTCAAAATTGCTCATTAATCCGCGCACAAGTTCATTCAATTCAGACAATTTATTTTGTATCTTTTGTCCAACGTTTTTGATTTCCGAACTATTTTCATCTTTTTGAACAACAACAAACAGTTCAGTTAAGTCAGGACACATTGTGCGTACCTTACTTAAAATATCTAAAACAGAATTAAATTGGATTAATTCAGTTTACATAATTAATTATTTGATAACACTCACCTTGACCCTTTTCGATCTCTGTGGTAGATTTATAGATCATGTCGCATTGATCATACAGTTCTATAAAATAGTAACCTAAATATAAAATATCGTGCAACTTTTCGGTGTTTCCTTCATTTGGTGTTTGCGCGGAAGACATTATTTTGCTAAGCAAAGTTTCCGTCTTTGAGGAGATTTTTAATACTCCCTCCATAGGCTGTTCGATCACATCGGTTAGTTTCGAAGAACACATTTCTTTCACAGTCTGAATTGTCAGATTCCTCATCATCTGTAAGGCATTCTGACATTGTTGATTCAGGTTTGATAGCGAATCATTTTTATTCGATGCATTTACTAAATCCTCTTCGCGTTGCTTTAGCTTAATTTGTACATCGCTTAAGAGTTTTTCCGTGGACACTTTTTCCTCGCTTACTTTAGCTAAAGATGATTCAGTTAGCTACAAAAATAAAACAAAATATTAAAATTATGATAAAAATAGTCGAACGTTGTATATCAGTTACCTGTAAAGCATTTTCCTTTTGTTGAAGTCTGCTTTCGGTTTCACTCAACTTCCCGCGCAGGTCTTTTGTATCTTTTTGGTGAATTTCCTCCAATTCTTTGTGTTTAATAGACAGCTGACTATATTTCTCTTCGTGTGCCTTTAGATTTTCAATGACTTCCCTTTCTTTTGAACTCAAGGAGACCTGCACTTCCCTTACGAGTTTCTCCAATGTTACTTTTTCTTCTCTTAACCTTGTTAAAGAAGTTTCGGCTTCCTAAAAATATCGAAAATATCAATAAGCATGTTGTTAAAAGAAATATATATTTATAAGTTACCTGCAATGCATTTTCCTTTTCTTTGAGCTTGGTTTCACTCTCCACTAATAAACCTCGAGAAGCTTCGGAATCCTTTTGAAGCGTTTCTTCCAAAACCTTATTTTTGGTAGAAAGTTCAGAGTTTTTTTCTTCATACGTTTTAAGGTTATCGGCAATTTCCTTATCTTTCGCAATCAACAAACTTTCTGCTTCTGCTAGCTTTTGTTCTTTTTCTATTAGAACCAATTTAACAGTGCCCAGCTCAGTTTCACTTTCTTTTAGCACATTTACCATTGAATGTACCTCAAGATTTTCACTTTCCTTTTTCTGTATTATAGCCTCGTATTTAGCCTTCATTTCTTTGCCAACACTTTCAAGATTTGTCGAATGAGTTTTTTGATTTTCAATTTCCAGCAAAAGCTTTGCGGTAGTCTCTTTGTCGGCTTCAATACTTTCGTCCTTCTTCAAGATTTCATTGTTTAGATCTTTAATCTGCACTGATAATTCTGCATTCGCTTGCTTCTCTTTATTTAACGATTTGGTAAATTCGCCATGCTGCAAGGATTGGTAAGCAATTATTTAATAAGAGCAATATTATATTATAATATAATTACCTGACGAAGTAAACTTATGTGCTCATCTCTGATTTGGGTGTACATTACTTTAAGCTTGTTAAACTTTTCCGAAGATAACTTTTGCTTCTCCTCTTCCTCAAATACTTTTTCTATGAAATATAATAAATAAATGAGTATTAAAATTAATATTGATTGTGGTTTTACTTACGAATTAAAATGGGATTATTTGTCAATTGCAGTTCAAGCTCATCCTTTTGCATCCGCAAATTTGCAACCAATTCCTTCGATGATTCTAGATCATTACACAATGCTGTATTACTCCTTTGTAGTTCCACGATATTGTGCTTATACGTCTGCTCCAATCCATTAAAATGATTCAGGCTTCCATCGAGTTTATCCTTCAGTTGTCGTATAGTATCCTCCTTATCATCTATCATACTTTCGAGAACTTCAATGCGCTGAACCAGAATTTGATCCTGCTCTACAATATTATTGGCGGAATTCGTATCAACTAGATCTTCAACAACCGGATCTGGTTCGGATTGAACATGGACAACAGGGGGAACATAACTGCCAAAATCGACCTGGGACTTGAAGTTCGGACTATGTTCGGGCAACTGTGGAACTGTAATCAGATCATGGAAATACTGCAATGGTCTCACGCTCTCGTAGAACAATTTTAATCTGGCAAAAATGCCAGCAAAGCGTTCTCGATGACCGCTGAGCACGTCGTTGGGCAACTTTTCGTGCAGTTTAAACATAAGTCGCACGCTCATATCGTACAATGGATTGGAATCTTGAATCAGCGTTATCAGCGGTGCTAATCTACATTGTCCTGCCTGCGTCATTGACGATATGCGATACGTATTAATGGAACTGAATACGGCGACTTGTAGAGCAATTATATCATCCAGGTAATCGAAGATTTCCACACAAAGTTGAAAACTAAAATGAAGAATAAAGTAAATAAATATGAAATAACTACAACATTATTTACTGCATACTAGAAATTTAGATCTCCATTGGCGACATGTGCGATATCAGCAAAAGTTATGAGGAGAGTTCCAGGATACATGCGGTTCTTCTCGTGAAAGTTCAGTTTGGTTACCAAAAATTTGCTATATGCCTTTATGCAGTTGCCAATGTCACCGTGTAGATGACCCCACAATTTGCCAATCTCCAGTATCATATTGGAATGCTTCAGGGATTGCTGTATCGCACATTTGGGGCCTTCTCTAAGGACTTTGTGCAGCAGATGGCAGAATTTCCAAGCTGTGAAGCGACTTTCCATAATCGGCTGTCGTGTAATGACGGCCCAGAAGCTTCGCGCTTCTTTCGATTTGTGTATGATAATAATAGCTGAGCGAGCATGTTTCGACTTCAATGGAGCCTCCAGTCCATTGAGCGCCTTGCTGACACTTTGGTTCTACGAAAAAATATAAGTAGTTTTAAAATATTATAGTAAATATTGGGTCTAAGTGTTATTTTTTAATACGAACTAGTTGATATTATATTTTTAAAGAAAGGAGAGAATTATTAGATGTTGATTTACAAATGTATAAATGAGTCATGAAAAAAACAATAACTTCTAAATTAAACCCAGAGTTAATATAAACATCTGTTCATAAAAGGAAACCTTTTAGAAGTGCATTATTTATTTACTCTACGGATTCTCCATATGAACAAAAAATACTTTAGGCTCATTTATGCAAATAATAAAAGTACTATGTGACTTAATTTAGTTGTCTTATCGTGCCGTAGGGCAATAAGTCCCTATCTAAGTTTAGAACAGAGCAGAACAGGTTTCCCATCTTCTCGTAGGAAGCGTAAGAACCAAAGAGAAACATCTTTTCACCCAGTAGGCATCGCCTAGTCGAAGTGTTTAGGCACAAAGGCAGCACTTGTCCGCCACTCTAGTATAAGCGTAAACCAAAAATTAAAAATATAATGAATGATTACTCATTGTCCGCGGATGCCTGCGATTTCTATTTGTCAACAACAAATATGCAAAATTGTGAATGTGCGCAATGGGCTTGGTCAGATTTTCATTCAGCGCATGCCTGGCACTGCCTCCGCCTTTTTCTGAATGGATTAGTATGCGGTTAAATCACATGTGTGTGCGTAAGTAAATAAACAAAAATGCACTATTACTATTCACTTCTGCTTGAGTTGCCGTATGAGTAACAAAAAAAATATGTACATACGTATGTACATATGTATATCAAATACAAACAGATGTGTGCATTTAAAGCGATGGAATTATAGTTGTATGTGCGTAAGTAACTCAATGTACAAGCAATGCAAGTAATGATGTTGGATGATGTATTTGTGCTGTTTACAGATGTAGGGATCTGTACATACCAAGTGAAAAAAGTCCTTCTCTGCGTTAGTTGTCATTATTTTGCCTTACAATAATTTTACTTTACGAACTGAACTGGAAGTGAATCACACTCAGATACAAATGAGTGCATGTGGCTCGTATGTATGTGTGTATAAACTGAAAAACAGAAATACATTTGAAACATTAATTATCTTATCAGAAAAGTATTCATTTGTACTCTTTCGCTCGAGCATTGTGTACACATAAGTATATACGCTTGTAAATACATACATATATACAATCATTTTTGTTTATTGTTTTTATCGATACTCCATTTGGTGGTGTGTAGCATATTGGCAGTAATCGGAAAGACAGCGGCGATTTGTGAAACAATGGAATCGGAACATGAAACAATGCGAATTTATTAAGCTTGTTTAAAAAATTTGACAATAATTAAAAAGCAACAAAAATAAACTAATATAATTGGTTAAATACTATTTACGACGTAAATTAACTTTTCAGTTCGTTCATTGTTTAACGAAGCAGAAAGTATGACCATTTTTTGTATATTTGGTATATTTTTCATTATGTTTTAATGTACCGGATATTATTATAATATACCGGAAAATGTTTTTTTTACCGTTACAATAGTTAATATTCAAAACAATCGTTTGAGCGATTGTTGTTTTACTTTTACTTAAAATACGAATTTATATATATATATATATAGCTGATCGATGCATTATTTTTTTCGGACTTCTTAGGTGTTGTGAGTGCCTGGTAGTTTGAGGATAGGTGTTAATAGTGTCCAAGTGCTCATTAGCTATTTCACTCACTCCACACCCAGATACAAATTCTTTTATTATATATTCTATTTGAGTATGTGTATTGTCGGATTGAGAAATTGCATGGCATTTTCGTTCAGGGAAAAAAATTTACTGGTTAGTCTTTTTAGTTTAATCACATTATAAACACTATATTACAGGTATAAAATAAATGACAAATAAAATAAATTTAATGTTTATCAAGGATAAAACAAGATCCTTTATCACTACGAATGTGAAGAAAGAGTATCTTCAATTGGGGATATTTACTTAAGTTGCATAAATTTGAAAGTGTTTTATAATTAATTGTCATGGAGTTACCGAGTTCATCCATAATAATTCGAATTCATTCATTTAATTATTGTGCCAAGAATAAAAATGTTTCCAATGAGCCGACCTATATATAAATGCCAATATGCGGTAAGACTGTGACCTAACTTCTATGCACTTGGTGCCCCAAATAACATAACCTATTTTGGGAAACATTACATAAGCGTCGCCTCTATTCTTGGCTTTATTCTTGCATCGCTATATTTAGTAGCCCCAATTTAATGACCTTTTAGATAAAAGCTTTTGCAGCTACAAAACTTCTGAGAACGTTCCGTTTACCTTGGATACATTTTTGAAAGTGTTCTTTCTTTTTGAAGATCCTTTCTAACTTAAACAGAATTTATTAGAAATATTTTCGTGATTTACTTTTATTACATAATTTTGTTTTTAATGTTTTAGTAAAATGGCGGATGAAGAAGATCCTTGGGGTTTCGATGATGGCGGTGATGCTAGTGATGCAAAGACTTCTTCACAACCCGGTACTGCTGATGTAGCACTCTCAAAAGCTGAGAGCGTAAAGTCTGAGCCAAGATCCGAGGCTGCTCTGGCTGATGCTGCACCAGAGGCAGAAGTGGAAAATATAGTCGAGCCTGAAATTGAAGTCAAGGCACCTCCACCTCCACCTGAAGACGATGGTTACAGGAAACCAGTTCAGCTATACCGTCATTGGGTCCGGTAAGAATATCTGAATTGAATACTATAGAATTGACAGACTTATAGACTTCGATTCTATATTTATAGGCCAAAGTTTCTGCAGTACAAATACATGTACAACTACAGAACCAATTACTATGACGATGTCATTGATTATTTGGACAAAAAGCAGGTTGGAGTCGCACGCGAAATCCCAAGACCACAAACTTGGGCTGAGCGTGTGTTGCGGACACGAGACATCAAGTGAGTTAAAAACTGAAATAAGTTATTTCCAATTTGTATGATTTTCTTCATTTTTTTTACAGTGCCGGCGATCTGGACTCTTTTGTGCCAACAAAGCGGGACAAGCACTTAATCCAAACATTAGCTGCATCAATCAGAACTTATAATTACCATACTAAAGCATACATCAACCAGAGATATGCAAATGTTCTTTAAATTGATTTCACAACTGCCTTGAGCTTGATAGAACTGAAAAGTTATGTTTGTTTATTATCGTAGGATGTGGACATAGGAATTTTTGTATATACATATGTACATATAATAATTAAAATTACATTCTTAATTTGATAGCCAAAATTGTAGTTGAAAGAAAAACACGTCTCAAATCAAATATCATTTTCAATATTTCAATTCAAGCTATTTTATTTAATAAACACTAAGAAAAAGACACTGTTAATAGACTAAGCAATTGTTAAGTTTATTTCTCTTCTCCTTTTCCTACTCACGACCAAAAATAATTAAGTAAGTGATAATTTTACAATCGACAAGATCTAAAAGTACAAATAACCATTGAGCAATATATAATAACTGTGCAATAAATATATAAATAAATCAAATAATACAAGCTACAAATCAAATGCATGTATAATTTTATTTTCAAATTTACAGTGTAATATTCGAGGGGCGTTACAAAAGTTCTGTAAGTTTGTGGTTTTTAAAAGTTGTTTGCAAATCTTAAAGTATAAAACATTTCGCAAGATTACACTTCAAATTTTGAAATAATTGATTTAAAAAACTTAAAATAAATAAATGTATCTTTGAAGAACTCCCGCCACCAAACAGAAATTAGTATCAATAGGTGAAACTGAAGTTTAGCAAACGTTTAGCAATAATTAGTTTAATAACTATGAGAATATATATATTTTAATTTTAAGATACCTCACATTTTGGTTATACTACGATTACGTAATACCTTGCGTGGACAAGAGCTTATTTATGTTATTTCTTTCAAAATTTCGTATGCTCTCAGTAAATCACAAACTAACCGCGTTCCAGTTTTTTTATTATTATCAATTTAACGCATTGTACGCTCATTCAATCCACGAACGTGTGACATTATGCTTATGGGTGCCTCAGATTTATTCACTCTAATTTTATTTGTGGATCTGTATGGTTATCCATACTAAGTTCCTAAACGTGAATATCACAATGAAAAAGTCGCTGATACTTTACATACTTTATGTTCTTATTCTTGTTGAAACAAAGCCCTCTTGGTAAGGTTCAGCAAATAATAAATATATTTAAATTAACTAAATTGACGATTTTTTCTAAGTACCGACAATGATTTACATGCTCTGATACTTGCACGTGGAGGAAGTAAAGGAATTAAGAATAAAAATATGGTTGAAATTGATGGATTATCTCTATTATCGCGTACTATACTGACTATCAGAAATTCTAGTTGCTTTCAACACATTTGGGTTTCTACGGATGACAAGAAAATTGCAATGGAAGCTGAAAAATGTGAGCTGGTTTTTTACGAATAATAATGTCATTATTGTATGTATGTACCTATATTTACTTTTAAGATGGTGCTCGAGTACATATTCGACCTCCGCATTATGCAAGAGATGAGTCGTCATCCATTGAAGCTGTTATGGAGTTCCTGGAAGTTCATAGCAAAGTTCAAAATTTTTCATTGTTTCAATGCACTTCGGTTTTCCTAAGAGAAAACTATATTCAAGAAGCGGTCGAAAAATTTCAGACACATGATTGCGTTTTTGCTGTAAAGAGGTTTGTCTTTATTTATATACAATTTGTTAATTAATTAATTTTTATTTCTAATCTAGAATTCATTACTTACGTTGGAAAATGGTTGATGATAAAATCCTGCCTGTGGGCTTTAATGCGGAAGCGCGTCCTAGAAGGCAAGATTGGTCAGGAGATTTGGTTGAAGCAGGAATGTTTTATTTTTCAAAAAGAAAACTCGCAATGAAAGGAATTTTTCAAAATGAAAAGTGAGTGTACAAAATGTTTACTCAAACTTAATAATATATTTTTAAAACGTGATAAGGTGTTCTGTTGTTGAAATTGCACCGGAGGATGGTCTAGAAATTGATTCCTATCGAGATCTCACGATAGCTCGCAGTATTATAAAGGATGAGTTATAGGTAAGAAATTTACAGTGATTGCAAATATAAATTGTGTGCATAAAAATAATAATGTTGTTTTATTTTACAGAATACATGGGTCAAATGTATTAATTAACTTAACACCAAAAATACAAAAAATCTTGATTTTATTCAACTTTGTAGTACTTGAAAAATCAAATTTTTGTTGTTGTTTGATTTTGTATTTAAAAAACCAAAAAAATTATGTTTTGTAGTCCCTGGCGTTTAGATTGTTAAATATTCAAATATCGGTGATCAACCCTGATATTGTTTATAAAAAGGCTATAGTATTAGAAATCGTTTGGTATTGTTTATGATGCCTTTGCAACAAATGTTGCATTCGTTTGATTTACAATGGATTCCAAAGTATTATCGTCATTCCTTTTTTTTAGTGTGATCGTGCGGGTTGTGATTAATGCTGGTAAAAATAAAATAATTTAAAAACTTCTCATTTTATGTTAATCCTGTTTATTTAGAGCCATTTCAACAAATGCGAGTGGTTTTGGAAAATGGAATGTCAAATGATTTTCATGGGGATATAGCACCTTTTAAAAAAATCCTTGAGAAATACTATTATATCGAGCGGAACATCAAAGTTGATTGGTATACAGCTTTGCACAAATGCCGTGAGTTGGGCGGCAATTTGGTGAATTTTCAGAGCGATAAGGAATATGATGCGGTGCTACGCGAATTAAATGTGAGAGAGTTCTATTGGATCGATCTTAACGATCTCGGTGAACAATTAAAATTCCACTCCATGACAACTGGACTTCCGATCAGCTTTAATAGATGGGGCAGCGTGGAACCGAATAATATGGGAACAAATGAGCGTTGTGTACAATTAAGAAAGAATCAAAGTGAAACGTTAATCATGAATGACATTCAATGTGATCGATTGTGTTCCTTTATTTGCCAGACCAAGTTACCACTGCAAACTAATTTTGTGGTCTGGTTAAACTAAGAATATATAAATATATTTTACTCTTTTTACTAATCGAAAGCCTCTGATTCATTTAAGTTAAAGGCAGTAAAGAGAATAGAATAAAATACAATAATTTTACAATTTTGCATTAACATAATATTAATTTATATTTAACTTTAAAATTAAAGTGGAGCCATTATAAATATGGCCAAATACTTTAACGTTGATTATTAATTATGAATTTAGTTCAAATCGACCTCATTTTTCTGAAACATTAATTCTTTGTATCCAGAATTCTATATTATAATCAATATTTGATAGAGTTCCATAAAAAATTCTATATTCTGTATACTTGACCTAAGTATCTGCGGTTGAAGTTGAAAGACTAAAAAGAATAAAACTTATAAACATTGCCTTTTATTTAAAAGTTGAGGGAATCAAATCATAGTAAAATTAGTAATAATACTTGTAGGCTCTGCCTGTGTATAAGATACGACTGCAAATTAATTTTGTTGATCAGTATTTATTAATCGCTGCAATGTTTCCTAAAGAGTTATGGCTAGTTTATTATATTTTGATTAACGTCACCGTGCTTCATCTATCTGCCGTGCCAAATAATAATGGTAATATTTCGAATATTTAAAAAATCGTGAAATAAAATTTCAAAATGGAATTGCAGATGATTTTAATACAGACACGTAGCCATTTAAGAAAATCCTCGATAATTATTATTACATTGAGGAAGACATCACTTAAGTAATACTAAATGATATTGGATTGATCTAATGTTATTGGATTGATCTAACGAATGGGATGTTATCAATCGATTACCACCGGCTATCCGCACAGCTTTACAAAGTGGGATGTGGGTGAGCCAAATAATAAATTTGGAGATGAAAACTGCGCTCAGTTGATCACTTAGGTTTGGGGTATTTTATAAATGAACGATGACAATTGTCATGACTTATGTCAGTTTATTTTTAAAACAAAATTACCCCGTCAAATAAACTTTGTAGTGCGATAAAAGTTATATTATATCATCTATAATTCTAAAATATATAAAGAAAAAGATAAATATAATGAAATACGATGCAACTTTATCATATCAGTTTTCTTCTTTGTAGTTAACATTAAATCTAAGCACCGAAGAATATAATTTTTAACAAAATGAAAATGTATTTGAAAATAATTCATCTTTTTAAAAGTATTTCATTCTACTTGTGAAGCAAAGTTACCACCACATCAGATATTTTAAATGAAAATGCAAATTGTTATCAGATATCTTTGTTTTAATGATTTATTAAGCTTATACACATAATAGCACGCAAGTTTTAAGAACGTTTTACAAGCGTGCTGATTCTTGGTATATTTTTGTTGTTGTTGTATTCGAGTTCGAACAAAACCATCAATAAATATTTTCGCTAATTTTGTTGTATGCGGGAAACGCGTTATATACATATATATATTTAGCTATTTATATAAACGATTTCAATATTGAAATCGAATACATTTTTGTTGTAATTTAAACACATGACATTTCATTCAATTCATTTGTAAATGAGCTGTGCAAAATTATTGTGGCTTTCGAAGTACGTACATTGGACATGTATATATAAAAATATATATAGTATAATATCTATAATATAAGTATACATATACGAGTACATATGTTAAATTAAGCAAGCAAATTATTAACGTGACATCAGTTTTTATAAACATTATACCAAAGCAGTCTACAATTTTTGTTCGTTTATACAATCTTTTAGCAGCACACAAATTTTAGTGTTGTTTTAGTTTTTAGTTGTTGTTTTTACAATGTTTTCATTTTTGAAAAGATTCGCTTCGTTTCGAAATTGTTAAATTAATTGTAGAATATGCCACTATAATTAAGAATATTGTTTGCTTAACAGGAACCAAGTGTAAATCTTTTCTCTTTTATATGCTATAATAAATTTGGCAAATCCAATTGTTTATCAATTCAATACAATGTTGTTTTAGTTACATTTTTCTTTTTTTTTGCTTTCTTGTAAAAAACTTTGTTTTGGAATTTAGATTACTAATCAGCAATTGTTGTTATAATTTATAAAAACACACATTATTATAATGTATTAGTTATGTTTAGTTTGTTCATGGTTTATATGCATAAATTATTAACAAATCACAGTAAAAAGCAACAATGCTAAAAATGTCCGCTTCCGCATGTTACGATGAATTCGATTATGAATATGTGTTGAATTTTGTATATTTTTATGAATATTATTTTTATTACATACTAATTCGATTCGTATGGCCCGAGTTTACTCGATTTTCTTTTTAACTGCGATTGCGATTGATATGTAACTGTAGCTTAAATAAAAATATAAACAATAACTTAGAAAACAAAGTTGTTGCGAAATGAATACAATAAATTTGTAAATGAGTTTCGAGTATGATTAAGAAGTACATCTAAAATTCAGCAAACAGAAAACAGTCGGAATGTTTGGATTCGAAATAGTAGCCAATCAATAAAGAAATAACACTTAAAATTAACTCTAAGAAATGCATAGCAAATAACAACCAAAAAAAATAAGAATAATAATAATAATAATAACAATAGTTGTGTATAAAGAGTGGATAACGAATTGCTCGCAGTTACATACACCTCTTATAAACTTTAGTTGGATGTATAGTATAAATATGGAAAGGGGCACTTGGGATATGCGGGAATGAAGGACAGTTAATTCACAAAACTCTAATAGTTATGACATTGCTAGTTACAAAAAGGTGGACTCACACGAGCCAGATATTAGCATGACATTTAATCACTGAAAGACTCCAAAGGAGAACTTCAATTACATTAATTACTTTGACGGGTAAACGCTGCTTTGCAGTTTAGTTTGGTTTACACGCGAGTGTGAGAAATGTATAAATTCGAGTTAATATCTGTTGAACGCGTAAACCTTTTTGTTGTTGCAATTGCAATTATTGATAGTAGTCGACGATCGTTACAAATAGGGTAGAGAGTTATATACACATTTAGATGGTAGGCATTAAAAGTAGCGCTCAAAAAATATACACACAGTTAATTACACCAGACATCCAGTAGACAGACACACAAATAGAGATACAATTAGGGACACATCAATATCAATATATCAATATCGTAGTAGACATCCGTTTTAATCATCAATCATCACTCAGCTGCCGATGGCGATGCAACAATCAGCTCCCTGCCACAAAACGCGGCTTTGCCGCATTCGTCTCCGAGTTGCTCGCATTGTTGCCCAACTCCTGCAACTCAATTTCGCTGAGCAGCGCCCAATTCTCGCTGTCGCTGTGCACATGCAGACGCAACTCCTTGATGGCACCAATCTTGGGATCTAGCGATCCTTCGGCCACGCCGAGGCTATCGAAAGAGCCAACAACCAAATAACCATCCGTTGTGGTGTTGTAGGTACTCCAAACGGATGAGTTTTCGCTCAGACTGTCGGCGGGCAGCAGCTCCACAGTGGTGTTGTAGAAACGATCCGACGGATGCTCCGAATTACCGCTGCGAAACAGATAGCGACGCAACAGCGTTGGCTGCTCAAAGATGAACTGCACCAAGTCACCAGGCTGCGGCAGCAGACCCCAGAAATACGATTCTCCACGATATGCACGTTTAAGCAAAAAGTTTTTATATGGCGCAATGTTTGACTTGACCAAAGCTGGCGGATTGTGCGTGTGGGCATAAAATGTGGGCACTTTGCTGCCAAATTGTTTGTCCTTTAGCTTTTGTACTTTGCCTTTTAGCGAGGAGCTTGTGCCAATGTGTTGGAATAGCGATTTGCGAAAGTGCTGCCAATACTTGGCCTTCTCCTGATTGCAATGCTTTTGATCCTTATCCGTGCGACACACTTTCGACTCTATGAAGTACGTGAGCAGCCAATCAACTGGCTTATCGTTGTAGAACATTTGAAAGTAGGTGATTAAGTAGGGCAACTCGGCACTCTTGAACATCTTGCCAATGAAGCCGAGCTGACAAAAGTCGAGCACAAACCATTCCGGTTGATCCGGCTTTGTTAAAGCACTCTTGATGAGCGCAAACTTCTTCATGGTGGTGATAAACTGTCGCTTGGTCAAAATATCATCCTCCAGCTGCACATAGAACGTGCCCTTAGCATGCGCATAAGCCATCAAATAGGCAAAGTCCAGATTCTGTTTGCTGCGCCATTTCACACGCTCCAAGGGATCGTTTAATGTGATGCGCAGTCGCTCAAAGTTGGGATAGTAACTTGGTGCCGGTGCGATGATATCGATGAGTCCACTCTCGACTTGCGACTCGAAGTTTGACTCAATTTGTTTGGCAATCATTTGCACCGCTTCGATATCCGTTTCTCCAATATACACAATGATGAGTGTCTCGTTCTGCTCCTCATCGTTCATGTTCTCGATGAGATTGTGTAGTGTGCCCAGCAAATAGCTTTGCTTCTCGCGATGCACTGTTGGAATCCCAAGCACAATACTCACATCGCAGCGTCCTTTGCTCCTCAAATACGCGGGACGCAGTGAGCCCGCATCGTCGAGCAGATGAGGCAGAAAATGATAGGCATTGGGCAGCCGGATGTTGTGGACAGGCACATAGCCACGCGTGGTCGTTGTGCCGGTAGTTTTCGTCACATGCGATGCATTGCGCAGCAGTTGACGTGCCTCCGGACTCAATGCATCCAAAAAGTTGGCCACCGATTGCGGTGGTGGACTCACGTTCGACACATTCCCGCTGCCATTGGTGAACTGCAGCTGACCCAAGTACTGAGAAAGCAGTGAAACATCCTCCTGGCGGGCGCGATACATCGACTCGAGGTACTGCAATCGCATGTGACACTCGGCCAGGCGTTGTGTCAGCGATTGTTCGGTGGATAGTTCTGGACCCAAGACCATCAATATCACAATGCAGGGCGCGAGTATGAGCACCGTGGCAATTAGCATGCAATTCCTCTGACGTATTTTGAACATATTGCAGTCTGTTTGCCGCTGCCTTGGACTTCAATCGATGCAATTCCAGTTAAACTGAAAGAGAGAGAGAGAGAGAGAGAGAGATAAATGTTAGCGTCATTTTGAATTCGCATTAAATTAAGTGCGCTGCATACCAAATTTAATCATTGCCAATTGCAAATATTGCTCGATATGGTGGCGCAATAAATTCCGATTTGTTTACGAGACGACCAACTTTGACTTGAAAATGCTCTGCAATTTAAATAAGGTTTGAATAAAGAAGAGATGCGAATGGAATGGTACAATAAAGAATCGATAAACTTTTCTCAGAATTGCATATCATTTAAGGGGCGTATGCAGAATTCTACAGAACAGACTATTAAATTAAATGCACATCGAACTTTGATGCTATCAACAATTCGATTGCCCATTCAATCAGTCTCAAATTGAAGCTCTCTTAATTGAATTGTAACAGTCAGTCAGAATATTAATTGATTGTTATTAATAGCAGAACCTTGACTCTGTTGACATGACTCTGATCTCGGATATTCTCGTATATATCAATAATCAGCGGGTTTTCCTTGATGCTGTTAGTAATCAGTTTATTAACAATGTAATAGATCTGCTTCAGCAATTGCATTTTAATATAAAAAGCTGAAGCTAAAGACAGTATATTAAATGTAAAATGAAGTGCAGAAATATTCAAATTAAATGCAATTAAAAAACTCCTATTATATTCAAGATAGAATACATGATTTGCATATTTACAACTCTAATTAGCATATGACGTCGGCTTTGAAATTTCCACAATATTATAACAATGCCTTTTTTAACAACTACTATCGCATGTCAAATTATATAATGCAAATTTGTGAGTGATGCACTCATTTAAATAGTTGCCCTTGCGGCACTAGAAAATTCATTAATCACAAATGAAATAATGACTTTTACAATCAACAGCTTGACATTATCTGGAGTATACTTTAATGCACAAATTCCTCTGCCCCTATCGAGGAATTTTGCTTAAATGAAGCTTCATTTCCGCTTACCAGCGTTAAGTTTGTTGCTCGACTACGTTGTGTAATTTGTCGCCACATCGCTGCTCAGCCTGAACTGATGGCTGTCGTCTCCACAGTTCGCATTTTGACGGCACGTTTTAGTGACTAATAGAAGTGGGTTGCCCACCCATTGTGGACACTGCTGCTGCTCTGGCGATGGGGGGATTGGGATTGGGCGCTGGTCGGAAGCGTTTAACAACGTCTGGCACTGGCAATAATAATTGTTGTTGTTGTTGCCACTGCTGTTGTTATTGTTGCCCTCAGCCGTGAACGTTGTTGTTAACGTCTTTTATGCGGCAGCTGTCGCTATTCTCGCCACATGACCTGCAAGCAACAATAGTTGTATAATAGATATTGTATTGTCGCATATGTACTATAAATGTATCTAGTATATAAAGAGAAATCTATTTACATGGCCAAGCGCCAAATGCTTGCGATTTCCTCCTTTTCTTTCTCCTTCTTCTCCTGTTGCTGTTGATGTTATTGTTGTTTTTATCGTCGGTGGGGTTTTGCGAGCAAACTGTAAACAAAAAAACAACAAAACAAATAAAAGTAGTCAAACACAACAGGGAGAAGTGCAAATAAATGAGCTAATTCGCGTTAATGAGCTAAATCCCCATTGTACACAAAATTTCTAAAAACGTTCTAACTGGCTCGCAGTTTGCTCGAAATTGAACGATTACGGCATACGAAAACATATTTGCTTTGTAATTACTATATATACTATATATATAGAATTTGAAGCTTTTATTTAGATCAAAGGTGATCCGGTGTCAAATCTCATAGAGATTAAAGCATACAGTAGACACCAAAATACTACTAAGTATTTCTAATCTCACAAGAAGCCAAAATACATTTTCGGGAAGATCAAATTTCAACTCAATCTGGTCCTGAAATATAATCTTTCAAAGATTTGACTCTAAATCACCTTTGATCTCAATTCGGGATTGAACTTGAAATAACAGGGTTATATATTTTGTATAATATTCTTTTTAACACAATTGTAAATCTGTTATTACACTCATAAAAAAACAAATTCAAGTTCAAACCAGGTTTCAAACTAGTTAAAAACTGATTAGGCCAGGTTTGCCAACAGCTTCGTTCTAGTTTAAAGCTGGTTAAATATTTTTTTTAATCCTGTCTCAAAGGCAACTTACAGTTGCTTCACTCACACTCACACACACATAGGAGCATTAATGTGGGTTACGTTATATTTATAAATTACCGATAATATCAGTTTATCGCTGAGCTAAGTGTGAACATTAACGGTGCCAATGCATATTTGAGAAAAAACAATAAAAACACACACGAAAGTGAGAGTGCAAGCGAGAACGAGCGACGTCCGGGCAAACATAAATAAATAAACAACATTAGCAACAGCGCCCCATGAATGCTATACACACACACACGCCCAGTCACTCACTCTCTCCACTCTTCAATGTTTGTGCGGTGTGTCCATACTCACTGCACGTAAAATAATTCCGTTAATTGCGGCAGCTTTACAAATAACAACGCACAATCTGTGCGCAATTTACGCAACTTTATTCAAAACGACACGCCACTTGCGTTAATAGGAACTGATTAAGTGTGAAAACAAAACGCTAGTTTTGAATTTTTTTTGTATGTTGTGTGGGTGGTGTCTTCGTCGTTGTTGGTCGTTTGCAATTTTTCTTCTTTCGTTTTGCTGCCATACGCAACTTTTACAATTTGCATGCACTCCGTTAACAATTGGTTACATTTTCGTTACAAATTATTGGTCAGTTGGTTATGTAAATCGCGCTTGGCTAATTATTGCAACACTCGCGATACTCTTTGTGCATTAAATATGCGGAAAAAGTTAGTAAACTCCTCCGTGAGCAACAATAACAACAATGAGCAACATTCAATTCACAGTGCTGAATAACGTGAATGTGCAGCTGCAACTACTGAAGAGTGGTAAATAGCGTTGCCAGACGCTTGCTTGCATGTAAAACTATCACTTATCGATAACTTAATACTGCTGCTGTTAAATTTTGAGTGCTTTATAGTTGTACAGCAGACATTGGGAGCTTAAATACTTTCTTAGTTTATATCAATGTTACATCGGTGTTTTTCAAAATATATATATACATATATTATTTTAAAAATAACCGAAAACAACATAAACTTCCAACAGAGTTGTAGGCGGTTTTAAATGATGCGCCGTTGTCCGAATACGAACATGTTAAATTAAGTGCGACCAGATTTCTGTATATTTTTTCTTGGCGTAAATAAGTATATTCTGTTCACGTTGCTTTCGGACACATACCGGCACAGGTGTTAAATAAAGCTATTTAGAAAAACAGCGCTTAATTAATGGGCGAATATAATAAATTAAATAATAATAATTTGATCAAAATAGTCAACAAGAAGCATACACGTTGTTATACAAAATACGGGGCATTGAAAGTTGTAAAGTATAAATATGAAGATCCACTTAACTTTATTAAATGGCACCGGTTATGTTTTCGATGCGAATGGTAAGAACTAAGGAATGACTATTGAAGCTGCATGTTATTATTAATTTATATCTTCATTAGATTACATGGAGCTACGCACAAAGCACCGAATAATGGGTGCTCTTGTGGGCACTGCTAACAGCAAGGGCTGGAGCTGTAGTGAGGCCGGTAGGTGCGCGTTCCTCATGAGTAATATAAATTAAATTCTTAATACTATTTGCAGCACTCCCAGTGGAATTGAGTAAATGTGAGACGCAGTTGCTCATTGAAGAAGGAATTGCAGATTTAGTTAGCAAAACAGCAGCTTTAACTGCGCCACCAACTGACGAAATGGTGCAAGCGTACAAGGCCCAATTTGAGGCAAGTTTAATGGCGCAAGCGGATGCTTTAAAGGCGGAAAAGCTGCGGGAAACCGAACGTCACGTGGAAAAAATCCTTCAAGGCAAACGCAACAAGTTATTGAAGCAGGGCAAACAAAAAGAGGGTAAACAAAAACTGTGCTATATTTTTAGATTTGTATTTGATTTTTTTTTAAATTTTGTAGCTGTTGCTCTAACTGCCTACGATGTACTTCAGGAAATTGCTAATAGTGTTGTTTTTGAACGACAAAATGCGCTTGTGGAGTTGCCCTCTTCACATATGACAAATCACTGTAAGGCATCCAATAAGTAATTGCAGTTTTCTGTGTCTTATGTTACTATTCTACAGCTGCCCGACTATGTACTGATCCCGTTTACGACACATCTTCTCTGAAATATCGCGTCTTTCACGATTTGTGGTTACGCGGAAAGTTTGTATCCACGGGTGAAGCTTTTGGAGCCGACTTCTTAGTTTATCCAGGCGATCCTTTACTTTATCATGCATCGCATATTGTTATTATACAAGATACACCCACTATACGTCCAATGGAACTGATTTGCAAGGTGCGTCTGTCAGTGATCGTAAATAAAAGCTGTGTGTTTGCTTATGAGGAGGTCGAAAGCAGCAAGATCGCTTATCAAACGATTAATTGGTGCAATCCCAGCAAATAAATAGTGGTGAGTGTCATGTCTATTATTCTTTTAGATTAAATGTTTAGTTAGAAATCTTTATATTTTGTTGAACTTTTGCTTTAACCTTAAATACAATTGCCATTATCAATTTAACTTAGTTTAACATTTAAAAGTTGCTCTGATTAGAACTAAGATTTTAATCAGGTTACTAAAAAAGTATTATTGAGTGAATTATACTTCAATAATACGATTTTGGCCATTATTCTTGGATGATAATTTAACTTTCAATATTTCGCAATTAATGAAATTAACATAATAACTTTAGAGTAAATTTATCATTTTTTAACAGGGTATTTCCTGTTTCATACACTCTTATTCGCATTTTGTGATCTTATGCTCTGGTCACACCGTCAAGTATCTGTTGCTGCAGAGCGCAGATAGATCTCTTGTAGTTCGTTCCAATTTCAGAAGATCTCGTTTTGTGGAAATCGGATACAATAACAGAGCAATGCATGACTTTGGACTCTTGCCCATCTCTCTCTATCTCTCCCTCTTTCTATCTCTCAATTTGAACATTTGTGTTAGTGAGTGCGCGCACTCACACTCGCACACATGTGCAAACACTCAGTTGTATTGTGTGAAAGCGAAATAATAAAAATGAAACTCTTGGACAGCGGCGTTTGGTTCGCTTTTCGAAATTTCTTGGAGTACGCGCCGGGCGAACGGCGCTAGCCTCTCTCCTCTCAACAGTGTTGCTGGCAAACCTCTCCGCTTTTGTATCTCAGCCGCAGCAACAGCAGGAGAGGGATACTGCTGCTGCTGTCGCCAGTCACAGTCAGGTTGAAATGTTGTATGTAAAAATGAGTTTATTATTGCGACGACATTCAAAACGTGGAGATGTTTTTGTTGCGTCTCGGACAAGTTTCAGAAAGTCAAATTAGATTGAACTAGTAGTGACAATAAAATGGGGCAATAATTTGATTGGCTGCCGAGGCACTAAATAAATTCAAATGTGTAAACAAGCGAGCATAAAATACACACAACCAGTCGCACACAAAACTCTTCAAATCATTCACACAAACATATAGCAATGGCATGAGTGTGTGTGTTTTGAACAAAATTTTAGCATGTTTCGTGAACTGCGTTTCAAGCATTTGGCTTATTTTTTTAAATAGATTTTGTCAAAACAGAAACAAGAACAACAACGATAATAAGGTTGTTGGCGCAGGGCGAGGAGACGGCAAGGCGAGGCCGCCAGTCAGGCATTGTCGTGCCGTTCGAATTTCAGCGAGTCAGCCAATCGTACCGTGGTTCTTGACTCATTGGTTTCGCAGTTATTCCATATGACGATATTCATATCTGTTCTTCCACATTGCGGCCTACTGTGCGTTTCACTGTGGCGCTCACACAAACAAATAATTTTCTTGCTACTACCCCCAAATCAACCCACAGAGACGAGCCACCCAAAGGCAGCGACTCTTTATTCAATAGCGTTGCCAGCCATATGTAAAATGCGCGCTCATTGCTTTAATACTACTTATTGGACTTTTAAAGCAGCATTCACATTTCTCGTCTCGTGTCCAGCATCAAAATCAAAACAGAGAAAATTGTAATCTTGCGTAGTTTGTTTGTTTTTTTCGGCTCTATACTCACACACGCCGCTCACATTGAACACATTACTTCTCAGAGTACCATGGATAGAACTCTCCCTGGTAATATTACTCTCCTCGCCAATAGCAGCGGCAGAAGCAGCGAAACGAAAACAGCACGTTGTTTCCAGTCTCTGCTCTTAAGCGGGACTTGATCTGCATAAAAATAGGGTCGAGAGCTCTGTCTCTGGGATGCATGTCAAAAGTAACAGGTGACTGAACGTGCTCGAAGAGCACATCGTATTGTCGCATAGCGGGTGGAGAGTTCGTAAGAGCGAACCGGCTTTTGAGCAGGATCTGCTGATAGTAGATGTTCGCTATTCGAAGGAGCAGAATTATCACTGATAACGTTGTTCCGTAAACTAGTGACAGCATTTGACAGTCAAATTGTGGCATTTATTTAGACATATCTTAGAATAATTTTCCATATTTTTTCAATTAGAATAAAATTTATTTTTAAAAAATATCTTTAATTTTTATTTTGTATTTGCTGAAAGAAAAAATACTCTTGCATTTACGTTTCACTTAAATTTGTTTCCACCTGGCAACGCTGTTCGTCAACTGTACTTTCAAGAGCGCGCACTGCCAGCCATCTCTCTCACTCTCACGTTGCTCACCACCGCAGCAACAGTGTCACCCACACTCAAGCTGTATATGTTCACATATACCAACTCACACAGGCAAACATGAAACCACCACCAAAAAGCGGTTCTGTGGCGCATGATCAGAAATTTTCTCCGTATAGAGACTAAAACTCGTCATACGACGCGCCGCGCTGGCAGAACGTAATTCGATCGAATGCTCAGAGCTCAGTTCGAGTTATTCAACGTTGGCGAGCAGAGCAGCAGCAGCAAAAAAAAGTAGAAAACCAAGAGCTATAGAGCAGCCAACCAGCCGTGAGCGGCGGCCAAGAAGGGAAAGCACAAACCGAACCGAGTATAAAATAGCAGCCAGCAGATTTTTCTTTGCGCTCCGGTGAGAAGATAATTTCAACATGCATAAAATTGTTCGCTCCGGGAGCGACAGCAGCGTGTAAACAAACAACAACAACAAAATAATAACACTACGGTGGTGAATGAAGTGCTACTTTTAGTTATAAAACAATTGCAATGCCTAAATGCGTGGCGTTAACTGTACAAAAGTAAAAAAGCGAAAAAGAAAAAATATATGGAAAAACCCGAACAAAATGTGCATACTGTTGTATCTACACACATACGTTTGATTGTGTGTCTGCTTGTGTTTGTGTGTGTGTTGGCGCGCTATTTTTATTTAAAATTCAAAGAACAGAATTTTATTTGTTGCCTTAGTTGTTTAGTTGTGTGTTTTTTTTCTTTCCTCCAAGTCTAAAGTCATGCATTTCCATACGCTCGTTTATTCGTTCGTTCGACTATCGGTCTGAGTTGGATTGTGGGGGGTCAAGCGGGTGGAGGGCGGCAGACGGCCCACATTTCACATATATATGAGCTGTAAAACTTGCTCTCTTGTTGTCTCGCTCTCGCGCGCTCACATAGCAAAAACTTGCACAGTGTTTTCGTTGGAGCGAGAGAGTGTTGGGGGGTGCGCGCGCATGACAGCTCCAAACCCCCTCTCCACTCTCTCTCACATACAAACACAGACACGTACTCAAAACTGAAACTTTTTCTCGCGAGAGAGCGAGAGCACATGAGTGCTATGTGCTGTGTTATTTAGTTTGCCATCTCTGCTTATGCTCTTTACTCTTTATTTTTTCAGGGGGAACCGATAAGAAGCAGCGCGCGCGCCATTCAGTCATCGTCGTGAAAGCTTCGTGAACGTGGTGGAGTTTGGAGCCTGAGCAGCAGCATTTTTAGCGCTGCCATTTAATTGAAAATTTCTTGTTGATACGTTGCAACAATAACAGCCTCGTCGTGTTGGCCACAAACAGCAATCAATACAATTACAACGCTGGAGAACAACTGTTGGATTTGGACACGACAGCCCTAATGTCGTTGCCAATGAATTCGCTGTACTCGCTCACCTGGGGCGATTATGGCACGTCTCTGGTATCGGCAATACAATTGTTGCGCTGCCATGGCGACCTCGTCGATTGCACGCTGGCCGCCGGTGGACGCAGTTTTCCGGCCCACAAAATAGTGCTATGTGCCGCTTCGCCGTTTCTATTGGATCTGCTAAAGGTGAGAGCTTTTTTTGATGATGAACATATTCCTATCCCCCCTTAAGATAAGCACACATAACCTCAACAATTTTGAATTTTAATGGCATGTGTGTGCTGTGCTGCCTGCGCGTACAGTTTGTAAACAGAGAAACCAAAGTCGTGTCCGCTTTGCCAAATAGGTTAATATGTGTGTGTGAGTGTGACTGCGATTGTAAGTGTATTGGAGCAGCTTCGGCTCCCGTCTGTGCATGTGAGCACTACGTGCGTGTCTGTGATTGTCTCTGCCGTTGTGTGTGAGTTGAAGACGTGTGCACTCGCGCTCTATTCCTGGGTTGCGCTCACTCAGCAGCATTGCTGTGCTAACGTCTTGTCTCGTCTCCTACTTTCTGTAGAGAATTCTGTGCAAGTTTTCAATTGTCAATTGAGTTGAATGAGTTGCGCACTCTGGGCGCTGTCTCTAAAAACTCCAACTCTCCCCTGTCTCATTTGCATCTTCATGCGTTGCCCTTAGTCGCGTATTGCCTTATCAACTTGTTTGTTATAACAAATACAAATATAAAAGAAAAGAACTTATAAGCTTTTTTGAGTATCAAAGAGAGGGAGAGGGCGAGAGAGAAAAACAGAGGCAGAGCGAGAGCGAGTGAGCGCAACGGGCAGTCATATAAAGTTGCGCCAACTTTCAGTTCGAGTGTGTTAGAGCGAGCGCAAACGAGAGCGCCAACAAAGTGACGGGGCTGCCTGACTGCCTCTTACTTGCTTTGCTACTCTTGTTGTTGCTGCTGTTGTCGCTGTTGTTGGGTGCACACGAGCGCGACCTCTTTTTGCTTATGTGTGTGTGTGCGAATGTGTTGTGTGTGTATCGGTGTGAATGTACAGTCGATATTGGCTATGGGGCATGCTAAAAAGGGGAGCAGTCGATTTGATAAAAGTGACAAATTTAATATATGTACGTATTGCCTTGCCAGAAAATACATAATTCTCTTTGTATGTATTTTTATCTTTCAAAATATTCATCGTTAAATAAGTTTTACTGTATGTTGTTTGTGTTTGTCATAAACAAGTTGTACTGTTCAATGAGCAGAGCTCATATCAAAATTATTTACATACCGACATACGGATGTACATACTTACCGAGTATATTATATTTTCGGTATGTGTTTTGCTTTTAACTTTGCATTTTTTTTACATTTGTATTTAAATGTGCTCTACTGTACTTTTTTAGCGCCTTGTTTTATTTCAATGTGGTAGTTTTTGTTTAATATTTGATATTTGCAATACACACTGTTGATCAGTGCCAATAAGATATTCCTATTATCAGTTGTTGTCCACATGTCATTTCGGACCAAAACAGAGCGCAATGCTGCTGAGTGCAGATGGCCAGTGAGAGGGAGAGAGTGTGAGAGGGAGAGCGTAGAGCGTAGAACACCTGACACGGCGGGCATCTGGCATCGGCTTTACGTGCTCGCTCCCCGTTCAAAAAGTAAACAGAGCGTAATTTTTAAAACGTCGCTCAGAGCCGATTTTGTCGACGGGAAATGTCAAAAATTGGTTTTTATATGTGAACTCTGCAAGAGTCGCAGTCGCAGCCGCAGTCTCTGCTGTCGCCATACTACATACAGAGTGTGTAGTACTGATCTCGTTACACTCACACACACACGCAAAACACGTAAACAATGCTCTTTGTTGCTCCCGCTCCCTCATCAAATGCAACCAGCGAAAAGCAACCACTCTGAACTGAACTGCTGAACAACAGCAACAAAAATCGATGAGCGACGTCAGCAGCAGAGCGAGCAGGAAGGCACAACATGGCTGGCAGCAGACAAGCAGAAGGGAGTGTAGAGTTCAAAGAGCGTTCACTACGCGGCCTTGCTGCTGGTTTGAGTGCGACGGAGCGTTGGCTGCTTGGCTGGCTGGATGACATTTAAAGAGATTTGGGATTGGGTGAGAGGCGCAGACAGAGAAAACTAACAGTCATTGGCAGCTGGGGGTAAAGAGAGGGGTGAGCTGCCTCTGTCGCTGCCGCTCAGTACTCAGAGTGGTGCTCACTTTAAGCGCGTCTCTGACAGCAAAATTTTCTACTTGCCGCCCGCTAATTAAATGTGTTGTGTGAGGAGCTGGCATGTGAGCGGGGTGCTCTTTCTTGAGCAAGCAGCGAGCGCAGCGCAGCGGTCATGGGCAGCATCTCCAATCCTGCTGCAGAATGCAGAGCGCGCATAACTCAAAAGCCGGTTTATTCATTCCAATGAGAGTATGCGTATGTGTGTGTGTGTGAGTGTGCGTGTCGTCGAATTGCCGCTGTATGTGTGAGTGAGTGTAAGTTTTGTCGTCGTCGTTGTTGACTGTGTTTATCCGTTTGTTTCGGTGGTCTCACATGATGGCCAGCCAATTCTTTTGTCTCTGTTATGAACTGACGCACTCAGCAGCAGCACCACTGATTGAGCGCGCGCGCTCAATGCCGCCAGCAGCCGGCAAAGTCTCTATTTGGAGCGTCAAAAACAAAAACAAAACAAAAACGCACGCTACGAACGTATTCAACTAGAGAAATTACTAGTTACCCAACAGTGCTTTGTGTACATGAAAACAGCGCTGACAATAACATTGGAATCCTTAAGTATTTTACTTGAGATGAGTTAAATCTTATTAGGCAAATATTCGTTTCATACTTAGATTTTTTTTTAAATATTATTAGTTCATAAAAAATATGGCGATTTTTCTTACCTCTATCATTATCGAACTTTATTTTTTTTTATTATAAAGTTTCTTAAATTTTATAGAATATATGATAATGTCCAATAGAGATGCAAATAAATAAGTGGGTAGAAAATAAAGAAATATCAACATCCAACTGAACAAAAAATAAATAAGTTATATGTTGAATAATCGGAGCAATATAATTTATGTGAAATTAATAAAAAATGCAAAAGTATTCAATGCTCAAAACAGTCATGAAAAGGAATTTTATAAAGGAATTGTTATCATTTACTATTTTTTTTTTTTTTGGTAAATTGGCTATAATTGTTGCATAATTTGTTTTCTTTTGTAGAATACGCCATGCAAGCATCCAGTTGTGATGTTGGCGGGCGTGAATGCCAGCGATTTGGAGGCACTCTTGGAGTTTGTCTATCGCGGTGAAGTGAGCGTCGATCATGCACAGCTTCCATCGCTGTTGCAGGCGGCGCAATGCCTCAACATCCAGGGACTGGCACCGCAAACAGTGACCAAAGATGACTACACCACACACTCGATACAACTGCAGCATATGATTCCACAGCACCATGATCAGGACCAATTGATAGCGACCATTGCAACGGCCCCACAGCAAACTGTGCACGCACAGGTTGTCGAGGACATTCACCACCAGGGACAAATTCTACAAGCCACCACACAGACCAATGCCGCCGGACACCAGCAAACGATTGTGACAACCGATGCATCAAAACATGATCAGGCCGTTATACAAAGCTTCTTGCCCGCTCGCAAACGGAAACCGCGCGTTAAGAAAATGTCACGTAAGTGTTAACAATGAAAAGTGCCTCAATAGTTACTAATATTCTGCTTGTCAATATAGCCACGGCACCGAAAATATGTAAAATTGAAGGAATGGACACGATTATGGGCACATCGACATCCTCGCACGCAACAGCCGGACAAGGACAAGTGGTTCAACAGCAACAGGTGCTAGATGAGAACGGTGCGGAAGCGCAAATGTTGACATCCACGCCGATCATCAAGAGCGAAGGCCAAAAAGTTGAAACAATTGTGACCATGGACCCCAACAATATGATACCTGTGACGTCGGCCAATGCGACAACCGGTGAAATAACGACCGCATCTGGAACAACTGTAACGCCAAGCGCCAGCGGAAGCACCGCCACGCCCAAGACCAAACGAACCAAACATCCGCCTGGAACAGAAAGTGAGCTCATCCTCAATGCAATTGCCTTATTTTCTAGCAATTTAGTTATATTCATTAGCCTTATGAGAGTGGTAGATTGTCTGTTGAAGATTTATACAACCGACCAAGGAAACTTTGTGCCCATGAACTAAATAATGTTCATCAGATTGAACGTCTGAAGAATAACTTCCAAATCATGGAGAGTTTTACAACTTGACATTCTAAATCCGAAGACATCATCTTAAACTTGAAGTGAACCCTTAATTGTTTTATAATCTACAATAATACTTTTCTTGTTGCAGAACCAAGATCACGCTCACAATCGGAACAACCTGCAACTTGCCCCATTTGTTATGCCGTCATACGTCAATCGCGCAATCTGCGGCGCCATCTCGAGCTGCGGCACTTTGCCAAGCCGGGCATCAAAAAGGAAAAGAAAAGTAAGTCCGGTAACGGTAACGATAGTACACTAGACACCAGCGCCGAATTCAACACAACCACTGAGGGCGACACCACGATCATCTCGGGAGCGGGAACACCAGCAGCAGCTACAGGAACGCCAGTTAGTGCGGTTGGCACGCCCATAACGCGAGTCATTGCCACGCCTGTGACAAGCAGAGACACAATTATGGCCAGTACTGTGTTGCCACAGCAGCAATTGCAGCAACAACATCATCAAACGACGCAACAGCAGCAGCAACAACAACACTTAACAACACCAACACTTAATGCAGCAGGTGGAGGTCAAACACATCTCATGAGCGTGAATGTCAAACATGAAGGCAGCGGCGGTGGCGGCGGCAATGCGGCTGTGCAACAACAGCAGCAGCAGCAGCAACAACAACAACAACAGCAGCAACAGGGCATGCAAAATGTTATACACATAGTGGGCGATCAAGTGTTTATGCCACAGCAGCAACAGCAGCCGCAGTAAAATTAGAAACGACGACGCTGCCGCCCAATGCCGCCTGCCAAATCATTCCATCTTATCACCACACAAAACACACACACCACGCTCATCATCTACACACATTTCAACACACATCTACATACACACATACATGCAATGTTTGTAAATAACAAATAATTATCCGTCAGCAAATGAATGTTTGATTTCATTTTGTATAATTTTTGTTGTAAGTTTCATAATTTCGCTTTTAAACTTCTTTTAACCCAAAGCCCAAATAACAATAATAGCAAAAGGCAAAGACGAAAACAAAAAGCAAAACAAACGATAATTATCATTTTATGCAGTATTTTCTTGCATATGAACTAAGCAACGCTAAATACTCCCAACAACAAATTTTACTTAAAACCACAAAAACAAAATATAAGCAATTATGTCGCATAATAATTCTAAGTTGTAAACAAAGAAAAATCCCGATTAACAGATATTTTTAATTGTAAGCTTACGTTGTGGCTTAAAACGACATGCAGTTTAAGTTTTTCTTTAAATAATATATAATTTTATATATATTACAAATTGTTTAATAAATATATACGTACTTCATTTTTATATAACACAAATTTTTTGCAATTAATTGATTTTAATTATGATTGGCTCTCGTTTCGTGTGCGTTTTTGTGTATCAATTTGTTTATTGTTTGTTTATTTTGTGCAAGAAAATACTGCGTACTTAATTTTAAATGAGTTTTAGACTTTTGTTTGATTTTTCCATTTGCTTGCTTAATTTAAAATTTGTAACGAAATTTTCATTGCTTGTTTGTAATACTATTAACATTTTCTAATTCATTACTTATTTGTTAATCTCGTTAATACACTCACTACACACACATCATCCACACACACACACACAAACAAACTCACAACTCAACTGTTCTACATCTCTTTTTTGTAGTGCCTACGATCTATACTCTTGTTATTGATATCACTACTAGTCAGGTTGTTACAGCTGTGCCTCCCAGTCGGTGTCGCCCTAGTTGTAGTTGTTGGCCTCTTCTCTATTTAACACTCTTGCTTGTTGGCCACATTGCTTATACTCCTCTCTTCTACCCACGCTTTGCAGTACCCAGCGGCAAGAAACCTGGCAGCGGAACATCTGGATCTGGGCAATCGCAAGCAGGCGCTAGTGGCACATTGAATGCCAGCGGTGGAGTGCCTCAGGTGCAAACAGTGCAATCTCTGCATCCGTTGCAAGGCGTACAAGTGAAAAAGGATCCCGATGCACAACAGCAGCAACAACAGCAGCAGCAACAACAACAGCAACAACAGCAGCAGCAACAGCAACAAACAATGACAGTGACAACCACGGCCGGAGGTCAGGTGCAGCAGCAGCAGGTGCAACAGGTGCAAGTGCAACAGCAGCAGACGCTGCAGCATCATCAGATCATCGATTCGTCGGGCAACATGACAACGCCAACGACCAGTGCCCAGGCAGCTGCCCAGCAACAGGCAGCGAATCAGCAGCAGCAGCAACAGTTGGTGGCACAGTCCGATGGCAGTGAGAGTGGGGCGCCCTTGTCGATTGCCCAGGTGCAAACGTTGCAGGGTCATCAGATCATTGGCAATTTGAATCAGGTGAATATGACTGATTTTCAACAACAACAACAAGCGCAGCAGCAGCAGCAGCAACAACAGCAGCAGCAGCAGCAACAACAAACACAACCACAACAGACGCTCTGAGTAGAGCAAACAAAAACAAAAAAGAAAAGCACGACGCACGCACCACTTTTGTTGACGTAGCGGACGGATGCGTAGTTTCACTATGCAACACCTAAATCCCTGACTTGGTTATATACAAAACGCTTTTATTCTCCCGGATTGCGTGTAGTCCTAATTTTTACTATCAGAACTTGGTTAAAAGGTGTAAACTAACCATTTAATAGACTCTTTCCAATTAATTTTATTTTTTTGATTTTAATATTTAAAGAGGAAAGAGTCTATTGATTGTATCATGATACCTTGCTAAAGTCTTTATTTTCAATTTGGCTTAATCCAATGTTCTGTTGCGACTTTAGACAGTTAGTTAGTTTACTCCGTTTGTCCTATTTTAGTTTTTATTACCAATTTTGTTGTACAATTCTGAAAAATTGAAATGTTGATTTCGCTACGTTTAATTTGTTTTCGCTATAGTTTTAGTTTAAGTACGCGCTATGGTTATTGGACTATGTAATTGTAATTGTGCTGTAGTTTGCCCCCCCAAAAATATCCACGTCCCAGACCCAGACCCAAACCCAGATTCCCACTTCCCATCTTTGTTATGTGTATGTAGACTTAATTGAACAGGCTAGGCTAGGATCAACCTAGTCAAAAACTTAATATGCAGATCGTTGAGTGCTCAAAAAGTTGGGTTAAGACCGTTTGGCAGTGCTGCCAACTTGTCTGTGCAATAGCTAATCATTCACTTTTGTGAATAAAAACAAAACACTTTTATTGTTTACTTTACTTGAAGAAGGTTGAATTTAAATTTTTACCCTAAACTTCTGTTTAGTGGACAAAATCATTTCAATTACTTTCTCAAACTTTAGTTAATCCCTATTTTTGCCTGATCTTTGCTATGATGATTGCAATCAAGCCACAGATATCTATAAGCTTTAGTTCTTTCATGCTTCCCTTTTTTGGGTCCTTGGCCAAAACATCTTTTATGCTACACAGTACAAAACATTTGTAGCCGCCAACTCTAATTTTATTTACAACTACAAAAAAAAAACACAAAAAAAAGAAACAAAAATTATATATATTTACATAATTATTTCTTAATTTTAATAGTTACAAATTTTTTAAATAAGTTGATGTTCGAGTGGATCGTTTATTTGCATCAAAGCAAGTATTTGAGCTGCTCGAAGAAAACAATTACCTTAACTCTTATTACTTAAATAAAATTAAATTTTATTTAACCTGACAAATAAATGAATAAACCAAAAAATGTTGAAAAAAATTTATGAAAGTATTTTCTGTTGAATTTTCGGTGTTGGTTTTTTTTTATCATTCATTCTTATTGTTAAGTAAATAATTTAAATCATTTGTAGTATCTCGATAAGTTAAAGCTATGTGTTTACTAACTTTATTCATTCTCTATTAACTTAATGTATTTATAAAAAATTTGTTTTGGTTTTGAACTCAATTTCCTATATAATCCCAAACTGTTTGAACTCTACATTGTGACTTACTGCACCAAACGCATTTACATGAAACTCACACACAATCACTTACACTCACAAAACTTGTTATGAAATAGTTTTTAAATACCTGTTATAATTTGTAAGTCTGAATCTCATCAAAATTTCTTAAGAGACCCAATGGTAACTGCGGAAAGTTCTAATGAATTTTCCATGCTAATTTTCTGCAGTTCTCATATCGAAACTATTTCATGACTTGTTCGCATTGTCCTTACACACACACACACACAAGCTCACATGAAACCCATAACCAAATCATTAACGAATCGTTTGTTTTTATCTTGTCTTCTTCTCTCTTGTCGCTGCCTCGTTGTTAACAATCACCAACTCTAACCTGAAATGAAATATGTTAATTAATCGCCAACTCATGCATCCATCGAATCAATCAAATCATATCCAAAAAAAAAAAAAAAAAAACAATCACAATGTATAAAACAGGGCAACAATAAGAACATTTTGGTAAAGAAGGTTTTCATTTTGAAAGGCGGGAATAATACGTAATGATGAGCCAACGATATGACCAGCGGCCCTGGAGGTGGAGGAGGAGCATCCGGGGGCGGTGGGCAGCCAGCGCAACAGCAACAACAACAGCAGCAGTCGCATAGCAAACACAACAGCAGCAGCAACAACAACAGCGGAAACGGCAACAGCGGCAGCAGCAACAGCGCGGCATCAACAGCAACAACAGTGAACAGCAGCAGCAACACTCAAACCGGAGCAGCAACAACTGCAACTGGTGGAACACTGCAACGTCGAGTATTGCGCGGTCATGCGGCGCAAACGACAAGCGGAGAGCGAGTGTTGCTGATTAACTATGTGCCACAGCAAGGAACAGCGGGAAGCACATCCACAACGTCCACGACGAGCACAGCATCACAGTTGCCCACACGCAAGATACTCCAGGCCAGAGCCACGGCAGCAGCAACATCGTCAGCAACAGCAGCAGCATCGGCAACAGGAACGACAGCAGCAACCACAACAAGTGCTGCTGAAGCATCCACAACGCCAGCTGTCTCCTTTGCTGGCCTCGGCTCTGAGGTGACAGTCACATTGACACGCACCAATCAGCGTGCCAGCGTGACCAATGTCACAGCCGCCGGTCATATTGTTAGGAATCAGCAGACAACAGTTTATCAGACGACAAGCACAGCGACGACAACCGGATCAACGAGCAGCACTAGCGCAATGCACGAACCCGTGCAGCATATTGCAACACCCACGACACCGCCACCATTGCGCTGGCAGCAGCAACAGCAGCACGAATACCAGCACGAACATCATCTGGTGGAGCAGGATCAGCACATTATCATCGATCATCATCAGCAGGCGGACGCCGATGATCAGCTGATCGAGTATGATGCCAGCGAAGGTGTTGTTATTGAGGAGCAACATCATCAACAGCAGCAACATCATCTGCACCATCAGCTGGAGCTGCAGGAGGATCTGCAGGATCACGATCCACAGCAGCAACAGCATCACGATGTCGTGCAGGAAGTGTATCTGCAGTAGTAGCAGACAGTGTTAAATACGAGTATATATATTATCTAGTATATAGCTATGAACCGATTCAAATTAGCGTTAAGTTATCGAGTCTTCATTATCAACAAATTACTCATAGAAATCCACAAAATTTATAGAATTTTCATTTAACCCGACCAAAACACCGTAAATCATTGAGTTGAGCTTTGGCTCACGTACACTGCACACATACGTTAAAGCTTTGCAAGCTCAAAGCTTAGCGCAGCGTGTGGACAAAAGCACACCAATACATGTACATTTTACAGCTGCAGACAAGCATATGGAAGCATCAACTTACAATTTAAATTGTAAATAAATGTAGCATTAAGTAAAAATTTGCATATTTAACAAATTTATCTAAGTAATAAAAGCATATGTATAAAGTGAATTGGCCTAGCACATAAGTTAATCATATTCCATAATTATAAACGAATTTTAGATCGTTTGCATAGAAAACAAATCAAATAAAGATAAATATTTTTGTACCATACAAATTATGCTTCGAATTTCAATATAAAATCTTAACTTCTCATTTATGAAACAACAAATCAAATCAAATCAATTATTTATTATTGTCTGTTTGCAAAGTTTAAACTTAATCAATATCAATTGTAAAATACAGATTTCAGAACTTAGAAAACCCCAAACCAATTAAAATAAATACGTAAATATACAAAATTATTTATTTAAAATTGCAAAAGTATTTTATGGAAATTTCGTATGGGGATTTTACACATTTTGGGGCCAAGAAAGAAAACTGAAAAGTTGGATGCTGAACTAGAATTTTATCAGCGATGAAGGGAACATAAAATATTAGATAACGATATATTTCATTTGTTTTATGTAGGAGATATTTTAAGAGTTTCATTCATTCACACAAATAAAAAAGAATTGTTTTTGTTTTTCATAATTTATTTTAATAGTTTGCCTTTTTAACTGTTGCCTATACACAATTTCCATCTAATTTACAAAAAGCCATTTAACAACTATTTATTTACAAGTTTTCGTTTTGTTTTGTTTTTTTTTACAATGTGGCAAATTAAAAAGCTAGAACAAACTACAAGCTATGAATTTCAGCTGGCGCAATGTACAGGAGATAATCTTAGTTATATAAGAGAACACCTGTCGATTCAGCTCTCTCCGGTCGGAGCCGAAGTTATAGTCATCTAATACCCTTGCGATACCGATTTATAGTACTTTATAGGGCTTGCTTGAAATATTTGATATATGATTTATATGGTTATACTAAGTATGCAAGGGCATCACAAAATTTTAAGCAGATTACTTTCACTAGCATCGAATTTGAGCAAAGAGTTTATAAAATGTTTTGAATAGTTTTCTAAGAATTAATTGTATCTACATTTTTGTTTGCGATTTTTTTGTGAAATAGTTTTATAATATTCCTCAGTTTTCTTGAATTTCTATTTAACAGGCGCTAACTACGATGTCAGACAAGGTCTGTACGCTAGGTAGTTAATAATTGTATAAATATTTTTGTATCCATTTCGTTATTTTGTAATATGCTTAAAATGTCTTAAAATGCAATTTCAAATATTATTGTTCCAAGTTATCTTATAACACTTTTGGACCTGCATTAGTTTGGTTTTCTTGTGAAGCATTTTCTTTTTTACTTTTAATGTGTAACTACATTTTTAATTAATTGCTTTGATTTAAAACTTGTTTTTCTTTTTTTTTGGTATGTTTAATGGAAATGCAACTTTTTAAGTACCAATTAGTTTAGCTCATC
The DNA here is from genome assembly GCF_009650485.2 of Drosophila albomicans. Lineage (NCBI taxonomy): Eukaryota > Metazoa > Arthropoda > Insecta > Diptera > Drosophilidae > Drosophila > Drosophila albomicans. The sequence goes on along the minus strand of NC_047629.2, from coordinate 36,844,639 downwards.
GTCATTGAATAATTTAATTTAATTGAATTCTGCTTGCAAGCTTTAAAAGTTATTATTTTTAGATGCTTATTGAACTAGAGATGTTTATTTGGCGCTCTTCGCGAGGCGACTGCTGGCAAAGCATTCGCCAAAGAAACGATCCAGCGAATGATATAAATGCGGACGCACATTGGCCAGTCCATGATCCTCGTCAGCGTAGCTCTGTAAAGATTGAAGAAGAATTTGACATCAATTTGAATACAAGTATTTTATGACGATAATTGCACACCCAAATGTGGCAATTATCTGTGTTGAGCTAATTAAAATAAAATTGTAGTTGGGGTTCTTTTTATGTTAAATGGATGTATACTAATATTAGACCAATGTGTTTAACTGAAAGATTTCTTAAAACATCATATGTACTAAAACTGATGCAATAATCTCAAATGTGCACTTATATGCACTTCTTTTAAATCCATTTGTTTGCAGTTATCTTGGATGTTCATTTAAATGAAGTTGCAATCATAGACTGTAGTTATTTAAATATTGAACTTACAATCTGCTTGAAGAGAATGTCGTGACGCTCCAGATTCTTGGCCAGAATCATGGACTGCTGGTAGTGCACATTGTCATCGGATGTGCCATGGACGAGCAAGTATTTCTTGCCCCGCAGCTGCTGGGCTCGTGTGCTCAGCCTAGACTTGGCATAGCCAGCCTCATTAGCCTCTGGCACGTTCATATAACGTTCCGTATAAATGGAATCTGCAAAGTATGTTCCATTAAAAGGCTGCAAGAATTAATTGATGAAATTCACAACATACCATAATAAGTCCAATCGGTAACAGGTGCAATGGAGGCGGCGCACTTGAAGACGCCATTTTCATCATTGGCCAGCGCCATGGCTGCCGCATAGCCACCATAACTCCATCCCCAAATACCAATGTGATCAGCATCAATGTACTTATACAACTGTGTCAAATTTCTATAAACGAAATAGGAATTCAAATGATATTGCACTAAAGGATCTTACGCAGTAGTAACTCACTGTGTGACTGTGATCTGATCGTTGATTTCCACTGTGCCCAATTGCATATAGATGGCATGCAACAGCGTCTCGCCACGCAGTCCGGAGCCGCGTCCATCGATCTTGGCATAGATCACAGATTGATTTGAGGTAAGATAAGTGCCCCAGTCCATCATCCACTTGTCGGTCACCTGGAAGATTACAAAAATGTGGTTCCACTAAGCAAATTCAGACTACTTTTTAGCACATTTCACTTACGGAGTAAGAATCAGGTCCGCCATAGACATCGACCAGCATGGGATACTTTGTGTTGCCGCTGGTATCCAAATTGGGAGGAAGTTGCAGCAGCACCTTGGCCTGGAATCCGCCATCGATGTTTACCGTTAGTATCTGATGCGAAGGCAGTGACACGCCCTGCAGCTTGCTGCGCAACACATCATTGGTCTCCCAATCCAGCAGCTTCTTCAGCGTCACTTGAGCTGTTCATGTGCAGAACACAAAATTAAATCTTATGCGATTTATGAAAGTGAAAAGAACTTACAGTTGCTGTAGCTCCACTCGTAGATGGCTGTTGTGGGTATGCCTGGTCCCAGGGAGCTAATCACAATTTGATTATTGTCATTGAAGATGGCCGAGTAGTACGTTTGCTCCACGTTGCCCGATATCATCAGTTTGCATGTGAGACAACTGGGGGTCTGCTTACGTGTGGATGCCACCGCACGTATCGCATACAGATGCAGCTGCTCGGGGTTCTTTTCCGTGTTGGCCGTGTAGAAGATGACGTCATGCGTGCCATCCCAGTGGAGAATGCTGTCCACCACAAATTTACCGCTGGTCAACGGCTCCAGCTGTGCATTAGTGCTGCCATCTGTTGGCAGCAGTTGCAACTGCTTGTAGTTCTCGTGAGGCAGCACAAAGGCCAAGCGGGAGCCATTGCGATTCTTGAATGGTGCTGTGTACAGATCCACCCAGCCCGTTTCAGACGTCTTGCTATACAGCTGTAGGGGGATTATAAAATAAATTAAATTATTACATAAAAAAGTTTTTGCATGGCTAACCAGAAATGCACTTTCACTAAAGTTTTTAACACCACTGCTTCACTAATGCCGTTGTAAACTCTGTGCATTATTTTCCTTTTAACTCCCATTTAACACCAAAGCGTGCTCTTGTGGGACTTGTTAAAACTAGCTTGCTTATATACGATCTTTCACTTATTAATCTTAGCACTCAACCGTGTAAGGTGTACACGTAATGTACGTAATTGTTCCCACTCATTCTTAATGTATTTTAAATGTACTTCAAAGTCTAGACTAAGGCCTTTTGTTCTCATTCATTAAAAGTGTTGTTCATTCCATGCACTACACTGTTCTCACTTATAAGATGTCTCAACTGAAAATCATCTATTCCCAGTTCTGTCCAGCTCAAATCTAACCCTAACTCATTGCAGCTGCTCTTAGCGGTCATACTAAGCGTAGCTTCAAACACCAACTGTTCTCACCAGCTCTTGCAACTGATCTTATGAATTGCATTGCTAAACAAGCCGTTCTTTTCCCTGCGAACTTACCTGCTTGCGGCCGCGTCCATCGAAGGTAACAACATAGGCGGCGTTTTGAATACGATTCATCCAAATGGAGAGCACATTATTGTCATCCAGCCAACTGACAACGGTGACAATGTAATCGGTTTCAGTATTCAGAGCGCTTGGAATTGGCATCGGAGTAAGGAAGTCTGGGCTACCAGCCAACGCGCTCTCGAGATCAGCCATGTAGAGCACAACTCGTGGATTGGATGAACCCGCCTTGGGATAGTGAATTTCCTGATGCAAAGGATACTGGAAGCGTACATCGCCAGGTTCGCCATAGTAGGGGAAATTGATGACATGCGTCGGCGAATCATCAAACTGAATGAAGGCGATCTGAGTGCCCGATGGATTGAACCAGGTTGCCACATTGGAGCTGAACACCTCCTCCTCATAGACCCAATCCGGAATGCCGTGCAAAAAGATGCCATCCTCATTGGTTGTGATGGCAATTTCACGCTCCAGAGCACCCTTCTTATAGTAGAGATTACGCTCAAAGTTGATGATCAGCGCATTTCCCACCGGAGACCATTGCACCATGCTGAGAAAAACCGGCTCATTCTGTATGGTGAGTGAGGAAATATTGCCCGAGCTGATGTTATAGATATCGTATTGAGCCAAGAAACTGTAGCGGAAGTTCTTCTTGTAGTTCTTGGCCAGCAGCAGGAATTGTCCATCAGCGGATTTCTCATAGAGCACGTATTGCGCTGCATTGGTCATCAGTTTTGTGACCGTTAGCGTCTTAGTATCCAACTCGACAATGTCCTATACACAGTAAATATTCAATATATGTTCTTAATAGTAATATCTAATTAAACCCACCGAAAGCTCTTTGTATATCACTGAATTGCCATTGCTCCAGCTGCCATTGAAGCGCTTCGCATATAATTGACCAGTGAGCACATCCTCTAGATTAATGCCCTTATCCCCAGTATTGTCAGCAGGCTTGTCATCATCTCCAGAGCCCACAATGAACACGATCATAGTAGCCACCAGGGCTACGGCTACGATGGCAGCAACAATGCTCAAAATGATCCGCACGCGGCGTTTCTTCTCCTTGGAATACACCAGGTTCTGTGAAGGAAATTTGGGAATTAGTAAGGTTTTATTTGAGAGCATTCGCTTAACTTAAAAAGAACATTTATTAAAATAGTTTCCCTTTTTAGCAGGTTTATTTACCACTCAAATTTATTAATTGCAAGTTTGTCTTGAATAATAATAATAATTGGAGCTAATCCAAGTATAGTAAACAACAATTAACTATACTCTTAGGTAGGTATGTATACACTTAAGGGAAATTATATATTATGAAAAGTCAAAAAGTTTATAACAATTTGCATATCACATTTTAAGTAAATACGTTATGAATATTCCAAGAAAAAGATATAAAAATTAATTTTTTGGGTTAGAAAAGGCTAGCACGGTGTTTTAACTTTTCTAGGTATTCTATACTAAATTATTTATTTATTATTGTTTGGAAGTAGGTTAGAATAAAAACTCTTAAGTACAAAACCAGAGCAACGAAGAACATCAGACTTGTTTTTTATATATTTTGGTCTATCCGTTTCGGGTTATATTGTTTTTGTTATTTGAATTAGATTTCCATAGGAAAATAGATAAAACAACATAATTTTAATAAGTGGAAATCAATCTTGCTTCATTATTGATTTAAAAATATTTTCTTGCAAAGCAAATGCTGCTATTAAAAGACTTTCGCAATTTTCGTTGTGAAGACAAAGATGACTTTTCATTTTGCTTGAAAGAGGCAAGTCGTTAAAGCTTGCAAAACTAGTTGTGCTATTAAAATTTCATAAATCATATTTTAAAATTTGTTCAAATATTCCAATTTTTGCTTGGCACTTTTTATGCTTTAAGCTGTATATCTTTTTGGTAATTAAAATTTATTATGTAGTCCATAGTATCCGCCAATTTTAGTAACCACAAAAGACCGAACAATTTCTTCTAACAAGTTTCCAAGCTTGTCTGTATTATACAAGTCTTTTTCTCATAAAAACTGCAACACTTGCAAAAAATTGCCTAACAATATTTGAGGAATATTCCTAAAATATATATAGAAAGTAATTATAGTTGGGAAACCGCATTTTTGTCCGCCACCGCCTCAAAATGGTTATTTGGTCAACTCTTCCTGTTTGTCGTACGCCACTATTTATGGCCAACAGCAATTTGTGGCTCAATATTTGAAATGAAAAAAAAATGCGACTTGCTGTTTTGTTGATGGTTATGCACCTTCTAAACCTGACCAAAATAAACGTGTGGTAAACAAATTCCCAGTTTGCAACGAGTGTTCATCAATCCCAAGCACGTTCCGTAGCGTCGCAGTAAGCGAAGAAATAGAAATATTTATTGGAATTGGAAGCGTCGTTGCGCATGCCCAATAACTTTTTCTTTTTGTTTTTTTTTGCACTGTCTACTTATGGACGGGATGGGAAGGGAAGGGGAGGGGAGACAGAAAGTGAGCCCAAAATCAAAAAGACAAGACGCTAACTGAAAATGAAAGTAGTTTTCTATACGTATGAGAGATACACGACACGGACTGAAGTTGTCTTGAAACTGGTTTTACGATGTTGGGTGATGATGCACAGCCGCGGGGAATTTGGAGAAGGGGGTGTGGAGACAAGGGAAACCGACAATTGGGGCATGACGTAAGCACATTAAACATTTACCAGGTAGCAAAAACGCTAAGAAATTGCTCTTTATGTAAGTATTTTTTATTGGTTATTTCTTGTTTTGTTTTTTTCAGTTGTGATTTTTCACATGATTGCATTGCGCCACTCTCTCAATTACAAATTATTTAATAGAGCTGTCGATACTCGTTTATTTCGCATAATACTCACAACAAAAAACATTATTTCTTTATATTTTTTGTGTCAATAGGTTTTTAGTTGTGAGGCAAAAAATCAGAGACAACATGACAATTGTTGACAATTGTGCGTTGGAGTTTTTTTGTTTTGTTCAAGCTTCAAGGTTAGACGACTTTTATAATGAGATTTCAGTCGAGTCTCAGCAATTTTTTATTATACACTTGCTGTGGGTATTTTTTGTGGTTTAGCTCAAAGTGTGGCGGATGCCATAATACATTATTGATCACGTAACGAATTCGCATGATTGGCGGAATGGAAATTTCTATGAAAACTATTTTTGGCACCAGTCTTTAAAAAAGTTGATATGTTTGGTATAAATTGGGATATTGAAAGTCTGGAGTCAATGTGGATTACCTTAAGATAAACACAGTTACTTAGTCAGAAGCAAATTTTTTTTTTTAATAATTTTGTATCACACATATTTTGATATGATATTCTTTATTGTTTTATTTATTTTATATATATTTTTAACAACTTTAATAACTTTTTTTAAGACTGTTTAAGCCACAAATTGAAGGTGTGAATTCTCAGACTCACTAACAAGAAATTTAGCTACTTCTTTGCATTAGAGTCTTTGAATTTTTCTCCATAAAGAAACGAAGTTTTCTTAAATATCTCAAAAAAGTCACATTTTATATTTGAAGTATTTAAATTTTTCATTTTATTAAATAGTTTTATGTGCTAAGTGGGGATTGGAACCCATCAACAAAAAAGTTTAAGGTATGAATTCCCTGGATCACTTAGAACTAATAAAAAATGTCCTTGCTAATACAGAAGAAAAACTGTCTAAATAACTGTTTAAAGGTCATATTTTATATTTGAAATTTTAAAGTTTCAATTTTATTAAAATATTTTATAAGTTTCCCCTAAATTTCTCGACAACTAAAATATGTGGGAGTTATAAACTTTCAACCAACAAGTTTAAGGTGTGAATTCCCTGAATTCGCTTTGAATAAATAAAATATCTACCTGCTGCCTGCTGTATTAGAGTCTTTAAATCTCTCGCCCCGCCCATTAAAAATTCGCTCTTAAGCTCATTGTCGTTATTGAGATAATGCCCTTGGCTGGGGAATTCTTGGCTGAGAATTCTCTAAGCACGTAGAACGTATTTCACACCTCAGGCAACCGGTTAAGATCCATTCCAATTGCAATTTGCATTAAAGCCAACAAGTTTGTTCCACTTGGTGTCAACTTTGACCTTAACCCGCCAGCGATTGCATGGCTTTTGGCCAAGAGTACGCACATATTTGCCATTAAAATATGCAGAATGAAATCGAAAACAAGACTTCTCGCATACACACACATACACACACACACATTAACACTAACAAACGGGTAAGTCCACGCCCACGCCTTCGCCACGTGTGTTCGAGGGTCTCCAATGATTTGTGGCTGTGGCAAAGCTGAAATATATGGCACCTTGGTGGCAACTTGCGACTGGCTACAAGTACAAAGACATGTTAGTTACAACTTGTACGATTTTATGGCTAGCACAGACATAAAATATGTTCCCTCTGGTGTCCCTCTGCTGCGTATCGCAATGATTTCATTCTCCTTTTGTTTCCCTGTTTTTCTTCTTCTGTGTTTTTATTTGGGTTTTTAGTGGGGTTTTGGGGTCAGCGCAGCATTTCATAAATGCAGATCAAATTGAAATGGTTTGCTCTCGTTTAGTTACTATTCTGATACACTAACTGTGTAATTGTAAATGGGGTATTTCAAGTAATTGGTTGAGTTTGAATTTATGAACTTGTAAGTATTTATATTCATAGAAGAATATTTCAAATTTACACAATTATTCAATGTATGACAATTTTAAAGAGAATTGTCAATTAACTAGACTCTTTGTAGATAGAGCATATTTATAACAAACATTAATTTATTATAAATTTTTATATTTAATAGTCTAGAATTAAGATACAAAGTTTAGATAATTAATTTTAGAATATGCATTTATTTATAAAATTATTTTTCAATAATCTTTAGACCCTTCACTTCTAAAAGAAGGAAAAAACGTGTATTAATTCTAATGATAATTATTCTTCACTAAAATTTATTTTCAAAATGTTTGTTGTATGGAATTTTGGTTGTAAAATAATTTATTTATTATTTGTAAGCTTTTAGCTATCACTTTTAAAGGAGGGAAAAAGTTCTATTCATTTTAAATCATTTTATCCTTTATTAGAATATATTTTTAAAAATAATATACATTGTTTATTCATATTTAACACTTTTATTAATATTTGTAATATTTTTAAAAGGAATTCTAATATAATTATTTATTTAGGATTTATAATTGTAGCTTCGAATGAAATTCAATTGTACACTAATATAGTCGCTCTAGTTGGTTTATTATTATACTTCCATTATAGAGTATCAAACAAGTCGACTTGGCAAGCATTCAGTTCACTTCAATTGTTTTTGATGGTGCACAAATTGAAAAATCGCCCGGCTAGCTTCCTATGCGGCTTGCCAATGCATGACTTTTGTTTGGTCTGGGATTGTTTGGGGATTTGTGCACAATATGGCGCAATTAGTGGCGCCAGAGAAGCCCCGAAACGAATTCATTAAATAAATATGAAACCGAATGCTTTTAGGAGCATTCAAATCCCCAAGGCACCGCTGGAGGAGCACAGGGGGAAGACTAAAGCTAAAGAAGTGATTGGAAGGGGGTAATTCCAATTGAAATCGACTCGAAACTCGATGGGAATCAGCTTGAAGCTGTGCTTTTTGCTTTTGTTTCTTATCCTGCTTCAGATTCAGCTTCAGCTTCTGCTTGTTGTGCACTTGAACTTCCGGCAATTAGTTGGGTGAGGAGGCAAAACAAGTTGAATGAAATTTATATATCCATGTTGCACCACATGTCGTATACTTGTTTAGTGTTTTGCTACCACTGAAATTGTTGCTGCTCTCCCTCTCCCTCTCGCTCCACTCATGATTGTTTGGTTGGGGTCTTTAGCCTCCTCTAGATGTCCTGCCACTGCTAAAAAATGAATGAGCCTCGTCGTCTGCCTTCTCTGGTTTCGAGTTATTTTATTTTTTTTGTTTTTGTACGGGTTTGGGGTTGGTGAATGGCTTCTCCTTGGGGCGCTCTTGGCCTGTCATTTGTCGTTTAGTTTTTCATTAAACTGGCAAAGTTAATTAGTTGTTGTCCTGGGCGTGCCGCTTTTTGTGTCCTTGGGCGCTTTTTGTTGTCCTTTTGCTTGTTTTTGTTCTTGTTGTTGGCTTTTTTAATACAATTACACTAATTGTGAACACATTTTCGTATAAGCGAATTAGACAAATTATCCCCATAAATTGTGTGCTTACATTATGTGGTTTAACAACGTTTTGGGGAAGAGTTGAAACACTTCTTAGGGGATTAGTTTGCTAAAGCGAAATCACTGAACTGTTGAAATATTATTACACTATCACTTAAAAAATATCTTTTTACATTCTTTTTTTTGCTCTTTTCCAACTTTTTCAACAGTGTCTTTTCTGTGACTTTTTGCTGGTTGGAAAGATGCTCTTCCGTTGACTTGAAATAAACTTTAGCTGCGAAACTTTTTTAGCTTTGTATTCGCAAAATCTTTCATAACATCGGAAGCCTTTGAATTCGCACAACTTGATTAAGAGTTAATTTCATTTTGAATAAGTTTGCGCAGATATTTTTGGCAGAAAGTTTAAGCAGAAAATTTGTATCACTTAAATTATTATGAAACATATATTTCATTTAGTATTTTTGAGCTCAATAAATCTTAAAAAAAAACGCGCTGACATTGAATACAAATGACTTACTTTGTTGGTTATTTAACTTTTACTCTTTCTGCATTTTGAACTCGCTATCAGATCTTCATAAATATAATCTACAAATACCATAAACAAGTGAACTTTAAGCTCTCACCAAATCGTTGAAAAAATTCAACTTGTTTATTTATTTATGCCTTTATTTGATTTGGAATAAATTGTCTTTGGAATTGTGGTTAGAAGTGGCTTGAATAATCACACAAACATGAACTAGAGCTCAAGCTCTCAGCACACATAAGAGAAAACTCGTTTATCTAATACTGCATATATGATTGCATGCGCATATTTATCTTGAAACTAATCTAGTTTAAATAAATGTTTCTTGCTTGCTTCGCTCCTATGCTTTTATTGGCTCTTTTTCTTTCATTCACGATTATTAATGTTGTGTTGCCAGTTTTAATTCTATAAATAGAGATTTATTTGTTTAAGAGAAATGGAACTAATCATTGTTTCTTTTGTAATTGTATCTTGTGTCGTTTTATCTACATTGGAAATAATTATTTACATTGTGGTTATAATAAACACAATATTTTTTAAATCGTGTATATTTATTTTATAATTTATTATTTTATTTATTTCTTTAAATTATATTTCATATATTACTTTCTGCGCCGGATTTCTTACTTTATATTTCTCATTAAGCTTATGAAATACTTTTTATTTTTCTTTTTGGATTTTCCCTAGAAGTAAATTTGATTGCATTCTAATTATGTCAAATTTATTCTCATCGAAATTGTTTTAAAAATAGTTTTATTGTAAAATTATTAAAAAAAATTGTTTTTTCTTTTCCTCTTATTATTTTAGATTTTTTTTCCAATTATAATAACTCCGTTTTATTTTAGTTCACTTTCAATTCTTTCTTGAATTAGCTTAAATTTGTTCATATTCTATTTTCATTCATGATTTTTTGCCGCATTTTCATAGCGGTATTTGTTTTTGCTAATGAGAATAATTTCATTTTAGTTCATTTCCGTTAATTCTTTTTCGCCATTTAAATGATTATTTTTGTTTAATTTTGCATAATTGTTTATGAATTATTATTTTGGTTATATGTATTCCACATTTTCTAATGAAAATTAAACGCATTTCATTACCATTTAAATTGCATATTTTGCCCGCAGTTTAAATAACATTTAACCAATTATTTTCGCTGTTATCTGTGCACACTTGTTGCATGCCACACTCATTCACACACACAAGTTCATGCCACCCATCAGTGGGAATTGTCATTAGGAACCGCGTCGGATAGCGTTGTCCAGCTGCATTGAGTTCGCTTGACAGGTCATCAGCAGGAGCAATTAGTGGCTCATTAGCATTTAGGAGGAGCCAAAGGAGGAGAAGTAAGTGCCACACTTGCCACTTGCCACTTGGGGGAAAATCAATTTTAATTGAAGAGCAACAATCTGTCTAAACAGTGTTTGGCAGTCACTTCGAGTCGAGTCGAGTCGTGTTGAGTGTCAGTCTGTTAGTGTGTCAGTGGCTTACCTTAAACCGTGTGATGCCACCGCCACCGCCAAAGCCACCGGCGCTGTGCAAATCGTCATCGTCGAGGCTGCTGCCACCGACGCCGCCCAGCATGGATTCGTGCAACTTGGCACTGTGGCGCCTCAGCTGATAGCTGCCGGTTAAGTTGGCGTGGCTGTTGCTGTGACTGTGGCTGTTGCTGTTGCCAGTGGCAGCCTTATAGTAATACGGCGGGTGCTGGTGACGATGATGCGCGTGTGCGAGTGCGGAGGCGGATGTTGTTGCCGCTGTTGTTGGCGTTGCAGCCGCATCCTCATAGTCATAGTCCAGCAACTCGATGGGATGCTCGCATTTGCAGCGGTGCGGCGGTGTGCGATGCGGTGTCGTCAATGTTGCAGCTGGATGTGAATGGGTATGTGCTTGCTGCTGTTGCTGTTGATGCTGATGTTGCTGTTGCTGTTGGTGATGGTGGTGCCTGCTTTTGTTGCCATTGTGGTGACTATGACTGTTACCGCCACCGCCTCCGCTGCCATGTGGTGGATGAGGTGGCGGCGGAATGTCTGCGGGTGTTATATAGATTTTGCCCTGCTGCTTGCTCGGCCAGTGGAACTCATCAAATTCGCTTGAACTGTTCACTAGTTGTTGTTGCTGCTGTTCCCACTGCAGCTGTCGAAGTTGCTGTTGCTGCTGTTGTTGCTGTTGCTGCTGCTGCTGTTGTGGTATGTGTCGCATGCAACTCTGTTGTTGCTGCTGCTGCTGTTGTGGCTGCTGCTTGTGGTTGTGGTAGCGATAATATTGATGAAACGCTGTGGTCCCACTGGCGGGCAGATACTGCGCATCGATGTGGCAGGAGAAGGAAGAAGAGCGTGCGAGAGAGTGGCCATAAAAAGAATTGTTTGTTGACAGCATGTGCGCCTGTTAAATCTTTGTTAAAGTGTTCGTTTTTGTTTCCTGTATGTGTGAGTTTTGCTAGGATATGCGTGTGTGTGTGTGTGTGTGTTTGCGTGTCTTTTGAGGATAAAACGTAAAAACGAACGCAACACAAATTCACAAGCAACAAGCATACGAAACTCGGCAAGCTACAAACTTAAAATCGAGTGCATTAAAATAACGCTACTTAACTGGATTTATAGTGTGATCATTGCTATCAATAAATTGTTTATTCGGCGTGTGGAATCAATAAACGAAACGAGGGAAAAGCATTTTTCATTTTATTGTTCGTGCATTTCAATAAATAAATTTTTATTTTGTGTAAATAAAAAATACACATTTCTTTGTTTTTTTAAGAGGATTTCATATATTTATTAGATTAATTTCATTTTATATACTTAAAAAAATAAAAATAATAATTTCTAAGTCGATTGTATGATATACTTAATAGAAATATTCTTAGTAAATACAATATGAAAGCAATTTATTAAATAATATTTTTCAAGGCAATTAATAACAGGCAGAAGGAATCATCTTCGATCTCATAAAGTTGACGCATTATTGATCAACGTAAACACCCGTCTGTTCGTCTGCCCATTTTATTTATATATGTATACCATAACAACTTTATTCTTTAAGACGCCTGCAAATTTTGTTGCGATTAGATAAAACTTTTGGAAGGTATTGGGAAATAATTTCGTATTGCAAAAAAGGGATAGTTGACAATTTTGGTATATTTTGTGCTCTCTGGTATACTTTATAATTGCTCTATATCGATATACCAAATATAACCCTTCGATATATTTTAGTATTTTTGGGTATGCAAATTTGATATGGGGTATGTATGATACATGTTCCATAGCGATATACCAAATATATCATTCAGTATATTTTATTATTTAATTGAGTATATTTATTTCCTATACTCGATTGAAACAAAACTAAATGAATTTTATTTGCTTGAGGTAGCATACCAAAATTCATAGTTAAAGTTTGCTATGGCCATAATTGATAAAGTGCCGTAGTAAAGCAGGTTACAACAGCGGTTTTGAATAGCAGCAAATTCTCAGCTGGTTCAGTGTGCATACAAAACCCCAAAAAACTAAGTTATGAAATGCAATTTCCACATGGCCAAATAAAGGAAACAAAACGCAAACAACTCTGGTAGAAAGCAAAGTCATAACCAAGTCACAACCAAAGCCAAGTGAGATTTGAGCCAAAAATGCATTAGCTCGATTTGGTGGCCAGCTCACCGCAATTATTTAATTACACTGTGGACGCTGATATTCCCCACCGAATACACTTTGCTCTCCTCTCCATTCTGCTCTCCTTTCTCTGCTTGCCACGAACTTAATCAAAGAGCCAGCGCCAAAAACGTGGCAAGTCAAGCACAACACAAAAGAGCGACGAAACTTTTGTTGCAAGTTGCAAGCAAAGGGCGAACAGCAAAACCTCAAAAAGGACGACGACGGCAATGGCGACGACGTCGTCAGCAGTGGCCCAATGTCACCCACACTGAGAAAGAGATAGAGTCAGATAGAGTGAGAGAGAGAGAGAGAGAGTCTCACATGCTGGCTGGGCAACCTACAAAGCTAAAGAGCTACAAAGCTCAGAGACCTCGGACCGATACGTATCGCTAATGATGATCAAATAACGGGTCTATTCCATATAGCAACAGCAACAGCAACAGCAACAAAAGGACCCACAAAAATCGTTAGCCCAGTTGGCAGCACACCAGCAAACCAGGGCTGGCCTCTTGTACTCGTAACTGTAACTGTGTCATGTGCAGCAGCAGCAGCAGCAGCAGCATCCTCGGCGTCGTAATGAGCAAAGCTTTTACTTTCTCCTCGCCAAAGAGTCAAGAGAAGAGGGAAGCGGGGAAAGCGAGCTCCTTCCACTTTTGGCACTCGTTTAGTGCTCGACTCGAGTACAAATGATATGTAAATAACCAAACAATTTGCCATGAACTGAATACAGTTGGTCCTTATTTGATTAGTGCTTGATCAATGCGTCAAAAACGTTTAATGAGAGGCAAACTCTTGACGATGACGATGATGATGGCAAAAGTTGAACGCAACATAATTTATTAATTTGCAATTTCACCTTTTTTGTGGCATTCTTAATTGGCTAAGCCAGCTTATGGCTTACCAACAAAAATACGAAATAAAATTACAACAATGTCAGCGAAATGTTTTGAGGGCTAATAAATATGCACACGCAGCATGGCCCCAAAAAGTATGCAACGCTTTTTTCATTCTCTCTCGCCTGCAGTTATTTCGCTGCCTTCATTTCTCTTCCGTGGCCACAGCCATTTCTGTTTTTTTTTTGCTTATGCATAACCAACGAAACACAAATTCAAATGCGCCAACATAATAAATAATATTTTAAAACACACATGCCAAAATCACACGTGCCAATTCTATGTGTGTGTGTGCGTATGAGTGTGCGCCTAAAACTAGGCAATGAAAACACGCCCAAAAACTACAATGCATAAATATTTCCATGTTTTAAGGCTTGTCGCAAACATACGCACACATACACACAATCAGCCATAAATTATGCGTGGCAAATGTTTCAAAATTAAAATACAGCCGACCAAAAAAAAAAACAACGCAAACTCAATTTGAGGGATTTCTACCTGGCCAAAACTGAAAATCATAGCCAAATATCATGCCAGAGGGGAAAACGGAAGAAAAAGTTTCAGTAAATGTTTGAGGCTTAACTAATATAGAGGGCAAAAATTCATGCGCCAAATTTAGCATAAATTGAAATAATGTAGGGTACTTTGTCAAGTGTTTTTTAAATTTTCGGTGTTGCAAATGGGATGTGCTGAATTGCGTTTTCGCTTGCAATTCGCAAAGTGTGATAAGTTGAGATTATGGAATTCGTTACAGCAAATCTCAGTTCGTAAATAAAAATGTTATTTATTTCGCTTTCCCTTTATTGTAAAGTAAAGTATTTCACTTCTGTCCATTCATACATATTGTGAATACAAATGAACATTGAAACACTCAACTACAAATTCCATATTCTCAAACAACTTAAAATCTTCGTTGTGTATTTATACATACCTGATCGCTTTGTGCTGTTTCAGTGACAGAAACATCATTGCCAGACATTTTATATGCGTTTTGTGGTTTTTAATTGTGTACTTTACAATTGTAACTGCATTGAAAAAACAAACATTTGTAAATTAAAAATCAAACGATTTTATTTCATTAGGGGTTTTCTAATTTTCTTTTGTTTTTGGCATTTCGAGTTATTTATGGGCTTTGATTCTTTTGTATTTCGTTTAAGTTTTTATTCACTGATATTTATTTAAATTTGATTTATCACACATTCTTTCAGTCAGCTTTTATTTGCATTTCAGTTTGTTAGTTTTCACTACAAATATTTGGAATTCTTTTTTATAAATGTTTTTATGATGCGAATTTGAATGTGAATTTGTTTTAACACCAGCTGGTGCAGGGATTTATGTGGATTTTGGTTTGAGTTGAATTGAGTACGATTTAGTTCAGTTGAGTTGAGTGTCTGTTTTCAAGTGCACTTTTCACAGCAAGCAAGTCGGCAAACATATTGTATTGTGCATTTATTATTGTTTTTATTTGAAGTACGTGTATTTTGGTTTTAGTTCATTCGAATGGAGTTTTGTTATTTGCCTTGATATGTTTTATATGTGTATTTTATTATTTGTCTTTTACGTTGCGTTTAGCCTAATCCTTGTCCACACAAGCGAAACCGTTCAGATCTCCGAGCTTACCCTCAACAAACACACACGCTTACGTCTCTGCTATCGCACATTTGTGCTATCTCATTTTGTGCAGTCGAGACACGAGGAATTGCCTTGGCGCTTGTCATTTAATGCAAATTAAGCAATTTAAACAACAAATAAACAAATGCGTAGAAAACAAATTTGCGGTTAAATGTGGGAGGACTAAACTAAGCCGAAGACGTAGCCAAGGATAACCCAACACACATACAACACACAGTAGATATACACACGAGTGCGTTTTGGCTTGCTGTTTGTTTGGTTCGTCGCATTGCACATAACTCGTTACTCATACGACGCGTTGTACAGCACAGCAAATGTTACCGCTACAAACGTGTTTCGTGTGTGTCTTGGCCCTTCTGCCCGCCTGCGGTTTTCAATTGTCAGCGGCAAGCGACTGCGGTAGACAATAGTCCCAAGCTCTGGGCGGGTAACCAGGCCCCAAAGTAAAAATAAATAACAAATATAAAATACCAAAGAAATTGAAATTGCGTATACGTTGCCAAAGACAACTTCTCCCCTCATCCAAAAAAAAAAAAAAAAAAAGAAACACCAGAAATAAAAAACAACAACTGTGAAGACACAAACAGAGAGCACACACATTTAAGTCTTACACAAACAGACAAAAGTAGGTAAGAATTGCGTTGCGGAACAAGATAAAAGAGAGTAAATCGTTGCCCCAAATAAGAATGAAACCGAAGAAGAAAAAAAAAATGTGATAAATGTGCCGTGCCCTTTGTGCTAATGTGTTTGAAAATATGTGACAACGCTGATGCCGAAGCCGGGGGGATGGGTAATGGTTATTTAAAATACTGCGAAAGAGCAAAACAATGTACCTTTGGCTGAGGGAATCATAGTTATTATTATAATGAGATGCCTTCTATTGAATATTTGGTTACGACTGGTTCGACTGTTCAATTACATTAACATTTGTAAATGGCAACGAACATGGAATGCACACAAAGAGTCTAGAAATGATTGCTAGATGATGAAACAACAAACTGAAGTTCTAAAATCATATTAAAGCTTTATTTTTATGAAAAAGCGTCAGTTACCATTGCATCTCTCCTTTTCATTTTCAAATATCAAAAAACATTGAATTTAAATTCATAAATACATCAGCAACTTTAATGTAGACAAAAAACGACAAGCTGAAGCTTTAAAAACACATTAAAGCGTTACTTTAATTGAAGAAGCATCAGCTAAATTGTAAAATTTAACATTACATTGCTGCTTTCATTTGCAAATGGCAAAGAACATTCAATGCACTCAAAGCTTTGACAAATTAAAGTTTGAAGTCTAGAAATAATTGTTAGATGATGAAAAAACAAACTGAAGCCTTAAAAGCATATTAAAGCTTTACTTTAATTAAAGGATCATTAGCTGAAATTTAAACTTGAAGATTGCATATAGTATCTCTCTTTTCATTGACTCTAAGCTTTAGTACCATTTGAAATATCACTTTTAAAGCAGCTGAAATCGTATTTCCTACACCCAACCCTTTACATTTAATGTAAAGCTTACAATTTAGTATTTAATTAAATTTCCAAGCATTATATCATTTGCTGAATACTCAAGTTATTTACATTTAAATGCCAAATTCCTGCCTATGTTTGGTTAAAATTTCAAACTTGTAATGACCGACTATCAATCAAGAGCTCATAAAATTGACCAGACACGAAGACGACGGCGTAGACCATTAGGCCCAAGCACAGAGGCCATCTTGAGGCTTGAAAAATAACCAAGATACTTTACTTTGCGGTGCGGTTTTCTTAGCTGGCTATTTCATCTTGTGTCGTATTGTGTCTATGAGGCCCAGCTGTTATTTGCCAGAAATTCATTAAATATTAATGAGTCTGAGAGCGACGGGCGATTTGTCGTTTTGCGAAAGAGGAAAATTTTAAATTTGCAGCTGACAAATCGCTTTCGGTACAGTCAGTCTGACAACAACAAAAGTTGCATAATACATCAACAAATACGAAGACTGTTAATTCTGAGTTTACTATTTGATGTTTCCACTTGAAATCGCAACATATTTACAAATACCGCGTTGGAAAAGCTAGAAGAAAATCTTCAATATCGGTTTCCATAGAGATGGAAAGCTTCAAAGATTACTATCGAGTAATTTTCCTCTTTCTAGGATTTACGAGACTTAATTGTTGAATATAAAGTTACCAATTGTTGATAGTTGCAGCATTTTTAATAATTTCTCGTCGACAGCTTCAAGTATCGATAATTTCATAAAGTAATTTACAATTATCGATTACACTTTTGACGCAAGACTGTAACTTACTGTCTGTAAGTTTCCCTGCAGTAATAAACAAAAACGGTAATATGAAAATTAAAGTATTGTATATACAAATTTAAGTCAAGTTTTTGGATATTTCATTTCTTCATCAATATTTTGACAAGATTTATAGCGTGAGCAACCATAGCTCCACAAGTCAAGCGCCAGGTAAGCTTAGATTCATATTATCGAATCATTTAGTTGACAGCGTAGCAAATACAATCGGCCTATTAATTTTTATTCTACACAGTTTGTGAAAAAAGTTCAGAGCAAATCAAATAACTATACGCGAACAATGTCTGACGATACTTGCTCGAGTAATGATGAGGAGAGTCTGACAAGCATGACCTATGAAGTGGATGCAACGCTCCGAAGACTATTAAGAGCTGAGCTTGATGAAAGGGAAGAGGAGCGTGAAGACGATGTTTCCGACTTTCGTGACTCGAACACATCATCCTGGATTGACGTGGAGGAGAACGATTCGGAAGAATCCGTTGAGACCGAGCCTATGACCACACAAGCAAACGACTCGGGTTTGGATCTACGACCAGTGCAGGCCTCCATCGATCTGAGAATTCGTCTACCCGCCAACTGGCGTGAGTATTATTCGCGTTTACGGACTTATCGACAGAGATTACAATCGCGTCATGGCAGAACGTCGAGAGCAATGGACGCTGGTCGTCTGCGCGGTGGACAGCCTGATAGAGGACATCCCGTTCCTGCACTGATTGATCCTCAATATGGGTTAATTTATATCGCCAGCGAATCGGAATCCGAAGAAGAAGAGATACTGAGAACGTGGCCAATGGTGCCACGTCGTGGCAACAGCGTCAGCGATCTCAGTGAATGTAGCAGCGATGATGAGCAGCAAAAAAATGCAGAGCAAAGCATTTAGTGAGAACTCGTCAAAAATATTGATGTCAAGTGTAACTACTTCCAAAGATATAGTGATAAAATAGGCACGAATAAATATTAGCATAAATAGAATGGTGAGATGGGCATTTTATATTTTTGTTTGAATAGCTTCGGAGTAAATAAATTTAACTTTGCTTATCGAATGTTTTTGGAGATGCCAAGGTTACTAGGTGAATTAATCGAAATCAAAAGCTGTATTGTAGTAATAATAATCTATTGAAATTGCAATACATCGTAATCGATTTCTACTCAAAGTTCACATAAAACAAGTTGGCAGCACTTTTATTTTATTGCAATTGCGGTTTTTGCACGTGCTAGGAAAATGTCCGACGACGATTCATGTGCTGAAGAAGTGGAAACTATTCTGCGCAACCGAATGTACTGTATCTCTGTGATTCGAGATGAATCGTCATCACCATCATCGACCAACTGCAGCTATTCATCAACCTCGGAATCGGATCTCGACATTAAAGAGGAGTACCAATTGGTTGACAGCCCTGCACGCACACAAACTGTGTCGAATCTGTCTCAATTCGACGACATGCGAGAGGTTTCCCTGGAATACGATGCAAACTATTTGGCAACACCAGGCTTAATCAGGGCACGTCGTACCTCATGGCCTTCGGAGTCGTCCATGTGGCACGTGACTGACACCCCGAGGTGTGGCAAAGTACTTCCTGGGTGGCAATACGGAAGAAAACGTATTTGGTTAATCGTTTTGTTTGTAATTATCTTAGTGCTTAGCATGCCATTCGTGATACGTGAACTTATACTTAACATATCAAAACTAAAACTTCTGATAATTATTTCATTTATTTTGATTTTCTAAGAACTCTGTACATCTTTTGATTATAATTGAAAGTTTTGAAAATCTTTTTTTGTTAACAATAAATCTTTTACTTGTCTTTTCTTTTGATAGTCCAACACATTTTTTTCCATTTTTAATTTTTTTAAATCTAACAAGAGTTGCTGTAACATTTTTTAATATTACTTATTCTTCTTTGAATGAATAATTGTAGATACAAATTTATGGCAGACACCAACAGATGACTATATTTGGTCCTCAGTGTGTCATTTGCTGGCACCTTCTACAATTTCTTAATAACTTGATGCACAATTTTAGGCAATTTGCTTGCTGGCTTAAAATAAGTTGGCTTAAATAATTGCAATCGAAAAATTGCAGTCAGGATGGAGGCTAACAAACAATGGGCTCGGCAACCGAGTGGAGAGGAAAGGGAAGTGTCTGAGGTGGCGGCTGTAGAGACTATAAATTTGCTGGGCCATGGACCAATGTCTGGCACTTGGTTGGCGCTGGGAAATTTATATGCCAGCTGCCTGTCGTAGCGCATATTCCGCCGCCTACACACAGCACTCTCACACACACACACAGTCAGTTCTTTGTTATGCAAGTTAATCCTTTTTATAGCTATTGTTCAGCGCATCAAAGCTGCAGCATTGGCGGAGGCTCCACAAACCCGTTAGGATGGATACACGGACGCCCAGCGCATTTGTTTCAATGGCCAAAGACCGCAACACAGCAGGGGCAGATGGTATAGGAGGACTACGAGGAGGGCAGGGGCAAGTGGAGAAGCGTCAGCTGGAGGCCAGGCAAAGCTATAGCACATGTCACTGCATTTTTCAGCGACTCCGAGAGCGAGAGACAAGAGACGGGCGACGGGAGACAACCAACATATTAGCTGCCACACGCATAGATTTGGGGAAGCGGGCAGGCGTTGCGGGGCAGGCAACAGGCAAGCAGCAGGGCATCAGGCATCTGCGGCACGTGGGGCAAGCGAAAAAGGGACTCCTGGCTTGATGTATGTGTATGTGCATCTACTTGATAGCACTGGCAAAATCTGGTGCATGTTGTTGCGGAGGCGTTGGCGTTGGCATTGGCGTCGGCGGCTGTCGGTGCTGAAAGTGTTTGTGTGGCATGCCGCAAATTCATTATTATTTCTCCCTCGCTTCCTTGCTCCCCCGTCCACTCAACGCCCACTCAAGCAGCTGCAGTAGCTGTATAAACACTCAACATATGAAGTGGATAAGCAGAAAGCATAAGAATTCCACTGTCTTTCTCTCGTTCTTGCTGCACTTCTTCGCTGTCTTGCAGCTGGGAAAAAAAGTGTGCTTAAGGCGTATCAAGAGTTTCAACCCAAGTTCAGTGCGCGGAGTTAAAGTGTTTTGCGCGAGGTGGCAACGCCACAACAACAGCAAAGTGAGGTTATGAAGAGCTTTCTTTATTAAACCCGAGCCAGATGCTGTTCAGAAGTGCGGAACGCATTTGAGGTGGCGTTGGTACAATAAAGATATGCTTGAACAGCACAAACTCTGACTCATATCTGTTTGTTTTTATGAAAATTACTCGCTCAGCTTGTAAGTTACAACTTTGAAACTTGAAAAAGATTCATAATTTTAATGAAGATGTGTTTAAATAGTAACCGACTATTTTATTAAAGAGTTCTTAATCTAATAATCGTAAAAGAATTTGTATATTACTTTTTTATTCCCATTGCTCGTCTCAACTTCATCAACTTCTGTGTTAAATATTCCACTGAGAAATGAAGTTAAATTTGAGTAAAATTTCAATTCCTTGATCTTTCGATCTCTCGTGCATTTACACTGCAGTTTATTCTCAAATTATTTCATTGAGCTCTCGTCCGGGACGTGCACTGGCAGCACCCGCATTTAACCTCTGACCTCTGGTACGTAATATCCGAGACATGACTGAAAGCCATAGCACCCAAGGAGCCGAGGCATGAGGAGCGAGGTCGGAGCATTTCAGTCAACTACAACTGCTGCAATTTCTCATTTTAATAAAAATGCAAATGTCTCTGGCACAAAGTGAAGGAATGACGCTGCCTTCCATCCACATTTCGACCCTCAGGCGATAGCAACAACATCCGCATCCTCATTCTACTGTTTCTGTTCGCCCCCTTGCTTTGGTCCAGAGTTTTCCCTCTCTTGGCCAGCGCATTTTCCTTATATTAAACGTTAGTAAAACTTTTCGATTTTTCACCATGAAGGCTAAAAACAAAAAAAGGGAACAAAAGGCAACCAATAAAGGAAATAAGTTTCCAATAAGTCAAGAAAATGCCAACAGCATCGATGATGAATTCTTCGAGAATTGCCATCGAAATCATCAATGGACTCTCAGCTGTGAATACTTTGTTCAATTCCAATTGTTTACGTTGAATGCTTGCCTTATGCTTAATTATTCAATTGCACAGATGACAAGGGCAGACGGCGAAGGCATCATCATAAGGCAGCACAATGGTCCATACAACACAATAGGAAGCTGTCGACAATTATGATATGTGGGCAGAAAGATAATTATAAGTTAACAGCATCTTAAGCTTGAATTGAATATCAATTAATTTAACCAAATATGTGTGTTGTATAAGTAAGTGACATGGCTTTCGAAAATTCTGACAAAATAAATTATTAAATATCGTCATAGGAAGAATTGCACTTTTATTGTTGAGTATAAATAAGTTATTGATGTCTTGAAATGCACTTTTATTGTTCAGCAGAAATTATTTTATTACCAAAGCGTCAAAAACCTAAAGTTTATGACGTTTATTGTGAATTATGAGCAAGTTCTATATTGTTGCACTTATGATTATGGATATACCAATATATAGTTTTTATGTGCAGTACAATTTCGCAATTCAACACTATAACATTTATTAAAAATTGGATAATAACATATTAGGGAAGCGTAAAAGCAACTTTGGTGCAAAAGCGTTTATAATAAATAAATAGATAAAAATGGTGATTGTACTTATAGAAAACATTCACTCTCGCATACTTTACACAATTTTCTTTATTTCGGCTTAAGAGTCAAGATTGGTAAATACAAATACACAGAGTATATTTTCAATGAGTGTTTAAATTTCGCTATCATTCGATTTTCGTTCAATCTATTAAGAGGCTTAGAGCCTAGACGTCTTTGCAATGTTACTTTTTATCACCTGACTTTGACGGTTTTAGAATGGGTGGCGTAACGGTTTTGAGCAAAGACATGATTTTCGCAGGGGGTTTAGCTTCAGCGGGTTTAACACTAGGGCCGGGAAGTGCGGATTTTCGTTGGTCCGGCTTGCCGCAGAATTTTTGCAAAGTTGTCTGGACTTTTTCGGCATTGCTGCCCGCAAACTGCTCCAGCGTGACTTTATCTTTGATGATCACAAACGAGGGCATGCTATTGACATCGTATTGCTCCGCTAGTTCCTCGTTATCATCGACATCGATCTTGAGCACAAGCAGGCAGTCTTCATACTCGGTGGCCATCTGCTCCAGATGTGGTCCAATTATCGCACATGGACCACACCATGTCGCAAAGAATTCAACCAGAATATGCTTATTCCCAGCCTCTGCGATAGTCTTATCGAAATCGGCCTTTGAAGCGATTGTAATAACCTTCTTGGCTTTCTTATTATCACGGGCGCTGGACGCCATCTGTGTGTGTTAAATTTTTGATAGCCGAAATAAAATCGAAAAAGAAATTTTGGAAATCTGTTTTCAGTTACTGAGCATCTTAACTGACAAGTATAACAAGGTTTAAGACTCAGCACTTGAAACATTTTTTGATTAAATGCACATATTTAAGTTTTTAGCCGAAAAGACATTCCTTAGGTTCTAAAAGAATATAGCATTATTAATACAATTTTTATTTAGACGCTTAGGAATTGATTGTTCAACTAAATATAAATTTAAAGATTCATATTCAATTATAAATGGACTAAGCAATAAAATGATTTTTGTGATAAGTTGAGTAGCATACTTTTCAGCGCAATGAAGGATGCAATTGAGCTCAGCAACTGTATTGTTAAGAAAATAGCCAAGATAGCGATAGGAATGTATAAAACACAGATAAATAGAAAAAAACATACGTCTATCTTCGACTCTCTTTGTGAAGGAAAAAAACGGCAACTGCTAAACAAAGTTCTCTTTCAGCCGCTTGAATGCGCTTACACATGGTACACGCATTCAGCTTGATTGCATGGATTCATTGTTCGTGTGTGTGTGTATATGGAAGTGTGTGTGTACTTTGGTGTAGTTTGCTGTGCTTAGCAGCCTTTTTGCCGCTTTCAGTTGCACTTTGTTGCCAGTTTGTTTGTTTGTTTGGCTTGTCTTGCATTTGTCAAGAATTAAGAGAAGTGCACCACAATATCTAGAACTGCAGCAACACCACCACCGCAGCTAACCACCGCAATCCTCCACTACTGTAACTATGTGTCTTCTTGTGGTGCTTATCTCACCCTCTCTTTGGCTGTATCTTGACTGTTTACCTTAGGGCTTAACGTGGTTTTTCTACTCGTTTTCTTGCTGTCTTTCTTTTGTTGCATTTCTTTTTCTACCCTGTACTCACAAAGTGCAAAAGGGTGTAGTGAATTAATCTTGCAGGGTTTTGCAGTGAGAGGTAAGACTTTAACTGATAGTGTGTTTAATTATTTATGCCAAATGAAAATGAAGACTTATGTTTTCGAACAAAAATCACCTATTAAGTAAACTGAAAAAGTTTACTTCAGTAGGTATTTTTTATTCAGTTCTTCTTTAGTTCATTTTTGTTGAGTAGTTTACTTTTGTTCTTTAGTTCATTTTTATTTAGTTCACTTTTCTTCTTAAGTTTGTTCATGTTCTTATGTTCCACTGTTCATTAGTCGTTCTTTTGTATTGGTTGGTGTTCAATATCGTCTAACAATTTGAGCTGATGTAGCAACACTTACATATTTAAGCGGTAAGGTGATTATGTACATTTATTTTGTACCATAACAATTTAAAGTACCATTTATGAAAGTAAATGGTTAAGAAGATCGTCAACAAATAAACTATCGTCAAAAACGAATAATAAATTAAATTTAACAATGAACAATGTCGAATAAGAACTTGTCCAGCAAAATCATAACACGAATACATACTAGTCATGATTTTTATTTAAGGGTCTCTGAAAGTCGAATGCTGTCCGCTATTAATTTTTTTAGTTAGAGTACTTCGTGCTTGGGCAGCTTGTAGTAGTTTTGTTAGCTAAGAGCGGCCTGTCTGCTTAAAGCACTTTAAATACAATTCGCCAGCTTGTACTTGACATTGAGTCATCGTTAATAATCCGCTCGTTAAGTGTACATCCTGCGAGTATGACTACAAGTACTCCCACGACCTACAGCTGCTTGCATAACCTAATGAGCAGCATGAGACTGACAAATGACAGCATTTAGTTGACATACACACTACGAGCGGAAACGGCAGCAGCAGCAGGTGCTGCAACAACAACAACAACGACGGCAACAGCCACAACGAACGTTTAACGTGTTAACCGTATCAGTGTCAGCGTTCTGTCATATTGTGCAATCGCTTCAGCATTCCAGTCCAGAGAGCGCAACCAAGTGCGCGACTTCCGCACGTTGGGATTTGTCAACCATCCCTGTCTCTTTCGCACTCACTCTCACTCTCTGTTGCACTCACACTGCCAACCAATCTGTAGCTCGTTGCGAAAGTGCTGACCTCGCAGTCGCACCTTGACACGCGGCGTATGAGCAATGTAATAAAATGGCAGCCAAACAACTAGTGAACAATTTTTGCGCGTTGACAACAACAGAGCGAACAGCGCGAACATCGTTTGCCAACAAAAAAATGGAAAGCATAGAAAACGAAAAGTGGGGAAAGAGAGGGGGGAGGTATGTGGCGGAGACAACGAAATAGAAATGAAATGTGCAAAATGAGAGAATAGCAAAAGTCACGTATGTGGCAAGACAAATTGCTTCAAGTGCATAGACTGCCACTTTCATTCGCTGTCAGTCTGTCAGCCAACCATTCACTCAGTCCATCTGTCTGTCCAACTGTCTGTCTCTCTGTCCGCAAGTCAGTTTGCCAGTTATTTATATATTGCGCATGCTGTTAGCATATTTTTATTGCGGTCAACTATGAATTTGGGTTGAGCACCAAATGCTTGTCGCGTTATCCAATGACTATATCCTGTAATGCTCTGTCATGGAAAGGGGTATATCAATTTGAAAAACTTCTAGGTATAAATTTCGTAGATAACATTTAAACTTATAAATTTAGTTTTTCTTAAAGGATTTAATAGATGCATAATAAATGGTTGGTCTTTTTAAATTTGGTGAGGTGTGCTCAAAAAGTTTTTGTAAATAAAGAATTATTTTATAAACCCAAATAAAATCTTTCATACATCGTTCAAACTATTCTGTTAGGCAAACATGTTTAAGCAGAAGACTAGACTCCAATTTTAATAAAAATCTTGAAATAGTTGAATGGGGAGATTGAAGTTGTTGTGATTTAATTCTATCAAGTGTCAAAGAAAACACTTCCACTCGAATTTCACCATCATTGACAACTGACTTTAAAGTCATTTTAGAGTTTGATAATTAGGCAAAAGTTATTTCATAGTATTAAGCTAATACAACTTTCTCTGCATTTTACAAGGTATTAACAACTAAAGTTCTAGCTGAAATTCCACACAAAATGTTCGCAGTAAAAGTGCTGTTTAGGTGATATTTAGTTATCGATGGTCGCCTAAAACGGCCAGCCACATGGGAATCAGTTGCAAAATAGTTGGGGAATGAACACGAAGTGAAGCAAGCAAAGTTCAAGTTTGGCAGCCAAAAAGTATGCTATGAAAATGACGAAACAGCATTCTACTGGCTGCTTCATGTGACTTTTTGACCATTTCAGTGCAATGAATGGCAGCTGAACAACAGATGGCATTGTTATGCCAGAATGTGTATTTGGTTCGTCTCCCCTGTCTCCTTGCCTTGTCTCCTAAGTTCCCATGTTCCCTGGTCGGATAATTGGCTAGGGCTCTCTGTATTTGTTGGAGGGGTTTTTCTTCTACACATAAACAAAGCAATCTCCTGGTGCGACTGCATACAAATAGCGAGCACGTTTAAGCATGTCAATGCTGCTGTTGTTCTCGTAGTTTTTGTTGTTGTCTGGCTATTGTCCAGTGCCAACTGTCAGCTGTGCTCTCCACCACAAAATGATGAACAATCTGGCACTACCAACCAGAGGCAGCCACAACGACAGCCAACGACAAACAGGAAAATTTCATTGCTCGAATTTTCGTTTAACAAGTTTATGAGCAATTTTCGTGAAGAGGGCTAAGCTCATGCATTTGGATTTTTCGAGTGCGTTGAGCAAGTGAGATTCTCTCTCTATCACTCTTGAAATTACAGCAGCTGCACAATGCGCTCTCTGCTGGTACTTCCTCTCCTCTTATTGCCACCCATCTGCTACCCATTAGCACTCTCTAATCCCCACTGGTACCGCTGCTTGCTTCTCCACAACCTGCTGGTCAGGCACCCGCTGGCTGCGTTACTCCTACTTGTGCCTACTACCAGTCACTGCCACTCGTCGGTGCCTTCTGCTAGCCCATTAGCACCCACTGCCACCGACTGGTACCCTCTGCTACTCTTTGTGACCTTCAGCCTTCCGTTGGTAGTGCAGCCTGCTATCGCCTCTGTAACTTGTCAGTCTGCTTTGCCACGCGTTGCCACGCACTGCTGGCCAGTAGTAACCTCTGGCATCTGCCTCTGCTTCCCTCTCAGCACACACTTCTGCCCCACAGCTGGTATCACTCTGTCAGCCTCCCTGCGGTACGTCTCTTACTCCCGCTATTGCTGCTTGCAAGCAAATGCACGCACAGGCTTTTCTGTGCGCTCTCGTGCTGCTGCATTCAAGTGTCAAAAACCAAAACACATTTACATTCATGCTGGAGCCATTGTAGTCACTGCCATTCGTTGTTGTCGCCTCGGGCCGCTACCCTCCCCACCTATGCTCGCTACTAACGCCATATCTCTGGTAAGTAGTTGGTTTATGCGGCAGGATGTCAGCCTGATGTCTGTGTGAAGTGTGCTGCTCCCCTGTTAGAAACGGCAGAAGCGGAGCCTTTGTCAACGTGCAAAAATCTCTCAAATTTTATTATGCTCGAATTTGCTGGCACTTCACAGCTGCCACAGCTGCTGTGAAAGCGTCCCCTCTATCTTCGCTCTCTGCTGGTGGCAGGCGCTTTTATGGCGCTTAACGTCAGCCCATTACAAGGCGACGAAATCAAGCCGAGCAACAACTTGGAACATCAACTCCACCTCCGCATTGACAGTTGGCATTTTGGCAGCAAAGAAAATCGAGGCGCGGCCTCAGCTAGTAATGAGGAGGCCATGCGAGGGCTTGTGGTTGGGGCATCAAACTGAGCCGAGCTCCGCCTGGATTTGGGGCCCTGTCTTATGACTATGCCACGTTTTGCCAGCCAGATGAGGCCATACATTTTTACAAGCTGCTAATGTGGGCTTTATACGAGCACGGACTTCTTTTCTTTTTTTTTTTTGAATTGGAAGCTGTGTGCCTTGAATTTGCCTGTAGCCATAGTTTGGGGCTTGGGTTTAAGCCAAAGTTGCGGCGTGGCAAGGCCTAAACTGCATCGATTTACGAAACACACATTTTTATTCATGTTTATTACGTTGCGAACAACAAAAGCAAAAGCAAAAGTTGCTTCTTGTTTTTGGTTTTGGCTATAAACAAAAAGTTAGCTTATGTTCTCAAAAGTTTAGATAGGTTCGTTAAGCTTTAAGCACAGATAAGATATAGAACATTAAACAATAACCATGTGTATTTTTCGAGAATCAATTTGGAAAATAATTATAAAGTAGAAACTTATGGTTAAGTAAATTTCTGTTAAATAAATTCGAATATTAAATTGTTTTCAGAATGACAGCAGATAAATTTTAAATAAATTAAATGCCACGGAAATATTATTTTTTTGTCATAGAAGGAAATTATAACGATTTAGGACACTAACTAAATAAATATTGGATTTTTCAAATCTGCAACAATTATTGAAGAAATTTATACATCTAAAAAGGTTAGACAAAATGATGAAGTAATTTTTAATTTAATTCTTTTATTATCTTTTATTTAACATACTGTTATTTATTTACTGTTAAATTTTTGATTAATTTTATATTTAATTTTTGATCTTTAAAAACAATTCTCTTTAACTTTAAAGCAACTCCTACACAGTTACAAACACAATAGTTGTCTCTCTCTTTCCCATTAACAAAGATTCGGTCGCAATGAACTACTTCCACTAAAGAACTGATTAAATATGTATCGATATCGATAAATTTATCTGACGGCAGCTCATTTACCGCATACCGAGTCATTAGTCTAATTAATCATTTTAAAATGCTAATGCAGAGTAGGAAGAAAACTAGCCGTTGCCCCTTTTGCTGCCAACGGGCTAATCAATAAGTTAAATGTGCGCAGCAAAAGGCAAACAACCGAAACTGCTTAGCCGGGGTGGCATGAAAAAGCTTCAATCAATCAAATGTCACGATAGAAATCATCAACCGAAGAGACCGAGAGAGAGAGAAAGAGAGAGAGGGAGCGTGGTAAAGTAAAAGAAGAAAGCAAAAAGGGTTTTTGCCATGGCTTCCATGTTTGCTTCCCTGTTGCTGTGCGGCATTAAAAACCACATGTGCTTCAACACAAAACATTTTATGCTCCAGATGGTTGAAGATGACTGAAAGGTGCGGTGGCATCCACACAAGAGTTACTTCTTCCTCCCAGCTACGGCTGCCATCATCGAGCAACTGCAGTTGGAGTCGGTAACTCAGTTGATACTTCGTAACAAGCTGCGTCAACAAACTAAACCACTTTGAAATTAACACGTTACATTGACATTGACAGCTTTATGCGTGGCATGCCGAGTGTCGAGTGTCGTTGGAGTGTCAATGGAGGTAACAGCCCAGCAAAAGCAGCAGCCACAGCAAACCACACAGCATCAAGAGCAGAGGTAGAGCTGTCAGCCGCAGTTATAGAGCGAATGCTAAAGGCATGAAGGGGCTGCCAAACGATGCGGCAAATATGGAGGCAACCAAATGCTGACGGTATGGCGGCCGGAAGGCGCGCAAAAAAGGCAATTTCCGTTGTGGCGTAAACAAGACTAAAACTCTCAGTGTATCCGCGTGTGACTGAGTGTGTGTATATCTACGTGTGTGTGTGTATTTACTGTGCGTGCGTGTGTGTGTGCGTAGTTTTTATGCGTTGGCATTCAGCGAAACGAAAATTACCAATTCAAATGTCAGCAGTCGTGGGAACAGCAGCTTCGCTTCGTCCTCTGTCCTCTGTCCTTCGTCTTGCTCCTCCTTGTCGCCATCACTTGACGCGAAATTAAATTCAGTGTCAATTCGGTTTCTCTTCAAGGCGTGTGCACCTAACGAGGGATCAGCTGGTTTTGTCTGTACGTAATCAGTTGTGCCGAAAAGTGCTCAAACTCGGGGTCTGGCTGTGAGACAAATTGTTGTGAAAAAGTCTTAAGTGCCACAGACAGAAAGCACACCCATTCCGAGCCTTAATTTATATGCCATTTGCCACCCCTTTGCCAAGTCAAAGCAGATGGTATCTAGGCGACTTATGAAGCATATATCTTCAAGCATTACAACATGATTTAATTTAATTTCATATGCGAAAAATGGGCATATATTAAAATATTTTATTATTTTTTTGAATTTTGAATTTCAAATTTTACAGGGTACTCCGATAGTCTGTACACACTCACTTATTTACCCTCTCGGCCCCTCGATTTTTCACTGCTTTTTAATTTTTGGTGCGTGCCCAGTCGATGGAATTTATGCCCTTCTTATGGCACCCCAAAATTAGTTGGGGCACCAAAAAGCCCTTAAGATTTTTCTCTTTTTTTCGAATTTATTTTTCGTTTGGTCGGCAATGAAAAGTGCAAGTGCTGCAAAAGTAAACTGTGTGGAAACATTCAAGGAGTGTACATTTTTCCGGTGCCTGTAATTTAATGGCTGGTAATGGCCAAAAAGGGTTGGAGATCAACAGAGCGAACGCAACCGGAACGGAACTTGTTAAATTCTTAGCAATTGACTTAAAATTGTGTTGAAAATCGCCTCATGACACTGGCAAAAAAACAGATTGAAAGAAATAGGTTCGCATGCGATTATTATCAGCATTAACATTATAAACTTTATTATTTGGCATGATAAGCAAAAAAAATACGGACTAAGTTTACGATTCATTGTGAAATCTATTTTCAAATTTACAATGGCAACTCAAGGTTTACTAGTCTTTAAATCAAATTGAAAATCGTGAAAGATAACTTCGGGTATTTTTAACAAGTTTGTAACTACATAGTTTTTTATGGGACTTGTTAGTATAATATGTAAGTTAATTTTAATCCATAAGTTTGTAGATAATTGCTTATTAAAGTGTTGTTTAACTTAGTTTATCTTCTTACTAAAATTATGTTTTTTTCCGAACTTTGTCATTCTTGAAACACTTTAGAAGTCAGCTACAAAAAAAGAAAGACAATACATCTAGTTTGGCCCCATAAAAGTTACACTTGAGATGCGCTCTAAAAATTGGATTATATTGCAAAAAGCTGTTGCCCTTGGAGCTGAACGATTTGATTGCTATTTGATTTCGTCCTTTTTACAATCTGAGAGCAGCGGCAACAAATGTATCGAAAAAAGAACAAGAATAACAACAATTGATTTGTTGCGTTAGCAATTTGTTTACATGCAATAAATTTACAAATCAACGATAATGCAATTTATTTGCTTACATTTGTTTCTACTCGTATATCTTTGTCGTCTTTTTTCTCTGTCTATCTGTCTGTCCGTCTGTCATTTGGTCTTTATTATTGCATTCGTATTTCGTTGGCTATTTTATGTGCTATGCGCAAAAAAAATTTGTCCAGTTTATTGGATTTGTGTGCGGAAATTTACGAGTCACAGTGTCAGGCTGTTTTGTCATAATTTTATACCCTGCGGAAGGTGTTTGACGGAGCGTATACTTAATATTGCATATGTTAACAAATATTAAGTATACGCACATATGAATTATTATTTGTCTGACATTGTTTTAAATTGCTTGAGTAGCACATTAGCCGATTTTTTATAAGAGATAAGCTTTTAGTCTGCTTTGATTTATTGATTGTTAACGAATATTAAGTATACGCAGATATAACATAAATAAGTGTTTAGTGGAAATTCTTTTAAGTTGATTTCAAATGGCACATTAAGGCTAATATTATTACAGCGTCACCATTCGTTAACTCTGATGTATAAGTTTATTGTCTATTTGTTAACAAATATTACGTATACGTACGCTCATGCAAATCATTCTTTAGTTAGAATTGTTTTGAAGTGATATCAAGTTGCACAATACATCAAATTTTATTACAGGGGAAATTTTAGTCTACTCTTATTTATTTCTGCTTTTTTACAGCAGCAAAACTATAATTTTTTCATTCAGAAATATGTAAAAAAAATATGGATTGTAAATATTGACTTAATGGTCGGAATTTGATTATGTGATAAGTTTTATCTCGTTTTGCAGATAAATAAATAATTGATTATACTGAATTGAGTTATGGATTTAATAAGTTAATTCTCTATATATTCAATTAATGCAGCAATTAGATTTTATTTGATTGCATATTGAATAACAGAGGTTGCTGCAATTAATATAGGAAATCTGTGCTTGAATTTAAGGCTGCATGAACTTAAAATGAAGCACACTTAATGTACACATATTTAATCGCTTACTGTGCTCAGCAAACAGCAGTTTGCCGCATGCCTTAACCCAAAAGCCACAAATAACTCAATACAAATCCAAGTGTATCCTAATTGAACCATCTAATTGTCAAATAAATTTCAAATTTTATCGCCTCAGACGTTCGCAAGACCGCAGCCACAGCCGCAGTCGCAGTCAAAGCCAGCATAACAATAACATCTACAATAACAACTACAACAACAACTACAACAACAACAACTACAAGCGCAGATAGCAAGAGAGTAAGCAAGTTCAATTTGAGTTCAGTTAAGTTGAACACAGCCATAAGAAGTGACTTCTTGTATATCGTAAATATTTACGATTTACATAAAGTTTTATTTTTAAACTGGGCGGCAATATTGAAGTTTTGTTTGCCCTTTTTCTCCCTCTTTTTTTTCTTCGCATTTTTGCAGTAGCTTCTGTTGTTGTTGGGCAGTTAATTGAAGTGCGTACTTATGAACTTGGCCATCGCAAAAAACAAAAAATGAAGGAAGAAGGAAGAAGCTCTTCCAATCCATGTGCTTCTTCCCCTTTATTTAGTTTTTTTTTTTTCTTTCTGCTGCTAAGCTGCAACTCATGAGCGAACCATTTGCTGCAGCCATAGCAAAGCCGAAAGAAATAGACTGAGAAAGAAGGAGAAAGCCTGAGGGGGAATGGAAGAGAGAGCCAGATAAAGGAAATTGCAGCAACAAATACGAGAGTTTGCACAGTTAGTTAAAAACAATTCCTGCGGCAAAGCGATGCTGCTGCTGTAAATGAAACTAGTATTTTTCTGTGGATTCTCTCTATCTCTGTCTCTCGATTCTCTGGATTTCTCTCATTGATATGCCAGGCAGGTTGCATTTCTTTGCTTGCTTTAGCTTTGTGTAATGCGGCTCCCAAAAAGTGTGCCATGATTTTGCATCAAATTTTTACGGGATCCAGCATCCTCATTGCCTTCTAATTGCCACACGTGCCACATTACGCTTTTGCCACATGAAACGTGTTTTTGGCGCGCCTAAAAACTGTCTATACTTTTTGTTGTTTTTGTTGCTACGTGTTTTCACTGCAGTTGCGTTTGCAATACTCTTTGCACACGAGTAATGTGAATTAATAATGTCGATTGCAACTCAAGGGAGCGCACAGACATTAATCATTTATAAGTTGTAATAAAAAACCAAAGCAATTTTTGGTTTTTACTATTATTTCAAAAAGTTGTCATTGGCATTTCCTCTAAGGGGAATTAATTCCATTGATATTTATCAATGGCAGATATTTAGTGGCCATAATATTTACCAAGTAAATACAAATTATATAACTATGTAAATAATTCTATCCATTTAGATTGTCATCGATTGATTATTATAGCGTTAGCGAGCATTTTAATAATTTATGTGGCGAGAGGTTTGTCGGTAGTTAAAGCGCACAACTTTTGTTATTGGATATAATATAATGTGTGTATATTAAATTATAAATATATATTCTATTCTAGAATGAACTGAAATTTGTTTTTTGTGCAACTAAAAGGAAAAACAAATTCTAAGTAAATCAGAATTATAAAAATACCCGCTACCCATAGGATGGAAGGGAGTTCTAACTTTGTGTGGAAGGAAATGTATGCAACAGGCAGAAGAGGGCATCTCCGGCTTTATGAAGTACATGTATTCTTCATAGTACATGTCCGTCTCTCTGTCTGTCCATCAGGGTGAACTCCTAGATCTTAGAGACTATTAGAGATAGAGATATAATTTTTTCAATATCAGTTATGTTTTGTGTGCAAAAGTTTGCTTCAAAGTTTTGACACGTTTACTCCAGAAGCATAATTATGAAGCTAGCGTCTAGAATTTTGGTACAGACAATAATAACTATGGTTTTTATGATTATCATATATAAATATTTTTGATAAGTTTTTATTTTTTTCTTTCGTTAAACATGGGTAGCGGGTATCTCACAGTTAAGCACAATCGAGAGTAGCTTTCTTACTTGTGTGTAGCTTTTACGAGACTGAGAGAGTATTAAAGTCACAGTAAGTCTGCTTTTAAAAAAGAGTATACACTTTTCTGACCTTTTTTCAACTTGTTTAAGTTAGCAGGTATTTTATAAATATTGAAATAATATTGAATGAAAATTGCTTTTAAAAAGTGTATAAATGCTTCGCTTAGTTTAAAGCATTTTTCTGTCAAAGGTTTCAATATGGGCGCCGAGTGTAACTTCTGTTTGACATGTAAGACTCGCCACACCACGCTTCACCTAGTTGCCATTTTTTTCATCCTGGCCAAGCACAGTCACACACTCAGACTGGCACACTCGTCACACTCATACACACTGCAGAGTATAGCAATGCATTGCAATGGTGTTGGCAAACATTTCAGACTCTTGGCAGGCTTCAATGCTCATTGCCAGACTGTTGACATTTTAATAAAAATTATTTCAGTGCATTCGTCGCATTGCAGAAACGCCTCTAAAAGGCTCAATGGGTGGTTACGCCTCAAAGGGGTGTGAAGAGGAGGGGAGGGGAGGGGAAAAGTGAGTTGTGGCCCCATTAAGAACGTTGGGGAAAACGTTCAATGCTCGCACACACACACAGAGAGAGAAAATGTATTTGGCAGATGATGCTGAACATGTATTTAAACTGCAAATCAAACTGCGTTTCTTATTGCATTCTGCACTTCAACTGCAAATCCAGCTTAATATATGAAAATGCTAAAGGCAAATTGCCTTTTAATTGTTTAGTTTTGGGTAAGGCAAGAGCTTAAAAAGTTGTTTCAAAAGATTAAACAGTGCAGAAAGTGCAGAAAAGAGAGCGAAGAGAAAAGAGCCCCAAAGAGATGTGCTCAGCATAATTAATTGAAGTTTAACTCACGCACGAAGTGGAAATTCAACTATTAAATTGAAGACAAACTTTTTAGTTTTTAACAAAAAATGAATTTTAAAAATAAATTTGCTCATTTTGCATTAATTATAATTATTTGAAAATATTTGAAACATACAAAATGAAAAGAGTTTTATGCTGCACAACTTACATATGAGTTTTAATTGTTTTTAAACAAAAATAATTACTTTATTGATCAAATAAGAAATATCCAAAAATGTTCTATTAAATGTTGTGAACTCTTAAAAAGCACTTGTGGACAGAGCTGCTTCAGGTTTTTCTCAACCAAGCAAATATTTACTATACAAAACACTAAATATACTAAAAATATATAATATTTTATATTTAGCTTTTGCTTAAATTATTTAAAAATATTGTGAACTTTTTAACAAAGCACTTGTCGACAGCTTTGCTTCCTTAATTAATCACCAAATGCTCTTGTGAAACTTGTTCTCATCTCTAGTTTTGGGAGTCAACAGAAAATATTGCGAAAAAAAAAACGGAGCATGCAACAAAATGTTGGCCAACAGCACTTGGCCAGAAATAAGCACAGTCCGTTGGGTTTGCTCGCAAATAAATTTCAAGTTGTTTCGGCCACTTGGGCGAAACAGTTTCTTGTTGTTCTTCCCTTCCCTTCCCTTCCCTTCACCTCCCTCTGCACTGTTCTTTTTTTCGCTCTTCTGCGGCAGCTTTTAAACTCAACACCGAAACTGATTCGAAAGTAATAAAGTTTTATGGCACCAGCCAATTAGCGAACTACGTAGGCCAACTGGCGCCCGACACGATGGCCACCACCCAACTTCCCTTCCCCCCTTCGTTCTTTACTCCCTGCGGATGCCCAAAAGACGTCTCAATCTTAATCTGGAATTTCCGCAGTCATTTGTATTTTTGCCACATAATTTCATTGAATGTTGTGGGAGGCCTTGGCGTGATCTTAAGACTCTGCTCATTATTGTTAGTCGAGAGTTGGTTTATGTGCCCGCCGACTTCTTATCTCTTATCAGCTTATCAGTTCACTGGGCTTTGTCTATAGGCGATGGCTTTTGTGTGCGCTCATCCTGCGAGTTGCGAGAGCGAGTTGCCAACTTTGTCCCATTCAAAATGTTGTTGGCAATTTGTTGACAGCCTCTCTGCTCTCACTGCGTGCAGATAAACCAACAAAGCCGCAAGGACTAGGCAAACAGAGACAGCAAGAGAGTGAGAGCGAGAAGCAATTTTAACTGCTTGCGGCGAAGAGCATCTTGTTTGTGGCCATAATTATTATTTGATATGCCTTTGCCGACAGAGAAGCTGCATAAATTATTGATACATGTGCTCAGCTTATGCATGCCAAGCAGCAGAATAGTTTCATCACCAACAGAATTCGCTATTTGGATGGCAGAAATTGAGAAATGAGCAATTGACACCTTCATTTCAGAGAGTGAAATGCAAAATTAGGAAATTTGAATTTGCTATCAAATAAATAACAAGAAGCTAACAAGTAATCAATTTAGCTTTTCACTAACCAATCAAATGTCGCACATTAACTTCATTCATTGTAAATAATATCGAATAACATAGGCATAACATAAATTTATTATTTATAATTGAATCGTTTAGCATTTCACTATTTAAATAAACGAATGAATGAATGAAACTGTCTTCATTATAAGTAATACTGAATAAGAGAATTAACTAAAGCAGAGCTAACAAAAATTTGCATTATAAATAATATTAGCGGCAATAAATTTAAAATAGCATAAATCAGTTATTCGCTAACGTATAAAATATTGAACACATTGTATATGATTCTGAATAATAATATAGAACTGATGTCTCAATTTTAATTTTTTATTATTGCTAAATCAATCATATTTTTTCTATTTAATAATTCAATGCTATGATTTAACTTTAACATTTAAGTTTTGAATTATGTGCAAATGAACAAAAAATAAGAAAAGAGAAGAAGAGCATCAATTTGAATATTTCATTGTTAAATAATTTATTGTATACAACATTTCAAATTTCCTATTGCTGCTTTTAGATTTAAGGCCGTAAATTTATAATAGAGTCATTTAGGTTTTTACTAAAGAAGCAAATATTAAATTGAGCTATATATTGAGTAAATAAAATTGAATAATAGACTTGACCAATGAGACTGATTGTATTGCATTTTATATTTCAATGGTTTTATGGTATTTTTGCAAAGTTAAAATTTAAGACACAAAATGTATAATTGAATCATTAATCAACAGAAAAAATATTTAATTAAATATATACATCATAAATTCTGACTAATGAAGTGTAAAAGTCTCAATTTAAATATTTTATTGTTAAATACACATCATTATTCATTAATAATTTTACGACGATTTTAATTGCCACATTCATTACGGATTTATTTTTATGCCTCTTTGTCGTGCTTCAATAAAATGTTGCTTTATTCCTGCGATGATCTTAAATTGCTTCTTCAACACTTTCACACTTTAATTGAAGTGTTGCAGTTGAATTGAATTTACTTAAGCCACGCGCTTAATTGCTGTTGAGATAATGAACGAATCGTACAAATTGTGAATTATCCCTTGATGTCCTATTAATGTCCTTCGAGCTATTGCCACAAATTATATACTTCCGCCTCTGCTCTGCTCTGTATTTTATTTTTATTATTCTGTGGAAATCTGAAACCGGGCTGAAGCAACTATAATTGATTTTTTCTTGCTTTTCGAGCTGCTGATGATGCTGTAGCTGTGGCTGTGGCTTGTTGTGTCGTTTCTTTTGGCCGCTTTAATCTGGCCAGGCCAAAACACGAAATTACTCAAGTATATGACCTGAGGTTAAGCCCGATACTGTTTGGCATTTTATTTTCATTTCGTTTTATTTCTCAGTTTTTTTTTCTTTCGTTTTTTCTGCGTACTTATTTATTTGTTGTTCGTGCAATAACGAGGACAACAAAACACCGACAACAACAGCAACAAGAGGAAGCTTTGGCCCTGCGGCCAATTTGCATTGATAAATCCTTGAATGCTTTAAGCCAACAAGAAGAAGAATGTCAGAATGCCAGAGCACAAATTAAATAAATATTGTAAATATTTGATACACACACGAGTGTATGCAAAATACTCGACTAAGAAAGAGAATCTCTGGGAGAGTTCATCAGACGAAGGAAAGGAATCCTCTTTCTCTTGCGTTGTTTGTCTTTATGACGCTTTGATGTTTGCATAAAGTTCAAGTTAATAAAATTCTTTTATGTTTCACTTTAGCCTGTCGCATTATTAAAACTAGTTTAGCCACACTCTGGCAGGACAAAAGGATGTCTTCCTCTTACAGCTGCTTTTAATTTAGCTTTTTGGCAGCAAGTTGATCCAAAGTTTTTATTACCGTGTGCGGTTGCTCGGTTATTAAATGGACGTACTTGCAATCTGTTTTATGGCTAGACATTAATAAGCATTGTGCCATCACACGCACACACACACACACAAACACACAGTGACACGCTATCTCACACCTACACAAGCAGTGTAAATTTTATGTTGCCTATTTCCAGGCGCCGCCAGCAAAGTGACAACTGCTGTTGCTCTGTGTGTTTGTTGTTGTTGTTGTTGCTGTTCTTTCTGCTGCTGGACATGAAAATTAAATGTATTTATGAACATGCAACAATGGAAGTCAACGTGCAACACCCACAACTGTGTGTCATATGTGCAATCTTTGTCGCCTGCAAATGTCATAAAAAAGGCGCAAATCGTTGTTTGTTTGTTTTTCGGTCTGAGCTAATTTGACATTATACTACATCATATTTTTCCTCTTCTTCTAGTTGCAGCTGTTTGTCCTCTTCGTATTTCTTTTATTGCCATTTTAAATGGCTTTTCGACTGCTGTCGCTGTAGTGTTCACTCACATATAAGACTTTAAGCCATAAAGCTAAAAGAGCGATTGATAAATAATGTTCAAGTTTTCGGACTGAAAAAAAGGGTCAGCAAGCCAAAGGTCGATGATTTTTATTGCAAGCGAAGGGTGATTGTCATAGTAGAGTGAGAGAGTGAGAGATTGAGATTAAGGGGGATTATTATAGTAAACAGCAAAATAATTTGGAGCCAAGCCAAATAGAAAACAGACTAAGCAGCCTGGGAGAAGCATGGAAGTAAAAGCAGATCAATAAAAATCCATGTGACGACTGCAAGAAATAGCACTCAAAAAGATGAGACATTGTGTGATTAAAAACAGACTAATATTAAGTAATTGAATTGGAAGAGAATGTGATTAATGTTTGCTTAAATAAAGTTTGCCTTTTTTGTTAGAGAATAAACAGAGCAATGAACACATTGAGAAACTAAGATAAAGTTAAATGATAACATACAAATAAGTAAATAAATTATAAGTTCTGATAGTATCATTTAATATTTGTTTCATAATTCTTTTAGCTCTCTAAAGTAAACATAATAGTGAACACTTTATCAAATGAAGATAAAGTAAAATGATTTAAAAGAAATAAATAAATCTGTAACGTAGGTACAATGTGTGTAATCTGATAATAAACTGTGTATTATCATTATAACATTTTGGTGAGACTCATAATTACGAATTTTCTTCACTTTATTATTAAAGCTCTTCTGATTATTGTTTGCTTAAGTAAATTTAGTTATTCTTGATAGAATATAAACAGAATAGTGAGAAGAAGTCAATGAAATAAATGAATAATAAATAAATAAATCTGTAAATTGGCTTAAATGTATTTTGTGTGTAATCTGATATCTTGTAAATTTGTGTCTCAAAATTATAAATATTCTCCCCTTAATTCTTAAAGCTTTCTAGTTTCTTATTTCATATTTTAAAGTCCGGCCTCCGTTTGCAGACTAATCAAAGCAAAAGCCATTGGTAACAGCTCATTGCCAAATGATAATGGAAGCGACCAAGCGCCTGCAAAGCTATTAATTAATAGAAACAACAACAAAAACAATAGCCAAGAGACGGAGAGCATAGAAAGGACTCGGCTAAAAAACAAACCGAGCACAAAAGCAACAAATTAGCAACAGTCGCCACACACACACTCACTTACACATTCGAAAACAACTCGGAAACTGTTACAAGGTCCTCAAGTTCTTTTGTTCTCTGTGGAATAGTCAAACATATATGTGGCTATTTGGTATCTATTTTATGATTATGTGTGAAATATTTGTTAGTCTTCTTTTGATTGTCAAATTGTTGCTTGAAAGTCGAAATTTAAATATTGATTTTGTGGTCTTTGAGGCAAATATTTACGAATTCTAAGAAGGTGCAAATATTATGGCCTCCTCTCGAATGTTGAAGAGGACAGAGATATCTTTGTCTTTGTCTTTGGCTTGGCCATAGGACAAGGACAAAGAAGAACCACAAGAGCCAACGTCAGTTACAGAGTTTACAGTCAGTCCGTTCTATTGTGCATAATTTGCGTGCCTAATGAAAATTTCATAGATGCTTCAAATACACACATTATCTATGTATAATATGTATGTTTGTGCATTTGACTCGTTTGCGTTTCTGTTTCTGTTTGCGGTGATTCTGGTATTTTACATCACTGAAATTTGATTTTGTGTGTTTGAATTTCAACACGAATTACGGCTGGCGTGCATTAGCTAATTTATTGTAGCTTACTAAACGATAAGATAATCTCTCACACGCAACGCAATCTTATCGTTGCCATCCCACATGACATTTTTAATTGTCCTAAGTGCCCCCATTATTATCGTCTATCGATTACGCTGATAGACATGTGTTTTCTAGTTGGCCTACTAAAGTTGTTGTTTCCTTTCTAATAATTCTTTAAGTATATTTTCAGCCATCTCTTTGCAGCTTTGCAACTTTTTGACTTATTCAAATTAGCAGTACAAAGTTTTTTGGCAAGTTCTGTTTGCATTTTCACGCTTTCGCAGTGTTACAGTGTTGTGAAATGTTAGCAAGTTCTTAAGCTGCTGCAAATTCGGAACTAGTTCAAAGTTGCAGCGGATTAAGCGGCGGCAATTAGTATGCAGCTCATTACAGCTGCAAAGGCGA
Source organism: Drosophila albomicans (assembly GCF_009650485.2). Lineage (NCBI taxonomy): Eukaryota > Metazoa > Arthropoda > Insecta > Diptera > Drosophilidae > Drosophila > Drosophila albomicans. Next base: position 36,803,587 of record NC_047629.2, on the reverse strand, counting down.
TTACACAGACCAGGGCTGCACACCTTCAGCTGTGCTTAATGTTTAAATTAAATGGCGTCAATTAAGCATTCACTTTATTTGCGTTGCGTCTTATTTAAGAAAGTGAGATAAGATAAGATAACTTTCACAATCGAGAGAGAGAAATAAGAAACTATTTGTACTGGCAAAAAATATGTAAAATGAAAAACTCTTTTAAAAGTGAAGAAGAAACAGTGAAAATAAAAACGACGGTAATTGTAAGCGTAATCAAATAAATTAGACGAGAACGTGCAAGTGCGTTATTCTGAGCATCATATTAAGTGTCATTATTGTTGCTGTGGCTGCCACAACAAATGAATGAATGAGTGACCAAATGAATGAATGAATGAATGGATGAGGGCGGACAATGGCAATGTCTACGCAAACTGACTGAATGACTGAATCAACTTGACGCGTTGTAATACTTGTAGCATCATCTAGCGACGCTCTTCGTTGCGTTTTCCAACATTAAGACAATCATTTTAATTGAAGTGCCACTTGTACTCACAGCACAGCTCTGCCAAAATAACAAAAAACAAACAAACTGAAAGGGAGAACAAAGAGTAACGGACACGTCTCGTCAATGAGTGGACTTTGATGCTTGTCGACCGTCAAGCACGTTGGGGCGCAGCGGGGAGCTTAGACGAGGCGAGGCGAGCCGAGGCGTGTCAAGTGGAGAGTATAAAGTTTTGTTATTGCTGCTTTTTTAGTTCGCTAGTTATTTACTTAAGGGCTTAACAACTAAGTGGACGCGTATGTGCTGATGGGCTGAGTGCACTGCGAAAAATGCGGGTAAAGTTAAATTGCGAAACACAGCTTTTCATTCATGATGAACATTTTACAATCAGTCACTTTTGGGTGTGTAATTTAAGTACTCAATTGAAGCAGTCAAATAAATACTAAACGCACTGCTCCAACTAATGTATGTACATATGTATGTAAACCCACTCATACGCTTGCTTGTGGGTGTGAAAAGTGCAAACATACTCGGCACTTTCCATTTCTCAACACAACAAACTGACTGATTCGTCAGCGTCCCTCTCTCTCTCTCACGTTTTTGGAATGCTGCGCTCTCGCGGCAGCGCTGGATCACTCTCAATTTAAGAGAGTTTGACTTTGCTTGGGTAGTTCCCATAAGTAGATCAGTGTGCTTGTGTTTCATTAACTACGTGCGAACTGTGTTAATTGTTTTGTAAGTAATTGTTAATTGCCAGTAATTGAAAGTTCGTGATTTTAATGAATGTGATGTCAAAGGGAAGCAGCAGCTTGTATTTTGCCTAATCTACGCCACAAATGAACCGTTTGTGAATTTAGTTCAGGTAACTGAGTTAATTTGACGCTCGTTGCCAAGTATTGGATATCGCCAAATGAACGGCAGTTGCGTTATCTAATCAAATGTAATCAATTGTAATGTGTAATGAGCAAGTGTGCATTCAATAGTTAAATTTTTAGCAATTCGCATACGAGTTACAAATCTTATCTAACATCTACACTGTTGAGAAAACGAAGAACGGCTGCAAGCAATAACCTCATATGTAAATGTGTGTAATGTTATCTGTTCTGATTGTTTTAAGAGAGTCGCTGCAGCTCTCAAAATTCCAGTAAGTAAATAAGAACTTATGTCATCTCTTTATTTGTTGCAGTTATTTGTTATTTACTCGTTCCGATAAGCAAAGTTGATTGGGATTCCCTATTAGCGATGCCTGCAACGTGTAACGAATTTAAGTGCCTCTGTAAAATTGAAACTTTGAAGAGAGCAAATTACTCTCTTTGGTGTGCGTTTAATTGGACTGCTGTTCAGTGCATTTTACTAATTAAGCTTCAAATTTATAATTGTTTGTGTGAATCACAGCACGTGTGTGTGATTTAAATAACAGCTGTCATTTTGTGGTGTTAGCTATAGCCACAATTGTGGGAAATACCCAGTCCATTAAATGAAAATTGAAAATAAATGCAATTGCGTGGTTGGTTGACTTTATCCAGCTTAGAGATACCCTAAAAATGACGGTAATGTTTGAAGTGACAATTAATCAATAAAGAGTAAAAGTATTTTTATGCATATACTATTTAATACAGTTTTTATGTTGTGAATAAATAAATTTCAAAGATATACTATACGGCTTTAGGTTAGCCTTTTTTTTATAGCTTCGAAAATTACTTTATGACGTTTGCGCGGTATACAAAAGTGAGCTGCGATATAAAAGTTTTGTTTTATGTGATTGTTGTTATTATCTTTCGAATGTTGGCAATTATGTCAACATTTACGGAATATGCTTCGTGAGTTCCACGGTGTGTAGAGTGAAGGTTGTTAATGAAACTGTTCCCAAGAACTGTTTATAAGAATTGTTCACAATAACTGTTTACAAGAACTGTTCACTGCAAAAGTTCATTAAACTGTATGTAATAACTGTTCACAAGATCTGTTAGCAAGACGGCTCACAAAAACTGTTCCCAGGAACTGGCTACATTAACTTCTGAAAAGGGATGCTCACAGGAAGTGTTCCCAAGAAGTGTTCACAGCAAACTAGTCCAAAGAACTGTTCACAGGATCTATATAAGAATTGTCAACAAGAACTGGTTCCACAAGAAATGGTGCAAAAGAGTTGTTCACAAGAACTGCTCTTAGGAACAGGTTACAGAAAATTTGCTGTTCATAGGAAGTGTTCATAAAAACTGTATGTGAGGAGTGTATAAGAACGAACTGTTCTACGAACTGTTCATACGAACTGTTCAAAAGACGAGTGCTTAAGAACTGTTCTTCAAGATCAGTGTTAAAGAACTTTAAACATCCTTAACTATTCATAGAAACAGTTTAGAAATACAACAAGAACTGTTCACAAGAATTGTTCAGAAGAGCTATTTACAAGTATTATTCATAGGACGAGTGCATGAGATCTGTGTTAAAGAACTGTTCACGTGATAATCTATTCATAGGAACAGTTTACAAGAACTTTTCATAAGAACTATTCACAAGGACTCTTGAGATATATGCAAATTGCAATTGAATGCGGCAACTTGTTATTAACTAATGTGTTTACTGCATGTTTCATGCCGCATTTACCACATCAGGAACATAAGTTTTTCTCTGCTTCTTTTTTGCGCTTAATGTGGCATTTAATTTAAATATGAAAAGGTGTTTGTGCGTGTGTGGGTGTGTGAGTGTTGGCTTTTTCTGTAAGTGTGTGTGTGTGAAAGGCCATTGAAGCTCTGTGGGATGTTTGCACATTTCTCATTTGACGCGTGCGTTGCTTTCACTGTTAATTATACTCGTCGACACTCTCATTATGCATAAATATAAAAGTGAGCATGTTTCTAGTGGGCGTCTCGACCTTTTTGTATAATGTCCGTTCTTTTTTTTTACGCGTATTTCTTTTTTTGTTACTGTCTCTTTTTTGTTGCGTTGCTTATTAATATGAAAATTAATCACTCAGCAAAACACGAGAAGAAGAGGCGAAAAAAAGGAAAAAGGGATCCGGGGATGGCGTTGAACAAATTTATATGCCATTTTAATGGCCCTATAATTAGCTCATTTCCCCGGCAAATGTTTGCCTTTTGCACAGTGCATATTGTTTACCTTTTTGATGAGCTACAGTTGTTGTTGTTGCCTCTTACTGTTGTTATTTGCCTGCTGTTTATTTGCTTTTTAACGCGCTGCTCTTTTGCCGTTTTACTGCGCGCGCGTAACACGTTACGCATACGTAATATGGAAACGCCTCGAATTAGGCTATGAAAATTTGTGCCGTTGCTAATGAAAATTGTGTCAGTCTGCCTTCCTGCCTTTCTGCTTTTCTGCCTGCGTGTCGTGTTGTTGTCTGTGCAGCACTTTTGTCAATTCAGCCAAGTCCATTGACTGCAAAGGGCGTAACAGCAAAGCAGACAGACAGAGCGACGGAGAGAGGAGAGAGAAGGACGCAGAAAAATCCACAGCTCAAATGCCCAATTGGGCATGTAGACAAGTTTTTGGTTTTATTTTCATTTTCATTTGCCAAACGGGGCCACTTGAATGCGCAATGAAGTCCAACCAAAGCGAATAAGAGAGAAAAAAAAACATAGCAAGAGGCGAATGACATTTCGATTTTTGTTTCTCCCGAATTTTTGCATAAATTCAACGCGAAGTTAAAGCACAATTTCCGCTCAGTTATCGTCAGCGATTTGTTGGCACAAAATCTGTGCTTAATATTCATAAAACCAAAAAGTGCAACAGCCCTCGAATATCCTGCAGCTTACTGTTGACAGTTTTCCCCACCCCCTTTCATTTCCCCTCTCGCTGAATCTCGCCTTGAACCACATGCCTACAAGAGTGTTAATTAAGCGGCACAAAAAGTCGGACGTGGGCTTTTTAAATAGCATTAAATTGTCAAGTTGTTGTCAGTGTTGTTGTTGCTGCTGTCGCTGCTGCTGTTGGCGGCTTAATTATTTTTATAATTTTCAGTTTTCCTCTTTCAACTCTGTGGTGAGGCTGTGTCCCGTTAAGTGGCTGCCGCTGTTGTCGCTGCTGCTGCAACCGCTCGTTAAATTTAATCAATTAATTTTGCTTTTTTTGTTTATACAATTTCCTCGGCAGTCGCTGATTTACGTGCCACACAATGTGGCAATTGTTGTCGCATTGAAAACGTGTTGTTTACGTTTGAAATTATTAATTCATTTGAATGCTTTTCAATTAGTAAGAGCTTTACACTGGCATAATCAAGTAACTGGATGGCAAAAAGGTAAATCTGTTTGCGTATTTTCCATAAGCTCATTCAACAGCGACAGATTAGGGAGGGAAAGTAGAAGATAATAAAGAAATTGAAATGCTTGGTTCAGATTTTTAAGGTTGACATTAAAATTATAGAGGAAAAAAATACTTCTTTTATAATTTTATTTATTTTTCTCATTCTATAATTTAAAGTTTAATTAAAACAAGTAAGAAAGCTGTGAGATACTCGCAACCCATTTTGAATAAGAGCAAAACAGTGCGGTATTATTCCTAAAATATACCAAAATCATTTACTGCAAAAATTCCAAAATATACCGAAGCTTATATTTGGTATATTAATATAGTACTATGTTTAAAATATTCCAGATTGTCAGCCAAAACCGATAATACCCAATTGCTATAGGAGTTTTTTGCCATTCAAAAGTATTTCTGGAATAACTTCTACAATTTTCATCTGATCGCATCCAAATTCATATATCGGGAATCATAAATAATATAGTTATTTTGGTGTGTATTGAAAATCGTCACTCTATCTGCTAACCTAAGGGTATACAAATATTAAGAAAGCATTTCAACTTATTTATAATCTTTCATTTTCTCGAAATAAATGAAAAGCAAAATCAAAGAAAAACAATTGGAAAAACTTTTAATTAGATTATAACTTATTTTCAATTGACACAAGACTACGAAAATATGGCAAATAAACAATCTAGAAAGATGTAGCTTTATTTTTTACAATTCTTACAATTTCTGAAATTCAACCTTTAATTTTACTTTATATTAATTATTACTTTAAATATTTTCTTGTATTTTTTAATTGCTACTTTATATTTTCTGTACATAGTTTTAAAATTCAATTTTATATTTGTCTTTATATAATTTTAACCTTTATTATTTCCGCTTCGAATAATAACTCGTTTGAATGTCAATGATAGCTAATCTGATTGTTGTTTTTTGCATTCAATTTAGCTGCTGTGCATTGACCCAGTTATTGTTATTTGTTATTATTTGACAAACACACAAAAGAAGAGCGTGCCAATGAAATGGCTTAATTGCCATTCATTATATTTGCTATATGGTTAAATGTTTTCAAAACTCTTTCTCTCACTCAGTCGCTTGCTCAATTTTATATTATTTAATTCCCCAATGGAAAAACATGTTATTGCGCTTAAATTGAATTTTTGTTGTTGTTGCTGAGATTGTTTTGATAAGAGAATTGTAGGAATCACCCAAGTGATTTGTTATTATTAGCTGCATTGCAATTGCTTTTGCCACAAGTTTGTAAAATGGCCTTTGAACTTTGAACAGCAAAAAAGCACTAGCTTTATTTTTCTTAGTTATTCTTGATATAAATACTCACTTAAAGGGTATTTTTTAGTTGTTCACATTAAACTCTTTTACGTATTTACTTTGCTAGTTCATTTGGCTTCTTGGCAAAAGTTTTGCTGGCATTAATTAAATCGATGTGGATTTGTTTTTGCAACTTTCATCAATCAGGCAATTGAAAATTACTCATACGCAGTGGGGTGCCGCTGGCTACTCACTGCCAGTAGCAATGGCATGGATAGAATGCATCTAAATATACAGTCAGCGCCACAAAAAAAGCCGCACTTTTAAGGGTTACGAATTTGTAACTTTCAGGGCCTGTGGTTTCATTATATGATTTCGGAATCGCCCAATTTTTTTTTTAACAAGTTAATTGATGGTATGTTAATAAAAGTGCATACCAACTTTTATTTTAAATTTGCTTTTAATATTAAAAAAAATGTTGTTTTTGGTTTCACCCTAGTTTTAACGACTTTTCACTATTATGGCAAACTTAATGAAAAAAATCATAAAAGTAATAATAATGAAAAATTCAACAAAAACTATTTTTTTCCAATTGAACACCATACTAACTATAAAAAAAATGTAAATCTAGGCAATTTAACATTAGACATATTTTTTTAATTTAGCTTAATACTTAGAAATGCCGCCTTTGGCCTTAATTACAGATTTTACCCTATGGGGCATAGAATCGTAAATTGAATCCAAATATTCCTTCGTTATATCGTGTATCCATACTTTTTCTATAATTTGTTTTAGCTCCTCCATAGTTTTGGGCTTTCGCTTTCTTATTTTGGCCCCCATATAGGCCCCAACATTCTCGATTGGACTAAGGTCTGGACTGTTTTCTGGCCAATCCAACGACTTAATGCCCAATTCTTTCTTCAAATTGGACTGATTCTGATTGGTCAAGAGTGCTATTTTCAGATGAGTCCAAATTTAATCTCATTGGATCTGATGGAATTCTCAAGGTGCGCCGTAGACGTGGGTAACGGTTTTCTGAAAATTGCTGCATAGCCACAGTAAGGCATTCACCGTATGTTATGGTATGGGGATGCATATCCAAATATAAAACTGAATCAATTTTAATGGTTCAGGGTATGGTCAATGCAGAAAAATACAAAGAAATAATTTTAAGTGGAGTCGTGCCTAGCATTGAGTCCATAAGTGAAGAAGAAGAAGAACCCATTTTTCAGGATGATTCTGCACCTTGCCATCGAGCCCGATCTGTGAGTTATTCAATGTCCGATTGTTATCAAAACAACTTATTCAGATAAATTTAACATTTTTCTATCTAAAGATAACAAATTTGAAGGAGGAATTGGGCATTAAGTCGTTAGATTGGCCAGAAAACAGTCCAGACCTTAGTCCAATCGAGAATGTTGGGGCCTATATGGGGGCCAAAATAAGAAAGCGAAAGCCCAAAACTATGGAGGAGCTAAAACAAATTATAGAAAAAGTATGGATACACGATATAACGAAGGAATATTTGGATTCAATTTACGATTCTATGCCCCATAGGGTAAAATCTGTAATTAAGGCCAAAGGCGGCATTTCTAAGTATTAAGCTAAATTAAAAAAATATGTCTAATGTTAAATTGCCTAGATTTACATTTTTTTTATAGTTAGTATGGTGTTCAATTGGAAAAAAATAGCTTTTGTTGAATTTTTTCATTATTATTACTTTTATGATTTTTTTCATTAAGTTTGCCATAATAGTGAAAAGTCGTTAAAACTAGGGTGAAACCAAAAGCAACATTTTTTTTAATATTAAAAGCAAATTTAAAATAAAAATTGGTATGCACTTTTATTAACATACCATCAATCAACTTGTTAAAAAAAAAATTGGGCGAATCCGAAATCATATAATGAAACCACAGGCCCTGAAAGTTACAAATTCGTAACCCTTAAAAGTGCGGCTTTTTTTGTGGCGCTGACTGTAGAATTGAATATCTGTCGAACACATATAGTTTCTTTCTCTCGCCATCTAAATAAAACAACTTGGAACAGTTTGAACGGCCTAAATTTTGGACAGCTGGCTGCGATGTGAGCTCATAAATGTTTTTGACCAAAGTGTACATATTTTAAATGTACACACGAGCTATTTATGTATATATGAGTGTGTGTATCAGTTTGTGTTATCTGAAAGCAGCTTAACTTATAACAACATATTTTAAATCATTGCCACTTCAATTGTGAATCGAATTCACTTGCACTTGAATTCATTTATCAATCAGCTATTGGCGATTATATTTTGATCAACCTTGCCTTTGATTTCGCCTACTTTGTTGTTGCTGCAGGGTATTCATAAGTCGAGCATACCCAACTGCATCTTGCAATAGCAAACTTGGCAAGTACGTGTAAAAATGCAGCGAAATGTTGTCGAGAAATTAACATGTAAATTAGCTTGTAAAAAACATAACAACATTGTGATAGGTTTTTATTGAAGATTTTAGATGATAACAAATAAAACAAGAAAATACACATTAATTAGATTGTATTTATAGAAATGTAATCATATTTTTAATAATTTAAACATTGTATTTTACTCAGTTTAATTTTTAGCTTTTAAATTTTTTTGGTTTATTTTTACTTTAAAAGATTTTATCTATTTGAAGGTTTTGTTTTAGATTATTTATTTTTTACTTATTTAGTTTTTATTTTTGTTCATTAATATAAGGCAATTTTTAGATTATTAACTTTTATTTACTTTTTTTTTCGATTTAATTTTTATATTATTAGATTATTTATTTCAATGTATATTTTATTTCATGAAGTTTTTAAGTTTGTTGTGTAAATTTAAAATATATTCAAATAATAAAATTTTCACATTAAAAATATTAATTTAAATATTAAGTTTATTGTATTATTTTTATTATCACAATTTATTTATTTTGAAAACATTCCAAATATGTTTCAAATTTTCATTTATGTTTTTGTATTTCTCAACAGCAACTTAAAAATTCTCAGAATGTTTTTTCTTCTATATTTACCGCAATTCTGTTTGATGTTTATTTTTACACAATATGATGTATTAGATTGTCAGTGAATAAGTTTTCATATTCTTTTTTATTTTGTTGTATTTTGTGATGTTAACCGAAATGATTTAGTATTTTATTTACCGACTTGTTCACTTGCAATTAGTTTAATGCATCATTTTGTTGGCAGTTCGGCAGATGGCCAAAAGCAAAGGCAAAGCCAAAGGCAAAAGCAAAGCCAAGTTTGGTAACCACTTCATAACACTTGACAGGTTGCCCTGCTTATAGAGTACAACGAGTCTCTTCACATGCATTGTTGCTGTTTCACTGTTGTTTCCCAAAATTTCACCGAGAGCCAAGTTATAAAGAAAATCAGAAAAAATAGAAATGCTGGCAAAAGGTTTTGTTTCTGATTTTTCTCTTTTACGTTTTTGATTTTTTCTGTGGCATAGACAAAGCGGCGGCAACGAACAGGAAAAAAAAAGAAAGAAAGAAGACTAAACCAAATATTATAACAAGTTGTAAATGAAACGTGAAATTTGATTACAGTTGCAAATTCGCAGCGCAAACAAACAAATGTTGCGGATAGATGGAAAGACTGAAGTGGATACGCATAGATTGAGGAATTTGTGTGTGCAACGGAAAAATGAAATCAAAATTCATATGGATGCCGCGTTCCCGCGTGCTGCATAAACTAATGAAAAATCAGCGACGTCAGCGACGACGGCGACGACGGCGACAAACAATGCAGCTAAAATGCAAACGCCAACGCAATGGAAATGAATATCCATCCGGCTGTCTGTCCGTTGTTCCGTCTCTGTGTCCGCTTGTCCGCCGGTTTGTCTACACGCCTCAAACCATTTTGCCCATGCATCTGTTTATTAAAGCACGCGAATGAAAACACTCACACAACTACGCAATATTCCAATGCACACTCACACGCACACACTGAAGTACGTAAACGAGTGGGAGTGGGAGCGAGACAACGAGCGCGTGTGATCGAAAGTAAAAGTGCGCAACGCCAGCGAACGCCCGAAACCGAAAACGAAACGAACCGCACGTGGCGACTAACAAGCGGCAACTAAACTGTAAACTGAGCCACGGCAGTCCAACGAGTCCAAGTCGCAGCACAGCAGCAGAACAGCACAGCTGGAAGCGCCAGTTTGCCAATTGAGCGAGAAGCACAGCACAAAACGAATGAGTGAGAAAACCCAAAACCAGATTACGTGATGGCGCCAAACTCGCTTGTGTATTTTTGCCGGCACGACGAAAGAGCAAAGCACAACAAACGCCACAAAGAGCGTCAGCGTTGAGTGGGAGTGTCAAGTGTGAGAGAGCGACGTGAGTGAGAATGAGAGGCAGTGAGTGAGTTCGTCAGAGAGAGCGAGCACATTGAGTGTGAGTTACGTATGGCAGGCAACAGGTGTCGCTTGCGGCCTTCACATGGCAAACACTGCGTGTCTTTTATGTATGTGGGCGATTGCATGCAAGTGCGTGTGTGTAAGCGAGAGAGTGAATGTATGTGTTTGTCTCTGTGTGTGGCTAAATTGTCGACAAATTGTTTAGAAGCGGATTTGAGTTTTGTTCGAGTTTCGTGACTCGGATTACACTTTTGTTTTACTTCTTGTTTTTTGCGTTAGCTTAGTTTCGCACACTGCGTATACGTAATATTTATGCATTGACAATTTGTGTGCATAACTTGATATGAACTAAAAGAACAGCGCTTAAGAGCTCAGCATTAAAACTAAAGCTTATATTTGGATTTAACTTACGAATGAATAAATTTCATGACATTTACAAATTTAAATTTCTTAAATTAATGTTAAGTTATTATTTGCAATACTCTGTGAACTTTAACCTCTGTCAAAACTGAGCTGAGCATTTCTGCAGGATACCAAAGACGTGGTGAAAGCAGAAAAATTAAGGGAAATTAATGAAAATGCCAAGTGCCCTCATCACTTTGACACTGACCTAACCTCAAGCCAAACCCGCAGCATGCCAATTAATCCAATTAGGGCAAACAAGCCCCTCGGACATTCTGAAGGACTGAAGGAAGGAAGAAAAGTGTGGAGTAGTAGTGGAAAACCAAAATGAAGCGACAAAACCAAAATCAAGTGCTTTGAGCAATTAACATTTTTGCACATTTCAAAAATTTCTCATTTCACCCCAAGCAACAAAATGCAAATGAGGTTTAAGATGGAGCGAAAGAGTTAAGTAGATAAAATGGAATCCCTTTAGTAAACGACGCTCATCTCCATCGTCATCGCCATCGCCATCGCCATCAATACAATTAAAATGGAAATTAAACCTTTTGACATTATTAAGCTTAAATGCTTATGCTCTCTGTGCTCCCATTTTGCCCACAGGATAATCAATTATAAATAGAACAAGGCTAAGAATACAAAACTGTCTCGAACTTTAATCATTCATAATGATAATTGCATGTTTATTGTGACAGTGTGTGAACTGCATTTAGTCGATTAGAAAACTAATCCGCTTATCGTCTAATTATATTAGGTAAATGCCATAAATCATCATACGAATAGGCGTTGCCATCAATTTCAACAATCATACATTGGGAATCGAACATGAACAGTTCAAAAAGTGGTTTTCATTTTGCAAAATGGATTTAGACAACATCGATAATCGTTTGATACTCTTGCAATGCATCCGAGAGAATGCATCGAATATGCGCATCGAGCAGCAGCAGTTGAGGGAAAATATCTCGAATGCTTTGATGCGAGCACGCAACAGTTTGGATTGCATTAGAGCCTTGAGTGCTGAGCTTATTGAGATGAAGGCGGTTGTGGAAAGTGCATTAGCAGAAGCAGAAGAAGCAAGAAACAATGTGGAAGAGCTGGGACTAGTTGAAACTGGGGATGAAGGTAGAGTTATAGCAGAAGGAATTGTAGTTGAAGAGTCTTTAAGTGATGAGCAAATTGGAGAAACTGAAGGTGAAGTAAGTTTGTCAGCAGAAGAGATAACGGGAGAGCTCCTTGAAGGTGAAGAAATTTTGCCGGAAGAACATATTGCAGAAGAGATAGTAGAAGATATCTTTCAAGCTAAAGCTGAACCAGCGATGGATGCTAATTGGAATATGGAAAACTAATGTTGAATCTAATGAAACAAAAGGGGGAAAACAGCATAATTTTAAAGTTATATATTTTTGTTATTATTGTTACTATTAAAAATTTGAAGAGAATGCCATAGCAAGCAACCAAAAGTTTTAGATCTTTCGATGCCAGAAGAGCAAATATATGTTTCTGATGAAGCTCATCCATAGAAAGTAAATTTACAATAAGAACGTATTACTGAAGAGATTATAAAAGAAATCTTTCAAGTTAAAGCTCAAACATCGAAGGAAACTCATATTAAAAGGGGGAAAACATCATATTGATAAAGTTCTTAAGTGCATCGACTAAAGCAAGTTTACCTGAAGAGCATATTGATGAATGTATTATAGAAAAAATATTTAAAAATGAAACAACTATCGTCAACTATCGAATGTCAACTGGGAAACTAATTTTAAAGGCCGCAAAATATTATGTTAGTTGTATGTTTTTGTTACCGTTAAAAGATCTAAATAAAATGTCACCGCAAGCAGCCAAAAATTGTAGACATTTCGATAAAGGATGCGTTACAATATTTTGTATATTCGCATTTCTTCACTTTACCTTTTTTGTGTAGTTTCATGTCGTTGACTCTCAACCTTTGCTTGACCCAAAATCATCAATTATGCCCGGAGCAATGTCTGATGATTGAGCTGTGCCACATTTTTGTCGCATAATCAATACAAAGCAAGGGCAGAGAGTGTGTTTCGGTTGCTTTGCCTATTTTGTAATAAATCACATTTGCAGCCGCACATCAATTTTAAATTCTTTGCCCGTTGCCTTTATCGCACAGGATGCGTTGTGGATACCTTAGTTAACTGGATTATGTGATCCAATCAATCAACTGCTTTCAATTATGTTCTCTATGTGTGCGTGTGTGTGTGTGACGAAAATTAAGCGCAAATATGTGCACAACTTTCACTCAAAAGTTGACCTGGGCATGCAAGGCGTATACGTAATGTCAAAGGCAAAGCCGCTTTACGTCTTAATTAAAATGCTTTTCCGATGAAATGTAAGCTTTTTATTTAAGTGCAAAATATAGTTGGAAAATGAAAAGAAGAAATTTAGAAAATAAAATTGTTGCAGCTTCTCAACTCACAATGTTCGACACAGCAGAGTGTGAATGTGATTGCGAGTGTGTGTGCATGTGTGCCTGTGTGTGTGTGTGAATCGCTTCCACTCAAGCATATAGTAAGCCGATAATGCTCCGACAATGGCGCGATTGAGCAGCGCTTTTACGAGTCTGCCGAAATCGGCTTAATGTCTCTTGACTTCAATTCACATCGCATTCGACGAGTAGTCGGCTTAAGCGTGGATGCTGTCAATTGATAGACCATTAAATCGATAGTTTTAAGCTTTGCTTTCTCCGTTTTAGCTCAGTTTCGTGTGTCAGACAATGGAGGAAATCAATTATTCAATTGCAAAAAAAAAAGTGGCAGCCATAATGACTGCAAACTCCCAAGCAAATTTCTTTGGCAAAACAATGGCAAAGACGATTTTAATAGCAGATTAAAGCTAATGTACTTTAGGTGAGAAATTCAAGTTTAAGTTATAAGCAGAATAACTAAGTATAAACGTTTGTTGTGAAAGCAAATATTAAGTAAATTCAATACTAGTAAAATTTGATTTGAGTTCAAATTGAAACAATCGCATTGCATTATTGAAAAGAAATTAAAACCGATTAAAATAAATTTAAATTGTTAGAATATTTTAAGAGTCTTTTCGACTTAAGCTTAAATTTTGTATTATGAAAATATTACCACGTCAGTTGGTGTTATTATATCTGAGAAGCAAAAAAATTGAAAGATACAATTGCATTGCAGTATTCTTAAGAGAAATAAATAAATCTCAAATGAATTTAAATTGTAAAAATATTGCAGTGGTGATTAAGACACATGTTTTTTTATATATGAAACTAAGTCAGATTTTGATATGACATAAAGCATCAAAATAAAACTAATTGCTAATTTCTAATCTAATAAAGTAAATGCAAGCAGAAGAAATAATCTAGCAGTTTAAAAGACATAACATAAGTTAAAATGAAATTGTAAAAAATACAATAAAACTAAGTCAGTGTTAGACATTGCTTAAAGCAACAAAAGAGTAGAAAATTTTAACGAACAATTCGAAACAAGAAAAAAAATAACATTGCATTAATGAAAACAGAAAGAACATCTAAAAATTAAAAAAAAAATCAGAAATCTTGCAGCAGTAAGTAGACACAGCTTAGGTTTAAGAAATATATTAATTCAATTTATCAGCAGTAAAAGAACCCTTATTTTTAAGATAAAATTAAAAACAATTAACAATTATTCTTAAAAGAAAGAAATCTATTAAAATTATTGCCGAAAAAAATCATATATTTTAAAGTCGCGCTCAAGTTGAAGTTTATAATAAACAAATTAAATACAATTAAGTCAGTTGTTGCTTATATAGATATAGATTAAATTTTGAAATAAACAACATACTTGCATATTATTATTTATAAGAAAGAGTTAAGTAAAGAATATGATTTGTTTTAATAACTCAGTTCTTATAATTCAAATACTTAAAGCAGCAACATAAAAAAACCAATTTTCAAATGCAGTTAACTTTTACAAAAAATATTTTAATGCGCTGTCAACAGATTTAGCCTCACACCATAAATCAATAGCTGCTCAGACAGTTTGAAGCGCTGCTTCCAATCTGTCAAATTAAGCAAACTTGCAGCTTAAACATAGATTAATGAAACATTTCGTTGTCAGGCTGATCGATAAAGCTTTGTCCGCTTTTAAATGATTAATCCAACATCGAAAGTGTCACTTGCAAAGAATGTGTGACAGCCGGAAAAGTTGTTATTACACATTGTGTCAGTAGCTTACCATTTTTTCTTTTGTTATACTGCCTGTAAAAAAACCATATAAGCGTGTCGCAGCTTACCTGTAAGTAAGAAAAAAGAAGAGAGAAATGAAATATTAACACAAGTAGCGCGTATTATAATCAACATTTTGCCACTCGCCTGGCGAACTTTTTGTTGGCCAAGTAACTTTTGCCATTGACAGCATAAATAGCTAACGCTTTTGAGACCCATCCAAAAAAAAAAAAAGAAAAAAGGCAAAGGAAAACAAAATGCTGGCAAGGGAAAAGGTTTTCTTTTTTTATTAAGAAAACAATATTTGTTTCCTTGCTCATGGCTTGAACATTTTACAGCTGAGTGAAGCAATTTTTGTATTGTTCTTTTTTTTGTATTAATTTTCCTGATTTGATCGAATAATTGTTAACGCGTCAACAATTTCGAGGTATTTTCAATGTAATTCCTTTGACTTGAGTTTGTGCAACGCAGAACTTTACTCATTACCCAGGCGAGCTATGCATGAACAAGCTTAGAGCTGAGCTGAGCTCTCAGCTAGGGAAAAAGTCATTTGGCTCAACTATGCAACTACTTAAAAACTTGCCACAAGCAGCAGCGTGCAACTGCCACATGCTGCACAGGTGTCGACGTCAACCGCGCTGGCAGGCGATACGTGCCGCAAGTCAAACACACTTTTTCTTCGTTCTTGGGTGTGTCATTGATTATTCCAACACTGGCTGCGAGTGCGAGTGTATATTACGCATACGCGGAGTTGGCTAATTAAAGTGAGCTACACGATGCTGTGGCTGTCGCTGTTGCTGTTGCTGCTGTTGTCGATGGCTGTGCAAACAGCTTGAATGTTGCCAAATTATTGTGCGAGAGTGCTTGGCTTGGCTTGTTTGTTATTTCACCTGATGTTTGACAAACGCAACGTCCGACAAAATGAAAACAGAGAAATGCGAAAGCGAACAGAGAAATGCTTTTCATTTTCTATTTTCCATTTGCCATTCACCGTTCACCATTCACAATTCGCCATTTACCATTTTTGCCGCTTTTTACTTTTTCACATTTCGCTTGCAATTTAATTTTTGTGCTTCCCTTTTTGCTGCGCTGTTTGCGTAGCTGAAATTGTTTTCTATTTGAGGTTGCCCGCCCTCGGCGCAGACAGACAGACAGACAGACAGACAGACAAACATACATAAGTAAAGCGAGAGACAGTCGCCGAGTCAGTTCCCCAGTTGGGTATCTATTTCAAGTGCCCCGAGGGCAATGGCAACCTGCAGATACTAACGAGTAAGCGCTGCTTTGGGCGTTCAAAATTGCATGTTGGCACTTTTTCTTCTTTTACACACATTTTTTTGTTCGCCCGTATCAACACATTTGAAATACTCTGGCTCAAAGTTTGCTCAAGCAAAGTTGTCAGACTTAATGCATTAGACTTCACTTCAGGTATTTTCATAATTGAATCAATAAATTTCCTCAGTTTTTTATCAGCACTTTTCTAGGGTATTCGCGAGTGGTGACTAACTGGATTAACGTTGTCTTGTTCCCCGGAGAAACTAATTTATTAAGCGCGGCTCTTAATTATGCGCATCCTTAACTTTAATGCCATCCTTCGCACACAGCATGCAAATGAAGTTGCAACAAATTGTGGTGGCGAGCCAGCATGACGCGAGAGTTAATAACTTAAAGCCACAGTTGATGATGATGAAATGTGAAAAACAAATATGCGAATAATAAACTAAGCTGCGAGAGATGTATTAAATTGATGATTTAATTAGAATTGCTGGCAACCTAATGACTATTTATTATTATTTCTTTTTAGAAATTTTAGAAATTTTAAATGTGAATATATAATATAAACAAATATACTTTATGCCTCCTCTATTAGATCGAAAAAAATACTTATATATTCTGAAGACTATGCACATTTGGTATATTGATATAATTATAAGTGCACAAAATGTACCATAAGATATACAATATACCAGATTGTCAACCAAACCCAATAGCAACATTCATTTTTTCCCATATAAAACCACTTATAAATTACCTTCTACAAATTTTTGTCTGATCGAACCCAAATCAGGAATCAGGTATCATAAAGATTATAGATATGGTTATATGTAATCGTAACTATAGCTTTAAAATTACGCTTACTATTCAACAAAAATCTAAAACAAAATTGAGTGGAGTGCAAAAATTAAAAGTGCGATCGAAACATTATAGCTGACGCTGATTTAATATTTCATATTATCTGTTGGCTAATAAATAAATAAAAATAAATGATTCTTTATTTAAACTATATACATTTAGAGCTAACATTATACGATGACAGTTAAAAAAGAAATCTTGGATAAGTTTTTTGAAGTCCTTTCAACAAAGAAAAAGTGTATTTAAAAAGAATTGATGTTTGTTAAGTAGGTTGCAAGCTTAAACTTTCTAAGGGATGCCAACTCGAATTCGAATTGTGCACTTTATAGAAATTTCTCGAACAATTTGTGTAGTTTGCTTTGAAATTTATTCCAAATGACATTAGAAATTGTTTCGTGTGAGACACGTCTTGAAAACTGAAAACACACACAAAACATTCAATTCAATGATGATCCAAAGCGAAGATCAGGAAATCGATCGAGCCCTCGAACTCTGCCAACTGATACGCAACGATCTTCTGAAGTGTGTGGGGATAGTGCAGCGTTTGGATCGTAAATACAATGAACCGAATCGCTATAGAATTGATGTGAAACCCTTTCACCTGGATCCCATGCTTGGTCGACCGAATTCGCCTTCGACGAAAGTTTCAGGATCGTTGCTGAGTCTGGTGAGTTGTGCCGAAGTGAAGCAAGAGGGACGCACCTCAAATGAGTTGAACGCCATCTTTGTGGATCTGAACAGCAAGTGCATTAAGCTGCGACGTGAATTGGAGGCCACCACGGCGCATGCCCAACGTATTATGAATTGCAGCTTGCGACAAGATCGTGTGCAACATCGCATGCTGATGGGGCCGCAGTCATCGAAGACATTGATATGCAGGCATTGGGGAAATAATTCGTCATCTCCCAAGACTATGAGTAGTGGCATTAAACGATCCTTTCGCATAAATGAATAGAAATGATGAAACAACCACAAAAACAACAACAGCAACAGCAACAAGCGTAAACGAAACAAACAAAAAAAGTTGAGAAAAATAATAAGAATATAAACCCTAAAACAAAAGAAGTACAAGTACGATGAAAGTGAAGCAATTCTACGGAATCGTTTTGACAATTTCGAGTGTTAATCGACATTTTGCTGTTTCTAACGTTCTTCCCCCTCATTATACCCCTCACACACACAAACACACAGTGAACAGGACAAAGTGAAAGTCAAAGGAGCGAAGAAAGAGTATCGTGGCACTTTTCAGCTTTTATTAAAAATTACTGTCACCATTAAGTGAGCGTCAACTTTGGCCAACTTACCAAAACTCATTTGACTTGACATGAAAATGAGGCAAACTTTTCTCACATCGCCTGTCGCCCCCGCCGTCCCCGCCGTCTGTCGCGAGTGACAAGACAACAGCCGAAGCAGACGACGTCGACGTCGACACAACATGATGTTGCATGTAACATCAGCGCAAGTTCTTTTCCACCGTGTTGTTTTCTCCTGGCAATGAACAATAATGATGCTAATGATGATCATCAGCGAGCAAAAGACGAAGAAGAAGAAGAAGAACATCATAACAACTATGCGACATGTTTATGGCCCCGACAATGGAAGATACAAATACTGAGACTGAGACTGAGTCAGAGACTGAGACCGAGGCCGAGAGCAGATGAAATATGAAGAAAAACATGAGAAATTGCCAACACAAAAGTTGCCGAGATAATGTAATGCAAAAGTGGCCAAGGCCCAGGATGTAACTTTTGTATAACATTCCCAACTTAGTTCATTTTGCTTCCTCGTTTCTCGTTTCTATCTTTTCTCTTTTTAAAGCCTCCTTGCCACTCAAAAGAAATATACATAGATGTGTGTGTGTGTGTTTGTGTGTGTGATTTTATGTACGCTCGACTTGAAACATTTTTCTTAAAAAACAAAAAAAAAAATAAAAACAAAACAGTGAAACAGAAAAAAAAAACGAAATGTTAACTAAGCAAGATAAAAGGGGGAAAATCACGCAACAGAAAAAAAGAATAACAACAACTGAGGTCCTTTGCTCAACTGACCAGCAGATGCCCCAGCAAGGACATAAAACAGAAGTTTGCATATTTCAAGTAACACGAACGATTGCGAGTACTCGCATCTCTCATACTGAATGCATTCAGTGAATGCACAGAAACTGAAACAGAAAAGTTTACTTTTAGTTATGCTTCTTTCCTCTTGTTTATGTTCTTTTTTTTTTTCTAACAATTCCTCCCCGCAGCAGGTAAAGTTGCCATTGAATCGCAATTTGAGGTGTGGTTCTCTTCAAGCTTTCTAGAGTTCTACACTCGAGTATTGTTTGCTGACGTGGAAATGCTAAAAGGTAATGAAGGTTTCTTATACGGTTTCTTACAAGAGAACGCAAGTTCTTTGACTATCAAATGTGCATGACAGCAAATATTGAAAGGCGAGTATGGGAAATTCTTTAAATTACTTACTGACAACGAGAAATACTTATTCAATTGATAACTTAAATGACATCGTTGAAAGAACTTATTTAAGCATCTCTTGCAGCACAAATGATTTCGATTTGTGCAAATTTGTTAAACAAGTTTATGATTACTAAATTAGTAAGAATAATTTTTCATTCAAATTTTTGAAATAATGGTAAACAAGTCGAGTGGGCTCGACTATGAGATACCTGTTACCCATTTTCAATAAAAGCAAAACAGTGCGGTATAAATTTGAAAATATACTACTGCGCTCAAATTTGATTTTCTAAAAATATACAAAATGAAAATACTTTAATATACTTAAGGTTCTAATTGGTATATCCACATACTAGTTCATTTCAAAAAATATACCATAGAGGTAAAATAAACCTCATTACTCATGACTCACTGAATCTAAATTAGTAGACCTAAGAAAGTTAAATGATCTCCTATCTTGATAGTCAGTAATCAAGCTTTAAATTCTAAACAAATAATGAAATGTCAATATGCCAATTTTCATTAACAAAGAAAATCAATTCGATGAACAAACATATTTAATCTTAAGAATTTTAAGAGATAATCCAATAATCATATTCAATAATGAACGAATCGTTTAGTCGAGATAAGCTGCTTATACTCGAGAGTATAAAAAACAAGCGTAAAAATTGTATTTGTGCAAATCACATTTATTTTAAGGTCTCTTAATCTATCTGTGTTTTCATTATATATATTTCGATTATTGTTGCCATGATCCATTTCACTGTTTGCACTTTGTGTTCGATTTCATTGGCCAAATGAAATGCTCGAATTCGATTTTTATATCTTTCATAAAATGTTGCTGTTTCCATTCGCAGTTTCAACTCGCAGGTCATGCAAGTGTCAACTTTTTATTTATTACATACACACACACACACTCACACACACACCGACAGCATTCGCATACTTCAACTTTTACACATAGATACGAAGCGTAAGAAAGAGCTTTGATGTGCGCCATTAAAATGGCATTTTATGGCGTAATTTTCATGGGAGTTTTCCAAAGCGTCGATGGATATGCGCATGAAAATTTATTATTGCTTTAATGGCTCAGTTCATGTCGCACTCCCAGGAGGAGAGAGACGAGGAATGAGAGTGCAGAGAGTCGTCTTTTTGAGCAGCTTCTAATTTGTTAAGGGCCATTGAGCGGCTGCTTGAAACCCGTTTACGAGTAGTTGGCCAAACAACAATGAGATGCCTGCTAAATGGAGCAGCAGCAGCAGCATCAGAGACTGCTGTGGAGACAGAACTCTTAGCTGAAAATCAAAGTCGAAAACCGCCAAAATGTTTTCTCTGCTTGCAGCTCTGTTGGCATTTGTTCAATACCAATACCAAAATACAGCGTCAGCACAGCTGTGTGCATGTTTGTCCAGAGCCAAAGACGGAGCTAGAATCAAGACAAGGACCAGGCGGTGGTCGGTTCTCGGTGCTCCTTTGTTGGCCATTTGTACAAAAGGATTTTGCCATGCAAGTTGTTTAATTAAGATTTCCTGCGGGTCTCGTGGCTGCTTTAAGTGCGCCTTCTTGGCCATGTTTAGGCTGCGACGACTCAGTCTGTGCCAGTGTGTGTGTGTTTCTTCTCTCTACATGTTGGCCAAATTAATACAAATTGAATGGAGCATGTCCCGAGGACATGCGGGCATAAATAAATATGCAATCAAATTGTAGTCAAACTGTTTTCATATTTGTGAGAGACATAGACTCTTGGCTTTGTGCTGAGGCCTTGGCAAGAGGACGAATAATTTCGTTCATGAACATTTAATGGGTTTATACGACTATATAAATTATATAATTTTTGAAGATGCTCATTTTGCAAATATGGAAATTCTAGTTTCTTTACAATTTTTTTTGAAGAAAATGAATAGCAATAAAAAACAAACAATGGGTTATGTTTTAATTTGGATGTCAGCTCATTTTATACATATAGAAATTAATCTAGCTCTAGTTTCTTTCAAACTTTAAGTAATACCAAATAATCAATAGATCGGCATATTAAGTTTCTATATATCTTTAAAGTTCATTTCACTACAGTTGTTGAGTCAAATCTATAGTGGAAAGAGTTATAAAATAAGCTAATTTTACTTTCTTTGAGTGTTTACATAACAACAAATATGTAAAATAAAGTTTAAATATATTCTTCTTATGAATATAAAATTCTTCTCTTTTTTGGACTATAGAAAAACAAACAATTTGAAAACAATTTAATATAATTTTTTCAGTATCATATTTCATATTTCCATTTTTATTTACCTCCTAAGTCAGTTA
The DNA here is from genome assembly GCF_009650485.2 of Drosophila albomicans. Taxonomy (NCBI): domain Eukaryota; kingdom Metazoa; phylum Arthropoda; class Insecta; order Diptera; family Drosophilidae; genus Drosophila; species Drosophila albomicans. The sequence goes on along the minus strand of NC_047629.2, from coordinate 36,781,715 downwards.
AAATTCCTTAGGTACTTACAAAACCATTTAGAGCAGATTATTTACGTTTAAGAATCCTTTAAATGAATCTGTAGTTATTTTGACTGCGCCTTTTCGTTTGATGCTCAACTGAATGACGCATCAAGTGGGCCACAGGGAATCTCTCGCAGCTCGCAGAGACAATTCAGTCATAAATTTGTCCAGGTCCTCGCAGGACTTGGAGCCAGGACACGCTAAGCACTTCCGTATGAATAAATATTTAATCAATCAATTTCGACAATTTCTTTTTGGCTCGTCAAATGCGTGTATATATAGTATGTATATAAAAACTTGGAATGATATATTCTCAATACCGTTCCAAACGATGCTGACAATAATAATAATAATGATCCAAACAATGATGATGATGATGATTGCGTTGAGGCGTAAAACAAGTCAGACACATAAAATTGATTTGATTGAAATGCTAATTCCTTGCGCAACGTTGGCGTCCGCAGACAGGAAGAAAACCGAAAAGGATAGGACAGGAAAAGGACAACAAAAGAACTTTTGCGGCTGATTACCATAAGCAGACTGACTGACGAGAAGAGCTCGCTGGACAAGAGTTCATTGAGAGGCCTGTCGTCTCTGTCCATTATCCGACTTAGTCATTCTCAATGTCTGTAATGACACTGCAGATTTCCCAATAGGTGATTCACCTCCCTCCCTCCGTCCCTCCGTTCCTCCGACCCTCAGTTGGCCCACAATTTTTGTGAAACTCATCAGTAAACTTCCGCTTATCATCGTTTTGCTACAGTTTCAATTTCGATTTCATTTTCGTTCACGTTTCACGTTCTCATTCTCGTTTTCAATTCAATTGATTTTCTATGAATGCGCATTTCGCTCTTCCACTCTCATTCTGTTTATGGTTTTGATTCGGATTCCGATTCCGATTTCGATTCTAGAACTGATTTCTCTCTCGTCCATGTGCGTGTGATTATCAGAAATGTTATTAGTTTAGATGCTGCTGCTGCTGACAGCTACTTTGAACTCGGAATTGTGTTTGATGTGCTGCCGCCATCGACAAGTATTTTAAAACTGTTTGATGATGTTGCTGACATTCCATAAACTCTACCCTATCACGAATATTTTCTCACAAACATTTGCACACTCACACACACACATCTCTTCTATGCATGTGTTTGGTATCCTGTGACATTTTGTAATTGAATTTCATCTGTTGCATTGAAATTTCCATTTTCAATTCAATTCGACAGTCAACACAAGCGCAACGAATTGGCAAACGTTTTTCTAATGCATTCAAGTTGTTAATTGACAAAAATTTGCAAGTGTTGACTTTAGCTTTCACTAGTTTATTTGCTCTTGATACACTGTAATATTATTATGGTTTATTAATTAAAAGTGGTCGATTTCATTTTTAGCAAATCTGTGTGTTAAATTTATTCACCATTATTGATTGAATTACTACCTAGACTATTCTCTTTAAAACAGAATAAACAAGAAATGAAATGGCGGTCGAGTGTGCTCGACTATGAGTGCAGAATTATTCTTAAAATATGTCAAATAATGTTTTAAAATAAATTCAAAATAAATAATAAAAGTCTATATAGCATACGAAAATCTTAAGCTAATATCGAAATAAAGTTACATAAATAATAATAAACGATATCCTGTTTTTTTTTATTTGTGGTTATGACATTTCTTCTCTATGCAGCAACAACAACTTTTCCGCTGAATATTGAAAGTGTAATATAAAGTTGAAGGAAGAACAACAAGTATTTATATGAAGTTGAAGAGCACGTTGCATGCCACGCTCGAGTCGAGTCAGTTTGTCAACTGACACAGCGACAGCTGCAGCAACATCATCGGAATTTTTTGATGAGAATATTTTGATAGTTGTTGCAGTTGTGATTTGGTGGCTGACAAAATGCTTTTGACAATATTACATTTAGTGACACAAAAAGAGAAACAAATGTGAAATGAAATATCATATTTCATAATTTGTGGCGCTCGAGTGGTTTATGAAATTATGTTGTGCCACACGTTGTCATAGAGTTTTTGCGATAAAGTCACAAACAGAATGCAATAAAATTTATTCAGTTTCGAAACAGAGGAGACAACAAATATCTCGATTTTTGTATTTGTTTTGCCCCAAGCGAAAATTTGTGGCAAAAGCCAAATGCAAATTTTGTAGCAATTTCGACTTATTTGTCGGTTTGCAAGTTTGTTGTTAGCTGGTTAGCTGCTTCTTCTACGGCTTTTGCTTCGTTTGCAATAACTTCTGCAAACAAAATGCCCATAACAAACTGCAGCTGTTGATAATCGCCACTGGCAATATTGATGTTGGGTCTCCTTCCGATTGAAGAAAGTTCGGCTCGACAAATTGCAGAGTAAAAAGCCAAATGCAAAGAGATCGAATCGACTTCCAAGTCACATTAATTTGGTTATCAAAGTAGGAGTAAGAAGAAGTACTTGTATTTGCAATTTAAATGTACTTTTGTTGCTCTTGGCATTTCCCCTTGAAACGAAGTGAATCGAAATGAATTGAAACGAATCGAATCGATTGTTGTTATGCAAAATGCTGCATAAATCTTGTAGAAGCGCAAATGCTGGGCAGCTATTAATAAAGTTTCAGTGCTGTTAATAGTTCAAGGCGCAAAAACTTATTGACTTTAAACCAAGGAAAAGCGAAAGTTCCAACAATGAGAATGCAATAATGAGTTCAAGTTTCTGCGAGTCTAAGAAATTCAATTACATTTGGTCGTTATTTCCAAGATTATTAAATACTTGATACTTGGTGAAAATAGAAATGCAGCTAAGCCTCAAAGGCTTTAAATATTATTTAATCTCCTTTGAAAGCATTTACCAAGAAAGCGAATAATAATGCGAGTGTTTTATATTTTGGAAAAGATTAAAGCAATAAATCATTTTATATTTAAGTTATTTTAATGTTCTTTTTTTTTGACGCACAGTTATTTTCGTGGAACACTTTTAAATTTTAATTAACTATCTTTAAGCCTATGAAATTAAATTTGCACTTTTCATACATTGAATAAAAATAAAAAATCACAACTACTTTTACTTTTGACTACTTTTAAATATTTGAGAAGAATGCTCATTGCATTGATATTATTAGTTTTTTGTTGCACAGTTAATTTGGTGACATAAGTTTAGTACACAAATATTTATGCCTTCTGTCAAAAACATAACTGAATTGATAAATAACAAAAAACAAAACCACATTAAGAATTGTGGTCATTTATTCAGAACTTGGATCGTTTTCAATGGTCTGACAAGCGACAGTGTCTCCAATACGTTCCACAATAAATTGGAGCTCTGGTTCTTCACATTTAATACTTTGATCAGTTAATAGATTAGAGGCAATATCTCCTCCAGATTCCGAATACTTCACACCACAGTATTTCTTTACCATTTCACTTGACTTAAGCTTATCAACTTGTTGCTCCTGGAGCATCTGTTTTAATCTATCGGTTATATAACTGAAGTGCTTCTTCAGCTGTGAAACTCGCTCTTGAACCGCACTCAACATATCCATAGATTGTGATTTCTCTGAAGATTCTGAACTTTCGTTAGTGGTTTCAGCTTCCTCTGTCTTTTCACTATTGATCGATAAATCATTATCGAAAGCATCCCAAAAAGAATCTTCTTCGTCTTCTTTCTGAATCTCCATTTCGTTTGTAGTTGCATCGCTAAGTTCTTCAGACATTTTGTAGTAAGTAATGATATTAACGTTAATAATAGGAGCGTGAATTTCTCAGTTGTTGAGTTAAGATTGAGAATAATTTGTTAAAATGAGTTGTGCCTTTCAAAAGACATAAAACAAAAAGACCGCCTTGACTTGACTTGTTTATGATATTTATGAAAAATACTCGTATAAAAAGATGCTTTTCGTCGGGAATTTATGTATGTAAATGCGAAATCAATTAAAGGCCATTATTGCACACGAGGAGTCAAGGAAGTCATCGAGTCAACAAAGTCAGAGTTGGCCTGGCAAATAAATCTCTTCGAAAAGTTTCCACTTTAATGGGCTTCTTCCCGTGGGGAAAGAGAGAGAGAGAGAGATAGATGCAAGATGGATGAAACAAGTCCCACCATGGTTTCACAGCTGAATGAAGCAAACTGAGAACCGAACGAAATCAAATTCTATAACGATGCTATAGTGGGTGGTTGCCATGTGGCAGCGCAAAAGGCAAAAAGGCTAAAAGGCGCCAACGCAGCAGAAGACAAAGGCCAAAAGCAAAAGGCGGAAATGCAGCATTCAACTGCCATTCGTCTCGGGCTTGAAAAACAGTTTCAATATGCTTGTTTGCCATATGCTTAATACGAATGTGAATGTGAATACGAATGCGAATGAGAGAGCGAATACGATTATATATGTATATATATTATATATACTTTTGTGGTGCCTCTCAGGGTAATAAAGCAATAAATCTTTTGAACGAGATGATTCTTTAAAAGCAAAACTACATACATAGATATACATGATGTAGCTACAAATATATGTTATGTTCATGTTAAATTTCGAATGCATAAAAACGGCATAGAAATGGCTTTTTTTGTAGTCTGGTCAAATAAATTGCATTTGATGTGTTTTATGGTCTTACACACTCACACACACACAATACTTGTCGTATACGTAATATGTGTGCAGCTGTGAACATAAACAGCAGCAAATGGATTTGAAATTGTATTTGACTTTTACAATCATTGCAAACTCATTGAAACGCCCCGATAAATATGCAACAAATTATTTGCTTGAACAGATTTTGAAGTGCTTAAACAGTGCGAAATATGTTGTGGCATCAATTCGCTAGACATATTTAAAGTGTATATTCAAATTGTATACTAAACATCTCAATAGAAATATTGTATTGAATTTGTGTTAATTATTTACTTATTATAGGGCTTAGATTATACATTAATTTATTATCTAGCGCTGGTTGCAATTTGTGTTAAATAAGCATTAATTGCATGTAATAAAAATGTAAAATATAGTAACTAGAGTGGCACAGTGTTGAGTTGGCATTAAGTTTATTACACCTCCAATTATAATAGCATTTTATAAACAATCTTAAGAAGCTTTAATAAATCATTGCAAATTTATTAAGTACGTTACAATTCTGAAATTATTCAAGTAAATTTATACCATATAAATTAAAACAGTATAAGTTGCTTCTTATAATCTTGCAAATTTGCTTGATATTTTATACTATTAAAGATTTCTCTTAATCAATCGCAAAAGTATTAAGTACAATATTATAAATTGAAGCATAGAAGCATTATATCTTAATTCCTTTTTCAGATTTTTATGAGTCAATCGCAAATAGATTAAATACAATATTATAAATGTAAGTTTGGTTAGTTACCATTTAAGATCTTGATAGATTTGTTTGCAATTTATGTTTAATACTAGTTAACATTACAGAAACTCTATCGCAAATTTATTAAATACAATATTATAAATTGAAACATGACAAGCTCCGACTTATTTTTAGATAATGTTTTTAACATTTTATTTTAGCTAGTCAATCACAAATAAAGTTTCGTCATGCTGTGTATAATATTTAATAAGTATAATACAATTGCTTAAATCATAGAGGATTATAGCAATTCTTAGTGTTGAAATGTTTTGCTTTTGGGTTATAGTTTAATAGAAGAGAATTACTTGTCCAGTATAAGCAGTGTACATTTTGTAGATCATTTTATATGCTCTATTAATCAATTCGAAACATGGCAAGTTGCCTTTCAAGATCTCTCTTGACTTTTTGCTACTTGAGAGCTACTTGTGCCAGCCTCTTATCTTAGTTAGTTAATCACAATTAAAAGTTCATCATATACGCATGGTTGAGACGGTCTAATTGATGATCTAATTGAATGTCGGACAATCTGAGATGTGTGGCCGTAACAGCTGTTTGCTGAGCGTTGTGCGTTGTTGCGACGACACAATAAATAACCATAATAACTACTTGGCTTATAACGAGCATAACACGCCCACATGGCTGCATTAAAACGCCATCTTCTTGAGATTAATGCGAAAAGGTCATGCGAGTAGACGACGAGGGCCACTTTAGATGAGACATTGACATTTGCTAGATGGGATACCCAGTTATTAAATAGAAGGGAAGTGATGGAAGTGGCAGTGAACTAACCTAATAGGAATGTTAGTGAAGTCATTTATATTAATACTAAGGAATTAAAAGGAGTCTGATGAGTCCTCTTACTTCATTTACAGGGTATCTCTCCTTGCAGTTGTCGCTGCTAGCTTGTTTTGTTTGACGATTTCTATTGTTTTTGGCCGGCTCTTTTGACACGTGACGTTATCATCAAAACGACACACACACACAAAAATGCCGTGCGACTGAATAAAGTGAAATTATGTTCTTGTTGCCCTTCTAAGAACATGAGATATGAAGGTAAACCTTTTCGACTTGAGCAACATGGCAACTTGGCAACTCGGTGGCTGGCACCTGGCTTGCCTCATGCGTCTTTTGTTTGCCTAGTGAAAGTGACTTTTGGCATGTCTTTTAGTAGTTTTTACATTTGTCTTAATTATGGGGCAGTGCGGGGGGCGACAAAGAGAAGACGTCTCCGGACCCCAAGTTTCTTCTGAGCGAGTGTGTGTGTGTGTGTTCTCTGACAACAAACACATCGTAAGGATAACACTTGCCGCTGTGGCCAAGTTGCCTGCATTTTGGTTTTCGTTCTGCTTACAGTCAGCTGCTGTATGCCATTCATGTCCTTTTGTAATTTATATGACTGCCAGAGTGCTACGCATCTCCCTCTTTTCCATCCCCAAGACTGTGTCTCATGTTCTTCTTATCCAACACAACTCGCACAAATTTCCTTATCTTACATTGAATTAAACTTGAAAAATGTGTTAATGGCCATGCTTCTAGCTTGGCTTATACACTATGTGGAGCCTTAATTAAATTCCACAATGATTTTATTATTGTGCACTGTACATTGCGCACCACATGGCGTATGTGTAATATGTTTTGTGCCAAGCTATTTAATTTGTTTACCAAATTGTTAATAACACAAGGCAACACAACACAACTTTGGGCAATTCCACTTTAATAAGCCTTCACTTCTCACTTGGCTTCTTTTATTTTATCCCACTTTGTTTATTTATGCATGTTCAGACTTTAAATCTGCCAACACGAAAATGACTTTTCGTGGTAATTAAAAACCTTCAGATTTATGCGCGCAAGAGAGAAAACCCAAAAAAAAAAATCAACTTTATAAACAACATTGTGGTATTTCGTTACACACAATGAAATATTTAAGTTGGTCGCCTTTCAGACTTTTTGTCAGATTAAGAACGGCTTTAAATTGAATTTGTCGACTGTGACAATTAGCTGGACGCTGAGCCGGATTAAGAACAGCCAAGTTAGGGACAGCAAAAAGTTAGAAGACAAAGAAGATACAATACAAATGGATAAGACTGTTGAAGCTGTTGTTTTAACTTATTAAAAATATATAAAATCAGTCGTCGAATCCGTAATTAAAATTAAACTTTAAGCTGTTTACTTAAGCCCTTAACTTGTTAGTTATTAAGTACAGATTTGATGTGTTGAACAGAAAAATGTAATACAAATTATTTGCAGTCTAAAAATATAATTAATACCCTTTTTAAAACAGTTTACTGTAAGGTCTTTGTCAACTTGACAAAGTATATATGATAAAGAAACAACAACAACAATAACAATTTAAAAAATTTAAGTTTAGATAAGAAGATTATATAAGCAAGATTAAACGAATAAATGACAATAAAATAGAAGCTAGCTTAGACAACAAAATTATTTTTGTAGTCAAGGAGAAGCGATTCTGCGGCTGGCTGCATTATTTCTACAATCATTCTTTTATTAATTCAAAAACGAAGTTTCATAAGGATTTTATAGCATACTTTTTGGGGCAGTTGACATTTTAAGGATAAGGCTGTTAAAGCTATTAATTTAACTTTTTAAAAAGTATATCAAATCAGTCATCGAATCCATAATTATGACTAAATTAGAAGCTATGTATGTAAGCGGAACTCAACTTCTTAGTTATTAGGAATACATATAGTATGTCATACAGAAAAATATGGTGGAAATTATTCGAAGGATCAAAATATCATATTTACATTCTTTCATAAACATTTCCACAGCATTCTTTTTAGTGTAGACGAGAACTAAAATTCAAAAATATTTTACAGCTCATTACAAATGCCCAAGGTGACGTTTACAATTGTTGTTTGAGTCTGAGCTGGCAAGCGCATTTATTAATAAATGCTGAATGTGCAACTTTAAGCATCCACTTGGATTTTTAAGCATCCGAAGTCAGTTGAAGCGGCACTTCAGCAGTCACGCATTCAACTGACTTGCATATTTTTCCAACAGATTTCATTGTGTTGTGGTCTCTTTTTTTTGTGCCCCACACTCCCTTCCCTTCCCCCCCCGCTATTCACACCTGCTCTTTGGTTTGCCATTTGTTCAGAGCTGTTCGCCATTTTTACCATTTTACAGGTTAAGTGGACGAGTCGGGGGACGCTGCGAATTGCGAAATGAAATGAATAAAAGTCGAGCACTATACGGACACACACTGCAACTCGCAGGCAGGACCTTTTGTTGGCTGAGCCTTGTTGCCGGTTGCGGTGCAGCTTATTACATTTTTTAAGTGCGGCTGAGTTATTATTTATTAAATGCGGCTCAACAACAATAACTTGTGCGCTTATCCATAACGTAACCAAGGCCAAACTGTCCCTTTAATAAGTCGTAAATATTTGTGTGTGTGTTCCAGAATTTGCCACAACACGTACAACAAACAATTCTCTCACATTACGTAAAAGTTTCGGTTGCAAGTTCTTTAGCATTTCTATCTCATTTTACTTTTGTTTTTTTTTTTTTTTTTTTTCTCTTCATTTGGGAGTAAGCAAATTTAAACAAACCAGAAAAGTTGGCATTGCACATGCGAATTTGCATGCGAATTTTCTATATTGGTGTTGATGAAAGTTTCCCTAAGAGTTGATAAAAAGGGTGCGGCTCGACAAATAAGCTAGTTTCGTCTGCTCCCAACTGTGTATTTAGTTTTTGCCATGTTCATATAAAGCATCACGTTGACGATGATGACAATGTTCAGGACGATGATGATGATGATGCTCATGGATGCTGCGTTTGTGCAAATGAGTTGGAAATTGAAAAAAAAAAAGAAAAACAGAGAAAGTAGATAGATATATGCCCTGGAAACATTTAGGGGACAAGAAGGAAGACTGATTAAGAGGTCTCATATGAAAAAGAGTATTTAATACTACATTTTCTTTAGTACTTGCATTCTACTGCTTCATTTTTCAATTTAAATGTCTAAATGAGTTTTTTGTTTTTAATATTAAATATATTCAACAATATTGTCAATATGAATATTATTTATTTTTGGTGCTTTACATCAAATTCAAGCGTAGAAAGTTACAAGCATCCTGTCTTTTAACTTGCTTATTCCTAGTTATTAAAATCAAAGCAAGCATTTCAGTGAGATATCTCAAAGTATAGGGTATCTAGCAGTCTACTCCAGTGAACTCAGGCAATTCTTTACTTGTTGTTTTAGTTTTTCGAGCATTTTATGCTACGGTTTTTGTTTGCTTTTCGCAGTCTAGTGTCAACGCAGCTATTTTTGTTTGTTTTTCAGCCTTTTGCTAAGAATACGCTTTTTGTGCAGGCTTCCATTTCTTTTTTCCATTTTGGCATGTTTTTTTTTTTGGCCAAGTTTTGTGAAGTTTGTTGCTGGTAAATGTCATTGAACGCATGTTTGTGAACAAAAGCAAAAATGTGGCAAACAATATGTGCTTGTTTCCTTTGCTCTTTAAATGCAGATGGGAATTTTTGCAAAGTTTCGTTTTGATTTCGGTTAAGTTTTGATTGCTGAAAGCTGAAAAAGTTGACAATCAATTTTGGGCTAGTTGATTAGTTTGATCAACACTTTGCAGTTGGGCAATTGAAATAATTATGCACTAGTTTTTTTGGGCAGCTGGCAATTCGTGTATGAAATTCATAATATATTTGATTAAGTTGCACTCAGCATAATCAGTAATTTAGCCAAGTAAGCGGAGCAGACCAACTGCTGCCAGCTCATTTTGTGGCCATTAAATTGAATTTAAAGTTTTTGGCCAGACTCAAAATGTAGTCGCCGCTGTCGCCGGCATCAGATGATTTATTATTATCAATGGCAGTAAAACTTTTCGTCGACCGAATGATTAAAATGAGGCAAAAATCCCAAAAAGGAAAACTACTCGCCACGCGGGGCACGCGCGCTGCTTTCTTCACTTCTTCAGTGTTGGCCGAAACTTATGCCTTTATCATTCTTGACCCGAAGCGGGACTGCCAACATTTTCCTGTCAAATTGTGTGAACTTTTCTATGTTTTTTTTTCTGTGTTTCGTTTTTGTCGGTGTCCTGGCCTGGGACGACACTTTATCATGTCTCAGTCGGTGGCTGTCGCTGACCGGCGGTCACAAATTGAAATGTGCCCGCGTCAGTGGAAAGTAAATGAGGCAAAACGCCGTCGTCGTCGCCGTCGCCGTCGCCGTCGCTGTGGGTCATCTTTTGTCCCATGTTCTTCGTTCTTTTGAGCTGCCTAACTCTCGTGGTTTACGCTTTGAGTCAAACAAATCTTTAACAAGAAAAAAAGGAGATGAAGAAAAGTGCTGAAAAGAATGTTCGCTTTCTAATTTCTTGCTCCTTCTTCAATTCACGAATGATGGCAAATTTTTGTATTTGACTTTTCTTCTATGTCGTTCGCTGTCTGCTTTTGACAAATATTTAGCTTAAGTGATTTTTGACAGCAAGTCCTTCGGCCTGTACTTGTATTTAATGCCCCCCATGTGTACGTAGGCATACTTTATGCTTCGTTTGAGCGTAATTTGTGTTTGACCTGAAGGCCAATGCGGCGTATGCGCAATTTGGCACCAACATAGGCCAAAGCCAAATGAAGAGCGGCTCTGTACAGAATATTTTTTTTTAAGCTAAAGTGGGTCAAAACCTGCTTGCAGTTACTCTGCAGACATGAGAGAACATTTTATTTCAGAATCGGATATAATCATTTACTATTTTGTTATATTAAATTAAGGGTTTGCAATTTTGAATGAAAAAGAGTTTAGAATTCATCATCAAAATTCAGAGTTAGTTATATTTCTTATTTTCTGTTTTAATTAGCAAAAACTTTTTTATTACCGCTACCCAAATTATAACTTTGTGCCGGCAGGAAATGTGTGTAAAAAGCAGATGGAGGCATCGTTGACTCTATAAAGTATTTATATTCTTGATCAGGTCAACAGTCGAGACGACATAGAAATCTCCCTAGAAGTTATTTAAGAAATACTGCCTTCGCTGACAATCTGGTATAATTTGGCCTCTGTGATATATTCCGAATGTAGTATTACATAGATATATCAATGATCTTCGGTATACTTTTGTATTTTTAAAGGATGCAGCACTGTTTTGAAATGGCAACAAAAATTTTTGTACGATTTGAGGTTCATGTATATTTTTCGTATATCCTCTTTATAAGAAACAATATTACTATATTCGCTTTACGGATGGATTCTATCTGAAGACCAACTATATTTTTTTGCACAGAGAATTTTAATACGTTTAAAATATGAATGCACATATGTTTTTTACTACTAAGGGCTCGAGTTTTCTACAATTTGTGTAGTGTAGTGTAGTATAGTGTAGTGTAGCATGTTTCTCTGATATTCATAGGCTTTAAAAATTGACATAGTCTAACTCCCGACGCAGTCTGAGCGTTAGCCGCAGCTTGCCCTGTTCGCTATCGTATTTGGCGCTGCATCGATCTACATCAACGGGATGCGGAAGAGGAAGCTTCAGTCTGTACAGAGCTGTGCCCAGATCCACCTCTTTTTCCAGCAGGGTTAGAGTCATCTTATCTGCCGCCATCGGCTCGTCTGGTAAGGCAATCTCAAGGATGAGATCTTCACAGCTGGCAGAAGCGCCCGTGCGTTGCCCCATCTAAATGTAAATGGGGAAATTTGTATGAAGGCGAAAGCAACAACAAAGGAAAACAACCTGCAGGAAAACATCCTCGGTGCCCACAGCCTGGCGGTAGGTCATTGTGTATTCGGGGCACTTTCTCGACTCCAGAATATCTGCATCCTCGCGTTCCTGTGCCTCCTCCCATTCCTCGAGCGTAGTGGGTTGCGGTTTCTCCGGTTCCACCAGCGGCGTCGCCACCAAGTTAACCTTTTTTCTTTTGCCTCCCGGTTTGGTTGCGTCACCAGCTGCTTGTGCTCCAATGCTACCAGGTGCTGAGTGGCAAGAGTCGAAGTAACAGTCGAGAGCGAGTCAATCAGCAGATGCCATTTACTTACTCTGCTTGCTGGCCACTAGGGATTCGCCTTCATCCTCGCTGCTGCTGCTGCTGCATTCAACGCCGCCGCGTCTCCGACTGGGATTCGGATAGAGTAAATTCTGCAGCTGTCGCAGCTGGTCGGGATTGTCGAAAATCGACATGGTATGTTTACTCAACTTTATTTAATCTCTGCTTCTATTTATTTACTGCGAGTTTTTCTAACCGTAACACTTCCAGTGCCACATTTACAGCTCGATGTCTGTAGAAAGAATACAGTTTTCCCAGCGAATCTTTTCCGTTTGCTTGAGGTGGAAAGTGGAAATCGATTTGCCAGCGCCTGCTAAGTTATTGTTTTTCATTTGAGCAGTTAGTGGGAGGGAGCGAAACAACCGGAGGAGCAGCTGCAGCTTGTTTATTATGTTGACCCGGCAACGGATATTGTTTACAACGCGGAGGAAGAAGTTACAACAATAGCAACAACAACAACAACAACAAGGGACTTCAGGAAGTTTCTAAAGGGAAAGGCAATTGAAGCTTATAGTTAAGAGGAGGAGAGTATGACTATGAATTGTACTACTCTAGTAATTAAAATTGATAGTGATGATTGGTTTGTAAATGAAATGAAATAAAAACAGTCTAGGAATAAACCTTTACAGCTGTTGTTTAAATAGGTTGAACAATTTAAGCACACAATGTTTAATTAAGAAAGTTACTGTCGAGTGGGCTTGACTGTGAGATACCCGCTACCCATTTTTAAAACTGTGTGGTATTATTCTTAAAATAAACCTAATTAATCTACCTAAAACATTGAAATATTGAGTATATACTACATTCGAAATATTCTATATTGTCAACAACGTACATTTCTTGTAGGCACAAGTATATAGTAAACTTCTACCCTATAGATATTGAGCCAAAAAATAACAAATAACTTTCATAATTTAGTATTTACCATATTTCAAATCAAGTCATCGTATAAATATTCTTGTTACACTCAGAAAAAAGCTGTACAATTCGTTCTACAAAATAAAATCAATCCTGTCTCAATGCAGAATTTTTTCAGAACGATTCATTTTTAGTCCTAGGACATATTTTTTTTAATTCATAAATTTCATAAATCAAATATGATGTATTTTAAATGAAGACTGTATCATTATTTTATGCATAAAAGCTTAAAACTTAATATACTTCTCGAACTTCAGAACCATCAGATATTAAACTACTTATTTAGAGCCATGCTTAAGAACACTACGAAGTTATTCACTTGATTAAATAACTTAAAGAAAATAGTTCGAGTTGTTTGTGCAGGAACTGAATAAATCATTTTCAGCTAGTTTTCCACTTCAGCACTTTTGTCATAGTTTGAATATGAACAAAAAAGTGATTGTCGGTCGTGATAAACAATTTCATAATTATTGCCAACGCTTTGACCTTATGCAAATGCATAATTCACTGTCAAGGGCTGTTAAACTACGACTATGTCCCCCTCCCTTCCTTCTCCTTTGGGCCATTTCAATTAAAAACTTGATGCTATTCGGTAAAACTTTTGTACAGCAAACCGGCCAAGCGACTGTTCTCCCTCACTCTCGAGTCGAGAACTAAAGAGAGCAAGAGCGAGAGGAAGCTGAGAGACTGAGGAAATATTTCAGAACATGTCAAAAACAATTGTTTTGTAAATTTTTGCAAATTGTATAATTATTGTTGACCTTCATAGCGGATTCTGGGGCTGCACACAAAATTTGCATTTTTCATGCGCTCCATTTGAATGCGAATACGACGCTAATTTGGCCAGGCCAGAAAAACGAATGCTGGCCAAAAGCACTCACTACTGACTGGGCCAAGTGCACAGACATGAAAACATGGCCGCGTGTTAAATGTAAACAACATGCCACTGACTGCCATCTGCCATCTGCCAGCAAAGCCAACAAAGGGCGACGGGACACAATAGCTACAAAGGATGGTTGAGGGGGAAGAGGGGGCAGAGTTGAAATGGAAAATGAGTTGAACTGGGTTTCAGTTTCACTGAAAAACGAAAAGGATTTTCGTTATCGTTTTTTGTGTAACTCATGTTTTTCTTCTTGTCCGGATGTTACGTGTTTAATTTGTTTAACACGAGCCCAGCACGTTGCAAAAAATAAAAGTGGGCTTGCATAGGAGAGCCTAGAGCTGAGAGATACCCTGGATATTGAAATAAGTAAGGACTGTGAAGTGTTGTAATGTTGATTGAGATATTTTTATAAATACAAATAAGACTTTTGTTAAGTTTAATCATAAAAGTAGTTAATTAATTTCTGTTCAATTTGTAATCAACTTTCTTGAAAATATAAACATATTTGTATTACTACTTATCTATTATTAATTTAGACATAAAAATCGATAACATATTATGAATATCTTATTTTATTTTTACTCTCAATATTTGCTCATATTTTCATTATATCCTCACTCCTTTGAGCAGCAGGGTAAAAACATAATAAACGCGGCCAAAAACATTCGGTTGGCCGTTTTGGTTCAATGGCAACCACTTGACAGTATGCATTGGGTCATTGGGTCTCCATTGAGCGCTGTCCTAGTTGGCTAGTCAACCAGTCGACAACTAATTGTAAAAACTTTCGACTAAAACCCAAATCACTTTATAACGCTCCCCCATTTCGCATTGAACTAACCTACATAACATACATACATACATATGTCTATGCCTGACGATAAAAGTTTTTGCCAGAAAGTGAAAATATGTCAAAAAAAAGAAGAATAGAAGTGAAAAATACTCACATGCTGTCGACGACATGCGAAACTTTTTACGAATTCGAAAATTTGTCGAATTCGAAACTATTTTGCTATTTAGTGCTGCCCCCAAAAGTATGCTACAAATATTATGCGAAAGCAAATAGCAGATGTTCGATCAACTTGTATTTTTATCAGACATCAAAATGCCCATTCGCATGCTGCTTTTACCCCTCCCCCACTTTGAGATCGTTGTGTACTGATTGTGCAGACAAGTAAACATCGTGTTGCTTCAGCTAACTATCACGTAACTGAGCTTTAACCTTGTTGCCGGCAGCCAAACAAGAAGAGGAAGAGGAAAGGGATGCGTTGGTCTTCTCTTTGGGATTCCCTTGGAATCGCAGCTGACGCACAAGCGAACCCAGAGACAATGGGGCATGATGCATGAATACATTTGTAATTGTGTTGTGCTGGTCGCACATTTCAATGAACTGCATAGAGAAGAAGTCAGAGGTAGTTTTCAGAGACGCGACGCGTCGGGCGGGGCGGGAAAAGTTTTGTTGACAGTTTTTTGTCCCCCAGGCTGTGGGACGAGTCCCAAAACAGATACGACGACCGGGTAACAGAGGTGGCAACAGGATTTTTATTACATCCCTAGCACGTAGCAACATGCCACATGGACTGCGAGGCATGCAGCGAAAGTACAAGTGAAAGTGGTCGTCTATCCTCTCCTCTCCCCTCGCCACAGTCTAGAAAGCCATTCCCTTCATCAACGCAGCTGCTACAAATTTTTGCGTATTTTGTTATTTTTCGTGCTTGTTTTTTTTTTCTTCTTCTTTTTGCTCGTTTTGGCTCGCTCCTTTTGAATATGATTTGTGTGCTGAAAGCGCTCCAACTGGCATTTTTTTGCTGCCGCTGCTTGGCAACTGAAATGGTTGGGTGGCGGGGAGTGGGGAGAGTCTTACATAAAATGTAATTAAGAAGGCATTAAGTATCATGCATAAATCATTGAAAAGTTGCACATTTAGAGCAACGGCAGGCAACACATGTGGGCGTGGCTAAGTGAGCTTCCGGTGACTGAGGCTCATTCTCTCAGTCTGTGAGCCTAGGTAACATATATAGGCATTATGTTGCGAAGCTGTGCCCATTACTGCGTTATTTGATAGGTATCAAAAGAGGGAAAGAGATAGAGAGACAGAGAGAGAGCTGCATCGCAGAAGCGCAACCAGAAGCCAAGTTGCCGTCATAGATCTGGGTCTGTTGATTGCAATTTCGGCGACACGCTGGCGCACAATTTTGGCCATTTATTTTTTAACATTTTGCAAACCGAGCGCACAGCAACAAAAGGAGAACTACTTCCGACATAACAAAGACTACGCCGACTAGCAGCTGCTCTCTCTCTCTCTCTGGCTTGGCATGTGCTTGTGTGTGTGTGTGGGAAATGAATGAGACTAGTTAAATAATTCCCACAACAACCGCAACGCAGCCAACAACGATAATACAACCCAGCGAAATAAGAAAGAGCAATACTTGTAGTAGTAGGGGGACAAAAAAAGAAGAAAAACAGAATAAATGCCGTTGCCGCACAGTTGAACGTGTGCAGTCAAGCGTTGCAAGGAGCAAGCAGCAGCCGCCAACGACAACAACAACAACAACAAGGAGTAGAGTACAAAAATAATACGAATAAAACTAACCAAGCAGCAGTATCAGCCATAAGAGTCATATCCAAAACGAGGAGAACTCCACAAAAGGACAAACAAGCAAGCAAGAAAAAAAAAACACACAGCGCAAACACAGAAAATATAATCAAAAACTCGCGCCGCGCCTCGCTCAACTTTAAGCAGCAGCGAGCATTTTAAAGACCATTCGAGCACGAAATGACCTGCAGAAAAAATGAAAGAGATCCGCAAAAGCAGCAAGGCAGCAAACTGACAAAAGACACAACAGAACGTGGTCGAGATTTAAGCCAACCGTTTGTCGACCACAGCACACAGCGCAGTGTTAGCGTTGCCCATGGCCATTGCCAACGAACGTAACGTAAACAATAACTCAATGTGGAAGTTGTTAAAAAGCGCTCAAGAGAGCACAACATGAAAAAGAGAGTGAGTGTGTGAGAGAGAGAGAGAGCAAGAGCAAGAGAGAGCACTTCAAATTTACTCAACTCAAGAGCAGAGTCAGCTGTGAACGCTTCGCACGTGCTGAAGCTTTTCCTTAGCTACATGTTTGTTTGTAAACAACTTGCAAGCTTTGCAACAGCTGATCGAATTTGCATGTCACAGTGGTCTGAAAGCTATGGAATATTTATTGAATATGCTTAGCGTGAAAAAGGGAAAAGCATAACATAATGGAAGAGTTTAAATCTGCTGTAAATACTAATATCAAATGTTAATTAGTATGCGCCTTTTACGGACAAGTTTGTATAGCAGTGAATTGTTTCGTGTCGAAATCGAAAAGAGTTTTTCAATACTTGAAATAACAATTTTTATTTTTTAAGATACATGTGATTCTTCTATTATATAGTTAGTGTCAGTCATCAGTACTAGACACATAAGTGAAATAAGGGTAATGTAAGCGAGCAAAGCAAAGAATGCTTAAGAAGCTGCTAGAGCTATAATATTTTACTTCTATGAATACCAATAGATTTGTAGTTAAAGTTGAAAAAGAAAAAGTTAATATAAATAGAGACTAAAAACGTGTATAGATTTGTTGCGTAGGCATATTTTTCTAACAATTTCTATGCAATAGAAAAAATCGTACAAATTTGGCTTTTTAATACAAAACATTCGTAATGGTATCGGATATGTTTTCACTCTGCTTCAGCTTTTTTGTTAAAGTTTCAATAAGCAAGAACCGATTACATTTTTGCACATTTCCAGTGTGTGTTGAAAGTTATTTTTATCAATCATTAATCTCGAAAAATTTTGCGAATATTAAAAAATTTCTTTTTGATTTCGCCACTTTCAGTGGATTCTCATTTATTCGCTCATAAAAAAACTACTTATTGCAATTATTTGAACTTAATTGCCATTTGAGCTAGAGTAAGCGTCAGAAAGTCTATCAGTGAATCGAAACAGTGAATTTTCACACTTATGCAGATTATTTTCGTTTTTATGTTTGCCATATACATAAATACAATCAACAATGTATGAGTACTTTTTGCCTTAAAACAGTTGCATATTTAGTGTGTTGTGGATCATAATTCAATGCTCTAGATAGGCTCTATATTTTCGCTTTTCATGGAAACTGACCTCAGCCAACTCGCAGCGAGCGACCAACGAAATTAGTCCAGATGAGTGTCATATTAATTAGCATACTCTCGCCCATTTTCCATCTCTTTTTCTCTTTCGCTTTTCGCTCCAATTTTGGCGTTGTGTCGTCAAAATTAAGTGAAATCTGTTAAGCCAGAGATAGAGATAGAAATAGAGAGAGAGAGAGAGATAATTGAAACAGAGCGTAAACACGACGGGGGTAAACTGTGCCACATTTTAAATTGAAATTGACCGAATACATTTTGCATAAATTGTTTAGCAATTATCTAATAAAAACAATGCATAAATATTAATGCCCAATTATCGGAGGCAACGAACGAAAGTAAATTAAATCACAGCGAGTGTGAGTTTGATATGTCGACGAACGCAATTAAGTCGAAACTCGTGCTCGCATTGAGCCAAATTCGCGTAATAAATAGCGTATACGCGATGTGGACAAGTCACGCACACGCACACAAAAAGCTGTAGTAATTGATCAAGTGAGAACTGATTGGAATACTTAAATATGATCTTTACTACGTTCGAGTGAAATGGAAAGTGTGCAGCACTTACCTTAAGTCTTCCTCTGCCAACTTTTCGTTTGCTGCGCTGACTGCGTTCTGGCAACTTTTGGCGCCACGTGCGACGTTCGGTTTCGTTGGCAAACAAATCATCGACACTGCTGCTTCTGCTGCTTAGCTGACTCAACTCGCCGTCCGATGAACTGGCATTTGAACTCAACTCATTGTCCATGCGACCAGCCTCCGCATCGCGCTGTCGCAGCACACGATAGTTGCCATCGCCACCGCTGCTGCTGCCGCCGCTGGCACTCATGAAGCGCTCTCGAAATGATTTGTAGAGCACAGCGCTGACGCTGCCAATGCTGCTGCGACTGCGACTGCGACCGCGGCTGTGACCATGAATGCCTGCAGCATGGCCGTAGCTGCGACGTCGCTTCTCTGCCGCCTTCTGTCGTGCGGCACTCGCCACGCTCGCTGACTGCGCATCCAGAAAACCAGCCGCACTCATCGTAAAATAATGTGTTTGCTCTTGTTCTTATTCTTGTTGTTCTTGTTCTTCTTCTTCTTTGAGATCGATTCAGTTATGCAATGCTCATGTTGACTTCATGTTCGCCAGATTCGCTTTATGCACTTCTGAGTCTCCAAATTGGCACAGTTACCAATTACCAACCCCTTCCTCTGTCTCGCTCTCTCTCTATCTCTCCCTCTCGCTCTCGTTGTCTCCTTTGCAATCTGCAATCGAAAGAAGTGGGCGAAAATTTGCATGTGCTGCATTAATAAGGGAAATTTGATGGGTGCGCCAAAAACGGTTTTCTACAATTTCTAACATGCATTCTTGACTTTATAGGCAAGCTACAGCTGCATCTCAAGATGCAAATGTATCTCTTGGTAAGTGCTATCTGCTATGCGCATTGCCAAGTGCCAAGTGCGTCAGTCAATAGGCTCACACGAAAGCCAAGGCGATGATGAAGGCGAAGGCGAAGGCTTTTGAGGTGGCAATGAGCCATGCCACAGACTTGAGGCGCCTCAGGTAGACTTTGAATACAGACATGGATATTAAGCTGGGGATAGTTATTAAATTACAATAAAAATATTATAGTAGAGTTTACTCTGGAGAAGAACTCAAAGAAGATACTTAACATATTTACATATATATTATTAAGGTGAAACTAAAATTTTCACTTGTAAGTAGATCGACAATTTTATTTACCAATACGTATTGTGAGTATTATTAAGATATCGTTGAGAAATATGATTGAAGCAGCAACGGTTATAGCATGGGATTTTAAAAATTTTTGTAATCGTTTTTCTCTCATTTAAAACTGTAAGAAACTACGATCATAAATATTTGTATTCAGATTAGGCAACAATTAGCTCTATTTCCATAGTAAACTCCAATCCTTCTCTTTAAATCTATTTTCTTTATCCCAATTTCTCAGAAGCTAAGTAATATTTCATTAAGTAATTGAATGCCAATCATTAACAAAATAGAAATTAAGTGTTTAAAGGGTTACCCTAGTCTTTATAACTTCATGTTTTTCTCGCAGTGAATATTGTAATAAAAAACAATTACCAATATTCCAGCTCAGATAAGACAAAATTTAAATCTATTTTCATTTAGCATATTCGACTCTATCGATTATTTTTGATCTTAAAATCGATTTTACAATATCTCAACAGTTAATTTAAGTTTCATGAAGTAATCGAATGCCAATTGTTAACAAAAAAGAAAACAAAGAAAGTGTTTAAAGGTTAATCATGTTTTTTTCGCAGTGAATATTGCAATAAAAAACAATCACCGATATTCCAGCTCAGATAAGACAAAAGTTAAAATTATTTTCAAGACTCTATCGGCTATTTTTGATCTTAAAATCTATTTTACAATATCTCAGCAGTTAAATTAAGTTTCATGAAGTAATCGAATGCCAAACATTAACAAAACAGAAAACACAGAAATTGTTTGATTGAATCATTAAGCAAGTCGCACCTAGTTACTAAATTGTTTTGCAATTCAACTGAAAATTCTATAGTATTAAAGCGACGTCAGGCCATTTAATTATATTTATATTACTTCGGCATTATTGCTCAACAGTTGAGTTCATTCGAACAATACTCTTAACACACATGAGTGCAGCATGCGCATAACTGTAAATTTTGTCACTTTCATTTTGAATCATTGGAAAATTGCTTAATGTGAGGCGTAATTGCGAGAGACTTTTCATTTGTAAACATAACTTGAATTAATTCTTAATTGGCAAAGACGCAACCGGACAGGCCTTAATGGCAGTATTTGCAACTGGTCTATGCGGATTATCTGTTGCTGCTGCTGCATCGTATGCTGGTTGCATGCCGCATCTGGTTGAAGCTGTCAGTCCAGCTGTGTTCTCCCCTTTCTCCCTTTGGGGGACAATTGGGTTGCAGCGACTGACAGCGAAAAGTTAAATTATCCCGTTCAAATTTTTGTTAATTCATGTCTTAAAAAATTAAATAAAAAACAGATGGAAATTATTTGCAACGACGACGACAACGGCAACGGCAAATGAACATGAAAATGCGAATTTTCCACTGTATGTTTTTCATGTTGAGTCGAGGTATTCGCTGTCTCTCTTTTGTGTGGCTCTGGGCCATTTGCATGCAAGTGAAAAGTGTCGGAAAACATAAAAGCCCACAAATGAGGAGTAAAATGCGAGTACTCGTTCCACACTCGCCGCCTGCCTTCTGCCGCTTGCCGCTTGCCGCTTGCCACAAGCCCTTCTGGCGTCTGTCGGACGTATTATTCGCCGCCGCCTGGTGACAAAGGTTAACGAGTTCGCAAAGGCAATGTCATTGTTATGATGACGGTGTTTAAATCCTCACACAGAACTGCGCAGCTCCCATTTGTTGTCAACTATTTTATTATACTTGTCGGGTTCCATATTAATAATATAACTATAATTTTTGATATTCATTAAATTCAGTTCTATTTGTGGCTTTTTAATGCTGTTGCTTATTAGTTAATTTGCTTGTTCTTACACTGAGAGAAGTGTGAGAGAAGTGAATGAAGATATATGAAGATATATATACTATTTAGAATAAAAGTAGATTAAGAAACTCTTGGTAGGTAGAACAAGCTGTCCCTAGAAAAGGCGTAGAATAGTGATCAGTCATTAGAGGTCCGAAACTCTACCGAGGTATTTTGGTTAACAGTTCATAATTCTTAAAGAAACAGTATTAACTGATTTACAAGATTTATTGACGTAATTAGCATTTGATTATATACCATATACCACAATTGTTTTGAAATATATATGTAAGTAACATCATAATGAATAAGGTATCGTATTTATTTATTTACTATTATTTATGAATGAAATATCGCAATGAATAAAAAATCGAAAACCACAAAATGATTTAATCCAATACAATGAAAGAAACCTTGTTCTCAATTGATTCGATAAAGCACAACATTATTCATTATATCTAATTATTGTAATATGAAAGTATTTGAACAATCTAAAACATAATGGTAATCAAAGTGGAGTACGCTAGTTATCAATTATCAAGTTTTATCCTAAGAGTCATTTCAAATTGAATTCTATATCACATAATTATTAAGCATTTAGAAGGGCAAATCAATTAGTAGTGATCAAACCTACTGAAGTTCGTCAAACACTTGACGAACAACATCTTAACAAGCGGCTTCCTTACATAATTTCCATTATGCATAGAAGAAGAAGAAGTAGACGACGAAGATAAGAAGCAAAGAGTCGCCTCAGGAAATGCCCATTAAACTGGTTATCAACAAAATCTAAAGACATATTTAACCATCATTTAAATTCTCACGGTGTATTGACGTTTCAAGCACTGTAAACAAATGTTGCCCGGAGGGGACAAGGCGAGAACAAGAACACGCGAGAGAGAGAGGGAGAGAGCACTAAAAAGCGTGAGAGAGAGATGGAGGAACCACCGCATTGATACGACATGGCAAACTGTCACATTAGCATATTGAGAACGCAACGGACTAACGAAAAATGCGACTTGGTCTCTGCTGTTTGCTGTTCTCTGTTGTTTGCCAGTCAAGCGGCGACGATGACGTTGACGTTGACGTCCGCTACACCGACGCCAACGTCGAAGTCGCTGCCTCTGTCGACGACGACGGCGACGTCAAGAGCAGGCGCATGCGCAACTTTGTGTGTTGGCCAGAAGATCGCGTCGGTCCGTTTGTTGGTATCAGTCGGTTTGCAGACTTTCGCGTGTGCGGTCGAAAAAAAAGCATAAACGAGGCAAGCAGAGATAAAAAGTAAAGCTTGGAAAGAAAGGCAAAGCTGGAGAGAAAGATAAAGAGACAAAAAACACGAACGAAAATCTGACCAAGCCTGGGCGCGTCTTGTTGACAGTTTGAATTATGTGCTAAACGACTGAGAAATACTCAAAGAAAAATACAACACAACACAAAAAAAAAAAAAAAAAAAACATAAACACGAGAGAGGCATAAAAAAGAAGAGAAATAGTTCATATACAATACGAAATCGATGCATGTGATTAACATAATTAATGGTGAGCGAACGGGGAAAACCGGAAACTGAATTTGACGAAACTGAATGCCGAGAAAATTCTTGCCACTAACGGTAAATACGCGTTAAAGGCGCATTTAGTTAACGTAACGAACGAACGAACGAACGTAACGTGTTCCATCCGTGTTTGCCTGCTCATTAACTTATCACTGCACAAAATTGCATAAAGACGAGTTTTGCAAAGAGAGAGAACGAGAAACGAGTAGAATAAGAAGATGTTGCTGCTCCACTTACATCATTGGCCATTAGTCTTGGCCATCATTTCCTGCATTGTCGCCGCCTCAACAACAGCAACAACAACATCTACAACGACGACGACAACAACATCCTCCATACCTGGCAAATATCAAGCCTATGGCAGCCAACATCAGCCAAAGAAGCTGCGCCTTGGATTGGGTGGACTGGGAGCTGCTGCAACGGGCAACTCCACAAGTGCCGTGAATGTCACTGGCAATAAACCAGTATTCCGGCAAAATCCGATCAAGAATTGGTTTGGCGTCTTTAATCGCAATAATTCGCCGCCGGCTCAAGACCAAACGACGACATGTTCTTGCAGGTGAGCACAGAAAAATGAAGCAAAAAAAATAATGAAAAACCAGCTGTCATGGTCATGATAGTCAACTTCCAGTTAGCCAACAATTCATTGGGTGTTTATTGTCATGGCATACAAATCAGATATTACAGTTACAAATGTTGCGTGATGTGCGAGATTTAGTTTTTCCTAACACGCCCCATGACAGATCTCTTTGACGTGCAGGAGAAACGTTTGCTGCAAAATAGTCATGAAATGTCCAGAATGAGGACTACAATCAATTAGCAATTTCCGTGCCGAAACCAATAACATATACTTCGACTTTAAAGATCTGTAGTTTAGTTCTCTAGCTAGCTAGCTTTCTAAAAACATATATTTTCGCCTTTTATGGCCTGCAAATATCAATTTCAAGCTTCATAGTTAAACTTCCAGTAAACGTAAGTACTTTTTGCCTTCTTGCCTTTGACAGCTGAATCAGACACACTGCTCAAGCTAGTCAGACTCTGTTCTCAGTTCCCAGTTCTCTGTGCTGGGTTCTGCAATCTAAAGATGTGCATTTGAAAAGCATTCCATAGATGCCTGCCTCAAATTGCAATGCCTTTGCCTTGCCCAATGGGGAATCGCTTCGCTTGGGGCATTGTCGTTGTTGTTGCGCGAGAATAGACTGAGAACTGAGAACTGACACGACTGTAGGGACTGAGAAACTGTTTGCATAAGCAGCCACTTCAGGGAGTACGCCCAGGAATGACTTTGTCGGCATCTGTTGCATTGGAATTTTGATGAATCGATTGCGCTGATCACAACAGGGAATTAGGTTAGGTCAGTGCAGTGCTTTTCTTTAGCATTTCACTTTTCGAAAAACCATAAAATTAGTACTAATTGATATTTGGAAATTACCTTTCTAATTCGTTAAGAGATTACAGAGCACTTAATAGCTCCCTATCTATCTAGTTTTTTACAATTCTTTCGAGTCTAAAGTTTAGTTTTTTGTTTTTGTTATTTAAAACTCGTTTAATTTTATGCTTTTAATTTTTACTTTTATTTTATTTTTGCATTTGAAATGAATCTATAACTAATTAGCATACGATTCGATAATATTCAAAGTAAATGTATCTGTATCTAAAATGTTTGTATCTGTATCTGTATCTGTGTGTGCTGGCCAAGTTTAGACTGCATGCCATGGGGTATACTCGCACTTACTACCATATACACACATATATGAGGTGTAGTTCGAACTGAGGCCCAATGCGTCATGCGTTGTTCGGCAGGGGAACGCGACATTCTCTGAATTGGGTCGCACACATTTCTCTGCATGACTTTGTCTTTGCTTTTCGGGAAGCCGTCTCCGACGCTGCCTTCGCCTTCGCCTTCGACTTGGCCACCATTTTAGGGCAATGACTTGATTAAACAACAACAACATCAACAATCGCAGCCAGAACAAACGACAACAAAACCAAACAGAAAGCCCTCGCTCGAAATGAATAAGAATATAAGAAATATATAATATATTAAACATCGATACAGCAGAGAACTTGTAGTATTTCCATTTGGCGAAACCGGCTCTCTCCCTTTCCCTTTCCCAACGTCTCCTCTCTTACTCTCTTCACTGCTTCAACAGATTTTTGAATGCATTTGCTTTGTAGTATAATGTTTTTTTTTGGCAATTATAAAACCAGTTTAGTGTAACGACAACTCTTTAAAGTTGATGGAAAATCTGCAAAACGTTTTGCCATCTCAATAAAACACTTTGACACTTTCTTTATGACATTATTATTTATGAGGACTGTTAATCTCTTTTGGGTTATTGAACTCTGTATCAATCGACACACAGTCCATCCGTCATTTAATGCTAATGAGATAGACATAAGGAAATATTAATGAAGTCTTAGACACTTCATTCAGAGCTAAGCTGCAGTGGATTAGAATAATCAAAGCCAAAATATTTTATTAACTGTGTGTAACTGTTCTTGACAGACTATTTATAGGTAATAAATTAGAATAGTATAAGTTATATTCAACATCTTTTGTGCAGTTGATTGTTTAATTACTGTGATATGAAGATACAACATTTTAAAGCTCTTTTAGTTTCACTTGTATATAAATTATTTGCACCCCATAAAATTTAATTTATAATCGTTAAATCCTTGGTACCAAATACATATTTATATTAGATATACAGAGTGGAACAAAACATAAACTTTAAAGAAAGTGCAAAGTTTTCGTTGCTATCCAAATAAACAAATCTACAAATGCAGATATAAAAATAATTACATTTTAAACAAATAAACAAGAGCCTCTTTATGTATGTAGCAAAATCCAGTTTCTCATCCGCAACGATCGTCGTCTACAGCTAGACAAGATTATTCTAAGCTCCATCTCCTACTTCTCCCACTGATTTCCCCACAAGTCTCAATTGAAATTTCCTTAGCTGAAAATGAGTTTTCATACGCTGCAAACTGGTTGAGAGTTAGTACTACTCGTTGATGTTGTTCATGCCCGCTCAAGTGGATGATAATCATTTATTACTGAAGTCCACTTCCACTTACTCATCCTCCCCTCTCCCTCTGCCACTAACTTTTTTTTGCAGATGTGGGGAGCGTAACGATGAGTCTCGAATCGTGGGGGGCACCACAACTGGCGTCAGCGAATATCCCTGGATGGCCCGACTGAGCTACTTCAATCGATTCTACTGCGGCGGTACATTGATCAACGATCGCTACGTGCTGACGGCGGCGCACTGCGTCAAGGGCTTCATGTGGTTCATGATCAAGGTGACCTTTGGTGAGCACGACCGCTGCAATGACAAGGAGCGCCCCGAGACGCGTTTTGTGCTGCGTGCCTTTAGCCAGAAGTTCAGTTTCTCCAACTTTGACAATGACATTGCGTTGCTGCGCTTAAACGATCGCGTGCCCATCACCAGCTTCATTCGGCCCATTTGTCTACCCCGTGCGGAGCAGCGTAATGATCTGTTTGTGGGCACACGCGCCATTGCCACCGGCTGGGGCACGCTTAAGGAGGATGGCAAGCCGTCGTGTTTGCTGCAGGAGGTGGAGGTGCCTGTGCTGGATAACGATGAGTGTGTCGCACAAACGAATTACACACAGAAAATGATCACCAAGAACATGATGTGCTCTGGCTATCCAGGCGTTGGTGGGCGTGACAGCTGTCAAGGGGACTCGGGTGGTCCTCTGGTCCGTCTGCGTCCCGATGACAAACGCTTCGAGCAGATTGGTATCGTCTCCTGGGGCAATGGTTGTGCGCGACCAAATTATCCCGGTGTCTACACCAGAGTCACCAAATATCTCGATTGGATTGTGGAGAACTCGCGGGACGGTTGCTTCTGCGATGAGGATTACTAATGCACATCATTCAACTTTTAGTTTGTAGCTCTCTTAGCCTTAGCTTTTAGTCTTATCTCTATGCACTTTTTTGTACTTGAATGCGAAAAGAAACAGAAATACAAAAAACAAATCCAACACACCCAAAACAAGTTGAATAAAACCAACCAACGAGTTCCTTGCTTTATTGAACTGGCTACAAAAGTGCCCTCATCAGAAAAGTTGCTACAAACAATTATTATCAATATTATTAAATATTAAATAAAATTTCATAGAGTCGGCGTTAAAAGTTAATTAAACTAACAATTTTGGTTTTAAATTTAAGTTGCACGCGCTAAAGGCGCACTCAAGCAGTACACTGCTTGCAAGCAATGCACTCATTTGTTGAACTGCTTGTGTGAATAAGCTGCTTGCTAACACTGCTTCAAATTTGCTTGCATTTTGTTTAGTACACATCGATGCGAAAGTTTTGTTTTATTTAAGCGCAGCTTTAAAACGCGATTAATCATTTATAATACAATATAATTATAACAATTAACGTAATTTAGTATACTTCATTTCCCATTTAAAACACATGCTTGATATGCAAACTTGTATTTAAAGTGAACTCAAAACAAAACGTTGACTACTTTCGGTTTCGTTACACACACGAAAAGCGCATGTTGCAAGTTGGCAATACACAGATAACTGAAAACTCTCACGCACACAAATGCATACTGTATGTGTACTAATTCACATTTGACTTTTCGATGCGGTGTGTGCGCCCGAAAAATAAAACAAAAAGCGTTAGAAGCAATACACCTAAACAAGCTATGAGGAAACTGGTTTCCCCATTCAAACAGCTGTAAATACACATAGCCGAAGAGCCATGGGAGAGCGTGAACTAACGTTAATAAAGATGAACAGCGGCATCAGCAGCAGAAGTAGCAGCAGCATTAGACAGAGCAACTTTGAAAAAGTCAAAGCATTAACTTGGCCCACTCTGGCTTTTGTGGTTTGGTTCCGTTTCACGCAGCAAGTTCACATTGCTCGCGCCGTGTTTACTTTTCATATTTTTGTATTTTCAAAGATTTGTGATTCACAATGCACACATAAGAAGACAAACCAATGTTTGCAGATAATATCACTTGGCACTGATAATAATTATCTATGGGTTTTCTCTACTAGTTGCTGATACAGGCAATTACTTCGCAAAAGACATTCATCAATTGCCACACTTTTCACTCAACTCACTTGCGTAATTATTCAATTTGTCACACCGAAGATTTGCAGTCTCACAAAGTGTTTTTCTTCTTCTGGCTGCAATGCGACTGCTGCATCAAGTGTGTTGACGTCTTCCAGGTCGGCGGTCGATGTTGGCAAAAGTTTTATTCGAAAAATTGTGTTTGCTTTTTTGTTTTCGCTGTGGCTCGTTTTATTGCTGGTTTTGTTTGCCTCTCTGTGTTAGCAGCAGCTGTTGTTTACCGTTTGCCGCTCGCGCGCTCACTGAAAATGCCGCCAGGCCGTGCGTCTCGATCGTTTCCCAGAGATTGGCCTCGTCAGAGAATCGTCTCGGGTGCTGCTCAACAAATATCGTTGTCGATGCTGTTGTCATTGCATAGCAAAGTTTTTCTCTCTTTCTCTCTCTCGCTCTGAGTAGGCCGAGACTAGAACTCTTATCTTAGCAAACTTCCGAATAATGTTCACATACGTCACAATCACCAAAATAAATAGTACCTTCGGTTGCTTTTCCGAAAAACTAAAAACTAAAAATTATATATAAATAATAAATATTCGCAACAATGGCTTCCAATCCAGATTCAACGGACTCTAAGGATCTTCCGACAACCTCTAACATTGGTGGCGATGTTTTTGCCGAACTTGACAAACGCTTGGTCGCTCTCTTGGATCGTGCCAATAAGCTAGAATCGACACTGGCTAGCTTAAATGATGATCCCCTAAATGAGAATAAAGAGTTGCTTTCGACTCTAAGCGATGAGGAAACATGTAGCATTGAGTTCGACATCGACACAGATGATTGTGATTTGGAAGATGACGATAGTGACAATGATATTCACGTTGAAAAGATTCAACTGAACGCCAACGAAGATTAAAAGATTTTTTAACACAACTGACACGGTTTAAAATGCATAACTAAACGCCAAATGCTTGTTAACTGCCAAAACAAATTCAAATTACACTAAGCTGTACGATTTCAACTTATATTACGATGTACTAATACATAATAGAATCGATAAACGTTAATGTTTAACGTTTTATTCCTTAAGCTTTTGACATATTTTGAATTTGACTTCAATTCCCACTTATTGCTGTCAGTGGCGCCATCTATTAGCCAGTAGGTGCTCAATCGCAGCTGTACGCTGTACTGCTTGCTACTTCAGCATTTACACTGCTTGTAGGCTTATAGATGTACGCAAAATGTTCTAAGCTTATTATCATTTATTTAAATAATTTTAATATTTATAATACTTTTGATATAATAATAATTGATTTTAAATATGGTAAACAATGATCTTTCATAGTCTCCATACAGCTCACGTGGCTGCGGTGGTCGATATTTCCTCATCGATCAACTTTTCTGTCGTCGATTCTGTTGATTCCGATGATAGGGCACAGGCTACAAACGAAATAACCTGTGTTGTGCACAGCTGAGTCAACTCGTCGAAATATTCGCCGTTTGGGCAATCGGCCTCCGCAATTATGGTACCGTTTTGACATATAGCAAATCCGGTGCATCCATCATCCGACAGGTTGGCCAGCTGTATCGTTGTATTCCCCATGTTGACGCATCGATTGTAGTCACAACGTATATCAGTTCGTGGCACGCAGGCGCCACCATTCGCAGCAGAGAAGAAGCGACCATCGGAGCACACGCCATGCTCCAGAACCATTTGCCCCTGAGTGGTATTCTGACAATAATAGTAGCCATTGCATGTTTCATTGTCGGAGATAAAGGTGCCCGCTTTGGGACAGACATCGGGAAGAACTGTTTGGGGTGGTGCCTCTGTGAAAGCGCACTGCACGTTCTGCGGATAGTCGCATTTACCCAGGCTCGCACTAAAGTAGTAACCATCTGGACAGGTGCCATTGACGAGCTCTGCCTGCCAGCACATTTGCCAGCCATCACAGTTCCAAGTGTCCTTAATGAAGACGCCATCGGGCAGAATGTTACAATAGCTGTCGGGGTTCAATTTGTCGGTGCAAGGATAATCGCGAATGCAAGCTTCGGTACTGGGATTATAGTTCAACCCAGAATTACATTCGCCCCTTGTGCCAGTGCCATTCTTGCAGTAATAATAGCCATTGCAGGTGTATGGATCGGCCGTAAAGCCATTGGAAGTAGCGGCGCAAGGATCACTGGAAACACAGTCCACATCTGCAGAGGGTAAACAGACTTCACTCTCTCGATCATAGAATAGTCCCTCGGCACAGGATCCATTAACAGGTAAGTCATTAATGCACTGTATCCATTTATCACAGGCTCGAGGATCGTTGATTTTAGTGCCATTTACAATTAGGGTGCAAATCAAATCCGGATCAAATGTGGTTGCTACAGCTGGTGCAGCAAACAGGCCGATGGCGAGTAGTACGAACAATTGCCATAAAGTATTCCTTGGAGTTGTCGTATCTGTAAAGTATAAGTACTACTTAATTCAGGATATATCTTTGCAAATAAAGGCAGTTAATTTTTCATCCCTCAAATTCACAATTATTGTTCACTTTAATTTAATGAATTTATAATTTTTAAAGGATAATTAATTTTCTCGTTACTTGAATATAGAACGGAATATAGAACAGAATATAGTTTCCAAGATTATAATTCAGGCGCAGATAATAAATTTATCAGAAACACTTTCTTTTGCTTTTTCGTTTATATTGCTATTTTATTATTATTTTGTATTTATGTTTAACTTTATTTAAACGTAATGAAAAAATTATAGATAATGTGTTCAATTTACGCACTCATTTTTTATTAAATTAACTCGATCCGAGGTACGACTTGTCTGGGAACAGACAACAGCTAACTGAATTGGAAACTCAAACTAACTGCTTTTTATGTTCTAAAAGCGAAGACAGTAAACTATTTTTGGAACATTAGAACAGAGCTAAAAGTCGTCGTTTTATTATCTACCCGAAATTGATAATTCAATAACGAAATAAAACCATTATTTGACATTTGATAAATTAGGGAACAATTGTTATCGAGATAAAACAATTTGTAAATTGCTTAAAAATAAATAAAGCGTAATCCAAAGTGAGTAAACATTACGCGTTCTACAATTGGATGTAAATAAATAAAAACAAGTAAGAAAACTACAGTCGAGTGTGCTCGACTGTGAGATACCCGCTACCCATTTTGAATAAAAGCAAAATAGTACGGCAATAATCTCAAAATATTAAAAATAAATAAGCATGTATTCTCAATCGGGATTTGAACTCGAGCACCACCGACCGGGTGGTTAAAAAAAAAAGCTTATACCTCGAGCGGGCTCGAACCCGAGCACCACAACATGCTCGGCTTGCACTCTACCACCTGAGCTATCGCGTTGCTTATGAACCCCCTATGCATACCCTATGCGTTTTTGCCCCTACAAAACTATTTCTTTAATAACTTAAACAATTTTTATCTGATCGCAACCAAATTTTCAGGAACCACAAACACCATTGTTATTATTGTATACCAAAGTTCGCATGTCTAGCTTTAATATTACTCTTGTTATTATTGATTTGCAGGAGCGGGAGTGGACGTGGCAAAAATTTGAAACAAACTTGAGCTGTGTGCAAGCATAACAAATACTGTCGAAAAAAATTATAGCTCTATCTCTTATAGTCTCTAAGATCTAGGCGTTTATACGGACAGACGGACAGACGGACATGGCTAGATCGTCTCGACTGTTGACGCTGATCAAGAATATATATACTTTATAGGGTCGTAGATGCCTCCTTCTACCTGTTACATACATTTCCTGCCGGCACAAAGTTATAATATGCTTCTACCCTATGGGTAGCGGGTATAAAAACTATTTTATTCTAAGGGTTAACTAAATCAATAATTGATTTGTCATAGGTATTATTTATTATGCACTGAGAGTCATGTACAAATACGGGCACTGTTTATTAGCAACAAGTGAACGATAGTGTTTTTAAACAAAATTAAAATTTGTAACTTCCAACTTGAAAATGAATCGCCTATTTACCTCACTGCTCATAGTTTTTATATTGGTGTGTGGTTTATTCGTATTATTCTATATAGTGCTAATGCCTGAGAGATTATTAAGACAGCCAGTTTTTGAATGCCAAATGCAACTAAAAACGACAGGAGTAATGAAATCAGAGAGATCAATAGTAAATGAGAACACAACCGGAGGACTATCGCTCTCTTATCGCTTTCCTAGGCATCTTTTAGAACCCCACAAACCAAGTTATATACAGAGTAAGGGACGAAGCAATGTATCTATTGTGTTGGGTATTCCAACAGTTTGCAGACAGAAGATGTTCACTCTGCGAGCAACTCTTTACAATCTCATAGTGAACATGAACGAGCAGGAGCAGGATGATACACTTATCGTTGTTTACATAAGCGAAAGCAATGAGGATGAAGTGCAGCAGATTGTAGAAAAAATTGAAATACGTTTTCAGCAGCAATTGAATAAAGGACTAATAGATATTATAGCACCAGCTGCAAATTATTATTCAGACATGGACATGTCATGGCAAAGCAAACAAAACTTGGACTTGGCTTATCTAATGGCATATGCCCATGCAAAGGGAGTCTTCTATGTGCAACTAGTAGATGACATTATGACGAGGCGACAGTTTATCACAAGCATGAAAAGATTTGCGCTGATTAAGAGCGCTTTGGCGAATCCTTTTCACCCAAGTCGAAATGTTCTGGACTTTTGTGAAGCTGGCTTTATAGAGAAACTCTTCAAGGCAACAGAGCTACCCTATTTGATCACGTATCTGCAGTTGTACTACAACGATATGAGTGCTCTAGATGTGCTTACTCACCTGATTGAGGCGAAAATGTGTCGCCAGGTAAAAAAAGATAAATTGCAGTGTCAGCATTTGAAGGCAAAGCTATGGCAACGTTTTAATAGCAACTTGTTTTACCATATCGAAAATATCTCTCTTGAGGATAAGCTGAAGCTGCAGCTAGGTGGAAAAGATTAGAATTAAGATAAAAGTCGGATGAATAATATAAATTTACGGTGTTTATTGCTTATAAATGTATAAATGTTTCAACGTGATTTCGACACAGGGAAAGTTACAAAAGAAACAGAAAAAATAAATCATAATGCGTATGTTCCATTAATGACTAAAAACATAATTTAAATAATAACGTAAAAATAATATTTCCACTCAGATTAAGCAATGTTCCACAAATATCAATAAAAACTATAATAATAAGAATAAGAACCATAATAAAAACATAAAACGTCATTCGTAATGTGCGTTCTTATTTATGTTAAATACAAATAAATATATTTTTAGTCATGTTCATTACATATGTGTATTACAACTAAATATATTTTTAGTCTTGAAACCGCAAGAATAATCGAATATAAAGGGCGAAAGTACACAAGGGAACATTAGTTAAAGTCCAAACATGAAGGGAATCATCGCATTTGTGAGCATACTCGGACTAGTGCAGTCGCTATCGTGGGAGTGGGAAGATTTTAAAATCACCCATTCCAAGGTGTATAAGGACGAAGACGAGGAACAACTGCGTTACTACATATTTTAAACAAACAGGGAAATAATGAAATTGCACAACGAACGTTTTGCAGCCGGTAAAGAAACCTTTAAGATGGGTGTCAATCAGTTTTCCGATTTGTTGACTGAGGAATTCGAGAAGCTCATATTAAGTGGCTACAATATGACCCAGGAGGATGATAAAGATGCCGACTATTTGGTTTACGATCCTCCTGCCAATCTTCGAATTCCACCGAGCATTGATTGGCGTACAAAGGGTGCAGTAACTGAAGTTAAGAACCAGAAGCATTGTGGTTCTTGTTGGGCTTTTGCTGCTGTAGCCACACTGGAGGGTCAACATTTCCTCAAGACAGGCAGACTTGTAGCACTCTCCGAGCAGAATCTTGTTGATTGCTCTACGAATGATAATGGATGCCATGGAGGATCAAAACTAAGTGCTTTGACATATGTTAAGGAGAACCATGGATTAGATACTGAACGATCATATCGCTACAGAGCAGAACAAATGGATTGTCAGTTCAAAAGGTCATACGTAGGCGCCACAGTCAAAGACATCGTGCAGGTAAAGAGAAATAGTGAATCAGCACTGGCAGCAGCTGTTGCAACAAAAGGACCCGTTGCCGTGGCCGTAGATGCCACACACATGCATCACTACGAAAGTGGAGTTCTGCGAAAGACTTGCCACAAGCCAGCCCATCATGCTGTGACTGTTGTGGGCTATGGCGTCGATGGAGACTATGGAAAGTACTGGTTGATCAAGAATTCCTGGGGCTCTCAGTTTGGCGAGGATGGATATGTTCGCATGGCGCGCGATGACAACAACTTGTGTCACATTGCCAGCAGGGCTGTGTATCCATTGGTGTAACTACTACTTCATATAACTTGTCAGTTAAATATTTGCTATTTTTTTACTAAATGGTTCTGGTTCTGGTTCTAATGAATACTCTCTCATTGCTACGCATTGTTTGCAACAATGTCAGAACTCTGTATAAATATGATGTTTTCGTTTTTGCTGTAAATAGTTTTGTATAAATAGTTTATAAACATTATTATTTTAAATAAAATGTGTAAATATGTATATGCATGTAAATGGGTTTAAGCAGATTTAGCACTGCACTTGTTCGTTCAGTCGTTTCTATTTCATCTTCCAGAGAGCATCCAGTTCATTCAATGGATCCTTGCTCTCCTTCTGTTCCTTCGCAGTGACCATTTTCATCTGATACGACGTCATGATCATCTTAGTTAGAGGATATTGAATGCGCATGTTGCGTACGCTTATTGAGCACATTAGAACAGAGCTAAAAGTCGTCGTTTTATTATCTACCCGAAATTGATAATTCAATAACGAAATAAAACCATTATTTGTCATTTGATAAATTAGGGAACAATTGTTATCGAGATAAAACAATATGTAAATTGCTTAAAAATAAATAAAGCGTAATCCAAAGTGAGTAAACATAACACGTTCTACAATTGGATGTAAATAAATAAGGGTTAACAGAATCAATAATTGATTTGTCATAGGTATTATTTATAACGTATGCTCTGAGAGTCATGTACAAATACGGGCACTGCTTTTTAGCTACAAGTGAACGATAGTGTTTTTAAACAAAATTAAAATTTGTAACTTCCAACTTGAAAATGAATCGCCTATTTACCTCACTGCTCATAGTTTTTATATTGGTGTGTGGTTTATTCGTATTATTCTATATAGTGCTAATGCCTGAGAGATTATTGAGACAGCCAGTTTTTGAATGCCAAATGCAACTAAAAGCGACAGGAGTAATGAAATCAGAGAGATCAATAGTAAATGAGAACACAACCGGAGGACTATCGCTCTCTTATCGCTTTCCTAGGCATCTTTTAGAACCCCACAAATCAAGTTATATACAGAGTAAGGGACGAAACAATGTATCTATTGTGTTGGGTATTCCAACAGTTTGCAGACAGAAGATGTTCACTCTGCGAGCAACTCTATACAATCTCATAGTGAACATGAACGAGCAGGAGCAGGATGATACACTTATCGTTGTTTACATAGGCGAAAGCAATGAGGATGAAGTGCAGCAAATTGTAGAACAAATTGAAAGAAGTTTTCAACAGCAATTGAATAAAGGACTAATAGATATTATAGCACCAGCTGCAAATTATTATTCAGACATGGACATGTCATGGCAAAGCAAACAAAACTTGGACTTGGCTTATCTAATGGCATATGCCCATGCAAAGGGAGTCTTCTATGTGCAACTAGTAGATGACATTATGACGAGGCGACAGTTTATCACAAGCATGAAAAGATTTGCGCTGATTAAGAGCGCTTTGGCGAATCCTTTTCAACCAAGTTGGATTGTTCTGGACTTTTGTGAAGCTGGCTTTATAGGGAAACTCTTCAAGGCAACTGAGCTACCCTATTTGATCACGTATCTGCAGTTGTACTACAACGATATGAGTGCTCTAGATATACTTACTCATCTGATTGAGGCGAAAATGTGTCGCCAGGTGAAAAAAGATAAATTGCAGTGTCAGCATTTGAAGACAAAGCTATGGCAACGTTTTAATAGCAACTTGTTTTACCATATCGAAAATATCTCTCTTGAGGATAAGCTGAAGCTGCAGCTAGGTGGAAAAGATTAGAATTAAGATAAAAGTAGGATGAATAATATCCATTTACGGTATTATTGTTCATAAATGTATAAATGTTTCAACGTTATTTCGACACAGGCAAAGTTACAAAAGAAATAGAAAAAAGAAATCATAATGCGTTTGTTCCATAAATGACTAATAACATAATTTAAATAAGAACGTGAAAATAATATTTCGACTCAGATTAAGCAATGTACCACAAATTTCAATAAAAACATAAAACGTCATTCGTAATGTGCGTTCTTATAAACAAATAAATATATTTTTAGTCTTGCAACCGCAAGAATAATGGAATATAAAGGGCGAAAGTCCACAAGGGAACATTAGTTAAAGTCCAAACATGAAGGGAATCATCGCATTTGTGAGCATACTCGGACTAGTGCAGTCGCTATCGTGGGAGTGGGAAGATTTTAAAATCACCCATTCCAAGGTGTATAAGGACGAAGACGAGGAACAACTGCGTTACTACATATTTCAAACAAACAGGGAAATAATGAAATTGCACAACGAACGTTTTGCAGCCGGTAAAGAAACCTTTAAGATGGGTGTCAATCAGTTTTCCGATTTGTTGACTGAGGAATTCGAGAAGCTCATATTAAGTGGCTACAATATGACCCAGGAGGATGATAAAGATGCCGACTATTTGGTTTACGATCCTCCTGCCAATCTTCGAATTCCACCGAGCATTGATTGGCGTACAAAGGGTGCAGTAACTGAAGTTAAGAACCAGAAGCATTGTGGTTCCTGTTGGGCTTTTGCTGCTGTAGCCACACTGGAGGGTCAACATTTCCTCAAGACAGGCAGACTTGTATCACTCTCAGAGCAGAATCTTGTAGATTGCTCTACGAGTGATAATGGATGCCATTACGGATCAAAACAAAGTGCTTTGATATATGTTAAGGAGAACCATGGATTAGATACTGAAGAATCATATCGCTACAGAGCAAAATAAATGGATTGTCAGTTCAAAAGGTCACACATAGGCGCCACAGTCAAGGACATCGTGTACGTAAAGAAAAATAGTGAATCAGCACTGGCAGCAGCTGTTGCAACAAAAGGTCCCGTTGCCGTGTCCGTAGATGCCACACACATGCATCATTACAAAAGTGGAGTTCTGCGAAAGACTTGCCACAAGCCAACAAATCATGCTGTGACTGTTGTGGGCTACGGTAAAGATAAACACTTGGGAAAGTACTGGTTGATCAAGAATTCCTGGGGCTCTAATATTGGCGAGCATGGATATGTTCGCATGGCGCGCGATGACAACAACTTGTGTCACATTGCCAGCAGTGCTTTGTACCCATTGGTGTAACTGCACTTCATATAATTTGTCATTCTTTCTTATATATGTATGTAGTTAAATATTTGATATTTTTTTAATCGTTTTCTAAATGGTTCTGCAACATGGGTACATTGTTTCATAAACGTTGTAGATATATTTATAGATACAATAAAGATATATATAATTTAGTTATCAAGTTACAATACAATCAGCATTAAAAACATCACCATAGTTTGAAAAAATATTTAGTTCATATAACAGTAAATAGTAGGACAAATACAATTTGAAACATTCTTTCGATCGTTCGATATTTTGAATACTCTCTCATTGCTTCGCATTGTTTGCAACAATGTCAGAACTGTATAAATATGATGTTTTCGTTTTTGCTGTAAATAGTTTTGTATAAATAGTTTATAAACATTATTATTTTAAATAAAATGTGTAAATATGTATATGCATGTAAATGGGTTTAAGCAGATTTAGCACTGCACTTGTTCGTTCAGTCGTTTCTATTTCATCTTCCAGAGCGCATCCAGTTCATTCAATGGATCCTTGCTCTCCTGTTGTTCCTTCGCAGTGACCTGCGGTGCCATTTTCATCTGATACGATGTCATGATGCCACCTAAAAGTCAAGAGATCATCTTAGTTAGAGTGCTAGGATATTGAATGCGCATATTGCTTACGCTTATTGAGCACATCATGGGCATGGCTAAGTACAATCTGCATCGACTGTTCCAGCAAAGCTGCATCCCGCAGCGAGTTTTGGCGCTGCATGCAAATACGCGACCAAACATCGACAATATCTGCAGGAAAATATGAAGAAAAGCAATGTTTTAATTAAAATGTTGCTTAAATTAATGTTAAGTAGTTTCGTTATTATATTAGACAAGAATCAGATGAA
This sequence comes from Drosophila albomicans, assembly GCF_009650485.2. Classification (NCBI taxonomy): domain Eukaryota; kingdom Metazoa; phylum Arthropoda; class Insecta; order Diptera; family Drosophilidae; genus Drosophila; species Drosophila albomicans. Next base: position 36,742,915 of record NC_047629.2, on the reverse strand, counting down.
TTTCAATGGCGACTAAGCCGCATATTTGTGGCAATTTATTGCTATTACTTACTTATTAAAATGGGTCGCTTGGTTTGAGTTCCCAAAACCGCGCTAATGCCAATTGCCAATAGTTCTGATCGCTCAGAGCCTGTTAAGCAATTGAGAATGAGCGGCGATGTAGGCGTACTGGCGGCTAAACATCGTTCCTGATGCACTTGCAGTGCATTCTGTGCAATTCCGAGCAATTGAGTTGGTGAACTGTTGAAAAGAATAATGTTAACTGAGTTTATTGATCAATATATTATGTGCTTACGCTTTGGTCCATTGTTTGAGCTGCAGCACAGATAAATCCAGCACAGCATCGGCGCCATGCATCGACAACTTGAGCTGATACTCAGTGCAGTGGCTCAGCTGCTGCAGCTTCACACAGTTGACGGTGAAATCATCATAGTTCTTGGATTGATTGAGCTCTTGCGGCCAGTAGGGATCAAAGAGCTTCACAAAAATGTCATATTAAATGTTAAGTAGTGTATTGTTTTTATTTTTTTTACTCACCTCATTTGTAGTATGCAGACAGCACACAGTGCGTGATTTTTCCGACCAGATCATAGACCAGAAATCATTGATGGTATTCGCCTGCGGAGTTTGAGCTACAATAATGTTGGGACAGCCAGCGCTTAAGCTCTGCAAAAAGAGAGAGAATATTGTAATAATAATAATATATCTAATTTATAATTTGTAATATTCTGCATGAATAAACTATACTGCTGATATATGCATATTGATCCTTAGTGTTTTTCTCACCTTCATGTAGGCCGCATTTATGTAGTCATCCGTCTGCTTGTCCAGCTTAACTCGCGCATGATCGTAGGGCAGGCAGTCCAATGAGCGATTTTTCTCGGGAAATAGTTTTGCAATGGTTGTGGTACGTTTTACATTAGTATTCTTGTCGAGCTTCTGATGCAGCTCTTGCCATTTGGTGCCCAGCTGCGTGTTGCCATTGAGCATCTTTACGTGCAGATTCTCAACCAGCTTTTCGTAGCTTTCCACCTCCTTGTGGAAGTACTTCAATGTCTTGTCGTCAGTAAAGGGATCGTGTGGTCGCATTTGGAATGTAATCAACGAATGTTTATCTGTGGTCAGCGGCCTCTCGCTGGCGGAATGTGTCAATGAAACCGAATCCCAGTCAAAGTTTTCCAATGAACTCAAGTCCGAGCAATTGGACAGATTGTCCAGGCTATTCTTGCGCTGCGAATTCGTTGGTAGGGCTGCAGCAGACGAAACTGTGGGTGACACTGCTGGCGCCACAACTGGAGCAGTAGCTGTTGCAGTTGCTGGTGGTGCTGGGTCAACCTCTGCCACCTCGCTGGTTGGAGGTGTGGGTGTGGACACAATCTGTGGCTGCAGCAGCGGTAACGGTAGCGGCATGGCACCCACACAATCCAAGTCCAGATCGCTCAGCAAATCCACATTGCTGGCATTGGACTTTGTCGGTTTGGTCGCTGCCTGCTGTGTGACCGAGGAGGCATATGGAGCACTGCTCGTGGTGGTCTGCGTGTTTGCGATGCTGCTGCCACCGCTTTGCATATAAAGCGAAGGCGTGGCAGGTGATGAATTGGACAGCTCCTGCTGTTGTTGCGGCAACTGCTGTTGTGGCAACTGCTGAGGTTGCGATTGCGGTTGTTGTGTAGGTGTCTCGCCTGCCGAGTGATAGCCATAAGGAGGCGTGTAGTAGTTGCCAATGTTTTCTTGGGGCTGCGCTGCAATTGAGCTCGAGTCTGTGACGGTATTTGATGCCTTTGTATGGGAGACAATGGGCGACTGCAAGTGGAGTGAGATATTAGTGTTGCTTAAATGGTAAAAACTTTTTAATACTCACATCAAAACCCGTGGCCGACGTGCTGCGGTTGGCCAACTCAGAATCCGTAGTGCCCACAATAGCGCTCTGTTGTTGTCCGCTCTGTGTGAAATGGCCAGACCCATGTGAAACTTGTGGAATGTGATTGCTGTTGCCCTGCTGATAACCGCTGCTGTAGTCGTAGTTGCCCGTTTGCGGATTGTAACTGTAGCCCGGATGATTGGAGTAGCTATAGTAGTTGGCCTCACTGCCAGCTGCAGATGGTGCAGCTGTGCTTGCTACGGCATAAGGCTGTGGTTGTTGTGTGGCCGCTGCAACTGCAGTTGAAGTGGCTGCAGTTTGAGAGGGATACAATGTGGGTTGCGGCGGATACTGTGGCTGCGATGAAGCAGCATATCCGCCAGGTTGCGACTGCTGTGGAGTCTGTGATGAAGGCACATACGCGCCAGGTTGCAGTGGTTGCTGAGATGAAGGAGCATAGATGCCAGTGTGGGACTGCGATTGCTGTGGCGCCTGGGATTGAGGGTACGCTGCGTTGGGCTGAGCTGCCGCAAAGTTGCTAGTTGCTTGTTGCGGCGTTTGAGATTGAGGAGGATAATTGGCTGGTTGTTGAGGAGGATAGTTGGGCGTCTGTTGAGGCAACGGCTGAGACTGAGGTTGGGGTTGTGGCTGGGAATAGGCTGCAGCTGGTTGTGTGTACATAGAAAGCTGCGGCTGCTGCGCTTGAGGATAAGTTTGAGCTGTTGGTTGTTGATATGGCAACGGCTGCTGTACTGTTGAATGCTGCCCATAGGCAGACAGTTGAGCCTGTTGTTGCTGCTGTTGTTCTTGCAACTGTTGCAGTGGTTGTTGCTGTTGTAGTGGCTGTTGTTGTTGTAGTGGCTGTTGTTGTTGCAGTGGTTGTTGCTGTTGCAGTGGTTGTTGCTGCACTTGCTGCTGCTGCAGTTGTGGCTGCTGTGGATAGTTGTGTGCTTCACTAGGCTGTGTCGATGTGGCCACATAGAGCGGCTGCTGATAGTTGTAGTTTTGAGCAGCAGGTGATGCAGCTGGCACTGGATAAGTCAAGGGATAATTGTAGCCATAGGGCAGCTGCGATTGTTGGCCATAAGCAGCAGCTGCTGCTGCCTGATCCGCCTGCAGGTTCATCGCCGCCATGGCGCCGTGCAGCGTCTGCGAGTTGGGCGATGCCTGTGCCTTGTAAGCCGGAGGTGCAACATGCTGCTGTTGTTGCTGATACATGGGATTGGTGTAGCCAGCCGCATTGGGATCGTAGTATTGCTGTTGCTGCAGACTGTAAGGTGGTGGTGGTTCGTTTGGAGGCGGCGCTGTGGCGTAAGCCGAGCATGCGGCTTGCGTGGGATTCTCAGAGCCAACTGGCACAGGACGCACAGTGGGCACGTAAGGTGTGGCATCAATGGCAGCTGTAGCTGCAGCTAAGCCATTGTTCTTCGCCTTAAGATAATCACGCAACTTGGGTGCTCCACTTGAAGCTGGTGTTAAATCAGGTTTGATGGGTGCTGGAACAGCTGGAGCTGGAGCTGTTGTCTTGACAACGCTCTGCAGTCGCTGCTGACGTTCTTCGGACTGCACATCGCGTGCGGACTTAAAGCGAGTAAGCAGCTTTTGCACATTGCCCGCCAGTTTCTTGTAGAACTCGAGTCCTTTCGCCGACTTGGCCAGCAGATCTTCGTACACATCATAAGAGGCTGCCAACGAGCTGTAGAAATGCTCCCGCTTCTGCTTCACATCCTGCAGAGTCTTCAGCACTGGCGCAGCACGGGCATAAGCCTCAGTTAGAGCCTGAAGTATGTTGTGCTGGGCGAGCAGATTCTGATCGAGCAGCTGCGTTAGACGCTCGTGTTTCGCCAGCTCGGTGGCAAAGAGTGCTTGCAGACCTTCTTGCCCGCCATGCGCAATCACCTTGGCCGTGATGTCGTCCTCGTTGATGGCAATTCGCAGATCAGCGTGGAATTGAGCACGTTGCGCTTTCATTTCATTGACTTTGTTCACAATTAGTTTGACATCTTTGAAGATCTCGGCGGTGTTTAACTCCGAACTTAACTTGGGCATTAGTTGCTGTATCTCCTGCAGCGGACGAGCCAGAATCTTTAAATTGTTCACATGCAGACTCATTGCTTTACGCAGCGTGTTGTTCGATTCGCCAGCTCTAGAGTGGGCTTCACTGTACTTCTGGAACTCGCGTGTTAGCTCCGTGATGTGGGCATTGGGCGTGCGTTGAACGCCACTCGCCGCTTGAAAATCGCGCTCTGCTTGCGCTTCTGCGTCCAGCATGTGAGTGAGTTCACTGAGATTGGTTTCGACGTCCGCTGTGATCTCTGCAAGTTGCGACATCGCTTCGATTAAGTCACTGATGGCTGTTTTGTTGGCATGCAACGCTGCACAGCGATCCACAATGCCCTGTGGTAACTTGTTGGCCTGCTCCTCGTTGATGTTCAGATTGTCGAGCGTCAGCGAACTCATGTAGCTATCGAGCTGAGTGTCTTTCTCCTCTAGCAAAGCACCGTATTTGCGCAATATTTTAGCCTTCTCCTCGCTGTACATGGAGCTCGCCTCGTGCGCTTTCATCGGCACCAGACGTGCAAAGAGATCGGTGCCCGCGAACTCCTCGTCTGTGATGGAGAAACCAATGCCATTAACCAAATTGGCGCCTTGCACGGCGGCAATAGTGCTTAGATCTGGCACAGGTTCATGGTAGATGAATTCGTTCTCGTTTTTAGCATTCTTCCGCTTTGCTTCCACCACATCAGCGGTGAAGCTGAGGGACTCGTTGATCTCCTTTTGATCGGGTAAACCCTTGGACTCCTTTCGCGCATCCTCCAGCTTGTCCCAGGCGGCCTAAAAGGGACATTGTTAATTGAATTTGTCACATCACATGTTATCTTCAATCTTACCTGATAGAGCGTCACACGCTCGCCCATCTTGCGCTGCTCCTCTGCATGTTGGCCCTGATACAAGTAGAGTATGCAGTTCAAATAGTTGATCTTGAAACGCACATACTTCTTCCATAGCTTGTATACGGAACTATCGATCACTTGGGACACAGGTCCATCGTCACCTCCAGTCAAAAGCGCCGCCAACGCTGCGCCATAGTAGACCACAATCTGTGCCGTCACTTTGGCCACAATATGTGGCTTGCGATTGTCAATCAACGACTTTTCCAATATGCATTCCTGCGCCTGGGCTAGCGACACCTGCTGCTGAAAGACCAAGAGTTCATTGGTCATAAAGTCGCCGCCGCTGTTGACATTCGCATAGCGCTCTCGCAGTTCATTGTAGGCCCAAGCAGCAGCCTGTCAATAGAATACAATAATTTAATTATGGCAAGTTAAACGAGAGTATTGTTATAATTAACTTAGTCTAAGTAACAAGAGCTTATTGTCTGTGTATGTGAAATTAAAGAACATGGAAGGACAAAAAGAAATTAACTAGCTCCAAAGTTTCACGCAAAGTCGTTTCAGGAAAATCATTTATTTATTTACGTGTTTAATTAATAATAATAATAACTAAAAGAAGGGAGTGCTCGCTACTAAGGCCATCGACTCAAGTTTCAGGAATAATTTTCATCAGCTATTCTTATCGATTGAAATTCACATAATCTAAAAATTATTTCCAGATGATGAAATTCTCAGAATTGTTTTTCTAAGTGAGAGATATTTAATAATACAATTAGTCGATTATAATCTAATCGACGACGTAGCTATTATTTAGTGTTTCGTTTATTTATGTGGATACGGATATAGCTTTAACACTACTGATGTTGGATATTTAATAGCTCAGTTGTCACACCGCTATAATACTCTGCTATAAATACCGGGTAGTTACCTGGAAGTGGGTGCAGGCCATTTTCATGCCATCGCTGTCGCCGCGAGTCACCGACGCTCCCGACTGTGTGTGCGAGGCAGCAATGTTGAAGAGGACAGCGGCGCGTTCGAAGCGCATGTCGCTCACCTCGTGCACCGTGCTGTGATAGAGATCCTTCCAGGTGAATGTAAAGATGCTGCGCTCGGCAAGCTGAGGGAAACGGTTCTGCAGGGCATGCAGCTGGCAATAGTAACGTTTCATAATGGGAGCGCCGTCTTTAGTCGTCCGCATCGCCTGATTACGCAGCGTTTCCAGTGCATGCACCTCTTTCGAGTAGGCTTCGGCATCTTCATGATAGAATTCGGCAATATACTAAAAGATAGATAGAGAGAGAGAGGGACATAGCTTAATAAAGTGCTTTGTATTTGTTTAGCAATTACTCGTGATAATCAGACAACAACTGCAACAATAACAACAACGACAATAATAACGACGATGGCGACTGCGACAACAATTGCGATGACTCAGCGGCTGTCTCAGTTGCAGCCCACACCTTAATGCGGGCGACGAGGTTGCCGGGGAGGCTCCTCGCATAACAAAGAAAGGGTAGCAAAGACTGGGGCTGCGAGGGCAGCAAAGAAAGCGCAACATATTTGTGGATCAGCAGCAGCTGAAATTGATTAGTTCGTCGACCGTAGTTCGCACTTCTTCGCTGCCGTCGTCGCAGTCTCTGTCGCCGTTTTTCCCCAATCTCAATTACAAATTGTTTAGCAAAAAGACTCACCTTTTTCAGCGCCATAAAAGATGTGCCCTCGGGACTCGATTTGAGGGCAAACCAAAGCATGTGCAGACGCGGCACGGCCTCCATTGTTTTTGCGTTTTTTAAGCAGTCTTTAGGTGTTTATTTATTTATAATTTGGAGAGGTCTTTTAAAGAAACGTCCAATGTAGAGGTGGAACAACATCGATGAATGGCACTATCGATGCAACGACTAACGGCACACACGATATATCGATAAGTGGCACTATCAATGCATCGATGCTGAAATTTTTTCAAATAATTATGTGTTTTAAATCATATAAATTACATAAATTTATGTATGGTTTGATAAAAATAAAAAGAAAAGTATTTTATTTAAGAAGCTAAGGTTATAAAATATAGCATTTAAAATCATAAGAAATAATAAAAATTAATGAGGGACATTTATGGGTGTAGTTACTGAATAGCCAAGACAACACTCTCTTCACGAAAGCCATTTGCAAAGTGGTTGCTGTCTAGATGGAGTAATACAAATGCTTACCGCCAGAGGGCGCTTGTGTGGTGGTAACCGATTGAATTTGAAATTGTGTAATATGCAAAAGCTACATTTTATACAGGTGAAAATATTTCATGTGAAACTATTTAGAATGATGCTCTGCTCTTTCACACCTCCCTAATCAACTGACCTACATAATCCTTAAGCGAGAGCAAAATAAGTAAAAATAATGCAACGAACTACTAAGTTGTGTTTATACAGAAGAAGTGCAAATTTACATTTTCGCGGCGTTTGTTGACAGCAAAGCAACAATGACAACGACAAATGCGACAACTCGCGGGCTTAGTGGGAGACCGAGAGATGGAAGGGTGAAAAAGATAATAGTAGAGATTATTTTCCTTTTGTTCCGTTGCAAAAAATGAGACGATTTTAGTTAATTTTATTATTTATATGACCTTTTTTTCGACATTTTTGTCATTGTTGCACTTAACAATTATTTTTAGCACTTCCTGTGCGAAATTCTAACCGCAGGGACAACAAAAACAGCTCGCAAGCGTCCAAAAGAGACATGGAAAGTGAAAGAGAGCGAGAGAGAGAGAGATAGAGGGCGACAGTTGGCCAACTATGCACTTCCTGTCGTTGTCTTCTATTCCTTTCGCACCCCACTGTCTAAGCTGGCCAACACTTCAGTGAGGATTTTCCGAAACCCGAAACGTTGTTGTTAACATTTCCGTTGCTTGCAAAGGCATTCTCGATTGTTGTTGTTGTTGTTGTCGTTGGTGCCCACATAATTCGCATGGCTAACAACTGCACAAGAAGAATTTGCTGCGAAATTATTATGAAACATTTACAATTTGCACATGGCAAAGCGCTTCACATTTTCATTCATATTTTTTGCTCTCTTTCTCAAAATGCACTTAAAAATCAAGTTGAAGTTTTTGCATTGTTCTGCGTGTGGCTGCTGTGTGTGTGTGTGAGTGTGTGAGTGTGCGGTTGTCAAAATGTTTATTGCGAATGTCTAGAGCCAAATGAAAACGAGGTGCTGCAGTTGGAGAGAGAGAGTGCACTTGCTTTATGTGTTAGCACACAAAAGTATGCAGCATAAACCTATTTCCTTCGACCCAATTCCGTAGATGCAGCTAAAATAAATTACGTTGCTTACTTTTAGACGCGTGCTTAAATTGCTGATGGTTAATAACTGAAATATTGCATTTAGATTTTTCTGTATATTCTATTCTTATATTATATTTTGTTTAATTAATTATAATGAATTTATTTATTTATTTATCTATTAATTCCTTATTATGTATTATTAAATACAGGATTCAGATTTGCTATACTCATTTTCCTTTGAATTACTTCTTTACTACTAATACAAATGTTCAAAGCATACTTTTAGGAGCTTTGCAAATTACCTGACGAATTGTGAACGGTCAACAGATAACTAGATAATTAAAAACTGAATCTAAAAAGAACGATATAAAATAATTACACAACAAGGTGAGGCATTTGAGTGCACATTATTCAAATAAGATAGTTTTAATTGACTGTCAGCAGGAAAGTTGCAATAAAAGTTTTGTTAGAAATTCTTTTCAGCGTTGTCCAACTTATTACTGGTCGGTATCTAGTTAGATGGCGTTATAAACTGGCAAGTTTATTGTCGAATCTTAAGTGCATCAGTTAATGACAATAAAAGTTGTGCCGAGTGCAGTGCAGTGCTTAAAGCAATTAAATAAACAGCTTGTGAGCATCATCTCATTGATTAGGTGAGTAATCTGTGGGCGCAACACAAATGAGAGAATCCCACGCATAAATCTCGCAAGTGAAACTCATTAAACTTATCACTTAATGCTGAAAACCAAATGGCAAAAGTCATAAAAAATATACAACAATAAACATTACTCATAAGCCTTGGAGCCGGACAACAACAATGCCCCGTTGCATGTGTGGACAATTAAAAAAAAGAAGGAAACCAACGGAAAGAAAGGACAAAATGGCAGTTAAATTTGAAATGGGCTCATGCACATGTGTGTGAGTGTGTGCAAATGTGAGAGCGCGAGTGTGAGTGTGTGTGTGTGCAAAGCCAAGACCAACAACAAAGATAAACAGCGACTAAACAGGGACTAAAAACAAAGCCAAACAAACCGAAGAACCGCAAACCGAGACAACACCAGGAAAGGGGAGAAGGAGAGTGGGGAGAGGGGAAAACGCACAAACTTGCGCCTGGTACATAAAATCTACGCGCGGCCTCAAATTAATACGAATTTATGACAATTTCAAATGCATTTTCAACGTCCGCCCCATTCCAGAGATCATAAAAATTTTTATGCCAAAAAACACGCGCGAATTTTCCTTTAGCCAAACATTTTTATGTGCTGCCTGCCACGCCTCTAAAATATCTATACATGTGAGTGTGAGTGAGTGTGAGTGTGAGTGCTTGCCATGTGTTTGATTCGGAGTTTCGTCTTCTTGTTTGACCATTTTTATGACCCGCACGAATCTGCCCAAGCAGCAGCCCATTTTGTAGGCTTTGTCTTACGAGCTTCCGTTTTCCCCCTTCCCCCTTCCCCCTCTCACTTATTCTTATAATTTTTATGACTACTGACAATGCCATTTCCATTTCCATTTACCCGGCACGTTTCAAGACTGAGACTGAAGCTGCCTCGGCGACTGCGACTTTATGCACTTTATGCACAATATACATAAATAAATTCGCATTAAATTTGTACTCTTTTAGAGTTTTATCCTCCCTTTCCTCTCTCCACATTTGTGACACGCAACAGCAGAAACATTTGCGTAGCTCATAAATACTTTTAATGATCTGAACGTTTTGATTTTTGTTTGGTTTTTTATTAATTTGTCACAGCTTGTCAGTAAATGGGAAATGCCACTTGGAAATGTCTGCCTAATTTGTTGGGTACTTATTTATAAGACCAAATATAAATGTTAATTGGCGGGTTAAACATTTCAAATGCGAGTAAAGGATTGTATTTGGATAAATATATGGCGAACATAAACACAAAGCTGTTAAATGCAAATAACACTTGTTGAGAATTCTGCTCATAATATTCGGTAATTAATGAGGATTAGTTGAATTTTATATTTTAAATTTTACAATTACTTTTGTCACAAATTTAAAGGGCTAAAAATTATTTGTCAGCTGTCGAAAACATTTGCAGCACATTTTTTACTGCACAACATTTTTCTTTGCTTTGCAAAGTTGGCAAATGACAGGATTTTAATAGAAGCGCGTTCACTGATTTTCTACTAACTAAAAAAATTGCAAAAAAATACATATTATAGAGAAGTGAAGCGAAGAGGGGAGGAGAGAGGGGAAGAGGGGTAAACTGGGCAAAAGTTGTCAGTCAAAAGCAGTAAAAACATTTTGCTGCACATTTTCTATCTGGCCAAGGAAATTTTCGAGCTCAACTTGTTTTTGCCGATTATCGACGGGACAGTGGAACCGCGGTAGAGTGGCATCGATGCGTGAGGTGGGGAGGGGAGCGGTGTGGAGGAGACTATTTTAGTGTCTTATGCTCGCAATTTTCGCCTCGAATGTCAATTGATGCGCATTTCGTGATAATTTTCTTGTTTTCCGCATTAGTGCGTCGCCTACAAAGAATGAAAAAAGACATCGAGGGATGGCGAGAGAGGGGAAGAGGAAGTTGAAGTCTATTGCTTGTCCAACCCATTCAAACTCAAATGGAATTTATTTTTATTTTCCTTTTTTTTTGGGATGTTCGAAAAGTGTTTTGCATTAAGAGTTTAAATTGAAATTCAATAGTTCCGATTCAAATGAATTTGATTGAAATTGCAGAACATTTTGCAATGCAAGTTTATTTGAATTGTTCATTAAAGTATATTAAAAAACGTATTTAATTTGTGTTAAATGATAAAACAAAAGTAATCTTAATTTAAATATAATAATAGCAATGCTATGAAAAAAAGCTTGTTAACTTTTTGTGTTATTTGTTAATTTGATGTGGAAAACGATTTTGCATGAACGTCATCTGTAAAGTTTTGTAATCCATTCTGCGAAGTAATCTGAGAGAGAGAGAGAGAGAGAGTTGAATATCATTTGGCTGGAGACAGGAGAAGTGAAAATTCAAGTGCATAAACTGTGCACAATTCAATTATAAAAGTTAATTTCGAAGTCGCCTCGCAACTTGCAGATAGACTTTAAAAGTCACAAAACTTCGTTTGGTGCTGTCAAAAGTCGAGACAGACAAGCGTCAAAACAAAACAGAGTAACACCAACAAAAAACAAACAGCGCACAACAAAATAACAGAGAAAAAGAGAAGGGTATATACAGAAATAGAAAGAGAGAGAGAGAGTCAGAGTTGGGAAAAGAGAAATAGAGTCAGTGAGATGGATGCAGAAATTGGCATACAAAGAATAATTTAGTTTTGGCAGCCGCAACTAATTGAAAGGTATTTGTTTAGCGAGTGCAGTTGGCTGCCTTCTGCGTGGAAATGAAATTAGAAGCAGACAGACAGCGGGAGAAGGCATCAAAGCCGCAAAAGTCGCATGCACAGAGTGCGAAAGAGACATCGAAAGATAGAGAGAGAAAGAGAGTCTGAGCTGCCTCGCAAAACTTGTCGTGTGTGTTTGCGTCGCGGCAATTTTCGCATATTTGTTTTGCTAATTGGATTAATTTTGTGAAAATATTGAAGTTAAGTTTGTTGTTGATAAATTGTCTTTGACTTTAATTATCTTGATGCGCTCATAAAGCGTGGCACAAACAAAAGCGTATTTATGAGCTAAAGCGATTACACACAAGTCGATGCGCTCAAAAGTAGGCAACGATTTTATTAAAGTAGAGATAAGTTGCGCATGCGCAATGTGGAACAGACAGCTTCAAAGCAATTAAGAGGGAAGCTATGAAAAAGGAACGTTTGATTGTAATGAAGAAGGAATATATAATAAATATATTTTAGGAAGCAATAAGTAGGAAGAAGTTTAATTTATTATCAACTTCATATTTAGGGCGGAGAGGATAAAGGAATTTTTACGAATGCGCAGAGTAATGAACTCACCAATCTAATGTAATGAATAAAGTTGAGGTGCTGAAATATTAGGAAGGAAAAAGAGAGATTAATTTTAATTTATTTCTAATTTTATGTTTAGGGCGAGAGCGAAAAATGCATGGCTAGAAATGAGTGATTAATGAGTCCTCCAAATTGAAGTAGTGAATAAAGTTTAATTGAACAAATATTAGAACTAGTATTTAAGTAAAATATTAGCTTAAAGCAGAGCAAACTAAAGTGTTCACATTACATATTCCAAAACAATGTAAGCAGCACTTTAATTGATGCATACTCGTATGTACTTAAGTGTGAAAAGGAGCTGCGACATGTTCGTGTATTCAATGCGCTGGTCTTTTGTCCAGCTGATTTCATTCACTTCGATCGCTTATCAATGCACAAAACACGTGGCAAAACAAAGCAAAACAAGCATTCAACAAATTGTTATCACGACTTTTCGGTAGGGGGGAACAAAATGTCGAGGACATTAATTAGCCAATGCGCCGATGCGACACAGCGATAAACAACAAACATTCATTGTCTGAGCTACTGACTCTCGCTAACTGGCACAGTTTGTACCCCTTTCCCCTCTCCCTTTCACACACTCACTCCCCCTCTCTCGCTCTGTCAGTTCGTTAGTACAACTTGTTTGCCTCGCTCAACTCACAACTCACAACTCGCATCTCGCACATTTTCAGTTTCAATTGAACTTTTGTCTCGTTGGCAATTTTTCGCAGCTTGGTTTTTGTCGCGTCTCGTTAAATGCGTTGAAATGCAGTCGAAATTGCAGTTGTTTGTGGCCGAGAGGGAGGGGCGGATAAGAGGGAGCACTATTTGTTTGGGGTCGAAGGGGGGAGGAAGAGAGAGGGAGAGATGTGCGTGGTCTCGTGAAACTGATGCGTTAATTTGATAAAGCAGCTTTAGGGCACTTTTGTGCATGGAGCATCCAAGCAAGGATTGCTTTCTATTACAAAACTCGCAGCGCTAATTAGAGAACTGCATGAAGGAGAGATAAAGAGGGAGATAGTTAAACGAAGAGGGAGGAAAGGGGTATGTGTATGTTGTGGGTGCGGAATATCTGCAGTGATGCCTTCGATATTTGCTCTCTAATGGGGTTTCGAGGTTTGCAATGTGGTTTTCACAGTGGTTTCTGCGGCTTTGACCAAACTTTGGTGCTTCGATATAGACTGAAGATATTTGGATTAGATGATAGCATGTGTATTGTTGCCATTATCCCACTTGAACAAACAATTGCTCTACTATTTATTCAGCTTATAGAATAATGTGGCAAACAACTTAAAGTCCACATCAATATTTACGACTTAAATTAATTAACGATTGTGGATATACATGATTTATGGATTAGTTCATTGAAAATGTGAAGATTAATATTTAAAATTACTTGCCTAACATATGAAGTTTTTTGCATTTGTGAATTTAGGTAAGCAATAATTCATAATTTCATTTCAGTACAAAATGGTTTATAGAAGATAAACAGATTTACACTAATATATTACAATTCAATTTGCTCTTATAATATTGCTTTCAGTTAATAAATGTTGAAGGTTGATAAAAATTATAAGGAATTTTGGTTTTATTTATAACAAGATCAAAGTTTTCCTAAATTGTCAAAAGAGTTTTTTTTAGGTTTAAATTGCAATTTATAAAAAATATGATAAGATATGTCTAAAATTCAAACTTTCTTATGACAATTAATAATAAAAGAAGTTTTAAGTTTTATCATATTTTTTCTTGAGAAATTTAATGTGCATGATTGATAAATTTGATAGAGAATTAAAAAACCTTACAAACAGTTGTGTATTATATTTGCAAACAAGTGTTTTATTAATAAATATTTTTAAGACTTTAATATCTTCTAGTAGTTTAAATGAGGTCGACTAAAGCTCGAACTTTCAGTGTTTTTTTTACTCTACTTTATCTTTTTATAATATAAAACTAAACAAGCACTTTTAAAGTAGAAAACGTTGCAGTTTGTTCGACGTTTTGTGGAGTTTCTTTTGTGTTTTGCTTTTTTAATTAATATTTGCATGCGGTGCATTTTATAAGCTTCGTTGGCTTAGTTTTTATATTGTCTATTATGTATAGCATGTAGAGAGTAGATTGTCTGTGTAGTTGGCTGCTGACGTCCAAAGTAGTGCAGCGTTGTGTATGCATAGCAAAGAAAATTCTAACCGCATTTCCGCGACTTGATTCCATTAAACGACCTTTTTCTCTTTTAATCAAGTTTCATAGGCAACAAGATGAAAAGAGAGAGAGAGATTTCTCATATGCGAGAAAGTGCAGTGGCAAAAGTTGAATATTAAATTGTATTAGATTTCATAAGCTGCAGCTTAGGTTGAACATTAAATGTGAAGAAAATAAAAATGGGGAGAAATAAAGAATAAATCAAATATGTAAAGCTCACAAAACACAAAGGCGAGCGAGCGAGCAGTCAGACAACAACTGTAAATGCCTTGTAATAACTGAAAGTCAGTTTTTATTACAGCAACAGCAGTCAGTGATGTTATAAGGAGAGGGAAGGGAAGGTAACTGCATTAAAAATTACATATGAAAAAGAATGCGAAACATAAATAGAAATAGCAAGAAAATACGATGACGAGTATTTGCGAGTGTGTAAAGCAGCAATCGCTAACAACAAACGCAAATAAAAATGGCATTATGTTGGAGGCGTTAGACGCCCAAAGGGGGCGTGGCAAGCTGGCGTCTTGACATAGGCTAAAAAAAAAAATATAACATACATATATTTCTATAATAAATAAATGGAAAGAAACTCTTGGAACTCTTGGGGCACTCGTGAGAGTTTATTGCGGAGTGACAAGAGGCAAGAGGCACGAGGCAAGAGGAATCTCGCGAGTCGGGCAGCCAAATGCGTATGCGACTCCTACGGAAAATTGTGGAAATGCCAGGCAATGGCAGTGCAAGTAATAAATATAAAGATTTGCAAAGCGGAAAATTGTGCGCTTTTTTTCGGGGGTTCCGCCTACTCCCCACTCTTTTACTCCCTCTCCCACTCCGACTCCAACTCCCACTTCAACTCTCACTTACTTGCAGTGCCACTCAGCAAAACACTGAGAGAAATGATGCAGCTGGTTGAAGGACCTCACAAAATATATTTAGAATATTAAAAACTTCATTTTTATTGCATTACAAATGCTTTCGTTGATATTTGCTATTCACATTTCGAGGAAATTCACATTATATAATACAATTATTCAATTTTTAAATTTTAAGTATTAGAAACTTATATATTATTTAGTTAAAAATTATTCCTTTGAATAATATTATTTTTGAAAATTTAACTTTTATTAAATTTACTTTATTTTTTAGTTTTAAGAACTCAATAACATATTTAGACTTACTATTATAATTATTCTATTTTATTGTTAATCTTTCCTGTAAAATACTTTCAATTGTATGTACCAAATTGCTTTCCTAATATAAAAATATTTTGCACAATCTTAGTTCAATTTACTATATTTCTAAATTTTTGATGCTTTTTTTCTCCTAGTGCATTTTGTTCTTCGAACTGCCAAAAAAAAGCAGAAATATATGACGCATTGTCGTATTGTTTTTTTTTTTCAACAAGCAAATAAATATTAAGAATACAAAGAAAAAAATGAAAAAGAATTCAAGAAATGTGCAAAAAGTTGTATAAATCTGCAATGGAAGTCAACAAAAAAATGCGACGATGGGCGTGTGCCAAAGGAATTTATAGTGGCAGCATACGCGGCGTATGCGCAACATGCGAGATGCATTGTGATGCCTTCTGTGTGCGTATGTGTGTGTGTGTGTGCATGCAAAATTATTGCGTTTGTAAGCGTATTTCCGCTCTTATGACACGCAGACGGTGCGGGTGACAGACCAAGGGTGGAGAGGGGGAGCAAACTTCGAAGGGGGAGGAGGAGAAGGATGCACAAATCTCAACGGGGGCGTTCGCCGTTTTGTGTTTATAGAAATTGCAACACAGGCGAGACGGAACGTCGATGACGTTGCCGATGCCGATGCCGATGGAGGCGACGACATTGTCTTTACTTATCGACAAACGAGGACAATATATATTCTCTGCTAAGATACTTATGATAGCAATAATGACGATGAGGCTATGCTGGCAATGCAGATGATGACGTTGATGATGTTGAAGTGATCATCATCATCATCTTCAGCTACAATGCCGGCGCCCCACGACGACTTTGTTGCCGTTTCTGACCTCCGTCTCAGACTCATTCTCCTCCTCTCCCACTCCTTTCTCTATCTCTCTCTCTCCTGTCTCTTTTCCCTTTCTACTGCTTCATCTCCGTCTCTCGTCTCCGACAATTGCTATTATTGCTCAAGTGTAATGCCAACAATAAAGTAGCTGTTCATATCTACGCCATTTGCCATGCAATATTGTTTAAGCACACGGAGTCAGCTGAAGGCGAGACAGAACGAAAAGAGAAACGAACGAGAGAGAGAGAGAGAGAGAGAGAGAGAGAGAGAGAGAGATGAGAGTTGTAGAAGCAGTTGGCAATTTAAATGCGCATTAAAAGTATAAATAAAATGTTGAGCCTGGCAGCAACTCTCCTCCAAAGCCTTTTGTGCTTTCCCAGCGTAGGCATCCGAAATGGGGGAGGAAAAAGAAGAAGGAGGGAAAAGGGAAGACGCTGCTTCTTCTCCATCATCCAAGCACACATTGCATTTCGAATTAATCATGAGCCTAGAAATGTGCAATAAAATATTTAAGCGCTATTGTAAAAGTGGGCTACGAGTCGGATGGGTGAGATTTTCGTTTCGAGCTTTTGAAGATGGAAATGGTAAATATTCTTTGTATTCCAAACTTAAAATTTAAAGTACGAGTATATATTCTATATATTTTTATATCTATATCTATAATATGTGAACAAGATTTATAAGTATCAATTTGTGTTTGACTAGAACTGAGTTAAAAAAAAATTGTATATCCAAATTTGCGGTGGGGTCAGAAATTTGATCTGATTTGATGTAGAAAAGGCATTTATTTTTCATTTCGGTAAAACAAACTTACTCGCTTTGTAAACAGAAACTTCGGTTTTCGTGAATGTGAAAACCGCAGCCACGCTGAAAAAACTGTAATGTTATGATATAGGAATTTATATTCTATATTTAATATATTCTATTTATACTTTATCTATATTTATCTACTTTCCTTAACTACTTTACGAATTATTATATTTAATTATCAATGAGTTAAAGTTAATTAAAATAGTGGTATAATATAAATATTTATATATTCTGTTTGATATATTTTATATATTCTATATTCTCAAAATATTATATATCTATTTATCAATTTTCTGCAATTACTTTGGCATCAAATCATGTCCATCTAAAACTAAGTTATATCTAGATATGTTTCCTATTCTATAAAATCGTTATTTTTTATATGTTCTTTGTATTTTCTATATATTCCATTATATTCTATATATACTTTTATCTATTCTATTCAATTACTTTAACCATCAATTAATGTCCAACTAAAATAACTTGAAATAAAGGTTCATAAATTGTATTACATTTTTGGCGTTTGGCAACTGCTAATGCAATGTGAGAGAGACCAATTTGTGTTACGTTTTTGTGTGTCTGTGTGTGTGTGTGTGTGGAAATTCTGTAGCAACACCTCGGAGAGAGGCAGTAACCGCAGAGAATTTGCAAAATCAATGAAATGTTTGACAAAATACCAAAAAGCCACGCAACGAGCGTCGGCAGCAGTGAAAAGACAACAACAGACTTTTAAGAGTGTTAAATATTTGTATAGATGGAGTAGAAGTATTTGATAGTATCTGAATGTGCATAAGTATTTTGTTGTATGCATTTTGCGGTTACTTCTGCATCACTAAAACTAATAAATTTCGAGTTCATTTATTAAAGTTGCTGTAAAGTTGCCATCAAAAGTCTAATCATACCGGATTTGTGGTTATCTATGGCCATGGCTTACATGTGTTTGTTGCCTGCCCTCTGAATCAGCTTCTGCGTCTGCTTCTATTTCGTTGCGTTGTGTTTTCAGTATCAGATACAAAAACTCACTCAACAGAGCCAGCACAACATAACATAAATAAACAAAATGCCACAAAGTGTGGCAACCAAAGGGACGTGTGTCGAGTGGAGCAAGGTGAAGGGGAAGGGAAAGGGGAGGTAATGTTTGCCTTTGTACTGCAGCAGAAACATCAACTCTCTACATCTCAGAGTGTGTGTATTTGTTGTAGCCAGCCATGAGCTGGCATTCAATAACATGTCAATATGGATATGTAATTTGGCCATTTACTGTACAATTTTCGAGATAAATATGAACGAACAACATCTCTGGGCGGGAGCTCTTCACAAAATTACAACATTAAAAGCGTCGGCTAATTGCAATAGACACAGAAAAGTGTTGAACTTGAAGCGAATTTTTCGAATATTTCATTCATTCACTCACTGACTGACTGCATCAACATGAATGATATTCATATGTTTGTTGATTTTGCGAGTGCATTCCAATAGGTTTATTTTCGAATTGCGATTTATTTATTTTGCTTTACATATGTGTGGATTCAAAGCCCAAAATGGAAATTTTACTGAACTTCCATTTTGCATTTTATTACAACGCAAATGTGAATATCAAATTTCTCAATTATTCCGCAAAAACACGCCTGCCAAATTTTGTATTTTTTTGTTGCAAAATACTTTTGCTAGCACTAATGAGCAACAAGATTGAGTCTCGAGCTGTGAACGAGAATTTAAATTACGACTGCTGCAGAAATTAAATTTTCCATGTAATATTTTTGTGTAGAAATCATAAAGCATAAACTGTGACATTGTGTGACCACCAAGAACACAAACTAATCATCTTGGCCATGTTCGGGTCAAGCAACTAATAGCAATTAATCAACTGAATTTCATTTAAGCTTACTTTGTTGGTTTCGCACGAGCATAAAATGCTAACAAAGTTGTTTGACTTTACGGTGTCGTCGACGTTGTCGTCGTCGTCGCCGTCGTCGTCGTCGTCATAAATGCCATTACGGCACACACGTTCCGCCAATTCTAAAGCCAAAGCCAAGCCCCTGTTATTCCGCCTCTCTTCACCAATTTCACCTGCACTCTAACTAATGCAATAGAAGCAAACTGCAACGCTTATGTGTGTGTGTGTGTTGTTGCCAACCTGGCTGCACTTTTTCTTTTCCTTTTTTCTTCCTTTGTTGTGTATTAATTTCATAATGTAATTTTTATTGCTTAGCGCAACATTTAGCAGCAGCAGCAGCAGCAGCAGCAGCAACAGCAATGGCAACGGCAGCAGGACAACCCTCTAATGTTGCTTTTGCTGCTGCTCGTCGATACGCCTCAAGAGCTGGTCATAAAAACTGAGCCCCAATTGAATTTATGACCAAGGCAAATTGCCAACCATTTTCCACTACTTTTATGCACTTTTCTCTGAAATTTAATAAAAGCATCCAAGCTTTTAAATGCGATATTAGCAGAGCACACAGAATGCAAAGCCATAGATATTTGATTTAAAAAATGTAGCATACTTTTTGGGGCAATATTGTACACTACACAAAATGCATGAAGTAAAAGCCTAAATCTAATTTTTGTTACTCGAATTTGATTGCCGTGTACCATAAAATTTGAATTACGATTTTATTTTTTTATATCTCATAAGTACAATTTAATATTAGGTGATTCTTTTTATATTTTTTTGTCTTAAAAGACTAAATTACACTTCTATTACTCGTATTTGATTATTCTATGCTCACCAAAGTGTTAAAGTTTTTGCTTAGAAATTCAGTTGTTAATTGTCATGCATAATACATTCAAAGCAGCAAACCTTTTCAATTGTATTGCAAAGTATATCATGTGTGAAACTGTTTTCGTAATTCGTAATTAAAATGCAAGTTAAATGCGGTTATAGCGACTTTCAAGGGACCGTCGCACAGTGGTTGGACTTGTATGAAGCCGCGGCCAAAAATACTTTCCGTTGAGATATCGTTATGAAATTTTCCCCAAAAATTTAAAAAAATATTTTGAATATATAGTAAAAAAATTGGATACATCGGAGGACTATATCCTATAGCTCCCATATAACCTTATTATGGCATATATGCCGATTGTGCGCCAAAATTCTTCCGGTGGAGTTACAGTGCTAAAATTTGATATTAGAATCCAAGATATACTATATATATTCTATATATATATTATATTTAAATTATATTGCTGCTGCTTTCTTCTACCAAACTAGTTACTCTTCGAGTTTTTTCTTCATTCGTGCCCACTTCTGTACACCAAAGATCAAAGATGTACATGCGTGAAAAATCCAAAAATCTATAAAAAATATTTTAAACACACTGTAAAAAAATCGTATCATATAGCTTCCATACGGCTCAGATTTTTTAATGTAGATTGGGCGCATGTTATCGGTATTGATTCCTTTTCATTCAACCAATCAGATTGATATTGGAGAATTGAAGATTTCATGCGTTTGTAATTAACCCAAAACGTTATAATCCTCTTACAAACGTATTCAATTCGCTTTGACACTTCACTCTTATCAACAATATAGCCGTTTTTAATAATATTTGCTTCTATAACTTCAATCAATTTTGTTCGCCTTTCAACGGCGCTACCTTCTTCGCTGCACCATACATTAAAAACATATAAACGTGAGAATACATACTTATAAGAAGAACCTATTAAAGTTTAAACCAAGGGAATAAACAAAAAATAAATCAAAACTATTAATAAATGAAAAACTATTAATAAACACTAACTCAAAAGACGAAGACAGGGCAACAGCACAACAAGCACACGAGCGAAAACAAATTTTTTTAGTGCAAAACTGACCCTGAAAATGTTAAGACGGTGTTAGAATTTTTACGATTGTAAGCACATCGGCACTTTTCGGCAAAAAAAATTTACACATTTATTACCTTTAGAGCCAGACAAACACATTAATATACAATTTAACTGTGGCATTTAGTGGCGTCACTACTAAAACCTTAGCTAAACATAAAAAAAGACGTTCAAAATATAGACAAAAAAACATGTATTATTTCAAATTAATATAACAAGAAGAGTTTAACAAGTACGTTTTTTTATAATATCTCAAATTTTAGAAAATACCTTCAACTTCAAAACCCATTATAAATATTTAAAATTTGGACACGTAATAAATGAACTGACCACTTCAAAGTTCGGTTTTGTTGTGAAAAAATTCGCGATGCGCGCAATCTGTGCTGTGCAAATGACTAAATGTTCGCAACTTCAATTCTGTTTTTAGAAAGAACCGTTAGATATCCAGAAAAATCTAGTTTGCCATGAAAAAGGTTGGACAATTTAGAAACGATTTGTTTACTTTTCGTACATTTTTGTTGTTATGACTTTTTTTATTTTTGGCCTATGGACGCAACCACTGTGCGTCGTTATATCCGGAACACCTACTAATAATTACAGTAGTAGTTATGATTCCTGAAAATTTGGTTGCGATCAGAGAAAAATTGTGGAAGTTATTAAAGAAATACTTTTGTATGGGCAAAAACGCCTACTTACTAGGGGTCTTAGTTGCTTTGGCCGACAATCTGGCAGATTGTGCCGTCTATGGTATATTTAGAATGGTGATATACCAAACATACCATTAGGTATATTTTTAGTATTTTTAGTATTTTTGGTATTTTTTGAAAATGATACCGCAATATTTTGCCTTTATTAAAAATGAGTAGCGGGTATCTCACAGTCGAGCACACTCGACTGTAACTTTCTTATTTGTTTTTTTTTTATTTTTTATGTTCTTTGAATGATCAGCTTAAAAGGATGCAATATTTCGTTTGTGTGGCATAATTGCAGGTTTGTTTACATAAATTAAAAACGTAAACAGTAAATTTTACTTATTTGCCTGTTGCAATTCTCAAGTGGTTCTAGATTTTTTTTTGTAAGGCTGATCCATCAGCCGGCATAGAGCTCAAGGAAATTTGTATTGTTTCTTACTCTTGTAGAAAATATACAAGACCCGAAACGCTTGCAAAGCCAACAAACTGATACAGAACGGGGTTCTGTTGGGGTTCTTTTGGCTTTGCAAGCGTTTTTGCAGTCTTGTGTTCGGTTTGGTGCAAAGAGCGGACCGAGAATCTGTGGCATCTCCTCCAGCTACTGATTAGAGCTGGAAAAACCTTGATGTAACATCGATAATATAGATGTTGCCAAAAATGTTGCAACATCGACATTCGTCACTTGCAACCGGGTAAAAGAGGAAGCATCAACGCGTGGTAAGGTAAGTGAAGATTAATTTGAATATTATTAACAAAAACTAATCTATTGTTATCTTTCATTTTAATAGAGTAATTGGTGGTGTTGGTGGGCATCGTAGGAGAATTATGGACACATTTTTTGAAAGTAAGTTTAATGAAACTGTTGTAAAATGAACATTTGTATATATACATATGTATGCATGCAGGCATCTATACATCTTTATTTGCATTTATATGCATAGCATTTTTATAAACGTTGTAAATATTTATACATACATCTATTAGGACAGTTCATAAATTAACATTTTTTTTATTACAGGAACATGGAATGTGTTTCTATTGTCACCATCGGCGTTTTCGGAACCACTGGAGTACGAAATAGTGCATACTTTTAAGGCTGATCGTTCAAAGAACATAAAAAATCAAGAAATCGGGAAATTTTTGAAACGTAGCAGCTTTATTGATTTATTTATTGATGGAATATTTAAATTAGAAATAAATATTATATATTATTATATTATTAATGGAATACACAACTTTAACCGTAATTTTTAGACTTAGAATTGTTTAAAAGAAAATGTGCTCGACTGTGAGATTCTAACTAGTGCGCAAAGTTTCGATAGATTAATAAAAGTGTCTTCCCATTTTGAACTTGAATATTAAATATATGTTTTGAATACACACTCATAAAATATGACGATCGATATATTTATGTTGACAAGAAAAATTGCTGAATTAATATTAAATGAAAAATTAAAATATTTGAAATGCTGAAATAATATAAATGTTCGATTATATTACAGATTAAAAAGCGGCTAATAAAATGAATATTAATAAATTAAATGTCTTAAATAAAAGTAATAAAATTACTTTGCAATTAAGAACTTTCATAATAAATACAAATTTAACCAAATTCAATAACCAGTTGCTATCAAAGTTGCGTCATCTATTTGCCTTCTACATATCTTTCTAGCCAGATACATAAAATACGTGCCAAATTAAATTTTCTATTATTCGTATTTGATTACTCTATGCTCACCCAAAGTGTTAAACTTCTTGCTTCGAAATTCTCTTGTTAATTGCCATTCATAATGCATTCCAGGCAGCATAACTTTTCTATTGTAATGCAAAATACATGATGTGTAACTCGTAAATATTGCCACCAATTTCACAAGCTAGTATTTCAAATACACTCCCAATCAACTAGCAGATTTATAGCAAGTAAATTATATCCCTAAGTCCAATTGGCTTTTCTCTTCCCATTCTCTTTCTCCGTCGTGGCAATTTGTATTCATTACAGAACTCAACTGTCGTTTGACCTAATGAAAAACTGCAAATTTGCTGCAAATTACAATTAATTAATTATATGAATTTCTCTCATTTGTCTTTTGGCCTTTTCGGTCTACTGCAAATTCCAGCAGATTCTTAATAATTAAACAATTTAAATTTGTGAATTGCATTTGGAAGTCCGTTGCTTGTTTTTGCTTTGGTTCAGCATTGACTCAGTAACAATTACAAATATTACAATTGTAATTGATTCTGATGCGCTTGATGAGTTTGCCACGCCTACGAGAATGTCATGACATATTTGCATTGTTGTTCTTCTTGTTGTTTGTTTTAATCACATTAATTGAAATGTTTGGAGCTTGTTTATTCTGGCAGCTTAGCTTAGCTGCTGCTTCTCACTTCTATTTATTACTCAATTTACAGTTGTGCATAATGAATGCATTTGATTGTGTTGCCCACTGTTGTTGCACGAAATTTGCATTAAAAACGTTCTATATTATTAATTGTTAACGAGACTAGAAGATGATTGATATGCATACATAACATGATCGAAATGTCTGCTGAGCTTATGCTTATGTTTATTCAAGTGCAAACTGTGAGTCATCTATCTGAATCAAATTTGCAATTGAATTAACTATACATTATATTCAATAATTTGATGGTTCGTCAAATTTAATTTATTATTGTTGTGCTTCTTGAATATGAAATCAACAGCTGAAATACAAACAAAACATATTTACATATTTATTGTACTCTTCATCTTTAATAAGTCTAAATTTTGTTTAAAATTATATTTCTCCTCTACCTTTTTCTTATCAATTGCTTGTCAATACTTATTATATATTATAAATCTAATATTTATTGACTTGCTTATTGAATTAAGATTGTATTTTTCATAAATGTATACTTAAATTTCATTTTAAATTATATTTTTCCTTTACTATTTTTTATCGATTGCTTCTCAATACTTATTATATATTATATTAAGATTGTATTTTCCATATTTAAAAATGTATACTTAAATTTGATTTTAAATTATATTTTTCCTCTACTATTTTCTTATCGATTGCCTGCCAACACTTTAAACTTCGTCCCACGACTAACGAGTGGTGTCTGAGCACATTTTTGGGCGCTTACTAACAGCGTAATTGAATATAAATATTGCCCGATTGTCTGGGGATGGTGCTGCTGTAAGTTGGGAAGCTGAGAAGCTGGCGCTGAAATGGGAGAACGGCGCAAAACTTGGCAACTTGTTTCAGTTTGTCCATGTCGGTCTTCAGTTCACACTTCGTGTGGAGGCGGCGACGGCGACGGCGAATGTCGATGAAATTTATACGCTCTGCAGATTAATATTTAATAAATACAATAACGTTGAAAATTTCTAACCGTTTCGCCTCACTTCGAAATTAATTCCCCAGCTCAACACTCGCTCTCTCTCTCCTTCTTATGTTAGCTTGCAGTCCGTCGAGCATCGTTCGCAACCAAAGAAGTTTATGTGAAAGTCATACACAAAACTCAAATATGCACTATACACACACATCTGTGAGTGCGAGTGTGTGGTGTAGTGTGTATGGGTGAGTTTAGGGATTTCTTTATGCAAATTTGCCTTAGCAATGTTATTTTAGCCAAGGATGAAATCGCTGGGCAAGGGCAGAGCGAGAGAGAGTCAGAGAATCAGAGTCGAAGCGAAATGGTTGGGCGAGAAGAGAAGGAAACTCTGGCAAAATTGTGTTCAAAATGCATAAGAGCGTGTATTAGTGAGTACTCATAAATATTACCATATGCACATACGTCTTTCCATTGCCTTTGTCCCCTTCCCCGTGCGCTTCTCAAGTTCCTTGGGCGAAATTTAAATATGCTTTAAGTAGAGCGCACAGATTTACCGAACCATAAAAAATGCTCCGCAGAGAATCGACGATGCGTTATGATATGACTGACTCTTTCTCTTTCTCCCCTTATCCCTCTCTCTCACTCTCTGTGATACTGTTATTCTTTCTCCCAGTGGACTACTGATGGGAAAATGTGTCACGACCAATGCTCTGCTTACTGCACCGCCGAATTGAAAAACAAATGAAAAGCGTCCAGCGTGAAAACAAAAGACACACATGCCAAACACACCCACATTCTACACACATACTTGACACACACACATTTGACATACACACACAAATCACATAAAAACTGAAGTTCGCTCCTTCAATATGTTTGCGAACGAATTGTGAATAATATGCACAAGATATGACAATGCATTAGAGATTGCGATCACAACGCAACGGAAGTTTTCCGGCTTTTAAAGAAGTTCTCAAAAATCAAAATTTAAGAATATAAAGGAAAAAGAGAGAGAGAGAGAGAAAAATGCTTGCAAAAGAGATCTATTTTTATGCCTTTTTTGTTTTTTGATTTTATTTTCATTGTTTCGCTCTGCAGTGAATAGTTATTCTACTCACATTCACATTCATTTTGTCGTATTCACTTTTGTCTCTCAAATTCAACCCGCTAGCTGCACTTGCCAGTGCTCACTGTATCTTTTGTGTCAATTGCGTTAGCTTATTGTTTTTGCATTTCATTTTCATTAAAGTAGCAAGCGACTTTTCTCCATGCATTTGGCATTGCTTTTAATTCTCATTCTCTTTTCCATGTTTCGCTTGTCTCCTTTAAAATATTACCACAAACTGTCTAGGGCCAAATATTTTCGTAAAGTGCTTCTCAATGTTAATTTCTACAAATGTTTTATTTTTATAAATACTTACACGATTGGATAAACTATTGGAAAAATTTCCAGAATTTTTGGGGTTATTTTGGTATATTAAAAAAATATTACCGCTACATTTTGCCTTTATTCAAAATGGGTCTCAGAGTCGAGCACACTTGATTGTAGTTTTTTTGATTTTTTATGTTCTTTGAATGATCAGCTTAAAAGGATGCAATATTTCGTTTTTGTGGCATAATTGCAAAATTAATTACATAAATTAAAAACGTAAACAGTAAATTTTACTTATTTGCCTGTTGTAATTCTCAAGTGGTTCTAGATTTTTTTTGTAAGGCTGATCCATCAGCCGGCATAGAGCTCAAGGAAATTTGTATTGTTTCTTAATCTTGTAGAAAATATACAAGACCCGAAACGCTTGCAAAGCCAACAAACTGATACAGAACGGGGTTCTGTTGGGGTTCTTTTGGCTTTGCAAGCGTTTTTGCAGTCTTGTGTTCGGTTTGGTGCAAAGAGCGGACCGAGAATCTGAGGCATCTCCTCCAGCTACTGATTAGAGCTGGATAAACCTTGATGTAACATCGATAATATAGATGTTGCCAAAAATGTTGCAACATCGACATTCGTCACTTGCAACCGGGTAAAAGAGGAAGCATCAACGCGTGGTAAGGTAAGTGAAGATTAATTTGAATATTATTAACAAAAACTAATCTATTGTTATCTTTTATTTTAATAGAGTAATTGGTGGTGTTGGCAGGCATCGTGGGAGAATTATGGACACATTTTTTGAAAGTAAGTTTAATGAAACTGTTGTAAAATGAACATTTGTGTATATGCATGCATGCAGGCATCTATACATATATATATATATATATATACATATATTTGCGTTTATATGCATAGCATTTTTATAAACGTTATAAATATTTATACGTACAGTTCATAAATTAACATTTTTTTTATTACAGGAACATGGAATGTGTTTCTATTGTCACCATCGGCGTTTTCGGAACCACTGGAGTACGAACATAAAAAATCAAGAAAGCTGCTACGTTTCAAAAATTTCTGGATATGATGTTCTTTCCACCCAAGTTGCAAGTTATTTATTGATGGAATATTTAAATTAGAAATAAATAAATTATTAATGGAATACACAACCTTAACCCTAATTTTTAGACTTAGAATTGTTTTAAAGAAAATGTTCTCCATTGTGAGATACTAACTAGTGCGCAAAGTTTCGATAGATTAATAAAAGTGTCTTCCCATTTTGAACTTGAATATTAAATATATGTTTTGAATACACACTCATAAAATATGATATATCGATATATTTATGTTGACAAGAAAAATTGCTGAATTAAAATAAAATGAAAAGATAATGAAAATATTTGAAATGCTGAAATAATATAAATGTTCGATTATATTACAGATTAAAAAGC
This sequence comes from Drosophila albomicans, assembly GCF_009650485.2. Taxonomy (NCBI): domain Eukaryota; kingdom Metazoa; phylum Arthropoda; class Insecta; order Diptera; family Drosophilidae; genus Drosophila; species Drosophila albomicans. The sequence goes on along the minus strand of NC_047629.2, from coordinate 36,715,290 downwards.
GGCTAATAAAATGAATATTAATAAATTAAATGTCTCAAATAAAAGTAATAAAATTACTTTGCAATTTAGAACTTTCATAATATGTAAATACAAATTTAACCAAATGCAATAACTAGTTGCAATCAAAGTTGCGTCTTCTATTTGCCTTCTACATATCTTTCTAGCCAGAATGCGAAGGAGTTGCAATAGCTGTCGCTGCTTGAGGCATGCTGTGAGTATTAAATGTTTGACTATCAAAACTTGCTGCTGCTGATTTTGTTGGGTTTTTCGCAAGTTTTTTGGCAACGTTTCGCATACTTTGCACACTTTGCTCATTCCCTAATTCCCAATCCGCACTTTGCACACACGACACTCGAACACTTCTCTATAATCATAGGCCATAGAAATCCTACATATATCACACACACACACATACACACATATGTGTGAGTATTTGTGTATGTTTGTGTGTGTGGCTTTTATCATCGTTTTCTTTTGTCGTTTTGCTGGTTTTTACTGTTTGTTTTCACATCTTTTAGCGCTGAGCATCGTCATCATCATCATCATCAACATCATCATCAGCAGCATCGTCATCATGAGCGTCATCAACATGAACGCACTTTGTATTTAATGTTTTTTAATGGAAAAACTTTGTAACGCTGCCGACGGAACAGTTTTCTTTCGTTGGCATTTGTCATAGGCGCGCTACAAGGAGAAGTTCTCCTCCTCGACTCCTTCTCAGTTTCATCTACAGTTCCAATGGCAATCTCTAACTTCAAACCAGTTGCCCTCGGGGAGTCGCTTAAACCACTCGACTGCATTTTGCAACTCTGCAATGTTTGCTTTGCCTTTCGCAGATCCACTTCCCATTTTTTTTGCTTCTCTTGCCTCGTTCATACACACAGTTGACTTTTTTTTATCCTAGTTAAGCGTAATACTAGTATCAGTTGTACCCTGTAAATTTGCGGTGGTAAAAGTAGCTTGAACTTGGCTGCGAATTAGATGCATTTATGTGCATCGCAAAAATTCATTATTTAGCTGTATATCTTATTGTTGTTATAAGCTTAAAATGAAAAGTATTACTTGCAATGTATATTCTAGGGTATCTGCAGTTCAAGCACTCCTCTCCTTCGCTTTCTTAGTTGTGCTCTTTTTGGGTTTTTATGCCTCTTCGCATATGCTGTGAACTGACAGCAGCAGCAGTGGCGGCAGCAGCGGCAAAAGAAAGAAGCCAAGAGGCACAACTGCAAAGCGATGATACTAAACGGGCGAGAGGGTGAGCGGGGAGAGGAGCAACACAAGGGGAACTGACAGCAATCGAGAGTTGCCTGGCAAACAATTCTTAAGTGCCTTCCAATATTTAAGCAGGCTTCCAATTCGATTGCTGTTTGCTGTCATCGAATGGCGTTGTCTACGCAACTGCAAAAGCAAATTGTGGCAAACTTGTTGGTGCAAGGGGTGGGGTAAGGAGAAGGGGTAGAGGAAGGGGTGGCAATCGAACATAAAGAGATACACGACATGTGCCTTTTAAGAACTTTTTAAGATGCTTCTTCAACTTGTTTAGTGCCGATTTTTATTTCGACTTTTAAAGTTGCTTAAGTGCAAAACTTGTCATTCCATTGATATGCCGTCTATAAAAGAGATTATTGCATTGCCAATTCATCAACGCAAAAATGGGATTCGATTGAAAAATAAACAGTTGAGCAGATTAATTATTATGCAAAAAGATAAAGTATTATAAAGTCGACAGTTGTAGAAGAGCATTAACAAAACTTTATGATAAGTTTAAAAATATTTTTTGCACTAATGATAATTTTGCACAAATTAATAATTACAAAAGACGTGTTTAATTGTCAATACTTTGAAAGCATAGTCCAATTACAAATTAAATTATAACTGTTGAATTATTATTAACACGCCTTAGTCCATCTAAATACAGACTGTAAACGGTTTCGCTTGAGATTGTTTATTAATGACACACTCAATCGATGTTTGTTAAAAGTTGAGGCAGCCAAATAAAATTCAAATACGTATTCCAAATATGCAATTAAACTCTATTATTAATTCAATTATTATTATTGATTTATTATTTTTAATGAAATACATAATTTATATTACGTATACGCAGCGAATTTCGCATTCAATTACATAAAGTTCATTACATTCATATAATACTCTGAGATTATGTTTGATTATCGTTTTTTTTCTTTCTTTTCTTTAGGCTGTGAATCAAATTAAAATTATTGCCATGCAAAGTGACATCAATAAATTTCAATTAAATACTACGCACAAAGGAAGCTTTAAAACCCCTTCTCGCCATCACTCTCCTATTACTACTATATTTTGTCATTCAGCCTATTTGGCATTCTTTTAGATCTTTTTAATTAAATTTACTCAACACAAGTTTTTTGATTTGTTTTTACTTCACCAGTGTTTAGTTTTTCTTCTTTTTTTGTGCAATCTCATTGCATTTAATTAACCTCAATTGCAGAAGGCTTCCAGGAGTTGAGGCTAGAGAGGTGTGTGAATTGAGAGACTTCAATTATTTATAAACTGAGCAAAAAAGTCGGAGCGCAGAATAAAAAGTGAAACTAAGCCAATTGAAATATTCTCACACGTGGCATAAAAGTTGCTGCCGTTCGTTCGACAACATTAGAGACAACTACCGAGAGCGCCACCTAGCGGTGTGAATAAAAACAAGTTATACGCTTGCAGCCTTAAATATTTTCCACACACACACACATGCACTCTCAGTGGCGCACACACACAGTCACACACACAAATGGGATGCCAGCACGAGGCGTTTACAAAATGAAGTCAGCATTTTTATGATAGTCGTCGTCGCATTTATGACATAGTCCAGGGGATATATGTATGTATGCACGTCCACTATGTGGGGGGCGTGTTTAGTGCTGGAGAAGCGAAAGAACTCTCTCTCTATGACAGTGGGTGTATGGGTGAATGTGTATGTGGCACACTCGTGAGGATGTACGGCTGCTCTATGGGCGTGATGTGTTGTGTGTTTAGTGGATGCTTCAAATGCGGATATTAGTTGTCGTAATATTAGAAAGAAACACTGCAGAAAACATTTTGGCATATTTAAAGAACATTTGAGTATTATAAAAAAAAGAATAAAATAAAATTACGAAGTTAATTACAAAATAAATATAGTTCAATAATAATACATTACATTTGCATTAATAAAAGTTATGCTGTCATTATAATTATTTATTTATTTATTTTAAAATATTGTAAGTCAAATCATAGTATTAATCAATTCATAAGTAATCAAATGAATAATAAATAAATAAATAACAAGTTAGCTGTCTTAATTATTCCTAAAAATTGGTTTGGCGATTAAAAATGTAGAAGAAGAAGATTAGAAATAAAAGAAATACTTTTGTGTGGTAAAAATGTAGTACCATATCAATGTATATAAAGAGTTTGGTATATTTTTTTAAAGTATTTTTGCGATTTATTAGTTTGATATATTTGAAAATGAATACCGCACTGCTTAGTTTTTATTTATTTATTTTTCTTCCTTGTTTTTTTTATTTTTATTTCTTCATTACTCTAAATGCTGACATAATAATAATCCGGAACTTTTATTCTTCGCTTGTTAAAGTCTAAAAATATAATTCAGTGAATTTTCCTAAGAGTATTTATTTTTCATTTCATTTCTTTACTATTAGGAATGCTGAAATATTAATTAAAATAAGTTTTTTTGTGAAAGTCTGAACTCAAATTTCTATACATTTTTTTTTAGCGTTTTAATTCAGAAATCTATAAAATCGTTTTCCATGGACCTATTTTTATCACTCCTTCTATATCTTCATATATAGATTAGCATATTTGCTAAAGCATTTCTCTCAGTGTCAGCATTGGCAATAGTTGTTTTTCGTCGTCTGTCTCGAGTCGCGCTTGTGTTATTTTTTTTGTGTAGCCTCTATGTCCTGAATCGCGTAATAACAAAGGCGTTGAACATTTGCCATTTTCGCCATTCGGTTGCCAGTGCTGCACAATTTTATAGTCTGCAATGAAAACGCACCTCGACACACAAACACATACACCCACATAACTGTATACATATGTATATAGAGTACTCTATATACACATGCATGAGAGAGGCTATAAAAGTGCGAAATACTCATTTATTAACATGAAGCTTACGAAAATAGCGTAGGTGCGGTTAAGGACCTGTGCTCACACAGCCGGAACAAAAAGAAAACCACAGACCAACACAGAGAGAGAGATGGAAGAAGAGATTGCAAGAGAAAGAGAGAGAGAGAGATGAAATGTGTGGTAGCTGGCGACTTGTCCAGCTGCTTGTAAATGTGTTTAAAATTGAAATTTCAATTTCAGCACAAGCAGACAACGTCCTGCAAAATGCAACTGGAAGTGCAACTACAGCTGCAACAACAATGTAATGTGCACATTGTTGCATGTCTACAGTTATGCAACGTTGATCATCATCATCCAAACAAACTTTAAAACAATTTCCCGCACAATTTTACTGCCAAGCCACTTGACAATGTGGCAAGCGGAAAGTAGAAAGCGGAAAGGCGGCACACGCCACGCCTCCTCCCCCGCCTGAAGATAGACGTGTGTGAAAGTGTGTGCGTGTGGAAAGTACCTGTCCTCTCCTCTGCCCATTCTCCGTTATTTCAACACGAGGACAGTCTATCGATAATACCGAAATGCTTTTGATTTGTGCAACTCTCTTTCGCTTTCGCACCGAGGGAAAATTGCTTAATCGCCTGTGCATAATGCAGCCCTTCCCCCTCGTCTCCTCCTGTCACACATTGCATGTTCCTCCCCCTCGCCTCTTATTGCCAATTGCATTACACGTTACACACACGTGAAGCATGCGTGAAAAATGCATTGCAAATTTGAGCACAAACATTTTTAATGCTGATCCAAGCGCCATTCAAATCGCACAAACATTTTCGCTTGCAGTTTAATTATGCGTGCATAATGTTCAATCGTTTGCTGCGAGGTGGCTAATCAAAGCGGTGGCTAAAACCCACCTATAAAACAGCTAGCATAGTATATTATATAACCCGCCTCCTACTTTTGTCGCATTGTGCGCTTGACAGTTTTATGAGCTGCTTTCTGGTCATAAAATGCCCTTTTTTCGTTGTCCGCATTTTGTTATAATTTGTTGTTGATCCATAAAACTTGCAAAAATTGTTGCCATTGCATGTTGCATATTTAGAGAGAAGGTTGCAGGGAAATCGGGAAGAGCAGAAGCGTACTATTGTTGCTAAAAATGTGCGCTAGATGGCGTCAGCACAATGTATAATTAGCTCCTAATGTGAATAAAGTATTTATTGAAAGTCTATGCTATTTATTAAACTTTTGTAATGAGATTGCGGTTGAAGATTATAATTTAAGAGAAGGTAGCAGTGAAAATGGAAAGAGTAGGAGCAATACTCATGTTGCTAATAATGTACGCTAGATGACGCCCGCATAATATATAATGAACTCCTCAATGCAATAATGTATTCAATTAATAGATAACCTTCCTATTTGTTACACTATTGTAATGAGATTGCAGGTGAAGTTTACTTGAATCTCAATCTGTGTTTCTCTCAAATTGTATAATGATATAGTGCACAATAACTGCAATAATTTGCAATGCGTAAAGACAGATTATTAGTTATAATTTGGTGATTGGCCAGCTTATGCGTAAATCAAATTGAAACTATGTTATGTATGATTTATACAATTGAATTGCTGTTGCTGCTTCTGCCAAAGATTTAATTATCGACGAGTGCCCCAAATGATATGAGTGAGTGTATTCAGACTGCTGCTAATTAGTCTGAGCAGGCGCTTAAAATGGATTCATTTGGTGTATCTTAAAGGCGAAATCGAAGTCATGGCGATGGCAAGGGTGAAGCCGAAAGCTGTAAGCCAAAGCCAAAACGGAAAACCAAAGTCAAAGCCAAAACATGAATCAATTACGAATTAAACTGATTAGAATTACCTGCAACTTGGCAGTACGAATGCAAATTATCGATTACAATTCTGATTTACTGCGACTGAAGGTGAGGTGAGAGCTACCTCCACAAAACAACATGTGGTCCACAAATTACAAGAGACAAACACAGATGCAGTTGCAGCTGTAGACGCCAATGCATACGTAGACTGACCAAAGCATTGCGAGAGAGACAGAAAGAGAGAGAGAGAGTGAGAAGGAGGCCACAGTGTATTGTAATTTAGGGGCTAACCGAAACCCCCAAAAGCATGCAAAGGACACTTGGGCCAAACACTTGGGATTGCCTGGGCCGAAGTTGAGGCTGCCTGAAAGTTCATGTGGCACACAGAAGACGCTAATTAAATATGTGGCATGACAGAAATTTTGACTGTACATTATAATATTTTGCCGGAAATGTCAAGGAATCACACAAGACTTCTAACGCATTATCCTCCTTTTGGTGGCATCTTTGCCTTCGTGTGTCGTGTGTAGCTGACCGTAGTGCTGGCCCACTTTGAGGTTCTCTTTGGTGTCTCTCTTGTTCTCGAAATTTGCTTCATTAATGCGAGTATCAAGTAGAATCAATTACTTAGTGCCAGCCTGCTGGGCTGTTTGTTGCCAATGTTGCTGCTGCTCTCAGTCTCAACACCTGTGCAAATATTGCTCGAGCTGCCACTGTGTGAATGGAAATTTACTTAAGTGCAAATGAAAAGCAGTTCAATGCAGTTTAGCGCAGCAGGAGTTCGATGCTGTTAAATGACCGATTGATGCTTTATGTAGCTGTTGATGGCTTTAAGTTTTGTAGCAAGCAGCTTAGATCAGGTGATGCTTTAAATTGCAAACAGAGCAAGCAGTTAAGATCTTAGAGTCGCATTGATGCACTGCTTTCTGTTTAAGTGCTAAGCTGAAAGCAGGATTAACAAGCAGTTCTCTTACCACAATTCATATTGACTAAATATTAATGGATTCAATTATTGTAATCATAACAACATGGATATAGACAGCCAGCTATTTGAGCCATTTGCCCACAGTCTACATATCTGTTGCATAATTTCAGCATAATGACCATATTGTATATTGTAAAGGCGTTTGGAAAATAAATAATGACGATGGACAGCTTCGCACTTATTACGAATGAAACCACAATAATTTCAAATCAAATGTGGCAGTTGCCCAAATGTTGCACAGCAACGCAACGCAACGCACATGCCACAATACAAATGGAGCAAGTTGGTTTGCCGAAAATCACATTACAGATTCTGTAAGGCAAGCAAATTGCGTTGAATACGAAGAATGCCAACACAAATGTAGCCAATGGAAAAGGCGAAAAGGTTCTGTGGTCAGCAGAAATCAGTTGAGGCCAGAGAGCTAAAGCTGAGACTAAGGATGGGACGCACCACGATGAGCATGAGCATGAGGATGAGGATGAGGATGAAGTGACGGTGGCAAACAAGCGAAGCAAATCTCATGCACACAAAGAATTTGCGCCACTTAACAAACAGAAAATTCCAAAAGTCAAAGTAATTTGTTTTTTTTCTTTTTATATTTTCGTTCGCCTTCTTCGAGTTGCCAGCTCCAAATTATTTGTGTATTGTGTGGAGAGTGCGAGTGGATGGAGAATGCGTAGGAAATGAGCTGGGTAAAAGGGGGTTTGGCAATTGAATGTGACTGAGCAAGTGTAACTAGAAGCGTCAACGCTTCGTATGCGTAATATTTCGACAGTGCTCAGCAACAATGGCAATCAGCGTAGGGAGAACTTCTTTGATTTTTATGATGTTCAATTTTTGGCTACATTACAAAGAAATTCCGATGGCTGCCAATTCAATTGAAAGTTGCCCACACACACACACATATCTTCTTTGCTGCTCCTCCCTTTTATTTTTATAGTTTTCCTCGGGGCTAATCAAGAGCACAGAAACTGAGAAACCCCTTTGACAGCTGTTTCGGATCGTCGCGTATTTTCAATTTACTTGAAACCCCCAATTTAAGCAGCGCCAAAAATAGGAGAGCAACTCGAGAGATGAGATGAGAAAACAAATTAAATAAAATACAAGTACTTTGGCAATTGGTCTCACTCCCTCGCACTGAGAATCAAATCAAATAATCTATGCTTAGGTTATGGCCAGTCTTTATATAGTACATCGATGCGTCTTATGGAGCTTTTATGGCAAGTACGTGTTGCACGCAGTCGGCGACTGCTCAGCAAAATCAGCGAAATGTGCGCAAAATTGTTGGAAACTATTACAATTTGATATATGCGCAATTTAGTTGAATGTACGAGTAGAGTGCGAGTGTATGCGGCCAAGTTTTGCTATTGCTTTTTCTATTTCTTTTTGCTATTTTTTGTTGAGGCGCCTTGGGTTGCGTAGTTGCCATGTTATGCGGCCATTTTGCGGCTTGGGGCAACAGCTGTTGCAAATTTGGCCATAAAAATAAATTTTACTTAGCGATTTACTTTTTATTCGCCCCAAGGACTGGGTAGGTCATGTCTTGTTCTAGCTCATGGCTTCATGAGATTTTAACAAAATTAAAACGAAATATATTTTCTGAATGTCCAACGATTCAAATAAACTGCCTAAGGTCAAGCGCAAGTTGTGGATTATGTCCAATGTGAGTGGCGTTGCCAAGCGTATTAATTTCTTGGAAGTTTTTCCAATTATTGTGTCATTAGTTTCGGAATTATGCATTAAATATGAATTTTAATACAATTTCGTGAAATTCACTTCAGATAATTGTTACGATTAAAGTAATATATATGTTATAAGTGCTCCACAGAGTATTTGATTACACTTGAGTTTTTAATGTATATTAAAGTTTTCTTATTATTTTTTATTTTCATCTGAATTCACTTGACTTATTAGTTTCTATTAACGTTTTCTTAATATTTGTTAAGCTATTCAATATACATACATAACAAGCTGATTGTTTCGAAACTTTGTTAAAGATACTTAATGTTAAGCTTATGTGAATCATGGCCTTATGTTCATTACCACAATATCACATGAAAACATTCAATTACAATTACCAATGCCAAAATTTCGACAGTAGCAAGAGCTATTGTGCATTAAAAATAACAAGAAGGCTGCTACAAAACTCTGTTTTCAAGGCTCATGTTAAGCTACCTGATACATAACTCCGCCTAATCACCGTGTTATGCTCATTGCTACAACACCACATGAAAACGTTAAATTGGCAATTACAAATGCCAAAATGTCGACAATAACATGAGCTATTGTTTGTGACTCATTATGCTCGTTTCGCAGAGCAAATAATAATATTGAGCAGCTAATTTGGTTAATAATAGAAAATAAGATGATATTTAGATGTGAATTGCTCTATTAATAACATTATCTATCTGGGCAATGATGACTCTTTAATTGCTGTCTGTTTAGTTGAACGTGTGTTGCATATCGAATTGAAATGTCAACATTTATTTAACTGTCATGCATACACGGACGATAACCTGGCCAACAGCAGCATATAGAGATAGAGACAAAGTTGGGAGTTGGGTGCATTTGACAGCGACATGTGTGGAGATTGTGCCAACAATTGGAAATTGTATTGTTGGATTTTGGTTTGCATTTCGTTTAATGCACACGCAATTAATGCGTATGCAAAGTAATTTATTTTTCAGCAAATAAAAAAAGAAAACACAAACAAAGCAAAACAAAATACAATAATATATAACAAGCGACAGCAAATAATAAATGATAAACAACAGACGAGGTCCCAAAACATTTGCTGCTGTCAGCTTAACGTCCGACACTCCGACACTTCGACGTTCCGACACTTCGACCATCCGTCTGTCCGTCGATGGAATAACATATTTGTGGCTTGGGCAGAGGTGCTGAACATTATGTTGCAAATAATGTAATTATCCATTGAATATATAAGCATTAAATGCGAATGCAAATGCGAGTGGAAATGAAATTCACCTGACTGGCGGATTTGGCGAGAAATTGACTGATTGACAAGGTGAGGGGCGGAGCGGGGCGAGGGCGAGGGGGAGAAAAGTTATTAAGAGCGAATGCTGGCAATGCGAATGAGATAAAGTGGATTTACAGGCTCGATGCGGACTCTCTCATTTCAATTAAAGAAGCGGTGACGACGGCGAGGATAAAGAAATAAGTGTTGAGCACGGGGCGTATGCGTAATGTATGAATGCACATTGCGCATACGCCGCTATATTCCCGCTGCGGTTGCAACAAAGTGACATGCAAAAGTCGTAAAAGGAAACGAGCACAACGAGCGACAACAAAAGCCACGGGGCCAAAAGGTTGACGACAGACAGCAGCAGCCAGCAGACAACAGACTGCAGACGGCAGACGGCAAATGGGAGACGCGTTGACACAAGTTAATTACGGCAGGTCGAAAAAGGACGAACTTCTCGCCGACTTTTTGGCCGTTCGGGTCACATAAAATTACTTGTATTACGCGTTGTGTCCGCCGCTCGCTCTGACATCGCTTGCATAGTTTTTCTCACCCTTTTTTCTTTTTTTTTGGTATGCACACACAGAGTTTTCCGTATTCTCTTTTTCGTTGTCTTTGTTTCGCTTTCGCTTTGTTTCGCGCTGCAGCTCTTTTGCAGCCATTACTTTTTACAGCCTTACTGCTGCTGCTGCTGTCCTTGCTGCTGCTTCCATGTCACTTTGGGCTTAATTGCTCCGCTCGCAAAGTGCTGCGAATGAGAGGGGGACAACCTCCGAGCCAGCGTCAGCAATGATGATGCGGTTAGATACGTGTAAAAAGGCGGCAATATTCATAACCCAGGACAGCGCTACTGCAGCTCAAATTTCAAGTTTAACTAACTATTATCATAGTTTTAATACAAAGTTTCAAAGAAAGGCTCCAAAGACCGCTTGACTTTAATTTGGAATACTTTCGTTAACAAATTTTCTTTTAAAAAGCTTTCTACACAATGCGAATTGGGATGGAATAGTAGGCGAAATTATTTAACTTAGTTTGTTTATATAATTAATTTACTGCTACAAAAATTACAATATAAAATTGATCAAATATTTAAAACAAACTAAACTATTTTATGCAGTAAGTGATTTAATTAAATTAAGTGATTTTAATTGATGTGTAGGCTAATTATATATAAAATAACAAAAAGTGAACAAATAAATCTTCTTTAAATTATGCAATTTATCATTTAAAAAGTATATTTATACAACGAACTTTTTGAATCTCTGAAGTATTTCGTCAGTCTTTTCATTCAACAAGCAACTTGTTTTATTTTCCATTGTTTAAATGTTTTGTTGTTAAGCTACTTCTACTGTTGATTAGGCCACAATCAATTGATAGAAATTCAAACATATTCAATTATAATCCTATCCATATTTCGTATTTGTTCAGAGAGAAATGCATTCAATCATTTAGCAACTGACAAGTCAAGAGTCTTAGACTCCACTCGTACAGTTGCTGCAAAAGTTATGTGCACTCTCTTTCATATATGTAGCAAAGCGGCGCCAACTTTTCTAACGAATGACCAAAGTGCAACACATGGGCAACAATGGCAACAAAATATGTTTTTGAGCCGGAGCTGGAGCATTGTTTAATTGCCCGTTGAACAAATTAAAACTGACATTGCAACAAAATCGGGCAAGCTGCAGTTCGAGCTGAAGCTGTGAAGTGTTGAAGTTTTTAATTTATTTAACTGAAACTATGTCGGACATGTGCGAGGGAGTGACGAAGGGGAGGAAGGAAAGGAAAAGGGCAACCGCCGGCATCGGCATTAAAATAGTTTAGCTAAAAGCGCAAAAGGCAAACTGCAAATTTATGTCAACATTTAAAATGCAAGGCACGAGACAAGCGACAGAGAGAGAGAGATAGAGAGAGAGAGAGGGAGAGTCCTGAAGCCGCAGGACAAGGGAACAACAAGACGACGGGCGACAGTCGACAGGCGAGAAGCGACAAGCGACGCTTAATGTGCATTTTGGTCACTTAAATGCGCCCCAGACGAGACTCGGACGAGCAGCTGGCCAGAAGCAGCAGCATCGAGAAGGAGCCAGGAGCCAGAAGCCAGGAGCTGGGAGCCAGGACATGGCCAGGACATAGACAGGGTGAAGGCTGCAGCTGGGCTTTTTATTACTGCAGCATATTTATCTTCATCTTGGATGTCGGCGCGTTCGAGACGTGCATTTGATGTGCCTCCAACTTTGCACTAGATGTGAGGTTGTGTATGTGTGTGTACAAGTGTGTGTGTGTGAGTGGCCAATGCAGTCAATCGTCCTGCCCATTTGCCTCCGTCCTCTTTGCTGTTTTGCGTTTTGATGTCAACGCTTTGCTTTTGGTTTTTATGGTGGCAAAGTTGCCACTTGTCCCGACAGTTCTCTCCGCTGACTCCTCCCCCTCTCTTCACCCTTCATGGCTGACGATGCTCACGTTGCACTTGTGACTCGGCCCTGTTGCCGCTGGACATTCATAATTCTCTTTGAATTTATGAACACTAAACTGTTATTTACGATACTCAAAGGCATTTAATGTTATACAAATGTGACTGTGGGGAGCTAAGCCCAGTTCTAGCACCAGAACTAGCTACAGGACTGCCAACAGTAAGGGGAGGGGGAGGATCAGACAAGTAGGCAGAAGAGAGCAATAAAAAATACTAGGAAATTAAAGTGTGTGAAAAAGAAATGACCAAGGAATGCGGATATTAGATATGAGCTATAGTTCACTCGTCTTTTAAATTACAAACGAAGTTTAGAGTTTGAAAAATGTGATTTGCGTATTAATACTACACTTAAATTGTTAACTAACTAAATGTCGGTTAAAATAAGAGTTTGAATTTATATGATTTGATTATATTTCATGAAATTTACAATTTTGCTTAATCTGTTTGGAGACTCTTTTCAATGTTTAGTCTCTTCTAACTTGGTTGCTAAGTACTAAAAAGTGGAGATTACTCTCCCCACTTTATTATTAAATACAACTTGAATATGGTAAGATAAATATAGAGTTTATAGTATTTGTACTAATTTAAATATTATATTATTTTTCAGATGTTAATGACTGCAAAATGTTTTGCATTTGAAATATTTACAGCTATTTGATCGCCTGCTTGGCCACATAACTCGCAAATTGTGTGCTGGGTTTAATGTGGCGTGCTCCTTTTTCATTTTACAAGCATGAATAAATTATAATTTTTTGCGAAAATTTGTGCAATCAAATTGAGCGTGCGTATAATTAATGTGGCCGCTGGTAGCCCAAAGGCAGAATACAGAAAGTAGAGAGCAGGCCATAAAATACGAAATTGTTTGCAGAAAGTCTTGAAAATGCTGGTTTCAATGTCACATTAAGCATACGTCATGTTGCACAGCAATTGGGCATTAATAACATAAATTGCGAGTGCAAGAGCAAACAAAAGCAATGAATGCATGACTGAATGAGTAAATAAATGAGTGAATAAGTGAATGAATGAATACGAGTGGCAAGAGTGCTGAAGACAAGTTGAGCAAAGACAAAATATAAATATTGATTTATTGTTATAGCACACAGTGTCTAGATTTTGTCAACGTCATCAATATAAATCATTCACTCACTCACTCACTCACTCAGTCACTTGCCGAGTCAGTCACTTATTCACAGTCATTCAGAGGACAGTGAGTCGCTTAGCATTTTCGCATATTACTCGCAGTAATTTCCTACATGCAGTTGAAAATGATTTGATAATGAAAAGGAAATTAAGTGCACACACTCTCTATCTTTGTCCCTCTCTCTCTCTCTCTCTCTTTCTCTCTCTGTCTGTTTCTCTAGCTATCTGTTTCGGTCTGCGGCTGTTTGTCCTTAGCTTGGTCCAGCTGTTTCTGCCACTGTCTCTGCAGCTAGCCTCGGCCTGCATTTGAGTGCCAAACATCCGTTTCCGCTGTTTGCCAATGTTGTTACTCTGCCTTTCCCTCCTCCCTCTCTCTTCCCCCTTTTCTCTCTTTCTGCATGTGTGTGTGTGTTTATGCATATTTCAAATAGTGCTGCATATTGCAACCGTTGCCGGACAGACATTCCCTCGAGTCGAGTAGAGTCGAGGCGAACCGAGTCGAGAGTAAGTAACCAGGCAACGCCATTGTATTGCAATTGTTGGTCAGGCTCAGGCTCTTCTTCTTTCCTTCCCCTCTCGACTTCTCTCGGATCCTTCTTGCATTATTTTGCAGCAGTGCAGCGGATGCAGTTGAGAACTATGTACGAGCGAGTATCAGACGCAACTGGAGCATATTTGCATGGCTGTCTGGACAATGGAAGGAAGCTTATTCGGTGTATTGGTTAACAGAGACAATCGCCTGACTCCTCTCTCTCTCTCCACACTCTCTTCTCACATGTGTCACCAATGTTGGCTATCTGTTACTGTCTGGTAATTTCGAGTTTCTTGATGATTTGTAATAGTATTCAAATGTTATCGATGCCTTTAATTATGTTTGCACAATTGTCGACTGCTTTCGAGAGAAGTTCTTTGAATCGATACTGAAGGCTTTCAGTTAGCATAATGACATTAAAATCTAGGCTATTGATCTCTCAGTAAATATTCAATTAAAGTACGGCATCAATTTATTAATGTTGCTTGTGATACAAAAGATCGGCAGCGATAAAAGAGAGATAGTGTCGTAAGAAACAAATTAATGTATAATTAGTAATTAATTAGCAGTTTAATTGTAATTAAAGTGGACTATGATTTTAATGGATTCATAAAATTGACGACGAAAGTTTTGAACAGGTATTGAATAGTTGTTGGTGATAACCTGCAACAACGAAAACAATAGTGCGTTATAAATTTGGACGTTGGCTAGCTAAAGGACAGCAATATCAAGTGACCCGTTTATGATACTGATTTAATACAACTTAAGCATAGTATCGAATTCTAACATATGAATGGAATACTTTGTTATAAATTTTCATATATTAGTATATTAGTAATTCAGCTAATTCGTGTTATTTTTACAAATGGAAAGATGGTAAGGAGCATGTATGAAAGAACAGTATCAACATAAACCCATTGCTACTAGTAAGCAGATTAAAAATTAATTAAATTTGAAAATTTGAAATAGCATAAACATTCAAGAAACAGTTTCTATGCTTCTGCATCTATCGCACTGCTATTTGAATGAGCACAGCTGTATATCTTCTTATCGAATATTCAAATTATATATTGTTAAATGTATCTTATTGACACGACATCAATTTGCTTTTGCAAATTCCAATATCAACGTGTAATTTTTGTAAGCCACAGCGACTACTTAATAACAGTAAGCAATAAATACTCTTAAGCGGAAAAAAGAAATAATTATGCCCGACTGCAGGTCAACGACTTGGCTCAATGGTCATGTCATAAACCTCACAAGTTCTCTACTATATTTTGCTTTGCCCACGCTCTCTTGATTGAGCCGCAAATAGATTGTTTTGCTTTTGTTATTATTGTGCTGTGCTTTCGATGTGACCATTGTTGTTGTTGTTGCTATTGTTATTATTGCTTGTTTGTTTTCATCGCCGGAGGCATAACTTAATTATATTTTGCGCACTCCTTTTAAGTGCCGCGGCCCCCTTTTTGTGCATAACGCAGAGAGAGAGAGAGAGAGAGAGAGGAACGTGGATCGCGACGCGATGCGAGGCCAATGTCTTTGTTTACTTTTGCAATTGCTCAATTAACTCGACCGCAGGATAATAATCACAATAAAACAACAAGAAGCAAGCGATGGGGGAAAGAGGGAATAAAAATCACAGTCCTTTGCCCCAAAAACGCTGCGAGGCAAAAAATCTTCGCGTCGGCGACTCAATCAAGCAAGAGGAAAGGAGGGGAAAGAGAAAGCCGCTGTTGTTATTGTTAGCTGCCTTCGTCCTTCGCCCACACACACATAATTATGCGTAAATAATTTTTGCACACTTCACAAAAGAAACAAGACAAATACAGCTACAAATACTGCGGACAACAATTATTCGCATTCGTTTATTCGATGTGAGTGCATTTGATTTTCACACTAATTGCGAAGCTTGTTTTCAGAGGCTCTTTGAAGTTTCGCCCTCAGTCGAAAGACGCCATAAAATATGCAACACAATTTCCAATTCAATTGTAAATTGATTTTTGCAGCCAATTCGCCGCCGTCGTCCCTTCACCTCAGGCAATTTAACAACTCTCCCTCTCTCTCTCTCTCCATCTCTCTCAGTGTCGCCCACGAAACAAAAAGCAATTTTAATTGGCTTCAACTCAAAACTGACAATTTTAATGCGACTCGTTTATTTTTAAGGCCAGCATTTGGACTCGACCGAGGTCGTATTTGGTTGGCCTGGCCTGGCCTAAAACTGTTGTTGGTCGACGACTCCCTGCCAATTACCATGCAATTTTGTACAAATAGCCAGGCCATGTAGTTGTTAGTTATTGTTGCTGCCACTGCACAGTAGCCAAAAGTGGGGAAAGGGATGGGGAAGGGGCAACGGGAACGAGAAGATGGGAAGCAGCGCCAAATGTCATGTCAATGTTAAAGCCATAAATCTATGTGCAATATTTGCTGTCGCTGCCAATAGAGAAGGGAGAGCGAGAGAGTGCTTTATGGCTGCCAGAGAGAGGGACAGGGGAGAAGGGAGCCCTCTTCCAATACTGTGACATATGCAAAACTTGGCATTACCACATGCAAAATGCATTGAACGAGACGAAACGAGACGAGACGGAACGAGGCAATTGTCGACAAGCAAGGCTAAGGACGAGGCTCTTCTCTTCTTTTTAGTTTTTCAATTTGGCTTAAATCCTCGATGAAGGGGCATAAACGGAAGCGGGGGGCCTAAGGGCGGTTAGTTGTATGGTTGCTAACGGGCCAAGTGTGCAATTTGCTGCTTGTTTGGTCTATTGTTAGTCGACCAAAATGACATACATAGTTAGTACAAGGATATTGCATTTAGTTGCCCAACTGCCTGCTCCTTGTTCAGCACTGGGAATTGCTTTCCGCATTGTTGTTTCTCTGCTGCTCGAATTAAGCATTTATAGGCACGACTTTATTTTAACAGAACATAAATATGCACTTTTTACTTATGGCTAAATTCCGCTTTTGCTTACAATTCAATTCAAGTGATAAGTTGTCATTTATTACCTTGAAAGCGGAAATTAATTCAACTTGACGGTAAAATAAATTTCAAAATAAGATTAACAAAAGAAAACATTAACAATTTTGTGAAGTGATTTAATATACTATAATATATTGATACAGCTAACATAGAATTGATTCTAAATTGAATGGACTAGAAAAATGGGATGTAAATATAGTAGGTAAACAAATGTTTATGGAAAATATATATGAATTAATTTAAAAAAGGTGGATATAATTAAAATTAAGACTGACGTATTTCTAAAGCGTTAACTGATATACTCTTCGGCTATGTGTGTATTATATTTAAATCTTAATAATTTGATGTTTCTATTTATGTGTTAAAATATCTGTTTTATAAAAGCTGAAATTCTATAGCCAGCAATTTACTAAAATTGGAATTTATTTTAAATTATAATAATCTAAAGAATGAAATATAATAGAATTTACTTTAAGTAGAAAGTACCTACATTAACCATTAAGACTTATTAAAAACAAAGAATTATTTACGATTTGTGAAGTAAATCATGAACATTAAAAATAATTTTTATTAATTGAAAAATAAAAAGAAAAAACAGCCTAAATGACTG
Organism: Drosophila albomicans; assembly: GCF_009650485.2. Lineage (NCBI taxonomy): Eukaryota > Metazoa > Arthropoda > Insecta > Diptera > Drosophilidae > Drosophila > Drosophila albomicans. The sequence continues at coordinate 36,697,681 of NC_047629.2, read as the reverse complement.
ATAACAATAAATACAATATTGAAAATTTTAAATTTATTTCAACGTTCAACATTTTTTAACGTTCTTCTTTGAATATAATTGTATTTAATGGCTGATATAAATACTATATTCAATAAATTGGCTGAAATTAAAACTTAGTTAAAATTGGTAAAACTAACGAAATTGAATATAATTGACGTATAGTATGTTAAATTGTATAGGATTTAATATATACCTCCTAGAGGTGGCGAAAAGAAATGCTGTGCCAAATAAAATTGACACTTTTTCAATGACAAGTTGACAAGTCTTCAACGTGCAGCCAAGTGGCTTCTAAGATATCTATAGTTCATGAAAAATGCATTGGTGTTAACCTTGAGCAGCCGAAAAGCAGTAACTTAATGACAACACACACACACACATAGATATTTATCCTTAACATACATTTATGTTGAATGTATCGCATGAGGGTGTGTGTTAACATACATCAACATGCACATCATCAACTTTTCAGCATTTAACATGCGACTTATTTAACAAGCACTTGAATTACAGCATCCAACGAGAGCTGCGAGCTGGCTTACTTCAACTACCTGTTTCTCCCCTCCTTCCCCTTATCAACCATTGCTCGACCCTACACCTGCCCCATCACTTGTCCTGCTGTCTTTTGCCTTCCACGTCAAACTGTCAACACAACTGTCAAGTCTCAATGCCGCGTCCGACTCTGCGCCTTCTTCTCCCTTTTCCCCTTCCTTCTCACTGAACAAACTGCTGCTCTTCATCTCTCTGTATCTTCATTTGAATTCACACGCTGTTTCAGCTTCAGCTACAGCTTCGTGTTTCTCCCTTTTTGCACGTAAACTGTTTACCTTAATTAAAATTATGTGCAGCACACAAACAGTTGGCAACGCGGCCCCCAAAAATTGTTTGAGCGTAATAATAAAGTCATTTCCGTTGCCAGCTGCGAGAATCTGTGAGAGCTTCGTGGAGTGGGGGGAGAGGAAGGAGAGAGATGGGAGGCAGCTCTGCGTTGATAACCTGTAATTGCATGTGTAATAACTGTGCTATCTGCAACTCTAGTAGTCGACTGTCTATGTGTGTGTGTGTGCGTTTTTGTAAGAGGCGTGTCGCAAAGTTTGGTTTGGTTGGCAACAATTCATGCTTACAGCAATGGCGACTTGTTGCCCGGCAAGTACTGGCATGAAGAAGAAGAAAGGATTAGAGGCATTTCAGTTGGAAGTTACAACTTAAATGGACGCAAGAGCACGTTCTCACCTGTAGACCCAGAGAATGTTCTATTTTTTAAACTCTAACAGCATACAGCTTTTCAAAATAAATTGAGGTAATGCGACTAAAAGTAATTGATATAGTTTATTTTTATGTGATGTTATCCTAAATCACTGGATGATTTGGCAGGGCTCAATCGCATGACAATTTATGGAATGGATAAGTTGCATGAGGTGTACTTTTTTCTAAGTCACGGTACTTCTTTTCCATGAATAATAAAAGTACATTGAATGTCAATAGACAAAACTATTTTATCAAATGAGACACGTATTGCTATCCTAGACTTCTTAATAAATTATTTGGTTTCACTACGTTAGAGTTAACTTTTATTACTATTTTTTTCTTATTGACAATACAATAGAAGTGTACAATAATTGCTTACTACATATTGGGTTCTTCTTTAAACTTTAATTTTTTTACTGATTGGGTTTTTTTTTTTTTGTTATTTTAGAGCAATCAATATATGATGATTATCATTTTGCTAATCAAGAATAATGAAATTATTTGTTTTCACTACTGCAAAGGTAAACAACGTTAAGAAGGACAAAGTTAAAGGCTCAGTTGTAGAAGTAAAATAAAATGAATAAATAAAATAAAATATAAAACAATTCCATTTAAACAGATAAATTTCTTTTAACTGAGTTTTATTATCTACAAAATTTAATTTTATATTTGGATACACAAATATTTAAATAAAAATAAAAGACCTAGGTATTTTACACGTTAACTTCAACAAAAACTTATAATTTAATGTAGTATATAAAGAGTAATTACTTTAACTAAAATTTTACGCTCAAAAAGTCTAAGAAAAGATGAATTTAATAATTATAATTAGTTAGAAACATCTGGTCAAAACTTGCTTAAATATTGTAGTAGCCAGATTGCACATTCTATATCATGATTCACATTCTCGTAGTTAAACTATTTGCAGTTGCTGCAGTGGAGTAGAGCAGCCTCTTTGGCCTGCAGCTGCAGCACAGCACAACACAGCTCAGCATATACGAGTATGTATGGCTAACTGTCTGTCTGTCCGTGTGTCTTTCTGTCTGTCAGTCGCTGCCTGCAATGCCTGCAACTGCCCCAACTTGTGCGTTGTCCAATTCTTTGCTGGGGTTTTTCACTGGATGCGTGCCTGATGCGTCCTGGTGTCCTGGTGCTTCTGGCTGCGTCTGTCTCTGAGTGTCAGTTGGTCTAGCAACGCCTGGATCCTTGTGCTGCTGCTGCTGCTACAGTTGGTGTTGTTGGTGTTGCTGTTGTGCTGGCTCGGGCGCGTTAAGCGTAAAATGATGCAAATTACTCGGAGGTGCAACACCTTTTGCCAACACTCCCAGCACATTTTGTGCCCCCCTCTCAGCCCTCTCGGCATTCAGCCCCATAAATGAATTGAAGCTGCATTCACAACTCGCTTCGTCGGCTGCTTTTGTCATTTGCAGCATTTTGTTGTTGTTTCTCTCCCCCTTCCAAAAAAAAAAGTTTAAACTTTTAAACTGCTGTCCAGCTAACGCTTTCCCCCCTCTCTTTCTACTTCTCTTGAGTTGCTCTGCAACTGACAAGTGAGCAAATTAAAACGCAAAACTAACAGAGATTTTCTTCTCTTTTTTTGCGGACTAGAGAGCTGACAAGATGATGCTGCAGCTTGTCTGCTCCAGCATGAAATTATATCATATATCCATATGGTCGTCTCTCGATTGGGTCCCGGGCACTTTCTTAATTTCAACTCGTGCCAACTCGTAAGTGTTTTGCCCCAATCACTGGCTCTAAAGCCCTTTCAGACACATTGACAAACTGAGAACAATTCAATTTTTGGCTTTACTTCGGGCTTTTCATTCTGTCGCCGCCTCGCTTTTGTTGTCCCTCGCATTATTATGGGCCTAGTCCTATTCCTAGAGCTGACAAAGTTTTTGGAGGGTGAAGCATTGTCTGTGAGCAAGTGATTTACTACCAACAAGCTCCCCTTACTCGTTGCTCCTTTTGCCGTACACTTATTATTATTGTCGTTTATTTATCTGACGCCTGAGTTTTGTGCGTACGGCATAAAAAGCAATAAATATTAAATTGTTCAACGCAGGGGGCGTGGTACTTCGGGGTGTTTCACCACGCAGAGTGAATAGACAGTTCTATTTGATGTGAAACTTAAACAAGCAATTAATTAATGTGCCACAGACGGTGCAGGAGACGCCTTCTCCTCAAGAGTTTCGCTTCGCCACTTACTTCATCACAATATTATTATTAAGAGTACACAAGCAGGAGTAGGAGCTAGGCTGCAAATAGTATGCATAAATAATAAATATATTTTCATTAAGACTTTATGAAGATTTTCAGCAAACTTATTTGAATAATTTCGATTTATTTCTTTAAGTGGCTTGTCGCTAATTATAAATTGCACAATTGCAAATGGCTTAGAAAACAAAATTTGTTTTAAGTCAACAAATTTGTAGATCAATTTTATATATTCAAACTAGTCTTTTAATAAAGAAAAGAGAAGTACAAAATAGATAATTTTATCAAGAATTAATAAGTTCGATAATTTAAAAAAATACGCTTTCTAGAATTATTTATTTTCTTTGTAGAGAGTTTCATATTCGATATTTAAAAAAATAAGGTTGTGAATTTGTTGGAAAAATCTTTAAGCTCTTTAGTGTTTAAGAATAAAGATAACTATTTATTTTAAAAATAGTTCAAATGTACTAAATTTGTAAAATATTTGTTAAAAATCTTGCTGTTGGTCTAAAGCATTTGCAAGCAAGCAAGTTCCTAGCATTTCAATTTCGACATTTTTATATGTGCAATATTTTCTCTCGTCTATTATTCTGTTGGGTTGACTGCTTAATTACCAATGTGACAGAACTTGTTCAATATTTTTTTTATGAAAGTTTATTTTTGATTGTGAGTCTTTTGCAGCATGTTTATATGGCCATCTATTCAAATTCCTGAAAACTGAACCCAATCAAGCTCGTAAGAGTTATGCAAAATCTAGAAATTCTTTTACGTATTTCACAAACATTTTTTTGTGCTAAAGGTTTTATTTTCTCTTACTTTGTTTTTTGCATAAATTCAATAACATGGCTCGCCTGTGACGTCAGGGCGACAGGGAGGAGGGCGTATTCAGTGGGCGTGGCAAGTACAACAGCAGCTAAAGTTGAATTATGAAACAGACACAGTAGCAACTGCAGTTGAGCTCAATCCACACATACAAATAGCCATGCATGTAAGTGTGTGTGTGTGAGTGTGTGTGTGTGTGAGTATATGTTGACATTTCCGGTGGCCACATGAAGCTGTGTCTATCTCTCTACATGCAACTGTATGTGTGTGCGTGTGTCTGTGTGTCTGTGTGTGCGGTATGTTGACAACAGGCAGGCAACTATGGTCAAGCTATTGGCCAAAATTGTTGACGTTTCGCATACCCTAGTGACATTAAGCGAAAGGGGATTTGTAGAGAACATTATAGGAAAATAAAATTTGTATCTATTTTTTCTATTACATTTACAGTATCTATATCAATAGTAATAATAGTAATCAATAGAAATTTATAGACAATATACCTAATCATTCAATTTGTCTATTTCTTATATAACTGTATTGTTTAAGTAGTATAAAAATACAAAATGTAGTTACTTCATTGAAAGTCAATATAAGAAATATATTATTATATATTTCCTATATTGACTATCAATGAACTAAACAAATAGAATGATTAGATATTCCATTTGTCTATTTTTTATAGACTATTTTTTATATAAACAATACAGTTCTATTGTATATCATATTACAATTTATTATTATTATTTATTTTTATTATTGTCAAAGCTTTAAGTATTTTATGAAAATAATCTTCATTTAGAAAATAACAAGAAATTGGCCAATTATTGAATGTATTTTTAACTTTATTCAGCTCACTTGATTCTACTTCGTTGTGATCGATCGCTACTATTTATATTATTATTTTTAATGAATATTTAGAGCTTATCTAAACTCAACTATACTTCTTCCTATTACTTACCAAATCGCTCTTTAATCTTCTCTTTCACAGGGTATTTTGTTGTTTCCCTCGGTGGACATATGTTTTCCCTTGTCTTGTATCATTTTTTTGTGCTGCTTACGTGTTGATGACATCGATGAGCTCTTCGCTTGACGTTGTCACTGACCATTTTCCAGAGTTTTCCTCCACTCACACACATACACACATACACATAGAGAGAGAGACACACACACATTGAACTGCCTCAACTGCTGGCGTCGTTGATGATGACATTTTTGTTGATTACAACATTGTTGCACATTGTTTGTCTCGTTGCTGTAGCTGCTGCTATTGTTGTTGCTGTTGTTGTTGTTATTGTTGTTGTTGTTACTATGCTGCGGCTGAACCACACAAACCAAGTGCACTTTCAATATTGAACCGAACTCGCCTACGTAACTCACTCTTTCGATCGCCCCCTCAAAAACCTGCCTCCCACAACATGTGAACTATGCATTTTTCAAGCATTTTGCATACAAATTTTGGTCGGGCCAAAGGCAACAGATACCTAGATAGAGAAAGAACGAGTATGAGAGAGTGAGCTAGCATATTGAATTTTAGATAGTTGGAAATACTTTTATAATGCTTAAAATGCAATTTTTGTGCAGCAGAGGAAAACAAGATGAACAACTGGAATATACAAGTTTGTAATTTGAGAACACAAAAGAAAAAATGCTGAAAACAAGCTGATGATATTTTATTGATTGAGACATTGAACTCCTTTATGTTTTGCTGTAAAGTTTATACATATACTGAAACCAGAAGTAAGTTCAATATATATATTTTTTACAAGCTCTGCTTTAAATTGATTTATAAGCATCTGCTTAGATCTTAAGATTTTCATTTATTCATCCACGTTATATTTAGTTGCAAAATTGTCGCGCAGCTGTCAAAAGTTGTTGTCTCTTTTGGTTCATTTCCGGTTTCTTATTGAGTTGTCAACTTGTTGTGCTGTCTGTCATTTTGAATGCAGCGCGATTTCCGCTTCCGTTGCATAGTGAACAGCAATTGCAGCTGCAGCAATGCTAATGACTGCCTCCCTCTTCCTCCCTCTCTTTCTGACTCCCACTCTGGCTGCCTATTTCGATTGTAGTTGCTGTGAATTATGTGTGAAAGATAGCTAAATTATAGCACGCATGTGTATTGTTGCCACTCAACGTTGTCTATGCAAGGCTACCCCATACACACACTCCTACACTCACACCTACACACACTCCTACATACACACACAATGTCGCACAACAACAGCAACTAGAATAGCCGTAGCATAAACACAAACACTTTTGGATAGCTTCCACGCATTGTCCCGGCCTGTAAATTGCTGGCTCAATTATGTGAGTGGCCTAACTCCGCGCTTCCAACTTCGTTCTCTTCTCTTTTCCTCTCCTCTCTCCTCGCATTTGGCCTGCCGCAACATCTCTCTTAGCGCCTAGCTTCCTCTCGCTTTTCTCTCTTCACTCCATTGGCTGCTAGTTTGTTTTTTGTGCCAGCCAGTTTATCAGCCAGCTGAGGCACATGAATCAGCCACTGTAACAGGAGAGGCTCAGTCAGAAGAAGGAGGCAGAGGGATTGGCTACGGGGAGGCAGCAGCAGAGACAGACAACGGGACACATTGGGGACGCACATTCGCAGGCTCGTTGCTAGCTACTCTTGGCTTGCTCTCAGCTTTTGTTGTTGTTGTGATCCTGATTCAAACTATGCGCCTGCACTTCATTGATTCTTCAATTGATTTATGCGTCTAAGCACCAAGCAGCAAGCGGTAAGCGGCGAAGGCAGCGAAAGAGTTGCAAAATCATCGCCTCCGCTGCACAGCGGCAATGAACAGTGCACGGCGTTGGATTTAATCCATTTTGCCGAGCATGCCACATACACATGCAGCAGAAGAAGCAAATTCAGAGAGAGAGAGAGAAAGAGAGACATGTTGCTTTAGCTGTGAGGTGTCAATAGGTTACACGCGGTTTGTTAGCCATGCGACCTGTTTGATTAAAAGCGAATTAAAAGCAGCAAAATTATATTTTCCTAGATGCAAATTGACAGAGTGAGTCTGCAATTAATTAAGGAACGATAGAGTGGATTGAAAACAAGTAAGAAAGCTACAGTCGAATGTACTCGACTGTGAGATACCCGCTACCCATTTTGAATAAAAGAAATATATTTTGCGGTATTATTCTCAAAATATACCAAATATACTGCAAAAATACTGAAAATATACCAAATGGTATATGTGATATGGTACCACATTCAAAATATACCATAGACGGCACAATATACCAGATTGTCGGATAAAGCAACTACTATAGTTATTATTATATATACCAACTCTAGCTTTAAAATTATGCTTGTTATTCGATTTTTTTGATTTGCGGGGGCGGAGGTGGGCGTGGAAAAAATTTGAAACAAACTTGATCTGCGTGCAAACATAACAAATGCTATTGAAAAAAATTATAGCTCTATCTCTTATAGTCTCTGAGATCTAGGTGTTCATACGGACAGACGGACAGACACACATACGGACAGACGGACATGGCTATATCGTCTCGGCTGTTGACGCTGATCAAGAATATATATACTTTATAGGGTCGGAGATGCCTCCTTCTACCTGTTACATACATTTTCTGTCGGCACAAAGTTATAATACCCTTCTACCCTATGGGTAGCGGGTATAATTATGTTGCAGGGTAAGAAAAACATTTTATAATTTCTGGCGAAATAGGGATTTAACATAAATAGAAATGGATTCTTATGTAGTTTATAAAAAATTGTATTTACTGAGAAATAAATATAAACAAAACTTCATAAACAAAAGAACACAAGTTAATTTTAGCTCAAACACATTGTAACTTTGATTATTACCAGTATAACTGTCAGAGCTCCGCAATGTGCAACAAATTTGCACTACATCCAAGCGCAAGCTGCATTAAGCCACGAACGATAGATGGCGCTAACAACGGATGAAATTGTGCGATGGAATTTACTCTCTGTATAGTCTTTTGAATTACTTCGATAGCGTGTACCAAATAGATCTCAATTTAGTAAAACATTATATGCAAAATATATTTTGTCTTATTTAGGTCAATTAAGTGAAACTATTAATTTTGTGAAGTAATTTCAAAGGAAAAACTTTGTGAAGTAATTTCAAAGGAAAAACAAAGGAAAATAACTTCGTAGGTAAAAAAAAACAGTGCATTTTAATAGATACAAAATAATATAAAACTTTATCATGGTTTTTTCTTACTTAAAGTATAATCCATCAAACAAGCCTTCGCCTTAAACTAACTTTAAAATAAAAAACCCTACAGCCTCACAAACAATTTGTGTTTGCGCTGTACTCGTCAGCGCATTATTATTAATAATAACAACGTGCCGACAACAATTGCATTGAAATAGACTATGTGATTAAGGGATTTGTGAGCCTTGTCATAGTGGTCACATCCTGTGTCAGCTTCCGGCATGGCAACAATTTTTCTTTTTATTTTCTCTATTTGTTTTTTTTTTTTTTTGTTTGTGTTAACACATTTCTAAACAGACGCTGCCCATTTGGTCCAGTATTTGTCACGCCCATTTGCGACTGCAGTGCAGCCGCCCCTCTCTCGTTTGCTCCCCCCCTTAGCAACCCCTTTGCTGGCTGCACATGACAAGCTCAACATGAGCTCATCGCAGTGGCAATTGCAATTATATGGCAAACTGTGTTTGGCGTTCAAATCACCGCAGGGCCACTCCAAGCTACCAAACGACATGGACCTTGTGGGAAGTTTGTTGGGTTTTTCGCCTGGTCTGCTATTGCTGTTTGCACTGACTGAGAGAGTTGGGAGAATACACGATAGAGAGAGAGGGAGAAAGAGAGAGTGTGTCATTCTGCCTGCCTGCCACACAGACCAGTTTACATCAGTTGTGGCCAACTCGTTGGCTGTTCTCACATCACTTTTTTTTATTTATTTTTATCCCTTTTTTTTTAGTTTATTTGAATGACATGCATGAAGTGTTTATTGCATTTCACAAGTGCCCCATGAAGCTGAAGCGATATCTAATAACTGACGACTACTCGATGAGCATGGAGTGGACAGGGATAGGGTCAAGGAGAGGGAAATCAAAGCTGAGCTGATATGAAATTGGTAACAGAATTATAAGCTGGCCATAAAGTTTCTTTGGCCAAGTTGGACTTTCAATTAAAGCACTCGAGCACAATGTTGTTAGCACTAAAGTGTAACATCTTTTGCAGTCAGTTCAATTGAAGCGTGAATTTGATTTAATTCACTAACTTTAGGGGGCGTGGCACAGTTCGACGATTCGAACACTGGCTGCAAAAATTTTGCGACTTGGCATAAACTAACTTCCGCTGCAATGGCAAATGCAGCCAACTGCAGCTGATGAATAAAACATGTATTTATGCGACAGTCGAGGGTCGACAGACGAAGCCAAAAGGGGGGAGGGAAGTGGAAGGAAGGAAAGGGGAAGGAGTGAACACAGCGGGTGGCAACAACGCCAAGTGGCACCATTCAGTCATCCAGCTGAGAGTGTCAAGTGTTTTTGCAACTCGACTACAAGTCTAATGGCATTTTAAGTAAATCATTGAAAAGACGTTGTCGCAACTTCTTAAGACTGCATTCCGTTCAGCAGACAGCAGAGAAAACACAAGACTCTGACTCGATTGAAGGCTGTCGACTTATAAAATTTGTTGTCCAGCGTTGTTAACAACAGAATAATGGAATTTAAACTACTTTTGAACTGCAAAGTCAATCGGCTGGCAAATTTCGTTAGTGTATCTATTGATATTTTGCAAGTCGAATTTATTATGTTGTTATAATTAAATTCAATGCATTGGCGCAATTATTTTTGTGTTTTAAACCAATTGTAACCAATTGTAAACTGTGTTTAATTGTTGTTGCACTTTACAAAATATTTTCATCAAATTGAGCCAATTATTTATTTGTTGTCTTACTGAAAATCAAATAAATAAAGAAATTAGTAACGTTGTATTAAATTTTGAAAAGAATTTACACTATAAATATTTAAAATTATTTTTTAAATTCTATATTTTACTGAAATTAATTTAATTTGCTGCATTATTTCTTCAATTATTTTATTGATGTCTTGTTAAAAGTCAAATAAATAATCAAATTTGTATCTTTGCATCAAAGTAAATTATAAAGGAAGTAACAAGATTGAATGATATAAAAAATTTGAAGAAATGTTTACTTTACTGAAAAGAATTAAATTTGCTTTGTTACTCGTTTGTTTTGACTTGTGGTAAATTGAATAAATACAGCAATTAATATTCTCGAAACATTTTAAATAGAGTTTGCACTAAAATTTCAAATTCTTGAAAATTCCTTATTTCACTGACATGGTTTTAATTGCCTTCATTTTTCCGCTTCTTTCCTCAATCTGCTTTAATTTGGTTAAAAAAGTTTAAAGCTGAGTCTATGCAAAATAAGACTTAAGTAGCACCAGCTGATTCGTTTGCTGCTTAACCACAATTTACTATATAAATCTGAGATCGCAATCCGTTTAGCAAATTATGCAAAAACTTGTCTTAGGCCAGTGGAACAAAAGGACGCAGGACGCAGCTCAGATTTAAGCGACTTCGACTCGTCCTGGTCTGGTGTTGTCTACGTTTTTAGCAGGCACTCGGTTTAAGCTGCTGTTTGGAGTTCATTTCATGGTCGCTAAGCCGCAACAACTGTCAAAAGCAGTTTGGCAAGCACAAAAAGCCTGGGCGAACATAAATAAATAATTGTAAGCTACTTAGCGCGCGACTCTCTTTATTTACTTCACTCCGTTTCTCACTCTCTAGCTAGAAATCTTTTGCTCATTTCTTCACTATTTGTGCATGCAAATGCCACGGACTCTCAGTGGTTTGGTTTAGATGAAAATCGGCTTAAATACCGAAAAACTAAAGAAATTGTCAGTCAAAAGTTTTGAAGGAACTCGACTGCAATTATGGGGCAAAGCACTCTGCAAGCTTTGTGGTGGCCTCATATTAGTTTTCAAAATTAATTTATTGTTAAGAAAGCCGCAGAATTGCACGTACAGGACATGCAGGACCTCTTGCTCACATGCCCGCCAGCATAGTAGGAAATCAATTTCGATGGCCTGGCCGTCATGTTTGTAAGTTTTCCCACCACTTGAAAAGCGTCGCCAGCAAATTGCAGTTTCCAAGTAAAAGCAACGAAACTTTTGCTAGCAGCCAAAGACGAAACAGAAGCAGAAGCTGAAGCTGAAACAGAAGATCAACTCGCGGCCTGATTAAACTGCAGTTGCTGCTTCGCCCTTGGTCATTATTTAACTTTTCAGTCGGCAGCGACTACGAGTAAACAGCAACAGCAACAACAATTAATCATTTTGACTTTTAATCTTTCATTTGTCCTTACCGCCAACATCTTTATCGCGCGCTTCTCTTCGGCTTTTGCAACGCCTCAACTTTGACTGTGCTGCCCCCTTGTTGTTTGTATCAAAAGTTTACTCAATCCTCCTCAATTCTGAAGCATCATCATCTCATACTCGTGTCGACGTCTCGTATCTATCCGTCGCTGGCTGGCTGGATGGCTGGCATCCATCTAAGGCTCAGTTTGTTAAGTACGCTTTTGGGTCGCTTAAGCAGACTTAATCGCATTATTACTTTTACGAGAGTTTTTCTTTATGATTTACGCTAACCGAGTGCAATCCGAGTACGCACTTCCGACTCCCTTTCACTTCCTCTCTCTCTCACCTCTTGTCGTCCGACTCCTGGCTAAATTTGTTGGAAATGAAAACATCAGAAATGAATTTTTAAGTGCGGATTTTGTGGTCTGACATTTGAGGGTATGCAGACGAACCCGTGTGTGAGCTGGAATTAGTCTGAGAATTTTCGCAAATGCGAGATGATTTGAATTTTTGCCTAATGCCTTAGAGTTACAAATTTGTTAAGCTGCCCAAAAAAACAAAGGAATTTGCACCAAAAGTAAAAATACATGAACAGCTTAAAAGTATGAAAAAACATTTCACATACAACAACATGTAAACATACAAATTTTAAATGTTGCATATATTAAGAATTAATTTTAGTGCATAGCAAATAAGTTGGCTGAATTGCAGGTGCATTCTTATATTTTTGCCTTGAAATTAATTGAAAATAAATTTAGTATTAAAAAGAAATGAAAGCATTCTGAATAGTTCCTCATTTTAAATATTTCATATTTCAGACGTCCATTCTCTCATTATTAAGCATCAAACCATTCGAGAATAAATCATTTTTAGTGCATTGCATTGATATTAATGCGTTTCCGCCTGTTAGGGTATTAAAGTGCGGGTTTGATTGCTTTGCATGAACAATGGCGAATTTCGAACGCAATCTGTTGGCGCTATAAACAATTGGCAGGCCCAATAAAAATCAACACACATTTACTGGTCATTTATAACTCAATTTCATTGGCCTCGCACATGAGAAATCAATTGAAAAATCACATTAACCGCACACGCAATTATTCTGATCGTCATCATCAGCATCATCGTCATCGTCATCACCATTCTGTTTATCATCATCAGAATTTATTTGGACAGATTGCTAAAGAGAGAAAGTGGTGCAAGAGGAGTCAGGAGTCAAGAAGAGAGAGGAATAAAACTCATTACATAAACGTCGACAACAGACAAAAATCGCATTTGACAAATTATTATTACTCGTTTTATGCGATATTACAGCGACTGTTCCAATAAATGGCATTTCGATTTTATGTGCGGCTCTTTTCAAAAACGAACAGCGAAAACCAGAAACCAAAACAATTTCCCAAAGACTCACAATGCCACCCCCCCAAAAAAAAGGGTACCCGAAAAATGTCAGTAATTGTTGCAGTGTGAGTGCCAAATGTGTGAATGTGAATGGGAATGTGAATGCGAATACGAGATGTGAATACGACTCGAAATTATAATAAATGACAGCAGCGCGCTGTTTGTGGTTCACAAAGTGAGCTGCAAAATGCTCAATTGGCGTAATGCTAACGGATTTCAGAACATTTTTGAATATGTCAAGTGCTGAGGTTATCGTTCTAATTGTTCAAAACCACATGACACTTGTCGAAATGTGCACTTGAACGTATAATTAATCTTCGGAATGTAACGAATGGCGGCCTTTGATACGAGTACGACTGAATAATATGTGAATAACTGAAGTGGCAGCTTTATTTATTTGAAGCTTCAATATCGTATTAATAGGCATTAATAATGAATGCATTTCATTATTGTTACATAACTTTTAGCATCGATAAACTTTCGTTTATATTAAATAAATAGTTTTTCTCGACTCTTAATCACTTCAATTAAATTTAAATGTTTTAAAAATATCCTCGTTTTAAAATGTATATAGAGGAGATGCCTTTGACAACCGGCTGGCAAAACAATTAAAACATTTTCAACATTTTTCAACGCAATTAATCAATTCTGCAGTCACTCGGCGGCGCCCTCACTCATCTTTTTACTTATTTTCCATGGTTATTACTGGATTTTTGCCTTTTACCCACTGAATTTCAAGAGTAAAGCAATTACAAGCGGTTAAAACCACAGTGGCGGCAAATTGAACGCAAAAAAAAAAAAAAACAGAAAACAACAAAAATGAAAATATATTCTGAACCTGAGTCTAAAGCTCAGGCACTGTAAACATAAGTATGCATTAAGCATATGTATTGTTTTTGTTATTGCTATTGTTTGGTTCTTTTTTAAGCCCGAAACTACTTGCTGATGCTTGTAAATATTTAACAAAATACCTTATGTACATGATGAGAGGATACGAGATACGCACATAACTATATAGTATATATCGTAAGCCTGGGCAACAGGCAAACCACAAACTGATGGACAGACAGACGAACAAGCAATAACAACAAACAGATTTTTATCATCATCAGCAACAGCAACAGCAGGTTGAAGCAGATTGAAAGACTGATGAGAGCTGAAAAGGGCTTATGGCCAGAAAGTCCATGAGATGTGTTATTTTTAATGCTATCATATCTGTTTTTAAATGGTTTTCATGTTTTCCAGAGACTCAGAGACTCGAGAAAGAGAAAATGAATAAAAATACGGCAAAGTTGCAAATGAGAAACTTAATTAAATTTGATCCAAGTGTAATTGTGGACTTGGGTTCATTTAAAAGAAGTAACAATAAAGAGCCACAGGCAAAGGCTGCTTAATACTGCTTGCAAGCAGTTCGTATTCATTCAGCATCACACTGCTTTTAATATTGTTTGATATAGCAAGTTTTTAACACAAGCGGAAATTGTGTTTATCAAACTGAGGAATCTAATTAATAACGCATAATACAATTATGAAAAGCAATTATTTAAAATCAACTCGTTCGTCTATTTTATGACACCAACTAAGTGAAAAACTCTCCCCTTTCTCCTCCTTGCTTTATTTCGCTTGGTCCTTGCACCCGTTTTCAGTCAGCTCGGACATCCGGAAGCTCCCGAAAACACTTCCGAGTCCAAAAAAGAAAAAAATAAAGAAATTGCCGTAAATCAACCGCAACACTTTAGACACTTCCTTCCGCAGCGCCTGCGACTGTGCCTGCGATTTTACTTGTTCCCTTCGCTCTCTTCTTGCCTTTGGCTTTCGCCTTTGCCTTTGACAGAAAGTCAAGTCGGGCAATATATATATATATAAAAGAGAAGGGAAAGGGGGAAATGCTGGAGAAACTGGCAAGCAAAGTAGAGAAGTAAAAACGGCAGGCATGTGATTTATTTTCTTATTAATTTCCGTTATTCACGCCGCACACAATTTCCGCTACGTGTTCCACTGAGGCTGACCAGAGACCACATCTATCTCGCTCCCTTTCATTCCTGCTCTCTGTCTCTCTTGGTTGATGCATAAAAAAGAAGACTGTGAATATATTGAATACATTATGGACACTCCTCGGGCATCGCTGCCTCGCCTAACAATCTAATTAATCAGCAATAATTCATAAAATTAGAGCTACACAACGACAACAACAGCACCAACCACAACGGCAACAACAACTAAAGCTACAAAGGGGCTAAATGTGGAATGAAGGTGGGGGCAGCTGCTTCATTTGCTTCACACATAAATTAAAACAGAAAAGTGCATAAATTAAAAAGCGCGTTGCGCATACGCCGCGTGTTTCGCTTGGTAAGAGTGCCAAGTGGGCGATGCTGGCCGGGCGTGGCAAGCAGCAAGTGGCGCCATTAATTGCATATTAATTTAGACAAATTTGTTGGCATTTTTATGCTCAAGGAGACAACAACAAGAGCAATAACATCCAAAAACAAGAGAAGTTAGTTATATAATTCTTGTATTATTAATTCCTATCAGATTATTCACTTTTTGTACGTACAAAATTATCGAGGTGGGAAATAAGGATCCTTGCCAAATCCGTGAATAAGTTTTGCCTCGATGCTAAAAGCGTAAAGCAGAAATATGAAAAGTAAGACCCAACAATAGATGCCAACCGAACGTCGACTATAGAAATTCAAAGTCAAAGTCCACATCAATGTAGAGTACACCGTGATCATCATGAAGATGTAACAGTTGTCACCCAGCTCACCATACAAGAAATGTGCCGAGCCCGGCTGATGTGCTTTCTTATTAAAATACAATGGTACGCCCATGCCAACAATAATGCCTAGAAAGTGCTTAGCAATATAACAATTAATTGCAATTGAATATAGTATTTGACTTACTGAAAAATGGACCTGCAAAGATGGCAGCGAATGCCATTTTTTCATAGCCCGCCATGGTCATCGTATAGATGGCCAGCATATCGAGTATGGCATTGATCAGGGCACCAAAAGTAATGTCCATTAAATTGCCGCTCAAATCAAAAACAACGCCTACAATTGTGGTCAGCACTTCGATCTCTGCGGCGCACACAAAGACAATGACAAATGAGCTGGCAGCATTCAAGCAGATGTAAATCTAGGAACAGGAAAATTAAATATATTCAAAGATTTCTGTGTGACTCACAAAATGATAGGGCGGTGGAATATCCGTGCGAGTATCGAAGAAAATAAACACAGCCGCAGGCACTGTTACAATCATGGAGTAACAAGCGAAACGCATGTTAAAGCTGAGGCGCCAAGTCAAATAGAGCTTGGAAAAGTTAGCTGTGATTGATAATAATGAAAAAGTATATAAAAATATATATCGGCAATACTCACAGGTAACTGCAGTGATGACAAAAAAGGGCGTGGTTACAATCTGCATGCAGTTCAAAAGCTTACTCCAACCGTGTTTGTAGAGTTCGTAATTCACCTCGGGTACAATCATTCTTGTGATGATGACCAACGGTGCTCTGGCAATTAAAATAATGCGATCGCATCTATTAAGCATTCCCCAGTTCTTGCCATAAATGGGATTGAATTTCTCAAAGAATTCATTCCACAGAAACTGATTTTTTGTATTGTTTTTGTTGTGTAGCACAATTCGTGTCGATACATAATCGACATCGCCGCGTTCGAATTTCCTACCAGATGTTGAAAATATATTCGATGATGATGATAGTCTCGATGATCTCTTGTGCAGCATAAAATGAGCGTCCTGTTTTCGTATGCTCATTACTTCATTACTCTCTAGATCAATAAGAATTGCCATCTTGTTGCGTAATTTCTCGTTTCGAGCCGGTGAAATGGGCTGCTGCCTCAAGGCGGTAATTTCAGTGCGCAGTTCTGAAATAAGCAAAGCGATGAGTATTATTATTATCCAGTCAACTGGATAACTCACTGCGAATAGTGCGACGCATCAGTATGAGATCGGTTACCTGTATAATCAGATAAATAATGTATACGATGAGCAGAACTGCAAAGAAATTATGTAAAACTAATATGAATTAAAAACTTAAAGTTATCGCCTCACAGATGCTTTCTATATTCGATACTCTGTCATCATAGTGGATTATATAACTCATCAATTCTACAGCCATCAGCAGGAAGAGCAGATCCCGCACAGTCGAATGGCCATCCATCTTAAAGGGTTTCAGAAAACACACCATGCCACCACACAACAGCACAATAACCAAGCAATTGCTAATGGTTCTAGTGTAAAGAGCCGACTGCGCACGAATCGGCAACAGATTGGAGATCATATCTGGAAATGAATTGGCAAATGCCAGAAGTGTTATGCCCGCCAGATACTCATTCATATGCATCTTCACTGAGAGTATTTTCATCACTGGCGTCAGACTAGGAAGAGAATTTAAATTAGTAGAAAAACATATTTGTTCATACAGTTTGTTGCACTTACTAAGTGGCAACTATTATGGCCGTGATCTGGACGTATATCAGCACACAACATATGAAGGCACACATCACTAAAATCTCTACTGCCGGCGTATCAATCTTGAGTATACAGGACATAATATCAAAGTAATTCAGATATTGGACTATCGACTGACAATCTGGCGCCTTTCTTACCATCATGCAACGCGTTTCGTATGGCAAATGTAGTACACTAAGGCAACTAAGCTGTGGCAATGAATACGATTAGAGAGGAGCTTTCAATTTGCTTATATATTACCTACGTTTGCTGCAAAGTATTTAAACTCATCGTCCAGCACTGTTATCATTTTTAATGTGGTTAATTTAATATTTAAACTTTAGTGTTGTATAATGTGTTGTCTTTGTTGTGTAACAAGATTCTCAACAAATACTGAGACTTGTTAACAGCAAATGCAAATATCTGTTGTGAAACTAAAATACAATGAACTGTAGATGATTTGTATTTATTTTTTATTGTCTACGATTTATGATAAATCTAAATTTTTAATAAATTTAGAATTTCTAAATTATAATTTAACTGCAAAAATTCTTATTTGCTGATTAAATAGTTATCTGTGTCTATGTTTAAAGTATGAGTTTTAAACGATTCGATTGACACTCTTCCAACCATCTTCCTTGTTTTGGCTTAATTGCGATACCTGAGCTTGGTTTAAACCCAGTAGCAGTAGCAGATGAGTTAGAGTTAACGTTCTATCCATTGTGGAATCTCTTTTTATTGTATGGCAACCACAAATGCCAGGTCAACACCTTTTGTTGCTCTATCGACGTTCAATAAAATCAAATTGATTGAAGTTTCGCACGCTCTCACTTGGCCCCTGGACCCGCTGATGTCTGTCCCCATCCCTCGATCCCCTTTGCGTTGCCCTGCTAGCTGTGAACATCAATTACATTCATTGCCAAACAAATATTGTACAAAGGAATTATAAAAGCAGCCATGCGATTGTCGACAGACACACGGACTCCATCTCGCTCTCTCCTCGAAACTGGAAACTGGCAACGTTTTGTTTTGGTCTGTCTAGTGAAGCTCTAAACCATAGACGAGTGAACGAGTTGCTAGCCAGCTTCTACTTCTCTTTTTCCGCTGCAGAATGTTGATTGAATGTGAAACACCCATTCCCTAACTTTTCTTTTGCTTTTCCAACATTTTGCGACTTGCCCTCAGCTGTTGTTTTTTGGCACTTTACAGCGAGCATCAAATAGAAAAATTCGCCGACATTTTGTAAACAAAGCGTATGATATTTGGGTGGAAGGGACGAGTCTTGCCTAATGCCTAAGCCCGAACACCTAACCCCATCATTGTTATCCCTTTTGGATAGCAGACAAAAAATGCAAAGCAAGCGAAATTTTTTTTTAAACTTCCTAACTATAGGGTATTACAACTTTGTGCCTACAGTAATTGAACCCGCTAAAGAGTCGCGGAATACTCTTAAGAGTAACGAAACACTTTCGCATGGATTGCAGGAGGATCGCGCAATAATCGTGGGAATACAATATCGTGCGACAATCCCTGTAGAATCTCGCAACAATCATATAATCGGCAAGAATTGCGCAACAATTGCGGAAGGACCGCGCAATCATGAAAACATCGCTTAATCGCGCAAGAAAACTATTGTAGAAGAGTTACGGAAAACTCGAGAAAGGGTTGCCGGAGAATCGTAGAACAATTGCGAATAATTTGCGGAAGAATCGGGGATGGCATATTTTTAATGCAGTACTATATATCAAACATTGTCTTCGGTTTATTTTACTATTTTTGTGAGATATTTAATGAATGGTATCATTTTGGTTTGTTGTTATTGAAAATTGGTAGCGGGTATCTCGCAGTCGAGCACACTCGATGACAACTTTCCTACATGTTTATTTAGTATTTTATGTGATGTTTGAGCTTCAAGTACCAACGAGCAATACCTAAGCCCGATGACCTAACCCCAACTCTGTTATCCCCTTTTGGATTGCAGACAAAAATGCAAAGCAAGCCAATTCTTGTTTTATTTTTTACAGCCATATGCTAGTGTTGTCATCTTTTGTATGGGTTTTTTAATTTTTCGGCTGATTGCTTTATTACAGAGTGCTGTTCGTCGACTGCGGAATGTTTCAACTTCGGCTGGCAGTTTGAGGCTTTAATTGAAAACGAATAGACAACAGTTTAACTCAGTAGAAACTTTTACGAAATGCAAACGTGTTGTATAATTCAGTAATTATTCTTCAGTTAATTATTAGACAATTCCTCACTAAGTGAATGCGTTTAATCAGTTAAGCAAGTTTCACAACTAATTTGAAAATGTTTGTTGGCATATTAAACGCTTTTACTGCTCAGCATGGAAATTAATTTGCGGTTCATAGATGTTCGGAGGCATTTGGCAGGCATCAAGTGAATGAAATTGCCTTTTGTCAAAATGCTGTGTCCATGTCTGTCTCAGCAGCTGTGGCAGAGTCAGTAAGCCAAGGCTACACCTTGTACTATATACATACTTGGATTATATAATAAATGCCACACACACACGCATACATTTACTCACTTGGCTTATTATTAATAGACCTGCACACATGAGGAAAGAAAGTTCGCTAAGCTTGGCACAAGCAAATTTTATGTATGCGCCACGAAAACTTGACTAATTACAAATTTAGCCACAGGTTAAATGGCGAATTACTCGTAAATCACTTCACGCAAACTGAAATGAGCTGAACACAGCACAAAAGAACGCATGAGTCAGAGAGAGAGCGAGAGACGCTGCGTTAGAAAGAGAAAGCAGGTGGCCCACACATGTGTGAAATTGTGCGGCAAATAAACAGGAACAGACGCAGCTCTATGAGATTAACAATAAAAGGAATTTTATCATCATCCTTCTCGAGTTTCTCCTATTTTGTTTTGTTGTTTTTTTTTTTGTTTGTTTTGCTTGATGTTTTTGTTTTGCTTCGTGTTTTGGTCTTAATAAATGAAGCGCTCATTGTTGTTGCTGCTTTAAGCGAGCGCTAATAAAGCAAATCAATTGTATTTGTGCACAAGATTTATGCTCTCCTAAGCACAAAACCATAATATCTGCCATACTCTATCGACGACTCACTCCACAGTCCTCAGTCCGCTGCCATTTGTCCTTTGTTTCTTATCTTTGATCAAGTTGCCTCAATTAATATTTCAGATGAATCGCAGCTAAATTCGATGTCAGCTAAATTAATATGACATTGATGAAAATACAATACTTGACTACCATTCAATTTATTCACATTAAGTTGGAATATGACAAAGATATTGTTTTATGGTATTTTGTAGATTGTAAGTAAACAATAAACTGTATGTTAAATACTTAAGATATACCCTTATTTATACAACAAAAATAAGTTCGTTACATAAATATTAAATAGGAGAAAATAAATATTAAATTGAGTGAAATTAAATTTTTGACAACAATTTGTTTGTTTTAATTCTACTCAAAATGAACTTAAAGAAAAAGACATCGAAAGCAAGTTTGTTATTTCCTTTAAACTAAATGTCTTACAGGGCTTTTTCCCTGCACTTGATTAGCAATTGAACAGCAGCTCAAGTCAAGTGATGACTACTGCTAATTGTTCATCTCAACTTGAAATTTGTTGTGACTTACAAGTCAAAAATCAATTAAAAATGCCCTCAAAAGAATGCAACACTTAATTTGCAGCAAATATTTTTCATATTCTTGTGGCCTGTGGCGTTCATTTCGTATTTTGTGAGGCGTATGAAAATAAATTGTGCAAAAATCTTTTCAGTCAACAATGGGCTAGGAGATAAAGAGAGAGGAGGAGATGTGATGCAACACAGAATGCATTATAAGATGGCGAACAAATGAAATGCATGCAAGTAGACAACAGAATCCTTACACTCCATTTCACAGCGTCAACATAATAAATCAACTTTTGCCTCCTCTACCTCTCCTTCACCTTTACTCTCTCAGTCTGCAGAGTTTTGCAAGCATCGTGCGTTCAGACAAATAATTTCCTGTCTAATTTTCAGCATCTGAAACTGCCTTGTGCATTGTGCAACGGCAGCTATCAAGCGGGCTATAAGAATATTTTAAGTGCTTTCGCCTGAAAGTATGCAACAAAACCATACACACATACTCATACACACACTTGCTCATCTTTCGCAGCTGCTTGTTATTAAAATGACGCCAGCTCGATTAATAATGCAGTTAGACATCTGTACACAAGGATATCAGAATGCAGTCTATAAGCGTTATTCTTTTATGCTGCATCTCTATGAATTTCGATGCCATGCTCGCCATCTGTTGTTAGTTTCTATTTTAATTTATTTTTATTGCCATTTCACGCCATGATATTTCAATTTTCAATCTATAAATCTGCCACTTATCGAATGCAAACACATAGATTTACAATTTACCGTTTGGTTGGTGGAGAATGCGATTTAAATCGATAAATAAGTGAATATAAAATTATTTTACTATTAAAACTTTATTAGAACAAAATTGATTGTTTATTAAATATATGTTGGCACTTAATTCGTAGAGTAAGTGGATTGAAAATTTATTCCTCATTGCAATTGCAAGAGTTTAGCAGCTTTTTTTGCCTAGTTATTCTTGGGTTTTTACCACAATTCCTCGATACCTTCTTCTAGCCACAAGAATTGCAGCAGGTCTTGAGCTTTGCTTTCAAATTTTTTCTGACAGCCTGTCAGTGCGTTGCTTCTTTTCTCTCTCTCTCTCTCTTTTGATTTCTCTTGGTGTGTGCATTTCTTTTTTGTTCGATTCCACGAACAAAGATTGAAAATGTCACGTAGGCTGACACTCGGAGATAACAATAAACATTTTACTATCACAGCAAATTTTCCATGCGAATAGAAAACGCTTGCAGAATGTCAGCCAAAGCTGAAGCTGAAGCTGAGGCTGAAGCCAAAGCCAATGGCATTTGTGAATAGATGGAAAAAAGGCGCCTTAAAGAATGCAGCAAATGCGAATGCGAATGCGAATGAGTATTGTGAATGCGGACGTTTATGGCATAAGAATAAGTATGAAAATATTCAATTTCATATGCATTCAGAGCGGCATTAAGTCGAAAAACGAATGCGAATTTCTACACATTCTGTTTTGCATATGGGGACAAAAATAAACAACTAAAAACAAGTCCGACTTGCGTTCTAACTAAAGGTATGTTAGACTTTGAGATACTCTCGTTTATATGAGTTTTAATTTGTAGTTATCATAGAAGCGAATGCATTGCAAGGCTTTTTTTTTAAGTTAAAGACAATTTCTAGTCGCATTTCATTAGGTCCAATATACTCTAGTGGTTCCATCTTTAAATATAGCAACCAACAGAAGCACTGCATAACAAAAGCGATACACAAAAGACAAAGACTAAACAATCTTGGCACTCTGATTTTGCCTTTTCCCATCGCTTTTCCCCTTCCTGCAGTTGCAATGCATTTTGTCGGCTTGTGTTTTGCACAGGATGCCAAAGCATTTTCATTCCTAAGGCAGTTCCAAAGCCAAAAACGTTTTGCTGCGATTCTTTTTATTAAAAAATATAATAAAATGCTCTGTTTATGCAGCAAGTGGACACGTGGCAGCCACTTAAAAACAAATAAAACAGGAACAACCTACAGGAGCTCTTGTCGATGAAACATGTGATTGCAATTGTGAGAAGCAGAGATACTCTTAAAAAAATTTAAATAAATATTTGTAAAATATGGTCATTTCAGTTGAATAGGAGTAAAGCTAAATTTAATTCAATATTTTACTTTAAAGTTCAGTTTACAATTATTTTTAAATTTTATTTACGATTCAATTATAACTGGGTAAAAGATAAATTTTTTTGTGATGACTAACATATTGTGGTTTGGATTTAAGATTATTTTTAATTTAAAAAAGGATTGTGTTAGAATGGTTACATTTTTTAGAATGATTCATTAAGACTTCTAACAAATTCATTCCTTTTCTATTCATTAAAAGGTTCATATTTAATGTGCTTTTCATTTGTATATTCACATTATATTTTTACTCAATATTTAACCATTTATTGCTTTTAAGTTTTAGGCAGAATAATAGGGAAATACTAATTTTCTCAACAATAATGCAGAGATACCAAAAGAAGACGATCCAAAAGTAAATGTACCTGCACTGAAAAGGTACAAAAATATTTTTTAAATGAGAGCGAAAGCGCAGGAAAGAGCTGAAGGGGAGAGTGAGAGTGAGAGTGAGAGTGAGAGATGTATTGTAGAGCAGCATGGGTGCATAATTAATTAGTGCTGTCTGTGGTGGGCGTGGCTTCGGCTTCAGTTTGCCATTTGGTGTTGTTGGTGTTGCTGCTGTTGGTTATTAAACTCAGAACACAAAAGCAACAAACTGAAAAATAAAAATGAAGAGTAAAAAAGGCGTTGCACATGCAAACACATTCATTCTATAGGATAGTACCGAGTTGTATTCTACCAAAGTCAGACTCACATGTGGGCAGCTTCGTTGCAGGTTCACTACTGAAATACTCCTGACTGACTGTGAAGCCTTTTTCAGTTAATTAAAAAGGCACTTTGCTGTCCGATTGCGGCTATGTGTGTATAGTGTGTGTGTCGGTTTGTTGGCTGCTGTTTCATTATAAATGGTCAGCGGAAACAAAAACATGAAATATTCCCCATGTAGTGTGGGCACTTTTATGAGTATAAATCAAAAGCAGTCAGCGGTACGCCAAGGACTCGTAGTATTCAATTTAACTTACAGCATTTCGCATACAATTAATTAGCCATAAGAAGCAAGGGCTAAATTTCTAAGGGACTTGTCAGCACTGCGAATAAGACAGCCAGCTTGAAGTAGTTCATTGTCATTTATTTATTGAGTTCATAACTTGCTTATACAAATTTGAATTTAATAGTTTTAAAAAATTCTTTAATTAACACATAAAGTAAATTATACAAATTTGTTACTTATTCCTTTTTGAATTTGTAAATTTGATAGAAATAAAATTGAAAGCCTTATTTAATTAATTAAAATAAATAGTGAAAATCTCTTTATTTAATTCGTTATAACTTGTTAGGTTCATAAAAAGAATAGATTTGGAAAATTTCTTTATTTACTTTTTTTCTCTTAATTCATTTGATGAACTTCTGAATCCTAATTTAGTTACAGTTGATTAGTTTCTCTGTTTTTTCTACCTCCCCAACCTTTTCCTTCAATTGCCTGCCACATAATTTTAGGCTTAGTCAAAACCTTTAAAAAAAGGCGAACATACACTTAGCTGGCCCAAGAGAAAATATTGTTGTCAAAGAGCTTTCATATTGGCTAAAAGCCGACAATTGACAGTCTACTTTGAGTCTACTTTCAGTTTGGCTAAGATGACAAAATGTATTTGATGTTGTCAGCGTTTGTTTGGGGCGCCCTCAATTCCCATTCGACTCCGAGTCGACTCGAAGTCGAGTCTCCAGACTGTCACATTTGCTTTGTTTATTTACACTTCGTGTGGGTGCGCACGGGTGACTAAAAGGGGGGGCGAAGGCGAAGGAGAGGGGAAAGGGAATGGAGAGTGGGGTCAGGGGTCACAAGGGGGGCGTTAGAGAACACAGAAATTTACATTTGCTTATGTGCCCGCTGTCGACTTTGCTTTGTTTATGTATTTTTTATTATGATTGATATTTTTTCTGTTTCTGCCTCGGCTTCAGCTTCTGCTGTTGCCTTTCCTTTCCTTTGCCAGCCTTGCTTGCCTCGTGTCCTGTTGAGTGGGTATTTTTTCTCTCTCTTTTTTTGGCTTATGGAGTTTCATATTTATTGACAGCTGGCTAAAGGCGCATGTTGTTGACTTGTTTAGCATTTTTTATGAGCCGTTGACAGTGCCAACGTTTCACATTTGGCACAACTTTTCAGCTCCGTCTCTTTCTCTTTTGTTGGCTGTTTGTGTCTGTGAAGTGTCACATTTAATAATTCGGCTGTAAAATGATAAGTTTGCTTCTCCTGCCTCCCTGCAAGGGTTTTAGCTGGTTTCCAGTTACTCATTTGACGTAATCAGGCCTGGCTTTAATCCGACTACAGGAGCCTTCTTCAGATACCTTTAATTCTCCATCATTAAATTATTTTTTAGTTCATAAATTTAAATAAGTCTCTTGCTACGTTTTACAACCTCGTTAGTGTTTTGTTTCTTATTCTTTTTTTCTTTTCACTGGCTAATTTAAAGTCCAGCCTCGCTCTGTATATTTGTGGATGAGACACAACAAAAGAATATGAAACTTATTTAAATCGGAGCATCAGCAGTTCTTTTTTGGGGCCATGTGCACGACATGCAACTTGCCGCGTTGCATTGCCTCGTTCTCTTCCTCGTCCTCGTCCTCGACGTCGTCGTCGTGGCATCGTCAAGTGCCACTAGAAACAATGCAAATTTAATTAAAATTCCGAAAATCTGAAAACAATGCGCACGTTTTCATCATCAACATTATGCCCCGGCACGAGGCACAAGCCGAGTCTCTTCACCCACTCACCAGAGACAAGAATCCCTCTCTCTTTTTCACCCCACTCTCTTTTTGACACCCTCTCACACTATTCTCACTGGCTCTGACCGTAGACATAACTACGAGGATGGCCCCGCTATCAATGCAGCTGGGCAAGCACAATGCACAGTGGCTCCTCTCGTCTGGCTCCCCTTGCATGTAATTTTGGTATTTTCTTTATTTTGCCCACTGCCGAGGGTATATTAGCTATGTGATAAAGTTGGAATATAGCAAGGATATGGAACAATTTAATATGGTTATAAAAGTTTGTAAAGAACTAGGAAAGAAAATAAGTAGAAAAATGGAGTAACAATTGAAACAGAAAAATCTAACAAAATAATGAAATAAATGAGGGGAAATTGCAAAGTTAAAAAGACACAAAACAAAAGACAGGAAAAGAGTCAATTAAGAATGTGTAATTAAAAAAGTTTTGATACTCAAAATAAACTAAAATAAAATGTAAGTAAAAGAGCACATAAATATAAATTGTACTGATAACATAGATAAGATACGAGTTCTCTATCTATAAACTATATATCGACTATAAAAAAGACTTAATAAAAGTCGAAAGAAACAAAGATTAAGCAACTCTATTGAATAGTTCTATTACTATTTAGGTATAATTCCCATATCCATAAATATTCTCTTTTGAAGAGTATTCACCCATCGACTTGTCAAAACATCGCCTCTTTTCTTTTGTTCCTTTCTTTGTCGCCTTGCCGAAAAGCAAATGTAAAGTTTTTGGTTTCGACGCGAGGGATTTATAGTGCGATTATACTTTTGTGTATGCGACGAGTGTTTGCAACGTTGCTCTGAGTATAACGTGTTGTTCTTAGCCCTGTTATTGTTGTAGTTGTTTCTGCCGCTGCTTCTGCCTGTTGTTGTCCGCTCTGAAATTGCATTTTTATAAAGCTGAACAGCGCGCTAGCCGCTGTCCCATCTACTTGTTCCCAGCTTCCCATAATAGAGTAGTTTTTAAATAAACAATGTGAATTCATCGCCTTCCTTCTGCTGTCAGCTGCTGCTGCTTCTGCTGCTGCTGCTGCTGTCATCTTCTCTGTCTCGCTCTCATAGTCAAGGGTCGCCTTCATGTTGACTACTGTCACTTGGCGTCTCGCTTTTATTTGCATGACCATCGCGGGAGCTGTGCGGTTTTATAGGTTCTTAGTTTTATTTCATATGCAATGGAGTTATTCTCCATTTACATTCCTTCGCTTTTAGTGGCTGCTGCCTTTGAACATCAGTTGCTCAGTTATTTAGATGCCATCAACACTTTTGCACACGACCATTTCGACCAGACGAATGACGCCAGAGGGGCAAAGCAGTCGTTTGGTTTAAAATATAATCAATAATAATAGGAATAAATATGTGAGCACATAAACTGTAACTACTTAAAATCAGATAATCACTTTATATATTTTCTACTATTCCTTATTCAAATTCCAACACTTTGCATAGTTCTCTTTAATAGTAACTGCCATCGTGATAAGCACTCTCTTGTATAATGACAATGAGACAAAGCAAACACTTTAACCTTCATTTCATTTCCTTTACGGTCAGAGAGGGAGCTGTTGCTATTGCTGTGGCCATTATGAAAACTACTTACTTTTCATTTTCACACTAATTATCTGGGCAGCAAGTGTTGACAATAAATTCACGCCTCTCTGTCTCGGACAGGCCTTAAACTCAACTCAACTCAGCTCAACTCGAGTCGAGTCGCAGCCAGGACAATTTGAGAGCATAAATTGGCACAGAGTAGCCAATGTTTGTTGTTAACTTTGTTGCTCTTATTGTCGTAGTTGTTTTTGTTGTTGTTGCTGTTGTGGCTCCTGTTACTGCTGCCTGGCAGAGCAATTCAAGGCTTTTGTTGAGCGCCCCGTGCGAAAAATGCGCAACATTCAAAGCGAAAAGCCGCAGCGAAGCGCACAATCCTCAGACCAGCTCTTTTTCTGCCCTGGCACGCCCCACTCCCATACGCCCCTCTCTCTAGGCAGCCCAATTGCCGCCCAAAAGCCGCAAAATTTCATTTGGAAAAGCCAAACGGCAAGTTGTCCTTGTTGCCTGAATGAGTTTGGCTTCATGAAGATGCAGACAAACGGACAAAACAGACAACACGCGACTTTCTCCTCTGCTTTCTCTGTCTTCTTATTTCCCTCTCACTCTCTTTCAGTGCAGTTTTTAGTTGCCTCGTGGCAAACTTTGTCGCTGAATGCGGATGAGAATGCGGTGACGGTGGCGGTGGCAACCAAAAATAACTTCATGTTGGCTTACTTTGACTTTTCTGGGAGCAGCAAGGACGCCGAGACTTTGTTGCGGTTGCATAAGTTACGCATACGCCACGTACGCCGACGTCAATTAATTGAGCATTGATTGAGAAAATAAAATGGCTTAATTTCTACATAGCTAAGCTAAAAAATTAAATAACAATTTCAATAAAACTAAATTTATTTATTGTTGTAATGAGTTTATCTAATTAAAATATGAACTATCATTATGATATAATTTTGGTCTGTAAATGCTTTAACCTTATAAAAGAGTTGCTTGGTTTTGTCATATAATATAATTTCTATTAAGAATTTAAAGTCAAACTATTAAAGTTTGTAGGCAGAAGTCCTAAAATTAGTTTGAAATATGAAAGTTAGATTAGTTAACTATAAATAAATTGCTGTTTCGAAAATAGAATACAATAAGAACACGTTAAAATTATTTAAGATTATATTACAAAATTACTTAATATTAATTCAATATTTTTTTCTTACATTTCATTAAACAGCCTTAATAGAAGATGGAGTATTTCAAGTAGATTATTGCTAATCACTTTCATAGGGAGAAACATATCCAGGATTTGATTTATGAGTTGTCAAAACTGTGAATAGAAAAATTATTCATGTTCAAGGACAAAATGTTACACGTCAGGTGCATGCTTAGTCACTGTGCAAGCACTTTTTTATTTCTCATTCAATTGTAGATCTCGCCTTTTCTTTGTTGCGGAAAAGTGTAATCAAAGTGGTCGCATCAGCTGCTGCCGGAAGTGGAAACAATCTCAACTCACTCTTTTAATGCTCGGCTTCGTTTTGTGCCCATCATTTAGCCCCTTGAGAAGTACAAAGCTCTCTTCGCAACACTGTGTGTGTTGAATTGACAGTGCGCGCCCGCGTTGCAAAAGTTAAGTTTGCCAATTTTTAAGACGTTGCGTATACGCGATGTACGCCAGTCAGGCAGCAGGCAGGCAGTCAGGAACCCCTTTCCATCTAGCTCAAGTTGTCAGCTGGGCGCTTTGCATATGCTACTTGGCTTGGTGTTTTAGTTGATTTCCACGAGTTTACCACCGTCCCCGTGGAGAAAGTGAAAAACAATGTAATAGAATTTTCATAAAGTTTACTGCATACTTTTTGGCGCTCTGCGCTTTCGACAAGTGCAAAACGCTCTTTATCTATAAGGATTTACCGTGGAAGCCGCTGTTCCACCAAAAATAAAAAAAAACAACAAAAAACGAACAAAACTTTTTGCGTGTTTTTGTTGCATGCTGCGATGGGTCAGAGGAGGAGGAGCAATGGAGAGCAGGAGGCTAGGGGCAGTTGGGATCGCTGCTTGGCGTAAAATCCACTTAAGCTGCCTGCAGATTTTGGGCGCGTTTTTTGCTTTTTGTTTTATGTTTCTGATTTTTTGTTAGTTTCTTTTTTCTTTTCTTTTTTTGTTCATCGTTTTCGTTTTCGTTTTTATGTGCTGTCGGTTGAGAAGGGGTTGAGGTGAGAAGACGTTGCATTATTTCAAGTTTGGCGCAAAGTATTTAAACCATAAAAATGCGCTACGAATCCTTCTTCTTGTGATGCTTCTGCTCTTCTATCTTCGGCCAATGGGAAATGTCTTTCACGGTTTGGCCGTAAAGTTTTTTCTCGAGCATTTAGCTAGAGATTTATTGGCTGTTACTGCAACCGCTAACCACCTTCCAAGTGCTGTTTGTCTCCCTATCTCTCCCTTTTATCCACTTTATCACCGCAAACACGTAACGAAGTGCGTTCTGTGAAACTGAAGCTGCATCAACATAATGATATGGATGATTCAGTTTTCATTCAGTTGTTGTCACCGCAACGCGCTGCGTTTTCTCTCTCATTGTATTACCGAAACTAAAGTACGGCAAGGGGAAATGTTAAAGGAGTGGCAGGAGGGGGGGACCTGTCGAACAAAAACTCTATGGTTGTACCATAAAAGCGACCATTACATTGATTTACATGCGCACGTTCATGGCGAGCAGCTTACTGTCTATAAGTCCGACTAGCTTCCCTTTCCCCTTCTCCTTACTCTCTCTCTCTCTCTCTCTCTTCACGCGATGGCACTGATATTTTCTGGTATTTTATAGTGCATAGTAAAAATGCTGCATTTGGCATTTTTATTAGCTGCTCAGATGAGCACAAACGAGCTCTGTGGCTTCGACCCCACCTCTAACTCCAATTCCAAATGCAACGGCAACTGCTTCGGCTTCGGTTTTATTAGCAGCTCTTAAAAATTTCAAACGGTTTCATTGCCCTCTGAGCTTGAGAATTGGAAATTTTGAAGTTGAAGCAATTCGATAATTCTTTTCTGCGGATTTACTTGCTCGTCCATAAAAAAGCTAACGTCATAATAAAAAAATATGCACAAGCAACTGCAACTCTCCATTCGACAAATTGCCAAGCTTTAAGCGACTTTGAAGAGCTTTCAAGTAGCTTTTACTTAATTTCATGTAGTCGCTGTCCATTGCTAATTGTTCTCAGACTCGTAATAAGTCCCATCCACACCAGCTGCTGTTGTCATAACTTTTACTCTTTTTACTGTTCGCTTTTTTTCGTAGATTGAGTGAATACTCAACAGCGAGTGCTGGCAAAGCCTAGACAATGGCATATGATAGTTGGATGGGCCTCCCTTGTATTTTTTTGGTCCCTTTTCGGTAGCTGCATTTCGCGGCATCCTTTGAAGTGAGTTTTGCAGCTTTGAGCAACGTTTTCAACTGTCAATTAAACTGCACTCTCGCCAGGGACAAGCCGATGATGTTGGACGGAGAATGGGGAATGGACCCAACGCTAAGCATGGTATTTAGAGAGACGCAGAAAGAGTGAGAGAAAGAGAGAGTGAAAGCGGAAGAGAAGTGAAGAGCTGCACCCGAGGGGCTTCGAATCGGGTCTTCATTCAGCGCAGGTGTAGCGGAAAATTGTGTCCTTACACACAGCATCTGACTGACCTTTTTCCAATTTTTTTTTTGGTTTTTTTGGCTCGTGCCTCTTTTTTTTGCACAACAAAAATTTCTTTTCAATTTTGTTGGATTTTTGGCAGTTGTTTTTCTATTTTTTGAGAGGGAAATCGCCTTTTGGGCATTCGAGAATTGTAATTAGTGTGAGGATGAAGCTCAAGCTGAGACTGAGTCAGAGGATTTGAGTCGATGCTGTTTGTGCTCCTATTTGGGAATTGTTTCCAACTGGAGATTTGCTTTGTGCAAATCGTTGCTCTTGTAAATAAAAATAAGAAAAAAATGAAAACGAAAGAGTTGAGTTGAGTTGAGTTGAGTGCCAATCGGCTGGCAACAAACATAATTGAATTTGATTTCGTATTGAAAGACAACCAGAGATTTTTGGCTAGGCTCAAGTGTGATTTACTTAGTCTTTTTGGGGTCTTTCCATATTTGAAAGCCTGCAGCTAAAGCTGAAATAAATTCGGTATTTTTTGTAGTAAATTGAAAACGAAAAATGAAAATGTTGAAGAAAATCAAAGCAGTTGCTGCCAATCATAAATACATTAGGCGGATTGGCAGCATACAGAAGAGGCTATTTATTTCATTGATCCCAGCTTTTTGAGTAAACTTTAATATTTATGAAGTATGAAGAGATATTTGGTTGATTTTAAATCCAAACAATTTGGAAAGATTTAATTTTCAAAAATACTTTTTAATTGATTAAAATTTTTTTTTTGTGACTCTGCTTTGATCTAGCAAATACTTCTTCAATTCTTCAATACTTTTATGTACTGAGTTTATTTATAACTACAACTGCCATGCCTCTATTTTGATTTGAAGGACATTCCAATGGACTTTCCCTTAGCGACTATAACTTTTCGGATGCTGGCACTTTTGGGGTTTTATCAATCAAAGAAGTCTCATTAAAATTTCAGTATGTTTTTCGCAGCTTTCGATGACATTTAGGCAAAGCAGCCGAACTTTTGGCTGTGACTGTCTAACGCTTGATTTATTATTTATTAGTTGTGATCCCAGTAAAAGCAAAAGCAGCATCTGAAAAAAAATGAGAAACAAAATGAAGCAGACGACATGTCGTCGGAGTCCATGTTGACCTCGTTGAGGGTCAGCCCACAAGACAATCCATCAATTATGCAGTGACGGTGACGAAAACAAATCAGATTCCAGAAATGCAAATGGAAAATTGGGTCATTTGACAACTGACAGTCGGCTGCGAGCGAGCGAAATCGGCCAAACTAATTGGATCATTGAAAAATAGTTGATGACAACAAAAAATTGGGCAACAGTTTTTTTTTGGCAACTCAAATCTGCTTTAAGGCAGGTTTCCCATTCCTCTCGCCTAATTGACGGGTTTTCAAATTAATTTTTTTTTCGGTGTTTTTTGGTCTTTCCCTTTGCGGTCTTCAATGAGCCAGAAAAACTGCGCCGCATATCATTTAAATGGGGGCAAAAGGTCTCCTTTGAGGGTGTCCATAAAGGAAGCATTTGTGCCGTTTGCTGTGGTTAGAAGGGGGCGCGGCAAGGGGGCGTGGCGTACGTGCGTCGCATTGCGAATGGTGTGAAAAATGAAACAGCAATGGCAACAGAAAACCGTTACACGCAGCGGCTGCCGCTGACAGCTGGCATAATGAAACTGAAACGCGTGAAATGAAACGGAAAAATAAATGTTGCTCAAGTGTAAAGCGGTTTGTTTTCACTCTGACGACAGCAGGGAACAGCTCAGAGAGTGGGAAGAGAGGAGAATGGAGATGGAGATGAAGGAAGCTGTCCGTGACAAAGGCTTTTACTTTTGATGCCTTCTTTTGTGGAGCACGTTGTTTAGACTTGTTTGGCTTCGATTCGAAGAAGAACACAATGACCATTTGACCTTGTGCCGTTTTTTGATTTTCACAATTAAATAAAAGAAATAAAGAAATGCCTACACATTGCGCTTATTGTTATTCGCATTATTATTGTTATTATTGTATATTTGGCAATTCAATGCTTGTCGCCAAGTTTTGTAGTGTTTCTGACTTTGACTTTGACTTTGAGAACGGCACAACAGAGCTTCTTCATAATTCAATTGATTGTTAACAAGAATTTCGGTGATTAAATATTGAGTTGGGACACTTTTTTGGCATAATTAAATATTTAGTCAATGAAGCACACAGTCTTGAAATCATCAAAAGACAGTTAAATGGATTC
Organism: Drosophila albomicans; assembly: GCF_009650485.2. Classification (NCBI taxonomy): domain Eukaryota; kingdom Metazoa; phylum Arthropoda; class Insecta; order Diptera; family Drosophilidae; genus Drosophila; species Drosophila albomicans. The sequence goes on along the minus strand of NC_047629.2, from coordinate 36,664,286 downwards.
CTTCGATAATAAATGGAATTTATTCTTTATGCCATTTATAACCTAACCTAACCTTTTTTAAATTGAAGTTATTAGAATTACTAATATTATATTATGAAAATAAACTCAAAACACAATTATATGAGTTCTAAATAAATATAATTTATTCTGCATTTCATTTATAACCTAACCTAACCTATTTTATATTGAAATTATTTGAATTTAAGGTGCATCAATCTTTTTTGATTTCACAAATATGTGTCATAAAATGAAACACAAAATATAAATACATACTTCATATAAGCGAAATTATAATAACTGATATGTTACTGAAGACATAACATAGATATTTTTAAGCTACCTTTATTATCCTTTAAATTCAAAGGATAAACTTCGAAGGTATTCATTTATTTAAAAAGACAACCTAATAATTGAGTTAATATATAAATTTTTATTAAATCGTATTTGTATTAATATCCTCGAGTATCGCACTCCAAAAGTGTTGCAATATGAAACAAAACTTAGTTATTAATATGAAATAATTTCATATGTCATAAATCGACCAAAGTTGCCAAGCAGTGAGAGAAACATTCAAAGTAAATAGTTGAGTTTCCTTTGAAGATTTGTGTGTCGCAGTTTTAACTACCTTTTGATACTGCGCTTTTCCGCTTATCCAGCACTCGTTAAGCAGCTTCTACTGTCCCTTCCTCACCTCTCCCTCTCTTTTAGTCTTTTTATCTGACGATGTTTACGACTTTTAATGCATCCCTGACAATCTTCTCACAAAGCACCAAGCGTATTAGCAATACTTTTATGCATTTCTCTTGCTCTCTCTCTCTCCCTCGGTCTCAGTCTCTGTTGAACACTTCATAAGTATTTATAAGCTTGTCTTCTTTTGCTGCTACAGCTTTGTGGCATCGGAGGAAAAGAGAGAGTCGAGCTGCTGCATTAAAACACGTTCCATTTTAATGCAGCAAAAGGCAAAAGCATAAAATGCCAAAGCGCAGTGCTTATAAGTAGTAAAAATATATCCTGCACCCTCTCCCACAGACACATATTCTCTCGCTTATTGCTGCAGCCGTCTGCCTTCTCTTTTTCTCTGTGAAACGACAGCAAATTTTATGCTTTGACGAAAGTTTTGCTTAATGACAGAAACATCCGTCAGATGTGTACACACACACACATTTTCGTATATAACGTACACTTATGAGAACGTTGCTTAAATAAATTAACAAAGTTGCCTTGGCTGTTGGCTCTTTGCCTATAACACGAAAGTTGAAATGAAAATAAAATTTAATTCAAGCGTCGACGTCATCCTAGTTGCTGTTGCTATTGCTGTCGACGTCATGTGTTGCTGTTAAGTGCCATCATCATCAGCAGCAACGGCAGCAACGGCAGCTCGAGCTGCCGTCCTATTCTCATCATCTGGGAACTGAACTGTTTTGTAGTTTTTCGCTCGACTTTTCAACACACACACACATACTCACACACATAAGCTTGGAAAAACTTTGTTGGGAGGAGAGGTCGCTCTTTACGGGGGTCTTTGCAGAATTGAAAAATAGTTGCCATAGTTGCCAAACGCCTTTTCACAACGAGAGTAAAACCGCTGCAGAAGTCAAGTGTTTAATTAAGGTTTTCCACTCAAGCGGCTTTTAATGTGCAAATATTTGTTTGTAATTAAAAAAACAAACAAAAAAAAAAACATAAAACTACAGAGTACCAACGCTAGTTATAAGCGGAACTCAAAGCGGACTTGTCAGTCATGATTATTTCCAATTAGAGACTCGTTTCACGTTTAGCTCAGTAGCAGGCTGGCATTCAGCCTATGGCCATCATTTATTAAGTGTCAAAAGTTCTTTTCAACCTGTCAGCGACCAAAAAGCTGACGGAGCCAATGCAAAATGTCAGTTAGTTCTGTCCGACAGTTGGCTAAAAGAATTCTGACAAAAGACAAGCCAATTGTGTTTTAACAAAGGCAAGCGAACGAATAGTTTGAGATAGAAACGTCAAACGAAGCCAATATTAATTTTAACAAACTTGAATTTTCTTTAATTGCATGTTTTTGAACAGTTAACAATCATTTATTTTATGATTTCAAATGTTAAAATACTTAAGATTTATTGACAAATTTTTGCAAATAAATTAGTATTAAATTTCATATTTTATTCAGAGAGTCTCAAAATAAAAAGCATGCTATAAATGAATAAGTAAATTATACAGTAATATCAAATATATCATTCAAGATATTTATAATGTAAATATTATAGAAATGACAAGCGCATTCATCTATGGAATACTTATTTATTTGTATTTTTATTATTGAATTTTTAATATTTTTAATTCACATAAAAGTTGTATTGCAACTATGATAATAATGCTAAATGCTTCCACTTCTAAGCTTTCATTCCCAATGCATTCTTCGAACTGGTATTCATCTGATTAATAGGCATTTAAGATTCGATGCCACAGTTGTGGCACAAATCATTCAGTTGGGGGCAACAAACGCAACATGCGAGCCATATCAAAATTATTGCCATTGCCGTCCGCTCTTTTGCTCATGTGGCAGCCATTGAATATTGCCCCGCAATCAGCTTGTCAGCGCTTGCACAACACGAAAGAACAAAGCGCAACAAACGAGACGAGAAGCAACAGCAACTGCAGCAGCAACAACAGTTTTGCCACGCCAGACAGGAGACACAGCAAACTTGGCTCAATTTTTCAAGAGACAGAGAGAGAGAGAGAGAGAGAGAGACATAGAGAGGGAGAAACTTTGGTCAACGTCAGGCGGACAGGAACTCATTGCAAGTAGTTCGGAAAGTTTCTGATTGAGGCACCGTTTGGCATTTCGAATCTATGCGCAAACATTGCAAATGAACTTTGATTGTGCAACTCACTGCAGCAGCAGCAGAAGCAGCAGTTCATGTCGAAGGACAACAGTACACAATAATGACAACGTTGAGCACGACGAGAGCAACTCTTACAGGCAACACTTCAAGCAGGTAGTAAAGAAGCAAACTTCAAGTAAAGAGAAGAGAGTTAGTTATTGATAACAATATTTTAAAGCAGCGAATAATAAGTCAGCTTTGATCTTTACGCTGTAGATAATTACTTGAATATTGCATGCTACCTGTTGTATTTAATACGATATGAAGCTCAGATGGCATGCAACATTCGATATGTGTGTGTGGCATGTTGTCGTAAGTTCGTTTGCTGCTTTCTTTTGCTTCCGCTGCAGCTCAATGTCTGCCCCAGCGCATTCTGTAGTCTCAGTGCTCGGTTCTCCCAGTGCAATTGCTCGCTCACCTTTTGGCATTTTGTATGCTGCAACAGCTTCCGCACAGCAGCAGTTGCAACAGTTGCAGTCACCACTGCTGCTGTTGCTCTTGCTTTTGCTTTTGCCTGTGATTGTGATTGTTGTGCCATCAAAATGTGTCATTGCTTTCCAAAAATGCTACTCTAGGCTGGCCCCCCTCATTCACTGTTCTGTGTTTCCACCTAGAAAAGCGAGTGAACTCTAGAGCTCTGCCTTTTGCTGCTTCGATTGCAGCCATTGCCATTGCCATTCTCGTCATCATCATCATCGTACTCAACATCGACATCGACATCGACGTTGTCGTCAGCGTAGTTTTCGTCATCGTCAATCAGGCAGACTGACATGGAAATTATGAGAGTTTGTATTTTGGCATTCACGAATCGACAGCAATGCCATATCGAAGCAAGCAACCATCCGCAACATTTCGTTACGTTCACTTGTGTTGCATCACAGTCTAGTTGTAGTTGCACTTCCACTTGCAGCATAGTCTAGTGCTTATAATTTATGTGCGTGCTGTTGCTGTTGCTGCTACAGTTGTTGCTGACTATGGCCTCAAGGCTGATTCCAGCTGCAGCTCACGTACAACTCGCAGCAGCTACAACTATGCAAATCATACGCACCGTTGTACGCCAACACGCAACACAAAGCTGCGGCAACTTTAAGCCAACACAAACAATTGACTTTATCGCATTACAAAATATATTTGCAGTTGCACATATTTTAGCATGCTTTTTACATAGTTTGTTATGTTAAACATCTTTCATATTTTTTAGAAATATATAAAAGTGGGGAAAAAACTTAAACTTATAAATTTGTTGATTTCAATTGCTATGCATATTTTATGAAGTAAGTTAACAACTTTATGCTTATGTAGAGTTCTAGAGCTTTTCTCACAGTTATTAGTAGCAAGTAAAACACACGAAAGTTAGTTAAAATATGTATGTTCTACGTTGTTCAAAACGTTATAATATTGCAATAAGTAATAATAGTTAGTTGAAGCTGCACGACCGGTACGAACGAAATTCTATAGTCGATTTATCGAAATTACAATATTCAAACTGCAGTGGCCAAGGAAAATATCATAAAAGAGGCTGACAAATTAAGAACGCTAATGCTTAACCAAACAACTTATTTTAGCTGTTTTTTAGATAATGAAGTAAAATTAACTAAACAAAATTTAATGGAAATTAATTCAATTTAGCTACTAAAATATTTTTATTTAATTTAAATTTTTAAATATTGGAAAAAGGTTACATTTTAATACATTCCAGTTCTATTAACTTATACATTTAGAATTTGTTTGTAAAATCGAAATCTGTTTAAGAAGAAAATTTTGACCACGAAGTCATTAGTAGAAATGGTGGAATTAAATTATGTTTATGAAATATTTTGCTACTCTCGAAAATGAATCAAGAACTTTTCGTTTGTCTTTAAAATTTATGGACAGATAAGTTTCAACAAAAAATGCTCTTGAACTCAATTTTGCAATCAATTAAAAAAAAGCATGAAACCTTTTAACTTTTGGGTAAATATCCAGCAATTTCTTAGCACACCTCAATAAAGATTTAAATATTTTGTCGAGTGCAATTGCCAGCACGAAATCGGTTTACATAAACCAAAATGCGATGTGTAAGCTGGCGATTCATTGTCAGCTGCAGAATGAACTATTCGTAACCCAGAGACAGCAACTGCTGCTGCTGCTGCTGCCAGATGACCCAGATGAGATGAGAGCACATGGAGAAGAAGATGAAGTGGAATCTCCTGCGGCAATGTGACCAGAGAGAGCGAGAGAGACAAGCCAGGTCAGAGCACCTGGAGCACACCACAGCAGAGCAGAGCAGAGAAGAGCACAGCAGAGTTGACAGCCCGGAGACAGTTGGCTTTTGTTTTAGTTGGTAAAGTTTATGCGCAGGCGGTTTGTTTTCTTGGCAAGCCAAACAGATGTGAAGGACATGGCAGGACATGGCAGGGCAGGCACTTGAATGTGCAGCTGCAGCAGCAACTAATCGAAGTGGACTTTAATTTAAAACTGCATTATTTTGCGTTTCCAAAAAAGTTGTTCAACTGAAGCATGAATGTGTTGCCAGCAGTTGTTGTTGCTGGTGTGTTGCAAGCAGAACAAAGTAACTGACAAACTGACACAATGACCGAGTGGGCTAACTAAGAGCAGACAGCGAAAAGGACGAAAGGAAAGGGGCACAAAAGGAGGCTTATTGTTCGACAACAGTTGGCACCATTAAATGTCATGTACTCCACGCCAACTCAACTCGATTCAACTCAACTCGACTCTACTAGACTCTGTTCCATTCTGGTTTACGAATGTCTGTCCTGAATGTCCTTCTCTCGTTTTTTGTCTGTCTATCTGCCTGTCTCACTCTCGCATTCTGTTGCTGTTTCTGTCTGTTTGTTTGTTTGGCTGTTTGTTTTGCATACTTTTCGGCGCCATTAACAGCAGACAGAGCAGTCATTGCCATTGGCTTTTGTTCTTGCTTTTAAAAATTGTATAGTTTTTGTTGTTGCAGCTGCTGCCTGCTGTCTGCCACTGCAACATGTCATTAGAAGGGACACCAACACACACACAAATACACACACACTCTCGGTAAAGTTGAGACAAAAAGTTAGTCCTTTGCATCTGTGCAGGTGTTTTGTTTGCTGTCCTGCTGTTGTCCATTTATTTAGGGGTCATTGCAAAGGCGAATTTCGGCCATTAGTTGATCCAGGGTTGTCAGGGTTGCCAAATGCTGCCCCAGTGTGGCAATTAGTAATTGCCTTCTCCTACTCCTGCCATGTTTTTTCTGGTATTTGAGTTTTTATGAGCTCACTAGGCACGTAATTGTTTAGAAAATTTGTGTACAAAAGGTTTTTGGCATTTGGCAGCTGCACTCGAGAGCACTTAATAAGTTGCTTTCACATAATTGTAACAGCAAAATACTTTATAGCGAAAAATAATCAAATGCCACTCAATTATGTTGCCATCTATTATTTGCGCTTTTGCGATTCGGGGTCAACTGTCAACTGAAATTCTAATTAGAAACAAAGCCAAACCGCGCGCTCACTTCACACACATTCCAGCACACACTCTACTCTCCATCATTCAGTTAAGAGCTGAATTGCAATTGAAGAAGCGCATTAAAAATTAAATGTAATTCAATGAAATTGCGGAAATGAATGCGGTTTTTTCGCAGCTGTAAATGTGGAAAATTATTTTATATACACGTATGTGTATTTACATGTGTGTAAGCGGAAGTGCAACAAAAGTGCATCGCCAACTTTTATTTTAGAGTTAAAACAAATATGAAATTCGCATCGATGTGCCAAATTTACCTAAATTTTGAAGCGTCAATTAATAGAAGCGAAATCGCTGTCAAATGACCTCGACTTCGTTGCACCTGTGTGCGTTTGTGTGCCAGAGTGTGTGTGTGTGCATGCGTGTGTATTTGGCAGCTACGGAAATGACAGTGCTGCAACGCCGCAGGAAGCAATAACCGAATTCAGTTACGTTGCACGGAAATGACACACGGCAACGTCAGAGAACGAGTCGGAGCATAAAAACGAGCAGCAGTTGCATGCCACATGCAACTTGCCACCTCCTCCTCCTCTATTTGTGTGTGTGGCCATGAGAGAGAGAGAGAGTAGAAAGAGGAAAAGAGACACGTTCGATTGGGCCAACTAATATGCAAAAATTGGCACTAAATTCGCTTTTGATTTCGAGCCACGCGAAAGGAATTCAACTTGTTTTGCAATTTACATGCAAGCGAAGCTGCAGCTCGCAATGCTTCTGCTAAATTTCCGGTTAACTGCAGATAATATCGAAATGATTTATCCTTGACATCAACAATGCTTTGTTTTGCTTTCCCTTTCTATGGTTGAGTATTAAATATTGTCTTTTGACTATTTTTTATACCCGCTTCTCATAGGGAGAAGGGCATTACAATATTGTGCCTGCAGTAAATGTATGTAACAGGCAGAAGAAGCCTTCTCCGACCCTATAAAGTAATATATTCTTGATCTGCGTCAACAGCCGAGACGATCAAGCCATGTCCGTCTGTTCGTCCGTTCGTATGAGCACCTAGATGTCAGAGACTATAGACTATAGACTTCAAAACACACTTTTTGAATTTGTAATTTTACAATGTATTTATTTAGTTTTTCTTCATCATAATTTATTTACTTTCGTATATTTACGGGGCATCATCAATCATCATCATTATACATATGTGTGTATGTATATACATAGATATATAATTTTTTTTCGATAGATCAAGTTTGTTTCAAATTTTTGCCACGCCGACTTCCGCCCATGCAAATCGTCAAATATCGAATAACAAGCGTAATTTTGAAGCTAGAGCGATTTGGTACATATGATACAATAACAACTATAATATTTAAGATTCCTGAAAATATGGTTGCGATCAGAAAAAAGTTGTAGAAGTGATTTAAGAAATACTTTTGTATAGGCAAAAACGGGCTTTGGCTGACAATCTGGTATATTTTGCACTGTATAGTATATTTTGAATGTACCACATGTAGCGTTCGGTATAATTTAGTTTTTTGCAGTATATTTTAAGAAGATTACCGGGCTGTTTTCCTTTGATTACTCAATTGTAGCTTTCATATTTGTTTAATTTGAAAAATGTCGTTTTACTTTTTATTTCTTTATACTTACTTATATATTACTAATCACTAATTAAGAGATTATAGTTTATAAAATTCTCTGTAAAATAATTTTAAAACCTTTGAAATGAAAACACACTTTTTGAATTTGTAATTTTACAATGTATTTATTTAGTTTTTCTTCATCATAATTTACTTTACTTTCGTATATTTACGGGGCATCATCAATCATCATCATTATACATATGTGTGTATGTATATATATATAGATTTATATATATAAGTACTTGAGTCTAAGTTGTTTACCTTCAATTTAATTCCACTTTTTGGTTGTTCTTCAATCCTATTTCTTTACCTTTAGTTTTACTTTTACTTTTAGTTTTCTTTTGTTTTTGCCGGCATTTGCAAGTAAATGCTGTTTTATATCATTTATTTGTATAATTATACAATAATATATGTATGTATATATATATAGAATTTGTTGGTTTTTATCATCTTTCACATAATTAATAATAAATTATATTTATAATTAATTACAATAAATTGCATAACAAAATTGATTCGACTTGCATGTTTGTTTTTCTCTTTCTTTCCTCTTAGTTTCGTTAATATCAATTATTTATGTTAAATACAATAATTTTGGTATTGTATATGGTTATATTGTTGTTGTTGATTTGTTGTTTTTTTTTTCTCCTTATTTTCTTGCTTTTTTGTACACAAATAGAAAACAATGTAAATTAATATTAATGTTAATATTCTCCTTCTACATTTTTCAACCTGCTAATTTGTTGTCTGTTGTTTTGATGGGTATTTTTTCCATGTAACTATGAACACCCTTCATCAGAGCATTTTAATTTTGTTATCGAACCAAAAAATCTATTTCCTGTAAGGGTATTAAGCATTCGACTAACCGAAGCTATTTCCTCTCTTCTGTTTTTTTCAAGTTTGTGTTCCTTTGGGATTTGTTTTGTTTGTTTTTTCTTTGCGGTTCATTTTTATAGCATACGAAAAAAATTTTGCAATTTTGTTAATGATTTTGCTTTGAATTATTTTCTAAAAAAAATGTGTCTATATTTAGTTGCATATTTATTTTGTTCGATTTTATGTTGTGTTGTGTTAATTAGTTTTCAATTTTTAATTGGTTTCTTATTTGTTTGTTTAATTAATAACTATCCGCTTGATGTTGCTAAGTACAATGCCTGCTAATATTTGTTGTGTTTAGTGATAAAAATTATGTAATTGTTTTTTTTTTTTTTTTGGTTTTTTTGTTCAATGTTATTTTGTTTTTTACATCTCGCACCTAATGGACCTGTCAATGCTCCATTTAATGCTCGCTTTACTGTCAAAATGTTTAGCTTTTAATTCGCCATGAGGCTCCTAATATAATATACATATTTGGTTTATTATGTTTATATTCGTTTTTTTTTTTTTGCATTTTTAATTAGATTTTTTTTTATAACAATTACTATCATTTGTTGTATTAAGTTAAGAAATTCGTTATTCATTTTGCTTTAAACAATTTTACAAGTAAGTTTCATTTCTGTAAGACAGAAGCTCAAACTCTGTATCAAATTTAAAATGTTTTGTAATTCAAAAAACAGAAAATAACAAAATGTTGAAAACATTTACCAAAATGCACACGATTCTTACTGGTTCTCCTGCTCCTCCAGAGCGCCAGTCTTCTTGTTCTTTTTGACCTGGGCATAGAGGGAGGCTGCCTTATAGTTGATGGGCCCATAATGCTGACTCTCGAGATCGGCATAAATGAATTCATCATCGAAGTTTGCGGCATTCAATGGCTACGAATTTGAATTGCAATTAAATATTTTGTGTGACTTTCACTTAATTTTGCCATTGAACAGTCTAAATTTGGGGTTAGAAAAGCGCAGTTCATGCAACATTATGGTATTAATAATCTATAACGCCTGTCGTAGATGTAAATGTTAAAAAAGAGAGCTGAAATGCGAGCGTGAGTAAAGTGTGTGCTAGCATAGCATATTGAACGATTTCAAGTATCGAATCGAATTGAATCTCAAATTGACAGCACGACAGTTGAAATAAATTATTAAATACAATTAAATTGAATTACTTAAAAAGAAAAAAAAGAAGTAAACGATGGATTTACCTTTGTGACATAAAACATTTAGCTGGGCATTTTAGTTGGAAAGTTATACAAAATGAATTTAGAATATATAGGTATTGCTGCCTTTGTATGGATCCTCAAAATCGGACACATGCTATAAGAAATCAACAATGTTTTTTGTCATTTAGAACACACTTTAAATACAAGAATTTTTAATTCGATGTAGTAGTTGTTGTTGTTGATGATGTTCTTGTTGTAGTTAGCTTTGTATTTGATGACCATGTCTTTGGGTTAGGCTTGAATTTCGTTTAATGCTTTGCTTTGGTAATTATAAATATCGATTAAATTAATTAAATAAATATAGAATAAATACGTTGCTTAATACAAAATAGTATGGGCTTGGCTTCTGTTTGGTTTTGCTGCTTAAATCATAGATTATAAATGTTGCTTTCTATATAGTAAATTTATATACAATACAAGTTTTTCATATACATACACATATCTAAATTTGTAATTTACACAAAACTACTTCAAACTTAACACACATACAGTCAGAGTTGTCTTAATGCATAATACTTAAAGATATTTCATTATATATATAGATTTTGTCTGAATGAATCGCTTTTCGCTTTTGTTGTTGTGCTGGGAATGTTAAGTGTTTTGTATTGTTAATTAATAATTTATCAAGTTTAAATTTAAGCTAACTATTTACACTAACAAAGCAGCGGCGTGTCATCTGTGACCTTTAGCACACTTGCTATATAGACTATATATATTCGATTTCTTCATATTGGGTTGAGAATCTCGGGCTTCGCTAGCGGCCAAGCGAGTCGCGTCTATTATTGGTGAATATATTTATGAATATATATTTATGAGATATGAGAATAATGCAGAATGTAGTTTGTTGTTGTCTCTCATTTTTTTTGTTTGTTATGCTAGAAACTATTGTATATTTTAATTAAGTTTTCTTTCTCTTGAATTATGCTAAGTATAAATATGTACTTATTCCGTTTTTCATTTTCACGTTGTGTTTCATCTACTTGCGTTATTACTCTAAATACCTTGTATGCGTCGTTTAGGCCTGTCTAACTTTTGTGTTTGCCCCCAAATTTGGTGGCATTCTAAATGTGCACCTCGCGATAGCTCTGCGTCATGAAGTATCTCAATGCCCCCGCTGTGGCATTGGCAATGGCTGCACTGTTGTTGTTGTTGCTGTGGGCGGGTGTTGTGGGCGGTGCTGTGGCATTGTGTGGTGCTTCCTCCTCCTCATCCTCTTCATCAACTAGCTGTTCATCAACAACATTGTCATTGCTGTTGCCGTTGTCATCATCGACCATATACTCTTCCTCGCAAAAGGAATATCCCAAATCCTCCTCCTCCTCTGCCTCACCAGCAACAGTGGCTGCTGTTGTTGCCGTGTTTTGTTCCTTCTTTGGTCGTGTAAACATAAAGTCCGGATGCGTTTTAGTTAGCACCTCTAATGCCTCTAACGAAGCGGCAGGATTTAGTTGCAACGCCATTGGTTGCAGCTGCTGTTGCTGCTGCTGTGTCGCATTCTCTTTGCGTTTTTCATAATCAGGCAATGCGTTGGTTGCTGCTGCTGCTGTTGTTCCAGGTGTTGCAGGTGTTGGCGATATTGGCTTAAAGGCATGCCGCTCACTTAGCGCCAATGGTCGATAGATGAGGGGCCCAAGCTCTAGCTGCTGTTGCTCCCGTTCCAGCTGCTGCTGTTGCAGCTGACGTCGCAGCTGCTGCAATTTGCCATTGGCCGTTTGCGTGGTCTGAAAGTGGAAGGTGTGATGTTTGCGCAACGGCAACCGCATCGGACGACGCACCACCAAACAATCGTAGGCCCCGCCAGCCACTGGCTGTGTTGCACTTGGCATCGGCGGTACATATCTTAAATTCTGATTGCCGTCAACATTGCTGGCATTAGAGTTGGAGTTTGAGTTGGCGTTGGCGCTGGAGTTGGAGTTGGAGGTGGCAGCTAATCGACTTGCCTGCAGCTGCAATTCATTTGGCATTAGCATTTGTTGTTGATGATGGCCACACCCCCGTTGCCCATGCTCAGCCCGCCGCCCATTGTTGTTGCTGCTAATTTGTTGCGTTGCTGCTGCAGCTGCAGCTGCTGACGTTGCTGCTGCTGCCGTGCAGCAATGACTGTTGGCACCAACGGCTTCATCGAAGTTGCCGTTGTTGTTGTTGCTGTTGGCATTAGGGGCTTCGGCATCGATGGCATAATACCGTTTGATATGTGCGTAGGGGTCACTGATGGTCTGTCGTCGTAGTTTCTTGCTGCAGGCAACACTGTTGTTGTTGTTGCTGCTGCTGTTGCAGTTGCTGTTGTTATGCCGTTTAAGTGCTAAAAATGGATTATTGGCCAGCAATTGGTTTGACTGCGGTTAGTTTTGTGGTTGGCGATTTATCAAAAGGCATTTCACATGCATTCATTTTATATTTTGTGTAATAGTTATTTTTATTATTCGTGTTGTTGTTGTTGTTGTGAGTGGCGACAGCATTGCAGTTGTTGTTGTTTCATCAAAATAATATGTTTATGCAATTAAAGCAAATGTGCGACATGTAAAAGAAAATAATTGAAAATAATGAAATCATGTAAGAAATTTGTGGTCAACATAACGAGAATTAAAAATTAAATGTGAATATTTAAAAAATAACCTAGACAAAAGCGATTTAATCAAATTAATTCTCTTTTTTTTCCCCTTAATTAACACGAATTCAAAACAACGAGAACCAAAAATGATTTCTCATTTTATATGAACAAGAACAAATTCAAAATAACGAGAATTAAAAAAAACTAAATCAACCAAATTAATTCCATTTTGATTATATCCTGAATAAACACAAATTACAAAGAATTGAAAATTGTATTTATAAACAAATAGAATAAAAGCGATTCCCAAATAATTCTATCCAGAATTGACAAATTTGCAAAATAACGATAATTGAAAATTGTATTTAAAAATAAAAAGATCAACACTGATTGAATTGAATTAATTACCATCTAATTCTCTCCAGAACAAACAGAAATTCAAACAAGAATTAAAAATTAAAGTGTGAAGATTAAAACAACATAGAACAAATGTAATTTAATCAAATTAATTACCGCCTAATGCAAATCCAACCTTTTCTAAATATTTCTCCGAATTTTATTCCATTGCTCCTCATTTTATAGGCATTTTTAAATAACGTATCTAATTCAGAATTTACACGTAATTATTTTCCTTGTATTTTTAGGAAGTGCTCAAATTGTATGAAAGCATTCTAAAGAAATTTTGCATTTCTAACGAAGTGTAAAAATGTTTCTTTGAAACGGATAAGCAAAATTTAAATTCTTCAAATGTTTAATTTCACTGTGAAAACTGATTAAATACTACATAAAAAAATTAATGGTTTATCTTAACTAAGTATACAAAATTAGTGTTCCATTCCAACTTTCTCTTCAAGGAGCTCTGAATATCAACATGTATAAATTCTCCAAGTTAAAACACTTAGCTAGTAATATTCATTTATAATTTCTTTCGTTTCTACAAAATTACAAAATTCCTAAAAGTTGTATATACACCTTTGTGAACCTAAAACCATTTTATTTCTTTATTATTGTTTTGTTTTTAGCAAATAAATAATTCAAGCAATAATTTGAACTTAAAGCAATTAAAACCCAATAGAAATTTTAGCTAATCAGAGAGTTCTCTTTCAGACCTTTCTTGAATTTAATTTTTAAACAGATGAAAATGAATGTAGAAGAGAGAGAAATGGTGGCGGTAATTGTGTGGCAAGTGTGTTGTGTGCAAATTGAAGGATTGCCACCAGTAATTGAGCTGCCTGCCACATGCCCCGTTGAGCCTAAAACGAATCTTGAAGCATACGCACCTCATGCGGACCCATGCGTTGCGACAGCTGCTGCTGCTGTTGCAGTTGCAGTGCCGATGTTGCCGCCGTTGTGCTGGCGGAGGGTTTGCACTTGCCACGACTGGCGGCACTGATGCTGCTGGCCACAGACAACATGGAGGCAGAATGTCCGGGCTGATGGCCCAGTTGGTACTGCTCGTAATCCTCGGGTGTTGTGATTTCCGGCGTTGGCTGCTTCTGATGTTGATGTTGCTGCTGTTGCTGCTGCTGTTGCTGATGGTGCGATGCTGGATGGCGATTACAGCGAGTGTTGCTGACGCTAACGGTGCCGGTGCCGCTGCTATAAAGCGAATTGCACGAGCTAAGCGAGGTGGGATCTGTGACTGGCGCCGACGAAGCCGATTCATAGGACGAATTAATATTGTGCGCCGGTGAGCCGGCACGTGCTGCCATCTGCTGCTGATGTTGCTGCTGCTGCTGCTGTTGACCCTCCACATTCATGTAGACTGGCTTGCGGGTCAGATTCAGACCCGAAGAGCTGGCCTTGTGCGACTTGGGCGTACGTTGGCCCAGCGCCGGCAGCTGCGATTCATACGAGCTATTCGAGATGCCCGAATCGCTGCGATAAATGCTAAGGCGTTCGGGCTCCATCAGTTGAAAGTCAGCGCCAACGGCGCCGGCTTGGGCATCAGCCTTTTGCTGGTGCTGGCGATGGTGATGTTTCTTCTTGTGGCTTTGCGAGACGACGGCAGCCGTTGGCTGCGTATGCAGCTGCACAGTGGCCAGGTTTTGATTCAAACTCAAGTTGAGATTGCTGCCAGCGTTCAGTATGTTGCTGCTGCCGTCGTCGCCCATCTCATTGTCCAATGTGTCGCCGTTGCACTTATCCGCCACATTCTCATAAACAGGCGGATCGTACAGACGCATGGGCTTGCCATTGGATTCAATATCGCCATGGCTACCGCCAGCAAAGGAATGATGCCGCTTGCACTTTGGCGCCGTCGACGTTGCATTCGCCGTGGCTGTTGCCAGCGATGCGTTTAGATTGTATGCGGGCTTCTTTAGTTTGTTATTGCCACCACCGCCATTGGGAAACTTGAGTGAATAGAATTTCTTGTCCATGTCCATGCGATCGAGCAAACTGGCGGCCTTGCCTCGCTTGCCACGCTGCATGCTGCCCAGCAGCTCCTCCTGTCCAGCGGCATCGTATTTCTTAAAGTTGCTGGCGGCCAGAAAAGGATTCGTGTTGAGCAACGCTGAACTCGGAGCGGGGGGAGGCGGTGGCAGGCGTTCTACAACTGCATATGTGGGTTGATAATCGTGTTCGATGGCATTCAAGAGTTGCGCATTGGATGCTGAATTTGTGTGAAACTTTTGTGATTGCTGCTGCGATGTTTGTGGCTGCTGCTGCTGTGATTGTTGCTGCTGCTGTTGTTGCTGCTGGTGATGATGTTGCTGATAGTATTCGGTGTAGCTTTTGGGAAAGCAATTGCTGAGATTGTATTGGATTTGATCGGAACTGGACTCGAGTTGATCCATGCTACGATTGTGAGGGGGCGGGGCTGTGCAGCCACGCCCGTACTGCAAAGTGTTGTACTGCAGCTGTTGCTGATGTTGCTGCTGCTGTTGTTGAAGTTGTTGCTGCTGCTGCTGGTCGTAGAAGTGTTGCTGCTGTTGAGGATGCTGTAGAGTCTGGTGATGCATCTGCTGCGGGTTGTTCATGGCTTGACCAATATTTCCATTGAGTCTCTTGGGTCGTGGAGCGACGCGCACCACATTTGTGTTGTTATTAAAATTTGTAGGGGTAGTAGAGAACTGCGGATGCGGATACGAATGCGGTTGCGGAGGCGGAGGCGGATACATGCAGCGTGTTAGAAGAGAGCGAGCGTGTTAAAGAGAGAGAACATTCGATTAGTTGTTGGTTAGTTTATGACTCTCTTTTTGCGTTTGAGCTTTAGTTAGTTACGAATTTAGAGTTGGCTGTTTTACAGTTAAAGAGTTTGAGTTAATTAATTTGTGAGTGAATTGTTGTACGTTGTTTTCGTGTTTGAAACAAATGTGTCGAAACTAGCGAAACAACATTGATGGCAAAATTCAGTTGAGGAAATTTATTCAGTTTGTGATTCCACAATTTTGTGTATTTTTCGAAATATGCGAGCTTAGCAACGGATTAAGTTAACAAATATTTTATTCCGTTTGATTGGAATTTTCTTCATTTTTTTTAGTTATAATTAGTTAAGTATTTCAAGTAACATTTTGCAGCTAACGTTGTATTGCAGTTCTTTTAGAAGAAATTAAATAACAATATTTTAATGGAGAACATTCAGAAATTCACATATAATAATATGGCTAATATTCAAGTATCCAATTAATTAATTAAGTCGGTGTCCTTTCAAAATTCAAGAATATTTTGAAAACAATAGTTTCCCCTTAAGTTCAATGTTTACATTGTGATTTTTACCCTTTGGACACTATCTGCAAACCACAGTTTGTTCATTATAATATCAAAAACTATCTCTTTAAGTGCAGAGTATTATCATTGAAATTAAACTGATCCCATAAATTAATTGACTACTTTCAATTTAAATCAGTTATTCTTCCACACTCCCTAAAATTAGAATTCAAGTTCTTTAGACAAATTACACTAAATTAAATGCTAATTTTTCATTTTTGCTCAGCAATTTATATTATTTTTAGTTATCCAGCTAGGCTCGCATATTTGCTGAGTAGAATGTGTAAAAAATATATGTTGAAATTTAAATAAAATAAATTAAATTAATTATAAGAAACTTACAAGCTAAACAATATTAACTACTGCACTATAAAATATATTCACAAGAAGAAAAACATTTATCACTTCAATTAGGCATACAATTTGGGGGACTTAAATTAACGTTTGTAGCAGAGATCAAAAACCAAACCCAAAGAGAAATGAAATTCAAGATAAATTCGCTTGAAGACACATAAATCATTATTATTATTATATTTCGTTTTGTTTCGTGTTTTTTTGCGTAAAAACTGAAACGGATATGCTTGATTTTTTGATGTTGAAAAAAAGTAAAGTGAATGGAAAGGAAACGAAAGAGCACAAAAAAATGACATTGAAATGACAAATGAATGATGAATGAGACATCATTAGGCAAATGGCAAAATGGCAATGGGAAAAAGCGAATAGCTTTAAGATTAGGCTAGTTATATAAGAATTATACTAGACACACTCGCTATTTATTTGTTGTACTTATATCATAAAACAGAGGTAAATCAAACTAAAGATAAATATATATAGTATATGACATAACACTAAGGATCAGAGACAGAGATAGATAGATATATATGAAGAGTGATAGATATAGACATTGAAAAGAGACAAAAGCTTCGACTTATACATAATATGTACTTAAGTATAATACGATTAAGATCAAACTTTTTTTTATAGGCGATATTACGATATTAGCGCAGTGTGTGTGGATGCTTTCTTTGTGTGTGTGCGTGTGAGTGAGTGTGTGTGTGTGAGTCAGTGAGTGAACAAATTCGATACTCAATTCTAGGTTAGGTTGTTTTTAAACAAATAGGATATCAACTGTACCTTGTTAGGTGCCGTTTGCAGACCATGAAACGGTAGATTCTCATACTCGCCAGGTTCCGTCAATGGATCCCCCAGTGAAGACGACTTGTCGTGTACTATATAGTATACGGATCGGTTGATTTTATTGGCGATTAGAGCGTTGCACAGTTTTCAGTTGTGTTTTTGGTTTAAGTTTTTTTTTTTTTTTTTTTGGTTGCGACGATTTTTGGTAAATCAGAAGAGCAAATGAGATAAATGTAAACGAAAAGATTTTGGAAAAATAGAAAAGAAGAAAAATTCAATTAGTCAATCATAAAATCATAAACTATTTAGGCTAAAAATCATTTCACTAAAATTAAACTAAAGTCGTTTCTCTTTTTTTTCATTATACCTAGAAATCGAAAGCCTATAGAAATTATACATACAATAATTATAATTTTTATCACGTTGGTTTTTAGTTTTTGTCTTTTTATAGAAAGGATAATTGCATGCGGAAACTTGAACAAAGGACAATTCACAAGCAGGCAACATTTAAATATTGAACAAGTGCAAGCAAGAATAAAAAAAAGAAAACAAAAATTGTTTAAGAAATATATACATAGATAGTAAGTTTGAAAACATCGATAGTTGGACTAATGACAAGTTGCTGATTGCGTTAGGCTGATGTTCTGCGATTTTTGGCGATCTATAAACAATTTTGATGATGATGATGATGTGAAGTATCGAGCATTTTGCATTATGTTTCTCTTACTTGTTGTTTTTTGTCATTATCTCTTTACTTTCTTTCTTTTCACTTGATCTCGCCTAAATGAGAACCTCGAGATTCGATTCGTTATAGTAAATTACTTACAGCGATAGGTTGATAGGTTTTTTGTGGTACAAAGAGATACAGATTAGGCAAAATGAGGATAGATAGCTCAGAGTACGTGTTTACAGTATTTACAATGAGAGTGGATTGTTGGATGATTTTTATGACATTTGGATTGATATGAATGGAATATTTTGTAACATTGTATTTGGGAAACATGTGTTGGAAATTATGATAAATGATATGCATTTTTTATTATTTTTAATGACTTCCTTGGATACAATTGATGATATAAAGTGAGCTTATTTTAGAAGACTTTATTATAACATTTTCACAAACTGGAATGCCTGAATTTTAGTCGATATGAAATATTTCAAAAATCTATCAGCGTCTTTATTTATCTTAGAAATGTTAAGTATTTTTAATAGTCCAATGTATAAGATCTTATCTTTTTATTAAATTCTTTTTATTTTGATTGAATTCTCTAAAGATTTTTTTATCATTGATTATTTTCCATATTAATATTCTAATAAAAATTCCGTAGAAAATTTCTTAGAATTCCAAAATATTTCTAAAAGCAAACTCACGCTTATATATCTTGAGATTTTAATTTCGTAGAATATTCTAAGGACTCAAAATGCTCGTAAATCCCTAGCTCAAAGACTTGCAATTCATCAATTTCCAAATAGGCAACAATTGCTGGGCTTGAAATGAAATTTGCGAACGTTGAGCTAAAAGTTCATATAGCGAGTGTATTGAGGGATTTGTTTTCGCAATAAAGTGCTGCACATTTGGCAAGTCACCTTTGCTTAATAACTTTCCATAGCTAAAGATACATATATAGGGGAAAGTCACGTTATGCGTGGAAAATATTGCAGATACACGAGCAGAAAAGTATGTACTCGGAGTACTTGGAGTACGAGGCGAAGAAGAGTATTAATAAACAAGCCAGGCACATTCAGAATTCAATTGAAAAGCGTAATCAATGTAAATGATTTATGAGTTGACTAGCGGTGAATAATGCCTGGCTGACTGTCTGAATGAGGGGAATGAGTTGGAGTGAGTGTTGGGAATGAGTGTGAGTATGAATATGAGTGGATGGCAGATGACTTGTGAGTTTTGTTCTTACTTTGAACGCGTTCGACACGGCTCGGTGAGACCATAACGGTGCGTTTGAGCAACGGCGGCAGCGTGTTGCCGCTGGGAATACTCGGCTTTGGCTTCGTATTGCTGCCGCTGTCGCTGGACAGCTGTTGTTGCTGCTGGTGTCCAGGGCCACGCCGCAACGGCAATATGGGTGGCGGCGGGCGTGGCGGGGGCGTGGGACACTTGAGTATGCCCCGCACTGGCTGCAACTGTGCTGGCTCCAAGCCAGGCCCAACGTGGACTGCTGTTGCTGCTGCTCCGGTTGCGCCAGCTGTTGCTGCTCCTGTTATTGCTGTTGGTATTGCTGTGGTGTCTGCTGGCGGTGTCTTGTCTAATGAAGGCGCTTGAAATGTCACAGAGGCATGTGATGGGACACTGCTGGGACTGCAAGTTGCTGTCGTTGTTGCTGTTGCCTCTGCTGTCGCTGTTGTTGTTGTCGTGGTTGAATTAGTTGCTGTTGGCGTCTTTTTGTAGGTGACTAGCGATACGTGAAGATGCGATTGTATGTGTGTTTAAGTGTGTGCGATACGTGTGGCAACATAAGTTAGGCAAATCATAAATAAAAAAGAATAAACAAAAAATCACAAGTTATTGTCTGCAGAGTCGTGAGTGTTGCTGTTGCTGTTGTTGTTTACCACTGCCACTGCTGCGAATGCCTTTGAGGCGATGCTGTGCTCCAAACGGCGACTCGCCGCTGCTGCCACGCCCACGCCAAAATGTATGCAACAAGCCCACATGGCTGCGCTGACTGTCCCTGATGCCATCGTCCTGCTCCGTGCGCTTCGCTCGTCGAAACACAAAGTTCCAAATGCGTTGCATGCTCCCGGGCACAGCAACTGTTGCCACCGTCGTGGTAGTTGTTGTTGCTGTGACTGCAATCGGATTGTCTAGGCAGGCGGCCAGCTCGGGCAGAACTTCAGCTGAACTGGTGGCTGCATCTGTCGATGGCAAGGCAATGTCATTGGGATTAGTCTTCATCAGCCTACGCTTGGCTGCTGCAGCCGCTGCTGCTGCGATTGCTGTCGCTGTCGATGTGGTTGTTGTTGCTCCAGTTGCTGTTGCATCCATCACCGTCACCTCGGTTAGCATTGTGCTATTTGAGTTAGTTTGGCTATCATTCAGCACGGCACTTAACTGCGCCGACAATTGACTCGCATTTGGATTTGAGTTGGGATTCGAATTCGCATTCGCATTCGGTTTCAGCGTCATGCGATTCACTGCCAGATTCTCTTTGGTGTCGCTGCTCACGTGCAACATGACGCCCGGCCGCAGTGGCCAGCGTGGTGGCGACTTTGGCACTGTGGCATGCAACGCACTATTGCGCGCTGTGGGCGGGGGCGTGGCCAGTTCATTGTTGTTCTCCATTGCGGGCAGCTTTAGTTGCTGTTGCTGCTGTTGTTGCTGCTGTTGTTGCTGCTGTTGTTGCTGCTGCTGTTGCAGTTGCTGCGGTGGCAGCAAAGTCGATGGCAGCAATGTTGTCTCTGTTGTCTCTTGTATGGGCAGTGCCACGCCTACTTGTGGCAGCACCGGCTGATATGATAGCACGCTGTATTTGCAGTGAGTGTGTTTTTTTGTGTGTGTTGTCAGTTGTTGTTGTTGTTGTTGTTGTTAGCGTGTGTATTTTTGAATGAAGCGAAGCAAGCAACAATTGAATACGAAATTTCAAAAAAATTACACACATTGTTACAATTACAAATACAATTTACATTTGTGTATGTCGTTGTTGTTGTTTGTCGAGTTGTTTTGTTTTTGTTGTGTGCGCACGATTAGCAAAAATTGCAATGAAAAATCATAAAAAATGGCGTGAGAAAAAAACATGAAAAATTAAATCAAAAATTGTGTTGGAACTTGAATTCTTAGTCTAATTATTAAGCGGAAAAAAGCATGCTAGCTTTAAGATTTATAAAAATATTTAAATATTTTGAAAGATTTAGTTTTAAATAGCAGTTTTAATTAAATATATTGAGAAGAATTTATAAATATATTTATAAATGTACACAAATTGAGGTATTGAGGAGGAGAAATTCTAAACCATTAATTCATATTAGACAAAAATCTTTTTGTAATTTAATACACATTTTTGTAATTTTAAAATATTTCATGTGAAGGCTGAAATATCATATTATCAATTTATCAAGAATTTCAATTTATTAAGTGCTATTTTTTTTGGAGACTATTTTATAATTAAACTTTTCGAGAATTTCCAGAGAAGTAATTGAAATACTGAAGAGAATCATTTGTTTTAATAATGCCGTTTTTAAAAAAGAAATAATTGAACTGTGAATGATTTTAATTCACAAGAAAGAAACGCTTTAATTATAATTTAAGTTATTGAATTTATATTCCTTAGCTATATTGGCGTTTGGTTTAATTTAATTAAATTGTAAATTTAACTTTTTTTTGATTCTACAAATACCTCATAGATTGTATAAATCTTGTAAATACTTTTTAAACTTTACAAAAATGAAAATATAATTCAAATTTTAATACAAAATATTACTCAAAAGTTACAAAAGTTACTCGTAAAGTCGTTTGAATATGGCAAAGAAATGCAGCACTTACCTCTGGTTGGCGCTAATGGATACTTCCGTATGATCTTTACCAAATGAATTTTAAATCAAATGACAATTTTGTTTGTTTGTTTTGAAGTTATTGTTGTTTGTTTGGTTGTTGTCGTTGTTATAGATGTTATAGATGTTGTTGAATTGTGTTTATGTGTGCGAAGTGTGTGTGTGTGTGAAGAGAGTTTTGATTAGCATTGAAAGCAGCGTATTATAATGTTGAAGTTTGTGGTTGTTTGTTGTTTGCAGTTGTGGTTGTTGTTTTTGATGTAGTTGTAGTTGTAGTTGAGTTGAGTTGAGTTGTTGTTGTTGTGGTGGTTACAGCGAGCAATTAATAATTGAAGCAGCATAGAGACAACAATATATATTATACACAAGTGTATGAGTCAGATAGATAGATCAATCGATAAATAGATAGATAGATATTGATTGAAGTAGAGTGTGAGGTTGCAGGCGAAATTAATTAAAAATGTTTTGCAAGCAATGCACGAAATAAAATGTTAACAAAACATTGGAAAAAATAACGAGAGGGAAATTTATTGTTGTTGATTGTGGTTGTTAATTAGTTGTAGAGTTGGAGAGTTGTTTATATTGTTATTATTGTGGTATTGTAATTAATGTTAGCATTTCATATTGTTAATACATTTTATTAATTTTGCATTGATGTCCACAGATGAGGTTGTCGTTGTTTGTAGTTGTTTTTTTTTTGTGGATGTGCGTGTTGAAGCATTTAACGGGGATGCAGCCAAGCAAAATAGTTGTTGTTGTTGTTTACACAAATAACCATTCATATGTATAATTGAAAAACATAAAAAAAATAGGAAAAGAAAATAAAATAAAATACATAATTATATTTACTTTCTTTTTTTCAGGGTTTGAATTTTAAATATGAATTAATGGCAAACAGAGTGTGGCAACCCAGAGTTCTATGTGAGAACCTCTTATTGCAACACCCTGTAGCACTTGTTAAATAAAAATATGCAATTTACTCTCATAAAAAAATATAATAATACTCATAAGCACATCAGAGTCGAGCACAGCACAGCAAAAGCTTAAAATCAGTAATTAAAACGAGCAGCAAAAAAACTATAGCCTACTTATGAGGGCAAGAGGCGATTGAAAAAACTCATTTGAATTTGCATATGTGATAATAAGCTGGCCGACACACTTATGGGGTATGATAGACTAAGGCAGGTGTCCTGTAACCTGTATTTTTTTTGGTTTTTTTTCAAGCATGCTGCGAGGCAGTAGAAAAATGCACATGCAAAAGTTGAAAGTCGAAAGCGTTTGGCACAAATTTCAGTTGAAATTAAATCCAACAGAAAATGATAATCAAAAGAAAGAGTATTCATTACATTTAAGCAAGGTTTCGGTTGTGATCAATTGTTATAGATATATAGGATTAACTTAAACTCGTTTTGGCTGTTTCGATTTTCGTTTTTTTTTTCTTTTCTGATTTTTGATCTTTTCCTAAGACTATGGCTAAGGGAACATTTCCATAATATTTTGTAGTTGTTGTTGTTGTACTCACATTTATCCTGACGCCGACGGCGACGGCATATGCAAATGATTATGATACAAATAATGATGACGGCCAGCAACAAAAGCGCTATGGCGCTAATCACGATATAGAGCATCGTTTTGTCCCAACGCTGCCACCAGACCAATTGTTCTATAATGTGGAATAGAAAAATAGAGAGAAAGAGAAAGAGAGGGAGAAAAAGAGGGAGATCGTTTTGGATGAATTACTTTAGTCTCTACCTCATGTGTTTTGTTTTTTAAGGGGAAACTTAAAGCAAATGTTTAACAAAACTTGTCTCGCACATCATGCAATTCTTTTCTGTTGTTTTTGTTTTTGTGTAGAACAAACTGACATCCGAGCTAAGCCCAATGGCAGCCTACTTAGCCGCTTGACTGAGTGAATGACTGACTGACTGACTGACTGAAGTTGCAGTTGCATGCTGGTTGTCAGACAACTTTCATTTATCAACTTGTCACATGGTTTTGCCATTGCAGACCTTCGTCTCAGGCAGCATTTCCTCCACCTCCTCCGCCACACACACAAATGCATTGCATGTTTTACTTACAAAAGTAGCTCCCCCTCCCACTGTGTGTCCACCCTGTGTCTGTCACGCCCACGTAATATTGCCATTGTCTTGTGGAAACTGTGCTAGGCAGCTGGCAGCAGCATCAGCATCAGCAGCATCCTTCACGCGTTGCCTCATTGTTTTCCATATTTGCTATAATTCAGCTGTTTATCATCCAAACAAATGAATTGTCTTTGCCACACACACACACACTGCAATTCACCTCTCTCTCTCTCTCTCACACTCTCTAGCTGCGGCTTTTGTTTCGAGCCAACGTTTATCTCATCTGCATGTGTGTGTGTGTGTATTTGTTTTGCGAGTGTATTCACATATGTTATGAACTATTCATTTTGGCATCGTGTGGATTCGCGTGTCAACAACATTTAGCAGTCAGCGACCACTCCTTGTAGCCACCCACCCAGAAAACCACCCACAAATTCCCAACCCAACTAAGCTATCTACTTCCTATCTTATGCAATTAAACATGCGAGAGAGCGACAAATGAAAAATGGCGGCTTTTAGTTTTAGTTTACTCTCTCTACACAAGTGTCCATATGTGTGTGTACGGATTAGCATAAGAATGTGGCAAAGCAGCAACAACAGCAGCAGCAGCCGAGCAGCATTTGTGGCTTTAGTCTATCGCTTGTAGTCGGTCATTGCATCATTTGTAAGCAGGCATTTACACTAAGTGTGCTAGCAGCGCCATCTGGTGCTCAGTTTTAAATGCGCTTTTGTTATGTCAGTCTTACGAAACGTTTTTCATTTTGCAGAGCTCTAGCTTTGAGTAAGAGTTTGATGCGGGAATTTACTGATATTCACATTAATTTACCATTAATTTAATTACATACATACAAATTTCCAATAAATAAGCAAATATTTATACACTTAGGCTTATATCATATTGAAATATTAATTTAAAATTTACAGTACTGAAAACTTTCTAGTGAATTCAAATTTCGGATGGGAAAGTTCACAGGACTTTAACATATTACCAACATAATATATGCACTAAATGATGTTCATTTTGTTGGGCTTGCTTTATCTATTTGTTGTATTTATCTTCAAGACATGTAGAGTATATTATAAATACATATCTTTTCTGTTTCAGCAAAAGTTGTCCATGCCTTTGATTTTTATATTACGAACTGTATCTATACAATTTTAATTAACATTGAAATTGGGAGCAGATCAACTAGATAGAATTTCGTATTCTAAAATTTATTTTAAATATAATACATTTTCTCTTTTAGCAAGTATTACCTCTGCCCGTGAAACCATTAATCTATTAAACGTTAAGTAAGTTTTGAATTTAATCCATTGCTAATCATCTAGTTTTAAATTCAATGAACTAGTAAAGTTATTTATTGGTAAATTTTATGTATTCATAGATTTTGAGCAAGTTATTGGTGTATATATTTTATTACTCAAATTGCAGGATATTCTTAATAAATGTAATACACTAGTTAGTTGGCATGCATCTACTTACTTTTTGGTCGCACTAATTATCATTAGAAGCAGCGATTAGTGAGGCATGTGAAAAGTGGATTAGCATTAAATTTCAAAAGCAAACGAAGGAAAAAGATAGAAAGTGTAGCCAAGAGAAATGTTAGTCCACAGATAGATGAGGATCCAAATCACCAACATACGAATATTTTCAATATTTTTTGGGGATTTTAACTAAACTAATGCAAACTCAAAATAAGTAAATGAAAATTTAACTCTCATGGGCCGTTTTTTCAGTGTTTTACCTTGCCACCACAAATAAAGTGCTGAACCAGCTGTCAATAATAGAAAACCAAAAAAGTTGATACTTTGCATATAAAAATAATGAGAACTGATGTGCGTTCGGAAATGGGGAATATTAAAGGAAAGGATTTTTGGTTTAAGTATAGTTAAACAGTTACGTTACGTTCCACGTTCATTATAATCGATCATAAATCAGTGAAGGCGTCAGGGAGAAAAAGCAACTAAAGAAGCTCTAAAATTCTAAAGTGGGCCACATAAAAGAGAAGAAAAAAGAAGAGAGACGAAAAATGCTGGCGTCATCAGCTGTCAAATTTCAATTTCAATTTCAATTCAATCAATGAAATGAAATAAAAAGTGGCTTAGTAAGTGGACACAGTAAAGAAAGGAGCAAGACGGCGGCGGCGAGCATTAAAATCGCTGCCAAAAAAACGACTTAAGCAGCTGCGGGAAGAAATCACAGCGCATAAAAGGACGCAGCAAAAAAAGCGGGTAGAGGAAAAGAAACTCGAACTGATTTTCGTAAAACGCAAAAGAAAAAAGTGCAAAAATCAATTTCCGTTGGTTGTAATAAAACGTGGCGCATGTTAGAATAACAGGTATGCAGGAGAGGAAAGGGGAAGGAGAAGGGAGGGCTTGCGGTGGGGGGCGGAATACATAGAAATTTGCTGGTCTGCTGTTGGGGCGGCAAACAATTCCCTAATTGCCTCAACGCCAGCACAACGTGGCCGCCATTTTAGTTTAAAGCGGAAGCAGCTAGCCACCATTTTATGCAGAGCATCAACAAAACAAGAGCTACGTAAAAAATAGAGTTAAAGGGGGGGAAAAGAGGGGAAAGAAGGCGTAGCCGGAAAGCGGAAACAGATGAAGCAAATATTGACAGTAATCAGCTTCCGTTTCCTCTTCGCTACACAATTTATGGATATTTTTTCTCGTTTTCGTTTTCGATTTTTTGTTTTTGTTTCTTGCATTGAGTTCATCTGCATCTCGAACTCGCAGGCGATCAGCGTGTGTTAACTCACCAGCAACTTCAATCTCACAGACTGCACCTGGACCCACAGTATTGTTGGCCAAACAACGATAAGTCCTGGCAATGTCCGATTCTCCGGTCAGCACGTAATAGCTTCGGTTCTTAAAGGACTTCTTGTCGCCGCCGCCCAATGCTTCTGTGTCATTCTCCAGTTTAACTGACCATGAGAAATCGGCCTGTAAAGTGGTCGTAAGATACAATGAATTAAAACATGAATAAGAACGATGCAGAGACAGCTTTTTGCACGTGTTAGTCCTAGCAGCATATTTCTTGCTCTGCCTAGTTTTACTTTTTTTTCTATTCTGTGCTCTGTTTGCCTTTGGCTTTACACTTTACACTTTAGCAATCCTGTTGTTGTGCAGTTCTTTTTTGCTTTGCACTGCAAAATTTCTTTGCCATTCGAACACTCTTTTTGCCTCAACTTTGCTGAGACAGCTTTCGAACTACATTTGATGCCTGCCACTTGCTTAATAAGAATTTTGAATTGTTTACTTTTCGATAAAAGTGCAGGCAGAAATTGCAATTAAAGTTAGAATTGCATAATGTATTGTTGATATTGGCAATTAACTATTACTTAGCTCTAGAATTATTACTGAATAATTAATAGATTATACATTTTTTATGAAGATTTCAATCGGAATAAAGGCGATTAATTTAGGTGTATTAGAGCTTTAACTTTAATATCGACATTTCTAGTTCATTCTCCAATTTAAGCATCTTTTTATTCACTCATTTTGCATAGCTTATATGATAATAATTTACATACAATTCTTTATTGAAACACAAATTTTTAATCATAATAGATCACAATCTGAAAGCGATTCTATTTTACGCTGTTAAACACTACAAACATTAGATAGTTTTCCAAGTCTTCAACCTTGGTGGATTACATTAAAGAAATTCAATTTCTTTGCAGACAATTCTGGCTATAAATTGCTCCTTCTTTTGCTTTGTTAAACATGAGCTTAATCCCTTGTCACCCTGGCATCTACTTGCACATGTGCTTAAATGCTTCATTCAAGCGCAGCCAGTTTCAATTCCCATCAATCTCTTCATCTGATTGCATGCTCGGTTATTAAATTTTAACTTTACGCCCGTTGAATAATTTCCAATCAAATAATTACGAGCCAGCGACTTTGCCCCACACTTT
This sequence comes from Drosophila albomicans, assembly GCF_009650485.2. Lineage (NCBI taxonomy): Eukaryota > Metazoa > Arthropoda > Insecta > Diptera > Drosophilidae > Drosophila > Drosophila albomicans. The sequence continues at coordinate 36,636,337 of NC_047629.2, read as the reverse complement.
CAGATACCCGTATCCGGGCTATGCGTGGCCATAAATCTTTGGGCCAACCTGCAGGTTACTCTCTCTCCCCTCCTCACACACACTAACCTTGTTCCATCTCCACTTCAATGCCAGCTTAATCGCCGAGCACGCTTAAACTCAAGTAACGGCAAAGCAAATGCAATTGCAGAGAGATGGAAAAGGAGAGAGACGGGGAGAAGAAGACAGCAGCAGCAGCTGAATGCTGCACTGATTTATGCGGCATGGCAAAAAGTGCGAACTTCAAACTGAGAGTTGGGAGAGCGAGTCCAGTTCAACTTGGCTGCAACTGTAGCTCTGGCTGTTGCTCTGGCTCTGTGTTTGTGCCGTTCACGTTGCCGACAGCAGATCCGTTTCCCGGCCAAAAGGTAAACTCATAAAATTGAAAATTCTTGCAGCTACCTGCATAAATAAAAACTGGTGCAAAAAAATGCGCCAAGGGAAAACTGGTTGAGCAAAAAAAAAAAAAAAAAAAATCAGCAGTAGAGAGTAAAACTCCACTCAGAGTTGGGTTAGCAGCATCCGTTGCCACCCAAGCACCCTTTTAGCAGGCACCACAATTGAAATGCTATCGTTATTGCCATTTCGATGGCCTGCATCGACCAGAGTTCTGTGCGTGAGCCTGCGAGAGTGTGTGAATGTGTATGTGTGTGTGACGATGTGTTTGCAAAAGCGTTCATCTATGAAGTTACCCTAACTCTGAATATAGACAAACAATTAACTTGTTTGGCACTCAACGCAAATACTATTCAAAAACAAAAACTTGCTTAACCTCGTAACTTGCTTTTTTGTCTCGCAATTTGCATGTATAAAATATAATATATAACCAAATTATATTCTAATAAGTATCTGTTTAATTAAATCAGTAGATTCTATTTGCGAGAAAATGAAAAATTTATTATAAGTTTATCTATTTTTCAGTTTGTTAAATTTATCAACCTGTCCTTAACTTTTCAAATATTATATAACCAATATTTGATGATTCGTGGAGTTCAAAATGTTTAAAAATGCTTTTGTTTATCATAATTTGAGTCGATGGCCTTAGTAGCTAGCACTTCCTTCTTTTAGTTATTATATTATTATATATTATATTATTTTGTATAATAATTAACATGTAAATATTATCATAATTTTTCCAATTTATTTTTAAATATAATATTTTTTAATATATCAGATAATTCTTCTAAGAATATGGCAACTAATAATTTGTTAAGTTTCTTTCCAATTTGTTTTAAGTTTTCTGAATTACATTTTTTTTTTGCATTTTTAATAGAAGAAGAATTGAAAAAGAGAGAGTAATGTGATCGCCAGATTATATCAAATGCACCTAAATGTATTTACATAAAATTAGTGCACGTAGCAAGTACTAAATAGATCATATAGAGCATTTGAAGTGTCACTTGAATTTCAAACTCTGCCACACTTCGCATATTTTTCTCCCTTCAATCTAGCTAAAGCCCTTTAGCAACACTTCCTTAATAAAAGTTGAAGTTGGAGCTGCGAATCGAAGCTCTGCAGTACTCACCTCATCAGGATTTCCGTCTGCTGTGCAAATTAGTGTATCCTGGTCATCGATCTCAAGCCTCTCAATCTCACAGCGTGGTGTAACTACAGTGAAGGAAATATGGAGCAGAGAGTGCGAAAGTTTTAATGCAATTAGAAAAGTTCCCCAAACACAACTGAACTTCGCTTTACAGAGATACTTACACTGAACATCGATGCGGGTTTCGGTGGTGCGATCTCCGTGTTTGTTAAAGGCGCGACAAGTATAGATGCCAGTATCGTTTCGCTTGATGGGATCATTGATAATCAGAGTGTTGCCCATGGTAACCGTCTTGTTGGGATACAGCCACTCATAAGATGGTTCTAGGAAAGGGAAGAGTCGCAATTGAAGGCGGTGCCTGGTGAACTGTCAATTCACTTACCCGGATTAGCCTGCGATTTGCATATGACACGACCGGGAATATGATGCTCCTGCACATAGACCGTGCTCTCCGAAACGCTGATGTCATCCGGTGCGTCTAAAGAGTGGAAAGACAAATAACAAAACCAGAAAAAAAGAGGGAAAGGGGCAGGTGTCTTGTTACTGTCACGGAAAATAAAAAAAAGAAATAAAATACTCACATTCAATGCTCAAGTAGGTGGTGCTGTTTACTGTCGGTCCCACAGCATTCGCCGTTGATATGCACATGTATTTCGCGTTATCCGATTCGATATCGAATTTTTTATTCGGGAAATTTGACATATTGAAGTGCTGTAATCGGCGAGCGAACGAGAAGCGAGAAAAACAAGAAATAAACATGAAAATATGTCAGTTACATTGAAATTGAGGAGGGATGAATTTTTGAGACACTTCGCGAGCATTTTCGTAAGCGGATAGCAGCTGAGACACGTCCTTGGCTCAGACACAAGTTACACAATTCAAATTAATTGGGATTTTATTACGTATTGCATAGACAGTTATTTATAAATGACGACAGCGCGGGAAAACACGACGTCGAGAAACACAAGTGGTTTTCACAGGTAATTGATTTGAATAGCATCAAATTTTGCCTTCTTCTTGATATTTTAATTGGGTCATATATGTTTCCCCAATGAAATATGAGCTTGGCGAGGGGAACTTTTCCTCAACTACTGCTCACTAACTAACTAACTAACTAACTAGTATTTCATTTATGTGCGAGTTTACTATGTTGTAGTTATGAGCTGCTTTCAAATATGAAGCACAAAAGTTACTTTATCGACTCCGAATGGGGGCAAAATTGTAAATATTATGGGTACTACTTTTACTTCAGAAATAAATGCTGTATTTTATTTGACCCCATTTCAGTTGAATTCATATTGACAAAAAGCAATTAGAGAGTGAAATTACGTTCTTAATTTCAAACTCAACTTTTATTTTGTTTATGAAGTAGTTGTCATTCATACATGGTTGCACCCAATTGTTATTAAATTAGTTGCGTGTTTGTTTTCAATATAGAAATAAGGAATTTGTTAAATATAATCTGAAACTAATTGCCCTTATTACTCAGTACATAAATTTGTATTGAATACTAGATGGGTAAGACGAGTAAATGTCAGCTTTAACTTTACTTTCATTGGATATTTTTCAATGAGTTATTTGAAATTCTGTATCATTAACTTTTCTATAGAACATGTAAATATATGGTTTTTAATACATTTAATATCTGCAATTCTATCTTTAATTTCCCATCTCTCTTTTTACCCCCAGTTAACTTTGCAACCAGCTCCAATTAGACGTCATATTAATTTCAGACAACAACCCCAATAAGTCAACCCTTTCAGGCCAAAACTCAGCATGAGCTTTAGTCATGCTAACAATCAGATTTAAATGACATATCAATTGTAAGGGTTTGGGTTAAATTTAACTGGTTGATTGGGTGCCCAAAAAAAGGATTGGAAGAGAAATGTACTCGTACTTACCAGAACGGAGAACATGCTCTCGAAATCGCCAGTGGCTGGAGAGGCATCCATGTACTTTTCGCGAACGAAGTAACGCGAATCGTTCTTGTCGATGGGCACTCCATCCTTCCACCAGGCGATCTCACAGCGTGGCACACACTCGATGCGGCAGGTCAGATTGAAGTTGGAGACGGAGTGCAACACACCCGTATACGGTTGCATGTTCTTGATGAAGAAGGGCGGAGCATGTACCTCTAGATTGACGGTGGCCATGACACCCTTGCCGCCCTCATTGTACGCATAGCACGAGTAGTTGGTGCGACTGTCCAGACCGACGGGCTCGACGGTCCATTCCTTGGTGACGATGTCCTGGAGTGGGCCGCGACCGCCGCGCATCCAGCGATATCTGTTGGGTTGCGAGACCGTTTGAGCACCGTACATGAATTTACCCATTTTGCGGTAGAGTGCGTAGGATGCGGATGCGGATGCGGATGAATCGTGATTGTGGCCCGTGTAGAGGGTCAAGATTTGTGATTGTGGCGTGAAGGTGGTGAGCGTGAGCAATGTACAAAGGGAATGATTCAAATGTAAATCGATTAGAGCATGCGTTTCTTTAATTTCATGCGCTGAGCGGGTGGTTGTGAGGCTCGACAACCCCGACAGGGTTGCCAATGTGGATGACAAGTGTGCTGTGGGATCAAGCGGTTGATGTTCCTTTCGCTGCTGCTGCTGCAATTCTTGCTGCTTTTGCAGCAGCAACGCTTCGATGGCGGCATCTGCCTCATGCTGTTGCAGAGCCTGCACCGTGTGGTAAGCGACAAGCTGTGGTTTCTGTTTCTGTATCTGTTGTGTTCTGATGTGTGTGCTGTTGGCTTGTGTGTCTACAAACCTATTCGACTCTGGGTAGCCGGGATCCTCGACGCCGCAGTAAAAGATCACGCTCTTCTTCTTGATGGCAATGGGCGGAAAGTGCGACAATGTGGCAGGTCCGGGTTCATAGTGCACCTGAGAAAAGAATGGCAGAACATTAGCATAACTAAGATTAATACTTTAAGGTCTTGCCTCACCATAAGCTCCTTGTCCTCGCTGCGTGGTCCCCAGCCGGCGGCATTATAGCCCTCGCAGGAATAGTTATAGAAGAAACCGCGTCCAATGCTTTCGAGCAGCAGCTTGCTGGGATCAATGTGGCACAAGTCCTCCTACGAAAGAGTAGATAAAAGTTAAAGGAATGAAAGTATTATTTTGGGGAGTTAAACTTACTCTAGTTTCGTAGCAATCCGGCAGTTCCTTAAGCAGCGTCGAGTTCGCATACCAGCGCACTTTGGTCAACACTGAGGGATTCGCATCGATGATGTTGCAGGTGAGCGTCACATTTGACTCATCGCTCTCCTTAACAGGACCTTCAGGTAGCATCAGTACCTCCACAATGGGCACGTCTGTGAATAGTTATAGTAATATTTTCATTATTATATTTCTTATTATATCTTTTAATATAATATTAATAATATAATAATATTATTATTATTATTAACTATTATTAATATTCACTCACATTGCACGTCCAGATCGATTTGCTGCTCGGAAATAGTTTTGCCAATGGAGTTTGACAGCTGGCAGGTGTAATTGCCAATGTCTTCTTTCTCCGTTGCTCTGATCAGCAGTGCCACATTCTCCGCATTGCCTCCCTCATAACGATTCGTGTCATTGACATTAACTACGTCTCCATTGCGATACCTGAGAGAGAAGTGAGAAGAAAGGAGTTGAGATAACAAATTAGTTGGTTTATGTTATTTGCAAGAGACAAACGGTTGTGTGGCATAATTTAAGGCGCTTTTGTCTAGTTACTTTCACACACACACACATGCGTATGTGACTTTCTCACTCATTTATGATGCAACACGCTCACACACACACACACAGCAGGCAGAGAGTGAAAGAGAGAGACAGCAAAAGGGCGTGAGGGAGTGGCAAACTCTCCTGTTGGCTATTTAAAATTTATAGACACGTCTCATTGTATTTTCGTTTTCATAACAACATGCACAGAGTTCGAGTGTGCGAAAGAGACAGCTAGATTGCGTGCGAGTGAGAGCGCACTTGTTGTAGCTGCTTGTGTTGTCATTGAATCTCGGCTACTTTTCAGTGCTTGCAATAGACAACAAAACGACAAGAGGACTACAAAATTATGTCAAATGCTCTTTGTGCCTGGCATCGCATTGCTTTGCTTTACTTACTTATTTACTGCTCTACATGTTGTTACTGCTTTTCCCTTTCCCTTATACTACACTTTTCCCCCTTCCCAGTCACCTATTGCATAAGCTTCTACTTCCAACTGTACTCAACTATCGTTCATTTTGCATTTGCTAGTTTGACAAGCTTTTTGCTCGACTTGCCAACTGTCTGTCTACTGCTTTCTTTTCCCTCTTTCTATGCTTCAAGCATGTGCTGTGCCTGTTTTAGTGCCCCAAAATCCACTTACGATTGCTACACAATTTGTAGCATCAAAAAAAAAGAAGAGAGAAATGGAAAGACAGCAAAGAAACTGCAATTGGCAAGTGAAAGAACTTGAAGTGAAAGCTCGGCTTAAATACTTGATTAAGCCTTGTATGAATTCCGCAATGCAAAAATATTTTCTTTTACATTTTTGACTTCGTCATACTATACTAGACTTCATTCTTTAGATTAATTTATTTAAATCATTCCAATCTTAATACCAATTAAATTGCTGTGTCGTTGTAAATCTGTTTTTAACTATAAATATATATTTATTCGGTTACATTTTTAATTTCTTTTCTCAAATAAAACTCCGAAATACTAATATAAATTAAATAGTTTCTTCTTAGAATGGCTTTTAAAGCAATCGAAGTGTTTATTTTCCCGATGGATGACAATTAAGAATACTTCTATGCTCCAAAAATATGACTATGATAAAGTCGCGGGTTTATTTTCTGCTATAATAATTTAGTTTTTAGTCTAATCTGATTCGTATAAATTTATTGTTTAATAACAGCTTTTAAAAGTGCTCTCTTCAGTCTGTTACCTTCGCTTACACATAGCTAAAATGCCCTTGACTGGCCATTTGCTGCAGACACAGAGAATAACAATAGGCCATACATACTCACACACACAATGCACAACAAGCATACACACACAGAGCATGAGAGACTCCGCACACAGAGAGACACAAAGGCAGATATTAACCTGATGCCAAGCCACAGACAATGGAGATGCTTGATACTCTCGGCCAGCTTCGATTTATTATTCTCTCTCTTCTTTTCATTTAATTTCATTTTTTTTTTCTTCTTGTTGCATTGTCTGTTTTTGGGGATGTGCATTTCCCAGTGGCATTAAAACAATTTTACGCACACACACATAGCATATACATATATGCATGTGCTTGTGTGAGTGAGTATAAAATTAAAAAAGCATTGCATACTTTACAGCGGCTGGCGGCATAAATGGAAATTATATTGCCCTCAGCTGCGGCTGCAAGTTGCAGTTGCTGTTGCTGTGGCAAACAAAAGCGAGCGAGCGCGGGCTCAATATAAATTTTAATTGATTTACAATAACAGAGCAACAATAACAACAACAATATCCATTCGTAGCGGGCAGTTTTCGATTCTTCTCGCATTTCACCTTGTGATTGATATTACAGTTTTTTTCGGGCTGAAGTAATTTTCAGTGTTGCAACCTCGTTAATTTAATGAGCGCAACGCGTTGCAAGACGTTTGTGTTGCCTTAAATCCAGCACATCATCATCATTGTGCTCATGTAATTTATTTTAATTATCGAATGTATTTTCGTCTGGCCAAAAAGCTAACAAGTGGCGCCCTTATTTCATGGATTTTCTAGCTCTTTCTCCCTCCACTCCTCCCTCGACTTTTTCGCCATTTGTCCAGTCTCGAAATCTTGTGCGGAAATGTGCGTCCAGCCAAACCGGAAATGCTCTTAATGGTATACGGAAAAAGTATTGAAATTATTTTTATATCACGACTTCTTTTGCTTCTTTGCCATTGCCTTTGCCTTTACTTCGGCCTACAAACAGCTCTCAAGCAGCTCATTAATTTACTCATGTGTGTGTGTGAGAGGGAACACAACATTGTGGTAGACATTTTTAATTGGTTTGCAAGACAGAGAAGGAAGGGAGTGGAAGAAAGAGAGAGGGAATTCCTCCTTTGTCGTCAACAAGCCGTAAAGTCAACGATGCTTCCTTTTGTTTTCTCCATTTTTTTTTTGTGCTGCTTTCTCCTGTGTGTGTCTGAGGCAAATTTGTGGTTTATTGCCCGCCCGTCGCTTAAATAATTCAACAATTACAATTACTTTTGTGGTGATTTATAAATTATGTGCCCAGACTCTATGTCTATCATTGAATGGCTGCTTTTAAGGGTTGTTCTCTTCTCCTATTTGTTTTGTTTTCTATTTGTTTTCGGACAGCAATCACAAATACGTGCACTAAGCAGACTTCCCTCTCTCTCTCTTTCTCTGTATTTTGGTTTGTTTGCAGGGCGCAACAAATTAAGATTAATTTTATGTAAATATTTCATGCTGACTGCGCTTGGGGGAGGCAGCAAGGTAACAAGTGAAACGCTCGCACAATCGCTGAATGCATAAAACAATGGTTCGATTCGATCTCTTCAATCGCGATAGCAATTGAATTATATTACGTGAGAAAGCATTTTAATGCATCATCATTAATATATATCACATAGCAAAGCACCAATTACAAGTCAAATTAACTCAAATTGATGGCAAAACAAATGGAGCAACTGGGCAGATAAAAGTTCTAAGTACTTAAAAGGGTTGAATGAGTTGGGATGAGTTTAGAGCAACACTCTTTACTCGCACAGTTACTTCAATATCTTTTAAAATTGTTGTAAGTTCAGATTGAGCTTTGCTAATTATATTTAATAATTCTTTATATTGCTTGACCTTTCCAAACGAGCAAGAAGCCATAACAAATAAATAAATGTCTGTAGAATATCTAAAATTCCCTTTCATCTGTCTGCTAGCTATTCATTGCGCTCGTAAAGCGAGCTCTTAAAATCCAATTAATTTATAATATGTTGTTGCCAAGCAATTGCAATTGCGATGCTTAACAATTCGTGTGGCCCCAAAATGTATGCTACGAAAAATTGCGCACACAAAACTGCAAAATGCAAGCTGGCAGCGCTATGCAAAAGCTTTTCACGTTTCGCCACAAAGCACACATAGATATGAGAGGGAGGGGGAGGGGAAGGAGAAGGGGAAACATGTGGAAGACAGGCGTAAATGAAATGCCTGCTAAATAAATTTTCTGTGTCACTTTTGTGTGTGCATTTAATTTCTCAGTTGGCATTAGCAACAAAAACCTCACACACCGAAAAAAAAAACGTGGAAAATGCGGAGAGAAAACTGTGAAAATGTGGCAAAAGGTTTGCAAAATGCAGCCACTTGACACACTGAATGCACACTCGTGTGTGTGTGTGTGCGAGAGTTTTGTTGTGCCATCTTCATTCATCATATGCGCTGAAGTTGTTGTTGCTGTTGTATAATTAGGACTTTTCGCGTGGCGTTGACACTCTGATTTTCTCCCAACTCAGCTCGCATTGCATTTTCGTGCACTATTAATCAAGAGCTGCTTTAACTTTTGTCGCTAGAGCGAACTCGCTGCTTTAATTAGGCTGCGCTGGGGAACTTTGATTAGATCGGGTTGCTCAACGAAATTAATTTCGAGTTCCATTCGATTCGATTCGCATTGTTAGAAATGGTTGAACAACAACGAGCAACGAGGGCGTGCTCATATCTCTTATGCACTTCTTATCAACACCTGCACTCATCTAACTCCTCGTGGCGTAACCAATGCCAAATGAATGTTGCGCATACGCCACGTGCGCCTCGCCGTGTCCCCGCATCGATGTGAATCTGTGAATGGATTTTGCAAACTGCAATTTGCATTTTGTGCGTCAGTTGCGAATTCTCCGCGTACTCGTTGTCCCGCTGAAATTTGGCCAAGTTTGTCAGACACAACTATCCACACATACTGAGCGAGCGACAGAGAAGAGAGAGAGAGAGAGAGAGAGAGAGAGAGAGACAGGTCAGGACAGAGGCTGGTTTGTTAGTTGGATAGTTGGTTTCCATGACAGCGATGATTTTGCATTATGCCTGCGTTCTGCTCGCGTGTTATTGTGCAATTTTATTTGTGAGCCGCGTCGCGTTGCTGTTGCTGTTGCTGCAGTTGTAGTTGCAGTTTCCTGCCACTCGCTGTTGTTGCTTGTCTTTGTCACAGTGTCAGTTGCACTCAGAGAAAAAGTTGCCAAACAACTGCAGAAAATACTGACGGGTGCTTTCAAAGCAAACGTTTGACAAAAGCCTTTTAAATTGATTCAAAATTTGTTATGCAAATAAAAGCAAGCTTAAAATTACTGACTTAATATATGAGTTTGTTAACACGATATGAAGGTTTTAAAATATAAATTTAATTTCGAAGTTTGAGTCGCCTAACAAATTATTCATTACTGTTTATAAGATATCTAAACTTCATATTTCAATTTTGTATAAAAATCAACCTTGTCGTAAGGTATAATAAATAATTCATCATAAGAACACAATTTCAAACTTCTTTCTGTTATGAATGTAATTTCGTTGCTTAAAGTTTTCTTTTCTTAATAATTCAATAATTCATTTTAAAGAAATTTAATTTCAAAGTCAATATTGAATTATTCAAATGTAAAATATTCAAATTGTCAGTTCAATTTCAATATTGATGAATGAGAATTATTGACTATTTCAATTATAATTCTAGCATAACAATTCTTTTTATATAAGAATGCAAAGTTTTGACTTACACTTGTTTCTTGCTTTAATCAAAGTTAATTGATTGGCTACTTTCAGTGAAATTCACGTTTTCAACCAAATTTTCTCGCTGTTGATTGGCCTTGCCACATGCAACAAGCCTGCAACTTGAGCCTAGCAACAACAGCATCAACAGCAGCAATTTCTGGTTACATTCCATTCGGCATCCGCATTCGCATTCGCATTACGCATTTGCGAGTTTGTTTTGATTTTCAGCAGATAAATGCATCCTCGCTATTGAAGAACCCCAGATGCAACACAACATCGACGGAAAAAGGGGGAAAAAGCATACAGACGTGTACGTATCTGAGTGTGTGTGTGTGTAAATAGAATGTGCACCCAATTCACGCACTTTGCTGTTGCTCGTTGTTGTTTCGCTTGTTGCGTAGATTTCAACTCTTGTTGTCTATTTACTTTTGTATTTGTTTTTAATTAGATTTTTGTTTACTGTGGAAATTTTAGTTTAATTGAGTTCTGCCGTCGTCGTCGGCGCTCTCCTTTCCTCCTCCCTCCCCCTGTTACTTAGTCTGGCTTCAAAGTCACACAGCACTCAGTGCCTGGCAGCCTCGGGCCTAGTTTCATCCCCTCCTTCGTCCCCTCACGACAGCTCACAGCTCCCCTGGTTGCCTGGCACCTTTGCCCAGGCGCCAACGCAATACAACAAAGCTCGCGTCAGTTTCGGCCTCGGGGCGCACACTTTCTCACTCTCTCAATTTCTTTATCGCCTTCTCACTCACTCTCTATCTCGGTTCTCTATTACCTGCTCTGTCACATGTGCGTATTTGTAGGGCGGATTTAAAAGCAATTTAAATTCGTTTGCATTCGCTTTTGACTTTTGCATTTTTGGCCGCATTTTGTTGGTCGCTTTCCCCATCCCCTCTTTCCCTTCCCTTTCCACAACTAGCTTGGGGCGCTTTTTATATCAGTTTTGCATTTCATGTTGCGTTAGTTTCGGGATTTAAGCACTTACCAAACGACTTGAGTGAGCGAGGCGGGGTTGGCAACATATTCACAATTCAGTAGCACCATTTCACTGGTGTTTGCGACTCTTTCCAATGGACTGACTTTGACAACAGGAGGATCTAAAAATCAGTTAAAAATATATAACACAATTAGTATTTAATATTAGAGCGTGAGGGATAAATATGTTCTTACTATTAATATATTATTGTTCCTTACACTTTAATTCAACAATTATAATGAATATATAAAATTTAAATATTTTAAAAATGAATAGAATGCTCAAATAATTAACAATTAAATTCCTTATTGATAAATTTATATTCTTTATTATTGTCCCTTCAATTAATATTGAAATTTTATTAAACCTTTATACATTTAACATCTAAACACCCACCAAACTTATCAAATCAGTTTTTATTACTGCAACTGAATAACTATGATGCTATTTGCTGTCTAATATTTATTATTGTTAATACTTACACATCACTTCTAGAGTCAAATCCGATGAAATTGGCTTCTCGCGATTGATCTGCAGCACAATGTTCTCGGCTTCACAGCGGAAGACGCGATCGTTTTCAAATCGCGAGGCATTAAAAATCAATTCCGACTGCGTGTGATAGGTGCCATCTGACTTTTCAAACTAAAATTAAAAAAAAAAAAATGTCAGATAAACTATAAATTTATGCAACTCATTCAAACTTACCGCCTTAGTGCGAATTTCAGTAAGTTCATTCTCCTCGGGACTTATAGTTGAAGTGCTATTATACCAGGTTAAGTTGACTGCAGGCCGAGCACCGTGTATCTGTCAAAAATGGGGGAAAAATGCAAAACAAATTTGATGTTATTTTGTATTTGTTCACAGTCGACAACTTGTCAAACGCCCAATGGGGCGTATGCGTTATGTGTGTGGAGGCGAGCAGAAGGGAGACGCCAACTATAAGCAATTGCCATTAAATTTCCATTAGCTGACAAGTGCACATATTCATATTTCCATTAGGCAACAATTTCACCTACGACGGAGGCCCAAGGACTCAACTCGACTCGACTCGAGTCGAGCCACTAAAACAATTGCATAAAATTCCATTAAACATAATACGCAATCAATAGACAATTTTGCATAATTTCACAGTGCACACGAAGCACACAAAGTCCGCTCGCTCACTGTCTTTCTCTCCGTATCCTCTGAGCCAAAGTGCTGCTAAACTGCAGCCAATTGAGCATTTTTCCATTAAAATGCAATAGCAACTGGCACAAGGCAATGACAGAGTCTCAGTTGGAGACAGAGACGGAAAGGAGGAGACAAAGAGAGGCTCAGGCAAATAACAAGGCATTGTCGTAGACTATGTTAAGGCTCAGCATGTTGCAGGACATCGCATGTGGCAACACTCTTTGCCTTTGGCTGCCCACACACTCACTCACACACACACACATCCATGTGTCCTGGATGTCGACGAAAAATCGCAAAATAATTGACAGTTAATTATTGTCAATTACTCGGACTCTAACGACAAGGACAACGACAACGTGCACTAAAAACTGCCTGATGCACAGTGCAGCTAAAGCACAAGGAGTTAAGTTGCAGCATATGGATAGGAAATTGTGGATTAATTTAGAGAGCTGAAGGCGCAACAAATTGCTTAAATATGAACTTCATTATGTGTAGTTGCAGCTAATGCATGAAATGCACTTCAACTTTTGCTATTCAACTCCTATATTAATAATTTAAGTAATCATTAATGTCAAAAGCATATTTTATCAAATCTTTTTCTACATTAATATTCAATCATAGCTTTGAGGACTATTGTAGAGGTTGAAGAGGTTAAGTATTAACAATATCATTGTAGTTGTAGCTAATTTATAAAGAGCACCAGGACTTTTACTTTTAAGTTGTCAAATTATTGATTTAAGTAGTAGATAATGCCAATAGCATAATAATAATGAATATTTAAAAATAGTCGAATATATATGTATGTATTAAAGACATATTTTTATACTCAATGCCAATTGGCATTTTAAAAATATTAATATAAGTTTAATATTTATATTAACCTGTAATTTTGGAGTCAATGCCGAAAGCAGAACAAATATTTAAAGAAAGTGTAATTTATTTATATGTTCTATCTTTGTAGATTAAGGATTTACTCAAAGATTTTATTATTTTTAGATGTAACCTTTCTTTAAAGATACATACTTTCTTTATAATTAAAGTATAAAGTTTTTAATTTGAATAGCTTTATGAATATTTTAAAATAGTTCGACAAATATATGTTCTAAGGTTTTAAGCTATACTTTGAACATCTCATTAATATCCAATAATACCTCTACTATATTATTATATTATGTTATTTATTTTCTATGTAAATATAAATCTTAAGGCAATTGCAAATAGTTTTCGTTGCAGTGTCAAACCACAGTTACTTTGCAGCAATGATTTCCGCCCCGCCCACACCTCTGGACACCTTTTGGCCCGTTTAGTCGTTATTGAATACAGAGTTGAGGCAATACTTACGTCACATGTTAGCACCACTTTGCTGCCCTGCACCGTATGATGTTCCACTCCCTTGATGTCTATGCTCGTGGGTCGCACTGTAAAAATGTTAAAAAGAGAGAGCAAATGAATGAGACGAAGGGAGTTTGGGTGGCTGTTAGAAAATTGCTTAAAATGCTCGACTTGTAATTGGCTTTTGTGTGTTGGGGGCTTCTTCCACTTTTCTATTTTCTTTTTACGCTTTTTTTCTTCACCATAATATAAAACATTAATAATGGCAATTTGCATGCGGAGAGAACTTAGCTTCATCCCACTATCCCATGGGTAAATGTTTTCCGTTTTTTTCTTTTCTGCACTCCACTTCTCGATAGGCTTATAGTGTGAGAGTCGAAGAATATGCTGAGGGGCCATCAATCAATTTGTTGTGCCCACTTTGTAAATGAAAAACTTGGCTTAGTTGCGCAGTTTTATGTTACATTTAATGACGTTCATTAATTGCCTCAACAAAAATGTCAAATCATTCGTCAATCGCAAGAGCAAGAGACACACTTCGAAATAAAAAAGAAAGAAAAAAGTTGAAAGCTCTGGGCTAAAATGTTACTCGATATTGTCAGCTTTTAATTAGGAAAAAATTTATTTGCATGACTTTCGGAAAAAGGCTCTTGATTTGGCCTCCGGCAATGTGTTGTTGTGCTTGTAATTAGAAAGGTTTACTTTAAAATTCGGTGTGCCCCTCGACCCTCGAGGGTAATGAACCCAAAACATGTCAAAATGTCGCGTCAATTTCGATTTTTTGCCTTTTTTGTGTTTTGTGTGGCTTGAGAATTTATTACGCTTTTTAATTTATGTTGATTAAAGCAAAGTGAAGAGCAAGAGCGTGTCTTAAAGGATTGACAAGTTTTTTTTGTTTTTTGCCTCTGGTTGTCATTTGTCAGGATAAAAACTTGGGCAACTCATTTAACAAATTTGTATTGATGCATTTAATTTATTAATTTGAAAAGACTAATTTTGAATATGTTGTATAAACATTTATTTATATTCAACACAGAATATCTTTTAACTTTTAATAGAACTAGTTTGGTAAATTTTGTGTTTACTTTTATTTATTTTAAAAACAGATTGTAACAACTTATTTTCTTAATAAAATGTACATATAATTTTTAAGAAATTTTCCTCATAAATTTAATGTGGGAATTTATGTGAAAATTTTTTGGGTTTTCTTAAAATAGGATCTATTAATTTAATTGGCCACACATTTGAGTGTCAATTTTTGAACATTTTATATTTTGAGTATTTTTGTTAACATTTTAGTTAAAAGAACTGCTTTAAGAAACAAATTTACTCAAACTGTTGTTTATGTTTTGCTATTTTGTAAAATTTCAACTGAATTAGCTTTTTCTCTCAGTTTTTTATGTATTGTAAAGTTCAAAACAAAGTCGTAAAAAGCGAACCTTTTTTTGGTTGCTTTGAACACTAAGACAGCTATATAACTAAGCACACCTACATAAATAAGTCGTATTCTATAACTGACTCATGGCTGCCATTTACGATGATAGGCAGTTGAGTCATGCAAAAAGGGGGGAAGAGAATACTTTTAGATGTTCGAGGCAGAATAGTTAATGTTTTCCGGTCTTAAACGGATGACTCACCTTGCAAATCGACGCCGAATTTGGTAACAATTGTGTTTTTAATTGCTGCCGATTCGACGCGGCATTCAATATCCTCTCCCAGATCCTCACGTGACAATTGCCAGTCCAATTCGAGTGTGGAAGTGTAGAGACCATCGTTCTGATCGTGAGTGGGCGAATCTGTAGGAATTGAAATGAGAATTTATTATACATTAAATGAAAGTGGCTCAGACTCATAATCATCATCAACCTGTTTTTAGCTAATTACAGGCAATTATGATAAGCAAAAAAGGCTTTTAAAATCAAAATAAATAAAATTCCGACTGGCATCAGATTCAGAATTCCGAATTCCAGATTGTGAATCAGAATTTCGCCGGTGCTTTTCTGCCCTTTTCTGGCAGGCAGACACAAAAGGGTTGCGCTAAACCACAGACCGACGCCAATTAGAGGGCTCTACAATAACTTGGCTTAAAAAAAAACTGAAAAAAAACAACGACGGAGAGGAAACGGAAATGCCAAAAAAAATGAGGAAAATAAAGTAAATGTTGTTGGCGCCTTGTAGCCCGTTGCTTCCGTTGCAAATCGTTTGCGGAGGGGCATAAAAAATCACTTTAAGTGCTTTTCAAGGCCAGCAAACAAAAAAAGGTAAAAACGAAAAACAAGAAAAAATGTCTGAAATATTTGGAGTATTTTGCTTTTTTCTCAATTTTATTGCTCAACGGTGTTTAAATTCTGGTTTTTAGCTAATGTAATGGGAAAGTTTTGTTAAAAATAGAAATCAATTAATTTGCAGCGCGGTTTCGGAGGCTCTTAAAAATTTAATGAAAATCGCCTCTAAGTTTATTTTTATGCTTTACAATAAAAGGGCATCACATTTTATGGGCTGCTGCTGCCGCTGCTGTGGGCATTTGCCTATGCTCCAAGATGGAGAAAAACAAGTGAAACTGACACTGATAAGAAGCCAAAATCCTTCCGTGGCCAGGAGCTGGCTTTATGACCCAGCTCGTCAGTCACTGCATAAACTTTGTGGCGCATCGTAAACCCGACTCGACTCGACTTGACTCGATTCAACTCATTCCATTGAATTGTTTGCCATGGGCTTATGCATCAAATTGGCTGCTTAGCTGCCCCGGGTAAGCGGGAAACAGGAAACGGGAATCAATAAACGCGCTTCAACAGTTTTTATGACGACGCAACCTTTATGTGTTGTTCGCTACCTTGGATCATACTACATATATAGAGTAGAGTTTAGAAGAAAGACTTATACTCACATGTTGCCAGGCGCTTGTTGCCGCGCCACCAGCCCACATCGGGTTGGGGGCGTGTGTTCTTCACGGTGCAAGTTGCTTTGAGGTTCTGACGCTCCTGCATGGGTCCCACGATGCTGCCGTTCTCAATGCGGTCGCCCTTAGCGTCCAAAATCACAACCTCAGTGGGTGGCACTGTTCGTTTTTTCGTTTTATTTCGTCCCAACGACATTTAGACGGATGTGTTCGTGTGTGTTTATTGTGATGTGTGTGTGTTTGTATGTGTTGGTCATGTGTTGTTTATGTGTGTGCGTAATTTTCATTTTTCGTTTTTTTTTTTGCATTTTTACAGTTGTTTTTTTCGGGAGGTAAAAATGTTGAATTTGTGTTTTTTAATAAATCATATTTGATTTTTTATGCGTTGTATATAAAAACATTATTAGCAAAAATTGAAATTAATAAATCAATCAAGAGCAATAAATTTTTTGGTAAATGAAAATGCGTAATAAATAAAATACAAAAGTGAATAGAAAAGTAAATAAACTAGTGAAATAATTATTGTAATGAATCAATTCAAATGCAAGTTGAATGAGCAGATTTTTTAAAGCCGTAAATTCACAGAGAATAAGTTAATATTCAATGTGAATTTATAGCTTTAGTAGCTAGCAATTTATGAAATAATATGTTAAATATATGAAAATTAGAATAGTGAAAAGTTTCCAACTAAACTATAAAAATTAATTGTAAATAACCCAAAATAAAACACCACGTCATTCTTCATTCTTCATAGAAACTGATAAAACTGCCATTCAACTAAATAAATTGTTTATAAATAATGTTTATTAATAATGGGATTTTCTCCTTTTTTTGGTTTTAATAATTTAAATTTACCAAGGTTTTCTACGTTTTGTTTGCGCAGTTTTTTTTTATATTCATAGCCAAAAACGTTTTGTTGTTTGTTTTTTGGTCATATTTTTGTTGTTGTTTTTTTTGTTTAAGAAATCAAATTTAATTTAAAGCATTTGTTTGGAGTTTAAATTGTTTTTAGGTTGATTTTCACATCAGGTTATGGTTCAGTTTTTGGTTTCAATTTTTTGTTGTTTTTTGTTTGGTTTTAGTTGAGGCACACAGTTCAATACAATTTTTGGGTTTAACGTATAGCAAAAACAATTTTGTTGGTGAGTGCACACGTTAGGAAGAGAAAGAGAGATTGAGAGAGAAAGGAGGAGTAGGAGAAAGGCGTTGGTGAACAGAAGAGGCGTGGCGTGGTGTTTGATTTAGTTTTCGAATTGTTTTTCAGTATTTTTTTGTTTGGTTAGTTTTTGGTGGAGTTTCAGTGGATTGTTTTTTTGTTTGATTTCGTTTTTTGGTTCATAGCAATGCATATATTTATATATATAGATATAGATGTGTATGTATATATGTTATATGTATTATTTTTATTGGAGAATTTCCATGTCGATGTGGACGAGCGTTTTGTATGCGATTTTTCAAATCATTTTTTTCGATTTTTGAGTGTGTTTTTTTATTTTTTGGTGGGACAATCAGTTAAGAGAAAATATTTGCATGAGTTTTGACACGTTCAAATGTTATGGTAAAAGAGTAAAGTTACGTTTTGCACGTTTCGAAATGGTTTAACATTTTGATATACATACATACATATAGAGAACGATATACGAATTGATATTGACGATATACGAGTATATATGATGAAATTATTGTTGTATATATACAGAAGTGGATGGAACAGGCGTGTGTAGAGGCAGACAGGCGGCAGGCAAAAGGCATTCACAAATGTCGATATGCATTCATTTTTATTCACTTGCAGCGAAACGAAATCATAGTGAAAATGCAATCGATTTGCCAACGAATTTCAACTTTCGAATGTAAATTGTTGTTAAAAAGTTTGCAAATTGCAGTTCAAAATTCCCAGAGGGATTTAAGAGAAGTGCGAAATAAAGTACTTAATATGAAACATCGATTGCATTTTCAATATTTATTTAACTGAAATTACTTAACACATTGCATTAGGGGGACAAAACACAATAAGCAGGAAAATAACTTGCTTCACTCGCTTCATAAACATGCAACATTTTCGCCGATTTCCCTTTACCATTTTTCTTTGTTGTTTTCTTTTGTTAGTAGGCAAGCTCCATGCATATGTTTATAGCATTTTTAAAATGAGTTTTCTTCTTTCTTTTATGGGTTAGTTTAGCAGTTAGTTTTCTTTAAGCAAAACGAAAAACATAATAAACTTTTGTACAAAGATACAAGAACTGAAGAGAGATGAAAAACCTCAACAAAGTAAGCGCAAATTAAGAATTGAGTTAGAGAGAGAATTTGTTGTAAAGCGATTACTTGTATTTATGATTGGGACATGCACAAAATTGATTAATCAATGGAGGGGAGATGTATTGGTAACTTACCTAAGACTCTCAATTCGACACGATAGCCATTGAAGTTATCACACGTTTCTTCTGGTATATAAAAGGTTGTATCACATAGATAGATATCCTCGTCAGATATTCTCAAGTCCTTAATTACTAATCTGTATGGATTCTGCTCAACAGTTACTCTAAAAGGGGAAATTGTATAAAGAATATAATTTAGTATAAGCTTCTTAAAAATGTAGAGTAATGTTCGACAGTATTTTCAATTTTGCTCTCTCGTTTATTATCGATCTTCTACTACGATACGATAGTAACTACTTTGTTCTCTGAGATGGTAAAATGAATAATGCTGTTTGATAAATAGATAGAACTTTAACATGTTTAAAATGATGAATCCTTTGTATATTATCAATAGTCTCGAGTACAATCAAAATGGCAGAAATAATAAAATTGTTTGATAGGAATATTAGGTAAAGTTAGAAGTTATTTGGACGGTAAAATAATAAAAAGCTTTTTTGAAATGTTGAACATTTTTTAAGATTTAATCTTTCATTAGTAATCGATAGTATTCCTAACGATAACGATCGATAGTATTAATAAACACTTTCTTCGCTCACTTACCTATTTTTAAATTCATCGTTCACACTCGTCACATTGCTGTCGCCCAATAGCATCGCAGCGATGCGACCATCGCCTTTAAACCAGTTCAAGGAGTGCAGCTTCCCGCACTTTTCTTCGTTCACAGGACACGGCAGCACAACATTTTTGTTCTCATGCTCCTGAATGGTGCGATCTGCAAAGATGAACAAGAAATAACAAGAGCGTAAATATTGAAATTTGAAATTAATTTATAATGTTAATGCCAGAGGCGGCAAAAGTGCAGCACAAAGAGGCAGAGGCAAAAAAAGAGAGCAAACCTCGTATCATAGAACTGAAGACAGACTCACACCTATTCACAAGTCTATTCAAAGTGTCTGCAAAGGCAAAGGCTGCAAAGCCATATGAATAAAGTCGCCATTCAACCTCTGGCACGGCGAGTGTTGTGTGTTTAGTATCATAAATTCAAAAGAACGACACTTTTTTTTGCCAGCTGGAACACCTTAACAGAGCAAAAGAGAGGCGAGAGCAACTTTCTATGGGTTGCCATAGAAAGATTCAGTTGCTGCTGTTGAAATGAACGAAAAATGATTCAATTTGCATGGCAACCCAGTGTATGTGTGTTGTCCAATGCAAATTGAAAATTGAAATTAAAGTGGCCTTAAGAGCGATGTGGCCTCTAAGTAAGCCTTTAAGTAGCCTATAAATATATTCAGTTTTCCCTCTTGTTGCTTTCTTTTGCAGATTCTGGCTTACATTATGTGTTTTAACATATTTTCCTTTTCTGTTCGTTTTCTTTTTTTCTGCAATTTGTTTATGTTTTAGCATTGATTTATTTATGGACTTTGTGTGGTTTGCCTTTGCTTTTTCGGCTTGCCCACAAATTATGCAAAGCAAATACGAAGATGCGTTTTGATTTGTAGTCCAAAGTGGGATACAAAATGTGGTAAGCCGCATTGTGAGCTGAGCCATGTTTTCAAGATTATTTGCATTGAATATTTTATGGCAATTTAATCGTTGTTTTTTTTACCAATCGAAATGCTAAAGAAATATTGCACTGAGTATATTTTAAATACCAGTTAAGTAATTGGGAGCAAATATTGCAACTTTCTTTTAGTAGTTGTTGAATTAATTTTATTGCTTTCCCAATTTATTATTTTTTTTTAATTCTTAAGTAAACAATAAGTTGGAAAATAAATATGCATGCATTTATTATGGCTTCTACATTTATACAATTTAAATTGCTGTCACAAAAATAGTTTTGAAGGTTTTAAATTGTAGTCAATTCAATTATCAAGGAAATCCTTGCGAAATCTGCTCATAAATCCCGCATAAATATAAAATCCTTCAACTAGTTTGTAGTCCTCACACACACACTCAAAGAGAGATAGAGAAAACATATTCCATATTTCACACTCACGCAATTACACACGCTTGAAATGCATAAAAAATACAATTTACTTATCGAGCCAAAAGCCTATAACATAATTTGAAATTTACGCTCCATTTACAGCGGTTCTTTCCGAGTGTGTGTCTGTGGGTGGCATATGTGTGTGTGTAAATGTGTGTATCTGTGAGATAAGATATCATTTATTTCGCACGTTTGTCAGAGGGTTTCAGCTCTGCAAAACTAACTTGTCCATCTTGAGCCTGGCCAAGAGAGAGAGAGAGGGAGAGGGAGGAAAAGGGAGTTGCAGCTTTGCCATAACCGACAATCAGTATCGTCTGGACTGAGTCTATCTCCATCTCACTCTCTTGCTTTCAATGTATGTCTGTCTGTCCTTTGTCAGTCTGTCTAACTGTCTATTTCTTCTGCCTGTCTGCTGTTGGTTGCTGCTTTCTTTTTGCCTCTGTCCACAAATTTCCTGCACTGTGGCATATTAGATTAGGCGCCCAGTCGTTTCACGTTTCACGTTCCACATTCCTCCCTCTCCTTCTCCCTCTCAGCCAGCAGCTTCTCTCGATTTATTTTCTATTTTCTTTCGTCTCTATTTTTTTGTATTTTTCAATTTTTCTATTTGGTTTGCTGGTTAGTCGCTTTTCTTTTCTATATTTTTTTTTTGCTTCCATTTCTTTGGTACACTTCCTTTTCCGCTGGATGTTGCCCTGCTGCTTCCTACTTCGTACAGTGCTTATAAAATTCAAACAGACATGTGAAATATTCAATTTCTCAACTGGCAAATCCTGCCATGGGTGGCAAAGTCCTTTGCCTTCGCCTCTGGTCCTGTGTAATGCGTCGTATGTTGTGCTGAATTAGCCGTGCCAAATGCGTCGCCGACTTGCTTGGCTGCCTTCTCCCTCTTTCCCTTCTTCTTTCTTCCTCTTCCACATATGCCTGTCTCCAATCTCTAGTCACAGTCGCAGTCGCAGTCTGAGTCTGGCCCAAGGTGATGCGGGCTATCGTTAAAACTAGTCGTAACCTTTGTTTGGCTGCTACTGCTTTGCTGCTGCTGCTGGTGAAAGGGTTGCCCAAAGCATTGAACTTAAATAGCAGCCAAGGGGATGCTCAGTGTGTCAGAGAAGGTTGAAAAGGTTGCAAAAACCATTTCAAAACTTCATTGAAAAATTGCCAAAAATTTATCACAAGCTACACTTATGATTTAATTTATTTGTAAAACGCATTTAAAAGTGATTTAAGATTGAGAATGAACTGAACGTCATTTACTTTTCATAAAGGATAAAAACAATCAGAAAGAGTATTTCATGAAATAATTAGAATAAAAAAAAAGTAAGGAGCTACAGTCAAGGGATACACGATTACCTATTTCATAAAAAACACGGTTTTATTCCAAAAATATACCATATTAAAATATTTGAAAAATACAAAAATATAGAAAACTTTTTCAGTAAGAGCAGAAGTGCAGTATTATTCTTAAATTTTATATAGTTAATATACTACAAAAACACTAAAAATATACCAAATGATATATCGGGATCATTCAATTTAACCTTCCGTAGTTCATCTAAGACTTTTTTATACAAACTCTGATTAAATCAAAATAAAGGTTCAAAACATAAGATTTTTTAAGAAAAAAGTATCTACAAAGCCTCAGATATGTTAAATAACATATTTTCAAAAGTTACTTATCTATT
The DNA here is from genome assembly GCF_009650485.2 of Drosophila albomicans. NCBI lineage: Eukaryota > Metazoa > Arthropoda > Insecta > Diptera > Drosophilidae > Drosophila > Drosophila albomicans. The sequence continues at coordinate 36,613,662 of NC_047629.2, read as the reverse complement.
AAATTATTCGATCAGTTTCCTTATCTTCTAGTAGCTCTTTAAGAATCTATGCATTCACACAAAATTCATTTCAATTCCACCCCAACTAATTTTTCAATTTTGTTCTAGGCCAAGCCTTAATTTTCAATCAATTCACCTGCCACATTCGTTGTCAAGTTTGCATCCTTTTGGGCATTGAAACAATAGTGAAATTAGTGATTTAACGAATGCATGACAGCGTTCGAACCCAAAATCTGATTCCCCCTCGCTCTATGCCATAAAAATGCCAAATCGAAATTTGAGCTCATAAACCAAAATCGTTTGGCAACTTCAATGGACATTCGCATTAAGGACAAGAGAGGAAAATGGTTGGAGGGTCAGGCTTAGCAGCTGGTGCTGCTGATGCTGCTGTGGAAAACTTTTGCCACACAAATCTCCGCATTTTAGGAAAATTTCACCACAGCTTTTATAATTGTTCATAAATCCCCATTGGTCTTTGGTCTCGTTCATCGTCTCGTTGTCGTCTCTCTATTCAATTCAAAAAGTTTTTGCCTCGCACTTTGCAAAATTTATCACCTCATTTTTCACATTTCGACTAATTTGTACCACAAATCTCTTTGGCTACACCTGCAGTCAGCCAAGCGAGTGTCAAATATTACAGAAACCGCCTCCAGCTCTCTCTCTCTCTCTACAAACACTCTATCACCTCACCTACACCTACACCCACACCTAAACCTTCCCTTTGCCATTTCCCCTTCATTCATGCGACTGTGTCATACAAAAGATTGTTAGCAATCAACTCAAGCACCAAACTTTGATTTGTATGACCATAAATCGCACTTCATTTTTGATTCAACCACCACACCACACCACAGCACAGGACACCGCACCACCCTTTTGTGCCACTGGCAGCAACCACTACACACAGTTTTTGCCTGTTCATAAATTTCTGCCCCCCACACGAACTTGGCAAAAAGTTTTTACCCACTCCCCATCCCCATTTCCACTTTAAGCCTTTGGCAAACAGTTTTCTTATCTGCCTGCCATGTGTGTCTCTCTCTCTCTTTCTATCCGACTCTCCCTCTCTCACTTTCGGCATGCCATTTGCTTTTTGTATGATGTGTAAACGTCTTTAGCTTGGCTTTTATAATTCTATTTCCGTTTCCGCAACAGCGCAGAAAAAAAACCAACGAAGGAAAAAACTTTTTGCTTGCCTTGCTCATATATTTCAACATCTTTTTTCCATGTCGTCCATATTCCCCCCTTTAGCTGCAAATCAAACTTTTCCACATTTACTTGTGACTGTATGTGTGTGTGCTAGTGTGTGTGTGTGTGTTAGTGTTTGTATGTGTGTCTGGCTGCCATCATCATTGTCATCATCACCATGGGCGCTGGCTAGTATAGTAAGCATTCCAGACCCTTCTACTATGTCCGCTTTGTTCTCATCCTTTTCCTGCTTTGACATTGAATTTGTGTGTCATTTATCGTTCGCTTGTGTATGAGTGTGTGTGTATGTGTGAGTGCTTGTGGCTTACTCTAAACGTGCTTAGAACTTGCTTGAGTTGCCTTGCCGCGTCTACGTCTGCATCTTTGTCCCTTTCCCCTACCACCTCTCTCCCTACCTCTCTCCTTTGTCAACACAGCCCGCATAATTCAGCTTCAGCTTCAACTTCGTCTGCCAGACACACACACTCTCACACTCACACATCCTTAGTGCCACTTTGTGTGCGTGTGTGTGCGTGAGATTTGCTCTGCGTATGTGTGGCTTGCATTCTGCGGTTGCTCTCTGTTTATCTGCGATTGCCTCGCTACACTTCTCTCAGCCACTCTTTTGTCTTCTTCCTGAATAATTTTTGCACACATCTGAAATTGCTACAATGCTCAGCTTAAAGAGCTAATGGAATTTCAAGTGTATCAGTTACTGAATTCAACATATACATTTATTTAAATTTAATATTTCCTGCTTTAAAAATTATAATATTTTAAATAACATATGAACGTATCTTAACACTAAATCAATTATAATTTCTTCATATTCGAAAACATGTTTATATTTCTACTAAATATTGAACTGAATATTTAAATCGAAGTTTCCCTAACTGAACATTCAATCTGATTGTCCGTTGCTAACTCGCACATAGTCTCAGCCCATGACTGTAAATTTTTATTGCTTGAGGGAGAGAGGGGAAAGGACAATTTGTGTGGGGTGTCCAGGCTAGTGCCAACTCTGGCCAGTTTAGTGGACATTAAAATTGATGGCTTCATTTGAAGCATTTTGGCACAAATTCGACTGAGGCAATCAGCAAAAAGTATGCAATAAAAACGCGTCAGCTTCAGCTTCGTATTCGTATTCGTAATTCTCTGTTCGGCTTGATGCCAACCAAGTGCCTAGGTATACGCATAAAAATTTAATTTCTAATAATAATATTTTATGATGGCCGCTCGCTGCAATATAGCAGCTCACCAATACACACGCCCACACACCCTCACACACACACAAACACTGAGAGAGAGCAAGCAATTAGAGTAGCAACAAGCAGCACACAAAATGCATAAACGATTTTAATGGTCAATTTCGGGCACTTCTCTCGAGAGTGGTGAGAGAGAGATAGGAGGAGAAAGGAAGTAGGAGAAGGGCGTGGAGGGGTAAGCAGGGTTTTCCTGCTACTGCTGCTGCTGCTTCTGTTGTGGCCTGACAGAGAATTCAATTTGTTCGCTTGGCCGCTTGCTGTTGCCTCATAATTAAATCTTGGCTAGCTGCATGTCCCAGTCATTAAAGTAATATGTTTTTGGCTAATTACGACACACACACAAACACATTCACTTATACATGGGTATACACATACTCATAACTCAATTGCATGAGCGTATAGCATATACTTTTTGAAGGCATTTCATAACCCTTTTTGCAGTCTGTTGTCATACAATTAAAAACTAAGAAATACCCTGCAAACAGTTATTATAACTATTACTATTAGCTGCACTTTTATTTAAAAAAAAAACTAATGAAAAGCACTTTAATTGCACTTAACATATAATTCAATTTATTTTTGGTACGAGCTTAATAAGAAACAAGCAAGAAAGCTACTGTTGATTATGCTCGACTTTCAGATACTTTCATTTACAGTAAGAGCAAACCAGTGTGATTTTGCTTTATTTAAAATATACCAAACCAATCTAAAAATACTAAAACAATACTTAGGACTTAATTGGTTTATCGTAATTTATTCAAATTATATCAGGATTTTTGAACTAAATCAAGTGGAAACCTTTTTTTTGTCACATAAAATCATTTCTTAAATAACTTTCACAAAATTTCATCTCATCACAGGGTATTATTATGTCAACTCCAGTTTGAGCAGACCATTAATGTGCAGCTGACAATGTAACTGTTGCTTTTTAATTAATGGCAAATTATAAGAAATTAAATTGAATTTAAAGTTTGCCCAGCAGCTGCAGTGAAAGACATAGAGCAGCAACTGGAAACCGGCAAAAAACATTGCGCCTTTAAGCATGAATTTTTTTCTACACTTCCTCCTCTCCGCTCTTCGATGTACTTTGGAATTTAATTCATTTGTGTATAGGAGTGTATGTGTATGTGAGTGTGTGTGTGTGTGTTCGAATGAGCGAGCGAGCGAGCGTCTGCTTGCTTTTTGTGCATTAATTCCATTAAAAGCGCTTCGATAACATGTTTCACGCTTGGTCGCTTCCATGGCGTCGGCCCCTAAAAATATGCAATACAAACAATTTTTCATGCCGCAACGCCACCCCAGCAGTCAGTTTTTTTTACAGCACTATCTCTGTGCTCTTCTCCACCTCCCTTCCTCTCACTCACGTGCCTAGCACGTTGCAGAGGCACACGTTCTCAGCTCGCTTGAATTTTTATACAGCGCGAGAGAGAAAACAGCGCAAAAAAGTCAGCTGGCAGAGGCTGCATGTCTATACATGCACGATATGTGTGTGTTTGTGTGTGTGTGTGTGTTTGTGTGCTTATCGCTTCATATGTTATGTATAATAACATCACCTTCATCTGCTATTCATAGCATGTTCATCAATCAATTAATCGATACGCGCAATGCCAAACGAAATTGCTGGGAGTCTGACTCTGTGTATGTGTGAGTGTGTGTGGCAAATGGAAAAACTCCTGGCTCAGTTGAGTGGAAGGCGTTGTAATATTAATAAAATGAAATAAAATATATATAAATAACAAAACCGAAAACGAAAAAAATACATATTTTATTTGTATGCTAAAAATGACAAATGATGTGAGAAATACAGAAGTTGCAAATGATTGCAAAAATATAACGCAAAAGTGGCGGAAATTATTCGCAAATATTTTCTTAAAAATATTAAATCGAAACTTTGATATGAGTAAATAAGAGCAATAACTATCTTCTCTATAAATAAACATGATTTATTTATGAGTGAACTGCACAATATTTTACAGTTCAATGTTTTATTTTCCATTTCAAATAATATATTTGTGTTTTTATCCTTATATTTTTTCTCATTTTCCCTGCTGAATATTGTTCTACAACTACTATTTTTTATATTTGATTTTCGTGTCTTGGAAATGTTGTACATTTTGTGTATTTCTATTGTATTTATTTTGCCTTGCTCTTATTTTATTCTGTCTCTCTCGATATTTTTTGAGATTTCCTTGCCAAGTTGAACAAGCAATTAGACTATGCAAAAGTTGTGTTACTCTGTCTCTGTCTGTGTTTTTCTGTCTGCGCAATGACCAGCATGAAAAATATGTTGAAACATGAAAGCAAATTTCTTGGCTCAAAAGTCAAGCAATGCAAATTCGAGAGGGTGAGCGAGAGAGAGGGAGAAGGAAGGGAAACTGGACACAAAACAATGTCAATGTGACTGCTAAGCGTTCCCCATAGCACAATTAAATTGGACTGCCAAGTGGTGCAAGAACTGAGAATGGGAATGAGAAGCACTCTCACAACTCAACTCGGAGGACACTTCTCTGGGGAGACACCTTTATGAAGTTCGGGGGCACAAAAAACACACACAACGAACAGCACACAACTAACGATAAGCACTATGATTATGGCTGGTGGAGAAGGTGAGTGTCATTTATTTCTCACCTTCCAACACTGTATGTGTGTGTGCGTGTGTGTAAGGGGGGAGTGAACCACGCCCACAACAGGCAACTCAATTGTCCATCTGAATTCTGTTTTTTGTCGATTGCTGTTCGGTGTTCGTTCACACTCTAATGACACATGTGGTCTGTCGCTTGTCGTTTCGATGTCGTTGTTTTTGCTGCATACTTTAAGGCGCTTAACACGTCTTCCAACATTTCTTTGCTCAGCTGTCAGTTGTCTCTTCCACTGCTGCTGTTGCTGCTTTTACCTTTTTAGTTGTCTTGTCGCCAATGTTCTCTAAGCTTAAACGTGCTTTGCTTTTGATAGCGCTGATTACCACAAACACACACATACAGACACACCTCTACATACACATTCGCAGACAGACTTGGGGAATGGCAAATCGATCCATTTCAGTTTGATTTTGTACCGGCAACTACATAAACTGCTGTGATTTAGTTTGCCTGGTGCTTTAAGCACTTTTTATAGACTCTGTCTGGTCAATACATAATCAGAGATAAGTCTGCCGAGTCAGCCACAATAGCAAAGGTTGATTGAACTCGATGGAAAACAGGTGTTGGCATTTAATGCAAAAAAGTGAAGATTAAAGGACTGTGATTATTGCAACGATATTTGTGCTTAGCACTTGAAAATTTATGTTAAAAGAAACACATTAACACTCAGATTAGTGTTCTACTTTAACGAAGTTTGTGTGTCTGTTTATAATTATAAATAATAGTATTATATATACAAGAACTATTTAAAAAAAAATTTATAATTATTAATATACATAGCTAATTTTTTAAACAAATTATTTTGCCAATCGATGAAATTGCTAATTTTAAACTGAAGTGCTCAAAAGTTTTATGGCATCAAAAATTAAATTACAAATAAATGTAAATATATTTTATAAACTTTTGCATGTATATAACATATATATTATATTTCTTGAAATCTTTACTAACTACAGTTCCTTTTCAACTTGTCGTTCAGTACTTTAAAGCCATCTAAATTGAAAGTGAATAACTCTTAAAGTTCAACTACCAATTTCCACACAAAGTGCTCTAAATATCTGTCCCATTTGTGTAATGTGTACTTAACATTTCAAACAGTCTTAATTGCATAATATGCAAAACAAGAAAATAAAAAGAAAGTGAAAAGCTTACCAGTTGTGCTCATGATTGACTTAAGCCTTCTGCCTTATAAATTTGTGTTATTTCTGCTGTCATTATGTCAACCAAATGGAAGCAGTTTTCAGATGTGAATTTGTTTCGTCTAATGAAGGCCATCTGCAACTGAATACTTTGAGGGGTAACTATAAGCAGCTGTTGTCCTGTAAACCCTTTTTTGTGGCTTAGTAAACCGAGTGTGAACACACAGCGAATTGTTGCCAAAAAACATTCAGCAAGAATGTAACCCAAAATTGTCCTTCACTTGTGTCCCAAAGTACAACATCTTTTGGCATTCACAAGCATGTCTCTAGCGACCAGAAATTTATAATCCCTGGCAGAAACTTATAGTTGCTTTTTAGGCCTTTTAAATTATGCAAACTGCTTTTGTCACACACAGAGAGCGAGCGAGTGAACGAGTCTTGCTAAACACATGGCGCTAGGCTGCGCCTGATGTGTTGTCCATTGCCCCAGAAGCATACAAAATATCTTATTACCGGCACTTAAAAGCAACACTAAATTTTAATGTGACAAAGCACCGAAAAATACCAGACGACAGTGCACAGAAAGAGGAGAGAGTAAGAGGGAGAGGAGGAGGAGGTTTTAGAGGGCTTGTAGTTGGGTTCTAGGCGCAACCATAATTTAATTTAATTACAGGCAGCAGCAGTTGCTAAGCATAGGTTCAATAAAGTCGTCAGTTAACACACAGCCCCATCCTCCTCTCTCTTCCCTTCTCCTTACTATTTAGTCAAAAGCGGCTACACAAAATTCGTGTCGCAGCGCAAAACGTTTGGGGGTGGCACCCACTCATTCATTATGAATGTGGTTTCGGGGCTTTGAGTGGCTCGCCTACTTCAGACTACAACTTGACTTTGGCTCGCAGACACATACACATATTCGTATTCATAATAAACTGCCACAAATCTCAGACATGCAAACAATTTTGAAAATTTGCCCGCTTTCTCGGGGACTCTCCCAAAAGTGCATGACCCTCAAATGTCCTTAAGCTGTCAAAAATAAGTGTCAAAAGTGGGCAGCCTGTCATCCCGATGGCAGCGTCAGCGTCGAGAATAACAACGAAATAATAAAAATGAAAATGAACAAAAATAAAGTAAAACATAAACACAAATTTTTATATTGTTACTTTTTCATCTCTCTCCCACTCTCCGCTCTCACTCTCTCACAACACAATGAAAAATTCGCAGTCAGCCAGGCAGCTTCTGCCTGCTCCTGGCATGTCCTTTAAGTGGCCGTTTCGGCTGCTGGCCACGCGCGCGCCTACAGAGAAAAAAACCAACAGAAAAAACAGCAGCCGCCATATTGAAATTATGTAAACGGCTGTCGAGAGCACCGGAAACTGCGTGGCGTTTGCTCTGTCTCCCCCTTGGAAATATTCCCTTCCTTCCTTCTCTCCTGGCTGGCATAACTATACACAATATTTTGTGCTTTTCTTCTCGCCGCTGCCACCTGCTGTGCCTCTCCTTTCGGTTCTCTCCAGATCTGTCTGGCTCGCAGCTGGGCTCCACTTCATTTGCATTCATTCCGTTTGCATATTTTTAGAGTGTGTTCTCCATCGGCGCTTGTTTATCAAAAATTAAAGGTTAATTTTGCCTCCACAGTCGTTGCGCTGTCATTTAATTAGCCACCTCTCCCCCCCCGCTAGGTGGTAAGCAAGAAGCAAATGCGCTGAGTTACATAAATTTGGGAAGCTGCCTTGATTTCCAAAAACTGGCAGTGAGTAATCATCAGTTTGCCCTTGCTCTTTGCTCGGTATTTATACCCGCTACCCATAGGCTAGAAGGGTATTATAATTTTGTGCAGATCCCATAAATTAGTTGTTGTAGGTCTCAGCTGCTTTGGTTGACAATCTGGTATATTTTGAGAATAAAATGCATTTGCGATTGACAGTTTTAATGACTTGCTCAAAAATTTGATTGCGAACAGAGAAAAATTGTAAAAGTTAAATAGGAAACAATTTTATATGGTATATTTGGAGCGTAATAGTAGATCGATATGTCAAATACAGCCTATGGTATATTTTAGTATTTTTTAAACTATTAATTTGCTAAAGCGATATCTAAATGTTATCGATATCAAGTACATCCTTTGTTATATTTAAGTATTCTTTTGGTATATTAATTTGGTATATTAGTATACTAGCTACATCCTCCGGTATAATTTGGTACTGCGCACTGCGTTGCCATTATTGAAAATGGATAGCGGGTATTTCACAGTCGAGCATATTTGACTTCTTAGTTGCTGTTTTTTTTTTTTACTTTTTTCCATATTTATCACTGCTTCAAAACTCACACTCTACGTGGGCGTGACCTCACGTACTGCCCCAGAGAGGAGGAAGAAAGGAGGAAAGCAGGAGGTTTTTTTTTTATTTGCTGCTATGCTTTATTTGTAGTCTACTTTTTGGGGCATGAATTTTAATTAGTTGTATGCTCATTTAGATTGGCGCTCGTTGTGTTTACGTGTTGTTGGATTTACACAGTTTTTGATTTGATTCTGTTGCACGGCAAGAGTAGGAAGTGGGGAAGTAATAAGATAAAAATAAGAGAGAAGTGAAACAGTTGCAAGCAATTTATCGAAGCTAGAAACATTTAAAGTTTCGCATTTGAAAATGTTTAAATATTTGTGTATTATATTTGGCAGCAACTATTGATCCAATTTCTAATGCAATTTCGCAAAATTCGGGCAATAATTTCATTTATTTGTTTGCTTCAAATAATCTATTTAACTGCAGCAAACTATTGCCAATACTTTTAGCAATTAGTCAACAATATTTTCATAATAAAATTAAAAATTCTATCGCATTGATATTTGAAAATTTGCACCTAAAATTGAATTTATTTATCCAACGTATTTGCAACTAAATCATTGTTTGCTTTGCTTTTCGTATTTACTCTAAAAATATCAATAATTCTTGTTGAAGATTTTTATTCGTAATTCTATTTAAATGTTTTTTTTCTGCAGTTCCTGTTAAACCAATTGAATTGTAACTTTATTAATTTAAGCATTTCGTGTCGACACCTAAAAGTCAGTTCGTTTTAGAATTTTTTTGAGGTCGTATTTTTAGCGGCACTTGAGCCTGACATTTGGCACGATAATTCTCGGTATACAAATAAATGACACCCACACACACAAAGGGAAGACGCAACTTTGTGTATAAATAAAACTCTTTTGTTATCTTTAAGCGACCAGTTTGTACTTTTGTTGTCAAAGCAAATGACGCCCAAGACTTTGTTGGCCAATTTGATGTCTCTTTAAGCAAATGAATAGGCCAAGTTATTTTCGTTGTCTTTCGTTTGTTTTTAAATTATCAACTCGCTTTTTCTTTTGGAGTTTTGCTGCTGCTGTTCCTGCTATCTCTCAGTCCGAGAGCAAGCAATTTACTCGCACATATATCATATGAAGTTGCTGCTCGCTTCTTCTCCCTCTTATTATTTTCCCTGCTTTGTCTTACGCTTTTCCCCCTTCGGTGCGTATAATTAATCTAGCAGGGGAACGTCTAGCTGCTGCCTAGTTATTAATTTGTTGCCTCGGCTTCTTTTTCTACTTCTTTTGCGTTTGCACAAAACTCGTTTGCTGGCTTCACGCAATGTACGCAACGCACTTGTCAAGATTTATTTCAATTTGCTACGCACTCACACACTCACACACCCACATACACATACTCGCTAAATGACTCTTATCAAAACACTCACACATACAGAGAGAAAGCGAAGCATGTGGGCAACAAGTCAGCAAAGAACGTGCAAAAGTTGCTAGGCATCGGACTACGTGGCGTATACTTGATGCTGCCCTTCTTCCAGCTTTACTTTTGCCTCGCTTTCTTTCATTTTTTCCGCAATGTAGGCAAGTTTTCGCTCGAAGAAAAATGAGACACAAAAGTGCTGTGTAAATGTGTGAAATTAATACACACACACACACACACCCGCACACACTCATGAATCTGTCGCAGCTGTGTGCTCTAGCGCAAAAGTTTTTGGGTCTATAAAATATACGTTATTATTGCATTAGGCCAAGTCCAAAGCGAAATAAAAATGGAATTTATGCCTCTTTATACACACAAACACACATTTCTCCTCCCCTCAAATTGATAAACAACACACACACAACAACAACAAGAACAACTTATTTAGTTTGCTTTAGTCGACGTGGCAAGTGTTCAAATTTATGAGTTTTGCGGCAGCAACAGTTGGCATTAACCCCTCACTCTCTCTAGCTTGCTTTATTAACCCCACAATGCCTTGTTTTATGGTAGCAAACGTTACAACTTGTTACCACTTCATTGCGACGTTGTTTTTCGTTGCTGCTTCTGCTCGATAATTACATTTGGAAACTCGTTTGCTTGTGACGCTTCGTTGGCCATTCGCTGCCATCAAACTGCATCAAACTGTCAAAGAGGGTTAACGAAAACGGGGGCAGCACGGGTGCAAAGGGGCAACTCATTTGCCAAAAGTTGCAAGTTCATGTGGCAACTTGTAGGTCAGTTCCACACACTCAAACAAACAGCTGCCACTTGAAGCGTAACGCGGCAATTGCAACCGAAAGAAGACATTTCTCTCCTTTTCAGTTATTCTCGTTGTTATTTCTGTTCGCTTTCGTTGTTGTTGCAGCCTTCTGTTCCCGTTCGTTCCGCTCGAGCGCCATCTGTGGGTCGTTTGCTGTACCGGGAGGGGCGATGCTTTCAAGCTGATAGAAGCTACTCTCTATAACACTCGCTCTACTATATACGATTACGATGCGAGGAGCACTTGACCCTAGCAGACTGCAATGTGGCTTTTTCGCTGTAGATAAATGTTTGAATTCTTGCCAAGTTGCCACAACAAACTCATGAGCAGAAGGTGGAAGAGGGGACGAGGAAGGGCAGCAAGCTGTTTTCTAGGGTGTTGCCATGGCATTTGCAACTGCTAAAATGAGTGTGAGATTTGCAAATTTATGCATTAAGCTGCTTACGTTGTTTCTCAATTGTTCGATAAACGAAATTAGCAATTTCGCATTACAAACAGATCGATACAAAAGGTTGAGGCAAGGAAATAATTATTTTAAAGAAATATTCACAGATTGCAGATATTTACAAATGTGAGCTTATGTTCTTAGCCTGCAAATTTTTAGGCATTTGTCTATGAATATCTTGTCTTTGATTCTCGAAAAGCAAATATTCTAGGTAAACACCACAACTTCTTAAGAATATTGCCTCCATGGTTGAAAGACACTTTGCTTATATAATATGTGAAGTTTCTATAATTGTTGAATACCCTAAAGCTTCTTAGGACTTCTTTGAATGCAGTCATCACTTTAATAAAAAAAAAACTAATTACCTATAGAAATTGTATCTCCAAATATTTGTTGCTTTTCTAATGTGCCATAAATTAAAAATAAATCAGGACTATTTTAGAGCTATGAGAACCCCGTCTTTCAATTGGATGTTGCTTACTTTTATTATGCACGGGAATTTTATTAAATACTTAAATTCTTAAACTCAAAAAAATATATGCGACTTTAATGTGTTAGACAGACAGACTGACAGTCAATGCCAATGCCAATCACCTCATAACAGCAAACATAACATCTTCATATCACTTAAAAGTTATTTTGCCCTTCAACCCTTTTGGGTGCTTAGCATAAATATCAAATTTACTCACTCACTACCCAGAGTGGAGGATACACATAAGATTAGCTTGTTTAGCTGTTGAAAAAACATACCTGAAAAGATACAGAAAATAATATGCCATTAGTTAAATAGACTCAAATTTCCACTTTCATTTCCATTTCGATATTAGTTTGTGCAGGACAATCCATTATTTTCAATATACCCCACACCGAAAGTAAACTAGAATGAAACGAAGAGAGAGAGAGAGAGAGAGAGAGAAACCCTTTTTGGCTAAGCAAAAAACCCAACTCAATTGCATAGCTACTTCAATCAATCAACGCTGACATTGAGCAGCTGCTGGGCAAGCCAAAGGGACACGCCCCCAAGCGGAACTCAATTACACTGTGATACACAAAAAACGAGGGGAGAAGGCGAAAAAAACAACAAAATACAAACGGATAACTAACGAGACCCGGCGATGGTGACACAGTTTAAAACCTAAACATGCTCAAAGCTAAAGTGTAATTACGTCCGAAAAGCATTATTATAACATGTGGGAGAGAAACAAAGAGCGAAGAGTGAGGGAAGAAAGTAATGGAAAGGGGAAACGTGAGACGGCAGTCAAATGTGCCGCCAACATGCGAAAATTTATTTATGCACAAGGTCTTGGCGAACTACACGAAACATAAAGCGAAAACAGAAGTCAGAAAGCAGACGACAGGACGAACGGAAATGTGGGAGGATAAAACAGAACAGCAGCAGCTGAAGAAGAAGAAGAAGACGAAGTAGAAGGAAACGGTGAAAAAACAGCGGGGGGAATGTCATCGCAAGTAGAAAAGCGAAACAGAAACAGGACGAGAAACAGGACCTACATTCCGTGTTAGCTTTTGCGTTTGTTGCTTTCTTTGCTTTCTTCCATTTCTCTTTTCTTTTTTGTGCCAACACTTTATTCAAAAGCAAAGGTCAAATAGAACGGATGCCACCGCTGAGAGGGATGGAAATGGGGTTGGGACACGACAGTTTCGGACTTCGGACTGGGGATTGCTTAGGTCAGAGACAGGTGAATGGGAATGTGTTCTGTTGTTGTCCTCTGGCTGTGACATAATTTTGAACTACACTTTCAGCTTTTTTTGGCTTTCGGGTTTATCTGTAAACACATTTGCTAGACGGTTAGTTTTGGCTGCTGCTGTTGCTGAGGAGCGAGCATTCCCACCTGACACATCATAATGAAGCAATGAAGCAAATGTTAGAATGGGATTTTTAATGGAATTTGTGGTTATCGTGTCGTTTGTTTTATTTATGGCCCATACAAGGACGAGACTCGAAACACATTCGGGTTGAGAAATTCTCATTATTGTTATGGCCCATTGCTGTTGTCATTACCTTAAACGTTGATGAAGGTCTACTTCCCTTTCCCTTCTCTCCTTCTTTTGTCTAGTCTAGATAACAACTGCGATCTTTGTATATTTTTCAATCAATTTTTTCTTTTGTGGGGGGCTTTTGCGGCAGACCAAAATTGAAATTGTTATGTAAATGTAAATTCAATTTGAAATTAATAATGAATTAGGGTTAAAGTTGATGTTGCTGATGGAACTGGGAGATGAGAGCTGGGGCTTTCATTGGGGGCTTAAGGGACAATCAGTGTTTTCGGGCTTGGGGCAGCGAAATAAGTTGACAAGTAATGAGAAAAGTTTCGACCAAGAAAGAGCAAAGACTACAAGGGTTAACGACTATATATAGAGTCTTTTGTAACGTAGTAAATATTGAGTGTTCTATTTTAAGAAGGAAGCATCACATGAAATTGGAAATTGATGCGTAAATGTGAAGATAAAATCAAACAATTTTATAATGTAAGAAGCTATATTGTAACATTCTTCAGGAAAACATAAAACAGTATTGTAATTAAAGCAAAACATTGAAAAAATATAATACACATATACAAATAAAATACACACATTTATAAATTTTATTTCTTTTCCACTTAAATTAAAATATTTGAAATGCATCTTATTTTCTGGTTAATTAAAATATTTAATTAGCCATAAAAAATATATATAATAATAGTCAAGCTTCTGCTGTTGATCCATTAAGCAATCAACAGCTTAACTATAAGGAGCCAAAGCTTGTTGCTTGCAGAAATTAAACTCCATCAACTTCTTAAACCAAGAGAAGAAGCAGCAGAAGCGCTGAGAAGGGTGAAGATATCAAATGGAGGGGAAGAGTAAGAATAACTACAACAAAAGAACTACAAACTGGCTAACAATCCAAACAGAAGCAGCAGCAGCAGCAGAAGCAACAATAACAAAGCGCAAACTGAGCAACAACAGGAACTCTTGTGGTGCTTGTTGTATGTATGTGTTGGCAAAGGGTTAAGGGGGCTAAGCGGGGTTAAGGATACAGGCAATATTCTCGCACAAAGTGGAGAAAAAAACTTGTTTTTATAGTCGGCAAAGGTAAAGTGAAAGAGTTGGAGAGTGTGTAGACTTTAGAGAGGGCAAAAGGGTTTAAAAAAAAACTGGAAGAAGAGAAGAGAAACTTACTCGAACCGCGGCACTTAATTCGCTTCCCTATCAAAACAGCGACACAGACACAGAGTAGAGCAGAGTCACCACGCTCTCTCTCTCTGAATCCTCTAAAGCTTTTGTTGCCCCCACCCTCAACTTGCTTGCCACACGTCTGAAGTGAGCTGCTGCCGTTACCGTCGCTTCTTTGTGTGGTCCAAAAAAGTTTTTTAATAAAAATATTAAATTTGCATATGTTGCTTCCAGACGCCGGCTTCGAACTCCAACTCGCAACTCGCAAACTCAGAGGCCAGACATTTTGGGGTTGCCTTTGGTTACCTGTGGCAGGAACTGCTTTTGCCGCCGGAAGTGGTAACCAGTCGACAGACCCCGAGAGAGAAAGAGAGAGAGAGACACAGACTGTTAGGAAGAGGCTTGAGTGGAGCTGCGGCAAGTGCGTTTTTATTGCCAGCCTAGCCTAGAATTCAGCACTTTCTTCTCTTTCCTCGCGTTCTTCAACGTTTTGTTGTTGCTGCTGTCCCAGACATTTATGACGCATGTGGCATGAGTTGCATGATGGAAGCAGCAGGAGAAGCTGCTGCTCAAACCACTCACTGAATTAAGTTCAAGTGAGCGCAAGTGCGGAAAGGTTTTTTTTTCTGCCGAGTTGCTACTTAAGCGCTGATTAAGCGGCTAAAAGGCAGAAGACTGGAGAGAAAAAAGTGAGGGAGAAAGAGGCAAGTGGGTGGGCGAAGTTGTTCCCTACTTTGCTAATAAAGATGAAAGCATAAGAAATCATTCTAAATATATGGGAACAAAGTAAAGTCATCTACAAAAATTTGCATAGTTCTTCAAAAATTAATATGGTAAATAAAGATAAATAAATTTTATAATGAAAGAAAAATCTTTTCTTATTAATAAGTGAAGAAGATTGCTAAGGAAGTTAAGTGATTCTTCAGCTCAATATAATATTATATCACATGTGACTTTGTTTTTAATTTCAATCCTTTTTCAAATTTATTTTAAGGTTGTGGCATCGAGTTTATTGCTTTTATTGATGTCGCTTTATTAGATACATTTTTGTTCTTAGCTATGTCTTTCATATTTTCAAAAATAATATTGAATTTTTTTTCATAGTTATTCCCCCTATTTTTGTTTAATATTGAGTTTTTTCAGTAAATCGGATATGTATCTCTTCTCAATTTTTATTTTGTTGGTCAGATTTTGCCTTTTTCATTTTGCTCGCCATCAATTATGTTCCTCAACAAATATGACAGAATTTTACGTTTTAAAAGATTTTTCTGCACAAACTTTTAATGGGCGCAGCTCTTACCTCAAACAGTTGTATTAAAAAAGTTCAACCAATGCATTTGCTCTTTGTGAAAAGTCACTCAAAGTGAATATTAAATCACTTTTTTGCCAGTCAATTAAAACGCTGACAAAACAGGCAAAAGAGCAAAAAATATGCGCAACTATAAGAGTCACATTCATATCTTTGATGTCGCATAATCCCAGTCACATGTCAGATGTACATATTTGTATCCACTATGAATGTATCTCTGTATCTATATCTCCAGCTGTAGCTGTAGCTGTAACTGCGACTGTGCTCATCTTGACAACCTTTTGTTGTGGTTTTTACAGTCGCCTCACAGCACATAAAAATTGCATGTGCCCAAGTGCAGAGCTGATTTCCTGAAGCAAAAACCGGGACAGCATGGTGGGGGTATCAAGCAAGGGAGGTGGAGACGGGGGCAACAGGGGTGCATTGTGTATTGTACAAGTCAGAAAAATGTCAAGCGATAAGCAAAAGCCGCTTACATTCAACTTGGGCCAAACAAAACGTCAACAGGGAGGCCAACACGATGCTCTCTGTTCGTTCGTTGTTGTTGTTGTTGCTGCTGTTGCTGCCAATTTCTGTTTGACAGTATTAAATGTTGCCCTGGCAATTGTCTTTATATATTTTTGATGTGGTTTGCAACGGCTGCACGGCACAAAACTATAAGCGATTTACAGTTCAGTTGAGGATTTGTCCAGAGAACACCAGAGAAAAACTCTAGTGTGTAATTTAAAAAGAGAGCCTCTTAGAAAAAAAAAGCAACGAGTTGAGTCTTAATCAAAATGAGCTGCAAGCAGCTCGAACTGATAAAAAGTGTCATAATATTTAAGCTCATTAAAGCGTAAGTAACCCAAAAGCAGCTTAGTGAAGTTGTTTATAGGTAAAAGATATCTTCAACTTTGTTTGTAAATGACTTTTTGATGTTTAAGCCGAGAATATGAAAGGATTAAGGTAAGGAAAGTTAAGCATTGTAAAAGAAATGACTAACATTAATGAATATTTATGTAAATATAATTTTAAATCATTTCGTTAAATAATTGTTAAAGAAAGTGTTTTTAATTTCATAATTTAAAACTATAGTGCAATTAACCTCATGAAAATTAATGTCACAATCCAAACTAAACTGAAGCAACAACTTATCTTAACAAAATTCAAGTTGCGCTGCTCTCAAATAATTTCGACTTCAATTAAGTTATTAAAACAGAGCAAAAACAAGTTCAAAGCTGCTCTGAACTGAGGAATTTGCTATGCAAATCACATCACGAGGCTAATTTAATACATTTCCATTATGCATATATTTAGAGAGAAGAACTCCCAAAGACTTCTTAACACCTAAATAGAAACACAGCCAAAACAGTGACTTGACAACTTTATTTAAAGAAGTTTCATGTTTTACTTCAAAAAAATGTTGCGTAAAAAAAGTTACGGTAATAAAGCATTACACATTATAATGATGGGAACATGTTACTGCATCAGCAACAACAAAAACAACAACAACAAAACTAACAAGCAAAAATGTTGTCAACAAAAAGTTTTGAGCAGCGAAGGAAGAGGAATTGTAGAAAAAGTTTCGCAACATCATCAAAATGCGCTCAGGCCTAATTTAAATGTGTTTGAACTTCTTTTTCGCCTTATTTTATATTATTTACATACACACAGCTACAACAGCAACAGCAGCAGCAAAAAGAAGTGGAAAACTTCTGAAGATTTTTCTTTAAATGCGAAATCTTCTTTCCGACTGAGTTTTGACTGCGAAATGTTTGCACAGCTTTAAGTTTTAACACGCCAACTTTTTGCTCCTCAAACAAAAACATACAAAAAGTTTTTTGCTTTTCTTCTATTTGTTTTTGACGTATGTCGCATTAATGCAAATATAATCTGGCCACGCCCCCTGTGCCTCCCCCATTTTGTGACTGTGACTGAAGTTGGACAAATTACAAATTGAGAGCTGTGTCAACACTTTTCGGACCAATCCCGATCCCGTTGCTGGCGACAAACTTGACCTCAAGTGAAACTTTAATGCAGCGGACGTCGACAGCGTCAACTTGCAACTGGCAAAAGCAAACTAAAACTCACTTCTAAGTTTTTAAGTTCTTAAGTACACATATCACCTGCTGAGAAAGTGTAGAAAATGAAATGCGGAAAGGGAATGGGAAGGGGAAAAGTAACCGCAACAAATGTGGTTGTTGTTATGCGGACTTAAAATCTTAAGCTGAAGTGGCAAATAATGCCAACCAAAGTAAAATGATTTATTTACAGTGCGGCAAGTTTGCTTAGCCAGCGGATAAGGCGATTAAATACTAAATAGAATACAGTATGACTTGACTAAAGTGAACTTAGAACTGGATTATCAAACAGGTTTATGTGACAGAAGGAAGTAAACATTAGAAATGAATTCTTTACTAAATTAACAGTTCTTAGACTTAAGTTTCTTAAACGCAACCAAGCTATAATTGCAATGAAGAGTATTTAACAACAATTATTTCAAAATAAATTAAAATTCCATTCTAAAGATTTATTTAAAGTGAAATAAAATTACAAAGGTTTAAGCAATATTAATACCAATTAAATTATATCCATAAAAGTTTAAAAAAATGAAAATAAAGTGTCTTCAGTAATGTTAATTATAATTGCATTTAAATTTAATCACAAAAATATCTTAAAGAGCGAAGTCTAATTTTAGACAATTCAATTCTATCTAATTAGAAAAATATTATTTTACTAAAAATAAGTGCTCTAAAATTAAACCAAAGCTATCGCTGAATAACTTCAACAATCTTATTAACAATCAATTAGTCACCTCTATAAATTCTAGACACTTAATTATTTCCACTAATAATGAAAGTTACTTCAAAGCGAAGTAAAATTGTAGCTACTTGAATAGCTTTAATTATAATTGAATTTCACATATAGAAAAAGAAAATGTTAAATACTTCAATGACTCACACGTTGCTATAATTAATTCGCACTTCTTGACGCACGTTTTTGTTTGCATTTGAGCAAAGCAATTTGCCCAGAGTGCAGAATAAATACAAAACAAACAAACAGAACGTTTCGAAGGCAGCAAAGTAGGTCCACTTGCAACACGCTATAAATAGGCAAAATAATGCGTATACGTCATGTGAGTCACGTACGTGAGAGCATCAAACGAAGCACTTGAAACATTTTGTGCATTTTATTTGATGTTTATATTCGATTAAAATATTGCAAGTAAACACTGCATCTAAAGAGCTGTCATATTTTTCAGCTCGTTTTCGTTTTCGATTTCGATTTCAATTTCCCCCACTGCCAATTGCAAGCTGTTTTCGGCTTAAAAACTCATTTGGCTGATGGAGGAGAGTTGGACTCCGAAATGGGTTTTGATCATTAGTCATTTGTAGCTGCATACTAGCTGTAGCTGTAACTGTAACATAATCCATGACTTGACTTGGTTACTGGCTGGTCAAACCCACTTCATTTACTCCTTCTTTCTACCTGCCCGACTGTCATAAATCAGTTTCAGTTCTCGACCCTTTCAGCATGCACGACAAGTTGGCCTTTTTCTAGCGGTAATCCAATACCTAACAAACCCAACTCAATCTCAATCGCAATCGGCATCGTCATCGTCATAGTCGACGCAATCCCAGTTCTCGACAGTTACGCACATGCCAAGAAAGCAAACCCACAATTGGCCACGTTTCGATGTCAAGCCTTGGCAATGTGTTTGAGTGTGTGTGTGTGTGTTTAGTTGGCCAACAACAGTTGCTGCAATCCCCAGTTGGTTGTAGTCTTGTACTTTAGCTTGCAACATGCCACAAAATCAATGAGCATAAGCTATTTGTAAGCGGGGCAACATCAACCGGGCGACAAGCAAAACAACTGGCGACAGTTTCGAAGCAGTTGGCAAATTTTGAAAGTGAAATTTGATACAGAAGCTGCCACATACGCACGTTGCACGTTGCATGCTATCTGCATACCCGCCTGCCACTTGCCTCATACACAACATGCACAACGTGTGTGTGGCGGTAACTTCTTCTCTTATACGGCTTCCTCTGAGCTCCTTTATTGCTTCCTCTGCCAGCTGCCAGTTGTGCCTGGTGTAAAATAAGTTGACCAACAGCACAAAAACAAAATCAAAATTGCTTTGACAAGTTCCTTTTTAGTTGGAAAAGGGTTAGACAAGAGAAGGGGAAAGTGAGCACTTCTAAGCTTCAATCCAAATAGTGGGGGCAGTATAAACTTTGCTTTATATTGATTAGTTAGACAACTACTCAAGTTTACAAAAATCTTTAATTTAGTTTACATTACTTTACCTTTTTTTCAGAATAATTTTTTTGGGTCATATTTTTTGCTTTTGTTTTTTTCTTTTAACTAAACGTTTAATGAATTTTTGGTTTCAAATTGCAGCGGAAATTTGATTTTTAATACCTCAATTACTTCCGTTTAGCACTTTAAAAGTATTATGTAGATTTTTTTTGCTGCATTTTTTTCTTAAGCTCAAGTTCATTGATTAATACTACTTAAAGCCAAGTAAGGCAGCTCAAAGTTTCAATTACTGCCGAGTCTAGACAAGTTCGTAGGTACAAAAGAGGCTAAAGCGCAACTTCTCAGACAGCTTTAAGCAGCTTAGCATATTAGTTGATTGAGAGGCAACTTTAATACACTTTGAACTAACTTAACTGTCAGCTTTAATGAGCTTTAAGAGCTTAAACAGCTGACTGCGTTTTCTTGTAGTGAAAACTGCATGTTTTGTATTTAGATTATTTAGGTGAATTCATGTTGAAAGTGACAGCAAATTTCTCCTTCTCTCTCTCTCTCTCTCGCATAATTCCCATAATCATGTTAATTATCTCATACATAATTAAGCATCATCATCCGCTTGTCCTGCCATGTTTTATGCCATTTATTTTTGTGCTCATTTCTCATTCCTTCAGAGTTTGTCCTAATTTATGCATAGAAAAACTCATGCAGCCATAACAACTTGCAAAATTTTCGCCTGGATATGGACACCTGCACACCACACACTACACACCACGAAAGGACACAGCTTAGATAACAAATCTGAGCTACGTCAACTTTGCCTCAAGAATTTGTTGAACGCGTTGCATTTAATCAATGTCAGTGTGGAGAAAAAACGGGAGGGCGGGACGAAGGCGAGCATTAGCAAATATTTGCGCTGCACTTTGCCTGAAAAATGCAGCCATTTAACTTTGGGAGTGAACCTCAAGGCAACTTCAGCTGCGACAGGTGCGTGACTCATGCGAGAATCTCATTTTTCCAACTTGGCTGCGAAAAAAAAAACAACGAAGCGAAATAAAAAAGAAAACTATTACTGGCTTCTTGAGCTTTGATTTCAACGTTTCTTTGGCTGTTCTAGTTGTGAATGACAGGGAACCATTTAATTTGTGTGACACCTCTCGAGACTCTGAAGACTCAAGAGTCAGTCGCTCTCGAGTCAGTTTCCAGTTGCAGCAAGACAGTTTTTCGATGTTGCGACTCGTTTTGCAGTTTTGCAGCTCCCCCAAAAATGAATGGTTAGCTGTCAAGTTGAACAAACTAAATGACAGTTTATGCAATGTCAAGAACCCCTATATCAAACCCATTCCCATTCTGTCACAGACTGACAAGTCAACAAGTCACAAAACAAAGACGAGCAGCAAACTACAGAGAAAAGAGCAACAGCAACAACTAAAAAGAGCAAGACTTTTAGTTTAGCGTATAATTCTTAAAATGCGCTTTAACTTCTATTTCTTTTTATTTTACGTTCTGCATATGCAACATTTTTTTGTGAGTTTGAGTTGTTAACTTTCTATTTTTTCGTTCCTTTGTGCATTGTTTATTGCTCATGTCCATGTCAGAGCGCCGCGAAACATGCAACATTTTCTTTTGTTTGTGATCTCAACGCAGCCACAAACATGACAGGTTAATTCGACTGTCAAAACTGGAATTTATCAGACAACCCACGCGCCGCAAAAAAAAAAAAAAAACGAATACAAATAAAATGGTGGAAGGAAATAAACCGCAAATCGACCAAAAAGCCCCAAAGGGCATTACACAGCGCAACGGCGGCCTTTACTTTCGCTTTAGTCCTGCCTTTTGTTTCGCTGCCCAGGGAAATAGCAAGAGAGAAGAGCTTAAACTGTTGTTACACACAGAAAATATTTGAATGTGTGTGTGTGTGTGTGTGTATTGCTAAGCCACAGTCTGCACAGGCTTAGCTAGCAATTGAGTATTTATTAAGAGCTTTCTCGCATAAACACAGTCTACACATTCAAGTGAAAGCACATTGCTAGTGGATTAACATTAAAGAACAATGTTTTGTTTTTACGCTTTGCATTATATATAAGTTGTAACAATTTCAATGAGTAAAAGCTCATTAAAGCTCGGATGGAAATTGTACAAGTTTCAGTAATATTATTGACCTCAAAGGTGAAATGAAAGCTTTGTAGCGAAAATATCTGACACAGATTACAATATTTATGAATGCAATTTCATTAAGTAAAAGCCAATTAAAGCTCGGTATTATCTTAACAAGCATTGCTTGAATTTTATTGACTTCAAATTCAGAATTTACTATAGCTTCGATTACAACGTTATATAATGAATATCTCTATTTAAGTTTACAATATGTAGTAGAAAATGTCGAAAAGTAAAAGCTCATTAAGGTTCGGTAGTTGAGTTTTTGATAGTTTTGTGAATTTGCTTAATTTCAAAGGTTAATTTGGTATAGCACAAACGTATATTTAATTACAATATTGTAGTTTATAACATAGCTTTGCTTTGACTAATTGCAATTTAATTTACAAAATTCATTTCGCTTTATTCCAAGAATTGAAGTTATTTATTTAATTAAATATTTATTTATGTCAACAAAACTTTTCATTTTTTCCTCACTTATTTACTACCGTTTTGTTATTGCAAATGCAGATTGAACATGCCAACAATACAACTTCATTAATTAAGTTCCTTTGTCAGTTGTCCATTCAGCCACAATGCTAATCCAATTCAAGCTTCATTTCAAGCTCATCACAAAGTCAACAGAGACAGTCCAATAGAGAAAAGGAGAGAAAGAGAGTTTGGCGAGAATTTCATTCCCTAGCGTGCTTCGATAACAAGAAGACTTCATTTGCGGAGCTCTTCAACTTGTTACATTTACAATAATTACACAAAATCTAAAAATCTCTAGTCAAACATTTGCACAAATCAAACTGAAAGCGTAGCAAAATTTTAATCTAAAATGCAAATATGAGAACTCAACTCAACTCGTCTCGTCTCGTCTCGACTGAAGACACACACATATGCAATTGAAGTGGAGACTGAGAAAGAGAACAAGAACGAGAGAGAAAAATGCTCCCCAGCGAAATATATTCATAACAATTCTATTAATTTTTCTCTTTTGTGCAATTGAGGCTCGACTCCAGGCATTGTTTGACAAAGTGGTAGCTGCTGCTTCTTCTCTTCCAGCTGCTGCTGGATGTTGCGATTTCTGGGTGGGATTTTTTGATGGCATTGGATTGACTGGCACGCCGTTTGCCAATTTGCATATTCAATTGCCACAGTGACAGGCCGTATCACAGCTGCAGAGACTGCTTCTCTTCTCAGTCTGCTCCTTCACTCTTTCGCTAGTTGGCATAATTGTCTGGCTATGAGTCAGTTGGCTGACAGTCTACCGACAACTGACTTGATTAGTATGAAGTGGCTGCTGTCTGGTCCTTCTAATCTACTGAGTGCTACTTCAAACTGATTTTCAATTTCCCAGCTCACATACATGCTTAAACTATTGCAATTTTTTAATATCTTTAAAGTTGCATTTATAAAGGAATACTTTCATTAAGAATTCGCAATTGAATGTGCATTTAATTCTATATCTTTAGCATAAAATTTAATTATAAATTTCAGTTCTTATCATATTCACAATAATTGGCCAAAAGTTTAAAAAATATTCCTGGCAACAGAAGATTTTAAAGAATTTTTTCAGAGTGCCCTATAAAAATGTAACGTATACGTATAGAATTAATTGTACACTAAAAAAAGGAAACAGCTGTCGGGTCTGAATTACTTTGATTGATTGTATTTATATTTTAAATGTTGTTGTATATTGATCATTTTATACTAAAAAAAAGGCTGCAGCTGTGGTTTTAATTACTTTGATTGACTATCCAGTACATACTCTATGGTATATTTTGAATGCTGTGGTATATTGATATACTAAATATAATTTCTGGTATGTTTTAGTTTTTTTCGTTGTATTAATAAAAAGCATCTTAACTGTAGCTCTCTTCCTTGTTCTATTTATGATTAAGTCTGTCTCCTAATTTTACCTTACTACATTGCTTAATTTATGATTAAGTCTGTTTCCTAATTTTACCTTACTAAATTGTTTAAAATTACTTTGTTAGTAACTTTATTTATTTATACAACTGTATTCTTTTCTTAATTTCCTTCTTTATGCTCTATGTACATTTGAATTCAAGTTCTAGCTTCTCAGTTTTTTCTCAACTTTAAGTCTCAAGTCAAAGTTCCTTGGCATCTCTAATTCGCTGCTGTTTTTTATTATGCTCAGCTGTGTGTTTGGTGTTTGCTTCGCACTTGTGACGTCACACTTCCTCTTGAAGTGTTGCCTTGTTTTAGCCTCATTTACGTGCTTGGGCATATGTTTGGCTTGGCTTTGCTCACTTTTTGACACCACAGCAACAACAACAACGTCGACGACGGCACTTCAACGCTTCTTCCTACTCAAGTCGTTGACAACTTGTTGTTGGTTGGTTGGTTAGTTGGGTGGTTTGTTGGCTGAATTGGTGGCTTCTGTTTGTCACACTGCTCCCATTTTGTGCTGTTGCATAATTATGCACAGCGACACCGAGAGAGAGTGTGAGTGAGACTTTGTTTCCTGCCACGCCCCACGCTTCTGAATGCAAAGGCATCCCAGTTAGAGAGACTCGACGTGCTTGCCACTTAGCAATTCAATCACATTTCGCTACCAGCCACCGTCAGTTGCCCCCGCACCACTTGCCACACTGCTACTTGCCACCGCTACTTGCCACCGCTAGCTGCAACCGCCACTTGGCGTTCTGTGAACCATTTCCTTGTGCACATTATAATTATCCTTGCGTTTAATTAACGTGTTTACACATACATGGCGCACTCTCTCTCCCCCTCTCTCTTTCTCAGCACACACTCCCCCCCTCTCTCTCCCACTCTTTTGTCCTGCCCTTGTTGACCGAGTGACCCGCTCGTAAATTCCTATTTTTCCAAGTCTCTCTCTCGCTCTCTCGCACTCTTCTGTCTAGTTGCAACGCATCGTCTCTTTTAATGACCGTTAATTTTATTTTGAACCGAGGGGGAAATTTAATTGCGGTCTGATTGTCGCTCTGTCCTCCGCAGACAGGACATTTACTAACCCCCTCCCCCACAACCTCTGGCCATAGACTTTGCTTTGGCTTTGGCTTTGCGCTTTGACTTTGGTCAATTCAATTTTGTTTTGGCGTTAATCAGCATCGCTTGGTCGATTCCCATCGACAGTCTGAAAGCTTGCCGCCAGCAGCAACAATTCAATTAGCGCTTTAATTGATTTGCGTTTCGGTATTTGTCTTGAGCTGCAGCTTCCTCTCATCATCTGCCCCTCTTGTCATGCGTCTGCCAGCATAGCTGTCAATTGTCGTCCA
Source organism: Drosophila albomicans (assembly GCF_009650485.2). Taxonomy (NCBI): domain Eukaryota; kingdom Metazoa; phylum Arthropoda; class Insecta; order Diptera; family Drosophilidae; genus Drosophila; species Drosophila albomicans. Next base: position 36,588,335 of record NC_047629.2, on the reverse strand, counting down.
TCTTGCCAAAGTGCATTGTCTGAAGAGGAGATGGAGTTGGTGTTTGAGATGGAAGTAGAAGTAGAAGTGGGGGAAGGGCGCTGCCAAACAATGTTTGTGGCCACAAATGCATGGCCTTTGGTGTTATCGATAATTTCGTGAACTGCGTTCTAGGCTTTAAATATTAATTGCCTTGGCAATCATAGCAGACTTTAATGTGCTGACAAATATAGTGAATATGTTCGAGTAATATTTTAGATATGGAAATTGTTGTAAGTTTTTGTAAACAAGAATTTAATAAACATTATTTCGTTTATAGTAATTGTTCAACATGACTCAGGAAATTCTAATGATAATTGTAGTACAATGTAAAATAACAAGACAATAGCTTAAACTGAAATTTAGAGTTTTGTATTCTCTAATACAATTTTATTCAATTCAAAAATATAATGCAATAGCCTAATACATTTAAATTGAATAAATTGTTGGATTTCAGTTGTCTGTCAATATTTATTTTTGTCTGTAATAAGGTGCGAATTCAAACTTTAGTTGTAGCTATAATATGAGAGGGCTGTAATAGAAATCCAAAACGATTAAAAAAGTTTCTCTAAAGGGATACAAGTCAAGGCAAGATTTAGAAAGACAGACTATTCTCGTTTTTAATAACACCAAAGTAATTATAATTTATTGACTATTCTCATGATAATTAGCAGATAAAGTCTTCTATTATAATTAAAATTTAATGACAATTCTTATTTTTTCATAACTTGATCCTTTGCCTAACTTCTGTAATAACTTGGCTGAACAAATGATGTGTCAGTTGCTCAAGTGAAATGAAATCATTGTGCAAGTGCTTCAGCTCAGTCATTACATCATTTTATCTGAGCAGTTTAACTGCTTCATCAGACAAATTACATCATGTGCATAAGCGAGCGTTAGAGAGAGTGAGAGAGAGAGAAAGTAGAGGACGAAATGCGAACAATGGAGATGACAGCGAGTTGAGTTGAGTTCGTTTTAACAACTCGCAAGTTGCCATATTTAAATCCAGTTGAAAATTTAAAAAACCATTTTTAAAAGTCAAAAAGCACAGCTTCCTCCCATTCCCCTCTCGAGTTGACACACGTACGCACAGAAGAAGCAAATTTTATTTTGATAACAACACGAGAACAACAACAACAGCAACTGATGCTGCATGTGATGTTGTCACACATCACACAGATACACCTACGCATGTGTGTGTGCGTGTGGCATAAACTGAGCATGTGATTTGTAAAAGGGAACAAAGCGACATCTACGCCGCAGAGATTCCCTCGCTTCTCTCTCTTTCTTTCCCATGCCACAACAATTGGCACGTGTTCCCACAGCGGAATAAAGCAGAGAAAAAAAGCAATACAAGTGTGTGTGAGCGAATGTGTGTGTGTGTGTGTCTGCTTCCGTCTTGGCAGCCATATTATAATACATCCTATCTCCTGCGATGCTTATAGAGTGAGAAAGGGAGAGAGAGGAGCGTCTAAGGAGTTTCTCCTTTTCTCAAGTCCCGCAGTCTCGCCTTATCTTGATTTGTGGCAATTGAATGTCATGTGCAGCAGTAACTGACAGCATAAACATTATCAGCAACACATGCACAGCATCCCCTCTCTCCTTTCCTCCCAGCTATTTTATAGATACATTTGACGATATGTCGCGAATTGCGTGTGTATCGCAAATTTCTCGTACGTTTTTCAATTGTGACGCGTGGCTGATTCTCATTCTCATTCTGATTCTGATGCTGATTCTCTGTCGGATTCTCATTCGCATTCTGTTTCTCATTCGGATGCGGATTCGGATTCGGATTCGTTTGCTGTTGATGCTGATTCAGACTCGCTGCCAAATTGGCTGGGAAACAGGTGTTCAAAATTAGTCAAAGCAACACGCGGTGTCGTCGTCTTCGTTTGCCTTGCTTTTTATCGATTTCCCCTTCGCAGTCGACACACTGATTTTATTAGCTGGCAAAATGAGTTCACTGAATTTTACAAATTTAAACCGAAGAATTCTTGCAGATTCTGTCATTATTTTTCAGCTATTTAGCAGCAGTCAAATTATGCGTTTAATTGTGGGTAATTAAATAATTGGCAAAAGAAATATGAAGGCAAATACAAATATTTATATAAAGAAAATTTATTTTTCATTTCATAATTAAAATAAAATATGATCAGCAATTTAATGGTCATTTTATTACAAATATACAATGTTAAATTGTATAAAATGCAACATAAAAGTAAATTTTCGTTTCGTTTAATAAGTAATGTTGTAATTAAGAATTAAAGAAATAATGGAAGTTTTCGAAATAAACATATTGTATATCACTTCACTAAAGACAATTCTGATAAACTTTTTCTGACAAAAACAAAGAAGAACTCATTCAAATCATTTTCTAAATACTCTTCAAGGCCACGTCCAGCTATAATAATCAAAAAACTAATTCCCTTCACAACTTTAAAAGACACAAACTAATCCAAACTAATTTTGCACACATGGCATATGCCATCACCAATAATAAAACTAAAATATTGCCGTAAATTAGAAAAGCTTTTAAGCACTGACAATTCGTTGTTGTGTGGCCTATAAAAATAGCCAAATGATATAAGACGACTGCCAGCATTTGTTTGCAGCACCGCAAAATGCAAAAACATTTGTTATAGAAATTAAATTCGGTGTGTTCGAAATGAAGAGAGAGAGCGAGAGAGTGAGAGAGAGCAAACAGATATCATAAATTCTCGACTCTAAAGTTAAATAGCGCGTGCAATGCGCATAAACTATGCAAAACGCGAAACTCTAATGAAAAGCATAAAAAAATATTAAATAAAAACATATTGCGAAGAGAATGCAAATAACACAAAAATGAATTTGCACTTTATGCAGCGGAAGAAATAAAATGAAGTGAAGAGGGGGAATAAATGTTGTGGGAAGAATGCGAATATTGAATGAACTACAGTGAAGTTTTGTAGAGGAAAAAGTCTGATATAGTATTATGAAACTCTTAAAAATAAATAGTAGTTCAGATTTCAAGAATGCTCCAATAAATTATTCAACTGTAAGAAAATCAATTTTTTGATTGGATTTGCTTTAATGCCATTCTCAAACTGAACAAAATGATCTTAACTATTATCGTCTTCAACTTTAAATAGTTACGAATACAAATTCTCAAATCTGTTGACCGTTTTATAATACCCTTAGCAAAGCGTATGATAAACATTTTCATTAAAAATGGCGCCAAAAGTTTACGCATAAAATTTGCTCTTACGCTAAACGTGTGAAGAATTCTCCGCTTCTCTCTCACCCTCCATTATTTCTCTCCCCCATCTTTCTCATCCTCCGCGGCGTGAACTTCTTTATGCCCAGTTTATGCGCTTAGAATACTTTTATATGTTTTGCTTAACTTTTGCTCGGCATTTTAAGCATTTTTTTTTTGCCTTCGACTATAAAAATGTATAATGAAAACTTTGGGTCATAAAGCATAACATGTGCAGTCTGCTTTGCCATAGATATGCGATTCATCAGAGCTGAGAATGAGCCAACTTGTTGTAGTTAATCTCGTTTTTGTTGCTGTTGTTGTTGTCGCTTGATTTTCCCATGCAACGAAGCATGCGGCGAGTGGGTGGGCGAGAAGACAAAGAACAAAGCTGGGAAAAGTCTCGAAGCGAGTTGAGTGAGAGAGCGTGAGTGAGTGAGGCGCAGGAAACATTCCGCAAATGCATTTCCCATGCACATTTTCATGCACATTTAAGTAAAAAAAACGCCGCCAACTCCATTGCGGAAATGCATATTTAAGCCAAACAGCAACGAGCAGCGAGCAGCTACAGGTAACAACGAGTAACAACAACTATGAGCTGGCCGTAATTTTAATTTAATTAAATCGAGAGAGAGAGAGAGAGAGAGAGAGAGAGAGAGAAAGAAGAACAACAGTTCTTACTTCTTAGTCCACCTTCACTTTCTCACACACCTGTAATGAATTTTTTTATTGTTGCCTTGCGTGTCACATTTCATTTCAATTGCTTCAGTCTTTCCCTCTTTTTCCTGCTCGTTCTTCAATATTTTTAATAAGTTTGTTCCACATTGCCCACTGTTCAGCTTCAGCTTAAGTGGCTGCTGCCTCTCTTACTCCTTCCATCTCTCTCTCTTCTCCATTTTCTCTCTTTTTTATGGTTTTCTCCCTGGGCAGTCGGCACATTAACGCTTAGCATTTTTTACTTCACGTTGTTGTTGTAATTAATGGTGTGATTTTCTTTTTGGTTCTCTCCTTTCGTCAACTCTTTGTCGCTCTTTTTGTTACGTTTTTTTATGCATCTCCTCCCACCCGCCTGCGCCTTTTGTAATTATTATTTATTTTCAAGGGTCACTGATTTTCTCGCTTATTTTTACTTCGTTGCTGTTGGCTTTTTTTTAGTTCCGTCTCTTCAATTCAATTTTGGCGTGTGAATTTTTGGTGTTTTTGTGGAAAATATAGTCAAGCATTTTTAGTGTTTTGTCTGAGATTTTTATTATTTAAGCTGAAGTTTAAAATTGCCTTATTTATAGTAAACAAAAACTTTATATTATTATTGAATAATAGACAAATTTAAGTGTATTATAGAGCTGCTTTTAAAAATTTACTCATTTATTTCATTAAATTGAAGGTCTTCATTTAAGTTTTGCCTCAATTTTTAGCAAGCAGTTCAATGGCCGCTCAGTTGAGTGACACAGATTGCAGCTTTTACTGCCTACAAGCAAGCCAAATCATTATAGCAGTCAGCTTTTCCACAAGATGAGCAATGAGTCATAGCACTTAGCTTCAGACTTTTGTTGTCATTGCTCCTATGTAAACACTTTTAAATGCGAAATTTATAAATTATATTTTAATATCTGAAATCTCTTTTATTTTCTGTAAAGCGTTTAAATTATTTTATAAGCTTTACCAACAATTCGATACGCATTTGGCTCTCGTAATCTCTTTAATTTTTTCAAAAGTATTTAAATGATTTTTTAAGCCCTGCAAACAATACTGAAGCGCTACTCGTTTTCCTACTGATCTCTTTAATTTATGCCACGTATTCTCTGTCATTTTGTAGTCACAATCGTAAGCATTTAATGGCGACATTTGTCGCTTATAGCAAGTGCAACATATTCATTGCCCCTTGCAACTCTGCACCCTGTTGTTGCATTAATTATGCATTTACATGTTGCATATGCGAATAGAATTCGAATATTATGCACTCTGAGCTCTCAATGTGTGTGTGTATGTGGATCGCTAATGAACAAAATGCAGTTAGTGTACTTTGTTGTGTTGGCCTACAGCTGCTGCCGCTGTTTTAATTATGTAGAATACCATGGCATGAGGGAGGGAGAGAAGCGGACTGCAACAAAGTTACAAATGTTTTGCGACTGTTTTTGGCCACACAAATGAGCCGCCTTTGTCTGGCAACGCCGAAAATTTATGCGGCTATGAAATCGTAACGAGCTGCATTGAAACATTTCAAACAAACATGCAAAAGTCTGTAAAACAAATGAGCTCAGAACTGTGGCTGTTTAACTGCATCGATACCCTGTAGCACACACACGCACACACACACATACAGTTCTCTGTTTCATGCTGTTGGGATTATTACTCTGCAGCTAAGAGAGGCTAAGCTTGCACCCTTATCTGAGTCCTAAGGGCAGTCGGGTTAATGGGATCAGCTGCATAGCAATCAGCTTCTGGAAATGAACGCGAAACAATGAAAAAGGAAGTGAAGTAGATCAGGAATTAATGCTCCATTAATCTCTTAAATCTGCTGAAGTTTTCAGAATTTAAACCTAATGTATTTCTACATATTTCTATCTGAAGTTAGCCTTTTTATAACACTCTTTACATAACCTTTTTATAGGGTATATAATGCAAATGGCAAAGTGCATTTTGTAAATCAGTTGGAGGCGCTTTTTTAATTTTAATTTAGATTTCTATTACAACGTCGTCTGGTTTATTATTTAATTAATTATGCACTTGCGCGCAACATTTTTATTATTATTAATTTAGCGCAGACAGCGGCAGAAAGAGCGAGGATGGAAAAATTGTGACTACAGCTCGGTCTTTCCTTTATTACAGCGGCTGTTCGTCTTCATTTTTGTATTTTGTTTTTTATTTTTTTTGTGCCGCTGCCGCTGTTCATTAGCATTTGTTGGACATCAGCTTTTGCGACTTTTCTTTTTGCCTTTCGCTCCATCTCGCTCTCTCTCTCTCTCTTTTATGCTGCCACCCACATTTGCCCATTTTTATGCCTGCAGCAAAAAATTGCATAGTTTTTTCGCATTTCTCAACTCATCCTATTTCATCTTTTTCGCTTTTGCCATGTCTAACAACGTACTCCATTTTTTGTGTGCACTTTGTCTTTTTTTTTTTGTTCTTGTTGCTTGTTGATGAGCTTGTTGTGTGTTGTTTTGCTGGGGCAAAGCAAAAAAACGGGGAGCACAGAGGCGTGGCGAGAATCGTGAGGTTTTGATATGCATATAGAGTAGAGAGAAAAGAACGGAATGAGAATGAAAATGAGAGAATGAGCTAAGCTAATTTCCTTACAAAACTCTTTTGTGCAATTTCAATGATGAGTCTACAATTTTCTTCTTGTTTTCAGTTTTACCTTCTTGCAGAAAATTAAGTACTATAAAAGAATAAACAAAGCGGCTTAAAACTCGGCAAATTCAACTAATTAACTGATTTTAAAGTTGCACAATAGCAGTGAACATATAAATTGTTTATTTGGTGAAGGTAACAAATGTGGCTGAAGGAGACTGTTGAATTTACTCATAACTCTCTTACGTAAAATAAACAAAACTATCAAGCCTTCAAAGAAATCTGATAATTCCAATTGTATCAATAGATTTAGTTCAATGTTTTAATACATTAAACTATATTTCTTGTAAAGAAATGTTTCATTCTTAAAATTTGAATATAAAATATACAAAACTATTAACCGTAAGAAGTTCTTTAAGGGAAACTACATTTTAAATTTGCAAATAAAAGATTTAGTTATAGTTTTTAAATACATCAAACTGTTAATAAAGCGAAATGTCTATTTTATTTGATTTGTATTTAAGAATTTAATGTTGGAATAAATGACAAAATATATAAAGCTCTAAACCAAATGAGGTTCTTCAAGAGGAACTGATATTTTAAATTGGCAATAATAGATTTAGTTATATTTGTTAATACATCAGACTGATAAAGAACTATTTCCTAATTTTACTTCTTTGACAATTTTCATCAAGAATTTCAGATCATTATTCTAGGCACTTTGTTTTGATGTTTTATTTAGTAAATCATTGATTTAAATTGACTTTTGTTTAACAATACAAACAAACTTATTAAAATGTGTTCCTCAATAACAAAATATATATTTAAAGCCAAATAAAATATGATAATTCTTTAACTATTACTGTTAAAAAAATGAAATGTTATCAACGCTCTATGTGTAACATATATTTGGTTGTATCGTCCAATTATTCGCATTGATTACACATCAACTAATCCAATATTTAATGAGCTACAATTGCCCACGTTAAGAGGGGAGCAAAGTGTTTTCTCCCACTCGGTTGTCTAGCCAGAGGACTGTGATCATTAGGCACAGTTCAAATAATTTGAATACGTTGTGCAAATGTTAATTTGTAAAGGGCATAATTAAATTTGATTATTCGATAGTTTTGCGAAGGGGACAAATTGAATTTTAGCTATCAATTGCAGCGGACCAAAAACAAACACCCTCCAGCTGTGAATATTCTCCTCATCCTCATTCCTCATTCCAATCTCACATAATTATGTTAATGATATTTTACCTTTTTAATGAGTTTTGGCTGGTCGCAATCTAGGCATTCACAGTCAACCCCCGCGACTTTTGCTTATTATAAGTATTCATATATACATTTTTTTTTTCATAAATGATATGGGGCACGTTAAGTGCATGAGAAGTGTGAGGGGTGAGGGGGATGGGTGGCACTTACCTATTTCGCCACTGACATGAGCAACAATTGCCAAGCAGAGCAACGGCAATAGCCATGTTCTCGTTGCCGATGATGTTGCTGTTGTTGTTGGTTGTCTCGTAAATCCGATTAGCGTTGGGTTTGAGGTCGAAGGGGAGCAAGAAAAGGCGGAGGGCGCGGGCGCTGGCGCTTTGGCTTTGTTGCTGCTGCTGCCGCCGCTGTGTTGTAAGCGCCTCAGCAACATGTTGCCGGTGTTAGAAATGTTGCCAGCTCGTCGCTATTAATGTTGTTCTTGTTCTCTTGCACTTTGTTGTCTTGGGGAGGAGCTGTTATAATTTGGGTTTGCTTTGTTTTTGCTTTTGTTTCAGCTTTAGCTTTTCTTTTTTTGCCTTTTCTCTTGCCACACTTACGCACATTCAATGTTCTGTTCTTGAGGGGGTCGGGGTATTGAGAGGGGAAGTGTGTGTGTGTTTACGTTTGTGTGTAGGTGTGTGTGTTTGTTTCGTTCGTTTGTCAGTTGTTTCTGTTGTCGTTGTCAGATTTCAGTTCTGTTCTTCTTCTTGTTGTTGTTGTTGCGTCGCTTTGGCATTTAGTTGATTTTTATGGTTTATTTCATAGATATTTCTCTTTGTTTTCCTTTTTCTTTTTTTTGTTGTTTACAATTTCATTTCCTTTTGCTTCGGCTTCACACTCAATGCCTTTGCTTTGCAAACTTTGGTATTAAATTTCAATGATTGAACATTTTGCAATTGTGCTGCAAAGAAAATTGGGAGAAAAAAACAAAACGAAAAACAATATTTTAGATTTATTGAAAATTTCATAGATAATCAGTAGACGCCTCGATGCCAGATTTCTTATCAACTATGTTAACGTTTTCTTTTCAAATGATGAAAAAAAATATATTATTAAAGTCTTTAAAATATTGAGCAGCTTTTTATAAGTTTTTGTTGGTATAATAAGAAGATTACTTGTAAATATTATTATTTTTCATTTTAATTATTATTATTATTTATTATTATTTTATTTATTTTTCTCTTCGTTAATTATTTTTTAAATTAATTTTCTAATAATTTGTTTTAATTTTTTTTAATATAGCTGTTTTAATAAATTTTGCTTTTATTAATTTGAATATTTTAAAAAGATTATTTCATAAAATTATAATTTTTTCATTATTTCTAGGTTTTGTTATATTATTTTTGTATGTTTTAAGGTAGAATTATTTTATTTTATTTTAATTTGATTATTTCATAGATGTTTTAATATTATTTTCTTAATTAATTTTGCACATTTTTTATATACATATGTATGTACATATAATTTCATAACTATTTTTATATATTTCTTATAATGTTTTTCTTGTTATTTTGAGTCACTGATTTTCATTTAATCTTCGATGGGTTATATATATTTGAATTATTTGTATTTTATTATTCTCTTTTAGTAAAATATTAATACAAATTATTTGAGCATTTGTTTCGTGCAATTTTCTTTTGGAAATTCATATATTAATCACAAGTCTCGGAAGTGTCATATATATTTGAACACATTTGGATATACGATTTAGCCTTTTATTTATGCATAAGAGGGCGTAAGTAAAACTTGCAATTGATATCGACATGTGCCACAATTCGGCTGCCTGCCTGCCACAAGCTGCACACGATTATTGTGTATTCCACACGTATTTGAATTTGAGATTAGAGCCATAAACACTTATACACAGCCCAAGGGACGGGAAAATGGGGATTCAATATACAATATACAAGTTGACAAGTTTTTCTAGGGAGCCTGGGCAAAATCAAATTTCACACGTGTTTCATTTTGGCAATTGATACGATTTGCTGCGATGCTTTGAAATAATTTCACATTTCCAATTATTTATTGAAATTTCTGCTTGTTGTCTACGCCATGATGATGATGACGTGATGATGAGGATAGATTTGATTACAGCAATTTGTGTTTTGTGTGTTTGAATGAAATTGCAACCTTGAAATCGATACTAGAAATTTGGATCAAAAAAACTGAATTAAAAAATTCGATTAGCCGCTGTGGAAACTTAAGCCTAATGAAGAAAAACTTTTGCAAAAGAATTTTGTTTTTCGTCATTTTTTGCAATCGAATCTTATTTCATTTTTTTGCTCGCTACAAAATAAACAAAATTGTGGGGAGGATTTTACAGGCTGCCCAATTTCCTAAAAGTATGCAGCAAAATATTTAGCAATTTTCTTGCTACTGTTTTCATAGCAAACTCAGCACGATGTTTGTCCAGTTGAAAATGAACTGAGAGTGAGAGGAGAGGAGCGGAGCGGAGAAGGGGGCATGCTTATTGATTTCATTGAAGGCCATACGTACACGCGGGCGTATGCGCAATATTTGCCTTTTGGCACTTGGCAAAGCGAACCGAAGCGGGCAAAATAAATAAATAGAGCAGAGCAACAACAAACAAATAATATTAACCAAAAACTAAGCCAAAATGTTGTTGATGAAAACGTGACTGGACACATTGAGTGGCCAGCGCACACACACACAACTATATATATATTTGATATATATATATATATGCACCCACACAATCATACAATAACAAGCACAAGCTCAAATATAAATACAAATACAGCAAACACAAATACAAATAATGCTTGCTCTACGTCGTTTATATAGTATATCAAACTTGGTCAATTTCTGCAGCTTTCTGGGGCACACACACACACACAGAACACAGTGACCACCAAAAGTCAACTGCCTGTCCACCCAATGCTATGCTATTTATATATACGTATTTAGATAGATATACGTATTTGTCCCATTTCATGAGTTTCAGTTTATGATGTTTTATTGAAAACTTATTTCATCTCTTCCACATCTCGTTCCACATTTCTCTTCATAAATTCTCCGACTGTTTGTTTAATTCTGCCGCTTGGCGAATCGCATAATTAAAGCAACAGACAATATTTTGCTGGTTTTCATATGCAAAGACGGAAATTACCTCACGATAGCAACCGAAATGAGCCTGTCATAAAAGTTGTCTTATGTCATATGAAAACTCACGAGGGCTCACAATACGAGTATAAAAATATATAATTCCAATTACTTTGCGAGCTTATAAAATGCGAATGCGAATGAGAAATGGGAAATGGCAGAGCGTATAATATTATTTTAATGATATAGTATTAAAGCTCTTTGCTCTGATTTTGGCAACGTGATTTACGTCTCCTCGAATGTTTGCAGCTTCTAATATGAGAAATTCATTGTAGTAACTTTGCATTCAGAATGTCAAAAATTCAGCAGAAATCTATTCAGCATTCAACATGTATTGAAGTTAAAACTGTTTGATTTCGAATTGGAATTTTCTCCGAATGCTTTTATTTCACATTGAAAAACTCTGGGCAAAAAAAATAGAAAGAAATCAATGATCTACAGCTTTTAATTTTGTAACAACTTTCCCTAGAGAATCTTAATATTTCATTCGAAATCTATTTAGCATTCATTAATTGAAGTTAAAACTGTTTGATATTGATTTGAAATTTCTTTTTTGATTTACATTTAAAAATGAAAGCTGAACGAAACTATTCTTCAGACAAATGTCTATTCAATATTATAGATATAAATCAAAAAAATTAAATAACCGATGATATTTTAATGGTCTGCAGCTATTAGTTTTAAGCAATTTGTTCTAAGGGACTCTAAATATTTCAGTTGAAATCTATTTAGCATTCAACATGCACTTAACTTAAAACTATTTGATTAGAAATTTACTTTTTTCTGAATTAAATCTGAATAAAAACAATTAACAGTTCTGTATACAAAATAATATAAAATTGTGGGGCAATAAACAACACAAATTAATGGCGAAATGATTTCCCTAATCTGCTTAATTTTATACATATTTGTGAGACGCTTCTTAGATCGAATAATGCATTCATGTGACAAGGCATATTTCTCACTATATAAAAACCTTTAATCAAAACAAATCTGATTAGATTTGTATTAAAATAAACAGTAAAATATATCCAATTACTTTCTCGAACTGTCAGTCGCAATAAAGATATTCATATTGCTTTCAAAATGAAAAATGTATTTACAAATTTGCTAATCAAAACTCTGCAATTGCTGTCTCAATTATTTTGTGCTTTTTGCAATGCTAACAACACCTGTCTATCAAAGCTGTCCGTCGACTGTTGAGGCCAGCAACAAATATGATATAAATTTTGCTGTTGTAACTAATCTTAAAGCCATTTGCTTTAAATGGCCGTCAGAGCAGCGACAGGCAACTAACTAGCTGTCTATTCTATTTCCCTCCACTCTCCACTTTCTCCCTCTCCTGAAGTCCTTCTGGCAGTGCTTGATTGACAGCCGCTTTCGCTGCTGGCTGCCATTAATCAGCTTAAACAGCTGGCGCGTGCAAAATTAAAATATCTGTTGAGGGGAGCGAGCTCAGCAAATGAAGTGGCATCAAATTCTAGCCAGGGATAAAGAAAACTTCCTCAGCAACAGGAGCAAAGAAATCATAATAAGTACAGAGAAGAAGAAGTCTTTTACCCTTCTCTTCACTTTGCTCTCTGATAACTAGTATTTCATGTGTTGTTATTCTCATTATTTGTTTAGGGTTTTGGTTTTTTATGCTTTTGATTTGTGTGTGTTTTGTGCGCTTCGTTTTTTGTTGATTTATTTTTGGCTTGTTAATCTCTTTGGCCGTGTCCTTCTCATCCTTTTTCCTCGTTTTTTAAGCAATGACATGAACTATGTGTGTGGGTTCTATGTAATTTCCCGTATGTGTGTTTGTGTGTTGCTTCATTTATTTCATTTCTCATTTCTTTTGCGACATTTTCTGGTGTTTTTCCGTCTTCGTTTTGTTTCATTTCGTTCCGCTGCTTGTCGATTGCCATTGCTCTCTCTCTCTCTACCTTTTGTAGCATTCTTCTGGTTTCATTTCAGCTTTGCTCTTTACTTTGGCCTTGTGGTCATTCAACTGTAAGCAGAACCGAGAACAGAGAGAGAAAAATACATAAAAAATTATTAGATTTTTCTTATACTTTTTTTTGCTGGCGACTTTTTGCTCATATATTGTATGGGGAACTAAATTGCTTTTGTATGCATATGCCGGATGGTTGGATGGATGGCTAGCTGGCTGGACATTGCTTGCCGTTAGAAAGAGAGATAAAGAAAGAGAGTGAGAGAGAGAGAGAGAGAGAGAGAGAGAGAGACACCTACATACAATCGTGGGAAATTAGGCAGAAACATATTTAAGGCGATTTTCTTGATGAGATATCGTTTAATGGTTTGCTGTTTATCTTTGCACGTTCTTTTGGTCTCTAATGAACAGTCAGCAAGTCACAAAAACTTCTACTACTTTCCTTCCACTTCCTCTTTATTTCCCAATTCCTTCTTCTTCTGCTTCGAACATTCCAGCTCATATTGCTGCTCATCATCTTAGCATTATGCCCTCATTCAAGGCTGTATGAGAATGTGCTGCTGCTGTTGCTGCTCAGCGGGGCATCAAAATGTCTGCATATTAAGTATACGCACGCATTACGTATACGTACTTGTTAAATTGCCATTGATAAACAAGCAAAAGGCAACGCAATGGGACGCATTTTGTGGCAATCTAAACATTCTTACTTACAGCCATTTCCCAGTTTGTCGTGTGGGAGCAATATCGAACGAAAGAGAGATACACAATAAATTTATGGGACAATCAACTTTAAAATCATGAATTGAAAGTTTGCGGGAGATTTCCCACGCAGAAGGAAAACTAACAAAAACGGCAATAACAAATCATTGTGAATAACTGAAATGCTTTCTTTGCACAACTTTCAACCATTTAGGAGTGCTTACCGCCGCTTTCACAGTTAGTTATTTCTTATCAATGCCTTAAACGGCTCATTACGACGCCTGACAATTGCCTGTGAAGTGCGAGAACAATAGCAAAATAGGCAATTAAACTGCGGTAGAGAAATCATCGCATAAAACAAAAACAAACACACAAAAAAATATGAAGGTAAACTCTGTCTCTGTTTGTTTGTTTTTTTTTGTCGTTAATTAAAGAGTCGCGAGTGACGCTATAAATCTCTAGGGGCGTAACTATAAATATGCTTTGAGTTATGTTTATGGCTTAGGAAAGCGTCGAACGAGTCGCGGACACGTGAGTTGCGCATTAAAAATGGCAATTTTGTTCTTCTTATTTTGCTCGGTGGCACTTTCATAATTTCCACAATATGCAAACATATATTTAAACAGCGAGAGCGAGAACGAGAGACAGGATCAGCCACTGGCTGAGCGGCCGCATTGTTTATGGCCAGGACGAGTGGCTAAGCCAAAAGCTTTTGCCCGTTGTCCACTTGGCTGAATTTTTTTCTGTTTTCTGCTCTGCTCTGTGCAAAAGACAAACCCATAAAAATGTCACAATTCATCAACGCCGCTAAGTAGTTTCGTATTTTATAACATGCTCCAACTTTTTTGCTGTAAATATATATGGTATATATATATTTTTCATTTTTCGCTACTCAAAATTTGTGAGCTAAACTTTTTAGTGTGACCTCAGCGACGCTTGGTTTAATATAGTTGTAGCAACATACTTATTAAAATGGCATTCAGATTTTAGCTCGCACTCTCTTTCATGGCTTATTTAAATTATAAAATTTCGCTTGCATATTTCAGTATCCCACAAAATAAAAGAATGTGTACGAAGAAAGCTAAAACAACTTTACTGGGCATTAGTTTCTCATGAATTTTGAAGCTTGAACCTGGTCAAAAATTAGCATAACACCCACAACATAGCTGACGTCAAACAACGAATAACGAACAACGAACAAGCAACAAGAATATCTTTACAATATGAATATTTAAGATGGCTTCAAAGCGAAAGACAAACAAGCGCGCTGTCAAAATATCAAGTCAACTGGAAAATTGTAATTCAAAGCACAAGAATTATTTGTTTGCTTAGGAGAGCGCACAAAAAGCACATTAAAAAGCCACTAACGATGAGCAGAAAAAGTCAGGAGAGAGAGAGAGAGGTTCGGTGTTTGGCAGGAATTAGATTAGATGTTTATATTTAGAGCTTCAATCAACTATTTATAAAAAACGAAATTTAGATGATCATTGTTAGATGGAAAAATGTTCATTTAATCTCTTGAATATTATTAATAATAATGTATACTTTAAACTTAGCTTTCGTATAATTTTAAAGCTTATCTCCTAGAACTGATATAATAAAAATTCATAAAACATATTGTTAGAAAACAATTTGATTCTTTCAAGTGTTTCTCTTTGAAATAATAATTGATTAAAAATATTGTCAAATTTTAGAGCTCTTGACTGAAAATTTTTTAAATTTTAATTTAATAAATAATATAATATTGTATAAGTTATTATACAAAAGTCTTATGTATTGACTATTTTTATATAAAAAGAAACCCAAATTAAATTTTGCATTTAGATTTTGAATTGCCTAAGACTCGTTTAACATATAAAACACATTAAATAGCATAAAACAATATAAATTATATTGTAAAAGAGCTGTAACTTTATTGTTATCAAGTTATCACATAAATGCAGTTTTTTATTTAGTTTTCTGATGATGACTTACAAAATATTAATTCCAGAGTATAAAAAATGAATATCCATATTGTAAAAATGCAATTAAGTGAATTATAAATGGAAGAAGCTATTGAATGTATCTTTCTATACTGTTTCCTTGAATTTGCTTCCACTTAAACACTGTTTAGTAGTTTCTTGGCAACATTCGTTTTAAGCTTGGCAACATTGTCAGCTTGTGAACTATGTGCAGATAAATAACGATCTACTCACACACACACACACTTAGAAAGACTTGAATGCGTGTAACAAAACGAGTCCCATTTGGCTGGTTTATGCGCAACATGCGTCATAAATTCCAAAAGTTTTAATTGACTTGCCAACAATTAACCGAACCATGGAAGCTTGGGCTCTCATAATCAACAAGGCAACAACTTAAACAATTTGCCATACTCATCGCAAAACAAAATGGCGTCGCTGTTGCTGCGCATCGCTTGTGTTGACAAAAATTAACAATATTTCCCCACACACACACACACACCAATACACGCACACACATACATTCATCTATCGATGAAAGAGTCAACAGCAACAACAGCCAAAATACGCAGCAAAGTGTCAGAAAAGCTTTTAAAAAATTTTCTACCATGGTCGCATAGTTGCTTTACTTTGCCTTCTCTGCCCCTCTCTCTCTTTCTCTGCCCGTCTTGCTCACTCTTGCTGCATTTTATTAAATGCATTTATGGCTCTTTTCTTTCTTTCTTTTTTTTTTGGGGGGGGGGGGGCGAGTTTTTTTTACAATTTTGCTGCCTGTGAAAAGCTCATGCATTTCAATTTTTTATACTGTTTACGCCATTTTAACTTTATTGTTGTTGTTGTTGTTGGCCAGACAGGGACAGCAACTATCTGTGTATGTGTATATGTGCGAGTATGCGTGAGTGTGTGTGTGTGGATAGACATGGCAAAAGTGAAATGGTTATCGCGCTTGTTTGATTTAATTTATTGGCTTAGCGCCATTGTGGCCTGATGTGCAACACTTTACACACAACACTCTTTTTGTTGCCCTCTTCTCCCTCCTCCCAGCTACTTCCCCCTCAGAGAGGGCATTGCGACTGCCCCGAAGTGGCTTTTTGGGAGGCCAACCAACAAGCGCTTCCAGTCAATCTACTCGACGCTCGGCTTTACAGTTTGTTGCATGTTGTTGAGTTTTTGCAGCGCGCTCGCCTTTTTTATATGATTATACGACTTGTTTGCATCGACTGACTTAAAGGGTATATCTAGTATATGTGGTATATTTGGTATATAAAATATATATGTTATATATAGTGAATAAGGTATACACAGAATATATAGTATTTATAATATATGTTATACATGCTATACATGGAATATATGGTATGCATGGTATATAAAATACTAAAATATACTATATACTATATACAGTATACATATATCCGCAGCATGCAATTGCAATTACTTCAGACTTGCTTGCATCTGCTGACTTGAAGGGAAGATATAGTATATATTTATGGTATATGTAGTATGTATGGTACTATCAGTATATATTGTATATATATAATATATTTGGTATATATAGAACACACATACCATACAATATACCATATAGTACACATGGTATATATAGTATATATACAAAATACCATATATTATATATGGTATTTATTCACCGCATGCAACTGCAATTATTTCAGACTGCTTTACAGAGTATCTGTCAGTCTTCACTCTTAATTCACATCAACTCTACTTTGTTTTTTCTCACTGTGCACTCTGATAAAAGCTGCTGATTGTTGGCCATGTCTTGTGGGCTCTGGCCGAGACCCGAGTTTGTATACATTTTTTTGCGCTCTTCTCTGTTTTTTTCTGTGGCCAAAAGGGAAGCTGCTGTGGCTCTGTGGTCTCAACATGCAGCGTGGTCACTAAATATATTAAAAGCGAACGCAACATTGTCGAAGTGCTTGTTTACAGCCGTTGTTTATGACAAACTGACAAATACAGCGACGCGCGTTGTGCGAGTCGCCAAATTAATTATTTCTTTATTTATTTATGCCACGTTGACGATGTATTCCATTTGATGCTGCTGCTGCTACTGCTGCGCATTTTCAATCAGCTTCAATCAACCCTTGTCGGCATTTTTTTGGTTCAATCAATTACAATTCCTAATTTCGTTCACGCTTCTTTTGACAGCCACAGAATCCCCAAGTAACTAACAACCACCACAACGAAAAATAACGCCCACAATTTGCTGGCGGCAGAACAATGTGCAAATCATTTGCACGAAAATCAAACAAAAACACTTAACAAGTGCGTTATTTGTGGTCCAAATTGAAAAGATACCCTGTAAGCTAATTGAGGAAAATGGGTGACTGATGAGGAAAGAAACTGTGGAAAATTAGAAGAAGTTTCTGAATGGCATATGTACATAAATGAAATAAAGATTGAAGGAAACCCCGAAATTAATTTATAAATAAATAATCAATAAATAAAAATAAAAAACAAACACTTAAATAAATGAATGAATTAAATTATCAAGTCTCTAATAAGAATGTTGAATTGACACAACTAACAAATTAATCACTATTTGAGCCTAGGAGTCTATTGCCATTTAAAATATTTAATATCGCAATAATAAACTCACTTTTTGATATGAAGGAATGATAAATTAATAAAAAGAAAAAATTTTAAATAACATTTCTTATTTAAAATAAAAGTGTAACTATATAATATTTGCTCAAAATACGCTCAAAAATAAAGTATTTATTGATTTTCAAATAATTAGAAACTGCAAATTAACTACAAGAAACTTTATACATCTTTCAAATTACATATGAGAATGAAAATTATTAAAAAATTTTAATAAACATGGGATTTTATTTTACTTCAATTCTTCATTATAAGTACAAGTTTAGTAAAATATTTAAAAATTACCAAAATTCCTAATAAAGTATTTCTCTACTTTAAAATATTTATAAGCTCAGTGTGTTAGCTGCAGGATATTTCATAGTCTCTTATTCCCTACTAAACCACACACTTTTCTTCTGTGCAATGCTAAATGAAATCAAAAATAAACAAAATTAAAACTAAGCAATTGAGTTTTCGTCAATCGCTTGTGATGAATTATACAATGATAAGAAAATTATGTGTTGAATTTCCAGCGATGAAATCAAATGTGATAAATCCCCCGGGCATCGATTCAAACATAGCTGTTGCTGTTTTTACCTAGGGGTATTATTTTTTTCTTCCTTCGGGGGATGCTTTAATTTTAATGTGGATCGCACTTAGGAAGCATTTACGTGGCATACATAACGAGGGGCTTTCATTTGGTTGCCGCAAAGTCACATGTCACACACATTGAAAGTTTGATTCGGCAGGCTGTAAACACCAAACAGACGCCAAGTCACGCACACACACCCCAAACAACATGACTCGATACCGAAAAACATCGAAGTTGCCACACAGAGACACATGTCACAATGCGAGGGGTGAAAGTTGGAGGGGAGAGGGGAGAAGGAAGAAGGAGAGAGTTTGGGTGTTTGCCAGGCTATTTGCTTGCCCTTTTTTGACATTTGCTGCCAAAGTTGATATTATTAATTTACAGCGCGTAGCTCAAGCGCTTTTGCTGATGGTATGTGGTATGCCACACGCATTTTCCTGCCACTTGCCACTTGCCACACACACACATACACGCACACAGAGAGGCCATAATCATAAAATCATTTTATTGCGCTTGGCAATTTCATTATTTAGGATTTTAATGTAATTTCTCCCCGTTGGATTTTCCATGTGCAACATCTCAAATTTCACTTGGCTAAGCAATTGGCCCGTCAATTGGCGAACAACTTGCCCCAAAATGTATACTATATATAGTATATATGGTAGATATCGCTGCGCTAATTAGGCACATGCTCAGAGGTCGACGAGGAGATAAAACTTTGTGCCCAGCTATTTGACTAATTAATTTGCAAAAACTCATTTCGTTTTTGTTTTTGTCCGCAATTCTCCAATGTGTGCTTAACACAACTTTGCGTGCAGCAAGTGCAAAAAATACGACAGAAGTAGCACAATTCAAAAGGATCTAGAGCTAGATGGCACGACTTCCGAATACCTGACGTTCTCAGCTCTGAGATAACATTAGGTAAACGATAAATATATGAAAAAGCTATGGATAAATTTTGATGTTATCCGAATAAATATTTTATGTTTACTTTGACAAATTTTTAAGAATGTTCTTGTACAAAAGTTTAAATACAACTAATGAAATAGAAATGTATTTCAAAATTATTATTCAAGTATATAGGAAATATGATTATTTACATAGCTTCAAAGAATGACTTCATTGTCCAGAGAAGTTTCTTAAAACAAATATTTCCCATCTTTAGAACACTATGAAAATAAAATAAGAAAAATATGATTTTTCAATGAAGTGTCTTTTAATTTAAGCTGGAATTGATGCGTAGAATTTGACCGTCAAATGTCATCAATCATTTGCATATTAAAGAATACTATACAAACAGAATATAGTAGTATAGTATAGCTTATAATAATGCTTCTTTTCTACTATTTTATTTAAGGTGAAGGATCTAAAAATGTAGTCTAATAAAATCTGACTATTAAATCTCATCAATGATTTGCATATTACAATTTTATATTACATTACTATTATACACGTAATTTTGATTATTTTTACTACGTGTTACGAGCACTTTGCAAAAATAATAAATACCCTTTATGAGCGCTCTTGAATGCTGTCTGGGAGCAAGGAGTTAAAAAAAAGGCCAACTCAGACAAGTCCCTCGAGGTGTGTGTGTGAGGTGTGTAAAAAACGAAAACAAAAATATAATAAAATAAAAAACGACATCGCAGGTGTTTGTGGTGTGACATTTGGTAAGTTGCACATAAATTTAGATTAGAAAAGGTAATACTCATTCGTACATATATGAGTGTTAGTCATAAATGTGTGAGTGTACGAAACGAAACGAAACGAAACGAATGCATGCTTGTCGTAAATTCATCAGCAGATATCAACGCACACCATCAGAGAAAGCATAAAAACAAATAAATAAAAAAAGCAGCACACAAACACATACGAAGAAAATGCTAAAATACTACTGAAATTAAAATGAGAAAATGAGAGGCGAAACAAATAAATAAAAGCAAGGCATGAGAAATGTTTCGTGTGTGGTTAACAATTTGCGTGTGTTTTTTATTTATTTTTTACTTGTGCGACTCGTTGGGCTTATCCTTTTTACTCTCTTCTTGGATAGCACACACACACTCGCAAACGAAGCAGACTTGTTTGCATGCGCTTTTCAACACTGGCGCACAGTGCTGCACAAATTGCAGTGCGATATTTGGCAGCATACGAGTATATGGTAATAATATTTCACAGTAAAATAATTTCAATTGTTGGTGGCACTGCCAACATGTCGCGACATGTGAAAAAATTGTACAAAAAAAAGTAGAATTCAAAGATTGCACGACTTGAAGATGCTCTGTAAATTCAGCTATTGAAGTGAAGGCATCAAATAAACTTGAAATGCGATGGGTTTGAACTTAAGTTGCAATAATATGTGAGATGTTGCACTATAAATAAATTTAAAAAAACAAAGAGTGTGACCAAATTCTATTAAACTTTTATAGATTTATATATCGAAATAAATTGTAGTACGCAGCAAACTTATAAATTAGCTAAAAAGAACAAATTTCTTCACGATATTTGTTTACCTGTCAAACTGCGTTCGAATATACAAGAATATGTTCTTACTATTTTACTATTTATAGCGTGTACTGTTTCATAAATACATTTAAAAAAAAAAGAAAAAAATAAACGAAATAGAAAATTGATTTATTGGGTTTTTGCTAGTGTTGTGTAAACATCCTCTTATTTACTTTTTGCAGTGAATTAGGTTATTGGACTTTATTGCAATCATTGTTGATTGTTTTATTGCACTCATATTGCTCGATGTTGTTCATAGTTTAATTTCGATCATAGGCATATATATTAGATCTTTCTTTGATATCTCGGAGACCACTTTTTTAAATTTTAAGGAAGAATATATATGTTGAAAATATGAGTTTATTTTGATTTCAAATAAGATACAAAGGAAATTTAGTCATTTTAGTAATTCCAGCGTCATCAAAACTCTTCAAACAGCTGATAAACAATGAACCAAAAAAGAAACGACGCAGCTCTAGGGGTTACTACTTCAATTTTAAATATTTCTGTAGGGTATTTTTACAGCTCTCTTTTGCCATACATGACATATGGCGGCGAGACAGCTGGGCAGGCCTTAAAACAATGCGCCCCAAAATGCAGACAACAATGCCAGAGTGCAAGCCAAAAATATGATGATGCATGGACGCCAGAGTCACAGTCAGAAACAGACCCAGACCGAGACATAGGAGGAGCTGGGAGTCCTTCGCTTGTTTAGTCTGCAAACAATACGAACTCCAACAGACAACTCCAGTTCCAGACAGTCGGCAAATAAGCAGCGAACGCAAAACACAAAAAAACACAAAAAAATGGGAAGCTAAAAACTATTTCCCTTTTCGTCAGAAGCGAACGAACAACGCCAAAACATCATCATTATAAAGCGAGCATCTGAATTTATGACACATGTCCTCGAGCGCATATGAAAAATATCATTTCGACTGCGTGTGGTAACAGTTTTCCCCCACTTACCCTCCTCTTTTAAGTAGGAGGCGTGTTTTGGCGACGAGGTCCTGCGCCTTTGTTTATGCAGCAATTTATGACATGCAAAGCAGAGGCAAACATATGACAAGGACAATGCCCAAACATGCTCGACCTCTGGTAATACGTTGAGCAAATATTTATGCGGTCGAGCTTATGGCCAAAAACAGGACACAGATCACAAAGCTTCCTCCACACACACAAACTGTCGAGGGTCGTGAGTGTGAAAGCCATTAATATTTTTATTAGGTTTACCCCGAAAATATTATAACGATTGCTGCTGAACTGCTGGACAAACGTTTTTGCTCTCGCTCTCTCTCTCTCTTTCTCTGTTGTTGTTTAATTAGTTACAGGACATTCACACAGATATGCACACACACACATAAACTGACTCACTTCCTGCGAGTCGCACATTGAATATGACAAGCGCATTAATTGCTTTTTTATTTGCTCGCTTTATCGTTGAATCAAACATTGTGTAAGGACATTTTGGAATCGATTTAGTTCATTATAGTTCACTGCGGTCGATAAACAGTTAAAGCAACTAATTAAAGTCGATACGAAATCGACGAGGCCGGGCAATTAATGAAAATAATATACATATGTTTGTCCATTACAGTTCTCCAGAGTCACTTGATTTGTCAATGTGTCAATCAAACCAAGTGCTCGGTTCAGTCTATAACACATTGTTCTCCAGGGGTGCATTTTTTTAAATAATTTCCCTTATTACTTTACGTTGGACTACAAAAGAAATGAGCTCAAAGAGAAGACCTACTTTTCAGTAATTTATTAGAGAGTGTATTGTGTGTTGAATTTATTAGTTTTGTGAACAATAGCGTTGTGTTTTGATAAAGAGTTTGTAACCAACATGTTAGTTTGTTCTATATATGGAATTCAAGTATTTTGTGGGATAACTTCAACTGGAGTAAGAAATAAATAAATAATAAAGCTGCAGTCGAGTGTGCTCGACTTTGAATAAAAGCAAAACAGTGTAGTAATTTTTGAAAATATACCAATTAATACACCGCAAAATACTGAAACTATGCCAAAGGCTATATTTGGTATATTGATATGGTACTTCATTGAAAATACACTAAAAAAGTCTAAAATATACCAGATTGTCAGCCAAAGCAACTAAGAACCCTATTACTAGCGGGTATAACGAATATAAAGAAAGACTTTTCAAAGCTTGAAAACAGTTTTTCAGAGTTGCATCATTAAGTATATTAATTTATTTTGTAGAATTCTCCAACTGGAGTAATAAATAAATATCAAGCCTTTTCAAAACTTATAAAATGGTTTCAGTATCGCATCATCAAGAAAATTCTTTAAGATATTAATTAGAAGGAATCCTGTATAAAGTATTTATAGCATAAATTTACTGCACTTAAATGCAATGCCTAATAAAATATTAGAAGTCAGTGCTATAATAATTTTAATATGAAATAAGAAATCTCATAATAGTTTTAAGATAGTTTAAGTTAAAGTTTCTCAAAAAATAAATTTTTTTATTTGGTTTAAGTCAATTTATATACTTTTAAGTATTCTAACCAATATAGCTTTTAACAACAGCCAAGCTCTTATGTTATTAACCCTATTTTATTGATAAAGAAGCCCGTCTATTTCCCAAGATTAGCTACCGCTACAATTTGCCAATCATTATGCTGTTGCTGCTTCTGCTTCTGTTGCTGTTGCTTCTGCTGCTGCGGGGCGTCGTCAGTTGAAAATGTGAAAATGTGAAAAGGAAGCCCACGCCGTCAGCTGTGGAAACCACTTTGATAAAGAAAATATTCGCAACAATCAAAGGGCAAACAAAAGACGTCAGAACACAGAGTTATTAGAGGGAGAAAGAGTGAAGGGAGTTGTGAGGAGGAGGTAAAGAAAAAGAACGCCAAAAGCGACCCACGAAAGACGACGAAAAAAAATCAAAATGCGCGATGCTTTTTTTTTTTGTAATGTTAATTCTTGATGTTGGGCCTGGGAAAGTGAAAAGAGTGTGTTCTGTTTTCTTATTGCTGTTGCCATCAAGTGTTTTGTTTATTGTTGTTGTTGTTGTCGTCGTTTTTTTGCCTTTGCATAAGAAATGCGCTGCTCAATTGCTGTGAACTCGAGGGGGAGAAAATGTTTTTGTTTCTTGGTCGCGACAGGTGAAGAAGACGTCGACGACGATGCGAAAAGTGTTTATCAAGGCATTTGTTGTGCAGCTTTCAAGCCAGACTGAAAACTCACAAAATAACTAAAGAAAAAACAAGCCAAAGTATTATAGACAAATGCTTATTTTTAGCCATGCGCCGGGTTAACTAAATCTAAATGATGTGCAGTCAAGCCGTAAGTTTGAACAAGTTCCTTAGACTCGTATCTCTTTTTCTCTCGCTCTGAGAGCAGAAAACAACACTTGACCCCTGCATGTTGACCTTACTCATGCGCTTGATTGATTGCACAAACGAAATGGAATACAAAAAGTAAACTAAACACAACGACCTGAGGTCAGGATCCCCATCTAAAGGTATGCTACAAAAATTTCACTTGTCCAGCAATTCCCAATCAAAAATCAACTTAACTCGAACTTGAGTTTCCTCAGCTCGAGTCGAGTCAAGAGTCCAGTTTTGTAATTGTAACAAATGAAGCGAAGTTCTCAGGCATTTTTCATATGGAAAGCCAAGCAGGAAAGTATCCTTCTATCCTTTTCTCTCTCTCTCTCTATCGCTTCCTTTTGCTTGTGGCTGTGTAATGAAGTTGCTATTGAGTTTTCAAGTTGTCTGACTCATGATTTGATTTGCTTCGTTTGCTCTTCAATTGGCTTGTCCAATGATACGACAAACACACAAAACTCTCCACAAATTTTTCCCCAAAAAAATTTAATTGCATTTTACTTACATTTTCTCAGTTTGAAGCTTGTCTCAAATCTCATTTGGCATTTGCATAAATCCATAAAATTGCAAACATTTTGATTGCATATGAGGCATGTATTTGCATATGATTTATAATTTCAAATTTATAATACATAATCATACAGTCAGAGAGAGCGAGAGCAGAGACTATTTTTCGCATAAATTACAGTATTTATTATTGCATTTGTTCCCATTTTTGTCATTGTTTTTGTTTTAGTTTTACTTTTTTTTTGCATCCATAAATTATGTTATATATTTTCAAGATGATTTCAACGCGTTTTTATTGAACAAAAGCCTGTGATTGTTTACGAATTGTGTGAGAATTTATTATTTGTTATAATTAATATTCTGATTTATTAGATTTTTTGTTTATTCTTTTACCTAATTAGCTGCATTTATCAATTCAATTGCATGTAATTTATATTTTACTAAATATTTATTTAGTCTTTTTTGTGTATTACATTCTCAATTGGGTTTTCAATGTGTAATTTATTTAGCATTTAATTTGGTATTTAGGGTATTGTCATATGTATTAAAATTTAGCTTTAAATTTGATTATTTTCTTTAAAAAGTGAAGTATCGAGTTTGTATTCTATTCTCAATTGATGGAGTTTGTAATTTATTTATAATTTCATTAGGATTTATAAAAATGTTGTGACTTTTATATAAGGGGTTTTTTTCCTCCATATTATCATATAATTTATGTTTATAAAATATTTATTTAGTATCGCTTTTTGTGTATTACATTGAGTTTTCAGTGTGTAATTTATTTAGCATTTAATTTGGTATTTAAGTTTTGTTTGTTGGTATTAAATCATTATATAATATTTTAATGCCAAAACCTTTGGCAATAAGTTTGTGTCTTTTTTATTAAAATGTTTGCTCTTGCCTTTAGACTTCGGTATCGCTTATATTTTCATTTACCCATTTTATTGTTGTCTGTAATTTATTTATGGCTTTATATCTATGTTATATATTTATCAGTTCCTTTTTTATTTATTTATTTCAATTATGGTGATAGGTGTTTATATAATTCCTTTTTATTTTATATACATTTTTTTGCTTCTTTCGCATTCATTTAAGTTTTTAAATTTTTCTTTTTTTTAAGTTTTTTATTTTAAATAATTTTATATTTTATTTTTTATGATTTATTCGTTTAACTTTAATCTGTGTGTGTTTTGCTTGTTTCCTTACAAGTATTTGAGTCCTTTCTTAAACGTTATATTCCTTATTATCCCATCACGGTAAAACAAAACAGAAATTCCGAAACTCATTTTTCTCAACTAAAAGAGAGCCTAAATGCTGAGTTGTAGCTGGGCTTAGGATGGCTTGAGAGCCACTTGGTTCCCACTGCACGTAACGCACATTACACGCACCTCAACGAATGCCTCCCTCTCCTTATTTATCCTCCTCCTTCTGCTCCATCTGCTGCTTTGGCTTCCCACATGTGCAACGGCGCGTATAATTCGCAATTTAAATTTTCAAAATAATGTTGTAGGCAGCGTATTTAAATATTTAACGCGCCCAGCGAAAAAATGATCAAAAATACCAAAAATACAAAAAAAGTAAATAAATGCAAACATTTGAGAGACGAGGCCGTTAAAATGACGTTAAGCCAGAGAGTGAGAGAAATGAAATGCAACGTTGCCTTTTATGAGTCGCCTCACGCACAGACACAATGGAGGAGGGTCAAGCATTTAGGCCAGGCCAGGCCAACTGGTGAACTGGTCAACAGTCAGTCAGTTGGCTGCTTGCCAGTTGCCAGTTGCGGAGTTCAGGTTACCATCATCGGGCGGGAACACACACGTGCACTTGTCTCTCGCTCTGCTCCAGCAGCTTCGCTTCAACTTCAGCTCCCGATGCAGAGTCGACGTCGATGTCGTCGTTATTGTCCGCGTCGTCGCATGTGGTCATTAAAGGAATTTCCGTTGTGGTCATCGAACCGTGAATTAAAATGTGCACACAAAATGTGACCATCTCACTCTCTCTTTCTCTCTTTCATAGAGGGAGGATTCGATGAGGACGCGCCACAAAAATGTTACGTTTGTAACCAGAAACAAACGAAATAATAATAAAAAAAAAACGAACTTTGTTTGGTTTGATTCTTGATGCAGGTTGAACTTGGAACAGACCGACAACCAGCAGAACGAGAAACAGGTGGCATTGAAATTTCAGTTAATTTTTTGTTCTCTTCTCGTTTTGAGGGAGAAACAAGAAAAAAGCCACTGAAAATGTCAAATGTGAAATTACGTTTATATCTTTATCGCTTTTTTCCTGGTATTATGAAATTCTATTTACTTTAGCTCATTTAAATACCAGATAATGACTATATATTTTTTATATTCTATGTAATGTTTTATTACTTTTTAATTCAAGCGATAAATTCGCCAACAAATTTTCACCTGTCTATTTAAGAATTGATCACTTTTCTATTATTTGCTTATTTATGCCGTTGTTTTTCCAGTTTTCGCTCAATGATTTAAATGTCATATGGGGACAGCATGTCAGTGCGATATATCGTCTGATTTATGCCTTATATATAGATATGTCTTCCATATGCTTGTCGTTAGAGCAACACATGCAACATTTTGCTGTTTAGTTGAATTTTGCTCATCGATTCGATGAGCAGCAAAAAGCAGACAGCAAATTTTTGTATATACTATATAGACGAACTGGCCGATTTTACTTTTTTCGATTTACATATATTTGTGCCAGGCATGACACATTTTTTTGTTGGTGTGCGAAATGAAAAACAACGTCAGCGACAAACTAAAAATCGTTTCGCGTTATTTTTAAATATTTTGTAGCGGCTATGATATAATTTTGCCGATTTGCTTAGCCGGCGATTTATATATATATATATACAAATATATATAGAACATATATAATGTACATACATACAAATCTATACTATACAAATATATCTAAACATTTTTATTTTCGTTTTCGCTTTTAGCGCAGCAAAATATTTTCAACATTTGCTCATTTTCAAAAAAAAAAAAACTAATATTACAAATAACACACATTATTTTATTTTGGTTTGTTCTCTTTGTTATTGTTGTTGTCGTTGACAACAGTTTTATGTGTTCGATTTACTTTTAGCTGTGACATAAATTTATGCTGAATTCTGTCGCCGAATTTTCTATTTCGTCTGTGAGTTATTACAAGACAAACATAATGCAAAAGGTCGCACAAGTTATTTATTCGATTGCTTGAAAAAATATTTTTTCACGTTGAAAACTTGTTTTTTCCTTTTCGTTTATAAATATTTAGCTCATTCTCCAAATGCACCGGAAATTGTTTTCAAGGGCGAACTTTGATGTGTTGTCCATATTTTTAATGTTTTTTTTATTAATAATTCCGAATATATCATTTTTTGTTCAATTCCAAACATTTGTTTGGATTTGTGGAGGTTTTGGAAAATGGTGTATTATTAGTTTTTCTTTTATTTCTTTTTCCTATTTTTGGAGTATATCCTAACTTTCGCAAAATTAAATTATTTAATTTTAATTTTCGTTTCACAATTCTTGTATAAAACATTTGATTTCATATTCATTATATGAATAATATTCTTTAATATTTCAATGAAATTTTGTTTCATTATTTTCGTGTATTTCAATAATTATTATAACTTTGAATTTTTTTATAGATTATATTTATAAATTTATTATTTATAAATTTGTAAATATTTATATATTTTTAATAGATATTTATTTATTTCTGTAATATTATTTCTGTATTATATCTGTAAATTTGTTCTTGAATTTATCATATTATTTTTTTATTGAGGCTATAATTTTCTATATTTATAAGAGGGATTTAATTATTGATATATATTCATTCCGATTTGAATTATTGCTTAAGATATTTTAAGTAGCTATTTGGCTGCTTATATTTTGCAATTTTACTTTTGAGTTATAGCTGTGATTTTCCTCTTGAATTTTGTCATATTATTTCTTGTGGTATATTAGCTTTAGCTGCTTTTCAAATTTTCATTTTCGTTTTCGATTTTCTTTTGCTTACTTTCACATAGCTGAGTATATCTGTGCACAACTCAAAATTTAAATTTATTTTTATAGATTTTCTTTTCTTTTTTGTTGGTTGTTTAGTTCACACGCGCGCTGATTACTGCCAATTGTTGTTTTGGTAGCGGATGCTGTTTTGGCCAGGCCAAAAAGTGTCAACAACGTCAGAGACAAAAATTCGCTTCGAGTCGAGTTGCGAGTTGCTTTTTGCTGGTCGTGAAAGGCGAGCGAAAGAGACGCGCGCGCTTTTTGGGGAATCGTCCACGTACTCGACGCACGACGTTCAAAATGAAACTGAAATCCACTTGATGGCTGAAAAGGCAGCCAAAGCCAAAGAGTCGACGACGGCGACGACGATGGCGACGGTGGCGTCGGCAGCGCAGTTGGCAGCACAGACAACCGGCTGCAGAAAAGCCACCCCTAAGTGCCAGCCACGCGAAATGTTGCCGGCTGCGTTGGCGTTGGCGCTGACGTCGACTGTGACGTCGCTGTTGCTGTTGCTGTCGCTGTTGCCTTGTCTTACAGCTGACGTCGCTGTAGCAGCAGCAGCAGCAGCAGCGTTGTTGGTCAAGTGTTTCAAGCGTTTCGAGCGCCACAAACACAGTTAGAGCCACAGCCACATTCATAGCCACATGTTTCCCGTCGTTTGTAGACTTTTTCCGTTATTATTGTTGTTGCTGTTGTTGTTGTTGTTGTCTCTGCTATACATTTGACTTTGGCATCTGCGGGCAGAGCGTTTCCTTTCTGTCTGGATTTCGAATATAGCTGTTGTTATTTGTTGTTGGCCCGGTTTTCATCTGCGCATAATTTGATTACTTGATCTTACATTTTGTGTTGATGAAATATGTTTGCTTTTATGGCCTGAATTCAATTGTTGCCAATAAATTTATACGCAAACAGTTGTCTACTATTTGCCGCTTGCGCGCTTGACCGCCTAATTGACGTGTTGTGCGCTACAAATTAAGATTTACATGCATTTAACGGCGCACACAAAACATATTCAGACACTTGTTTCTTGGCCAACATCAAGTACATTAGCCAATAACAACATCTTATAAGAAGGCAATTAACTCAGCGAATGATCTCTACTATGCTTATGCGAGACCAGTTTGTGTAAACATATTATGATAAATTGAATTATTCCTAATCAAGTTTTTACGACCATAATTCTTGATAATTAAAATCCCCAGGAAGCCATGTTTTTAATTTTACTATATTTGCGCATTGCTAAAATTTTACTGAAAATTGCTTTTCGCTAATTTAGAAAAATTAAATATTATTTATTTCTATAATATTTCATAATTCAATAAATAGCCTTTTTCTTGAAATAATATTTATCTCTATAATGTTTCATAATTTAACATTGTGATGTATTCTAAATTTATCTATTTGATTTAGCGAGTGATGTAATACGCTTACACTTTTTAGATTTTAAACGGATTATAAATAATCTTTTCTTTTTATTATACTTGTGACATGATTTATATAATATTCAATAATAATCAACTATATGGTGGGAATGGAAGCTATTGGCAACAATTTTAAAATATTGTATAGAAATTCTACGCTCACAAGTCATAGTTACATTTTAGATATCTTTAAAAGCTTATAAATCTATTTAACTCAATTTAAGTTAAAAAAAAAAAACTATTTCATACTATATCGATGATTTAATGCTGAAACTATAAACTTTAATATACCACAATCGAATACCACATTCAATATTACTTGCTTATATGTTGTACTACTAACTGGGGCAATTGAGTACAAGGAAATCCATATACATATATCTATATAGTATTTACATACAAATCTATGTATATATAAATTTGGCCAAACCATTAAGACTCAACGGCGCAAATCTAAACAGCCAAAATATTTACACAACACACAAAATGTGCTCAATGAACTACAAATTGGATCCGAGAATACCGACCGACCGCTGGGTGGATGAATTACAGATGTGATCTATAAGCTAGACGAGTGAGGAGGAGAAGACAACCTATGGCAAAGATTTCAAGTTCAGCGATAAAAATATCAACGCTAATGTTCCGATTGACATCAAAAGTTGTGGGAAATATTTGGGTCACAGACAAAACAGACATTAATTAGCCGAAAATGCTGGAAAAACTAAGAAATATGCATAGATATTTGAGACAAAAGAGGGCAGCGACATCAACAGAGAGAGAGAGAGAGGGATAGAGAGAGAGTGCGACATGCGAATTTATATGCATGGGATTTATTTTTGGCGCTTGAAAACGCACTGAAACCTCCAAAAAGGACAAGGCACAGACACACAAGAGCAAAAGACGACGGCAAAGAGAATAAGAATGTGAGTGTAAATGAGAATGAGAACGAGAATGACAACGGCAAAAGCTGGCCGGCGGCCAAAACAAAAGTACGCACGCAGATAAAACGCCAGATACTCTACATAGTCCATAACTCTACACAACTGAGCGAGAGAGCGAGCGAGAGCCAGAGAGGCAAAAGCAGCCAAGAGAGAACGCAGCGTCGCAGTCAGCGTCAACCGCAGTCGCCGCAGCAGCAGCAGCAGCAGAGGCAGCGCGGCAGCAAGTGGCGAATGAGCGTAGCAAAACAAAGACGGCAAACAAGCAGCGTCTTCTTGTATTACAAAAGGTGGCGGCAAAACTGAGGCAACGCCGTCTGACACCTGTGAGTATGTTGTCGCCCCCTCTCGCTCGCACTCACTCGCACTCTGCCACACGACTCGTTTATTAATGAGACATGAGGCGGCTGCTGCTGTTGTTGCTGCCGTTGTTGCTGTTGCTGCTGCTGCTCTTGCCACGCGCCCTCGCGCTGAGGCAGGTGTCTGAACAGGTAGCTGAGCAAGAGGCAATCTACTATAAATGCACTGAGAAAAATAATCGTATCTTATAGAAGAACCGGAAGTAAAGATTGAGTGTAATAATATTTCACTAAAATTCACGTATTCATAATCTTTCGTAGACGTATCTTTATGTATGTATCTTTTACAATTATTAAATAAATAAAATATTAAGGTAATATAGTATTTTTTATGATTTTTTTAAATGTTGATTTAAGGAAAAATGGAATTATATTTGAGCAATTAAATATTTTTTATTTACTTATTATTATTTTTATCGCTCAGTACAAAATACCTTTTCTCATCAAGAATTTCTTCAATCCAAAAACATATTTTATTTCAAAAAATTAATTTCTTTAATCCTTAGAACTCATAAGCTGAGCAATGCAATATAATAAAAAATAATTTTAAAGTTTTAGTTTAAAATTAATTAGTTCTAATTAGAGATTTGAACTGTTTGCAATCACAGTTGAATGAAAATTGAATTTTAAACTAAGAATTCATAGTTTTTTTTTTATTTCATATATCATATTTCCTAGAACTTGGTTCTATTTTACAATTCTTTCAAGATAGCGAATCTAATTTTAAAATAAGAATTCTAAAAATCATATTTTGTATTTCCTCGAACTTGGTTACATCTTATAATTCTCAGTGTACGCTCAGGTATCGCAACCAATACGATTCGAAGTAGCCCTCGACGTTGTGTAATTGAGTGTGTTGCTGACTCTTTTATTATTTATGTATTTTCATTTTATTCGCTATCGTTTTGCTGGCCCTTTTCTGTTATTGTTTTTCTCTCTCTCTCTCTCCCACTCTCTCTTGCTCTCTTTCTGCTTAATCCTGGCAAGTGTCCATGCAAAGCAGATGCTGAATATTTTGGTACAGAGTCCGAATTCAATACGTTTTCCTGAGCAGCTGTTCAGACTTTTTCTTAGCCTTTTTTCAGCTTCCTTTATTGATTTCATTGTATTCACCTGTGGGAACAGGTGTTGTTGGCCAGATGACTGTGTGATTGAGATGCTTAACAGCATAACATATGAGCCAAAAGAGGTTTTACTTTATACGCAAAGTCAACTTGATGTGGCCCAAAGTGTGGCAAGAAGCAGTAGAAATAAGATTCCTTTTTATTTTGTGTTGTTTGTTTTTGTTGTGTAATTAGAAACACGCAAAAGCTGACATTAGAGCTTAAGAAAAGTCAAGGACAAGCACATACAAAGCGTATAATAATAATAAGAATAAACTACAAATGAGAGACAGGCTAGAAAATACTCTGTAAATTGGGTTGAGAATTATTTTGAATGTACATTTAAATTTTTAATTAAATATTTCATTGGATATATAAATATAAATCTATTTGAATTCAAATCTTTTAAATATTTCATTGTATGAATAGAAAAATTTTAATTTATCTTGAATTTTTACATTTATAATAGGAAAAATATTCTCAGTTTTAATTTTTTTCCTAACTTAAACTTAAACTTAAATAAATTAGTTGATGATTGTTAAATTGACACAAATGTTTCATTGCATGAAATATATATTATATTTCAATAGAAATAATTTCCTTTTTCTTTTTAAATTGGAAAATTCTAATACCAAAGATGTTACTTAAGTACTCTTAACACATTCAAATAATACTAAACAAAGATAAACATTTATTTCTATATTTTGATTACGAAGAAATTCATCTTCTGCACATATAAATAATATAGAATGTGAAGCTAAACTATTTTGTGAATTGTATTTCCGTTTTCATATCCTCTCCTTCATTTATTATGCCCATAGGGTATAATATTATGTTATTAACATACTAATCCAGTATCAGACAGCAGAACCGCACTAATTATTTTCTGCTTGGCTGTAAATACGCGTAATTAACTCAAGTAGCTTGAATATCTTAGCCGAGGAGCAGTTCCTTGACCTACACCAACCACAAAAGTGCGGGTCTTTTGGCTCTTGCTAAGCTACTTTTGGGGCCACTCTTAACTGGGCCCCGTCGATTCATTTGTAGACTGCACACGTAGTTAACCTCTTAACGGGCTAATTCAATTGCCGCAAAATGAGAATTTAACTTTTAAACCTCCTCTCCACATCTCTGTTGCTTGGAGAAAACTCCAACAATTTTTTGTTGTTTTTTTTTGCGACACGCAAAACGAAATTGTGCAAGTGAAAAACTTGCCAAAAGCCAACGAAAATGCCGTGAAAATTAAGAAAAGCTGAGACTACCACGCAGACAAAGTCGCCGTCGTACCTGGGATTCGTTTCTCATTTGCCTGCAAAGGAAAGGAGAAGGATAAAGGAAGGAAGTAAGGAAGGGAAAGCAAAGTGAGGGTGTTGAAAATGTGTGCGATATGTCTGCAGAGTTTTCAGAGGTTGTCGAGCGAAATGTTGGCAATGTTCGCGCTTCGTTAGCTTTAATTTCAGTCATTTGCAGCGACGATTTCAGGAAAGCCAAGCTAAAGGCTGGCCAGGACCAGACGCCGTTAAAACCCAAATAAAGCGAAGCAAAACCCGTCGCGACATTTTCACGAATCAAGACGCAACACACCAAGGAAAAGCGAACATAATACTACAACCAGAAAGCACCCACAACTTTCGCTCTCGCTGGGGACAAACAGAGACGTTGTTGCACCTTCTTCCACACAGCCCCGTTCCTCTACACAACACAGAACTCTCGACTCTCGCTTAATATTTAATGACCAGTGGAGTCGAGCAGAAGTTGGGAGTTGTGTTTTTGGGCTTGAATGTAGTCGAAAAGTCTCGTGCGCTGTAATTGCAAAATGTTTTGCCATGGAATTTTATTTACATTTTCCATGAGCTGCAGAAAACTCCTAGGACTTGCCTTAGACCGCGTCGGTTGAAGCCTGAAGTCGTTTGCCTTGGACCCCTTGTTCCTCTCTCTCTCTCTCTCTTTCCCACACTCTATCTCCTTCTCTTCCTCGACGTCTGACTGAATTCCAATGCGAATTCGTTTCATTTGAAAGCTTTTCATTTCTGCCAGCCAGCCGCGTTTTGTTTCCTCTTCTCCTTTTTCCCACTTTCCTCTCTCTCTCCTTCTCTGTCCCATAATGAAGTGTACGAATTTGCTAAAAAGCTGGATTTCCGTTTCCATGTCTCTTCCTCTTCCTGCATGTGCGTTTCTTAACGAGTTTAGCTTCGTGTAGAACGCGAACAGCTTCAGCTTCAGCTTCAGCTACAGCAAAAGGCTTAGCAAATGTTGTTTGTGAAATTGTGTAAAAAAAAAAAGAAGAACGTCCTGGTTTATGCAGTGCAGTGTTGAGTGCAACGGCTGCCAACTCATCCAAAATATGGCTGGAAAAAAGAGTAAAGTGAAGCATAACCTTGTGAGAAGCTTCTTCTTTTCTTTTTTTTGCCATGTGGCTAATGAACATCTGAGCTGAGCTGAGTTGTGAGATAGGAAAAAAAAAACTGGCAAAAGGCAAAGGGAAAAGAGCACAAACGGAAATTCTATGTTAACCAAATTGGGTCAAGCAGGAAAACACACGAAAATCGAATCGAATATATCTGACTGAGTGTGTGTTTGTGTATGTGAGTGTGTGTTTGTGGTTGTGTGTGGTTGGGAAACTGGAAATTCCGAGCTTATGCTGTAGATTCCATAAATAATCAAATCAAATGGAATATGACCAGACTTCTTAGCAAGGCCAATGATTGTGTGTTATTTAAGAACGAATTCCTAATTTCTGACAACGAATCTTTGAGTGCTGAACAGTTGGGCTTAAATAAACATTTAAGATTGGGTAGCTTATTAAAGTTGTAGTTTAAAGGTTGGTTAGCTTGAAATGCCTTATTTTGTAGAACAATAGTAATTTGAACATATATAAATTATATATAATAACTGTAGCCTAGAATTGAATTCTATGGTAAAATGATGAAGCCAGAGCCACTAAGACTTTCAATGTACAATATAATACATATATAACATAGTCCAACAGCTTTTATAAAGATAGACATTTAAATATATAACAACACTTAGTATATTAAATTAAAAACATTATTTGTTGTACATTTTAATGTTTATATCTTCAAGAGTTACTTTTGAATATCTATCTAAGATAAACTTTATATAATCTTCGACATATTTTCATCATCATTATATGAGTACTTATTTGTATTACCTTTTATTCATAAAAACTCTTTCTTGATTAACTTGTCTTATTTTATTTTCCTTTCGTCTAGTTATTCAGATATTTAAACGTAGTCTGCACTTTATTTAAATTATTTTTTATCCAATTATCCTAATTAACTCTTTTAGTAGCAAATGATTTTCATTCGTTAATCTGCAATTTCAATTACTTTTCTTTCCTCTAATTATTCCCTTTTTTTAGCGAACCCAATTGTCAAGTTTCCTACTTCAATTCCTTACAAATCCAAATGATGTTGTTTCTCGAACTCATTCAAATCAGTGAGTCTCATATCAATCAGCTTTCGTTGGCTCGTTGATTGTTTGCCATGCGCTTTTCTCTTAATTGAAGTTCTTTAGAATACTCATACTATGTAACTATGTTATATATATTTTAATTTTCCTTGCGCAAAATAACATCTAATCAAACTCGCGAGAGAGTGAGACAAAGCTCCAAACACAGGAGCATGCAATCCTTTTGTTGCACTTCCTTGCCCGCTCCCCGTGACAATAAAACCCCCCGCGTTTGCCTTTGCAACCGTCTGGCGTTCGTTAGTCTTCAATCTAAACCAATTGTTCTATCGCTTGCAATTGTTCAGCAGTCTGTAACCAGAACACATGTCAAAGTGAGACAAAGACAGCATGAGAAAGTGAGAGAGAGAGGGGAAGGGAGGTCAGGCTAGAGAGAAGGACATGGCCACTGGCGGTTGACATGATGACGTGTGTAATGAGCAAACAAATACGCGCGTTGCAGCCAAAGTAAAAGGCAAAAATAGAATGGGGGAAATGGGGGAAAAAAAAGGGAAAAATTGTAAGTACAAATACAAATAAATAATAAAAGCAAATACGAGTACCGAGCACAACAATAACAATGCCTGCCTGACATATCCTGCAGCAATCCCGCAACAGCAACAACAACAACAACAGCGAGGGGAAGGAAAAAAAATCACTAATGAATCCGGCGAATGTTTTTAGCTACAACTTCACGTTGCAGTTGCATGCGAAATGCGGCAAAACGGGGATCTGGAATGAATGGAAAATGAAATTGTTGCCAGTTGCTGCCAGTTGAACGTGGAGAGGACAAAGAGTGAAGCCTCTCGAGAAGAACAAAACACAAAAAAAAGAATGAGAAAATACGGAAAATACTGCGCTTTTAATCCCTAATGTCAGTTCACGTTCAATGGAGTCGAGTTCGAGCTTCTGCTGCTGCTGTTGCCTGTCTCTCTCTCCCTCTCTCTTTCTCTCTCTCTCTCTCTCTCTGTTGTTCTCGGTTCTCTGTTCTGTGGTCGCCGCTCTGCCATTTCTTTTGCCAACTCTTTGGCGACCTTTTCATATTATTTTCTATTTTGCTGCCGTTACACATTGCAACGGATGCGCTGCGTCCGGCGCTTGTTGCCGGAAAAATAACTCGACAACAGCAACAACGAAAAAATTCCCCCGTTGTTGACTCGTTGTTTATTTAATTAAAAATGAAAACAATGCATGTATACGTAATCCGCTACCTAACCAACTCCTAACTTTAATAAACACAAGTAATTACAATGTAATTATTAAAAAAAAGAAAATTCTGCTGCTCTTTGAAAATTAAATTTAGTTTTAAATATTTTTTTAAGATTTCGCATTTTGTTAGAAATTAAAAACATTTAATACATTCTTTCTCCGTTGTTTTTTTCTACATTTTAGTCTTTTAATTTTTGCTTTTATTTTTTTTTTGTTTTTGGCTAAGTATAAGCATTATTTGCTGCACTCAAATTTTATATTTATTCTATTTTTTTTTGGGAGCCCCAACATTATGCAAATTGTTGTGCGGTTGGTAAATAATTTCATGTGCCTCCCCTCTCATCACACACAGCAAGCTGAAACGTCGCTTGGCTGCCTCATTTGAATGTAAAAAGGATTAAAGTTTTCGTTAAGGGGTAGGGGAGGAGAGAACTTTGTAAGCGGTGGGCGTGGTCTCGTTCTCTCGGTCTTGACTATGAAGTACGCTCCTTATGCCAATCGGAAGTTGAAGTAATTGTTAAAATTGCACATTTGTGTGCTTTAATTGTTCAAAATTATGCAGAGGCCTAACGAAACTTGGCCAAGAGGGGGACGAACTTGGAGGGTTGTCCAAAAAACTTTTTGGAAGAGGGTGCTGGAAACGACCAAGCAGGCGCTTGTTGTTTTTATGAGTAACTGGGGAAAGGCACAGGGGCTGCAATGTTGGTTTAAAGTGGAGAGAAAGTAAGAAATTAAAAAGAAAGCAACAAATTGTGGGAGCTTCCCTTTCGTTAAAGTTTATGAAGCATATCTGTCTGCTAGGTATTTTTGTCTATCAATCAAATGGTAATTAGTAGCTGCCTGTTGTAGCACTTCTTAGCTGATTGCTACAACACTTTAACTGGTAGCTATGAAAATACTGTAGAGAACCTTAAAAGACTGGTTTATAAATAAATTCTTTTCTATTTTCATCCAAAAACAACACAGAGAGTAGAACTAAAAAAAGAATAACTGCTAGCAACAATTTAAGGAGAAGAAAATCTGTAAAATAAAAGATAAAAACAGGAATCAAAATGTACCAGGTTTCATTTAATGCAACTTTTGAAGCACAGCTGCCTGCTAGGTAACTATTATATTTAATGGTAATTAGTTGCTGCATGTTATAGCATCCTTTAGCTGATTGCTAAAACACTTTAAGTAGTTGCTTAGAAAATTCTTCAAATTATGGAGATATTTGAAAAGTCTAGTTTAAAGATAAATTCTTGATTATTTGCAACCAAAAATGGTACAATAAGTAGAAAACTTAGTAGGAATTAAAAATTATGTAAGGAAAGTAAAATAAAGAAATAAATTTATGGAGTTTCCTGCTAGAAAACTTTGTCTATCAATTAAATGATAATTAAATGCTGGCTGCTGTGTCACTTCATAGCTGAATGCTACATAACTTCAAACTACCGATAATTATGTGCTCGCCGATAAAGCTGACTCTTACAGCACAAGTATACTATAAATTATTATCTGGCTGCTATAACACTTCATAGCTGGCTGCTACAGAACTTTAGCTGGTAGAAACTACAATGTTTGTAGATTAGACTTAAACTCGGTTCTACTTCCATAAAAATAACACAAAAACGTATTTTTAATACTGCATAATTGGTTTAACGTTGAAATAGTTTAATTTATGCTGCAAAGCAACCTTGCAGCAAGGTTAATCAAATCATAAATAGATTCTAAATTTATGATCTCTGGGCGTTGTGGAAGATTTTTTAAGTACTTGGCAAAGTAAAAGTGGCCTCGAGGCGAAGACGTCAGCCGTAATCAAAGCAAAGTACATGTAAGATTTATGATTTC
Source organism: Drosophila albomicans (assembly GCF_009650485.2). Lineage (NCBI taxonomy): Eukaryota > Metazoa > Arthropoda > Insecta > Diptera > Drosophilidae > Drosophila > Drosophila albomicans. Next base: position 36,548,920 of record NC_047629.2, on the reverse strand, counting down.
GTTGAGAAAAAGCAAAACGAATAAGAAACAAACAAATGGGAATACGAAATTGTTGTAAAAGCAACTCCTACTCATCTATTTCATGCCAACTGTGTGTATCGTTCTGTCTCGCTCTTTATAAACAACTTTAATGCTCTCAAAGCCGATGCCAATGGGCAGACAACAAGAGCTCATGTCCTCATGTCCAAAGAAAGGAGGCGGAGTGCCGGGAGTAACTATGGACTTGTCCCTAACCAAAAGCTGACCAAATCCATGCCGCGGGCTAGTTTTCAGTTGAATACATTAAAAATCCCTAAAAGAAAAAGCGACTCGTTGCCAAAAGATAGAGAGAGAGAAGGGAGAAAGAGCGAGAGCTCATTAAATGCACCCTCAGACGGGCATAACTTAGCCTCGTTTGTATGTGAGGCAAGTGTGTGCGTGTGGGGGGGAGCAAGTAGGTGGGGCAAGTGGGAGGGGCAGCTGGAGGTCCTGGCCAACATAAATCAGAACGCGCGCGCCTGGCAACTTAAAACGCACGTGCGCTCGCACAAGGATATGAGAAGGAGAAACGAAGGCGGGGGCGGGGTGGGGATTCGATGTGGGGACTAACGGTTCAGTCTGATATAATTAAGCATCATAGCTCGAGGGATATTTGTATTGTTGCACAAGCGGTGGGGCAGCATTGGTCCTTGGATTGTGGATGAGCCAGGAAATGAGCAAAAGCTGCCGCACCAAGCACGAAAGTTAATCAAAACTTGTTGTTATTGTTGTCGTTATACGTTGCTTTCCTTGTTGTAAAGTTTTATGTAGTGCAAAAATTTTATAAACTTTGCACAAAACAAAAGCAGCAACAGCAGCGCCAACCAACAACACGAAAGGTAACTGAGAAAGAAATTTGTGGAAGACAAAGACGACGCGCAACAGAAACTGAGTGCAAAACCATAAAGAACACTTAATAAATGTGAAGCATTTAAATTGATGGGCTGACGGAATACCCTAGAATAAATAGCAGTAAGGAAGGGAATAAACAATTTGAATAGAGTAAAAATGAAATTTGTAGTGGGTAATTTGTGTACAAAGATTTCACAGTAAATCACTTTAAGAAAATGAGATAAGTGAATTGCAAGTAAGAAAGCTACCAATTGTGAATTAAAGTAAAACTATGCGCTATTTATTTTAAATATACTAGATTAATACTCAGCAACAATGCTAAAAATATATCAAAGGCGGTATGTGGTATAGTGCTATAGTAACACATTCAAAATATACCATCTAGTCTAAAATATACAAGATTCTCAGCCAAAGCAATTAAGATGGAAAATATCTATAAAAATAATATAGAAACGATAAATGTAAAAAAAGGAGGACTTCCAGAACTTTTCATAAAAAAATTAATAATGGATTCTTTTTAAAATTATGGAACTTGTATCACTGTAAAATTAATTAAATGATATAAATCATACAAATGTGTAAATAAAGTTTGTGGAATAAAACTGCAATTATTAACTCTTTATTTAAAGTAAGAAATTGGAAAATATTCAGTAAAAATTCATTGAATCTAAAGATCATCCAGTAGCTTGATATATGAATAAGATATTACATTAAATAAGACCTCAATGCCGTTGTCAACTACAGGGTATTCACATAATCGTTAATGTCTTGGATTCTTGTAACACATTTACATTAAGAGCACCTCTAAAATTGTGCGTTTTGTTCAAGCGAATGATCCTTATTTGGAATTTAAAGTGCTGAGGGAAACATGCACATTAATTTGAAATTTAATATATAATAAGCGTAATTGCCGACGGAGCTGGACAATGGGCGACAAGACTAGCAAAGTGAAAAGTAGAAAGAGAGAGAGAGAGAGCAAGAGAGTTAGAGAGAGGGGAGTGTAAGCCGCGGGGCAAATTGGTTGCTTGAATGGTTGACATGTCCCCGACATCATCGTCTACGTCCTCGACGTCGTCATCATCATCGTTGTCCTCTTTTTGATGTAGTCGAAAAGCATGCCGGACGTAGTCGAGTCCTGTTCGTGGGTTCAAGCAGACGGTTTCCCTTTTTGAAGCGCCTTCCGTTGACAAGCAAAAGGAAACTTTCGGCAAAAAGGGAATTAAATGCCCGCCGGCCGCTCAAAATCCAGACAAAAGAAAACCCAGCCAGAAAGGTGTGAGGAGTTGTGTGCTCTGTGTGTGTGTGTAAGACGCTGGGGGATTGGCCAGGTGTCTGGGGAGGAACGAGGGGCGTGGGCCGAAAAAAAGAAAAACATGCTACAAATGTTGTTGTATTGTTTTTGAAGTTGAAAGACAGTCAAAGAAAGACGCAAAAAAAATGAGAATGTTAAGAAAGCAAAAACAATAGCAGCAAAAGTTCAAGTTATTGTCGATTGGGGGGCGGACGGCAAAGGGTGGGCGTGGCAACTTCGGTCAGCGAAAAGTGTTATAATGAGCCGGCTTTTGTTTAGGCCAACGACGCCAGCTAATGGCCTAATTATAATGCCTTGTATTGAACGACGGGCCTCAAGTGTTTAACGGGGTTGTTGTAGTTGAGCGCAACAAAAAAACTTTCCTTTTGTTGTCGTTGTTGAGGGCCAAGGGAAAGAACACAACTCCAAGGCATAAAAAAGACGCATAAAGCGTGTAAAGCAGCTAGAACATTTTTTTATGAAAATCAGGCAGGAAATCGAAGGAAATTCCAGTCGAAGAAAATTCACAATTAAAGTTGTATTTAAGTCAAGTAGAAATTACATAAAGTTTTATGCTTGCTCCAACAGGTTGAAGAAGTTATTTGGCTGCTCGCCAAAGCTCATTTCGTTTTGCTTAAATATCCATTATTGCCATTTACATAAAATCTAATTAGTAGCTATCACAACAAGAGTCGTCTCAACAGCCATATACATACATAACACACCTTTGCCCCATACACAATTACAATCGCATCAAGCGCAAGCAGAAGTAGAACGAAAGCGAGAAAAAAAACGTAGCATACTTAGCAGGGCATTCGGTTCCCTTCAGCAAGAGAGAAAGAGAAGGAGAGAGGGTGAAACACACACGACTTGGCAGAGGCAACGACTGTCATATCATGTGCACATCACATCAACTTGCAAAAGAAATGAAATGGCAGTGGCAGCCACTTAAGCCAGGACGACTTGCCAGCCAAGGCAAAAGGGGACCGTGAAGTGAAGTGTGTTTGCTTGTTTAAGCAGCGAACTCATATGGATAGAAGAGGGAGAGGGAAGAGTGGGAATGCGAGGGCAGCTACATGCGTTACTCAAGCTGTCAATTGCAGTCTCCAACTCTCCCGCACAATTTCAACTTCTACATCACACCTTTCAATTTCACCCAATACGCAAATCAATTTGTGTGCGATTCTCTTCATTTCTTGTTTTCTCACATTTTTTTCTTCTCCTCCTCCTCTTCTTGTTAGCCAAACAAATCGAATGTGGCAAGGAGAACGCTGGTAGCTATCTGATTTTTGTAGCAGCAGCAACGGAGAATACTGTGCAACTGTTTGCCGCTTAATGATGTTTGTCGGCTGTCGAACGCGCGTGTAAATTGGAATACGTGTGACTCCTTAAAATGTCCTTTCTCCCACTCGTCTCCTCCCTCTGCGGCATGTCGTGGCATGCAAATTTAAATGTATGTAAATCGTATGCTTCTCTCGCGTTGCGTTGGGGCGCAAGCCACGCCTACGTCTCCCGTCTCCCATCTGTCGTCTCTCGCCTCTCGTCATTTGCATACAAGAACTGTACATATGTTAAACCTCCTTCCTCCCTCTCCTTCCACTCTCTCTCTCTCTCTCCAACTCTTCTCTGCACTTAATCCTTTTTGCGCGCATTAAAAGCTTGGCCCCAAAAATTTGTTCGCAGACCTCGCGCTGGATTTTTCGAAAACATTATACAAATTTTATGCGTTCATCTCTCCTTCCCCGCTTTCCTCCCCCATATATATATCTCCTTTATTTTTGGTTGCTATGCCTGTGGTTTTCTTTTATTTTACATCGTATTGCTGCTGTATTTGTTGTCACTGCTCAACGCTTGACTGACAGCCAGACATCAAAATCAGCTTAGGGAATTTTCGCTTAATAGAAATTTACAATGTTGTCCTGCCTGCATTCTCTCTCTCTCACTCACTTTCTCTCTCTCTCTCTCTCTCTTTCTGTTCTGAATGTCCTCTCAACTGGCTGGCGCTTGAAATTAATTACGGCCTCAGCCCCGGCGGCGGCTTAAAGCGTGTAATTAGTGCGACATATAATTGAAAAGGACTCAAATGATATGGCCAGACGCCGACGGTATGTCCTGCATGTCCTGTCTGGCCCTTGGCAAATGTCACAACTTCCTATCAGCATTTTAAATGAAAGGGCATCACACGATAGAATTAAATAAATACGCCACATAAATAGAAATAAATTAACAACTTATAATACAACTTATAATAATTATATAAATGCAAAAAAAAAAAAAATAATTGCTTTTAATTAAAACGAGCTAAAATTTAATCTGATTACAAAGGCAAACAAAAGCAACATAGAAAAAACTGTTGAAAAAATATATACAGTTAATGCGAGTATTAAATTGAGTCGCTAAAAAAATTGATATAATTAACATTAGAACATAAGCTAAGTAGCTTTTATTATTTATATAAGTTTTTATATCCGCTACCCAAAAGGGAGGAGGATATCATAATGCATGTAACAGACAGAAGGAGGCTTTAAGAAATTCTTTTGTATGGGGAAAAACGGCTGACAATCTGTTATATTTTGAATGTTGTACTATATCAATATACCAAATATAACCTTTGGTATATTTCAGTATTTTTAGGTATACTAAATTTGTATATTATCTGAATAATATGGAACTAGTATTTTGCTTTCATTAAAAATGATTAGCGAGTATCTCACAGTTGCTGCTTTTATTGTGTGAAAAAGTGAAAAACATAAAATTATCTTAAATTGAGAGCAGCGAAATATATGTATGTTTATACTTATATCAAACAGCACTCAAGTACAACAAGGAAATTCAAAAAATCGCCGTTGTTAAGCGGATTTGCTGTTTGCCTTAAGATTTTTGGCATACTTTCATTTTAATGCTTTCGGCCATCTGTTACCTGTAGTCCATTATGAAAATATTGATCGCATCAATATAGTTATTCCCCTCTACAATTTTTTCTTTTGCTCTCTCTCTTTGCCATATTTCAATTGAATTCCTTGCTCCATTTATGAGCCAAATGCATTTTCAATTCAATAAACTCTCACAGGCAAGCACAAACAATTTTTGGTCACAAAAGCAGCAGCAGCTGCAGTTGCACTTGCAACAACATCTGCAGCAGCCTTGGGAGCAACAACAGCAGCAAAAAAAAATATAAAAAAAAATTCCTCGAGCTGTCTTAATAAATCGCTGCCCACGCTCGGAGATCCCCAACGCGTTGCTTGCAATTTTCTTAAAGGCCATGTCCTAAATGCACAGCCACACAGCTCTCCTTTGGCTCTCCCTCTGAGCATTAATATCTATATACATTTTTCATCTGCAGCGTAGACAATGCAAACAAGTAAGAATGCCACTATCTCGAGACTAACAGATACTCTCTGTAGCCTTCTAAAATAATCAGGATATGTAGAGCCTCCACCCCGAAAAAAAGCAAAACTAGGAAGCTTGAAAGATGAGCCCGTCATTTTCTGGCTTAAAATTGAAAAGAATGGAGGCAAGTTTTGTAAAGCTGACACAAAAGGCAGGCTTTACATCCTTTGCTTCTCCACTTCATTATACCCTCTTTATCTTGTTTTGGAATTACAGAGCATGGCGCTTGTAAGAAGCCGTCAGCTGAGCTGGACGCATTTTTGAGATATTTCAGTGTCATCGTGATGGCATTTTTGTGTTTGCCATCCAGCTATACACTTTCACTTTGTCAACGACCATTTTGGCTGATAGAAATTTTCGGTACGTAATTGAGCATCAGCATCAGCAGCAGCTGCTGCTGCGGGCGATTTAAACTTAAAGCCAGCAAGTCAGCAGCAACAGCAGTTGGCCAGCAGCAAGCAGCCCATTTAATTAGCCCAATTAATGCGTCCTCACGTCGCGTTTGCCATCGGAATTGCCGTTAACTCCAGCGCCGAGTTCATTTGGCGGCCTTCCGAGTCTGACTTCCTTCTCTTCCTCCTCCCTCTTCTTCCCTTCCCACTGTCTGAACTGAGCCAGGTTTATTTGCATTAAACTGTCAAACTAATTGACAATGGCGTGAATCTGCGAGTGTCTGCTTTGGCACACTGCATTCACCCTCCAATCGAAGAGGTAGATATATACTAGTATGTACAGTCAGTTAATTAAGAATGAAGCAGCACATGAATAACTACTATTCAATAGTGTGAAGAGACTTATGAACTACTGAAGTGATAATTAAGATATGAGACTACAAAATGAAATATTCATTTAAATACATTTTGAAACTTTTGTATACATATCCCCTACAAATCTGTTATATTCATAATAAAAGTTTTCTTTAAAAAAGTTGTATATATACTTTCCTAATTAATTAAATTAAAGTAAGAAAGGTGTTCATTACATACTTGTGTTCGAAAAATATACTCAAGACACATTAACTTCACATTTTTAATATTTAGTGTAAAGCGACTTATGAAACACTTGATGAATAATTAAGAAAAGAGTCAGATAAATTATTTAATGAATTATATCTTGTTTTTTTTTTTTTTTTTTTTTTTTTTGCAGCAGCAATTTTTCTTTTAAAATCTATTATATTATGTTTACAGCGCTGTATTTCTCTAAATACATTATTAATTTTTTGAAGTAGAGAAAGTTCAATTTGCCGCTCCCATTAAAAATACATTTTATTCAAATAATGTGTTTTTTTATGTATACAAAATATTGAAAGATAGAATATCATCGAAAACGTTTCAATTGTATTCCCCATATTTTCCAGTTCTGGTATTTAGAACAAACATATTTAAACCAGATTTTCATAACATTTTCTCTAGCAACTTCGCTCTCAATCATCTTCCTTCTTATAGCTTTATTCCGAAGTTCAATCAAAGAGCAATTTGCTACTCCCTTTGATTAATCCCAGCTTTAAACTTTCACAGAGTAGAGAGTGCAATTACATATTTTCTTTAATCAAATATTAACACACCTCTCTCTCCTCTATCTTACTTTCTTCCCTCAATCATTCCATCGCTCTGCTCGTTATACGGTTTTGTTCCCCTCGACATCGCGTATCTTTCATCTATGTCAAAGTCAAAGTCGAAGTGGAAGAAACAAAACGCATTACATGAAATTCAATTTTCAATAATTTTGTGAACAACTTTTTCGCTGAACAAATAACAATCATTAAAAAGAAGACTTCAAGTGGCGCTCATTTGCATCTGATTAAAAAGTAACAAACAAATGCGAAAGAAAAGCAAAAAAAAAAAAAGTTTTCCTAACTCTCCGTAATGGAAAGGTAAAGTAAGGTATGGTTATATAGCCAGCAAAATGTTGTTGCTGATAATTTTTAAAATTCAATTTAAATTCTTGGCTCATATTTCAATTGCAGCAGTGTACGCGTCGTATGCGTAATTTTTTGGCATGCTTACTCTGCGAGAGAGTGAGAGAGCTGATAAATCAGCAACATATCTTTTACATAACTGACATTTGTCAGTGACATGTGGATGATGCTGGCAGTTGGCTGGCAGCATCGCCTGAATTGTCATTGAACCACAGTTGACATGAGCAGTCTGTCAGGGTGGCAAGTTCCCAAGGGACTCTCAGCTTCCGTTTCCGCTGTCGACATTTCAGTTCTTTTTTTCCGTTCTCATTTTTGTGGAATGGAGAGGGAGCACTTTTGACTTTATGACTTATTTGCCAATCAGCAATTTAATGACATCCTGTTTCTTGTGCTCATCTCACAGGAAGCCTCGAACATCACTCAGAATATGTTTAATTAAGCCAACCAGCTGCAACCAGAAAGCAAACAAACATAAAAAACCCTTTTGCCAAAGCTAAAGCCAAAGGAAAAGCTGCTGACTTTCAGTGGCTGCATTTGACATTTGATGCATTTGCCAAAAAAAGAAAACGAGAGGAGAGAAAGGGAGGTCAGTGAAATTTTCTTATTTGCCGCTCGAATGACGTTAATACGTCTAAGGAAGTTCCTCTCTCTCTCCCTCTCACTTTTCTTGCCAGAAGTGAAACGAGTGAAACATGTCCGTAAAAAAGGCAAATAAATGAATTTCATTTATACTCTCGCCCAGACATAAACAAAGTAAAATCGACACAAATTCCACAGAGCTTGCGAACGTTTTGTGTCTGGCCCAAAAGGATAAACGCATTCCCCCAAAACGCACACACGCAAACGAGACAGAGACAGAGCGAGAGTGAAAAAAGAGTGAGAGAGAGAGAGTGAAAACACCAGCACACTCAAAGCATATTTGCATTCAAATTTTGTAGCAACAAGCAAACAAACAAGCCAAAAGGATGTAGAGTGAACGAGAGAGAGGAGGGGAGAGAAGAGGATGGAAGGTAGGGAATAAAACGCTGCAATTGCCGTAACGTAGCCAAGCGAGGCGTAACCCACAAAATCACCCGAAAAAGAGAGCAAGAAGCTTCGAGCAGAAAAACTGTAAAAAAGTGCACTGCGAGAAAGCAGAGAAAACATCCAAAAACTCGATTGATTGTTATTGATACTGACAGCAAAAAGTACTTGGCTAATTAAGAATAGTTTGTTTAAATGTTTTCAGTTGTGAAGATTCCTTAGTATTTCATTTGAGTTTCACATACTTTTGTTTGATCAAATTTTATGAGAAGTTTAATAGAAGTTAAAGCTTCATTAGAAATAAATTTGATTGATAGTCAACTCACTTTCGATTAATCAAGCTTTAAGCAACATTTTGTAGAAGCTGCTAACATTATCTAGTTCAATTCAATGCCCCACAAACTATTTATTTCATAACCCTTGAATGCATTTCAGATACTTATCAGTTATGTGTTAATCTACATAATTGCTAATTGACACCCAACCAAAGACAAAGTTTGTAAAAAAAGAAGGAATCAAATGCTCCCAAAATACCCGACTTTGAGCAAAAGCATATTGAAGACTGCATTTTAAATGCATTTAATAGACTCTTATCGTTGGTATTTCATTCACATTCCTCAATTATGCAACGCTTATAGAGCCCATTTCTCTTCTTCACCCATTTTGAAGAGCAGCAGCAGCAGTCTTCAATCAAAGAGTTGTTCGTTTTTGTTTTTGCGCCGTGTATTCACACATTTCTCAACGCAGCTGAAATTTCGACAGTTGCAACATGGGGAAAGGCAAAAAATTGCAGCGCCAACCGAAAGACATATAAAAATCTGTCAGTTTGAAAACCGCGCACATGTATCGCAATCAGGATTCGTTTCTCTTTCTCTGTGTTCTGTGTTCTCTCCTCGCGTTACCAGGCAGCGCTTCTCCCTTTGAGTTCTGCCTCCCCCCTTGCTACAAACTTTCCCCAGCCACTGTTGCACGTCAGCTTTGTTTGTGTTGTGTGCCCGTCGCTGCCGCCAAGGTGAAGGCATGCCAAAAAGGACTCGTTACCCATACGCGATGTAGGACCAAGCCTGTTTCTCTCTTTCAGTCTTGGCAGTCGATGGATGAATGCGGCGAGCAAGCGAACGCGATACACACTCGACTCTATATGTATGTTATATATGTATGTATGTATACAGACAGCACATGCATAAATGCCAGGAGTTGGAGCTGAATGAATGACTGCCTGAGCAACTGACTGATGAGCGCGCAGACTGTCAGACTGACTGACTGACGGGTTGGTTAGCTCAGCCAACAACACAGAGCTGGCGACCTGAAGACCTTGTTGCTTTTGAACTTGGCAGTACAACGAATCCGCCACTATACAAAGCTGTGGATGAGTGTATGTGTGTGTGTGCGGCTTGTCAGTTGCTTACGGGAATTGAATTGAGGCTAGGAATAAGGCGCCGACATGCCTCTGCAAACATTTTGATTGAAGGGCCGCTATACCTGTGATATAACTTCGGTAGCTGTTGAAAAATTCGTTGGGGAGATTTCAGCTAACTGTTGCTTCGGTTAAGCAACGAAAATGACGTTAAAAGATTTCAATTAAGAACGATTGAGCACGATTGACGAGCTTGGTTAAAGTTTAGAAGTAGTCCAGAGTTATATGAACAGCAAGGTAACTATAAAAGGCTCAGATATGTTGTGGACAAAATACTTTCATCTAGACAGAAAGTGTGAAGAGTTGCTAGTGATTGATGGGTATGATTGATGTTATGGAGGGAGATATTTATATTAAGCCTGACAATACACATACATATATTTAAATTATGGAAGTATATATATAATTCTAACTTAATGGCAATAAGAGGACCAATATTATATATTTTCATATGATTGAAGGTGTTGATTGAATTATTAAATTAATAATTTCTTGTTTCAATCAATTTAATTTATATGCAAACTTCTTTATTATGCAACTTTCTATTAAGTAATTTAATTGTTCTCCCAATGATTGAGTGAGAATGATTTTATAGAAAAATCATTAACAAATGAAGGGCTTATGCTCTTGTGGAATAAACTTCATGAACTTAGAACATGATTGAAGGTGATTGATTCAAGTCAAAATCATTTATAAGCGACTACTGGCGTTCGTAGTAAATTCATTTGACTGAAACATCAAAAGAACTGGTTTCAATTGCAAGTGTATTTATTTACATATGATTGAAGGTGATTGATTCAAGCGAAATACCATTTAAGCCAGGACTGACGTACTTTAAAATTTAATTTAATTGATACACTTCAAGAACAATTAACATGATTTAGTGGTTAGCAAAAGTTTGTGATCTATTAGTAACTGAACTTTAGCATGTTCAATGATTGATAGACTTCCGAACAATTGCCCGTTGGTCGCCTAATTTTCAATTAAATTGCAAATCCCCTGGGTAAGCAGTTTATCTATCGCACAACTACTCAATTTCTGCTCCAAAAAAAAAGAAGAGAAAACAAAAAGAACAACTCTGTGGAATTACAAATGCGATGCGTGCGAAACAAAATAAATCACAGCTAATGCAATTTGAACTAAGCACTTGTCAATGCAGAGGGCCAGAAGGGGCCCCTACAAATAGTGGTTGTCCCGTTTGCTCCCCTCCCTTCCTATGCCCCTGCCCCGCCCAACAATAGAACTACAGATAGTACGACAACGACAACAGAACTAGAAGCCACTCGCAGTGAGCTGTTCTCTCGAGCACTTTTGAATTATTTACGCCAAGTTTGGGGTGCGCTAGTCCATGGATACGTACATGGGATACCCATGGAATGTTTGCACCTGCTGCCAACTGTTTTTCCACTTTTCCATTTTGCATTCGCATTAGCAATTGTCATTCTACACGAACCAGAAAGAGAGAGATTCAAGCGGGGGGGAATCGGTTGTTGTGCATTTGGTAATCTAAAATGTTCTCTACTAAATCACAAAAAGTGTCAATTGCACTTCAGCTCACAGAGGGGCAAACAGCGTGAATTGTTCCCATTTTTATAGCGGATATTTCAGAGCCAATGCCCGTTTTGCAATTTACCTTCCTCTCACTCTCTCACACTCTCTTCTTTCTGTATCTCCGTCTCTTTCTGTAACTGTTGCAAATTGATGTCAATAAGCGATAATTGAATTAGCGTTGAAATGCACAGTGTACACTGTGCTACATTGCATTGCTATTGTTTTATGCTAACTGCCAATGCAATCAGGGACCGTTTCAGTCTATACCAAACTACATATATCCCCCCTCCCCCCTTTGACCCGATTTCAAGCTCTGTCAGTTGCACCTCCGCAGGATGCCGTTTATCCTTTTCCAGTCTTAGTTTTCTCAACGCTTTTTTTTTGCGATGTCGCTAAATGAATTTTACAATTGTCAATGTTTTGTTTTGTCGTCGTCTTCTGCTTCACAGTTGCCCCTTCCCCTTCCCCTTGCTTTGCATCTGCTAATTGTTTGGCTGCTTTTAGTTTGCTATTTACTTGATTGAACAGGCCTTTCCCCTCCCTCTGCAACTTCGTTGACATGATTAGCATTAATTGAAAGCTGATTTCTTTCAGCTGCTCAACGAGATTTCATTTGCTTTCTTCGCACACAAACACAAACACACTTTGCTGCTTCTTGTCCTGGATTTTGAGCTAAGCTTCGTTTAGTGGCTAATTAAGGAAAAACTCAGAAATCAGTCTAGCATCTTCTTATGCTTCATTCAATCAAATTGAGGTTTGGGGAGCACCAAAGGTGGAGGTTTGACTTTGAAAGCTAAAAGTTGTACCACTTCAATCAATTTCAATCAAGGTAATTAGCACATTGGAGGGTCAACACAAATTTATTCTTTGCTATGAGTTATAGTAAGTGTCAATCAGCATCAATCAAAGTTGAACGAAAAACGACAAAAGTGTCTTTTTCTATTAAGATTTTTTGTTTGGGATTATAGAAGAAACAACTTCACCATTAACCGATTTTAAGATCTATCAACAAGTAAATAAATTTATTCTTTACTATAAGTTATAGTAAATGTCAATCAGCATCAATCATAGTTGTACGAAAAACGTTACAAATGTTTTTTCCTTAACCAGTGTTAACCGATATTAAGATCTATTAAAAAGTACATCAATTTATTCTCTTCTATAACTTAGAGTAAGTGTCAATCAGCATCAATCAAAATGGTGTACGGAATGGTACTAGTGTTTTTTTTATTTTAAGAGAATATTTTTGGATTATAGAAAACGACATCTTCAAATGTATTTTCTTTGGAGAATCTTTTATTGGGAATATACCAAATTACAGATTCAATCAATCAATCAACCGATAATACAAATATTTAAAACACAATTGTGTTAATATATCACAATTCGTTTGCTTACCAAAAATTTAAGTGATACTTTAAAGTTGACATATTTGTGAACTTACCTGCAAAGAAAAGAATAATAAGTTATGTTAATTAAATTTGCAATTATTAATATAGTTAAAGTAAAATATTTATTTAAATGTTCAGCCATTCTTCACATTTTATTTTTATACTCAACTACAAAATATTTAAGTGAACACTTTAAAGAAACGTGACGCAAATAATTCTCAAGATTTCAAGTTGCCTTTTTTATAGAGTTGCCTTTTTAACAGCTTGTTGTGTTTATGGATGCAGTTGCATTTGCTTGTTAACATTTTGATGGCGGCATATAAATCCGGCAACTACCCTGACTTGCACTTCATTACATGGCATATAATACTCCACTCGCAACATCAATTCGCAGCCACGATTGCGACTACTGCTCACTTTAACACCTTCTGCGGAATCCAATTAGAATTTTTTATGGCCTACTCCCCATTTCCGGGGTGCAAAGTCGTCGGCGTCTAGATAGGCAACAAACAAACAAACAAACCTGACTTCAACTTTGCCTTGGCACGCACTAAATTTCATTTTTTCCGCATATATTTTTTTTATTGCAATTTGCCAGTTGTAATTGCTGGCAGTTTGATTGCCAACATGCGCGTTGATGGCAAACTATTTGCTTGCAAAGAAGAGGAAGGTTTCTCCTTGATTTGTATTATAAAATCATTTTTCACGCCAACGCTGCCAACACCCTTTCAAAAGGAAAGGAACGTAGAAGGCTTTGGTCCTTTGGGGGTCCCTAGACGTTGGCCGTAAAATTGGCGTTAAATTACTTTGCACGCAGCAACAGGAATTGCGACGCTGTCGCTGACATTTCTTTCCTCCCCTTTCTTTTCGCTCCTGCCTCTTAGCCCGATTGGCAGAGCTCAAAGCGTGGCATATTGTTTTTAACCAGAGAGAGTGAAGAAGGTCGCGGCTCTGCTCCGCTCGACGTTGCTCTGCTCTGTTATTGCAATGCAAATTCATCACGTAATCGTTAACAGGCCGTAGCCAGGATAGCAGAGAAGGAGGCGCAGCAATTCATTTCAGTCAAGTGCAGCGACCAGGCAGTGAAAAGACTCTCGCCCCGACTCGACTCGGACTGCCTCCTGTGCTTGGCAGCACTTTAGCTTCAGTTCGTCTCTTGTCCTATCCTGTTGTCCTGACGTTCTGCCTCCTCCTGTCATCAGTTGCCAACCAGGCGCAGCCTCTCATTGTTTGTTGTCCTGTGTTTCATTTTCTGTTTGGCTTTTGCTCCCGTATCGTGCTCAACATCCTTGCATCCTTTCATCCTTTTGCTGTTTCTTGACTCTGGGCCTCGACCAGCCTGAAGTTTCAGCTCTTTAGTGTAATTGTTTGTTGACCTTTTGGCATTCATATTCATATCTCTCCGGCTTGATGCTCACACTCACTCGTCCACTTATCCCATCATCTTTGCCTTCCCCAACAAATATGCGCTTTTCTCATTTTCTGCCCCTTTCCACCTTCCCAAAACATTCCTAGCACGCACTTCAAAAATCTGCCATTCCAATTCGCAATTTGTAACAATTTAATGCAAATACATAGATGTATAAAAAGAGAGAGAACGAAAGAGAGAGAGAGAGAGAGAGAGAGAGAGAGAGAAAAATTCTATATGTGCTTGTTGTATATTTCAATTTTCAGTCGACAAATAACAATAACGGCAACAATTTGAACCTTTTTGGCAACAGTCCTCGCATATCGTCAGCAGGTGTTGAAATTTGTAGACCATTTTTTATGCTCCTCTCTCTTTCTCTCTCTGGGAGAGTGGAATGCGAAATATAAGGTCGCAGTGGAAGGACTCTAAATGGCATATTTGACGTATGTCGAGTGTGTGTTGGCAGATGATGGCGAATTATGTTTGAAAAGTGGCCCTCAAGTGTGATGGGATTTGCAAATAGACTTTTATGTGAGAAACGTATGCATTAAGTTGGGTGTGTACACACTGGTTACTAAAATATATGTGAGTACTGGTTGTGGAATTACGTTGTAAGCTTAAATAAAAACTTGCATGGCAAATGGAGCTGTTGAGTATAAATATTTTAATCAAGGTGTGTATTCATTGTAATTAAATGCAGTTTTAAGATGGAATCATTTGTAGAAGAACTGTTTAGGACTTAAGTGTGTACACACTGGTTAGCTTAACGCACATTTCTAATTTACAAAATACAAGGCGTGCAAAAGAAACTCACTTTATAAGGCCTCAATACAAAATATTTGTTTTAGAGCAAAGCAAGTATGAAAGTTATAGTTAAGTATTGACTGTCATAGACCCTTAACATTTTCTATATTTGATATAGGAACAGGCAGAGATGACTTTATTGACTTTAATATTAATACTCATTCAGATTATAATACTTATTAAATTTAAAAATGTCTGCTCCGTTCAGTTATGCACATTTAGACCTTCAAAAACCTAATAGACCCATTTTAACTGTCTTAAAAGTGAAAGGTTCAAAAAGGTGCATGTTTTCTAAAACTACTTTAAAACTTATGAAGCTTAAGTATTGACTTTAACTTTAAACCCGCTAGTTGCTTTGAAAAACTGTTTAGATAAGAGAGAAATTTTAATATTAAGCAATATAAAATTATGAAGCTTAAGTATTGATTTTAGCTTTAGACCCGCTCGTTGCTTTGAAAAAGTGTTTAGATAAGAGACAAATGATAATATTTATCAATAATAAAAATTTAACTTTTGTTAGATTATAAATTGCATTAAAAAGAAACCAAAAATATATGAGCTAATATTTACTCTTTTAAATTAAATCATAAATATAAAAATATAATATAAATTAAAACACAATCTCCTTATAAGCTTAGTCAATTTATTAGGCAATATATATTAAGCTAATTATTTGCTTTTTCTCCCCTCACACTATGTTCAAAGATCTAGCATTCTCTACTTAGGAGAGTAATCATCAATTTGTCAGGCAGAGTGTTGACTGAACATAAATTTTGTGGAGCACAACCCTTGCCATCCATGGGGTCATAGGGTTGTCAGGCTTAGCAAATAACTCGTATGCATACGAGCGAGAAGCAAGAAGAAGCAAATGCTGTGCCACCCCTTCAAGATTTGTCTGGGTAAACATATCTTATATAGAGGTACACAAGTGCCAGCATTTTGCGGGCAAGTGTACAAAGCAATTGCCGTAATTGACACAGCAGGGCCTGGATTGAGCTGAGGCAACTGCAACAAAGAGGGAAACGGGCAAGGGGAAAGGGAAACAGGACCTGAATGCACTTTAGCTGAAATGCGGCAAACTTAAACTGTAACTGAAAAGACGCTTAGCATTTTGCGGTCATTCCCATAGCCGGCGCAATGCAGCAAACTGCAGTTCGGGGCAAAAACAATGCCACGACAGGGAAGCAACGATTCGGGCTGTGGCAGTGGCAGTGTGGCAATGGCAGTGTGGCAGCCAGACAGTCAGGGACCAAACTGTTAGCCAACCGCAATAAACAATAAAGTGTAGCAGAGTGCAGTGTGAAAGTGAGCAGGAGAAACAGCCAAAAAGGCAACCAGCCACACAGTAGTCACATGGTGGAAGATTAGCAGCGTATAAATAATGGTTGCCAGTGAGGCACAGTTGCAGAGACAGAGAAAGAGAGAGAGAGAGTGAGAGAAAGAGGAATAGCAAATGTGTGTGTGTGTGTGCTAGTGTGGTAAATATTTGCGGCTGTGGGAGCCATAAATATTTTTTTGTAGGTCGTCGTCGCCGACATTGTCTCAGTGTGCCACTTGAATGGGGGGCATGCCACATTGGGAGCTCCCGGAGTGTTTTCGAGTATTTCTATGCTCGACTGTATTTCATATTTTTGCTTTAGCTTTAATTGGAAATAATTAAGTAAATAAAATAAATTTATTTTAATTGGCGACAAAGCAATCAACTTTTATTCAATAGAAAATAGAAAATTTCCAACTGCTGCCGTTGATTCTTGAAGCAATTTAAAGCTTGACTCAGCTCAAGAATGTGCTGAGATATCTAAAATGCTAAACCACAAACGTGTTTGTGGAAATTCTTCCCCGTATGGGGAAAATGGGAAAAGAGGCGAAAAAATGGTAACAAAGCAACCACAAATATTACAATGTAAATTGCACCACAAAATCTGCAAACCAACAAAATAAATTGTATAGAAAAATGCAATTGCAAGTAACTAAAAAATAAAACCCAAAAAAAAAAAAAAAAGGAGGAAAGAGAAAACAATTTATACTCAGAGTGGTGTAGAATGAATGCTTTTCAGCATTTCTGCAATAGTTTTTCGCATCTCATACTGATGTGTTTGTGTGCGTTTATGTGTGTGTGTGTGTGTGCTCAGGTTTAAAATGCAAAATTTCCATAGCATAGTTTTATGCCTGTTTTTCAGTTGGAGTTTTTACTTTTATTTGTTTATATACAAATAACCATAACCATATGCGAGAAATTTGGGTCAGCGGAGGAAGAGAGGGGAAATGGGGAGGGGCAGGGAAGCTACAAAGTTATGCGAGTGAAAACTGTAAACATTTTTCGGTTTATGACTGGGCACAGAAAATATCGTCGTCATGACCATAAATTTAAATTTATAGCAGTCCAAAATAATGAGCAAAGCAGTAAAAGTTTTTCCTACACACACACACACACACACTCGCTCGCACACACACATGCAAATTAACAATTCTGCTAAATGAGCAAACAAAGCAACAAACAGCGTTGAGTAGTGAAAGCTGTTTCTGCTTCTTCTCCGTCTTCTTCTTCTTGCTGCTGTCGGCGCCTTGAAGGCTGCACTGGCAAATCATAAACAAAAGGCTAAGGCTACCTGCTGTTTATGCATCAGTATGCGTGCGTGTCTTTGGCAGTGCAAACCTGTCCCTCCCTCCCCCTCTTACTATCTCGCTCTCACTCTCTCAGCTGTGCCATTATTTTCATTACAGGGCAAGCACAAACAGAGCTCTCAACACACACACACACACAAGCACAGCTGAGTAACAAGTTGGGATTAGAGCAAGCAAACGGATGCAACAACAGTGCAAGGTATTACAACAACAACAACAACAACAAGAGCAAGCAAATCAAAACAAAGCTGCCAACAACAGTTGAGCAGAAGTTTACCACCTCTCTCTATCTCTCTCTGACTCTCCACTCTTCCTTCCGCTATCTCTGTCCCACTCGCACGTTAACTTTGCTTTTGCTTGGCAAGTTCGAAAGGTCAACGCATTTTATGGTAATTTCGAAAGCTTACAAGCATAATTTTGCAGCTGAGCTTTCGACTTCCAACTCCCGCTCTCCCTCTCTCTTCTATTATCTCTTCCTCTGCGACAAGTCGCGCGTGTTTGTGTGTGAGTGCGTGTATGTGTGTGTGTTTGCCTTTTGTCTTTTGTATTAAGAAATTTAATACGTGCTTAGTACAACGAAAATTGCCGAGGATTAAACTAAAGCGCCCAATTCAAATGCTTGAGGATTACGAAATTCCTTGGAATTCATTTCGTACAATTTGCATAATTAAATATATGTTATGTTATTATATTTCGCGCATAGATTATAACAAGATTTACGCGGCATTTACATTGCCTTGCTTTACCGTTATTACTTGTCCAACTCGAATCCTCGCTCCATACAAATTCCGCATCACAAAGCTTGTTATTGTTGCTGTTGCCGCTGCACTATGTTGAATTTGACCCGTTTTTGTGGCCAAAATTAAAATTTTTTAAATTAACAAGATTTTTGAATGCAGGTTTCTTGTATAATAAAGGTTATTGCTTATACGAAGGTATTTTAGAAAAGTGGGCGTGTCAACGCCCACATAAATCGAAAAAAAGCGAATATATAAATCAATTTTCAAGTTAGAGACCCGAATTTTGGAACACATGATGAATGTCCTATTTCAAATGCTTCCTGAAAATTTGGTTCAGATCGGATAATAAATATGGAAGTTATTCAAGAAAAAAAAAAATCGCAAAGGCTTTAGCAGTTCTGCCATTCTGGCCAAATGGTGCTCCCTAATAATTCAAATTACGCAAAAAACCGCAAAAAACGCATAATGAGCTTACATGTTATGAATTCAGAATTGACAGATCTACAACATGTATATGGACACTCACTGAACAAATTTGAACATTTTAGTTAAAACCTTTTGGAAAGTTCAACTTTCTTTCGAAAAGTGACAAGGGGACAACACTTGCTAAATATACAAATTGTTAGAAAAATACGAACAAAACACGGAACATATTAGTATCAACACATAGTAATAACTTGAAGAAGTAATATTCCTTTTGAATTTTATTATTCAATGATTTTTTGTGGGAGATATGCCAATTTGAAATTGCATCGCAAATTTAACATTTAACACTGCACGTATTGTCTGCTTGCAACAGCTTACTTTAACAGCTGTTATTTTAACATTAAACTGTTAATTTAACATTTTCGGTATACAATATCGCGATTTGATCATTTCTCAACATGGTAACATTAAAAACACGGAAATTTGAATACTTGCGAAAAATGAGTTTTGGCCACGAAAACGGGTCAAATTCAACATAGTGCGCTGCAGGTGTTAATAATACGTATTACTCACACACACACACATACGAATTCACTCATTCCATTTTGCAGGTTTCTTAACAGGAGAAACAAAGAGAGAGAGAGGGAGCCATGTAACAACAAATCCTATTTCTGTTTTTCTCTTCTGTTTCATTCACTCGTTCGATCTTTTACTATGAAAAGAGTATTTAACAATTTTTCGTCTAAAAGGGGTTAATAACGCTGTAAAAAATATATCTTAAACAAAAATATTTACAATTAGGAAAAAACAATGAAAGACAAAATCATTTACATTTCACAATAATATAAAAAGAAAACTGTAACATACCACTTTAAAAGTTTACAGGGTATTATTTGCCTCCTAGTTCACTATTCTATGCTGCATGCACTTTCTTTGGTTAGTTTTCTATGCCATTTACGCAAATGTGTCGTTCACTTTTCTTTTGCCTAGTTTTCTGCCGACTTTCGCTGGTTTCACAAATATTTCGCTAATGTTTTTCTGTTGCAGCCAATTTCGCAATTTTTGCGGCCTTCTACCCAAGTCCCCCTTAACCGCACTCACAGCATATTAACCACGACTGCTGGTGAGTGCTTTTGTTTGTATGCGTTAGTGCATATGTATGTGTGTGTGTGTGTGTGTGCTCACTCATTTGTTTTATGCGACTGTCCCCAAAATGCAGCTGATGCCATGTCCCATGTTCATGTGACTCTTCCACTAATGGTGCCATGTTTTCGTGCCGTTGACAACATCACATTTTGCGTATTAAGGTCACTTCACGTGCTACTAATATACTGTAGACCGAAGAAGAATATATGGCGCACTTTCTATGATGCATATGCATCAAATGAAACACTTTATATATTTCACAATAACAACAATAAAGAAAGAAAGATGAACGATCGCAAAAAAAAGCGGGATTTGTAACTGTCAGAATTAAGCGTGGCCGCAAGTTCAATTTATTATTATACTAGCAACGTGAAATATACCAAAACAACTTTCTGACTTTAAAATTTTGGTTACACTTTATTGGACCTGGACAAATTTGTCATGTGTGTTTTATGCTTGTTATTTTACCATTAATATTTATTATAAATATAATCTTCTCGTTAAATTGCTCATTTTATCATGTAAAACAAACATAAATATTACACAAATCATGTCTACATCGTTGTCCATGTAAATATATCGTAAACTTATCGATTTATTTGCAAGCTCATTCATCGGTTCAATTGAACGAACCAGAACATCAGCTAGTTCGCTTGAGCGATCGATGAAGTGTTATCGAGCGATAATTATTGAAAATGCCAAAAACGAAATGATGCGAACTTTCAATTAGCGAAAATTGCAAATTAAACCAAAATACTCAAAAGTAAAACAATGCGCAGCTTTAAGCAAACGCAGCAGCAAAGCAAAGTGCAAAGCATTTTATGCACTGGGGCGAGCATCCGCGTCGTGTAAAGAATGAACTTGACATACCCGCAGACACAGCAGCCAACGCAGCAGCAGCAGCCGCCGCTGCAAATGACAAAGTGCTTCGTGGCAGAATGAGAAACTATGCGCAGCACAAGGATGTGGTGTGTTGAGGTGTGGGGGAGAGGTGGACGCAGCAGCCAGAACCGTGACCAGGCGACGCCACAGAGCGGAAACTCTTTGGGACCGCAGAAAACGCTGAGCTGTGGGTGACGCGGCAGCAAAAACAACAAGTGCAAATGCACAAAGGGCAGATACCCTATAATGCAGTCTATATACAATAGAAGATCGCATATTAAAAACATTTTGTTATTAAAATTATACAAATTTCTAAAAAATATAAGTTTATAGTCAATTAAAAAAAAAAATAAAATAAACTTAGAAAATATACTAGTTTTCTATTCTTAATTTATTTTATTTTTCTTAAAGAAGAAAAGCTGAAATGTCTACTACAATAGAGTAGAAATGGAAAAAATGAAATATGTAGAAATATGTATAATTTATTATTTTTGAAAAGAAAAGATGTAAGCAAATCTAAACAATCCAGCATTATTGTAGATTTATTTAATTATTTAAGAAACTTAAATTCTAATTTCAGAACTTTGGGATTTCACAGAATTCTATATTGTGAGCTTCTACTGTATATTTTTGGAGTGCATTTACAGGGTATCATGCGAATGCAATACTAATACACACCCACGAAAGAGACAACAATAGCAACAACAAGAGAGAAGAAAAGCAGAGGAGCAGGACAGCAACAAACAGATCCACTGTGAAGTCTCCCGTCGGGTTGTTTGACTTTGGGATGAGCTCAACACTGTGAATTCGAATTCCCCGGCGCTATATTTTTTATTTTATTTATTTATTTTCTGATTTTTCACTCGCTGTTTTTTTTTTGTAGTTCGTGTTTTTTTGTGGTATTGTTATGCAGTGAAATATTTTTGGGAAACAAGGCGACAACAGCGAAAAATTTCGGATGAAAACTTTTGAGCGGAAAACTTTGCTAATTACACGCAAAATGTTTGGTTTTTTGGTACAGTGCAGCAACTAACGGGAGTTGCAAGCAACAGCACCAAGAGCAGCAGCAAGTCTTGTTGTTTCCCATAATTAATTTGTGGCAGCCGCGGACTCCGCTACTAGCACCTCTCCTGATTCCCCTCCTCCCCCATCCACTCTTTTCGCACTTTGTGGCAAGCCAAACCTTCCGTTTGTATAAAGAGAATTTAAATTGTGTTAAATATGCAATCATTTTTAATAAATTCCTTTCAACTTAAATAGTTGCTTGGTATCTTAATATCACAAAATCAAGCAAGAAAATTATCAATTAAAATAATAAATAAAATAGATTTTAAATATACATAAATAATACATTAAAATTGTCTTATATATTTATTGCATTAATGCACAGCTGTTTTAAAATTATGATGATATTTAATAAGTTAAAATCTATAGTAATTATATCTCTAATGTTTATCTATCTGAAAATAATCGAAATATAAAAGTGACAAAAGAAAATGAAATTAAAATTATTAAAATGTATTGACTAAATACAGTTAATTTATAATTTGAAAAAAATGAATTGTAGATTTTTTGTGGTTAGACATTAAAGAGATCCTCCAAATTATGATAGAAATTAAATTATCGAATTTTTGTATTGCAAGTTTCCATAAATAAATAAATTAAAATTGCACACTTGTAAAGTTGATTTAAAAGTTCATTAAGCTCTAAACTTAATGTGTATGTCACACAATTTAATTGCAAATCGATAATGAAATCTAGCTTAATGTCTCACTAAATCACAAATCGATTTCTAATGAAAGCCCTTGTTCATACAACAAACAAAGCATAAATCCAAGAAAAACTATAGCATAAACTGATTGCTTATGAAAGGAATTGCCCTATAATCAATCGAATGATTGTAAGTATTTTTATACGAATGACATTCGAAGGCAAGTTGAGGTAGCGTTGAAACCACACAGAGAAAACCGAGGGAGCCACATAAACATTAATTAAACTTGCAATGCAATAAAAACATATAATAAAAGCTCAATACCCAACATAAACACTTGAGCAAATTATGGCGTACTTACAACTTGCCAGAGAGATAACGGTAAACATATAGCTATAGCTATAGCGTGTGTGCATATGCGCAAAGTCCCCAATAACGAGGCACGGCTTCTAGTGGCATTACAGGCGTGGCAAGCAGCAACAAGGTACAGTGGGGCAAACATATGAGATAATGAGGTTGAAGTTTGATGAGGTAAAAAATCAGGAATTCAAAATAATATAAATTATACAGTGTATTCGGTTGTAAAATTTTAAAATCTAAATATTAATTATTAGAATTTAGATGTCATTCCAATACAAAGAATAAGATATAAATATTGTATCTAAATATTATAACTAAGACTATTCAAATTATTAACATAGTATTAATTATTTTTAATTAAATAATTGGTAATTATTTTCTAGAATTTTCCAAATTTTCAAAATATAAAGTATATTTAACTTACGTTTCTGTTTTTAATTGTTGATTTTACTATAATTTTGCAAATTGGTTTTCGAGCTCTTTAATATCTTCGGATGTATTTTAGTTTAAAAATTTATTTTTACTCTTCTTCTTTCTTTGAAGTGTGATACATTTTTGTTTATTTTACCGCAATTTAAGATAGATTCGAAGTTCTTCAATGATTCTTTTGTATTTATTTCTTTATTTTTAAATTAAACGATATTCTATTACATTTATGAAGAACTAATATTCTTCTCTGCAAGTAAAATAATAAATTATATTTATACTGATGTTAAAAATGTTAAGTCAGTTTTTGGAAATCGCTTTTTGTAACTATTATTAAACATTTTTTTTCTCTCAGATAAACTATGGAAGAACTGTAACTAGTTAATAGAATGCTTTATTGCACAATAAAGTCAGAGTTTGATTATATTATTCACAATGACAAATCAGAAAGTCAGTAATTTATGGCAGTTGTCTGAGCATTCACTCCCACTGTGCGACGGTAGCCCGTTGAGCATTAAAAATCAGTAAAAAGAAATCAACAGACATTAAAAGCGATGACGACGACGTTGAGGAAGGGGAGAGGACAGAGAGAGTGAGAGAAGGGCGAGAGAGAAAGGCGACGTCGAAGGCGTTAAGGATGATGACGCCACCGATATGGCAAGTTGCCAGGGCTGGCAAAGCCAAAAGGATAATGCAAGGAGCGCGAGTGCGAGAGAAAGGAGAAGAAAGACATGCATAAAAATAAACACAACTTGAGGCAACAAAGTTGTGTCTCGTTTTCTGTTGTCTCGTATGTGTTGAAGGCACCTGAGGTGACTGTGTGTGTGTGTGAGTGTGCGGGTGTGGTGTGTCCTCGAAGGAGCACTCGAAACTGTCAATTATGTAATGTTACACAATGTTTATTATAATTTTTATGTAGCTCAACGTAATTACATGTCTTGCGCTAATATTTATTAAACTTGTGCGCTCGCTCGCTCGGTAATAAGCAAAAAGGTGTCGTACACTTTTATGAGTTTATTAATGAGCCCGTTCCCTATTTCCCGGAAAAGCCGGTGAGCCAGCGAGCACCTTGGAGGATTCACACATCCCTCCCATCTCTCTCTCCTCTCTCTCTATGCGGAGCTCACATGTCCAATTAACGGAGAACTCATGGCATCACGTATAAGCAAAAACTAACAAGCCGAGAGGCGAGTCGAGAGTCGAGTCGAGGGAGCTGAGTGCATAAACTTTAAGCTATCAACACACGTTCCGAATCAACTTGAAGCTTCGAAACTTTGACTCAATTAACATGTTGCCAATAGAGGCAACTCCTACTGCTCCCTCTGCTTCTGCTTCTGCTCTTACTTCTTCTGCTCCTGCCTTGGGTCACGTACAAAAGCCCGAACAACAAAAACATTGGAGCACCAATGAAGCAACAATTTTCCACCATGAACTCTGCATGGATTGCTGCGAGGTCAGTTCATCGAGCGTCGGCGACGGCGTCGAAGGACGAAGGACATTTGTGGTCTAAGGATTGCGGCTGGCTGCTTGAATTATTATCTTTTAATTGGGTGACATGTGTCAGCGGCTTTTGTCATTTTCAGCGCGTGTCCTTTCTAACCTCCTCCTCATTCTCCTCCTTCAGTCTCTTCAACTCAAGCCAAGCAAATGTTGTAGAAATTGGCAAATGACGGCGAAATCAGATCTTAATATAGATTGTGTGTTGGGCACGTGTGTGCCAAGAAAATGAAACCACATCACAATGGCTTTTATTACTTGGATAGTGATAGCGATATTAGTTTTGTGTGTCTATTTATCCTTTTGAATAGTGAAGGACACTTTGAAAATTCAATATAAGTGAGAGAATGTAGTTATTGAAAGGGTCGAGGGGAATGAAATTTGAATATATTTTATGAGCAAACTATTTAAAATTCCTTTCGAGTGACTTGAAGGTTAATTAGACTGTTTTAAAGAATATCAATATAAGGAATTTACTATAAATATTGGTTTTTCTAAAAAGTATGATATATAAGATATATTTCAAAATATTTTTTGAAATACATAAATAATTGAAAACAATTTGTTAACAAAATTGTATGTCAGAATATTCAAAATAATATTCATACAAAATATTTGAAGATACTCCTAAATTAGTAATTGTGTGATTTCAGAAATTTATTTATTTCAATTAATGTATTTCTCATTAATAGATATAAAAGAAAATGTTATAAAATTCTAACATAAATAATATATACTATGTCTGTATGTATATATTTATATCAATTATGTAAAGGCAGCATCTTCTAAGCTTATAATTTGTATTAATAAGCATATGAAGTGTTTAAAAAGGTCTTTTATAAAAGAATAAATATAGATAGAAAATGTTGACTCTAAATGGTGAAGTTAATATTTTTATTTTATTAGGCTTTCCACTTTTTGTTTTTTTTTTATGTTGTGGAAAGTTTTTCTTTTACCATTAAATTTATTTATTCTTGTATCATTTCGATAGTCTTGTTGTTTTGAAATTTCGACAGCAATATTAATAATTATAAAGAGAAAAGCTTAAAAATTAAGAAAATTATATGCAATTTATCTTAAACCCCAATTTTTAACTGCTTTAAGACTCAACTGCTAAATGAAAAGTTGACTGTTGAAAATGTTGGCAAATTTTAAAACTAAAAATAAGCGATTTATGGAGTGAAGTTTATTTTGAACTTCTAATTTCGCTAATGCTTTGTGCGCTTGTTATTAAGTTATGTCCGGAGGGAGAGAGAGAGGGAGAGAGAGAGGGAGAGAGAGAGGGAGAGAGAGAGGGAGAGGAAAGGCAGTGAGGCTTAAAGCTATCGTAGGCAAAAAGCTATAGGCATATCATATCATACTTTGCCTCTTTTGTTGACAAACTTAATTTCATGCTTATTATTTTTGGAGTGCTTCCCCAAAGGCAAGCGCTGCACTTGATAATGAAGATGACTACGACTGCGACTACGATGATGATGATGATGATGAGTTATATGCTCAAAGCGAAATTAAGCAACTCGAAAGCATGACACATGCCCCCTCAGAGACCCGCATTGTGACTTTGACTTTTCGCAAAGAGAACACAGAGAGCGAGAGAGAGAGAGAGAGAGAAGTAGGTGGCGGATGTGGGCAGCGTAGAGAAAGAGAGACCGCTTTCGCTGTGTGCGTGCGGCAGCCATTAAATTAAATAATTTAATGCTTGGCGAACGCAAAGCAAAGAACTCAAAAAAGTATGCTATGAATTTCTGTGTGTTTGTGTTTCTGTTTGCTGCCCAGCTGCCAGATGTCCTTGAACTTCTAGCCACGTCGTGTCGCACGTTGCATTCGCAAATTGTGCAAATTATGTGGCATTGCAGCAGGCCGTCAAAAAGTTTCTTTTGCCACACTCACACACAGTTTTTTCCCTCTTCCCTTCCGGTTGCTGTCATTACTCAAACGCAGGCCTAAACTTTTGCGAGCACCTTTTCAGTGAGGAAGGGAAACTCGCGACTGTTTGTAGCTGAAACTGCCTAAAAAGTCAATGTCCTGTTGAGTGTCCTGTGGCATGTGCTGCATGAGCTCGAGTGTGTGTGCACTGCGAGTGTCGACTGTCGAGTGTCTCTAACTGCAGACTGCAAACTTGCCTCACGTATAGTTTACAGGCGGCACAGCTTGTTTATACACGCTTTTCCTGCCCCGCTGCTTTTCCCTTCTAACTTTTCTTTACTTTGCTTTGCTTTGGTTTTTTTTTTAATGGCGCACTTCAGCGCTTTTCGGTAGCGAGTTCGCGTTCGTCGTCCTCTTTTGCTTTAAACGTTATTATAGCGACTTTTTATAGACATATAAATATCATCGTTAAGTTCGTCATAAAAAGGAAGCACAACTAGTATAGTGTAAGTATGTGTGTGTGTGCTCTAATGATCGCTCTGACCAGATAACGTTAGCCATGGCTCTTCACAAGGATTACGATGAACATACTTAGTGCAGCGCAAACAAATTACTGTTAATTAAACTCGAAATTGTTGTGCGCCGCACTTAAAAGCACTTTTGCGTTAGTTCCCTCAGCATGTGTGTGTGCTTGTGTGATGTATGTGTGTGTGTGTGATAAGAGCGCGATGCGATGGGACGAATGGCTGACGAGATTGTTTTGCTGGGCGAGTCAACCTCTTGTCCTACTAATTAGCTTGATATCACTTGCGGCTATCTCTGTCTCGCTTTTCACTCACTCGCTCTCTCTCTTTCTAACTCTGTTTGTGCTAAAAGTCAGCGAAAATTAATAACTAAATAATTAGTAAAAAGAAGAAAAAATCAGTTCAAGTGATTTTTCCTTTTATCCCTTTGCAAAACTGAAGAGCACTTTCAGATGCACTAATTGAATTTCAGCATTATTGAAAATCAAAAAATGTACTTTGAAGGATTTTATTGATTTGTTAGACTATAATTAAATAAATATGTGATAAAGCGAAAATTGTGAATACTTTGTATCTCAAGGTATTCATATATTTATTTATTTTTTAAATTACGTAAATAATAAACAGATTACTAGCTAATAAAAAATAAAAATTTAAAAGTAAATATTTCAAAGTCAAATTAAAAACTATTTCTGAGTACATAGTACATTGTAGTATATCACAGTATTATACAGAATATTACAGTTTTATTGCAAATACTATAACTATGAAAAAAATGTAAAGTTCAATTATTTCTTAGATTGCTAAAATATTGATAAAATATTAATCAATTAATTTATATTATGAGGCTCTAGCTCTTAAAATAAAAAATAGCTTCTTATATTTTAAAAGTTTTTTATTTTTTTTAATTGATATGATATGAAAATGTATTGTAAAGTATATTTAATAAAATTGAATTATTTATTATATTTCTTTATTCCTTTTTTATGAAGTAGTTGAACAAGTACAGCTATAAATTACAGCTATAAATTATCATAACAACACATTTTAGTGAAAACTCATTTAGGCCAACCTTATACTCGTATCATATAAATTTATTATATTGTTTGTTAGCTCTAAAACTCTCATCTTCTTTTAATTTTAAAATTATAGTAAACAATTTACAACTTTTCTTTAGTTAATTCAATTCTAATTAAAATTAGCTTTAGTGAATTAAATAATATTTTCTTGTTAGCTCTTTACCTCCAATATATGTTATTCTACAAAACATTCTGAATGTGAGGAAGAAAGAGAATGATAATAGTGCTCAAAAAGAGATGGCAAATAGAAATGAGCAAGAATATATTTTGTATTTTTTGTTTTTCTACAACAAAATAATTGATTGCACGCACGAATTATCCCGTTCTATTTGCGACATTGTCAATTGCAGTAAATGTGGCAGTTGCTCAATTCATATGGAATCATAATTATCATATTTCAATGCCCAGCACGCCGGGACATTCAGCACAGCTGTGTCGCAGCACGTGTGATTAGTTGCCTTTTGTTGCAGTGCTACTCAAAAAAAAAAAAGAAAACGAGTATAAAAAAGCAAAGAGAATTTGCCTCAATAAATTTGCAGTGTTTCGTTGTGCGCTTCTTTTTATTTTCCTCTTTTTTCTTGCCTGCAGTTTGCAGTTGTTACGTGCCACATGTGGCAATGTAAGGCATCCTTATTCGTTTTGTAAATATCTGAGTAAGGCAATTCTCGGTCTTTGCGCTCTAGTTCGAAGTCAATGAACTAGTTGCGGCTGTGTGAACCTTTTGAATGGGTAATTACGCTTTTAATATGGATTACAATCGAGAGGTCTTAACTTCTTTACACTGGCCTTGGCCCCAAAGGCGACTTTTCAATTTTTCACTCAACAACGCCCCGAAAAAAAAGTATGCAAATGTCTGCATTAACACATTTCCTCATCTAACATGCCATTAGTCAAAGCCAGCAACAACAAAAATACCAACAACAACAACAACATCGAGAGAAGCCGTAAAAAAAGGGAACAAGGAAATCAAATAGTTTACCTACCATTAATTACCGCCAGGGGGCAGTTGC
Organism: Drosophila albomicans; assembly: GCF_009650485.2. Lineage (NCBI taxonomy): Eukaryota > Metazoa > Arthropoda > Insecta > Diptera > Drosophilidae > Drosophila > Drosophila albomicans. The sequence goes on along the minus strand of NC_047629.2, from coordinate 36,519,565 downwards.
TCTCTCTGTGGCAGGACGATGACGAAACTTTTGGAGCGAACCGGAGCTCAAAAACTTTACCTGCCTTTACACACACACACACTGAGGTGAAAAGGGGGCTCAGCTTATGCGTCAGCCGCAAAGTATGCAGCAAATATTTAGATATGCCTACGAACCCCAAGAAAAGTTTGTGAGAAGCGCAGAGAGAGGCATCAGAGAGAGGTAGAGAGAGGGACAGTCGACCCTACAGTCGACGTCGCATTAGTTAAAAGCGTTCTGGGGGCCACTTTGGAACGCTTAATTAACACTTTATTAGCTTAGCTTCAACGAAAGGCTTAACCTGGCTTATACCACCAGCTGCAAGTCGAACCTGATATGCACAAGCAGCTAGATCAAGGGGAAACAGAGGGGGAACACACTGTTGCGTGTGTGTGTGGTTGTGATTTTTGTGGTAAATATGCGAATGAACCACAAAAATCTGTAACGCAAATGCTTAAAGGCTGGAAAAACTATTTGGGAGGCGTAGCTCGGGTTATTGCGGCTTTTTTGGTAACCTTATCGGGCAAACGTAATTAGAGCCTGGCTACGGAATTTGCATTTGACTTCGGGCTTAACAAGAAAGGAAGGGGAGTGCCTAGGTAATGTGAACTGAAGCGCTCCGAAATCATATAATCTAATTAGGCTAATTCAATTTGAAATGACTCGTTGAGTGGGCAAGTGTAAACATTAAATTAAAAACATAAAATAATGCGGGTATTGGCAAGTGATTAACTGAAATTTTACACATGCTTAAAAAAGGGAAATAAAATTTGTATTCGCCTTGTTAAGTAAATTAAAAATATAAATTTGTTTGTTTTTTTTTTCAAAATATAATTCAACAACTAAAAAATATTAGAGGAAAAGAATATGAGTATTTGAATAAATGATCACATTGCGGAATTATTCTTAAAATATACCAACAAATATACGTCAAATATACCGAAGGCTATATTTGGTCTATTGTTGAATTGCATCATTTGAAGAGGTCAAAATATACCAGATTTTCAATTAAAGCAGGTAATTTGCCATGCAGAAGTATTTCTTGAATATATTTTACAAGTTTTATTCGATCGCTATCAAATTCTCAGGCATTATAAATATTATAATCACAAATAAATAGTTAAAAATTAATAAAAGACTACTTCATACTTCTTAAACCGGTTAAGGATTGAAAAATATAGGAAATTCTTTAAATTTTTAAAGAGGTCCTCAAATTTAATTAATAATTTGCAGTTGTTACGAAATCAAGTCGAATTCCCCAATCAGCTTCAACTTGATGGAGAAATTTAAAATGAGACGTTGGCTAATATGCAAAACAAGCAAATAAACATGAAATTTGATCTCTCAACTCGAATGTCAACTTAAAGCAGGCCAAATTCTTCCCCTCCTCGCTCTTAGAGCTGTCCTCTGTCCAAATTGAATGAAACGTTCGCACAAAGAACGAAAATGCGGAGGCAAAAGGCAAAAGAAGAGAGAATTCAGTGAAGGCATGTCCATAGAAACTTATCTTAATTGAATTATCAAAAATTATGCGGCACACTTAAGACGATGACTGAGACACAGAGGGAGCAAAACTGTTGCTGTTCCTCTGTTGCTCTGTTGCTGTTGCTGACGGAGAAAACTGCTTTGGGAGACGGCTTTCAAAAATGCCCACAACAAAGGACACGCAATCGGGTGGCTGAAGGAAAGGGAGTCGGGAGGGGGCGTAGCTTGTTTTACCTGCCAAGGGCTAAGCCAGGAGGCAGCTACATTTTGTGGCATTTAACTTTTTAAATGGCGCAGAGACGTCGACGATGAAGAAGACGAAGCAAGTTCTATTGCCAAGTCGCTTGAGGAACTAATGAAGACGCTTGTTGATAATTTATGGCCTTGCAGCACGCAACTTTGTGCGTCATGCGGCAAGTGGCAACAAGCTGAATGGGGCAGCAAGCGAGCGAACGCGTTTTTTGAGCGATTAACTGCGAGTATAACATAATTAACATAGTCTTTCTTTCCCCAGCGTACTCAACTTCTTGTTGCAGCGCCATCTAGCGTTGAGCGGTGCAATTTCGGTTTTAAGTAGTAGCGTGTAAGTGGCATATTTAACTCGTTAATTGTTTCGCGTTGTCGCATTCGCCAGACAATAAATCATTTGCCTACCGCGCGACGTGATTAATGATTATTCTCAGTCCAAAAAAAAGGGTTTTTGATGAACAATGCATATCTAAAATGGGTTAAGGAGGAACTTTAATTATATTACTATTTACTTGAAGTATATAAAGCGTCATTTTCAAAAGATCATTCGCTGACAAAAAATTCCACTAAAATACAGTCTAACAAAACAAACCAAATATAACTTTTATTACATTAAAAAATAACTAAACTATAAATAACGAATTATTGTTTGGAACCTATTCTTTATGATAAATTAAAAAAAGTAAAAAATTGATGCTTATTTTGGTATCACATTCAGTAATTCGTTCTATAATTAACCCATTTATATTTGTAACTATGACTACAATTAAATGTTATTCTAATTTAGTTGAAATATATATACGTAAGTTGAAAGAAGTCCCTTAAAGTTCTTTCAGCGCTTTGCTCTTTAATTAACCCAATTATATGTGCTGAACATTTGATATGTGTTCGAGATCTGTTTGGTTAATTATCTAAAGTGTCGGCAAACTTTACTAAATGCTTTCGTAATTAATCTTTCACGTCCACACGGTTATTTTCTCTATTCATATCTACATTTTTTTTTGTTGGAGCAGGCAAAACACCCTGCAGAGCGTAATTAATATTATAAACCATTCTATATATTCACTTTGTGTTTTGTGCTCTTTCAGACCTTACCCTTGACAGTTTATATGCTGAAAATTTGTTGGTAAAAGTTTTAAAACGTCGAGCGCATTTCATGCTAAATAAATAAACAACATAAATAAAAATCATTTGGCATATACAATGAAATATATTTCAGGTCAAACACTTGAACTTTTTCATCTTCTTTTTTTGTTTTTGCAGTTGTTGTTCAGTTTTTGTTTCGAGTGCCTCGAACAGCCTTTTCTATAGATTTTGCGGTCAAAATTAGTTTGGCTTTTTTGGCAAACAAAAAGCGTGGCATACTTTTTTGGGGTCGCCGGCGAAAGTTGCGCATAAATCAAATGAGGCAGAGGCAGAGGCGTGGCAGAGCACCCCACTCAAGTTATGAACGAAAATCAATAAAAATCCAATGCAAACTAGGCTATGAAATAGTTTCCCCCACCTGTCTTAAAGTGCCTCGAATGATAGAAAAAAACAAAATTGCTCGATAAGACTAACGATTTTCCTATTTAAGTTTTCAATTTAAGCCAGCTATCGTGAGGCCTCCAAAGTTTGGCAATAAAAAGCAGCGGAATTCTCAAGGGGAAAAATAAAATTAAATAAGTGGAATGAAAAATCAAGTCGATGAACTTATACTCTTTTAAAGGCAAGCTTCTCTTTATTGCTTTTGATTATGTTTCACAAATGTTGACAACGAATTTAGATGCCGAGAAAAAATATTTCTTTATTACTCGTCAAAAAATCAAAATACCTTCAGTTAGTGTATGCATAAAAATAAAAAATATTCGCGCTACTTGAGTGCATCATCAAAATTGTTGGCTGTCTAGACTGCAAAATTTGTTTGGCTTTCGCTGTTTTGGTTTATTACAAAAATTGTTTGCCTAAAGTTTGGCTTCAGCACACATTCCACTAGAAAAATTTGCGAGTGTGTGTGTTTTTGTTTTTTAATTTTGCTGGCAATACAGTTGTCTGCAACTCTTTGTGATTCTTTTTGCTTAGGCTGAGGCATAATATTTAAATTGTGCGGGGGAATGCGATTAATGTTCTTTTTAGGGGGAAAATAATCCACACATCTATCGCTCTGGCACGTAGTTTTATAGAAAGGGGTTTTGATAATAGCACAAGTTGAGCGTGTAAATGGTTTATTAAGGGTTGAAGGGGTTTAAATGAGTTTTCACATTGTTTAACTTTAATTTGAATAAAGCTGTTTTTCTATGAATTATTTTTATTGAGTAATATTTCTGTTGACATGATAATTATATAAAAAAATATAGTGTTACTATTAATAAAACCTCAATAAGAATTTTTAAATACAATTTTTAATTTGTTTTTAATATCAACAAGTAAGAAAGCCACAGTTAAGTGTGCTCGACTGTGAGATACCCGATATTTTAGTACCCCACAGAAATATCAACATATACCGAGAATATGCATGGTATATCGATATTGTACTACGTCAATATACACCATGGAGTATAAAATATACCATAGAGTACAAAATATACTAGATTCACAAAGGGAAATATTGATTATAACTATACTCGATATATATTTTTTATAAAATCATATTCTAAAAATATACCACAAAAATACGATAATTTGCTGAGGCTATATTTAGTATATAACATAGAGTACCAAATATACCAGATACGTAAAGCTAGAAAAAATATTGACTTAAACTAAAATAGTTTTTGCGATTTATCAATTAAATTAATTCTTTCACTTTTCTTTAATCTTTTATTAATAGCAAACAAAATGCAACTCTTTATTCCTAATTGATTGCTTCAATGGATATTTCAACTAAAAACCGTGATTTATAAAATTCTTGAACTGGACTTTGTAAGTGAAACTGGTCCTGCTGCTAGTGTTGAGCTCGCTTAATATTTGCCACTTGAGTGACCCGCAGATTTGGCCTCAAATTAAGTTTTCCCTGGCTCAAATCCATTAGCACAGCGAGTGTGAAGAAAGCGCCACAAAATAGGGAACTTCAAAGAGTAACAATGTGCTTCCATTTCCCACGATTTTTTTCTGTTTGTGCCTGGTCACCGCACTCGACAGCTAACGACAGCGAGCATCGAAGTTTTCTTTTGCTACTTTCCGTTGTTTTTTTTTTCTCGCTTTTTTCGGGTGTTAAAATAATCACCGCGCTAAAAGCAATGACCTGACCCGATGGCCCCTTTGCCTTGTGGCCTCAGCTCTGATCAATGCTTGGGCGTTAAGTGCAACTTCGACGAAAAATCTTTTGCTCATTGCGAGTTGCGTCTTGAAAGTTTTTTGTGTGTTAGTGCCCCGCAGTCTTGCGGCGCTTTGCGGTATTTCGTGTACGTGCTTTTCATACCAACCGTCGAAAAAAAAAAAACAAAAAACTGCAATGAAATCGTGCAAAATTTACCTCAGAAGGAGAAGCGGAATGAAATGAGGAATGAGGAATGTGGCAATGCGGACTGCACGCACTTCATGGCGCTTGGTTTTTAGTTTAACATCATTAAGTATTTCTAAATGAGCGCCGCTTTGAAATTAAAATTAGATTTTTTTGCGCTCTTGAATTTAATTTGAAATTCAGCGGGGAGGAAGAAAACGAGAGGCTGCCAAACCGCAGCATTTAAAATCGTTAACGGCCTGAAGGCTCAACGTGTATCTCTGTGTGTCTGTGTGCACACACATAATTAAGTGAATTATGCATGTGCATATGTGGCAGAGAAGGGTGAAGAAGAGAAGGGGGAGAGACGCACACTGTGATGTTTGGCCTAGTCTCATAGACTTGGCTTTTGAAGCGTCGCGTCAGCAGCAAGCGGCAGAAACTCGGCTAAAAAAAAATTGTAACGTAATTTATTTCAAGTGACTGCACACGCAGAAAGCAAGTGTATGTGTGTGTTTGGGTGTGTGTCTGTGTGACTCTTGACCAGCATTTCATGTTGTGGCATTTTAATTTCATGGCATACTTTTAGGCATCAACATAATTTCGTATGCAGCTCATGAATTTCGCAAGAAGCGAGAGTGAGACAACAAGTACTACAAACTCTAAGCGTAGCTCACTTGCTCTCTCTCTGTCTCACTCACTCTCTTTTATCTGCAAGCAGAGTGTGTCTGACATTTCTTTGATTTGTGTTGCCTACTTTTCGGCTGGCTACGTGACGAGCAGCGTGCCCAAAAGCAAATAGGAATTCCACTGCAGACGCGCTGGGCCAATTTACCAAATTTCATAAATTAAATATGAAGTGAAACAAATGTTATTAAAAATATTTAATGAATTATAATAATAGCATAAATATTAACATTGTGATTAGAGTTTCGCTCAATTAATTTAGTTTGTAATTAGTTTTTGAAAATTCTTTGGATTTGTTTGCTCTACTAATTATGAAATTGTTTTTTTTTTGTATGTTGTAGTCTCACACTCAATGTCGGCAGTGTCATTCTTTAAAGGGCTCAGACACCTTTTGATATTTCAATAATTAATATTTAATTAAAAACGAAATTGCCGCTCTCGCTTTTTGCATTTGAGAATTATTTACAGTTGTGCAATTAATTTCCAATGGGCATACTTCAGTGCACATCAGTGAACAGAGAGAGAGAGACAGACAGATAGAGAGAGAGAGAGAGAGAAAGGGAGATAGAAAAGGAAGGTAAGCATGAGACCAATTTCAATGCAAATGAAATTGATTAAAAATCTAACCCAGTTGAATTGAAATTATAAAAGGCCATAAAACAAATTTCGACTAAAGTCGCGTTCAGCTGGAAAATTTGCAATTAATGAATAACAAAAGCGGAAATTGATAATATTTAATGAGCTACATCAATTGAAAGCTCTCAAACGGAATAAACTGAGCATGTAAATAATTAAACATGTGACCAAATAGCTTACTATTATTATTAATTTACCGAAAATGTTTTGGCTAACAGAGAAAAAACTTTGAGAATTCTTTATTTGTAATTTCTTGCTCAACTTTAGCCTCTTCAATAACTTTATTAAACTGCAGACTTAGCTCTAACCTTTTGACATACATTTATAACTCAGGATTCTTCTAGCCACATCAATAAATAATAATCGAGGGTAGCTCTTGCGCTCTTGGGGGCGTATACGTAACGCCCCCGTTGCCTGGAATTTGGCCGTGTGACGCCTAAAAAGGAAACTCCTTTGCCTTCGCCCTTTATTTTCACGTGGATCGTCATGAATTACGTCGTTTAGCTTTGACCTTTGACGGTTCTGTTACATATTTTTACCCTTGTACTGTTTTTTGTACTTTTATTTTTTGTGTATTGCTTGCGTTCCTTTCACGTTTGTCGTTTGCGTGTGTGCGTGATGTGTTTATTAATTTTTTCCATTGTTGTTCTTCTTTGCAACGGTCGACATTCAATTACGTTTTTAGTCCAAAGCATTTATGAAAATTAAAAAGAGCCACCGCCATGCTAAAAAACCAAAAGCAAGAAGGAATGAAAAGAGAGAGAGAGAGAGGCAGGCACAGGAACACCATCAAAATGAGTGACAATTTGTATAATTAGTCTAAAGCCTGTACAACAAAAAGTAAAGGGGGGAATGGCGGGCAATCAAGGGATAAAGCGACCAAGGGGCGTATGCGTTAGGCCGGAAATTGAGGACAATGTTTGATGTGGCGTCCCCTAACATTTGCTTTATAATTATGCCACCAAAAAAATAAAACAAAGACTACAACAATTTTAATTTCAACATTCGACAATTTCGACAACGAATTGTCGAATTTAATTTGAGGCTGACATTAGAAATTGTGGACTACGATTGAAAAAGCGAAGCAATTATTTCATTTGTTAATTATTTAGAATGTTTAGCCAAGTTTACTTAATTTATTTGATAAATATTTAAAAATACACCAATTTCATGTTGGTATGGTAATTATCCTTAATTTTAGAATATGCTTTATTTATTTATTGTTAGCTTCAAATATGAATAAATAAATCAACAACAAAATAAGACTGATTGCTATGGAGTAAAAGTAGGAATGAAAAACATAATTAAATTGTTCAATATTGTATACAAATGTTAAATGATTTATTCGATAATATCAACAAAATTTATAATTTCAATTATTTAAAATCGATAAAACTGTAATTTAAAAGATTTATGTTGTTCTAAGTTTATTAATACATATACAAATTTTGAAATGAAATAAGCAAATTACGAAATGTAAAATAAAATTGTTCAGTTAACATAATAAAAACCCTAAAAATTAGTATTTTTGTGGATCTTATTTTAAAATATTGTTATTTTCTTATTTAAAATACAAAAGTGTTTAAACTAAGCACATATTTATTTACACCAACTGTTTCAGTTTTTTTTTAGCAATGTTGTTTGGAGCCAACGTAAATTTCGCTGCTGCTGTTTTTCGAAATTTATTACAGCAATTGCACTTTAAGCACTGCAACTGACCCGTTTAGTGGCTGCCACACGCCAAAAAGTATGCAACATTTGTTGCCCCTCGTCTGCAGCACACACTCTTTCACTCCCTCTCTCTCTCACTCACTCTTCTTCGCTCTCTTTCGCCCACTCTGCCGCTGTCTGCGTGCGCTGCATAGTTTTAGGCTGTTGCACTTTGTCCATCTGATAAGGTGCTGGCCTAATGGTCTTTGGTGTTTTGTGTGTGTGTTTTGTATTAACTATGCAACACCCTTTCCCCTCCCCTCCCTTCCCCCTTCCCACCACCTCTTCTTGCGCCACTCTTTCGTGTGTGCGTGCCACAGCAACGGAAGTTATTTCAGACGTTTTTATGCCGTTTGTTTTGGGGTTTGGCTTTTGTTTTGTAACCCTTTTTGGTCACTTCGCCTTCGTCGTTGTTGTTGTTGTTGCTATTGGTTGTTGTTGCAACTGTGCGTGAGGAACACTCTGCTAACTAACTAACGGGATTTCATGTGCCGTTCATTTTATTCAGCTGATAATCGTTTAGACCGTTGCCAGACACATTCACTAGGCAAACTCAAGCCCTCACCCAATCCCAATCCCAAGTCCAACTTGGACGAAGTTCAGTGCTCGGCAAAGTGTGGCTAAACACCGGAAGCGGAAGTGAAAGCGCAGTTTTTGTGTGTTGTTACATTGAAGTAACGACAACGACAACGGCCAAATTATATTTATGTACCAAACACGTTTAATACCTTCCTCGATTCAGTTCGTTTCTAGTCTGCTTCGATGTACAACCAGCTTAGCTATTGATTTTGTTCAAGTGCTTTAATGGACTGAAGTCTATAAGATCAGGGAACGAAATTTAAGGAATAATGTGAAGAAATTTAAGCGGAATTTAAGCGAATTATTCTAGGAATTCTTCGCCCATCAAGTCTATAAATAGCTAGCTCAAAATAAGAAGATTTAAATAGGCTTCAGGTCAGATTTATAAGATTCCACGTATTGTATTTTTCCCTTTGAATTCATCAACTAGTAAAATCGATTCCACTCAAATGTCAGTAACCTCAAATATCTTGGCATACAAGCTTAAGTTGAATCTAATAATTCTTTGGAAAAATTCGTTCAAAGAGCTGGCTCAAAAGAGGAATATTCAAATTCAATTAATATTAACAGATTTCTCTCTTCATAATTCGACTCTTAAATTTATCACCTAGAAATTTACATTCAATTCAAATGTCAATAACCCAAAATTACATTTTAGTACAATAAGAAATTTAAGTGAAAGCGCATTGTTTGAAGAATTCTTAGTCAAACATTTTTATACCCGCTACCCATAGGGTAGAAGGGTATAATAACTTTGTGCCGGCAGGAAATGTATGTAACAGGTAGAAGGAGGCATCTCCGACCCTATAAAGTATATATATTCTTGATCAGAATCAACAGCCGAGACTATCTAGCCATGTCCGTCTGTCCGTCTGTGTGTCTGTGTGCCTGTCCGTCCGTCCGTATGAACACCTAGATCTCAGAGACTATAAGAGATAGAGCTATAATTTTTTCGACAGCATTTGTTATGATTGCACGCAGATCAAGTTTGTTTTAAATTTTTGCCACGCCCACTTCCGCCCCTGCAAATCAAAAAAATCGAATAACAAGCCTAATTTAAAAGCTAGAGTTGGGAATTTTGGTATATACAATAATTACTGTAGTAGTTATGATTCCTGAAAATTTGGTTGCGATCAGATAAAAATTGTGGAAAGAAATAGTTTTGTATGGGCAAAAACGATTACTTACTAGGGGTCTGAGTTGCTTTGGCCGACAATTTGGCACATTGTGCCGTCTATGGTATATTTTGAATGGTGTACTATATCGATATACTAAACATACCATTTGGTATATTTTTAGTATTTTTAGTATTTTCGGTATATTTTGAAAATGATACCGCAATATTTTGCCTTTATTAAAAATGGGTAGCGGGTATCTCACAGTCGAGCGCACTCGACTGTAACTTTCTTACTTGTTATAAATAGCTAGCTCAAAAAAACAACATTTAAGAATGTCTTTGGCTAGAAATGAGAGATTCCATGTATCGCCTTTTGTCACTTCTCCTACAAATTAAACCGCAGTTCAAGACCAAAGCTTTGTAATACTTCGTTCAAAAAGGCTATAAATAGCTTTCTCAAAAGAACAGGATTTGGGTTTGAATTGAGAAATTTCTCTTATCTTATTTCTCGTCAAAATATTTGGCTAGAAACTTACTTTTAAATGAAATGTCAACAACCTCTTAATGGTTTTTTTTACAAGGGCAGAGTCTTGGAATACAACGTTGAAAAACTCTATAAATAGCTTGCCTAAAACGAACGAAGATTTAAGTAAGCCTTAGCTTAGTATTAAGAGACTAATATCTTTACCAAATTTTCTTTCAAATCAAATGTCAACAACCTCAAAAAAATCTCAAAACACTTTCCTGTGCAACTCTGATTTTAATACTCAACACTTCACAACTTGTTTGATTTGGGCCACATTCTTGGAGCTGCAAACAAAAAATGATTTAAACAGCTCGGCAGAAATATTTAATGAATTCGATTTTATCGTTTGCCATTAACATGCTCGCCACGCGCCCAATTTGTTGTGAAACGATTTTTCGATATTGAAATTCTTTTTAAAGTTCAAACGCAAAACTTTGCTTTATTAAATTTGGCCAAGTGTCTGGCCAATTTGTGCGCAATTTGTGTGAGCGAACCTTGAACCCGAACTCAACATGAATCAAATGTAAATTAATCGACTGCGACAGCTGCCCCTGAGCTTGTATCTTCTGCAACTTGTTGTGCTTCCATTCTTTTTTTGTTCAAAAAGTATTTGTGAACTAATTTAATTAATATAGCAGGCAGGCAGTAGAAGGCGTGCAATTGAAATTGAAACTTCACAGCCATTTAATGAGCACTTTGCGCAAATTAAACACGAAAAAAAACGGAGTGTGTCCTGAACAGATTCACACGCCGTCAAAAGGCTCAGTTGGCTAGTTGGGACTAACAACAATAGCCTAACACAAGTGACAAGCTGCACAGCAAACAAGAAAAAAAGGACAACACAGAAGAGTGCATGTAACATGGACAGGAAAAATAAAAAGGACAAAAGTTTTGGGCTCCTTTTTGCCGCTTGTCAATGAAAAGCTGCGCGAAATGGCAAGAAAATGTAATAAAAATTTGTAACGCCATCAACGTTTTCCCTCACGCTTTCACCCACTCTTCGTCTTTCACTCTCTCTCTCTCTCTCTTTATCTCTCTCGTCGGTGTCTTTCTCATTGAGGAAGCAATAAAAATGTCGCTTAATTGCAAAAAGTTTTGCTTAGATTTTCATTATTTTATTGCATACTTTTTTGGGTTGCGTTGGCGGTTTTTTTTCTCAGCTCCTTTTTGACACATTCCTTCGTCTCGCTTATCTCTCTACTCGGTCTCTCTTTACTGTTTTTATGCCTTTGGCTCAGTCAGTGCGTGTTGTGTTTTCGGGTTCATTTTCCCACACGATGCGTGTTGTTTTTGACCGTCCTACTACGCGACTCGTTTTGCCCGGAAGCTCAGCAACAGGAAACTTCTCATATTTTATTAACCGTCGTCGTCCCGCCCAAAAACCGAACGGCGAATGTGAACCGTGGAATGTGCACTGTAGCTGGCCATTATTGTACCAGCTCTAAACTTTCACAGCTAAGCAGTTTTTCCTTCTTTTCTCTTTTGGTTGACACTTTAAACTGTGACAATGACAAATTCATTGAAATTTTGCTTCATGTACATTTCTTTAAACAATTGTTTGAAATTAGCTACGAATATGCAGATACTGAATATGATTTTTAATATTATTTTATTACTTAAGAAAGATGTTGTTGTTGTGGGCCCAGAAGAGGTTCAGTGGATCATATTGGTCACAGTAGTTATATACCTTAAATAAAAGTACTAATAATGAAGTTTCTTTGTGGTTGAGACTGAAAGAAAGTTTGAATTTGCATTAGATTGTGCTATGAAAATGCAATAATTTTGTAGGTAAAAAGTGCAAGGAGTCTTTAGATGTTTGACAGAAAATTGGCAAACAAAATATGGATTTTCGTTTTAGGACAGAAGTGCAGAAAGTTATTTTTAACCCAATTTCTTTAGTATCACAAGAAAATTAATACAAAGATGTTTTCTTCAACTCTTTTAATAGTTGAGTAATATAGAAATATTGTATAGATGGTTCATTAAATCCAATGATATTAAATGGTACCTAAATTATTCACTTTACTTTTATACTTTTCTTCAGGGTAAATGATTTTATTATATTTTAATATTGTAGTAATATCCCATCTATATCCTAAAAATACAAAGTTATTGAAGTCTGCTCTAAAATTCATAAACTAAAAGTCTTTAATCCATTTACCGATATATTCGATCTATTATAAGAAGAAATACTGTGTTGATAATTTACTTTTTTTTTCAATATTTCAATATAAGTTTAAATACAAATACAAAAATTCAACAATTGATAATTATTGGAAACCCAAATGACCCTCTAAATGTTAATATCCCCTCAGTCAATCATAATCACTCCGAGTCAGTTGGCTTACTCTTATTGTTTTCAGTTCTTTCCCCTCAACAAACCTGCATTCAGTTTTCTAGTTTTTCAGCGAGTGTTGCATAATATTTTCCATAAAAATAAAAGCGCATTTTTTGTTATTGTTGACTTTTGTCCAGCGATTTTTCACTTTAAATAACTGCACGGCTATTAAATGCATGCCTCGCCATTTAAATGCATATATTGTTTGCATCTCTCCCACTGCGAGGCTGAAAAGGAGAGTAAACCGATTCATGCAAATAGGCACAGAATCTGGTATCAGAACAACAATAACAACAGCAACAACAACAGTGACGATGGCGTCAATGTGTCGATATTATGTGCATTTTTTAAATGATTGCCAAGTTGATCTGCAGTGTGAAATTTACAAAGAAACATTTTATTCTAGTTATTAACAAACGTGTTTCGCATGGCAATTCGAAGTATTCCAGTTTACACTCATTTTCCGATGATATTGTTATTTGGAACAGGTTTGCTCATTCATTTTCAATTATTTTTCCCTTAAACTACTCTATAAAAAAATACAAAATTAAACCATGGAAAAAAATAACTTGCAATGCACACTTAAAAAACACAGTTCGCTTTGCGTTTATGTGCTTCGAGTTGCCCTTAAATACATAGTCACTCACACACATACATACTAGAGCACACACACACACACTCACATACATACACTCGGAATTCACACTCACACACTCGTTTTACTCACGTGTTTGCAGTTGTTTCATGTATTTCGCTTTTTAGTTTTGGCCCACGAAAAATTTAATTAAAAGCACATTTTGAAGCATAAAAATAAAAGTTGAAATTGTTTGCGCAGTGCCATGAAATTCTACATAAATATGTTGGCCAAATTACAAAATGAATTTAAAGCAAACAAGCGCACTTCTCGCACTTTTAAAAGGTTAATTAATTAAGCGTCAGCTTAAAAACAAACTAGTTATGAGTGCAGCAGCTGCAAAACCGAAACGTTTAAAGGCAAATGGCCATCAAAGTGGTCATAAAATAAATATGTACATTGATATGCAACTAAAGAGATACTATAAATTAGAGGAGACAATTGGAGAAGAAAGATATATTATGAAAAATAGAACTATGTAGATATATAAAAGCAAGTGTTGTTAGATATGTTACTTTAGAAAAAAGCAAGTTATTTAATAAAATAAGGATAGATCTCTGTCGAAAATATCTAAAGAGAATCATATTTGAATTTGAATGTTTTATAATAAAACATAAAAAGTTCTTAAAAGCAATCTTTACTCTAAATACAGTGCGAATCTAGAATCTATAAGAATAGCCTTTTCTTATTTTTAAAATTGTTTCATGTAAATAATTTCGCACGTGTCAAAATCCGCTAGAGAATAACCCATATAGACCACAAATATATGGACAGAAAAAAGTATAAAAAATGGACAAAATATGGTGACTTCATTCATTACCAGATTCTTCAATATATTACTGCTACTCTTCAATCACGGCTCACTTTGCTATTTAATGCTGCCAAGATCTCACTTTGTATTCAAATTTGCTCCTCTTCCTTTACTTTGTTTATCGAGTTTTCTTTTGCTTTAATTTCAACTAGCAGTGATTGATTTCACGTTCGCTTATCGCACTTATCACCGGGCCACCTTTGACACCAATGGAAAACTATTTTCTTTTGCGGAAACTTCAAATTGCAGAGCTCATGCAAAATTAAGAGCTTTATGCCATAATATTTCCTCCAGACAATTGCTGCTCGGTTTCTCTCTCTTTTTCTCGTTCGTCTCTTTTATTTTTAAACTCATTATTCATGCAAAAGTTGGCAAGAAATGACATGAACACTCGCTGCAAGTTCTTCCGCTGGTCTCTCTTCTCGCCCCGCGCTCTCTTCTCTGGCCACAATGGAGCCGATTTAATGGTGCATTTATTGCCAATCTATTTGCCGACTATCAAGCCTTTTTGCGTCTTCAGCATGACGTTGATACATTTGGCACAGGCAACCGTGTGGCGCCACGTGTTGAGTGCCATTGAAACTAATTGAAAATGCGTCACACCCAAACACACACACACACATCGACTTATCCACAGACAGCTAGGAAAAACTCAGTGGAAATCTTGATAGACAAAGTTTTGCTGCTTTTAAAATGGAAATAGTCGACACACACATACACACATCTTCACATGGGACGCATTATTATTAATAATATATAATGCAGCAGCTGCTGCTGATGCATATGTATGTGTGAGCCAGTCTATGTGTGTGTGTGTGTGTGTGTGTTAACAAAACTTTGCTGTACACCTTTATTTATGTGCATGATTTATAGGGAAATGACATTGATTGATTTGGAATTGATGGTGTGGAAAACTGCAGCAACAGCAACAATAACAAATATAACACAACACAGCATAGCAGCATCAGCATCAGCTCAGCCAATTGGAAAATGTTCTGATGAAAAGTGTGCTACACTAAATTTGGGACACATTCAATTTTCGGACTGCGTGTCTCTGTAAAACAGGTGAAATTATGCAGAATTTTCTCGCACACAAACAAAATTTGCACTTTTCATAATTATGTGTACACACATTGATTAAACTGATGATGGCTATGTTGATCACATGAAGGAGGACTCTAAGGGAGACTTGTGGATACCCTGTGCATCATTATTTATTTAAAATTCATCTCAACTTGCTTAACAAGTTTACCAAAAATTATTAGCGAATTAGAAAAAGTTTTGCTTAGATGGCAACTAAAATCTAAGAAGCAATAAAAGATTGCATGTTTGCCAGTAAAGCACAATAATCAAAAAGCAAGTGTCAAGCTGGAGTCTCGAAAATTGGTATCAACAATAATATTTAAAGTCTAAATAATTCCTGAATTTGGTTGCGATTGTAGAAGTTATTTAAGAAATAATTTTGTATGTGGAAAAATGCCTTCTTACTACGGGTCTTAGTTGCTTTGGCTAGCAATTTGGTATATTTTGCACTCTATAGTATATTTTGAATGCAGTTCTGTGTCAATACATTAAATTTAGCCTTGGGAATTGGAACATTTTAAGAATAATAATGCACTATTTTCATTTCATTAAAAATGGGTAGCAAGTATTTCACAGTCGATCTGTTTGCAAACAGTTTTTTGTAAACATTTAAATTTCATATAAGTAATTGCAACAATTTGCTAATTTTCTGCTATATTTTTATGTAATATAGGGTATTTTATATATAAATCTATCATACCATTTGTTGTGACTACTATGTTATATGAGGTATATGTTGCTATAATATAAGCATTATATTTCGGCTACTATCAACTAAGAGTTTTAAAGATAATTCCATCTTACTTTGATGCTCTATTGTGGAATCTTTAAATAATTAAAATGAATACCTATGTATGTCAATATGTTAATAATAATTCTTTATCAATTCAAATCAACGTAATTCGGCCACTCAATATTATTTCTTACATTTTTAAGTAGAATAAGTTGTGAAACTAAAAAGAAGTAAAGCAATGACGATTTTCTTTTGAAACTTATGTTCAGCAATTCAACTTTCAATTATTTTTGTTATATTTTATTAATTTTTTTTATTATTTTATTTTGTTTTCAGCAATTTGCAACACATTTAAAATAATATTTCTGCCTGGGGTCTAATTAAATTTGCGTGCTTTAAAGTTTTTTGCAAGGCAGTTGCAAGAACTGTCGACACGAAGAGTTTGACATCATCTGTCACAGTTACTGCAACAGTTACAGCAACAGCTACAGAAACAGCAAGAGTAACAGTTACAGGAACAGCAACAGCAACACGTGACAGGCAGTCGAAATTTTTGCCAAAATAATTTATTTATGCAAAAAGCCAATTGTTTTTTATGCACATACACAACACATGCAGCCAGAAAAGAGGCAGAAAAGAGAGAAAAAGTCAGTGAGTCGCAGTGGGGAGTAAGAAGAGTTCTGAATACTGAATTGCAGTTGAAATGTTGTGCAAATAAAAAATAAATGTTTGCTTTTATCCAAGCGTTGCATAATTTATTTTGTTGACTTATTTGTTAAATAAAATCAATGCAAATTGATGGGCGACAATTTCGCATTTTGTGGGTCAATTAAACAGAGAGAAAGAGGCAAAGCTCTTTAAATTCTCTAGGATTGAACTGAGAAGTTGCTGCTGCTGCTGCTGCCATGTGGCATGCCTCGAGTGTGGCAAACACGTGCCAGGGCTTCGGCAACTCAAACTTGATCCTCTGTCGGCAAACAGTCGCCGCTTGCATGGGTTAAACAAACTTGAAAGCTGGAAGACAGGCGTTAAAGCACGTCCCGTTCAACGCCATCGCCAACGGTTCATTCACTCCACTTTCTCACTCTTTCGCTCTCTCTTCAATTCTCCCTCTCTCTAAGTCTCTTTCTCTCTTTCTCTGTGACTCTTCTCAGTTTAATGTCAAAAATTGCAAAATGACGTTGATATTATTTGGCGTGTGCCGCAGTTGCGTTGCAGCTTCAACTTCAGCCCCCTTTATGTTTCCCTCTCTCGCCATTGGCACTCTCCCCTTTTCCCCTTCTCTTCCCTTTCCCACTTGGCAAGTCTCTTAGCTGAAATATAGAAACAGCAGCTGGCTCTGGTGCTTTGCTTCCGGGCTCAGTGGCGCATTTCATGTGCTAATTAGAAATACGTGATAAAAATGTGCACAGCACAAAGTCGCTGGCGTTGAGCATCATCATCGTCCTAGTCAACGGTTGTTGTCCTTGTTCAGCATCTGCTTCTTATTCTCCTCAACCAGTTTGTTGCTACTGCTTTTGCTTCTGCAATTGCCATCATTTTGGCTATGGGGATATGTGCAAATAGGTGGTATTATGCCCCACAGATGTTAGGGTATTCGCAAATCGTGAGACAACACGTTGCTCTTTAGATTAAATAGAACTGACAGCTAAGAAGACTGTGAAATTAATATAATTTAGTATATAGAGTATACTTTTAAAATACATTTAGCTATATTTGTATTCAAAGTTGCTTTAAGTAAATATTTAGAATTTCCAAGACTTCTGTAATGTTTTCGTTTTTTTGATTCATCACCAAATCTGCTATGTTTACTTGCTTTATATTAATTGTAAATGCAAAAACTTAAAAATATTGAATTGATTTTATTTGATGTTTTATTTCAGTAACCTAAAATTAAATGCCACAAATTATATATATTTATTCTCAAAAAATGAAGCAACATTTTTATGCCTTTGTCATATTACTGCTAGTCGGTAATTGTATTTATTCATTATAATTTATTAACGTCTAAAAATGTTGAGTAATTTAATATTATTGAATTTATATATTAGCAAATTTTTTGCCACTTTTTTACCCAGTTGTTCACATCATATCACGCTTAGAGAGCATTTATTGACCACTTTTTGATCTTTTTTAAAGTTTTTTTTTTGTAGTTGTAGTTTTTTTTTGTTTGTTGCACTTAATACTTTTTGGCCATTTTGCTGGCAATTTGGCGAGGAAAGTTTTTAAAAGTCGACACGTGCCTGGCATTCGGAATGGAGTATTAAAATGTAGTTTCTATAATGCGAAAAAAGATGCACTCGGCAGTCGCTAAATGGCTGCAAGCCTTCAGCATATTGAGCAAATTAGCAAATGCTCGCAAAAACATTACGTGCTGCCAAAAGTTAAGTAGAATGCTGGAAAAAAGTGAAGCGAATGATTTGGCTATCAATCGATTTGATACTGAAGCTCTGAAGGCAGCGTCTGCCTCTGTCTCTGTCTCCGGGTCTAATCCAGGCACATTTGAATTTCGCAGTATGAAAAACAAACAAAGAGCTGAAAAACTCTTTGCGGCTCAACTCAAGACATAAATCGATATTTTGAAGAGCGCCCACAGACGACAACGAGAATGGGAATGAGAAGGAGAAGGAGGAGAAGTTGTTGGCTTGGATGACTATCAGAAACCACTTTGCCCGGAAATAGCATAATATTTGCACACTCACAGACACACGCCCTCGCCTCCCCCTTTCTCCTTTCTCTTTCCACTTGGTTTGGTGGTGGAATTTTACCTTTTGCGAACCTGCTAAATGCTCGCGACGCATCACCAAAAAATAAAAAAAAAGGAAGATGACAAAAAAATAAAAGGAACATCAAGTGGGAAATTTCGGCGCGCACACATAAAGCAAATATTTTTTATGCGATATTTTATCATCTAAGCTGATTCTGCTTTTAGAATTCAACGCGCATTCCGAATTCTCAGTCTGAATTGTGCCACGGATTCTTTTTCTCTTCATTTTTTGCTGGCTGGCAACAAAAAATATAAATTTCGAAATTTTATTTATTTAAGCTCGCTCTGTCGAGTTACCTTTTAAAGCTCGAAGGTGTCCTCTGCTAGGTGCCCGCAGCACAATCTCCTCTTCCTCTCTCTCCTCCTCTCTTTCTAGTTATATCTCTGTCTTTTTTGCTCACTCACGCTTAGCTTTTGTGGCAATCGATATAATTTGCCGTATGTCAAGCACGTGCTGGCATTTAGGGACGCCTCACTGTACTCAGTCCAAAGACATTGTAACCGCTTTTTAAATAACTCAACGCTTGTTGGACATTTGGGACCTTGGCACAGCAGCAGCAGCTTTGTTTCGCTATACTTCTTTTCAGTTTATTAGGTAATCGTGATGCAAACATATGAAGGCCGCTTCAAATAATTTATGTTATTTATGTGTGACCCGTTTTTTAGCAGTTTAGCGGAATATGTTGTCAAAAGTAAGTTAAGCATTTTGAGAATAAGAATTTAGGCCAATGCTAAATAAAAATGTAGAGGAACTATTTCATATAATAATATAAATAAAAATAATAAATAAATAGATTCTTTCGAAAGAAGTTTCAGGAAATGTAATGTTTTTTTTTTTAATAATCCTCATAAAATGGAAAACTGTTAACATAGTTAAATCTTTAATGTATGTAATGCAGCACATTCATCTCAGCTCATAATAAAGCTTCACATGAAACTATAAATCACATTTGAGACCTAAAACTAATAACATTCGAGGCTAATCAAAATATTTACTTATTTCCTACATTTTTTGGAAGCTGATTAAACATATTAATAAGGTATTAATCGTGATACAAAAATGTGCAATAAAATCAGCTTAAAGGTATGTATTGTATTTCTTTGTGATATATTTTGAACATATATAATATTTTAAGCACTCAAAAAAAGTAATTTTACAATTGTACTCTAACAACACTTCGGTCTCAGCTCATAAGTTCCACATTAAACTAATAACATTAGAGGCCAACTAAAATCCCAGCTTATCAAAGTGTCTTTTAAACGGGAAACTCGCATAAATATTAACACTGTTAAAAATGAGTCAACTTATGCAAATTATGCAAAGGAAATGCTACTCCCAGGGGCATGGACAGGCGGAAAAACTTTAGATATGCCCGCGCACATAGAAGTTAAGTTTATAATTTCTAATCTCCGAGGAATCAGCACATGTGGCAGAACTCTTTTGCTCTTAGCTGCCACAAATTAGCGCAACGGGCTGTTAACAAAATTTACATGCCTTATCCTGCATCTAATTACCGCTAAGAGCTTCTGGCATCATCCTCTAAGCCATCCAGACAGCTGCCAACTGCGAGCAAAAGAGGAAACAAAACAGCAGCGAGGGGAGCAAAAAAAAAAAAACACAGAGAAGTGCAACTTCAACAAGCGCATGGGGCATGCATTAGCCTGACATGCAACCAAAGAAAAAGAGAGAGAAAGACAGTTCTACACGTAATTCTTTGCATCATCGGAAAAATGAAAATGCTGCGTTAAGTCGACGAACACAGAGAAAACAATTTTTAATGCCTAATGAAAAACAATGCAACAGCGAAATGGAAATGGAATCAACACAAAAAATACATACATATATATTTATTCTAAAGCCAACTAGGGGAAAAGTGGGGCAAAAAACTGCAGAGAAGCGACGTAAATTCATATCTATTTGTTTGTCTGTTTAGCAACAAAGTTTCCGGCTTTTTTCCGTTGTGAGTGTGTGTGCTGCATTCCCCGTGGTTCGTTCTTCACGCGTGCCCCAAAGCCAAGCAAAAAGTGACAAAAGAAGCTGTCAGTTGGTGGCTGCTTTTTTGTTTATAACTAAAAGCCACAAAATCAAACAAACGAAACAAAAACCCAGAGAAAAAACGTTGCTAAAAGCCTTTGAGGAGTAAGAAAAGTTGCATAAATGGTGAAACCATGTTGAGAATTGTTGGAGAAATGCGAAAATCCCGGACATTTTCGAAACTATCTCCACGTTGACAACACTAATTGGTAACGAGTAAGTTCATAGCGCAGAGAGTTGGAGTTGAAAAAGTGAAGAATTAAAATTTGAAACCGCAAAAATGTTGAGTAGTGTAAAATTTTATAAAACCAGCGGAAAACAACATGAATGAAGCGAGTTAATAAGACGAGAAAGTAACGAGTAGTAATTTAGTCACCTAAAAGACTAACGAGTTAAAGTAGCGAATAGAAAACAAAGACAGTAAATTATGTGTGAACTAAAATGAATTAAATGCAATGAGAAAAATGTTTGATGAAGACGCAATAAAGAATTGAAAGTAGCGAGTAAAAAGATAGTAACGAGTGACGAGACATTTTTAAGTACACTAATTGACCAGTAATTTAATATTTGCGATCGTGTACAAAGCAAATTTTAAATCAATTATAAAATATTTTTATTTTGTCAAACACTTCTATTGAAAGTAATACTCAAATCGAATTTTGATATTATACGAGTATTAAACTTCTCGTTACAACTGATCTTCTCAACAATTGCAGCAAATCAGTTTCGCAATTTGCCATTGCAGCGCTAATAGACAGAAAATTAGAGCTAATCGTTATTTAGTCAACAGTCAATTAACTATAAATTATTAAAACGCAGCAGACAATAAGCAGAAGGCAGCGACAGCAAGGAAACAGGACATTGGAGCATCATGTGCGAGTTACCAAATTTGAGCTGCTGTCAAATTAACCAAAAAGCGGATTTTCCGGCTACCATCGACGCGAGTGAATGAGGAGACTGTGTGTGTTTGTATGAGTGTGTATTATGTTTTCATGAGGCTGACAACGACAACGCGACATTGAGCAATTATAAGCGACAATAGCAACAACAACAAGAATAACAAGTTAAACAACAGCGGCGAGCAGCAACGGCATTAATACCATGACACAAATTCCTAATCAATCTTCACGACTTATTCATGCATATAAACCTGCGCGACAACAAACCTCATACACCAAACACTCCATATAACCCATACGCCCCATGCGCCCACTCAGTATGTGTATGTGTGTGTGTCTAACCTCTGCTATGTATGTGTGTGTGCATCGGTAGCTGTTTGAGTTTTGCAATTACAACTTAAGCACACAATCATTATCATAATCCTTAATCGATATTATGGCTTACAAGATGGCAGCAGCAGCCACAAAGTACAACTACCGAGATATCGAAAGCAAAATAGAGAGAGAGAGAGAAAGAGGAGCAAAAATAGAGCGAGAGAGAGAGAGCAGACAGTAGACAAATATCTGCATACATGTCTGTCCGTGTTTGTGTTACTATGCGTGTGTGTGTGCGTTGCTTTTAACCCACTTCCGTCCAGGCTTCTCCTTCTGCCGCTGCTGCTGCTGCTTTGGTTGACTGCTTCCGCCTTTTGCATCGAATTAAAATTCCACATACTCGCACTCGCACTCGCATGCTGAGCGCGTTTCTTGGCCAAGCTCAGGCGGAAGAAAATGAGGCAGCAGAGAGCAGATGTTGATGGAACTGCTGCTGGAGATGGAGGAAATGGAGGTAATCCTCGTTAATGGATGAGTTGACTACACTGACAAAAATCTACTTACGACAAATTGGGTAACTAAAAAGGCAAAAATGTTAGTTAACAAAAATTTAATTATTTATTTAAGATAATTTAAGATCAAGTATATTTTGTATGTAAATCTAGTTTTATATAATTACACGTTTTTCAGAACTGATAAAAAAATAAATAATATTATTCCTACTTAGTGTTAAGATAGAGGAGTTTAATAAATGAATAATCATGCTTTTCAAATATATGTAATTTGTCATCAATCAACTACTTGAATATTTTGAAACTTTTACAAAAAAAACTAAATTATATACTTATTGAAATATAATTTAAAAAAATTGATAATAAATTTGATGTTATTATTATTAAGATATTTAAAATGTTTTCATTCAATTTAGTAAACATAATTAAGTAAATAAATAAAAATATGTTATATAGAGCTTGATACCTAAAAGCACATTTCCTTTGTCTTAGTTATTTACATATTTTTTTAATTTCTCTATTAATTTGTACAGAATTAAATATCATCGAAGTTGAACACTTGATTTAAATAATATACATGATATTTACAAATGGCTGATTATAATTTATAATAATATAAACATTTTTATTAGAAATTTTTTGAAATATATTGATTTTAAATACAAATAAAAATTAAATTAAACAACAACAATTAAAATGAATGATTGATAAATAAATGTATATTCCATGTATTTGTTGTGTTCAATGTTCTTATATATTGAAAAGTTGAAGCCATTCGATTTTCAGCAGTGCATTTTTTACACTGCGCTGCTAGCTCGAAGAGTATCCCTTTTTGCCTTTGCCTGTCGTTAATAGTTAAATTGCTGTTAACAAATTTAATGTCCTTAAAATTTATTACGACGCTGCCGCCGCTCGCTTGGCTTCAGCGCAAACATCAGACGCTTTGGCATTGTCCTGTTGTGGCCGCAGGATTAAATGATAAAAAGTGTTAAGCAGCAGCAGCGGTGGCAGCAGGAGCAAAGGCTGCTGAGGCAGCAGCAACTGAAGCAGCAGCAACAGCAGCAGAAAGTTGCAAGTAGACACAAGGGCAACGAGCAACCTGTTTAAAGTTGCTGCTCCCGTGTCAACAAAGCGTTTAATGAAGGTTGAAAATTTGATTTCAGTTTTCTTCTTTTCCTGCTTTTCTTGTTATTCTTTTTTCCTTTCTACGTTGTTTTCATTCTGGCGCTGCACAATGGGGCGTATGATTGTTATTGGAGCGTCGACGTTTTTGCTGTACTCGGCTGCTGTTTGCGCTTTTGATGGCACAAGGATGGCAAGGACATCGAGAGAACGACGACGATGTCGTGTACGTGTTAAGTGGTTATTGGTCTAGAGCGCAGCTTGCGGATGGGCTGCGAAATGTGTGTGATGGGGCGTAAGGTGACAGTTCAAGTGATATTTGCATTAGATTTTGTTTATACTGATATTACACATACGACACGAGGGACTTAACCAAACTCTGAAGAGTGCAGTCATTCAGCCGAGCCAAGCCGAGCGAGCACTTCAATTCCGCATCCATGACATACGCTTTAACCATCAATAGGATTACACAAACTCGTTGTTGAGACACTAAGTGTGTAATATCATAACAGTTTGCGCTGTAATACACGCAATGGGAGACTTTTTTTTAAAGGAAAAGTATTAAATTCGTTATGTCGAAAGAAAGCAAAAGAAGCGAGTTCTTTAAACATTTTTATCTTTGCACTAAAATAATGTATAATATATATAAAGAAATAAATCTATAATGAAAAGAATGTGAGAGAAACTTAATGCAAATAATATAAGAAATAAATCTTAAAAGATAGATATTATATTCAACTGAGTTTTAAATATTAAACAAGTATATTCCTGTCTTAGAAATGATTTAATATCATATACTCATAATTTGTAAAAATCATTTCCAAAACAATGCAAAATATTGAACAAGATTGAAAACTGCTTAATATATGTTTAAAGTCAAATAATGTGCAATCAAAAGGTAACAAAAAATCAGCATTAACAACCATTTGTTTGTTGTTAATCTCATAAAATTATTATCTATTGCTCAGAGATTATTTGTGCAATTTAAGGTCTGCCTTTGAGCAGCAGTGACAGAGCAATTTGAAAATCCTGTTTTATGCTTTCGAATGTTCATGAAAAGACGTCTTTATTTTGCAACTCCCACACACAAAGCGAGAACTTTTAAATCACAACAAACAGTAAATCAAGACCAATAATACAGACGCACACATGGCTACATTCCGTATTACAAACTAGCAATCTCTTTAAGCCTTTTGCAGCTTGCCAAAGTCAGTATGGGAAAGAAATAAAATAAAATATCAACTCTCAAAAAACGAGAGACGAAAAAAGAGAAAACTGTAGTACAAAACAGCAAAATCCGCCAAGAAGTATGCAATAAATCACAGCAAACGCAGCGCACACAAAGACGCAGACAGTAGAATAGAAAGCGGAGGCGAATCGCCTTCTCTTCGCTCTTATTTTTTATAGCCTGCATACACATAAATTTGTGTACGCTTACAAGGTTAGTTCAACAGAATGGAAACTGGGTTAGATGATGCCACAAAACTGATAAAAATCAAATGCCTGCTTTCCCCCCTCTCTCTCTTTCTCTCTCACCCACATGTTACAACAAAATGCCAATAGATGCAGCATTTGAAAAGCGATTTACGACACCGTGCTGCCGCATAATATGATATAGAGAGAGTGAGAGGGCAGACGAAGGAGGAAGGAGGGATAGAGAGCTGGCTGGCTAAGTCCTGAATGACGCATCATTTATAACTTGGCACTCAACAGAAATTGTAAAACAGGAAGCAGACAAACGGCAGCCACTTTGAACGCGAATTAAAGTAATAAATTAGTTTGGGCGTGCGTCGTGCCTCGACATGACAATCTTCCTCCCCCTTCTCCTCTCTCAGCGAATGGAATGCTTTCCCCTCCCCCAATTCCTCTCTGCTCATATGATGCCCACATTGTGCCCACTCATTTGATTTGAAAGCCTTCACGCCACAAAGGCATTCCGCACAGGCAACAATCGACCAACATTTCCACCAGGCTGACTCGAAATTTGCCTTTGCCTTTGCCTCAAAACCGTTGCCTCCTTCCCCTCCGTCTCCCCAACCTCTCATTCTCTATCACTTTCTCTGCTGCTGCCTTTTTACGCTAAATTGCTTTGCATTTTCGCTGCTCGAACATATTTTTAGGCGTGCTACATTTTTCATAATGCCTTGACATGGCCTTTCCCTCTGCTTTTCCCGCTCACTTTCCTTTGCTGTCTTTTCACCACAAGAATTGCCCAGAGATAAACTGTCGCTGATATCTGTAAACTCAAAGTTTGTCTCTCCTTCCCTCCAACCTTATCCTTAGCCATATTCTTAGATAATCTGCGCGTTTTTATGGCACTTTCTTTTATGATATTTATGCACGATATTTATCTCAATCGCCTGACTTCGCTTTCTCTTTAGCATTCGCCTTTGCCTTCGTCTTCACATTTTTGTGGCATCATTTTCGGCCTGCGCGCCGTCTGACAGTTAATAATATTGAAAAGGTTTTTAAAAATGTTATAAACCATTCTGTGCACAATTTACAAGCATTTCCAACTATAAACCAATTTATGGACTTGTGGTAATCGTTTATTTACGATAGAAATAAAAACGACTTTTGCAGATTCTGTACAATAAAATTAAAGTTGGCAATTTAATTCATATAAACAATTAGTAATAGCTTTGATTTTGCCATTGCTTCGCACTGAATACTGATTTTCTTTATTCAAGTTATGTATTGCTGAATCTGACTGAATTCAATAATATTGAAATTCAATTAAATTGGTAAATGAATCCATTTATTTCACTTTATATTGATCACAAAATTTCAGTTGCTCAATTAAAGTCTCGTATTTTTTGGCACTTACTTATGCAGATTTTTCACTGGCAACAACTCACCTGCAAAAAGAGAGAAGAGAAAATATATTTTTTGTTAGTTAATTTAAAGATATTATTTATGCAAATTTCAACAACTCAACGACGAGTTCATTTCCCTAGTATTTTTTTCAGGTTTGTTTTATTTTGTTTCGGGTTGCACTTCATTTTTGAAATAATCAAAAGCAGTTCGTAAACAAAGACGCAAAAATTTCAACTATGCTTATTACACTTCACGGAAATTTACATTTTCACTTGCATAATTAAAATGTACAGCGACAGCAACAAAAGCGAACAAAATAGGAAAGAAAAACCCGGTGAGAGAGAGGAAGAGAGAGAGTAGTAAAAATAGCGAAATAATATGCTTACTTCCGCATTGCTAAGCATAATTTTCTTCTTGTTTTCTTTTTTTTCTTGTTTTTTTTTTTTGGCCACTTCTTTTGCCTCTTGCCGAGAGTACAACTAAATATTACGCTTATTTTGACGTCAAAAAGCTTGTTGAGAAATTAAAAAAGCGGCAAATGCGCGCGCGGAAAGCAGAACACAACAAAAACACAAAACAAAATAGAAATAAAAGCGAAAACGTTAACCTAAACGAAACGCAAAACCAAACGGGTAAATGCAAATAAAAACGAAGCTGCTGCAAGAGAGAAAAAGAGCTGTAAAGGGGAAAAAGGAAAAACCGCAACCAAGGCGGTCCAGACGGCAACTTTTTCACCGGCTTTTGTTGCGATTTTTTTCTAATATTTTTCCGCTTTTCTTTCGCGCATCTCTGCTGCAGTTTTTTAATTTACTACGTTGTATTTTTAATAACAGCAAAAGGAGTGAGAACCATGGCAGTAGAAAGCATAGAAGTTGGAGAATGTTTTATTTTTTGCGAAATTTACTTTCGCCACACACATTTTCCGCGATACTTAAGAGTTGCCTACGTGGAAAATGGCGGTCGACCAGAAAACACAAACATACAAACAAAATGAAGAAAACTCAATCGTCTGCAGCGGCCATAAAAAACGAAAACAAACCACTTTACATAGCCGGGCACTGTATCTTTGGCTGTGGTAACGTATACGTAATATACAATACGTATACGTAATATTCTTTTTGCTGTCTGTTCAATGTGCAGCCTTTGCATTCATAACGCGACGCCAAACAAAAAAAAATACGTTAATGAATTTGCATGAATGAATATTTGAAAAGCTGCTGCAGGACCAAACAATATTTTCACTGCTTAAAAAAAAACACAAAAAAAGCCAGAGGGAGAGTGAGGAAAGAGTGAGAGAGAGGAACGCAGAGATTTCAGCGCAAGAATTTATGCACGAACAATTTATGAAAGCAAGCGAAAATTTATGGCCTCTAATATTATCAGCAGATTAGAAAAGTAACTGGAAATTATGGCCACGTTACAGCATTTATTAACGTTTTTTTCGTCCTCCTTTTTCCCACTGAATGTGTGTTTGTGTTATCTGAATTTCAGTTTCAACGTTGTGCATTACATTTAGAAAATGTTTGCATTTTCAGTTGGCATTTTTGCATTTGGCGTTTTCTATACCAATGTTCCTCGCTTCCATGTTCCATGTTTATATCCATGTCGAGGCCATTGCATGTTTATTATCAATGGATTTCGCTTCACTTGTACATTTTGGACATTTCAAGTGTTTTAATTGACCCTAATTGCGTTTTAATGCTAATGAGCATCGACAATTATGCTTTTCAAAAAGCCTCCTGTTTCTGTTTGAATATAAATTTCTCAAATTTGAATTCATTGCAAATGCACAAAATCAGTTGAGCTCTTGGCAATTCACTAGCATAAAACATAATTTTCTGTGTGCATGTGAATTGAAGTTAATGAACGGTATTTCTAATTAGAAAATGCATTAAAATATTTAAAGCGGCTGCTGCAGACAAATCTTAGATGATTTAGTTGATAATATGGTATATTTTCAATAATATATCAATTTACTAAGCATTGCCTTCCGTATGTTTTAGTATTTTTTCAGTCTGTTTATTCAGTATAATTTGAGAATAATACCGCAATGTTTTTGTTAACAATCTCGTCAATATCGAAACCATTGATAAGTTTTCAACATAGTTTCGATTTTAAGTCTGGTATATATTGTACCCAATGGTATATTTTAAGTATATTTTAAGATTAATATCGCAATATTTTCTTAACAATCTGGTATGTGTTGAACCGAATCGTATATTTTCATAATAAATTTCGTTTAAAATCTGGTATATATTGTACCCAATGGTACACTTTAAGCATAGTACTATATATAGATATACCAAACATAGCCTTCTGTATATTTTAGTATTTTCCTGCATATTAATTCGGAATATTTAAATAACAATATCAGAATGTTTTACTTTTGTTAAAAATGGGTAACGGTTGAGCACACTCGACTGTAGTTTTCTGACTTATTAAAACTAAAATACTTCTTAATTCGTAATTAGTAAATGAATTCAAATAATTCATAAGGAATATCTTTATTAAATTTGCAGCTTGCACGAAATTGCGTATACATAATAAATGATGTTTATATGATTGCCTGATTATTTAGGCTGAACATAGCCATCATCATTGGTGCCATTAATGCTGTCAAGTGCAATGAGATCAGCCTTGGTTCTAACCTCCTTCAAAGTGCCATTATCGAGCAGTGTGACGGTTGCAGCTGGATTATCAACGAGTGTAGCGATTGGAATTGGTTTATTGGCAGCCATTTCCATGTTGGACTCATCGCTTCTCTCCGGGACTAAAGCAGCTGTGGTCAAAGTTCTGACAGCGTCTGCAGTAACTGGAGAAGCTGAAGCAGCTGCAGGATTCGCAGCAGTTGTTGCTGATGGTGTAGTTGCAGTAACTTGCTCATTGCCAGACGTATCCACGATTGGAGTTGTATTGTTTTGATGACCATGTTTGCATTCGGCACGTGCTTTGCGATTTCCCTTTTGATTTGGCTTATTGCAGTTCTGAGTCTTATCGTTTTTGGCCTGATCTTTGTTCTGCTTGCCCTGTTCCACAGAGTCTTTGCCTTGATCCTTGGTCTGCTTGGCCTTGGGCTTTGGCTTGGCGCGACCTTTAGGCTTGGGCTTGGCCTTAGACTTGCCTTTGGGCTTAGCCGTAGTCTTAACGGCCGCTGCTTCAGTTGTTGTTTCAGGTGCGGGAGTCGTGGTTGTTGTTGTTGTTGTAGTTGTTGTTCGAACAGAACTTGGTTTGCGAGTTGCACGTTTTCTAGTTGTCGATTGCTGAGCGTGCATTAAAAACAGATCCTTTGGCGACATTGTTGTTGTGCCTTTTGGCTTTGTTGCTCTCTTCAGCTCGGAATTTTCTGGCAAAACTGGCTCAGCCAATGCAACAGGTTCGGCACGTGGCTCAGCTTCGGGCTCAGCTTTTGCTTCTGCTGCCACAAATGCAACAGTCAATACAAGAAAGAGTGCCAAGACTGGTAAAAGATGCATTTTTAATGTAGTCTTCATTGGAACTCTATCGAAAGAAATGTTCACTGCAAACTGAATTCCAATTGCGAGTAGACGCAGCTTTTATAGTCCAACTGAGCAACACTTTAATTCACCTTGCGATTATGGACAACTGTTTTTAGCACTTCAACTGTTTTCGATTCTTCAACTGTTTTCATTAATCGCTTGCACTTGCTTCAGTACAGAAAATAGATTAATTTAAAACAAACATTCCCTAATATTTGCTATAAATAGAAAGATTTGCCAGTTCTTAGCACAGTTTGATTTTCAAGTAGCAAAAGTTTCAAACAAATCATGAAGCTTCTTAAAGTTATTGTTATGTTTGCTTTGAGCTTTATAATAGCTGAAGCTATTCCTTATGAGAGCGTCCTGTCGATCTATGTGAAGTCCACAGAGGATGAATCCAAGTTAATGGACGTGCCCTTTGTGAGCTTCGATAATATGGCTTTTGAGACCCTTAAGAGTGATGCTCTCAGCACCACAACTTTGAAACCTTCCACCACTTTGGGCTCAACGACTGCGGCAACATCAAGGAAGGCCAATAAGGACAAGAGGAAGAAAGTGCGTCACAGCAGAAAGAACAAATCTAGCGTATTGTCAAATTTTTAATTCCATGGATGAGTTGCCAATGAAATACAGTTTAAAATGAATACAATTATGAGAAACAATAAAAAGAATAATTTGAAATTAATAAAATTATGAGAAACAAAATAATAAGAAGTATCCATGTGCTTTTTCTATTGCGTTCAATTATATGTTCTATATATAATTCTTGACTCAAGACAGAAGAAGACTGGTTTACAAAAATTTTTAAATTTTTAAATTCAATAATTGAATTTCACTCACTAAAATTCCAAATATATTTTGTGAATTGAATTGTGTTAGCCCCCTTCTTCTATTGAATTAATATTGAATTTAAAAATAACTGACTTTTTAATATATTTTAATAAAATAAACAGGCTTAACATGGAAACTAAATGGAAACCTTTTTACAACTTATCGTTTTATTTTCTATATTGCTTATTGTATTCTTTAATTTTTCTCCTACAAATTCTATAAAAATGCTTAGTTTTAAATCTCGAAAAAGAAGCAGGCAGTTCGTCTGGCTAAAGTTTTTGGTGCCGTGTGTTAGGGAAAGTTTTGAATCAACTTTTCTTCGACTGCTTCTTTTTTGTTGAATTCATGTTGCAAATGCTGCAGCTGTTGGAAGTGTATCTCTTTCTCTTTCTAGCGCACTAAGAGTTTGTGTGCCTGTATTTTCTTTTTCTTTCGCTCAAATTTGTTGGCTGCTTTCGCCCGTCAGCTGTGTCAACATGGCCAAGAGGAGAGTGTGTGAACTTGACGTTTGAAAACGGCAAAGGAAATGCAAACTTTCACAAGGTGAAAATCGCAACAGATGTGCGCAAAAATTTATTGATACCCTTCCAAAGGGCTTAGCGAATGGATGAAGACTAAGAGACATAAATTAGCAATAAATATTTGCTACAACTCAAACGTCTAAAATTATAATAAAGATGTAAAGTAAATTTTATATTTTTGTACTAAATATATTCATATTGTCTGCTTAAATAAATTCTGAACCGCTAGAGTATTAATTCAACCACACGGCATAAACAGATTTTTGTGTTCAACTCCGACGCGACGTTTGCCTCTTGTGCTTACATGACGTATACGTAACGCAGCTGTCAAGTACCATGCGTCGCATAGCATTTTGATGGCCGCTTAGCCAGCCAACTTGCAACTTGCCACAATTCGTGCCCTGAACTTGACACTCAACAAGCAATCCGAGTTGCTTTTGTTGTTTCCCCTTCCTCCCCCCTCCCACCGAAAAAGAGAAAAAACTTTTGCCACCCATCGATGACGATGACATCACGCGCCAACTAATGGCAAACGTGCATAAAATACTTATAACTGAATAGTATATTCAGAGTGTATGTAGATTTGTATGTGCATATATAAATATGTATGTAGATAGATTGGTTTTCGTTTTTGGTCTGTCGCCCCGAAACAAATATGAAATGCACTTTTAAATGTTAAATAATTCACTGGCAATTGCACACGCCGAACACCGAATGGCGAAAACCGAAAAGCAACCGGCGCCAATTTTATGCGCTAAATGAATTTATGAACAGTTTGTGACATATTTTATGCCACATACATAGACAATACACGCAGCTGCTGGCCAAAAAAAAACCATAAACAAAAAACGTAGCTACTATATGGTATGTATATTTAATCGATTTAGCTCTTTTTCGGCTAATTTTTTACATGCACAACGTTCCCTTAATCCAATTTAGTGCGTCACAGTTTTTTGTCGAAAGTTGCATCACAATTTTTTTGTTCGTGTGTTTGTCGGCCTCGACACAAGCGCAACGTATAAATAATAATGAAAATCATAATGGAAATGTGCATGAATGTAAGCTAGAGCTTTAATTGAAAATGCCATGGAAATTAAGCGCACATAATTTATATAATATTCATTAAAAATTCAAAATGCTATTAAAAAACTCGGTTAGCACGGTTTCTGCTTACATCAGCTGTCATAATTTGAAGTTTTAAAGGGATTTGCTGCAAAAAACAGTTTTATTGATGAGTTATTATTTGAATGCGTCAAAGGATGATCACCAACAACAATTTTGTATAGAATTTAAATTTATATAAAGGTAAGTTTAGAAACTTTAGATTTAATGACACAGTTGATAATAAATACGTTTTAAATAAATAAAATACTATTAAATATAGGAAGGGGTTATAATTCAAAATAATACGAAGGTAGATTAAAAATTTATTTTTTATTATATTAACTTGTTAGCTAGTAAAATGTTAATAATAATCATTGCATTTTTAACGATACTCATTAGGCTCTTGCAAATTATTAAAGGTTGATAAAAAGCATGTAAATATACTATTAATAATTAGCATTAATAAACTAATTACAACTTTAAATAGTCATTGCAATCTTAACAATAATTTACTGCAATGATAAAATTAGAATAACGGAAGTTAGTTTATTTTTAACTACCAATTTACATATTTGACGGTTTAAATTTGTATGAGTAATAAAGCCAAATAATTTTAAAATATTATAACTATAAAGATAAAGTATTGCAAACTTATTTAGGAGAAGAATGAAATAAAATTTGAATGGTTAATGATTACGGCAATTTATATTAAATAAAAAATTTAAATATTTATGTCATATAAACTCAATACATCTTAAAATATTATTGGCTACATATACATAACTAATGTAAAATTTATTTAAATGAAGATTAAGTTATATTCGAAATATGGTGCTTAATTTGTCAAAGCAATTTGTTAATATTATCTCAATTATTTCCATTGTATGTGCTGATTGCTCAATAATTTCCAATGACAGTCAGCACCACAAAAATCATTGCGAAATGTAGCTTTAGCTTCGTAGATCCATTTGTGTCAAGATCCCATTCAGCTTTGGCAATAGTTTTGATTGTTGTAGTACTCAAATTTTGGGCAGAATGCAGGAAGTGATGAGGCGTCGCTGCATGATTGATTGTAGTAGAAATAATAGACTTCCTAGTGGTTGAAGGAGTTTTCGTTGTTGTAGTTGTTGCTTTAGTTGTTGTCTTCATTGTAGTCTTTGCTGTTGTGCTAGTTGTTGTGGGTATCATCATTGTTGTATTTGTTGCTGCTGCTGACATTTCAGTGGTCTTTGTTGGCGCTGTTGAAATTGTGGTGTATTTGGTTAAGATATTGAAATAAGTTGGCTGAAAGCTGCGTTTTGTTGTTGTCGCTGGAGTAGTCAAAGTGCCAGACGTCTTATTAACTGCGGTTTTAATGAACCACAATCCTTCGGTGGTTGTATTAATTGTGTTGCCAATAAACTGCGTTGGATTCTCCACAGAAGAGCGTGTGGTAGACTTGGTTAGGAATCTTTCGAAGATGTTTGTTGTCGCTGTCGAAGCAGATTTTGTAGTTTCTTCAACGGAATTCAAAGTGCGAGTTGTTTTGTTGGAGTAGCCTAAAGGCGGACTTAAGCTCGCTTGCAAACCAATCGAAGTCTGCGCACTTGACATGGCCAATAATTGTGGCAAAACCAAAAGCAAGCGAGTGAAATGCATTGTGATTGTTGTGAGAGACGAAAGTGAACTGTGGCTACTAAGACCGAAGTTAACATCTTTTATAGAACTCGAAATAATTACCTAAAGTACAAGGTGAATCATTCCCAAGTACAACTTTAAATTAGTCACATCTTTTGGTGCTTGGCTGTTCCAGCAGTTGCTTAACTTGGTGTTGCCTTTTAGCCATTACATAAATATCTTGTCGTGATATATAGTTGGGTGTTCCACCTCGAATATAGATCAACTGCAACAGTGTTGGCTTTGGGCTATGCACATTTTTATGGCCCGGTGGCACTTATCAATGCAACTGCCAATCACAGAGGCAGCCAGGCGACCACACACCACAGCAACAACAACAACAACAACAACAGCAACAGTTAACGACTGAAATAGTCAATGAAGTGGAGAAGGGGGAAGGAGGGGGAGCAGAAAATAGCCACACATCGTCACCAGGCACCACAAGGCCTGGGACATTTGTATAAAAAACATTTCATGTGCTGTGCTGACACATGCCATTTTTTCAATTCATTAACTATTTTAGTCATAAATTATTGTACAACAAATGCAAAATAAACAACAGTAACAATAACATTGCATGCAATGCACACACAGTACTCACGATAAAGGGCATAGAGGGGGAAAAGTTTATATACCATAGAGATATATTGTGTTTTGTTTGTCGTTTGTCGTTAGAAAAAAGGCAAACAAAGCGTTTAACTTAGATAAAGTTAGTGTTGAATTGTGTTACTATAAATTGAATTTAGAATGAAATTATGAAATTTTGAAATTGAATAAAATAGTGCAATTATACTTAAACCAAAACAATAATTGGAAAAAAGGAAATTTCACTGTCTAAAAATATATGGAAACAAAGCGTTTAAAGTTGAATCACAATAATATAGAAAATAACAAGCAAAAAATAGCAAGTTGAATTGTGTTGCAATTAGAATAAAATTATTAGATTTAAAATTAACTAAAGTAATGTAAGAATAAAAAACAATAATATGGAAATGAGTTCTTCGATTTTTCGTCGTATGAAAAACGCAAACAAAGTGTTTAACATAAATTAAGTTGGCTCACATTTTAGTAGAAATTCATTTTATACGTATATTTAGAGCTCTATGGTATATTTTATCGATATACCAAATGAAGCTTCCAGTATATGTTTTTGTTTTTGTGGTATATTATTTGGTATATTTTTTATGGATACCGGGTATTTCACAGTCGAGCATATTCGACAGTAGCTTTCATATTTCTTTGAACTGTGTTCATAAAAATCGAATTTATATGACATTTTAGTATTAAATTGAATAAATAGAGTCATAAAGCTTGAATCAGTCTATATTTTGAAAAATATGATTTATTTCGTAATTGAATTAATATTCATCAAAAGGCTTTGCTTGCGTTAAAATGATTCTAATGTTATACATAAATAAATTGATAAATTTTATTTTTTTCAAACAAAGGAAATAATTTAATTTTTAATGCAATTAACTGACATTTATACTCGGTATATCCTCTCATCAGCATTTTTCCTTAAAATAAAATAAAATGATTTTTATAAAATTGCCTTTAATCCCTATACAAAATAAAATAAATTAAAACTAAAAATTTGGGAAAAATTTAACTTTTTACTCAAGCAAAATCTTTAGTGGATTTATCATAGATTATTATAAATATTATACACAAGTTAAGCACAAGCTTAAAGAACAGCAATAGAATTTTCAATGCTCTTAACTAATTTAACACAAATTGAAGTAATTTGGAAAAGCAAATTCTTTTGGCAAATGCCTCACAAGCGCTTTGCCAAAGTCATCCTCCAACTCGTTATTGAATTTTGGCTATCAATAAATCTGTGAACTCACAACGAACGCTTCGGAAATTTAATGCAAGCAATTCATATTTTGGCACTGCACAGCAACTAATCCCTACAAAATAAAATATATGTAGACACACACAACAACACTCACAAATCACAGAAGCGCCAACAATTGCTCAAATATTGAAAACAAAACAAAGCACAAACATGAAACCCAAAGCAAAAATATACTGAACGTAAAACTCTAACATAAATAAATTTGCCAGTTTAAAAGAACAAGCAGAAGAGGATGAAATACCAAAAAATAGTGCATGTGTGCGTGTGTGTGTGTGGAAAATGTGGAAAAACAAATTTATAGTACACGGTATATTTTATGGATGTCGAAAAACATTTCCCCCAGCGCTAAAATGTGTGAGAGAGAGAGAGAGAGAGAGAGAGTGCGAGGCACACACATGCAAAATATTTTGACACAGATTAAAAGCGCAGCAACAACAGCAACAACTCGTCGAACAACAACAACTTTGGCTAACATTCAGCACTGCAAACAGCAAATTGCAATGCCTCAAAACACAATACAACGTTGTTCATTTAAATTTAAATGAAACGCAGCCACATTCGTTAGGATAAAATTCCCCTTTCGCCCCCTTTCGGCCCCTTTACCACCTCGTCCCTTTGGCCCATGTGCAACTCTTCTTCGCTCCAAATCCTCGGGCGACTTGGCAACTGGGAAGCTGGGAACTTGCCGCGCGACAGCAACTCGAAGCGTTGATTCTCAGGCACAACTACCAATGGGAACATGTGTGTATGTGTTTGTGTGTGCGGGGCGGAGTGGGCGTGGCATAGGGCGCAGCTACAAAGTCGCACTGACCTAAATCAAACAAACGCTAATGCCCGATTTTCAGCGCCACAAAATGTGCTGTGGCAAAACTCCCAACACAATTCATATTTGTTGCATAAAAATGTGTTCCATTTCAATACATGCTACATGCTGCACGTTGCATGCCACACACACTACGTTCTACATGCCACCAGCATATTGCAAATATGAAACAAAAGGCATTTGCAGCGAGCTCCACAGCAAATTTTCATCCCAATGCAATGTAACAATTTTCTGTGTCGTTTGTCTTTTATTTCAGCATTTGTTGCTCCGCTAGAGACTGAGAGAAAGCGAGAGAGAGAGCGAGAGAGAAAGAATAAGCAAGAGAGAGTGAAATGAAGTTTTGAATTTTGTTTTCTCTTCCCAGCTTTCGGCTTTTATCAATGAATATTTATGGAATTGAGTGGGAGTCCAGCAACTCATGTTGCCCTGGCATCACAAAATACAAAATAATAAATAGATTGCTGTGGGAACAGTCCAAGCACCTCAACACAACAATGTTTTCAAACTCGATGCGAGTTCGAGTGAAGCATGAAATGGATGACAACAGCATCAGCATCAAGTGGCTGCCAAATGCAATTTATTTCAATAAAATTATTATTTATCCTAACGCTCCATTCCAAGGCTGGTGTTGAATAATAATAACAAATAAATGTCAGTCGGATTTTAAATCAATTATATTTTAAATAAAATAAATATATACATATATAATAAAACAATTCGATAAATTCTTTGAAACTAGAAAAGATTTGTGTTATTGTATTAATTTTTGTTTTTTTTTTATGTATTTTCATTAAACATTTTTAATCCAATACTCTAAACAAATTGACTCTTAATTTAAACTCAATTTAAGTGATACGTGATTTATTTCAATTAGTTACATATTGATATTTAAATTCAAAAAATTCAATTTAACAATCTTTACAGTTCTCACAACAATTGCCTTTTTTAGTTTCTTTGGTTGGTTTGGTGCGTTTTCTTCTGCGTCTTTTTTTTGTGGTCGTCGTGGATTCTGTGGTCGTCATAATTGTAGTTGTCCTTCGCTTCCTTTTGCGTTTTTTCGGTTTCTGTGTTGTTGTTTTAATTGTGGTTGTTGTAGTAGTTGTTGTCGTAGTTGAAGTCCTTCTTCTTCTTCTTTTTTTCATTTTAGGCTTTGAAGTTGTGGTTGATTTAATATCCAAACTTTTCAATTTTTTAGCTGCATGCAAAGCTAATGCTTCCGTTGTAATTTCCTCTTCATCAGGTTGTAATATTGTCTGATCGGGTAGATCTATTGTTGCGGTCATCGGATTCTCATTATCATATTGTTGCAGATATTGTGCCTTTCTGTGATCGAGTAATCCTGGGATATCTGGTTCTTTTTGTAAAGTTTGCTCCACCACAGTGAGCATTACAAAAAGGACAAGCAACATCTCTCTAAACAGTTGAATTACTGTTTGATGAAATTGCAAGAAATTTAACGGTTTTTATTCGGAAAGCAAAAAGTTTTTTAGTCAGATAAGAAATTTTTAGTGGCAAGATACGTAAAACATATGTTTTAACAGCCATAAAACATATTCTTATATATTACAAAAATAAT
Organism: Drosophila albomicans; assembly: GCF_009650485.2. Lineage (NCBI taxonomy): Eukaryota > Metazoa > Arthropoda > Insecta > Diptera > Drosophilidae > Drosophila > Drosophila albomicans. Next base: position 36,481,205 of record NC_047629.2, on the reverse strand, counting down.
AATAACAAAACGATAAAGTATAACATATGCTTTCAAAGGTGGCGTTAAAAATTCTTCTTTGATTAGTCAAGAGTACAAGATAAAGATTGGCATGACATTTGAATTGGTTCAATACTAAAAATATTAAATGAGGAGGAAATAATCATAATCCAAAATCTGAAAATTAAATAAAATATCTGACAGCACCTCCGACACAATTAAATAATTTCTTTTATGCTCACTTCAATCAATTTATGAGATTGCATTGTTTTAAGCTTATCTTTCTTTATCTCTCTGTCTCTCTTTATAACCGAGAGTTACCATCCTGAACCACAAACGATTTCACTTAGCCAACTTAAATGCCAACTAACTACCCAATTCTCATTAAACTTTGGCCATTACACTCCAAACTCAATTGCAGCTAAAGTAGAAGCCGCTTAATGTGCAGCAAAGGCAGCAAAGAACAAGACGACGACGTCGAAAACGATAATGATGATGATGATGATGATGATAAGGAATAGAGGGAATGGAAGCGGCATAAAAATTACAAATTAAAAAACGCTTGAAAATAATAATAAAGGCCAAAAGCAGACAAAACAAAATACGAAATTGCAGAAAAAAAACAAACTTTTCATTCTTTTTTGCCAAGCCAACAAAAGCTAATTAAGCCATGGCAAAGACAAAGACACATCGAGACAGAGATAGAGACATGAAGATAAGGTGGGGGACAAAAAGAAAATGCAGACAAAAACTAAAAGCAAATTGAAAACTAGGCAAGCAAAGAGGAAAACTGCAGCTCAAGGAAGCTGTTAAATAGCTTAAATGGCGTTGAGCGTGTACGACATGTGTTCAGCAGTAAGAGAGTGGAGAGATGAGGTAAGAGGGAGCACAGGGGAAGAGGAAGAGGAAGACAGGCTAGATGCTCAGTGTGTAGTCGTGCTCAAGTCGGCTTGCTGCCAGTCAAACAAATCCATTTTAAACCTTAAGCCTTGAGTAAACAACACGCATACACTTACACACACACACACATGTACGCTCTGGCGCCCACTTTTGGCTGCTTTGGTGGGCGTGACAGAAGTAGCTACTGCCATTCTTGGTTGCATTTTGTTTGTGTGCATAACAAGCGAAGAGAAGCAGGAAATTGAAATGAAATTGTAATCCTTATTTCTCAAGTGGGTAGAAGAGCTTGCAGCAGCAGCCAGAACAAGAGCAAGGGAAGAAGGGAGAGAGAGAGAAAAGAGGATTCTATGCGCACGTATGCATATTTATATATTCGAATTCGTTGTGAGTGTGTTTGTCTGTGCAGTAGACGAGCTGCAGTCGAGCGACAGGATGCCCACGCGGAAATGCAACCGCTAAGCAGACGTTTCCTGGCAGCCAACATGAAAATAAAAACAGAAATAACAACAAGAACTACAATCGAGCTGAAACTATACCATAAAACGAGCATAACCATATTGTCAATGCCTTTGACCGACTCTTGGGAGCAATTCAATTTTTTGTTGCCTACTTTTCGGCATAATTTGCATTCAAAATAAGCAGAGTCTTATACTGTATAAGATGGCAGTTTTAGCAGCAAATATAAAATGAGCAATAATAATATAAAATTATTATTTGTTTTTTAAGAATATTTATTACGTAATTAGAAATAACATTTAAACGCCTAAATATACTTTGATACCAATAGATGAAACCAGTATAATAAAGTCAAAAGTAATAGTAGTAAACGAAGGCTTCATAAATTTACATATAATTTACTTATTGAGTATATACCCAACTGCTGCTCACATTATAAAATTCGTTTTATGAGCCAGTAAATATACTAAGAGAAAAAGAAAGAGTCTCTACTCTGCGTTTATCTGGTTGCATGGCTGGACTCTTATTGTTGGTCCTTGAACTGCGCATCGACAGACGCCTAACATATCCTGCGAGTATGCCGATTTGCCATGAAACTGCGTGTGTTTGTGTGCTTGAGTAGTTTGGCAGAAAGTTAACGACGACAATGCCGAGAACAAGAAAAAATTCTTTTGGCTGACTGAGACACGCAGACGAAGAGTGAGACTGAGACTCGGCGACAGAGCAGCTGCAGCTGGAGCTGATGCTGAGCTCGAGGTCGAAGGCATCTTTTGTTTTAGTTTTTGCCTGCCAACTTTGTTTATGTGTTTTTTACAACTTCCTGCCTTGTTTATGTCCCAGCGACGTCTGCACTTTTAATCGTCGTCTGTGCTGTGCTTATTTGCTTCCGTTTTGCTCCTTGCCTCGTTGTGGCATTCAATTTTTTTCCTCTCTCTGTGTAGTGCAGACTGCGAGTGTCTGCTGTGTCGCTGACATGTCTAAGGAGCATACTCTTGGCCTGGCCCAAAGTGGCAGTGGCAGTGGCAATGCCAGTAGCTGTGGCACTTGCACTTGCATTGGAAGTGGCGGCAGTTTCAACACCCCAAGACATAGCAAAAAAAAAAAAAAGAAAAGCAAGAAGAGGAAAACTTTACAAGTAAATGTGACAATGAACAGACATAAACACGTTTTGGCTGCACAAAACTGTTAAGCGCGGGTGGCCAGAAGATGCAGCGTGGGGTGAAAAAGACTCAGCTCTGTTTGTCTTGTGTTGAAAAAACAACACATGTATGACTTAAATTGTTTATAAACGTGTGTGCGTGGGTGGAGAAAAAAGTTTTACGGCCAACTTAAATGGGCGAGAAAACGAAAAAAGAACGGACAAAAAAATGTCAAAGGCGCTTTACGCTTTGCTCGTTTGCGTCACAAATTGATGGAAAGTTTAATGACACGTTCGATTAAAAAACGTTACACAAAGCGGACTTGCAGTATGAGATAGTGTCACGATGCGTAACACGGCGTATGCGTAATCTAAAAGTTCATGAAATAAGTTTCATACTTTATCAGTTTCTCTACTTATTTTACGTATTGATCATGTGGTTCTCTTGAAGTAAGATTGTTTATTTATAAGCGAAGAATTATATTTATCACACCTTAATTATATTAAAAAACTCAGCATTTCTAAGGATGTAGCATGTATTTTCGCAAAACATAACTGACGTATTTAATCGTTCTTAAAACTATTAAACTTTCAAAATTCAAACATACAAACTTCGGAATATTCGTAATATACGCTCTATACTTAATATATGAAATGAATTGCGTATACATAATATACTAAATACATATTCTGCTTTAGTATGCAAACAAAATGTACAATTACTAAGATATTACCTATGAATGATTAATGTTATTACGTACACTGCGTATACTTAATGCATAAACTATACTGCGAATACTTCATTTTGGATTTTTGTTAGATACTAAATTAGTGCTTTTGTTGACCCAGCGAGATAAAATAATTATTATTATCGATTTACTATATATATAAATAATTATTTCTCAACTTCTTGTATATTCTCTGCACAGAGAAAGCTCAGTCTGAAATAGTATGCAAAAGTTTCATAGTTTTCACCCCAAGTGTAGGTGCATCAGCTTGAGTTTCTATGAAACCACAAGCCACTAGAAGTTTAAGCCAGGTCGGCACACACTCGCTGCTCAGCTAGAATTTTAGCCAACTGGCAGCTGTTACCACATTTCAAGCAATATGTGCCCGCTGTCAAGGTAGAGAACATAATAACTGAATGAATGCCTCTGTGCCTGTCATTTTCCCCATACATAATGCAATTTAGTCATACTTCCAGTTGCCGTTTGCCGTTTGCAGATGCAGTTGCAACTGTTGTACAGTTGCCAGCTGAATTCCATCAAGTCTGTAATACAATTTGCTGCACATTTTCTGTGATGCCCCTGAAAAATGTACACATCGTTTGTACGAGGATCTTGGCAGCGCCAGCGGCTAAGCAAATCAACAGCGAACTCGAGTACGAGCACCAAGAGCTGCACAACTATGTTACTCGGTGGCAGCAGCAACATCAGAAGCAGCCTCGAGCCGTTCATCAATTTATTTAAATTTTGTGTAAGCCACAGAAACTGACAGCCTGCTGTCAAATGCTGAGCTGGCCACCGCAGAAACTTCAGGAATCTCTTCCGCTCTGCTCCCGCGCCAGCGTAAACTTGACTCAACTTGACTTGACTTGACTTCAGTCGACTCGCTAACAAAATTATGGGCCAGAAAGCAGCTTGGCGCAAAAGTTACGGATGCAGCATAACGAACAAGAGGAAGAGCGCACTTTCAACTATTAAATCATATTTTGCTCGAGCATTTGTTGTGTTCCCCTCCGTCCCATCGCACTTCCCCCTCCTCTAACTTCATATGAAGACTAGAGTTGTGTGTCTGAGTTTGACTTTTATGCCGTCTGCATCAGCTTCATCCTCATGCGCACATAATTTCTACTTATGTACTTTGCTCACCCCTCACTCTGCTCCCGTTGTATAAAATGTATTTTATAGTTTTGCTAAAGAAGACAGAGAGAGAGCGAAAAAAAACTTGTAAGAGCATTATACTCAAAGTTTCAATGTGCATTTCAATTACACTTTGGCGCAAAGTGTAGCGTGCAGCGTCGTGGCATGGGCCAAGGAGCCAAAGTGCCAGCAAAATAATAAAAAGTCGGAAAAACGCAACAAAAATTGCAAATACCAAAGCAAAAACCGTATGAGAATATCTTGTGGGCGTGGCACCCGTCGCACTCGCCCCTCGAACATTACACACATTGTAAAATGTCACAGCATTGTTGTCGAGACAGCAACGGCAAAAGCGTGTGAGAAAGACGAGCACTGCCTTCTAATTGGAGTCCAGTTCAGTTCACTCATACGCCCCGTGGTACGGTCAGCTGCCAACGCTTTATCCCTTTGTCAGTTGCTAATAAACAAGAAGCTAGCACATAAATTGTTGACATCTTACCAACAGTTACAAGGCTGCTGCCACTATTCGAGACAAAAAGGGGGAAGGAGGGAGAGAGAGAAAGGGCGAGTGAAAGGGATTCTCAAAGCAGCTGCAGCATTTGTCATACGTCAACTGGAAAATGTGCAGAACACGCTTTGAAGGTGGATATAAAAATATGTGCATAAAGGAAGCAGCAACTTCTTGCAGTGACTAGAATTATTATTATCTAAAATACTTAGAATAACTCTATATTTCATGTAAGCATAAAAAGAGCTTTGAAGTCACATAAAATATAGCTGAAAAGGAGAAGACAGTTTAGAAAATAACTATAAGAGATACAGAAATGCTAAATATATTTAAATTATAAATAATACTAAAATATGAAACACTTTATTAGAAAATGATAAATGTTATTTACAAGTATACATATATCTTTAAAGCTAAAGAGAATAAAGAGTACAGACAATTTAATATTTCCTACTTAAACAGATTAATCTAAAGATAAATTTAAAAAACAACAATTTAAGATACATAACATGGATAATATTTAAATATTGTAAATTTTTGTAAAAAATGTATTGTAAATGTACATATATTGTAGCGAAGAATACTTGCACACAGATAATATGAAAAATTATCGTTATTTTGCGAATCTGTTTTCGAGTAATGAAAAGTTTTAAGAGTGTCCTTTTCAAGTAGTGAACAGTGACAATCAATTCAATTCAATCAATTCAACTAAATATTTACTATAAGAGAAAAAACTAAAGTAATCTTAAACTTATAGTATAGTTTAATATGTAAAGAAGAATTGATTGAGAAAACTCTCTATTTCTTTACTAGATTATTATATAGATGCTTACTTATGAATTAAGCTATACTTAGTAATTATTTTTAGTTGTTATACTTATTTTCCTTGTAGTATTATAAATACTAACTAGTCAAAGACACCTTCTACGTACATTTAGAAAATTGAATGACTAGTTCACTTCTCAATCTGAGGCGCCACAATTGGCTGTCAGCCATTATCCGAGTGTCCTTCTGTCTGAGTGCGGGACGCCTGTCAACGTCGTTAGCCTTGTCTTCATCCCATAGTCCTAGTCCTTTCTCACTTATTTTTTGTGTGTCTGTTTGTGTGTCGCCCAAGCAGCACCTAGTGCGAGTTTTATTTATGGCTGCTTCCGCACGTGCTAAACCCTTTCGGGTTACTTTTTTTGTGCTGCCTGTTGTTGGTGCCTGTATTCTGTGTTCGCTGTTCAGCTTATCTCGCTCAAGACAAAGCCATTGCTCCTTGACTTGAGGGCGGCTTGGCGTGTCAACAGGCGGCCACAACAGGCGGCAATCCAGCAATCCTCTTCGTTGTTGTAGTTGTCGTCCTTGACGCTGCTCACTGTTGCATCCTCCATTTCGTTTTTTTATCTTTTAATGGAATTTTAAAATCAAATAATTGGTTTTGTTAAATTTTCAGTTGTCCACAGCGGCGACAGCAAACTGATGCTGCAGGTAAACGCAGAGGGCAGCACGACATCAGGACTACAGGACGAAAGGACAACAGGATACAATGGCAGACACATGCCGCTTCTTTTTTTCCTAGTCGTTACTTAGTTGCTCGCTTGGTTATGCTGCATTTATTCAGTCTAACTTATCGCTAACCAAGCTATTGGTGTTTATTGCACCGTTAAGGATACGTGATATCCTTGTGCCCCGTTACACGGCGATCTGTGCGCAACTATTTGATAGACGGCTCTTCGCATTCGCGTAGTATTATTCTGGCATTGTTTCTTTGAAATACTTTTCAATAACTTATCAAGCTAAGAACTTTTTTATTTTTATAAATACTTTTGTGTGATTTTTTAAGATTTATGAATTTCATGCAGATTAACTTATTTGTTGTAAATTTTTTTAGGTTAATTCATTTGCACATTTACATAAGCTTTCATCGATGAACTGCAAAATTCTCTTTGTAGTAGTTTTACAAAATCAATTTAATTTAATAAAATATTTAAAGTATTTATATAAGAATGTGTTTCAGTAGAGTCATTATTCACAAATGAAAGACTTATGCATATAACTTTTATCAATTACAATGTATGCTTAATCGAAATCATAATTATTTGGCTTATTCAAAGTCGTTTCCTTTATGGTACGTTTACTTAATACACAACACATACGAAATATGCAACGTATACTTAATTTGTGAATATACTGCGTATACGTAATGGCGAAAATTCAGAGCGCATACTAAATATACTGCTTATACTTTATATACTAAATATACTGCATAAGCCTAATATAGTGCATATGCTTAATATATTAAATATACTGCCTATACTTGATACATGCAATATCTAATATACAAAATATACTGTATTCTAAGTACTATACTAAATGTACCACGTTGGTTTAAAATTCTAAATAAAGTACGTATTCTTTTTTATACTTATATACAAATTATACCTCACATCCTTCATATTCTGCTAAAGCTGAAAGAAAGTTTGTATTTTTAAATTGCTAATTAATCAAATTACTAATCAACCAATCATTTTTTATTGTTTCTTTTATTTATTATATTATAAAGTTTTCATTAATACAATTTTTTTTTTATGAATTTTTTTTAAATAATACTATAAGTATAAAGTTTTGATTGCTGCTTTGTGATATTTGGTTTGTTCTGAGTTATTGGAATATCATACATTTTTGGAATTAATTAATTACTTGTTCTCTTGTTCTTCTATTTGTTGCTTTAAAAAATTGGTTTTATTTTAAATAATAATGTAAATATTAATAATCAAATAAATCAATAAACCCGCCACCCATTTTCAGTTAATCATTGGGCTTTTCGTTGTCATGTCGTGTGCTCAGTTTGAAGTTGGAAGTTTCTTCTACTTGTGGGTGGCCTTTGGCTCAGTTGACTTGGCTTCTTTGGCTTCTGGAGCAGCTGCAGCTGGAGTAGTTGAGGTCGCAGTGATGGTGGTAGCTTCAGCAGCCTCCTTGGCGAGATATGAAGCAGCAGCAACTGGAGTCGCAGCAACTGGAGCAGCATCAGCTGGCTTGGTGGCATTAACAGCTGCTGTGGCCGGGACAGCAACAGTTGTCACAGTTGTTGCAGCTGTTGTCTCAGCAGCAGCCGCAGCTGTTGTTGTTGTTGCTGCCTTTGCGCCAAACTCTTGCTTGGCATGACTAGTCGAGTTCAAAGTGGCAGCTCCCTTGGAGTTGCTTGTTGTCCAGTGAACTACATCGCCAGGCTTGGTAACTGCTCCATGCTGGCTGTGATCAGCCACAACAACCACGATTAAGGTAACAAAGGCAGACAAGCAAATTACGTTCATGTTGATTAAATAAGAATTTATTTGGTTTATTTATTTGCTGTTTGTTGCTATCGTTAAAGCGGTTTAGGCTGCACTGAATTCTCTGCTGAAGCTCTGGCTATTTATATGTGGCAAGCAATTGATTTTGCTGTGATTTTTCAGCTGTTTTTATATTGGAAAGTCAAACAGTTGTCGTCTGCTGATGCACAGTCAGTCTTTGTTTTCCCAGTCATCGTTTTTGTTGAGTACTTGCGCAGACAGTAAATAAATAAACAAAATTACCTAGAATAATTTAGAAAACAAAAGTAATAGAGAATTAAAATATAAATAAATAATAATACAAAACCATAATAAATATAAAAGGTAAAATTAGAAACTAAAGATAATTGCGGTAGAATTTATTAAACTAAATACATTCAATGGTAGGTTTAGAACTAAATAAAAATAATTACTATAAATAAGAGTAACAACTCAAAAAATATGAGTATACATTAAAAAAATATCACTTCAACAAATAAATAAAAAAAGAATAATACAAAAAAATTCAAATATAAAATATATTCAGTTTCTGACTTTTCTGCAAAACCGATTTTTCGATTTTTTTCAAATTGCTAATTAATAATAAAAGATTGTATTAAATAAAATCAAAAGAAAACAATAAAAACTAATCATACAAATTGTTATAAGAAATATAATTCAAAGGTAAAAACTCTATTGAGCAAAATATAACTTCGAAACCCCATTTAAAACAAAATTAATAAAATGTAGAAAGCCAAAAGAAAAACGTTTATAAAAATAAAGATATAAATGTATATAGTATAAAATGCTGACTTTTGTTCAACATTAAAATTTTGCAAAACAATAAAAATACTAAAATATTTAAAGCAATTTGCAGGCAACATTTTGGCCCCACAAATAAATCATGAAATATTTGGAAAGGCTTTGATAAAACTTGAGCTTGCATTGTTCCAGCTTCTAAGCTGCTGTTCATGCATCAAACGCACTTAAAACTTTTGTTGCAAGCAGCATACTCAATGATAGCACACTTCCTCCCACTTTCCCCCTCTCTCTGCGAACACCTGAAGAACAAGAAACTTGACCTGTATTCGGAAGAGAGTTAAAAGCAGCTGCAACAACTGCAACTGGATCGACAACATTTGCATTTCTCTAGGTAAATGGAACACAATGCGAACAGAACACACGACAACAAGTGCAGTAATGTACATAAATCAGCATTGCATATATGCTCTACATAGCGAGAATGTGTGTGTGTGAGTGTTGCTTTCATATTTATATTTATATAGGCGAAAAGAAAGCAATTTGAATGGAAAAACGAGGCGAGCAAACAATTTGCCCCACGGCGTTGACGTTGAAAACGACTTACGCAAATGAAAGTTGCTAAAGCAAATGTGTGTGCCTGAGTGTGTGTGCGTGTGTGTGTGTATGTGTGGGTCGACACAGTTACAAGTGAAGCCAGGCAACGCCTGCAGCGTCTAAAAGTCGTTCAAGTCCAAGCACTGAGTGCAGAGCAGACCAGAGTCCAAAGTCCTTTTGAGAGTTGCTTGCTACTTGAGTAGCAAGTGCGTCAATATGGAACAGCTTAGTCTATGCCACAGTATGAGTGTATGTGTGTGTGTTTGCATAAGTGTGAGTGTGTGGGTGAGTTTGACAATGTCACTCGTGCGTGGCAGTAGCAAAATCTCTACTTCTCTCTTTCGCTATATTTGCCAATTCACGTTATAAACTTGTTTTCAATTTTAAATTCAAATGCTGTCCTTGCAAGTTTGCGCCTTGGCAACAGGATACAGGCTGCAGGGCTCTTTGCAACATTTGTACCCAACCAGCACCAGCAGCAGCAGCGCCCGAAAACCTTTTCAGCTTCGGCAAAAAGTTGCATGTGCATGAAATTTCTTAGGGACTCGCCCCCAATGCTTGGGGATAACTTTAACCTCTTCCTCACTCCACTCTCTCCGCTCTCTTTGGCACTCATAATGGTTGAACGTGTTCTCGTAAATTGCTTCACTTTTTCCACATTTTGATCGCTTCATTTTCCCCATGTGCGTGTGTGTCCTTGCGTTTTCCATTTCCCATTCCCTGATTCTTTTTTACACTTTTTTTTTCCTCTTTTAAGCGAATTTCCATGCGCAAAACTTTTATAAAATGGAAAAAGTTTCATAATAACCTAGGCATGTAGTTATTAGAAACGCCAGATCAAATCTTTAGTAATTTGCACGAATTAGCTGGACCAGAGATAAACGCATAGTTTTTCGCACAGTTTTTCTTTCGCTGCGTGTGTGGAGAAAATGTGTGTCTATGGGTCATTGGCTGACAAAAATTTAACAAGATTTTCGACGCTTTCAACTTTCTGACAAAACAAATGGCTTTTTAAACAAGTTTCAAGCAGGCAAAAGAGACGAAATTGAATGGATTTATTATAACTCAATTTTAAAAGCGCATTTGTGTCATCATATTGTGCATTGTGGAATATTCATAGCATGTGAAAGGCGTTAAGGCATATTTAAGATATCGAAATATAATCAACTTATTCGTTGTGATATAATGTATTCAAATTAAATTAATTTTCGGTGCCACATATGGTGATATTTTATTCGATCTTAAACAGCTTCTTCATAAGTGTTTTATCCCCTTTACTTTATTCAGACAGAATGAACTCAAATTTAAAATATTATATCTCATTTGGGACCTATGTAAAATATAATAGCTTACGCTTCAACAAGAATGCTATTTAATTATAGGTTTAAAAGATTTAAAAAGAATTCTTTAGACACTTATTTATAACCACACATATATCCTCAAATTTAAAATTTATATTTGCATGAATGAATATATTTTAATGTACTAACAAGTGAATTCTACTAGATATGCTTAGCATAGTTTCCATATATTTTATATTATTGATTAAAATATCCAACATTTCTAGACTTCAAAACAAACAGAATTTAAAATATTATATTTTCATTTCATGAGAGCGGAAATAAAATAAAGTTTTTGAATATATAAATGCTTTAAGTAAACACATTACTAAAATGTTCACTGTCTGCGATTTATATTTAGATTTCATATAATAATAAAAGGTTTATGTACTGTTATTTAAATTATTTATTAATCAAACCACAATGAGGTGACTCAAATTCTATATAAAATATATTTCCACGTACCTTTAAATAACATATGAATACTGTTGCAGGAATTGTGTCCCAATTGATTGGCGTTTAACCAACCATATGCGACTCAAATGGCAAATGGCAATGCGAAAATGCGAGAATGCTGGCCAAATATAAAAAGCCAAGTTTACGAGCTGTAAAGAAATGAATTTAAAGTGAATTTACTTTTTCGGGCGAATCTCATTGAAGCGTATCAAAAGCAGCAGGTGAATTGAGTGTAAATAATGCTTAAGAATTACAATCAAGCCTCAAATATCTTACACAAATGTTTGCTTAGAAGCAAGAGCTTCAATATGAGTTTGTGTGTGTTGAGCTTGAAGAAAAAAAATGTTTAGATGAAATTACGTATCTTTAAGATGTTCAAGCTTACAACGAAGCGAAAGCGAAGCTGAATTTTAAGTGAATTTAAACTGTGTCGCAGAACGAAAATGTTTCAACAGCCACGCCTCCAACATGTGGTTACTTAGATGCCACCGAAGCACGCGCCCACGTCCACACCCCCCTCCTCCTCTGCCTTTGCCCTTCCGCAACATTTACATTGCTGCCCACTTTGCATTACACACATAACACGACACACACACAACGCACACACACCCGAGAGTAGAGAGACAAGCAAAACATGAGAAATTTTAGCAACAATGTTCTCGTATTTTTGGGGAAGAACAAAATGCTTTACACACACAGACACCGACATCCGCATGCTTGTGTACACTATACCCCTCAAAGACATTGCTTAGCAACAGTTACGCATATTTTAAGGAGCAGCGAGCAAGAGTTTTAGACACGTAATCGAGCATGTTGTGCAGCTGCCAAGTGACAGCACATTTTTAAAGTTGCTGCAACTCGCGCATCTCTCAGATACTTACTTTAATAATCCCTAGATATAATTTGTAAAATTACCACATACACACACAAGCAACCTGTTCAATTTCCAGTCAATTTTGTCTTCTCTCCTCTCTCTCTCTCTCTCTCTCCTCCCTCTCTCTCTAGGCTGACATTCGACATATTTGTGTGTCACTTTGGGTATTTGTGTTATTTTGATAGCCAAATGCCTTTGGCTAATAATCTTAGGCTACGCTAACTGAGAGTTTTGTCAAATGTTATGAAGATAGTTTACATTTTACGTTGTCTTGCCTTATGTTGTGCTGTGCTGTGTTCTGTTGTGGCTGCTTGATTGGCATATTTGGCATTACGTATACGCTCAGTTGACTTTGCATTTTGGGCACATTTAAATTTGAAGTTTTACTTTAAAGCTTAAAGTTTAAACACTCGTAATTAGCAGTTTATTTATAATTATGAGATATGCAACTTTCTGCGAATATTTCTTTATGTATTATTGCATTTATTTATTAAATCATTTAAAGTTGACTTTGAGCAGTCCACATTGAGAAAACAGTAACATAAATTGATTTAGTTAAATTTAAATATAAGTATTCAAATGCTTCAAGTATAAAAATGATATGTGATCAAATATATTATTATATTGCAATTAAATTTTAACATTTAATGAAAATGTGAATTTAGGTGGTATTCAAATAACATAAATCCAGCCTATAAATTCATATTCGAATTTTAATTCATAATTCTTAGAGTGCAAATAAAATACCAAAAATGTATTGTTTTTTGTCAAATTCATAAGTGAGTTCTAAAATAAAAATAAGAATTCCATTTTGAATTCGATATTACAAACAAGTAAGTTGCTAAGCAGTTTTAAATTTTACTATACCCGAGAAATTAAGCATCTGATATCTGACAAATAAAATTCTTATCAAACTTCACGTCTTAAACATATCTCTTGGACAACGGATAAAAGATTCATCTTAAGATATCTATGCGATTATTGGTTACCAGCATAATTTGATAACAAATTAGGAGTAGATCGATTGTTAAGCAAATCTGAAAGTGAACTTTGACTGGGTCAACTTTGAAACAGATAACAATCAAAGCAAGCTATAGCTGCAGCTACAGTTGGCTGTTGACTCACACAGTTGACCACATTAAACAGCTACATAATAAGCTTAAGGCACTAATGGTTATATGTAATTGTGATGCATCTCTGTAGTTCATTTTAGCTTAGCAACAAACAGCTGTTCAGCAGAACAAGTGAAGAAAGCAAACACATAACTCTCTTACTTTCCAGCTACCTGATGCATTTATTCAATAATTTTTTGAAGTAAAAACCCTAAGCATATTGCAAGCCATGTAGAATTGCAATTCACTTAAAGTAAAGCCTTAAGCTGCTGCTGGCGAATGCTAAAGCCTAATCTAAATTCCATTTGCTGCAATAAATTCACTTAAGCTGCGCCCAAATGCCTTCAATTATGCTTTCAGCGTATGCAACTAACATGGCAGGTCATGTAACTGTTACTTTTGTTGCCATGTAGATCCCCTTCACCCCTTCCCCATGATGTAGCTTGCCTTGTGTCATGGCCTCTGGCAAGCGGCTTAGAACTTAATTTCCTGTTTCCAGTCATAACCACGCTGTAGTTATGTTGCCTTTCAGGCTTTAGCTGTACACGCAATGCAGGCAAAGAAAAAAAAAAGTAAAAAGAAGTCAACACAAAAGTGTACAAAGTCACTTAATTAAATGTTGCTCATACGACACGTGGTGCGATCTACAAGCGAACAAAGCCAGAGTCGTAAGCAAATCCTTTGAGTGACTTTAAGTCCTGACATTCACCTCGCTCTCTCTCTCTTTGTCTTTCGCTAGGCAATCTCCCCTATGTAAATACACTTAGCTACTGCCGGCAACACCTTCAACAAAAGAAGGACCAGACATCCTGGCGACTAGCGCGTCCTGCGCGTCCTGTCATCATCGTCATCTTTTTGTAAAAATGGCGGCAGCATTGCAATTTTCGTTCGTTGCACAACGAAATCCCCTAATTAAATGTAAATTACAAAATGCTTCAATGCCAAGTGACGGCAAGTGGTAAGTAGCAACTCGCAAGTGGCAAGTGGCAAGTGGTAAGTGTGGCAAGTAGCGTTGTCATTGCATTTGCCAGACAGTCAAGTCAGCTTCAAGCTTCGAGCTGCAGCTGAAATTGTAATTTTCATGCTTATTACAATATTTATGCTCGCTAAGCAGTCGGGGACATCCCTTGACTTGACTTTGGCTTCTCGCTTTGGCTCCTCTCTCTGTGTGTCTGTTGCCATTTGACTTCTTCATGCTACTTTTTGCTTCTTTTCGCTCGTCGTCGTCGTCGTCGAATTGTTTTCTTATCATTAGCGCTGATGAAATGTAAGCCAAGTAACAGCAACAGCAACAGCGGCAGCGACCGACGTCAAAGTTTCGTCCTTGCTGCGTAATGGCTGCCATTTCCGTTTTAGACGACACGACACGACACGCGCCACCGAAGTCAAAGCCAAAGCCAATGCCAAGTGCCAGAGCATTCTCTTCTCATCCCCAAGCTGCAGTTTCCTGTTACTTCATCTCCCTTTGCGCATCCTATTCCCCTTCTTTTTTTTTCTTTCGCTGTTGGCAAATGGCAATGTCGCCGCGCATCTCCAGAGCTTAGGTAAATGCAAATCCTTTTGCTCAGCGCTCGAGTCCTGCCAAAGTGAGACATTTGCATTAAAATTTTAACACACAACTGCAGCTGACTTGCAGGCTGACTTTAATAGTCTAAAGGTGACGCCTTTAGTAAAGATTCGAAATACTTGATATTAAATATTGCAAATAGAAACGAAAACTGCATATTTCACCTTTTTTAATCAATATGCAACAGGATATCTTAAAAATTGTTATAATTATTCTATAAGTACTCGACTTGAGTATTAATATACCGACAAAATACAAAAATACACTGAAATTTATATCAGTATACTATTACATTTAATATACATAGCATACTATATGTTAGTCTTCTGCAGTTCCCCAGAGTGTCTTTTAAACTTTTCAATAGTTTCTGTTATACCAAACCCTCAATCCGTTGAAAAATATTTTCAACAACAAAACAAATTAATTTATAGGAAATGAGATTAACACTTCTTCTTTCACATATTTATTTATTACTTGTTATAAAGCTTAGATAATAAATTAATTTATAACCTAACGAAGATTTTTAATAAGTTTTACATTTCCTTAAATAGACATAAATTCAAAATATTTTATTTTAAGCACTCCAAAAAAACTATAAAACTGTCTTAACCATATTTTTTGCAATACTAAACAGCATTTCATTTGAAAGTTTTAACAATTTCATTATAATTCTATTCTAAATTTTGTCCTTTAGCTGCAGAAGAAATTCTCATTTGTAAAACTGAATTAAACACTCTTACTTGTGTATATTAAAAATTACCTTATAAAAATTACCTTAGATCAATTATGAAAATGAATCTGTACAAGCAAGAAAGTAAAATAAAATTGTTAAAAATCAACTTCAATAAATTATTTAATTGAAATGAACGCACTTGAAATAAATAAATGAAAATGGCAAGTTGATACATAAATACTTTTCGTAAGTTGACATAACTTAAAAAACATATTCTAAATGCTGGCAAATAAAACAACTTAAAACTTGCGCATAAAATCGTCAAGCTGGAACGAACCCAACAGCAAACTATAAGACGGCGTTTTAAAGCTGCTGCCACTATAAAACCTAAACAGGCAACAGCCATAAAAGTGAACAGCATAAATCAAAGTCAAAAACTATTTTCATTTTGGGGCCGCCCAAATCGAACGCTGCGAGGAGCCATTAAACCGCGTTGCCATTAAAAGGCGGCAGTAAAAGCTTCACAAAATGGCAGCGTCGTGCGTCTAAAAGGAGCAGCTAAAAAGACTGACTGAGGGACTGATTGACTGACTGAGAGAATGACTGAAGCAAAACCGAAAAGCGAGATAAACCAAAAAGAGAGCAAAAAGGGGTAAAAAGTAAGAGTCGCGTAGTTTTTGGCGCTCGCTGACTGCGTGCAAACCGCACGCGTAATAAAGTTAACGCTCAAAAGAGGCGCGCACACACGTGTGGGCGTGGCACACACTTACACACTCACACACTCGCATAGCGTTGAGAACCAGAAGTAAACCGAGACCGAGACCAGAGCCTGCGGTTTGGCAATTGCTGCAAAATTTGACAGTTTTCCAAAAATTTTCGCAATTAGATGCGAACTACGACAATTGCAAAACGTGTGTGTGTGTGTTAACGGTTTGTCGCTAACAACAAAACTCTTAACGGTGCGCTCGTCAAGTCACTGATTCAGTTTCAGTTTCAATTCCAGTCTGCTGACAGCGCCTACAGATTTTTATTGCTTCTGACATTTACACAGCATTTGATGTTTATTGAAGTGTTCGTCTGTGTGTGTATGTGTGTGTTTGTGTGTCTATGTGTGTGTTTGGTTAAGCGGTCGTGCGGCAATAAGGCAGTCGCTTCATTGACATGTTCACATTGTTGTTGCTACTGTTGCTGCTGTCACACGTGGCGTATGCGCAATGTGAATATGGCAATGTTAATGATTTGAGCAGCAGCCGCAAGTGGAGAGCAGTAGACAAGCAGATGAAGGGAAAGGGTAGGATAGAAGTAAAAGTTGGTTTTTAGTGCCGCCTAAATGAAATAGTTTAGAGCGGGGCCATAAATGTGTGTCTAAGTGTGTGTGTGTGCGTGTGTTTATGGTCTATTAATATTCAATTGTGAATGAAAATTTGTGGGTTAAATGTGTCCCAAGGGTGCAATTTGAATGCTGGGCGTGCTGAAATGCAGTGAAAGTTTGAAGAAAGTTGTGTGCGGTTAACTGATTGATAAGCACAGCCAGTGAGAGAAAGAGAGAGAAGCACCCAAAGAGCGAGATAGCAAAAGGGTAGACAAATTATGGCTGAAATTGACAGCAGAAATTTGTAATGACAACTGAAGCATGATTATTGAAATGGAAATAGGAAAATAGAAATGGAAATGGAAATGGTTTAGCTGTTTATTTGCAAACGAAGAGATAACTTAATTAGTCAATTGGATTTCATAATTGATTAAACGTCTATGCATAAATAAATATAAATATTTTATGTGCATGATGCGACTATTTGGGTTGACTGAAGAGCACAATATGTAAATTAGTGAATTGCTGATGAATAAGTAACTTGCTTTATTTGGTATTCTATTGCATATTTGCACTATTTGATGAAATAAAAAATTATTTAAAAAAAAGTTGTCTACAAAGTTTGGCATTACTTTGATGATTGAATACTGTTTCAAATTAGATTGAATATTCAATTAAAACTTGAAATCGTAACTTTCATTGAACTAAAGTATTTTCAAGAATTCATATTTGGTTAGAATTACCAAATGTGTAATAATAAATTAATATGTAACAAACAAATTTAAAAAAAAAATATAATTTTTCTCACTTTATTCTAAACAACAGACTATAATCATAAAGTAATATTTTCCCTCAAAGTATATATAAAATAATCATAAGTTAACAGATAAAATGTGTATTAAACTAAGAATGTGAATACATTTTGTTGTGTGAATATATTCTTCGTTTAATTTACATTCAATCTGATGATTTAAATTTCTTTTAGAAATACTCCTTGGGCCAAAATTTTCTTATTTATATATATTATAGTATATATATTATAGAAGTACAAGAAAATAATTTAAGAACATTTTACTCTAAATATAATTTTTTTGCACTATGTTATGCTACAGTAATTTTGAGCAATGTGTAATTTATAAATAGTTACAGAAACATTATAGATAGCAGAATACAATCATTAGAAATTTTGAAAATCTAACATATGTTACATTGATCCTTTTTTGAAAATTGAAGTATTTACAAAAGTAATATAATTGAACAAATTGCATTTACCATATGTATTTTAATAATTTTTCTAATACATCTATTTAAAACGACATTGATAAATGCATATTTATACTAGACTAGAAATTCGCTCAAACGTCAATTGCCATAATCTCTAGATCTGCAGACTTACAGAGATTATACATACTTGAGCGCTTCGTAAAAGCCTTCACTACCGTGCTCCAACTTAACATTTTTCAATTGCTGCCCAAGCATTGCCCACTTTTGTGCCACTGCAGGTGGTCGCTCGACTAGTTGTTGCTGCGAGAAAGCACTTCTCAATGGGGGCAGAGAGAAAGAGAGAGTGAGGCTAAAACAATTGACCGCTAAGCTGAGGCACAGCCAGCCAGCTACGAAAATCTCGGCGAGCACAAAAAGAAACACAGCGAAGAGGACGCCGGAGTCGTGGCAAAAGGCAAGAACTATAAAAGCACTGAACACTTACAGCAACGCCCCAGCACTTGACTACAATTGCGACTATTAGACGAAAGCTGCGTGCCACAAACACACGGAGCTGCCACGTCCAAGATGCGATGCGATGCGATGTCCATTGGCCCCATTCGCCGAGACCATAACCATAAAGGACGCGAACGAAGCCGCGAGACACGTGGTGTGTACTCTTATTGACACAAGAGGGAGGAGGAGGGGAGAGGAAAGTACAAGGCTACAAGCAATGCTGGAGGAATGAGAAGCTTGAAGTTTTGAAGCACACTTACGGGCGCTAAAACTCAAACATAAACACAGTCGGCGGCGACAAGAGAAACTGAAGAAAATGGCGTTGGAAAATTACGCAAAAATCGACAACAGCAAAGCAAAAGGAAAGCAAACACCGAAAAAAAAATAAAAAGGAAAATACATGGAAAACTAAGGAAACGAAAATCCATGAAAATGCCAACGCAGCAGAAAACAAAACACAAAAGTTCCGTTTGCGGGGAAAAAATTGAAAAGCAGTGAGAACACACAAAACACTTGCTAACAAGAAGTGTTTGGCGTTGACACGCGCACACACCAATACAATAGAAACCACTCACACACACACACACACACACACTCAGTCACATCGGGAGTCATCAAAAGCAATAGAGAGATAGCTGTACAATTGCTGGGGCAGCCATTTTGAGTGCCATTGACAGATTTCCCTTTTGATTTGGTTCCTCATGGCCAACCGAAAATAGTCGTCGTAGTAGGCGCCTGTTCAAGATTTGTATCCTTTGCCTCTGCCTTTGCCTGCCTTCGCATGTGCCTGAGCCTGGAAGGCCAAACAGTTGTGCATTTGAGTGGAAAACTCAAATTGCCAACTGAGAATACGAGCGCAATACGTGTTTGAATTTGCAAAATATAAAAAATGTGTATTATGTTTTATAACTTTGAACTTGTTTAGCTTATGCAGCATTTCAACTTATTGAACCGCAAACAAAAAGCTATAGATTTTGGTATTTAAAACTAGTTGACTTAAAATTCGAAAACTACTTGACGTATACTTAATATGAGTTCCTTTATATTTCAGAATATAGTATTTATAATCTTTATTATTTGTTCGAAAAAATTAAGTTCTTTAAATAAGTTACTTAATGCTTAATAAACGTGTGTTTAATTTTTAATAATTAAATGAAATTTAATTAATTGAATTTAAAACCTTTATCGAACATATAAATATTATATTATCATGCAATACTTTGTTTGATAATCGTTTAACTTTGCTGTATTGAAAATCATCGAAAATTATTTAACGTAAACAATAATAATATTTTTCATTTCTTTACTTATATTTTTTAGATTCTTCTTAAGTATTTTTCCCGAATTCATTATTTATAATATTAAAGTATGTAAGATATATTGCTTTTCTTTTGCATTAAATTTCATTTACATATTGAATTTGGTGTCTCTATTCTGTTTTTTTTTTTAATTTTAGCAAGCATATCAATTGACTTATTATTAATAAATATGAAACAAAATGAAATAGTGATAAAAGGAAATACGGAACTCTTATGTAACCTCGGCATGTTCTTTGTGCAAACTACTTCAATCAAAATTATGCACTCAGTGGGTTGCTTCATGCGCTAGTCCATCAACATCAATCACATGTTTTTGCTCTGCCTCGTTCAGCTGTCGCATTTTTGTGCTGCTCAAAAATTGCCAAACAAGTTTCAAAGAAAAAGCGATATCGCCGTCGGGCAGTCTACGAAAGTGAAAAGCAAGAACAAAAAAATTAAATGCTTTGTTCATCGTGCTTTTTCTTTTCTTCTTTTTTTGGCATCTTTTCTGTCATTTGCCAAAAATGTGTTTCTTTTATTTTCCATTAGATTTTCTTTTGGCGTGTCGTTCGTCTGCAGCAAAGTGTCGGACAGCGTTCGCTGAGAGAGAGCAGCGGAGAAACTTGTGTAAACAAGGCAACAATTTAAAAAGCAATAATTGAAAACCTTTATGGCATACCGAATAAAAGTTTTGTCAGCTGTGTGGATGCCACGCCTCCTTCCTGTCACGGCACACACACATACACATACACACACGCACACAAAATAAACACGCGTTAAGCGGACAAATGTTTATTAAAGTTTAAGAGGAAATTTCCCGTTGGCGTTCTTTTTTCGTAGCATACTTTGCGGCGTTTCGCTAAGCTGATTAAATTGGCAAATTGGCAATAGACACGCCCATAAAAGCATCTGCTAAGCTCAAACACGCGTGCATTGAAATCAGTCGAGCAACTTTTTCCTCGTCACGCCCACAAAAAAAAACGAAGAAGAAAATGGGGAAAAACCTGAAGCGAAAAAGCGAGTAACTAAATGCCACAGGGCCACAATAGAGTCGCACAACTACGAATCGATTTCGTTAGCTGCAACTTCTACTAGTTCCACTTCTTCTTCTGCTAGGCGTTTCCAGTCAAATTTTCGCATGTGCTCGCCAAATTAGATAGCATTCAAAAGCAATAAAAAAGAGAAACTTTGTGCAATTGGCAACAAAAGGCAGACACACAAACGGAGAGAAGAGCGAACATAGAACAGCGGGACAGCACTTGTAATAGGAAGAGGACTAGCAAATCCGGAAGTGCCAGTGCAATCCCAAAGCTAAGGCCAACTCGTTGCAAAACAAAATAACAGCAAGAACAACATGAATTGCTTAATAATGGCGTAGGTGGAGTTCGTCCATAAACCGACTACTATTTGTAATTGTAGTGCAAGCCCAAACAATCGGCGAACAAATAGATAGTTTACCTACATATGTATAAGCAGACAGTTAACTCGAAGAAGAAGTTACTTTTTTGATTAGACAAACAGTCAAAATGGTGGTGGATTTACAATTTAAAACTAGAAAGTATTTCTTAACCAAATTTTAAATTCTCGATTTTGTTTAATCTCTTTAAATTTAGCTAAACTTGTGTTTATGTTTATTACCAACACATTTGTTATAAAGATTTAAATTTCTTATTAAAAAAGCTATAAATATCCTTTATCTATTATAAACAATTATCTTTAAATTAGATATGAGTATAACCGTAGTCTGAAACGGATTTCAGTTTAACCTGATGGCCTTAGTAGCTTTGGTTCATCTCATTGCATTAAAAAATTCGCTATTTTAATAAAATAATAATAATTTCAGATTTCAATATGATCAAACTTTAATAAATAATGATTATCTATTTTAATAATTTTCTATTGCCATCGAAGTTTGCTTAGAGTTTCCATTTTTTGTCGCATATCAAGTGCGAAGGACAATTGAAGTGTCCCATTGCAGTGGTCGTTACTTTATTTAAATGTGTCTAACAGTCGTGTAAATAGCCTTGAGCGCTTCGCCATATAAATTTGCAGTTCATACCCCCAACCCCCCTCCCCCCTTTTAGCTGTGTTCGAGGGCGTGGCCGTCGGCCATGTTTCTTGTGTATAAGTGTATACATGTGTGGTGCCGGAAGTGGCTCAAATTCATATCCTGTGTCCGTTTTGGCTGCACATTTGCGCCTCGTTTTTGGGTTTCCCCTTCCTGCCTAGTCACCCCCAACACCCTCCTACACTCACCAACTAGTGTATAAAATAAAAGCGCACCCAATTCGCACATTCATCAAAGCACATAAAAAAAGAAAATACTGCGTTTTGGTTCGACTCCTTTGAAAATGATTTTCTGCTTGTTAGAAAGAAGGTTGCTCGATTGGATGGTGTTCGCTTTTTTGAAGGTTGCCACAAACTGTGGCAACTTGGGCGCGCTGCCAAATTGTGAAGAGGCAAGCATTATTTGCCCTTGATATATTTCGCTGCTTCCAAATGCAAATTAAGGGACTTTTAAATACGCTCGAGCGACACGAGCCAAAGCCTTCTTGACTTTCATACTTGCAACAAATTAAAAAAAAGAGAAACTTACAATATTCTTTAAATGTTCTTAAAACAGATTTTCATTCTTCATTTTTGAAAAACAACTTTTGCTTTTTCTTTAATCAATGTCTTACATAATTAAAGTACGCTAAAACTAATTAAAACATAATATTAATTAATTAATCGTTGGCAACTCAGCAAAAAGTTTTCCCCTCTTGTTTTTTGTATCTAGAAATCTTATCGCTTTAGATTAATTGCCCTCAAGTGGAAGCATAAATCTTTTTGGAAACATTAATCACACATGTTTATCAGATGTTTTTAATCAATGGCAGCAAAAAGTAAAAATAACCTGGGAAATGATTATGCCTCGTTTTGATGCAATCAAGCAATGAAAAGTGCAACAGCATTAAGCAGGCACGACACAAAAACAACGACAACATTTCGAAACAAAATTTTTAATGCGTTGAACAACAATTAAAATGATTTTTACACAAGAAACTGATTAAATTTAAATGGTCAACAAACACGAACGAAATGAACGCCGTTGGCGAATGTAAACTAAATTAGAGTGCCTGCATTTTATATAAAAATTAAATTGAAAATGAAAATGCAGCCAGCTCACGGCAATGCTAAAGAGGTGAGCTGTGCTTTGGGTGTGTGTGAGAGAGTTGTTGTGGTTGGAGGTGCGCCTGAAACTATGTTTTAAATTAAAACGAGCAGCAAAATGAGGCAGCTACACGACACACACGCAACATAGTGCACACATAATACACTCTGATGTGTAGCAGGAAAAGCATAGAATGAATACCCACACACACACATGCACAAACAATTGTATTGTTTGCGGTCAAGGAGAGCAGCAAACCGGACCCAGCCACCCCCTCAAAATGTGGCGCCAAAGTGCTTAGCTGCTGTCTAAAATGTTAAATAATAAAAAACGGAATGCCCAGAGTCTTCCACAATACAATCCATATTAAAATATATTAAGTTGAATAAGGAAAAGAAGAAATAATGCTAAAGAAATTTTAAGACAATTGTAATTTAGGATAAATAAGTGCTGATGTTTCTCAATAACCACTTATTGAGGCTTCTGTAAGATATAGAAAAGTGCATATGCGATTTCATAAATTATCTTTTAAACTTCATAGTTTTTATATTTTAATAAAAAATTCATCAATTTATTTATTGAATTATTTAAAGACTCTATTATCACTCTCATGCCGCTCGGCAACTTTATTTCATGTATACCCAAAAGCAATGCCTAGAAGTATGCAACACTTTTGTTTCTGTATATCGTGTGCGTACGTGAAATTAATTTGTGATGTCCATTTCGGTTGCTTCTTGAAACATAAAGCTGCCGCTCTTGCTGCTGCTGCTGTTGTTGTTGTCGCTTGCATCAGCAGAGTATTCTGGTGGCATTGCCCAGCCCAGAAAAAAGTATGCTACAAATTGCCTTAATTCCCCAACGAAAATAAGTTATTCCGTTTATTTCGTGTGTCGTTGTCGTCGACGCTTAGCGCTCAGCGCTTTTCATGTCCCGAAAACTTTTCGCATGTGTTAAAATTAAAAACTTTTCTTGCTGGTTTTCTCTCTGGCATGTGTGTTCTGTTCTCTGCTGCTCTGCGAGTGTTTTTATCTTTTATCTAACGCTGGTCAGCAGAACATTCTGCACTCGACATCTCTGCTTTCTCTCTCTCTCTCTCTCTAGCTTCGTGGTTAAGTAAATTTGTTCTTTTTTTTCGCCCATGTTTATTTTCTTTTTTATCTCAATTATTTAGTCAAGGTCAATTTGTTACCATGTGTGTGTGCGCCAAGGTGCGGCATAGGACACGTGGCCTGCGTGTGTGTCCTTTGCGGCTTGCATATGTTAGCAACCAGCTTGGCATGGCACAGCAAATGTTTCTGTGTGTGTGTGTGTTTTCAAAGCTGCTTCGAGCGTTCGAGTGTTGTCACGTGGCTCAGTTTTAAATTGAGTTGGCTAAAATGTGCCAACTCTGGCTTGAGTTTGAGTTTATTGTTTAGGCCATAAACTGACATTTGTTGTGGGCTTTTGTTGCTCTAATTGCTAAGGGAATTGCTGGCCACATAAAAACACACACACACACACAGACACACAAACGTACACCCAACAAAATATCATTAAAAACGAAATAAAGGTTAACATTAACTGTGTGTCTGCTGTTTTGGGTTGCACTCAACATTCGAGTGGCAGGCAGAGCACTAAAAAAGTATATCATTTTGACTGAATACAACGGATCCAACTCAGACGTTGGCTTTTATTTCTAAGTTGGATTCATTCGCTTTTTTGATTGCACTTATATTGCCTAGCATTGGTGCTTTAAACAAATGCTAAAAACAAGGTGAATTGCCAACTCAATTAAATGTCTTTAATGAGCTTTAATATGGTTTTGAAGGAACTGTTTTAGATGAATAATAAAAATGGCATAGTTGGTTAGTAGATGACAAGAAATATCAAATAAAATAAAGAGTGTGTGCTTTAAATAAATGCTAAAAACAAGGTGAATTGCCAACTCAATTAAATGTCTTTAATGAGCTTTAATATGGCTTTGAAGGAACTGTTTTATATGAATAGAAAGAAGTACACGAAATTGTGCGCTTTTTATAAATTCTTGTATTTTTCTTTAAGAGTGGGAGCTTCAAACAGATGCTATGAACAAGGTGCATTACCAGCTCTATTAAATGTCTTTAATAAGTTTCAATATGGCTTTGAAAGAACTGTTGTTAAAATAATTTCTATTATTTCTGAAAATAGTGCTTTATACACATGCTTAATGAAGATAATGATTTCATAATAGTTAAATTGTATTTGTATGCATTTCTTTTCATAATTGTTTATTATGTACTCTGCAATTAAATAATGACGTAATAACATTTATTGTTTTAGGTTATGTGCAAGTGCTTCTCGCTTATCGGCAACAAATTGGAGCGAAACAGTGGAATATAGAAGAAAAGTATTTGAATTTGTATTTTTCTGCATTTGTTTAAATATTTGTTGTATATGTAAGCATTAAACGAGGAAAATGAATTTATATATTTAAAATAATGAAATCACAGTGTGGCTGTTATGCACACTTTACGGCCACTAAGGGAGATATAAATGTATATGATCAATATTATAAGAAAGGATGAAAAACCAAAAATTCATTTCAAAAGCATTTATACGTTTCATTCTTATTTCATCCAAATCTCATTTAAATTGATTGCATTGCATTATTTATTAATTTATTTATGATTTTATATACATATATAGGATATTAATAAAGCATCAATAATGTTTGCTCTATTTGTCAATTTCGAAAAATAAATTATTTTGTCTCACTCTGAATGGGAATATTAATAATTCAACTAATCCCAAAATACAAGTTGCAATAGCAACATGAAAATAAATTAAACATTCCCAATTCCATAACCATCTTTCAATTGGAACTTGTTCAATATAGGCTTGGAATAGTGGATTATGGGAAAGGCAACAATATCATCTGGATTGTAGTCGAGGTCCAGACAATGGTTTCTTAGATCGCTTACATAGCGTACGCCAAAGGCAAAGCAATTCGTGTTGCCATCCTTCAATTCGATTTCAACATCTTTGCCATTTTCGACACCAAATATCTTGTAATGCAGTGAGTCCATTTTAATGGTTTTGTAGTCAAACAGCTTGGATTTCTTGAATGAGACAAGTACAACCGCATCCTTTTCCTTCGAACTCTCCCACACAGCGTATTCCTCTGATTTGCTGACTCTATTATCGCTCCAACGATGCCACATTGTTTTGGTTAATTTGCCATCGCATGCAAAATTCAGCTGAACATTATCTGCGTAGGTGCAATTGCCCGAATTAATGTACGGCATTTTGTCAACAAAGAGATTTAAAAAAAGTGTTACTAATTTGAAATAAAACTGGGTCAAAAGCATTTTGTATTCAAAAAATTTAGTAAGAATGAATATGGATTATAAATTTATTTTCTTTTCCGTCCTACAATGATAAAATGCTCGTATCAGAAATAAAAAGAAATACTGAATACGGATATATTATATATTATATACATGGAACACTAAGCAAAGCATGCTAAGTGAGTTACATAATTAAATAATAAGACTCAACTATTTATTTCTAAGATTTATGAGATTTACATAAAGTTGACAGCATTTAAAAAAAAAAACAAACAAATTTAATATATTATGGAAACTTAAATTAATGTCTAACATAATTGCGATAGCTATCAGAAAAGCTCTTAAGAAAATATTTAAAATGATTTCTATCTGCATAGTTTGCTGACCAATTGCTAAATCTTCTTATATTACCTAAGTGACACACTTCCAACTTAATTGATTCATATTTCAATATATTTTTCTTTTCCTAAATGGCAACTTACGTTGAATTGAATACCACAACCCATATACAAGTCCAATCCAAATAGTCATATTTCTACCTTTGAAACTCCCAAACTAACATTAGCAAATATAATACTATGCATAGAATGTATTGATATTCGAGTTTCAGCTTTGGCTTATTACTGTTTAAATATGCTGCTCCTTGAACTGCAAAATGTGCATCAGCATTTCAAAAGGCGCATATAAAATACTGCATAATATTGCAAATTCATGCAAGTTAGCTGCAAAGTTTTGAGAGCGTTTAGCTTCCTACTATTTGCTGCTTAACCCACAGCAATATTTTCTGCTTATTGCCAAACAAATTTCTCTTGATTAGCCTCAGGTTAACATACAAAAAAAAAGAGGAAAGGAGAGCACATGCCTTATTTCTTTCTCTAGCTAGCACATTAACACTGTCCAAGAAGAAAGACGCTTTCTTCTCTCGGTAAGAGAAGCTGCAGCTGCAACTTGAGCTTTGCATCTATCTCGTTTGCAATTTATCTGCATCCGCCCAGCTGCATTTGGCCCCACTTCAAATATGTACAAACCTTAATCACACTTTGTGATGTTGCCGCTGCAGCTGCACTTGAGTGTGTCTGCAGCGAGCAAAGAGAATGAACGAGAGGCGAGAGAAGCTATGCAACATAATTTTTAACCTCGACGCGCGCGCGGCATGCACATAAATTGTGCAGTTACCCAACACTGGCTGGCTGGTTGGCTGTCTGGCTAGCTGGCCGCCACCTCCATTTGAAGATTAACGCGCGCGCGAGCATAAATAACAAGCGAGCGCAACTATTGAGGAGCCCAGCAAAAAGAAAACTCGCTACAATAGAATGCAGAGAACAGAGCGAGAACAGAGAAAGGGAAAAAGGCAAGTCAAATTTATATTTCATAAGTAAATCTCGTGCTTTCTCTCTCTCTGCACTCTTGCCTCTCTTCTTCTCTCTCGCACTTCAGGCCGTATAAAAAACTTTGGCATTACGTGCCAGTGCAGCCAAAAAGTCAAAGTGACGGCAAAGTCAACACACGAAATTGCAACCCTGCAGTTAACGTTGCGAATGAGCCCCGGGCACCAACTCCAATTCCAACTCCACCCATTTAATCTCCAGAGAAAAGCAGAGAGGGAGAGTGAGAAAGAGGGAGAGCGAAGCGCGTCTGAAGTGCGGCATCCTTAGCTTGAATGTAATAAAAACCTGAAGTACGTTTGTTTGATAATCCCATTTTAATATTTATAGTAATAAACGCTTTTACGCGTTGGCGCTTCTTCTTCTTCGTATTCGTTTGGCTTTGCAGCCACGCCCCTTTCGGAAGGCTGTGGCATATTGGCCGCCTGTTGCCCTCAAGCATTGACTTGGCTTGAATGTCTTTTATTAGATGACTTCTGGGTTCGTCTTTTTTTCGCCTGACGTTTTTATTTATTTATACGTCAACATGGGCAGCGAAATCACAGCGAAATTTTCGCCACAAATGGGGAAAGAGAAAGTCCATTTCAACTTGCTCTCGTTCTCTCTTTGGATTACTTGTGCAGCACTTACATATTTGATTTGTGCTGATTGTGTCTCAAGACGTTGGCGCACACTTTATTTTAAGTCAATTTTTATGCAGTGCAAATCATGTGCTTTGCCTTTGTTCCTTCCCTTTTTTGTGTGCAAAGGGTTAGACGTCTAGTTGGTAGCTTAGCCTTTGATAGCAACGTCAATCCAATTGTGTTAGTCACTCGCTTTGAACTCGACAGACTTTACATTTACTTTTGCGTTGCAGGTGGCGTATGCGTAATGTCATTCAACCTGAATTGATCAAGTGGAAATGATGAGATTTCTATTGCAACTAAAAGCAATTACTTTTGCACTTTACTTAAATTTGAGTATGCTACGATTTGGTTTAACAAATTTTGCTATTTTCTTCTAATCGTTAACCACAAAAGCACGAGCTGGGAAAACTTTTCTTTGGCAGCGGAAATATTAACCAGCTGATAAAAATAGAAGAAAGCAAATCCATTGTCACATTAAATTTAACTTACGCGCTGCTCGAAAGTTGTCGCTAGCAAATATAACAGCAGCTCGTGCCATTTGTAATCAATGTCGAAATAATATGGCGGTTTCGTTTACGAATTTTCACTGATTTCCCAAAAGCAGAAGGCAGCGAGTGAGAGCGAGACGGAGTGCGAGAGAGCACCCACAACTTGGCGATAGTTTTCTGTTTGAAATGCAAGCTGCGTGGCAAGTTTTTCTTACTCTCCCTCTCTCGTTGGCTTGTCTATATCAGGCTCTAAGAAGGCCGCCAAGGATTTGCCGGGTCTCAAAAAACTTGGTCCTTCGGCTGATGCTACAGCTTCGGCTGCTCTGGTAGCATTATCTTTTGGCAATGCCAAACACTTCCGTCGAACGACAAGAACGATAAATTGTTGCGGAAAAGTGTTAAGCGTGGAAAAGTTAAAGTCAAAGTTTCGATGTGCGCGCACTTTTATTTAGGGTTCATTATGCTTTCTTATGCTACTTTCCGACACTCTCCCCTCTTCTATACAGTTCGCTCCTTTTGTTTGCACTATTGAAAATAATGATTACATGCTTACGTTTTGCTTTTCTTTTTGGTGTTTCATGAGAAGCGCGTGTGTGCGGAAAATTATGCCCAGGCTAAAGAAATTGGCCACAACGAAAACTATAAGCCGATTATCAGCAGATTTTCCTTTTAGCAGCTTCTCTTCTTTTTTGTGTGCTGCTGCCCAATGAGGCAAGCAGCGAGATGAATTGCTCTTTGAATAGTTTCGGGGGTAGCCGAAGGCAGACTCGACATTGCATGTCATCAGAGTTATTAGCGCTAATGCTCTATTAATGGGCCACACATTCAATGGAGCTAGACTAATTTTTTTTTTTGGCCAGCTTTTGGGGCAGGTAGCAACTAAAACACATGCCACAGTTCAATTAGACAACTCTCCCTCGGCTTTTTGGGTAAGCCTATCTGTCCGCCTGCCAACTCATTCCCCATTTTGTCTCTAGAGATTTGGGATTTATTAGCCAAGATTGCATTAGACATGCACTTTGATGTTGCTAAAGTTCACTACCAAAGTTATTTATATCGTGTACAGAGAATTTCCCAAAATTATTTCGTTTTAAAGATAACTTTTCGCTATTTTGCCAAATCAAAATCGATTCGTTCATCAATCATCTTTGGACGCATATTAAATATATTTTTGACGAACCAGCTGCTGAATTTATTGCATATAGATATTCTTATATATATTTCGTTAAGATCTAATCTTGACAATGCCAAGCATTTTGTTGTTCATCAATCAATCGTCAAGCTATTATCAATCACACCCCAACACGAACGCGAAATAATTGCTAGACATTCATAATTAATAAAAATGGCGAAACGATAATTTTGCCAAGCACACATTTTAAACAAAAATCGTTCGAATATTTCATAAATATATCCAATATTTTACTTAAAAGTAATTGCCGTTTTAAATATATGTGTGCACAATGAAAATAAGAGAAAATGGGTTTTTAATAAATTAAATGTATGTCTTTTAGCATTCCAATCCAAACATCCTCTTTATATTTGATAGACTTAAACAAAGTATTTGGAA
Organism: Drosophila albomicans; assembly: GCF_009650485.2. Taxonomy (NCBI): domain Eukaryota; kingdom Metazoa; phylum Arthropoda; class Insecta; order Diptera; family Drosophilidae; genus Drosophila; species Drosophila albomicans. Next base: position 36,450,831 of record NC_047629.2, on the reverse strand, counting down.
GAATATTACTTAAGATACTCTTCAATGCATTTGCTTTCATTCCATTTCCTTATTATTTTCATATTTGTATTTTAAAAAGATTTTAAGTTATCTTGTATTGAATTAAATGATAGTCAATTTAACTACCAAAAAAATCTATGATTCACGCTTTTTACTGCATTTTCTTCTAATGTATTTTCCTAGTTTATATTTTAAATTTTTTTGACAACTGTTTATAAAACTGCGAAACATGTTTAAGACTACTTACTGCATTTACTTTTCCATTATATACATATAACAGAGGTAGAGGTTAGTTGATAGATCTAATCGATATCGGTTGGCATTACTGTACTACTATATTATCAAATGTACTACATATTAAAAATTCAAAGATTATCAACACAACCAACATTACATACATAACATATGTACTTGTATACAATAAGTATATTTTCATACTAATATTTCTAAAGTCCAGTTAAAGAAAGTCCAAATTGAAAGCAAATATATTTTAAAGCTTAACTTCGCTTTCAAACAATCATCCCTTTAGTTTCATTCAAAGAAAGTCCTAACCAATTTCCATGCTCAGTTTTTTATGCGAAACTCAATTCAGTTTTCAATGCAGAGTGAGCAATAGTTGCAAGTGATATGGAATAAGTATTGAAGCACTCGTAAGGGTTTCATTCGGAATGAATACATGTGTTGATTGAATGAAACAGATATTGATATACTTGTGTATTTCTCTGCACTTCTATAGGAGAGTGTATTTCTTTTGCTACAAAGAATGCCACGCTGCTTTCATCAATGGCCAATTGAGCAAAGCTTGAAAGGAAAGCGAAAACTCCGACGATGATACAAATCGCCACATGCTTGCAGGAAAATGCAAGTAACAGTGTCTTGGAAAAAAGGGAAGGCAGCTATGTAATAACATTCGCAACTATTTAGAGCAATTTTTTTTATTTTTTTGCCCGCTGCTGCTGCAAAATTGTCAAAGGGAAAACGACGTGACACAAATGAAATGTAACAGGCAACAAAGGGCGACACGTTGAGCGGGCTAAAAGGGAGCTAAAACTAGCTGCTTTAACTTATTTCGAGGCTGTGAGTAGCAGAGTGGCTCTTGAGTCAAGGAACTTGGTATGAGAGAGGGAGAGAGAGAAAGCTTGAAGGCATACAATTTTCATTTCCGCTTTTATTTGCAGTGCGAGCCAAAGGCAAATACCAAGCCATAGACTGGGACAGATGAGTGAGAGTCTCAAGAGAAAGGGGAGCGAAGGGGAATCCTCCGAATACCTTGCTGTAAAGAAAAGAATTTCTTTTGAGTTACTTTAGTGGGGCAACAAACGAACAAAAAAAAAAAGAGAAGAAAAATATATATAACAAACAAAAAAGGGGGAACGCAAGAAAGGACACATGTGTCCTGCTCGCCTAGGACAAAGTTTGCGCCATTTGCGCTGCCTTAAGGTGTGTTTAATGAAAAGTTGCCAACTAGCAGAGTCCGGACACATTAGAGAGAGCTACAGAACAAGACTGAGAACGAAAACGAGCAAACGAAAAGTTACAGAAGATGGAGAAGCCGAAGAAGCGAAGCGAAGTAGCTACAGCAGCTGGACCAGACAATAGACAGACAATGGTCCAAAGGATGCAGCTGCTGCCACTTCTCCTTCTCCTTCTTCTCTACTCTCATCCTCCTCCTCTCCGCTGCTGCTCGAGGCTGCATCAATATCCTGTTGCCATTTTGCGCTATTTACAAATGAAATACGCCGCAAGTTTTCGAGCCAAAGTAACCACGAAAATTAAACTTTTGCCTCGTTTGTGTTTTGTCAGTACACAAAGCGAGAGCGGAGAGTGGGGAAGTGGAGATCCGAGAGGTGGAAGAGTGGCCAAAAAAGTTTGCACAGAAAGAAAATGCAATGAGGAAAATGAAATTAAAATGGGCGAAGTGAAGAACCAACAAGGTGCAATTGAAGTGGGCATCCTTTAAGTGGATACCACAAAATTGAGATTTTTCCATCTTCTTTCGCCTTCTGCTTGTGCAAACAGCGCTAAGAGATTGAGCGCAACTATCATCACCAAACAACTATACTATAATTTACTTCTATATTGAACTGCCGCACTTTATTGAAAGTTCAAGTTTTACTTCTTCCAGATGAGAAATTTTTCCAAGTTTTATGATTTGCACTACAGATTGTAAGTATATTAAAAAGCTTGAAAATACATAATATTTTACTTTATTTTAAAAACAGAATAACATTTTTTATATGGAAGTATTCATTTTGAATGGGACATTAGTTACAATTATTATAATTTTATTGTGTATATTGAACAAAACATAAATAAAAGTTAAATCAATACTTTCCATTCCTTTTTTTTATTTTGAAATCTTTCTTTTTATCCTCAGGCAACCTTTACTTAACTTTTTGTTTTTCTTTAACTTTTCCCGTGACTTCCACCCTTATGTTATTAATTATGTATCTTGTCAGAGTTTAGCAACCGTTTACAATATGTTGCTGGCCAAACTTATTGTCAACTTTCATCATCATCATCAGTCACACAATTTGTAAACATAAAAAAGCAAATTCCTATCAAGTCGACAAGATCTAAACAAACTGTAAAAATTACAATGCCATTGAATAGGCGTTGTTGCCTTTGGCCAAAAAGAAATCATCAGCAACGAGACGAGACGAGACGAGACAGAGAATGGAGATGGAGACAAGTAAACAAAATCTGTAACATCAATTTTGTCAAGTTTTCACGCGGACACAACAACAAATCAGATGAAACCATTTGCTCGGGCATTTTGCGCCTAAAAGCATGCAAACAATGCACTGTGAGAAATAAAGTGTGAGGAAGTTGGAATTAAATAGAATAATTCAAAATGGTACAAATAAAATATAGATTTTTATTTGACAATATTTATTTAATAATGCTTTTACAGCTCATTCATTAAGTTAAGTGTTTGCTGATCTATTTGATTTTCTCAGTGCAGTTGGCAACGTTTTTAAAGTGTCTCGTCTTGTTTAGATAGAGACAGAAGCGTAAGAATGGCAGCAAAGCAAAGAGATTGTGCTACGCACAGTGCGAGAAAAAAGTCAGTGGACGTGCCAAAGCTTTGAATGCCAAGTGACACTTGAGTGGAGTGTCGGACAGTCGACCCAAGGGGGTTGTACTTAGAGAGAGGTGGGCGGAGAAGAAAACGTCCGGTTTCTCGGTTTTGGCAACATCTTTGGGATTTTCAGACTTCAGACTGGAACAACAACAACAACAACAACAATGCAAAAAAAATCGATGAGACATCATTGCTGGCAAAGCGATGGTAAAACGACCAGCACTTATTAAATTGAAAATATTTGCGTGTTTTTGGCTTGGGCCAACGACTTTAAGGCCGAGGCAAAAAGGGGCCAAAAAACCACTCGAGCTTTGATTGATGGCTGTCGTTCTGACGCTTTTGCCAGCTGAGAAATTTAATAAATGAATGCGGTTTTGTATTGCCCTCGAACACACGATACGAGCGAGTGCGAATCCTAGAAAGCATGTGGGCGTCGTAACGTTTGAAGTTTATCATAGCAACATTTGATTAATTGCTCGGGTCATAGACCACGCCTGCTTTTACTTCACCCTCCCACCAAATACGTAACTCTCCTTGGGAGTACACGATGACAGCTGGCGTAGCCTCGACTAGTTTTCAATTAAAAAACTTTTCACTTGACTCCCATCGCACGTTGGGTGCCCACAACTTTGTATGGCGCCCAACGTGGCTGCTGTCTTCGTTCATTTTACGATGTCGCCACTGAATTAATGTAAATCCTTGTTATCCCTCATTTTATATAGCCACTGCCTGCATTTTTATATGCATCTCGCACTACGTCTTGGCCTTCGACTCAGCGCAGGAGTCAGAGGCATCTCAGTTATTCTTTGCCTCTCCCTCGCTCTCGTTCTCCTTCCATCATTTCTTTTCTGCATTGCGCCATTTCGTTGTTTATGTCGCCTTCAGCCTCAGTGTCTTTGCGGTTTGTTTCCACTTCAGATTCGACTACTTTTTTATGGTTTCTTCTCACTCTTCCTCCATCCTTCTTTCCCCCTCACTTTTTCTGTATCTCTTGGTTTGTGTGTTTTACGGTCAGTTTTTGCCTGTTTTGTAATTATGGTCACGTATGTGCCGCAAAATTTTATGTGCAAAGGACAATCCAAGGCATACAGACGCATTAATTGCAACTTGTAAGACAGTTGCCCAATGGCGCATATTTTATGTGTGCTCAAGTGAAGGGATAAACCATCCTTTGCTCACAATTTGTCATCATCTGCAAAGCCCCAGAAGTCGAATATACAGAAACAGCTTCTCGGTTTTTCAAAAAATGAAAGCTACACATAACTTGCTAATGAAATGAAAATGTTTTTAAGATATGTAGAATATCTACATAGTAGAGATTGTGGAATCTAAATTAAAATTACTATATTTTATTATATTTTAAGTGCATAATCTACAATATCCTATATATTATATAAATATACTGAATATACTATACCAATATAGCAAAAACAAAAGCGTTTGGTTTATTTTTGTATTTTTGCGGTATTTTAACATGGTATATTATAGGAATAATACCAGACTCGTTGGCTTTTATTCAAAATGGGTAGCGAGTATCTCGCAGTCGAGCATACTTTGTAGTTGCAGTTTTCATACCTGTTTTAGATTACATTTGAAAATGTTTTTGTTGTTTTTGATAAGCATACACATAATTATCTACATATATACAAATTAAATATAAGATAGCTTAATGTAAGTATACTCCCATTGTCATTAAATTACATCTCATTATTAACAATGATTATTTCTTTGTTCAAAATAATTTCGTTGCAGTAATAGAAAATTGCATGTAATTTAAATTTGGTGTCGTAATTGAAATGCCAGACATGCAGCTAATGTGAAAGTGATTAATTTTTGAGGCAGAACAGACAAGGCAGACGGAGTAACTAATCGATTGATCAATCAATCAATCAGCCAGTTAATCAGTGTAGAAGCCAAGTCATTCAATTTGTATGCAATTCTGACCACAAACATTTGTTAATTGACCGCAGCAGAGGAACAGAGAAGTAGAGAGAGAGTAAAGGGAGTTAGTTCACTGTGTTTGTGCGAGAAAAGTAAATCGTATTGCCAAACACACACACACATGTATGTACATCGAGACACACTCACATGCAGTTGCACAAATAATTAATTATGTACGCTCAGTTGCATTCGAAGCAGCAGGAAATGAAGCTGCGCTCTGATGGCTGCCAGCTAAATTATGCCAACGATTCCAACTCCTTCCCGAACACTCCGAGGACAGTAGCTTCCGCTCCAGCGGACAACAGGACACCTGGACACTAGGACACCTGGTCAGCGGAATAGCAACTAAACCAGACCAGAGACGTGCCGACTGTTTGGCATGCTTAAGTGCCGATAATTGCACACCTTTGGCTCACCTTTTATACACACCAACAACTGACAACTGACAACCAACAGCCAACAACCTGACAACAGTGAAAACTGAACACTAAACATAAAGTCTAGGCCAAGCTGTATTCTCTGCTGCAATCTCTCCAGAGTCACATCCACGTGAAGTCGAATGACATTTAAGTGGCATTTAGAGCTTAATCGCTAAGCAGCTGCAACTTGATTCATAGCTTGCCAGCTTGATTGTCTTCAAAACTGAAATGACAGCGCTTAATTGCCCGACCATGAGTAATAATAACTCCAAGTGCAGAGCAATGGCAAAGTCAATGAGAGAAAGGTGTGTTGAGTAATATAAATTAAAAAAATATATTATGAAGTCTTCTTAGAAAACATTCAAGTCAAACTTCTGCAAATAAAAATTATAGTTATTTAAAGACTAATTTTGATATAAAGTTGAAAGAAAAAAAATCCGTACAAACTTACTTTATTTAAATACTTAATATATTTCCAATCTTCGCTTTTTATCACCAAATTGTCATTTACGAGTATTAGTTATAAAAAGTTTAATGCTTGAAGACTTAAATCAATTAACAATTGTCGAAGAATGTAAATTATATATTATCAACCACATTTTTTAGTTGAATTTCATTAATATCGAACACTAACTTGTAATGCTATGAAATAATTCAGAAAAAATTCAATTGAAAATCTGGTAAAATACGCCACTATGTGAAGTTTACAAAGTAGCCAAGTGGCTGAAACAATCCCAAACTTAAAGCAACGCTTATTCGCAGACTGCGTTTGACTTTGCAACACCCAAAAGCTGTCAGGCATCAAACTAGTTTTGACTGTAGTTTATGGCCAAGGACCAGACACATTTGAAGGGCACACTCAGCTCTCACACCTCAACAAAAAGAGAGCGAGACATACATAAAGTTAGAGAGAGACAGAAAGAGAGCAGACAGATCGGCAAACTGGAAAGCGGATGGGCAAAACATGTGCATAAATTTCAACAGTTCGACGTACACATAAAGCCAGCTACTTATGCCAATGCCAAGATGCCACCGCAAATAAAAAGGAAAAACGCCTTAGCACAAAGCCACACAAAGAAGAAAAGCCAAAGCGAGCTGAGCAAGAAAACTTGATACAAAAGTAGCCGCCGCCATCGTTGCTGATGTTGTTGCTTTTGCTTTTGCTGTTATGCTGCCGACGGGGCCAACGAAATTGATTTTCAGGCAATTTGTTCGTTTATGGATTGTTGGCCAGGATTGTTCCGGAAAGAGAGAAAAAGTAGAGGCAGGCAGCTAAAGCAAAAAGAAGCTGCGAGAAAATGGCGATAAAGGACAGCTGCTGCTACTTTTTGGAGTAGAAGATGCTATCGTCTTTATCGTCATCATTGGGCAGCCAAAAGCCCAAAAAACGTGAGCTGGCAAGTGAGAAGGTGGCCACAAAAAAAATTGCTAAAAAAAATAGAAAGCTCATTGACTGCAACACTTTGACACCTGACAGCTGCACACAAAAGCGTGCGACGTATTACGGCGTATTCCCAAACTCCAGCTAACTGAAATTCTGCCGGACTCGATGTCTATGTCGACGTCTATGCGGTGAAAAGTTTTGCGCCCAAGACATGAGATTTATTTTGTGTTGCGGATTTGGTCTCAGCGGTTGTTTGGAGTTCGTGTCTTTGCATGCTGTGAGAATGATTAAGTGGCGCCATCTAGCGATGGGATTTAAGAGGTGATAGATATAGATATAGATATAGATATAGATATAGATATAGATATAGATATAGATATAGATATAGATATAGATATAGATATAGATATAGATATAGATATAGATATAGATATAGATATAGATATAGATATAGATATAGATATAGATATAGATATAGATATAGATATAGATATAGATATAGATATAGATATAGATATAGATATAGATATAGATATAGATATAGATATAGATATAGATATAGATATAGATATAGATATAGATATAGATATAGATATAGATATAGATATAGATATAGATATAGATATAGATATAGATATAGATATAGATATAGATATAGATATAGATATAGATATAGATATAGATATAGATATAGATATAGATATAGATATAGATATAGATATATAGATATAGATATAGATATAGATATAGATATAGATATAGATATAGATATAGATATAGATATAGATATAGATATAGATATAGATATAGATATAGATATAGATATAGATATAGATATAGATATAGATATAGATATAGATATAGATATAGATATAGATATAGATATAGATATAGATATAGATATAGATATAGATATAGATATAGATATAGATATAGATATAGATATAGATATAGATATAGATATATACACATACCATATATACCATATATACCATATCTATACATCATATTAATCATTCGCTCAGTTGCCAATTTGTTCGTCATACTTCCTTCTGGATTTTCTTTCGTCTAGAATTTGTGCTTATACCAAACCCCATTTCTAGTCACTGTTGTTGCCTGTCCCCTGTCGCCATCGCATTATTCAACGCGTGCATAGGACATTAGGCTGGGCGTTGCTAGAATGCTGGGGGACACTCCCTAGCTTCCGGTTGTTGGCATCGGCCTCAGATGTTGCTGGTGATGCGGCTGTCAAACAGTTGGGCAATCACTCAGTCAATTTGGCTTTTTGGCTTACAATTTTACTATGTGCACTGCAGTTTTTCTTTTCATTTCATTTTTTCGTTTGTTGGTGCCTTGTTTTTGTTTTTGTTTTTGGGATTCGTTTTTCGGGGGGCTGGCTAATATGTCTGTGGTTTGATTTATGGACAGGCGGTGGTCGGAGCCACTCCACGCCATTAGCTGCCAACAAATCCAAATCCGTAGTATACTGTCTGAATGTCAAACTGTGCATCAATTTGACTATCCAATTATCTGCGTTCTTTATTCTCTCGTACTCTCTCTCTCTCTTTCTTTCTCTGTGTCGTTCAATCTGTGTCTCTGTCATTTTATGACCTAATTTTGCATGCAAAGACCTTGCTAGATAGATTAGGCGTAAACAATTACGAATTGTGTCTGGCTTTTGACTGTATACAAATAAACAAGATTTTTAAATGCATTTTTCTCTGTATGTAAACAACAATATTCATGAATATAATTCACGAATGCGCTTGCAAACATTCGCAATAATTTTATTGGAAAAATGCAAATTCCAAAAATTGTAATTGTGCAACGTATCAAACTGTGAGCTCTGAAAGAATTTCATGTGATTTTAGCAGATTTTACTATGAGTTATGCTTGCCACCAGGCAAAGTGTCACTCTATTTGATTTATACAGATAAATAGTGATTTTTAGTTGAATTTGCGTAAACTAGAAATTGACATTTTGCCAATTGATCGCTGCTAGGTTTGGACATATAAAGTTGTTTTGCACTTATTGTTAAATAGATGTCAAATATTGATTAAAAGAATTAGAGAAATGTTAAACTAACATCTGAAAATAAATAATAATAGTTTTATATTTCCTGGTGAATACACATCAAATATAATATAGATGATAGATTTAATACTAAAATTAAAGTACGCCTTTTAAATCATTGTTGAACATATTAAACAAATTCCACTCTTTAAACTCAATCATACCTTTAAGTGCAATAATAATTCAGTTGTCGGCTCCCCGCTAATCCTGATTTGTATTCACAATCAAAGTTGGACATATTTGAGCTTGAGTGGAAATCTTCTTTCTTCTGGCCTCAACCCTTAAGCTGTGCTTAACGAAATTTTAGATTCATAAACCTAAACAATGTGCGCCGTTACCCGCCATTAATATTTATTTATGCGCCAATCATTTACAACATGCGCGGCCAATAGACTTGAACATGAACTTCAACTCCCACTTCAAGACAAACAACCCCCTTTTTAGGAAGGAAGGATGAGGTGAAGATGTTGGCGAGACCTTCGAATTCCGCGCCATTTGTCTAATAAAGTGCATAAATTTAAATTATGCAAAAACCACAAGTTGCCCACTTCTAATGCCCGCTACAAATTGCTCTTGAGAATGTTGTATAACAAATGATCGGAACATAAATCAACAAATAACCAAATAAATGACACACAAATATCATTTTTATGGGAGACAAAAACTGAAAGCAAAACTTGCTGTTAAGTTTTCCACGACAACGATGACGAGGTCGACGACGACGAGATAAAAACCCATTAGATTTTCTAATAAATAGAGGCATTAACTAAACATAATGAGCACTTAAGCGCGCACTTCCGGACCCCAGAAATCGCCACGCCCACAACAACGCAAAAAATTGTGGGCAACTGGGTAGAAGGAGAGAGAGAGAGAGACGACAGATTCGGTGACTATGCCATTAAATTCAAACTTCCTGTGTGTTGCTCTGGTTGTGTCGCAATGTGTGTGTATGTGTGTGTGTTTGTGTATTTTGTGTGTTCTGTGGTAAGACTTTGTCTCACAGCTGCTTTAAGTGTTGCCTAATTTACTACAACAAACTGAAAGCTATTTGGGAGCAAGGCCAAGGACGACTCTTAAATACACTTTTATTATAATGGTTAAATGGAAAGAGAAACTCATTTAATTGCACTTTTTAAGCGATTCGCTCAATCAACACAGCTTCATTGATATTTAAACTACTTTGCTTATGTGCTTTTACAATTTACTTATAAATAAATAAAGCTCACAAAAGTTATCATGCAATTTTGTGTAAAATTAAGATATTTAAATTTAAATATATTTTTATAATGTATATTGTGATTGCTATAATTGTATTATTGATATATTATTTCATCAATGAGCTTACATTTGAATCATAAATAACTAAGACTAACAACCAGAAAGCTTTAAGCTTTACTAAAAATTTCAAAGCTCCAAACACATACATTAAAGCGTTTGAAACTTGTGTAAGCTTTGGATTGAATTTTAAATGTTAAGCAAAGTCTTTATAGTTGAAACACTTATTGACTTTAAAAACTACCCCATAATCTTTAATTATTTACAAGAAATCATTCAAACATTTTCAGTCCTACACATTTATTAAGCTTAAACACCCTTCAGCAAAGGGTAGAGCAGCTGAAAGGCAGATAAAGACAGAGTGCTGAGCGAATGCTAAGCAAAAAGTGTCGCTTAAGGTTGAGTTTTGGTTTCGGTTTCGGTGTCGGTTCGCCTTCTGCTTCCTTTTGTGGCTGCCTCGGATATTAAGGACATTAAATCCACATTATTCATTTCGTTGTTGCCGCTGCTCCTGCTGCGGACAACAGACAACACAGACATGAGACAACGGACAATGGACAGCGGACAACAGACAACAGACAATGACAATCGGCAAGCGTTGCGTTGCGTTGCGTTCTGCGCTTATTAAAGCCATTTGGGCAATTCACGTGACCGTTGCGTTGCGTTGCGTTACGTATACGCCCCGTTGGCCATTGTGCGATCATCGTAAAATGAGTAATTGCCAGCATGTTTCAACGCATTCACATTAATGAGCCCAATGTGTGTGCGTGTGTGTGTGTGTGTGTGTGAATGTGTGTGTTCACTGCCCATTTTGATATGTGCAGCATTTTTATGTTTAATCATTTTTCGGCGTCTTTTTTATTACCTTTTACATCAAGTTTTGGCTCATTTTCTCTTCGCCTGTCCGAGCATTTGGTCAAATAACAACAAGCAGAACAACAATAACTACAATAACAACTACAACAACAAAACAAAAACAACAAACAATTGCAAATTACAAAATCGTGACTAGCGTAAATTTGGCCGTTTTGCGGCCATAAATTCGCCATTTGCTGAAAGTTCTCCTCCTCCTTCCTCATAACATTTGCAGGACAGTCAGACAGACTCAGACTCCGATTTCGGATCCGCCTCAGACTCCTTGGCCCATTTGCTCAAGTAGTCGGTAAATTGTTAAGCGGTTATTAGTTTAAATAGCCCAAAAAGTTGTTGCAGCATTGTTTGGCTTAAATAGCCGCCAATTTTTTATATGTGCACTCATTTATATGATGAAGCAACTATTTGCTGTCGAACATTAAAAGGGAGAAACTGAAGCAAATGGTAAAAAGTAAGACAAGTTTTTAAGAAATGTATTAAATATATTTCAAGAAAAATAATATCAAAGCATAAAATTTATGTTTAATCAATTAAAATGTGTGTGATTGATCCTAGTTTTTTCTTCAATTAAATTAAATGGAGAAACTGCAGCAAATTGTAAACTGTATTAAAAATTTTTAAGATATATATATATACATAGATAAATTATATTCTTAGAAAATAAATAAAGGATGAAGGAATTTAAATTTTAATTTTGTTTTTTTCTTCAAACAGTAATAAAAATCTTTGCGAAATAGATAAAATACATTTTATTTAAATTTAAATTTGAAAAAGATTCTAAAAATGAAAAATCATCATTGAATATTGGTATGTAATTAATTGTTGTTCTTTTCTATATTTAAAGTAAAATATTTTTTGAAGCAAATTTGAAAAGCTGCATTTCTTTTAAGGGAATCAGCCAAAGCTGAGCTGGCAGCAATCACATCTAACTCGGCTCTCACTTTTTCACTCCACAACTGCCAAAAAGTTTTACTTTCCCACAGACAACAAGAGAGAGAGAAAAATAGAAAACTGAAATAGAAATCGAACTAGACAAAGGGATACAATTTGCGTTGCTAAATAAACAAAACAAATGCGCAGAAAAAGCAAAATAGAAAACGAAATAAAAAATAGACAAGCACACGAGTACATCTGAATAGATATATGTGTATATATACTTGTATATGCATGTTCTGGCAAACTTTTAAGACAACATTTGGCTAGAGCTGGGCGAAAAAAAAATATAAAACAAAAAAAGAAAAACGGAAAGGTGAGAAAAGCAACGAGAAAATGAAATCGAAACCGGAAATCGACAAGGCGACAGACAGCAAAGCAGAGCAGAGACAGGCAGACAGAAGCTACACAGGTTGCAACTGATGCTGTGGCTGCCGATGTTGCTGATGTTGTTGCTGTGGCTGCTGATGTTGTTGCTGTCGTTGATGTTGAGTCTGCTTCCCGCTCAGCTTGACGCTCGTGGCCCTCTTTGTTTGTATGTTTTGCACACTTGAATTGCTGCTCATTCAACATTCATTCACATGGCAAAGGATACAGATCCAGGCAGTCAGCCAGCCACAGACAGAGAGACAGACATCCAGCTGGTAGTCACGTCAGCGACTTCGTCTAGGACTGCTGACTGTGGCTGTGACTGTGGCTGCGACTGCGGCACACCTCGTGTCGATATTCAAATATTTTCCGTTGACAGATTTCACAATTTTCCACTTTCATACCTTTTTTTTTCTTGCCCTGGCTGTTGCCTGTTGTTGGCTCATGGCCATGGGTAGAAAACACACAGAAAATTCCTTTTACTTATTGTTCATTCATTCCACCGCAGCTTCTTTATGTATCTTTCTCTTTCTCTCTCTCTCTTTCTCTGTCTGTTTGTCTTACGATTTGACTAAAAGCGCCCATTGGGCACATTTTGGGTTCTCTGCATTTTGGTAGCTGGCTTAGAACAATTGATGTGTAAAACATTGATTAGGTTTGTGAAGTGTGGCCTAAAAGTAGGCAGCAAATTTTTCGAGTTTTTTTTCCTCCGGAAAATGCGCACAATTGTAACCATAAGACATTGATTTTTCCTCTTTGTTCTTCTTGCAAGAGACGCTTCAATGAAATGAAATTACATTTTATTTTTTTGTTCTAAAGAAAAGGATGTGATTCCCAAATATGAGAGGTACTTTTCGGTATGATTGAGACAGAGTATGAAGAGTGGGAAGTTGAGGGTTCTCAAATAAAGTCTTCAAAAAAATTTGAAGTATTCACTAAAAGGTTCAATTCAATGTGAATTTTTAAATTGAATTTGCATTTTAATGTGTACTCAAGCAGCATTTTAATTGAATAATGAATTACGAAGCACATCTATTATATTTAAAGCTTTCTGCCACACACTTAGTGCAAAGTCTCGCATCGCATAAAATATCCTTTTGTTCGTTTGTTGTCGATAAAATTACTTAAATTGCTGCCATTAATTGTGCCACATGCATTCGCCACAGAACAGAGATTTACTCATTTAACTATCAATTCATTTGGTAATATTGCTAAATGCTGACCATTAATATCATTTCTCTGTGCTGCATTTTTATTTTTGCAATTCTTGCACTGTATTTTGTGTATGTGTGTGTGAGGCCAATAAAGCACATCAACAAATAATTAATTATGAACACAGCATTTAAATGTATTGTACATGAGAAAACAGAAGTTGAATTCAATGTTTTTTAATGAGTAGAGCAAAAAGTTGTGAAGCAAGATAGACATTTAACATAATTATGTGCCAGGCTGTCTGTCAACATTTTTCTTCATTAAGTGCCAATAAAAAAAAGGTTGAACAGAGAAAAATAAAACAATTGACAAAATGTGTGTAAATGTTGTTGAAGTGTATATTTTGAAATGATTTACATGCCAGTCGGTCTATCTGTCCATCTGCCAGTTTGTCAGTCAGTCCATTCCAAGCACTGACAGTTGCCTTTTTTTCAATAGTTGGATTTTTGCTCTGTTTTTAATTACTTGACGGAAATTCGAAATACGCAACGTGGAACTCGAGGCGAACACTCATAATTAATTTATTATTATGCAGCCCGTTAATGTGCAGCGTATTAACATTAATTTACAACAATACATACAACACATCAATATTCATATCTATCCATATTTACAGCATCTGCAGCTGCGTCTGAATTTGCTCGCTGCGGCTTCGCTTGACAGTTTTTCAATTATCAACTCAAACTATTTAATTGTTTCCAACATTCAGCCGCATTTCTACTCGCGAATCAACTCATTTTTTAATTTATTTCAAGAAATTCCCTATGGCTTCAAGTATAAATTAATAATTAATGCAGCAGTTATTATATAATTTATATTTAACAATTAATAGACAAGAAATGTTGTACACATAATTTAACAAGAATGCAACACTGTTAAATACTAGCTACTTTGAAGACAAGCAAATCATTGCAGTATTATTTTTAAAATATACCGAAATATATACTAAAACATTTAAATATACTAAAGGCTATTTGGTATATTGAATAGTACTACATCACAATTCAACATAGACTACAAAATATGTCAGATAGTATATTTGAAGAATTCTGTTTTGATTTTAATCATAACTGGTAGCGGTTATCTTACACTCGAGAACACTTATCTATAGCTTTCTTACTTGTTTGAAGTAAAGGTCAGTATTTCTATCTTCACTCCACATCAGCTATTAGCTAACGCTTTTATACCTAAAATAAGATATGCATTTTTTTATAATGACTTAAAATATTCATAATTTACTTATGCTTTGAAGTGCATATACTGAGTCAATAGTCAATAGTTGGTATAGAAATATACATATATAGAAAATATACATATTGTATTATTTTTATACAATAAGTTAAACAAAGTTGTTTTCAATATATATTAAGCCCATTTACATATGTTTAAGTTTTAAGTAAAGCATTTCTATGTTCACTCCATTGTCAGATTCTGTCAGCTAATTATCTTTCAAATTATTGTAATGACTGTAAATAATGTTCAGTTGCTTATTATTTGAAATGGATATGCAAGTCTTAATAGTCAATAATTAGTCAATGAAACATTTGATTAAAATATGAATAGTATCTACACTTCATTGCAGCTATAAAGAAACTGTATTACATCTTAAATGATATACATATGTATCTGAGCTTCATTATAAATATTATGATTTATAATGTTAGGTAATAACAATTGTATTCAATCATGAATGAATGTTTTGAATAAATACAAAATAACTATATATTACTTCAACCCAACTACATTCAATCCTCAAGTCAGCATTTGCATCATCACTCTACTGCACTGTCATGCATTGCAGCTATCAAGTAACTCTTTTACACCTTAAATGACACATCTGACTACTGCTGTTGCTGCTGCTGCTGCAGTGCTCAGCTCGGATGGCATCTTTTAGCCTGGCATAACATATCCATAGCCTGTTTTGTCCAATTTCCCGCACCTTTGCAATATTTTCTAATTTGCTGCATCGCTCACCGGGCGAAACTCCACCCCGTCTCTCTTCCTCCCTCCCGTTTCTAACGACTGCTTTACATATTTGCCGCACATTCTGAAAATATTTTTGTTTTCACTCGCTTCTAAAACCAACAAAATAAAAAAAAAAACAAAATATACAGAGAAAAAAAGTGGAAAAAATACAGCAACATGAGGAATGTTTGAAATTCCACGCAAAAGTATGCAACGAGAAACATTTTTTTGGCTAGACATTTGCGTAGCACGAGGAAGATGAAGTTTGGTGAAGTAGTCGAGAAGGGGTGGTGACGGAGAGGGGGGAGAGGATTGGTTGCGGGGCATTTGGCAAAGTCAACGTCAACATGCGGCGAATGGCAGACGGAAGTTGTACGCAAAGACAATGACTAAGCACACGAGACAGACGGAAAGCCAGAGCGACAGACAGACAGACGCATGGGTAACCACACACACACACACAGAAAGAGACGGAGAAGAAGACCCAAAGAATAAGAGAAAGAGAGAGAGAGAGGGGAGGCAAAGAGTGAGAACTGAATGCCAACAATATGCATACAATGCAAAGCCACAGATAAAGTTTCGTTTTTCACTTTATTTTTTGTTTTTTCTTTCCCCTTTTTTTTTGTATTTTCTATTTCTCAATTTTTTTGTTGCTCCTAAAATAAAAGTTTCCTTGACAAACCGTTGTGCAAATGCAACTGCAATGTAAGCATACATACATTTACACACACACACACACATACACACACATGCTCTGTCAGTGCAAATAAAAACATTCTTTACGTGTTTTGATGAACATTTAAATTACAATGGCAGTGAAGATGAAATTTGCCTCAATTCTTGACTTGCACATTTAATTACAAAATCAAATGTTTTAAAGGTTCTTTGAATCTATAAAAGTAAAAAATATATTCTGCAGTGAATGAAATTAATATTATTAATAGCTGACCCATCTAAATAATTTTATTCTATATTTTAAATAAGTTTATATACATTCAGCAGCTTGAAATATGAATATTCAAAGTATTTTCATTAATGAATAAAAATGATCTGATCATTAGTTACAACATATAATTAATTCGTAATTTATGGAGACCTACTTAATATAAATTTAAGTGCTATAACAATTTTAGCAGTGAATAAAAGAGATCTTATTAATGGATATCAAATAATTCTTAAATTATAGACACAACAAATATTTTAAAGTTTATATATAATCAATAATATAAAAAGACTAAATATTTTCAGCATTAAAAAAATGCAGTCTTAGCTTACATTTAACTACATAAGTATACAATTAAATAAACTGAAGTGTAGTAGTTACAGTTGACTGAAGATTAAGTTCAAAGAATTTTCAATAAATTTGGTAATCATATTTTTAGCAACAAATAAATGAAATCCTAGTTAATGCTTCAAATTAATTCCTAATTTATATACACATAAGATTGCCGAGATTTTATGAAAGTTTAATAACTTGAAATGCAAGTTCAGGCTAATCGTATTTGCTTACAGATAATGTAAGCGAAGCAACACAATAAGCCTGTCAATCGCAACAGGAGCCACCGAGGTTGTATTCTCCATTCCCAGATATCCTTATGCATAGAAAGAAGTATATAAATTTCGTGGGCGTGTACTGTTCAATTAACTTTTGGCCCAATACCACACATACACATAAACTACACACTCATACACACAGAGAATAACAACAATAGAAAGGCAAAACAAGAAGTAAAAATAAAATTTAAGTTTGTAAAACAGGTTAAACTTTTGGCTTGCCAGCGAAATTTTTAGACAATGCTCCCACACACAAAAGCAAGCGATAGAAAGAGAAGGCAGATCGAATGGAAAAAAAGAGACAGAGGAAGAGTAGTGTTCCTTATTTTGTTGTTGTTGTTGTTGTTGTGCCGAATACTCGGCATTGACATGCAATGTGGGCAGATACCAAAAAGCTAAAGCAGAGAAGTTGGAGTAAATGCAGCCCTGGCCAAAAAACACAAATTGTGAAAGCCATGCACTATAATTTGTGTACGCCGTGTAGACGTGTACTTACTGCACTCACTGTATGATCTAGTTGTACTTGCAGTTGTTGTTCTAGTTGTTGTTGTTCTTGTTTTCGGTATTGATAAAAGGCGCGTTTAAATAAATTGCAGGTTGAGAAAAACATGCTTAGAATAAAAGCTGAAATAGATGCTTGTAATTCATTTTATATTCAAACAAATTGCTCATTTTTTATATGTTGATAAATTTAACTATTTATTGGCTCTTTATTTAAAATTGAGCAAAAGTACTTTCAATAAAAATTGTCACTTTCACTTTATTTAGTGGCTCATTTTGAAATATTAGTTCAATTAAAATGCATACTTAAAATGTAGCTAAAGTAAGTATATACAAGTAAAAACATTATTATTATGTTGAGAAACCTAAAAATGTATTTGCTTATAAGTTAATATAAAACAAACACATTAAAATAAAATTGAATTTTTTAGGAATTACCGAAATGTTATTTTAATTGAGCGAAACATTTACTTAATTATTAATGAGCTGATAAATTTGGCTTTTTATTTACTAATTATTTAAATACAATAAAAAATGTTTAACATAAATTATATTCAAATAAAAATTGTT
This sequence comes from Drosophila albomicans, assembly GCF_009650485.2. Taxonomy (NCBI): domain Eukaryota; kingdom Metazoa; phylum Arthropoda; class Insecta; order Diptera; family Drosophilidae; genus Drosophila; species Drosophila albomicans. The sequence goes on along the minus strand of NC_047629.2, from coordinate 36,432,676 downwards.
ACTAATTGTTTGCTCTTTTATCAAATTTTTAAAGAATGTCTTCATTAATATATTATATTCAACTAAATATTTATTAATTCATATGTTCAGATATTTAAATTTGCTCATTAGTTTAATATTAGAAAAGCGAGTTTAATTTAAATTGCAACTAAAAAGATTTATTTAACTGTAGCTTATATGCAAGTAACATTCAATTATTAAGAAGTTTGGATATTTAACTTCTTCTTCCGTATGTTATTAAATTGTAAGTAAAATGTTTAAATAAAATAGAAGCTAAATAATTGAATTAAGTGTTTATTTGATATCTATTCATGCTCGTGGTATTGCATTTAAGTTCGAGCAGGCAGTTCTCACCTTACGGTATAATAAAATTTATCATTTAATACTTCATTTAATATAATAAATAAAAATTATCTTTAAATATTTAAGTATATTTCATGAAAAATAACTCTTTATGTGCGCGTTTGCCTTTTTCTATTCTATTTTATTTTATTTGATACCCCTTTGTATTTGTCATGTAACTAGATGACATAACACTGATTGACCTGTAACCCCTTGAACCTGGCACCTGGAGTCAATCAATTAACCCGACTCAAAAGTGGGCGTGTCTTGTCCGTTGTTTGCGCAAAGTGCGATTTTGATTGATATTTGACATTTATGCGGCACGATTGCGTTTGCTCTGCTCTGCTCCTTCTCCTTCTCCATCTTTTGTTATTGTTGTTTATTTGCGCACATTCGAAAGACTAACAACCGACATGGATACTCACACAAACAAACACACACACACACATACCTTTGAGTGTGTGTGTGTGCGATACTCGTATATAGAAAAGTTCTTCTATGAGCGTGCTCTCGACGTCAACAAACAATTTTCGACATTTCAACATTCATTAATCAAAACGGAAATTATGGGGAGGTGCTTTCCACACTCACTCACTCACTCACATATGCCAAGGCATGCGGATGTGCATATGCGAGTGTGTGTGTGTGAGTGTGCGAAAAACACAAAACAACTGAGCACAACACCAGAAACAATAACAACAATAATGGCAATAGCAACACGATAACAACAAATAACAAGCAGCAGTAGCAGCAGCAAATTAAAGGACTTCTCTCTCGTTTGGCGATTGCGATTGTGTGCGCTGAAGTGTGCAGCTGAGCAAATTTCGTAGCATACTTTTCGGTGCTGCCATTTAATTTCAAGCAGCATACAAAATTTGCAGCAAATTAAAGCAAATAATGAAGAAGAAAGCATACGGGATATATACATACATGATTAAATCAACAGTTCTATTGCTTCAACATTTATTTACATAATACAACGAGCATATTTAAGAGTAAATTATGTTAAATATATTTTGTATTTAAATAATGTGGGTAAATATAAATTAAAACATAATATTGCTTAATATTTAAGTAATGCGTTTACATGTACAAGTTACTTAACTTTTAAATAAAATTTAATGCATCTTAGAATATATTACTTTATTTCATAGACAATCAGCACATTTTAAGATCATACAGCATAAGAATGGAAATCATTTACTTATTTCTTTAATTACTTTGTACTTTATTGAACTTTAGTTATAAACAATGTGATATTATTGTCATTATTTTTATCAATATTTAAAATTTTGCTGAATATATCAGAATTTACATCTTAGGCATAAAGAATTATTTTTATCTGGACTACAATATCTTTAAAGCATTCGAAGTATGAAATGTGAATAATGATTTTCGTACTCTATTATAAAATTGTTTTATTTGATTATTATTTCAATTTCAATTACTTTTTCGAAATATAAATTAATATTTACACTTAATATCTTTATTTGGAAATACTTCAGTTGGAATAATTGAAATTATCGTAATGAAATAAGCTCAAACTAAATTTATTCAATGCTGTATTCAATTTTCATCAATTCACAAACTCTAACTGAAAACAGTTGAAGAGTTTTTCACTTATATTTCGACAGTTGCTAAAGTGCATTTCAGCGTCCACCTAATTGAAGCTATTAACTAACTTCAGCAACGACCAAAAGCGAGTTGCTGTCTTTCGCAGAATATTTGATGGAAATGTGCGCAGTCAAATTCAAACCATTTTCGACGGCATGCGGCGGAAATAAATTGTTATTGTATTTACCAAGAATTTATTAATTAAACACACTTTTCGTCCAAATATTTTGTGCGTGGCAATATCAAGTGAAAAACGCACATCAGAGAAGAACAAAAAAAAAAGAGAAACAAATGAAAACGCAAAAGAGCGTGAGTGAAAGGCATTGACAGACTAAAATTAAATTTGCAGCCTGAAAATATGCAGCAGCAGTTGAAACAGGAGCAGCAGAAACAGAAACAGCGAGCAATATTTGAGTATTTTCGTTTTTATTAAAAACTGTGTGCGGAACAAACTGATAGATAGATGGACAGAGGCCTATGCCAGCGAGTTGGCCACACTCTGGCCAGCTGTTCAACTGGGCCATAATGTTGGCCAAATCGGCACAGCAGTAAATATGAACTGGCCAGTCGACAGTCGACGGCGCGAGGCACGAACCATGAGCCACGAGGCAGCTACCCGCCGGGTTTTATGCCGCACAATTGAAATCGTCGACAGACGCACTTTTCCACCTCACTCACTCTCTCTACTCTCTACTCTCTCTCTCTCACTTTACTCTCTGCTATGCCATTAATAATACGCTTACGCGCTTTTGTGCGGAACACCGCAACCCGTGCCACTCGCTAAGCCCCCCTCCAGGCACTCCCCCCGCTACGCTCCGCCTCGCTCCGATCTGCCAGCGGACCATATAAATGCGCCAAACTGAGTGCAGCTCTCAAAGCGAAGCCTACTGCAAGCTGCAAGCTGCCCAAAGGCCGCTGCCATTTTTTGCTGCTTGTTACACATTTGCCACCAACACACACATACGTCTATATATCCATGTGCATGGGAAATATTGACACACGATATGTCGCAATATGCGCTTTTTTTCTACTTCTTTTTTGCTGGCCACCGTAAGATGCATGCAAAGTGCGTTCATAAGAACAATACGATAAAGGCAGCGAATGCGCACTCTTATGTGCTAAAGACTTTGATAGATGGCAAAAGTAAAGCAGCTTTTAGCCCCCCGGCAGCATTATAATCATGGGCATTGTGAGCTGCTTAGTACTTATAGAGTTTTGGCATTGAACTCGATGTTAAAGTTGTTCGAACTCAAACTGAAAAAGTGAGTTAAAGAGTAGTGGACATTATGTAGCAAGCAAGAGATAATTTTTGTAGCCTAAGACCATTAACCCTCTAAGAGTTGTGATTTGGTAATAATCAAATATCAAATATTGTATCTTTATTGCAAACTGACAAATACAATTCAAGTGACTTAAAGGCCACTTGCTTTTTAGATAATACATATGATGAGAAAATATTATTGATTATATTATTTGATTTCATATGTTATGAATTATGCATAATTCAATAAATATGTCAGCTTCTTACTTATGACAGAAGTAAGTGAAGAATGAAAAGACGCGTGTCTCAGAATTTCTGCTTTCAAGAATACAGTCATTAAATAAAGCAATTCTTTCATAAGTAGAACTTTAATATAGTTACTTTTAATGTTTCCTATATGGAACTTCATCTAACATAAGGTTTTAAGTTGTCATACTGGTTGTATTCCTAATTTACATCTATTAAATTAACTTCAATTATGCAAAGCCTTAAACAAAAAGAAAAGAAATAAATGAAACTAAAATAATGAACTTTACACTTAAGGAACAAACTTGACTAATTGAAAATTTGCAGAACTTTATTATTTAGGGTTTTGTTTTACTGAAATTTTAAATTTATTCTATAAATATATTTCAAAAAAATTCTTAATATTTTTGAAGTTGACTCAGGTTAAAAATAAATACTCAAAATATAACCTTTTTGTTCTCATACAATCTAACTAACAAATTATTTTACATTAATTGCTTTTATTATATTTTTTATTACTTAAATTTTCCAATATGCTTAACAGTTTATGCTTTCATTGCTTTCAGCCAAGTTTTTAAGCTGATTTTATTATATATGTTAATCTAAGGAATATAATAATATTTATTTGTTCATGTTATTATTCCCTCAATTTACAAGCTAAAAGTCCCCAATTTGTTCAACTTTGTTTTTGTAAGCTCTCCCACCAAAATGTTTATAATCCGACGATTGAATAAAGTTGAATTCACCTAAATTTAGCTGGCACTTTAAGCATTTTAGATAAATGTTTAGCGAGCAGCTCGCCAGCCCCATGAGGCTCATTCATAATATTGAACATGTTTGAAGCACCCTTCAAAATGCTGGCACAATCCAACCAATTTAGCCTGGATGCTTCTATTTGTGAAAGTTTGCGTGCCAAACGCCACAAATCGATTTAAACGAAAAAAAAACAGAAAACAGAAAACAACACACAAAAACAAAACTTTGGAAAATGTGAAAAATTACTAGGCATAAAAAAAAACAGGAGAAAAATTGACAACAAGAAAAACGAAAACAACAAATTGGAACATTTTTGAGGCGATGTATTTCGATTTGTAACAATTATTGGTCGTTACGAGGCGCAAAACAAGCTGCCCAATTTCCTTACCCAAACACACAGTTGAGTTGAGTTTCCCCCTTCGCTCTCCTCCCTCTTCATTTCCCAACAATTATTGCACATTTTTGTGGCATACTTTGCGGCGGCTTGCAAGCACGAAGCTCCCAAACCAAACCAAACCACACGCTAATGCTTTTGAAATAATAACAATAAATATTATTGACATGCAAAAATGCCACAAAATGTCAGGAAATATTTATTATACCCCCACCACGAAAAGTTGCTGCGAAGAACGTTCAACCACTGTATCGAAATTTTAGTTAATATTTGTACTCGATTATTTTTATTTCTCTATACACATTTATTTCATTCTTTGGTGACGGTCGTAATTAGCGTTAATTGATTTGCAGCTGCTGCAATTATGTGAATATTTCAAATGACATTTTGTGGGCGTGGTTGGCGTGTGGTGACCCAAAATAGCACAAAACACCAAAAAGAAAAACCAACCAGCAAATGGCAAAACTCTACAGTTTGTCAACGCTTAAAAGTTCGTTTGAATTTTTCGCCTTTTTCGTGTATGTTAATACCCCTTAAATACTGAAAATGAGATTGAATGCAACGTAAGCACTATAGAGGTGTCTAACAATTTATATTGTTCTATTTACATTTTAAAAGGTTTAATTGTGGTGGACTAATTGGAATAGGACAACAACTTGGTATTAAGTAAGACTTTAATCGCATAACGAAACACAATTCATTACTTCACTTTATCCTATTAAATATATTTTCTCTTTTATATGAATTAAATAGATATTAATCTATAGAATAAAAGTAGAATATTAGAAGGATAATATAGAGTCATAAATTATAGAAAACTTATTGTATTCCCCACAAGAATAAATAAAGAAAAAATCACATTCTGCGATCTATTTAAAATCAACAGTATTTCATAGTATGAAATTCATACTCAAATAACTTCTCTAAACAATAAAATTTGAACTTCTAAAATACTTTCAGTATTTATAAATTTTTTTATATATATTATCCTGCAGGGTATCTCTCATTCGATCACTCACATCCCTCATCGCCTGTTCAGCATGTTAATTGATATTCTCGCTGACATTTTTATGGCTTTTCGTTTTTAGTTTTCGCTCGCAACATTTTTGGCCTAAATTGTTGCAGTTTATTTATTTAAATTTATTAGCATCGGTTATTTGGGCTGTCGGCTTAAGCGGACGCCATTTAAAATTCAATAAAATGCAAAGCGTAAGCAATGAAAATATTCGCCAAACAGTCCGAAAATGTCCTCTCAATGGGCCACCAGCCAGGTCAATTGGCTGGCTGCTTTACTTTCTGTGTTAATGTTGCAGCCAGATGTTGTCACTGGCTTTTAATAATATGCAATGAGTTTGTTTTAATGCTCTTTAACTGCGACGTAACCAGGCGAATTTTATGTATAGAAATTTAAATTTTGTAATTAAATTGAGTGCGGAGTAATTTCAAATTTATGTATTTAAAAATTTAAAATATATTTTTTATTAATGCATAAACATTTTTATATTAAAAACGAATTTGTTGCGAAGTAATATATACATTTTTTATAATACATGAATTTATAATATATAAAAGTTTAACATTTTAAAATGAATTTGTTGAGGAGTAGCTTTTTGCATTTAAATAATATGTTATATTTAGTACTCATATATTGGTAATACATATTTCAAAAAAATTCATCTAATCAAAAGCAACTTTTTATAAAAAAAGAAGAGAACTTAAAATATTACCACTGTACTCAAATTAATTGTAGTTAAGTTTTCTTTTTAAATAGAAATATTAACTTTTATTTAAACGAAGCTCTAGACTTGTTTACTTATTAAATAGATATAGAACTTAAAATATCAAAAAGATTTTAAAATATTATCATTGTAGTCAAATTAATAGTAATTGTTTTTCAGTTTTTAAATAAAAATTTCGACAATAATTTAATTATATTGTAGACTTCCCAACTTATTAATAAACTTTTATTATTTATAGTAGATAATATTTATAGAGGAGAACCTAACAATAATTGTCATTGTATTCAAAGAGTTTCTAAAATATGAATGTTAACTCTAATTAAAAAATATTATACACTTCTTAACCTAGCTAATATATTTTATTCTTTATAGATAAAATAGTTACTTCTTAAACTTTTTTACCTAAGGTCAGCAGCTGCTTCTGAACAAATTACAAAGTTCTTAAATTCTTCAAACTTTAAGATGTTGCAAGTAAAAGTATGCATATCAATAGCTTTGGCTTGTCGTGCATCTATTTACATTTCTTTTGTTCCATTTTACAGCAGCACACCCACTTCGCATAATGCCGGCAAATTCCCAGAAGCAATTTCTCATCTTATTCTATGTTTTTTTTTTTTTTGCTCCCCCCTTTTTTTCAATTTTTAACCCACAAGACAGACAAAAGCAGCTGCAGTTTTGTAGTTGTAATTGTTATTGTTGTTGTTGCTTATTGTGTTGGTCGGTTGCATCTTGTTTCATCATTTTTGTTTTCCATCTTGTGCCACACTTCAAGCGCTTTTCCACTTGAGCAGCGAGCTTTTCTTTGGTTGCACTTAAGCGGCGCTTCAATTCACACTTCACCTGAAGAGGCCGCCCAGGTGGCCCAGCTGCAGGTGTAACTGCAGCCAACCCATTCTCAGAATCTCTTCTCTGCCATAAATGACAATCGAAGGCTACACACACACTAACACACAAACAAAACAAAACGGAAACAATTCGCAGCGGATTTTGCAGCGCTAAACCGCAATTAAAAATGCACCCAAAAGTAGGCAACAGTTTTTTTTTTCTGTTTCCTCTTTGTGTTTCAGTTTTGCAGTTTCTCTTTCTGTGCTGCTGTATGTTTTGTTGTTTTTTTTTTTTAATTTTTGTTTTTATTTCATCTGCTTTTGGCCGTTGGCATTTTTAAGTGTATTTGTGTTTAATTAAAATACTTTTCGCACTTTGGCTTTGTTGATTGCATATTTTGCCAGAATTTTTCCCTTGCTTTCTATTTGTCTGATTGACTGACTGACTAACTGACTCACTGACTCACTGACTGAGTGACTCCCTGACTGGCACTGTTGAAAGTTTTCCTCTGGCGTTTTGCCTTTTTATTTGCCATGTTCTATGCGAAACTCTGTTGAAAATGATTTGCATTCTTTTGCTGTTTACTGAAAGTATTTTAATATAGTTTATGGTATCTCTCTCGTTTAACTGTTGAGCGCTGCCTTTTCCTCTTCCTCAGGTATTTTCATTATTAGACGATTTTTCATTCCCCCTGCTATTTTTTTTTTGTTTGGATGCAGTTGCACTTTCTATTGAGGTATGCAAGTAATCGACGCAGCAACTTTCTGTGGCAAGTTTAATTCATTTCGAATTTCAATTCAACTTTTCAGCGTACAGTTTCATATTTATGCATTTAACTTTGTTTTGCGATATAGAACGGTAAATTAAATAATTTACACTACGATAAGCACATTGAAAAGTTTCTTGTAGTATTTTAAATACTAAATTAAATGAAACAGTTTTTAACTAATGCAGCTCTCAAATGTTGTTGGCGTTGTTTCTACAGTTTTCACTGTAGGGGATTCTACAATGCAAATTTTTCTTTTTCGAAATTAAAAACTTTTTTCTAAGAAACTTTTTTATTTAACTAATGAACGTATTTTATTATTATGAGACACGTGCTTAGAAAATAATATAATTTTAAGACTAGTTTGCTCTGATATAATTTCAAAAGCTTATAATAGCGCAACTCAAAGTCTTGTTTTTATAATTCATACAATTCCTTATATTTTTTAATTTAACAAAATATAAAATACATTGGTGTTTACAATGTTTTATTCTTACGTTTTGTGTTGCCATTAAATTCTACTTTCCCAAAACTTTCCTCTGTCGCTGACAAAGTTGTAAACAAAACTACTTTGGGCAATGAAACACCACAAAAATTCCCGCGAATTAAAATGAAAATACTCCAAGCTCCAAACATTACTGAATGCCTTTTTAATATTATTTCTTAGGTATAGTAAATAAGTCCTTTGCATAGTTTAAATTAACAAAAAAAACTATAGCATACTTTTCGACGCTCAGTCGATTTATAAGTGACTCCTATAATTCAACTATATCAACTCTTCTGCTTACGATATTTATGTGTTAGTTTTGTTTAATAAAAACTGTATATTTAATTATAGCATAAATCTGCACTTACCCAGAATGTCCATTTCGTTTTAGGTTGCAGCTAGTCGCATTAAATATTTATATATTTGCATTTTTTATATATTCCGCACTTGTTTGAACATTAATTTATGACGTTTTTATTTGAAGCTGTCACACACACAAACACACACGTATTTTAATCATTTTTTCGATCATTTTATATTTATTTATTGATGTGTATATTGTTGTTGATTTTTATATTGTGACATCGCTTAGACTATTGATTTATTAACTTGAATTTTAGGGGATAGGAAATGTCGTGAGTTTGCTATAGAACCTCTGGACTATAAATTCGCTTTGTAGATAACATTTAAATGCAGAAATTTGCATGTTTAATAAAAGGAAAATAAAGTTTGACCCAACTGGAAAGTTTGCGAATCGCTCTACAAAGAATTTCTGCAAACACTTTAATAAATTTCCATTTTGATAGCACGCTCCAACTGAACTAAAGTGCTTCAACAAAATGTGCTCTACAAAATGCATAAAAAATGCATATGCTTGTCATAAGCAGAAACGGGAAAGAGAAGGCGAAGGCAAAGCAAAGCACAGCTGATGACAAAGAGGAAGGTGCCAACAACAGTTAATTGCTCTACGAAACAGAGACAGAGGGAAACAGCCCAAAAAAAAAAAAGAAAACAACAACTTACCCGCCCAACAAGCACAACAACGAAAAAACCATTAACGAGACATTTTCGCACACGTAGTTTAATTGTTGTGAATCGCATTAGATCAAAACACACTTAATAGTAGATTTACTCTTTGAATGCTTTGCGCTTACGGGCAGCTGCAAATAATATTCAAGTGACGTTGTCGTAGGTTCGCGCACCGAGAAAACGATATTCGAACTTTGCGCTTAAATCGTTCGTTTGCAACTGAAGCGACAACTGCACACTGTTCGCCAAATTCGCTGCACTCGTCGGGGCAGCAGCGACAGCCGCAGCAGCAGCAGCAGCCAAAGCAGCAAAAGCAGCAGCCAAAGCAGCAGCAGCAGGAGCCAAAGGCTTCCAATGCGAAGGCGAACGAAGGCTTCAGCGAGTGGGCAGCCCCAAAAGCAAACAAAACAGAGATACGGCGACGATGACGACGATGGCAATGGCAATGGCGTGCGTTATCGTCGCCGGCAAACGTTTCTGCCGTTTCATTCGTGTGATTTCTGTTGTCCCATTCCCAAAGCGTTTCACACACACGAGCTGAGAAAGCTCATAATGAAGTTCCAAACAGCAGCTGAAGATGTTGTCATTAGCACGAAATGGTCAAAAAATGAAAATAATATATATTTTAAATTTAAAATATACATATCCTTAACCTTTTTCACTTATTGTATATTTCAAATATATAATTAATAGTTTGTTATGTTCTTGCACAGCGAGAGAGTGAGAGAGCTGAAGTGAATGAGAGCAAGCTGAAGTGAGAGCTCGCAAAGTGCATTCTCTCACTCTCTCTTTTGGATTTTTATGGCGCTCTGCATGCTGTTGCACACTGGAATGCCTGGAATGCTTGGAATACTATTCGTGCAACTTGAGGCAGCTGCAAAAACACAGAGTTAACATTAAGTTTACAGCATGTGAAAGAATAAAAACTAAAGCTCAAATATGTGTAGCTATTAATGACACTAAAATACTTTATTTAAAATTCTTATTATATACAAATTTTGAAATAGTTTCTTACTTAATAATATTACACACTTTATTTACATTTTTAAAAATAACAACAATATGTTAAAGCCGCTTCCAGTTGTTGCTCTTAAGTAAACAAATGTGCGCTCTTAAATGAAGCTGCCATAAAACACATTCCAGTGTTTCAGCATGCCAAAACGTTTCCGCCGAAGCTGCCATAAAACTTTCCACAGCACCTACTACACATGTCTGTCTCTCTCTCTCTCTCTCAGTCTCTCACTCTCTCTCTCTCTCTGTAGAATTCTCTCGGGTGCTGTTTGGTGCTCTCATTTAAGTGCTATGCTCCACATTTCAAAGCCACAAACTGCTGACAGCTGACATTTTGAAGATGTCTCCACACGAGGCGATTTACGACCACGACGAAGTGCGAAAGCCAAAAGACGACGACGAATAACAACAACATCAACAACAACAACAGCAATAAGAACAACATGCGGATGCCTTATAAAGATGAACCTGCCCCAAGAAAAATAGAGAGAGAGCAAACGGCAAAGTCAGACCGGCCGGCATGGCCATAAATTATGAAGCTGCCGCTGGAAGGAAACTCGTTTGCTGGCATTTTGAAAGTGTAACGTGTTTTTGCAGTGCGCGCCTAAAAGTATGCAACATAAAACCGCACAACAGCTGCTGTCGCTGCTTGCAAACTGAAACTGCTGCTGTTAACGTTAATCAGCTTTCCATTTTGAAATCCTCAACCTGCAACTAGACACGCAACAGCATACCGAGCCTCTTCTCCCCTTCCTCCCTCCCTCATATAGTTTTCATGTTCATCCGCTTACAAAGCACGGCTTTTGTTCCATTCCATTTCATGGCATTTCGCGGCCTACAAGCTTCCCTCTCCCTCTCTCTTCCTCTCTTTCACTCTCCGCCAAATCAATTGCTTGCAACATGACTAAATCTTTTGGATACACGAAATTTGTTTAGTGTGTTCTGCTTTGGCGCCCTGCGGCTCGCGTGAAGCGCGTTCGCTGCCAGTTTTTAGGGGAAGCAGAAGGAAGAGGAGGAACAGGAGGCGAGTTATACCCGATGGACCGCGCATTGATTACAACTACTACCAATTTTTCAGCTTGTTGCACATTTTGGCGTGTTCCGTTGCATGCTGCATGTGGCTGCCGTTGCATCCGTGGCGCATCCATATGGCAGCAAAAGATGCAGCGTGAAAGCACACAACACACTTTATGCTAAAGACGAACTTATTAAATATGCATTTGAACATTAAAGTAAATAATATGAATAATTCAAAATTAATGCAAAAGCATATTAATTCACATCTACTAATGGCAATGAATATTATGAATTATTCAAATTGCATTCATAAAGTGCACTCAGCATATTTTATGAATATGAAATATACCTACTCTGGTAAGCTTCATCGGCCAGTTATAAGATTGTATCAGAATATTAACACAAGGCCAATTAACATGCATATAAAAAACATATGCTAATCTTAATAAGAAATTCTTGAATTATTTTGAAATGTCATGTTGAACCCAAAAAGTGAATTCCTTAATCATAATCAAACTTATAAATTCTAATTCTGTACTTCTTAGTCAAGAATTGACCCCCGTCGAAAAATCTTAGAATCTTTTTCATTGCCTTGATATTTTAAAATAAATCTAAGGAAATTATTTTCAAGTTTATTTTAATAGTTAGTTGTTCTACTCTCTAATAAACTTGTTTAAACCAAGGCCTTTTTCCCATATTCGAAATAATTCGTGTCTTATCTACTTACTGTGCCAAAGTTTAGGTCCTATCATAATAGTAAGGGAATTACAACATTCGCTATACTTCGATTGACGATTCTTATTTTCTAATTTTTATTTTCATATCCTGCATGATATTTAAATCTTTATGGTTAATTTTTAAATCTGCTACCCATAGGGTAGAAGAGTATTATAACTTTGGAAATGTATATAACAGGTAGAAGGAGGCATCTCCGACCTTATAAAGTACATATATATATTCTTGATCAGCATCAATAGCCGAGACGATCTAGCCATGTCCGTCTGTGTGTCTGTCCGTCTGCCCGTGTGAAACACTGGATCTCAGAGACTATAAGAGATTGAGCTATAATTTTTCGACAGCATTTGTTATGTTTGCACGCAGATCAAGTTTGTTTCAAATTTTTGCCACGCCCACTTCCGCCCCCGCAAATCAAAAAAATCGATTAACAAGCGTAACTTTAGAGCTAGAGCTGCGAATTTTGGTATATACAATAATAATTATAGTAAGTGTGATTCCTGATTTGGTTGCGATCAGATAAAAATTGTGGAAGTTATTAAAGAAATACTTTTGCATGGGCAAAAACGCCTACTTACTAGGGGTTTTAGTTGCTTTGGCCGACAATCTAGTATATTATGCCGTCTATGGTATATTTTGAATGTGGTACTATATCGGTACTAAAAATATTTTAGTATTTTTCTATTTTTGGTATATTTTGAAAAATACCGCAATATTTTGCCTTTATTCAATATGGGTAGCGGGTATCTCACAGTCGAGCACACTCGACTGTAACTTTACTTGTTGGAATAGTAAACTTTCAAAACCATGATTAAAGAATCATATTTCAATTTAAAAAATATTTTAGATTGAAATGTTATTAATTTAAATTAATTTTTCTAAGTTCCAAAAGTTTTTATTCTCATTAACTTTGAACTTATTCTTTTCCATTTTTTATGACGTCTGACAAAAATAAATTTTACCTTGACATTAGAGTCATTTTTATAAAAAAAATTTAAAAAAAATTGCGTTCAAAAATTTGGTAACAAGAGGAATGAATTCACTCATTCACTTTGTCACATTTTTGGCTGGACTTTATTTACTGTGTCTTGTCCAGATGATCTACGAATTAATAAGCCTTTGGTGCAGTTAACAAAAAAAAAAAAGAAAAAAAAATCAACAAAGTTTCTCCATTTGTTCAAGGCTTGCTAGAATGAATTTTGAGCTCCACTCACATTTTTTTCGGAAACAATCAAAATTTTGTTGCTAAATGGGAAAATTTGAAACACAAATCGAGACCAGACAAAAAAACAGCAACAACAACTGAAGCTCCCGTCAAATAAAAAACAAGGAATAATTATAATGAATGGAGACAAAAGATGCACTTGCTCGGTTCGCAGCATTTTGGCGGACAGCGAAGAGGAGAATAACATCGAAGGAAACGGCGACGGCAATCAACATGAACAACGACAACAGGAAGAGGATGATGCATACCAGAAATGCTACAAGGAGCGACGCTACACGTGGCTGGAGCAAGGACGTGTGCTCAGTCGCCGGCTCACCGACTACGAATGTCAACTCGAGGACGATGTCCAGCGTCTGCAGGATGCGCTCTTCAGCATCTCCTCGCACTATGCCAAGATACAGTTTCGCTTGAGGCAAATCGCCTGCGCCTCGGGTGATGAGCGTATGTGTTTGCTGCGCGAGTTGCAAAGGATAACGTGTCAAGGACTCGATGCGAGCAAGGATAACGATGAGCTGCCCACGCTGATGAGTGATGTGAGCAGCTTGGGAAATGTGCGAGTGCGTCAACGACAAATCATCAAGGTGCTGCGCAGTCGCCTCACAGATCTCACGGAGTTCACTGATTCGCGCTTTGCCATCGAGTCCGAGAGCAGCTACAATCTGCGCAAGTATGAACCGTACTCTGAGGAAGACTCGGATGAGGAGACTTCATCAACGGACGAAGATGAAGACTACTCGGAGGATGAAGAGTTGCATGGCAAATACTGCGGTTGCATTGTGTGTCGGGAGCAACGTGCAACCTGCGGTCGCCCATGTTGCGCACAACGAGGATATCTAGCTGAGACTTGGCCCGATGAGGAGACGAGCAGCAGCGAAGAAGAAGAATGGAACTGCGATTGCGTCAAGTTGAAGCCAAATGGCAAAAAGCGCAAGACAAAGAAGAGCAAAAAATCAAAGACGAAGAAGAAACAACGCAAAAGTCCCAGTCAATATTATAGTTTAAAGAGTTTCCCGGAGAACTCGACTACAGCAAAATACCGTAGTCAAATACCCCAGCGGAATGGTTACTCGAATTCAACTAAAAGTGTTAAGCAAAAGGGTTTGATCATGGGTTCGATGCTGGTCAGCAAATCGCCACGTTTCTCTTTAAAACCGGGAAGTTCCTTGCATGCAGGCTTAGCAATGTCCCTTGAGCAAATGGGCAGCCGATTGACAATGGAAAGCGGTCGGAAATCGCATCCACAGATGCTTAGCGAGAGCACCAGGCAATCTTTAGTAGGACAACTCGTCAACAAGTTCGGACGTCGCAGCAGTCGAAAACCAGAAGACACAGGAAAACGCGGCAGCTATGGCGAGGAATTAACCAAAATCATGGAAGTGGATCAGCCGTTGCCGCAGCAACGTATGCCCGATCCCTATCAACAAAAGCGCCGGAAAAGTTTATTTATGTTACACAAGCAACAAAAAGAAGAATTGCCACGCAAATCGGAGAGTCGACCAAGTCGCAGATCTCCCACAATTGAAGAGTTTAAGGCTTTGTATGATAAACATCGCGCAAATGGATCGCCAGGCCGGAATCAAGAGGAATCCACGAGAGCGAAAAGAATGAGCAGCGCAAGTTCTGGCAAACAAACGCCACGTAAATCGATCGTAAATGTGGAAAGAAGAGAAGAGCAACAAGAGGAAAGAAGAGCGAGTAGATTCAGTGGTAGAAGTCAAGATTCAAATCAAGTGATGGTACAACCCATTGAAACAGAAAAGTCAGCGGAGATCAAGGAGAAAAAGTGGCGAGATCATGACAAAGAGGAAGATCACTTTGATGATGACTGTGCAGAGATTCAACATTTTCTACGCTGCTCCAGAAAGCAGCCACCTTTCGAGTCAGACACTTCCTCGGAGAAAGCAAAGAAAATTCAAGTATATCGCCCCATCAAGAGAAAGCATCTCAAATGCAGCCCGGACTGTATGGGAAGTTGTGCCAAGCGCGGGGAATGCGTCAAAGTTCTCGAATGCGAAAGGAAACCCTTAAATACTTTCGGAAAAGTCAAGGAAAACCTTAGGGAATGGGGTGCTTTGGGTTATTGCAAGCTACAGCAACCTCAGCGAATAGTTAAAGAGCCAAAAGCGTCGAAACTGCAATGCAAAGACTTGAAGAAACAGAAAGTTAAAATTGAATGTGAATTCGCAGGAAATAAAGAAGCAAGTTCAGCTAGTTCTCTCTTTGGATACCATAAAGATGGGACTAAAAGACGTCTGGAATGCGAAACTCCAGCTCAATCACCTTGTTCCAAACTTTCGTTGATAGAAAACCCCAAAGACATAAAAGAAGACAACAAGAATTACTCCTTAAATCCACTGGGAATTCAATATTCTCAATATACTTATAAGAAAGAATTCAAAGCACTTAAAAAACTTCCCCCCAAAACATCTCCGAAACCGCGAAGGAGTTCCTCTGAGCAAACTCTTAGAACTTGCCCTCAACAACCTCCCAGAAGCTCCTCTCAGCAACCTCCCAGAAGCTCCTCTCAGCAACCTCCCAGAAGCTCTTCTCAGCAATCTCCCAGAAGCTCCTCTCAGCAACCTCCCAGAAGCTCCTCTCAACATCCTCAAGGAAGTACATCAAGGCGAGCTTCACCAACCCCAAAAAGTGCAAATTGCTACATTTTTCAACCTTGTAAAAATCTATCAACACCACCTAAAGCAACTGCTTCTCGTAAATCCAGTTCCAATTGCTTGAAGAAAACCTATCCAGTCACTTCTTTCAAAGCTCAAAAAAACAACTGTTCCAAGCAGAAACCAAACTGCAAGTGCTCTGGAACTTCAGCTTGTTATTGCTTTAAATCGCAAACGGATCTTTTTAGATTAATGGGTCCCACTTCTCATCATTCAATGACCGAACCATCTCTCGTTTATCCTCATGCCATTGGCAAACCCAGAAAATTAACGAAATGCGAAAAAGGTCGGCATTGTTCAAAGAATTCAAACCAGCCAAAAACTTTCATCATTGAGTCCCCTCCAACAACGAGTTTTAATCAGTCGGAGAACGACACTCAGTCAAAGTATTCTACTGCAAATTGAAGAAGTCGTCAATTCGTAATCCCAACTTAATCTAGTACACTTTATAAAAAGAAACAGCGACATCGCCAGTTATTTTATAGAGTGTCTTAGTTAACTTGCGATTCGAAATTTCGATGGATTAGCTTCAAATTTATTTAAACAGCGATTTATATATTTATAACGCTTTGTGTCTTAAATGTTGAGATTACTATATATAGAAAATAAAGTTGTAATTTGGTCGATAAGAAAAGTTATTGATTTAATTATTCAATTGAAAGGAATTCCCTAATAGGATATGTGTTCTTTATCTCTTCGTGAAATTTTTAAGTAAATATTGTGGAATATTGAACTGTAAGTTTATTGGTTAAAGTTAACAGATAAACTAAAACAAATAAAAAACTAGATCACCTTCATATTTTATTATTTATACTTCAACTCATTAAATCAAGATTTTATTAAATCTTACAAATTAAATTCTGAATTAAATTCTTCTTAAGGAATTTCAAGTCGTTGTGCTAACTTTACGGAAATAACTGGTTTGTACTTAAAAAACTTTAATATTTGTTATATATATATGTTATATAGATTAGTATCTATTTCTTTAAAGTATAATACGAACTGTCGACATATGTTTAGTTTTCAAACAAATCTATAATATTATAAATCGACCCTCATAACTTTAAATAGAATGACTTGAATGGAACCCCTTATGTTCTGAAAGTAATATTTATATTAGACTTATTAAATTTCATAACATTTGTAGTTAATCTCGCATTGTATTTTTTAAGCCCACTCAGTTGCCTACTTATGTTTATAGAGAGGATTAAAATGAATGCTAGAGCAGTCATAACAACCTTACCTGTGATATTTCCCGCATTCAGAAATGTTTCCTGCGTTTTAAAACCAAAACATTAAATTGTTTGTATAGAACATCAGCCAAATCAAAGTCTTTCCCATGGCAACCAAATATAATATAGTTTTTTGCTCTCATTTTATTAGCGCTCTGCGCATACAAAAGGAAACGACGCTTCCTTTGGCAGGGAATTCATCATAAAAACCAACAGAAAAAAATGTGCTATCGAATATTGACTCAAAAAGCAAAGCGAATTCTCTACCCTCAGTGTAGATGGCCATGGTCATTGAACCCAGAGTTCACAGCATCCCTTAACCGGATCGGATCGGATCGCTGCCAACAAAGTCTACCAAGGCTAACAGACAATAAGAGCCGTGAGCTGTAAATAAGGGAACCAGTTTGAGTCGTGACCGTGGCAATGCTTTTTGGCAATTTTCCGCGCATGTGCGACGCATTTTTGCAGCGCCCTCTCTCTCTCTCTCTCTCTCTTTCTCGTTCTCACTCTCTCTCTCTTGCTTTAGGTAGAGGCATAAACCAGACCAGCAGACTGTGTGCCATACCGAGTTTAGGGCTCAGATCGTATGGACCGCATTTTGAGGGTTGTTTTTGTATATCTTGGCAGCAGTCTCTTTGTTGTTCTCTGCGCCTTTCAATTCATTCATGGTTCACGATGATGATGATGTTTGAGTGCAGGCTCCTAAGTTGGTCTATATCATTTTTGGCATGCCCACATCTGGTCGCCTCTCTCTCTCTCTCACTCTCTCTCTTCGCCTATCCTTCTCTCTCTCTTGTCCCATGGCGCATGCGCTGCTTGGGCTTATCTATTGTCTCATTGACGACTGGTTTTTATGACGCCTTCTGTATCTGCGTCTTCAGCTTCGGGGTTTTTGCTCTGCCTCACATCTGGCCAAATGTGTGTGAGTTTGTCATGGTCCAAGCGTGATGAGTATGAGGAGGAGGAGGAAGAGGGGTACAAGCAGCCTCTACATGTGTGTGCGGCATGCTAATGGTCTGTTGCCATGTTCCATGAGTGATATATTGTGTGTGTGAAGGAACCTTTCCAAATATCGCATTCAGATAAATGCTGTTTGTAGTGTGAAAGATGGTAAACAAGATAATGCCAATTGCTTCTATGCAGGCAAAACAGATTTTGGTAATGGGAAAAGATAAGCTACGACAGATTAATGATCTTTCGAATGTCAATCAAACGATCTATTAAAATGAATATATAAAAGAGATCATCATGAAGGTTGAAGATCACTAAATTATCGATTAGTAAGATAGCAATAAAAGTAAAAGTAAAAAAAAAATTTAGAAATTTAGGGACCAAGAAGATTTTATCTGAACGTGTTATAAGAAATGATTAACAGACAATCCATAGAGGTAGATATAATTATTATATTCTTTACCTAAAAATAAATTATCATTTAACTTCCAATAGGATGGATTACTTAAGAAGATTACCAGAAGAAAACGAAGAATCATCAAAATTTTATAAAATGGAAAACAAATATTGGGGTAACAAAATTAACAAAAAAAATATATATGTATAGTAATATTTAAAAACATTTTTAAAATAACCCGCCAACTCTTAAATTATGATCTCCGTTCATGTAAAATAAATGTATTTTTTATTTAACGCTTCTTTCGTAAATATATTTACAACGCTTTGCAAACGATGATAAAAGTGTAAAAGTAAAACGTTAGAGGATTAAAGAATATGATTATATGTATGATAATGATAATGATAATGGTATTCCAGCTATAAATATTGACGTAAATGAAGTTTTAATGTGTAATATTAATATATTTAATATGTATTTGCCACATTTAAATTAAACTTAGACGATAACAATGCGATTCGCTCTGGCATTGGCAAGAATTCAAATGTTTGCGACTTTGTACCGAATAAAAGTAAGAGTATCTTCAAGAAGAATTTTAAAACAAATAATAAAAATAAAAAATAATAAATGTTTTGTTGTATTCGTTTGTTGTGATGAGAGAGTAAGGTAAGTATTACTTGAAGTTTTTTTTTTTTTTTGTTTGCGACTTAGAACTAAATTAACGTTTATAATAAACTAAATCTCATACTTTGCTAACTTTCTTTGTCTTTTCTTTGTTTTGTGTGTCTTTCTTTCTTTGTGTGTGTTGCTCTCTTTGCTTGGTTTTTGTTTCGTATTCCTTTTTTTGGGTATAGCTATATAGATTGATCCATAGGGGAACTAGTTATAGAACTTTCTTTGTTTACATCTTTTCTTTTTTGGCATGGCACAAATTTGGCATTGGAAATTTGAAATGGCAAATAGAATAATTCGTGAAAAAAGTTGATGGCAAGATAAATGTTGTGTGTTTTGTGCTTTGAGCAGAAGCTGCATTAATCCATAATGCACAATGCTTGGCTATATTTAAGACTAAGATTCCCCGAACCCTGACAACTATTTGGTTGCCTCGCATTGTTGCATTTGCACCACCAGCAACATGATGCGATTCATCAGATTGTCCGCCTCCGAGTCTTCCATGCTGTTCAGCTTCGCCGAGATGAAGCCACAGAACTTCGAGTTAAGAACCTCGCGCACTGTTTGCGGCGGTGGCAACTCGAGACCGCCCACAGCAGCAGCAGCTGCAGCGGCCGCTGCGGCATTCTGTTGCTGCCGCAGATGACGATGCTGCTGCAGCATTTGATCCTCATAGTCATCGCCTTCGATATCCGCATCCTCCAGCTCATCCGTTTCGCCAAGACGACGACGCTTGCGCAACGTTGTCGCTCCTCCGTTCTCGGCGATGCTGCGCGGCGAATTCGAGCCGAGGATAATGGGATACGGAAAGTCAGCATCGATCACCTCCAGCTCTTCGACCTCATCGGACACGGATACGTTGCCATTGTCGTCGTCGCCGCTGCGCAACGAACTGGCATCCATGTCATCGTAGCTCTGTTGATGTGAAGCTAGCCCAGCTCCGCTATCGTTGCGTGTCGAACTTACTCGACTGTCGTTCTGCGCCTGCGCTTGAGCCTGCTGATGGGCGGGCAACGGTTGCGCTGCCACGCCCACTCCGCTGCCACTGCCATTGCTGCTGGCGCTGCTGCTGCTACCAGCATTGTTGCCTCCTCCGCCTCCGCCAGTGGACAAGTCCAGCTCCGGCTTCACATAGTAATCGCAGTAGAAATCATCGCTCATATTCGTCGAGCACTTGGAAAGATTCAGCACCGCGCTCGAGGAATCGTTGAACGAGGAGCTCATCTTCAGCGCTGTGGCTGCAGCGACTTTGCTCGCACTTAGCAAACTGTGTGTGTTGTTGTTGTTGTTGTTATTATTGTTGTTATTGTTGTTGTTGTTGTGCAAGTGCTGGGCGAAGGCGCTCAGACTGAGATCGCTGGCATGAGAAGCGCCCCTGAAAAACAAAAGAAAGCAAAGTTTATTATTTATTTAATTCAAGAAATTTGCTATTGCTAAAATATAATATTAAATACTCTTTAGTTAACGATGTGTCATCATTTCACAATTTTATTAAAATAAAAGTAATCGATAATTTTGGAAATGAACGTTAATTTTAAATTTGCATAATCTATCTTATCATATTCATTGAAAAAAAATAATGATAATAATATGAAATATATAATAATAATAATGATCACTGCATCAAATAAATTTCACATTATTTAAGTACTAAGATGAAAAAGGACTTCAGAATTCATTGAAAACTAAGGGCCGTAATAATAGTTTTGAAAATAAAGATTATGAAATAAAACTTACTTTTTCATAAACTTCAATTTTTAATCGGCACTACCTTAATGTTAAGCAAATACATAAGTCACATTTCAGCATATCTTCATAAGGAGTGAGTTGTGCGGAGTATTTTAGGAACATATATCACACATATAACGGTGGCTACTCAAATCTATATCTATATTATTTGAATGACGTAAGATAGCTTACATAATGCACTTGCATTTAACGAAAACTTTGAATATTTTGATGTATTCAAATATATTAGAATAGACACCAGTCAAGATATAACAGAGTAAATATAATATTATTATACGCAAACCGCTGAGACGTAGTTATATTTATTTGGGGAATACATAAAGTAGTAAAAAATTATATTATCAATCTCTAGTTAAAAAACTAAATAAATTTCAGAACTAATATGATAAACTCATTACAATATATAAGGTGGTTTAGTTCAATATAAGAAAAACTAAAAATAATTTATTCCTTTCTTTGAAGGAAATCCCAGAACTATAATTTTCTGTATTTCAAATCTAATAAAGCTTGAACAGAATTTAAACTAAGCACTAAACATGTAAAAACTAAAGCCTAGATCAATTTGAATGACAATATCATGTAATTTGCTTCCCCCTCTTTACCGGAATTCTAAAAATAGCTAGCGAAACGAAAATGGAGTCGAAGCAACCCCCAAAACGTGCTCAGAGAATGAAAAACCCCAAATACAGCGAAATGCGTTACAAACTACCAAAAATCCGAAAATTGTTCTCGGTTTTCGGTTTTCCAACGAGACTGAGCTCGATTTCCTGCAGCTCTCGCTTGCTACAAAAATGCAGCTACTCAAATTTCAAGCGCATTTTCCACAGCTGCTGCACGGCCTCAAACTGAAGACGTGGCTATATTTAGATGGGAGACTCGAGCAGAAGAAGAAGAAGTGTATATATTTTCCCCCAGCAGCAGGTAGTTGACAATTGGAACTGTAAAACGATATGCGAAGCGAAACGTTTTTCACATTTTCCATTCTTATAAACCAACAACAGAATAATCACGGCCAAATGCGTTTTCACATGTTCCAGAAAACCAAATCGCTCTATTTGCTTGCGGTCGTTTTCGTTTTCGTTTTGGGTTTTTTGGTTTTTTCTATGCCACTTTTTTCCCCCGACATGGGACTCGTTATCAGTGTTTGCTTCCGCCTTGGGACCAAGTCAGGCCAGAGCTAATAACGGACAGTTTGCATTTCTATTTAATTGCGTGCTGCTTTTTCGTTCCTAGGAATTATTCAGTTCTTTACGTTTATCAGCTCAAACATTTGCGGCTGCCGTTTGGTCAAGTTTCCGCTCTTGGCTGAGTTCGCTTGATAAGCCATATTCTGGCAGATACAGTCAGCCATCGATTGGCCTTTTAAACTCGGAGAGTCTACAGATGATTCCACAAATCAGTAGGAATAATCTTGATAAAGTCAAGTATTCCAGCTGATAGCTGCGACAAAGTCAAAAGGAAGCAACTAGAGATTTGAAAATAGAGAAAATAATTTTGGGAACACACTAGGAACTAGGAACAACAGATATTATATATTTTTTTAATGAATTCCCAAAATATTTGTTTTATTTTAAAGTTCTATGATAATAACCAACTCGTATACCAAGCATCTTTTTAGCAATGATCTATCTTCATAATTTGAGGAAGATCTCATAAAGTCCCAATAAATGTTTTTTAGTTTGTGTAACTCTTTAGATAGTTACAAAATCAAGAATATTATAAAATGAGATTATCATCAGTTTCTCTATCCACTTCAATATTTGAAACTTCAAAAATTTCCCTAATAAACGTTATTTCCGCATACTACCTTTATAATAAATCTTTTCACCAACCCCAAAATAAGAAAAGCCTTGATAACAATATAGCGAAAGTTCCGCTTTAATTAAGAACTTAAATCAATTTGCAACATCAGAAGCAATCAATCAATGAGTCAATCAAATAATCAACCACTCAATCTCCACATCAGCAAACACCTTCAGAACTGTAGAACATTTCTCAAGGGTCACCCTTACTTTATAATATGCGTGTAAATGAGAATAAATAAAATCGTCAATTGCTTAATCGTGGCAAATATGAAATATTTTTTAATAACATATTACGATATTACGCAAATTGGGTATACGCCCAGTAATTTCTGGGGCCGCAAGTGACGCATCCATATGCATATGTATGTACATATTTTCGTATATAGAAGTCACAATCTCTCCAAGACGATCCCGCGTCCAACAGCTGAGATTTTGTGGGGCGCGGTTGGTCAAGCAGTCTACAAAGTGGGGTGTGGTGGGGGACGGGTAGGAAGTGCCCCGCAAACAACAATTTCATAAATTTTTCAGCTCATTTGCTTATTAAATCATAAGCGTGACACAGAACCCAGCAAACAGTAAGAGAGTGAGAGCAGTGTGGTGAGGGGGGGACGCACGGGGGAGACGCAATGGTCACCAGAGAGCAAAAGAGAGAGAGAGAGCAACCCCGTTGGCTGTTTGCGCATATTTTTAACCCTGATCCGTCGTTCCGTTGGCAGCGTCGTTTTCAATTGCTCACTCATACGCATACGCAAACGCACACTCACACACACGCGCAGAGCATCATCACACACACATACATGCGCACATTTTTAATCTACGCTTCTTTTCTAAACTTGGTCCACTCGCCGCCGCCGCCGCAATCTCATCGCGAGTTCATTTTGTCCCGCTGATTGTCATTTTCATATTTCGCTTCATCGCTGTCGCTCTCTCTCTCTCATTCTCCCTTTCTCTCTCTCTCGTCTCGTTCGCTGCCATCGTTCAGTTCGTTTCGTTAATTCTCGCTCTGCCAGCAGCGCAGTTGGCAGCGCAGTCAGGCTAAAGCGTTTTTGTTTTTTTTTTTTTTTGCTGTTATTGGTCTTTGCAGCTTCCCTCTCGTTTCTGCTTTTGGTTCAAGTGGCGAGCAACAGCAGCATCAACAACAACAACAACAACAATCGCGTTGTATAATTTTCGCTCTGGACGAGATCTGTTTTTATGGCTCAAGCCGCGTTCCCGGGCCGGGCCCGTTCAGTTGTGTCTGTTATCAGCTCAAAATAATAAAAATTTAAATATGTGTGCGTCTGTGTGTGTGAGTGCGGGCATGTGTGTGGACTCTGCTGAGACTCAGCAGCACTGTGTGTTGTTGCCTCAGCTCTTGTTGCCGATGTTGTCGATGTGGGTACAGTCAATTGAAAGGAAATGGCCTTATTTCATATATAAATATATGTACATAAAGTACAGACATTGTAGGGGCAGCAGAAGGGGGCGAAGTAAGGGGTGCTTGAGGGGGGAGCCCGCAACATCGCAGCATCCACACAAAAAACTGACGCGGCCCATTAGCCCCATGAGCCTGGTCATTTCTTTGTTCGAATTGGTTTTTTCCGTCCAACGGTTTCGAGACTCGAACTCGAGTGTACTCATAGCGAATACACTCACATTCATATGTATTCACATTTGTACATGTGTGTGCATGCATGTGCATGTCAGTGCCTGCGTATTGGGCAGATGTTTTTACAGGGGCTTAGCTGAGATTTGTCTGGTTCTCAATTCCCATTTCTCAGTTCGGGGTTCTTTCGTCATGCAAATTGCAGAGCGATGCAACAACAACGATAAGGTGCACAGAGGGGCACAATACCGTAGACACAAATGTCAAAACAGCTCAACAACAATTTAACTTTTTGCTTTTTTTTTTATAAAATATATCGGAAAACCTAACTTAAAGATTTAAAAATCAAGTTGAAGGCTTAATTGTGTTCCTAGAAATCAGAATTAAAAATAGAATTGCAAAAGTATTCCTCATCTTTATTAAATAATATAATTTAAATCTTATCTTTTTTAAAACCATTCAAGTGAACTGTTAGAATACACTTTGTTGAATTCCCGAAAAGAATCACTTCAAGATGATCAACGTTGTGACTCACATCCATCATATTCTATGCAAATGGCGGGGAATACACAATAGACAGTCTGCTTGATAAGGTTTTCAAAAGCATTATCGAAGCTAGAATTACTAGTCTTATCGGATAGAAGACAGATGCGTACTCAGTAACCCTAAGTATCGACTAACTCGACTCAGTTCATAATTACCACAATTTATGACTCAGTTAACGTCTTATCTAGTGATTCACAGTCAGTCCTTTTTACTTTCGCTGCAGTCTTCGAAAACCCACAAAATGAATCGACTTTTCATTTGACTGAACAAACAATGCGGTAACCTATACCAATACCATATACGAGTACTTGTTGAATATATAGCTACAATAAGAATCATTTTAATTTCAAAACATGATCGATTGAGTCATCGTCACACAACATGGCAAAGGAAACTTTCTTCTAGCACAGTTTAGAAATTCTAAAAAAAATACAAAAAGAATTGCTCTTTGCACTCGATTCTCTTTCTTTGCCAACGGAAATAAACTCGAGTTCAACTCGTGGATCGGGCGTGACAATGCGTAAAGCTTAAGCTAATATTGGATGGAAACCCAGCAACAAAAATAAAACCTTAACCAAAAAAAAAAAAAAAAAACAAAAAAAAAAACGAATAGCAAAAAACCAACAAGTCAAAGAAAAGAAGCGTTATTCACGCTTTAAGTCCGATCTTTTGCCCCCGCATTCACCCCATACGCTTCTGTTTCTGTAGCTGATTCCAATTCCGTTCGCTTTTGTTATTGTCGCTCTTATCGCACTTACTCCACTTGTAATATTAGTCAAGAGCCCTCCGAACATGCTAAAGACAATAAAATAGCCGATGATTCGATCGGTTGGTCGGTCAATAATAACCAAATTCAGGTGGGTGTAAGCTGAGCTCCTGATAAGACCCATGTACATACAGAACATGAATATGTTTTATACATTGTATTGCGAGCAAGGTTTTCATATGATTTCTAGGTTATTCCAAACAAGCTCAAGTTTTTGCGGTACACAACTCAGACTTTAAAATTAGACTGAGCCTCAAAATTAAAGAGAATTGCAATATGACGCAATAAAATAATATATATGTCTAATAATAAAATATATATCATCAATAGTACATATTGAGTATGTACTGCACAAAATTATAAACCCCAATTTCTAGAATTATTCAAATTCAATGTAACCCTACAGTTTTAAGTTACTTCTTACTATATTAAAAAAAATCTTTGCCAAAAGAAAATTGAGTTTAAAGAAAATTATAGAAAAACTGATCAATAAGAAAAGTTAAGCCTGTATAAAAAATGTATAAAATTTTTAAAATAACGTCGAAAATACTTATTATAATGTGTGACTAATCAGCAATCAAAATAATGTTGAAAACAAGATGTTAAACCTTTGGTTTTTCAATTCTTAAAAATAAAATTGAAAATATGCTTAACTGATAAACAAGTTAAGATTAGCCTACGAACAATTGTATTTTTAGGGATCAACCTAACGGGGTGTAGATATTTGGTGTTACTCACTTTCTCTCCCTGATGACATCGCGTAGAAAATCCATGGCCTCGTAGAGACTCCACTTGGGCTTAAATCCATTGCCCATTAATTTAACGTGGGCGAGTTCGCGGCGATAAGATTCTCGCAGAGATTTAAAAGCGCGCGCCACACGACGACCGGGCGCATTGAACTCCCTGCCAATGTGTTCCCAAGCGCGATTCTTCTCTTCTTCGGCGCCCTTAAAATTCGGCAGGCGCGAGTCCCACAGAATGGGATTATCATGAACCATTTGTATGAGCTTCAGTTTGTCAGAGGCATTACGACGAACCACTATAAGAAAAAGGAGGTAATGATAAAGAAGAAGAGGTTGTTTTTGCCGCAATGTTTACACACATTTCTTGATCTTTTGGGTGGGCAGCACACTGAGTTCGCCTTTGGGTTTCATGTCCAGCGCAATCGCTGCTGCGGCTGCGCTCATGTCCTGTAACGAATTCGTTGTGATGATGGGTGAAGAGCCCGAGGCGGCAGCAGCAGCGGCAACGGCGGCGGGCGCCATCAAAATTTGTTGTAGTATTTGCAGATTAATTTTGTTGTTGTTGTTATTATTGTTGTTATTGTTATTGAGCAGCTTCACTGTTTTTTCACTTGACACTAAAGTTCACTTTATCACAAATGTATTTGTTGAGTGTGTTTTTTGAGCCAAAGCAGCGCGCGATCAACGACGGGGGGCTGTGCTACCCTCTCACGACCAAGTTTAAACAGCAACTAAAAACCAAAACCAAAAAAAACAATCAACAACCACCGCGAGCTGTGACAGACGACGACGACGTTGGCAGAGCCGTTAGCAGCGAGCCCGCATTTTCGAGGCGAAGCCAAAACCAACAAGAAGAGTATCGTATGCAGAGAAAGTCGCATCGCAAATACACTAACACTAGTGGTGTAAGATTATCGATGCTTGAAATCTTTATCGATATTTTGTCGGCTATATATGTCACTAACTATAACACGATGCACAAAATATGTTCACTTTACGTTTGTAATAGTTTTTTTTTTCATTAATATTTGAATAATATTTAATTGTTGTTTATTTCACCACAAAACGTAAGTACTCTCACTGTGTGTTAGCGCATCAAAACACAAGCACGACTCACACAAACGCACACACAAGCGCACACAGACATGGGCCAAACAAAGAGCCAAAGGCGCAGGCGACACAGCCACAAAAAATCACGCGCGCTCAACATGCGCTATCCTCTCTCGCTCTCGCTCAAACTTACTCACTGACGCT
Source organism: Drosophila albomicans (assembly GCF_009650485.2). Classification (NCBI taxonomy): domain Eukaryota; kingdom Metazoa; phylum Arthropoda; class Insecta; order Diptera; family Drosophilidae; genus Drosophila; species Drosophila albomicans. The sequence goes on along the minus strand of NC_047629.2, from coordinate 36,404,857 downwards.
CTCTTCGCGCTGTGGCTCTGCGCCTGGCTTGGTCGCGCTGCCTGGGCCAATTCACAACGTGTGTGCGCGTCAGCTTTACCGTTATCGACGCGACGTCTGCGTCGGCGCTGCAGTCGCTGTCACTGTTGATGTTGTTGTTGCTGTCGACGATAGCGCGACGCGCGCATTGAGCTCAAAGAGCAGTCCAGGCCGTTGGCTCTACGCTCGGACTTGGTTTCATTCTCATGCTCGTGTATGTGCTCGGAGTCGGTTCGGTTCGGCTCGTTTCGTCTCGGCTCTCTCGACTGCCGATCAGACGGAAAAACGCCGTTTAATTGCAACAACAGAAAGTAAAAGCGAGCAAAAGAATGAGCGCAAAAAAAGCAGAGCGACAACTGAGACGACTCGTCTCAGACAAAACACACACACACACACTTACTGGCAGCAACAAATCAAGCACTGAAATTGTGTGTAACACAAAAATCCGTTGACGCGTTTGCGCCGCCGACGTTTTTTCCAGTAGACGTCGTCGTCGCTGTTTCGATGCTTCGCAGTTTTATTGCTAGAGATGGGCAAATGAGCGCGTTCCTAGTGATATGCGCTTCGCTGTTTTCGTAGAGCATTTGAATAAAGGGGGTGTTAAGTAAATAGAGTCTCAAATGACTTGAAACAAATTTAAATTTAAATTGCATTGTTGAACAAAAATGAAATGCATGTTAATATTATTGAAAAATAAATATTAAAAAATAATTATTAAAATCTCATGTTAAAAACTTTAATTGACATCAAATATTTGTGAATAGAACCAAGATTTATACGATTTAACTTTAGATAGGAAATAAAGAAATGAACAATTTACTTGCACTGAAAATAAATAAATTGTAAATAATAGTGATGGAGAGAAATGTTCAATTTATTGTTAAAGATTGAATAATAATTAATTTTGTTACTTTTTTATTTTTCATTGTTTAATTTTTTTATTAAAGAATAAACATACATATCTTTTCAAATTTAAGCTGCACTACTATGCCCATTATTTTCTACGTTTCTGTTTTTAAATTTTTAGACCTGCAACTTAATCATTTGATTTTAATTGCAAATTCTTCACTGTAGCGCATTTTGATAATCGGCTTTATTTGCCCTTTCGCTTGCATTCATTAATCGTCTACGTCTACTTTGTAGCTCAGCCCGATCTCTCATTCTGTGTTCTGTGCTCTGTTCCACTCTCCTCCATTTCCTAGTCGCCAATTGTTGCATTTATTTCATTTTCCATTTCGTTGCTGCAAATGCATTTGGCTGTCTGCAATTTCAAAACAGGGGAACGAATATTGAGAGTGTATGTGTGATTGAGAGAGGGGCTGGGTTGGGGAGCGCAGCAGATTTGAGCCCGCTTAACTTACGAAGGTTCTCTTCAGTTTGGTGGTGGCGATGACGGCGTTGGCGGCCGCAGTCGCTGTCGCTTTCGACGCTGAGGTCGCGTTCAATTGCGTTTTAGTTGAATTTATTAATATGCCCATTTTGTGAGCTCGCTTGTTTTTGTTGTTGCTTTGTTTTTGTGCTTTACATTTCGCTTGTGCGCTTTGTTGGCTTGTTTCTCGTTCTCGTTGCTGCTGCCGCACAGTGGTTCGGCCTCTTGTGAAAATTTACAACAACAGCTCAACATTTGGATCACACATGTTGTAGAGTGCCCAGCAAAGTGTGTGTGTATGAGAGGGCGAGAGATTGTGATTGTGTGCGTGACATCGCGTCGCTTGTTGCGTCTTGTTAATGCCCAACATTTGTGTCTTGCAACGTTCGGAACGTTCAGCAGATAACAAACGAAATGCCTCTGCCAGGCATCCAGCCATTTAAGCCGCTCAAATCTAGTAAATATAATCGACAACTCAACGATGGCAAAAAAAAAAAAAAACAGAAATGAAATGAAAATGAAACGAAACGAAGGCGCGCAAGCAAAGCGTGCGAGGGAGAGAGCAAGAGAGTGAGTGCTTTTGTCTGTATGTAATTTATGCCTAATGAACTATTTCCGGCCAAGTGTCAATTAATGTATTCTGTGTGTATATTCAGGCCCTCCGCGTGCTCCATACAGGCCACAAGGGGGCAACAACAACAACAACTACTACTGCTATAACAACAACGTGCCCGCACAAATGTTGTCATGATCATTTCTGGCAAAAAAAAAAAATTGTTCTGATTCTCTCTCCCGTTTACTCTCATTGCTTGGAGCTGCCGTTTCCGTTGCAGCCTTTGCGACCCTCTTCTTTTGCTGTGCTTCTTCTTGAGCATTTTCTTCTCTTCGCTCTTTTCAAGCCAAATTAAAAGTCATGCAAGCGGAATTTGCTCTCTACTGCTGATTAAGTTTTCGTTTGCGCAAGATTAAATATGTATGTATATACATGCATTCATACATATGTATAAACAAATTTTATTTTTGCTTAAAGTTCAAATCTGGAATGGAAATCAATCTAAAATTTTCTGGATGGAACAAATCGCTTAAATGGGGTGTTAGCATGTTACAAAATGATTTTCAAAACATTTTTAACTTGTTCAACTTGTTTCTTTGTTTATTAAAAATAAATTTTTAGTTTTCATTTAATTCGCAAATAAACCAATTTAATTTATCGCAGTCCTGCTCAAAATGGAAAAGTGGAAAATAATCAAAGTTTGTGCTTTTTTAAATTATAACATCGCACCTCGTTGATTCGAGCATTATTTTATTGGGAGTAATTACCCAATAGAAGAAATCACTATTTAACTTACTCTCAAATAAATTTACATTATCGGTGTTTACCAAATGTCCGTCAAGTTCGTTGCATCTTTTGACCGCTGAAAACCAATTCATCTTTTTAACCTTTTCAATATAGAATATTTCGATATTTCGATCCAATTTTCTCATAGAACCTCCGAAATTCCGATTCTCTTCTCTGTAATGATTTCTTCTTGACTTCCGTTAAGTCCTCCTACAATGTTCTTAACTGCTGTTCTATATTTTCAAACTTCTCAAGCAATGCCTTATTTAACTCAGACTCCTGGACATTGATTTGCTTCTGCAATGACTTTGTGTGGTCAAAAAGCTGTTTAACAATTGTGTAACAATGTCTGCCGCAAGTTTCATCCAACTCTTTCGATTTTTGGCATGTCTGTTCGGATTGCGTTTTATTATGAAATTTGATTATAAAATAAGAAGATATTTCAACAAACCTGAGTAGTTCCTATTTCAAAAAGCGCACAGATTACCAGTCCTATTAAAATTGACTTCATTGCAATTTCTGAATATTCACCCGATTAGTCTCGGATTTAACACAAAACTGAAACTTGTACATGCATTAATATTATATAATATTATACTTGTTTGTGCACTGCTTAAAGTAGTTCTCACTTAACTGCCACCAAAATATGCTTAGCGGCATATTTAACCCTATAGACAAATACGAAAGAAAATTGAATACAAAACAATAATAATTAATTAATTATATTAAACATTAATTTAAAATTCCATTAAATATTAAATTTGTTTGTTTTATTTTTTTTTAATATTGTCAACTGTAAGTAAATCTTCATAAATCTTAGAAATAAATAGTTTAGTCTTATTATTTAATTATGTAATCCACTGTCTACTTAGTATAGTAAAATATGACTGAAAAGTAATTTTAAAATTATTTAATCTTAGGATGCTTTGCTTATTGTCACATGTATATAATATATCCGTATTATTGCTGGACGGGAAAGAAAATAAATTTATAATCAATATTCATTCTTACTAAATTTTAATTGAGATCAAAATGCTTTTAACCGATTTGTTGATCAACTTAGTACTTTTAATGAGTGGTGGTGGCAAAGCGCCGTACATTAATTCGGGCAATTGCACCTACGCAGATAATGTTGAGCTGAATTTTGTATGCGATGCCAAATTAACCAAAACAATGTGGCTTCGTTGGGGTGATCAAAGAGTCCACAAGTCGGAGGAATACGCTGTGTGGGAGAGTTCGAAGGAAAAGGATGCGGTTGTACTGGTCTCATTCAAGAAATCCAAGCTGTTTGACTACAAAACCATTAAAATGGACTCACTGCATTACAAGATATTTGGTGTCGAAAATGGCAAAGATGTTGAAATCAAATTGAAGGATGGCAACACGAATTGCTTTGCCTTTGGCGTACGCTATGTAAGCGATCTAAGAAACCATTGTCTGGACCTCGACTACAATCCAGATGATATTGTTGCCTTTCCCATAATCCACTATTCCAAGCCTATATTAATATTCTAAAATCATGTCTGTAAATGTGTATCGTGATATGTACGAATATAAGTTGGAAAAACGTGACAATTCATGTGTGATAATGTTGATGTTGCTATTGCAACTTGTATTTTCTAAGCTTTGCAGCGACTTGCGCATCTTATCAGTGGAACGTTATGAAAGTTTACGAGAAATTATATGTAAGTATATTCAGGAAAAAAATATAATATATATTTTTGTTTACGATTTTATTACTTTTCAAACAATTCGCAGACAAATAAATTCAAGGCTGTACAATCCTGATCATTCATTTGTACTGTTGGTTGGCCTCTTTCCTCCAAAGCAACACAACGTTCGTGTCCGTTATTATTCGGTTCTCCATTATACCAATTAAAATATGGAGTTGCTTGTCCAGTTGTATGCGAACGATATACTCCTTTATGGCCCAGATCATTGATATCTATCCAATAATGGTCTCCCTTTAGTTTCGGTCCCAATGCGTTAAATTCTTGCTGATTCTGTATACTGGCCAAGTGACTGCCATGCTCATGGCATTTGTGAACAGCGGCAAACCAATTGATCTTGTGTTGTCTTTCAATATAATAGTATTTCGATCCAATTTTCTCATAAAGCTTTTGAAACTCTTTTACCGTTTCTTCATTTAAATTCTGCTTAGGTTTTTCTATATCCTCCTTTAATGACCTCAACTGTTGCTCCATATTTGCAAATCTCTCAAGTGTTTCCTTTTTTAGCTCGGATTCTTGGCCATTGACTTGCTTCTGCAATGAGTTTGTGTGCCCTAGAAGCTGTTTTACAACTTTAAAACAATAACTGCCGCAAGTTTCATCCAACTTTTTCGACTCCAGGCATGTCTACAAAGATTGTAATTTCTTAGAAAATACAATTTTTAATTATTATTTTATACTCCGACAGACCTGAGTGTTTCCGATTTGAAGTAGTAAATAGATTAGAAGCACTTTTAATACGATCTTCATTGCAATTTTTTAAATATTCACCGTCTAGAATCGGATTTAAAACAAAACTAAGTTGTTTACTTTGAAAAATTCAGCTTGAACCTCTTATCAGTACCAAACGTTATCAAATACTCTGCTAAATTGTATTATAATTGCGTTTCAAATGCTAGACATAGTGTCTATCAAAGGCTGAAAAAAGCAAGTAAGAAAGCTACAGTCGAGTGTACTCGACTGTGAGATACCCGCTACCCAATTTGATTAAAAGCAATATATTTTGCGGTATTATTCTCAAAATATGCCGAATATACTGCAAATATACTAAAAATACTAAGAATATACCAAATGGTATGTTTGGTATATCGATATAGTACACCATTCAAAATATACCATAGACGGCACAATATGCTAGATTGTCGGCCAAAGCAACTCAGACCCCTAGTAAGTAGGCGTTTTTGCCCATACAAAAGTATTTCTATAATAACTTCCACAATTTTTATCTGAACGCAACAAAATTGTAAAGATATAGATAATAGTTATTATTGTATATACCAAAATTCGCGATTCTAGCTTTTAAATCGAATTTTATAAATTTCTAGGGGCGAAAGTGGGCGTGGCAAAAATTTGAATCAAACTTGATCTGCTGTCGAAAAATTCAAGCTCTATATCATATAGTCTCTGAAATCTAGTATTTGATTCGGACAGACGGACAGACATACAGACGAACAAGGCTAGATCGTCTCGTCTGTTGACGCTGATCAAGAATATATATACTGTTACATACAAACAGTCATTCCTGCCGGCACAAAGGTATAATACCCTTCTACCCTATGTGTAGCGGGTATAAATATGTAAGAAGTTTTTCGATGAGTAAATATAATAATAGAAGATGATACTCAACGTAAGCTTAAGCTTGTGCATCTATTTCTTGAAATATCTGAGCAAAAATAAATATATTATATTGTATGCAATAAAGTTTGGATTGTTATTTATATTTGCTAATTATCTAAATCTATTTAAAATTTGGAAAATTACTCAGAACTGAAATAGAAGAAGCCAGAAGAGCAATAGAGACGATTCAGTTTTAGTTGAAATGATCGGAAATGCCTGCGTTGGCTTGCTGTCACATAACAATTTGATTTGTTTGGGCTTATCGGGGCAAATTAATCACAAATTCAATGCAAATACCGAAAAGTGGGCTCTGGCTGTAAATAAAGCCAATAAATATTGACACAGGTCAGAAGCGAGTCGCATAGATGGCAGGATGAAGAAACCACAGTGTGAAGGGGACAAAGTAAGCAAAAAGGGGGTCGACTTCTATGTATGTCGTGATCGGTAACTGTTGCCGTTTCTGTTGTCGCATTTGTCGGTTTGTTACCCGTTTTCTATGGATGCGATAAGCCCGAAAAAGCGAACCCTAATTGAAGCCAGCAGAAGACACAATCCAAGCCAAGCCAAGTCGAGTCGAACAAGACCCAACCCAACCCAAAACCAACCCAACTCAACTCGAACTCAATTCAATCAGGCAATAAAAATTTATACACTTAAATGGGGAATGTTGTGTGTGTGTGTGTGTGTCAACAGAGATAGAGAGAGGGAGAGAGGATGGGGAATGGACGACCCGTGAAGACCAAGTTCAAAATAATTTCCAACCAATATTTTTGTATTTGCCCAAAGCAGAAGATTCAAGTAAAACGATAGAGCAAAGCGATCGAGCAATCAAGCAAAACGAGCCCGAAACGCGAAAAATCAGTTGACGTTGTCGCTGTTGTTATCGTTGTTGTTGTTGTTGTTGGCGCTGAAATATTTAAATTTTGACCCAACCCCAATCCAAATAAATTTCATGGCGTAATGTCTGCAGCTGTGTGCGAGTTTCACTCTCTATCTCCGTCTCTCTCTGTCTCTCTCTCTCTTTCTATCTCTCCCTCTTTTGCTGTATTTTGGTCGCTTGGGGTCAAAAATTGTCGCATATCGTTAAGAACCTAAAGACGACTGCGACGTGTCCATAAACCTCGGAACAACAAGAACAGCGACAGCGACAACAAATGTCGTCGCAGTTTCACAAAAGTTGGCCATGTGCTTGACGATTCGTAACGAGACATTTTGAGGCATTCGTAATACCCATTGAACACTTCCAGAGCGTGTGTGAGTACACTCATAAGTAACCAGAACCAAGAACACTGAGAAAGAGAGCGGACAAATGAAAATGTTAATGAATGCGTGCTGTTCTTCTGTTCTGTTCGAGAACTGGGCTCGACTTGTCACCTTCCTTCATTTTTATTTCCATTGTCCGATTTTCAATTTAAATATATGATTCTCGGTTGCTGGTCATTTGCATGGCGCAATCTTTGTTAACAGATCTTAACAACGATCATTCAATGTATCACTTGGCAGAAGATCTATTCTGTTTCTATTTTGGTCTTTGATCATAAATATATTCATAATGTAAAGATAATAATACAATATAAAAGAAATTTCTTTATCATTAAATCCTAACTAGCTATTTTTTTAATGTCTTCTGTTCAACTCCCGTCTAAATGAATGAATATAAAAGTACGGACAAAAAATAAATTCTATATATGGGATAGTAATAATAAATAATGAAAATTAAAATTGAATAAAATTTATAAATATGTTAAACTATTTAGTAGTTCTTTATAAAATTATGGTACGGAAATGTTATATACATATATAATTATCCGAAGACTGACCAAAAAATTGTATTGGAAATTCTTTTCAATATCAAACGGTTTAAAAAGTAAAGACAAACTTCTGCATTTTAGTAAACATTATATTTACTAGCATGATAATGAATATAACAAATGGCAACTGATTATTTTATTATTAATATTATTTTACTAAACTGTAAATTTTGTAATTTTATAAAACTTAGAACAAAATTGCTTGGAAATTATTTTTAGAATAAAACAGCTTAAGCAGAACATAAATTTAATGATTTTTGTAAGCAGTGGAATTCTAATATGTATGTATTAATAAATTTGTTATGCTTGGTGTTGTTCACTACACATTAAATATTAATTCTAATTTCTCTATAATTATAAATAATAAATTTTTTCAAGATTGTTGGAATATTGTCAATACCAAATACGTAACAACTAATAAATATTCTCAAATTTTAATGTAAATGAGAGATTTAAATTTCGTTAATGTGAACTTTTGTTTAAATTTTGATTTATATTGAATATTTAATAAGTCGACTCAAAAAAGAAAACTTGAAAACTTCGGATTGTCGCTAAGCTTCGATTAGTCAATTGCTTAGCCAAGACAACAACCATTTGCACACGCTCATAATGTGAGCGCACTTACACGACTTATGTTTGTATGGGTGTGTGTGTGTGTGTGTATTGCGGACACGCAGCCCGCATATTTGTCGAATTCTTAACTTTGATCAGATGTTGCTAAGAATCCGCTACAGTTGTTGTTGTTGTAGCTGCCACATTTGCTGCTGCTGCTGTTGCTGTTGATGTTGATGTTGCTGCTGTCGCTTGATTGCATGTGTTGCCAAATGCTTTTCGCTGGCGGTTGCATTTTTAAATTAATAAACAAGAAAATGTGAGTCAGTTGGCAGTCGGCAGTCCGCACTTAAGCCACACAAACACGCATGCACTGTGTGTGTGTGTGTGTGAAGTGTATCTATGAGATACTTGTATTCATTAGTTTACCCTAACGACAGCCACCAATCAAAAACGTTTTGTTGCTCCGCTCTCTCTCTCAACTCAGTTTATTGCCCATTGCGGTCGTCGAAGCAATTGTTGTTGTTTGTGTTGTTGTTGTTGTTGTTGTTAGCCGAGCACTTGGTGTTGTGTTGTGTTGTGTTGGGCTGTGTTTGTAATCGCGGTTTAGTGTAGGCCAGCACTTCGGCTTGCCTTCAGCTCGATTGCTGTTGCAGCTATATCGCTTATCGTGCCGCAATGTTGATTGTTGTACTTGCTACAAGTCGTCGTTGCTGCTGTTGCTGACTTTGCTGGTCATTGGCTGTGGACTGGACTGATAATATGAGGCTTCGACCGAGAGTGCCACGCGGTTTTTAGGGCCTGCCACACATGCATACGCGGGTTTTGTAAATGAAGTCTTTCCACATGTGTTGCTTATCTCACCACTGAGTTCGCCCTCTCTCTCTCTCTCTTTCTCCCTCTATTAATCTCCCTTTCTCTTTGTCTGCCATGAAAAAGTTCCATTTGTTGTTAATTACTCAGCTTGGCTTACCTAAAAACAAACACTAACACAAAAAAAAGGAACAGCAGCAGCTTCAACTTTGACCCCATGGCCAGGGCATTGTTGCTTTTTCTCTTTTTTTTGGCGCACAGTTTCCCACACGTCCGTTGCAGAATGAGAACAGAAAAATTTAATTAACAATTTACAGCAACATTTGGGCCAGCTCACGAAACAAACAAAAAACACACTCTAACAACAAGTTGGGATGCATTTCTTTAAAAATGCACGACTGCAACATACCCAGCTAAGAAAATGAGCTAAATTTAACATGAACTGATTTGAATTACATAGAAAGGTTTACAATTACTTTCAATAAATGGAAGTTATTTGAATTGAACTATATTAAATTTATCTGAGAATATTATATATAAAAACAATCACTGTAAAAATTAATTTATATATTTTGGTGTATTAGTTTCAGATGCAGATCTATTATTAATTAAACAAAAAAAATAACGAATTTCATATGTCAAAAATTTCTGCAAATGTTTGGTTATCAAAAAGTAATTTTAATATTATTATATAAAAGCATATTAGTAATGTTCTTTGTTACATATTTCACTTATTTTTTTATTGTATGAATTATCGAAATACCATAAAATCTTGTGGTCTGAAGATAAACCATTTAATATGATTTTAAATTAATAAAAATACAAAATTCACATATGTTATATATATTTTTTTATTTTCTATATTGTTGCATACGAAATTTTTTTTATTTTATTATATTAAATATACAATTTTTTGCTTAACACATTTTATTTGGTTCACGTTTTTATATATATTTAACATATGGGCAAATCCCACGTGTCGCACGCTACATTCGCACGATTTTAGCTAATGAAAATCAATTTTTTGGGAGGTTTTTTAAAGATTTACCGTAAACTTTTGTTATGTGCTTAGAGAGAATTGAGAGTACTTTCGGAGGGTATAAGATTTAATTTCACTGGAGTCACTGTTTTGAAAATAATTAATAAAATTGTGACGTGTCGCACGCTACACCAAGTGGAAGTTAGTTTCAAAATTTTCATTTCAAACGCAATTTTTAGTGAATTCTGCAAAATAAACCCTATGAAAGTTAATATCCTAAAGAAAGTTAAGAATATTAGAAGACAAAATCCGATCGTTTGGTCTTAATAATGTTTATAGATTTTTAGCAAAGCCGTAAACCCATTGTGTCGCACGCTACGTGTCGCACGCTACACTTTTTCCGCTGATATTAACATAAGACAAAAATCTTTTAATTTGAACTAAACATTATTTATTATATTCATAAATGTGCTTTACAATTATTTCAGCGTGATTTAATTTTGATTTGTATGTGAGCCCAAGCAGAGGCAAAAAATTGTGAAGAATACAATAGGGATTTAAAGGTGTGCGCAGAGCACGAATTTAAGTAAAATTATGAAAATTACAAATAAAATTGGGTTTGATACAAATTTGTGCATTTTTAATGATCGAAATTTCTTTTTTGCTTTCAATTCTTAAAATTCGATATCTACTTTAATGTTTCATATAAAGAAAAATTACAAAATAAGAAATTTAAAAATTGGTCGCTGGTGGACTGTTTCTGGGATTTGCCCATATTTTAAATTTCATTGTTTTTAAAGTTGTGTTTTCTCATTTTAACACATAAGGTAAGCGAAGATTGTGATTTTTAGATATTTAGTTTGCTTTAAGAGAACTACTTCTCATTTGTTTTGTATAAATTTTATAACGTATACAATGGTATTTGTGTTCGATTTTTTGCCAGTGCGTCCGAGTAGGCATATAATAATTAAATGAAATTAGTATTAATAACACAAAAAATCGAGCAGCGCGATAAATACTATATAACTGATCCACTATCATGACTGTGGTTGACGAACTCTGCTAATAGTATGAAATTATTTAATGAGAATCGATGCATTTTTATGTGCTTTTATGAATCATTTTATATTTGAAATCTTTTTATTGTCTTTGCATTTTCTTATCGAGTTGTTATCGTTAAGTATTAGCTTTTGATGTTCTAGTTTTACTCATTTCTTTTTGCTCTTCTACAATTTTATTCTTATCACCACTCCTAAGGAAAATTCCGGTTAGCCAAGTCGTATTATAATTGATAAAGCAAAACTTTATCATTGTAAATAGTCCAATAATGCGATTAACAACCATATTTATTGCAGTTTTATAAACCGTATCCCATCAAGTTTAATTAACTACTGTTGAATGCTTAGAAAACTATTCCTTAACTACATTGAATTCCTAGGAGTTACAACACCTCGATTCATCACAATTAAAACCGCAAAAAGTATTTAAAGTTTCGATATGTAATGTTATAAAATATTTATGATATAACTCATTAACTCTGACAAGCAGTTTTTCTATTGATATGATTTTGTTCGCTTATCCAATACTTTGTTGTCGTATTTTATTTATTTTGCATATCAGCTCATAGTTTATTTACTAATGTAGGTATTAAAAAATAAAAAACTTTAAAAATTATTTTAAGAGCAAAGTTAGCAAAATTTAGAGTATGTCGTTTCGAAAGCTTTAATAAAAATGTTGACAAAATGAAGAGTATTCAAAGTACTAAATATAAAGTAAACAAGTAAAAAAGCCACAGTCGAGTGTGCTCAATTGTCAAATACCCTCTACCCCTTTTGAATAAAAGCAAAATATTGCGGTATTTTAAAATATGCCAAAGACTATAGTATATTAATAAAGTACTATATTCAAAATATACAATAGAGTGTGAAATATACCAGATTGTCAGCCTTAGCACATTTTTTATCTAATCTTAAATCTAACCAGTTCAAATGTAGTATTGTATCAATATACAAAAAATACTCTTTGGTATATTTTTAGTATTTTGGTATATTCATTCGGTATATTTTAAGAATAATGCTGCGCTGTTTTGTTAATATTCAAAATGGGTGGCGGGTCTCTCAAAGTCGGGCACACTCGACTGTAGATTTCTTACTTATTTAATATTCTTGCTATGCAATTTACATTTATTTAACTCATTCAACTGAAACTCCCCACAAGATAATAGTATACAGGGTATTTCAACTAGACAATACTTGAACACCAACGCTAGCGAACCTTGGACGCGAGTTAGTTAGCCAGCGCGTGCAGCCATGTTGCAAGTGCCACAAGCCGCCAACGCTCCCTCCCCACTCCTCGTCCACCCCTCCCGCTGGACAACTGACAGCTGCAATTGCAGCGGCAGGCAGCACTTATCACTCAACAATCGGGAGCAGTTTTGGGAGGCAGAGAGCAGAGAGCAGAGCCAACGTGGTCGACCTCGACCCCTCGCAGCCCGGAACTGGACAAGTAATTACACGAGAACATGCCAAGAAGTGGGTGTAGGGAAGGACCAAGGGGAGGCGAAGGTTTGGGGTCTATTCACATTTAAATGGCAAACCAAATGGTTAGTTTAAACAAACAGCAATCAGGCAAGAACTGAGCTGAGCTGCGCTCTTTGCGATATCTTGCGAAATCCCCAAGAAATGTCCTTGTTAAAGTCGAAAGACATGTGGCAAATTATAACATTGACCAAGTCAAACACACACACTCACACACACACACGCACACAGTTTGCCAGCCGTTACAATGGGTTAGTTTTCAAACATTCTTGTTGCAGTTGTACGTTGGTTTTTCTTGTTACTGTTGTTGTTGTTGTCAGATGTAAACCAACTGTCATAATCAAGGCAAGTTGCCCGCGGGGACAGAGCAACAAGAACATGGAGAGAACAGCGGCAACATGTGCTATCATCACTGCCTTTCCTCGAGAGCATCAGCAGCACCGAAAACTAGCAAAAGAATTTCGACTTGATTTTGCGTCAACTATGAGAAATAGTTAAATGGATTGCTTAACTTTCACACCAACTTTGTGCAAATGATCAAAGAATGAGGAAAATAGAGGAGAGTTAAAAGTAAAATGGAAAAGAAGAAGAGGTAGTATTTATTAAAAAAAAAAATTATACAAGAAATTTTTTACAGTTAAAATTACTTATGAAACAGATAGTTATAATACATTTATGTATTAACCAGACAAGCAAAATAAATAATTAAACACTTTGGGACTTTAATTTGATAAGTTCTTCTTTATTTCACTTCACTCGCTGTCACATCATAACATTAAGTTCAGTTCCGATATATCATTAATATAAATTAATATATTGAATACATATCAAAGTGGCTTTTGCCAATTTCCAACACTTCCAACTATTATTTTATATTTTAATAAATTAATAAGGGCTACGAATAATACGGGATTTCCATGTTCATTTGTATGATACTAAAAATGGCAAAGTACTATATTATGTAAATATTATATACTTGAAAATGTAATCCTTATGAAATTCAATAAATGTATGCAAAAAACTAAACTCATTTATCTATCAAAAGGATTTATTAATTACTTTAAACCTAAACACCTTTTTTAAGATCTAGCAAAACTACTAAATTGTATTGATTAACATTCAGCATAAATTTAATTAAGAATTAGGATTGATGACAATAAAAATAGCTTTTATTAATTAATAGTAGAATTCGAAATGAGATGCAAAACTGCATTCTTAAGATAGTTATTTTAAACAGTTCAATTACAATAAGATTTATCAGCACCTAAGAACAAAGCAATTATATTACAGTAATAAAAAAAAAAATTGAAAAATAGTAAATTAAAATATTTAATAATACTAAGAATGAATATATTGATGTGCATGCCACATTTAAATTTAATTTAAATGTATAAATGTAAGTGATATAAAATAAGTCGAAAAGTTATAATTAAATGGTAACTGTATGAGAATTGATATCTTGAATTAAAATACCAACATTATTTATTTTTATGAATAGCATATTCTTCATTTATTAGATATAAATTCATCTTAAGACTTATAAATCTTCTTTAGGTTAGAGTATAGAAAATTCTCGATTTGATACGATGCAAAAAATCTGGTTACTTCAGCAGCCGCAAAACTGCAGAAAGAAACTGACTTTGGGGAAATAATAACGCCTTTGTTATTATTGTGTTATTAGAGGCGTTCCAGTTGCAAGCAAGTACGAATACTTGCACTGCATTTGGTGGCAAAGTTGCCTGCCTGCCTGCCTGGCTGTGGCATCTGGGGAGACTCGAACTACTTTTTAAATGTGCCACATTTCTCGTTGTGTGTGTCTTCACTTTCGCTGGCGAAATGTGTTTTATTAGTGCGAGAATCTTGTTCGCTCTCTTTATAAAAATATATGGTATATATCATTTTTTTTTATGCTCTTCGAGTGCATGCATCTTGGTTGTTCGCTCATTTGTGTCGACGCTGGTTCGTCTTGTTGTTGCAAGAGTAAACATGCACCCGAAGCGCAATCTAATTAAGTGAAGTGTGGATGTTAAGGAGAGTACGAAGTGGGGGAGCTGAAGAGGGGAACTACTGATGGACTTGCCTGCAGTCGTTTATGTATGTGTGAGCTCGTATCCTTAGACTCAGCTAACAGATGCGTGTAGTCGTAGTCCTTGCTTGGTCCTTTGCCGTGCTGTTGCAAGCAATTTGCTGCTTTAGTTTTTCTTTTCTCCACATCGCAAGTTTATCTACTAGTAACTGCTCTATCGCCCTCTCTCTCGCCCCTCTTTCTCTGTTGCTATTTCTTGTTGATTTTTCGGTTTGTCTATTACACTTTTTCTCTTGTCGCTGTTGTTGTTGTCGTCGTCTTCTTTCTTAAGCTTGTTCGAACAACATTTAAATTGGCTAAATGGTTTTCCATTTCCAAACCCTTGCACTGAACTTGCAACGTGTTTATTTTTTGTTTTTTTTTTTTTTTTTTGGCTTTCCTTTTGCTTGTGGCCAGTTTATTGCTCAGTAGTTTCCCTAAGATTAGTTTTTACTGCACTAACACTTGGTACATTTTTAAAAGGATTGCGCTTCAAAATTATTATCATATTCATTGGTGAAACGTGTTGAGAATTCCACCATAAAAAGAACTACATTAAATATTTATATTATTTTCGTATTAAGCATTTTATTTTTAATTATTTAAAGCTGCCAATTTGCTGCTCTTTCTTTACAGTCAATTGAGTAAATGTTTCCATTATACTGAGCCACAAAAGTATCGTTAAAGTCGTCGCTCAACCAATCGACGGCTTGAACTTTGCTCCCAGTCGCCAGTTCTCGGTTTCCCGATAGCTGCTTGTCCTGTTTCCCGAATCCTTTTGTTCGAGTCCTTTGTGAAATATTGTCATTATCGTATTAAAAGCGCCTACGGTTAAATGGCCATGTTAAGTTTTACGAGTTTTACGAGTATTTACAAGGCATAAGAAAAACACAACAGGCAACACTTTGACTCCTTGCCCCACATGCCCCCGATTCATCGCTCATCCCGCTGAACTCTCAACCCGCAACGCGTTCATTTGTTTTATTTTTTTGCAATCGCTTTGTATGCATAATTTATGCATTAATTATATGGAAGCATGACACACAATAACAACAACAATTGCAAGCTAAGGAGAGGATACATTAAATTGGTTGGTTTAAAAATACCCTGTACAAAAAACACTGGTTTTTATAGTTGATTAATGAAATGAATTAAACGTAAAACTCTTAAGAATTGCCTTGGTGAACAATAAAATAAATTTGGATTATAGTTGATAAATATTAAAAATATTTGTGCAAAAAAGAAAGAAATAACTTTAACATTTTTATTCAGTTCAGTCTAATTTTATCAGAAAAAAAAATATTCCATACAGTGAATAGATTAAAAAATAAGTTTAACGAATTAAAGTAGATTCATTATATGATACCTTTTAATTTAAAATATATTTAGGACAACCTAAGTAAAAATATAAATTTATCTATAATGGTAAAGAACTAATAAAAAATGTAAAGCATTAAAATAACTTTTATGATTCCCATATAAAATTGCTATTAGAAATATTTCTAATTTGAAATAAATATAGATCGAACTGAATAAGTGTTCCACTCAAAAGAATTCTATGGTAGTAAAAAAAATCAAAAAAATAAATAAGAACATATAATTATGGAACGGATTACATTTTTTCTTTAAATAAATGAATTACTTTTAACTGACTTTTGTGCTTAAAATACAAATAATTGGCCATTTATATTAATTTTTCTTGGAAACAAAGTGATTTTTTTTCTGTATTGAAAGATTTCTTTTTCTCGTCTCCTTTGCACTACAAATTGAGTAAGCTTTTTAATAATAAAAATACATAGGGTATATAGATTATATATAGTATAATGAATCTTCTGTGAAAACCATAACAACAACAATAGTCGAACTATAATGCAGTTTAAACGCAACGATTGTGCAAATTACAAGCAAAGATATTTGCTGATGACACGTGGCCAACTCTCAAAAATATGCAGCAATTTATAGTAAAACGTGAGTTTATTTACCGCAAATTGTTATAAATCGAATTTTAAGTAGAAACACAAAATAAAAAAAGAGAGAAGTAAAAACGATAAACTGAACACACACAAAACGGTGGAAAACCGGGGGCTATGAAGACAAATAAACTGCATGCGGAAAATCGAAATAAAAGTACGCGTACAAATATGATAAATTACGCATACGCCCAGTGTATCTATCTGCCGCTGTACTGTATGCAGTTAATTGCCATTTTTAACAACATTTCTTTTTTTTATGCATTTTTCTTTTGGTCGTTTATGTCGCAGCCATATCATCATCATCATCGTCAATACAATGCCATAATTATGTAGAGAAAATAACTTTAATGATTTGCATTGGCTTTGAATCGAAATGCAGTGGGCTGGAAGATGTGGACGGGAATGAGCTCAGCAAAATGAGAAATACACGGTTACTGCATTACGTATCAATTGTATCCTTTAAGCCATGATATATTCCGCTGATGTATTGCAATTGTTTTACAAATGCAATTTCTTGATTGAATTTCTTTCTTTTTTTTTTTTTGTGGCTGGAATTATGACCTACTTGTTGCCAGTGGTTGGGGATTAAAGGTTTTGTAATGTTTTGTATATTCTTTTTTAATATTTGCTAACTAGTTTTATACTTTTAGTATTACTTTAGTTTGTGAGTAACTTTTAAAGAGAGAATTTTAATTAAATGCTACTTGAAGTCTACTTTTTATAGCCGCTACCCATTGGGCCATTTGTCTGTCTGTTCGTTTGTCGGTATAAAACATTTGATCTCTGACAGAATAGAGATATAATTTATTATTCTTTCTAGCACAAAACGCATGCGATTTTCGGTACATACAATCACAAGTACTGTTTATGATATTAGTATTTTTTATGTATATTAAATTGATATTTTTAAATATTATATTTTTTAATTTAAGTATTTTTTGGTATTTGATATAAGTTTTTAATTTTTTATAATTTTGCTATACTATTTTAATATTATCATCAGTATTTTTATTATTTTAGTTAGATATTTTATTTATTTTTTTCCGAACTTTACAATTTAATCGGTATAATCATATAATATATATAAATTTTGAACATTTTTATAAATTAATATTAAATTAATAGTGGTATAATATCCCAACTATAATTTTTTTTTTATTTTTTATTTTTTTTTATTTCATGTATTTATGACTTTTAGTATTTTTTCCGTATATTAATTTGATATTTTAATATAAAATTGAGATTCTTATACACTCGATTGTAGCTTTCTTACATGTTTATTTTCCCATTAATATTTACTTCACTAAGATTGCATAAATTATAGTTACTTAAATATTTATGATAAGTTATGCATTTAGTTTAGCAAATCTTTCACGCTTTCGCCATAAGCCTGATGCGATAAGAATTTATTCTCTACACACACATTTTCCGCCAAATATGGGCTATAAATACATATAAAACTTGCCTTCGATTGTCAGCCATAAATTGTAAATTTAATGTGCCCAAAAGGCTCCTCACACACACACACACACTGGCACACTCAACAGCCTGGCAGTCAGTGAGTTGTCAAACAGTTTTATTGACTTTCTATACAAGTTGATTTCAGAGACCCCGCCCATTGTATCCGATAAATAAACAAACCTTAAGGCCAGGGCTGCCTATCCCAGAGCACTGGGAAAATAAACACTTGGCGGCACAGCAACAACAACATGAACAAATAACAGATCAATGTCCAGGGCCGTTTAAAAATCAGCAAAAGGAAATTCGAACCTAAAAAGTGTGTGTGAGAGAGAGAGAGACGGGGAGAGGGAGAGAAATCGTGTTCATATCGAAGCTCGTACAAGAAACAGATTAGAAAACTTCAACGGCTGACCGAAGTCAAGCCAAGTTGTTAAAAACTTTTTCTGCTTTTTGTTACCCTCAATTGTTGTTGTTGTCCCCTCTCCACGCTCCACGCTCCACGCTCCACGCTCCACGCTCCCCGCTTGAAATCAGTGTGGCGTCTCTCAAATTGAGTGGGGAAATGTGAAATGTGAAAAGTCCCTTGTTGCTGCTGGCCAAGGTCTTAAGTGTGTCGAATATCATCCTACTGAACGAGTTGTTACACCAAATTGACATATGGCGTTGAAGTTTCTTAGTTCTTCTTTTTTGGGGCTAAGCAAAACTTCACTAAACTTGCCGCTTGCCAGCGCGTTGTCAATGCCGATTTTTTCCGCTTGTCTATTTTGCTTATTGCCGTTGCCGACAAAAGTTTCCACCAACTTTTCATGACCCACACACACACACACACACACACACACACACACACACACACACACACACACACACACACACACACACACACACACACACACACACACACACACACACACACACATACACATAGAAAGCAGCTTTATTGACGTTTTAAAGTTGCTGCGCAGCTTAAATCTCAACTCCCAACATGTCGGGCTGTAAAAATGCTAAAGGAAAGAAATCTTTTGCACTTACACATTGCTGCGCAGCTGCCTTTAAAACCGCTGTCCAAATTAAATTACACATTTTAACACGTTTGCCAAGGATCACTTAACACTTTGGAGTAGCGCACAACTCGCAATAAACTTGAGAGTCCATAATGCGTTGTCAAGTCCATGGCACTGTGGATGCTCTAATCGAAATGGATATTCATAAAGCCTAAAAGTAGGCAATGGAAATTTATAATTGGAATCAGTTTTAGGAATAAGGGAAAAATGGTATTCCGTTTACTGATTGTACTAATGCAACTTTTTATTAAATGAAAAGAAAATGAACTTCGATAATAGGATTTAGAAACTTAAGTGAATGACATTTAAAACAATTTTTTGTCAGCTATGTAGAGTATGCGATACCTACTGCCCTTAAAATATGCCATAGAGTTCTCATATTAAAATAGTATACAATTAAGGTATGATAATAAGAATTCAATAGTCATAGTTTCTCTCTAATGAAATTATTATATATCTTATAGTTGTATTTATTTTGTCAAAAAGGTTATTTAATTAATACGTAAATTTTTCTTGACTATTTAAAATTGATATGGGCTAAAAATAATAAATAAGAATTGAATGAAATATGTTAACATGAGATCACATCTGAGTATTTATAAGCAGCGTACTTCTTTGTTTATTAGATCGACCCAAGAAATAGTTAGGTAAAGTCATTTGATGACTGACAGCGCATCGCACCGGAAAAGGAGTAAAAGCTAAAATACCTTCTTCTACACATTCGAGCTGCGCCTTTACGAGTTTACCTCTCCTATTGACGACTGTTGCTATTGCTGATGCCGATGCTGCTGCTGTTGCTGTTGGCGTTGCTGTTGCCTTTTAATGCCCCAGACACATTGGAATTTTGTGCACATTACAAAGAAGAAGTAGCAAAAGACGGAAGTAGGAAATGTTGTGTTGCCGATTCTGACTCCAACTCCGACTCCGAGTCGATGTGGCAGCTGCTTTGAAGTGGTTTATACTGATTAGTCGGGTAAATTGGCTTAAAAACGCGCGGTTAACACACACACTCACACAAACACAGAGCAAGGCTACCCGAAAAAGCAAGACAACAACAAAAAAATGTAGTTGAAATTACAGCTGAGTTTTCTTGCCTTTTCTTTGGCGAAGGGAATGTTTAGCTGGCGATGGAGGTGGGAATGGGGAGACAGACAGAAACGTTGTTTAGTTTATTGCCAACGCGTTGCTAATTGGCGGTTTTATAGTTTTAGCTGGTAATAGCTTTGAAATTTTGCCAATGACTTCCAACAACGTGCATCGGCACAGAGGCAGCCAGGCGGCAGTCGACAACAGCAACAGCAACAGCACCACCGCCAATAACACCGCCACCACATCAACACCATCGCCATCGTCACCACCAGACGCTAATGATGATTGGCAGCTGTTAAAATGATTAGAGGGTCGCGCTACTGCCAAGCGTTCAATGTTGGCCACGAACGAATTTGTCGAGCCAGCGAGCAACAGCGACAACGAGTCCTTTTACCTGGCCGTGTCAACATTTAAAAGTTTCGGTTAAAAATAGCGCCTGGGTATTGAATTAGCATTAGTTCAATTAAAGGCACTCGTCATTGGCAGAGCCAACACTCCGCTCAGCTTATTTCAGCTCGACTCGGCTCGGTTTGGGTTGCAATTGACACAAATTAAAGCCAATAAAAGTGGCTTTCATAGGGTTTATTCACAAGAAAATTACACACAACTTAGGTGACTAACAGATACCCTTTAGAAAAGAATAGTGCAATTATATATTCATGAATTGGCAGTTTCCAAAAAATAAATAAAGTACTTAAAATAATAGTTTAATGCTTAGAAGAAATTTTTAAACAGACAATAACAAGTATAGTTTTTATGAGTCCTGAAACTTTGGTGGCGATAGGATAAAAATTTGTAATTGTATTCTTAGTTGCTTTGTCTCACAATCTGGTGTGTTTGCTCTCTATGATGTATTTTGAATGTAGCACTTTATTAATATACCAAAACCAACGTTTGGTATATTTTTAGTATTTTGGTATATTGATTTGGTATATTTTAAAATGAATACTACACTGTTTAGCTTTTATTCACAATGGGTAGTGATTATCTGATAGTGATTTTTGTACACCAATTTAAAATAAATACGAAACCTTTTCAAAAATTTTTTAATTTTATATAAATAAGAAATAAGTATTATACACAATTTTGTCTAATGCAATGCTTACTACTTTTTGCATTTTTGCTTTTTGTATGCCAATTGAATAATTATGCAAAAACTATTCAAAAATGATTTACATAAAAAAAGTTCCATCGTTTTAAATGCATTTAAAATCAGTATAAACATTGTAATCCTTAATAGATTTCTTGTTAAAAACAGTACTAATATTTTTTTTCTACTTTTGTATACTAATTTAATGAATAATTTATTCCAAAGTGATTTAAATAATATGAAAAAATACTATAATTTTAAACGAATTACAAATTAGCATAAACATTATAATCCTTAAATGCATTTTTGCTGAATGCGATGTTGACTCATTTTTCTTTTGGTACTAACAGCAATTAAAATTATAAACAAATTAATTAAACACTAGTTTTCGAATGCAATTACATAAATATATATTTTATTTGATTACTAAATGGCTAATAAAAGTGAACTAATTGCCAATTGTATTTTTTTTTTGTTAGCAAATATTTAAATGACATTAATGTGCTCATAGTTTTATGCATCAATTTGTGATGCGATTCATGATTGATTTGGGAGTTGAATTTGTGGCCAATATAAAATCACATAGAATTTGCTGCAAATAAAAGTCTTTTGCAATTTTAATTAGAATAATTATAAAGCAAATTGTAATGATTGCAATTAAGTCATAATTAAATAAATGATTAATTGCTTTTTTATTTATCTTTTCGTTTTTTTTTTTTTTTTGGCTATCATTTTAATTGCATAAAATATTTCATTTACAATTTTTGTGGTCAAAATATATTGTATGCAGCATAGCAATTTGCCTGAATAGTTGTTTTAGACTACAAAATACTCTGACTCTGCTAATGATTTTTCAAATTCATATAAATAATATTTGTGCACAATTCAGATAGACAATTTTGTATAAAATTTGTTGCGAAATATATTTTGTTGGCAATTGTCAAATGTTGTGAACTTACAGCACTCTTTTTTTGGAGCACTCTTTGCATAAATCGATCAACAATTGCATTTTTTGATTAGCATTTCCCATTTGTTGGCCAAAGTAATAACGATTTTGGCAGTACTCTCTAGTAGAATTGTTATGCAGCAGTTTCTGGGACACATTCAGAGTTCAGTTCGAAACGAACAATTGCTGTGTGGATTCATTTTGCGTGAGAAATTTTCAATTAATATGCGCAATTGCAATCGAGTGCGAGAGTTTTTAGCATATTTCGCATAGGATTTTTAAGGGGGTTTTCATTTATCGCCCTTTCTCCGGTTTCTGGTCTCTGTTCGTAGAGTTAGGTTTATGTTTTTGGCATTGCTTTGCAGTCTTTCAGTAGTTTTCTTTTTGTATTTTTGCTTACTCGATTTTGTATTCAAGTGTAAATTGCATTGCAGCTGCGACTGGGTCGGCGATATTTTTCTCTTTTCTCTTTTTTTTTTTTTGGGAGGTTGTAGATTTTGCATTTTGAGTGGCATAGAATTTGGATGTGTGTGGAGGGGAGGGGGGATACAAAACAGTTTTGTCTAGGGGTTTGGGCCATGTTGTCGCAGGTGGCGCCGCACAATGTGCCATATGTGATGACGCCAAGTAGTTTTGCCGGCACTTGACAGACACTCATTCATCCATCTATCTAGCCCGCCATCCATCCATCCATCCATCCATCTATCCATGCAGTCAGCTCTTCAGTCAGCCATTTCTTTGGTAGCTGAATGTGAAGAATTTACAATTCAAAATGCCACAAAATTGTCTTCGGTTCGCGTGCAACATCTATTTGACAGCTGTCACTGGCGGACAACTTTTCTTACCGCTTTCACCACGAGGTGTGATAGAAAGAGACGGAGAGAGAGAGAGATAGCGAAAGAGACAAACTGCTATTCTTCTGGTGGCAACTTTGTCTTGGCGCTTTTGTAAATGCAAATTTTCAATCAAACTCGAGTCGCGCCTGTGTTGTCACTTGTATCAGCGCTTTCAGCTACATCTTTTAGCTTCTGTTCAGCAATGCCTCGCACTCTTCCCTCTCTCTCTCTATCTATCTCTATCTCTATCTGCCTCTCTTTTACTCTGTTTATTTGCGTGCGTGTCCTCGGCATTGCGGCTTTTGCATATTCAACGCATTTCATTCACTTGCAGCCTGCCAGCGTCTTGGCCGCGAGGCGCGCGAGCGCGAATAGCCAAAACAATAGTTAACAAACAGTTCTGAGAGCACAGTTGATGCCACAGTCCGTAAATCGTATAGAATTTAATATCGAAGTGCAGTGGCTAAATTTATCGAAGCAATTCGATATCAAAAACTCTGAAACCGTGTTGAAAATCGACTAAATATGACCTTCTTATGAGATATGCGAATGCTGGAAAAGTCTGAATGAAAATAAATATAACACTAATAACTTATACTTTTGGACACTTAGTCAATACGAAAAGAGGATGTCTCCTTTAGTAAACAAATGGAAATAAACATGCAAACTATATCAAGCACTGACTATTTAAATAATGTAAACTTAGATATATTTATTTTAACTAACTTATGTAAATCTTATTAAAACTTTAGTAAATGATATCAACTGATTATTCAAATAATCTCAACTTATTTCATGTAATATTAGGTAAACTTAAGCCAAGCTTAGAAATGTTTCCATTAACTAATATTATAATAATTTATCTAATTTTAAAATATATATGTATTTTTGTTATAATGTTTTGAAGCTTAGAAATGTTTCCATTAACTAATATTATAATAATTTATCTAATTTTAAAATATAAATGTATTTTTGTTATAATGTTTTGAATTATAATAAAGTTTATAACTCTTCTTTAATACTATCATTCAATAAATTACTATCAAGAAGTATATAACTAAATCATTTTAAAAGTAAAACTATTTTAATTACAAAAATATTGAAATATGCTTCTTCATAATAATAAAATACACAAAATTATTAAATACAAATTAATAGTATTATTAAACATGTTTATCATAGCTCAAATTTTTTACCATGCGACTTCAAAAAATTTGCGTTATAAAATAATTTATTTGACTGAAATTTGAAAAAAAAAGTTGAAAATGATTTATTACTATTGAATTTGGAAATACATTAGTAAAATTTAATTGTAAAATATATTTGTAATAAAAATTTCTATATATGTATATGTTAATTTAGTACAACAAATTGAGATTTAAGATTAATCAGAATTCTTTCTTGTCCCATTGTAAATCAGCGTCGAAGTTTACATTTCTTTCGTTTTTGCATTGATGTCAGCGGAAGTTATTTTGCATGTTCGATGGCTGCATTTTTCGAGTAGCGAATTGACAATTGACGAAAAAATGGCTGTCTATTTAGCAACTTAAAGTTGTTAGGGTCCTTTTTTATATGCTTAGTATATATGTATGGACATTTTTTTAGCACTGGTTGCGAGCCAAAGGACACCTGAGGCATTTGCCGAGACTTTTATTGATGTTAGTTTTATGTGGCATCAAAGGCAAAGGGAAATCTCTAAAGGCGCTCAAAGTAGTTTTACGCAAAGTGCCAAAGAAATGTCAATAAATACGGATATACAGCGAAGGAGCAAAGTGCGGAGAAGCGAGAGGAGAGAGAGGGGAAGTAGACAGTGGGAAAGCCAATTGGCCACATTAAAAGCAGAGCTTGTAAAAATATTATGCTCCCAAGTAATGGCCCCAATCTTTGCTTTATTTTCATTTGGTTTTTTTCTATCTGCTTCTTTTTTTTTGTGCTGCCCCCGCTGGTGTCTTGTGCTGTTGCTTGCCACAAAAATATCCTTTTATGATTTATCCCAGCGGTGCCAGTTAAAAATTGCACAAACATGCGGCCAACTATAGACTTGTGTTGGGACTACAGCTCAAGCTCTGCCCCTCGGTCTCTATACATATTATCGGGGGACATTTTTAATAAGATTGTGTGGGCGTGTGGATTCGAGAGTTGCGCCATGCCACGCCCCCACCCGGCACGAATACTCTTCGCCTCTCGGCTGGTAGTAAGTAAGTTATTTAAAATTATTTATGTGTCAATTATTGGGGCTTTTGTATTGTGGCCGAACGAGCAGGGACCAAATCGAAAGGCTCCATTCTCTGGCGATTTATGGTTCGAGATGAGCGCACCAAAAAATATATAAAAGAGATGGCCAAATGTCGTAGTATTAAATAGCTTGGACATAAACTTGTACGAATTATAGGCGGTCAGTTTACTCTAGTTTTGTTCTACAATTGCCGTTATTTATTGAAGAGCGGTCACTGGGTCACTCAGAGGACCAACCAAAAGTTAAGCACAACTTGAAAAAACAATGTGGAAGTCAAGGGAAATTGACTTATAAATTGGGTTTGTGTTTGGATTTTTAACTTAAGTATTTAAATTGTGATTTAAATATATTTTGCAACTTTTTGACCTTATTGAAAGGGTTTATTGCAGTCAAGCATACTCAATTATTGATTGTAACTCTCAACACTGTATTCGGATATAAGCAAAATAAGTTTTTACAAGTGAAAGTATTTTAAATTAAAGTTAATCGAGTACAGACTAAATTACCCTGCAGACTAGTTTAAAGATAAATAATTAAGAAATTCGCAGTCAATTTGACTGTTATAGACCCTTTAGCTTTAAGTCTAGTATGTTTTAGTATTAAAACCATAAGAAAAATTTTAAATTGCAGTAATAAGGTAAAAGAGATGCCTTTCTTTTTTGAAAGTGTATGAAGACGCAAACATTTTGGTTCTAATAGACGCATTTCTTTCAAATCCTTTATTGTTAAATTTTAACACCATAAATAAAATTGTCTCTTGATTATAAAGAAAATAAGAATGGTACCTGTTACGCAAAAATTTTGACAAACATAAAGGACTTTTTTTCACCTTGTGGTAAATAAGTCTAATGATATACTATAAGCATTGAACATACTCAATTGTGGTCTAGTATCTTTTTGCTTGTAAAAGCATTTACAAGCTAGTAAATTTGGTGTATTTTAACATTAATACCACATAAATGAGTAGCCGGTATCTCACAGTCGAGCACACTTGACTGTAACATAGCTTCCATACGTGTTTACTTTTATTTTATTATACAAGAATTTAAATCTACTCAATATGTATTATCTGTTTTACCCTTCAAACTTTGCCATTTATTGATAACCTATCGATGGCTTTAAAACTTCAACCCAATTTCAGCGAACAAGAATGCTAAACAAAAGCCGCACTGAACATAAAGTCAAAGCCAAAAAATCGCGCATCATTTACCGCTGCTGGGAGTTGCCACTAGCCGAGTTGCGGAGTTCCGAAGTTGCCCGGTCGCTGGTTGCTGGTTGCCAGTTGCAGGCGCCATGGCCCAGTTATTGTCAACAGGATGCGGCAAATATGCCACTTTTATGGCACGCTTCCGCATCCGGCCCATGCGGCCCGCCCAGCGAGACACTGAGCGAGGTAACAAGGCGGATATAGTTGGTAAATTACGGTGCAACCTGCGCCGAGCCACTCTGCAGGGAATGACACTGAAACAGACAGCCACAAAAAGAGAGCGAGAGCGACACAGAGACAGAGAGGGAAGTGCAAAAGAGTGAGAGACAAAAGGGAAGCTGTGTTAAAAATGCAAAGTGCCAACGCACTGGCAAAAGTATCTAAAAGTATGCTGCGAAAATAAGACACGCGCAAATTGCTCAAATCAAATTGCAACGAATTCTGTGTGCTCTACAAATGAGCGTTAAATAAATGCGTAAAATGTGTATTATTAATTAAATATGCTGATAACATCGCTTATTAAAAAATAAGAACAAAAAATATGTATGTACATATATCTAAAAGTATAAAACATAATGAAAATTGTGCCCCAAAATTATAAAAACATATTTATGGTAAATAAATATTTTGCTTAAAAAACCTCTATTGAAATATTTACTAATTAAATAGTAGTAGTTTGAACTGATTGAATCTCTTATTAAATAAATAAAATAAGATATAAACAAGTAAAAATAAATCGTTAAAATTACGCCCCAAAATTATAACCAACTTTAAGTTATTTATTAAATGTGAAATTTTGCAATTTCAATAAGAAAAGTATAAAGTGTATAATAATCTTTGAATTAACAAATAATAAATTATACATAGCTATGAAAAGAAAGTTGGGCAATTAGTTGAAATTAATTTTAATCTCTTATTGAATATTAATAATGTTTTGAAATCTTCGAAATTGACAGTCACAATTTTTAGAAGGCATTGCCAGATTTCAGTTTAAATTAGAAACAAAATGATTTATCATAAATAAAAGTATTTTTATGTATAATTACTAATTCAACGACTAATTCTGGCGACTTAACACTATGCTAAAAGAATATTAGTTAAAACATCTTATTTAAAAAAAATGTTGGTAACTAAATTAATTCTCAAGCCAAAAATAAAATAATTAAATACACAAAGAATAAAGCCTTTTCTTATTCCAATTCAAATATTGTGAGATCCTCTTTCAATTACCCTTAAAAACTTTCAAGCTATCCCTAAATATTTTCGGGTAATCTGCAGTCTTACAACTTTGGATGCAATGGGAAAGTGCGTGAGGGTTTTAGCCAACTTTTATTGTTTGCAATTTGCGATCACGAATCCAGGCGTTCAGGCTGGGACTCATAACATAATCATAATACCCTGTGCAAACATATAAAAATGGCATATTAAATGTGCCATAAAGAGAGTAAGGGGAAGTGGACTGAATGGAGGGAATCGGGACGGAGTCGGCAACTGGTATCGATAGCAACAGTTACACACAGGGCTTGCAGTTTACAGTTTGCAGTTCGCAGTTCGCTGTTTGGGAGCAGCCGGAAGCAGCTGGTGGCAGCTGTTGGTGGCGCATTTTTAAGTTTTACGTGTGGCACGTGCGGCAAACATTGCCCAGCCAAGGATGAGCATGCAGATGCAAAAACTTTTAGATGCAAATGCTCTGCTGTAGATTCTA
Organism: Drosophila albomicans; assembly: GCF_009650485.2. NCBI lineage: Eukaryota > Metazoa > Arthropoda > Insecta > Diptera > Drosophilidae > Drosophila > Drosophila albomicans. The sequence continues at coordinate 36,376,423 of NC_047629.2, read as the reverse complement.
GATTGTTGGCACACGTGCACACCTCTTTCCCCTCTCTCTCTCAGTCTTGCGTTTTGTTTTTTCTTCACTTGTTTCACGACTTTCAGCCGCTCGTAAAAGTAAAGAAAAACTGTCAGCTTTGCTGTGGGCGTTTGGCACAACGTGGCTTTGTTAGGGGGCGTGCCACTTTAAGCCATGGCCCATGCCGTGCGACAAGTTTGAGTTACGGCCAGCATTGTCAACGCTCTCTCCTTCTCTTTCTATCTCCGTCTCCGTCTCTGTCTCTCTGCAATCTCCACTTCACAGCTGCGTAAGTGCATCCACCGCTGGGAGTCCTGACAACAGCAGCTGGAACAGAAGCAGCCGCATCAGTATCAGCATCCCTGATTGGCTCTACATCTCAATGTCGAGCATTGCAGCAGTTGCCTTTGCTAGTTAAAGGAAAAGATTTCTTGCACCTTCGATCGAAGTAATATTCACCTGCTCTTCAAGTTAATTTTTATTTTATTTGCACGCTAATGAAGTGTTGCTTCATCGATAACAGCAATAGGTATTTGATCTCATCTAAGTACTACATTTTATTTAAATCCATATTCTCTTTTGTGATTACACTTGTAATCCTTAAATATATTTTTATTGAATATATTTAACTTAACATTACCAGTAATGTTTAAATATATTTTCATGTAATATTTAATATTTAACTTACTAAACAAATAATATTTATATCGACTTATTGTGTTCTGGGGAAAATTATCAGAGCAAATCATTTCAATATATATTTTGCATCTCCTAGTTTCGACTCATTCAATTAATTAACTCTGAACTTGATTCTCTTTTCTGTATATTAAATTTAGTATTAAAAAAAAGATTTAGCATAATAAATAAAGAAATAAAATAGACTTAAATGATATTGCCTATAATCATATTATTTCTAGCACTTTTGTTTTTATAGTTTTTGAGACAATATATTCATTAATGTCTATTTCTTCTAGTCCTAATTCCTAAAAAAAATTTTATTTCAGCCAGTTAAAAAAATTTTAATTTCGAGTATATCAATACAGCAAAATATTCCTTAATATTGTAAATTAATGATATTTTTCGTAAGAATTTTAGACTTTATTATTATTATTTTTTTTGCAGCAAATCAAATTTACAAGTAAATTTTTATTTAATTATTTATTAGTTACAGAAAAACAATATAATTTATATAGTACTTAGTATTATTATTAATAAAATTAACTAGATTTAAAGCAATTATTTAAAAAAAATGCCCAACTACTCTGCATGCTGTTAAATCCAACCAACTTTGCTGCAATATAAAACTAACTAGCATCCAGTTTCTTTCGAGCTCTGCACAAATTTGATAATTTTATCTGCTATCAAGAATATTCCTTAATAGTTGACTAAGGCAAATTATTTCTGTGTGAGCCACAAGAAGTGAGCTCAAGTTGGCCAGAAAACAAAGCACAAAACTGTCGTAAAATAAAATCAAGCTGTAAGCGCAGAAAAAAAATGGAGTAAGAGGGAAAAGAAAAGGCAAGTTTGAACTTTAAATAAATTTTTTTGACTTTAGTCGAATGTGGGCAAAAAAGAGTAAACTGTGGCAACAAACTTCTTAAATAAAATAAAATAAAATATATGTATAAGGAAAATCGAAACAGGAACAACAACAACAACAAGTCGACTACTCATGTACAACAAAATGGGAAGAAAACGCGCTGAAATAATGGGCCCAAAAGCCTTGGCATTAAGTTGAGTTTAACCAGGGAAAAGATGTTCGAGATGGAGCTGAAGTTGGAGCTGGAGTTGGAAACTGGAAACTGGAGCCAGTCGCCATTTAGCAGTCGCTAGCAGGATGTGTGTTGGGCTCAAGGATATGACCGGCATAAAATTTAATGCCCGATGCTTGTGGCTGAGTTTGGCAGAGTTTCGCCCAAGGATATGTCAAATAGGACGACGCCAGAGGCAAGCTGCTGCTGCTGCTCCTCTTCGACTCTGTTGCATTATGAATGTGGCATAATTTAAGCGCATCGTCATCCTGTGACCACCACCAGAAGTTGCCTCAAACTTTACACGCTTTAAGGCACGCCTCACTATTTTATTTTCTTTTAATTTTTTCATGTGTGTGTGGGTGTGTGTGTTTGTGCTTTGTGGCTTACTTAGTTGTGGCCTTTAAGTGTTTACTTAACGCTTTAAATCTGAGCCAAAGAACTTGTCTCGTGTCCTGTGCATGTGCCACACTTCACTTTTTGTTTTGGTCAAGTGTCCTGCGTGCGTGTCGTATGTCCGTCTTCTATCCAACCACTGCTCAATCGCTTCTAAATGTGGCCCAGAACTTGGGCTTACAACTTCCCAACTTTGGCATTTTGCAAGTGCTTTGGAATTGACTTGCACACTGCAGCTGAGACGTGCCCAACGACAGGATATTACGTGCATAAGTGACTGCCCCCAAAGGCCATGCAGAAAGGATTGCATTTGCTTGCTTCCTCACACACACACTCACACTTGCCACTTATGTTGCATTAAATGAGCACAACTCGAGAATTAGTGACACATAACGACTGCGCTTTTCGGCTAAACAAATTAATATCATTTTGAACTTGTTTCCTTCACAAGAAAACTAGCCAAGTTTTTGAAGAGCTTCTCTAAAAATGATGCAAAGTTTTAAGCAATTCTATTTGAAGAGTATCAAAGTGGAGAACTTATGTTCTTTTAACTCTTAACAAATACGATTTGATTAAAACGGAAGCAAAGCATATTTTTGTTATTTATTTTCAGAAATTTTTTTGATTTATTAGACTTCATTTTATGGAGACGTATTCAAAGTATATTTTTGTTATTTTTTAGAAATTTGGTATCAGTTTTTTTTAGATAAGCAAAAAATATTATTGTAAATCTTCAAGATATTTATTTATTTAATTGAAGTCGAAATTTTTTAAAATTAAATTAATAGCCTCTCAAACTTTTCTTTCAAATATTTGGTTTTAGAAAAAGCCAATAATTAATGGCATTGTCTATTCTTCAATTTGATGTTCTTTCACTTTCTGAAACAACAAAGTTTGTAAGAATGAAGATAGGCATTTTAGAATTTGAGAAATTCGGTTTATTAAATTTTTTTAAATAAAATAATTAACACTTTGAAATCATCTTTCAGTCATTAAATTGCTTTAACAATAATCAATTGATTGATTACTTTATACATGAAAGTCCATTTACTTCATTCAGAAATTTTTTTAAATGAAATTAATAACACTTCAAATTCATCTCTCAGTCTTTCAATTGCTTTTATAAATATCAATTAAGAGCTGACATTACTACTCTAAAGTTTGTATTCCATTTGAGAAAGAAAATGTTGTAAATTTTTAAAAATTGATTTGATTTTAGATTTCAATCTTATTAGTTTTAATTAAAAGCACTTTAAGCTTATCTTAAACTCTAATATTCTTTCATAATAACCAATTAAGTAGCTGGTAGAGTCTACACTACAATTAAAGCTGTTTTCACTTTTTAAACAAAGAAACTTTTTACATAAAAAAATTAAGTTCCTTTGTTTAATTAAGTACCACGTTGCTCTTAAAAAACATCTCGTACTTGATGTGAATTAAATTCGTTGGGTAATTTACACATCATACAATCATGACCTTAGTTTTTTACAATTACTACTCGTGTGTCATAATATTATGCATTTCACTTCTGAAAAAAAACAAAAAAAAAATGCGAATGAGACTCATAAAAAGTGCTTTGTAGTGTCGCCGATAAAAAGAATAATGCATAATAAACATTGCATTGTTTGATTACTGCTCGACAAATACGTGCAACGGAAATGAGTAGACAGGACATGAACATCAACATGAGCATGGGACAAGGCTATAAAGGACATCGATGAAGTGTCCCTGATGCAAGCAGCGATATGGATATATGCACTATATGTATGTAAGTATGTTTGGTTATGGATGATATCGATGCCATTGTAACATATGCAATGAAAATCTAATCTATTTTTGATGAATCGCAATTGTGAATTTCAACAATGCAAACGAACCAAATGCTTCAAAGGCAACAGCGAATTATTGTTCACTACATGTGTGTGTGTGTGTGCAAGTAAGCAACTATAGATTGATATATGTTTTTGCAGATGAGCATATGTATGTGTGTATATTTATTTATAAACTAAATTCTTTACATAAAAGTGCAAAGGCCATCGGCTATGCTGAAAAGTATGTTACGCTTTTTAAAATAAAGATAACTTCAGTTTTAAATATACATATAAAGATAGTGCAAAAGTAACTTCAACTATATGTACAATTTATGTAAAAGTATGTAAATATTTATTTTATTTTTATAATTAATCAACTTATTAAATTTGTTATTATTTAATTTAATTTATAATTATAATTACTGCAGTTTTATGAGATTGGTTGCCACTATAAGATAAAAACTAAAATAATTTGTTTTAGTGCTAAAAATGCAAATAAAAATTGCATTTAAAATATGTAACTATAGTATTTTATTAGAATTTCTTTTAATATTATATAATAATTAAATTAATTACAATGAATTGTAAAGCCAGGAATAATTTGTTCCATATTAAATTAATTCTTATTGAACAAAGACAAATCATTAAAATAAAAAATTATAATATATTTTATTAATATTTCCTTTACTTAAAATTCTATGAATAAACTTCAATTTATTGGACTTAGATGCCAATGTAGTATAATAAAGTCAAGTTTTGTTAAGCTCTGGTTAAACTGAAAACAAAAGATGAAAACATACATTCTATCTACAATATATAATATAATATAATATTATTAATGTATATTTCATTTAAAAGTTCAATAAATTAAAAAATTGACTACAGATCCCTTGAAAGATTTAAGAGTATTCAGAAAGCATAATAAAGTTGGTCAAGTTATTGAGTACTTACTTTCAACAAACATTTGTTAGAGCAAATACAAGTCTAATACTTATCGTTTGCTTTATCATTTGTTGCTCTGCAATTTTTTTAACTCTTTCATTTCATATAATACAATTGAAATTCGAGTGTATGTATGTGTGTGTGTGTGCTTGACTCGACTAGTTGGACATTGTTTGGTCACTTTTTGGTCATGTTGTTGATGTTGTTATTGCTGCTGCATCAGCATCATCAGATACTGAACGCTGATGATTCTGATTTGGTATGCACAAAAAACAGCGAGTGCTCAGATAGAAATTGTCATCAATAAAATAAATTGTTGTGTTATTATTTGCAATGAATTTTTATATTTTCATGTCTATTTATTCATATGTTTCTATGTTTATGCTGAAGAGCAAATAAAATGATTAGTTAGCTCAGTTGGACTTTAGTCAATTTTATACAGATTACGAAAGCACAAATAAACAAAAACTTTTTTATAATGCAGCTTGAATATTTTTCGACAATCTTTTCATCCGAAAAAAGGCATATGAAAATATTATTTGCATTTGATTATTGCACAACTACAGTTTGTTCGACTGCTTTGTAATTAATAATTTAAGCTCCTAACTGGATTATTGGTGCATATTGAAAATGCTTCGCATTTCCATTTGAATTGAACATTTCTAAAATAACCCTTTTTTTCATGTAATTTGTATTGAGCATTAGAATCGAAAAAGGATAAAAATATGAATTTTGTGAATGGGTATTATAAAGCTATTGAATCAATGCTGTATTCACTTTGAGGTATTTATCAATTGAATGAAGGGTTTAATATTTTTTGTATTTTCTAAATTCTTGAATCAAACACTAAGAAGAACATGTATATTGTGTTATTGACAAATTATACATTCTTCATTCAAGCATTACACAATAGTCGACAAGCTTAAGATTTTTGCCAAAGAGAAGTTTGCAAAGGAGCTTGTCTTTGTCTTCCTTGAACTGATGTCTATCTAAATGGCAGGCCATTAATAACAAAGACAACAAACACAGACAAGCTAAGGGACAGAGGCAGAGGGACAGACAATTTCGGCTTATAAATATGCCTGACTAAATTAACTGGCCCATAAGATTGACGACAACAACTCAACAAGAAGCCAGAGCAGCTCAGCTCAGCTCAGCTCTGGCAGCAAGTTGGACTAAAAAATGCCCCAGCAAAATGGCCCAAAACAAAAGCCAAGAATTTTCTCGTAAATTTACGAGAAAGCTGGTAAAAGAAATTGAAAGACGGGGACGAAGACGGGGAAGGGGCAAAAGAGAGCGACAAACAATTAAACAATGAAAAGTGGACAGTGAGATGGTTTGGGAGACCTGCTGAACAGGTGTGACCAGGTATGCTCGTAGTTTATTGCCTAGTTACGAACTGTCCGCACTTCATCATCAACAGCAACTGGAGAAGGCCAACTGCCAAAGTATGCTAACCATTAGCAATTGGTTTAGTTACGCTTTGTAATACCCTGTAGTTAAATTACTTTATAACAGCATTTTTTTCAGGTTATGTGCAACTGCTTCTCGCTTAACGACAACAGCGAAACAGTGGATAGCAAAGTGAAAATAATAATTAAATAAATAAAAAAAAAGAAAACTAGTTAAAATTTATATTTGTATGTATTTTCTTTAATTTTTGTTTCATATGTACCCTGCAATTAAATAATGACTTCATAACAGTTTTTTTTGAGGCTATGGGCAACTACTTCACGCTTAACGGCAACAAATTGGAGCGAAACAGTGGATAGCAAGGAGAAAATAGAAGAAAAGTATTTAAATTTGTATTTGTCTGCATTTCTTTTCATAATTTTTTATTATGTACATATGTGCAATTAAATAATGACTTAATAACATTTTTGTTTTAGGTTATGTGCAACTGCTTCTCGCTTAACGGAAAAAAATGTAAACGAGACAGTGGAATATAGAAGAAAAGTATTTGAATTTGTATTTTTCTGCATTTGTTTAAATTTTTGTTGTATATGTAAGCATTAAACGAGGAACAAGTATTTATATATGGGTAATTCCAAAACGGAATTTGTCCCGTGCGAGACTCTTTACATTGAAAATAACATAAACTGAAACAATTTTGAAAATAAGAAAAGTTTATTTTTATAGCTCTAGATAAGTACTTTAATCAGAGCTAAATATGGTTTTGGAATTTTTTTACTGTTTTGTTTTCTGTTGTGATAATTGCAAAAATTAACCAATTCGTACGCAAAATCAAAAAATGAACGAACTTATATATTTTATCGGAAAACAGATCAAGTTCCTAAAATCAATCTTAGCTCTAAATATAGTGCTTATCTAGAGCTTTAAGAATAACATTCACTTATTTTTAAAATTGTTTCAGTTTATGTTATATTCACTGCAGTGCACTGTAAAAGTCTCGCAAGGGACAAAATTTCGCCATGGAATTACCCATATATAAAATAAAGAAATCACAGTGTGGCTGTTATGCACACTTTACGGCCACTAAGAGAGATATAGTTGTATATGATTAATATTATAAGAAAATATGTAAAACCGTTTTATTCTTATTTCATCCATATCTCATTTAAATTGATTGCATTGCAGTATTTATTAATTTATTTATGATTATAATTATATACATACATATATAGAATATTAATGAAGCGTCAATCAAGTTTGCTCTATTTGCCAATTTCGAAAAATAAATTATTTTGTCTCACTCTGAATGGGAATATTAATAATTCAACTAACCCCAAAATACAAGTTGCAATAGCAACATCAACATTATCACACATGAATTGTCACGTTTTTCCAACTTATATTCGTACATATCACGATACACATTTACAGACATGATTTTAGAATATTAATATAGGCTTGGAATAGTGGATTATGGGAAAGGCAACAATATCATCTGGATTGTAGTCGAGGTCCAGACAATGGTTTCTTAGATCGCTTACATAGCGTACGCCAAAGGCAAAGCAATTCGTGTTGCCATCCTTCAATTCGATTTCAACATCTTTGCCATTTTCGACACCAAATATCTTGTAATGCAGTGAGTCCATTTTAATGGTTTTGTAGTCAAACAGCTTGGATTTCTTGAATGAGACCAGTACAACCGCATCCTTTTCCTTCGAACTCTCCCACACAGCGTATTCCTCCGATTTGCTGACTCTATTATCACCCCAACGAAGCCACATTGTTTTGGTTAATTTGGCATCGCATACAAAATTCAGCTGAACATTATCTGCGTAGGTGCAATTGCCCGAATTAATATACGGCGCATTGCCACTTTGCATTAAAAGTACTAATTTGATAAACAAATCGGTTAGAAGCATTTTGAACTCAATTAAAATTTAGTAAGAATGAAGAATATTGATTATAAATTTATTTTCTTTTCCGTCCAGCAATAATACGGATATATTATATACATGTGACACTAAGCAAAGCATCCTAAGATTAAATAATTGAAAATTACTTTTCAGTCATATTTTACTATACTAAGTAGACAGTGAGTTAGTTAATTAAATAATAAGACTAAACTATTTATTTCCAAGATTTATGAAGATTTACATACAGTTTCATGGAATTTTAAATTAATATCTAACATAATTAATTAATTATTATTGTTTTGTATTCAATTTTCTTTCGTATTTGTCTATATGGTAAAATATGCCGCTAAGCGTAGTTCGGGGGCAGTTAAGTGAGAATTACTTTAAGCGGTGCACAAACAAGTATTATGTTGATCCATAAAAATCATAGAATTATATTTAATTGAATTGAAACAGCTGCCGCTATAAAAATGTCGCTAAATCTCAGAGAATCTAACCAAATTATAAACAACAAAAAGAACTAATTAAAAAGGTAAAAATAAATTTGTATAAAACTATTTTTATTTTAAAATTTTAAATCATAGCTTATGATTTTATATTATGATGTAATTGAATTGTGATATTTTAGTTTAGAAAGTGCAGAGTATTTGCTAGTTTAATATTATTTAGTTTATCCCTTATTTTTGTTGTTGTTGTTGCTGGTGTTTTGGGCTAGACAAAGGCGCGTGGCAGTTGCCAGTTGGCTGTAGACGACACCGGCGCCTGTAAGCAGACAACAAAAAATTATTATTTATAAATTGTTGCTGCGTATATGTGTGTGTGTGTGTGTGTGAGTGTGCAACACCTTTAGCAAACTCCGAGCCTCCCACTACAGCTATTGTCTGGCTGCAAATCTTTTGGCTTTTGAATAAAGTTGAAAACTGGAAAGAGGAGTTTCCAGTTAGTCCAGTTTTTAGTCATCGTTGTTGTTGTTGTTTTTGTTGCTTGCTCCGTCTATTGGCATTTATTGTATGCGTTCCGTTATAATCCATTGTATTTTGAGTTCCATTGTTTGAGACTTCCAACACAATTTTGCACAACATGAAAATTATTGCGCCTGCATTGCTTTGGCAGTTCAAGTGCACAGCAGCAAAAGGCAGCTCAAAATTAGTAGAACAAAAAAAGAAAACACTGAAAATGCCAGAAATAGTTACGCAAAAAAAAAAAAAAATAGAAAGAAAAGAGACAAAGATAGGCGGACATTTTTTAATTAAATTTAGAGTGCCAACTGTACAAATAGATGAGTCCAGCTCAGCACAATTGCCCATTTCGTCAGGCAATTTTGTAATACATTTTCCAATTTTTTTTTCTCTTTTTTTTTAGTGCGCTTTGCGTGTCTTCACATTTCAATAAACAATTTTTATTGCAATGAATGCGGCATGCCGCAGGGCCACGTGCCACTTGCAACAATATTTCTCTATGCATTTCTCAATTCTCTTTAGAAAATGCTGCCACAAGTGGCACGCGCATTTGCCACGAACTAATTTCGAGATTGTTATGGTGGGCTAAATATAAGTTTAAATAGTTTCATAATTAAATGAGGGAACTAATGAATGGCTGAATTAATTATTGTTGTTAATCAATTGATAGTTTTTTATGTTTGAAGTTGAATACAAATTATATGTTTTGTAGTTAAGTTGGTTAAAAACGATTTACATAATTAAATTAAAAATAACACATCTTTTGCAAATAGTTTCGCTTTAAAAATTCCACTAAAAAGCCCGCAAAACATTATTATAACATTAAAAAATAATTAAATTGTAATTGACGAGTAACTTTTTAAATATTTATTACAATAATCAGACAGTAAAAGCTCACATTGGATCAATTTACATTAGAAGTTTGCAACTGTATATAGACTTTTATTATTGTTTTAGTTTATAATATATTAACGAATGCAATTCATTAGTCCACTGAGATAAGCCAGAGCGACATAAACCATAAAACTGCTATATAAACTAAGCTTGGGAAAAGCTTTCAAACTACAGCCTAAATGGTAGTGGCAGTATTTTCATTCCTTTTCAAAATATTTGTAAGTGTATCCACATTATTTCGATTGAAATTACTCATGCGGGTAAATATGTAGTCCCAATGGAATTAATTCATTAAAACAAGAACCTAAAAAAATTTCCTGCTTTGCTTTCTGCTAGGGCTTCACTCAGTCTTTCCCTCTCTCTCTGATTGGCAGCAGTAATATCGAAATATTAAAAAATAAAAAATACACTATGAGAACGCTAATATACATAGAACAGTTTTTAGATTGATATTTTGGTATAACTTCTTTGACTTTTTCTCTGTCTATTCTATCTATCTATTTTTCAGTTATTAATTCTTTAATCGCCCTCTGCTAAGTCGCTTTTTAGCCATTCTCTATGCCAATTTTCCAACTCCACCTTTTGCTGTTGATCTTCAATAATGTTTAACAACATATGCTCAACCCTAACATGCGTTACCCCCAGGCAAGAGGTGAATGCAGAAGCTTGAGTTAAAAGCAAAGTGGGGGGCAAAGAAAGTCTTTGACTCACACGCGCTGTTTGTTTTGCAGTTAAATCGCAACAATCAGCGCTAATTGGAAATTTAACAGTTCATAAAAAAGTTGTTTTTGCCACACCAAACACCGACCGTCAAATCCGCTCGCCACCCCCACGTTTTGACCCCTGACCTCCTGACTCGCTGCCAGCTTATGCTAGGCTAGGAGCCGCAGTCGCAGTCGCAATCTCAGTCGAGTTGTTGACCCAAATTGCATGCTTTATGAAATCGCTAGAGCTTCTGCCGAAGGGAGAGGGGGAGAGTGAGGGGAGGGAAAAGAGGTGGCAAGGGTGGCGCCTTCAATGCCTTGAAAAGCAGAGAGTAGAGGGAAAGTTAGTGGTTGCTTGTACAGTTTACACCTGTTTCTATTCATACATCAACAAATACACTCACTCAGCACACACTCACACACGCACTCACTCAACACTTACACTCACAGATTAAATAACTATCAGCATGTGTTTCATTTCACTTTTGAGCTCGTTTACTTTTCACGAGGTGGGAATTTTTTCCAATGTTTTTGCGCTCTAGGATAACACTAATTTCCCACCACTAATTACAGTTCTTTTTTTTTGTAATTATGTGTGTGTGAGAGTGTGTGTATAAGTGGGTGTAACACATCCTGCTACCCAGCCATCCTTTCTCTCATTCCAAGTTTCATTGCAATCAACCTGCTTACTTGGTTTTTTTTTACATTTTTGCCAACGCGCTCACTTTGCGTAATTATGCGAAGTGTGTGTGCGAATTTTGCTACTTAACTCAGTTGGGAAATAACGTTATAAAAATTGTGATACAACAACAGCAACACATTGGAATAGCTACAACAATATAATCAGCAAGTGGCACATACCAAAAGTCCGCATTTCGCAAAACTCAAATTTTTTGTTTTAGGTTATGTGCAACTGCTTCTCGCTTATCGGCAACAAATTGGAGCGAGACAGTGGAATATAGAAGAAAAATATTTGAGTTTGTATTTTTCTGCATTTGTTTAAGTTTTTGTTGTATATGAAAGCATTAAACGAGGAAAATGAATTTATATACATATATCAAATAATGAAATCACAGTGTGGCTGTTATGCACACTTTACGGCCACTAAGGGAGATATTCCCTATTTCATCCAAATCCCATTTAAATTGATTGCATTGCAGTATTTATTAATTTATTTATGATTATAATTATATACACACATATATAGGAAATTAATGAAGCGTCAATCAAGTTTGCTCTATTTGCCAATTTCGAAAAATAAATTATTTTGTCTCACTCTGAATGGGAATATTAATAATTCAACGAATCCCAAAATACAAGTTGCAATAGCAACATCAAAATTATCACACATGATTTGTCACGTTTTTCTAACTTATATTCGAACATACGATACACATTTACAGACATGATTTTAGAATATTAATATAGGCTTGGAATAGTGGATTATGGGAAAGGCAACAATATCATCTGGATTGTAGTCGAGGTCCAGACAATGGTTTCTTAGATCGCTTACATAGCGTACGCCAAAGGCAAAGCAATTCGTGTTGCCATCCTTCAATTCGATTTCAACATCTTTGCCATTTTCGACACCAAATATCTTGTAATGCAGTGAGTCGATTTTAATGGTTTTGTAGTCAAACAGCTTGGATTTCTTGAATGAGACAAGTACAACCGCATCCTTTTCCTTCGAACTCTCCCACACAGCGTATTCCTCCGATTTGCTGACTCTATTATCACCCCAACGAAGCCACATTGTTTTCGTTAATTTGGCATCGCATGCAAAATTCAGCTGAACATTATCTGCGTAGGTGCAATTGCCCGAATTAATGTACGGCGCTTTTTCACCAAAATTCATTAAAAGTACTAATTTGAGAAAAAGATCGGTCAAAAGCATTTTGTACTCAATTAAAATTTAGTAAGAATGAATATTGATTATAAATTTATTTTCTTTTCCGTCCAGCAATAATAAAATGCAAAGCATCCTAAGATTAAATAATTGAAAATTACTTTTCAGTCATATTTTACTATACTAAGTAGACAGTGAGTTACATAATTAAATAATAAGACTAAACTATTTATTTCTAAGATTTATGAAAATTTACATACAGTTGACAGGACTTTAAAAAAAATAAACAAATTTAATATTTTATGGAATTTTAAATTAATATCTAACATAAATTATTAATTATTATTGTTTTGTATTAAATTTTCTTTCGTTTTTGTCTATAGGGTAAAATATGCCGCTAAGCGTAGTTCGGTGGCAGTTAAGTGAGAACTACTTTAAGCGGTGCACAAATAAGTATTATGTTGATCCGTAAAAATCATAGAAATTTATTTAATTGAATTGAAACTGCTGCCGCTATATATGTCGCTAAATCTCAGAGAATCTAGCCAAATTATAAACAACAAAAAGAACTAATTAAAAAGGTAAAAAATTCATTGCAATCAACCTGCTTACTTGGTTTTTTTTACATTTTTGCCAACGCGCTCACTTTGCGTAATTATGCGAAGTGTGTGTGCGAATTTTGCTACTTAACTCAGTTGGGAAATAACGTTATAAAAATTGTGATACAACAACAGCAACACATTGGAATAGCTACAACAACATAATCAGCAAGTGGCACATGCGAAAAGAACGCAATTCGCAAAACTCAAATGAGTTTTAAATGCTCGCATACAATATTTTGCTTTCTTTCATTGTAAAGATCTTTTCTTTACGACTTAATAAAAAAAGAGAGCCATATTTATTGAAATTAATATATTTTTTATTTTTATTTGAAACAGTTTATTAGAATAATTTGAAGGGAAATTTCATAAATGAAAATGAGTAAAGGCCAATTTTACATTTTGAATTTAAACAGATAACATAAAAGGAATAAACTAATCAATTAGAGGACTATAATGTAAATTTTTTCCGGAAAAAGAATTTAGAAGATGATCACCATATATCTTATAGTGTATACAGAGTAAAAATGTTTTAATTATAAGAAATCTTCAGTTAAGTACTATTGAAATAACAAATTATTGAATCAAGAATTTAAGACTGAACATTATTTTGAATAAGATTACAATCTTCCATAATTGGTTGGAAAATCTTCATTTCAGATGGAAATGTTCTCCAATTAATAAATTTTGTTCTTAAATCCATCATTTGCAATCTTAGCCACGCAAAAGCTTGATGCTCGCCTTTTTAAAACTATTCAACATACTGACATGACACTTAAACAGTTTTGTAGTCAAATAGTTGGAATTTTTATACCCGCTACCCATAGGGTAGAAGGGTATTATAACTTTGTGCCGGCAGAAAATGTATGTAACAGGTAGAAGGAGGCATCTCCGACCCTATAAAGTATATATATTCTTGATCAGCGGCAACAGCCGAGACGATATAGCCATGTCCGTCTGTCCGTCTGTGTGTCTGTCCGTCTGTCCGTATGAACACCTAGATCTCAGAGACTATAACAGATAGAGCTATAATTTTTTTTCGACAGCATTTGTTATGTTTGCACGCAGATCAAGTTGGTTTCAAATTTTTACCACGCCCACTTCCGCCCCCGCAAATCAAAAAAATCGAATAACAAGCCTAATTTTAAAGCTAGAGTTGCGAATTGTGGTATATACAATAATTACTATAGTAGTTATTAAAAAAATACTTTTGTATGGCAAAAACGCCTACTTACTAGTGGTCTGAGTTGCTTTGGCTGACAATCTGGTGTTTTGTGCCGTCTATGGTATATTTTGAATGTGGTACTATATCGATATACCAAATACACCATTTGGTATATTTTTAGTATTTTTTTAGTATTTTCGGTATATTTTGAAAATAATACCGCAATATTTTGCCCTTATTAAAAATGGGTAGCGGGTATCTCACAGTCGAGCACACTCGACTGTAACTTTCTTATTTGTTTATCCTGTAATTTAACGCTGATTAAAGCGTTGTGGCATGCAGCAAAAGTAGCATGATTTAAATCAATTATTAAGACACTTGACAACATTGATCTCTCTGATGCTTCAGTATACCTTTATGTCGTATGTCTTTAGTCTGCTTTTCTCGCTTTCCATTCCAGTTGTTGCTGTTGTTGCTGTTATTGGTTGCATGTTTCAACGCCCATACACATTGCATGGGGCAACCTCAAGCTTTTTATGACCATAACGTGCATTCAGACATGCGCCTGTATCCGTATCTTTATCATAGTATATGTATCTTTGTCTGTGTATCTGTGTCTGCGATATCCGCATCCCGTTGCAGCTGCCGTTGCCTCGGGGTCCGCTGTCGCCTTTAACGTTTCTCCCAACTGAGATGAATGTCTGTTAAATATTTATGAGTATCGAAATGTTGCCTCAATGCATATTATAACAAATGAAACGTCAATTTCATGCGAAAAATGCAAACAGCATTGGGAATGGATCACATTCACCAAGGCCAGCTATTGCTTCTGTTCCTCTCTTCGGAGTCCATTGAAGGACTTTCCTCAGCTCCACATGAGCTTTGTGTCCGTCAGTATTTGACGTGGGTGGAGTTGAGTTTCGCACGTGACATGTTTCCTTGTCGTGTCTCATAGGCTCACCGACTGATGCCTATGGCCATGGCCAAGAATGCCACCGACCAGTTCACTCTGCCATCCGGTTTGATCCAGTCGAAGTAGGCGTGTCTCTAGCCTCTGCTGGCTCGTTTACTTTCCGCACAATTTCATTATGTCATTTTATGCATTTCCCCAAGAGAAGTGCAATTCAATATTTCGTACTTTTTTTTCATTATGTTCTCAATAGTTGAAAAAAGGTAAATACATAGCAAATAAAAACGTGCTAAAATCAGGAATGAAAAATGAAGAAAACGTTCCAAAATTAAAGCCAGAACACAGAATTTTAAATCAAGATCCCAATTTTACAATAATTATAGTTTGGTCATTCTTGAAATTTAATAAAAAAGTATTGCACAAATGTTAAAATTTAACCCAAGCCAAAAATTTCCAATCATTAATGATATTTTAGAATAATTCCAATTTTTAAATACATTGCATAATATTTAGTATAGATTTTTTGATGTATTGTTTATTAAGAGAAAAGTTACCTTAAATCTTTATATTTATCTTTGCTTAAACTGAAACTTAATACTACAAGGAAACACACCCTATTATAAATGATATAACAGTATGATTGATCCAAAACTTTACTACAGCTTTAACAAATCATTTCAATGACAACAAAAACTCAGCGTAAGACAAAAAGGTGAAACTAATGCAATGATAATTTATATGAATTAAACAAATAATAAATAAAATAATGTTGGTTTAATAAAATATATAACAGTTTTCAAAGTTTTAACTTATTCTGGCCAAATTAACATGTTCCTATTTTCTTCTATTTTTTAAGCCTGCATGCCTTCAGATTTTTTGAATAAAATATATAACTTATCAAAAAAGAAACTAAAATTAAATAAAACAAACTATATAATAAATTTGTTTACCTTAAATCAGTTTGCATAAAAATATAAAACGCAACAATTGGCATGTGCAAAAAAGAAGACAACTCTTTAAAGCTTAAGTGGTTAAAAGAAAAGTTCAGCAGGCCACTAAACGTTGCCACTTTATGCAAATGAATGGGAATAAGCAAAAAGTCTATATACGAATGTAAGAGAGTGAGACAGCTAGAGAGAGTGCGAAGGAGATAGAGCGAGAGAGATGTGTTTGAGAGGCTAAGAGCGATTAAACGTCATTAGCATTATAATAGCATCGCGACTTTGACTTTGGACGTTAAGCCGAGTTAACGCCTATCCGACCTGCGGGAAAAGTAGCCAAAGTACCCTTCTCCCTCCTTCTGTGGCAATGGATGGATAGTCATTCATCTTCATAGCAGCCACAAAAGCAACAACAACTGAAGAAGCAGAAGCAAAGTCATTACAGTTTCATTTTAATTGTAATTAAAGCGATTATTACGACGGAATTGTTGTTGTTGTTGCTCTTCATTTTAGTATAGTAGTTGTTGTTGCAGCTTGTGCAGCAACTCCACGCATAATCTTGGCAACTTGCAACTGCCACCTGCCAGCTTTTATTTTCAATTTAAAAATTGCGCCAACTTTTTCTATTTGCTCGAGTTCAGCAACAACGCCCAAAGGTTTGTGTTTGTCTCTTGCTCTCAAGGGAAAACCGAAGTCACAGACTCGCTGATTTGTCCTCTTTCCAAAATAAAGTTTTCTGCTCGTATGTTAAAGCTATCTCAACTTGTTATACCCGCTACTCACAGGTTAGAAGGGTATTATAACTTTATGCCGGCTGAACATATATAAGCAGAAGGAGGCAAACAATCTAGTATATTTTTACCACTATGGTATATTTTTAATGTAGTACTTCAACGATATACCAAATATGGCCTTCGTTATGTATAAGTATTTTTGGGATATATAATTTGGTATATTTCACAATCGAGCACACTCAACAGTAACATTCATACTTGTTTTTATTGAATTGAAGTTTATTTGCTTTTTCCTGTTAGAATATGTCGAATAATCTGTCTTAAAATTTGATGAAATAAATTATTAAACGATCCAACTACATTTCTTATATTTGATAGACGAAATTTTATAGTTTCTATTTAGGCCCATCTTTGTATTTATTTGTCTATACACAGATTACTTATAAGTTTACAAAATGCACATTACAGATTTATTAATTAAATAATTTTAATTATAACAAATTTGAAATATGTTCATAGCGAGTATAACTATTACATTTTTATTATAATAATTAATTTTGACACTTGATTTATTCACAAATAACATATTTGTTTTTTATATTTATACTTTATCCATGCAGCAGAATTTATCAGTTAAACTCAAGTATTGTCAGAGTTGGAATATAATATTTGTATAATTATTTACAATATGGAAACTGCATTCTTTTTATTACAAATACAATCCATTTATATTTTATTTTACTTAATAAATAATCATAGTATAATATAGTTTGTCTTCTATGGCACAAATACAGACTCAATTAATGGAGTTGACTGCAAAGAGAAAAAATAAAAATTCATTGAAAATTAGGTTTCAAAATCTTTATTGCAAATGCTATAAAAAAAAACTTGTAATTAGAGGAAAAATGTGATCAAATCGCATCGTATCGGATTGCATAATATCGAACCAGAGTCATAAAGCTTTAATTAAATTTATGCACAGTCGAAAAACTCAATTAAGAACCCATAGATCAGTTTTAATGGCCATTCGTCTAATTAAAAGGCCTTCGCACAAAATATTAGCCATAAAAAGTTTTATGGCCACAAAGAGATGGCTGTAAAACGTATCCAGGCAATTAGTATCGACGAAAAAAAATAGAATTTTGTTAGGCTTGACTGAAAGATACTCCTCAACTAAAGTTGGCCTAAATCGACGTATCTTTGGACTGCACAAAGGGTACACAAAGCATATTCAACTCTAAATTAACCATGACCACAATTCGCTCTGAATGAAAAGCAAATATTATTATGGAATGAGGTGAAAATTCGAAAGTGAAAAGAACAGAGCTGGTAGAGATGCACTCTAACACTTGCCAAAATAACCCGAAGGCCTAATTTTTTCCACAAATGCTTCTCTTTTTATACTGCACTTTCATTAAAAATGGGCTTGAATAATGATATTATTGTGCTGTAACAACGCTATGGTCAAATGGTATAAACTACGTGATACCCTGTGCCGACGATTTTTACTTATCTATGTATAATTTAAGATGGTAAAAACAACCCTGAACAAGACCACATAATCAAACCTTTGTTAAAAATGGTATTTTGCTTACATGCCAGATTTTTAGTTTTGAGCTTTAAAGTATGAATATTATATTATATTATTATTATTAATATAAATATAAATATAAAAATAAAAAGAGACATAGCTTGACCTCCAAATGAAAGTTCCAAATAATACCAAATGGTAAAACCGAAAACAAATTTCTTCTTATAAAGGAATCGTAATATAGAAGCTTTTTTTACTTTCTCAATATGCATTGCGGAAAAAGTAGAAAAAGTGATGAGAAATTGAATACATTAACGAAAACTTTCGTGTGTTGAAAATGCAACTCTAAATTTAGTGTTAGTAAGCAACTTACAGATGGTATACGATGTGGATATTGTAAGTGTTACTGTAATATCACAATTTGACACTATAAAATAATCTTTAATATTTACCTTTCCAAAATTGTACTTATAATTATAGTCTTTTCAATCTCTGTTAAGTATTGACTAAATCAGTCGAATAGCTTTATTATTATAGAATAACTAAATCAATATTATTTTATTGCAAGCTCGCTAAGAGCAGAAGTGAAGAGAGCAAAGAATAACAGCAGCTACACATAGCACACACTTGACATGTGTGGCGTGTCCCTGAAACTCTCGACGAAAAAACCACAGCCAGTCACATAGAGAGTTAAGGAGGGGAAAAGGGAAGGGAAGCCAATGCAGCAGAGCTAGAAGATAGAATTCACCATCTCACTTACTCCGCTTTCTACGCTAGTCTAGTAAGAGAGAGAGAGAGAGAGAGAGAGAGAGATGCTGTGGATTTTACGCACTGCTAAATAAGCAATTTGCAAAATGTCCAAACCAATAACATAACAAATGACAGTGGCTCCAACGGCGTTGCGGTTAGCTGACTGGATAACTGGCTGGGTTTTCCTCGAGATGGCAACTGCAGCAGCTTCAGCTTCGACTCTGGCTTCAGCTTCAACTGCAGCTGCAGCTGCAGCTAATCAAAATAAAGGTTAAGGCAGTCATGCCAACATTCGTGGGGCGAGTGTGAAAGTTTTTCCCTCTGTGTGTGTGTGTGCTTCAATTGCTTTTGCACCTCAGCTGAAACAACGTGGAGCGTGTCTCGCAAGTGGTTTATTCAAATGAATCCCGCCCGAGTCCTTGGCAGGAGGTCAACCACAACAAAACTTCATGTAAAAAACAAAAAGGGAAAATAGAAAATATGCAGGTGTCAGCAATTGACACAATCGAGAGTTGCATATATAGTATATATGTATATCTAACTCACTGTGTCCAATGGCGACCAGATAATTGAGTTATTCATATACTCAGACAGGGACTTTTATCTAAATACTCCTTCTTCCATTATGTTTGAATTTGTATAGAGAGTTCTTCTCTCAATCTCTATCTCAATCTCAAGTGCAACCCTTATCGTTGCGCTGTTCTTTCATTAATTGGCAACGCACCGCAACGAGACAATGGCCCAAGTGGCTGGGATAATGGCAAAACTCTTAACGCGCCTAAAAGCACACTTTAAATATTAAAGTCGAAATGCACCCCCGAAAATTGTCGATGGTCGATGGTTTAAGGCAAACTACGAGAGTACGAGAGCATGTTAGAGCTGTTGTCATAGGCCCATAGACAACGTTGACAACGTCAACAGCATCAACACAACCACAAAACATCAAACTGCGTTGCAGGCAAATGGTGCATGCACCCAACGCCTCCCACTCATCTCATCTGCTATCTTCATGCCACCCACAGTAACAGGAGTTAAACTGGGAATGGAGATGGAGATGGCGATGATGACGGAGTCGGTGCTGGGTGCCGAAGCCTGGGCAACTTCGAGGTTACGGAGGCTAAACGCAAAGCCGTATAATTTACAGCTCACCTCAGTAGGCTGAGAACTTGGCGTTGGCTTAACCAGACATAGATAGCAGCGCACAGTGTGGCGAGTGCTATTGTGAATGACTTTTATATGTAGTCGAAATATACATAAACACTTTAAACCTACATTTCAGAATTACATCATTAGGAACTATATATAAATAAAATAATAATAATATAATAATATAAATACAAATAAAAAAAAATAAAATTATCAATAATTACAAAATAATATAGAATGAAATAAGTAATAATATAGTAAGACTAAGTACATTTTCTAAATTTATGATTACATTTTCAGACACCCACAATATTCCATAAAAGTGAAAAGTTATGAATGAAATCCTATAAGAAAAAAATGTCGATTATTTAAGACTTGCTTTTAAAACTCCTTAATGATACATTACTTAAAGCAAACTTGCTTTAAATAAATTTTGAATACGTTAAACTTATAAAATTAGACTTCACTTGAGCTGAACATTTATTTTCAACTCTTTGTTTACTTTCTTTAATAGGGTTGTCTTTATAAAGTTTGTTAATATTAATAAAAGTAGACTACGTTCCTTTAAAATATTGAGCTTTAATAGATTTTTAGATTTTAATAACGAAATAATAAATATTATGAAAAAAAAGGAAAGTAAATTTGGTGTGATCCTTTTGTTTTCTTTTATGAAATTAGATTACACTAGATATGAACTTTTTCCGCTAGGGATTCTCAAAAAACTCTATTCTATAAATTTGAACCGCATTTTAATAGCTCTTGCACCACTATGAAGAGGTGGTTAGAGGTCCAGTTGTGCACTTGACAGCTGCAACGATGGGGGCGTGTCAGACACCTACGCTGATGATGGTCCTGCGTCTGTTTATGAATGTAACGTTGACCAGCGACAGCAACAGCGAGGGCAGCGACGATGTCGACGATGACGATGACGGCTGGCATAATTGGCGCTGTGCATCTTGAACTTGTGCGGCAACTTGTGGCATGGCATTTTGGGCAGAGGACGAAAGGGTCAAGGGGGGGTCGATTTTGCGTTAGACGTGCCGGAAATCAACTTAACACAACCGCAAAAGCGCAATCTCCTGTCTCCTGCCCAAATATTCTCCCTTTCACTCAATTGCACTGCCTCTCACTCTCTGTCGCTCCTTCCCCTCTTACTTTATCTCTATCACTCCCTCTAATATATTTTTTTTGGCTTTTGACTGTGTGTGTGTGTCTGGTGTGTTGGCATTTTGGATAATTGCTGTGTCCATGCTGACCATTGTCCCAATGACTCCCCAACTAGGCGACAGCTCCCTTGCTGCACATTAAGCTGCGCTTTAGCATCCCCCCAACTTCCCTTGCCTCCTCCTTCGTCTGCTTCTTCCGCCCGCCGCACAAAATTGACTTAATGATGCTTCGGTGCAATAGCAACAACTTCGCCGACGACGACGTTGTGGCGACATTTCCTACGCACTCAGTCGGAGTCACTTGCTCCCTGTGGTCCCATAATGATGTGGTGCATGTTCCACACACAAGGGTTGACTACCTCACCCCCTCCTGCATAGCCCTTCTTGCCTCTCGACAGCCTTGTTTTGCATGTGCGAGTATTTTAAACCCATTTAGCCAGACGTGTTTTGTTGCTCAACGGCGCCTTCAAGTAGTACTTTATATATGTGCAACACTAATTTTAAATTCAACGTAAATAAATTTGCAGCTATTTTTGTTATTTTAAAATTTAATTTTACAGAGAAATATATGACCGGCAGAAACTACATCAATACCAATATTAAATCAATTAAGTTAATTTAAAAGAAGATAAACCAAATTCCAAAACCTTTTTCTGCACACGTAAGAATACTCCTCAAAATAAATTATATAAATTAATTTAATCAATATTATAAAATTTAAAAAAATCTAAAATATGTTTGTGCAAATAACAAAATTTTCCTTAAACTATATTAAGCTATATTACACAATATTACATATTTCATGATTAGAGAAATAAATTCAATGACAAATCAGTATAAAAGCAAATTAAAGTTTTACAAAATTTTTTTTTGAGTTTTTGTTTATTTCTGTCATTGTTTAAGGCGATTTTTACTAAAAATATATCAATTGCAGAAGTCTCAAAATCCATACCAAATATTCTATATAATCAATTAAACAAATATATTTAACAAAAGCCTAAAATAGTTTTCTTTATATTGCAGTTTTTTCTTCATAAAAAAATAAAAGCAAATTAAAGTTTATAAAACAAACAAATATGCAATACATGTCTGAGAAAATTGCAAAACTCTTTTCACAATAACAAGGAAATAGATTTAAGTAACATTATCTACAACTGCAACAGACAATGAGCTGAGCAAAACCAATTTATTTAAATAGTCCAAAAAAAGATTTGCCTGAACAGCTTTAAATTCCTCATACATTTTTCCGTATTCCTCCTTTTATTTTCCCCCAATTGAAATCAATGCTTAGAAATACATTAACGAAATGAATGTAAACTAAATATTCGGCCATTTAATGCACAAGTCAAACACAATAAGGAAAACAAAAGATAAACAAATTGCCAAAAATTGTGTAAATTTGTAATATATTCAAAATAAACAAAATGCAAAACGCTGCTAAAATTTTGTGGATGCTTTTTTTGCTGTGTGTTGAGGAAGGGTTTAACTTGGCTTTTTAGCTATTAATCAAAGCAAATAGCTAAGGGAGAAAATAAATATTTAATTACCACTCAACGTCAACGTTTTTGCCCAGGCAAAAAGCACTTGTAATTGTTTTGTTTTGTTTTGTTTTTGTCGATGGGGCGGAGGCGATTTTCATATTTTGTAACCTGCTTTTGGGGAATTTTTAAGCCGCTTTTTCAGTGCTGGGTTTTTCTTTGCATTTCATTAGGGAAATGCATAAACAGTGCCCAGGCCTTTTGCCTGCTTCAACTTCATTTCCCTCTACCCTCTCTCAACACTCTCAACTGTTGCATATCCGAAGGCGCCGCAGTTGTTGACTTCGTTGCAAGAATTTGCCTCAAGTGGCGCTGCAGACGCCAAGCTGCGAATTTGTCCAAACGGTTAATGTAATTAGTCTGGCATTTTATTTTACAATTGGCCGCACATTTTAGCCGGTAATTAATTGTGTATCGTCGTCGTCATCGTCGTGAATGACAAGCTTTGAATCGAAGCAGAAGTATAGTAGTTGCAGTTTCTCGTGAATTGAAATTGCCAATTTATAAATGTTGTGTCTACTTACATTTCGAATTCATTTTCCATACAATTCATTTCTGTTCGCATTGCAATTCGTTTCATTTTCGGTTGTCGTTTGCAACTCGCCGCAGAATAGCAACAAATATTATTTGCCTTGCTTTTTGGCTTTTACGGCAATCAATTTCTGTGGTGCTCCGCTTGCCAAATACCAAAATACCAAATACCGACTATGCCATTAATAGCATCTCTCTCTCTCTCTCTCTCTCTCTCTCTCTCTCTCTCTCTCTCTCTCTCTCTCTGCCTCCTCCACCTCCCAAAAATATTATCAACGATTTGTGTACACTCAATTATCATTCATGTGTCGCTATATATACGTATGTATGTGTCCTTCGTCCGTATGTGTGAATAGTTTGTTGTCTCACACACTCGAAAGTAATAAAACTGGCATTTATTTGCCCAACAATTTAAATATGGGCACAAAATTAGCACTGAGAAGAAAATATATTAAAAGGCAGTTGGACTGTAGAATATTCTTTATATATTCTTAAGATTTTTTAACCATTTTAATTAATATTACATTAAATTAATAAGCCACTTATTATCAAAAATACGTATATTATTATACACACTACCCATAGAGTGTTAAAACTTTGTGCCGCCAGAAGGAGGTATCTCAAAGTCGAGCACACTCGAATGTTGCTTTCTTACTTGTTTATAAATAAATAAAAATATATTCAGATGCTTGATAAATGCTTTTGAAGAAACCCGATACATTACTATCTTAAAGGTAGCTTCGTATTCAATCTTTTAGTACAATTTCTTTAACAAAAACATATGAAACAAATATAGAAAAAGCGAATCGGATGTAAAAACCTTATGTAGAAATTTTACACCCATTATTATAACATCTTTATAAATTATTAGTAACTAAAATTATCTTTATCTTATTAATTTACTACTGTGAAGGTACTGTTACAATTAATTCTTATTCTATCTCATATCCCTCAGAATATTTCTGCACTTACAGCTCT
The DNA here is from genome assembly GCF_009650485.2 of Drosophila albomicans. Taxonomy (NCBI): domain Eukaryota; kingdom Metazoa; phylum Arthropoda; class Insecta; order Diptera; family Drosophilidae; genus Drosophila; species Drosophila albomicans. The sequence goes on along the minus strand of NC_047629.2, from coordinate 36,351,805 downwards.
TGATGTAATATTTATAAGTACTTTATTTCAAAATCAGCACAAAAATGTATACATATTCGTTTAACCGTAATTTTATGCCTGACAAATGCTTTTAGAAGCCACAGATACTTCGCTATCTTAGAGATACTTTCGTAGCTAACTCTTAAGGAGAAATTTGTTAAGTTGTAGATACGAGTACTAATCTTCATTTCATAGCTGCCTTTGGAGTTGTCTTTGTAATCACATATCAAGTTCCTTTCAGCTAACGCTCATTCCTCAACTATTTTCAAAAGTTGCTCTCGAAAACTAGCAAAAGTCCTTGAACATACAACAACTTTTAATTAATAAGCAACTGCACTTTGCTAAGCCTACGATAAAGGCCCCAAAAGAAGCTCTCTTGATATTTTTGATTGAAATGCTTAACGCTGATTGTGAAAGGAAGTCAAAGTAAAAACTGTGAGTGAGAGTTTTTTCGGCACTCTCTATCTCTCTCTTTGCCCCATGAGCTAATGATGATAATTTTAATGAATAACTTAAACAACTTTTGCGTAGAGTTGTCAGGCCGCTTGACGGCAGCGGCAATCAAAATTATTAATTTATGAAAATTTACAGAAAATTCTCAAGCACTCGTGTTGACTTTAGAATATATTTCGTTTTCCTTTTTTTTTTTGCGTCAAAGTTATGAGCACATCCAAAAGGTAAACTTCCATAAAATGTGCAGCAATAAATTTTGCAATTATTTGTTTTACAGCAAAAAAAGGAAGGAAAACTGCGATGAAAAAGTCAAAAGAAATGCAAAGGGTGAGAGGCAGACTAAGGCGCCATTTTTAGTGCTCGGCCATTGCATAACAAAATGGCGCCAGCTGGCGTCATTTTTACGCCCGATTGATGTGCAATATATTCAGCACGCGTCAGCCAATGGAGCCGATGGCCAAAGTGCTGCAATGACACCAGTCGAAATGGGAAACTAACTTATAATTAATGGGGTGGAAAGTTAAAATATCGAAAATGGCAGCCAAATTTTTCGATTCTTATTAGAATCTTCTGACCTCTATATGTTCATTTCCTACATAGTTTTTGTTTCACAATAAAGTTAGCTGTTATGTGCTTTCAGAGAAGTTTTCTGAAATATGTAATAATTGAAGCTTACTTATAAGACTATTTAATAAAATATGATTTAAGGGACTGCAATTAATTCTTCACTTAATGTTTTTGTAACTATTTTTATTATTAAGCTTTAAGCTTTAATTTTTTTTTAGTAAGCAACTATTTTCAGTAATAAACTAAATCTACAATTAATTAAAAAGTACAGCTTAGGTCTTCAATAACACTATACTATTTTTTTTAATTCTATTAAAAAATGAAATATTTTAAGTATGTGACAACAATTTCTTGATTTTAAAACATTATAAAGACAGTTGCTTTTCTGCCTTACAATATATGTAAAATTTTAATAATAAGTGAGAAAAATGTTTTGCAATTGAAGGTCATAAAAGTTAAACTGCTGTTGCTTTACCATATTTGAAATATATTTAACGCTGAGTTGTGATTTCTTGCAGTTAGTTGAGATTTCAGCTGATGTCACTGCAATTTTGGTAAGTCAAATTAATCGCTGGCAAAGCAGCTGACAATCCATTTCTAAAGCGATTTTATTGGCATTCGACTTCTTGGGGTTTGAGTAGGAAAAGAGAGGCAGGAAAAGAGGGGGAAGAAGTGGGAAGGAGGGAGAAGAGAGAGGGACTGTTGCCAGTTTTATGATTGCAGCGCACGTCGAAGACGCTGCACGTCATCAATTCTTTTGACATGTCCTGCGGCCATTAATGCTGAGTTGAAGTTGAAGGAGACGACGACAACGTTGCCACAGCGAATACTATGTGTGTTCTTCCTTCCCTCCCTCTCCTCACCCTTTCTATGTGTATGTGTGTGCGCTTCCGCTGCCTTTCCGTTGCCTTTTCCCAATGGCTGCGTCTCAAATTAACCTGATAGCAGCGACTGCTTTACGTATGCTGTCAAATTTGCCCCAAAGACGCAGGAAGCATTTGCCACTCATCAAGCAGAGAGAGACACAGCGGAAGTGGAGCAGAATTCGAAGGCGCCTTCAGCTCATTAAAAATGCAATAGCGTCTAGAACTGACTCCACTCTGCCTATATCCGACATGCATACAATATCTATATAACGGCATATAAAGACCAGCCAATATATTCACAAGCTTTTGTGTACTCAGCCTGCAATCGGATACCTTATTTGTAAATGTGTGTGCAGTAGACTTCCCAATCTAGCTTATGTTTCTATTCAAATTAGTTGGCTCTTTCATTCCAGTTGCCATAGCAACAAAAACAACCTCAGTTTGTGGCAATTGACCACAACATGCAACACATTCGGGTTTTTGTTATTATAATTATGCTGATAGCCATTTGCAGTTGCATTTGATTGCTTGTTGCATCCATTCAATAATCAAATCCTATAACTTCCAACTACATTTATTCTTGAATAATTCCTGCCAAGTACTTTGTATGTTGCACAGAGTACTTTCACCTCTCTCTCTCCCCCTCTGGCTGTTGCATGCGAACGTATTTTGTTTGTCAACCGATTAGCATAAAACTGATTGACATCTTCTAAATGCATGTCAAAAGTCAAGCAACATCTGCAACAACAGATGTTACTTCCTAGCTCCACAATTTGTGAGTTCAACTTGACAATTATTCGTACATGTGAAACCACTGGCAAACTGCAAATGCTTTTACAACTAGCTTGATTTGTTGACTTCGACATTTATTTAAATTTATGCTATTATCGAAACTATGTAATCTTTAAAATACGTAAGCTTTAAAATCGGTTTTATTATACGTGAACAAAAAACTAACAAAACTGTTAGAAGACTAAAAATGGGAAAACATCACATAAATATACCTCAAATATACTGAAAAATATGAAACTAAAGTACATTTGGTATAAAAATATACTGTAGCTCTCTAACCTTTTAAATCATGTTTTTCGGTTACCATTTAATTATGAATAAATAATGATTTTTCATTTTATTTCAAATTAAATAATAGAATAAAGTTGAAAAGGTAAATTCTAATTCCATATAAGAAGTTGGTTAATTTAAAAATAAAAAATTCCCGAAAAATAACATAGATATACCAAAATGAATCAGGATAAAGTATGTATTTGGTGTAATAATATAGCATATGTATACTAAAATATGCTAAGATAAAGTATACATATTAAATTTTGTATAAATATATATACTCTAGCTTTCTTATTTATTCTTTTCTTTATTTCGGTCTTAAAAAAAATGATTTCTTATTACTTAGTTTCAACCTTTAATACGGACTTCAGAAAAAGAAAAAAAGATAAAAATGGAAAAGTGAACTGAAATTCCATATAAAAAGTAATCAAGCTTTAAAATATAAAATTAATCCCATGCTCGAAACCTTATCAAAATACAGAAATCCACAAAACGCCAGTCCCCCAATGTTGATCTTTAGCCATCAAATATTGGCAAACACACACTCACACACACACGCAAGCAAAGTAAATTGCAAATATATGGAAAAGTTAGTGAAAATCAATTGAAAAATCTAAAAATCAACAAGCGAAAAAAAGGAGCAAAATGCAAAGTGCAAAAGTCAATAGCGGGAGAAAAACAAAAGGCAAACATAGCAAAATGCCGATAAAAATCGCAAAGTTTTCAAATATTTTAAAACATTTTACGGCATTTTGGGAACATGCAAAACATAGACAAAACAAACGAAAATGAAAATGAAAATGAAGGGTTTTATAAACCGAAAAAAGGGCAACATATTAATCAAATAAATGCGTTTTTATTATGGCTAAAAAGTTGTGCCGCCGAAGTGGGAGTAGAACGTGTCAGAAGCAGCCACAAATACAGTTTTTTTAGCATAGCAGAAGACGAGCATCAGCTTCAGTCAAAATCCATTCAACTTTTACGACTATTGTAAACATTAACTTGCATATGCAATTTTATGTGCAAAAGGGCTAAACGCCGCGGGCTATGCAACAATTTCCTAACTTGGGCGCTATTCACGAAACTTGCCTCGTCCTCCAACTACAACTATAGCTATGTATGGGTCGTATAGTCGTATTTATAGAGTCGCAGTTTAGCCAACGCCTCAGACATTGTAACCAACTGTGATTTAAGTTTTTTATTATACAGATCGCACTGCTTGCTTCCTTTGGGGTTAGTTTCAAAACAGCAAAATAAGTAGGGAAAAAGCCTTACAAGAAAAATCTGTGTGTGCGAGTGTGTAAAAGGAAGTGTTAAATTTATGCAAGTGACTTTTTGAAATTCGAAATCGATAATATGTTAGAGGAAGTTTTTAAAAAGCAAAGCATATAGCACATACTACAAGCAAAAGCAAAGAATCTAAAAAAACCAACATTTTGCAGTATTAAATGAGTTTTATGGGACATTTAAAGATCACTCTTTAATGGAAGAAATATCGGAATAAAGAGCAAAGCAAGTACAGAGAATAATAGAGAAGGAAAAATAAAAGATTCTCTTATTATTATTCTCTTATTATGATGATAAGTTTCAAAAAAACTATTTGCACATATTTAATCCGAATAAGTTTGAAATGTTATGTACAATATTTCACGAAAAGTCTTTATGCTAGGATTGATTTATTTTAAGATTATAAAATAATGTAATTAAAAATGTTGATTTATTTAAATGATAATAAATGTAAATCCAACAATATAAAGATCTTTAATTTGCTCTTATATTGTTGGTTGTAAAAACCCCTTATTGTCCTTTCAATCGATTGCCTTTTCCCCAGCTTCCCAATCTTTTGATGTTTTTTATATGCTCGTTAAGGCAACACAACTTTTTTCATGGTGGAATGTGGGAAGGGGAGCGGGGATCTTTTTTGTTGCATTTTGGAGATTTTTGAATCAAAGTTGTGCTGCTGTTTGCCCTATCAGCGTCGCGCTGCGTTTCATATAACGATAATTTATGGCAAATTTATAATGTTGTAAGTGCCAACAAACTTGCTGTAACTATCCATAAAATGCCACACACACTCACACTCACACACACATACGCACATACACACACTGAGAGAGAAGCCACCCACTGCGTTGGCTACTGAGCTGAATTGAGGCTGAGCTCGTAAAGCTGTTGCCATAGATACCAGATAGCGAAGACTGAGCGCCAAAGAGAGAGAGAGAGAGAGAGAGAGAGAGAGAGTGAGGGAGATGACACTAGAAGAAGAAATGTGCGAGACGCGAAGAGTTGACGGCAAAGCCGCAGTGGCAACTAAAGTAAAGGGCACACTTACTCACACATTCACGCAAACAACGCAGAAGCGTTTCTGCATAAATATTACAAAATCGTAAATACACACACACACATCGAAGCACACACACACTCTTCTCAGTTGAGTAGCCATGTGTGTGTGTAGTGTGAAGTCACACGATTTAGGACTAGAGGCGCAGTCAGCCAACTCTTAGAAGGGCATAAACATCGGTCAGTTAAGAAATTGCCTTCTACAAAGTTTTCCCTAGCTAAGAGATTTTCTAGAGTTCAAGAAATGAACCAACCTTACACTTTAAAAATACCATTGCAAATTAATCAATCAACACACTAATAATAAATACAATGGCTTTCATTAAATTAATTTGTTTAAAAATTACCTCCAGAGTATTATAAAAAGTTAAACTTTAAATTATAAATTTATATTAATTTCAGGTATCGCGATTTGGTTTTCCATCAAGAAAAGTGGTCCGCTGGACCATAATGCATCGGTTGGAAATAATTTTAATTTTAATTTTTTTTAAGAGCTTTAAATGCTTTTAAGGAAAGTTTTTTCTGTTTTTATGAATTAAATTATATCCACAGTTAAATTTTGAGCTTTTGATTAAGCTTAAAGTTCATTGTTATCAATAAGTTTTTAATGAGAAAATCCAACATTGTATGTTTTTTATTCAATAACTTTTTCAACTAAATTTTTAATTCAAAATGCACTCTCTTTCCTTAAATGGACTAAAAGGAAAGCGTTTTACTATTTTTATAGATTAAATTAAATACTGAATAAAAATTTGGAACTACTATTTCCTATTTTTATAGATTAAATTAAATACTGAGTAAAAATTTTGAACTTTATATTAAAGTTAAAGTTTCTTGTTATCATTAATTTTTTAATGTAAAAATCTCAAATGGTACAAATACAGTCTCTTACATATGAAATTTATATTATCGTTTAGAAATTTCTTATTATATTCATTACATTAAATTAATCTGCTTAAGTGGAAAAGACTAATTTAGTCTGAACTCCCTTTTTTGTAGTATACAACAAAAATTTCTTTCGCTATTATTCTCATAAAGTGTTATTGAAATTGGAATAATTATCGAAATTTTATTATCAGACTATTTATATTATTGGAAGTAAGCCAAATGTAAATATCTTCAAGTGTACATTCCAAATATTCCAAGTTTAGCTTTTCTATAGTTACTTTTCGAAATTGGCCAACTCCATATTGAAATCGTTGCCTCGAGTTAAGTGCAATATGTGAAATTTATTGGTTCGTGTTTTTTGTGCCAATTTCTGATTCCCATTGCTCACTAACTCTGTCTCACTCGCCTCTCTACATCCCTCTCTTTCTATTTGTTGTTACTTTGTCTCGGTCATTGTCCGTTTTGTGATGATGTTGGGTGTGCTCACTTGGCATGTTGCATAGCATCGCATAGCAAGGCTTTGCTTCGCTTTGCTTTGGGTATTTTATTTATGCGTGAAATGCTTTCGAATTTTCGCCAACTTGCAACGCTTTGTTTAGTCGGATATGTTGCACTCTCATGTCTCCTTTTGTGTTCTGTCTGTATCTATATATGTGTGTGTGTGTGTGTGTGTGTCTGGGCCACTTCAGCGTATGGAAATTAAAACTTTTTTATGGTTCTCCTAGAGCCATACATATATAAATTTAAATATATTGTTGCAAGTTGCCACATTTTCAAGTGGCGACCACACAAATTGGTCAAACTAATAAATTTTGTGGAACTCAACTAGTTCCACAAGTTTTCTGTGCCAAACATCACCAAATGTTGGTCACAAAGAATGTTGCAAGCAAACAAACGAGAAGGAGAAGGCGACAACGGAGGCAACTTGTAAAGGGATTTCCCAAAAATTTCAACAGACTTGGGATAAAATGTAAAAAGTATAAATGATTAAAGGAGATTATTGGTAAACAATTTTGTCATTTTAGTTAATGAACAATTTTGGAAAAACTAATTTGCTCCATTTGCTTTGAAATCCTTTTTATATTACAAAAAACTAGTTTAGTTGAGGTTCTGCTCTTAATTACAATAATTTCTGTACGCTTGTCCATCTAAAGTTACTCCCTAAATATCTAAAAAAAATAATAATTTAGATATATCTATATGCATAAAGTAATAAATAATGTTGATAATGTTAAATTTGACAACTTGATTAACAAGAAAAACCCTGATGGAAAGTGCTCTAGTACTATAAATTTAATTTTAATATAATCTAATTCTAATCTGAATTGTAAGAAATACAATATAAATATCAAGATAAAATACTCTACTAAAAACCGTTAAAAGTTATTAAACAGTTGCTTAGCCTGCATACGAGATGAAAGGTGTTTAATAGCAGGCACGATAAAGTTCAATCAATTAATGTCGTACTTGGAATTCTTCAATTGCGTGATTTTAAAGAATTTTTTGAAATGCTGATTTATAAATCAAAGACATGCATTGAAAAATAGACTAAAAATAAATGCGAACAACATTATTTCGATTTGCTCTTCCGCTAAATTTATCGAACTTTTGTCAACCCCTCGTATACGTAATTTATAAAATTTGCTAGCTAGCTTACCTGTGGATTAGATCCCTCGGCTTCCGCTGCTTGAAGAGCACGCAACAGCTTTAGTTTACTTCTCAGCTATCAGCAGCAGAATCTTATTCATCAGTTCGTTGGCCGCCGTCTCATGCAGAGTATTCAGTCGTGCGGCCAAAAAGTCGCCGAACTTAATGTAGAGCATCTCCCTTGGACTCGGCTGATGTCGTGGCGTGCCAATGACGCCCGCTGCTGTGAAGCTGCTGCTGCCAGGCGAGAGGCGACCCCCGGCACCCATCATGTCCACATCGACAATGGGCGGACAGGGAGCAGCACGATCATCATCATCTAGATCATCATCATCCTCGTACTCGAGATCATCGTCCTCATCATCGATGCAATCGCCAGCATCCACATCGATCAGTTCGTTGTTGGTGTTGATAATCAAATGCGGCGGCGGTGTGGCATACAACGGCGTTGTGCCACCGACTTTTGCCACCTGCAGACGCGCTTTGAGTTGCTGCTTCGTTTGTGGTCGTATTGTTGCCAACTTTTGCTGTGATTTGCGTCCCGATTCGTCCTGCGATTCGGGCTCGTCCTTGATATAAATGGAGGGAGAACTGCTGCAAGATCTCGAGCTGCTGCAAAGTTGCACGTGGCCAGGCGGCGTTGTTGCTGCAGCTGTTATCATTGGCGTCGCTGTCGTTGGTGGCGCCACAGTTGTGGCAACTACTGCTGCTGCTGCTGCTGTTGTTGGTGGCGTCGTCCTTTGCAACACACTCAACGATGTCAGCGTCACATCTGGTTGCAGTTGCAACGCCTGCAGATGCTGCGCCTGTTGCTGCAACGCCACCGGCAACTGGCTGATGTTTGGCAGAATTGGCGCAGCTTGAATGTTGGCCACAATACTCGTCGCTTTCTTGGCCTGATTGTTGGGATTATTCGGATCGCTGGGCGCAAAATATTGATACTCATCGTGTCCCACGCTATTGTTGTTGTTGCTGTTGTTCGAGTTGTTATTGTTTGTATTGTTGTTGTTGCCACTGTTGTTGTTGTTGTTGTGGTTACCTGAGGAACCTTCGACAGAGCTGTGCTTGATGCGCTCACGAGATCTGTAAAGAATAATGCAGTTTTTATTAATTCACTAGTTGACCCGGCGAACTTTGTTCCGTCCTTATGACAATAAACAAGCAGATTGTGTTTTTATACCCGCTACCCATAGGGTAGAAGGGTATTATAACTTTGTGCCCGCAGGAAATGTATGTAACAGGTAGAAAGAGGCATCTCCGACCCTATAAAGTATATATATTCTTGATCAGCGTCAACAGCCGAGACGATCTAGCCATGTCCGTCTGTCCGTCTGTGTGTCTGTCCGTCCGTCCGTATGAACACCTAGATCTCAGAGACTATAAGAGATAGAGCTATAATTTTTTTTTCGACAGCATTTGTTATGTTTGCACGCAGATCAAGTTTGTTTCAAATTTTTGCCACGCCCACTTCCGCCCCCGTAAATCAAATAAATCGAATAACAAGCGTAATTGTAAAGCTAGAATTGCGAATTTTGGTATATACAATAATAACTATAGTATTTATGATTCCTGAAAATTTGGTTGCGATCAGATAATAATTGTCGAAGTTATTAAAGAAATACTTTTGTATGGGCAAAAACGCCTACTTACTAGGGGTCTTAGTTGCTTTGGCTGACAATCTGGTATATTGTGCCGTCTATGGTATATTTTGAATGCGGTACTATATCAATATACCAAATATACCATTTGGTATATTCTTAGTATTTTTTAGTATATTTGTAGTATATTCGGTATATTTTGAGAATAATACCGCAAAATATATTGCTTTTAATCAAATTGGGTAGCGGGTATCTCACAGTCGAGTACACTCGACTGTAACTTTCTTACTTGTTTTTTATTATTTCACTCATTATTATTTCTGTATTTTAGTACATATGTAGGTCTTCACCTAAGTAGAATATTTCGAATTCTTCTTGCTCGCGGCAGTGCTGTAGATAAATGTATAAATTCATAATATCGTACATAAATGTATGATACGTTACGCTCACAGCCTACTTACTGTTATTCATTACTGACAAGCTTATATATTTAGATTATTAAGTAAAAGATTCCGAAATATGTTTATTCGTTTCACTTTGACATATATGAGAAATGCCTTATGATTTTAGGTTATGATAATGTGAAATCTTTTCCATTGATGCTTTTTTACAAAGATTGAAAGCTTTAATGAGCTTTCAAAGTAATACTCCATTTGCTAGCCAAATCATAAGCTCCTTCAATGATGGAGATTTTGTATTAGCATTTTCTTATTATTTATATTATGATAGTTTTAAATTTGTTTACTTTTGCTTTGCTCTTAAATAGATTTCAAATCTACCTCTTTCAGTAGTATTTATTATGTCTTATAATTTTTAAGGAAGTTTCATAAGCAGTTTAAGTTTTTAATATTTAGTTTATTTGTTTTAAATTATCTCGACAGCTTAGCTAATGAAAACAAATTTATTAAGCCGATTGTTAAATAAAATTGTTTGTGTATAAAGCTTTTATAAGTTTGCTCTCAACTCTTAAACTTTGTAAGTTACGCTTTTGCCAGCTTACACATTTTAAGAACATCTTTTAGTAGCTTTTGTGTGCTTTTAAGGCTTTGAAAAACGACAAAGCTCTTGAATAATCAAGATAGTTAAATAAAAATAGCTCATTATTATTTGATAAAAGCAGTTATTTGACGGCAAACACAATGAACTACCTTAAATAATCAGAAATCCTTCAAATAATATTAATGTAATTAAATTTAATGAATGAAAGCTGTGTATTCTATTAATTTAACATACATTTTAGATTGTCAATAATATGTTACACTAAAAGCTTTAATTTCTACTCACTTGCGCTCCCTGATGACCTCCTTGAGGAATGCCATGGCATCGTAGTATTCCCACTTGGACTTGAAGCGCGATGTGCCCAGCATCTTCTCGTGGTTGAGTTCGCGGCGAAAGATCTCGCGAAGTGAGGTGAAGGTGCGTTGCACCCGCTCCCCGTTGACGTTGAACATGCGACCGAGTTCGTTCCATTTGAGAGCTTTTTTCTTATCGGAGCGTTTGTAGTGGGGCAGTCGACAGTCCCAAAGAATGGGATTAAGGCGCACTAGCTCGATGAGTCGGCGCTTTTCGATGTTGTGACGTGAGAAAGCCATGGCCAAAATGTCAATTGCAACTCTCCCTCGTTCTCTCTTTTAACGCACGCTCTCTTAACACGCTCTTTGCTGTGTTTGTTATTGTTGGGCCCTCTTTTGCTACCACTACCAAAGCCCACACTGCGCATGTGTGAGTGTGATGGTGTGCGTTTGTGTGCGTGTGTGTGTGTTGTCCCGTTTCGGATGCTGAGCGAGAAGTGAAGTGAGAAAATCGTTAATATTATTTGTTGCCCCGTTTCAATGGTCAACAAGCCGAAAAGTATGCAACATTTCAAGTATTTCTTAAGTTGGGGAGTGAGGCATTTTAGTCTTTTGTTTCTGGCCGCAAGTTCAACGAACTGAATATGCTGCGCCTATGCTTGGGTAGGGGCAACAGTTAGGGGTAAGAAAATTGGCAACGAATGGAGTGGGTAACAAAGTATTGAGGAGGTCAATGAAAATATGAATAAATATAAAATATTTCAAGATTAAATAAAAATAAATATTAAAAGATATAAGTAAAAAACTACGATAAACAAAATATATATACATATTTTATACAATTAATTCATTATTTATTATTTGTTAGTAGCTTAATATAATATTTAAGTCCAGGGTATAAAGTGCAATTTGATCAAATGAATTCATTGTATCTCAGATATCATTAAATTAGGAAATTGCAAATATTTTTCATGACCATTTCTTCTAGTATCAATTATTTATTTATCTGACTTTAAGAAAATGATAGATAAGCAGATAGTAAAAACTTTAAACATAAAAAAAATGTTTGATATATTTTTTTGTTATCAAAATATTCTAAAGTCTTGTTTTGTTATCAAAACTTGTTCAATTTTAAAAAAGTTAAAAGAAAATGCTACTCTAAACAAATTTAATAGGTTTCTCGCATTGAAGATCTCAAATTATTTCCATCTCTTTCATTTTGCAAAATAAAAAACATTTCCCCTTGCGCAAAAGGTGTATTCCATTTATATATATTGTTTTATGATCCCACCCACTCATTGGGCCATTATTTAATTCAGGTGAAAAGCCAAAGAAGCGAAAACAATATCACATTCGCTTCGCACAAACTGAAATGATTGTATATGATTGTATATAAGAAAGTACTTCGCACACTTATAGTTAGCCAAACAAATCGTATAAAATAAACAATTTCACCGCCTTGGCTACTGAGTATTCTGAGAACACAAGCATTGTGGTCAAGTATAAGCAATGAAAAAAGTGCAAATATATAAGAATATGTATATATATTTATATATAGGTATATTTTTATACTTTTTACGAATCGCAACAGCAACTTTCAAGCTTTTGTTATTAAGAGTAGTGGAAAAGGTTGAAATAAGCAACAACAACTAAATTTTGTTAATGTGTGTAGATATATATTTAGCAATTCTGTTGGTATAGGGGCAAGTATTTCTTAGAATTCCAGAATTTAAAGTCAGAATGACGCGCACAAAGAAATTGAGAAAGTGGAGAAATGATTAGTAACTATTTGACCTGATTCTTAACCGACTTTTGTCGAAAAAAGTAAATTTTTAAATAACTATGACTTATTATATATAGTTGGAAATTCCAAAAGTTATTGAAAATAAGGGTATTCTGGATTTGACTAAAGAGTTTTTCGAGAAATTTTAACAATATATTTCCTATAGCATTTATCATCTTAACGTTTATAGAATGCTTTGTATGCGCTTATCGCAAAGAATGCGAATTAAAGTTCCTCAATAAGCAGCCAGATTGCATTGAAAGCGTAATATATGCAAATTCTCAGACACTTTAAAAGCGCAAAGAAACTGATAGTGACATAAGATATACATATATAATATATAATTATTTTAACAATTTCTAGTTCAAATTGAATTAAACATTAAACTAAAATATTAATAAAAATAACACTTTATGATAGCAAAAATTATTATAACATCTCTAAATAATTAGTAATTTATAGATTAATATTTTAAATTTTAAATAATAAAAAGAGATAATAAAAAATTTACTAATTTTAAGGTATTAATAAAATCATTTTTGATACAATAAGTAAAAATAAATTATATAAATTAATTCATCTAAAAAAGAATTTTTATTCTTTTTAATCTTATTTCGTAAGTAATAATTAAAAATATATAGCTTAATTTAACTAAGTAACTAACTAATTAAATCGATAAATTCAATATTTTATCACAGTGTTTGTCATTTAACAATCAGTCAATGTGAAAGCATCAAATACTTCATCATGCTGTTCACACTTACCAATCCTTCGTAAAGCTTCCTTTTTGTTAGCTACGCTCTCGCTCTCTCTCTCTCTCTCTCTCTCACTCTCTTTGTCGTCTTCGTTGTGTGCTTACGTAACGGAAATGTCGCTGCAGAAGCTTTCAATTTGTGTTACGTTTTTTCTTTTGTTTTGTTTTTGCTTTTTGCCAATTTCTTGTTAAATCGTTTTCAATTGTGTGCTTGCTGCACTGCACAAAACTACACACACTTGCACTCACTCACACATACATATAGGCACGCTAAAAATACGCACAACAACGAAAAATCGCTGATACCAAAAAACCAAAAGAATCCGCAAAAAGAATTATTAAAAAAACACAAAACACTTGCACTTGTTTTAATTTCAATTTGAATTTCCTCGAAAACAATGTGCTGCGATTTTCTTAAATATTTATTTATATACAGGTTTGAGGTTTCGCAGCCAACTGAAATATTTTATTAAATATTTTTTTGTTATTATTTGCTGCTGCTTTGCTTTATTAACAATATGAGCAGCAACGTTGGAGAATTTATTTCAATTGATTTCAATTAACAACACACACAAAACGTACTACAAGTAGTCGTTGTTATTGTTATTTACTCGTCTGATGCTGATGCTGATGTTGCTGCCACTTGTCGCCGTTGTCAGTGTTAGTAATTGTTGCTGTTGTTGTGCGTTGTATGAAGGCTATGCAACAACTATTTGCCACCACAAAAATCTGTAAACGATGTGAGCGCGAAATGTACCACAAAATTCACCAACACAACTGCACTTTCTCTACACGTATGTGCGTACACACTCGCACACATATGCTCACACATGTACACAATAAGCGGGCGGACGCAATGAGAGTAGCAATAACAACAACAACAGCAGCAACTACAACTACACACACACACACTCGCATACTCAACTGCAAGCTCAATTGATATTTTTGTTATTGTATATTACTCGTATTTAATTCAAATGTTTATTGCTTTTGTTACGCGTGAATTTAGAATTTAGCGGCACACAATCGAAATGGCATTTTGTTGCCACTTCTTGGCAGCATCTGTGTTGCTGCTCGTCGCTGCTATCGCTGTTTTCTCACAACTTGCTGCCCCACAAAAACCAATTGTAAACGAACTTAAATTTTCTTGCAAATTGGCGGCGCAGCAGCCACTGATGATGAGCGCACGTAAGCCACATTCAGAGAGCGCGCCGCTCTGCCAGCTGCCTTCTGCCTGCTGTCGGCGCTGCGCTGCGCTCTGCCAATGTTTTTGTTTGTGTGTGCCAAAGAGAGTGAGCACTCACTCTGACCGACCCACGCGTTGTTTTGGGGCTGCGTTCGCTTGGCTCTCTTAGTTGTTATTAAAACGCAGTTGTTGTTGCCGAGATAGAGAGAGGATGCTTAATGTGCGCTGTGTGCTTTCTGCTTTCTATTTTCTGCTGATGTAAACAATTGGGGGAAGTATTTGCGCTGTTGCCAATAAATCTATGCACTCTGCGCCTTGTTGTCAAGTGAAGAGAAGAAAGAGCTCGCATTTTTATCAGGAGCGGCTGTGATATTCTTTCTACACAACGGGCGCTCTTAATTGACATATTAGGTGAGGTTAGGTTAGGTTAGTATTTAAAAAAAATTTGGATTATTCAAATTAAATAATAAGTAAATTATGCAATTTACTCTAAATAAATCTGATCCAGTAATGTATATAATAATTTAAAAAATACCTTCTAATATTTTTAATAATTTTAAAACCAACAACATAACATAATTTCACGCATTCATAGAGACCTGTATATAAAAACAATTATACTAAAGTATTTACCTTAAAAATATATTAAAACCTAATCTCTAACCAAAAAAAAAAAAAAATAATTTATTATACGTTCATTTTATTAACAAGTTAACTTCGAGCATATTTTACAAAATAATTGAGAGAACTGATTACTATAATATAAAAATTCAGACAAATTAATAAGCTTAGTGTTAAGAACTCCCAAGTAATTGAGTAGCATAGAAAATGATTAGTAATCTCATCAAGCAAATACAAACTGATCATAATATAAATAAATAATTCGTCTTAATACGCTAGCCATAAATAAATCCGCATATCGGCGAGCAATACAATAGCGCCCCCGCCCCTTCAATTGGCTGAATTGTCTTATCAACTATTGCTGGGCAAAAGCAAATAAACACGAAACCAAAAACCAAATCTAAAGGCGCAGCGCAGCCACAGAACATAAACAGCAACAACAACAATGGCAAACAAACAAATGCGAGTACTCGCTATGTAAACAAAAGAAAATCGATAATGCCCAAGATTGGCAATAGCAGCAAAAGACGCAGCAGCCGTAAAACAAAAACAAAGCAACAAGCAACCACAGCAAGTAAACTTTTAAGAGAGAGCGGCAACCAAAGAGAGCATCGTTAGTTGTTGATTGGTGAGCGAGGGTTGCGTTTGCCCTTGAAGCTGGACCACAAAACTACTAGCGTTGTTAGCAGGCATTGGAGAGACTGAGATTGGCAGAGATGTCGTCGTACCGTTAACAATGGCATGTCAGCAGAAGCAGAAGTATGTAGCAGCAGCGCAGCAGCCACACACATCTAGCATGTGAGAGCTCAAATATGCGCTCTCTTCGATGTGGTTGTTGTTGTTATTTGTGCTGTTGCTGTTGCTGACATTTAACAATGCGAACAAATACAAACAAAGCCAAATACATGCACACACGCCCACATACACACAGATGGGCAATCACATGCATACAAAGACAAATATTCAATTTGCCGCTTGCTACTGCCTGCAATCAACTTTATTACTCGCTGCCTCCGCCGCTGCCGCAGTTGTTATTTACTTTTTCGCTTGTGTGTCCGTCAGTTGCCATTGCCGTCGTCGTCAACATCTCGACGTCGCGTTTGGTCATCTGAAAAATAAGCAGCGTCGCCGTCGCCGTCACCATCGACGACGACGACGACGTCGGCATTCGTATTTATCAATCGTTGCTCTGTGGGCCATTGCAAGCATATGCCCATCATTTTATTCCATTGCCTCCCATTCGCATTGTTAGACTTATCAACATGCATATGCATATGTATATGTATCTTACTGTGGACGTGTGCTAGTGTGTGTGTGTGTGTAAGTGTGCTTGCTGATGCTGATGAAGCGGCCAGTGCTCGACACACGGTCCAATATTTTGAATGAGATTAATTAACAACAATGCAAACGTTACATGCGTGTACAAGTATTTACATTTGAGTATCTTCAATTTGTTGCTACTTTTCAGATACGTTCATTCGCCTTGTCTATCTATCATCTTGGGAACCACTTCTGAACTAGTTTACAACGGATTTACGACAGTTTGTTGATCTACGTTGAAAGCTTATCAAATCGCAAGATTTAAACACATTATTGAAATCGCTTTAAATTAAGTCTTTTTGTTGGCAAAACTTTTGATCTGCTAACAAAATTTGTAATAAATAATAATTTGAAATAGGTTTTTTGTAAACATATTTTCACTTAAAAATCTATTATATTTTGTTCCTTACATTGTACTTTTTATTTCGATTTAATAAATCTGATCAATTTATCACATAATCTTATCTTTTAATGTTAAATAAAGTTGACTAGTATAATAATTTAACTACATACTTAACTTTTTCAAAGAAAATGTTATACAATCAACTAAATTCATTATAATCAGTGTCAATCTTACTAAAAAGTCACAAAGAATATATAATAACATATCTTAAGTAGATTTTGTTACAGTGCCTGAAAATATTTAAGTGACATTCTTTGCATTTTTTCACATAAAATTTATACGTATAACAAACGGGTTAATTTAATTTAATTTAATTTAACATTTAATTAAAACTACATATATTTCATTATATTCTAAATTTTCAAGTTTACTTTATGTTTATTTTTTTTAGCTCTGTTCCGAACACAATTTTATAGTTTGTTATGAAGACTTAAATATTAAGAATATTTTTTCTGAACTGACAGTTTATTTTTTAATTTTATTTATTTAAATATTGTAATGAGACTTTAGAAAATTTATATTTAAAACATATATTATTTATTTATTATTATATTTATAATTTTTTTAAATATCTTAATTAAAAATACAAAATATTAAAAATTTTATTTATAATGAATTAAATGTTATTTAAAAATATATTAATTTAAAATAAAATAATTTTAAATTTTAAATTAAAAATTCTTACAATGTGTTTTTATGCTAAACACATAATATAGGTTGTTGAGCACAACAATTCTTAACAATTCATACAATTTTTATTTATAAAATAAAAACTATTTTGATTTAAACAGTAATCGTTTTTTAAAGCCTATTCTGACCATTCCTTTCAATGATGCAGAACTGTCAGTTGGCTTTGGTAAGTTATTTAGAAGATGCTGAGTTTCGATCAGCAAAAAGATTGATAATTCATTTTTTTGCCTTTGAAGTGAGCAATTTGAAAAGCTCGTTTCAGATTTTTTTTGGGAATTCACTTGCCATTTATTTGAATCGGTTTCGGCCTGACCCAGAGTGGCCTCAACATCTGCAGCCGGCTATGTTTGCCTGGCCTGGACTGGCCTAGTCCAATTAGCAGCGATTGGCTACGACGAGAACGAGCAAGAACAACATCATCATCAAGGCAAAAATAGTCAAAGTTAAACACAAAAAACTTTTGCAGAGGGAGAAACGAAAGTTTTTGAGCAGAAAACTTGTGAATTATTTAAAATTATGCTTGTGCAATAGGCAACTGCTTTTTTTTTTCTCTCTCCCATTTTTTGGGGTCTATTTTTTTTCAGTTGTTGCAAACTGAAATAGAGTGGAATGGAGTAGTGAGTAACGAGTACCGTGTACCGAATACTGAGTACCAAGTACTTGGCGAAATTTTCAATTATGTGTCTGCCATTTGCTGGCAAATTGAGGTGAAGCATTTAAAGGCAAATCGTCTTGAGGCTTGCTTGACTCATAAACAGACTCTCGCTTCTTACTCTCTCACTCACTCAAAATGTTGTTATCTTTCTGTCAGAGATATTTCAATCCCCTCCCCTCCCTCTTCTATCACACACTGGCAGCTGGTCGCCGTCGCTCTCCATTAAAAATCCATTTAAATATTATCTTGTACGATTTTTTCAGCCATGTGTCGCCTCCCGGCTTCCGTTTGACATTTAGCCAAATGACGAAAGCGACTTTAGACATTCCACAGATATACGGAGTACTTTATCAACTGCGATATCATTTGCCATTTAATAAGCTGCAAATTCATAATTATTTAGTGTCTTCACACTCAATTCCCAATTCGAGTCGCAAAGAGCATGTCATAATTGACTTTGATTTTATGGAATCTCAAATATTTTTGCTCAATTGTAATGCATTTGCCGCAAACGCAATTAGCAAAATCCTCAATGAAATTAGCTACAAATTGTTTCTATCAAATTCACAGACAATTCAGCCTCAATAATTTATGTTAACTCGTTCTCTCTCTCTCTTACTTATCTCCACATCTGTTGTCTCTTGCTTTCTTTCTGTCAGTCAAGTGATGCGTATAAATTTCTTAGTCGCATGCTGAGACGTAAATGATATTTGCATAAAGTGTGTGTGGTATTTTGATTTTAATTGGCAGGAGTTACGCCCACTTACCTTATCTATGCATCTAACACTTAAGATTACGCTCTTCGAGAGAGATTTGTCAATTAATTGTGGTGTTTTCAAAAATTAAATCAAATACCACACATAAATTATTCAATTAGCAAAACCACAAATTCAATAAGAAAAATATTGATAACATTCTTCGCATTATCTTCGTCTGAATTGAATACTAAAATAAAGGAAAAAATCAAATAAATGCCAGTTTAATAGCAAGTTGAACTGGATACATATGATATATTATATATTATAATTTTATTTATTTATTTAAATAATTCCAATTACACTCCAATAATTTTATTACAAAATATTAGTTAGAATAACAATATTTATATGAATTATTATTCTAATTTAAATTATAATAATAATATTAATAATAATTAAATTGTATCTATTAAAAAAAAAAACAAAATAGGAATTGTCAAAGCCCAAGCCATTTAAAAGTTTTTAATGATGAAAGAAATTGTATCTAAAAAAAAAATTAAAATTAAAAAAACATAAATATTAATAAATATTATTTAAAGATTTTTACATCCCAAAATAAGTAAAATATATAAAAAAAAAATCAAATAACATGTTAAGCAACTGATTGAAATTATGAATTTCCGAAGTTGTTAAAAGCTTTTTGTTGTACAGCTTTTGAAGAGACGTGAAATTATTACTCAAAGCTTATCAGCAGATTTGGAAATTAAAACTATAAATCATTTTTGCTAAACACATAAGTAGCTAATATTTTAGCTATCCTTTAAAAACCTAAATCAACCACAAATAACTTGTTGGAAAATGTCTCCAAAAGCTGTCTAAGTTTAAGTAGCACAATTTCAGCTAATTCTAAAAAAAATCACTTCTTTAAGCAGCTTTATGAGCACCAATTTCAATTGCGAGTTTCGCGAAGCTTTTACAAAATTAAAATTCGCGGAGCTCTTAAGATTTTTGGTTGGGTTCGGCAACCTTTTGCAGTCCGCAGCATCACAAAGTCAAGCGCTCAATTACGTAACTTTATGTTTTGGTTCACAGAATGTTTGATTTACCTTTGCAAGCCCAGAGAGAGAAAGAGCTAGAGAGAGAGAGAGAGAGAGAAAGAACGAAAACGATGAAGCAGCTACAATATTGTAATTTGCCATATTTCTTCGTATTTTTTTTCCGTGCCGGATAAAAAGGCAAAAAGCAACGAAAGAAAACAAAGAAGTCCGAAACGCTGGGCAAATAAATGCAAAATAATATTACGAAAAGTTGACCGAAAAATAGCGGAACGATGAAGGAGAAGCAGAAGAGGAAAAGTGAGGGGAGAAAAGAGGAGAACTTGAGGGTCGAAGTCGTTGCACTTGCCGGCGCGCTCAGCTGGTGCGCCTAAAAGCACACACTTCATTTCTAAATAGAATTTTGCAATTTGCCGAAAGTTCTTTTCGCCATTCGCCCCTCTTCTCCTCCTCCTTACCCTCATTTTTTTCCCACTGGCCATTACAACAACAATATATACTACTTCTCCATTGATTTCAATTCCGTTTTTTTTTCTTATGTTTTTTCTGATTTCTTTTTTTTTTTTTTTTTTTTTTGGGGTACCCATTTCCCTCATTGGCTTTTTTTGTGTGCAGTTTTTCTCCATTTGCTTCGTTCGGTCGCTCTGTATTTTAATGTGCAATTTAGCAAAAATTTCATTTTGATTTGATTTTTGAGTGCCACAAAATGACAGAGTGCTACTCGTAAAGATAATGATGATGATGTTGATGAGCTTAACATAAAAAAAACGAAGTTGCTGCTTATCAAGCAGCTGGCAGGCAATACAACTTGACCAATAATCGAATTTATTTCAATACTTTTGACCATGGACTTTAAAAACAAGTGCATAAACGATTAAGTTGTTTGCTTTTTAATGCACAGCGAAATTTATTCAAAATTTAATACTGAGTTATTCTGCCTTATTCCCATTTGTTAGGTGTTTGCTATATAGGAAAAGAAGTCTCAAAAGTATTCGTCCAGCTGAGTTTCCATTGACAAACATTATATAATTTTACGAACAAATAAAAATGAATTATAAATCAGTCTATTAAGTAATTTGGCACTAAAGAGTAGTAATAAAGAGTAGATGTAAATGCCATATTGGTGTAAGAAACTAATTTAAAAAAAATCGTAAAAAGTTGTCTTTCCTAAAGTTTTCTTTTTAACATGACTAAAACTAAATATACAAGATTTTAAATTGAATCTATGCTAACAGATGGAAAAACCTTAGGTGCCATATAAAAATAAAAATAAATCACGTTTAAATCTTCTACTTTAAATAACGAAATTTACTTTATTGTAAATTGTTAAGAGCTTTAAAATTTTTCTATTTCATTATAAATATTGATGTAATTTGATTTTAACAAAGTTTTATTTATGTATTAAAAGTACATTACTTACTTGCATTCAGTTGCATTTATCGCTGAGCACATAACTTAGGAGAGACTCTAACTTCAAAAAGGATTGTATCGAACTATCGATACTTATTGACAATGTGCCCAGATGAACACTAGTAGGGTTGCCAGATGTATATCTAATTATTAAATTTACTTCCATCTGATAAGTCCTAAATTATATTCTCAATTTATTATTAACATTTTAGCACACTTTCTTCAAGTAAAGAAATGATTTTCAAGTAACTCCAAGTTAAGTACTGATATATTTTCAGACTGAATTTCAACCATTTTTTTACCCTTTACTTTACTTACTTTACTTTGTTTGCATCCCTAAAATATAAAATATTTTAGATTTATTCCAAGATGCTCTGAAATCTTTTCCCATTGAATAACAAAGATTTATGTAAATTTTCTGCGAATAAACTTTATTATTCTTTATGCTTCGGAGGGGACAGTTGAAATACTAATTTAAAAACGTTGTAAAAAAGAGAGTTGTACAAGGGATTGTGTCGAGCATCAGACGCGAGCGGGGGAGGAGAAATGAAATTCACTCGATGCTGCGCCTGATTAACTCTATGTACTATCAGGATCAATTTGGTTCAATGTGCCTAAGTTCGGGTTGTCAGCTAGCTTAGTGAGCTTAATGGCGGTAACGGTAACGGATGCGACGCACGGTCTTGTAGCGGTATCCATCCTTGCCAACCTCGGTGCCCTCCTCGGCAGCCTTGACCTCAGCAACAGCAGGTTCCTCAGCTGGGGGCAAGTACTCGCCGTTGGTGGCCTCAGCGGCAGCGGCTTCCTCAGCCTCGGCTTCACGACGGTGACGACGCAGCTTGAGCTTGCGGACGGTCTTGTAGCGATAACCATCGGCACCAAGAACGGTCTTCAGCTCGGGGGCAAGCTCAACCTCAACGGGGGGCAGATACTCGGCGCTGGGCTCAGCGATCTCGGAGACATCACGACGGTGGCGACGCAACTTCAGCTTGCGCACAGTCTTGTAACGGTAGCCATCATCAGCGACCTTGGTGTCTCCGATCTCAGCGGCATCAACAGGGGGCAGATACTCCTGGTTGGGTGGCAGATACTCCTGGCTGGGCACCTCGCGGCGATGACGCAGCTTCAACCGACGCACCGTCTTGTAGCGGTAGCCATCCTCGGACAGAGGGGCAGCCTCATCGCCAACGGGGGGCAGATACTCCACCGAGGGATCGGCGACTGCGGGATCAGCGGACTGGGAGGCAGCAAAGGCCACCAGGCAGAGGGTGAGGGCGCCAATGAAGAGTTTCTGTGGAGGGAAAGAAGAAGAGAAATTTTTGATAATAATGTGGAGATAATGTGTTGGTTACTTTTATGAGATTTTAAGATTAATAGCATTACTTTTGCTAAACTATTTTGGAGATAAGGCGTAGTTTAGTTTCATGAAAGATTTAAATTTATAATATCACTTTAAAAGTGTTTGAAATTGTACTATAAAATGATCTGGAAAATATCTTCAATATCTTTCAATATTGTAGCGGAAATTTATGAGTCTTTTGATTGATGTGCGAAGTAGTATCAGTTTAATAAAGTTATAATCAATCAATTGATTGTTTCTTTTGAAGAATTATTGAAAATCTATAAAACTTTCAACTGATGTGTTACTCATTCTATATATTTATTTATAGCTTAGATTTTCTTAAGCTGCACTCGCACAAATCTATGATGTATTTATTTTATTTTGAATTTATTTATTATTTGTATTACACCAATTTAAATGTACTTTTAAGTTAAGCAACTCTTTGATGAGAACTTTATTTTACTTTTATTCAACTTGTATATTTTAAGATTTTTTGTAACTGGAAACTGTAGAATTGAAGTATGTATTTTGTAGTTTGTTAGCTGTGCTTGAACAGCAACTCTTTGAGCAGCGCAGGACACTCACCATGCTGTAGCTTTAGTCCTTCGAAGAATCGAACTATGCGAACTGACTGAAGATGTTACTGTGTCGTAGGTATTGAACCCAATGATGTCTTGGTCTAAATCGCTTAGCGTATTTATAGCGAAACATTATGGGGATCATCCCACAGCTGTTTTCTTGCCGGTGGTCTAAACACACACACACACGCACACTCATACTATATCAAATCTGGTTTGGAGCCGAAGTAACAAAACGAATGGAAATCAAATCAAAGCGAACTGAGATGAGATCGAGCCGAGCGTTGAGAAGTGAAGTGCGCATCAAAGCGAGCTTGGGCTTCAGCCTCAGCGTTAGCGTCAGCTTCAGCTCTATTAACCACTTGATGATGGCTATAACGAACCTACCAATCGACGTTTTTGGCCGCACGATGTCCGCCTTCAGCTCTCAGCACTTAACTCTCAGCTGGCCACGCACTTGACTACAATTATGATTATGATTATTATTATTATTTTTGGATCAGGTTTTTGCATCTCAAGTGGCTTCAGATACATTAGATTTTTTTTGTATCTTAGAGGTGAAGGTGCGATGTTATGTTTCAGTTACAGTTCGCTTTTGATTTGCTACCGTATTTGGTTAATTCTTACAAGACAATGGATCATAAAAGTTTTAAGTATATTACCATAATATCTGCAACTTCTCCTAAGTTGAGTTCAATTTTCTACGCATTTTGTTAGCCACTTAGTTCAAGCACCTCGATAGAACACTCGAAACGTTCTCTGGCCTTGAATATTGCCACATTTCAGCAACACATCAATAGCCAAAAAAAAAAACAATTGGTTTTGTTTCCTGCTTTGTTCGAGTCACTTCAGTTTTTTATTAACGAGCATATCATTTTGTTGCCCATTGTTATGTAATGCTTTATTATTACTTTTAATGCGCTCACTTGTAATTGAAATACGTCTTAAGCAAATGTTTTACATAACCCCAATGGAATTCTTGAAGATCCGCAATTGCTTCAACACATTCTTTTTGCAAACATTTTTTCTTCTTCAGTTTTTAGTTTTTTGGCAAACTTTTGAGTATCTTTGCACTTGCTATTTTTGGCAAACTTGAGCGCTATATTTATAAAGCAATTATCCACATTTATTTTTGGTCATGAGTGGACAATGCCACAAGCGAAAGACATGGCTTCAAGTGTCCAAGTACATTTAACACAAACAAGAGGTTAACATACATAAGTAAATTACATTTGTTTAAGGGCAACGCAAACGTCATACTTTAGATTCTATAATTAAAGCATTGCTAATTTTAATAAATATTTAACACATTTTAAATGAAGGCTTTTAAAACATAAATGCAACTTAAAATAATTGCAGTATAATCTCAATTAAATTGCACCCACACTTAATTGCACTTCCAAGATAATTGGACCTCAAAAATATATTTAATATTTAAAATAATTTCACATTGTAGTTAATGGCACATTATTAAGCTGTATTTGCCCCGACAGCCAGTACTCTATCTACAACACAATTAAATTTCTTATTAATTTAATAAATAAATGTATATTTTTTATTTTATTTTTCGTTACATTTTCTCAAGTTAATGAACTTTATGGCGGCAATTTTAATTTAACACATTCAATCAATATTTCATACTAAATGAAATATTAATCCAGTAACCAAGCTTTATAGCTTATAAACCAGTATATTATTTAGATATAGTTTTAAATTAAATTGTTAATTTTGTATTTACTTATTATTTTTTATTAATCGTTTGTATTGTTTCAAAAAATGAAATTCTGAGGAGCATGTTATTATATTAAATAAACAATTGTTACAATAAAGCACTTATTTTCGAGAACTAATTAACTGTGAATAAATTTATTGTATAACATAATTATTTGTATACCTCATGTTAAACTAGCATAATAACTATTAGGATTAGTGATTTTTATTTTCGATTCGAATGAAAACTATTTTATATTTTATTCTCTTTTGTTTATGTTACATTTATTTATTTTTAAAATATTTCAACCAACTTTTACCATCCTTTGTTTAATTTACCTTTCTTCACATTCTCTCTAATCTTCTCAAAAACTTATTAAAATAATATAAATATTGTTAATAATAACTAAACTCTTGGCTGTATTCTATTCAAGTAGAAAAGAAACCGTTTTTCTTATAGACTTTCTTTAATTTGTGGCATTTCAATTATTTATCTTCTATAATATATTTCGTTATTTAATATTCAATTCGACTCTGCAACAAAATTTCACACTCCTATCCTCCCTTAGTTTGCCTGTTCCCAAATTTCCCCTGGCTTTCTTCAATCATAAAATACAGCTTCATTGAACTTATCTCTGCCGATTGAAACTACACTCAGCACTTGGTTTAACTGGCCATCATTAATTCATGTGAAGCAGTCATAAAAACACGATCAACACTTGACAAACACAGACAACGGGCAAATACAAATGACAGCCATAATAACAATAATAATAATACCAGCAACAACAACAATAATAATGGCAATAATGTGCAGCTCTTGAAAAATTATGCATTTAACTGAGTCGGAGGCATTTAATTGGCCACGCCCCGTAGGCAGAGCAGAGCAGAGAGCATTAAGTACGCCCCAAATATTTCGATTGTTTGATAAGGCAAAATTGTTTACTCACTGCATAAGGACAAAGGCAGACGGATGATCAAGAGCGGGGGTTGGAGAGAGGGGTAAAGGACACCTTGCCAGGATATGCTGTGCATTAAAATGAAATTAAATGGATGCGATGGCAATTTCAGTTATTTTTGTTGTTGTTGCTGTTGCTGCAACCGTTGTTGATACTGTCATTGTTGTAACAAGCGTTGCTGCTGTTGCATATTTTATAATGCGAATGAAATGCAGCAGAGACCCGAAGAGAGGGGAAGAGGGAAGTGCAATAGACAGAGAAGAGCAGCCACTGAAGTGGGCAGCGCATCGTTTGCAGTTTGTTTGCATTTTTTGGACAATTTAAATCGCATTTCACAACGTGAACGCTTCGAACCCAAAATGCCCACTTACGGGGCGTATGCGTAATGCCAGCAACAACAACAACAGCAGCATCAAATGGAAATAAATAAATGCGATAGCAATAAATCGACTGTAAATACATATAAAATAGACAACAACAAAGCCGAGAGTCGAGTGCAGCACAAGAAACGTAATAAGTATTACAGGCAAAAATGCTATAACACCACATTTATTTACATATCGAGTGTCTGCTGCATAATTCTTTAACATATTGCACACTTTATTGCACAATTAGTACGAGAAAAGAGAAGTTACGGACTTCTGAATCGAATAGTTCAAATAGTTAAGGCACTTTAATTAGTTATTTTTCTTGTAATTACTAATTACATAAAATTAATATTCAAATATTCGAAAATACTTATTTAGAACATATTGTATAAAAAATTGAATATCATAATATTATGTGAATTTATAATTGTAAATGCTTAAACAAACCAGAAGAAAACGAGTTTGGTGATTAAATAAAGTGAAAAATAATGTAAGGTAAATCAAAATGAATACTAAAAAACTTCACAAATTAACACATATAATTATTATTAGAAATATTGGAATATTGACATTAAATGAAGAGTGTTAAAGTCTTATTTTATAAATCTTCTTTAAAGTATGAATGGGTCTATTAATTTGTCGAATTCGATGAAGACATCTTGACCCAAATATATTTTCAGAAAGCAATGTTAGAAGCTTATATTTCTGGTATTCAAATTTCTAGTAGAGCAATAAAATCCGAAGTGTTTATCATAGTCCAAACTCAGCTGCAACTCTCTTTTTTATTTATTTATAATAGTTACATATAATTAAAATAAACCCTATAGTATTTCAAAAGCAATATATGTAGAGGCTTTTAGCTTATTTCTTACTTATGTATATCATCAATATTTACAATTTATTGGAAGAAGATGTTACATCGATTGTGAATGAAAATAAGTTATTACTATTTTCATAAAGATCAATAGAAATACGGAATATTACATGCTTATTACAAACTAAAAACTATAAAGGTAAATCAATTAATTAATTAATAATCATATCAAATACCAAAGGATTACCAGTCAATGCAACTTGGCCGCAGTTGCTATCAGAGTTTCTGTTGCTTTCAGTTCCCTTTGCTTGTCTCTCAGTCTGTCATCCGCTCATCTTCTTAGCCTAGTCTGATGCTACTCAGCGTTATCTGCTCATTTGTAACTCCGCAACTACATTAGTGTGTGTGTGCATATGAGTGAGAGTGCTTGCTTGTTTGTGTGTGTGTTGTTGTTGTCGCTCGCCTTTGACTTGCTACCCATGATAATGTGTCATTATATTAAAAGCTTTGCAAATACGCCACCTACCGGGCAGCAGCTGAACTCCCAGGGCAACTGAGCTGTGGCAGCTCAGCTTGGAAATTTCATTAGCGTTCAGCTTTTGTGGTCCGCTTTGTCCTTGTCGCTGTTGTTGTTGTTGTTGTTGCTCGTTGTTGTTGCTGTTGCTTCTGTTTGCTGGCCATAAAACTAAGACGCCATTGGGAATTTGCTTACGAGCATCACAGCAAACACAGCCTTGTGCCTTGTGCATCGCAGAGTATGAGTAAGAGTGTATTTGTGTAAGAGTGTTTATGTGTGTGTGTGCTTGCGTGTGTGTGTGTTAGCTTCGAGCGCGCCTCAAAGTAGGCAATTAATTTGTTAATTGTCGTGAATATTGTTGGCCAAATTGATGGCATTTGACGTTCCCGACCAGCCCGAAAACTCGTTGAGCGGACTTCAAGCAAATTGAGTTTTCGCGCGCTCAACAAGCGCAATTAATTGCTTAGTCGAGTGCCGTGGCTTATCCTTGTAAAGCTTATCAGCTGCATAAAGATCGCTTGTAAGTCGAATAATGAGTTTATTTTGCATTTAAGGTAAAAAGTTTGCTTTAATTGAAAGCCAATTGATAATTAATTATACCTAGTTTACAGTATTTTAAGTGGAATGTAGTATTTTCTTAGTATTTAATACTGAATTAAAGTGAATTACGGTTTTTTCTTAGTATTTTATAATGAATTGAAACTTACTTACAGTATTTTTAGTGAATTATGGTATTTTCTCAGTATTTAATAATGAATTGAAGCTGATTTGAACAGTATTTAAAGTTAATTCTAATATTTTTTTTGTATAAATGTCATGCGAAAAATATTGATGAATGTTTTATAACAATTAAATATTTTTAAATAAAACATTCTCTTTTGACTTTTAATAAAACATACTGAATATATAATATAGCAACATTAATATGTTTTGCATCGACCATGATGCGTTTGCAAATTTAATATCCTTTTTATTTAAATATTTGTATTTATATTTATATATTTAAATTTAATTTTTTTAACACAATAAAAATTTATTGACAAGCATAAATGTCAAAGATTTTAACGATACTTTTGACACACAAATTGACTGTTTTTATAAAATTAAATATTTAAAAATAGTACATTTTATCTTTAAATAAAAATACATAAGCAAAAATATATACCAAACATTTAATCGATATCTTCTCCATTTTTAAGCATTTAGAATCTAAAATTCTTTTGAAAATTGAAATATTTTTAAGATCCTTTATAACTGGCAAATAAAATATATAGATAAATATAAATGCCAAACTTTCAATCGATATCTTTTATTCACATTTTTATGGTTATCAAATTTAAACTTCTTTTTTCAAATTACCATTCTTAGCTTGACTTTTTCAGAGAAAACAGAGAACACTATGGAAACTGGCATTGTTATTCAGATAATCCCATTGAATTTTGAATTGTTGTTCATTTGCCTGCTATATTTATGTGTTTTAAGTGTTGACTAGCCTGCAATTGTTGTGAATATTTTTTTATTTTGCTTTTGTTACTCGCACACACACACACTCATAAAACGTTTCACGAGAGCATTTGATGGCCTTTTGATCTTTACATTATGGTCATCAAAATACATAACCAGCTAACAATCGCCCCAACTCCTCCAACTATTATTATTATATGTATGTATATCTCCCTTCCACCTGTCTCATGGTCTGTTGGTTTGATTTACACTCAATGCAAATGCGAATTTATGGTAAAGTTGTTGTTATTTTAGTTTAGGTGCAAGCTGTGCAACGGTGCGTATGATGAATTTGGTTAAATGCCTCAATGCGCCACTTTGCCAAAAACTGAAAACTGAAAACTGAAATGCATTTCAACATGTTCAAGTGTGTGTGTGTGTGTGTGCATTTGGTATTTTTGCCAAGTTTTTGAACTTGTTTATTTTGTTGGCCGCCTGCTGTGCGTATAAATAAATATAAATTGCAACATTTTTGCATTTAGTCACACAAAATGCAATTAGAGCGCAAGTGCAACACGTTTGTTGCTTAATTGCAATCTCACATCCAAAATGAGGGTCAAATGCAGCCCCCTTAAAAAAAAAACCCTTTGAATGTAGTTGGTAAAAATATTGCTGCTTTAATCATCAAAGTATTAAAACTATTTCAATTTGAAGCACGTTTCAGACGCTTTGAAATCTATTCATAAATAAATATTGTACTTAATAATAAATAATATATATGCACTATAAATAAATATTATACTTCATGGTTTTTGCTATATTACTTAGATTATTTATTGCTTTAAATTCTTGTTGAATTTAAACGCTCTTCATTCTTTAGCTGTCAATAACTCAAAAATTATAATGACTTAAACAATTCATTCTTTTCCCCCACAAACTATAACACAATTAATTGCTTTGCGAATGAAAACAACATTCAATTATGTTAACATTGAATTGAATTTAATGAGAAAACAATTAGCAAATAAAATTTCAATTTCAATTACAGATTTTCGATATATTGATTAATTGTGTTAAACTATAATTAATAGTGCCAAAAGATGTTTTTATTGACACGAAGACAACATTAATAATCAGCTACGAAATATAAAATATGTACATATAACCAACAGCTTCAGGTCATATTTAAAACATTAAATTAATATTTCTTAAACATTCAGAGAGCGTAAATGACGCAATGGCTTTTAGCTGTTTGTAATTAAAAGCATTTAATAATTTTGATATTGTTTAGATATTTATTTTAAATATCTTTTAATATTATTTGTTTTCACTTAAATTATATTTTGATATTGTTTTGCCAATACGAATTATATTGAAACATATTTTTATATTATTTTTCTATTTATAAAATCTTGATAAACAATAAGCATTGATTTCAAACATATTTTAATATTGTATTACTATTTATATTAATTATATTTTACTATAATTTTATTTGATTTTCAATATATTTTATTATTATTTTGCTAATAATAATTTCAAATATATTTGAATATTGTCTTGCTATTTATATATTTATAAAAGCTTCTTAAAGTATGAACTTATTTTAATAAAATTGAATATTGTTTTGGTGCTTATAATACAAATGTTTTACTAAAACATGATTTCATTTAAAATATATATTTTCTTTTAGTTTGACTGTTTGAATATTATACGAATAGACTTAAGCTATATATTATATTTCTGCTTTTTAAACAATATTATTTCATTCAAAATATATATTTATATTGGTTTACTGTTTATGATAAACATGCTTTCATATAATTTAATTTATATAATATACTATTTTATATTTTTTGTGATGTTTATAATAAAAATCTAACAATTCAATTCGAATTGATTTAAAATACATTTTTCTACAAAAATAAAATATCTTTGCAAATGCACAAAATCTTGTTGCTGCATTTGTGTCCTTGCAGTTCATAAATGTCATGTATACGCCGTGTAACACCTGTCAGCGGCAACATCATCATTATTATCAACAGGCAGCAGCATTCGTCGTCGCCACTGACCCCCAAAAGGCATCCACAGATCTGTATCCACATCCACATTCACGTCCGCATCCGCATTGGAGTCATCAGCAGCATCATCATTAAGTACAACGAACCACATGACACGGTTCAGGAGTCGTTTTTTTTCCGCTCGTTTAGCATATGTTGAAAATGTTCGCATAATGGTCCCTTAATCCCCAAACCGTAATACTTCCTTCTCTCTCTTTCTATCGTTCTATCGTTCTATCTCTCTCTCTCCCTCTCTCTCTGTCTCTCTATGTTTCGTGTTTAACATTGTGACCACTCGACGACAGTTTTTGCCGCTTGGCTGTTGTCAAATAATATTTATATACTATTCGCATAATGCGCGGATTATTTTCTTAATTGATGCTGATCGGCCTATTATACGAGTACGCTCCCTCCTCCCCCCTCTTTTGTCCATTCTCTTGTTCATTCGAACTCTGTTCGGCATTTAAAATTAAATTTTTCAAACTTATTTCGAGTTTTGTGGTTGCAAAATTTATTCGCACTAAAAGTTAATTTGATTTTGTTGACCGCATGTAAAATTTTCGAACTTTTTGACTTTGACAAATTTTTGCAAACGGGTTAACGGGGTCGAGTTCTCTGGGTTCAGCTCTCGATGTCTAGGTCGGAGTCTGGGTCAGAATTCCGCTAAATGCCATCAAACGTTTGTGGCATTTGCAAGCGTGCGGCAAGTGGCACGAGTCATCCACAATCATTAGCAATTTTTGCGCTTTTGACCAGCAATTATCAAATGATTATTATTCCATTTTCAACCGGTTGTGATTTTTAAAATGTGTTGATAAACACATTAAATTTATATATAGTGTAATTTATAAATAGTGTAATTTTTAACTTTATGAAAATATATTCAAATTAGATACAACATAGCTAAATAAAGAATTACAATTTAAAAGGTAATAAAACAGTTCGGTATATAAATTTATATTTCTAAGAAAGCAAAAAGACCAGGCAAAACGCTTACTTACGGGTTTTAGATGATTTGGTATATATTGCACTCTATAGTATAGTATTTTGAAATGAACTATATCACTATAACAAAGCATAGCCTGTGTATAGTAGAATATTATATATAGTATGTTTCATTATTTTTTTGGTATATTAATTTGATATATTTTGTTAATACCACACGTGTATCTCACAGTCGAACATAGTATAGTTTGGTATGTTTTAGTATTTTTTCGGTATATTAATTTGATATGTTTTGTGAATAATACCGCACGGGTATAGTATAGTATGTTTCAGTATTTTATGGGTATATTAATTTAGTATATTTTAGGAATAATACCGCACTGTTTTGCTTTTACTCAAAATGATTATCTGACAGTTGAACACTTTATTAGAAAATCTGATGAGGATGGATCAATTACGAGTAAGCCATTTATACGTAACCCGAAACTTAGCGGAAAAACAATCTTAAGAACATACTATACAGTTTGTAGTGGAACAACTATTGTTAAAAATCTCATAAAGGTTAAACTTTAATTCATTTCAAAAACATAAAGTTTTCTTTAGTTATTATAAAGTTATTATGGTTATTAGGTGCTCGCTTTTAAGTGTTTATTTTTCAATCATTATAAACAAGAGCTTCAAACTTTTGTTGAATAATTGAAATGTTAAGTATTAACAATCTCAGTGGCTATTTGGCGCCCTTATCCTTTTCATTGCCATTCCCATTCGATATTCCCCACTAATTCCATCAAATTGCATACTAAATCTATTGTGCATGAAGACACGTCTATCCGAGCGTGCGTTTTTCTCTCTTTATTGCTGCTGCTACTGTTTGCTGTTGTTGTTGTTATTGTTGTTGTCTCGTTGATGGTAACGTGCGTGTCCAGTTGCATATTACAGGATTAAGCACTTAACAACAATTTCACGCACGCATTTTAAATTAATTATGCGTTATTTATAAATAAATGAAATGCGCACGCAACGCGAGCTGGCACAAAATGATGTCGAGTCTGCACTCCTCCCCGCACTTTACCTGTTGGCAACCTCTGTGGAATTGGGCAGAGGGAAGCCACATGAGGGCGCTGCCAGAGGATTTGATGTTGAAAACCACAGGACGAACATGTTGCGCTTAAAATACTTTGCTAATTTTCGCTAATATTTGCCAGGTGGCTGTTGTTGCTGTTGTTGCTTTTGCTGCAACTCTCCACGGTGTTGTTGGGATTTTGTGATGTTGCTGCCGTTACCGTTGCCGTTGCTGGTCGTTTGGTTTGTCTGCCTGTCGGAAATAACAAATATTTAAACGTATTTAATTAAAACTCACAAATGAAACCGCAACGCGCAATGAGAGCGGAGTTTTTCCCTGCCCCAAATACGAATCCAGTTGCTGCCTCTGTTATTGCTCCTGTTGCACTCTTGCTCTTCCTTACACACATACACATTTACAACGCACACAGTGCGTTTGCATTACATTTTATGCTAACACACATACAAACACAAGCATAAACGCGGCTCAAATTATTGTTTATTTATTTACAGCAACAGTCACTGTGTATGTGTGAGTGTGTGTGTTTGTGTCTGTGTGTTTGTATTTGTATTGCGCTCTCTCACTCACGTTGTGTGTGTGTGTGTGTGTGTGTGGTCTTCTAAAGCGTTTTGGTTTCGTATTTTGGCGATATTTGGTTTTACGGCTCATAAAAGCATGTAAATACTCTAAAGTATTAAAAGGTGTCAGCTTAAAAAGAGAAAACTTTAAAGCCAAATAATAAATATAAACTATTTACTTTTGAAGTCTTTAAGAATTTCTTACTATTTATATTTTATTAACTATTTAATTTCATTGAATTCTAAAATACGCACATAAAACGAACACAATAAAAATCAACTATTTACATTGACAATCTTTAAGAATTAAATTACTGTTTTTTTTATTATTTATTTTTCATTGATTATTTAAATTTGTTCAATTCTAAAGCATACACAAAAAATTGCAATTTGAAATGCAAAATTTTTCATATATGTATATAAACACGACTTCTCAATTATTCTTTTATTTACTAAATCAGTTAATTTTAATAATAATCACTACTTTAAATATACTAAAAATGTTATACAGATCGATATTAATTTACTTTACTGTGCCCAAAAGCGATAGCATTGCTGAACTGCTTTGTTGAACATTGCCCAATTTCTATTGCATACTTTTAGGCTGTGTATTTTTTATTTGACGATGCATGTAAAGCAAATTGCATTGCATACTTTTGAGTGCTCATTGTTATTTGATGCAACAGCAATTGCGTTACTCATACGTCACATTGGTCAAACAGCGCACAACAGGCGAACAGGCGAACATTCGAAATTTGCGGTTTTTGGAAAGCTTCAACTTTTTGGAGTTTATTGTATATTTCAGTTCAAATTAAGCCAAATGTATTCGAGTCAAATGAATTTCATTAAATGTGAAAAACTAAACTTCAATATAAAATAATTTAAATAGAATAAAAAGTTCTGATTTAAGAATTGAAAATAAATTTGTAATTTAATTGAAAAAAAATGCATTTTTTTTTTTCTAAGTCTTGGCTACAGACTTGTGATAAAATAAAGCTGCTCAAATAGAGAGAGCAAAAATCTTTGGGAAAAAAAACAATTGCATACGGAGTATTCTCTTTTTATTGCTAATTGACAGCGTGTGAAAAATAGAATCCTTCCGCAGATGTGCACACACAAAGACAAAGAGAACAAAATGTACGACTACTATTACAATACACTGCACGAAATGCACTAGAGCATTTGCACATATGTATGTGTGGGTGTGGTGCTCCTTTGATGCCTAAGCGTTTGATATCCTTTTAAAATGCATAAATTAATGCTGGAAAAAATAAAACAGACAACGACAGAGAGAGAGAGAGAGAGACAGAAAGAGAAAAGTACAAAACGAGTCACAAAACAGTTTTATTTTCTCAGTGACCATTTTCCTTCAATTCACAAGGAATATATGTACATATATGCATTCATATATGTGTGTGTTGTTTGCATTATCCCTGGAACTTTCGTCTGGATTTTTAGCTCCCAGTTTGAGTTTTTGACTTGCCTCTGTTATTTACTCTACTGCGTTTTATTTCCTGAGTTGGAGTGAGAGATGCAAAGGCAACTTATTTGCCATTTAACTAAGCTGGTTAGCCAACTAGTTGCAGCAGTGAAACTGAAGCAACTCCAGCTCCATTTCTAGCCAAGCCTAGACTGACTGTTCTGAGTGCCAGAGAGCACTGAGAGAATTCGTTATTGCCTGGTTATTTTGGTTAATGCGGGTCGAGGCTTTAGCTTATGACTGATAAAATATAAAATAGGATGCGAAGCATGTGAGTTGTCATTTTTCTACACTCTCAATTCGATGCAGCTCTGCTGAACAGCTTTCTAAAAGTGCCTTTATATGCTTCATCTTAGTCAAAATATTTAAAATGCAAAAAATATAAAGTAACAGTTGGTTGATATAGAAATGAAACTCTTATCTCAAACTAAATTTAATTTGTCATAAATTCTGTTAATTCAAAAAATATTCTTATTTTAGAATAATTTCTCATATTCTTTGAAGAAGTACGTTTATAATTTAATGTATTATTTGCAATTGTTGCTGGAAATTTGTTACCGAATTCGCTGGAAGCACTTTACAATCAGATTTAACAATCTTATTGATTCTTTAGTAACATTTCGATTGTATTTTGATCGTATTCCCGATAAGATAAACTAAATCAACCGCATGCCCAACATCATGTGGGGTTGTTGATATGATTTAACCTTCATCTAATCAACTGGGAACTTTTCAAGATTAAAATTCGTGCAGATTCATTGACCCTCGGATTGGGGGCTGGCTTAGAGATAGTTGCCAAAAAACGTTTGATTTATTTATAGAAAGGAGTGCAAAAATAATTAGACTAATAATAAAAAGTAGCGTGTTCAAACAAAACTAAAAAGCAAAAGATAAGATTCGAATCAATTGTCGTCAAAATCGATAAGATGCTTGAAGCAATCAAGAAGTTCATAAATAAAACACTTCGAAATTGTTTTTGATGTACAACATTTAATTTATTTATACAAATTATATAATTATTTTATTGGGGTGGCAAATTCGTTTTTTTTTTTTTTGTTTCTGGAATGGATTTGTTTTGTGGACTTATGAGCTAAATAACTTAAATTGTAGAGCTAACTTAGGATTGTACAATTGACATTACATAATACACATATTAATATGATACAAATTGCATTCACATAACGACAACAAGAATTGTGACAAAGATACATATATACATATATAGTATAATATATAATAATTAAAGCCCTATATACATACACATATATTTACAAATATCACAACAAAATTTGGGGGCATTATGTACATTGAAAATTGAAGGCAGCAATTAAAATGAATAAAATCAAAAGTTGACAAAAATCAAAGTGAATATAAAAAAATCATAAAATTAAGTCTGCATTGAGCGATCTTAGAAAGTCTCTGTGTGTCTAAATTTCTGGCGCATAAAAATAACGAAATCCGAAGGGAGGATGTCATTTAATTTTTATGCGCAATCTATTCATCTCTCTCACAAACACATGCCAGCTAAACTCAAAATAAAAATGTCAACGAGTAAGATACAAGTACTAGACGAAGTAACTAGCAGGATAAGTGTGTGGGGGGGTGTGTGTAAATATTACTTAAACTCAGCTCAGGGCAGTCAAATAACTGACGGTATTTCTTGGATTTTCAGTTTACATTGCTTTGGCAAAAGTGTAAATGGAGAAAATGCTAAAATCGAACACTTTTTCAATCTACACAAAATCCTAAATATATAAATGGAATGTTATTAGATTAATTCCTACTTTGCTCAGCAATTAACGAAAGTGTAAACTGAAACCCCTAGAAATAATGTTAGTTCTTCTTCACCTCTAAACCGAGCTCAACTCTAACAAGGCAACTTATAATACTTTTTTTCTCCACGTTCATTTCGAGCACCACTCTCTGCGCTCTTTTTAGAGCTTCTCAGAGTACTCATGGGAGGGGTACAAAGCCTTGCCATTACCATTGCTATTGCCATTGCCATTGCCATGGGCATTGCCATTCTCCACCTTCCAGTCAGGTTCGAAGGCGCGATTCTCATGTTGCTGAGGATAATCCGCTGAAGATCCCGATCGCTGCATGGTATTGGCAGCGACCTCGGCATGATTGCGATTCCTTGTGATTTGCGTGGAGTGACGAATGCCATAGGCAAAGTAGATGATATAACCGATGGCAATCCAGATGAGGAAACGTATCCACGTGAACAAATCCAGCTGGAACATCAGGTACAGGTTGACAAAGACACTCAGACAGGGCACAAATGGCACCAGAGGAACCTTGAACGTCAGTTCAATGGTGGACACTGGCTGTAGTCCAATCACAACACAGATGATGATGAGCAGCAGTCCGACAATGCTGAGCGAGACGATGCCACTGGTGGCCTCTATTTCGAAGACCTTCATGAAGATACACCAAATTATGGCGAAGACGGCAAACACCACAATACCAATCTTCGTGATGGCCGATGTCATTGTGTTTGGCTCCCGATACGAGTTGCAAAACAGCTGGCGGAACACATTCGGAGCACGCACCGAAACGAGTCGCGTCATCTGCTCATCCTGGTAACGCAAGACGAGCACACAAATGGCCACAATGGTATAAGCCAAGAGTGTGCCAATGGACATCATGTCAACCAATTGATCCAGATTGAACAGCATGGCCATGATGGCAGCGAAAATGCCAGAGACAATGGTGGCCAAGAGCGGTGTCTTCGTATAAGGATGCACATTGGCCAGACGCTTGAAGAGAATGCCATCGTTGCCCATGGCATAGAGGATACGTGGCAGTGGGAACATGGCGCCCAACAAGCTGGTGCACAGCGCAAACACAGCTCCGATGGTGACAATCCATTTGATGGTATACCATTCCACAGCATCAAAGGCCTTGGGGAATGGTGCATCGGGATCCTGCAGATAATAGGGCAACATCATCGTAAGCACCGTGGAGACTCCAAAGTACGCCAAGAAGATGATGATTAGCGACACAACAATGGCCAAAGGAATGTTGCGCTTGGGATTGATCGCTTCCTCGCCTGTGGTGGCAATGCAATCGAAGCCCACAAAGCCGTAGAAGCACTTGGCAGCACCAGCCATGACACCAGCAATGCCGAAGGGCATAAAGCCACCAGTGCCAAAGCCGTCGGGTATCGGCTCTCCGCCAGAAACGGGTAGACGCCAGTTGTCCACATTAGCTAAGCGAGGGAAATAACAAAATCAGTTTTACATCTAAATAAAAGTAATTTTCTCTACTCACCATTCATGCCACCGGCCACCAAGACAATGCCAATGGTCACCAGATTGACGCACGTGAAGATGTTGTTCAGAAAACTTGACTCCTTAGCACCAAAAGCCAGAAGCGCAGCCAACAGCAACACCATGCCAAAGGACAGGAAATCAGGATAATCGCCAAGGAAACTGACATCGATGTGCATCGATTCATTCAGCGCCTTCGACATGTTGTTGTCAATCAGCGAGTCAAAGTAACCGCTCAATCCCCTCGCCACCGAGGCTGTGCCAATGACATACTCCAATATCAGATTCCAGCCAATGGTAAAGGCCACAAACTCGCCAATGGTCACATAACTGTAAACATAAGCGCTGCCCGCTTTTGGCACTCGAGCCGCAAATTCCGCATAGCAAATGCCCGCAAATGCCGATGCGATGGCTGCGATCAGAAACGAAATCGTCACCGCAGGACCTGCAATATTGTACGCCACTTGACCAGCCAACACATAGACACCCAGACCCAAGGTGCTGCCCACTCCGAGTGCCGTCAAATCGAAGAGATTCAGCACTCTAGCCAGCTTCGATTCTCCTTCGTTGACATCGTCTGTTTTACGACGTGTGAGCGATTTCCAGAAATTCGACATGTCTAAAAACGAACAAAACGAAAATACTAAATTTAATAATTTAAATTCACATTAAGAAATAGGCAATGTTGTTTATATTGTTATAGTTTTTATATATATTTAATTACATTAAATTAATTTACTTTTTATATCGACACATTTTCACGCAGTTCGCAAGTTCAGCTTTTGATGTAAGCTTGTTTTAAAGTTACTCACTCAATTTCTAACACAATGTCAATTATATACAGTATGATGCTTAAATTTTTATTTGGATTTGAAATTTAAACACTACGTCACTATAATGAAATGCCACTTCAAAAATTTGAGGTTTTCTTACATTCGATTCTTTTACGGAATTGCGTAAATTGTTATCTTAAATTAATAACGTTATTTCGAGCATTAAAATATTAATTTACTTATTGATGAAATTAGCTATGAAGTATTAAATCTAAGCCACGTAATTCTAGATTTATGTAATTATTCATTTTGCAAAGACACCTATCGGAAATACCGCAAGACTTTTTGGCCAACCTTATATTTGAAATAAATTGTCAGCTTTTCCAAAATTTTTTGAGTCGGCGGTAATTTTAATGCTAAGGCGATTTTAAGTGTGCCAAAGAAGAATAAAGGGTTTATTAATTTGTGTCTTGAATTTTTAACACTTTAACACAACGAAAATGCAACATTTATTTTGAAGTATTAAACACTTTCCACTTCACTTTAAGCTACAGTTTTTTTTCTTTAGGTCAAATTAAAAACATTTAACGTTATTTTGCTTGAGAATTGAACTTTGAGCAATTAATTAAAAATATTTCTTTCTTATGCAACATAATTGCAGAATTTTATTAATATTGGCTTATATCACATTTTCACTTTTTTTTTATTAAATAAACTTTTCATTTTTCTATTCATTTTCTGAAGCAACAAATTTGCAGATATTTTATTAATATTGATTTAAAACACATCGAAAAGTTTTTTTTTATATATAATTTGAATTTATTATTTTTCTAACTTTCCATTTTCTTCTCCAGAATAATTTCAATTGAACTCTTCCAATAATTTCTTTTCACATTTTAACCTATTTTTAATGCAAAGAAAAGACAACTTCCAATTCTTGTTTACAGAATTTATCAACTTCACTGTAAGCTATCAATACCTTTAGTAGTTCTGATAAAACTAGTAATTACTAAAAATACGAAGTGACTATCTTATTTCATGCAACACATATATTGTCCAGGTCATGATGTTCCATTGCAAGCTGCTGCATATCTTATCGCGTTCCCTCAAAGCCCTCCAATGTATTATGTATGTTAGTACTCGCAATAAAAGCACAAGCACAAGTCTGAGTATCTGTCGATAAGCTCAAGGTAACAAACAAAGTAAGCAACTGCTTTTGAACTGTGACGACAATCGAGCTTCAAGATTTTTCTACAATCGCGTAGCGCAACAAGTTGTTTTTTAATGGCTCAACTCGAATTTGTTTGGTATGCCAAACACGGCTGAAAAAACAATAATACAAATACACAAAACAAATTGCGAGAGTTACGAGTAGGTAAATTAAAAAACTAGATACATTCGATTTGAAACGGTTAATGTTCTAGTTAATATACAATTTGTATAACTGTTTTTCTGGCATTTCCGAGATCACTAACAGGATTTTTCTTGAATATTCTGAGTTTCTTACTGACTTGTTATTATTTCACGCCTGATTTATTTTGAACTGTCATTCATACACTTAAAAGCTTCGTTTTTACAAGTATGTAAAGTAAGTCATTAACTTTATATATAATATACTAAGCAAAAAACAACTAAAATGCAGCTGACATCGGAACATATTTGCACTGAGATACATTTACTCGTATGTAGTATTAAAATTCGTATTTAACGCTTGTTGTTTGAATTAAATTATATTTGAATTTGCATAGAATACGAAACCGGTTTGAATAAAGTTAATTGTAGCGTAATGCATATGTTTAATTTAGTTAGTTGTATTCAATTTCCGAGAATGCATTCGGACTTAATACCGGGAAAGGAACAAATTTTAATGGAAATCAAAAAGAAGCAAACATTTAATATTGTGAAGAAGTGCGTCACTTTAATAAAACCACATTAAAGTGACGTGCATATTCACAATATTAAACAAACAATAACAAACAAAATTTATTAATCGGAAAGGAGAATACATATTTCCCAACAAAAAAAGTATTTAATATTCTCTACCTCTTTTGTTTTTTTTTAATATTTATTTCTTTAACTAAATCTTAATGCATTATACATATATCTAATACTTTTTTAGCTATAAATTTAATTTAATTAAAATAATCTTTTTTATTCTTCTTTTGTTTATACATATTAAACAATATCTTTTATTACTTCGGAATATGTTAAATTTTTTTATAATATCATCAAACATTTGAAATTTTTAAAATATTTCTTTCTTTAATTTGTCTCATAATATCCTCAAACATTTTAAATTCTTAAAATTTATTTGTCTTTAACTAAACTATGATTATAACATTTCCGTTACTCATAATCTCACTATTATAGTTCCCTCTTTGAATCTTTTTTCTTGTTTTTCCACCATTCCTCTGCTTGGGACCTTTTATTGCCCCACTATTCGCCACTTATCGGTTTAATTTGCGGTATTGGCGTTTCCATTGTCCAAGCGCCATATAACATGATCGCCAATTAATCATCGGAAAGAATGGAAAGAATAAACTGCCAATTAGACGCAAGCCTACAACTAAGTAGGTGATAGAATTTACAATCGACATTGTCGACCACTTGTCGAGGGCTAATAAATTGATAAATTCAAACCAAACCAAAAACAAAATAGTTAAAATGTTGCCGACGTTAACGGCACTTCGTCATGTTGCAGACATTTGTGATAAGCGACGAGCAAAAATATCGAGATAAGCCTCCGATTCTGGGGACACGCGCCCCATTCAGACAGCAATCTAATCAATTTTCACATTTCTATTGTTGTTGTCGGTTGAATTAACCCTTAACATTTGGTCTTAGCTTGATGTAATTACGTGGATTTTGGATTTATGCGAATATAAATGTGTCGAAATGTGTTGAAATGTTGAATAAATATCGTTAAAACATGCGCTAATCTTTCATGGACAGTCCGATAAGCAAGCGATAAACCAAATACAATGTTATTTGTCATATACTCTACACATATGACAGACAGACTGAGAGAGAGACAGAAATTTGTAGACCTTTTTTTAATGGGCAGACCTCTTCCGTTATCTCGATTTGGAAGTGTGATTAATGAGCGCATCTATTTAACTTTTCCCACGCAACTCATTGCCGAGGTCAGCTAATTATTTAT
Source organism: Drosophila albomicans (assembly GCF_009650485.2). NCBI lineage: Eukaryota > Metazoa > Arthropoda > Insecta > Diptera > Drosophilidae > Drosophila > Drosophila albomicans. The sequence goes on along the minus strand of NC_047629.2, from coordinate 36,309,452 downwards.
TTATAGTAATTTTATAGGTCAAACTACCTTAGTTATAAGAGGCATACAAATTGGATTGTAAATTCAAATATTTCACCAACTTATTTTGTTTTATTATATATGCTAAACACGTGCCATACAAGGTTGAAGACCATAAACAACATTTTCTGTTTCAGGTGTTTCATATTATTTGAACAACTGCTTGAGGAAGTAAATCAGTCAGCTTGCAAAGGAATTATATGACATTTATCATATTCATATAGAAATCTTATGATTTACCTTGAAAGCCGTCAAGGAAATCTTGAAATCTCAAAGTACTTTCACATTACCTCTAATCGAAGCACTTCACGATAATGTTTGTACATTATTTCAAGTGCGCTGATAACTCAAAACAAGTTCAAATATGGTATTCGGAAATCAAAATTATTATATGATCTCATCCATTAACATTGCCTATGTAGTAGGCTCATAAATCTATTCCAGATCGTTTTCGTAATAGGTCAAGAACAAAAGAGAAACTAGTTTTAAGCACATAATTTATTTTAGTTTTGTGGCCATGCGACTCTTGCGTGCTCTTTGGTAGTTAATACCCTGTAAAATCTGGCCATTATAATTTTGCTGTAAATGGCTTATGACTGGCTATCTCGATTTTAATGACAAAACTATTCAGATAATAACATTTGTTTTCGTAAATCTAATTATTAACACAGTTGGCAACTGAAATGAACTGAACTTAATTGCAAATACACATCAAACAAAGAAGTTTGTGGTATAAAAAAAAAACTCCATATGGTTAGAAGTTGATTTTTTGTGTGTCATGGTGATATTGAAATATTTTAGCTGCTTCAGAAAAAAATCAATAGAATTTCTTTGGAGGTAGCTTTGCTACAAAATCAAATTAAAAGTATTCTATTGAAGTTAATAAAATTTCTTCATTTTATTGCTTTCATAAATAAAGTTTTCTAGGTCTTAACATTGTCAACATTTGTTGAAAATATTTAAAAATTAAGATGCAATAACATAATAAACAATTTTTGTTCGTAATAAGCAATAAAACGTGTTTAAATTTTAAACGATTTTGCAAAACGCTTAAAAAGCTCTAACAAAACTCTTAACTCTTCAGTTTGCCAGAGCAAAACTCATTATCTCTTTATCACTGCCACTTGTATTCCACATAAAAAACTAAACATTTTGCCATGGACAAACAGAAGTTATTTAATTTTCAAGTAGCTCAAACACAGTCAAAGCAGAGCTGCAATTGCCTCAGGTAGATGGTATCGCGGTCTCTCACTGGTTTTCTACATTATACATTATATCTTTTATTATTATTGTTATTTTCAGAGTAGTTCTTGTGATAAAAGCCTCACGTTGAACTCCAGTCGCATTTGCGGTTTGTAAATTGCACAATTTTACGATGATTAATGGCAGTAAAAAGTTTCATAAGCAGTGCTTTTATAATTTATTTGTTTGAAATATTATTTATAATACAGAATTGTTTCTCATATTTTATTCACTGAGTCCTTTATTTTACAGTCTGTTTTTAACTTGATAAGAGAAAGGATATTCACACATACTTTTTTTGTAGTTTGTTCGATTCACAAGTGTTTCACTTCACAGTATAAAAACGAAGTTTGCTGATCCAGTAAAAGTTTGTACCGCAAACGAATTCGAAACTTCAGAGTTAACACACACAAAAATATTCAACAACCGCGCGCGACGCGCTCCAAAGTCGTTCTGATCGTGCGGCGTTGGCGTTGAAACGCTTAAAGCTTTTGCCTGGCACTCGGCCAGTAATAATAATAATAACAACAACCACATCAAATTGTTAACAACTTTTTCTTAACGAAAGCGAACAAACGACAACCGGCAGACGGCAGAAACACCGTGTTGTAGCATTTTCCACTGCTCGATTTCCGGTTCAAACTGATTTTTGTTGTGTCTCTGAACGGGGGGAATTTGGCCAAGATTTCGTTATGTCGCTGGACTTGTAATGAATTTGTTGAACCCAGCTAGTCCGAGATAAGTTAAACAGATTAAAGGCGGCTATACGAACGACCTCTGACGTCACAGCGATTAGCTTTTATTTCGGCAAATACCTCGTAGGTGTAACACGCAGTGGGTATGCTGATCGGCAGACTAATTCTTAAAGACATCTCAAAATTACATTGAAATTTTAGCGTAAATTTACTATAGCGGGCTGCTAAAATTGAAATTTTTTTCTTTTCTTTTTTTCATTTCTTCTTTTCTTCAAATCAGTTTCTTCAAATTTAAATTTATATATGTATATATGCAATATATGTATATATAGCTTTTTGTGATAACTGGTGGCTGCATCTTGTGACTTACAATCTAACCACATCCTAAAAATGCAGGTTATGAAGATTAAATTGTTTGGAGAGCAATTATGCTAATTAATCACCAAAGCAAATAATCAAATATGGGTCAGCCAAAATGGGGGTTTGAAATATTGTATATTACTAGTTTTATTAATATATGTACATATATATGTGTGGGACTCATAAACAAAATGTTTAGCTAATCATGTGATAAATACTCTTTAAAAAAGTTGTGTACTTCAAATTTGATTTTAATGAATTACAATTCTGTGTATAAATAATTAGGTAACATTTCGAAAATTTTTAATAATAAGTTTGTAAATTTGTTATTATTTTTTACCTTAGTGTTCATTTACACAATGATAATAATACAGTTGCATTATCTGATTAATACAAATTCGTATAACTTATTGACAGATTTCTATAATAAGAAAATATTTATAAGCCTTTTTCAACTTAGTAATGCGAATTACGAATAGGCTTTATATGAATTATACTTTTAGAATTCTTATTCAGAAATTTATGTAATGAGTACAACTGACAACTTTCTACTTATTATCCCACAGATCTCCTGTATAATGGAATTTCAAAATTGCGATTACCTACAGAGTTATAATTGTGTTTATAATGATTTGAAAGATTTTTATAATCCAAATAAATCCTATAAATCATAATGCAATTAAAATTGCGAAATAGTTTAACCGACATTCTACTATTTCTTAACTTATTCGTAATATTTCAATAAGTACAGGGTGTCTCACAGTCCAGCCACAGAAATTGCAAAACGTCAGATAGTCACCGGGTATTTCACAGTCGCGCTATCGTTCGCTATGCTGGTTATTTATTGAGGGTCTTCACTGCCGTTTGCCGCTCGTGCCATTGATTAGTATTGCGGCTTTTGGGGCCGCATATCAGCAATAACGCTGACAGCTTGTTAAACACATTTACAGCCCGCTTGCCCACTTGTAACCCACTCCACAGTGTGGTGCAGTGCGGTGCGGTGGCGTGTGGGTCTCTCTCTCTCTCTCTCTCTCTCTTTCAGTGGTTAGTGTGATAAGCGCCAAAAACATTCAGACACGTTCGTCGAGGTTTACTGATCCCAGCCCCTTGACAACTTTATAGTTGTAAAAATGTCGTTAAAATGTCATCCAAATGCATGTTAACTTATAGTTATAGAATTCCAGCTACAACGTGTAACGTGTAATGAACTCGACTTAGGTACAAGTCAGAGCCCCAGGGCTTGACCTTGACACAGTTGCGCTTTGGATAGTTGGAATGCGTGGGAGTCACAGCGAAGATCGGAAGGGAAAACTTGGAAAATAAACCTGAATAGTAGCTATGCTTATTGCGTAAGATACGAATGTATCTGTGCAGTTGATCGTGATGAACTTAAGTTGGAGACAGACTTGGGAAACTTTGAAAAACAATAAATAACTACATTTTAAAAGATTTTAAAAATCAATTTACCTAATGCGAGTTTAATAAGTTTGTAATAATTATTACTTGAACAACATAACCCAGTTTCTTGAATTAAAAACATGAATTAAAATTAAATTAGCTTACATGTATAAATTATAAATCAATTTTGCATTTCTTGATTTATAATATTGAGGTTTGAAATATGAAAACTATATTTTGATATTAATGTCGATATATCAATAAAACAACATTTAAATATTATAAAGTTTTGTAACAAAACAAATTGTAAGTTAATTTGATTTTTATTAAATTTGAATTTTAATTTGATATCGCATAATTATTTTCAAAAGACAATCTGGTATATTTTGCACTTAATGGTATATTTTTAATGTAGTACTATAGAGTTTCAATAGTTTTGTGGTATATTAATTTGGTATGTATTTAAATTTTACACTCTGTGGTATATTTTGAGTGTAGTACTATATCAATATACTAAATTTAGCGTTTATTATATTTTTAGTATTTTGTGGTATATTAATTTGGTATGTTCTTAAGTTATTACCGCACTGCTTTACTTTCATTAAAAATTAAATAAAAATTTCTTACTTGTTTAAAATAAAAAATAAAAATAAAATTTGATATCAATTAATTTGGAATTTAAAACAACTTTTAATATTTTGAAGACTACACACAAGATAAATAAAAAAGGAAAAGTTATATTAATCAGAATTATTTCTAGCAAAATCTAGACAGAGTGTTTTTCAAACTCGGCTTGGAAGAAGAGACTGTCGCTTCTGTGTTTACGAGTGGCTACTGTAAATTTCACATGACACAATCCATTAAGACGCCTCACAAGTGCCGTCTGCGCAAAGCCAAGCTGCGCATAGGCCGCCGTCGAATAACGAGATTTCGAGGCGAGCCCAGTAATTTTCCATTACTCGCATTGAGGCAGTGCCACCAGCAGCACCATATAAACAACTCTAGGCTCAAGTCTCTAGACTTGACTCTAGACTCTATGGCGAAACAGCCAAAGCCCGAAATTTAAATTTAGCTGCAAGTCAACATACAACATAAGCGGCCTAACGGCATCAACATCAACTTGACCACTAGATGCTTTAAAAAAAATACATATTAAAAAACTGACTCCAAAGTTCAGACCTCGAGCAAGATCAATGACTTGTCGCGTGGTATGTTTTGAAAACTTCTCGAATGCAGAGCACTAAATATAGAGTGTGGAAAAGCAAAACAACAGATGGAAATACTAGACAAACGTGTAAAAGATTGGCAAAGCAAGCTTCAAAGTAAACCTAGTTGAAATTGATAACCCTAAAACGAATCCAATCCTAAGCCACCCACTCCCATTCAATGCAATCTATTTTGATCGCTTTTATAGCGCAATCCATGCTTGAAATACTGATTGCAGTTTCAATTCACAGTTTCGGCGATGCGACGCGATGCGACGCGATATTTTGACGTCATAGAGCGTCATTAAGTAAGCCAGGGACGTCACCCAGAGAGTCAACTTCCCCCTAAATGGCAAATCAAAATCAACTGCTAATTGAATTCAGGCCCAATTAACTTTTTTTCCAATTATTTGCAAATATTTAGACAATTTATTGTCAACTGTTTATTTGAGCCAATAATTTGGTCGTTGGTTGACGCTTTCCGCAAATATTTTGACACCTTTTACAGTTGGTCTATTGTCGTTTTATATTACGATAAATATAGTTGACGTACCACTCACAATGCTGTTTGGTATATGTGTCACAAATCTATCTTTCCCTCGATATCATATCTAACGTCAATACAAACTTCATTTCCATTTCGTTTATGGTTTGCAGTTTGATTTATGCTTCATCCCAAAAATAAGCTCATGACAGTCAGAGAGAGAGAGTTATAAAACAGTTCTTTCCTGCTATGATAAATGAATGTCGCAATATTTATAATTATAATTTTTTATGGCCCATCTTTTTGTACTTAAGCATTTATATAATTATATATTAATTTTGACAGCTGCATATTAAAGCATTATTACGTGTTATTAACACAAATGCTTAAAAAGTTATTGCTAAAGATTTCAATTTTAAAGTGTAATGTGCAAATTTGTATTTGGAAGAACTTTTGAAATCTTTCCTTAACATACAAAAACCATAAAACCAAAACTAAACAGTTTTAACAATAAAAAATTAACATTATTTCCTCCATTAAAGTTACAGTTCTAAGACGTTATTTATTATACAAATTTATGCGGCAGAAATTCGCAAATACATCCTTAAGATCCAGACACCATAAAACCCAAACTCAATCCATAAACTTTTCTAAAGTTGAGCACAAATTTCCCTCTTATATCAAATGCTAAATTAGTATATAGTATAAAGGTTGATTAATTTGAGCCTAATAAATCCATAAATATTTTCTTTCGTTTTTTGAGATCTTTACCTTTATTTTATGATCCCCCCTAATAAATGTTTCTATAATATGTGGGGTGACTTTACGAGTACTATTTTCGACTCGCTGTGCCATTAAAATTCTATAGTATTGCCTCAGACAAGTGAAATGGTTTTGAACGCGCAAGTGTTCTTTATATACGAGTAGTAGAGACGGTTATATGGCTTCCTGAATGCGCAAAATGGTGCTTCATCTGGCTAGACGTATATAACATACGTATACTCGTAGTATCAGTCAGTATAATCGACAGAGCTGAGAACCCCAAAGTCTGGTGAAACACGCATTTGGCAAGTGCAAAGTCGGCCTGTGCGCGAGTCATAAAAGTTGATTCCCTTTATAACCATTGCAATTAAAGTGGGTAAAGTGAGTAAAGAGGCAAGCCAGGCCAATTCATCTATGAAACATTTTGCCCAGACTTTTTTCTGAGAGATAAGAGATTATTGCACATTATGACGATTTTGACGAGCAGAGGCGAACATAATTTCCATGTTGACGACGAATCTTGATAACAGATTCGTTTACATTTTATTTTTATATAAATATAAAAACAATTCACCCTTCTTTTTTTACTTTTATTATCTTGAACTGTGCCTAGGCCGACGGTGTGGCATTATCTGGGCATATGTCTAAGTTGATAATCGGATTGCAAAGACATTTGCACTGTTTTAGATAAAGACTGAAGTACTTTCTTTCCCTTGACTTCTACACACAATCACAGTGGCGTGTCTTTGTCTACAAAAGAGGGGATCGATCAGCGATTATCTGTGTTATATTTTTAACCATAATGAAGCACATAAATAATGCAAGGAATTTACAGATGTCTGGATCTTTGGGTAAATCCCCCTTTCACGCACTACTCTGTAGGCATATATAATTTATGATATTTTGTTTTCCAGCAAATATTTGCTGACTTTAGGCACGAGCGACTCGTGACGAGAATTCAAGATCGTATAACTTGCATAGCATATAGTTCAGACGATTAAAATGTGTGTGTTTACAGTTATTGTGGGGGGTTTTAAATGGCGGCATTAAACGCTGAAATATGATAAGCATACTAAGAGGTGTTAGGTAAAGTGTATGCAGTAGATCTATAATAATCTCTTTTCTGTATTTTGATGCTTAGTATATTGGGGTTAAACATCTAAACTTGTGAAATCGTTGAACTAGATTATTCTTGACCAGCTGCTTGCACTGAGCTGCAGTTTGTTTGGTTTGGTCCTGCAGAATCCTTTACTTTGCCTACCAGTCGTATACTTGATAAAATATGAACTAAAAGTGTTTGAAGTGTAAGCATAAGAAACTTGTAATATTAATGGAATGAATTCAACTTATAATTAAATTCTATATTTCAGATAACATTGAAGTGCTCAAAAAAAATATCGTGGAAGCCTTGATCTTCATTAAATAATACAATTTTTAAATTTGAATTATCAGAATTGTATAGAGGAACCACAAATATGTAGCTACATAAATTCAATTTGTAATTGATATAGTCATACACAATTTCATATTAGAAAACTTGAAAATATTGAAGTGTATATTAATTTCACTCATAACTTCCGATTGATAAATGATGTTATTAGAAATTATAGAAATGCTAACTTATGTATGTATGTATGTGTGTAGTTTCTTCTGTTGTTGTTTGATTCTTTTCAAAAATCACAATCAATTCTCTCGTTTTTGTGATAAATTCCCCTCTATCACCCTCACTTTAAATAATAGAAGTCACTGAACTTTCAATTCAATATTTTCTTTTTTCATTTTTCGGCTTCGTTTTTTTCTCATTTTTTGTGCGAAAGTTTCAATTTGTGTTGAAGAGTCTCATAACAAAATGTTGTCGTTTTTTTTTTTTTGGTTGCTACTTTGGCGACATTTTCGTTATTAACAATGTTCCATTAAAAATATCAAAATTGTAATGAACTGCCGTCGACTGTCAGCAGCTATGAGGAGTGGGTGGAGAGAGGGTGAAAGAGGGGGACTATTGGAATCATACTCGTATAACAATGGGTTGTATTTTAATGCGGCTTGTTGAGTGCTCAGTGTGGCTTGCAAATTGTTTGTGACTTTGAAGCACCGCATGCGGTTGCATTTATTTAAACACTACAAGGGGAGAAGAGGCCTACAGCAGAGAGAGAGAGAGAGAGAGAGAGAGAGAGAGAGAGGTGAACTGGCAGGCGAACTCTACTGACGCTGACAAGTGGAAGGAAGGAGACGCAGGGAATGACTTCTTGACATTTGCCTGCCAACTGCGAAAGAGTCAAAGGCAGCTTACAACGGTTTACTCAAGCGAGTTAATTATGGAAAAAACGCTTTTTTTGAGCTTGGCATATTTAAAAGCCAACAAAACGGAGCATTGCCCCAATGTGATTTATTATGCAAAATAATAAATTAAAAACAAAAAAAAATTTGTTTTAAGGTACAGTCAGCGCCACAAAAAAAGCCGCACTTTTAAGGGTTACGAATTTTAAACTTTCAGGGGCTGTGGTTTCACTATATGATTGCGGATTCGCTCAATTTTTTTTTTAACAAGTTTACTGGTGGTATGTTAATAAAAGTGCATACCAATTTTTATTTTAAATTTGTTTTTAATATTAAAAAAAATGTTGTTTTTGGTTTCACCCTAGTTTTAGCGACTTTTCACTATTATGGCAAACTTAATGAAAAAAATCATAAAAGTTATAATAATGAAAAATTCAACAAAAACTATTTTTTTCCAATTGAACACCTTACTAACTATAAAAAAAATTTAAATCTAGGCAATTTAACATTAGACATATTTTTTTAATTTAGCTTAATACTTAGAAATGCCGCCTTTGGCCTTAATTACAGACTTTACCCTATTGAGCATAAAATCGTAAATGGAACACAATTATTTCTTTGTTATATCGTGTATCCATATTTTTTCTATAATTTGTTTTAGCTCCTCCATAGTTTTGGGCTTTCGCTTTCTTTTTATGGCCCCCATATAGGCCCCAACATTCTCGATGGGACTAAGGTCTGGGCTGTTTTCTGGCCAATCTAAGGACTTAATGCCCAATTCTTTCTTCAAATTGGACTGATTCTGATTGGTCAAGAGTGCTATTTTCAGATGAGTCCAAATTTAATCTCATTGGATCTGATGGAATTCTCAAGGTGCGCCGTAGACGTGGGTAACCGGTTTTCTGAAAATTGCTGCATAGCCACAGTAAAGCATTCACCGTATGTTATGGTATGGGGATGCATATCCAAATATAAAACGGAATCAATTTTAATGGTTCAGGGTATGATCAATGCAGAAAAATACAAAGAAATAATTTTAAGTGGAGTTGTGCCTAGCATTGAGTCCATAAGTGAAGAAGAAGAAGAACCCATTTGTCAGGATGATTCTGCACCTTGCAATCGAGCGCGATCTGTGAGTTACTCAGTGTCCGATTGCTACCAAAACAACTTATTCAGATAAATCGAACATTTTTCTATCTAAAAATAATAAATTTGAAGAAAGAATTGGGCATTAAGTCCTTAGATTGGCCAGAAAACAGCCCAGACCTTAGTCCCATCGAGAATGTTGGGGCCTATATGGGGGCCATAAAAAGAAAGCGAAAGCCCAAAACTATGGAGGAGCTAAAACAAATTATAGAAAAAATATGGATACACGATATAACAAAGAAATAATTGTGTTCCATTTACGATTTTATGCTCAATAGGGTAAAGTCTGTAATTAAGGCCAAAGGCGGCATTTCTAAGTATTAAGCTAAATTAAAAAAATATGTCTAATGTTAAATTGCCTAGATTTAAATTTTTTTATAGTTAGTAAGGTGTTACATTGGAAAAAAATAGTTTTTGTTGAATTTTTTCATTATTATAACTTTTATGATTTTTTCATTAAGTTTGCCATAATAGTGAAAAGTCGCTAAAACTAGGGTGAAACCAAAAACAACATTTTTTTTAATATTAAAAACAAATTTAAAATAAAAATTGGTATGCACTTTTATTAACATACCACCAGTAAACTTGTTAAAAAAAAAAATTGAGCGAATCCGCAATCATATAGTGAAACCACAGGCCCTGAAAGTTTAAAATTCGTAACCCTTAAAAGTGCGGCTTTTTTTGTGGCGCTGACTGTATGTGCATGTTGCTTAAGTTCTTTTGTTTTCAAACAGATTAATCGTTTGATGAATATAAAATTTAAGTATAATAATATACTCTAGGCTAGCGTAATTTTAAAGCTATTGTCTCTAATCCTGAAAATTTGGTTGCGATCGGAAATTGTAGAAGTTATATAAGAAAAGGTTTTGTATAGGTAAAAATAAATTCTATTTTGGTTGCTTTGGCTAATGATCTAGAATATTTACGGTATATTTTACATGTAGTATTGTAGCAATATACCGAATATAGTCAAATATAACCATTTTATTATATTATGGTATATTAGGTTGGTAAATTTTAAAATTAATACCATTCTGTTTTATAACGGGTATCTCGCAGTCGAGCACTCTCGATTCTACTTTTCTTCTTGGTAAATTTTTATGAATTGTTTTATATTGTTTGAAGAAACTAAAGGTACACAATATATAAATCTCATACTGAAATTTCCCATGAACTTAGCTTTAACATATCTAATACTTTGAGATTCTTATTGCCCATGTATAAATTTAACAATAATTATATTTGAATCTATTTATTATATTTGAAGAACATTTGACACATATTTTATTTAATTTCATCTGTCGAAACCCTATAATTAATGTAAGTATCTTTAACTGGAAATCGTCATTCTAAGTACTTAAATCTCAGCCATTTTTATCAGCATTTACATTGTTCACACAACTTTGTAAGGCTTTTGATATCAGCTATAAAGTGTTGTGAAATCGTCACGAGTGATTTTGTAGCTTAATAAAAAGTGTCTAATATAAAATGTTTCCCACGGCTTCACTTTTTAAAGACTCATTATCACACTATCAGCAGACGAAGCTCATCAAGCATTTTACTATTAGAGGTTATAATATATTATTGAATGAGTTGTTCTTCAATTACGTGGAAAAGTGCCGCAGATAAGAATCTAAAACACTAATTACTGATGAAATACCCTTAAGTATCAAATAAAAATCATATTTAATCGCGTGCAGATAATTTATTTGATTATTAGAATCATTCTTTCAAAGCATTTTGGAGCTGTTCAAGAAGTTGTTGCCAACTGACGTTTCCAATGTCACTTAATCAGTCCAAATATTTAAACTGATACAGCAAGTTCGAAGTGCTACTAACATAAATCACAAAATTGATTAACCAGCGTGTGGAACCATAAATAGAGAATATTAAAAGGTAAACAAGTGTGCGTGTACTTCATCTCGAATGCTCTTCAATTTATAATGCCACAATCATTAGACAAGAACATTAAGTACCGCGCATTAGAAAAATAGACAAGAGGGAGAGAGCTCAACTTAAATATACCCTATAGAAAAAAATATATATAAAATACAAATGTGTTAAGCATTTGAATATAGTTTTGACAATGAAATATTTTCGAAAAATAAATAATTTTTATAAAATATATTTATAAATTTAATATATTAAGTATACGGCTTTTTAGATTCCCAAAATTAACAAAAAGTATTAATACTTTAATTTATAAAATGCAAACAAACATTTTAAATAAATTGTGGACCGATCAACTAATTAAAATGTTATCTGTCAATGCCTAATATTAAGATGAAGTATTTTTAATGATATTCTTGTGTTCTCTTAACTGGCTTATCATGTTTTATCACTCTCTTCATTAAGTACTGGGTATATAATAATGTTTTCTAAGCTGCGCAGACCTTCAATGCCAAACACTTACTCAATTAACAATAAAAGCTATACAAAAACTATGTTTCCGTCAACAATAGATATAACACGCTATGTCCCCAGATTGGAGAATGGAGAATAGTGAATAGAGAATGGAGAACGAACAAAAATTTTGCGCATAAACAATCCAAAAATGATGTCATTAATGTTATTAAAAAAAACAGCGGCTCATTAACATTGCCAAAAAGCGTAAACAGACAAAAAAAAGAGCAGTCAAAAATTAATAATAATAAAAACAAAAAACAGAAAAAGAGAAAAGAAAGTGGTACAAAAGCAAAACATGTAAAACAGGTGAGGCAAAAAGGTCGTAAAAATGCGTTCGAATCGACAAACAAAACTGTTTCGATTAAAATTCAATTTTATTTTATTTTATGTTTACTCACTTGTATTCTTTCTGTCTCTCTTCTTTTGCACTATTTGTAAACGTTGTATTGTTTTTTAATAATTTTCTCACGTTGCACGTTACGCACTCGACGACAACTTTGCTTGAAATATTTTCACAAATTATTCGGCATTTTGATTTTATACCTGAAAAATCGCATAAGATCCGCAACTGGTGACAAAAAGGAAACAGTTGGCGCGGCTTATTAGCTTAATTTATTTAACATTCACGTTTTTAAACATTTTTACTCAATTTGCGCGGTTTCATTTCACGTTGCGTCTTGTTAAAACTTGAAACAAAAGCAAAAGACAAATGATATTGTGTACAAAGTTAAATATGTGAAGTGGCAGAGCAGTTGTAAAGATGCGTAAGAAAACAAATGAAAAGTCGGTGGAAAAAAGTGGAAATTATATACCCGACTAGCAGATACCCTGTACTTATTAACGCAGCTATCGCACAACTTTATTTTTTCTAGTTATTCATTGAAATTCTTTGCTTTAATCTTTTCTTTACGCAGAAATTATTTATATTATGATTAGAACGATGACTAAAAACAAATATGCCTTTTTTTAAGAATGATCGCATCTTAATTACTCTTTTGAAATACGTTTTATTGGTGCAGGGTATATTTAAAATGCAGATAAGCATGCAAAGCAGAGTTAACGATGAAATAAGAAACAAACCCAAAGCAGATGCGTTAACAGTTACATTTGTAATGCGAATACCCTGTAAAATGTATGTAGGGGTATACGCAACTAATGTGAATTTTGGAATAAAAACTGTGTGTTAATAACAACTAATTTATTGAGAATTACTATCGTTGCAAAACTATCGATAGTACTATAAATAATAATACAATTACTATTGTTCAGGGCCCTGTAAAATTTGTGTGTGTGATATACGCAAATAATGTTAATAAAAATAAAAATATTTATTTAAAATTAGTATGATTTTATTAAAATACTAAATAGATAATTATTGTGATAATAAAACGAACGATAGAAAAGCAACTTTCAGTTACTATTTTTACAAAACTATCGATAGTTTAACAGACACAAACAACCAATATACCCGGCAAGCCAAATCCATGATTCATCTAACTTATCACTTCTTAAGCTCCTCAATTTTCTCTGTAACTAGTCATCGTCTACAAAGCACATTAAACTAACGTGATTTGTGCAATGTTCATATTCGTATTTGTATTTTGCAAACCAATGGAAAACACTAGTTAAACAACGTGATTAAATGTGACAAAGGTGTAACAACGTCCCTCTGAGCCCTAAACATTTCACACTTTAATCGTTGACTCACAGAATTGCAACAACGAATATGTGGATTAGATAAGAGGAATTCCCAGAATACATCATAAATAAATGTTCAATGAACAGAACGTGCCTAATGGCAGACCACTTTGTTTTATATTAAAATTTATATATTTATGAATTCAGTTTTGAGATCATCTCACTATTAATACGACTTGTATCTCCGACATAATTGAGACTGCAGCAATTGCAGTTGCATTTGAAGTAATTTGAAATGCAATTCAATAGGGGGTTCCATTTTCATACACAATACTTATGATAGCCACGCTTCAAGGTAAACGGGTTAAGGTTATCACGTGTACGGAAAACCAAGCTTAATTTACCCAGACAAATTGTTGTCTGTAAACTAAAGAGATGCATTAACAAGAGAGTGTGAGTTAAAGCTTACGATTATTTAATACCCTTTAATATTATAGAGCTGTTGAATAAACACTTTTATAAAAATGTATAAAAACAAAATTGTAGAATAAACACTTTTATAAAAATGTATAAAAACAAAATTGTAGATTAAACATTATTATACAATTTCGAGAAAATTGGGGCTTACTAAAAATACATATCCTTCAATACATTGCAAGTATCCAAATATTTTGCATTAAGTAATCAGAAGTTTATTAAGAACTTAAATGATAATCAATTTAGTAAACTTTTAATAAAAATTGACACTAAAGTTTACTCGCATAACTAAAAAGAGAATCCAGTTAGATACTCTAAAGTATTTCCAGAAGCAAGATGCATTTGAAATAAATGAATATCGCAGATCTATTGAAATTGTTATTCTACTTATGTGCTTTATCAACTCTGGAACCGAGCCAGGTATCAAATAAAGACTGCGTATAAAATACAAGTCGATTATAACCAATTAAGAATCTTTATTCCCACACATATTAAAATTAGCAATTAACCAGCAAACAATTGCAAATAATTGAGCTTGTGCGCAGATTTATTAAATAATTGCATTGTATTTTTGCTAACCAAAATGAAAAAGTTGAATTTATGGCATTAATTGTCAATTTGCTTTGGGGAGGCCACAAGCCATCAGCAATCTGTCTGTCTGTCTGTCTGTCTGTCCAATCTGTCCGATCTGTCGGTTTGTCTGTATTGTCCCATCTGTCTACATATCTGTTTGGTCTGGTCTATCCGTTCGGATTACGAATTTCAATATTTTGCCGGAAATTATTTGCCGTATGTTTTGCTGTTTGCTTTGATAAATGAAAAACCATTCTTTGGCTCGCATTTTGTGGTATTTCTTTTGTCAAATGCAAATAATGTTTATTAATAATATGTCATGATGCATGACAAAAACAGCGACAACAACAACAACACTCTTGATTAAATAAACATGAAAAATAAAATGTTAAAAAAAAAATAGTAACAATTGTTAGAGACTTTACATATAATTAAATCAGTTTAATGTCAGACATTACGATGCATGCAAACAGTGTTGGATAATTGCTTGATAGAGTGTTCTAATTGATTGTAAAGTATAGTATTTACATTAGAGAGCATTCATTTATTATTCACCAGAAAGATAACAGTAAATAGATGGATAGCTTGGTTTTTTTTTCTAATATCGAATTTCATAATGAATGGAGATACAAAAATATATTTTAATTTGAGTTATGAAAACCATTCCATTCATAAATAAAATCTTGGACACCTCAGCGTCTGCTTATTTCTCTTTGACTGACTTGAAGTGATTGTTTTTGGAAACACAAATTTTGTTAATAAAACTTTTGGGTTGCTAATTAAAATTTTATTGGTAGCAACGCCTTTTTTCTGAGCTCACTAATTGAATTATTTAGCAAAATTATATATTTAAAAGCAGTTGAAATTGATTGTGGAGGCCCAACCTGAGAATCTCCAGGTGCTAATGGATTTTACATGCAGTAGACTGCTTTTTGTAAGCCTCTCAAAAATAAACTATATAATTTAATAATTAATATTCATTTGTATTTATAATTATACGACATTTTGAAACACGCGTGCCTTTAAGTTGGTTGTAATTGTATATTTATATATACATTCTTCTTATAATTGGTAATATAATATTATTTTTCATTGTCATTGATATACGCTATTTAGTTATTGTTCAAATACATATTTGTTTGAATTTACAACCTATTGAAACACTTTAATACCTAAAGAATGTGTTATGTAAAGCTTAAAATAAAACAAGTTGTGTAGTTAACATTTTTTTTCCAACAAACAGAAAACAACAGAAGAAAGTTTTATAAATTTTGCTTTACAGTAAGTTGGCAACTACTGGACAATATTTGTATTGTATTTATCCTTTCAAATAAATTTATTGAACAAAAAATCCAATTTTCACTTTTGTTATATACTTGTTTTTTTACAGAAATGCTAATTTCTATAAATATAATATTTATAGAAATAATAATTTGAATTAGCGAAAAAGAAATTTCCTAACTTTCCTAACTGCTTTTCACAAAATAATAAACAATAAAATCACCAGAGACATCCATAATTAATTGGAAAGTGCAACATATGATAGATATTTAAGTATATCTGATCGCTGGAAATAAACAATAAATAAAATATGGATTTGCACATAAAGAGTTTTGTTGATAAAAGCTTTTTTTAGCTTAAATAACATACTCATTATTAAACAAAAGTTGACTCTTTGTCTGTGCCTTGCTAATTAGTTATTATAAATTACAAATTGTTGCCATTTTATTATGCATAGCCAATTTACGAGGAAACTTGCGGAAAATGCAAATAAGTTGAGCATAGAATCAATGGATAGGCTTGAATAACAGGGAGTGGAAGGGAGTGTGGGAGAGAGAGAGGGGAGACAAACATGCCACAAATATTTGGCGTTGCCCTCGAGCAACCTCTGACCTCTCACTCCAGCACTCGTTTGAGCCATCTTGGTGCCTGTTAGCCAACTCGTACATGCCTTAACAAATAACTTAACAAGTGATTAGCCGCAGAAAACTTTACGGCAGCATCAAAGTTGCTTTCGGTTACTTTGCCTCGCGTTGCTGGCTGCCAAATTATACAGCACACTTTTAGGCGTATTTCGAGCATAAATTATTATAAAAGGGAGTACGGTATTTTTGCGGGGAAGTTGAAGTTTTGGGGGAAGAAAAGGGGTGCTAGCCTTGTGCTAATGAAAATTCTGTCTGCATTCATTTGCCTATGCAATTTTCCTAATGACGAGGCGAAAGCTTAAAGCCCATGAAAATTGTGTGCAATTAGACGAAATGCTAATTGTGTCAATTGTGTCCAAGCTGAAAACGTTCTACACATATAGTATAGCATACTACAGATATATAGATACTTAGTATATTGCATATCGTTGGCTATTATTTGACCAAGCAAGTGTCCAAAGCATTATTTATTATCCAATTCACAGCTTGTTTCAGTGAGAGAAACAGGTGCCTCAGCTCGAAATGCGGAAGTGCCGAGATGAATGCGAGTACTCGGTAAGTCTAGTAATTAGTTGCAATAGAGCTGTCTGACTGTCTGTCTGACTATGTGTCTGTTATATGCGAATTGCGTCCATTTATTCAGTGACTAAATGTAGATCACTCTGATTTAAAACGAGTCGAGACAATGAACCTTCCCCTTCCCCTTCCTCATTCCTCTTGTGTGCCATCTCAACGAATCCAAGGTTGCCAATGGAAAGTGTCGGTCTATGGGTTAGTTATAGCTATAGTTCTAATCATAACTGCAAATAAAGAGGGTGGGCAACCGGTTGGAGAGGTTATTGACAGATTATTAGAGGGGTAATACACGTAGAACTAGTTCACATTTATTATACTGCTATTCTGAGATAGCAATCGAAGTTCAAGTTTGCAAATTAAACAGCATTAGATAATTTTATAAAAATTCATAGTATTTAAATGCAATACTTAAAGAAATTCATTTATTTTTATTGCAATTAATATTTATAAGTTAATATCAACTGTGATTCACTTTGTTCATAGAGGCACCAAGACTTGTGAAGTTGATAGTACAAAGGTTCTAAGAAATGTGTCATTACAACCTAGCCATAAAGGTTAATGATAGAAGAGTTTACTAGACCATTAATACCTAGAAGCAGTAAAGCTTCATATTATTCTTATATTTACATTTTAGTTACACATATTGCCATATAAGCTATAAAATTCTGAAAATGTATTAAACAATAGTGAGTAACGAATATCAATCCCATTTTAATGGACAATTACTCGTATAAGTAATATTTAAAATGACTTAACTTAATTAGGCTATTAATAACTGGAAGCAATTCTACATTTATTAACATTTTTATTAAAATGTATTAGAAACTGAACTATTATTTGATTTATCTGAAAACGTCCAAAACTTCCAATGGAAGTCAACGTATACGTAATATTTAAAGTGGCTGTAATCTTTTTGTTGGGAAAAGTTTTCGAAATTAAATTCGTAAGTATTTAGTTGAGACTATTAATCACTCCCCTCCAGCCGATGGATATATAGTATAATATATCTATAAAGAATTACTACTCTGTTATTCTAGTAAACATTTAAGGCCCACTATATAGTACAATAATTGGATTATATTCATCAGCTTTGACTTTCGTTCAAAAGTTGATATATGTGACAGTTAATGCGCAGCTAATCATGCTGATATTCACAAATATTTCACTTGTTTACCTGAATACTATGTATGCATTATTTATGGGTCTCTCGAACTTTTAAAGTATTTTTAGGTGTTTGTCGATATTTGACCACAAATCTGACGTTAAGAATTTTATCGCAAACTGTAAACATTTTGTAATTCTAAAATACTCATACATCTTTTTGTTGGTGTTGTTTATTTTTTTTGGTGTTTTTGTGTGAGTATTTGGTAGAACTGAAGTATGAATGATGTTTGCGGTTCAGCTTGGTTGAAACCAGTTCCCAACTCGTTTAAGGCAGTGTCATTGACGTTCAGTTTAAGCCATATACGAATTTTATGGCTTCGAAAAATAACAAAAACAATTCAACATTAAAATTATTAAATGACGTTGCGCAAAATAGAATTTAAAGTTCGCCATTGTGTTATAATAATAAATAGATCCGTTCTTGGGCTAGGTTATGGAAATTTCGGCAGCACGGAAACTTTTTTTGGAGATGTGTAAAATTAATACGTACATATAAATTTCTAAAATATTTCCGAATTTTACTTGGCCATAAAATGCATTACTTATTATAATAAACTCATATATCAAAAAAATATTCTAATAAATTTTTAAGCACTAAGGTAAAATTCTGTATTTTTTATTAATTTCAATTTTTTTAAAACTTTTGTTCAACCGATCTAGCTTATTATCTTAATTCTCACATTTATTTTAAAACTTTGAATCAACACTTTTCTAATCCATTATCTTAATAACTTTTCATATCCATGTTGAAACATTAGGAAAATATCAAAGTTAATTTTTTTGTACACGTTTATTGTAAAATTCTTATCCTCTCACCCTTATTATAATATAGCAAATTTAAATTATTTACCTTGAAATAAAATAAAAAAAAAATGTTGTTATATTTATTTTGCAAAACTGTTATACTCTCACTGATTTGTAAGAAAACTTTAATTCTGTTTCAAAACACTTCTTTTCAATTGACGATTCACACTTAACTGTTATACAACTGTTCTACTTTCGCAATTTTTCTATAATACTTTAATATTGTTTAAATCGACTTATTTTCACTTAAAATTCCGTTCGATATACACAATTTTAAACTGTTATACATAAAAACAACTTGTCGCCTGTTCTTTTATTATTATAATTATAAGCGGAATAAGAACAACACCTGCCAAGTGGAAAATTCGACCCGAGTGCGACGAACGTTGGCGAGACACAGACAAAAAAAGATACGCCAAGTTCAGATTCAGATACGAAATACCGAATACAGCAAAAATAAATGGCAAGAATTAACTGTGAATGACTACAGCAAACGCAATAACAATAGACAGAAAGCATCTAACTACTACAATAGAAAAAAAAAACCAACAAAAACAATGCGAAAATCATTTAATAATTAATTTGTAGTAGTAACTTTTAGATATTCGAACTGGTCGTAGCTGCAATGCGCTGCAAATAATTGAAAAACTTTAGCTGATTCGATGTAAAACCCTTGACAATCTATTATAGATTGACTTAGATCTTAAACAATTGCAAAACACTGTAATTGGACGCAGAGTTGAAGGCACTAAGTCAATGGCAAATACCCTGTAATTAGACATAAATGTAATACAAATGATCTTACAACGTAAAGATTGCTTATATTTTATTTGGACTTATCAACAACAATTCATATGCATTTTGATATGCAACTCAAGCTTACTTAATGTGTATTGTTTATGGTTAAGATTGGCCCATTTTACATAGAGTACTGCTGACTGCGCTGCTTGGACGAAGAGGGCATCATGGATGGCTGCTGCTGGTGGAAATCTGGGGCGGCTTTGCCACCCTGCTTTTGATAGACCAATCCCGCCACACCAGGAATTGTGTTGCAGCCGACGCAAGCATGCAACGTCTCATGTATGAAGATATCACAGTCGATGCAGAAGAACTGCTGGCAGTAGCCACACTTGAAGACGCTTTTATCCGCCACCGCATTGAGCACCTTAATACAGCTGTAGCATTTGCGTAGACTACCAAAGTCGGGTGCTTCCGGTGGCACCGATTCAAATGGCAACTCCTCGAAATTGGGCACAGGAAACAGATGATGATAAGAGCGTGCTAAATGTGGTGCCGACACCAATGTGAGGCCGCAACATAAACACTCCACCGGCAGTTCACAGTACTTGCTGTTGCATTGAGGACAATGATGGCCTGTAGTGGACAATTCACTGGGCTCATCGCTGTTTTCTATGTGACACATGCACATGGAGAGTGCGGCATCTTTTCCATCGGACTCGTTTTTACTATGCGGAAAGCCCATGCGAATCAATGAATTATCCTGCGTCTTGGCAGCGGGCGGAGGATCAATTTGCGACAACAGCTGATCACGAAAATGCGAATCGTCGAGCACAGCGCCGAAAGTTCCCATCGTTTGTTGTGTGAGATGCCGACAAATGTGAATTTCCGCCGATAGCGAGATGACCGAACATCGAATGCGTTCCTTTTGCAACTCCTCGATTGTTGAATTAATGTCCACCGGATCACAAGTGGTTAAGGACCCCATAATGATGACAATCTCTCGCGAGGCATGCGATGGCACCACCTTCAATGTCTTGAGCGCCAAATCCAAACCGTTTTGCAGCGATGGTTCACTGGTCAGCGACACATTGGCCAAGCTGCAAGACTTTGTATTAAAAGACGATTGACTCCAGCGATTCTACTCACCCTTCCAGCGCCTTAAGATGCACACGTGATGTGCCCGTGAGTTCTGTGATCTTCTCGGCACGTTTCGCCTTCAACGCTATAATGCCCAGCTGACTGATGGGATTCTGATCAAAGAACTCCTCTATGAAGATCTCCAGCAGCTTCAGTGTGCACAACAAACGCGTGGGCTTCAAATCGGGCACGCTCATGGACTCCGAACAGTCGAGGACGATAAAGAGATGTCGCATCATGCCCAAGCGATTCTGTTTGGTCTTCTCCGCCTGCCGCTTGCGCTTCGCCTTCTGTATGAGATCGGCAATGGCGCTGTCCAGCATGCCATCGTCATCCTCCTTGATGGCTTCCCTGTGATGCACATCAAATTTCACAAATTTAGAAGTACAACGAGAAACAGCACTTTGTTTTGCTTACCATGTCTTCTCGTAGCCCGTCTCCCAGCGATACTCCTTTTGATCGTCTTTATCGTCATCCGCCATGCTGAGTGCTTTGTTTCGTTTGCAATAAATTTAAAAATTAAACAAAAGCCGTATGCACTCTTAACACAACATTTATTTAGACCGGCAAGCAAACAAGTGTGTACACACCCAAAAAATGTATAGGTCAAAACAATAGAGTTGCCTATCAAACATACTCATTATATTAATGACTCAAATGTATTCTGAAATTTTTCCAAAAATTAAGCAATAAAATTTAATGACTTACAAAAATTATTAGACTTTACTGTGATTGCAAATAAACGGGTAAAATAATAATTTCGTTTATTGACAAAGGCACAGTGTTGCCATATAGACAGCAGAAACACACCACGCCACGTGATTGGCGTTGAGAGGGCTACAAAACTCGGACGAACGAAAAACGGCACTACACAGTCAATCGAGCATAGACGGCACGTTCGATACATTAAAATTCTCAATTTTGTATGTAATTCCTTAAAAAAGTTTAATTAAGTATATTTAAATATTTGCAAATTTAAAATTAAGTATTATTGTAATTAAATTGCAACCATATTTAGTGCGTTTTCTAAGTGCATATAAACAAAGTAGGGCAGGCAAAAGTCACCAGTGCCGTGCACCGAAAAGAGAACTGGCCACTTCGTTCAGTTGTACAAACTTTTTTGGCATTCAGAGTTGGCGCGCGTGCAATTGTGAACAGCGTTGCGCGAGTAGGAGAATAAAAACAGTTAAATTAAAATAACTTGTTCAAAGAACTAGCAACTATTCAATTTAATAAATTAATTCATTTTTATATGAAGGTGTGTGAAAATCAAGCGAAAAGAATAATGTCAAACTAATGCGGGTGAAAAAGCATACAGAAAACTGCTGAGAAAAAAAGCAAAATTTGCAATTGAAATTCAAATTGTCTATCCAATAAATAGTAAATTGTTATGAATGAATTATAAAGCATATTAAAGGAAATTAATATAAGCATACCAACATCTGTGCAAATTATTTATTTCATTCACACAATATTCACAGTTGCAAGTGCCGTGCGCGGCCTTTTCTACTGAAATGGCGGCTACCAAGAAGATAAGCAACAAAAAAATAGGAAAAAATTTATTTTCGCTGTTGCTATGTTTAAAAGGCATACATAATTTCTCTTCCAAATAAAAGTTGTATATTCTGTATTTATTGCTATTGCATATTTCGCGCCCGGTTTGCTATGTTTTGTGCGTCTACGCTTTGTGCGGTTCTTCGCTGCATTTTCCAGTCGCGCATTACTCTTTGTGCTCGTCTTTCGTCCTAGGCGCTCTGTAATCTGAACATTACATACGAACAAAATCCACCACATATGGTTGATGGTTGCCAGCCAGAGTTGTGTGTGTTGTTAAAGTTGCCACATCGTTGCATAAACACACCACGGCACTGTACTTTTTTTTTTTATATTTTGCTCATGTTGTGCGTGTGTGTGTTTGTGCGCGTATTTCTTACAGTTTTTTTTTGTTTTTAAATTGAATAGTACAGAAAGTAATTTAAATTGTGTATATTTTGTAGCTGCAGCGTTAATAACGTGTATAATGTTGGCACAGGAGATTGCACCGACAGAAATTGGCAAACACGCAAATATTATTCGAGGTAAGTCAGCAAAAAAAAAAAAAAAGCGAAATGAAATTTAACAGATTTTCTTCCCTCTTCTCACGCAGCTGCCCAGGAGGAGTTGGCCAACATGGATGTGCTCGTTTGTGGCCGATGCTTGCGGGCTTTTAACTTTGTGGAAGAGTTCCGAGCGCACAAGGAAGACGATGCCTGCGAAAAAGAGAATTCGAATTTGAAGGATTCACTCGATACGAAGCCCATCATTTGGGCATTCACACTATGGAAGGCCACACAGTTGCACACACGCAAGGGCAGCAACTCGTCCTCCAATTCCTGGGCACTTTATCAACACTGGGTCAAGCTAGAGGAGAGTGTGCGTGAACCGTGGATTGTGGCCGGCAGGACAATACAGTCCTTTGGAAAGATCGGTCATGGCCAGTTGCAGGATATGCCGGTGCGCATCACCAAGACGGTGGTGAATCCCACCAACAATAACAACAACAACAGCACAGCCAACAGCAACACATCCAGTGTGTCACCCACAAGAAGTAAGTGCAATTTGTATATTTTAAATTTGTTACCTATTACTAATTAAATTCGCTTGTTTTTAGAATCTCCTGGCAGCAAGCTGGGCACAATTGCATCCCAGATTAAGGACACAGAGAACGAGCGTCCCAAATCCAAGCCAGGCACGCCAACGCCTACCGGTGGCTCTTCGCCCGTGAAGAATAACAATCGGATTGCCATCCGTGTCGATCCCAAGACCGAACAACGCACTGAGGAGGCAGTGGAGAGCATTGTGGCGAAACGTTATAACCCACGGCGACGCACACACGAATATCTGGTGAAATGGATCGATCGATCGCATAATGAGAACACCTGGGAGGTAATGGCGAACCTGGAGCGTGTTCCCTACTTTTTGCAAATGTTTGAGAAGCAGTTGGCACGCCAAAAGCTAAAGCGTGAGAAGAGCTTGGACGCTTTGAAACGCATGCAGCAAGAGAAACAGCAACAGGATAAACAGACTACGATAAAAACGGATACAGCACCGCTAAGTCCCCAATCCTCATCGGCGATATCACCAAATTCTTCGGCAGTTGCTGGTTCGCGTCCTTCGCGCACTTCGAAAACCAAAGCGATGGATCAATTTAAGCAGTGGGTAAATGAGAGTGCTGGCGGCGAGGGATCCACCTCGCCCTCGTCGGCCAACGAGGACGAGTCGGCCACGGAGCAGGAATGGTCAACAGCTGCCACAACGACCATGAAGCGTAAATTGAATCATACGGATTCCAGTGCCGAGGGTACTGGCTTGAATGCATCCAATGATTCCATGGAAATGGAAGATCTCGAAGAGGATCTAATACCATCGCATACGGTGAAGCGTTTAAAAAACGGCGGCAGTTCCGTGCAGTTGAATAAGCCCAAAATCCAATCGGCGGTGTCAGCAACAGCGTCGCCACGCGT
This sequence comes from Drosophila albomicans, assembly GCF_009650485.2. Taxonomy (NCBI): domain Eukaryota; kingdom Metazoa; phylum Arthropoda; class Insecta; order Diptera; family Drosophilidae; genus Drosophila; species Drosophila albomicans. The sequence continues at coordinate 36,284,921 of NC_047629.2, read as the reverse complement.
CAATGGCAACACCTCGTCCTCGTCCAGTGGTGTGGCTGGCGAGCATGACTCCAAGATGGGCGAAATCATCTACACGGACGACAGTACCAGCACCGGGATGTTTCGTAAACCCGAAATGCCCAATACCATTCAAGCAGTGAGTGTTTTTAAAGAGCTTAGCTCTTAGTGTCTTATGTAGAACATAATGTCAAAATGAAAGAATGTGTTATTGATTATATCGAAAGAGTTTTCATGTTGATAATTATCACCACCTAGTCAAAGTTCGCAATAATCGCAATTATGTTTTTGTATGGGTAATTGTATTTAACCAATCGAAAATAAATTGGTTCGTCGATTAATCATAATTAGTAAATTCGTATTGACAATTTTATATAAGGAAAACTTAGATTACTAGCTATCAGAAGCAAGCAATCCTTCAACTGATTATAGATAGTATTGTCTATATCCAGCTCTTATGTAAACCCTTTATAAATGTATATCGAAAATTGATTTGCTTCTTAATTGTATTGCAGAAGCGTCAAAAAACCGAGTGTCCTGTGAGATATTTAACGCGCACAGAGATCAACGCCAGCACCAGAGGAATCTTTCGGGTAGAGAATGCAGAAGGTGGCAGCCCAGTATCTTCTGCAGTTAAGAGCGTTCCTGCTGCAGCCTCCGCCTCAACTGTTGCGCCAGCTGCCAAGCGCATGGCTGTGGCACGAGCATCTGGAACGAGTTCTCCTCTGACTGTTGGCCAGCGCCCGCATGTGTTGCGCACCTTTGGCCAGGGCGGCGGCAATCAGCTTCAACGCCGGCCGGCGGGAACCAGCAGCACACCGAATCCACTGCGACAGCAGGTTGGAACGCCAGCACGAGGCGGTGGACGGATGGTTGTAGCACGAGCCAATACGCCACAGCAACAACAGCAGCGGCAAGTGGCAGGCGCCGGTGGCAAAGTTGTGACGCCCGAGCAAAAGATTCTGCAGCTATCGAAGTCGGGAGATCTCAAAGTGACGCGGAAGGTGATGACCCGAGAGGATCAATTGGCACAGCGTGCAGCTCAAGTTCGACAACAGCGACAGCAACAAGCTCAGGCCTTACAGCAACAGCAGCAGCAACAACAACAGCAGCAGGTGCAAATCCAGAAGGTGCAGCAGCTGACACCGCTGCGACAACGCACTGCAAATGCGCCACCAGCCACCAAGCAAATCGAGATGGAAATCGAGCAGGAAGATCTGCAACAGCATCAGGCACAGCTGTGTCCCATAACGGGAAAACTGATTGGCCAAGAGGAGACGCAGCTGCAGATGGAGCAAGAGCAACAGCAGGAACAGCAGCGCGAACAATTCGAGGCTGCCGCACAAGCGCTGCTGGGCGGCGGCGATCAGCAGGTGCTCACCAATGAGGATGGCTCAGCGTTGTTGGTGCGAGGCGAAGATGGCACCGTCTACCAGGTGGCCGGCAAGAATGCCGAAGGTCAGACAATCCTGGTGACCCAGGGTCCCGATGGTGAGCAGCAATTCGCCTATGTGGCCGCTGCGGAGGGTGAGGATCAGGATGTGCTCACGCTGGACAATGCTGTGGCCGAGGCAGTGGCAGCAGTGGGTCAGCAAGGCGAAGCCACTGCCGACGGTGAGCACATATTGGTCAGCATGACTGAAGAAGAGTTGGCGCAACATCAAGCGGCTGTGCTGCAACAACAGCAACAGGAGGCGACAACAGCGGGCAGCACTCCGCATACGGCGCAAATTCACATCACAACGTCAGACAGCGACGGGACTGAGGCCCAAATACCCGCCGAAGTGGTCCAAGCGGATTTACCATCGCCGGGTAAGTTTAAATAGAAAATCTTCAATTCAATATTGAAAGATTTATTTAACAAACAATCTTCGTTATGCAGGTGGCACGCGTCGCGTTGTTTTGTTGCTGCAGGATGGCACATTTATGATGACTGAAATGCAGGAGGATCAGTTCAAGACGCTAAATATCCCGACGTAAATAAAGAAACAATATAAATATATGGTAACAACTCCTAGGCATATGTATATGTAACTTGTAAGGCATTATAATAACTAGAATGAAAGCACGGGCCGCCAAAAATTATGGAAGCCTCTTAGACTTGAAGCGCATTAGGCATTAACCAACCTCCTTCATCATCATCATCATCTTCCTCATCCCGTAGCAGCAGCTCCCATTATGCCAATATCATATCGCACTTCAAAATGCTCGTAAAGATTCATTCTTTTTAAATATATATCAAATCAATATTTATTTCTCCACTCGATGCAATTGCTGTTTCTTCAACGCAATTAAATGTTATTCCAAAAAATAAAGAAAAAATAAAAATAAATCCAAATAAACTATAGAAAACACATAATGCAATAAGTGAAAGTAGCAAAAGAAAATCATGTTCGATTGTAGATCTGTTATCAATATAATAATAAAAACTATGCAACATTTTTAGATTGTATAGTTTATTTTTTAATTTTTTATATCAATTTGCTGGACATTATGAGCACAATCCACAAATCCTCTAGCGATTCATAAAATCTATATCTTGACCCCCAATAAAGTTGCAAAAGATGAGAGTAAAGCAAACTTAACTACAAATATATCTTGTACTTGGACTAAATAAAAACAAAATGCAAACTATTCTAATTTAATTAATTAAAATAAATAACGTTGTGTTATTCAACAAAAACACAAAAAAATTTCAATAACAAAAAGTAAAAAATAGACACAAATACACACATACCTAGACAGACACGACAAACACACACACACACGTAAACATATATATTGCATAAATATAGCATATAGAACATGTAATTGTAATATTATAATTATTATTATGAACTGTACATTATTTAAGTATTTTTAAAATCTATTTAGCAGCAGCAACAACATCAATAATAAACTGCATGCTGTTTAATATTTTTAAATTTGAGCAAAATAATAAAAGCAGAACAAAACATGCCACAAAAACTTAAGAAGCATAGTTGTAAAATATTAAACAATATATAAACTGCAATTTAAACTAAAATAAAATCAACAAGAAATACATGCGATTTCCGTGGACTTTGGATAAAAATCTACAACTTGTTATACTTTATTTTTGACACTGTCTTTTATTTTTAGTATAGGGTTCGAGTCTTCGATAAGTAGTGGTTAAAAAACATGTTATGGGTTGTGTCTCAGCTTAATAAAATTATTGATCATGTATTAAGCTGAAACACAACCCAAATGTTTTTCAATGAACTTCATTCTGTAAATCAGCTCAAGGAATTCCATAACAAATTGGTGTTTATAATATTTATTGAATATTTGTGTCAGTTTTTTGCTTTTTCAAACTTGGCTATAAAGAATCCCACCGTGTCCAAGTCGTCCGAACGATTCTCTGCGCTTGGACCAAAGCGCTGCAACATCTGACATTGGTCATCATCCAGTTCCGCCAGTTGCAAACCCGGTGCACCCAACTTGGGCTGCGCATCCACCAAACGTATCTGTGGAAATTTGCGTAACGCCCACGCCACCAGTTGCTCGCACTCCGCCTCGGTGACGGTGCAAGTGCTGTAGACGAGCACGCCGCCAGGACGCAATAGTGACACTGCCTGCGCCAGCAGATTGCGCTGCACATGCGGATAGGATTGGAGCACTTTGGCCTGCTTGATGCTGCAGCTGAGCTGCGGTCGATTGCCCAATCCGCTGCATGGCGCATCCAACAGAATACGATCGAAACTTTCAGCAGCAAATGGCGGTCCCGTTGAGCACTCCTCGCCAAGCTCATTCAATGCCTTGGTGGCATCGAAATGATATGCTTCAATACAGCGATAGTTGGCTAGCTTGGATTGCATGCCACGCACACGACTCGCCGAGTTATCCAACGCCACAACGCGACCTACATCGCCCATCAGCTCGGCAATGTGCGTGGTTTTGTTGCCCGGTGCTGCACACATGTCCAACACGGATTCCCCAGGCTGTGGTCCAAGCACACGCACGCACACAATGGACGGCAAGTTCTGGAGTAGGGCATCCGCATCACTGAGATCTCCAAGTGTGGGTACGCCACTTACATTCGTCTCCATGTGCACGGCAATCCCAGAGGCCGACTCCTTGTTGTTGTTGTACAGTTGATGACGTTGCATGAGCACACGACCCACGCCAAGAAAGATTTTCTCATCGCTGACATAGCGCGTCGCAGTGCCCCGCTTACACTTGCCAGCTAAGTCCGCAAACACGTTGACCAGCTCTTGCAGCTGGGTGCCTGTCTCCATGGCCAGGACGCCGGGTGCAAAGATATGAGCGCCGCGCAACAAGGCTGCTCCGCAGCTGGTATCCACAATCAGCTGCCGGAGGGCATCGTCATATTGTGCGTCCGCTGGGGCGTCAAGTGGTGCAATGCAAAGCATTTCCGGCAACTCATGGAGTCCATAAACGCGCGGTGCTTGATGTCCATAGCGTTGCTTCAATTGCTCCTGGAGTTTGGCTTTGTAATCGATGACACTGGTGCGCAGAGTATTAACACGATAGGTTGTGATCCTTGGAGTTTGGCAAAGCCACGATAGCAATTGCGGCAAAGCGGCAGTCTAGAAATTAATTGCAAGTTTTAAAACAATTGTTGCGCCACGTGAGTTATCGATCGAAGTCAACTGCCACCCAGAGTTATCGAATTGTGTATGTATGTAGCTTATTTGGAGTGTTCTTTTTGTAAATCGGTTTGTTTACTCACGTGCACTTTTAGGATTTCATTTTCCAGCTGCAATCCCTTGCCCAAAAACGGCGATTTCGGATAAAACATTTATTGTGTCCACCAATTCGATGGAAGTACCTGTCGGTCAGTGTGTTTACTTTGTAATACATTTTAAAGAGCTGGTTACTCCTCATGTGGTATTTTGTTAATTTTAAAAAACCAATGAAAAAGGCCCGAGATTTTAAATAGCTTATTATTTCGGGCAAATCTTTACTTTCTGCTAATAATCAGATTTTCGTCAATATGTAGTCAACTTCGGATAAAAAGTAAAACAGAAAATGAAAGACAGCATTTTTTTATACTAATTTGCATCTGTAAAAATACCATAAATTTATTTGATGTGCTTCATTCGTCTTAGACCGAATTACATATATATCACTGTGCATGTTGGATTACCAAAATTTTAATTTTTTTCAAAAACTCTTCATGTATTGTTAACGTTTGCTATTAGAACATTATTTAAGATTTTGGTATACTTTGAAATAAATGTTGTGGTCACGCTGTTGTCAATCTTGCGAACTCACCACACCGGCCTCGCTTGTGGACAAGACGTGGCAGCATATGAGAGTGCCGCATGAGAAATCACCACGAGACGCTATAGTCGATCTGCTCTACCACACGGGTACGCTTTACGTTGAGAATACGTTCAGCGTTGGTGAGTTTGCAGTTTTTTCAACGGCAAGTGTATTCTCGGTCAAGTTTTATTTCGCTCTGTGATTTTTTGACATTTCCAAGCAGAAATTTCTAAAATTTCTGCTCAAATTGGTGCGCATTTGATTCAATAATTTGGTGCGTATGAGTTTTCAATCATGTTTTAGGTGTCCGCATTGCAAATCCAATGTATTTTCACTAAAAGCTGTTAGCGTTTTTTATCATTTGGGTATGTGAAAATGCTGCCGCAGCAATGTGGGTGATGTTGGTGTATTGGTGTAGAAATTTTGACTCACACGCACACATACAACTATCGAGAGGCAAACTGCCGATGAGTGCACGAAAATCGTAACAATCGTCTGCAATAAAACGCAAATAAACCCAATTTCACAAAAAAAATCAAACAAAGCATAAACATATTAATAATGAGCGGAAATTGCTATGAAAATGTTGAATTATATAAGAAATGTTTTGCGTCTCATATCAATCAAGTGCAATCGATAGGTCGCACTCACGTGCATATCGATTCATGCTATCGTAGACAACTCTGTCATCGCCAACATTGTACATTCTTCTTTCGCCGTCGGTTTGGCAGCAAAAAATTTTATCAAAGGAAAATTTACAAAAAAGCTGCAGAGAAAACGGTAAATAATCGGTACAAAGTGCAATAGGTCAAAACATAATCTTCAGCTAATCTTCGAAAGTGTACAAATATCATTATTTCAATGTTTAATTAACAAAACACGACAGCCGCTGTTTGACGAACGCAAAAAGAAGAAACGAAAAAAAAGCATACGTCGCCGTCATCATTTCTTGGTACTCATACAAAGGCAGTCACATATACAGGCACACATACTTGATTAAATTGCATAGGGCTGCCTAATGTGTGCGTGGACAATTTGTGTGTGTGTGCATCAATAATTACTCGTGCAAACAAAGAAAATTCCGAAAATTTTACAATTTTCTACAGTAACAACAATTTCTATCTTTACTTTGTATTTGTGCATTTAAATCGCCGCAAGTGACGAGTATTTAACACAAGTACCTTAGGCAACCCTAAACTCGCTTTACTTGTGTGTGTGTGTATATTGTGAGTGTGGTGTGTTTGTAATTGTAGACGTGTGTGTGTAGGGTGTTGCTGCGGCGGCATAAAAAAAAGTTGCTACGTGTAGTTTTCATTTTCTTTGCACATTGTATTTTAAATGAAATGTGACTGCGTTTTCTGCACGTTTTTCGCGTTGCAAATTGTAAATAGCGTGTGTTGTATTTTAGTTTATATATTTGGTTTTGGTCTGCAGCACTTTAATTAAAGTCTATAATCGTCTGGTCTGTTTGTTATTGGCTTTGGAGAAATTACTTCGCTTCCCTAAAGCGCTGCTCAATTAAACATTCAATTGAATTGCACACTATAGCGGATACATGTAAGCATGGCTGTGTGTGTTTTCTACGCTCTCACACAGACACGCACACACATACGCACACTAGTTAAAGCCGCCTTAGACTTTGCCGCCGCTGTTCGCTGCTGAGTCACCAAAGATTTTTGTGAGCGAGTCATTTATGTATTTGGCTTTTGCATTATTTGAACAGATAAATCGCAAAAATATTTTTCACATGCACGTTTTTGTCCAACAACAACAACAAAATAAATCAATATCTTATCAGTTGTGTCAGCTTCGTCGTCGACGTCAGCGTCTGCGTTGGCAGCGAATTAAAATTCCCCAAATTAAAGCTATTTTTGACAGCAACCAAAGAGTTCTTCACTATGCTTTGTTTCTATATTTTTCTTTTTGAGCCTTCTTGAACTTGTGACGCTCTTGTCATTGAACTTTCGCATAAAAAGCTTTCTTCACTTTCTCGCTGAAATATAACTTGTGTGTGGCAGACAACATACATATAACATCCCAAACATACTTGTATTTTTAAGCATTTTAATTGCCAAAACCCCATTTTGGCCATAATTTCATGATTTCGCTGCTGGATTTCCGGTTTAGTTGTTGTGTTGTGTTTACTCATCGTTCCCATTGTTGAAGACACACATTCAACACGTCAGCTTAACAATCGATGTTGTTGATGTTGCGCTGCAATTTGATTAGCACAGTGTGCAATTAACCATCGAAACCTAAACAACATTCGACTGAAACTTCAGATAGACATATATATTTGTAACTCAAGTCGTAAGTCGATGGGAGGGTTGTTTTCTCCATATGCCAACAGCAGTTGATCAAATGAATTAATTAAGCCGAAATAAGAATAACATTTTAATTACTTTTCTTTTTATCTATTTGCAGTTTCATCACGTTGTGCAAGCAAACAAATTCAACAGGAGTTGCATATTAACAGCAGTTGCAACTCGGATTTGAACTTGTTTTTTGAATAATTCCAGCAAGGCAAACTGAAGCAGTAGTTTAAACATATTTAGAAATCCCCTCCACACATTGTAAGACAAGCAGGACAACAACAACAGCAACAACATGGGAAATGTATTCGCGAATCTATTCAAAGGCCTCTTCGGTAAAAAGGAAATGAGAATATTGATGGTCGGTTTGGATGCCGCTGGTAAAACCACAATTCTGTACAAACTCAAATTAGGCGAAATTGTTACAACGATACCTACCATTGGTAAGTGTCTAACTTGTATATATGCCTTTTGATTTCGATTAATTATCAATTATACCATTTATAGGTTTCAATGTGGAGACTGTAGAATACAAGAATATTAGCTTTACAGTGTGGGATGTGGGCGGCCAAGACAAAATTCGTCCATTGTGGAGGCATTACTTCCAGAATACACAAGTACGTTGAAGAATAATTGAATAGTTGATTCCTATTCCTAGATGATGTTAACAACTTGTAATGATTACTACTATGATTAGTCAAAGTTTATTTTGTTTCAAGACGGGACTGATATCACATAATTTGTGCCCCCATCTTGTATAATCTGTAATTTAGCCGCGATTAACATGTGCTTATCTTTTGTCTACCCACACACAAACAGGGTCTTATCTTCGTCGTTGATAGCAATGACAGAGAGCGTATCGGTGAGGCGAGAGAGGAATTGATGCGCATGCTGGCCGAGGATGAGCTTAGAGATGCAGTCTTACTAATATTCGCCAACAAACAGGTAAATTGACTTCATTAACCATTCATGTTAATATTTGATATTAAATCCGGTTTTATGTGAACTTGATTCAATATTTAATCATTGCGAACGCTTTTAATGTTGATGTCAGCATTCCAAAAACTGATTGCACAACATATACAATAGTGATAAGAAAACAAAACGTAAAAGTTGTAGCGATAAGGAGAGCCTTCGCAATGCACTCTCACTAATTAATTGCGATTGTATACAATTTACTAATTCTTGTATTTCATTTATATTCATTCGCTTTCTAGGATCTGCCAAATGCAATGAATGCGGCCGAAATCACCGATAAGCTTGGCTTGCACTCACTCAGAAACCGCAACTGGTATATTCAGGCGACGTGTGCAACTAGCGGCGATGGACTCTACGAGGGACTTGACTGGTTGTCCAATCAGCTGAAGAATGCTAATCGCTAAATAAACTAAACCACACCACAACAATAACAGCAAAAAAGCAACCACAACAACAACAAAATAATTATACACTAACTTTGATTTCAAAAGCAAAGCAGCAAAAAGAAAACCTTCAACAGCAGACATAATATAAAAACATCTTCATATATGTATGTGGGAAATACATTCAACAACAACAAGATCAATCAACTACTTTGAGCGAACTGAGGGTTCTGTGCATTTTCCATTTTCCAGCTATATTAAAAAACACGCAAAGGCCGCCGCGCATAATTGAAATTTGTTTAAGAATCGTGCATACACCGCAAGCAAAAACATAAGAAAAACAAAAGATAAAAGCAAAACACAATTTTTCAAAGCAGCATATAAAAGAGAACGCTATGATTTAATTTAAATTAATATATATATAATTATTGGATGTTTAAAATGCAACAAAAAAAGATTATAAAGAGAACCCAACAATCACCACAACAACAAAAGAGAAAAGATAAAAAACAACAAGTATATATGGTATAAAATTGTCTTTTTAAGTTATTTTTGCCCTACCCCCTCATCAATATATATTTCTTTTTAATTTTATAAATATAAAGGTAATAATAATGAGAAAAACAAAACTGTAATTGTAATTGCTCTTTAAAAACAAAAATACAAGAAAAAACCAATTAAAATTTTCGTTTGTGTCCGTCGCTTGGCAGCAAAGCAAGTAACAAACATGAAACACAACACATACATAAAAACAAAACTATATGAAAACGGAACGTACTATTTATAAAAGTAATTCTAAATAAAATTTAAATAAACAAAACTTGCTGATCAACTTTTGATACACGACAAGCAATAAGCGAATATCTATTTTACATTTCAAACTGCCGGTGTTATCGAACAAATGGGAACGGGAGCGATAACATTTGAAAGTGCAACTCTGGTCACATATTTTAACCGTAGTGGGGGAATTTTGCAGAGTATTTCGGAATTGCATTAAATATAATTTACTTAAAACCGAGGGAAAGAGAAATGATAAAATATATATGAATGAGATGAAGGTATTCCATAAATAAATGAGTATTCATGAAATTGGTATATTTTTTCATATTGTATTTTAAAAATTAGAAAACGGTCACACTACGCCGGGAGAAGGGTTGCTGTAACCGATAACGATAACAAGAAACTTGTACATCTGCTGGTGCCAATTTATAAGTAATTTTTCAATTAAACTAACACAGAAATAGCTTAAAAAACTCATTGAAAATGTCAGCTAAGCAGAACTCTAAGAAATCTAAATGGGCACTCGACTTTAATGTGAGGTAAGCGCAAAAATCCAACAACCTTTGTTTACGGCATTTGGGGCTCAAAGTTTTCTTTCCTTCGTGTGATGCAGCAAAAATGCAGATATGCCTTCACCACCTGGCTACAATCCCACAGCGCTGGTGAATCAAACTGAAGTGGTGCGTGATCAGCGTTTGGTTATCAAGAAATCTTGGGATCTTGCCTTGGGACCGCTAAAACAGGTGAGTGCTGTGCAAATACATATTGCTATTGGGCCACGTTAACCTATATATGTACATATATTTATCTGATTTCCAGATACCGATGAATCTGTTCATCATGTACATGTCTGGCAACTCGATTTCAATCTTCCCGATTATGATGGTGGGCATGATGTTAATCCGCCCTATTAAGGCCATCTTCACCACACAAGTCACTTCAAAAATGGCCGAAGGTGCCCAAGGCACTGGACAGCGTATCGTCTATATTTTGGGTAACCTGGCTAATGTCGCCTTGGCCTTGTACAAGTGTCATAGCATGGGACTGTTACCAACGCATGCCTCTGATTGGTTGGCGTTTGTGCAGCCGCAAACACGTTTAGAATATTATGGTGGAGGTGTTTCATTTATTTAGAGTTATTTGTAAATTGCATTTAATTTTGCTTTATTTGTTCATTAGATAAAATTTGTTTAAACACAGCATCAACTAAAGTATAAAATATAATATTGTCCTTCGAGCCCGATCTGGCAATTAATCATCCAATATCTTCTTGGCTTCCTTCTTGATATCCTTAACAATTTGATCGACTGGCGTGCTGTAAGATACGTTACACATTTATTTTAGTGGTTTTGTCAACCGTTGTAATAATATAATGATGGTTAGTCCTATAATTAAATGAGTTTAGTTTAAGAAAACCTGGTATTGTTAAATGTAATGGCATAAAATTTATTTTAGCGCTATTGTGCTTTCAATTACATTTGGAAGAGATTAAAATAAGCCGCTTGGTGGATTTGTTGATGATGAGTATGGAAATAGCAACGATTCAGAGATTATTTTTTCTCATTTACTTTTTCTTGCCATCGACTAGCTCGCGAAATTTTTCATTCATACGTTCCACCACTTTTTGGGGATTGTCGACACGAGGGACCTATAATATCGAAAACAAAAATTATTAATTAAATTCTGGAGTATTATTTGAATAGTTACCTCATAGTTCTGCGACACGTAAATGCCGGTATAAACACCGGCCCCAAAAGTCAACTGTAAAATACAAATAATTGTAGTTAAAAAAACCATTAATTATGTTCACGCCTTAGATTAAAGACCGTTGAAAAAAATAAAACGCGACCACCGGTCCAAAAAGGTTTTGGCGGACAGGGTGGCAAGGATTCATACGACTGTTGGCAGCCACAGGATGAAGATTGGCTGCGCCTCATTAAGTGCTGCATTCCCAGTCCAAGCAGCTTCATTTTTAACTAAATATAATTTGATAACGAATATTTTCTTTGCCGAAAAAAAAAACTGAACAAATCGAAATGTCAAAACAACACAAGCTAATGCTATATAGGCTGACATTTTTGATTTGAATCTTGTTCTTTGTTCTATCTCACAAAATCTGTGATAGTCACTTGGGTCGAACATTGCCTAAGAGTCCTGTAGCAATTCACTAACTATATCACAAGATCCTGCGGGATCGTTTCATCATCAATAATCGGTATATCGATAACATTTCTGAATAACGCTAACGGCATACCACAAACAATTGTATATCTTTGAAATACATATATATATATATATATATGTAAATACATATTTTGTAGGTGTTATTTATTTTATGGACTTTCGACTTTGCGGTCAAGGACACTGAGAGGAGCAATGCCCCTTTCTCATCCATATTATATTATTCACAAAGCGAATTTAGCAATTTATATAATATAATATTAAAAATTTGCTTTAAATATTGCTTATGGTAATTCTTTGTCACAAGATAACAACAAACAAAAAGCATTAAATCATCACCAGAAAAAGCATTGCTGTTTGTGATAATCGCGTTTAAATTGCGCACCTGCTGCAGCGTTATTGCAGCATTCTACAAATGTATTTCACAAACATATAATGAAGTTTCTGCACATTACGATACTTACTAAAAACTTAAACATTGTCCAAATATTAAAATTTCCGTTTTCACCCGCACGCGCCAGTGTGAGAACCAAAACAACAACTGCGTCAAATGAAGAACAACTCTGCCAAAATCGAACGGACGCCGCCGTGAGAGCGTAGCTGGCGTCTATGTGTGTAAATGTGAGTGTATAGGTGTGCGAATGAGTTCGACTGAGAACAGACTTCAAACAGCTGGCACACTCTGTTCTCTCTCTTTGTTTGCTCTCTTTTTTTGGTTTGTTGTTGTTTTTATTTTGCTGTATTATCTAATCACAAGCGAAAGCCAATTAACTGCACTCTTCACTAGTTAAACAACACAATTATATTTGTAAAACAGTGTAATTCACAAAAACTATCTTGTTGAACACGTAAAAGAATTAAAAACAATTTTAAGTTGCTTAAAAATGCAAAAGGCAAGACGTTTTAGGCAGCGCGACGATCGAACAACGTGTAAAAATGTGGTCTCTACGAAGATCAACGCATAATATGTAAAGTAGCCCAAAATAAAAACATGTTAGTTGTTGTTGTGTGCCCAATACATAAATTCGATAGAAGCTTTACCAATAAACTTTCTCTTTTTATCATTGTTTATCTGTTGGCTTTTGAATTGGCGCCCAAATCAATGCACCTGTTGTGCCACACTGTCAACACTCGCACACCTTGTGTGTTTTGCAACACTATGTTGCTGTAGAATTTCTGATTTCATTTGGTTTCATTTTAATTTTACGTTTTGTGTTTATTAACAACATTTTAAACAAATAGCACATTTTACATTCTTGCACACATAAACAAAGTAAAATTTTCGTTGTATCTAAACTAGCTTAAACTAAATCGAAGTAGGGTAATTTACTCCAAAATTGCAGGTCTCGTCTTCAGGTAAACGAATGCCACAATCTGAATGTAAAGAAAATTAGTAAATTTTGAATTTTTTGTTAAATTGTAAGTCGGCTTACTATTATGGCAATGACGCCCAGCGCCGGCAAAACAATTGTGCCCATTTTCGCCTGAATTTCCGCGTTTTCCAATTTGCGCTCCTTTTTTTGTTTGCGCGTTTCCTTAACCTTTCCCTTCAATTGACGCATTTTCTGCAATGATTTTGTGTACTTTTCATTAATTTCTCCATATGCATACTTTTTCTTTAACTGCCAACTTACGTTTATTGGGTTATAGGTCGCGGAGTGCTGACGTGTAGAGTTCTAGATGCGTGCGTGGTGTGTATAATTAGTATATGCAAAGAGCGATGCTTTGGTAGCGAATGTTTAGTTCAGTCGCTGTTGCTGTTGCTGGTACCGCCGCCTGCTTTTGTCAACAAGTAGTTTCTGGATTGTTTTCAATACTCCGTCTTCGCTTGTTCTCGCTCACTCTCACTCACACACATACACGCCACTCTTTAAGAAGAAAGTCGTGTGTGCAGGTGGTTGTTGTTGTTATTTTGCTTGTTGCCACAGCTGTGTGCCTTGAAAGCACACATCAGAGAAGGTTACGTGAGGGGACAAACAAGAGAGAGCCAATTATTTAACTTATTATTGTGGATATACAATGATGTGCTTAATCATGAATCGCATTGCTGATATATTATTATTTATTTATTTTGTAGTTTAATATCCAAATGTGTTTATTCATTGTGTGCTCTAGAATTCATTACGTCACAATTGCACTGTCGTGCCGAGTGCAAGTGAGAGCTCGCATGTGCACCTGAACTGTGTTGCCAGACCGTTTAAAAAAGTTGCAGGCAGTGCTGGTAAATGGCGTTGGGCGCGCTTTTCGAACAGCCAAAGTTGATTGCTTAATATTGAGAAGCTTAATTATATAAAATGCGATTATTCAACTCTTTAATTTAATCTATCCTTTATTTATATTGTACTTTTTCTCATGTACTTGAAATTTTCTTTATACACGCTGCGACTTATTTTGCTAACAGCATAAACTGGCTAATATTAAAGTTGCCCGTAGCTTAAAGTATTTTTGCCCACATGTTGCCATATTGCCTTTCGGCTCGTTCGCAGTGATGTGTTTTGTGCATTTCTTTCTAACCCATATTTCTTTCACAATTTGCTCGCCGTTTTGCTAAGCTCTGTTGGCATGGCTCCAAGAGGCAGTGAACCAGATATGCCCACTAACTGTTGCACCTTCACCTTTAAATGCGATTTTGAAAATGTATGAGCAGTTCCAAATGGGCTTACGCTGCACGAAGAGTTGTCACTGCTTTGCTTGGGTTTCCTATGCGTTGGCCTCACCTACAGCTCCTACCTACCTCCCTCCTTCTCTGCTCCCTGCTGCTAATCGGCAGTGAAGCTCATTAAAAGCCATGGCTCATGGCTCAATCTGCGCGCATTGTGCTTGCTCCTCGCTTACGCTAATTGACAGCATTCCTCATGGTCGCTGTTGTTGTTGCAGTTGCAGTTGCAGTTCTTGGCCGCAAGCCGTGTTGCAAAGGAAAATGAAGCAATAATAATGCAAAATGCCGCTTGAAAACCGTTGCAAATCATTTGAGAGACGCACGCCCAAGTTTGTGCATCGGTAATGAAGCATTCGCCCCGTTGACCAACGGCCAAACATTTTGGCATCTCTAAGTTCGTCCATTACCATAAATGGCAACCCGATCAATTTGGACACGGATTATTGGCAACTATTTAGTCGGCCAGACACACAGACAGACAGACTGACAGACAAACTGACTGAAAGCCTGGCCAGTCAGACGTCAGGCGGCTGGGCTCTAAAATGGCCCAAAGCTGCCACTTGTCCGAGTCGTCAGGCTGCCGTAAATTGAGCTTTGAATTCGTCCACTCTCTCCCTCCTTTCCTCAGTTCGCTTCACTCGCTTCACCCGCCGCCTGCTGATTTTGGCCTCAATGTGTATGGAGCATGTCGAAAATGCATGTTTCCTGATCGCAACTCAGGCTCAATCTGAAGTCTGAACGCGCTCTGGCTTCTAGTTCTGCTTAACGCTAAAACATGACTTTCCGACTTGTTCGTTAGTCGACACTAGCGATGATCGCGTGACACGAACGAAGCAACGAGAACTTAACCAACAATTATTAAGGAAAAATTTATTAAGGGAATAAAAATATTTTCTTTAATAAATATTCTTAAAGTTAAAATTTTATTCACATATTTCATATTATTTTTAAATTTGTAAAATATATAATAAATAAAACTATTAAAATAAAGTAAATTACCATGTAAATAAAGAGAATATTCTTTATACACGGTAGAAGCGTATTATAAAATTTTTATAAGTATTCCAAAAATTATATGTGCTTTCCATAATAATAATAATATCTATATATATAATATCGTAAATTAAAAAACATAATTGAATAATAAAATAATATTATTTGCTACTTTAAAAAGTATCTATACTTACTTAAGAAATATTTGTTTAACATTTTAAGTTTTGACCACCTTTTTTAATCTGAATGCTCAAAACAGAATATTGTAGAAATTCGATAAAAAATATTCTTCTAAACAATAAAAATGCTGTAATTTCTAATTTTTAAAAAATTGTAATACTGAAAGCTGAAAGGATACTAAAATATTTTCAACAATTCTACAAAATCAATAATCAATTCGAAAACAGAATGCAATGACTAAATTCAATACTTTTCAAGTTCTTTCAAATAAAAATGCACTTAACCGATAGTATCGCCAACAGAGAAATTCCCTTCTGTGCCATCACTAGCTACAGCTCAGCTTGTGCTGTAAGCCAGGTTAACCAGCTAGCCAACTTTGTTGGTTGGCCGTTGATTGGCCACACATTGTCCAATTGTCCGACTGTCTAGATTTTTAGACTGACTCCAAGTTGGAGCTGGAGTTCGAGTTGAATCTCTCTCGACTCCTTTTAGTGACTTAGCTAAACTCCTTATTTTGATTGCCAAGTCGTAAAATGATGGATTACCGAGTTGGGATTTATTTCTTGTTACGGTCATAATAGATTATCTTTGCTCACTCATTGTCAGAACGTTTTCAAGCCTTCTTTCCGCTTTCGACAAATGCTCGTTAGGCCTTACCTACTGTTTTCCATTTGTCCCGTCTGAGGATGCGAGGGATGCAGGGATGCGAAGATCGCAGGGATGCAAGAATTCTTGATGATGTTGCAGCTTAATCACAGCTTGAGCGCAGGGAGAGGAAAGGGGATCAGGTCGTAACTATGTTAAGCATATGATTAAGTCGATTAAAAATAATGAGAAATGCAATAACTTTAAGCTTGTTGTAACTAACCGAATCATTTAATGAACTGCAACAGACTACAACACTCCATAGTATATAATAATATTTATACTGCGTGCGTTTATGTTTTAACTATAGATTATTAATTTTGTAGGGAATGATAATAGTGTAAAACTTGAATGTGGTATTCTATGAAGGTTGAACATGAGGTTCTCTTTGTTGATTGTATTTTAGCTGACTTTTAAAATGGTAGATCGAATATCTTGTCGAAAGCTACTATTTATGTTATATGTGAAAAATGTAATTCAATATTAATACAGTCTTGTACAAAAAAGTAGCAGAAATCCCCTTATAAGAAACCTATCTTGATAATATTGGTTTATATAGAATTGGATAGATAGAATAGAACTTAAAATTATTTATAATTTTAAATTCAGATTTGCAATTTTCTTTTCAATCTAGAATAAAACAATCTTCATTCAAGATTTTAATCTTAAAATAAGATGTTTTTAATCGTAAAATGTCTATTGAGCATAAAAAAATTTCTTATGATTGTTTAAACCTACAAATTTTATTTAAAGATTGAAGAAGATTTCAAACTTGAAAAGAACAATCTTGATTTCAGATTGTTTCAACCTAAAAACCTTATTTCAAGATTGTTCTTTTTATGATGGAAAAAAATCTTAAATCAAGTATTTTTCATTCTATATTTTTCTCTCTTTGTAGATGTTGAATGAACATCATCTTATCGTATATGTCCGATCGAAAATTTAGCATTATTTGATTACAATATTATTAAATTTGATAAATTTGAAGTGTGTTTATAGGTTTGGTGTAGACTTGAGCAAAATTGAGCATTGGTATTCCTTTTAAATAATACACTTTAATAGACGAATATATATAAAACAGACAAAAATATTAATTATAATTTTAAACAATGTCAAAATTTAAAAAAAAATAATTGAAATGGGAAATAAAGCTCTAAGAAGTGAAATTATATAATTCTGCAACCGTAAAGTATAATCCATAAACTGGTTAAGGATTGTAATATTTCTGTATTCTATATAAAGTGTCAATTCTGATTCAGAATTTCTGAACCACTAAATCCTTATCCAAGTTGAAAGTAAACAGTGTTGTAAAATAAGAAAGTCTGCTTGTTTGGCATTAGTGTTAGGTATTTATTCGTTACAATTAGGTTAAGAAGTTGGGCATAGTTTGGGAAGTGCAGACATCGCTGGCATATACAGTATATATAGTATATATCTAGCCATAGTAGGCGGCATAGTATTGAGGAGCAGCGACGTAGGCAGCAGCAGCTGGGGCAGCTGGAGCTGCGGTGATCAGCTTGGCGAACGCCGTTGGCTGCACAAAGCTCACAGCGCCCGCTGGATAGTAGACAACGGAGGGCGGGGCAACGGGAATGGCGGGTGCGGGGGCAACGGGTGCAGGTGCTGGGGCAGCGGCAGCGGCCTTGGGCACTTCAACCTCCTCGGCAGCATCGTCGATGTCCTCTTGAGCCTCGCTGTTGGCCACCAAACGTGCAGGTTTGGCCTGCAGGCGAGCGGGGGCGGGAGCGGGAGCAGCTGGAGGAGCACTGTACAGTTGTTGCGGGGCTGCAGAGGGGGCGCCATAAGTGCGGGATGGCTGCTGCTGCTGTTGCTGCTGGCGACCTGGTTGGTAGTTGTAGCCCTGAGGCTGCTGCTGTTGTTGTTGTTGTTGTGGATAGCGACGTCGCTGCTGCACTTCCGCCTGGCAGAGGCAAAGGCCGCAGACGAGCAGGAGAAGGACCAAGGAGCTGCTGTTCATTGCGATGCTGTTTCCTATTTTGTGTAGTTACTAACGCCGACCAACTGACTGAATTGAATTCATGTTTAGCTGCGTTTTATATGCGGTCAAAGCTTTGCTGCTTAAGATGCCGCACGCGTTGTCTATTGGTCAAAAGCGTGGTGAGGGGGGCAGGTGGGGAAATCAAAACAAAATTGACATTGACCCCAAAACAAAAAAAAATAGAGAAGCGTAAAGCAATCCCCTCGCATTGCATTTGCATTCGCAGTTTTCGTTTTGTCAATTTGCTTGTAACCCAAATAATGCCACACACAACAATGCTCCAATTGTCTCCCCTCTCAGCTGCCCCCCATCATCATCAATATGCAGTCGATGTTCTAACAATTTTTTATTTCGACTCTTTTTGGCCCATTGCCCACGTGTCGCAGTCTGGGAGCATTCGCTGTTATTTTCAGTCAGCATATTTTTGTTGTTGTGTGTCTTGTTTTGTTTTTTATACCCGCTACTCATAGGGTAGAAGGGTATTACAAATTTGTGCGGCAGGAAATTCATGTAACAGGTAGAAGGAGGCATCTCCGACCCCATAAAGTAAATATATTCTTGATCAGCGTCAATAGACGCTGTCCATGTCCGTCTGTCTGTCGGTCCGTCCGTCTGTCTGTCCGTCTGTCCTTATGACCATCTAGATCTCAGAGATTATAAAAGATAGAGCAATAATATTGTATCGATAGCATTTGTTATGTTTGCACGCAGATCAAGTTTGTTTCAAATTTTTGCCACGCTCACGAATAACAAGCGTAACTTTAGAGCTAGAGCTGCGAAGTATAATTTTTTATGATTCCTGAAAATTTGGTTGCGATCAGATAGAAATTGTCGAAGTTATTAAAGAAATACTATGGCCAAAAACGCCTACTTTCTAGAGGTCTTTTATGCTTTGGCTGACAATATTTTGCACTCTATAGTATATATTGAGTGCAGTACCACATCTTTATACCAATCTTACCATTTGGTATATTTTTAGTATATTAAGTATTTTTTAAGAATTTTTGTTGTATAATATTTTGGTATACTTGAAGAATAATACCCAGATATGTTTTCTTTTATTCAAAATGGGTAGCGGGTATTTCACAGTCGAGCACACTCGACTGTAGCTTTCTTACTTGGTTTGCTTTTGTTTTTGGCCAATCAATAGATTGCTGCGATTTGTGGTGTCACTTGTAGTTTAGTCACGTCCATTGTAACACTATAAATTAGCCATAGAGGGGAACAAGGGGACAGGCAGGCGGGGGAACTCGTGTAGTCCAAGTCCATTTACAGCTCGTTCAGCTAACTCAGACTCTTCTGCGCCACGTTGGGACCCTGAATGCAGCCCAGGTGACAAAATGCCACAAATGTGGAATGAAAACAAGCCCGCAAATTGATCGACTACATATTGCTCATAATTAGCTGGGAATACCTCTATTTCTATCTTTTTGAGAGCGTTTCGATGTGGAAATCTTTTTATGCACTTGTTTTATTTATTTCATACTTTTCGAATGTATGTTGTTAATAATATTTTTTGTTTTTTTTCATACTTTTGGAATGTATGTGTTAATAATATTTATTGACTTTTTGGGCTTTTTAAACTACTTTTTCCCAATCAATTTTATCCCAATAATAAGGATAACAATCCTATTATCTTTTATTATGTTACATTATTTTCTTTAAAGTAATCTGTTTAAGTATAATAGAAAACCCTAATCGATATGTATTACTTATTTATTGTATAAAATACGATCATTTGTGAAATTTTTTATCCTATAAATTATAAAGTGTTTTTTTTTTTTATTATTTTGTTCGCATTGAATTATTTTACTTAACGTTAATCAATATTAAAGTGTATTTATTGAATGTGATGTAATCTTTTCGTAAATATTTTTATTCAAAAAGAATCGTTTTAATTTCTAAGGTGCACATTAAGTTTATTATTAAATCATCCTAAATAACCTAAACAAAAAACATTTATTTTGTGGAATTCATATAACATATCTTACACTAAATTCTACCACATAAAAATGTTAAATATTATTGGAATATTATTAAATTTATAAATTAATCTTTTGTTTAATATTGACTAAAATGACTAAAAATTACACTCTTACAATTGATATTTTAAGGTAAAAAAGTGTATTTTGGTTAAAAGTTTATACCACAGTGAGAATTAGACTTTATTATTCATGGACATTTAATCTTTAAGAACTAGCTTTTATACCGTACTTCCCTTTAGCACCATCAAATAAATTAACATATTTATGGTCAACACCTTAAAAATCAATCGATTAATCCAACTAAATCTAATCAATACAAAGAGTTGGTAATAAAACTTCACACTCTTCATTGACACCCAAAAAATTAATCAAAGCGAATAAAAATGGGGAAAAAATGGCAAACGAGAAGTGGAAAATCAATGAATTAAAGTCTTAGAGCAAGTGCATAAATTGGCCATGGCCATGTGATGGAGAAACGCCCCTCGGGAGTGTGCTTAATCTTGGCCAGCTTTCTGAGAAATTATCTATAAATTGTGAATTCGAATTGGGATTGAAGTCGAAATTGAAATTGTGGTATGCTGATGCTGATGCGACTAGCGCAATATTTACAGGGATTTCAATAAAAATGCACCAACTAATTGATGTAATTAATTAATTAAATTACATTTGCTTTAGGCCAAAAAGATGGTATGGCCAACACGAAGCAGCAGCAGCCGCCGATGAAGCGATTGCCGGTTTCTTTTTTTATTGCTCAACGGGTGGCAAGTTGCATTCACACAGGTTGCAGGTGGCAGGTGGCAAGGCACGCAGGTGGATAGAGGGACACCTATGTAAGTTGGTAGTTGACTATTGGTAGTTGCTAGATGATAGTTGGTAGCCAGGCCAGTTTATGGGCCACAAGAGAAACTGCAATTTTAGCGTGTTTAGGCCGCAATGCCATAGAGTCATTACCATTTGACATGGCTTGCTGTTTGGCACTTGATTATATACTACACCTCTTAACTACCTCTTAACTAGGCATCCTTTAAATGCTGTTAAAGAATTTCCCCCATTAAATACATATCTACTTTTATTAATAGAGGACACCAATTTAAATTATAGAAGAGTGACTTCAGATTATTGAAATAATCTTTTGAATAGGCTTTCTTAAATTGTTTTAGAAAGTATTCCACACTATTTATATTTTCTCTTTATTTTTGGGAAAAAATTTAAAAATATAGTAAATTCTATCGAATTTTTGATATTGTCTTTTTAAATATGCTACTTATCAAATGATTGAAGGTTTATTATAATTATAGCTTAGAATATGGAATATAGATATTATAATACAGTAATATAGATACTATAACATAGTAATATAACCAGAGGAACTGAGGCCTTTAATATTTATCGCAATTCAATTATTAATCGTTAATCTTAATTTAACTATAAAGATTACTGTTTTCAAAATTTTATTTCTACAGGTCCTGAGAATTTTTCTAATTTAACGCCTAATTTCATACCGAAACTAAATAGCTAGGAAATTAACTATAAATTCTAATTTGCGCAATTAAATATCTCCTGATACTGATACTAATTAAGGCCGTAAAATACCTCGGAATAATAACCCTAGTCAATTTTCTTAACTAGCTGCCTCAGTTAACTGTTAAATTCTCAAACTATTCGCATCTTGAAATTGTTATTCTCGACATGCAATTAGGCAAACAAATGACTGCAGATGAATAATTGGTAGCAAATTCTAATCTTATGCATATGCATTACAAATGACACGTTCATTTGCGGAAAATTGAAAAAAAAGCAAATGAGAGAAGAAAACTTGTCTGTCTTGCAGAGTTCCAAGAAAACAACTGCGCTTACACGCCATTTACATGTATGCCATTAGAAATAGACGAGACGAACTTAACTAGAGGGAAACAACAACAAATAAGCGAGAAAAGATGCTTATGTGTCTTTGTGTTTGTATGTACTTACTCAACTAAGAGAAGATCAAATTGGGTTTTAATAAGCAGACGATCCGATTGCGGTAAGTGTAGCAGAATGCAAGTGGAGGTTATTTGGAGAGAGGCGTGGAATCTAAGTGGGTGATTAGCTGTCAAAGGAGGAGAGCCAGACACGCTGTGGATGCGGAACTAGAGTGGAAGCTGTGCGAGTAAGACGCAGCTTTTAGTAAGAGAGTGTGTGTTGCCTTGTTGACTTTTGCAGAAAGCCCTTATGAACACTTAATAATATAGAGATCTAATTATTGAGAACACTCAAACGTTTGAGCAGAAGTTATGCTTGTGTATCACAATAAGGACAGTTAATTAGAAGAGAGTGAGCAATAAGCTTTAAGTGTGCCGTCTAAATAAGCATGACTGTGCTTGAGTGAGCAACGATCAAGTGAGATGGCA
Organism: Drosophila albomicans; assembly: GCF_009650485.2. Lineage (NCBI taxonomy): Eukaryota > Metazoa > Arthropoda > Insecta > Diptera > Drosophilidae > Drosophila > Drosophila albomicans. The sequence continues at coordinate 36,262,192 of NC_047629.2, read as the reverse complement.
CACCCTGTCGTGTGGCTGCAAGTAAGCAAAGCAAAGCTTATTAGAATGGAAGAGAGAGAGAGAGAGCAATTGAGAGAGCTGTAGCTGGACAGTCTGAGTCAGCATGCACTGGAATGCAAAATGTTGTTTTATGTGCTCTTTTATAATGAAGGGAAGCAGCCCTTAAGAAAAGAAGAACAAGCAGGAATACAATTAAAAAATATTTAAGCTGATGCAATTAAGAGAAATGCTAGCAGTACTACAATTGTAAGCTAAAGAGCGGATGCTGTAAATAAAAGGGTACGATGCGTTGTGAATTTGCATACATATGTACATAGCTATATTCTATTTATGCGTAACACACACCTTACCAAAATAATCATACCCACTGCAAACGCATATGAGCTTGGCTATTGGGATTTTCTGGAATTATTGCATATGCCATCTACGAGTGCATGCACGTCCATTAGAAATAGGCGAGACATTCGTATCTATTGCAGATGCACAAAACTGGGCGCCATATTTCAAAAGACAGTTAGGATAGAGTGTAGCGGGGGTCGCGGGGGCAATGGGTAATGGCTCGCAGCGGGAATTATGTAGATGGCCTGGTCTAGACCCCAGTTGCGGTGTGTTTGCAGCAGGCTTTACAATTAATTTTCGCCTAGTAGTCGCAGCTACGCGCGAGAGCATAGAGAGTGGAGACTGCAGAGTGTAGACTGTATAGCAGACGACTGGAGACCGGATCGAGGTGAATACAAAGTTTCTCTAATGTTCGCCCGGTTTGCATGCGATTTTTGTTTTTTTTTTTTTTTTGCGTGTGGTGATTTATTTTTGCTTTTAGTGTCTTTTATTTTATGATTTATGCAGACCAAAAAGAGAGCCAACTAGCCTCAGTCTATCGTTCTGCTGGTGTTATTCATAGTCTCTGATCTGGTTGCAGAGTTTTTTGCTCGACTCGACTTTGGCTTTGGCATTGGTGATTTTTCATTATTTTCATCGTAGATCAAAATTAAGTGATTTTAATGATGAAATTTATTGGCGTATTTATTTGTACATGATTTGGAGCAAACGCAACTGCCAAACTGGAAACCCCAAAGACCTCAGACATCAGATGCCCCGGGGGCGCTATGCCAATAAATATGTTGGACATGTGACAGATTTCGTTTGAAAGATAAACGACTTTTTGGCTCAGTTGCAACTGAGTGTGAGAGAACACGAATACTACACTCATCCAATGGGAGGTCTATTCAAATTTATTCAAAATGCATTGCATTTAAACTTCACTCGATGATCAAGCTCAATGCAACGAATAATTACTGTAGATAGATTTTATTAATTTGCGATACCTTGTTATAAAACAAAGTCTATTTTTTTTTAAATTACTTATTTACATGGATTTTTTATAGATCCTTCCTATAGATCCCATTCTATCCGTCCTATCTCGAATATTATTTTAATCGATCATCAATTCAGAAATAATTAAGTATTGTGTACTTATGTTCGATATTGAAATAGTTGAGGTAACTTAAGAAATACTGCAAAATGTAAAAAAAGATACATATGTATATACATACATATTTTTATAAAAATCTGAAAATAGGTTGAAAGCTTAATGTAATGTAATAAATACAAAGTTTTTATTTTGTAGATATCAATAAAGAATCTTGAAATAAAGAGTAATATTATAATTGTATATCGAAAGTATAGGATTTTTATTTTTTACTTACATGTCTTATGCACACCAAATTAAGTATTTTTAATACGTCTTGCATGCTTGTAGTTCTTTTATTTACTTTTCTATAAATATTTATTGTCTAATTTTTTTCTATGGATATTTGTTGTCTACTTTTCCGTTCAGTTTTATTTGCTTTATTTGCCAACTCTTTCCATATTTCAGCGAATTTCAATTTTGACATTTCGTGTTGTGAGCTCATAAGTACCATCATATCATTATGAAGTTTTCGCTTGTTTGTTTTGTTTTTGTTGTTGCTTAAACATTTTGCATTTGTGCTGTTGCTTGATAATTTTATTAATTATTGTCTGGCAGCTTTGCTTGCTTTTTTTTCCATATTTTTTTTTTGCGGTTGGTTGCGGTCTGACGGATTTCGTATTTGCACACACACATTTTATAAATTATTTATTAATATTTGTATTTCTTTATTCGGGCTTTTCTGCATACAAATGACGCGTGAGCTGAGCATAAATTTAATTTACGATTGCCAATTAAATCAAATAAAAATAAATTCCAATTTGTTGCAGTCCCCAAAACCAATGCAACAAATTTGTTGTTGACTACAAAATGGTTTGAAGCAACAACGCATTAAACATTAATTAATATTTCATTAAATTTCAAAAGTTCACAAATACGCAAAAATTTGCGTAAAGAATATAATTATAATTTATTTGCATCATTTGCGATCAAAAGCCAAAAATAATTGGATTTCATTTTGTGTAAAAAGCATAAGCATAATTTCATTAAATGGCAATAGAGAAATATTTATAATTAATTACCTATAGAAATAATGAGCAAATTGTTAGCAAACTTTTCTATACGCTAGGATATATTATAGAACTAAATATTTAACTAAGATTTCTGATATTTATTTATATTTGATAATTGATTTAAATTCGGTAATTTTATGTAATGATTGTTAATCTTTAAAATATAATTTTCGAATAACTAAATGTGAATTCTTTTTCCCGGATCACAAATTTCATGTTTATCATAAGAGTTTATTTTTTTCTTCTCCAGGTTTTCTGTATTTCATAATGTTTTAATACTATCTCCAATAAAATTCCATGAGATCATTATAATACCCTACGCTTGGGTCATAAAAAGTGCAAATAGCATGATTTGCAATAGATTCCTTTGCGGTAGCAAAAAACTGCATTCATAATGAGAATTTTTTTGTAAGGTCTTCGTCGCATTCCACTTGTCAGCATGATGATATTGTCTGTGTGGCAGTTAAACACAAACAATTAATAATGAAATTGTTAATAAATGACTCTTTTTTCTCTTTGTTCTGTAATATCTTTTTTTCCGCATCAATAATTAATGCGCATAAACAAAGAGCTATGATAGAGAGGAAAGGGTAATGCAATCGATAGAAGAGTTTTGTTTTGTGTCCATATTCAATTCCAATTATTCAGTCTGGAATCAAGTCTCTCCTCAATTCTACATCACTGGGAAAGGTCAGGGACTTGACTTGTGTTTGGCTGAGATAAGAAAGTGACCCAAGAACAATTGTGGAGCATTGTTCGACCAACACTTTGAGAGTGTTGCAAAAGTCCATCGAGAGACAGTCTCTGGGATGTTTAGAAGCTGTTGCTTGTGCAGAGCATGTACGATATCATTTGATGTGGTACACAGAGTGGGTTAACCTGTCAGGGAATCTCTGCTCTCCTTTTCCTTCTCCTTCTCGTTGAGCCAGCTTACTGGCCCAGCTAATCAAACAAAATTTGTAATGAAAGCCACGGAATCTGGTTTAAACAGGCACACATTTTGTCTGACAGAAAATTCACTTGAACATTGCATTGAAAACCGCAGAAAAGGAAAGGGAATGCAAACTAAGGAATACCCTTTAATATATTATATATTTTTGTTATTTATAATATTTCTTGAAATTTATTAAAATATTTATTATATAACTTTTAATGATTACAAAAACTTAAAAGTTTAAGACGAATTTTTGCAGAGGAATATAATTTCAGGGTTAAGGATAATTCTTAAAAATGAATGCAAATAAAGAAAGAGAAAGAAACAAAGTAAAGTTGTGAAATAAAATTAAAATTATTTTTATTTTATTTTTTTTTTTATTGATTTGATGGGTCTTTTAATTAATTATTTTAAGAACTTAGTTTTTATATATAATTTAGTGATGCTATTATTAAGTCAGATGCACATATTTATTGAATTTCGATAAATAATTAAAAACTTCAAAGAAGATTTGTAGATAAAGAATTCACTCATATAAGCAGCTCTATTAATATAAATTTTTTTTGATATTTTTTACTCAAATTCAGAAAACATATTAAAAATGAACTATTACTATTGAAAGATAATAAGTATTATTATGAAATTGGGTTACTCCTAGAAGAATCGCAACCTAACAAGCAAAGTCAATACACCCCTTAAAAATATACCCTGTATCAACCAGAGTTAAAAGGAATAAAAAATGTTGAAAAAATGTTGTGTTTGCGTGCTTCGAAGTCGAAACCGCATTCAGCTTTTATTTGCTTAAATGAGTTTCGCTTTTGAGAGCTGATAAAAAGCAAAAAAAAAAGCAAAAAAAAGAGTCAACAGCGAAGAAAAAGAAAGAGGAAAAATAAAAAAGAAACTTCCAATTCCTGGCGCGTCATGTGAGTTACGAGTTTGAGTTTGGAGTTTGCATTTAACTAACCTTGAAACAATTTCTGTTTGCTGTTTGCAGTTTTGCAGCTTTGGCTAACCAAATGGTGTTGCAGCTCCCCTTCTTGCTCCTCCTCCTCCTCTTCGCCTTTTCTTCTTCTACAATGTTGCCCAGCTGTCCAAAAGTAGCAATTCGATGTGGAGTCGCCTGTCCGGAGTTGAAATTTGATATCTGGCGGAACAACAACGAGGATGGCGACAACCTGTTGCCTGATTTGTTGCATGTTGTTGCAGGCAATCAACAGCCAGCAACAGCAACAACTGCAATTGCAACTAAAAACAACAACAACAACAACTTGTCGTTTGTCGCCAAAATGTTGTGTGTGTTGCTGTTGTTGTTGTTGTTATTGTTGCCCACGTGGTGTCATGAACCCGCCAATCCAATTCGGGTGAAAACTAAACAAGGCATTTAAAGTTCGAGAGAAATTTCTTTTTGGCTTTTCGCCTTCGTCGAAGTCGTCGCCATCGTCGTGGAAAGTCGTGGGCTGATTTTCTCACGATTGAACTCTCCAAATGCTCTTAACTGCAAAGCAAGCAAAAATGTACATAAAACAAGAGGTCTTCCTTCCACTTATATTAAGTATACGTAAATATTTGGAAATTGCAACAATTATTATTGCCGAAATTAGATCGTCGTGCAAAAATGTCGATTTTAGTTGAGCATTAAAATAAAATTAATTCGTTTGTGAAATTGGAAAGAAATGTAAAGTATTCTAATATTTTTAAAATTGAATACAAGTAATGTAAGAAAATTCGATCAAATATAATGAGGTCTAAATTATTGAAATGTAATTTACAAAGAAAGATTTCTTATTTAAATTTATATTTCTTAGGAAATTTTTATTTAAAAAGTTGAAATATTGTATTGAGGTTTTTTTTTAAGTAATATTTGGCTAGCAAAGATTTATTTAATTTACTGTAAAAATTCGGCAGGACTTCTTTTCATTGAATCCTTCAAATACGTAAAATAAATTTCTCTTATCTTTAAGATCTAAATCTAGAACCTAATAAAATTAAAGCTAAAGACATATATTTTTTATTTTTCCATTACAAATACAAATGATAATGATTTAACTACTACGAAATTATTTAATTTTAAACTACTTGAAATCAAAATTTATATTATTTTCAATACGACTTACTAAAAGAGTTGTAAAGTACACTTCCTCAAAGGGTAGAAGGGTTTATTACTATGTGCTTTTATGTTACAGGCAGAAGGAGGTATAAAGTATATATAGTATATTCCTGATCAACAGACGAGATAATATATATAGTCGAGCACATTTGACTGTAGCTTTCTTAAATTCTTAAAATTAACTTAACACACTTCAAAGTAAAATCAAATTGAAATTAAATATTAAACGATGCTAAATGAAATAAACTTCTTGAACCTTAGACATTTCTCTCACGGAAGTACATAAAGATCTTAGATTTCAATGTCAATGCCAGCTGAGCACGTGTGCCTCCCTCTCCCTTCTGCCTCCTCCTCTTCCGCTGAGCTTTGAGCTAGCTAAGAGCCACTTCATTGGCTGTGGTGGGGCTCGTTGATTAGGCGACAAAGTGGCCAAGTGCTGAAACGTAGGCTGGAGGCAACTAACACGGCAACAACAGCAACAACAGCAACAACAACAAGAGCAACATCCAACTCGAATGTGCTCTTTAATTAAGAAAAGTGCAACAGCAAAAAGAGGTTGACGATGAGGCTGAGCCGATGACGAAATGCAGTAAACCGGAAACAAGAAATGTCAGCGAAGAGGAAAGAGAGGAGTGGAGAGGATAAGGAGAGGGAAAGGAGAGAGAGGAGACCCTTGACACACGGGCTAAGCTGAATGCTTGGTTGCGTTGGGCTTGGATTGGGTTGGGTTGGATTGGATTGGGTTGCTTAGGTGGTTGGGTGGTTCCTTGGTGGTCTCAAATAACAAAGCTACAAGTGAAGCAAGCGAATGACAAACCAAAAAGCCGCAGTCGCTGGCAACACTTGAGTTAACACGAGAGACACGTGTCACGCCAGGGCCATGGGCAGGAACAACGGCGAAGGCAACGCCAGCAACAGCAACAACGACAGCGACAAGCGACAGCCAAGTGGCTAATTAGGGTTAACAAACACGTGGAGGGGTCACATTCATATAGAGACGGCTGCGTGTCAATGAGCTTTTGACACGACACGAACTTCAAGCTGCTACAGAAAGGTGACAACTTTAGAACTGTGTTTGGCTTGGCGACTTTACCGAAAGGTTTCGGCCGGTCATTGAAAGCTTTTTAGGACTATCATGATAAATTTAGTTTGGTACATTTTTAGATATTTGAGTAATAAAAAAATTAAGTAAATGGAGAAAATATCAGAGGAAGTTTAAGACAAATTTGTTGAAGTGTTTCATTTCAACAAGATCTTCAATTAATTAATTTTGATTTATAAACATATACATACATATGGTATTTATTGATATGTAATATTTAAAACAAATGCTATTGAAAAAACTAATAAATATTCTTTAATAATCTGTATTGTTTTAATCTTAAGGTAAAGAATTAACAGTTTTTCAAAATTATGTTATTTTTAAATAAAGATTGAAGGTTTATATTTGTAATAAGAATAAAGTTTCTAAACAAAAAGAATAAGAATATTTATTTATAAGGCTTAGATTATAAATTAATTTATAACCTAGTCTAAATTTAACCTTTAGTAAATGTTCGTGCGTTGTTAGAGTATGACCGAGTCTATTTTTTATATATTCAGCTTGACAACTTCTTGGTATTTCGGTATGATTCATTTTTCTAACACAATAGTTGAAGTTTGAAGCGTTATTGCTAGTAAGTGTATCAGGAAGTAGACTGAGTTTTGCTATAAGCAAATTTTCTCTTAGGAGCTTATTTATGTCCTCATAATAATTATGAGTGAGGATAGACTTTTTGTTCTAGCTTATTTTTCTAATTTTTCTCTCTGGGAAATTAAAATTATTTGTTTTAAAAAGCTTCGCAATTTACCGAAACTTTATACTACATTTGTATAATACATTTTTGTAATTTTATACATTCAGTAAAGCTTCATGCTCTTGTTTAAAATTTCTCTAAGCTCTTGAGATTCATTAGAAGTATACATTTCCTTACATTAACATTTGTTTCCATATCAAATAGAGAAAAATAATAAATCAAATCTAGTTTAATTTTATTCACATATATTAAAAAGCTTTACAATTTCAACTGAACTATCTTCATAAAGCTAATTAAAAGTAAATCTTTTCAGTTGCTCAAATTTGTTTAAAACTTGTTAAAGCTCTTCAGATCTATGTAGAATGATGAATTTCTTGGCATTAGCACTTGGCCAGTTTTCTGGCTGGCGTTCTTCAAAGTTTCCGCTTCGTAATCCCTTGTAGTCGGTTATAGATACATCAGTTGGGCATTAATCAAACTGACAGCTGAGCTGTTTAGCATAGTCTGAAGAGCAAGACTCAAGCTGCAGCTGATAGAAAGAGAGACTGAGGTGGTGGCAGGGGGAAGGTTCGAAGATATCGTGATGGCAACCAACTATTAATACAATTATGTAAAACAGAATTCCAGTTGCAATTGCAACAAGGCAATTTCACAATTATCGCATGTACCTAGCAAATTCCAGCAACTTGTTATGAAATCTCCCCTCGGTTCTTTGGCCAGTGAAATTGTTTGTGAGCACGCAAACTGATCTCCATTCTTGTCACTCTCCGCCTCTCCCTTTGTGTTTGTCTGCGGCTAATTGAAAAACTGCGTGGCATGCCCCAAACGCCGCTCAGTTGCAGTGTGTGGTCTTATCATTGACAGTTGTCAGTGCCTATAACAGACACCTAACACCAGGCCATTTATGTTGTGCCTCTCACCACAGACACTCATGAATATACTCACACTCACTCACTCACATATTCACTCCCAAACGATCCTCGAGGCTAGACTTATCGACTCGTGTCATTCGACTGATGCCACAGTGCGAAATTCTCTTTGACATGATTTGTCAGTGATTTGGATTAGTTGCTTGGCTGCTTGACGATTGCTTGAAGCCTGCTTGAAAGCCTGATTGACGCTAGATTCAACATTCGAGATTACGCTCAGTCGGTCTAAAGAAGAAACACCGATAAGTAATCAGTAAAAGTTGGATAAGTCTGCGCTTACGTAAAGACTTGTCAACTTGCAACAGAACGCGCTGCACTTTTTGTGATTGATATATGCAACTGACGCGGGATACATCTGATAAAAGATGTAAAAGTTTTTTAGCTTTCTGTTTGTTGGCTTTAAGATGCTTAAATAAGTTTGAATTGTATACCTAGACGGTCAAGTTTTTTTGTGTTATCTTTAAAGAGCTTTATGACTATGAATGGAAATGAATAGGAAGCTTTGTGTTGATGGCTTTAAGGAGCTTTGAAAAGCTTTAGCGTTGGGTTTATGTCAATTAATTGTAAGGACTTAAGTGTGCTAATAGAATAAGTCTGTTTTTAGTATAATAGAATTTCAATATAGATTTATTTAAGTGTCTGTTCTATGTTATGTTCTATGTTTGATGACTTAAAGAATCTTTAGCTTTATGGAGCTTAGCAGCTCATAGCATACATTTTCTTGAAAATTAGATCTTCGATTGTTAGCTTTCAAAAGCTAAAATCGCTCTTAGGAAATAGCTGTTATTATAATAATTTATTAATTGTTAGTTTTCCAGCCTTTTCATATTTTGAATTAAGGGGTATACCAAATGCAAAAATATATTTTGTTGTAATCTGAAAAGTTAAGTTCAGAGTGATTCGAGATTAGTTAACTTATAAGCTACAATAATAAACTTCAAACATCTTTAAATTAAATACCAATCTTTAATTCTACTCTATAGTTTGAAATTCTTCAACCCTTTAAAAAGTAAATTTTTCAAAACCAAATCTTCCGCTTCAGAAGCTTTAAAACTGTTGTCCAACTTCCTTTAAGACGGCGAATGCAATTGCAATGCGCTTGAAGCGGATTTGTTAGCGAAAATCAAGGCATTAAATATGCGAGTAATCAGAATTGGGCGCGCCCATAATCAGCCAACAATTGTCTACAGTCTGGCAGTCGAAGTTCTAGGCGAGAATAGAGCAAGGAGGAAGGGAAGATGAGGCGTCAGAGGCAGGTGATCGCTGGTGATCAAGAGGCCACGTTTTGAGCTGCGTCATTGATTGACTGCAATTGAAGTGCTCGTCACGTTCAACTGGATACAAAGCAGACTGAGCAAAAAGGCCGCGCAAAGAGCATGAGAGATGGGAGGGGAAGGGGAAGGGCTTGAGAATGGGGAGTGGAGAATGGAGCAGAGTCGACTCTAGGTGAGAAGACGATGATGATGATCATGACGACGACAATTGCGCGCTAATTATCGCCTCATGCAATTCATAGACAGCTATGCTTCCCTCTCTCTCTCTCTCATTATCTCCCTCTCTTTCTCTGTCTCTGTCTCTGTCTGATTTCCTGCTGCAGCTGATCAGCGTGTGTCAAAGGAATTCCTGGGGTCCAGGCGTGAATTGAATTCCCGCTGCCGATGATGATGAATGGCGGCTACCAACAGCGACTCCTCCTCCTTCCCTCCTCCCCTTACTTAGCTCTATCTTCTCTCCTCTCCCCTCTCTCTTCCTCTTCGCTCTCATGTAACTACTTCATTTAGCTTTGCGGATTTGATTTATAGCGTTGCTAAATTAAAGTTGCGCACACTTTTGTTATGGACAATGAATTGCAGGAATGCATCTCTCAAGTTTCTCTCTCTGCGTCTGCATCTTCAAGTTGCACTCGGAGTCGGATTCAGAGTTGGAGTTGGAGTCGAGTACTTTTCAACTGCTCTGGCGTTGGCGATTAAGTGGTCAGCTCATTAGCCTCGACAATGCGTTGGTATTTGGGTTAGGTCCTCTGCCACATCATTGTTCGTTTGCTGCCTCATTCTGCCACATGCCACATGCCATTGGCCACTTGCCACTAACGGTTAACGATTTGAACTTTGCTTTCTTCATCAAGGAAGCTGCAGACAAACCAATTAGCAATAGCTCGCTTCAAGATTAAGCTGAATCATTAACGTTTTTTTAATAGATTTCATTAAGATTTATTGTCTAAATAAATACATTATCTAAGTATCAATTGTGTTAATTTATAACTATAAGAAAAGCTAACTAATATTAAGAAGAACCATTAGTTCATATTAAGAAGAACAATTGTTCATATTTTATAGAGTCGCAGATATTATTTGGTGTCTAGTTTAAATTTATATTTATAGTAATATATTTCGTTTTTATAAAACACATAATTTAATCGACTTGATAAAGTTCTTTCCTTATTTGTAAATAATAAGCAAACCTTCTTAATATTAAGATCAATAATATTTATATAGAATGAAAAGAATAAAGAGAAAAATCTCGAAATATTAAGTGTAATTTTGTTAATATAAAGTAAAATTATTAAGAGAAATTAAAATTGTGACTTAAGAATTTGAATTTCTTTCTCCAATTCATCAAATAACAAAAGAGTTTAGCTTTAAATATTCCATAGCTTCAAGAAAATTATTATTATTATTATAAATTTAAAAGAAATTATTAGAAATTGAACTTAATAATCATGCAAATATATTATTATTATAATTATTTTTAAAAACTTAGCAGGCTATAATTAATAGAAATAAATCTTTGACATACTGAAGCTAGTTTTTTATTTATTAAATATATTTACTTCAAAGATTATTAATAGTTGCACTATCTTTAGTTGCTAAAGTACTTAAAGGCATTCATTAAGTTGAGTTAGATAAGAGACTAAACAATTTCCTGCAGCACTAAGATAAGTAGTTATAACATAAGCTCAGCTGATGGTAATCTCAGGCTAACGAAGAGTTGCTCAGATTGCGTCTATGTCTGCTGCTGTCTTATTATAATCATCTGTCTAAAGCGGACAACACTTGGAGGGTTATCGGGCAATTGATCACAAGTCGAGCAGCGATTTATCAAAGCCTGTGTTGGTCCTCGAGTGACCGATGACAACTGTTGAAATGCAGCTCCATCAAATTGGCGACAAATGCTGAGAGAGACTCTTGTGGCTGCTGCATGGGACTGAGGCTGTTGCTGTTGTTGTTGCTGCTGCTGTCTGGCCATCAATTCAGACCGTTAACACTTTATCAATATCTTGGGATAGGCAGCAGTTGAAGCAACAACAGCAGCAGCAGCAGGAGCAGGCGACTTAGGAGGCGGTTTGGTTGACTGAACGACTTCAAAAGCGAATTTGCCGCCGTCAGATAATAATAAAAAGAAATAAAAATAAAATGCAGGTGCCAATGAAGAGACGACAGCCAGAGAGAGAGAGAGAAAGAGAGAGAGAGAGAGAGTGCCGCGGGTCTTCGATCTTTCGGTCTCGGCGAGATCACAGTCGGAGCGTGGCTGATAGTGAATCGTTGTTGTTGTTGCTGTTGTTGTGGCTGCTGCTTTGGCTCCACCTTTTTGTTGCTGTCTTCGGCCGGCAGCGTTTCTCCTCTTAATTGACGCCTTGATTTGCAGCCGATTGGCTCTGCACCACATTTTCCAGACTCTTTTTCCTATCTTCATGTATAAAACCACTCTCTCCCCCACTCACACTCTCTCTCTCTCTCTCTTTCTCTTGTAATTTCAACACACGAAATATTTCTTTAATTATGTTTATCGTTTGTTATTTCAATGCCAATTGTGACCCACTTTAAATTTCGTATGCTATTTATAGCATTCACTTCGTTGCGATCGTTTTGTTTGTTTCTCTTTTTACAGTTCAACTGGGTTAAAGTGCCGCTCTCTTCCAACAAGCAGTCGTGGCCGAGCGGTTAAGGCGTCTGACTAGAAATCAGATTCCCTCTGGGAGCGTAGGTTCGAATCCTACCGGCTGCGATACGAGTTCACTTTTTTTTTTTAAATTTTGTGTATAACATATTTGTAATTTTTTTTTAATTTGTAGAAAATTTATGAGCTAACTATGCGAATGCCCGGAACTAAGATTTCAAAGAACTATAATGAGAAATTCATGATTATTATTATTATACAATTAACATATTTGCAGTAATCTAGCGAGTTTCAATTTCATGCTTAATGTTAAGAGCTCCATAAATCGCGATTGATTACTTTGACAATACCGATAATAACTTTGTATGATTCCGTTTCTTAGTAAGATTAAACATGGCAATACTTTTAATTTAGATGAGTTTATTATACACAAAATAAATTTTCAAAATCAAGATTTAGGTCTTAATACTAAGAATCTCAACAGTGCGTCAAGAACATGAAAATTCTAATGTTAGAAAACACATCTTGATTTTAAGAACATTTCATACGATATAGACTCCAATTTCTTATTAATAAGAAGTAAAAATCTTATAGTTCCAAGACCAAAAGTCTTGTTATTTATTATTTTGTCAGTTTCAGATTTAATTAACGCTCTCAGTTAGTCAGTTGTATGTTGATCACTTTACTTACAAAATATTTATCATCGATTAGCTCAGCATTTCAGCTCAGGACCTTCTCTCTTATTTTTTAGACTAATATTCTTAGTTTTGTTCTTAAAGTGATTTTATTTTATGAACAGAATATTTAGGACGGATCTTATTGAATTTATAACTCGGTATTTTTTCGCAGTGTACCATCAAGAAAGCATTCTAAATTCAAACCCCAATGTTTTAAGCATATCTAATAGATCTTGCATTAAAATGTAATGTGTTAGATAGATCCGCATTTCAAGCGCATTTTTCACTTGGTTAACAATGTGCTTAAAAGTAATTTTACTGCTAAGTATATCCGCTACTGAAGACAGTATAATTACGCAATCGCACACTTAAAGATAGTAGAGACATAGGCGACGTCTCACTAAAATTGTTCAGTTAATTTGTTTATAGCTGTAACATTCCATTGAGAAACTGAGAACTGAGAATCGGTGGCATTTAAGCTGCCATCAGTTGTGTGAGGATAACAATCGCAGGATACTCTGCAATTAGGCTCATTAGCATTTAGCATTAAGCATTTAAATAAATTGATTAACCCATCACGAGACACGGATAGAGGAGAATCTGCAGAGCTAGAGAGCTGAAGCAGAGTTCCAGCTGCGAGTTATGTAATTACTAGCTGGAATGCCAATGCTGCCTCAATTTGGGGCCGCAACGTGTGTGTAATTCACGCAGTTGCCACATGCTGCACAATAATCAACGTTGGTAGGCAGCAGCAGACAGTAGACAACAGACAACAGAGAACGCAGACAAAGGCTCTAATTAAAAATAACAGAAAAATATAGGTTACACCTCGACAAAGAGCCAAGAGTTGGAACTGCAGCTGAAGTTGGAGTTGGAGATGGAGTTGCAGCCAAGAAATGGGAAATAAAAGAAGAGAGGAGGAGGAGGCAAGGGGCAGATCTCGGGTCTGGCCTGCTACCGAGTTCTTTGCGGAGTCTGTGGGCCGGGCAAGTGGCACTTATCATGCATGCGCCAAGTGAAAGAGGCAGCAGCAAAAGAAGCGGCAACAGCAGCAGCAAAAACAGCAACACACAAAAATTAATGGGCTGTAATTACGTGCTGCAGTTGCATGCAGAGTAGGGAGAGCGAGAGAGAGAGAAGAGAAAGAGGGGAAAGAGGGGAAAGGGGGCGGTAGGCACTTTGTGGAATGCCCCAACCGAGACGAAAGCAAGACGTTGTCTTTTATAGAAAATTAAAGCCTAAATTTGCCTGTGCAAAATTTACGACGTGTTTACGATGCCTTAAATTATCGGTTTCGCTAATGCGTTGCTGCAACGCGAACTTCATTTACTCTTCACTCATTTACTGGTGTCAGTACCATTCGCACACTCACACTCAAACACACACACACTCATTCTTGTATTCATATTCGTATTCATATTCATACTCGCTTGCGGCACTTGTTCTTATGAGGCGAACTCTTCTCTTTTTGTTTTTTTGACCACTCCCCTTCACAGTTGTAGCGGAACCTTCTCGTATCCCCGATAAATGATACAAAAAGTTTGCAGTCATCTAACAATCAGATAAAGATTGATCAGAGTTTCGAATATAAAATTTAAATAAAAATTAAGATTTAAAAAAAAAAACAAAGTAAATTTTGTTTTATGAAAATACTGAATACAATAGAAGTAAGGACCATTGTTTTATTTTTTCGTTACACATTAATTCAGATTAAGATTGAGAGTTTCGAAATAAACAAGTAGTAATTAGATTTTGAAAAAAAGTTTTTATTTTTAAGTTTTGTTTTATAATACTGAATACAATAGAAGTAATGACCATTGTGTTCTTCTTTTCGTTAAAATTTAATCTCTTTTAAATGTGAACGAATTTCTGAAAATACTATAATACTATAATATACAGAGTATCCAGATTAACATACCAAGCTGAAAAAAAACCTAAACTTAATGTCCTAATTTAACCACATTTATTATTTTTCATCCCTGATTATTCCTATTCGATTAGCACTAAATATATTCCTAATACTCTTACTACATTTCATGTCCACAAAATAATATTTCCATATAATTTTCAGTTTTTCATGTATTCCCTAAAATTTCTGTCAGTCACGTCAATCTAATCAAACAAAAAATAATTCAAATTCAAGTAAAAAAATCAATTTGAAACCTAAATAGAAATACATTTTATTCTACTATGGATAAACAGAAGCACACCTTTATAGATGCAAGAAATATCGGTGATATAGTTATAGAACAGTGCAGGGAAGAAGAGCCGATGGAACAGATCTCCAGTTCAAAGAAAGTTCAGCAAAAAGGCATTCTCTCAGAGGTAAAAGATAAAAATATTTGAAGTTATTCAAACTAAAATGTATTTACAGCGAGGTATTAGAAAAAGCACTTCTTGCCATAAACCAAAAATGACTGAGGTTATCGGGGATAGTCAGCAGAATATCTGCCGAAGAAGGGAAGAATTGGTACTGCAGACGATCAATGAATTCGCTGAACAGTTAAGATTAGATCCAAACTACGCTCAGACAAAAGGCTTGCTGATCGAGGTAAGTCTAAAATTCAATATTATTATTACAAGATATATGTTTTTAATCTTTCAGAAAGGCATACGAAAGTATAGTGAAAATCAAGAGGCGTTCATAAAAAGAGATTATATGCCTCCAGAAAAAATGGTAGAACATTCAGTAGAGAATTTCGCAAACCAATCGATTCCCATTTATAGATCGTCTGACATAAATAACTTGCGCATAGAGAAGGGCTTAAAATTAAGCTGGGAAAATAAAAAGAATACTTTAGAAAATGGCTCGTTTGATATGCCAAAGATTCTTAACTATATTCAACAATTTAACAAAGCTTTGGACAACAATTCCGGCAATATAAATTGGACGGATTTTCGCAAAAATCTGCTAAAAATACATCGTTACTATATGAAGCAGCATAGTTTTATCTGTTCTGATGAAGAAGAATATGCAGTAGATGATGTAGGAGAGAATTCATTGAATAAATTCATTGGACAAAATTCCAAAACTCTAAAGAACAATGAATGCTGCAAGATGAATAGTTTAGATTTGAAAATACAAGAATTCTACAAGAAATACAATCGAACGCTAATCAATAGGGAGAAGACCTTTAAAGAGATGATGACACTCCAATCAATGCATAAACAAATCGGACAGAGACTCTCTCAAATCGAGATGGAAATTCACGCGTCTCGCTCTCAACTCCTGAAACGAGGTGTGCACAATAAATGAGCTAAAATTGTAGGCTTCTTCGCTCTTCTCTCTTCGTCTCGTCGCTGTTCCAAAATGAAATCTTCAAGTTGGTAATTTTACTTGGTCGAAGGACCACAATTACTGTGATTGTTGCCCTGCTACCTCGTTATGATATCGAATACTTTTTGCATACGGCAAACTCGGAAATTGAGAAAGCCATAAAGGTGTGGCCAAGTCAAAATTTGTGTGTCTGTCTCTTCGTCTGTCAACTGATGGCCGATAAACGTTATTTAATAAATTCTCAAGTATTTCAAATTATGTGGTAAATGCTTTGCGATTTCTTCTGAAGATGGGAGTTGAGGCTTTGAATGGGATATTAATGGAGCACTACAAAAAAGAAAAGTATTTTTTAATGATTCTTCAAATAGTATGGGATTGGATCGTAATGAAAGTTTCTGTAGCAGAAGAGAATTTTCTGTAATTTCTTAGTTTTGGAAAACATGTATATAATTCCTTATAATTCTTTTCTTTATAAGTAATGAAATGTAAATCAAAATATGAATTTATACTTTAAATGAATAAGAGTGAATGTACTATAAAGTAGAACAGTAGTAGTAGTAGTAGTAATTTTTAAATATTTCTTAAAAATTTATTCATTTTGGTATTAAGGATTTCTTAAATAGAATTTGTTGATTTTTGGATTGGATCCTAAGTATTTATCAGAAAGGATATTATTTAATTAGATGTATTAATATTATGGTTTTCTTTAAAATACCAAAAAGAGAAGCATAAATATTATTACAATAAATAAATGAATGCAAAATTTATGTACTATTCAGCAGAAGAGTAATTTTTAAATAATTTGTAAAAATGCATTCATGATGGGATTGGATGGTAAGTGAATATTACATTTTTATTTTACGTATAATTTTAATGATTTCAAAAATAAATATGATTAAAAACAATAGTGTCTGAGCAAAAAATTGGAATAGATTTTGTGCTCATGGAAGATTTCTCTGATTTTTATATAATATTTGCAAATTTATAATAGTTATAGATATCTTTTATTTTTCTAGTTGACAATTATTTTCTTAGTAGTCTATATGTTTAAACTCAGAAATTATTTTTAAGTACACAATAGTTAAAAATATATTTATTTTTTTAAATTTAGTAGTCCATTTTTAGTCTCTGCAGTTATTTGAATTTTTACCGTACCCTTTTTTTTTGTCCCATGTGAAATTTGTCAAAATTTTGTAATGCAAAACCGCCTTCGCAATGTCTTCGCGATACACGCCCAACTTCGTGCGTGAACTGTTACCGAGTGCCTACTGTACCGAGCGAAATCCGCTGCAGCAACCCGTGAGGCGCAAGTTAATTCTGTTGCAGGAGTGTCCAAAGGTGCACAAGGATGCTTCACAAACAAAGCAGCGGAGCATCGAGCATTATCGCAGGTATTTTAAGGGAAGTGCATCGCAATTCACCTTTGGCAGCGCGATGCGAGACACGAATCTGGCTGAATCCGCCAGCTGGGTTGCCCATCTGGAGTCGGAGACTCAGCCGGAACCTGGAGGGAGTCATCAGACAGTTGAGAGCGGAGAGCAAGTGGTATAATTATGATGTGGAGATCAGTGAGCATCTCTGGTCCCTTTGGGGTGGCCTTCACCCGAGTGCCAACTGCTTTGAGGCACAGTCGAGGGGTCGTCAGACTTTGGCTTGTTGTGTGGTCGCTTGTTGTGCAGCGAGCGCGTTTCGTGACCTCAAGGATTGGACACCCAAGTTACTCGATGCCATTGTGCTCAATGGGGATAAATACTACAGAGAGAGTCTTAAGCAGCGCAGATTTAATGGCTCATATTTGAAGTTGTCTGATCTCTCGCTGGACTGCGAGTTCCTGGACATTCGTTTCATGGTTCATGGTCAGCTAGACTGCTTTGGACAGCTGTACAATTCACCAAGTGCTCGGAATATGGGACTCTTTGAGTCCCTCAACTATTTCTTCACACGTTTCCAGCTCGGCATCCTCGAGTGTCAGCAGCATTATCTCGCCTTTGGCTATAGTGCTAATGATGGAGCATACTTTCTCTACGACTGTGCTTGGGATGCTCCTCTCTTTCCTAGTAACATGGGCGCCTCTTATGTGCTGCGTGCTAAGCATCTCTTCCTGCTTCTCTATTGCATCATTGTCACTCTGAATGTGCGCAAGTTGGACGTTAATTTCCAGCTCTTTAGCGTCGACATCAATCGTATCTCAGGATCGCGTTCAAGGCAGGATCAACTAAAAGATAAACAGCAACATGCTTCAATGTCTTTGGTGTTCAACGAAAAATAAATTACGGGACTAAAAACTAAATAATATATAAATAATATAGATTTAAATTAAAAATATTGATTGTGGTTGAGATCATACAAAAAAAAGTCTTGGTGTATAATAAAAAAATTTAAAAAAAAAGTTGGTTAATTGGGATAATTGACTTTATTAAAGTCGAGATTATTGTAAACTATTACTAAATACCTAAACGAAAGGCATCTTTAGGCTTGAGGCTAGAATGAGGATTTAAGAATATTATAGAAATAAATTCTTAGGAATGTGCATTGACAGTTTGGATTATGGGATGTATTGGAAGACAAGTCATGTTCCATAATAGGAAAATATAGAAAAGATTTATTTATCGTGTTTCATATGGCATATTGAATAATGAAGAAAATTTATAAAGGTTAATATAAAGTTTAAGGTTAAGTCAAGATGTACTGTAAAGAAATATAGACAAAAAATAATAATAAATTGAGCTTTTCTAACTTTTCAAGTCGCAAGAAAATTGTTTAATATGATCCGCTGTACTTGAGTTGTAAATATGTGTCGGAGTCTGTTCTACCGAAGTCTGTTTATTCATTATCGCGAAGCGAGTTTCGATGCTCTCACAGGCGATTCTACGAGCACACTGCCCGCTCGATCCTTTTACTGTCTACGCCATAGCCATCGAACCACACTCGGCGACAGCGTCTCAACGCTGTCGCCCCGCAATAACTGTACTTGGCAAAGCGACAAAATGCGGACAACCGACAAAGCGCAATTGAAGAATGATGCAATCTAACATGCACACTCTTAATTACGCAGTGACAATGTGCCGAAACGCACAAGCAACTACGCATTGCCAAAATGCCAAAGTGCACCTACAACTACGCAGCAATGTGCCGAGACGCACGCACAGCTGCGCAGTGACGTCAGTGTGTCGAATCTGCATTACTTACTCTCCGACATATGTTAAGCTCTCAATTCCCAAGTTAATCAAAATTATTCCTCTTCATGCAAGTCAAATATTTAGCTATTTCTTTTTTCACAAAGCTCTTAACAGTAACTTGTACTTTTGTTATTCTTCAAGTGCATTTTAAGAGGAAATGCAGCTGAGTAAAGTGAAAATCCCTAGGCTCCAAAGGGGACAAACCCTCTAGGGAAGCTGAGGAGTAGCAAAGCCAATAAAGAAAGGGCCAACCAGAGATGAAGTTACCAAGCAGTTAAATCGCTTGGCCGCATCAAAGATGAAAGCAACAAGGAAACAAAAAGATAGAAAAAGCTTTTTCATTCATATCTGATTCCTTAAGGCGCGTTTACGCTAAACCGAGATAATCGTAGCAAAAGGAAAAACGAAACAGAACAGAACAGAACAAAGTAACGCCCTTAGATAGTAATCCAGAAATAGCCGCCATTCAGCTGTTTTGTCTGAACCATTCAAGAAATCTCTTGCGAAGCGGAGAGGAAAACCAGTTTCATTTCAAAAACCAAAACAAAGTTATACAAAAAAAGTGATTTTCTTTTATTTTCGAATGAGAAAACAAAAAGAAACAAAACCCGTCTACTACGTGGATATGCAAAAATACTACACGGAAACTCTGTGAATTAAGCTGCGAGTGCTGACCAAAAAAGAAAAATAAAATTAAAAGAACTACTCTTAAAAGCAAATTGCAACAAAGAACAAAATAAACTGAAATAAGGTGAAATACAATAAAACTGCATTCCAAAAACTCAGTCAAATATGAAAAAGAGGCAAAAAGGCTCAAGACAAACTTCTAAAAAATGGAGAAAAAGGCAAAGTCGGCTGTGCTCGACTTTAAGATACCCGTTACAGAGCTCTTATGAATTCCTGAAAGATTGAATACTTTGCCAAAGCTTCGAAGTGTCTGAGTTCTAGGTATTTAATCAGACGGTCAGACAGATGTGAGCTTTAAATTGCCAGTTAGCACTAAGCTATAATACCCCTTTATCTGATGGGTTTGGTGGGAATACAAAAATACCGAGAGGGCACAAACAACAAAATCAAAAAGAAATCCGGTTTCATTTTCAACCAGAACGAGAGTTGTGAGTTTTTGGAAGGTTGCGACGTGCGACGCGCGCTCGTTTTTTAATTCTCTGCTCTGCGCTTGCCCATAAAAGCGAGCCCACAGCATAGATGCAGAAATTAACCGACTGCGAAGCTGGCCAAAACGAGGGCGGCGGCGTCGGCGGTGGCGGTGGCTGAGTTGTTTTGAAGTGCTCTTATGAAGAGGGCTAACCAAATCCGAAGTTGGGCCAAAAAGTGCAAAACGCAGCAAAACTCTCTGATAAATTGCAGGAGACGAACTTGAAATTTAGATTTCGAGAGCAGCCGCAGAATGCCGTCGCAGCTGACGACGACGTCGCCGTCGACGTCTACGACGCGGCGGCAGAAGCGCAGCGACTGCACGCGAGCGAACCAGTTGGAGAGCGCTTTACGAGTGCAGCTGGGGGACGTTTGCTCGTGTGTGTGTGTGTAAATGGGAGAGCGAGCGCAAAAGAGTCAATTCGTTTGGAGCAGCGGCTGCTGCGTCAGTGGAGTTTCTTTTTTGCACACACACTCACATGCATACTGACAAATATTATTGCAGTTTTTATTGCTGTCGGTGTAAAGGGTTGAGTAAATCTGTCTGCGTCTGTGTGTATCTAGTTGCATTTGTAGTAGTTGTAATGCCAGCTCGTATTTGTCACTGTATGCGTGTGTGTTGAGCAGTAGCGTTTTATTGATTTCTTGTGTGGGCAACCAAAAGAAGAAAACAAAAAATGAAACGCCGCATGCGATTTAGTTTTTGGCAATGATAAAAAGTGGGCTAGAGCGAGATGAAGAGTGTACAGTGCGGTGCAGTGCATTGCACTGTAAGAACTTAATACCATAAAATAAGTTATAAGTTGGAAGTTTGCAAATTTGCACTGCGAAAACTTTACAAAATGCAAAACTTGCCAGCATAATTTGACCGTTCGTTTAGTCTATTTTTATCGCCAGTACTCAGACCACTCTCTCCTTCTCTCTCACAGTCTCTCTGTGGCGGCGGACAGCTGCCAAAAGTACAATCCAAATATTCTTTTGACTTGCACACCCGCTGCCCACAATCTTCGTCTCGCTCTGGCGCACGCACAGTGCAATTGCAGTAGTTGTACACACACACATACATATAACTGGGTCCAGCTAAAGTTTTGTGTCAAACTTTTATTAAAGAGCAGGCGAAAAAAAGAGAGCGTCGCCAACAGTTCGCACCTTAAGTCATGTCAATTGAACTTTCCAATGAGGCAGAAAAGTGTAAGAGATAAAAACTTAGTTACACTTTGTGCGCCACCTTTGCCCCACAATCCACTCAACATCCACCACGTTCCACCTACTCGCTGAGGCATTTTAACTGACCAACTAAACGAAACGGACGAAGCCGCAGCCAAAAGCCAATAAATAGCCCAGCAACCAAATGCAAAAATAAAAAACAACAATTCAAAGATGCACAGCAAACGAAGTTCGAGGTCATTGCATCGCCAACATACACAAACAAACATACAAACACATACACTCCACTACAAATAAATAAAACAACAAATGAAATGCGCTCTTCGCCTCGCTCGCTCTTATGTCTCGTCTGCTGAAGGTAGCGGTGGACTGCATTGGTTGCCAGGGGGAAGGAAGTGTGCAGTGTGGGAAGCTAAAAAAGTTCAAGTCAAAATTGCAAATAAAATAAATGGAAATGACTAAAAAAGTGAAATCCACAAAAAACGAGCAAAGCAACAACAATAACAACACCACACAGCAACAACGACGACAACGGCAACGACTAACTGCAGTTGGCAGAGCTTTTGTTGTTGCAATGCTTGGGCAGCCGCCTGTGGGGGAGTTGGCAACGCGGCGTCTGCCGTTTGGCACAAAAGCAATAAAAATGCCTGGAAAAAAACTACTATAGTATGTGTGTGTATGGTGAGTGAGTGACATACAAAACAAGTAAGAATGTAGCTAATAGAACAGAGCGAAATGGCAATACCCTGTTCGCTAATTTGGAGTTATTTTAGTCAGATACATAAATTATTTACTTATTTCTATTTTTTGTAATTTAGAAGAGGGCAATATTAAATTTGTTATATAAGTAGTCTAATTTCTTGCATTATTAATATGTAGAAGAAGAGTTATTTTGAATTAAGCTACCCTCACTTTGTTTTTAAATTACAGGGTATTAAAAGGCGCAGCAGCAAAAAAAAAAATGACAACAGCACAAAAAGAAGATTGATGATCACGCTCAAGGATATTTCGTTTTACTCTGCTTCTTGCGCTTTGCATTTACAAACACAACTAAGCAGCAGCAACAACTACAGCAAAAAAAGAGAAAAAAACATGAGCAAAGCGACAGCTAAAAGCTTTTATTAGGGATTTGTGCATTGAGAGGCCAAAGAGAGCAAAGCTTGATTGAAAGTTTAATGCGCTGCAAAGTAAAGCAGCCAAAGCAAATCAAAAATGGCAACAGCAAAATATAGTTACTCGTCTTAAGTTCTTAAAGCTCTCTAAGAGCAACTGCCGAAGCCAAAGAGACTTACGATTAGTTGATTAGATTAATATCCGGTTGAGTACAGTAAGAATATTTCGTATACGCCACTTGTGATTCAGATGAAATTTTGAAATAATCTCAAATTTAAATTAAAGACTATGTATATAATATGATAGAATGTATTTCTTGTTTAATATTAAACAACAACTTATTACTATGTGTATTGTATTAATATAAGTTACACATTGTTTTCAAACTGGGTGTTTTTATTATTAGTATTATGGGATAGTATAAAAATTGAAAATTAGGATCCTAATCATAGTAAAGGTACACATTTTAATATTAATCAATGTATAGTGAAGCTTTTCGATACTAAGTCGTTATCAACATTATTTTAATAGTGTTCCATTTGTCATGGTTAAGAAAAGACTAGTTTTTAGTCTTAGACCTTCTTCTATCTTCAAAAATTGTACCCAACTTTACCTGTAGCTTAGGAATACGGTATTTCCTTGCTTGTTCGTTAGGTGCCACAAAGTTCAACTACTAAAAAAAAACAGCCTTAATTTAAGCCGTAACAAGGCTTGACTATCATCATTGCATGGATCTACTGCTCGTATCTGAGTTGCCCCAGTCCCAAGGACTGTTTACAGACTCTTCAACATTTTCACACACACAAACACACACACAGCTGTTTTTAAGTGTGCAATATAGAGATAGATTTTAATGACTAAGCGTCGCCTTCACAGCTACTGCTTAACGACCAGAGGCTGGTCACATGTTCCCCCTCTCGCTCTTCCCCATTCTGTAAGTTGATTGTTTTTAACGAGCGCAGACGTTAGGCCTGCCTAAATTGCCCCTTGCCGGCCTCCATCCTCTCTTACAAGTCATGCTCTCCCACTTCTCTTCTTTTTCTACACGAGGTGCCGTACCAAAGGAAAAAAAAAGTTTAATACGTTGTCTGCGTAGGCGTAAATGCTGAAGCTAGTCTCCATCTCTTTATCTGGCTCCGTCTCCGTCTCCTTCTCTCTCTCTCTCTTTCTCTCTCTCTTGTTTTCATTGGCAACTGGTCAATTCACAGTCGCAACTTCGAAGTTCGAACTGCCAACTGACTGACTCACTTAATGACCGTTCGGCGAAGCGTGCCCCGAAACGGCAGCAATTCCTCTTAGCTGCCTTCCTCTCTTCCTCTCTGGCTCTCCTTCCTTCCCATTCCACTCCATTGCCCCTCAGCCACTTGAGGTTTAATGACGCATGGTTGCGAATTTTGCATTCAGTTCGTGTTTAGTTTTGTGGTTTTGCCTTTTGCCCGGCTGCTTCCAACTGCAGACAAAAGCACAGGCAACAGAAAAAAAAAAAATAAACCAAGCCCCTTTCCTTCCAAGCCGAGCCCGCCTTCCACAATCCAAACACAAACTCCAGTGAGTTCTGTTTTTATTTTTTTGCATACCCTATCGTAGAAGTAATGGAAAGTGTTGATGATTAGCGCATGAAAAATATCTATCAAATTTGAATCTGTTGTTGACGATTGATGTTAATAATTTCAAAGTATATAATGTAATAACAATTTAATAGATCTTAGATAATTAGATTATTTAAGAAAACAATTTATAAAAGAAACTTTTCCTTAGGATTGGTTTCATTTAAAAAGGAATTATGATTTTTATTTAAAAAATTTCAGTTATTTTTTTAATTTTCTTTAAAAACAGAAATTTCTTGATTGCTTAGCTATTCTTTAATCTTACGTATCAAAAGTACACATTGTTATATTATACTTTTGCTATGTAAAATAGTGATTTTTTTTAATTTTTATTAATGTTTATATTTATATTTATTTCATGTATTTTTAATTCTATACTTTAATTTTTGTTTTAATACTAAAATTGTTTTTACAATTTAATTTTTACTTAAGAAATGTAATGTTTAGATTCTCTAGAATAAAAATTGTCCTTTCATTAATTTATTGCGAATTCTTTTGAATAACACCTGCTAACAGAGTATCTATAAGTCGTATAAAAAATAGCCAAGTAAGCAGTTTTAGTCATGCCTTTCAGACTTGGGATTCTTTTTATGAGTTTGCGCTCGTATTGTTTTCATTTTGATGAATGCATAAAAAAGCGCAAGTGATTTCCAAGTGGGCCACAAAAGCGACTACGACGTGACCAGGAAGAGGGGGTGGCTCAGAGGAAGGAAGGGGGTGAAGGATAGCGGAGAGTCAGAGTCAGAGTCTTCTATGAGTCGCACTACTGCCTTGATAATTGTGAGCCAAAAGTCTTTGCACATTGTTGCATGCTAAGTGGCATCGAAGGTGCTTCCCCTCGCCCCCCGCTTGCTCCACTCTTTTCACACTCTGGCCAGACAGAGACGCCACTTTATTGCTTGCCAGGGAACAGTCTCTAATATGTGTGGATATGGGTCGTCATCATCGTCATCGTCATCGTCGTCGTTGTTGTTGTCGTCGATGTTGTCGCTGTATTTGTTGTTGGCGGCGACAAAGTCAACGAGTTGGCAGCGTCAGCGTCATTTACATCTCGCTGCGTTTGTGTGTGTGAGTATCATTGTGTGTGTGTGTGTGCTTGCCTTTATGTTTGTCTTATTTCTTGGCATTTCTGTTTTGTTGCGCACATTCCTGTTGCCATTTTCTAAACGAAGCAAACCAAACCTCACCACACCCCACAACCCTCTGTCGAACTCCACCCAACCCTGGCCCTGCCTCAATGTCAAAGCGCAGCAGTCGCATCTTTATGCCACGGTCAAGGGCAACGTCACATTGCTGTCGCGTGGAAACATAAACAAGGCAAATGGAGAGAGAACAAGTGGAGAAAACAAGCGGAAGGGAAGCTAACTTTCAGTATAGATATAGTGTTCAACTTTAAAGAGTTACACACGTGTCCCAGAATTTCCAAGCTTAACTTTTTCTACAAATTCTAATAAAGATATCTAGTCCTAATACAAACTCAAAATCAACCCACATTTTTCCCTGATTTCCAAGCTTAATAGTCTCGAAATAAATTATGAAATTTACCAGAGGCTTAATGTCTTTTATAAAGGTTTCCGTTTTCTAATAGCCTCAAAATAAATTATTCATTTTACCAGAGAAGAATCGTTTTCAATATGAATCATATATATAACTTTTATAAAGGTTTCCGTTTTCTTACCACACAAATATAGAAATATGAAATAAAATAAAAATTTAGGTGTTAATCATTAAAATTTAAAGAAATGATACGCAAAATTAAAAAATTAATAACTGATACTATACATATTTCATAGAAATATCAGTTTTCTTAACGTATTAAAATATTATACATAATGTATATAAAGGTTTCCGTTTGCTTATTAATATTTAAAATTTAAAGAAATGACAGGCAACATTTTATAAAAGTATCATTTAATAATTTTTATAGGGAGACTTTATTTTATAGAGATCTCAGTTTTCTTAACGTATTGAATATAATATATAAAATAATTAGACGTTACAAACTTATCAAAACAAACTTATCAGTTTTCTTGAAGTATTAAAATATTATACATTATGTAATAAGATGATTCAAACAAAAACTTGTAAGGTAAGTAATCAGAAATAAATCCAAAATTAAATTAAAAAATATTAATTCCATTTCAAGAAAAAATTATCCATTAAAAAAATGATTTATTAACTGCAAATTTATTCGAATAGTTGTGGTTAATACGCCTAGCTGAACATCTATAAAATTGGACCCACTCTTAATGTTTAATGCACTTTAAACTTCAAGAAAAGGCCCAAGCTTAAAAACCTAGCTAATTACATTATCTATGGACTATAAATAAAACCTAACTGTACACTGCGTCTTCTCTAAACTCTGTTATGATATACACACTATGTTTGACGCATTTCGCTATCCTTAAGGAGCAGCAAGGACAATCGCTTCTTCCAGAGCCGAGCTTGCTTCGTTGACATCGTGATTGCAGCATTTGAACGCGATTTCAATTCGTTCATATTTTCACAGTAATTGCGATTTATCGATTGTTGCAGAGCTGTCATCTTTTCGTTGAAAATGCAAAACTGTTGCTTCAGAAATGCGGAACGTCTTTCGATTTGCTCTATAAATGCAGCCGTGGAATCGAGAGTTACGGTTGCATTCCTCGGATTGAAGTGAGCTCTGTAGAGCTCTGACCTTAGATGCCTCATCATTGAGCGAAGAAATTAAAATACGAATTTGATACAAAAAAGACCTAACAAATAATGTAGAACTACTGAGATTAATTCGTTACGGAACTGGAACTGTCACAAATATTAATATTGATTGCAGAGCAGATATAGAGAGAGTGAGAGAAGTTTGAAGGGGGCTTCAGCGAAATCTTTTGATAATTAAAATTAATTTTCGCTGTGAAGAAATAAAGTTAAAGAGCGGACCGCACATTGCAAACGCGACGAGGCTGTAGAAAATCGAGTTTTCCCAGTTCGGAATGATAAATGGCGTCTAGTTAGCGTAGCGCCAAAAGAGAAACAAGTTCAAGTATCGAATACTCCCCGCTGATAGCTGCTGCTTGGCCTAGCCTGGCCCTCTCTTGAGCTTGCTGTGTTGTATTTCAATTAGAGCAAAAAGTCGTCCTCAGCTGCAATTAGCAACAAAGTATCTGGCAATGTATGTTTTCGCTATTATCATTTAAATTTATGTTATGGTACTACATATATTTGTTACGTCCCACTTTGCACTGTCTCCCATTCGGTAGTCTACAGTGTTCCAGTCTCCAGCCAGCAGTCTACACTCTACAGTCTACAGTCTCCAGTCGCCTCTTCGTATGCCTTACGATTATGGCCAACGTTGGGTAATTTGTTAGCAGGCAGCGATGCAGTCTCCCAGATAAAAATGCAACCCGTCTTCAGCTTGCGGCTGAAATTCAATGAAAATTAACTAGGGACAAATTGTTGATCGTGCTATGTAAGAGAAGCATCTCTCCATTCTCCCGTCGACTGAAAGCCATTGTACGCTTTACTGCTGCTGCTCTGGGCTCCAAAAGTTTTTCCCTCTCTATGTCTCACGCTCTATCTCATACACTCCAAATGATAGGTCTACGCATGGATTATTTGTGCTAGCTTTGAGCAATAGTTGTAGTTTGCAAATAGCCTAGATAACTCTAGGTTCTATATTACGACGTCTACTATAATTTTGAATAACATTCTCCAACGTTTTTGGTTTACGGGTATCGCTTCTAATTGCATAGCGAGAAAGTCATTTTATACTTTAACTATGGATATTGAAAAGGCACTTGTCCAACACAGTTTTCACATTATTATCAGTATAAAACGATCGGAATATATTGCAGGTGCTTCGTGAAGATTTGTCTGCATTTTTTTTTAAGAATTCAAGAGAATCCATTTAAAATTGAAATTTTTATATTATTTTCGTTGTTTTCTATTTATAGAAATTCCAATTAAAGTCTTTAATCTTATATTTGGTTTCAAACCATGTTTTAAATTGCATGATTTCATCCATCCCATATTGTCTAGTGGTTAGGATACCCGGCTCTCACCCGGGAGGCCCGGGTTCAATTCCCGGTATGGGAAATCGTTAAGATTTGCTTTTTTTTAAATTTGATATATGGGAAATCGTTAAGATTAACTTTTTTTTAAATTTGATATACACATTTTAGTCATATTTTCTGTTTTTGCACTGCACAATCTTTATTATTAAAAAGTATTTCTAGCAAGTATAGTTAAGTTTTAGCTGTTCTTAGTTCAGTTATAAAATAAGTATTTATTTCTCCCAAGCTACTTTTTAAATTTTGCATATTTTCATTTAAAGTCCAGCCTATTGCCAGTTGCATCCACAGCCAGTTTTGCCAGTTTGCCAAACATATTTATTTTGCGAACCCTTCCCTTTTGTTTGTTGCTACCTCTTTGTTGTAGCTGTTGCTGGAGGCTGGCTCTTGCTCTTTTAATAAATGAAAATGTTTTTAATTAATATGCTTCAATATGTCGAGTGCCGCACTTTACTTTATGCAGCCACATTCAAGCCATCATCCCCCCCTAAAAGAACGCAGTCCAGATTCCACATGCAGTCCACCACAATTCCCCCCAAACATCGCCCACACAAGCTGACTGTTGCTGCTGTTGTTGTTGTTGCTGTTGTGGTTGAGCAGTTGAAATTTACATTGCATATGGCGGGTGCCTTGGTTTTTATTGTTTCACATTCATTCGTATAATTCCGTAGGCTAAATTTCAATATTTTATATATATTGTGCATACGTGAATACTGTACAAAATACAATAAGAATCGTTTGCTGAAGCATGCAACAAAATAAAT
Source organism: Drosophila albomicans (assembly GCF_009650485.2). Lineage (NCBI taxonomy): Eukaryota > Metazoa > Arthropoda > Insecta > Diptera > Drosophilidae > Drosophila > Drosophila albomicans. The sequence continues at coordinate 36,233,063 of NC_047629.2, read as the reverse complement.
ACCCATTCTACTCTTGAAGCCCACACAACAGCAGCTCTCTTTGTCAATCTTGCTCTCTCGTTCTTTTATTCATAGCCCAAAGTCATGCTGTTGTTGTTGCTGCTTCTGTTTGCTGCTCGCTGTGGACAACGGCGACTTTTGTTTGTTCTGTTTTGTGTGCTTGTTTCTCAATTATTCAATGCATTGACTGTGCGAGCAAAAGAGCCCGCATAATCACGGAATATCTATTTATAGATATTTATTTTGCGTTTGCTTTTACTGTAAGTTTAGTTTTGTGCTTGCTGTTTTCAACCATCCCATATTGTCTAGTGGTTAGGATACCCGGCTCTCACCCGGGAGGCCCGGGTTCAATTCCCGGTATGGGAAATCGAACTGAGGTTTATTTTTTTTAGTTTTTAGATATATTTTTAAGTTTTATTTTTAGATTAAGATATTGCTGATATAAAAATAGAAGAATTTATCGGAAAAGTATTACTTTTAAGTTTTTGTTCTCCTAATTTTAGTAATATCCTTTATTTAATTAGTTTTAAATTCTGTTGTAGTTTTAGTGATTAACATCTATCCCATATTGTCTAGTGGTTAGGATACCCGGCTCTCACCCGGGAGGCCCGGGTTCAATTCCCGGTATGGGAAACCGATTTGAGGTTTTATTTTGTCAAGTTGCGTATAGTTCTTAAAGTTTCTGTCAAGATATGATAGATATGTATTGTTCGATTATAATATAATATATATTCACATTCCTGATAAAGATCAAATCTGGTCCGATACGTTGACAAATTTTGAAAAAATTTTATTTATTTCTCTTATTGCTTTTGTTGTAACTCCTTTTATAACTGTTTATAGCGAAGTATCTTAGTAATATGTGAATTATTGCTAGATGAATTAACTTATTGTATTATGTGAACTAACTGCTCACATATTTTGGATAATAGTAGAAAATTTTGCTTTACATTAAAAAAAAATTTCGCATCTAATCTTAAAATAATTCTAATTCTTATTTTAATAAAAGATAAATCTTTTGTGGAATTTGCTTTAAAATTTCGTAGAAGTTTCCGTTGAAGATAACTATCCCATATTGTCTAGTGGTTAGGATACCCGGCTCTCACCCGGGAGGCCCGGGTTCAATTCCCGGTATGGGAAAACAAGCCGATATTATTTGACAAGTTTCCTTTTTTTACAATCTTTTAAGAATGTGATTTCTGGATTCTAAATTATATACATATGTTTAAAGATGATTTTTGAATTGGTAATGTTGTAAAAATATTCATCTTGATTACAGTTTTATTCAATTTACAATAATACAATTAATTTATATTGGTGTTGTCTGCCTTTCTCCTGAGCAATATTTAAAATATTTTCACCCGCCATAAAGTATTGCCATTATCCACTTGTATCATAACAATGCATCAATGTCCATTTCGAATATTATACGAGAGAGGAGACTGTTTCCTCATTCAGTTATACGAATGTGCTTGCATACTCGAGTCTATGTGTGAGTCTACTGTATTTATTTGTGAACTGTATGAATGCTGCTGCATTGGGCTGTCAACTCTGGCTCTAGCTGATGAATGATATACCATTTTCAGCGAATGAGCAGCAACCAATGTGACAGACGAGGGGAGTGCGTCGTCTACCAGGCAACTGGTTCCGTTGACAGACAGACAGACGGACAGACAGACTATACATTTGATTTTTGATGGCTTTTGACCGGCGGAATGTCTCGAATGGCAACAGGAAATATGCTAAATGAGAGAAGCCCAGTTGCCACTCAAAATGCAATCATTTATCATTTGATAATCTAATGTTACTTAAGATTGAATGTGCACCCTTAAATCGGAATACTGAATGAATTATGTTCGCTGTGATTTCTGCACCCAACATATGCTCATTGAAATCTTTTCATTTCCGTCAGGAGATTTTTTGTTTTCCTCCCTTTTTGAATGCGTCGTTGCATTTGTGGCGAAACAAACCGCAAACTTCATTTATGAAATGCGCATTCATTTCGGAAACTCAACGCAACCCAAAACTCGTACCACTCAAAAATTTGCTAGGCAATTTTATTTAAAAATGCAAAAGGCTTTGTCGTTTGGCGCTGCATGGCGGATATTGCCTCTGACTCCTGACTATAACATGCATTAAAATTGGCAATCGTCCCTGTGCGGTTGAATTGCTGACAACATCGAACATGGCCAGTTCCACACCTGATGCATCCCCATCCTGGTCCATCTTGCCACCTTGCCACCATTTGCAGCAACGTCACCACCTGCAATTGACAAGCGGCGGCTCCCAGCTTCATTAGGTGAGCCAGCTGCCACTCCTGCCGCTGCTGCTGCTTCTGATTCTGCTGTTGCTGATGCTGCTGCTGCTGGACAAGGACATGCAAAAGGCGCCTCTTTCCTGCCCTTTGAACGCTGTAGCAGAAGGCCACTGCCTGCCATTACACTAGGGTTGAACGGGAAGCTGTGGTAAGTTTTTAAGCATAAAAAAGCAATACACTGAGAAAAAGCTGAATGAAGTTCAACATTATTTTAGCGCATCAAATAAATTTAATAAATCTGTTAGTGGTTTATTCATAAATTGAGAATTTACAATTTACATTATTATTTAAAATATTATTATTTACCTAATTTTTGTTGGATGAGATTCATTAAAATATCTAACAATTATCTGACATATTTACATAATTACATTTTTGTTCATTTTAAAAATAATTACTTTAAAGATTATCATTTAAAAATGCTTCATAATTATTTTTGTGTACATAGTCAGTTAACATTTTACTTATTTCGTAAATTGTTTCAGTTTAGATTATAATTCATTATAAAGAATTGTAATATTTACGAAATAAGTACATAAGTACATAAAAATAAATTTCCAACATTATTTAATAAAAATCTTAACCTGAAATATTTAAAAAATGAACAAAAATGTAATTTAGCAAATATAGTAAATAATTATTATAAATGTGCGTCATTTATCCTTATAATAATAGATCTAATACTACATTATACATATAGAGAGTTAAGTTAATGTTTTTCAAAAGAAGATTAATATAATAAAAATAATTTTTTAAATCTCTGATTCTCTTGAAGAAAATTTTGAATACTATTGACAAATTTCATATTCTCATTTTCAATGAATGTAAATACTTATGTTCCTCATCAAACTTTGGTGCCTTTTGAAAGCAGCTATATGTTAGAAGATTTCTCTGAGTGTAGTCCAACCCTTTTTTGGGCTGCATTCGGGTTTTTCGGCTGCGCCTTCAGTCTGTTGCATTTTTCGGGCATTGTGGCCGTATGTGGGCGTGGAAGGGGAGGGGGGCAGCTGTGGATGCTGTTGGTGCTGCTGTGGCTGCGGCTGCATCCTTGCATTCTGCTGCCTCCTTCCTGCCTTCCAGCCTTCCTCTGCCCGCTGTTCTTTACCGCCTGATTGTCCCCTTGCGACTCGGCTCGGGCGCATTTGCATTTTTTATATTTACAGTTTATATATAGTAAAGCATGTGTTGTGCCTCTCTCTGTCGCACTTGCCTGCCACCTGAGTGCAGCATGTGCTGGCTATTGTCATCTCTGTTTGGCAACATAAAAATCGATAGCAACAACAAATTTGAAATGCACTTCATGTTGCCATTGTTGATGCGTGTTTTTTCAGCTTGTATAATGCTACATATATTACTATATACTATACATACATATAGTTGAGTGATTCCTTGTGTGTGTGTGTGTATATATCCTGTTTACGCATGTGTATATAAGGCGCAGACCTTATCGCATATCGTGCAGGCCCAGTAGCATCCACCTTCATCCTTCGCTCTCATCAGGCTTAGCTCACAATATTGAAAGAGAATGCACTTGCATTTTAAGTGATTTAATTCAATCAGACCTTGTTCGCATCCATCCACATTCACACAAACAATTTACGGCCATGTTCATATATATTTTTGATGATAGATAAGTGTTAACGGATCTTGGGTTTGGGCTATGAACTGCAGAATGACAACGTGGCAACATCTATCCCATATTGTCTAGTGGTTAGGATACCCGGCTCTCACCCGGGAGGCCCGGGTTCAATTCCCGGTATGGGAAAACCGTTTCTAGGTTTATTTTTCCTAACCCCAAGCTTTTTTGTAATAAGTTAATTTTAGAACTCTCCACTTTTTTTGGAAAGCTTTCGATCTTTTATCAATTATTGTTGTTTCATTATATTTAAAGATACAATTGTATTAATTTTTATCAGTTTTATTTTTTAGATTTGGTAATCCATTCCTTTTTGGCATTCAATCTCCCATCTAGTGGTTAAAGACTTTTTAAAAGTTTTGTTCAGGATTCTAAAATTTGTAAGAGATCTTTCGATAAAATTTACAATTTTTTTTCAATATTTTCTGATTTTTTGAAAATATTTTAAATTATATTTATAGATGTGTACATACTATTATTTTTCAAAAAAATTTTTTTTTATCTTTTTCTTCAGATATATTTCATCTCCCATATTGTCTAGTGGTTAGGATACCCGGCTCTCACCCGGGAGGCCCGGGTTCAATTCCCGGTATGGGAAAACCGTTTCCAGGTTTTTTTTTCCTATTTTTTGCACTGTTCATAGTAAGTTATTTTTAGGATTCTCCACTTTTTTTTGGAGAAACTTTCGACCTATTTAATGATAAAATTATATATTATATATTTATATTATATATATATATATATATATATTATATATATATATATATATATATATATATATATATATATATATATATATATATATAATATAATATATAATATATAATTTTATCATTAAATAGGTCGAAAGTTTCTCCAAAAAAAGTGGAGAATCCTAAAAATAACTTACTACGAACAGTACTATATATATATATATATATATATATATATATATATATATATATATATATATATATATATATATATATATATATATATATATATTTGTCAGTTTTATTTATTAGATTTTGTAATCCATTTCTTTTTGGGATTTAATCTTTTTAAAAGTTTTGTTCAGGATTCTAAAATTTGTAAGAGATCTTTCGATAAAATTTACAATTTGTTTTCTGATTTTTTAAATATTTTTACATTACATTTTTCCAAATTTGTTTTTAATCAATTTTTTTTCTATATTTCATCTCCCATATTGTCTAGTGGTTAGGATACCCGGCTCTCACCCGGGAGGCCCGGGTTCAATTCCCGGTATGGGAAACCGTTACTAGGTTTATTTTTTTCCTATTGTATATCTCGCACTGTTACATTATAAGTTATTCTAAGGATTTTCAAATTTTTTTGGAAAACCGGTTTCTAGGTTTATTTCTTAACTGTTTTGTTGTTTTTAGGATTCTCCACTTTTTTACATTCTTTTAAGTTTGTTTTTATCAATTATTTTTCGCCATTTTTACATTAGGATAGCTATTCTCACCCGATTTTTTTTGGGAACTAATTTATTTTTTTTCATTGTATATCTCGCACTGTTATTTCATTTAAGTTTTTCAATTTTTCTAGTTTATTTCTTAACTGTTTTGTTGTTTTTAGGATTCTCCACTTTTTTAAAGCTTTCGATCTTTTATCAATTATTGTTGTTTCATTATAATTAAAGATACAATTATATTAATTTTTGTCAGTTTTATTTTTTAGATTTTGTAAGCCATTCCTTTTTGGGATTTAATCTCCCATCTAGTGGTTAAAAACTTTTTAAAAGTTATATTCAGGATTCTAAAATATGAAAGAGATCTTTCGATAAAATTTACGATTTGTTTTTCAATATTTTCTGATTTTTTAACATTGTATTTACTTTATATTTATAGATATTTCATTTTCGATATTTCATATCGATATTTCGATATTTCACCTCCCATATTGTCTAGTGGTTAGGATACCCGGCTCTCACCCGGGAGGCCCGGGTTCAATTCCCGGTATGGGAAAACCGAAAAACCAATGAGTTTGTTTTTTGGTCTTTCTATAAAAACTTTCTAAAAGTTTCAGGATTCTAATGCACAACTTTTTTTTCAGTAATATCCGATATTTAAAGAATTTTTACATTATGGGAAATCAAGTCTTTATTTGACATGTTCTCTTTTGCAACTTTGCACAACAGCATTTCTGATTTGTGAGATATCATATCATATACATACATATCATCTTTGATATTAAAATGAATGTGACTATAAAAGAGAATATTAATTTTGATTTTTGAAAAGTCTTATTCAATTTATAATAATTCAAGTGAAGTATTTACAAGATTTCACCAGTCATGAACCAATATTATTATCCAATTGCATCATTCACTTACATATGTAAATTTTGATTTTCCAAGTAATTTTAATGGCTCTATTGTATCTAAGGCCACCAATTTACTTTCTCATCTATAAATGTTTTCTTATTTTTATATCATTTTTTTTTTTGCTTTTTTCTATGGGAAGTTTTTGTTTCCTTTGATTTCATTCAGAGATCATAAAGGTCTATAATCGTATATAAAGCTTATGGAATGCAACTGCTATAATTCGTACCAACTGTTAGCATTAACAAAATTGCATTGATTGCATTTCATTTATTTATTAAAAGATTATTTTGAGTAATGTAAACACAATAATGTATGTAACACATAAATGTTTTAATTCTAAAATCTATTTATAGCTTTTAACGTTTGAGTATCTTTCTTTGTATTTGGTTTTGAATCGAGGTAAATGCCAATGGCGATCATCACTCCCATATTGTCTAGTGGTTAGGATACCCGGCTCTCACCCGGGAGGCCCGGGTTCAATTCCCGGTATGGGAACATTCAGTGAACTTTTTTTTATTTCATTAACTAACATTTTGAAATGCTGTGGACATTAGACAACATTATTTTTACTATTTCTGTTCATTATGTTCGAGTTAAATGAGAGGCAATGGCCAATTTCTGAGTTAAACTTCAGTCAGCAGGTAGTCAATTAGCTGAGTAATTGATTTAACTGTAATGCAGACCCATTGAAACCTGTCAGTGGCATCTGTGAGCTATTCAGTTGCCAATAATCCAATTACTGGGACCTCATATTATCCATTAGCTCTAGCTGCAGCCGAATTGAATGCACCATGTGCAAGTAGTCGTAAATTCGATTGGCTTCAGTTTTTGCTACAGTCTGATTGAGTTCAAGAGAAAGGAGAGCGGGAGGTCAGCTAGGTAGGAAGCTGCATTCTCTAGGTAGGCACTGGTGGCCAGTTCCTAACGAACCTATAATTGAATATAATATTCAATTATAGCTGAAAGGAGCACAAGAAATGCAAACAACACGCACAAAAATTGTCGAGCGTTGGGCAAATTAAATGAAAGCTATGCAAAAATAACTTTTCTTCTTCTCTTTCTCCTTTACGGTGTATTTGTTCAGGTTTTGGGTTGGGAAAATAAACCGCATTGCATAAACAGCCGCCCCATCAGAGAGTTCCTCCATGTATATACATTTATAGCAGATATATGTATATATTCTGAACTGACCGAGGGATTCTCCATCATCATTCATTTACTTGCATGCTGTATATAACGCACTTAAAGCCCATGGTCCATGTCCATGTTCATGTCCATTGAACACCGCACTCCAACCATGTGCGTCTGCCTCTGTTCCCTGCCTCCCCGTTTGATGCGTTTTATTGCACTGGACGACAATCTCTCTCTCTCTCTTGCTTTGTCTGTCCCGCTCTATCTGTGTATTCCATCTCTGTCAAACACCCCCGCAGCAACGCAGCATCGCAGCAAAAAATACAAATAGAATAAATAAATAAACCTAGGCTTGTATTAATGAAAAATTTCGTACATCGAATTCGCATCATTAAAAATAAACCCCACTCGACAGTCAAATGAAAAACAAAAAAAAAAACAAAGAACCAAAAAACAAAAAATAGATTGCAAAAGCCCGACAAAAAAATTCGCATATGTGAACGCGGGTCGCGAAAACTTTTTAAGGGTTGCAATTTTTTACCTCCAAATAAAAACATTCCAAAATTCTTTTTGTATGAAAATCAATTGGGTTTCATTTGCCTTTATTTTACTGATGATTTTTTCTCTGTGTAAATGGCAACAATGCAAATACATACATATGCAGGTATATAAGAGCTTGTATGGTGTTGTTGCTGTGTGCTGTGTTGTTGCATTTATTAACATTCTCCAAAAAAAGATAGGCGTTAAGCGCTGCACAGGGATATTATAGATATACAATATCTATAAGTAGGGTTAATATAGTAATTTCATAATTGGTATTTAATAGCATTTCCTTATAAATTCGGGATGAAATATCTATTTTTTAAAACCTTTTCTGTTTATTTTTGAAGGCAATAATTTTAAAAATGTTGCATAGCAAATATTTATATATAGCTCTGATATAATCTCTAAGACCAATAAAAAAAACGAAGAATTATAAAATAGATCTACATTTACTTAAAACAGAATATTCATAAATTTATAAATATAGGTTTAATAAGTTCCATTTCTTTTTTTGTTGGAAACAATTTTTAAGAAATGTAGAAAAGTAATTATAAGTATATAAAAGGATTATATAATTCATTTTCTATATAAAATTGCTTTATACATATGTTATTTTCAAATCTGTATCATTAGAAAAATTAAAAAAAAGTTGAAAAAAATTCTTGTCAGAAGTGGGATTCGAACCCACGCCTACAGAGTAGACTGCGACCTGAACGCAGCGCCTTAGACCACTCGGCCATCCTGACATGTGAATGCATATTAGATAAAGACTGTACAAAGAAAAAAGATAAAAGAAAGAGAGAAAAGTAAAAAAGATAATGATTAGGTAGAACAAAATTAATTGAATTAAATTACATATTGTCGATCGTATGCTAATTGAGGATCAGTTTAATTTACATTGAATTACTTTACACTCTTGCAATAATTTTCTATTATACTCTGCGCGCATTTCTCAGCCATGAATCCCCATGATAGGCAATTTATGCTACACCCTTTGCCAGCGATATTTACATATGTATATGCATGTTGCATGTTGCATGTGTCTGTATGCACATGCAGTGCTTGTTTAACAACAGTCCAGCATATGCGACATGCACAAAAGTGTAAAAAAAAATTGTTTCACATGCGCAAATTTGTTGGGTGGCTGCATGTTGCAGCAGTAGCTTGCTGCAACAACGGTGGCATCAATCGGGGGCATGGTTAATCAGCAGCGGCTTTGAGTTCAGAGAAGCGACGGGGTCGTAAAATATGTAAAGAATGAGCGTAGCAACGAATTTTGTATGGGCTACAAGAGGTTTGATTAAAATTAATCAGAGAAAGAAATGTTGAAAATAGATTAATCTCAAACTTAGCAATAAGTAAAGTAAAAAACTACTAACAAATGTATAGTCCCAAGAAATAACATTAAACTTTCGTTCTAAGAAAAGTATAAAAATTCTAAAATAATGCAGTAGTATTTAAAATGTACAGACTCAAGAAATGTCAATAAGATATAAAATGATGAAATGAAAGGGAAATATTTATAAAATTAGGTGTCATTATCTTAATTTTAAGAAATTTACAGAGTCAAAATGAGATAGATATTTTGCAGTTTTTATACTATACAAAATACTATAACAAATAAATAATACTAAAACCCCAAATCTCTATCGGTATTAATATGCCTCAATTTGTAGAGCAACAGCGCTTGCTAAAAATTAAGCAAAAATGCGAAAAATGGCAAAATAAAAACGATGACCAAAAATGTATTTTAATGTCAACCCATATACATACATATATATTCATGTAGGACTTATATGCCTGGTCTTATATACCATGTATAATTGCAGCTGATGTTACGTCAATATATTGTACATGGTCTTTTGGGCTTTCAGTTTTATTTTTTTGGGGTATTTGGGAGCTGAAAATTTGTGCGTATCCCAAACCAACGAAGAGTTCAGCGTAGACTGCAAAAAACTGTACTTATTAGGGGTTAATTTGGCTTTAAACGTGTTGGGAGCATCGGGGATTAACAATTGAACCCACGTTGTAATGAAACACATAAATAATTGCATAGAATTATCTTGATCAGGCTACAACTATGTATATTAGAGATTGTAAACAATGGCAAATGTTGGTAGCCAATCGTTTGACATTTTCCAATTTTTCCAATGTGCAATTAGCCAATGAAAGTCGTCTTTTATATTACGATAATATTATATTAGTATTCACGATTCATGTAATGTCGCCATGTTTGTCGTCCATGCATCGTTAATTAAAAATAATTACAATTTTTACAATGATTGGATAAAAACAATGAATTATATACATGTGATACGTTTTTTATATCATTTGTTTTTTGGTTTAATACAATTGACAATAATTTACATTATTTTATGCGCATTACTCACACTTTGCTCTCAGTCTCCATGGCTATTTAATTATACATTATGCAATTAAAACTCAGACACGTATGTGAAAATTTATGTTGTTGCTATTGAAGGCAATTTATATAAATTATATAGAGTCCTTTTAGTTATCAATTATGCGCAAGGAAGGGTGCTTTATAACTATCCATGACATATTGCTTATAATACGAAAGTTTATACCCTTTAAAAAACGAAGAAAAACTAGACAAACTCACTTTTAAACAAAATATTATTAATCCTTGTTAAAATTCTATGACTTATAAAAAAACAAACAAATAAGAGACTTATATTTATGTTTAGATTATATTTTTAATGAATCTTAGTAAGGATAAGTATAATTTCAAAATTGAGAAAATCAACGGAACTATATTACTAATATTTAGTATATACTTTATACCAAAAACAAAAAAGTAATATTTTATTAAATTTTCGAATATTTCTGAAACGAAAATAAGTAAATAATAAAATTCTTAATCTATTTAATTACTAATTACTAATTTTTAGTATGTACTTTATACCAAAAACCTAATTTTGGATATTTAATTCGATGAATATTTCTAAAAAGCAACATTTTATTAAATATTAAAATATTTCTTGAACAAAAAAAAAGTAAAAAAATAAAATTCTAAAATTATACTGAAGTTCGGTATTTACTTTATACCAAAAACCCAAGTCTGGATATTAAATTCAATAAATATTACTAAAAAGTAACATTTTATTAAATTTTAGAATATTTCTTAAACAAAAAAAATTTTTTAAAAATAAAATTCTAAAATTATATTAAAGATTAGTATAAAGTATTTACTTTATACCAAAAACCTAAGTATGGATATTAAATTCGATGCATATTTCTAAAAAGTAACAATTTATTAAATTTAAGAATATTTCTGAAACAAAATTGAATTCTTAAACCATATAATACGATTCTCTAAAGAATTATTGAAATGAAAAACGAGTCTAAAATGCACACCTCAAAAATCTTCCGCTCTAAATCGTATAATTTATTCTTAATTTGAGATTTAAACGAAAAAAATACTTGATCCTGTTTATGCATGGTATTTTTGAAGTACGTATCGCGAAAAAAATGCACTTTGCATAATAATACTCCCAATGCAATGGCATTCAAAAATGCTGTATATTTAGTATACTGTATATACTACTTTATATGGAAATTCAGTGGAATGGCATACGCAAAATGACAATAAAATCGAATAAAAAACGCAGCCACAAAGTGAAAGAGGAGCCAAAGGATGAGGATGAGGAAGAGGACGGCGATGATGATGACGGAGGATACACAAAAAATAAATAAATAAATAATTTACAATAAAAGCACAATAACAACAAAAATGTCATTGCGTGCGTGCGGTTGGCCCGCCCACAAAAAGGCGTTCTGATGCTGATGCGGATTCTGATGCTGTGTTGCTGTGTGTTGCACGTTGGGGTGGCAGCTCAGTGTGGGTTGCAATTTGGTTGGTTGTCACGGCGTTTGGGGCATGCAACAACAACAATAAACAGTAGCAAAGGCGAAAAAAATATAATAATAAATTGTATTATAATTTCTTTTTTACGCAAGGCTCAGATGAAATATGCGATGTTAAGCGAGCTATGCTTTGAAATCATTTACAATACAACGAGCTCTGTTTAATACTAAAGAAATATGAATCGGAGAGACATAGTAGAGTAATCCAAAGGTAAGTTGAAGTTAGTTTCTATCTTTTAATTTATTAATAATACTTTTTTTTATATTTTATTAAATTCAGAATAGTCCAGTATTAAATAATAAATGTTTTATAGTATAAAGAGTATTGTTGTAGTATTCGACTTTACATTTTATCTATATTATATCCTATATTGAGTTTTGATAATGGTGTTATCTATAATATTTTCTGTATTTGGTATTTATTAAGAATTTTAATTTTTTATTTTACGGATTGTATCTATAACATATTCTATATTGAGTGTGTTTTTTATATAGAATTTTGTATATTTTGATGATGTTATTATTATTATTGTTATTGTTTTTGAAAATTATTAATAATCTTTGTGATTTTATTATAAAAAAAAAAAATCGCTAGATATGCTAATAAAATACTTTCATTTGAGATGGGCTAAAAAATATAATTATTTATTTAAAGAGAAACTTTCATTTATGTTACATTAGAAATACTGATACAACTTATTGCTAAATAATCTTATAAATACAATTAAATACTGACAATAAATATGAAAGTATTGAAAAATAAGAATGAATTAATTATTAGATGAAATAAATATAAAATAATGATATTATTACAAATAATTGTTTTCTTTTATTTACATTTAAAAATGCTGAAACAATTAATTATTAAATAATCTTATAAATACATTTATAGTTACAATAACTTTGATTTTCAATTAATTTTATTGCTCCTCTCATATTTATTTCTCTGTATTTACAATAGTTTTTAAAAATCCAAGTTATTAAGTAAATCATAACGTTTCAGGTCCCATTTTAAATGCGGTTAAATATCCTAGAATCATTTTAAAACGTCATCAAGCATCTCGTCTCGAGTGTGAATGAAATGCGAGCACACAAAAAAATGCTACACAAAATGAATGCAATTTTTTGTTGTTATTTGCTGTGGAAACGCATCTAAAAGAATTTAAAAAAGAGTTGTTGCCGTTGCCGTGTTGTTGCAACGCATGGGAGGCATGCGCGCAGCATGGCCGAAAGGTGGCAAGTGGCAAGTGGAGCATTAATGCGCTGATGCAGTTGCAGTTGCAGCTGCAGTTGCAGTCGCCAAACGCTGCTGCGACGTCTACTGATTATGTTGATGATGCTGCTGCAACAACAAAATAATCGAATAAATATATAGAATAGCGACATCAGCAGCAGTAAAAATACAAAAAAAAAAACGAAATGAATTTTCAATCGACACGCGCTGCGTGTGCGTGAAAATTACAGCAATGAGAATACAATTTTTCTTCTTCTTTTTTTTTGCTGTTTTGGGTGCGCTGCATTAATAGGGCTGCTAATTATTGACAGCCGATGTCGTCCTCCTCCCGCTCCCCCTCCCCCGTCCCCCTCTTGACAACCCTTCTGGATGTTTGGCTGCTGTCCACCCACTTGTGTGGTTTTTTGCTGCCGCAGCGTCGACGTCCAACCAAACGCAATTCATAATGAGTTTTTTTCACCCGGATATATTGCGTGTTGTTGTTGTTGCTGCTGTTTGGCGTTTTTGCATTTGTTGCAGCGACGCGTTATGCAAAAATCAGTTTCGAAAATGCTTTGTCAACAGCAACACACATTCAAAATTTTCGGTTTAGTCGCATAAGTTTTATTTTCACCTAATTTAGTATCGCATTGCAACTTTGGCCCAAAACACACGGCAACGTTTTTTCGGACAAACCCCTCCAAAAAAATAAATTCCAAATCGAAAGCAACTAAAACGAACAACATCCATGTGCAAATAAAGTGAGTGGTGAATAAAGCAGAAAAAAAAACAAATATTACGTATACGCGTCGTATGCGCAATCTAATACATTATCAGTTCTCCTAACTCGCGTTAGTATATGCATATGTGTGTGTGAGTGTGTGTATGTGATAGTATGTGTGTGTGTGTGTGCCACCCCTAATTACTGTAGCTAAACCCATCGCGCATAGCTCCCAGCCTACCCCAAAAAAAAATATAAAGCCGAAGCCGAACTCTCTATTGAATTCTCACTCTATTTCTCTATTACGCTGACGTCGACGTCGTCGCTGTTGCCAGCTATTTTGTGGTTTGGTTTGGTTTGCTTGTTTGGCTTTTTTGCGCTTTTAGCCCTTTTTTTGTTGGCTTTAACTACGCGCCAACTGATTAACAAAATTAGTTTAGAAAACTCCGCACTCGCGTACGAAACAAACAAAAATTTGTTCGGTTCTTTTCGCATCAAATCTAACACCAACAAAAATAAATCAAATAAAATCACCGTTGAGAATTTCATTAGAGTCGTGCTTAAGCGTAGTTCATCTAACTATATTTCTATATCAAACTAATGTGTCGAAATTTAGTTTTACTTTGTATTGAATAAAAATAATTATTTCTAATTAAAAAAAAAAAAAATGCTGTTGATTTGAATGGCATTTTGTAATGAAACTACAAATTTTTAAGTGCCGGAGATATTTCAATTTAACTATAGCTTATTGAGCTTAAAATTGTTTAATTTTATAATTATTAAACAAAATAAAATACAAAATGTATGATATTTGAAATCTACATCATGTTGTGGAAGGGCAACAAAAGTAAAAACAGAAATAAAGTATAATTATGTATGTTTTATTCAATAATCTGGATATACATAAATTATTTTTACTAATTATTGACTCAAGTAATTCTAATTCCTCAAATTACTTCATTATTAAACTGTATACAGTTGTTTCTTTTTCTTAGGTGCGAATAGTAAATCAATTGTTTCATATTTTATTTAATAATTGCAGATTTTATTACAAGTTCAGAATAATTATTTTTATATTATAATACATGACTTAGACAGAATTTAAAAATTATAGTTTATTTGAAAACTTATTATTTATACATTTTGTAATGATTAAGAAAGTTATTTATTAATGGAATTTTTAATTTTTAATTTACACAATAATATAAAAAATCGTTTATAAGTTTTATTTTAAAATTCAATTTTTTACACCACATATATTTTATAACTTTTAATTTTGATTGAAGTATTTTTATTTTATTATTTACTTATTTAATGTTGTTTGCTATTATGCATAGTATTTCCTTTTTTAAATATTTGGGTATTCAAATTCTTTGCTTATCCCACAAAAATATGCAACATCTTTTGAAGCATTTCATTCAAGCTTTAATTTTCATTAGAAAATATACCGTGTGCATGTGTGTGTGTGTGTGAGTGCATCTGTTAGTATTCTAAACGAACCCGACGGCGGTTTTGTTAACCATTTTGTGATCTATTTTACTCGCAACGAGAGTTTTTGGCGCTCGATTCTGGCGTTTGTGTGTCGTGCCCGGGGTAGTAAACGAGGGGTGCAAAGGGGTGCAAAGGGGAGGAAGGTTGCCGGGTAATGGGCACCGACGCCAAAGACTCGTCTTGAATGAAAGTCAAAGTAAAAACGGCAACACACAAAAAACCTAAACAAAACATAAAACGCCACGCGAAACAGGCGAGGCGGCAACTAGAAAACAGAGAGCGCCAAAAACTTTTGATAAGGCCAAAGCAAAACACGCACACATACACACAGACCTAAAGTCAGCAAGCAGGACCGTCTGTATATTGTGGGGAAAGAGAGTGGTGGAGGGGGTATTTTTCTAGATACATACAACAACGGTAAACAACAAACAACATGCGAGTTTTGCTTTTGCTGCCGGTAGAAAACGACGAAAAGAAAAGAAGACGATGACGACGGCGAAATGCAGCGCGAAAATGAAAACGCCGCGAGACGATGAAAGGGCGTCATATGTTGGCGGGGGGTGGGGAGAGCAGAGTGTCGCTGGACAGCGAGGGGGCGTGAGTCAGGTGCTTGGCTGCCCGATTGTGTTTTATTCGTAGACAATATACAAGTTTTCTTCCAGTCCCGTCATGTGTAGACACAAGATGCGAAAAGACTTTCTCACTTCGTTTTGCCGTATATGCGGAACTGATTATCTACAAGACTCGTCGAGTATAAATTCTTGCCAAAGGGAAATTTAAATTTCCCTCGGCTGCGCTGGCAGAATTTGTACTCGACGTTTCTTGTAGAAAATATGCGGTGCAGCTCTTGCCGAAAATCTGTGCTTAGATTCTAGTGCGTAGTTCGGAATATGCAAAATAAAAATACGCTCAAAAATATATGCAGTAAATAAAATGTTTATTATACTTGAAATTAAATTTATTAAAACTAATACAATGAGTACTTAAATTTATATATAATATTATCTAAACAGTTTTACTTATAACTAAATAATATAATAGCTAAAAGAAAAAATTAATTTATTTCGCCGTTTTCAATATTCTTCGCCCTGAACAATGCCTTGTAGTTTCTATTTTTATCATCCAACGTAGCTCTTTCGTGGTCCTCAAAACTGTAAATATAAATACAAATACAAATATATTTTTTAATTTAAATCAGATTAGAATAGTAGTTTAATAATATTAACAACTTACCTCTTATTGTTTTATAAAAGACGCGCAGGAAAAAATCAACTTTCTTGTACAACACTCACAAAACAAATGACAAATGATACACAAAATTGCACATGTTCGAGAAAAAGTAGGCGTTAGGGAAATTACGCGTTGCGCTAAGAGGGCGCGTACACCAGACTCAATGCAAGAAGCATTCTACAAGACGAGTCATCTAACGATCTGCAGAAAATTCTTGCACATATTCGAGAAAAGTAGGCGTTAGGGAAGTTTCGCGTTGCGCTAAGAGGGCGCGTACACCAGACTCAATGCAAGAAGCATTCTACAAGACGATTCATCTAACGATCTACAGAAAATTCTTGCAGTCTCCGTCTTGGCATGACACGAAACACAATTGGGTGCTGTCGCTGCTGCTGTTGTCGTTGCTGCTGTTTCTGCTGCTACTGTTCTGCCGGGTTGAATGCACGCTGTGTGTAAGCGAGCTAGATAGCTGTCTAGTTGCTTATCTACGTTCGCTGCCTCTCGCTTCCACTCACTCAATCTCTCTCTCGCTGCACTGCGCATGAGCTCTTTGTGGCTCTCTTTGCACTACACGCACGGATGCTGCTGCAGTTGTGTGGGCAGTCAAGTGGGGTGGGTGTGTGTGAGGTTTTGTGTGGGTGGAGGGGGGGTACACAGGTGCATTTATTTATTTATTTCGATTCATTTCCGCTTTTGTGTGCGTTAAATGAAAACTCATTTCCCTTTGATGTTTGTCGTTGCTGTTGTTGTTTTTTTTGGCTGTTCGGACATTAACAAAAGCAAGAGAGATAGCCACATGTGTAGCACGCTGGCCAGACAAAGAGAGCCAGTGCGCGCACTCGCTCTCTCGCTTGCACACTCTCTTTTTTGGGTGCTGCTGCGCGATAATGAAAAAGTATAATGCACCAAAGTGACATAAGGCTGTAAATTAAGCAACAAAAACAACAACGACACGAGTCATGTAAACTTTCGACACACACACACTCATGCATATGCATGTATGTATGTATGTATGCGCAGGCATATAGTAGAGTTATTTACCTTTATCTGCATATGCTGCACAGTTGCGAGCAGTAGGAGAAATAAGATGTCGCTGTCTATGAGTGGAAGCGGGAGAGAGCGACAGTTGGAGAGTTGTGAGTATGGAAGAGGGGGTGCCGGACAGGGATTGTGTGGTCCAAGCTAAATGCCTGAGGCTGCGCCAGCTTTATGCAATTCACGTGTTCACGTGTGTGTGTAACATTAAATTAAAAGCCCTTTCATACCAAATTACAATTATGCTAAACGTATCTCACATACATACACACGTTTGTGTGTGTATGTTCTAGTATATACCGAATAGTATATACAGCTGTTAATAGCCTTTTGTTTGACTCAATTTTGCCGCTGGCCCATTTGATGCTCGTCACTTTGATGGGCCCCAGAAAATTCTACATGAAATTACAAAATTTGCATAAAAATTCGAAATTTCGATACAACAAAAAATTGACTTTAGAATATGACAAAAATAATAAGTTTAACCATATTTTAAGGCTGGCCACGAAAAATTCGATTTCTTTTGAGAATATCTCATTTAGCAGTTTTGCATTTTGAATGAAAAATTCATATTAAAAATATTTTAAAGGAGGTTTATTTTTGAATGCAAAAAATCGGAACTAATACGAAAACATTTTCATAGTGCTTTTAAATTTAATGGATTGATTGTACTAAATTTTTATGTTTCATATATGTATTCATATATATTTTTTTAAATTAAATAAATACAATTGCAAAATTCAAACTATAACCATTTTTTTGTTTTATCTCTTTTTATAATGTTTTGAAATTGATATTTCTTTTTTTTTTACAGTAGCAGAACTTATATTTTTTTTATTTTAAACTTTTTATAATCAGATGTAAATCTTTAAAAAAAATCCAATTTTTTCTTATGTAAAAAGGTACATATTAATATTAAAATTTAAATAAAAGTTACTTAACTTGCAGTGCTCCCCATATGTAAATTCCCTAAATAATTAGGAAGTATTCCCCTAGGTTTTAGGTGGAAGCTGAGATAACTCTAGAGTGCAAACTGCGTTGTTGCTTAACGGAATCAATTAATATTAAATAAATATTTATTTATGTAGTAGTTGAATTTGTAATGCGCATATATAGAGAAGACCATTAGGGAATCCCCAATGTCTAGCATTTGGCTTCATATAAAACCTTTTCGGCTAATTCATATTTATTGCTGTTCCATTTCTCTCGTGTTGTTCTTTGGGCTTTGGCTTTGTCTGTTTGTCTGTCTGCGCACCCGGTTTATAAAACAGCCTCTCACATTGCGAGCATATGCTGGTTGTGTTTCCCTCCCCCTTCCCCTTCCACGTCCCTCCTCCCACGCTTTACAAGCAGGCTTCAGGCCCACTGTTGTTGTTGTTGTCTGGGCTCGCAAATTTACATAGGCAAAGTCAGCAGCGCAAAAACAAAAATCCAAACCGGATCGAAGCTACACAAACACAACACAAAGCTCCCTAACCGGCACACACATACACTTTGATATGTGAACAAATATGTGTGTGTAAAGCTCACCCACATATACAAGCTTATTTGCAAAGATAACAAAACAAAAACCGGCTTTTTATGCTATTTTTTTGGCGAGCGCTCAAAGCGACCTAATATATTTTTGTTTTAACTAATTTTGCAAAAAAAAAGCAACAGCAACAATTGCAAGCTGAGATAAGACAAAAGGGCGCCTTATCACAGCTGTAAATAAATATGGTGTATATAATATGAAGTTTATTAACAATTCTACATATAGTATGTGTGTGTGTGTAATAAATGCATAATAAAAGCTTGTTCTTAACCTATACCACGCAAAACAATTGCGATAACAAAAACACAATTAAAAGCGCGCTCTCTCTCTATAGCTCTCTCTCTCTGTGGATTTTTTTTTGAATGCCGAGGCCAAGAGGTAATCGCACGAGAAGAGCACAAAGCGCAAAGCACCAAGCACAATAACAAAAACAAACATGCTACACACAAATGCCAATGCACGCAAAAAGCTAACAACAAAAATTTCACTACAGTACTTTTGTGTGTGTGTGTGTGTCCATAACTATTTGAAGTTGTCTTTTTATTTGCATTACTCTTCACTGCGCATTGTCTGCCTGAGTAAATGTGTGTATGTGTGGGTGAAGTGTTTTTGCCTGCTTCTATTTCTGGTGTCGTCTATTTGTGCAAAATTTCTCTGAGCAGCTGAGAGCGTGAGTATGAGTGAGAGCGCGAGTAAGGAGAGTGGGCGAGGTGGAGAACCTTTGATATTGGCGCTTTGTTGCCAGTTTTCGTCGAGTTTTTTTTGTGCCGGCAACACGTAAAAACTAAACACAGCCGGCAAATGTTTTCTCGCTCTTCGCGTTCGCTCTCCCTTAATACTAACAAATATAGAGTGTGTGTGTACATGTTACTATTTTGTGCTTTAACGTTTGTTGGCGCCAAATGTTAGGCGCTGTTGCCACATTTCACACTGCTTAGAATTTTGAACTACATATGATATTTATTGCGAATTCAAGCTCATTTAGTTTGTATCTAAAACATCTGATCTGATCAACTCGACAGACTCTGTGGGTTCCATTCGTAAATACCAAGCGTCTAAGTCCCTTAGGATTTTCTTCCAATCGCCGCTAGACATATTCTCCAGCAACTCCTCCTTATTCAACTCATTCATACTGTGTCGCAGTGTCTTCAATTCTGTATATGGTGAATTGAGACCTTTTTGCTCAGTAAAATTCGGCGAAGCGGCGTTGTCAGTTTTCACATCCTGGTTAATGTTTAGCGTATTCTGTTGATCGCTTATTGATAAAAGGAAATGTATGGGACCCACACGTTGCTGCACATCTTGTAGCATGGCGTCGATCTTCTCGTGGCGCCTTAAAATCTGCTTCAACTTGAGACGAGTGCTGTCGAAATTATTCAGAGTTGCCTCACATTCGTCCATCATGTTTTTACGTGACCCTGCCCCGTTGACTTAGTGTTACCCAAAAGATGTGAGTACTTCGAAAAGTCTACTAATGAAATTTCGTTCCGAATCAAGCTTTTCCAACCAGTAAACTGTCGTTACTTGCACAGGCTACTGCCAATAAATTGTAATAATTAGGTTTGACACAAATAAACAACCATTTTTCCTTTGCATTATATAATTTGTATACCATAAAGTAAACTTTTTAATACCAAATGTGATTTTTTCAATTTAAAAAAAAAAAGAAAAAGAATTTATATATTATAGAAATACTTTTGTTTATTTTAAAAGTAATATATTTATCTGAAATTTTTTAAACAGATATATCATGAAAAAAATATATATATATTGTAATATACATATATATAAATTTTTAATATTACTTTTGGGCATTCAATATAAATAGATATCGGCAATCCCCAAAAAGATCTTTAGCTTTGTAAATATTCCCCTACTTATCAACACTGGACTTTACTGTGGGCTGGGAACTTGGACCCTCTGATTGTTGCACATCGGGGCATCATATGGGGTCTCGATAAGTGCAGCACAAACATCGGGTGCGATTATCAGTGCATAATAAGCGCCGTCAGAAATAACTTACTGATTAAGGATTTAACTGTAAGCCAAACACATTCGCACACATTTGTATATGTATATTCATTATATATATTTAAATGTAATTGCAAAATCCGTTTCGATCTGCTTAGGAAAGATTATCATTCACATTTTCCAAGCGACGCACGATGTTTTTTTTGAGTGCCCAGAATTTTTTGAAGTTTACTCTTTGCAAAATTGATCATAGTTTTCATATAGGAATTCGAGCTTGGCTTGATTTCATCGATGCCATCAATCTCGATTAATTCGGGATATTTTTTGCCTATGCAGACAGTGTAACTTGGCTTTTTCCACAGTTCCACTTGCGGCTCTTCTTCAGATTCGGTTTCTTCTTCCATTTCTTCATCTTCTGTTTCGTCTCCTTGTTCTTCTATGTCATCGTCTTTTGAATTCGGCATGCGAATATTTTGCAGCACCTCCACACATCCTTTAAGGGAATTCTCAATCTCATCGCATTGATCTACAGCCTCCTGAACAATAGTCTTGGACAACTCAGTCATCGGCTCGTTCTCCATTTGTGTTTTTCTTATTTTGCTATGTAATAAATTTCAGTTGTGACAGTGTAAATTGGTGTAAGTTCGTTTATTCACTAAAATTTCAGCAATGGTTCAAAAACTTCTGGAGAATATTTTAGAGTTGTTGAAATGTGCAACAACTGCCTAGATATATATTTTTGATTTGACTTTCTAAAACTAGATTGTGCTGAACAAATGAAATAGAAAAGCCAACTTTGATGAAGTTTAAATTTAAGATTCAAAAAATGCTACATTGCTAAAATAAACAATACTAAGCAGCTATTCCACAAAAGTCAAGTGTTTCTATTTACTATTGTAAGATTAATATTTATTTTTAATACTGTGATAGAAAAAGGAATAGGGCTCCTTTTAAAATGCATTCATGTATTTTTATCTACTAAATTTACAAAGTGGAATATTCCTCTTCAGATAGTAAAAATCATGTTTAAGATATTTCCGTAAATGTTTAAGAATCGCAACATTTTAATTTCCGATTCTCTTCTCTTTAGTCGTATCTTTGTATAATTTCTATGCTACACGTTTGAGCACGTGGTGTGTCAAAAATTTAAAAAGACCTCCTCCTCGCACCTCCCACCACCCACTTGATTTACCCAGTTCTAAGCTGGGCAATTTTCAAATCGTAACACTTTCACGCGCTCTGCACCAAAAGAAACAACGCGAGTCGCAGCCTCTGCCTCAGTCTCTGTCTCCGTCTCTGTCGCTATGACGCTGCTCAGACGTCAGACCTGTCGCAACTGCAAACATACACACACACACACACAGAGGCACGTATAGACGGCGAAATGCACATTTTGTATGTATGCAGCGACGTGAGCTGAGAGCTGTGCAGTGTGCAGTGGCAGTCTGTTAATGTTAACCCTTCACTGCTACTGGCCGTCGCAGTCTCCCAAGCTACACAACAACAACTTCAACTCCAATAAGCAAAGGCACGCGACGTCGCCAGCAACAGCGACGCCAGCAGAGGGAGTCGCGCGACAAGCACGCACAGAGAGAGCTCCCAATAATACTCATACTAGCAAAACTGCTACAGAGCAAAATTCATGCGACTGCCACGCCACACAATGCACACATACACTACCATATCACACACACACCTCCAAGTCTGCCTTTTTGCAAACTTTTTTTGCCCATCAACGCTTTTTATTTGCTTTGTTTGCCTTCGTCTGTGCTCTCTCACACAGACATATACATGCAGTAAGTCTTGGCGCTCTCGCTCTCTCTGCGCTGAGTATTTGTGTATGTGTATAAAGGGGGGCCGCTGCGACGTCGTCATCGTCGTCTTTTTATGTTCGCTTCGAGAGAGAACGCGCGCGTCTGTGAAAAGCTCTTTTGCGATGTCGTTAACGTTGTTGCGCCGCCCCCAACACACACCCCCGCCACCAGCCTTGCTCACACAAATTTCTTTTGCTCTCGCGGTTGTGTTGCTGACGTCGCTGTCGCTGCCGTCGTCAGCGTTTGCGTCGCTGCTTGGCTCGTTTCATGGGGTTCTTGAGCGAATGCAAAAGATTTTTGCACATATTCATCTTTTTGGCCGTTTTCGGTGCGTTTCGTCGAGCGCGCATCGCGCAAATATATTTTCACCTACAAGTTTTTCGCGCTAAAAGAAATCTTTGTATTCTCCACTTTACCATAATATAGTGCTTCTACTGTGTTCAGATTCTTTGTGTGTTGTTCTCTCTGTGCGTGTGTGTGTGTGTGTGTTTCTTTGCCCTTAGCTTTTTTACTCGTCTTAGATGCCGATACATCTCAGCTTCACTTGGGATACTTACACATATACACTCTCACACATACATCAACGCAAACACTTCCTACATTTTGCGTCGTGTATTATTATTTAGTGTGTGTTTTGTTTCGTTTCCCCCCATTTTTAAGAGCTCTTGTATGTGTGTGTTTTTCGCGGCATCTTATGATAAAAGTGCCCAAAAAGAAGAGAAGAAAAATTGCGAATTTTTGTGTCTCTGGCGGCCTTGTGAATTTTGCCTCTTGCATGCTATTCAACACAGTAAACAAAAGTGTGGAACAGTTCCACATCTGTTATTGTTGCAAAAAAGCTCCCAACGAAGAACTGTGATAACTGAAACTATGAAAAACATGGTTCGATAAATGAAAATTAAATAAAATTGGTTGAAAATAAATAAATAAAATAAATATATCATAGAAAGACAATTAAAGACAAAGTAATGAATGAAATGACATTTAATGAAAATATCTTTGTTAAAAAGACACAATTGAAGCTCTGAAAATTAAGTAAAATCTATAAAGTGTATTTAACAAATATTTGAGAATATCGTACAATGAAAATATAAAAGTTCCAAAAACTACAGATAACTGTAACTCTGATAAAAAGTAAAATCTATGAAGTTTGTTTAAGAAATATACTTATAAAAATATCAACAAAATATTTATAAAAAAAGATTTGGTGGAAATAAATTGCTGGTCATTAAAATCAGTATTTCAAATAATCATCGGTATAAAATATTATTGAGATTAAAGGAATAATATTTCTGAGTTTTGTAATGCCATAATTGATGTGTAAAAAACAATAACATGCTAGTGTGTGTGGATCTTGTAGGAACTATAATATTTAAACAACAAAGAGTGTGGAAAATCATAAATAAATCTTAAAATAAAAGTTATAGAAAAGTTGGAATAATATCTACAAAACTTTGAAAAAATAACAATTATAAAATTGCGTTTATGACAAATTGCTGTGCTCAACTTAGTCATCCCTTTATCCCTACATCAACTGATTAAATGATGCTGATCTGAACAAAAAATGGCAAATGAAAAGCATTTTTCAAAGGTGCTCAAGCGTAGACATTTAATGTACTCGTATGTGTGTTAATAATGATATTAATTATAAATCATAAACTTATGTGCAATTAATTAAAATAACTATTTGATGAACTCTCTGTAGTAATGAGAAAATGTGCTCGTGAATTTGCAACATATTGCGAGTGTGCTATAAATAATCGCGCAAAAACAGTTTCAACTTTGCTCGAATGGGAAGCTTCTATATACCATATAAACTACATACAATCGCACTCTGTACATGAATATGTATCTATTCATAGGGAGTATTGACTATCGTTGCGGTTCGGCAATTTTGCTGATACATTTGTGTGTGGATTTTTACTGTGTTTCCATTGTCATCGTCAGTTGTTTCATGATGTGTATAAATTGTACATATACAATATGTAAATGCTTTCTGTGTATTATGTGCTTATAAGAGTGTCTGTGTGTGTGTGTGTGTGTGTGTGAGGTGAGCGTCGTGCATTTTGCCGACGCGCTGCAGCTGCAGTCGCCGCAAGCAGCACTTGAGCGTCGCCTTAATTTTGTTTTTGGCATTAGAGATGCTATCACCATTTTACGTTGAATACGTTGCTGTTTCTGTTGTTTTTGCTTTTGCTTTTACTGATGATTGCCTCACATGTTTCACAGTTTGTTTCTTATTGCTTGCCATCCCCCTTTTCAACCCACTAAACTACTCGCATCCAGCGGCGCTTTGAACTTGAAATTTTTGTTTGTTCGTTTAGTTTATTGTTGTAGTATTTCCATATTCGTTGTTTGCTGCTCTTGTTGTTTCGTTGTCCTGCCATGACGCTTTTACTCTCTCCCGCTCTCGAGGGCGCTCTCTTCAGCCCCATTACTCTCTTTAGCGTTGTGCTCTCACGCAGAGCTTAGACAATGCGTTTTTGTCTATGCAAGCACGCGTGTCTGGGGTTAGGTCCGTTTCGTTTATGTGTATCGAGGGGGGCAACAAGAGCAATGGAAAGGCAATTGTCTGCGGTTTAAGTTCATAGTGTGTGTGTGTCTATGTGTGTGTGTGCCAGCCATGTGTTGGATTCAGGAAGTGAAGTTTGATGTTAGGCATGATATCGATAACGATAACAAGCGATTACATTGATTTCTGCTGCGAGTGACTTTTAAATAGTGATAATGATTGATATTATTATTATCAAAGCATGTTCTTAACTACCGACGGCAAAATGCGATTTCGTCTAAATGCCGACGGCAATTTGGAATTTTCTATAATTCTCTCTTTACTAATTCTATTGTTTTCTTCTCTATTATAGGTGCTTTTTGACTGTTTGGAACATTTTTAAAGATTACGTTAAAACGTTGTTGATACTTATTAAAATATTGTTTTGTTAATTAACATAATACAAATAATTATAATAATAATAATATAATAATAATAACGGCAAGTCATCATCATAATAATTACAAATGTAATAATAACGATAAAAAACATATAATATAAATATAAACAACTTATGTGCAATCAGTTAATAATTTTTTTAATTTATTCAAAACATTCTAATTTAATAAAAACAAAACAAAAAAAATCAACAAATTTCTACGACAACAACAATGCAACCATAAAAGGAAATAGAGCAACAAATTAAAGTTAACTTTCAGTTGTAAGCGAAAACCAAAAGTGATTTTTAGTTAGTTTCTCAAAATTTAACAAACAAAATTCACAACAAAATTTGGAATACAACAACAACTACAACAACAACAACAACTACACAACAACAACAACAACTACAACCACTGCAACAACAACAACAACAAACAACCAACCGACAACAACAACAGCAACAATAAAAGCAACAGTAACTACAAAACTAACAAATAATTATAATAAAGAAGCAAACCACATAATAATATCAAGCAAATTGTAACCATAATAGAGGAAAAAGCTAAAAACGTAACAGTAAACAAAACGTAAATAATAATACAACAAAATCAAAAAGAAAAATCAAAGCGCAACAAACAAAATAAAATACAAAAAGCAAAATAATAAAAAAAGGAAATAAAACCAAACCGAAACACAGCCAATAAACCAATCCAACAACCATAACAATAAAATAAACAAAGCAACAAAGAAATAGCAACAAATCGAAACGAAACCGAAATAGCCTTATAACAAACAAAATAAAACAAAACAAAACAAAAGCAAAGCAAAACACAAAACGAAATAGAAGAAGCAACAATCCAAGCCCCAACAAACCCAACAAAAAAAACCATATACCGATATACCGATAAGCCGATAACTAACAGCAACCGAAACAGGATAAACAACAAAACAAAACGGAATAAACAAAAATAGAAAATAGCAACGAAAACAGAAACAGAAACAGTAACAGAAGTGAACAAATCAAAAGTCAAATTCTAAAGCCAAAAGCAAAACAAAAGCATAAACCCAAGAAAAGCAAAAATCGAAATAGCCAAAATTTGTTAAATTTTTTTGTGTCTAATTAAAAAAGCAGAAAAAAGCGAAATACAAAAATGAGAAAAACGGAAAAGCTAATACAAATTTAAAAACAAAACATAAAAAGGAAATAAAATTTTTGTCGTTGAAACAAATTGAACTTTTGTGTTACGGTTTCAATTTTCGTCTTTAAATTTACGTTCGTATGAAAAGCGGTCGAAAGCAAAAAAACAAAAAACTAAAAAAGGAATAATGTTCTGAAAAGCTATAAAAAGCTATAAACAATTTTTCAAACTTTGATGAAAACAAAAAAGGTGAACAATTTAAGCGATCAAAAAAGTTAGATGGAAGAAAACGAATAAACGGACGAAAAACAAAAAACAGAAAAAAATACCATCAACTTCCCGTGAGGAAAAGTTGAGAGGAGCAAAATAACAACAACAACATTTGTGTGTGTGTGTTTTTTGGCTAACGAAAGCACGAGACAAACATAGTTTGACAGACATTGCGATTATATATATATCATTACAAGTATATACAAAAAATATACCATCTATAAAAAATACTAAAATTTACGTAAAGGCAAATATTCATATCGTGGCAAAAAAAATTAAAACAAAAAATCATGTAAAAACCATTTTCAAAGCAAAAAAAAAAAACAAAAACAATTTCGTACATAAACAAATTAAATAATTATTCGTAGTGCAACAAAAAATAAAAACCATTCAGATATAAACAAAACAAAAAAGAAAAACTTAACAAACCCCCCAAGAAGCAAACGTTTTAAGCTATACATTAAATTATATATTACATTTATGATAAAAAAACAAACAAACAAAACAAAATAAAATAAAAACACAACGCAAAAGTATATTTGAGAATTTAAAACAACATTCAGAAGACGAGGACGAGAAAGGAGAAAACAAACAGTTTTTGGGCCCAATAAAAAATTAACAACTTTTCCCCCCACCCGGACACAGTTTGGAATAAGAAATTTTCACTTCTAGAAAAGCAGCAAACATTTTGGGATATAAAATTCTGGTGAGTAACAAAAATTACTTCTTTATTTAAAATAAAATCTTATAATATGATACATTTTGTTTTATGAGAGTGAAGAATTTAGTTGCTCATTATTTTTATAAAAAAACATGAATTATGACACTGTTGATGTCCCTATTAGACCATAGATCGATACTATTTTATTATTGAACTAAGTCTAAAATGAAAGTTACTAAATATATCATATAATGTATTGTTTTCTAAAATCTGCTATTATTAAAATATTTTTACGTTTTTTTTAATGTTCGATTTTTAACTAATCATAACTAAAATTGAGTTGACCTTAACATTAAAAGAAGATGCAATTATAAAGTATCATAAAAGTTTCAATACTAAAAAGTTTCAATTAAAACTACTTTGTAAAGTTAAAAATTAATCTATTTTGATACTTTAGATAGTATACATAGTATACAAAAAGATCTATTATCATATCCCAAAATTTCATAATAATCGCTTTGTAACGTTTTTTAGTTTCTAAATTAAGAAATCTGCTTATGTTGAATATGGAAATGGTTAACCACATACATACATCATTCTCTATAAAACTTCTTAACATTTAAAATTGCATTCATATAATATTATATTAATCTTAAAAAAGTAGAAAAAATAAAATAATAGTCATATGTACATATATAGTACATATATAGTCCATTGTGATGATAATTCTCAGAATAATATCCTGTCCATTTTTCAACTGCACTTTGCATAATTATATAAAAATTGCTGGAGGGAATAACACAAAAAAAAGTACAGACTGACAAAACACACGCAAAATGCGAGCGGAAGCGAGATGGAGCATGTGGTCAGCACAGAGTGCGAATAGTGTGGAAGGGAGACGACGCGAATGCGCGCCAAAAGTATGCAATAAAAAGTGCCGTTATATGCCGTTATATAATGGCGCCCATACATGACCACTATATACATGTGTGAGTGCGAAAGGGAAGGAGTGTCTGTGTGTGTCTCATCTACATGCAAATTGCATTTACGCGCAAAAAATTAATTATTGAAAAAATTGCGCGGACACCCAAAAGCAAAGGGCTGAAATGCCACCCCCACCCAGCTCTCAAGCACTCGCCCAATGACTGCTCAACCTCCCCCAAAAGTGACTCTCAAACCTCCGTTTTTTTTGTTGTGCTGGCAGCTGAAAAGAAGGAAATGGAAATGGTCAATGGGTTGTGAGAGGGGCAAAGGGGGAGAAGGCTGCTGTTGCGGCCGGGCAATTGAAAATCGAAGCACAAAAGTCGACAGGATGAGCGAGCAAAAACACGAAAAAAAAATACAAAATAAAGCACGAGGAAGCATTACACATATTTTAAATGAATTGAAATAAAAATTTCGTATATAAAAATGTGCGAGAGAATGAAATGAATTACGTACGAGTGTGCGTGTGTGTGTGTACATAAAAGTACAGTTGACGCCACACATTTTGAACGGCAAATGGCAGCAGCAGTTGCCGTGGCTGGTGGGCAGGGTCAGGAGAAGGGGAGAAGAGGAAGGGGAAGGGATTGGTCAGTCAGCATCCTTTTGACATTGCTGAACGTCGAGTGTGCTCGAGTGTGTGCGTGTGCGTGTAAAAGTGTGTGCGTGTGTGTGTATGTGTGTGAAAGAGACTCACTGTCTGCAGTCAGTGTAGAGCACTTCTTCACACTCTCAACTCTCCACAACTCTCCCACCCAGCTTCACTTGCGCCCGCACTGCAAGTAGCTGCAATTTTAAATGGGTTGACTACCGCTTCACACTCTCGACTCTCCACTCTCCATACACTTCACACTCTTCTCTATCCCCAACCAACCCGAAACGAGAAACGAGCGCAATTATATTTCTCCACAAATGACACCCTACAGCATTTTGGGACATGAAAACCCAACTGAATTGCTCATGAATTCAACTAGGAACCGGTTGAGGGAGCATTAAACAGATATGCAATTGCATACTTAATATTGATGATCTTGTAACTTTGAATATATTAGCTCATTATATTTCTTTTTGTATTTGAGATGAATGTTTATATAAACATTAAATAGTTAATTATATTTCTTTTTGCATTTGTGATGAACGTTTATACAAATATTGATGATCTTATATCTTTGAAGAGGTCATTTTATTTAGTTATTTTAGGATAAATATTTATGCAGTTTTCCAATATTGTAACTAAATTGTAAACAAATAATAATATTTATTATCATATAGAAATGGAGTAATGATTTCTATCCTTACTGCTGAGTGTTCAGTTACCAAACGATTGTTTAGTTATCTTTAAGACCATCTTCTATCTTCTCTCTGACTTCAATCCACATCTCTTGATTTTAACTTTTTAACTTTGGGCCTTGACTACATGTCATTAATGACAATTTTAATTTATATCTGGTTTCTTATTCTTCGACTATTTTCTTATACTCCTCCTACAACTGCGACTTCTACTTCGTTTACTTGTGGTCGTTTCGGTTTTTTATTTGCGCTGCGTGTGCACTTGGCAACAGCAGCAGTGGCAAAAAAAAAGGCATAAGCCACCTCCCCCACCCAAAATGCGACGCATCCAACGAACCGCACAGAAATTGCACATTTTCAGCTTTTCCTTTTTTCTCCATTTTTTTTGCGTGTGTGTCTTTTATCTCTCTTTCACATCTATTTTTTTCGTTTTTTTTCGGTTGCATTCTTTTCCATGCCATTTCGTTAATTTTATTGCAGCTGCTGCGCAATTTTCATTTTTCTCTTTTTTGTTAGTGTTG
The DNA here is from genome assembly GCF_009650485.2 of Drosophila albomicans. Classification (NCBI taxonomy): domain Eukaryota; kingdom Metazoa; phylum Arthropoda; class Insecta; order Diptera; family Drosophilidae; genus Drosophila; species Drosophila albomicans. The sequence continues at coordinate 36,202,419 of NC_047629.2, read as the reverse complement.
TTGCTTTTGTTGCACTGTCATTGAATGCAACTAACAAACGGAGTCGAGTCTAGAGCAAACGTGACATATCATTACCCACAGCAAAATGCAATGACAAACGGGGCTGAGGGTAAAGGGAAGAAGAAATGCCGCTCTTTTTTTGTCTATATCAGAAAAGTTTGTAACATGTTTTTTTTTTATTATAAGCGAAGGTTTCTCTGCTGATTCGCTTGCATTGACAAACTAAATTGGGTTGGTGAAAGGGTTGAGGGCTGGGAGAGTTGCAACATATCTGCAAAATATCTAATTAAAGTGTCGATTTTTTCTACATACTTTTTTTGTGGAATTATTAACAATTTCATCTAAATTGTAGATATTTTAACATGAGTTAGTATATTAAAATACTTTGATTAACCCAATAGGTATTTTTTAAAGAAGAATTAAATATTATATAATTCTGTATAATTATATTTGTAACTAGCTTTTACCTTATTTCCAAGGTAAAGTTATATTTCATTTATTTTCAAATATTAGAAATATACTTCACTGAAAAGATAGTATTGTAATATACTTATATACTACAAGTATATTAAAATTTCATCTTTTCACTGAAGTATGTTTCTAATATTTGAAAATAAAATAAATATAACTCTATCTTAGAAATTTATGATTTTTCATATCGTACTTTGCTTGTTAGTTAGTTTGTAGTATATTAAAATACTATTTTTACGCATTGGATATTTTTAACAGATTTGTATTCTTTTTCCTAAAAACCTTTTTCACCGACTCTTTCCCATTGAACTTTAAAGCCAATCAGTTCCGGCCATGCCCAACTCTTTAATGTTGATCCTAACTAATTACAAAGGACAGACATGAGCATGGAGCGTGGTTGTCTTTTATCTCAGACCCTGCAGCACATGTGTCAACCCGTTTCGCTGACATTTTTTCGGTGGGGGAAAGGGACTTCAAAGGCAATTCGACAGACCCCCAAAAAAAGAAGAGGGAAAATACCTGACGATTAGATGAAGGGATAAAAAAAGCTAAGCTAATGTCCGGCCAGCTGGCTGCATTGACAATTGCAGCTACTACAATCAAACTCCTCTATCTATTTTACTAGAATCTTTCCCCCATTTCCCGTTGCTTGCCTCGATTTTCGGAGAGGATTGTCAAGTGGCAACACACAAACTGAAACTCAAACTCAAATTCGCATTCGTGGAGCCAAGGCCAACGAACGAACAGCAGCAACTAAATGATGCCACCGAACAAGAACCACCCACTTGAGGTTTAGTTCAGCTCGGTTTAGAGCACTGCTCGAGGGTGGCAACCAGAAGGGATCCATCCGTCTGTCCGTCCGTCTGTCTGTCCGTCTGCCTTGCTTCCTGTTGCCTGCATATCGCGCACATTTTCGCTTTTGTGTGTTGCCATTCTACACGTTGTCGATGTTGTCTCTGTTTTGTTGTTGCTGATGCTGCTGTTGCCTTTCATGACTTTCACTTGCATCCATCCCATCGCATTGTGTCACAGATTCTCTATCTGCTCTCAGCTTGTTTTCTATCCACCACACACACACACACTCTCCAGCATACAATATTCATGCACAAATGTCGCGCTGAGCACACGACGAGTACTATTTGCCTGCTGACTGAGAAGTGCTTAATTAGAGACCCCCTCAATAGAAATGTTAGCTTGTCAGCTTAGTCCCCTCACTGTGGCAGCTCCTTGCAGCCTTGCAGCAGTGGAGTATCATCATATTTTAATTGCTAACAACATTTTTGCAAAGCTTCAAGTGTTGACTCTAGTTCACTGGGGACTATAGAACTTTGGCGTTGATTTATTGCACAGCATTTTCAATGGAATATGTGCCTATTTTTCAAATCAAATTGAAGCAATTTGTAGTGAAAATAAGAAATTAAAAGCTTTACTAAAACTGAGTTTTGTTTATAACACTTTAAATTTTAAATTTGGTTTGAAAATATGTAATTAAGAGGCTTACAAAATATGAGTTTGGTTTATATTACTTTTCGATTTAAAATTTGTAGTGAAAATAAGTATTGCAAAGCTTTTCAAACTCAGAGTTTGACTTTTTTTCATTTTTGTTTTAACATTTTGCTTTATAGTTTAACTCAATTACTCTTGTGTAGAGCAAAAATTTAGAATAGGTTTAAATTCTCATTTAGCTTGTAGATATTATAACATGACACAGTTAAAAAATACTATTATTTACCTCATAAATATTTGAGTAGTATATTTCTAATATTTTAAAATAGCCTAAATATAACTTTACTTTAGAAATGAAGGATTTCCAGAATGTTTTTTCGATATAGTTTTATAAGGAAACGTTTATTTGAATTTATAGTCATTATTATTATGATTATTATTATTATCAATATCATTATTACCATCAAAGTTATTTTATTCTCTTATTAAATACATATGACCAAAATTAGAAAACATTTAAAATAAATTTTTATTTGTTTTTTTTTTATTTACAAATTTGTTGTAGTGTTTGTTTAAAAATGGTTCAACTAAAATTTAAAATATTTAAAATATTTATATATTCATTTTAATATTCTTTCGTCAACAATCTGCTCTCAAGTGTGGATGTGTCTCAGTTCTCCTTCCACAGCAACGTCAAAAAATACATTTCACATACAATACAAAGCCTTGGCCACGCCCACAACGCCTTAAAATAAAAATGCAAGCGCAACTTAAGCGTTTCTTATTGTTTTAAATAAAAACAAGTGACTGCCCAATGCATGTCAACAGCCTATCAAAAAGCAGCCTGGGCCACGCTGGCGTATGCGTAACATGCACCCGCATTCGCATTCATCCGCCATGTGGGCTGCTGCTGCACTTTATGTCGATCTCAGCGCGATTCTTCTTGCAGGGGTTGTTGTTGCTGCTGCTAGTAGGAGAGGGAAGAGGGAGGGAGCAAGAGGGTGGGTGAAGGAACGTGAAAATGGGGAATGGTGTGGGTATTTTTTCGTCAGTTGTTTTTTTACGTGTCGTCGGTTGCTATGCAATAAAAAATGAAATCCTCAACATGGTTGCAAAAAAGAGAAATAAAAAGGACGTTGTTGGGTGTGTGCGACTATCAGATGCGTTGTGATGGGGTTTTGGTTTAATTAATAGGAATTGGTTTGAAAAGATTTACGGATTACAAAATACAAACTGACTGAAAACACTTTTTTTTTAATGTTTATTTACTTTGCCTTTTTCTATATTATTTTTGAATATTATGATAGAAAATTGTAACGCATATAAATAAAATAAATTAAATTATGCCAATTTAAGTTTGGGCTCTTTATTTTGTAAAAAAATTGTAATTTTACCTTTTTACGGTAATAAAAATGAAAAGGTGGCGTGTTTGGCGAACGAACAAATAAGGCCATTCAAATAATTTGCACACGGAGGCAAAGGATTGTGTGTTATGCCTGACTTTGATATATGAGCTGGAGTTTGCAGGGTTTGGAGGGAACAAATTGTGGTAGGAACTGGTTGAGGTTTTAGGCAAATATTATTAAATCAAATATCATGATGATGACATTAGCCCGAGGGCTAAGAGTCGAGCTTAAAAAAAGGTGAATTGCTGTTTGAATTCGTTAATAGAGTAATAAATTTGCATAGGCAAGGAAGGGAAAAAGTAGAAGTAACATAGTTGGAAGTAAAAAGAGGGAGAAAAAGTTGTGAAAAAAGATGTGCCTAGAATGAATAAATAATTTTGCATTAAAGAATAAAATTTTGAAGCAACTAATTCTAAGTTATGAAAAGCAGAACTTTCGTGAAATTAGATCACTTTAAAAACAAACTCTTCAAACTAAAAATTATTAAAGTCTAACAAATTCTATATTTAGAATAGACAATTCTGTAATCCATCTAAATTCCTATACATTGTTTATGTAGATTTGAGTTTTTTTCGTTCATAGCTCAGTTAATCGAGCTGTCGCGAAATATTTTTAATAGCATTATATAATATAATATATAATAATATTTTATGTTTTATATTATATATATTATATATTTTTATATTTTTTATTTATATTTTGTGTTGTTGACGTACTTTTGAGACCTAAATTTGTTGTACTAAGACCAAAAAATTGATTTTTAGAACTTTTTTTATATGTTTACATATACTAAAAACGTATTCTACATGGCATAAAAATATATTGAGGATAATGCGACTCTCCCTCTACTTTTTCCATGTTTCTCTCCCCTAATTCCCCATTGTTATATTGCATTTGTTTCACTTCTGATTCTGACTGCAGCTAGAAAACAATGTGCTGCCTCTTGATGCAAGTGCTCTTTTTACGAACGTGCAACAAAAAACTGTTAGTGCCTACAGCCAAAGAGAGAAAGAGATGGGTAAAAAGAGCGAATGAAAGAGAGAGAGAGAGAGAGAGAGTTGACTGCATTTTCGTTGGGGCGTTGGCAACGAGGAAATGGAAAAAAAAAACGTTAAAGTTTCAACTGCATTTGGTTGCATGGGCGCCTCGCGTCTGCAACTTTTTGTTGCATTGCCGTGTGTTATTTACAGGGAGAAAAGCAAGCTGAACATGGCCAAAAATTTGACGTGTCAGCGACGCCCACTGCGCACAGCAGTCAATGGCTGTCCAATTATCTATTTAATGTGACTTCCTAGCCAATCTATGGTCATAACTTTTCACTTAACGTCACGAGGAAAACCCTTTTGGAAATGCGTTAAACTGCGAAAAAGTGGGAGAGCTTCAAGTAATTGAGTTTGGGGAATTAGGCTTCGTGAATTGCCAGCAGATTAAGACTTTTGCTTTATTGTTGATCGTAAAAACAAAAGTGAAGAAAATCGATGGTTTTTCGCTTTATGCTTATCACTAATGAGATTCCTTAAAAGCCCATAAATTTTTATTTATCTTTATAGGAAATGTAAGTTTTCTTTAATGATCTTTGATGGATGTTTTTAGTTTATGATGGAATTTTAACTTTAGCTTATTAAAAATTAACTTTAATCTGAAGTTATTTTTTATGGTTTTTAAGGAACTTTGTTTGGTATAAGCTTTGTAAATGTTCGACGTATACGTAATAAATAAAATAATGTATAGAGAGGGAAAAAGGCTTTTTGTAAGCAGCTTTTAAAGCTTTACCACATTGCTATTTACATAATCTATCAATCTAATCAATAGTTAAGAAACATGTTAAAAATTTCTTAAAAAAAAATACATGTTCTTTGAACTTTATTAAAAAAAATCATGAATTTTTGCTTAGTATATAAAAAACTTTGCTAAGTATTTTCAGTTTGTTGAAATTTATGATGGAATATTAACTTATTATTATTGGTTTTAACTTATTGAATTTGCTTAATAAAAATAGCATAAACTTTATTCTTTATTACGTATACGAAACAAATTTAATAATATATTAAATCGGAGCTTTTTATGTACAGCTTTAATGAGCTTTGAAGCTTTTGAAAAATATTTGGTTATTAAACTGTTAGAACTTGTACCTTTATATAATCTATTAATATAGTCTCTTCTTTGATTTTTCTGGCCATTTGCGACCCATTCTCGATAGGTAAGCAACATGTCAAACGAGTCTAATGCAATTAACTTAAATGCCGACTGCAATATGCAATTTAGCAAGTTATGTTCCAGACTAAATAAAGAGCTTAAATGCGAGAAAATATTAGCAAAGGCAAAGCCTCAACAAGGCAGGTGGCAAAAACCAAACCAAAAAGCAAAGCGCAGACTGAAGAGTGAGAGGTACAGTTTACAGTTTGCAGTTTTGTTTGCCCACAGGTGACAAAATGCAACCGTGCGTAAGTCGAGTCGAGTCTCTCGCTCTTGCTCTTCCTCTCCTCATCTTCCTCTTCCACTTCTCACTTAGTGTGTCGCGCCCTCATGCGTAAAGTGTGAAAATCCACACGCATCTAACGGAAATGTGAGTGGAAAATCCGCACAAAGGGCGCCGCACGCACGACACTCAAAACGGTGATGGAGGCGGGAACGGTGGGGGGCTAAAAGGGGGTAAGTTGTGTAAGTAATAGGATTAGTTAAGGGCTCCACTTACAGGCCAAGGGTCGGTCTCGTCTTTGCAGCTAAAATGCAAAATCCGCTGACATAGTTTTCAGCGTCTGGCAACTTTTCGAGTGGCCCTCGGCAAGTGTGTCAAATTGCATATCAAAAGTGGAGAGCGTAGTTCTTCTAGCTCCATACTATAAATAAATAAAAACGAATAGAAAAAGTACTTTAAAAATCCAACTGCAATGTGTCATCGTTGTATTTTTTTCCTTTTTTTTTTTTTTGTAAGTTCCGCAAGTTGTTTAATCATAAATTTTATCGCATGTTTTGTGTTTGTTTTGCAATTTGCTTGAAAGTGAAAACTACGAAGCAATTGTTATAAGGGTTGCTGCAAAAGGGGGGCGGCCAAAGTTGAAGAAGCAGCAAAACGAAACAAGTTTTAAATGCACGGCAAAGTTTTGGCAGCTCGGCAGACGGCGTCGAGACAAAAGCCACTCAAAACATTGTGGCCAACTGCGAGCGGGCCAAAAGGCTTCAAGGGTCGCGGCAAGGTGCAACAATTTTGTGCATTTCAAGTGGAAAAAAGTGCTTGAGAAGCGCAAAGAGAGGCGGCACTTAGTATGCGCTCTTTTACTGCAAACTTGGCAGCACTAAAAAAGTATCTTAAGCAGCCAGCGAGTGTTCTTAAATTGCAATGAAATGTTACTTAACTTTATGATATTTTAATTTATGTCAAATTTATTTAAATTGGTTTAGTTTTCTATTAATGCATAAATAGTTTTCAATATATATATTTCATGTCGAAATTACTTGAGAAGCGCAAAGAGACGCTGTATTTGCTAGGCATCCTTTTACTGCAAATTTGACAGCACTAAAAAAGTATCTTAAGCAGCAAGCGAGTGTTCTTAAATTGCAATAAAATGTTACTTAACTTTATAATATTTTAATTTATGTCAAATTTATTTTAATTGGTTTAGTTTCCTATGAAGGAATAAATAGTTTACAATATTATTATATTATATATATTTCATGTCGAAATTACTTGAGAATCGCAAAGAGAGGCTATATTTGTTAGGCATCCTTTTACTGCAAATTTGGCAGCACTAAAAAAGTATCTTAAGCAGCAAGTTAGTGTTCTTAAATTGCAATCAAATGTTACTTAACTTTATGATATTTTAATTTATATCAAATTGATTTTAATTGGTTTAGTTTCCTATTAAGGAATATATATATTTCATGTCGAAATTAATTGAGAAGCGCAAAGAGAGGCGTTAGTTAGTATACAAACTTGGCAGCACTAAAAAAGTATCTTAAGCAGCAAGCTGAGGTTTTTAAATTGCAATAAAATGTTAACTTAACATTTTATTTTTTCTTTATTTATTTCAAATTAATTTTAATATTCATATTTCACTTGGAACATGCTTGAGAATCGCAAAGAGAGGCTATTGTTAGGCATTTGTTAGGCACTCTTTTATTTCAAATTTGGCAGCACTGAAAAGTAACTTAAGTGTAAAGAAAATACAATGAAGACCTACTAGAAAATAAAATTATAATTTAGGATATTACTAATATATTTTTAAAGTACTTTATTTTGCATTTAATATATTGTTACTATATTCATTTAATAAGCTGAATTAGTTTATATTTGCCGATTTTTATCAAAGGTTTATAACATAATTTTGGTACTTTTACATTAATTTTGAATTAAATTTTATTTGCTTTAGTTTCTTGTTACAAATTTAAGGAATTAAATCAGTTTTATATTGGATTTTTCTATTAATCTATACATAAAGTGAAGAGCATTCATCAGGCGATTTCTATTCCTGGCTTCTCCATAACAAACTCACATAAAATTTGCGCACGTTCGCTTTTGTGCTATCAGCTTGAAATATTTGCGACACTTATCAGCTGAGAAATTGGCATATATAGTATATATTTACATACACACAAACACACATATAGTGTATATAGTATAGTCGAATAATGGCAAGTTCAATTTGCGCGATAAGCGCGAAAAATCAACAAAAAACAAAAAATAATAATAAAAGAAATACTTAATCATAGCTGAAATCTGGCAAGAGGTAACCCCACATTTGGCGACCAAATGGACAGAGTCTCTTCCCCTGCGTGCCCCCCTCGTATCGTCATAAAATGTCATAATATTTGCACATTCTATTTTCATTTATGTATTTTATTTTATTTTGGTTTTTTCTGTTTGTCAGAAAGGTAAACAAAATCAAATCGATAGGTTACTGAACCAAAAAGGCGAAACTGCAAACAGGAAAGCAGCTGAAAACAGAAAAGCGAGCAACAACAACAGCAACTAAAACAACAAAAGACAACGTCGCATACATAATGCAAATGCAATAACAACAAGCAAAAGATACGGATACAGATACAGACAGTGAGATACAGATACTGAGTGAGAGCAAAGTGTTGCCAACAATGCGATACGGATTCTATATTTAAGCATAGACTGCATCTTACAATACCGCAGAAAGGAAGACAATAGACAACGTTCCACGTTCTACGCTCGCTTTTTGTATCTTTGGGATACTTGGCTACAAAGCGTTTATTTTTAGGCGGCACGCTGAGAGATTTATTTTTGCGAGTGTGCCGCTCTGTGTATTTCTTTTTTTCCTGGCTAGTTTCATTGCTTCAAATCGCATTTAAACTTGTCGTTTTGAGTGTGCTTTTTTTTTTTGCTCCGCATACCCTGGAAATATTTGACAGTTAAAAGAAGAGATCTTCATGAGTAATTCTTGACAGATTTAAATATTTTATATGAAGTCAATATTTGGCAAACGATTGTTTTAATATTTGTTCTAACTATTCTCAAAATTGCATGACAATCATTGAGGAGTATCCAGCAGTCGTCTTTCTTTTTTCGCTTAATCATGTTAAGTGTACAATTATAAACACTTTCAACAATAGTAAAGAAATTTTTGCGATTATTGCCTATGTTGAATTCGCTTATGTCCGGCTCAAATATTTATATACAGCGCTGATTTTTGGCAGGTGATTATATTAATATTTAGTCTAAATATTCTAAAAATTTCATGATATTTTATATATTTACAGCGCTGATTTTTGGTATATGTGTATATTAATATTTAGTCTTGATATTCTGCAAATTTCATGACAATCCCTAAAGAGTATCACGCATTCGTCTCGCTTTTTTCGTTTGATGATTTTAAGTGTATAATTATAAACTTTCTACAATGGCAAAAAGATTTTTGTGATTAATTCTTATGTTGTTTTCGCTTATGCCAGGCTTAAATATTTATATATAGTGCTGATTTTTGGCATGTGATTATATTAATATTTAGTCTAAATATTCTAAAAATTTTATATTATTTGCTTCAGAGCATCTGTCAATCATCTATCCCTTTTTGATAGATCATGTTAAATGTATAATCATGAATACTTTTGGCGATTGCGAAGAGATGAAAGGTTCCAATACTATTTATGAATAATTCCTATACTATTTACTTATGTCAGACGTCCATATTTATGTATATAAAGCGCTGAATTTTAGTATGTTCTTATATTAATATTTAGTCTTGATATTCTGAAAATTTCATGACAATCGCTGAAGAGTATCTAACACTTTCTTACATTTTGTTAAAGGTGCAATATTAAAAAGGTTTTACAATCGTATTATGAAGAGCAACTATTTTATGTTTTCTTAGAGCTTAGTTTTGGCGTGATTAAGCCAAAATTTCTTTTACAGGGTATCTGTTAGTCGTTGCTTTCACATGTACACTTGTTGTTTTTGCAACATTGCGAAAACGAACTTTGGCAGAAAAATAAAATAATATAAGAAGCAAAAACAATTTAAGACAAATAAACTGAAACGAAACGAAACGAAAGTAAACAACATGCAAAAACGGCACAAAAGACACGAGACGAGGCAACGAGGCAAGAACGGTGGGGGGCGTGGCGGGGGCTGGGGTTGAGGCGAATGTGGAGACGGGAGAGGAGAGGCGATGTCAGCAGTCGTTAATAATTTACATATCTAGCTACAAATCGACCTATGTACAGACACATGTATCTACAAATACACATGAAGCCAACCTTTATGCATGCTCAACTTGTTTTTTCTCGTTGTTCTTTTTAAGGTTTTCGTTGTTATTGTTGCTCTTGTTGTTGTTGTTGCTGCGGTTCTTCGTTTTATTTTGTTTTAATTTATATTTTTGTTGATTTGTTTCTTCGTTTTTTTTTTTTTTTTGATTGTTTATACAAAAAATGCTCGATGTTTATTTATACAAAATTGCATACACATCATACAATAATTTACCTTATATTGTACATGTGTCTTTCAGCACGCCCCGCACCTGTCAATTTAACTCCCCTCTCCTCTTCACCCTCAACCTTCTCTCTCTGGGGGGGCAGTCTACGTTTTTCGTCAACCCGGAAAACAACGACATCAAATGAACAATTGCAAATTTCTGTTCTTTTGGGCACGATACTCCGCTAAGTGACTGACGGACTGACTGACTGACTGTGTGGGCGTTGCCAGAAAGGGGGCGTGGTGCGGGGTCTTGACTGCTGAGGGTTATGCTTTTGGGCCAACCGAAAACAGCTCGTTTAGTGTGTTTTCTTTGTGGCCATAATGGGTGTCGTTCTTAACTGATTGCTTAAACGTTTAAGTGCGGCTGGCGCACGTCAAATTTATTTTTTTTTCAAGGGGATTGGTCAGCTTTTTTATAGGTTGAACTGATAAATAGGTAGAGTAGAGTGTGGGCTTAAAGAGGTATTCAATTAGACAATGAAACAAGGGAATGGGTATTGAAAATTATTAAAAGAGAATAAGAAAATTAAATTAAATTAGTTCTAGATTATAAACTATGATTAAATTATAAGTTGTATTTTATTCTATTTATAATCGAAGCTAATTATTTTATTTTACTTTTGTTTTTAGAATAATCAAAGTATAATTCTATAAGATCAGATGATAATTTTGTTCAAATATAATTTTTTCTACCATATATATGTTTTATATATTTGTTAGTAAAGTTGCATATATGACACTTAATTTTAGAATAAAATATTTGGTATTTCATAAAAATAGTAAATATACAATATTATGTAAAGTTTTTTTAATGCTATTTCCCTATTAATTTCCAAATTTATAAATCAAGTATGAAAAACTTTTGAAAATTTTTTGAAGTTTCTACCACACCAAATGAAATTCCAAAGTGTCTTCCACTACAGAGTAGTAGACAAATAGTAGCAGCTGTCATTTGCACTGCCTTTTCTCTAGATGTTTGGCTTAGCTGATAAGCCGATTTGAATGCGTGCCATCTGCGGATTATCGCAATTCGCAATTTAAACAATAATCCTACATTCATTACCTCTTCACAATGTGTCCAATTAGCAAAGCAACTACAACAACAACAGTGATGAGCACTAATTGTAAAACTCAAATAGTAGCAAAAAAAAGGGCGCAAAAAAAGGTAGTTTATGCACACACAATAAAGCGCATACAAAGTGCAGTCGCAGCACGCGCTAAAAGCAGCAGCAGCGCAGTCGACAGCGCTGTTAACGTTTGACGTTGACGTTCGCTGTAGCGGCATGCCGCAACATTAGAAAATCGACAACAGAGAGTGGAGAGAGCGCGCTACCGAAGAGAATGAGAGAGTGAGCTTTGCACAGCGACTGCACCAACACTAGCGAACTTGTGTGAAGCACACACACATGCTCAGCTGGGGGCCGGCAAAAAGTTGAAAAATTTTGCAATTGTTTTGACTAAAAAAGCTTAGAGAGCGCGCCAAGCAGCCGGAGAGAGAGCGCAAGCAAGTGCATGTCTGAGCTCATGCTAGTGTGTGTGAGAGAGAGTAAGTTACGCGCTCTTTTGGCGCTCGCTGCTTGCTGCTTTTGCTTTATTTTTCGTGTAGACATTGTATTTGTAGTTGGCGGCGAGACCAGAGACCCCAGACCCGTGGCCAGAGCCATAGCTAAAAGTTGGCGCGCGCTTTGCTCCCACAGAAAACAGACGTCGTTGTCGGTCGCTTAGTCGTTGCGTCGCTGCGTCGATTTGACGCCTCGTCGCTTCACCTCCGCGCTGCCTTGTGTCAGAGTTTCGTTTCGTTTCGCTTTGGTTTCGGATTCGAATTCGGTTTCGGTTTGTTGTACTTGATTTTGTTAGTTTAGTTTCTGTGTCTGTGTATGTGTGTGTGTATTTTTTGGCATTTTGTTCGATTTTTGTGCCGCTTGCAGTCGTCGACCGCCAACGACGTCGACGTCGTCGACATCTAATAAAAAAGCTGCACACGGTCTATATATGCATACTCGTGTGTGTATGTGTGTATGCATATATTTATTTAGGAGAGTGCCGAGTACTTGAATTATAGAGCGCAGACTGTGTGTGAAAATTGTGGAAAAAAAGGAAAAATGTAGTCGCCAAAAATTCAAAAACAACAAAGAGCAAAATGCCAAAAAAACTGAGTAGATAAAACGCGCGCGGCAAACACAAAAACAAACAAACAAGCTAGCAGAAATATTAAAAAGCGATTTATGAAATAAACAAAACACACGCGGCGTATAAGCAACAACAAGGAGCAAAGTAAAACGAAGAAGTAGAAGCAGTGGGAAGAAGCAGCAGCAGCTGTGTGATGTATAAGAAGAAGAAGAAGGCGTTGTAAAGCAGAAGAAGCAGCAGCAATTGCAGCTGTAGAAAAAGCGCCAATAATTGGTATTACAAATACATAGATTTAACTTAATTGCAAAACGACAAATAATTTTGTCAACGTTTGCAGCTTTATTTTGCAGTTGCAACGGTAACTGCAATTGCAGCTAAAAACTGACCAAGTGTTCGTGTCTCTCCCTTATGTGTGTGTGCGAGTGTATGTAAAAATTTGATGTAGCTGCATTACGCGAGGGTGTCTGCATCTCTGTCTGTGTGAGTTTGTGTGTGAATCGTGAGCACGTGCAATTGTGCAAGTGTATTGGTGACTCTCGCTGTTCTCGATGTCAGCGTTTCAATGTGTGTGTAATTTGCACGCTGCTGCTGCGCTGCAACTGCGCTCAGTAAACTTTTTGAGGTTAGTGTTAGTTGCACACACACACACACACTTACAAAGCTTACACATTTATATATCCTCTAATATAGCAGTTAGCCAACTCCCCCCTCGTTACACCCTTACTCCAGAAACACACACCCTTTTATGCAGATGAAGTTGATTTGCGCCAACGAGTTAATTTTTTGTGGGTTTTTGTTGATGCGACACACAAAGTTATCGCTGTTATCGTTTTCTGGCTTTCCGGCTTTCTGTTTTGTCTGTATTCTGTTTTATTTTCTATTTTGATAGTTTTATGTTTGCTTGTTTTGCTTTTTGCTGTTGGATTTCTATTTTTGGCTTTTTTTATGGGCTGTCAATTAGTGAATTTAAACCGGAATGACTTTGAATGCAATTCGTTAACTAGATTAACTAGCAAACATCTTTATTAGCTATCGATTTAATACAGCGCAATTTAAACAAATAGAAGCAGTTTGTTTAATGAACTTTTTTAGTAAAGAGGAAGAAACAAAACTGGACTGAAATGTTGCAAAAAAACCATTTAAATAAAATGCAGATAATTTATTAAAGATGTTAAACTATCGAAAGTAAGCTGCACATTCAAAAACATAATCTTTAAAGTTAAAGAATTTAAAATAATCTACCATATTTGAAATAAATTCATAAAACTTCGATAGTTCAAATAAATATTTATTCTGTTTGAAAAGCATTATAAAAATTATGGTTATATTTTATGTATTTATGTATTTAGTTAATAAATATTAAAATTCAGATTTCATATAAGGCTTTTGCTATAGCCTTATTATATTTATAAGCCTAATTTAAATTCCTAAAAATTAATAAAAACTTATTTCCTTTTGCAAAAATAAATAAATGAGTAATTAATGCAAAAACTCAAGATTAATGTGCTTATGTGAAGCCCCTTCGTCAGACACACAAAGAGACACCAATAAAGCTTAGCTCTTCGCTCTGAAGTTAATTCAATTCAAAGTCAACTTTGAGTTCGCAAAAGAGAAACGTAGCAGACTCGACTGAAAAGCTTCTTAGAACTTAATGGAAGTTTTTTTTTTTATTAAAGCTGAAACTCTAATCAACTCACTTAGAGTTCTTCTCATTTGGTTTCTTTCAACGTTTCGAGCCCCCACTAGTTGTCACACCCCCTTTGAGGAAAAAGAGCGGGCAAAAGTTCCGTGCATAAAGTTGAATAACAACAAATTATATTTTAGTCTATACTATGTGATAATCCAAGGCCACGTCTTATGTGAGGTGTGAAAAGAGTTTGCACTGTTGTGTTTTCTATTTGATTTATCTTTTGAATGCAAATACGTTTATGGATTATATATTTGATACAGCTTTTTATTAAATTTTTATGTTTTCTAATTGAATATTCAATTTTATTCTTTCTTTACAGCATTAATAACACTCAACAAGAACTATTATAATTCAACGAGCCAAAAGAGAGGAAATCACATCCAATAAACATTTCGGGATAAACGAAAAAGGAAACGCATATTTTTGCAATAAAGAAAAAGGTGAGTGGAAAATGTGGAAAAGCGCAAAAGTAAAAATAGAAAAAAAAACGTATTTTCTGGAGCGTTGCAAAAATTAAATGAAAAGCGAGTAAAAATCAAAAAACAGAAAAAATGAAAAAAAGGAAAAAAAACGCACCACGGAAAATGTTTGCGCGTAAATCAAGTTGACAAAATGCAAAATGGCAAAACGAGGGTTTTGGGTGATGAAGAGGGGTGGCAACACCGAGGGGGCAGATAAGTCACACACACACACAAATACAGAGGCACACAAAACGGCACTAATGAGCAGCGGCAGCAGCAACAACAAAAGCAATGCGAAATACGCAAAAACTAAAAGCAAATACAAAAAATGAGCAGAAAAAATAAAAGCGGAAAGTCGAAGCACTTTTACACTAAAGTGGTATTATATTTGTGATTAGTGAATTGCAAAATAACATAAAAAGTCAGTTAGTCAAATAATATAAAAATGGGACTTAAATACTTTTTGCTTTTTTGTATTATTTTAAGCTATTTTAAAGTGTAATCGAAAAGTCAAAGCAATATTAAACTAATTTAATAAAATAGTAATCTTTTTGTTATTTGATAAACTAGGTAAAGGCATAAAAAGATTAAAATGTAGTAAGTAATCAAAAAACAAATGCAAAAACGATATTCTGCAGAATATAAACATAATTTCCTAATATTATATTAATCTAAACCAAAAACAGATTTTATAGAAAAAGTTAGTTTATTTTATTTGAAAAATCTCTTTTATAGGCCTCAACAAAATTGTAATGAATATGTTTTCCAGAACACCAATTAAATTCCGTAATATTAATTTAAATGAGAATCCCATTTTTAAAAGGCTTTTCAATCTCATCTTTAAAATCTACAAACTGTGTGCCAAAACATTAACACCCTTTGAAAGAGTATAGGAAAAAAATTGCCACAAATCATTTGCGATTTTTTTGCTTCTCTCTTTTGCTCTTTTTTTCTTGGTTGGTTCAGTTTTTTTTTGCGAAATTCCCCCTGAGGCAAAATTCGTTTATTTTGGGTGTAGGGAGAGCAATAGAGAGGAGGAAGGGGAAGGGGGAGACGAGGAGGGGGTGTAATCTGTGGTGCTGGTGCGTATCTAAAAATGCTGTATGCGAATGTCAGCCCATAAAGGAATATGATGAATTATACGCGAAATAAAAAAAAAAAAACAAAATCAACAACATTAACAGCAACAACAATAATAAATTTTTTTTTGCACAAAAAACTAAAATCCACACAAAATGTTCAACAGCAACAAAAACAAGCAAAATCACTTAATTGTGTGCCCCAAGTGTTTGACTCTCCACATAGATGAGTGTGTGCTTGTCTCTGCATGTGTGTGTGTGTGTGTGTGTATCTGTATCGGATGTGTGTATCTAACAGATACATCTGCAATAACCTAATGCATGTGTGGCGTGTGGAACTGCCATCGAATCGAGCCCCATCTATCATCATACTGAGATCTCTCTGTCTCTGTTCGAAATGTTGCCGGCAACAAAATCTCCTCTTCTTCTTCTTCTTCTTCCTCTTCTTCATCGTGTTCAACTGCTGCTTGTCTCATTTCTCATTCTCATTCCCATTCTCATTCTCGCTGTTTTGCTGCTTTTTTTTGTCGCCACAGAACGTCGACGACTTCGAAAATTCGACGCGTTAATTAAATGTGCAGATATTTACGTCGAATACGAGATAAAACTATTTAGAAGGATCTCAACACTTTAAACGAATTCCAAACACACTTTCACTTTTGTTTATTGACAGTTCTTCAAAATGGGATATAATCTATTACTATAGATAATAATATTGAGACTTAGCTATTAAATAAGTAATGGATTTCTTGAAATACCATACCTTAAAAGGTTTGTGTTACTTATACTCTCGAATTTAGTAATTTACTTTGCTTAAACATGCCCGGTTTTAGTTTAAGTTTAAATTACCCATTGACTTGGAT
Organism: Drosophila albomicans; assembly: GCF_009650485.2. Taxonomy (NCBI): domain Eukaryota; kingdom Metazoa; phylum Arthropoda; class Insecta; order Diptera; family Drosophilidae; genus Drosophila; species Drosophila albomicans. The sequence goes on along the minus strand of NC_047629.2, from coordinate 36,185,933 downwards.
GAATTTAGAGAAAATATAAAAATTGCATTGCAAATACGAAAAAAAAGTTTTTCAAGAGAATTTTTTTTAAATTGTGGTAAAATTAGATTCTGTGTTTAGAGGCAGAAATCATTTATAAGGAAATCATTTTAAGTTGTTTCCTTTCAAAACTTATTATGTTCTGTTCCTTGTATGATTTTTGTATAAAATTTAAAAATTAATATATCAGTAGAGAATAATTAAGTATCATGAAATATATACTACTACTCGTATTCTTAGTACACTTTGGAGAAATACAAAAATTTAATTTAAATTTAATCAAAGCAAAGATTGATTTTGTTTAATAGTTACTCTTAAATCAATTTAGTTGCAATAATCGATTCATATGAATTGCCAAACTTAATGAAATTTTCATTATACTTTTTGATAGAGTATAGAAAAGTACAGCTATCGATGCTTCAGCTAGGTGGATGTAACTCTCCACATTTTGCAAAATGTTTGCAAAAAAAAAACCCGAAAAATACTACAAAAGATGAAAACAATATAAAATTTGGACGCTTGGACGCTTTGGTCGCAATTTTCATGACTCATTTTTTTTTTTTTTTTTCGGCTGATATTTTTGTTGTTGTTGTTGTTGGTTGATTTCGTCGTGTGTCGTCGTTGGCAATTGTGTTTTACCTGTAGTTTATGCGCGCTCTCTTTCTCTCTCTCTCTCTCTTCCACTCTCACTGTGGCGGGCTTAAAAAGCTCTCTAGCGCTCTCTTCTAGTCGTGAAGGGGTGGTGGGGGAGGAGGAGGGAAGCTTTTGTGTATTGAATTAGACGACTGCACAAATTACGTTAAATTTTTGGCGCTCGTTTTTGTTGTTGTTGTTGTTGCTGGCGTCGAAGCAACAAGCGCAAAAAGTTTGCCAATTTGTTGTTGTAGTTGTTGTTGCTTTTATTTTTTTTATTCTGTTCTAACCTTGAAATCAAATTGTTGTTGCTCTATCGTGTTATTCTATTTTTTGTGCGCTTTGCCAGATAAATACAATAGATAGATAGGCCCATGAGTTTGAGTTCTTTCAAACACACATAAAAAACATTTTGTGTGTGTTCTTTTCTCTTTTTTGCGTTCTATGGACAGATTGTAAATCAATTTCAAAGTTCGAATTGTTTGCTCAAAGTAGAGTCATTAACATAATGAGCGTACTGTCAGGGAAACAAGTGATCTTTAAATATCGCAATAGCCATTTTTAATGAATATTTAGCAAATTAAGTAAAATTTGTATTTTTAGTGTCTTTTGGGATTTCATGAGTATACAAAATATATATGTATATACCTGTTAGTCCACTATAATTTGTGTGTTGTTTTGCTGTTAATGTCTTCTACGAGTGCTGTTATCTATAATTGAGTATTGACAAATTATTTCCGTTTTATTGCCTCGTTAAACTTTCTTTTGACTTCTCTGAAAATAGAAAACTTTATCAATTTCGTTAGACAGAGTCAATAAATATTTGAAACAGCTTTTCGAGATTGATCTAAGACTGTAAATAATTTAACATTTCTCTAACAGAGTTCTGTTAACAGAGTAACATTTTAGTTGAAGATTTTAAATGCTATTAAAAAGTTAACATTACATAAAATAGAAAATTTTATCAATTTGCTTAAGAAGTCAATAAATTTTTGAATCAGCTTTTAGAAATGGATCTACGACTGTAAATAATTTAACATTCTATTAACAACCTTCTGTTAACAGTTTAACATTTTAGTGGCAGATGTTTAATGGTATTTTAAATGCTATTAAAAAAGAATGTTTAACGCTTAAAATATATTAATTTTAAATAAACCATTAACCGATCTTTAAAGTCATTTTAAATATGATTTAAAATATTTTAAAGTTAATGCCTTCATTAGCATGGCAAATAGTTAACAGCAGTAAATTTTTATCGCTTACTTTGTTAATGCGTAAAGAGCATAATTTGTGTATTAATAAATGTTTAATTAGCTTACCAACTCTTTTATCGTTGACAGACTCTTTCGCTGCCTCTTCTCGAGCGCTTCACTTATCGATCATACTCATCAAGTATACGAGTAGTTGACGCATTTGTGGGCAATTTTAAAGCACGCTTCGCTGGCAGTGAAAGTTGTCAACGGCGTTGTTAACGCCTCCCCTCAGGCTCTGTTTCGACGACGATTTCTACTCTAGTTTTTCTTTCTTTTCGTCGTTTGCTGTTGTTTTTTTTTTCTTTTTTCTATTTCTATTTGAAATTTCAATGGCGTGTGGGCAAGCAAAAGAGGAGACTCAAAGCGATTCAGCCAATGGCAGGCAGCATTTATGGCCATTAATATCTGGCATTCATCTCTTGTATCTTTTGTGTCTTGTCTTGTCTTGTCTTCTGTGCATGTGCATTTGTAAGAGTACAACTACAACTAAAGTGTGTGAGTGCGAGTGTATCTTGTATCTTTTATGTTGTATCTTGTATCTTGTGTGTTTAACTGCTACCACAAACGGCGCGTGTCTATTGTGTCTCGGCTGTCAGGTGTGAAGTAGGTGGAGTTTATCTCCATTCGCACAGTCTTCGCTCACTCATCATTCATCGCGTTGAAATTGCATTTCGATTTGCTCGGCTGCCTTCCCAAGGGGTTTACGATTACGCATAGTATAAACTGTGTATGAATAATGAATGCACATGGGGGAGAAACAATCTATTCGAAATGCTCCTTAATGCTCATTGTTTCAGTCTGTTGCTGTTTTGTCATAAATTAAATGCTAGATTTAGTTACGTTCTAGCTGAGATTGAATTGAAAATAAAGATGCATAACTATCTAATGACACTGACGAGTTCTTGAGAAAAAGATTAGCATTGTGATGAATTCGAAATTTTGTATATAGTAAAAACCTTCACTTATTTCAAAGTTAAACAATTGAAAGGTTCCCAAATAAATAATTTCGGATCTTAGAACTAACCAAATTGGAGATTATTTAATCAGAGATTGAGAACTTAAATTTACTTAAGTAAATAAAATTTCAGGAAATAAATAAAGATTAGGAAAATATTAAAATACTAATATATTCAAATGCTCTCGAATTTTATAATTAGAAATAAAAAATGTTATTATAAAAGATAATTTCTGAGCTCATAGAATAATTGACATAATTCGTTTAGAATCCCAAAAAAAAATAAATAAATACAACAGAGTATAATCTTAGCCTTCCAAGCTAACCAACTGAATAATTAGAATTACAAATTTTAATCTTAAAGATCATTGCTGAACTTAGAGGAAAACTTACGAAATTTTCAGAAACAATGCAATCACAAAGAGTTTCCCCAATAAAGATATTCCATTAAAGATCTTGTAACTGCACATTAAATAGAAATTAACATTGAGCTAATGCAAATTTGAATGAATATATAGTTTCCTGGAATGATCAGCCATAAAAGTGCAACAAGTTCCTGCCTGCCGCATCCATGTGGCGAGTGATTGAAGCAAAGAGCCTGTCATAAAGCATCATCTGCTTTCAGTTTTGGAGATCGTTGAGTAAAGCATTTAAGCAAATGTATCGCACTAACACTCATTTAAATGGCCGCACGCATTTCAAAGTAAAAATAAACCACACACACTTTACATGTGTAAGAGCGGAAGAGAAGTAGTGCCTATCGAGGTAGGGCAAGTGGGGCAAAGCGGTGCGAAAAACAAACATGCCGTGCTTCTACTTAGATAGTGCAAGTGCAAGTAGAACGGGAAGGGGAAGAGGAGGGGGAGCAGAAAGAGTAGCGACAACGAACGCATAAATTGCAAATGCTGTCGCGCTGCCAATGGAGCGCAATAATTCACAAATAGCAACAACATCGCATCGGCAAAGGCGACTTCGTCTCCACACGATTTCGGCTCACCTCACTTCGGGTTTCGGGCACGAAGTGCAACTGCATTGCACACAGTCCCAGTTCCAGTGCAATTTCTGTGCGAGTGTATGCGTGCCTTTGTGTGTGCATGCGTGTGAGTGAGTGAGAGTGCAAATGGCAATGCGAGAGTGCGAGTGCGAGTGCGACCATATCTTTTAGTTTGTTTTGCTAGCGCGACGCGTCGCGGCGTTCATTTGCGGGTTCAAGGTAGTTTAGTTCTCTCGCCTCATGCGATTCCACTCACACACGCACACAAGTAAACACGCACTCGCATAGCTACGCACACACGCACACACATTTGAGTATTGGAAGTGCGTTGAGTTGCGATTCGACTCGATGCGAATCGATGCGGCAGTGTTAACTTCTTGTAATTGTTGTTGTTGTTGTTGTTGTTATTATTGCTCTCGTTTGCTGTCGCTGCTCTCTTTGTTGTTGTTGTTCTCGTTGTTGCTGCTGCTGCTGACACGCATTGCGTTTCCAATTGATATTCTCCCAATTCATTTTGGCACTTGCAAAACGTTTTCAATCTCTTTCGCAACCGCAAATTTGTTTTGACTTTACCAATTTAATCGTAAACACTGTAAATCTGAACGAAAGATGAATTACTTAACATTTCATTTCGCTCAATGGATCATTTATTATTGGAAAATGTATTTACAGATGAAAATAAGATTATCCTAAAATCAAAATAAATTCGTGACTTTTTGAAATGTATGTTAGTTCCAAAAAATGTGTCTCTCCGATTTCCAAAAATAATTGTATAAGTTGAGACTTAAAAACCAACTGGCCAAAATTATATATTATGTTAAGAAAGCTTGGGTTTAAAGCGTTAAAGAATGTTTAGAATATACAGATACTACAATGAAATTCTTGTTGGAATAACAATTGTGAATCATGTCTAGAATCTTACTATAATAGGCATTTACCAATTTTAAAATGTAAGCTTAGGATTATTAATACTGTGCTAAAATACTTTCTCGAATAAAGAATGAGGATTATGTCTTATTTTCAATGTAATAGTTGCTCACTTTTCTTATTAAGTCTAAAACTGTCCGAATTCTAAAAGATTTATGATATAAAGTTCGTTTAATTTGATAGAATTTCTTTAATTTATGAGAAAGTTTCGCTTAGTAGGTATCTCTATATCATTAACTTGGGAAAGTTAACATGTAGGCCTAATTTTTGCATAAATTGTAAAACTCTTAAGATAGAAATTCGATTGTGATCCAGCAAATTAACAAAACTAATAAAGAAAGTATCAACAGATTGTGTTATATAGTTTATTATGTTGAATTGTTTATTTCATTTGTCTTACTTAAAATCAGTGTTGTGTAATGCATTTAATATGTAGGTGTAATGCTAACACTTAACTTAACTACCTGTAAGTGTTGTGAACTGCACTTTTAGAGCTCTTTACTTTTGTTCCTCACCTCTTGAATTGTATCGTGCAGTGGTTTTTTTTGTACAGCTGATGCTTAATGGGTTCAATAAGTTAATCAAAAATTGTTAAGCAAGTCAATTACTCAATGGTTGTTGTAGCATGTTCCATGATTGCCATGACATCAGAGTTGATGTTTTACGTTCTTCACGTTGTTGTTGTCTATTCCTGAACGAAGACAGAAGGAGAGAGGGAGAGAGAGAGAGAGGGAGAGAGTTGCGCGGAGATTGGCAACTGATGAGAGCCAATAAGTTAGTGGGCAATGATGATGATGTTTATGGGGCCAGGCCACATGTTTTGGACGGCACTTTACTTGTATTTTGATGTAGATTGGTAATGGATCCCACTCTCCATCTCTCTGGCTGTTTAGGACAACAGTTCAACACTCGAAACAGGCCACGAAGTGGGCTGCACCCTCTTACTATGTATCGCTCTATCTGCAACTGTGTGTGTGTATGTGTGTGTGTGTGGTTGTATCTGTGAGAGCCGCACGCTTGTCGAGACCTTGATCCCGCATTAAAAAGTTGGCACGTCGTGGGGCAACAACAACAACAATAACAGCAACAGCAGCGACAACAAGAACATAGCAGCAAAAGAAAAAGAAAAGAAAAGATAAAATAAGACAAGACAGAGTCGAAGTCAGGCAACACACAACAACACAACACACAACTCATGACAACAAAGGAGGCACAACATGTGGCCGACCAGTTGCCAGTTGCCAGTTGCGAGTTGCCTCCAAAATGGGGGTGTGGGAGCAGCAACAACACCAACAGCAAAGAGGTGGAGGCTAAAGGGGGCAGCGAGGTCAACGGGGAGGGGAGTTGTCCCAGCCTGCTTGGCATGCGGTGTCCATTTATGCGCCACTCCTCTCAATCAGCCGCTGATGATCTTCATTGTTTTTAATTTGCGTCGCATTTTTATTTTATTTTTTTCCTGATTTTTTTTTCTCTTTTTATTTTATTTTGCTTCTTTTCACTTTTTACTTAGTTTCGTTTTTTGTTTGAAACTAAAAGTTTTGTCAGTTTCTTTTGTATACATATTTTGTGCATTATTATGAAATTTTGGAATTTACATTTTTTATAATTGAGAAGTTGAGACACAATTTATATAATGGAAATTTTTAAAAAGATTATGTACAACATGTTAGTTGTCAAATAAATAGCAGTAAAAACAGTTTAAATAACAAGAAAACAATAAACAGAAAATGAATTAAAATAAAATAAAATAATATAAAATAAAAGAGATATATTAACCATATTAAAGCATTATAATCATTAAAAATACAATATTAATAAAAAAATAATAAAAATAAATAAATAAAAAATAAAATTAAATTGAAATAAAGAAAAATAAATAAAAGAAAAATCAAAGAAGCAAAATATTACGTATACGCCATATGCTCTATTGAAAGTTCTAAACTTTTTGATCTAATAAATACTAAATTAATAAAAAATAATTGAAATTCGTTTGGAAATGACAAAAAATATAAAATATTTATGAACAGAATTTATTAATAAACATAATTTACTATAAATACAGCAAGTTGAATCTGGAAAAAAAACTGACTGCAAAATAATATACATAATGAAAGAGTTTTTCAGGTTCATAGTTATAGAAATAAGGAATTTTCTAACAACATTTAACTAATAAATTTATATTTTCTTTCTATTATCCTTTCAGTTGAACCTTTAAAGGGAAACCTGTAATTTCTTGGAACCCCATTTCCGATGTCGAAACGAAATTAAATGTTCAGCAAAAAAAAGGTTTTCCCGCGTAAAAATTAAATGCTTTGGCGATCAACTAAGAAAGCAACAAACATAAAAGAAATAAGAAAATATAATTTGAATACAGAGAGAAGGTAAAAATAAATGCGGCACTTAAGAAGAAAGGAATTTTAAATGGAAAAACACAAAAAAGTAACAAAAGAAGAAGGACAACACCAAAAACAAAACAAAAATGCGAGCCATGAAAAGAAACAAGTGAACTAGGCAACAAAGCAGTTAAAACAAAGCAAAATCAAACCCAGAGAAATTGAAGAGAGTGAGAGAGAGAAAAAGGAAACAAAAGAGAGAAAACTGCAAAGATGTGCAACAAAAGTCAATAAACAAAAGAAAACAATAAAGACGCGAAGAGCTCAAAAGCAGAAACTGTGTCTAGTCGAAGGACAAGCCACAAACTAGAAGAAGCAACAAAATAAAAAAAAACAGAAAAACAAACCCCAAACTATAACAAATAGAAACAAGTAAAGAGTAAATACACAAACAGCTGCAAAATGGCGATAAATTTCTCGGCCTCGTTTGCGGCATGCATCGCCGCAGGCTTGAAGGTGCCACGCCAGATCATGTATTGCATAACACAGGACACCGGGCAGCCTTATGTGCTGTATAAGGACTCGCAGGATGCGGAACGCAATGCGGGCGCCATTGGGGCAAGTGCCGCACAATGGGGCAGCGACATGTACCCCAACATCCAGCAGCAGGCGCAGCAACAGCTCACCGCCCACCAGCAACAACAGCAGCAGCAACAGCAACAACAACAACAACAGCAGCAACAACAGAACGCCACAGTGGCAGCAGCTCAAGCAGCAGCAGCTGCCGCAGCAGCGGGACAGCCGCAGAGTCCGCCAGGTGGACAGGACGGGGGGCGGGACAATGGCAGCGGCGATGGCCGACAGCAGCAGGTGTCGCCCAGCTCCAGTCCGTATCCCTCCGTGCAACAGCAGCAGCAGCAGAGAGCCAATGGCAATGCCGACGACGATGCCATGAATCAGGTGAGCACAATGATAAAAAACAGAATCCGACTAGAATTGTTATAGCTTATTTCAATAATAAATACTGTACACTAATAAATTACTGCTAATATAAACATAAATCTTTGATCTTGAACAGTTTTCTCTCAATGAATTCAACTTTTATACTCTTTAATATATAGAAATTGAAATTCAGCAAAATAAACAGATTATAACTTAGTTTTAAAATCGAATTGAGCTTAATTTTAAATGGATAAAACACGTGATATTAACAATAGTAGTTCCCCATAATATCATGGAACACGTTACTCTACATAAAAAATATTGCATTCAAATTGCGTTTGATTGCAAAGAAGATCGAAATTGAAATGTTATATTATTGACTTTTCTTCAATCTTGTTTAGAACAATTTCCCATCCAACTTGTGTTTGATTTAAATACAACCCTGGATTTGTAGATTACTTTTCATATTTACTACTGCAGTCTAAATACGCATTTATATTAAAGTATATGGATATAAAATAAACCATATAACAAAGAACCTTTATTGTTAAAATTTAAGTGATCTTAAATATCCTTTCATTAGTATACTAGCAAGATTTTAGTTTTACAGTAAGATTTTCTAATCTCAAAATGCAAGTTAAGCCTAAAAGTCGTGATTTAAATCTTTTCTAGCAAAAGTATAAGAGTCTTTAATCAAGATTTTGTTCATTCTGTGTAACAATTTGATTGTGCTTCAATAAGTAATTAATTTTTTTGCTAAATAAAGGTGTCTTGAGTGCGTTTTTGACATAATTCACAAATTTTTAAGTTCGAAATTTACTTAATTTTAAAAATAAATTGAGGATTAAAGTTCTTTTATAAGTACTTAATTATTTGCGTTCATTTCCTACTTACATATATGATATTTCTTCACTTACCGATTAAAGTAAAGACAAGAAACAAAAACATAAGATTTAATCACTTGATTTTAAATATCTCATCACTTTTTCTTGATTCAGTAAATCTATTTTATTACAATACTTACCCAATTTAAAGTGCAATTAATTATAAAAGAGCTTTTTGCAGACTAAAATTGAATTTATTTTCATTTTCGTTTTTCTCTAAGTATTTCCCTCTGACTAGCTTCAATATATCATATCAAATCTCATATCTATTCACTCTCTTGCAGCTTGCCAATCAACAGAACTCCGCGCCAAATCCAAACCAAAGCAGCAACGAGCCGCAGCACGCGTCTGCGAATGGCGGCGAGCCAGGCCAGGGGAATCCGCACGTGCAGCAGAACGGCAGCCAGAACGGTCCGCAAGGCGATCCCGGCTTCCAGACACCCGACTACTATGCGCCACGCCATGGGGCGCCTCAAGGCGGCATGCTTGCCCCGCCCGGCTTTCCGCCTCTGCACTATCTGAACAAGATGGAGAACGGAGGAGAAGCTTATGCGTTGCCTGAACTCTTGCCTGGACAACAGCAACAGCAGCAACAACAGCAGCAGCAGCAGAATGGAGCGCAACAAAATGGCGGAGCGGGCAATCAAAATGGCGGCGGGCCGGCGAATGGGAATGGGAACAATGAGGGCGCAACGAATGCGGCGAATGCGGCGAGCGCGGCGTCGGGGGCAACGGGGACGACGAGCGGCCGAACGGGGCCGGGACGTCCGCACAAGAATAAGCCGCACAGCGATCTGCGGCTGTTCAAGTGTCTGACCTGCGGCAAGGACTTTAAGCAGAAGAGCACGCTGCTGCAGCACGATCGCATCCACACGGATGCGCGTCCATTTCCGTGCTCGGAGTGCGGCAAGCGATTTCGTCAGCAGTCGCATCTGACGCAACATCTGCGCATCCATGCCAATGAAAAGCCATTCACGTGTCCGTACTGCTCGCGCAGCTTCAGACAGCGCGCGATCCTCAATCAGCACATACGCATCCATTCGGGTGAGAAGCCCTTCGCCTGCCCCGAGTGCGGCAAGCACTTTCGCCAGAAGGCCATCCTCAATCAGCATGTGCGCACCCACCAAGGCGAGCGACAGTTAACACATCCATTACCGATAACGATAACGATTACGATTACTATCGCGATCGCTATCGCGATTCTTAGCTAGCTAGCTACAACATGACCCCAACATTGAAATTTATTAGTTGTCGTAGCTATGGCGAATCGTCAGATTCGCAAACGTTTGGCTCTCAACGTTTGCAGCAATGCAAATTCCCTTGCAAAATTCTAAACACACACTAAAATTGAGCGATGTTTTGGCCTAAATTACTCAAATGCTAAATTATTTATTTAAACACCTTTAAGTTGTTGACTTTTCGAGGTATCACTCAGATGGATAACAAAATTTTAAAGAATTGAAAAGTAAAAAAAGTTTTTAATATGATTTTTGAGTATTAAATGAATACTTTTAAATACACAACTCATGAAAAAATCGAGTTTCAAACTATTAAAATATAAAGTTATGAGTTTCTATATTATTTAATTTGCAACAAATCACATTTGTGAAAAAGGAACTTTAACAACAATCTAAAAATTGGTATTATCGAGTTTTTACATACGAAGTATGAAATCAAATGAATTACTTAAACTGTTGTAACTACAATAATTGACATGAAAAAGTACAATATTTTTAGCAAATATCAATTTTATATTTATTTATATTTAACGCTTAGAATCACATGATATTAAATTGGTCCTTGATTCAAGAAATCTACTCTATTTGACTACTTCAAAGTTTAACATAAATCAAAAATTCATTTTAAAATTATTAAAATGTTTGACCGTTAAGAAATTCGATTTCTACATTATTAATTTATTTCGTATCAAACTTTAAACTTAACATAACTTAGCCATACAAAAACTACCTTTAATTGAAATAGTATCAAATTTGCGAAAACTTAACTATAAAAAACCATCTTTAATTGAGTTATTTTTACATTCCTAATGAATATGTCTAAAAATTTAGCCAAAATCCCTCCATTCACAAATATTGATATCAATAATTCATTATTACGGAATAGACAACCATTTATTCAATTGGCACAACAAATGTTTCAAAATATAGAAACAAAAGAACAATAAATTAATAGCTCAAATTAAATTCTTATATTTTTCCAACAAAATTTTCCACATTTAAAAATTGGATCTAAAATTTTAAATTTATCCATTATTTAACTTTGTTTTTGAAAACTTTACTCAAAATTCTATTTCAGACTTTAAAGTAATCAAACTTTACATTCAATCTAAAAACTTAGTAGTCTTGAAATACTTTACAACAATTTTGAAAGCAACCAAAACACATATTTGATATAAAGCAAAAAAAAAAAACTTAATCAAAGTTCATTTCATTTGAGCAGCTCAAAGAGTCAACAACTTTAGAAAGCGAAAAAGCAAAAAAAAAAAAAAGTAGAAGCTAAAAATACAAAAAAAAAAGAAAGATATAAAACGTAGAAGCTATAACTCTCTAGATTAGATGATGTTAGGTGATATTAGCGATAAGATCGAAATAGGCTACGCGCCAAATTTAAGCGCTGCTAACAGTAGCACTTTCTGGCTTGATTACTTTCATATGCTGCCGGCCGCTGATGACGAACACGTCCCTCCAACAGATGTCTCACCGCACCTCATCTTCAAGAACGGTCCGCATCCGACGCTCTGGCCCTCCGACGTTCCCTTTCCTGGCGAGGAGACGGACACCAAGGGCGACATCACTGTGGCCAGCGGTGGCTACCACGACGACGATTCCCAGGGTACACCCGATGGCAGCGGTGGCATGCATTATCCCTCCTACTTCAAGGATAGCAAGGGTAATACCACGAGTTGCGAATGCTTCCCTAGACAGTCTTGTTTTAATCACATTGCTCTCAGCAGGTCAAAAGATTCTACCAGAGGTGCTGCAACACATTGGCGTCCGGCCAGCGAATATGCCGCTCTATGTGCGCTGCCCCATCTGCGACAAGGAGTTCAAGCAGAAGACAACGCTGCTGCAGCACGGCTGCATCCACATCGAGTCGCGTCCCTATCCGTGCCCCGAGTGCGGTAAACGCTTCCGCCAGCAGTCGCATCTCACGCAGCATCTGCGCATCCACACCAACGAGAAGCCCTTCGGCTGCATGTACTGTCCGCGCTTCTTCCGACAGCGCACCATTCTCAACCAGGTGAGGCTACACAATTGATGATAATTACCAAATATTCCCTTCAATGCGCTGATTACGTATACGTAATATTGTTGAGCGCTGTCTGTTTGCCATTCATTTCTCTCTATGTTGATTTATATACTATATATATATCGTAAGCAAGGCAGTGCTGTTTTGCTCAATGTTTAGAGACTTTTTCTTTAAATGACAACTTACCAAGCACAGCTTAAGAATATTTCATTATTATATCCTCTGCAAAGTATTCGACTTTCTATCTATCAAGCAAACGGTTCAGTATAAAAAATGTATGATTTCTTTCTTTAAGAAAAGCCTTAGACATGTGACTCTTTACAGTGCACTGCAGTGAAAAAAACATAAACTGAAACAATTTTAAAAATAAGTGAATGTTATTCTTAAAGATTTAGAAAAGCACTATATTTAGAGCTAAGATTGATTTTAGGAACTTGTTCTGTTTTACGATAAAATAAATAAATTCGTTCACTTTTTGGTTTTGCGTACGAATTTGTTAATTTTTGCAATTATCAGAACAGAAAACAAAACAGAAAAAAAATTCAAAAACCATTCTTAGCACTAATTAAAGTATCTAGAGCTATACAAATAACCTTTTCTTATTTTTAAAATTGTTTTAGTTTATGTTATTTTCAATGTAAAGAGTCTCGCACGGGACAAATTCCGTCATGGAATTACCCATATCGAGCACTTCCATAAGCACGACGACTTGCTGTCTTATCTAGCTTACAGTTTAGTATAAAAACCAATCTAACATATTGTAAACCATAAAAGTTTCTATATGTATTGGTAGTAAAACAAGCTAAACTTTAGTTCAAAATGAGTGTTAATCAAAAGTTGTTTATACCATTCTTAGTAATGGCAGAAAAGGTATTTAATATTCAACAACATAGAAATATATTCTATAGCCTTTGGTAAAATATAAACACAACTAGGTACCGAATATCCCCCCTAAGGCTTAATTTACGATGTGTCTATTATTTATGTAGCAATAAGAATATTCTATTAGTAGCAGAAAAGTGCATTATTCTGTTGGATGATTTAGGCATATATTTCTTGTAAAGAGATTTGTCTGCAGCTCTTTTTAATATAGCTACAAAAGTGTAGTTCCATTTCAAAACCCATCCTTAAAACTAAGACTAGAGTAAGCAATACAATATATATATTATTTATACATGTTTTATTGTCACTATTTAAAGTATTAGCTAATGTATGTGGTAGATAAATACACTAAAGAAACCAACACGAATTGCGGTATAGCGTCCGTTTTATTCTGCTTCTCGATCGAGATTGACTACGTTGCTAAAATATGTATAACAAGGAATGTGACATAGAATGAGAGAATTAATAAAGAGAGCCAATATCGAGAGAGTTCGGATAGTCAAGAGAGCGTAAAGTTGATGTGTGTGTGTGGGTGTGGATAACTATCGATAGTGAGCCATCGATAGTGTCATTGATTGTTCTCCCTCTCTACTAAAAACATACAAACACACAAATTTTGACATATTGCCTTGTATTCCTTGCCGCAGTCAAGGCATTTGGTTGCGCCACTGTGGAAAGTGTGTGCTACTATCGATGGCACTATCGATAGACAAGTGCCTTCGATAGATCTTCACCTCTAATATAAATCATACATAGTAAACACTTCTCACACATTTATAATCCATGCTAACCAAATCTTTCTATAAATTTGCAGCACTTGCGCATCCACACTGGCGAGAAGCCGTACAAGTGCAGCCAGTGCGGCAAGGACTTCCGTCAGAAGGCGATACTGGATCAGCACACGCGCACCCACCAGGTAGTTGTAGCCTAGCCGAAGCCCCCAAGCAGTCGAAGAATCAAAGCAATAGAATAATAACTAATCTGAATAACTGAATTCTATTTCACAGGGCGATCGTCCGTTCTGTTGTCCGATGCCGAATTGCCGGCGACGCTTTGCCACCGAGAACGAGGTGACGAAGCACATCGACAACCACATGAATCCCAACAGCACCAAGGTGCGAAGGCAGCAACAACAACAGCAGCAGCAACAGCAACAAGTGCAGCAGGTGCAACAGCAGCAGCAGCAACAACAGCAGCAACAACAACAGGTGCAACAGCAAGTGCAACAGCAGCAGCAACAACAAAACGCCGCTGTGGCCTCCGCTGCCGTTGTGGCCAATCATCTGATGAACGATGTGAAGAGTCTGGCTGCCCAGCAATTCCTCAACAACAACAATCCCGCCGCTGTGGACAACAAGGCGAACATTTTGCCGGTGCGCAGCATGGCGGCAAATGCAGCTGCGGCAGCTGCTGTGGCACAACAATCGGTGGTCAAGAACGAACTGTACTTCCCCCAATGCTATGGCCCGCCCTTCCAGCATCCCTTCCACGCCCAGCAGCAGCAACAGCAGCAGCCAAGTGCAGCACACGCCAATGGCGGACCGACGCCGCCGGTGACAGTGACTGTGGCAAATGCTGTGGCACCTGGAGTTGTGGTGCAACAGAATCCCGCCACCTCTGTGGTGGCTCAGTGACATCCCACCACTGGAGCAGCTGGCGCACAACAGCAACAGCAACAACAGCAGCAACAACAGCAACAACAACAGCAACAACAACAGCAACAACAACAGCAACAACAACAAACGGTGGCAACAACAACAACAGCGCATCATGTGACAACGCCGCCGACGAGTGCACATCATATCACGGCCACGGGGGGCGTAACAACCACGCCCACATCGTCGACAACGGTCGCGGCGCCGCAGACGGTGACGCTGTCGATCACATTGCCACCGCCGCCGCCGCTGCCGCCGACGGCGCATCCGCCACATCCGCATGCGGGACATGCGTTGACGGCCACGCCCCAAGGCGGTGTTGCGCCCCCACCGCCGCCGCCCACTCTATCGCATGCGATACCCATACACCCACACATACACTCGATATTCGGATCTCTATGATGTCATCAGTAAAGTGAAAGTAAAAGAAAGCAGCCCACAAATCGATCGATCGCCACAAGGAGAGAGGAAATTCTAGTTTTTAACTTCGCTTCGAGTACTAGTCTTTTCGAAAAGGACTCTAAACTCCTTTCAACACAACCACGAAACATCAAATGCAAAATGGTCGCAAGAAAGAAAGAAAGAAAGAAAGAAAGAAAGAAAGAAAGAACGAACGAGAGATGATGATGAACCAAAAGAAACACAAACACAACGTTATACGATTCCTTTTTCAATAATATATTCGTTTTAGGATTTTAAACACCGAGTTATACGATTTCTAGGCGTAGAGATAACAATAAGAATGTGAAAGAAGTAAAAAAGAATGGCAGCTAAAAGTGAAATGAGAGTTATGAAAAGTGCGGGAAAAGTCGAATAGTTATGATATGATGATGTTTTAGGAGGCGTAGACGTTGCGCTAAGCTGACAAAAAAAAAATAAAAAAATAAAAAAATTGAATTATGTTTTCAATTTTCTTGGCAAAGCACACACACAGCAGCTAATTTATATAATTAAAAAAGAAATTAAAAATCTATGATTATTATATTATTTTCACATATTTGAGTGTATGTGTTTGTTGTAGTATTTGGAATCTTGATTTGATATGATCTAAAGATATAAAACTCTATATATATATATATTCTATGCATAAATAGAAATACTTTATTCATAAAAACTATTATTTGTATATCGCAAGTTAGCAAAAAATCTTTTTCATTCGAATTTTGCTTCTTATTTCTATTAATTGATATGTGATTTTTTAATTATTAATTTTAAATGAGAAAACGAAACAAAAGAAAAGATGAAACTAATATGCAATACGAAATTAAGTTGTACATTAATTTGAAAAGCAAACAAATTTGTTGTCTTCCCTAATTGTTTGAGTGTAATTTATGTTGAGTTTTATTTAGTAATTAGTTCTAGTTAATAGGTTTTACCCCCACACCCGACCCCCCCACTTCTCTAAACCCCTCAAATGTATGTCCACACAAGTAATTCTTCCCTTATACACAAATTGTAGCAAAGACAAAATAGTTATTCAGATGTGACTCTTCAGGTGCCATACAAACAAAGTTCATGAACAATAGTCAGAGAAAGCACTAGAAATTGCAAAAAAAAAAAACAATTATAAAAGAAAAACAAGAAATTCTGTGTGGATCAACAAAAAAAAGCAAATTTAGTTTCTTATCAAATTTTCCAATGTACCGTCAAAGCATTTATAATTGTTATTTAACTAACAAATGAACAGAAATAATGGACAACATAGAACAGAAGAAAGTGAATTAATGATTAATCTAATATATATATAATTTAGCAATTGTCGTTTTCCCCCCCTCCTCCAAAAACACTTTGCAAGTAATTCTACTCATTATTTAATATGTATGTATTAATTAATTAATTAATTGATTATATCTGATCACTCTCGATATGTAATTATCTAGCGTTAACAACAACAACAACAACAAAAGTTTCAATTCGAAATCAAATTTGCGAAATGAATTTGTTTTTACTGTTTTAGTTTTTTACAAATTATGTTTTGCATATATTATTTAATCATTTTTAATAAACCGACAAATAATTATATTTTTCTTTTTCTATATTTTTCTTTGATTATCATTTACTTTATATGGAGTAACTTTTCGAGACTCTTGACAAAAATGTTTTCGGCAACAATTTATATTTTTCGGCTTGGGCAAGGCGTCTGATTTTTGTGATAGGCTCAGTTTAAAACAAAAAACTTTTCGGCAAACAAATGGGCTAATGAAATTTGTAAATAGTATCATTTTGGCAAAGAACAATTCAATCCAAAAAGTATGTGCAAAAGTTTTATAAATAGTTTAAAAATAATATAAAAAAAAACACATTGTTTGGCATTGTAAAAATTTTATTAATACCTCTATTCAACAAAACAAATTTGAAAGAGGTTAGTCAAAATTTTAAACACAAACACACTTTTTAGGCACATTTAAACATAATAATAAATTGCATGTTTTGGCACACAGACAACAATAACAACAACAACAACAACAAGATTATGAGAAACAACAAAATTTATACGATATCCAATGTGGAAGCTTTTATTGGAATTAGACCAGAGAATTCCATGAACAAAAGAGCATGATTTGCTATAAGTATAAACAAACAAAAAAAACAAAAACAAAAACACTAAACTATAATAACTAAAATACTTTTAGGCCTTTTTAGACAAAATTTTTAACAATTCTTTTTGGCTTTAAACAAAATCGAAATCGAAAAAAAACGAAACGAGAAATTGAGAAATTGAAAATGAGAACACAAAACACCTTTTGGCTTTAAATCAAAATTATGTTTAGTTTTAGTTAACTAACGTGAATATCTCTATAAATATTTATATCAATTATGGCAAATTATGCTATAATTCCAATAAAAGCAAAATTTAGACTGAATGTCGCTGTGATAAATGCAAAAAAAAAGAAAAAACATAAAACTTTTGTAAATTTTTAGGCATAAAAAAAACGAAATTTAACACATACATTTAATCAAAAAGAAAAAAACAAAAACTTAACATAAATTTAGGCGCTAAAAATTGATAAAAAGAAAGATAAAAAAACAAAAATTACTAAACAAAATTTATCCAAAAAATGCTCCATTTAAACGCAGTTCAAACTGCAAACTTTCAGTTTATAATTTGATTACAAAACATTCTTTTTTGATTTATCTAAATATGATTTCTGTAGTTGCAAATCAAAATTTAATAAAAAAAAGAAAACAAATGATTGAATGAAGAAAATGTATAAACCAGCTGCTTCAGTGGAATTTCGAAGCTTAAAGAGCTCAAATTAAACTCAGAAAACGAGAAACCTTAATAAGGTAAAAATATTACCGGCTATGACAAAAAGTAAAAGAATATATAAGAAATATATATCGTAGAGAACTGAAACGTGAAACACAAGACAAAATAGCCTAGACAGAAAAAGGGGCTATAAAGAGAAAACTAGTTTAAGCCAATCCTGAACACAAAAAACAAAAAAAAAAACATATGACTATATATGAGAATCCAGTATAAGTACATAGTTAAAGTTATAGAGCAGAGTTCTATCGACATCATCATCATCAGCAATCAGCATCTGCTAAAACACAAAGTTACAAGCATACCTAACAAACAAACAAACAAAACAATAGCCCAATTTAAATAACCAAGAGTACAAATACAAGTAATTTTTATAGCAGAAATTTTAATTGCAGTCTCAATAAAGCATCCATTAAATGAATACACACTCAACATACACACACACACATATACACTAACACCAACACACAGGCATGGATATGAAAATATTATGTAAGAACTTGGCAAATCAAAAACTATGAAAACAAAAAAGAAAAACAAAAAAACAAATTCGAAAGCTGCTTTTCGAAACGACTTGACGAATCAAAAAGAAAATGAATGAAAATGAACTCGAGAAAAATCCTTTCTTCTTAACACAAGAAATTATAATAATGAAATAATAAAAATTACG
The DNA here is from genome assembly GCF_009650485.2 of Drosophila albomicans. Classification (NCBI taxonomy): domain Eukaryota; kingdom Metazoa; phylum Arthropoda; class Insecta; order Diptera; family Drosophilidae; genus Drosophila; species Drosophila albomicans. The sequence continues at coordinate 36,167,249 of NC_047629.2, read as the reverse complement.
ATGTAAACTAAAGTTTCCATAAAATAAGAGAGATGAGAATTAAATTTGTTTGTATCACATTTCCGGCTTACAATTCAGAGAACCAAAACCAAAAAGCAAAAATTCATATTAAATGCCTACAATAACAATAACAATAACATCAACAACAACAACAACAACTAACAACCACAGTATGGAATTTAGAACGTTTTAGCAGAGTATCAAAGCAATGCGAGACAACATGACGTATACGCAATATGCTTCGATGCTTTGCTCTCACGTTCTAGATTCAAAGGAATAAATAATTGAATTGAGTACAGCCGCTTTCGCTTTCTGCAATAGTGATAATAGTTTATAAGTGAAACCCATCATAAAAAAAGAAAACGCATCAAAGAAACCAAGAAACATAGAAACAAGAAACAAGAAACATTGAAGCAAATCAACAAGAAATTTATAAATAAAATAGGTAAATACAACATTGAAATAGCAACGGTAAGCATATTAATTTAAAATGACAAACGCATAATAATATACGAATGAAATGAAAATGAAAACGAAAATAAAGAAGAAGAATATATAAATCATATATACGAGATCCCGATCCCGATCTAAGCCCATTGACAAAAGCTGTTTGATTTGATTTCAAATTGCAAATTTGATGCATTTATGTACGATTTTTAGTTGAATTCTCAAATATCAACCAAGAACAACAACAACAACAACAACAACAAGCAAGTGAAATATATATACAAGATGATATATATAGATATATATATACTAGATACATACTGTATGCGTATGTATAAATAGCATATAGTGCATGGAAAACCTAAACTCTTATATTATATGTATGGTGTATTATATTTTTTAACGTATTTAATACATACTCTCTATATATATATATACGATATATATATACATATATCTACTTATAATTGACGAAAAGATTAAAGACGTTGAGAGAACACCAAATGCCAGCTAAAGGAATAGTTAAATAGAAGACACTCACAGAACAAACAAACAAACAAACAAACAAACAGTACTGACAGAATAATAATTGTAAAATAGAACAAAAAAACAAGAAGCAAAGAAGCATTAATTAAATCGAAACTGTTTATTATTTAACTAAACAACAAGCAGAACAACAACAACAACAACAATAGCCTCGTTAGTTTTTAATGAATATTGAATCAGCGAAATAAAACTCGATACAAATGAACAAACAATGAAAATATTGCAAAAAGAACACACATGAAAATATGGCAACTTGGCAACCCTAGACAGAGTGCTCGTCATTTTTATAGATTGATTCATTTACTTTCCTTCACATTTCTCACATTTCGTTTTACTTTTTTTTTTGTTTTTTGTGCAACAATCAAAATATGGTTCCTCATTACATCATTGAAATGTAACATAGACATAACACATATACACAACATACATACATAGATACATACCAATACATATGTATATTTGTACAGAAACAGATCATAAACAAATGAGTTGAATATAGAGCATACAATACTTATAAAATAAAATAATAATTAAATGAAAGCCATAGCAGAAACAGATCGAAAGAGTTGAAGAGTTTACTAAAGCAGAGATGTCAATATTCTACCTCGAATTTATTGGGTTAGCATATTAAATACTTGTTAGATTAATGTATCTTTATCTAAGTTTACATTTAGAGTGTCCAATCTTTTAACGTTTATTTTACTTTCTGTTTTTGAGTTTAGTTTTTTTCTCTGAGAATTCGAATTTGCCAAACATAAGAAAATGATTTCTTGTTCCTACAAATCGCCAAGCTAAAAATCCTTATAGACCCACATTAGAGATTAGAGAGCCAAAGTCCCCCTAAAAAAAGAAAAAAGAAAGAAGTCAAGTAAATGAATAACGAACGTATTTAAAATGCCATAGTCAACTTTTTGCAATACACACAATGTGCCCATAGAACAAGTAATTTATGATATAACCGAATGGAATCAAATCAAATGATCAAATGATTTATTTATATTATACTTATATGAATGCGAATTGTTGTTATTGCAACAAGAAAGAAGCCACAAACCAAGAGAAATAGTACCGAGAATATTTTACAGAATTTTTTACAATCAGGAAACAGCATCAACAAAATAGCAGTAAACAAAATAAATGACTAAACAATAGTTAAATAAAACAAATAAAAAAAAGCATAAGAAAAACCAAAACACAAGACAAAAAAAATAGCAAAAGTGAAAACACGAAAAAATAAACTCAATTATAGTAACATTTACTTAATGAACCCAATTAATAAAACCAAAACCAAAAATAATAACATATTTGACTAAGTGTTAAGTGAACAAAAAAAAACAAATATTTTTAAAACTTGCGCTCGCATTAAACAAAGATAAAAGCTATAAGTTCAAGAAATGGAACCCAAAACAATAGAAATAAACAATGAGAACACGATTTGTTAAGTTCGCATTTATTTAAATCGATAAAGAATCATATTGTATGTACACTTTACCTTGTTTCCAATTGAATAGTACAGTTTGTAATGAATTAATTATAAACAATTGACAGGGACTACCACATAATAACCATAGAAATAGCTGAGCAACAAAAAACAACACTGACCGAAGAACAATAGCAACAAATTTTATTTAGGGTTCAGCTAAGGTTCTGCGAGAGAGAGAAAGAGAGAGAGAGCGAATGCAAGAGATTATAATTAAATTCTATTATTACATATATTGATTGAGCTATAAACTGTACATAAGCATAAGCAAAACGATACGATTATACAAAAATGTAAAACCCAACAACAAAAACAACTGCAATAGTACCAAAGTAAGTAAATCAATTATTTATTATTCTCATTCCGCGAGCAGACAAAGTGCGTTGTATAAAACATTAAATATAAACAAAACAAAATCAAATACATAGCTAAAATTTATGTTCTAAATAAGTGAAGTGAAATAATTGAAGGGGCAACTCAAATGCATATTATAAACTGAGTGCCTCATCCCCCCCTCCCCCCTCATAAAGATAAAAAACCAGTTGAGAATCATGTGAATCTTTAAATTCTTCAGTTGAAAACAACATATCCGCTAAAGCAACAAAAAACCAAAAAAAAAAGTATAAACCATCAAATTTTACCAGTGTTTTTTTTATCAGAAAGTGAGAGACAAACCAATTGCGTTTAATTTCCTTGTTGAGCAGTGTACGAAATATGAAATCGAAGCCACAAATCAAACAAAGCAATAGTGATAAAAGCTGATCAGCGGGGGGCGGTGAAAATTGCCTTTTTTGGCAGCCACGCCTCCCTCGCTGCAGTTGCCATAGCCTGATTAAATGATAAACAAAACAGAACAGAACAGAACAGAATAAAATAAACCAATCGAATCTTTTTTGATTTATAATATACAACAACAATATGCCTACAACAACAATACTTAAAAACAAGAACAACAACAAATGCAACATTTACCGCAAAACAGCAACCATAGTACAATAAACAATACATTTTTCAAATTAAACAACTTTTATACAGCCAATCAAGAAAGCAATAGACAAAGATAAAAGCGCAAGAATTTAAATTATATCTAATCAAATAATAATTAAAATCGAAGTGCACATAAATGAAGAAGTTATTGTAAAACTACAAAATACAAAAATGAAATCAGTTGAAGCAAATCAAAAGCGTAAACCGAAAATCTTAATAATTGTACAACAACAACAAAATATATATAAAAATATATATAAATATATATATATATTATATTTTTTAAAGAAAACAAAACTAACAATAGCGAAAACACAAAGGATTGTTAAACATTTTTTACATATGAATTTGTATAATTTCTATTCAATTCATATGAAACTAGAATTCTATATGAAAACAACAACAAGAACAACAACAAATACAGCAAGAACAAGAAATAACAAGCAAAATAAAAATAAAAATCTTTTTTATATTACAAGAGACAAACCATTAAAACAAACAACAACAACAAGAACTAAAATCTCACTTTACTGGTAAAAAAAGTATAATAATAAACATGCAATTGGTATATAAAACAATAAAAAAAATCCTAAGAAAATGCACATGAAAAGCAATAAAACTGGCTACAAAAATTCTGAATAAAAAACTATAATTAATTTCAGTTTATTTTATGATTGATTTCATTATCATTTTCAATCTAAACCAATTTTTGTTTTCCATGTCAAGTATTTCCATTTGTTTTTTGTACACAACATCAACTACAACAACAACAACAAGAAAAGAACAAGAGCAACAACAACAACAAAAAATTACAACAACAACCAAAATACAGAGAAAATCTCTAAAACTAACCTTATAACTGGCAAACAAGTTTCGAAACTCAAGTTTTAATAAATATTTGTGGCTAATACTATGAAAGAAAAAAAAATGATTAACAATTTGCATCTAGCAAAAGATAATTTACCCACATTTTGGCTGGATAAAAATAAATACGAAATGGGAGCAAATTTTACTCCAGATTAAATAAAAGAAATTGTCCTACAAGATTCGAGGATCGTCAAGGAAATCGTTGGTATTGAAAAAAAAAGAATATGAAAATGGTATAATAATAATTTAGATGTCAAAAAATTTAAATAAAAAATGATGACTTGACCAAACGGCATTGAAAACGAAATCAATTTTCGAAAAACGAAATGATAAAGTTTATACAAAAAAAACACTTCTCGGCCTTTTCTAAAACTTAAACTCTCGGCTAATACAAAAAAAAAAACAAAAAACAAATCTCGGCAATAACAAAATTACAAAACAAAAAAAAAACACGGCAACTACTATTTACATTAAATTACATTTTTGGAGCAAACAAAAACAAAATTTACATTTAAGCCAAATGTTTAAGCATCATTTTTTAATTAACAAAAACGGAAAACGAACAAAAAAATAAAAAACACACACATAAAACTGAAAATGAGGAAAGCAAACTTTCAGCAAAACATTTAAGTAATACTAAAAATAAAATACTTTAGGTATTAAAATTAAAATTAAACACTAAAATTAATACTAAATTATGGTAAGCGAATAGAAATATTTATCAATTTTGAAACCGGAAAATGAAAAAAAAAACGAAAATGCAAAAAAAATACACATCATTACACACACCAAAAAGAAAAGCAAAGTAAATAAGTACGAGTACATATATAAAATCCAACAAAAAAAATGGGGTTACAACGGAAATATACTAAAAAATGAAACGAAAAAAAAGATGGAAATTCAAAATTTTAATTGTTGTAAGCAAAAACCAAAAAAAAAGAACAAAAAACAAAAGAAAACAAGCTACTTACATATATTATATATGAGCATATAATCAGCACACACTTCTAAAATTAACAAACACACTCAAGATGGATTCTCCATCGCACACAACACACAAGACAACACAACACAACACACAACACTTAACCAAGAACACAACAACTAATTTTGACCACCTAAAGAAGAGGAAAAGAAGGACACAAAAACACACTAAAAACTCGATACAACCCACAATCCACGCCCACACCCACACCAAACAAACGCCCACAAGTCACAACAAAACTCTTTCCATTGGTTTAGATTTTAAGCATAATTTTAATAATGTAATCGTCAGCCAAAAAAAAAAACAAAACAAAACAAAATTCAACATTTTCAAGGCAGTCAAAAATGTCCAAAAAAAGAAAGTTTAATCCAAAACACGATTTTAAGGCAAACAAAAAAAAGTAAAAATTACAAAAAAACGAATACAGAACTAAAAAGTCAAAAAGTAAAATATTTAAGCGATTTAAATATATGCAAAACGTCGTCTAGTTTAATGTCGTCAAATTTTACTTTTTGTAATAATTATTAATATTTAAAGCATATATATTATACGAGTATAAAACATGGCAAAACCAAAAGTATTGTAAACGTCTAATCGACCTACTAATTTCAAAAAACCAAAAAATATAAATCCCCAAAAAAAGCTAAGCTAGTGCCACGGCATGTGCAACAAAAAAAAAAAAAACATTATAAAATAAAATTTAAAATAAAATGAAACTACAATGAATTTCTGGCATCCAAAATAAAAACATAGAAACTACTTAAAATACGTCAAAAACAAAAAAAAAACTTATATTATTATACAAGAAAATGGAAAATGAAATAAATTGAATCTTGTAATATAAAAATGTCAATGTCGTTTTTATTAGGGGAAATGGGAATTATGATTAAAGAAGAAGTCAATATGGAAATACTCACAACACATTTTCAATATTGCGAAGATGGCATTATCGTTAAAATATAACGAATTAACAACACAGTCAACTACTAAAATATACCAAAAGTTATATCTGGTACATTATACAAATACATTTCAAATATACTATAGAAATCGTTGCAAAATATACCAAATCAATATAACGACAAATACTAAAATATACCAAAAGTTATATATGGTATAACAGCATACTACTGAATTAACAACACAATCAACTACTAAAATATACCAAAAGTTATATCTGGTACATTATACAAATACATTTCAAATATACCATAGAAATCGTTCCAAAATATAACAATATATGGTATAACAGCATACTACTGAATTAACAACACAATCAACTATTAAAATATACCAAAAGTTATATATGGTACAACATCATACAGATACATCCAAATATACCATAGAAATCATCCAAAATATACCAAATTAATATAAGGGCAAATACTAAAATATACCAAAAGCTATATATGGTATAACAGCATACTACTGAGTCCGAAATGTACCATAAAGAACAAAACTCAAATGTTATAGGATTTCAGTAACTTGGAAACTTCACAATACAGCTGTGAGGCTAGCCACCAATAGTTAGTTTCGCTTTTAGAGTTCTTCTAGCTTCCCAACTGTATTGCAGCGCCTCTTAGCTAAGTTTATTTAACAATTTTTGGATTTGTTGGCCAAAGCTTCATAGTCTGGGGTTAGTTTGCTCGACAGATTATAGGCTGTGTCGTAAGTGGTCTGCCTGGCATTGGTTTTCTCCAAAATCTCTTCGGCTTTCTGTAGCTCAGCAAAGTTGCGAGTCCTTGTGAGATTGCCAAAACACTGCATTAAGTCGGGATAATTCTGCTTAGTAGGAATTTCAGCCGTTGTCGGCTGTCGCTTTGAATTTTGATTCAATCGGTGCTTGGGCAACCAATCGTACAGCAATGTATTTGTGGTTGTGAAATTATTCTTCAACATCGGGTTATCGATCATCTTCAAGTTCGACGAGGTGCCATTGCGAAAGTTACGAATACGCGTCACTCGCTTCTCCTTAAAATGCCTCAAACACTCGTCCCCACTGAAGCCTTCGTAAGTGTAAGTATCCTGGCTGAGAGAGCGATGCTCTTCGCACTTTTGTGCCGGATTCAGACCTGGCAGTATGCCATTGCCCTTCTCATCGTAGGCGTAACGACGATCCGCCCAATTGCCGATTAACACTTGCTTGCCATACGGCGGAGCAACCATATACTCCATAACAAAGAACAAAAACAGGAACAAAAATAAAATTAGAAATTCTTGTTTAGTATTTGAAACAAACAAAATCAAACTGACTTAAAACTGAAAGAAACATAATATCATTTATAACGAAAAAGATTTGAAAATTTTAATCAAAATTGGATTTGAAAATTAACACATTCAAAGAAAAATAAATGTATAACAATTATTAAATAATAGATTGATACTATAATGAGGCTTTCAAAAATTATAGATCTTTATTGAAGTAACGCATATTTCAGTTCAAATATACTTATACAAATTTACATAAATTTTTCTGAAATAGTTCATCGCATTATTCGCATTGTAAAATTTGAAAATCTTGTAAAAGCTTTTATCGTAGTCTGTCTATATTATCTTGAATTTTCGGCCTATCTGGTATGCTTGGAAATCTGGCTATAAAGTCACGTTGGTAAACAGTGGGCTTGGGACAAGGACAAGGAGACTCCTTGCAAATGACTCGCTTCTTAGATGTATTATTGCCATAGGCATCCAGTCTATCGGGTTTCCAGTTGTGTAGCACTTTCTTGCAAGCCGACATATCGGTCGTATTCTTAGATGCCATCTCCATCTGATCCAACAACATCTTGGGCCACAGTTCGTAGACCAAAGTATTCAATGAGGTGAAATTATTGTTATACTTTTCGGCATCCACATACTTTTGGCTGGCTCGTTGCACCTTAGAATTGATTACTTTTTGAATGTTGCAATCGATAAAGTTGCGTGACATTAATTTCCTCTCAAACTCTTCCAACGAGTAATCCTCCTGATGCGTCGTCAAATGCCGTTCACAAGCATCATCTGAAGCGTTCTTCGCCATCAACACACAGGGCACAATGGCAGTTTTGCTCTGGGGAACTGTCTCGCTGCGCATATTGAACCATTGGCCAATTAGCACACAACTGCTGTATGCAGGTTTAGTGTCTATATAAGTATACCGAGGGTCCTTCTTCACTTCTGTTTCATCCATCATTGTTTTAGAGTTATTAAATAAAATATGTGAAAATTTAATAAAAATGTGCAAATGTGCAAGATGTGAACAATTATTGTAAACTATTCGTATAGTCTACTTTGTTTAAATATTAGTTTAATTGTAAAGTCCTTAACAGTTAAACACTTTGGTTAGAAATATTATAAACATTCCACCCCAAAAGATTGCAGTAAAAATTGCACTTTACTTCAAACACACCATCCTAAAAGTATGCAACACTAAATAAGCTACTTAGATACTCAGCTCACAGTTGCCACTTTTGTTACAAATGTACCAAAACGGGTACATTTTTTATGCGTTGGATCACTGTTTTACGTTTTGGTACATTTTTAATATGCCTCTTCTAGTATTTAAATTTTTCATAAAATTTTATGTTCACACATATTATTTTAACAAATGGCTCTGTTCCACCATACACAAATTTTGTTTCAGTTAGAAATTGAACCACGACTAGCACTGGAAAATATCGCATACAGTCGATTTGCGATGTATCGTGTCAATTGAGAAAATATGTATGTATGCTCCAATGTAAGGCCCACTACGTAAACAGTTATTTCGTGTGCTAAAATTGGTAAATTGGTAAATCACAATTTGTGAAATACAAAAAATCTTTCGTGAAAAATGTTTGGTACATTTTTCCTAAATTTGGTACATTTTTTCCAAATTTTGGTACAAACAATTTTTTTTGAATGGCAACCGTGACTCAGCTCATTATTTATTTATTTATTTATACATAACTCAGCCAGATCTTTAAGGATATCGAAAGGATATATATTTTTGTAATCAACGAAACTAGCATCGTCGATTGGTATTTACAGATTTTCAAGATATTTTCAAAATTTCCACCTCAATTTTTTACAAGGGGTAGGCATAGAAAAATGGCAAAAAATCAGAATATTCTTTGTATCTCGGTCACTTAAAGGACTATAGATATGTCCTTTGGTACATAGATAGCTCTAATCGAAACAACCCGATTGACATGAGAAAAAGGACCAATGTCCTGTAAACAGCCAAGTTATAAGGACCTTTTCCTATACAAAAAATAGCTTATATCTCGGTCATATCCTGTCGGATCCTTGCAGATTATATGTCAAACGAAATATTTTGGAGGGATCTATCATCGTACCAAAGGACATTCAAATCGTCCTTTTAGTTTTCGAGATATTCTTCAAATTGCAAAATTTTACCATGTCGTCTTCAACCGCGGTCGAAAAAATACAAGTGTTGGATTCTTAGATGATCTCGTTATTTTTTGATCCAGATCGCTAGAGTTGGGCCTGACGAACTCAGAAATATATTTTAACTATTTTAAGAAGATATTGTAAACTATTTGACTTAAGGCCTACTTTGTTGGGATAGCAATTTAATTGTAAAGGCCTTAAAAGCTTAAGACCTTCCTAAAAGTATGCAGTATAAACTGTACTTTGCTTCAAACAACCCATCCTAAAAGTATGCAACACAAAATAAGCTTCTTTGGACACTCAGCTCATTATATATTTATTTATTTATACATAACTCAGCCAAATCCTTATGGATATCGAAAGGATATATATTTTTGTAATCAGCGAAACTAACATCGTCGATTGGTATTTACAGATTTTCAAGATATTTTCAAAATTTCCACCTCAATTTTTTATAAGGGGTAGGCATAGAAAAATGGCAAAAAGTCCGAAGATCCTTTGTATCTCGGTCATTTGAAGGACTACCAAGATGTCCTTTGGTATACAGGCAGCTCTAGTCAAAACAAATCGATTGACTTAAGAAAAAGGACGAATGTCCTTTAAACAGCCAAGTTATAAGGACCTTTTTCTATACAAAAAATAGCTTATATCTCGGTCATATCCTGTCGGATCCTTGCGGATTATATGTCAAACGAAATATTTTGGAGGGATCTATCATCGTACCAAAAGACATTTAAATCGTCCTTGTAGTTCTCGAGATATCCTGCAAATTGCAAAATCTTACCATTTCCTCTTCAGCTGCGGTCGGAAAAATTACAAGTGCTGGATTCTTAGTTGACCTCGTTATTTGTTGATGCAGATCGGTAGAATTGATCCGAACGATCTCCGTAATATACATATGTCCTTTGAAAATGCGACATGATATTTACGATTTCTAGCTAATTTTTGAAAAAGGATATTTGTTTATGGGCCATAACTCTGCCAAATCGGGTAAGATACCATTTAAGGACCTTAAAATGTTATTTTATCTTTCAATTTTTGTTTATTTTAATTAATTTCAATATGTTCTACCATGGAAGTATAGTATATTACTTTGTTTTGAAACTTCAGCTTGCAAAACCGTTACATAATTTGAATTCTTTCTTTGGAAGCAGTTGTAAGCGGTTACCATATAAGCAGTGATCCAAGCAGTGAACTTAATTTGAATTCTTTCTTTGGAAGCAGTTGTAAGCAGTTCCCATATAAGTAGTGCTCCAAGCAGTGAACTGCTTGAAAGTTAGCTGCGTACCAGCTGGATGAATTTCGTCAATAAATTACATATTTCTTGGTACAAGTCAGTTCAGTTATATTATAATCGGTTGTCTTCTTTTCTTTCTATTTTTGGAACGGTTATAAACAAGTGAAGGATAGCCGATTGACGCGAAAACGATGTGATAGGAAATAACTATCTTTTTGAATGTGGCGCCTTTTTACATATGTTTAAAAATATATTAATATACCACATAAAGTATGCCCAGGTGCCAAAGGTTTGGAGCCGTTTAATGCTGGTATATCTACTCAACTTTAAAACGTATATTTAAAAATGTTAGCAAGCAGTCACACTTTAGTTCATATGCTAAAAATAAGCTTTGTAATAAAAATACAACGCATTCGATAAAAATGAATTAAAACAAAAAGTGTTTGTAAATATAAATGTTTGAAGAAAAGGGCGACATCGATAGTGTTATCGATGTTTATTTACCTCTATGTTGCAGTGATGTCACGCAGCGAAGCTGTTTTTACCGCTGCTTGTCAATTTTAATCAAAACGAATTTGAAACATTTACAGTTCAAACACAACACAAGTGAAACACGCATAAAGGTTTAATATTTTGGATACGAATAAAGAGTGAAAATTTGCAATGTTAGACAAACTACCCGACGATTGTCAATTGAGGATTATACGATATGTGAAAGATTTAACGGATCAAATGGCCCTCCGGCACGTCTGCAAGAGCCTACGTGATAATGTGGAATATCATTGGAAACAACACATCAGGGAGATTTATGTACAAGGAGCTGAGCTGGAGCACTTCGAAGAGTATCCCGACGATTTGCACGCACTACTGAAGCAGACCTGTGGAACTGTCACGAGCATTGTAATGTCTCGAGGATCGGCGAATCTCTTACCGGAGTGGGTGGGCTATGAGTTCCCCAAAGTGACAAGCTTGGACTGTGAGATCTTCAACACAAACAACGATCCGGACGATGACGTCAATATGATGACCAAAATGTTTCCCAACATCGTGCACCTCTCTCTTCAAAGCAATGCTACCGGCAGATATATGTGGAGGTGGACACGGTTGATATCAATGCATTTCTATTGTTGCGAATCTTTAGAACCTCGGATGTTGTTACGCACCTTTGTCAAGGTACCTGTGCACAAACTCACAATACTCTTCTATGGTTATTCAGTCAATTTGGGAGATGATTTGGTGGGTGCCTCAATGCTTCCATTTCTGGAGGAACTTGTGATCGATGATCATCATCTACTGGGTGACTTTATGCCGAATCTGATGAAGCTGCCCAAGTTTACGAGGCTCGCCTTCTACACTCGTGACTACTACGAGCATCTGCTGCAATCGGTGGCCAAGTTGGCGCCCCTCCGCGTCAATGCGCTCTCCTTCTTCGATGCTTTCTGGAGCAGCGATAGATTGTGCGACGACATCGAGCGTATGAGCAACCTGCGTCGTCTGGTGCTGCAGGACGATGACATTGAGGCGTCACAGCTGCACACCCTCTGCTCCCGGCTAAAGAATCTCGAAGAGCTGCATTTGATCAACATGCGATCGCTGCCCACTACCCATCAGATCTGGGGCGTTGTCGAGGCTGCTGAGAATTTAGAGCTTCTCAATTTAACCGGCTGCACATTGGATCCGGATTTCCTAAAGCAGAGCACCAGTCGGTTGTCGGTTGTGCTTAAGAACCGCGACCCACAATCATTTACGATTAATCTTTCCGAAACCCTTGCGGAAGAGGACATGAAGAAGGTAAGTGACTTGAAACATTTACAGATTTAGCAACAATAATCGATCTTTATCTTAACACATTGCAGACCCAAAATGCCCTGAAGCATCCAAGTTTGATAGTTGCTTATGATTTCATCGATTTAGATGGTTGGACCTCACGTTTTATCGAAATTGGATTTGATCCGATTGATGAATCAGAATCAGAAGATTAAATTTTACAATATAGAGTATTAAGAAAATGTTGTATGATAAACAGCGGAGAAAATTGCATGTTTTAAAATGAATAAAAAGAAAAAGAACCTTCCCAATTGGTGTACTACATAAAGTTAGTTTTATTAGTAAATATTTGTATTTCTGTTTTGTCGGTGATACATATTATTTGAGATTGGTTTAATTTAATATATGGTATATTATTGTTAATTGTATAATTTGTTTAGTATTTTAGATTCATAGAGCGCGACTTTAGTAACTCAAATGTCAAATTATTGAAATACTTTCGTCAGTTTTAGTTAAGATTTGATGAATTTGATCATTAGAGCTTGATAGAAATAGTATAGGAAATATTTTGGAAATACTCGCATTCGCATTATATAGCTCTATTATGGATATTCATCTATATATAGTATATTATTTAAGCTTACATTTAATAGCACAGTTAGACATAGTTTTCTTTTCTTTTTCTGTTTTGTTTAATTAGCGTATAGTTTCCTTTGAATCAGAGTTAACAGAAAACAAACTAGTTCCAGAGTTTTGTACATATTCTTTAAAACAATTAACTAATTGTTAAAGGAAAGTGTTGAAAGCGAAATATTTTGAGCTTCGAAAATAATACATATTTTATAAGTATTGAAGAAGTAGTACATTATGTGTAGTTAGCTGTGCAATATTGAAGCCAGAAGAAGTTGTAGACATTTACATTTATATATATATAGCACGTGTTATATGGTATTTCATTCGACTAAGTATCCTTGTATTAGTTATTTTGTATTATGCATATAATATCATTAATCAGTAAATAAGTATAAATTCTTGCTAGCAAGCAAATCGTCAATTACTTTTGCCTTAAAAATTCATCAAAATCTGTTGCCACTCATTTGCATTTTGCATTTTTCATTTGAAATTTCCATTCTCGAACTGGAACTCTAGATAATAATAATAATAATAAGTATATAGTAGTATATAAATTTATACCTGTGTTGCTGATATTTCGCTAGTTATTTAACTCGTATGTTGTTTTTATTTTGTTATTAATTTCATTATTCAGACATTCACATATGCAATAGTTTGTTAATTAATTAATTAAATACACTTAATTTACTAATTATTGTTACCATTGTGGATGAGATGTGTGGTTGTGGTGTACGCATGTGTGGGCTATGATAATGAATGAATTTTGCTTGCTCTGTAGAACGATTCCATTAAATTTAATTTAAGATATTATTTCCTCCCCTTTCCTTTTCCATTCCTTCTTTTTTTTGTTTGTGATTTTTTATTGTTTTCCATTTTTTTGCGTTACATTTTCTTTGCCATGATATATGAGTGTGTGCAGTATGAGAGCTTTGCCTGAACTCGATGTGTTTTGTGTGTGTGTGTTGTTCGTGTGGTGCTTTTCCTTTGTAAATAATTTAAACAATTTGTAATGTTTGGTCCATTAAAGTATACAACTTTTGTAACTATTTGTTAGCCTTGAGATTGAGATAAAAGTTTGCGATTGCGATTGCTAAAACACGGATTAATATCGACAAAATGTGCCGAAAAGTGCAAAGGATGTTCCTAAGAGTGCTGCGATCCAAGGATAACAAGTTCACTGAGTAGCTCTCCTTGCCATCAGTCCCAAGTGCAATTTGGTGATATGCATCATCTACTTACTGAAACTTTTTATATACGGTTTCCTAATCAATTCAAAGATTCGAATAATTTCAAGAAGTAAAGTGTTGTGTTGTGCTTGAGAAGCTTCGGTGCAATGTCATTTTTGGTACTTATGTATGTATGTAAATAGATAATTGATTTGCAATATAAACTTTTGCTGAGCTGTGATGATATGAATCGGGGATGTCGAGAGATATTGGTATTGTTGTTGTTGTTTCATAAATATTTTCAAGTACTTTTCATTATACAAATGAATGCTTTTGTTTTGTTGTTGTTTTTATGGTTTCGTTTGAACTATTTCGATTATATACTAAATAAACATTTTGTTTTACTATTTGATTAAGTAGATACCAATAATTGATTTCAATTTCTAATGAAAACCTATTTTGAATCAACTTTTTGTATTGTTTTAGTTATTGCTTTATTGTTGCTGTTAACCTAAATGTGAATTGCTGTTGCTCTTGGCAATACAAATAAATCGATTAGTGATACCAATTGGTTCTTTCAATTGCATTAATTTGCATTGTTTTTCATTTCAAATACATTTGACAAATTCATTTTGTTGTCTGACCACATTCAAATTACACAAATATTTGATTAATTCGTATGCAGAATATTTGCATATTTTGAATTGTCGACAAGTTTCCAAAAAAACGTTTTTCATTGTTTCTCGCGCTAGAGTTTCGCTTGTTGTTGTTGCTGTTGTACACGAATTGTAATTACCGAATAAATTAATAAACAAAATTCTTAAAAAACCATTTGCTAAGCTTTGCATCTTCCTCCATTCTACCTGCTACTCTTGTTCTTATTCTTGTTGCACATTTCATTTTACATTTTGTCGGGGGGTGGGGAATTTCGTAGCCTCTCAATTCGATTGTTGCTCGAAGCTGCTGTTGGAGAAAGACAACAATTATTATAATATTTATCATCGGTTTATATAGTAAGAATACATTCCATGTGAATTACAGTTGGAAACATTTATTTCGCAGAAAATGAAAATACCTGTTGAGCTAATCAAGCAGCAAAAATAATATTTAAACATATGTGAAATGTAAATATTAAACTGCATTTTCCATCTTCAAATGTGGTGTGTGTGTGTTTGTGTGTTATTGCTTTCTATGTGCTTAAAATAATATCACATTAACATATTTTGCAGACCTTAAATGGAAAATTGTAAATTTAACATAACTTTAAATATTACTACAGCGCGTTTAAATGGAAAGCGAAATGTAAATAGATTGCATCAATTAAAATGGAAATTATATGTTATTGTAAAGAATACTTGTATTATCAGATGCATTGAGATATACAGAGAGATTTGTTTTGTTTTGTTTTTATACAATTGTCTCGCACTTAGAACTGAATCAAATTTAAAATACAAACTATGTATGCAAATTTATCTACTTATAAACAAGGAATTTAAATGTAAAATGATTATCGCATAAACTGTAAAATATAAAATAATTAAACTGAAGAAACTAAAATAGAAGTAAGATGTAAATTGGGAGGAGATACACAACACAAAACGTTCATTAAACTTTTGCTTACATTTGTCGCTACTAATTTGGAGAAACTAATTGTTGAATTGACTGCATCCGAAGACATTCGACAGTTTAACATATTGATATCGATATACGGTATACTATATATATTGACGTGTGTTACAAATTTGGTTCGACTGGTTTATTCGATTCTCGCTTCACGATCTTGGGCATATTGATTGGTTGTTGTTGGCTTTGGCGCTGACTAAGTCAAATGTAAAATTAAACACACATGTCGCTCACTAATTCTCCGCACTCCTCTTCGCTCCGCTCTCTACTCTCCTCTCTCTCTGCTGCCACGCTCCTCACTTGGTTTTTGCATAGTTTTGCTATTTTTTTGTGGTTTTTTATTGGATTTTGTTTTATATTTTTTTTTAGTTTTTTGTTAATTTACTCGGCTTTTGGGTGCAACTCATCTCTAGCGCTTGCGTTTTGTCATACAAAGTCCAGCTCGGAGCGTGTGCTGTACATCTTGCGCTCCAGCGAGCGTTCGAACCACTTCTTGATCTCCGAAACGACGAGCACAGAGGAGGTGAGCGTGACCAGAAAGAGTATATCGTAGGGCGTTAACGCCTCCGTTTGGAACACCATCTGGAGCGGTGGAAAGTAAACGACA
Organism: Drosophila albomicans; assembly: GCF_009650485.2. Taxonomy (NCBI): domain Eukaryota; kingdom Metazoa; phylum Arthropoda; class Insecta; order Diptera; family Drosophilidae; genus Drosophila; species Drosophila albomicans. Next base: position 36,150,536 of record NC_047629.2, on the reverse strand, counting down.
AGCATTTGGCCAACTATCGAGAAGGCAACGGCAAGCAGGAACATGCGATTGGTGGTCAATCCAATGGTGAACACACTCTTCGTCTGCGACCGACACGACAGCGCATTGAACATGTCAAAGAATACAAAACAGGTGAATGTCATGGTCGTATCCCGCTTCGTTTTGCCCAGCGTGCCATCGGCCATCTCGCGTTGGAATACCCACAGAGTGCCCAGCACAATGATGCTGGCACTCAAGAGCACGTTGACCACCACCGACTTGGTGATCATCGGTTGCTTCACGTTGCGTGGCTTCTGCTTCAGCACATCGTGATCAACGGGCTCCACGCCCAGCGACTGTGCCGGTGGACCATCCATGATGATGTTGATCCACAGTATCTGCATGGCATTCAATGGATTGGCAATGTCCATCAGTGTGGCGAGCGCGATCAGAGCGAGTGCAGCGATCGAGGTGCTCAGCTGAAAGCGCACAAAGTTGCGAATGTTGTAGAAGATGCCTTTGCCCTCCTCGATGGCAGCGCTGCAAGCCAAAGAGAAACCAATGAAATATGTTTTGGAAAAGTAACTAATGAAAGTAGCTGAAGGTGGCATGTAATGGGAGAATATGTAAGCTAGATACTTCGTCACTTTCTGCTAATGAAGGTGACTCTTGAATACTTATTCTTTCAAAACCCGCTTTCAGCTACTTCCATTCTAAATTTCATTTACTCACATAATGGTGTGGAAATCATCATTGACCAGTATCATGTCAGCCGCCTCCTTGCACACATCGGTGCCATTCTTGCCCATCGCAATGCCAATATCTGCCTTCTTTAAGGCAACTCCATCATTGACACCGTCGCCAGTCATGCCGACAATGTTTCCAGTGCGCTGCAACGACTTGACAATCTCCAACTTGTGGCGCGGCGAGACGCGATAGAAGACGCTCACATTGTTGGCCACCTTGTCCAGCTGATGCTCGTTCAACTGATCGATCTCCTGGCCAGACAGCGTCTGATGATGTATGGTATCGATGCCAATTAAATTTGCTGCAACAAATTAATAACATAACATAAATAAGTCGGTAATGACCATAGAGATTTAGGCCCCGCTTCTTTGCTAGCAGACTTTATCGTGCAGCTATTTGCTTGCTTTTGGGGCTTTTAACTCTGCTAAAGTGGCACTTAAGCTGACATGTCCTTCATGCTCACATTTTTTATGACGCAAGCTTATGTGAAAAGCATCGGGGCAACCATTAAAATGAGCCAATAAAAATTGTTATAGCTGATAAAATAAATATATGTATAAATAAAGTTGAGAACAATGCAGATGTAACGAGTTGCGTTTGTTCTTTGCTAAAGAACTTGCAGTTAAAGAAGATACCCAGTAAAAATTCTATACTTCAATTAAATCCATTTCATCTTTTATTTTAGATTAACCTTTTTCTATAATTTTTTTTATAAATTCCACAATTTCCAGAAGATGCTACCCTTTTCTGCTTCCTTTAGCAATGCGGAGTATAAAGCACATAAAAACAAGAGAGGGCGAAAATATTAAAAATGAATTTACTGAATGCTGGGTTAACTATTTGCCATGGCACTTGAATAGAACGCGGAGCGCAGTGCTTATAAAATGGCAACCGCCAACTGCTTTTGGCCAAGATGAAAATGGTGCGTATTCAAATTTTGCATTAATTTTAATTTAGCACGAAGCGGAGGAGTTGTGAATGCAGAAGACGCTGGGCAAACTGAAACTGTTGGCAGTGTCTGAAAAGAATAGAGAGATAAGACTGCAGATAGCAGATAGGAGATAGAAATGTAGTAGAGGTAAGGGCAGCAGCAGTAGACAAAGCTGCTCCACTCGCTGGCCACCTTTGCCATTTCCTGGTTGCAGGAAGTGGATGGCAAAATATATCCCTTGGTGGCTGCAACGCTGCTTTTAATTGTCTCGCCACGAGAACGAAGCTAGCTCGGATAGCTAGCTGGATAGCTGGCTGGCAAGCTGATGATGAAGATGACGTTGAATGCGTTTTAATTACGTTTTGCTTTTGCTCATTTTGCCGCACATTTTTGTCCATTGTGTGCGCTTGGCTCATTGTTGTTGTTGTTGCTATTATTATTTACTTCAGTGCGCTTTGGCTCAAAAATTTTATACAAACAGGACAAGAGATCGTCCTGGCACTTGCCAAGACAAATACGCGGGCGCCATAATGAAAAATGGAGACGCGGCTGAAAAACATCCTGCTCCATCGTATTGTTGCTCTACTTGTTTGTTGTTGTTATCTTTAACAGCTGGTGCTCCTTTGGAGCATACTTCATAAATGCACTCAAGTGCCCAGACAACAACAGCTAAGGGAAATTCCTCAATTCACAATTGAATTTAGTATAATGCGCCGTCTCGCAAATTAAGAATTGTTAAAGTTTTTATGGCATTTAAGACTTCCTTGAGTTGCCTGTTGCTTGGCTTAGTTCAGCGTCAATTGCTTGGAAAATGCAATTGCAAAAGCCGAGCCAACTCCACCGTTGGGAAGAGCACAAAGCACAAACAAAGACCACTAGACAGGCAAAGGATTACCTGGGCATTAGGAAGAAGCTTAGCTCAGCTCAGAGTGAGTGTCGGGGCAAACAACACTTTAACAAGTCACAGTTTATTTGCACAAACAGCAAAAGCAATGCCCAGTAACTATTCCAATTTCAAGCAGAGGAAAATGAAAATGGAAATTCTTGGCATACTTCAACTCTGCAATGTTGTTAACAATTGCATCACAAAGTGTAAAACAATATGTAATTCGCATAACCCTTTTCCATTGATTGGTGGCTACTTAGTGGTCTTAATGTCACTTAGCATTGCAAAAGCAATTTCCAATAGCAAGCAGAGGAAAATAAAATTCTTGGCGTACTTGAACTCTACAATGTTGCTAACAATCTCATCACAAATGCAAGTGTAAAACAATATGTAATGCACATGACTCTTTTTCATAGTTCAAAGTTGTAAAAGCCATAACTGGCGCCATCTAGTGTTGATTGGCGGCTATTTAGTGGCCTTAATGTCACTTAGCTTTGTGCGTTTCGACAACTCGTGTCAATTTGTGTCAAAAGATGCGTCAAACAAAAGGCTTTACCGCAACAATTCCATTTGCTGGGTCATGGGGGGTCAACAGACACCTGTTTCGGCGACTTTATCACCTGCGATGATGACATGCGAACGCCCATTATTGCCATTGACCGCAAAAAAAGCTAACTACACCACACTCGCGAGGCATAATCTGTACACATTGGGAAAATATTGATGTGCGAAAATTTGCAATTTCAGATGGATTTTCCATTTCTGCAGATGACAGCAAATGCAGCAGACGACTGACTGTCAGCTGCATGCCAATCGGAAAAGCGACAGACCAAACGAGTTTTTCATCAGTTTTTCAGGGCTAGTCTTCAAACGATGTCATTTTATTAAAACAAAACAATAAACATGTTGTTGCAGCAACAGACTTTTCCATTGAAGAAAAAAACTTAATTGCAATAGGCAATTTTTTTCCGTTTGTTGGGCAATATTTCATGTTGATGGATATTTTTACAATTTTTACATGATATTCACCAAGGGGACTGAAGGGAAGAGAAGAGGTAGCGGCAACGGCGACAGAACACAATGAAGCGTGAATTTAAATCGTGATAAAATCGATTTAAGCACGAAGGCAAAAAATATGTAATTGTGGACAAATAAATTTGCAATAGTTGAATTAAAATGATTTATTTATTTAAAGATAATCGAAGTTAACACGAGAGATTGACACTAGAAATCTATATATAAAAACTGTGACTATCTGAACTATCAGCGCTGCAATTTTCACACTAAATTCGATACTTCAATAACGCTGGGATTATAAAATTTTCAATGCTAACTATACGTATAATAAATATTAAAAATAATACTAAAAAACATTGTGTTTAAAATTAAATTAGAATCTTTATCATTTAATAAAAACCGCTATTAAAACATGTCTTTTGGAATAAAGGAAAATTGTTGAGAATTTTTGAACTTTTATAACGGTGACCAAAGTGGAAAAAAATTAAAACAAATGCAACTGTAAAATAGACTTTTTACAAGCATACTACTATATAAAGAAGTATCAAGAAGAAGTATGCTATTAACTTTGAAATTCAAAGTTTGAATTGAAAAAATTCACTGACAAAAACGTAAGGCAGATGCATCAAATTTCATTAAAATTAACAAAGATAGTATGGACATTGGATGAGATATTTTAGTCTTGTGATTCATTATAAACGAGCTAGGAATGCATAAAGTATTAGAATAATGTGTAGCTCCGGTTTGGGGCTTCTGGTTGCCGGACAACTGGCCATCAATATACCAGAGATCAGATGCAGACAATCAGAGCAAAAGCAAAAACCGAAAACCAAAAACTGAGCATGAAAAACTTTATGAACCAACCCAACGACGAATTTTGCAATTTAGTTTTTGGGGCTAACTTTGTTGTTATGTTTGATAAATGTCTCGAGGGCAAAAAGAGGAAAATCGCATGCATACTAGAGAAGAGAGAGGGAGAAAAATGGGGGAAAGCAAAAAGGGAGGCTGGTTTGTCTGCCACAAAGTTGCACTCAAAATGAGCGGAAGAGTTGTGAAAACTTTGTAAAGTTTATAAAAATTTGTCACAGCAGAGAAAACCGCAGGCGAAAAGCGGATTAGGGAGCGAGAGAGAAAGAGAACTATAGAGAGAAAGGAGCTTGGAAAAGTAAATGAGAATGATGGGCAAGTATATGAAAATGTGCAACGAGTTTGTTGCTGCATGCAACAAGCACAGTTCAGTTGCCACTTTGACGGCCAGAAAAATCAAAGCAACGACATTTTCACTGGCAAAAACAAAAGGAAAAGCCCAACAACAAATGTAGTCTCATTTGGTAATGGAAAATTCGAGGCGTGGCTGCTGCGGAGCAAAAAGGGCGAACTGCATGTGACATTTGCATTTAAATCGTCAGCTGAGAAGGAAAGGATGAAACAAAGGGAAAGGAATGGGAGAGGAAAAGAGGAAAAGGGCTGTGGCATTCTGCTTGTGCTGTTTATTAAGCGACTTTCGTGTACGTGACAATTCTTTCGACACACAACCATCGCCGTCTGACTTTGACTTCCTCCAGTTGCCTCTCTCTCTCCTTGAGTTCCTCGAGGCTTCCTGGCTGCCATGGCAATCGTTGTGTGATTATCTCAGTCTTCCGTTTGGGGTATCTTCTGGGGCACAACACATCCTGCCAACCGGCAGCAGCAGCTATCATCCTTGGGCATGCGACAAGTCAACTCCCTCGATTGATGTGTATTACGCCCCCGCTGATAATGGTATCATGACGCCCCCAAATGATTGTCAGCGTCGACTCCGCCGCTGTTGGATTACAAGTGCATTTCCGAGTGCATTTCGCTAATTGGATATGTGTCATGTTTAAGAGAGAGAGCGAGAATCAAAGCAGCAGCTGCCACAGCAGCAAAAGCAGCAGCAAGAGCAACAAGAACATTCAGTGCAACAGCAACAGCAAAATCAACAGCCGAAGGCGTGACACAAGTCCGGAAATGTGGCATTGATTAAGATTTACTCAAGTGCAGCTCCTAGTCTGGGATTGTCCTCCTAATTGTCTATTAATACGTGTCGACGAGCTGTTAAGCAAACATCTTGCACACGCTGCAACTGTCAATGTCGCTGCAATTGCAATTGCAAATACAATTCAGGAATTAAGCTCACAAAGAAACCTTAATTTAAACTACTGGAATTTGTTAGAAATTTATGTTAAAAGTGAACGATTATTTAGGAATCTTCTAAGATGAAATTCATTTCAAAAAGTCGTAGCCAAATTAAGTTCCTTAGATAGATTGTTTTTGTTGTGTATTATTATACACAGTTTTTTTTAACCACAAAAGCACAAAAAACCATTTGTTTTTTTTATATACAAATTATTGTCAATAATAGGTCAATAAATTTACATAATTCATTATTCAACAAATCATAAAAAAAATCATATTATTTGCCACTTAATTCATTTCGTTATGCTTTGTAATCTATTGATTGAATTAGAAAAAAATTAAATATGTTGAATATCAAAAACTTGATTTTCTATCAATATAATTAGTATATTATTTTACTTTAATTGACACAATGAAAAATATATGTAGAAAGTGTATCTTTTCATTCCAAATTAAATTTTTAACTTCAATTGTAATTCAAATTTGAGCAACAAATACGATGACTAACTTGCAATCGATTTCTATACTTTCAACTGGCATTCAAAAGGCAACACTTGATTCAATGCGATGCGATGATGATTCATTGCGTTGCTCAGACACTTGATAATGCCAGACTATGGCGACTAATGCTGTTTGTGGTTAGCACCCTCAGAGCAACCTGAGACAGAGCAACCTGAACTGAGTTTACCACAGATTCAATTAGCCATTCCGAAGAGCAGCTCTGTTTAAGGAGCTAATGACAAAACTGCCAGCATAATTGAAAATGAAATACACCAACTTAATTATGCTCGGTCTCAGTCTCTCCCCTTCAACAGCTTCAATGGACTGTCTGTCCTCTATATATCTATTTGTCTGTCTGCATGCTTAGTCAAAGATGGATGCGAGTTGAGTTTGGCACAACAAATTGGTAGGGATTAGCTCAAGCGCAGCTGGTCAGTAACTAGACAACAAGTCGCTGCCAGGTTGGTGGCCAATTAGGCAGCCGATTCCCTCTAAGCGGATTTTGGTCTCTACAATAACAAATAGTTCATTCAACTGAAGGGGGCAACACAATTGACAGAGGGGAAAGAGGAGGAAAACTAAAGGGAAACTCATTTGCTCATTTACAATTTGTACGTCAAAATTTCAATCAATATGCACGCTCGTTGCTCGAGGCCTTAAATCAAATTCAGTTTGTAACCCCTTCCATTACCCGACTAGCTGGCAAACCGTCCCTTTGCAACTCTGGGGCATTCTATAATTATACCGTTATTCACAGCTTCGAAAGGGAAATTGCAAACAGCGAATAAAAGCGCAAAGGAATAGAGAAACAATTTAATACCCTTTAAAGGAAGGATGAGTAGGAAAACGTTCATTGTTGAGAAACCACCGATAATTAGCATTCACTAGTTGCATTTATAAAAATTGAACTAAAATAATGAATGAAAAAAAAATATTTAAAATAATATTATCTAATCCTTAACTTCAATGTATTTCCGTTCCTACAAAATTCACTTATTTTCCAACCTAATTCTAATTTTATATACATAAATGCAATCTCTATAATCTATTCATCTCATCTTATCGATCTGGCAACTCCCAACATTTTGTCGCATTATTAAGTTGGCTGCAGCTGAGCAGCATGACAAACTTAATAGTAAAATCTATAGCACCCAATGGAGAGACTATTTGTACGAGTTGCTGATGCGAATTGCTAGCAAAGTGAATTGAAGTTTCTTTTATAAGGTTTGCGTCGCAGCTGGATGGAAGGAGAAAACAAGGAGAACGGAAAGGTACCGAAGTCGTTGTCCATGTTGATGAATTCCTGTTCGCTGCAGACAAGCGAGGCGCACTAAAGATGATGAGAATGGGAACGATGATGAGTCCTAGCAAAAGCGATGACTACAACGATGATGACGATGGGATGCTTGGGCCCGAGTTAATTATTTCAGCGACTGACGATGCGACTCCTGATGCTGATGCTGTTGATGTTGCTGCTGATGTTGCTGCTGATGCTTCTGCTTGTGATGTTGTGCGTTCTCCTGTGCGTTGCAGGATATTAGATGTGGGGTATTTACCGCCACCCGTCTAGTGGCTGTTACCCAGAGGGCGACTTCTATGGCGAATGTCGCTCCTTCACCTGTCGCCACATCCCTCCACATTTCTTTTTCCCAATTTTTGTGCTTTCTTTTTTTGCTTGGTTTATTTTTAATGTTGTTGCTCTATGCTCTGCGCTTTGTGTGCTATCTTTTCCAATTTGCTGCGCTCGCTTTGCGGCATTGCTTCCACTCCGCTCTCGCCGGTTTCTTTTTTTGTTCCTGCCATTTTATTCAACGAGTTTTGGCGAATTTTTTCGTTTCAATTTAAATACCTAGTATATGGTTGAACTTAAGGTTTCTTGTACAGCAGTTAATGAAAAACTTGCGAAAGATGCCGACATTCTTGGCTTGACAAACCGCATTCCAGGCCAGAGGTCCTTCTATCCAGTTAGCAAAGCACTTTACCAGCAATTTTATGCAACTTTTGAGGAGTGCAAAACTTCAAAGTTTAACGCACAACTATCTACATACGAAAGAATGTATATGTACATATATATGTAGAATAAGTCTGTGTGTTGGTGGAGAACCTCAAGTACAGTTGTCACACACGCTCTTGGGGGAATAAGTGCGAGAGTGCAACTGAGCCGAGAACTTCAACGATAGAGTGAGAGAGAGAGAGAATTCAACTTTGCGGCCAACTGAAACTTTCAACAGCCTCAACAGGCATGGTTAATTAATTCTGTTTGCATACTTTTAGGCTGTCCGGCAACGCTCACCCTTTAACCCTTGACTTTCTAACTCCAACCAGAAGATATGTTGAGATATCCCTCGACATACACAAGCATGCATTATGCTCTCTCTCTTCTTAAAAGTAATTCCAATTCCATGCCAGGCATAAATTGCGGTTCTTTTGCCCAGGGAGGAATGGGATAAATTCGAGTTAGAATTGAAATTAAAGTTGGGATGTGGGCGGAGGGCTTTGTTGTGGGGTGCCAGCGTTGCCACTTTTAATTACGCTGCGTTGACAAATTTATTTACAGACTAGTTTTCGGGCTGGGAGCAGCACTTAAGTTAAAGCCAACAATTTGTGGCCAACACAAGCAGCTCCTAAAGAGATTTTAATTGAGTTTCAAGTTAAGGTAATCATATGAATAGGTTCCCCAAAAACTGAATATGAATTTGTTGGTCACACAAAATTCATATAATGTTTGGCTTGTTTGGCATGTGCCAGGCATTAGGCCTGTTTTCTTACCAACAGACCAACAGAGTCAACTGGGCCAACAATTCTTAATTGGATTTGCAGGATGAACTGATTTAAAAGCCTAAGCAAAAGCCAAAGGCAAGTGTGGCACATTTCGAATCATAAATGTCCTTTGACATGATTTAAGCAAAGTGACTACGAAGGATGTAGGTAAGTCTATTAAAGCTAAATTGAAGGAGAGCAAAAATACACAAACTAAAAGTCTACCATATAGCAACGTGTAAGAGCAACTTTTAAATTGTGTAAATCAACATTTTCTAGAATATGACACAAATTTTTAATATAACAAACGCGAAAAACTTAAATTTAATAGTGTTATAATAAAGAAAAAAGCGGATAGACAACTTCTGCTATAACAAACAGATATTACTCAATAATGTAAGATGAACAATTAAATTTATCTTTCGAAGACCCATTAGGAAATATAAAAATGTAAACTAAATTGTTTTGCCTATAGTATTGTAATTTAAAATTCCAATTTGTGTTAAAAATTTAATAAAAAAACAGAAATTAATTCTGAAATTTTTGAATGTAAACTTGCTGAGGAATACTAGTATAACGAAACCTCACTATTCCCAACATAAATTTGATAATGAAGTATTATCATCCATCATTATTCTTATAGAGGAATGCTTCTAAGCTACATCTTTAACAAAAAAAGGAACCATTTTGGACCCGCTTTATACTCCACGACAATATATCAATTATGTGATTCACTCACCTATAGCCATGGCCGTTTCTTGAGCATCTCCAGTGACCATCTTGACGCGCACACCGCTCTGCATCAGCATCTCGATGGACTCCCGGACAAGAGGACGCGGCGGATCAGTGATACCCACCAGGCCACAGTAGATCAAGTCCTGCATGGACCGACCCTTGGCCAAGGCGAGCACACGCAAACCCTTGCGTCCAATCTCGTAGGCCTCGGCGAGGAACTCGGCCTCGTTCTGCTTGGTCAGCGGTACAGTCTGAGTGCCAAATTGATACTTGGTGCACTGGGGCAGCAAGGTCTCGAGGGCGCCCTTGGCAAAGAATATCTCCTCCTTGTTGTTGTTGTACTTGTGAATGCACTTGACGGCCATCATCTTTTGTTCGGAGCTAAACGGATACTCCTGAATGCGCACATAGTTCTCAGCTGTGGCATACATCCCGTTCTTCATGGCCACAGCGACAAGAGCTCCCTCGGTCGGTTGGCCAAGAAGCGTGCCATTCTGAATGTAGGCATTGTTGCAAACGGCGCCTATTTCAAGGAGATTCGTAATGTTTGACTTGGCCATTTCCACATTGTTGCAGTGTCGTATGTGTATCTCGCCCTGATCATTATACCCGGCCCCGGTGACATCCGCCATATAACCATCCGAGGTGATAATAATCGTTGCAGTCATTTCGTTCTTTGTCAAAGTGCCCGTCTTATCCGAGCAGATGACATTCACACAACCCAACGTCTCGACTGTGGGAAGTTTCTTGACAATCGAATTGCGTTTGGCCATTCGCATGACTCCCAGGGCCAAGGTGACGGTCACCACAATGGGCAGACCCTCGGGAATGGCAGCAACCGCAAGTGAGACACTGATGTTGAACATCTCAGAGAGCGGTTTGCCTTGCAGCCAGCCCAACAGCATGATGACGCCAATGATGAGGAACGAATAGAAGCTCAACTGGGCCCCGAGTATGTCCATTGACTTTTGCAACGGCGTCTTGGGCGCCTCCTCTGCTTGCATCATCTTGAAGACCTCGCCGAACTCGCTGCGCTCCCCGGTGCTGACCACAATGCCTTTGCCATTGCCACAACGCACCAAGGTGCCCATGAAAGCAATGTTCTTCATGTTGCTGTGATCCTTCACATTCGTATTGTTCAACAGCACATCTGTGATCTTGCGCGCTGGCTCCGTTTCGCCAGTGAAGCTGCTCTCATCAATCGACAGATCCACGGCCTCAAAGAGACGCACGTCAGCTGGGACCCGATCGCCCACATTCAGATGCACCACATCTCCGGGCACAAGTTCGCGAGCGAGGAACGTGTCGAGGCGTCCCTCTCGCAGACAATGACACTCTGGCGGCACCAGCTTCTTCAGCTCCTCGAGACTCTTCTCGGAGCGATACTCTTGGATGAAGGCTACCGTGACCACAATTAGAATGGCAATCGTTATGCTGACGGCATCGTCAAACTGTTTCATGATCACCGACACCAGCGCGGAGCCAAGAAGCAACAGAATCAAGGGATTCCTAAACTGCTCGATGTACTTCTTCCAAGTGGGATCTTCCTCGATGACATTCAGCTCATTGTGGCCAATGATCTTGGCCCTATATTTGGCCTCTGTCCATTTCAAGCCAGTGCGCACATCCACTTGGAGACGTCCTGCCACCTCGGAGGCGCTGTGCGTCGATGACTCCGACGTGGACAGCAGCATCTCGGGTGTGAGGGTTAAACCCGTCTGAAGGAGGAAAAATTATATGAAAATGTATGAGAAATTTGCATTAGGAAGATAAGGATTATGATTAGGTTTGTTGCATGAAATTGCGAAGCATTTAAATGAGAAATGTTCTTAAAATAATGTTAATTTACTTCAGCGGTTTGTGTTTTTTAAAGTTTATAAATTGCGGAAAATATTTCCAATATAGTAGTATTAATTCCCTTCTTTAAGATTACAAATACTTCTTACATCTTGGGTAAAATTCATTTTTTTTTTTTTTTTTAATTTTTTGTCCTCTTTGTACTCTAGTAAATTTCTAAAATGTTGAAGGTACTTTGTAAATAGTTGCTTAAATAATTGATTAAAACTGAAATAATATTGTCCTTTACTTTGGCAGTTTGATGATAAAGATATTCGTAAACTTTCCTTTTGAACACACGTAATAATTTCCCTATTTCAAATTCTAAGTAAATTTTTAGGCAAAGAGTAGAATGATATTGTTAACAAGTTTTATTACATAATAGCAAGCAATTCTTGCGAAGACTAAAATTTTATCGACAATTCTTAGTAATTCATTAAAATGCAATAATAAGTAGAAAAGAGAATGTAATTACTTTACTACTACTCTGGTTACTTCTAAAGACATATCGTTATGCAAATTTATTTGCAAGTTGTAAAAGTCGAAAGATATAGCAGCTAACAAGCTTAACTCTCTAAAGCACAAGGCCATTGCTAATTTGCCTATTAATCGAGACAGTCGAGAAAGTTGTTCATTGATTTTGCAATTCGGGCTACGGTTCGTTGGCATTTCGAATTGCTGCTGCTGCTGCCACAAATTGAATGCCTTGACAACGGCAGCTCATTGCGATTGCCCTCTCCTCATAACCATGCACCATTTGCAGCTAATTTGCAATCGTCAACAAGTTTGTAATCATTCATGGTGTTGCACAAAGCCAGACGACAACTGACAGAACCCCAAGAACCCAGACTACCACATGAGCTCTTCATGCTGCTACTGCTTCTGATGCTGCTGTTGCTCTTGGCCAGCAGTTGTCAACTTTTGTTACATGGCAACATGGAACAAGGGTTTTGCCTCTGTCATGTCCAGTTGCCACCCACCCACGCCCACTCACAATTGCCAGCCGACAAAATACTGCACATCGAGTACGTGACTTTTCCTAGCATTAAAAACATTTCTTATTTTAATTCATTTTGCCTTTTTCCCTTTTTTTTCTGTGAATATTTTTCATATTTTTTTTTTTTTATAGATTTCATTCTTTTTTTTGGGCAACTGGCTACAGAATAAAATTCAAATTGTGTGTTTGGGCAGGTCGTAAATTTCTGTCACTCAGTGTGGCCAATGTGATATGCAGCTGCGCTGGGAGCCTTGACTTCGTTTGGGTTCGAGTTGCGATTTTAATTTGGGGAAACTCTGGAATTCAGTTCGTTTCTTTTTTTTTTTGCTTTTTTAGTGCCCTACTGGGGCCGTCGACAAGCTGCAGTCATAAATTTGTGCAGCTTGCAGTCCATTAAAGCGTGCAGCAAGTTTTGAGCATTTAATAATAATTTCGAAATAAATAGAATTTTAATAAGATATTAATTTGCTGGTTTGCAGCGTCGTTTTCTTTACTTTTTTCTGTGGTTGTTGTAAGAACATCAAAGGCTTCCTTTTCGCACACAAAAGTACTTTGGCTTGCCACAGACAAAAAGACAGACAGACAAGTTAATGGGGTAGACATTTTGGGGGCAGTTAACTGCAGTTGATAAAGTGGCGAGGGAGGAGAAGAGAGAGCGGGCGCCTAGGGGGAATCATTCATCTTTTCGTTATGAAAACTATGCGGTGTGAATTTTAATTAAATGAAATTTTGTTAGCCCCGCCTGCAGCCAGAAAGCGAACGAGGACGAGGACGAAAAGGAGTAGGAGTTGCAATTTATGCGGGTAAAATTACTGAGCTTCGAATTATGCAATCAGAATATTTTTGCCAGCTATTTAAATAGAGACTAGTTCGTAGACAACCCGCAATATTAGCTACAAACTTTAAATATGTAGTATAAGCATATGTGCTCAACAGAAGTGAACTGTAACTAATTTTTCATATATTATTACACATTTCCCTAATTGAAATATATTTCGAATACATGCGGGAGTTGAACTAGAAATTGCTTTATTATTTTTGTGTATGCTTCATGCATAATTTAATCATCTAAATTACACTGCGATTGCAAATTAAATAGTATGCATTCGTATCGCATATATAATTATCTATATTACTGAACCATTCCGACTGTCCGACTGTTCGGCCGGCAGTTATCCATCTGTCTGGCTGTCAGTTCGTTGAGAGCACTTACTCAATTTTGGACAGTTAATTGCAATTTCATTTGCTTGGCTTTCAACAGATTTATTTGCCAACATTTTATCGTTGTTGTCCCGGGGGGAACAGAACCCTGAGCTCACAGCTCACAGCTCATCAGCATGTCGAGAGGCACATCGAATTGTTGTTTTATCTGTTGGCTACTTGAAAATTAAAATCGAAGCCCAAATAGCAAAATACCCGCAAGCTGTCAAATCCGACTTCGATGGATTCCTTTCCCCTCCTTCCTTCACTCGCACCTCAAACAATTCATTCTTCAACTGACAGGTTTTTCATTATTTATCTGCTTCTATTTTTTTCCATTTCCAACTCTATTTGCGCTGGCCTACATTGAACTTTGGCTGCAACTCCACTCTGTTGTAATATTTTGTTTATGTATTCAAATGTCGACTGCCGAACAAAAAAAGAAAAACACCTAAAAGTGGTTCAAAAAGTTGTCGCTTTTTGCGGTGCACTAAAGGTAAACACATGTCGCTTTAGTCTGTGGGACTTTTGTTAACTTTGAAAGCGTTTTAGCCAGAATTCAGCATGCCCATTTGCCCAATACACATTGTTGGCTTAGTAAAGAATACTTTAATGGGTGTTAAAAAAAAACAACAACATTTTTGTTAAAAGCTTGTAAATCCAACGATAAGCACAGTAGTGTAAGAGCGTCTTGCATGAATACACACACTTAGAATACTGCTCAGGTAACCAACTAGTTTATCAAGTAATAATTATCTATGCAAATCTACAGCTGAACAATAACTCAAGTGCGCAAGTACAGTGATTAATCCACAGAAGAAACTCTTAGAAATAAATGAAAGAAGCTAAAAAAAAGTCATCAAAATATAAATAGACACGTATTTCTTAAAATAAACCAATTCCAAGTATTCAGTAATTAGATATACAAATTTGTTCAGTTCTCTCAAATCAATAAACATATGTTTTTATATAAGAATGCAAGCTAAATATACAATAGGCTTCGAATATTATATTTTAAGTTATTGAAAACAGGAAATTCATGCATTGCGCACTGTACTTGCATTAATATCTACATTAATCTCTAACTGTACCAGCCGGTTGCGATCGTATAAGCCTGCGACTGGCAAATAAAAATCGCATTAAAATATTTACAAATCGACATTAAGTTATTACGCTTTAGTACCCTCCGTTCTTGCGCTATAATGATTTGTTAAGCTGATTAACAATGCAAAAAAAAAATAATAAAAAAGAATAAAGGAAAATATATAAACTTAATGATTTGTGGTTGAAATTGAGCAAACTCATGCAAATGCTAGATTATCAGATAATTCCGAGTGGTTCCCCAGCTAGATTTACCAAGAATTGGACGTTCACAATATGCTTGACAATGTAATTAAATGTGTACATTCACATAAATCGTGTACCTGATCATCGTCAATATAAATGCTAATTTCACGTCTTGGTCTACGCATCATTCTAAACACTTTGCTGCAAATAAAGCTCTAAATACATAAAAATGTTCTTTAATAGAAACCCCGACACCATCTACCAACCACAACCGTAATGAAAACATAACAATAAACTAACATAACAGTATAAACATATAATAGTAATAATAATAACAAAACACGTAGAAACAACCACTTACATCGGACGTATTGATGACTATCATTTTGATATAGCAAAGAGACGATGATGACGTCGATGAGGTGAAATTCTTTTCATTAGCGCGGGCGCCGGACCCACTCAATCGACATTAAACATAAGTTTTATCACGCTAATCAAAACTTTTCTATTGACTAAAATGTTCATATATATTGTACAATACTTCAGGGTTCTGTTGAGAATACTTTTATTTATTTATTTACTTGTATATTGTAGTTGTAGTGTTTGCTTTAATTGTGAGAGCTTTCGTCACGCACGAAATGCGAACATGACCATTATATTATATACATATATAATATCTCGTTCTCGATCTCGTATATTATATTATTATTATATTCCCTTTTTTCACCATATTTTGCACGCTTCTTTGAAAACAATACGACTTCTAATTGTAATGATAGGTTATTGTATACATTTTAATTGAGCTAATTGATATGCTTAAGGTTACTTATGCTGATGAATAATTAAATAAGTTGTACAAATCATGGGATCAGCAAAACCAATTTAATTAAAAATCTGTCTGCTAGCAAACCGGACATAAAGATAAGAAATTATTAAACAGTTCCTGTTTTGATCGAAGGTTGTAAAATTGGAAATTGAATTTCTAATCATATGAAAGCAGCTGCTGATAAGAATTGAATATAAAAGGCACGTATCAAAATCAAATCATGCGACGTGGGTCATTGACAGCTCTCAACACATAAAATACGCAAATATCGAGCCTTTTACGTATTTAGCTATTTTTAAGCACATCTGGTTGTTAACATTATTCATTTCGTCTTTGGTATTTCGGCTCTTCAACAATGTAAAGAGAATGAGGTAAACAAGCTATTGTTGTTGTTGTTGATCTGGCTGAATCAGAACATGCCACGAAGAATGTTGCCAATAAGACAAACGACGCGACTCCAATTGGAGCACTGGCATTGCCAGCAACAACACAAACACAGTTGCACACACAATACACAAAGAAGTCAAAGAAATATGGAACGTATTGCTATGACGTCAAAATTTCTGAAGAAATTGAAGCAAGTTGATTATTAGGAAAACGATAACGTGGCGATTATTATTATGTGAAGGGAGTTTATTATTTTCCTGTTGTTGTTTAATTCATGATCATGATCTTAACACACTTTCACTGAACGAATTGCGAGTTAGTAGTTCACTTCACACACACTTGGCAAATTGTACTATTGTATTATGATGCTGATGATCGTAAGTTGTTAATGGATTTTATTAAGGGAGCGTTGCCGGCGTTGCGATTGGAACGCTTCGAATACGACTAAACAAATATTTTCCAATTGTCAGACAACGAAGCTAGAAAACTGAATTGATGAATTCGCTGATGGGAGTTTTTGTGTGTGATAAATGACTGAAGAGACGGGAGACGTGTGTATGTATGGGTGCTATGTGCACAGACAGGTAGAAATAGGCAGATAAAACGAGCGACAATCATTGCCAAGCGGCACAACAACAAAAAGCGGCACAAACAAAAAATAAAGAGCGCTTAGACACACACACACAGAGAACAAGCGAGTTTCTGTGAGAGAGTCAGAGAGCGAGAGAGAGTATCTAACATACAGCACGCTTTTTTTTACTCACGCAACAAATGGAATATGAAATGCCACTTGAAGCACTTGGAATTCGATTCGTATTTTATTTCAATTCAATTTGCAATGCACTTTCTTTTGTTATTTCTTTGTTTATTTTTACTATTGTTTTATGTATCGTTTGCGCACCACGCAGTCACCACAATTTTTTATAATGACGAATTAACCGACCAACGACGACGAGGAACGAAAGCGACGTGTACAAAACAGAACGGCGGCAAATTGCGGACTGAGCGGCCACCACTGACCTGTCAAGAGCAAGCGACTGGAGTGTGAGAGTAACAGAGAGGCAGCATATGAGTGTGAGCGAACGTGGCAGTAGAAGAATTTGCGCAAATTCCCTCTGAGAAGCTACAAACAGTGCCCAAGAGAGTGCCTGGCAAGTAATCGCACAGTGGCAGTCTCAAATTGAGCCCGGCATGCATTATAAATAGACACTTGGTTAAACATTAAAATACATTAATATAAAATATGTGTTCAATTGTAAATAAACTAATTGTTACTTTAACCTAATTTTAATATTAATTTAAATTTATAAAATAAAAGAAACTACAATGTGTACCACTGTGGCCTTGTAAATTCCATCAGGTAAATTTGATGGAAAAGAGCGAGGGATCAGCTGCACAAGAATGCCACTTAGAGAGCGGGTGAGAGAGCCCTCAGCAGCAAAAGAAAATGCGAATAAGAAATCTTAACGGAAGAGCGCGAGAGAGCGGATGTGCTCAATGAAAATGTACACCAGATCGTAGCGACATACTTACATACATTTGTATGCAAAAGCTAATCGGGAACGATGTGACATTGGAACAGACTGACGCTTAGTGGAAATGGACTGTGGGATTTGTGTGGAACTCTGCTTGGCTGGAATGAAGCAGTCCGCAGTGGGTCAAGTTCAGCTGATAATAAGACGCATCTCCTATCACAGCGATCGGAAGTGTCACACATAGAAACTTATACATTTAAAGACTAATGTTTTGTCATGTCGAATTATTTAATTAGCTAAATATTGACTTGGCTCGTCAAGTGTAGTCAAGTGTTATTTTTTTATTGTTCCGCTTGAGCTTCTAATTAGCATGCAAATTCAAAAATGCTAGACAAACGTCTGTCTACTCAATCATGTGTTGTAGATTTTTTATCTAATGTTTTGATGCGGAGCTCTATTACGACGCTATTTACACAACAATAATGGTCGGTCATAAGTAATAGGCGCCTTGGGAACAACTTCAAAACTCTCTCAAAGTCGATTGCATAAAATGATAATTAAAAGCCAAAGCTTTAAGGATTTTGTAGTTTATAAACAAAGTGAAAAACGAATTACGTGCGCAAAGGGAAATGCAGATTTGAGTTTTCTATCCAACAAAAAACAAAATGTATTCCTTTTTTCGGTATCTCATTAGTAATGTTGCTCTCAGCCCCTTGTCAACCTTTGTAAAAAGTGCGGCACCTGTTGATTAATGTTGTAAACTGTTTTCCTTTTGCCATCCCAGTGTAAAGTAGAAAGTTCTGTGGCTGCTTTCGTGCTTTCTTTGAGTGCGCAAATAATTAGGGAAATTGTAATCATGCTAATCAACTCAGATACTTCGCAGTAGCCCAGCTAACCCGTCTTAGGAAAAATGTTTCCTCTTTCATTATTTCATTTCATTTCGTTTTCTTTTTTTTTTTTTGGTTTTACAATCTTATTGCTCGGTAAGCTTTTGATGAGGCACTTTTCCTGCTTCGTAGCGGAAAACAACTTTGACTAATGATGCTGCCTTGACAGTGGATTCGCAGACACTTTTCTTCTCTGTTCTGACTGCCACAATTGTTGCACACCGGGGGCAACTCTACCTGGCTGCCACACACAGATACAGAGGCAGATACAGATACACAGCTACAGCTACACATAGACAATAAGAAGACAGCTTGGTGAGGTCAAAGCAAGCTGCCGCAAACTGTTGGCGCTTCTTGCGAGCCATTATTAATTTATGTCGTTTACGAAAGATCCTGCAGGATATCTCTTTGAGTAGCAGCAGCAGTTGGACTTGACTTGAGAAAAGTTGCAGCCGTTTTCGGAGGATGCTTTTGAGCAACGCAGCAGCCAGTAGTTGCAACAATTTCCGGCATCAATTACCCGGACGTGTTGCACAGTGGTGCAAAGCTTATAGAAAGATTGTGGAAATGAAAAAATGTATGTACAATTTTTATGTCTAAATGTTTAAAATCGAACAATAGCGAATATAAAAGCAATAACACTTTCGTTAAGAGTTTCATTTATGAAACAATAAAAATGTATTATAAATTAAATGTTATTAAATAAATGAAAAACTTTTTTTTATTGATTACGAATGATGCACTATTAAATAAAACTTAATATATGATCAAAATTTTTAAAGAAAATTATAATTTTAAATAATTTATCAAAATAGTCTATCAATATCTTTCATCTTAAAGTTTACTATTATTCCAATAGAAGTTATCAAAATAATATTAATTATGTATAAATTGAATATTATACTAAGACAAATTAACTGGTAATAAGTATTAAAAATGTATAAAGACAACCGAATAAATAGCATAAATTGAAGAAAATAATTCAAATTTATTTTATTTCAAACTCTAACCACAGTTTAGTGCCGCAGGCAAGGACTGTCGACAATGTGTAGCTTAAAGATTTGCGTCTTTGCTGAGGTGTTTTACTTTTGTTCGGACTGCAGCCACAAATTGTGGCTTAGCTGGCGTCTAATTGGCATACATATTTTATGGTCATAATGAGCATAGCAAATTCAAGCAACGTTTTCCTCCGGGGTGTTGAAACAGTTGCCAAAGTTCCAAATAACATAGAGAGAGAGAGAGAGAGAGGATGGGACGAAAAGCAATTGCCTGGCTTATGTGCTTGCACTTCTATTGACAGTTGTCGAGCATTTTCTAGTTCAATAATTGCAATCAGTTGGCCACTCGAAATTGAAATTGTTTATTTGCTCTTGGGCACAGCACACACAAAAAAAAAAGTGGCAGCTTCACATTGTCCTGTTGCGTTGACAGCACACAACAGAGTAGAGCAGAACACAGCAGGACATTGCTGAAATTTGATTTTCAATCCCAAAAATCACACTCGAATGCTTCCGTTGACACTTCAACGAGCGACATCGAGGAGGAGACGGAGTTGGAGTCCATTCGCCTCGTTTGTTGTGCGATTGCGATTCCATTCAATTTTGCAGCTGGTCTCTTGCCTGCCTTCCTGTCAATCCTCAGTATCTATTTAAGTTCCTCCTCTCTCTTCCACTCAGTCGCTCAACTTGTCCCCTCATCTGTCAGCTGAGCTCTTCACATCTACTTGGTCAAATTATACGGCATCGCATTTCATAGGCAGCCAGCTATTTGTCAATTCACAAGCTGCTTCTGCATACGATATAAAGCACATCCGCATTTGGAATGTGCGAAAGCATCAGCATCAAGGCATTTCATATTTGATATGCGACTCGCAATCAAAGAGCACATCCACTTCCAAATGCACAACTCTCAAATATTTGCACAGTTAATGTTGCCAAATGCCAATTAAAACAGCTACGAAATGTGCATTAATGGCTTAATGCGATGCTTAATTAAATGCGCTTTGCTTTCAACTCAAATTAACTGCAAAGTGCATTATAACCTCAAGGAATTTTACGTACATTTTATATTGCATTTTAATGACTTTAGCAAATTAAAAATTTATGTAATGCATGGAAATTCACTTAAGAATAACTCACACTGAACATATTGTTAATCCTATTTCAAAAGTATTTAAAAAGCTTGAAATAAATGACTGTTAATTACTATAACTTTTACTTTTTAATAATAGTTACATTAATTGTATAAGCTTGAGAAGCTTTAAGAAGCTCAAAAGAACAACTGAAAAACGTATGAGACAACCTGTAAAGTCATGTATTGACTTTTCAACGTATTAAAGTTTGCATTTAATATAAGTAGACTTATTCTTTCAAGTTTATTAAAGCTTGAAAAACACATGTAGATCTTTTCATTTTACTTTCAAGTTTATTTATTAATCAAAAGCACCTGTCAACAATTTATTTAAGCTCTATTGGCATTTAAAAGTTGTACTTATTGGCAAAAAATAATAGTCTAATATAGTTAAAAATAATTTAAATTAAAAAAGTACTTTTATAGGAGCACCAAATCAATTAAGAATTTACAAAAGTTGCTGAAAAGCTCATCCAACCTTATTGGTATCTAAAAATCTTTCTCCTTGACCTGTCATGCTCTAAGCCAACTTTCGTTGAGCTGTAGTTGATATTAATGCAGATTAATTACTTCAGCTGCCCCGCTTAAAGTGTTCTCAACTTTGTTGTCCAAGCCAAAGCCAAAGCTAAAGCAAACGCATCTCTAGCATTTTTGGCTAGTAAATCACAAAAAATGGCTGCTAGACGAGACGCATACATCATCCGAATGCAATCGTTTACATCAAAGCAAAAAAGCCAGAGAACGACGTGCAGTATGAGTTTTGCTACTACTATATGCGTTACTTAATGGTCAACAGCTAAACTGCCCTTCTCCCCTTCCTTTCTCTCTCCCTCTTTAGCCAGTCGTTGCCAATCTCTTGCTGCCTCCCACGGGGCATAACAAATGGCAAAGCAAGTGCGGCCATTATTCTCGGACCCCAAGTGCTGTTCCCTTTGGGAAAGCAAGGGAGGAGAGGAGAGGTGATCAGTGGGTGCCCCTTGAATTATTTTGTTTGCGTAGCAAATGTCGTGTAAAAGCTGAAAAATGTTAAAACACCAGAGCAGCAGCATTTGCCATTGGGGTTGGGGTTGGGTTTGGGTTTTAGGGAATCAGCAACAGCCGTGGCCTAAACTACGCAAATTTTTGAGCTGCAAAATGTCTAACGAGCTAAGCGGAAATGCACAGAAAGTGCACAAAAAGAATGGAACATTTTTGTGAGGGAGCATGAAAAAATTGTGCGAAAAATGATTTGCCATTCAATGAAAGTGCTACAAATGCTGCGCAGCGTTGTCGATAATGATGAGCAAATAGTCTCGTTAAAGATATCAAACGGGATGACTAACCAAAATCTATGTAAATTGGAATCATGCCGTGATTCAGAAGAATGACTTCTCATTTAGCACAAGAATGAAGCTGGAAAAAAGGAGGAAAATACGGGAGCATAGCATAAATCACAATTTATGCAACAGAGTAATATAATTTCGAATCGACGTTGAATCTGGAAAGTTACTTTGAAGTAAATGTTGATTATGGCATAGATAAATGAAAAGAGTAGAGAGAGATCTCTAAACATTTCGTTAGTTATGCAAGAGAATTTATAAATCTGTTTAAAGAGTGTTTAAGGACTTCTAATTCAGCATATAAAATAAGGAAGTACTTAAACTTTACGTAAGTAAGTAAGTATTAGAAATACGAAATCAGCAAGAGAATTTTTAAATCTGTGAAATGCATATTTTCCTACAATTTTCGAATACTTCTAAAAGAAATAAATTAAACTAGCCTTAAGTTTATACATTTTAATATGCAATAAGATTAAGAAATTTAGACAAAACTTGTTTGAATCCTTTTGCCATGTTTTCGAACATTATTTGCTAAACAACATTTACTTTCTATTAACAACTTCCATATTTATCCTATACAAATTCTTAACTCAAATCTACTTATTTGCTGCTCTATCTCATCCATAATTGATTTGTTTAACTTGGGATGTTTGCTGCAATAATATATTATATAATCAAATTGCTAAACTCTTATGAGCAAATATTCCATTTAATTGCTTTGTTTTACCTGCTCAAACTCAAACTCAAATAGAAGTTAACCATTTGCCATTAAATGTGCTTCTCCTGCTGCTTGCTGCTAACTCAAATTTCAACAAGGTTTATGGCTTTTAAGCCGGCTTAAACAAGTACTAATGCGTTCTCCAGACCAAAGAGCTCAAACACATGTTTTCTCTGTGAATGTGTGTATGTGTGTGTGTGTGCTGGGCATTGTGGTAATTTCAACATTTTCTGCATCATTAAATGCAGCTCAAGTTGCATTTGAGCCAAGTCTCCAAAGCCTGGACACAAAAGCGAGACCAAAAGCCGAAAGCATTCAGATTGTCGTACTATGTACAAACAATATTTGGTAGGCACTGTGAAATGAATCTGAGATGAGAGAGAGAGAGTTAAAAGCCCAATCGAAATTCGAATTCACATTCAAATTCACAACGAAATGCCAAACAAATTCAAATGCTTTGATTTGCCAATCCAATTTGGCTGCAAACAGTTTGCCAGTTTTTCATGCCTCAACGAGGTTTGCCTAACAATTTAATGCCTGCCACACATTCTACTATACGGAATATTTACTATATGTATAGTATTTTATATATACGAGTGCATGACTGACTGCCTGCCTCTCTTTGTTGCCCCCAAAACCAGAATCCTTTTTAACTGCAAGCCTTCTCACGACTGCCTGTCGTCCTGCCTGCCAGGCAATTACCAACAACCTCTTTGCCTGTTTTCTTTATTTTATTTTACTTTTTTTTTGGGCAGCTCTTTCAATTTTAAGTGTTGCCATTCTTTGCAGCTCATTTTTCTTGTTTTTATATTTTTTTTGTTCTTTTCTAGCTTGCATTTTATGCATTGCATAATACATTTTTAAATTTCTCTCTGTTTTACGACACTTTTTTGTTGTTGGTTGCTTTCGCTAGTTAGTTGGGGTTAGATCAACATGAATTTAGCAACACTTTTAAGAATTTAAATGTGTGAACTCTGGAATACTACACTCTACATATTTCATGATAATTTCCAGAAACTCTCTCTGCGCTTCTCAACTTCAACGACTGCCTCTCTAAGCAATTCTCACAATATTGCCATTAGGTTTAATTTGAGATTAGTTTGTATTTCAAAAGCTACCAGAATATATGAAAACATTTAAGAATTTAAACGTGTGAACTCTTAAAATCGACACACAATAATTCTCTGAGCCTCTCTCTGAGCTTCCAATTCCAATCTTGAAATATCTACCCAATTCTTAGGTTGGATTAGTTTGGATTTTGAGAGCTACGAAAAAATAGGCACACTTTTAAGAAAATAAATGTGTGAGCTCTTCAATTTAACAATACTAAATTAATCGTAATCATTTTTTGAGCCTCTCATTGCGCTTCTCAATTTGTTTGTATGCAATTCTCTCAAGATTGACATTGAGTTTAATTTGGGGTTAGTGAAAGGACTGCCAGAACTTAGCCACTCCTTTAAGATTTATGTCATCCTCATAATTTCTTGACTCTCTGCGGTCTCTATTCTTTTTATGCAATTCTCACATGGACATTAATTTGAGGTTAGCTGTAATAACTTAGCAACACTTTTAAGATTTTATGTAATATGTATGCATTCATTACCTCTACGCTACACATTCATCATCATAATTTATTGAGCCACTTTCTGCGCTTCTCAACTCTAATCGCTGGCTTTTTATGCAACTATCATAGCATTGACATTGAGTACTTGAGTATATGCATATTATATCATTCATTATGGCTTACACTGTATTACATCGTTCACTTTCAGCTGAATAGATACCCAAACCATTATGCAACACTTTTGTAGTCTTCTCTAAACTCTCACTCGATTTTCTTGTTGCACTGTGCAATTCTCATTGTGGCAGACCTTCAATTACAAGCACTTGTATTCACAATGTCATAATTACATTCGTTTTCTAGCGTCTCCAATTTTGTATTGCAGTTTTAAAGCTGAACAAACTATCTATCGAATGGCAAACAGAGTGAGTTCAACGCTAAGTCTACAAAGCGAGAAACAATAATGGATTGCATTTACATATGACGACGAGGAAGTGTTCTGTGGAGTGAGCTTCTACAATGCGTCTAACTAAGTGGATGGAGAGAGATGGAGAGTGAGAGACACTGCAAGTTGCAATCACTAGATACAACAGACGAGCTTTTCCCGCTTTTTCCCCACGCTGCCAATGTAATGGAAACGAATAAATCTTGAATGCCTCAAATATTTGCTGTATGCAGCGCCGCCGTCGTCGCTGCCGTTGTCTTCTCCCGTTGTCCTTGCTCGCTGTCATGTGTGTCTGGCGAAGAGCAAAGGGATGCGGGGGATTGGGTGTTAGGTAAAACAAATTTCTATACAACACTTTATATAGAAAGAAGAAAAGAAATCGTAAAGTTGTCCGGACATCAGGCAGGCAAGCAGGCAGGCAGTCGGGCCATTATAATAGTTTGCAGCGCCTCCAGCGCTATCGAGGGAGCAGGCGGAACAGAAGGAGGAGGAGGAGTTGGAGGAGTTGAACTCACTTTGACACTCGAGAGCCGCAACGAGATAAAAATGGCTGCAAGTCTAGCAGCAGACGATGCCAGTCTAGTCTCTCCACACACACACGCACAGACAGCAATAACGACAGAGAGAGAGAGAGAGAGAGAAAGAGATAGTGAAAGGGATAGAAAGATGACACCCTTTATAGTCAACAACACGCGTTGCATGCCTCGCGCAGTGTAAGCTGCACGTTGCCCTCTAAAATAATATAAAATATGCATTGGCAGAGCTTAACTAGATAACTGCATGCATAATATTATATTGCGCATACGCCGCGTTGCATCAAGGCTGTAAATAACATTACGCGCCAGCAAAAGCTCCAATAACACCAGTTGAAACTGATCCTTAAACGAAACTCTACCATTATTACCTTGAAAAGTGCAGACAATTATTAACTGATGTCAATCCAATAATTTAAAATTAGCTGCAATTGTTCAAAATGGTTGTGAAACCTTCAACAGATATTGAATTTATTCACAAACATATTGAAATATAGAAAAATAAACAGATTTGAATATCACATTTATTCACTCAATAACTTGCTGAATATTAGAATTTAACTTTAATATTAAAGCAGAAAGATTTTTGAAAGTAAATAAAATCTTCAAAAAAGATTCATTTTAGAAATTTGGTTAACTGAAAAAAAAACATTTCTAATATTTAACGAAATAAGACTTTTTGCATGTTTGTATATTGTAAACATATAACACGAAATTTAAATAATACTCAGAACGAAAAGACGTGATAAAATGATGTCAAAATTGAACCAAAAAGATTTATTCTCAAGTCAAAATCGAAATTTTACAAAAAATCTATATTGCCCAATCTTGAAATTCAAGATTATAATCTTGTTTCAAGAATGGAAAACAACATTTTAAGAGTAGAAAACATTAAGTATAGAGACGAAATATAAAATTTATATTTGTAATATTACCAAAATGCACAAAAAGGGTAGAATCAACTTTCAAAGTATGAAACTTAAAGCTGACAACGTCTCAGAAAATAAATACAGAGTGTAACCTGCTTAAATTACATTTTATTTATTCTAATCATGAGGTAGCCGGTGGATGGCTGCTCTGATTTGTTTTCAGCTCGTGTCACTGCACTTTAAGCGAACAGGACAAAGTGCTGGCAATGCAAATCAAGTCGCAGACCACGTCGACGACCGAAACGACCACGACCACACCCAAATAATTCTTTTGGCCGTTGTCAATTTTTGTGGCAATCTGTTGCCAACGAATACGTTGATAACACACATACACACATAAAATGCAAAACGAAGCAGCGCCTGAAAACTGAGGCAAAAATAAAAAATGCAAAGCAGTCGACAATTGTGGCCCGCTTCGAGTTGCAAGTTGCGTGCTTGCTACAGCCACTGCTGCATTGTCTGTGGCAAGCTTCATTAGATGTGCAGCATGAGCGAAGCACCATCGAAGGAATCGCTGCGCTCCCTCAGAGCCAGGCAAGCGTCACTAATAGATGTGGCATTCAAATTTATTTTCAATGTATGTGCCACACCACACAGCACAGCACAGCAGGAGCTCAACACTGTTGGAGTCGAGCACAGTTGGCATGCCCCACACACACACACACAACAACCCCCTCAACACACAGAGAAAACCTAAACCTAAATGCGTGACACTCGAGTGACAATTCAGACGACACATGTGGGAAACAAACATGTAAATTGCAACCGTGTGATGTGCATTGGGGTTACACACAACTATATGAAATGCATATACATATTGTACAACAAAAAAAGTGGAAAATATATAGAAACAAAAACATTTTAAGTGGGACGGCAAGTCAGTAAAATGTCACATGAGAGCGGCAAAACTGAGGGCTTATACTTTGATAAGATTATGCAAGTGCTTCGTGAGCCGAGTCTCTAAACTTTTGTGCGAACTTGGTAAATTTAGTTAGTATATTCATGCCACAAAGTTAGACAAGTCAAGTAAAATTCGTTTCTTTCGTTTGATGACACAATTTGAAATGCTTCAATGAAGTTACATGTTATACAATTTACGTAAATTTGCATTGAATATTTTAGGACTTTTGTGAATGCGCCTATATTATATTATATAAATCATGATTGGCTTGACCCTATCGAGTTTTAAATATCTTTTACTTTGTTGTATGGTCAAACTTGATCTTAACAATTAAATACGGACTTTATTAGTAAAGTATGTTATTTTATATTTTAACATAACAAAGAAAAAAAAGAATATTAATCTATTGTATAAAATACCTATTTTTAATATATATTTTCTTATTCAAAATAAATGAAGTAGTCATAATAAATCTATGAACTTATAAAATAAGCAGAAAGCTACTAAATGAAATAGACAAAATAAAAAATAGAAATTTTAATTAGTTTGAGATTTACAACTCAACTGTGCTATTATCTAAATTAGGCAACATAATATATATAAAAATTTAAAAATATACTACTACTACTACTACTACTAAAACAAATTATTATTTTTCACTTGTGAAAAAAAAGTATAAAGTATAATATAGAAATTACGAAAATAAATAAATAATTCAGTGTGTAATAGCCCTATGAATTCATTCCGAAGTTATAAAGATATTTGCATAGCTAATCAGATAAACCTGGAAGCTTGGAAACAACTGAATAAAAGCAAACGAAATGTCATAAAGTTGTCAGTAATTGCAGTATTCTATTCCATGGATACACCTAGAGCGTAGACAGACAATAGACATATGTAATTTACGCCAAATTACGATCGTTTATTTCAATGCATTCGAAAGGAAAAACTCCCAGCACACAGAGAGGAGGAACTACCCAGAAAGCAGTGTGAAAAACAGCGTCTAGCTAAACAGTAAATTTAATTAATAAAGACTATGTTCAAGTGCAAAGCAGCAACAGCAACAGCGGCAGCCAAAGCAAAACTTTATAGACAATAGGGGAGAAAAAATGATATTAGAATAGGAAGAGAAAAATAGAATAGAAAAGTGCAAGCTGCAAAAAAATATTGACAAAGTTCCCGATAACTTTTTCCCACAGCTAACGTGAAAAACAAAACAAAATAAACGGCCAACGAGGCAAATTATTGTTGGCTGAAACGGAAGTGAAATCAGCTCGAGAAGCAGAAACAACAGCAACAGCAGCCGCAGCTACCGAAGCTGTCTACGTAAATTACGTATACGCCGCGTGCGGCAAACAGAAGATTGTATAATAAACTGGCGCAAGCAAAGCGACAGCAAGGAAAATCTGGAAAAGCGTTAACATTTTTGTGAGCGTCGCGAATTGGGAAAAGTCTAGCTTAAACTTTTTGGGTAGCTTGACTTGAAAAAGTTGAAAATATAACAAACTAGATTTAACTGAACAGGTGGTGAATGAAGACATATTAAATAAAATTATATTGGTAGAATTACTCAAATACGTCTAGTAGTCGATCATACCCTTCTTTAGCAGCTTAACAAAAAATACATTCACATATCCTCTGAGGGAGTGTTTAAAAAGTTTATTTGATTTTGCAAAGAGGGCGTGAAATTGAACACACAGACAACGGATGAGGCAAAAAAGAGAGTGCGAATATTGAATATTTAATTTTGTTGAAATTATTTAATAATAAAAGTGAGGCGAGCATATTGGCCAGTGAAATTGGGGAAAGCGAAGGGAAATCGAATTGGCAGAATGCAGTTCATTGCAATTGCAGTTACAGTGACTGATAATTTACATATAATTGACTGCAGTCCAATATATGTATGTGTGTGTGTGTATGTGTGTGAGGATGCTTCCTGCATGTCCTTGCTTCATGCGTATGCGAGTGGAGTTATCATAGCCCAGCTGAACGGAATTTATATGCATGTGTTTGTCCTTTATGCGTGTAAAATGGAAATTTATGCACACTTAATGGTCGCCCTTGGTAGTAAGAACGCCTCTGCCTCTGGCTCTTGGGCTGCCACGCCCACTGTATCCTGTTGAATGCACTCGTTAAGTCGGAAACCTCAGCAGTAGCACCAAGTGCCATCCAAACGTGCTCCACTCTCTGCTCTTCTTTTTTCCCTCTTGCAAATGAATTATGTTTTATTTTATTCAGCCATCTCGCTCTCTCTCTCTCTCTCTCTCTCTCTCTCTCTCCCACAGAATTGCCATTTTTCTTTGTGGTTTGTCGCATTTTAACATATAAATTCGTGACAGGAAAGTTGATGATGAATGCCGGTTTTAAATTAAGTTGAGATTTTCAGTTTACTTCACATTTTTCCTTTATTTTTATCTCTCCTACGTTTTTTTGGGGCGTGGAGGAAATTGTTGGACATTTTCTTTGAATGCAATTTTCATTTCTTTTGTGTGTTCGACCTCGCTTCTCTCTCACTGTTGTGTTGTGTATAGGGGCAGTAATTACGAATCGTTCGTTTGTATTATTGAATTACATTACGTTCAGAATTTATGGCTGGGAAATGAAAGTCAAGGAATTCAGTCTATGGCTTCACTTACTTCTGATATGAAATGTTAAATGGTGCTATGATGAATGCCGAGTGGAATAATGTATTTCATTCAAAGTAGAATTTAATTTATAACTTTTTGAGGTTTGACTGGATTTTAAGTGAATAAATAAAGCTTTTTTAAAGTCATGTCCAAAGCATGTAAACAGCAGAGTAAAATATGCAAACATTTCACAATTTAATTCTTACTTTTGTAATGAGCAAGTTCCAACTAAAAAAACTGACCGTGTTTTTAGTTAAGAGACAAAGTTTTTATGCTGCATTTTAATGACATCGTCAAAGAGTATAAATAGAAAGCGAAAAAAGAAGTCACAAAAACAATAAGTTGAAATGCTGTTGGGGCACGTAAAGGAACTTCAAATGTCAGAGAAATGGGGAACTACACACATATTCTTTTCTATTTTTGCGAATGCAAAAAGCGCAAACAAAAAACAAAAAACAAATAAACTTGACGGCAAAGTTGCTAAGGTAGCGCATGAAGAAGCGGAAGTGAGTGAAAGGCAAAAGGGGATATAAACTGTAGTTTGCAGAACGTGAAGTTTGCTATATTATGCTTATTTTGCGTTATTGAAAACTTATTGCTGAATGAAAATAATGCGCAAAAATTGCCGTCAAAGTGCCGCAAAAATAGAATAATAATAAGAAAGCATAAAAATAGCAAACTCCTGCTTGAGAGTGAACATAAACTATGCTTTAAGGGCAGAGCAAAAAGCAATGCATTCTTTAGCAGTCTGACGACTAAACAGATGATAAAATGCAAATGGCGTTGTCTGGGATGCTGGGATGCACTTAGGCGCCACCTGTTGTTGGTTGAGCATTATAAATTGCCCGGCACAAGATGTTGCAGCATTCAACTTAACCTCACTTAACCCCCGTTCTCTTCAAGCAGCGAACAGACGCTGAATAAATCTTTCAGCGCGTCAACACCTAAGCGAAAAATATTGTTGCCTTCTTTTAGGCGGCCACTTTAAAATATGCTGATAAACGACAAAGAGGAGGCGAATCTTGAATGTGATTATTAAGAGGAGAAATAACGATAAAAAGTAAATCAAATTGGATTGCATTGAGATTGCATTAACACGCTCTTTGAACAATTCTTTTGTTGCAACTATTAAATATGCTCAAATAATCTAATTAGAATCCATAAAAATCTAATTTCGTTTGCATGATTTCTCACACCCCGAACAAAAATGTTGGCAAATATTTATGTTGTCTTTGAACAACAAATTTTGAACGCGCTGCTAACTCGATTGTTGCTGCACTCTCATGCCTCGATGTTGCAATTAATTTAATTTTTCAATTAGTAAAATCAACAGAAACGCATATTGCAACACACAAAGGACAGCCGAAAGAACGAAAGGAATGGACAAACACACGCATTTTGCATTTGCGATTGTTGTGTACTTTTAATTACATTACAACAGCGTCAATGAAAACAATTTGCCTTTATTTGCCCACTACCTGCAACACAATGTGTGCGAACACATGCGAAAGGCCAATTACAAAATGCTAAATATATAAAATGAAATATTTATAAAATGCTAAACAAATCAATGCAACAAAATCCAAATTTTCACGCCATTGTCAACAAAGGGGGGGGAAATAAAGTGGAGTTAATTGAAAAACATAATTATCAAAAATTAGAAATGTGCAAATATTAAACAAAAAACAAAATGGAGAACATAATGTAGCAATTAAATTATCATTGAAATTTATGAAATAAATTAAATTGGATTCGTTTTAGTATAATTCTAATAAGTGCTGCACAAACAGAACCAATAGAAAGCATATAAAACGAGCTTAGATATTTATAGACAAACAAGCTTAGCATAAATAAGACTGGATTAAATGGCGTGAAACATAATCATTAAATTATAAACACTGCTATGAATTGTTTTTTTTAAGCTACCTAATAAATTCTAGAGTAGAAAAAGTTGTTTGCTTAAACAAGCAATAAAAAACTGTGTTTAATGTTGCAAAGTCACGAATGATAAGCTAATCCTTGAACTCGGTAAATAATATTGCATATTACATACAGCAGAAAGCCAGCAAATTATTTATTCAGCCAACAAAACCCGACTTAAACCAAACTCATTTATTCATTTCAATTATGAATTATATTTAATTAATTCGAATCCCTTCTCGACACAATTTGAAGGTAGCAAAAACAAGGCAAATAAATTTATCCTTTCACATTTTTTAAGCACTTTTTTTGATTGTATTTATGTTAATAAAGCAGCTCTGGCTAGGTATGTAATTATTCTCATTTTTTAATTCCTTCTCACTGTAATCATAATTTTACGCGTGTTAATTTTTTGCACATTCATCAAATTAAACACAACAACCGCACTCAGAAATTATTTAATTTTAATTGTTTATGTGCACAGCATTCATTTTTAATGAACAAAACGTGTTGATCCTATAAACTGGGATGATAAGAGGGAGTGAGTGTGCTCGACTAGCAGATACTTTGTAGAAGAAATTTTATAAAATATTGTATTTATCATCAGTATGTTTTTATATTCATTTTTTAAGAAATGTGTTTCACTTTCCCATTTTTGCTTTGCTAAATAAAATGACTGTAAACATTCATTTAAAGTCGTAATCAAAAACATAATAACAATAATAAGAAAGCATAAAAATATCAAACTCCTTTATAATACTATTTGAGAATGAACATAAACTAGACTCGTAGTCAAAACTCATTTACAACCCATTTACAGGGCATAAAAAATGGAAATATAATTGCTCATGTTGCAATGGGAAAAAATTGGTATTAAATTTACTGACATTTGTTATCGAAAGCCGCATAATTAGTTGCGTAAAATCTCGATGTTTTTATGAAGTGGAAACGCGATGAAATATGAAAATTTATTACATTATTTCAGCAGGTGGCTTTTTTTTATCATTTTGCCGTCGTGGACATAATTAATTTCACTGCAATTGCGGATACTTGATTAATAAGTTGTAAAAAGATTCAACCGTGATTCGAGAAGCAATTAAATTTGCGAACTTGGCGAACTCTTCAACGTGTGTATCAATAATTAGAGCACAAGCACAAATAGCTGAATGAATGAATGCAATCGATGTCTAATTGAATGAATCGTTTCAGATAAGAAGTCTCTTTGTTGGCGAGTGGAGCAAAAAATACAGGTCAGTGAATTTGAAGTGAGTGGAAAACGCAAACTAAAAAAAAACAGACGAAAACCTTGACTGGAAATTAAATTTTGAAGTCAAGCTGATGAGCCAGCAAAAGACGTTAACGATGCACTCAACGATGCAGGCAAAAACTAAGATAAGATTGAGAAGGGGGAGGAGGAAAGTTGTAGGGCAGGTTGCATGTACTTTTTAGCCACTTACATCATCGAGCACAAGTTTGCAACTCCATAAAAATCCTCTTTCACATGCAGCAGCAGCAGCAGCAGCAGCCACTCTCACGTGCCACAGCCATAGCCATTCATCCAAACCAATGAAAGCCGTTAAGTGCCCTATGAGCAGCCCACAAGTTTTCCATTTAGCAGCTGCATGGGAAGCGAAGAGACTAGGGGATGATGGCAAGGATAGCGGAAAAGCCGCAAAAGTAATATGGCAGAAAAGCTAAGAAAGGAGACGGCGCAGAAGAGGAGAAGAAGGAGCCAGCTAGTCGACTTGTAGCAAAGTGTTGATTTAAAGGCAGCACCCGAGGAACCAGGAACAAGACAGGCAACGGCAACAGCAGCTAAGGGAGGGGTGAAAAAGCAAGAAAAGAGTGAAGGGAACAGGCGAGGGAACAGGGGATAGAGCGAGCAACAACTTGGCCGTAGTTAAACAAAAGACTTTCAGGCAAAAACTGACTAAGCAAAATCAATATTGATGTTCATTCGATTGAAACGCCAAGGTGCAAAGACTGCGCAGGGAAGGAACAAAAGGGGAGAAGTAGAACAAGAGGGGGAGGCATAAAAACCTCTCGATATATAGTACACTACTCGCACTACAACAGACAAAGGACCTTCGAGTGGCAAGTGTGTATGTGTGTGTGTGTGTGCAAGTTTGCTGTAGGCGTGAGTGGCAAAACTTTGACAAGCCGATTGAACTTGAACGAAGCTTAGCTCTAGCTAAGTTTGGGATGGGAAAATGCTTGATTTTGAAAAGCAGGTTATAATATAATCTGCGCAAACTTTCCAACTACACAACTCAATTTCGATCTTTGTGCCAAATAAAACGGCTCACAAATGCTAAAACCATTTCAAGGACTTTACCCAACACAACTGGCAATAAAATCAAACTCTTAAATAAAGTTTTGGAATATAAAACAAGAGTGAAGTAAAAACAGAATTATTAAAAAATAACAGACAAAAGAAAACAAATGTATAATTCTTTAATTTGTGAAGTGAATAAATTGTTAAAAAAAAAAGATTAAAAATTGTATGGCATCCAAAACAACGCAGTAAATTTTAAAGCACACTTTCGAAATTCTTCTTTTAATAAGCCAAGTAAATTAATTAAAGCTTCGTTGTTTATACTCTGAGAATTGTTGTAGATGATACTTTTGCATTTATTATAGCCATGGAGACCACTGAATAATTACCCTTAATTAGATTCTAGTAAACATGTTTTGAAATATTGATTTTAAGTTTAAGATGTTGAGTATGAGTTTTCTTTAATTACAATAACAAACAATATTTGGGAGATTTTTGGGGAAATACAGAAAAAGTAATAAATCATAAAGATTATAAATTTGTATTAGAATTTTAAACGATATATTCTATAGCAATGTCTACTGACAGTGACAACAGCTATTGCTTTTTAATATTTCAAAAATGTAGCCCAAAAATGGTATTAGAAACCCCTTTCTTCCCCATAACAAACTGCGTGAGCAGAATATGAAATAAACTCACGCAAGTATGTGTCAATTTTTATATAAATTTAATTTTGAGAACCCTTTTGGGGTCGACTCACAAGTGTGCAGGCAATGTTAAGACTCGTTTAACTCTTACAAAAGTGAGCAACTTTGAGCATAGTTGTTACGCCCGTCAGTCGCAGATTTTTTTAAGAAATAACGTACGCAATGGCTTTGATAAGCTTCGCCCCCCGCACCCGCATTTCTCATTAGCACAGCATTCATCAAGTGTGCAAAGCAACGTAAAGAAAAGCACAAGAAAGTGTAAAGTAAATTCAGTGAAAGAAACTTTGCAAAAAATAAAAAAGGCAAAAAAATAGCTACAAAATAATCGAAAAACTTTTTAATGTAACATATTTTTTTCGGTGCTCTATAGTACGCCCAAAACTATGCCATTAGTTCGCTAGTAAATTGCTTTGAGGCAGTGTTGCCTTCTCTTTCACACCCCACTCCTCTCTCGCTCACACGTTTCGCTGCGGGAAATGCGTCGACGCACACACAAGAGTTACATTTGCCTTACTTAATTTATCATTTCCGACTGAGACCCCCTTCGTAGTTCGCTACGTTTTTATTTTCATTTTATTTCACTGCACTAATTTGCGAACCTTTAGTCATAATGAGCAAATGCGAAAAAAACAAAGATGAGTAAAATTTTGTGAGTGTGATAGACAAACAAATACTCTGTAGGAAGTTGTAATTAATAGAGGAAGATTTCTTACGACGAGGTACAATTTAATTACTTTGAACCAATTTAAAGAAATTTTTATATTCTCTCTTTCTTTCTCTAACATAGATGAGTGAAATTTGTGAGTGTGATAGACAAACAAATACTCCGTAGGAAGTTGTAGAAGTTTTCTTATAACTAGGTAAAATTTAATTACTTTGAACCTATTTAACGTAATTTTTATATTCCCTCACGTTTTATTGCAAGAAAATTATGAGATTCTTTTAAATAAAAGCTAAAGTTATAAGCAAAAGATAATTTAATGAAATTAAATGAAATTCTTAAAACTAGCAAAGAGAACGATCTTTGAGAAAAATAATGCATTCGATTTTACGTTGAAATGCTTTAACAAAACTTTATGCTTGATACGATCTAATTTTGTGTATAGAAGAGAAATAAATTGTCGTATGAGTTCATAACTATTTTGTACAAAAAGAATGTTTTTAGCAAAAAAAATTAAATATATTTTATTGCAGAGCATAAAACACAAAAATATAAGCTCGTAAAAACACAATAAAATATATATTCGCGTAATCCTCTTTAATTCACTTTATCGCTAATTATTCTAAGAGTAAATAATTAGGGCAATAAGCAACAATTAGCGGCAATGAAAGTCTTTCGCTGTCAACCAATTTAACGCCAAGCAACTCTTAAATATTTAATTTATGCAGGGTATATTGCAAGCTGACTAACTGCGGCTGAACTTAATTGAAAATTGCAGCTAATTGCAGTGACAACTTATCAACTAGTAATTTTTCCAAGTAGCAGCAAAGAGAAGAAGATGCAGAGGAGTGTGGTTAAGAAGTTGCCACGTCTTCGACTCAGTTTCTCTCTCTTTCCTTTAGTTTTTCTTTCATTTTCTATCTACATATTTCTCACACTCTCTGTCATTTTCACAGCCAATTGAACGAGTCAGAAACTTTATCAGCACGATTCGTAAGAAGGTTTCGTTGTTTTCCTGCTGCTACTGCCTGACACACGCTGCGTATACGTAATGTGCCTTTTGTCTTTGCCCTGCCACAACCAAAAGTTCTTTTTCAGCACAATTTGCTGCCTCGAGGGCAAAACAGTCGGCTGCCTCCGAAAAATTTGATTATTCATGTGTAGCACACGCTGTTGTGAATTTCCGGCGACTTTTTCGCTTTTCCCTTCTGCCCCCTTTCCCCCTCTGCACATTCGCATCGCTTTTTAAATTCTTTATGTTGTTTTGGTAATTATTTTTGGTGTGAAATATGCTCGAAGGCTGCTTTATCCTGATTGTTTAACTTGT
Organism: Drosophila albomicans; assembly: GCF_009650485.2. Classification (NCBI taxonomy): domain Eukaryota; kingdom Metazoa; phylum Arthropoda; class Insecta; order Diptera; family Drosophilidae; genus Drosophila; species Drosophila albomicans. The sequence continues at coordinate 36,113,875 of NC_047629.2, read as the reverse complement.
TTTGTGCTGTTTGCTGTGTTTAAGGGCAAAGTCTTCACCTGCTGCACAAATTACACAGCGAGCTTTACTTTGTTTGGTTTTGGTTTTGTTTTTGCTTTCTCTTTTTTTCTGTGTGTGGTATTTTGTGGACTTACGTTAATTGGCCGAAGCGTGGGGAAGCTGAATAAATGACTGTACATACCTGCAAGAGAGAGAGAGAGAGAAAAGAGAGAGAATGAAGCTTAAGTTGCAGCATATTTCAGCATATAATTATGATAGACACACCATAAAGACAGCCGCAACGCAGCCCCCCGAAAATACAATGCGAAAATATTGCAAATGAGCAACAATTAAGTTAATTGACTTAACGTGTTGCGATGATGTCGACGCTGTGCTGTGATGTGATGTGAAGGAAGGCAACTTTGTAACTACTCAACGCAATCCTCACGTGTTCAACGTTTCATTTAGTTTCATTTAATTTATGCTTTAAAATTATGCTCGAACACGTTGCGCGAAATTGCCAACAAGGATAACAAACAACAAGGCAGCCAACAAGCTCGACAAATTTTGTGCTCACCTCATGCTCAACTCTATTGACATTCTCATTCTTATCCGCATCCGCATTCGCATTCGCGTTCGCATCCTCGTCAAGTTGCGGCTCTGTGACTAGCATCGTTTGATTGCTCTTCCTACTTTGCTGTGAGTTGGAGCGACTGCCATCTTTATCCTTGCGATTGCGCAACAAATTCGCCGCATCAAGGAACTCCGACTGCGGCAGAAGCAACTGCAACTCCTTTGAGCCGCCAAGCGTTGCGTTTTCCATGCCCCTTTTCAAGTTGTGCGACATTCCCCTTCCCCCATTCAGTCCTACAGCCATTTGAAGTAAAACTCTATGTACTAAACTGAGTTGTCGGCCAGCCTCCCAAAAACTAAATCAAAGTCAAACACAGAGTGCGTTGAACTACAACAGATAGAGAAGAAGAAGAAGCGGGCAGGAAGTGGAAGTGGGCGTGGTCAGGGCACGCATGTTGCCCACTGATAATGCCCATAAAAGCGCAAACATGTCCCTCCAGCCCATAAATAACTTGATTAACGGTTCTCGCTATAGCGGGAGTCGAGTGGAATGGCGTGGAGTGAAGCATGCTGTGGTCCTGCTAAGGGGGGTTAAGTTAAGCCAACTAAATGAAGCAGGCGGCATTTTCGTGTTCCAGTTGACACTTTCGCTTGCATGTCGCCGTTTTACGGAACAAGTCCCAAAGGAACAATTAAGCTCAAGCAAATGAAATGTTTATTTGATTAAATGAAAGCTATTGAAGCTAAGTTTAATTTAATTATTGAGCAATATTGAAACTGTCTGATAAATAAGTTATTATAAACGGTTCCGAATTTGAAAACAGCTTCTTGAAAGTGAAAACTACAAAAATTTCACTTAAAAAACTGCATCAAATTTCATTTCAATTTAACTATTATTACATTAAGAAATAACTAACTTATAGATACAAACATAATTTTTGTAGTATTTCATTTACGTTTTACATAAAGAAGAACAAATAAAAATAAATGCTCTTTTTAATTTCTTTAGCGACTCAAGCTCTATTTCGTTTATTTTAATCACAAAATAAAAGAGCATAAAACTGCATCTTAATAACCCTCAAACATACAATACTAGGAAACACAATTTAAAATAACACTTGGCTTTATTTAAAAGCCTTCACTCAGTTGAAAACAAATTAGTAGAAAACACTGCTGAAGTAATTAAACAACTCTTTGCTATGCCTCGAAACTGAAAAACAGCGTTTAAAATAAATTTCAGCTTTATTTAAATTGAATTTGCGTTGCACAACACCATTTCAATTAAATTTGTCAAATAATAAACCAATCCCAACGGGAGCTCTTAATTCACACAGAGAGAAGAGAAAATGGAGTGTGGCAACCGCAAAACTGCTCAAAAGATACAGGATACCGCAGTCGGGCACGAGAATGCACCTGGCATAGTTCCGTGTTTCTGCGGTGACAACGACAAACAGAACATGTTCCATGTCCCACCAATGAAACCTCCTCCCTCTCCTCCTAAGGAAATGAGTCGCTGCGAAATATTGAAACAATTAAATTTGCGAACGAATTTCAAGCACATTGGAAAGGTGCTTCAACATAGTTGTTGTTGTTGAGTCGCGAGTTATGGCAAGCTCAATTGCAGTTGCTCGCAGTTACTCGCACAGTTTTGAATGCCACAGCCTCAGCACTCATACGCCATGTTGCCGCCCACCAAACTCACACACACATACTATACAAACCCACCATTTGACAGTCATCGCAGTTGCCGTTACATAAGTTATTTATTGGAATTTGAGTGTCATTGAGAGCACCGCCAGCCTGTAGGCAGCGCTCGCTCCACAAGCTCGCTGCCAGCGCAAACCACAGCGCATTGAGGTTTTCGCCAAAGGGCGAAAGCGGCGGGGATAACTCTATAGACAGAGATGGAGCAGAGGTCGCATAAAATATGACCCCAAGCGTAAGTGACTAACAATATGAGAGTGAGTTTATGCCGACCTCTGATATGTGAAGCATGCTTTACTTTAAGATATTTCTTAGTTTGTGTATTTCAATAATTTTATTATATAGACATGAAAAAAAGTGCGAGTTTTGCAACAAAATAATTTCATCTCAGCCCAAGTTGCTAAATAAATATTTGCAATAAAAACATTTTTCACCAGGCAATAAAAAATAACACATAAATACAACTCGAAAACATTAAAGAAAGTGTGCAGTCAAGTGCAATTTTAAATTACTCTGAAGACAGCTCAAAAGTATGCAACACTTCTTGGCACATAACTTTTGACTCCTTGGCGCCATGTTTTGTCTGCATAGCAACAAAAAAGAATATAAAGTTTATAGTTTTATGCAATACACAACGTGTGTAAACAATAATATTTACTAGCATAAAGATAACAAAACTTAATAACAACAATAAATCTATTAAAGTTTGCTCAAGAGGTTACTAGGCAATAAAAGCATTGCCTAAAAGTATGCAGCAATTTTCTTAAGTAACTTTTACGTCGCCAAAGTTGAAAAGCTGCAACACCTGAAACTAATTAGAATTGTAATTGAATGCAACTTAAGGCAATAAACTGAGAAAATGCAAGAGTAGAAAGAATGTAAGTGTGTGTGTGTGTTGCAAGTGTTGTACAAATCCAAATATTATCTGGCTGCCGTCCAAAGATAGTCGAGTTTATGAAAATAACTGATGGCAGCATCTGCATAAATGCCACACACACACTCTAAAGTGAGGTAGACAGACAACACCTTCGCATAGTTGTCGGAAAATTCCACTTTTAACTTGCAATTTTTGCAATTTTCGCATGCATTAGACAGAGAGTGTGGTCTGGCTTCCGGGAAGGGAAGCTGCAGCTGGAGATGGAGATGAAGCAGGAGATGTTCCGACAAGCCTTGGCACCGAAGGCAAAACATAAGCTCTGCTAATGTCTGTCAGCGGCATACCACACGCAGTCGTGGTAACAGATACAAATTTGGTTAGCAGCAACAGTATACGAGTATCCCAGAGTATCCTCGTCCTATTCCTGGTTTCTATCCCGCCCAGTCTGCTGTCAGGTCAGGCAAGTCCATCTAGTTCAGCTTCGGTTCCTGCTTCTGCTCCTTCTCCATAACAAAAAAAAATGCATGTTCGTGTGGGCGAACTTTTGCTAAATATTTGGCTACATTTTTGCTCAGCAAAGTTCGCAGCACACAGACAGCAGATACAATACAGTATATGTATGTATATCTATCCTGTATTATGAACACTTGAAACCTTTTTAATGCATGCTGCGTGGTCTGGATTAACAATTTGCATCAAAATTGCCTGCAAATTGCCTGTGGCTGGCCATCTAAACCAGTTTGTTTAGGTCTGCGGCCAAGAATATTTACATTACTTTCTATATACATTACTTTCTCTGATTTCTACCATTTTTTCTCCTGTTTTATGCAGCTTTAAAAAGTATAGTTTACTATTTGTTGCCACTTCACTAGCGCTGTTTATAAATCTAAATTGGAAAACTTTTTGGCCAGCAAACAAAAATAATACAAAATGGGAAAAGAGTTTACTATTTATGATAGCGTTGCAATATTCTTTCTTCCCTTCTCTTTTTTTATTGTGTGCAGCTTAAAACTTTGATTTGTAGTTGAAAACTAACCAAAAATCATAGTTGAGTTGGGATATGAGTGGAAAGCTTCCATTCACAATAACTAACGTGGAATGCAGCATGCAGCACTAATCAACTTTAAATGCTTTTCATTCAACTCGAGCGGAAAACATATAAAGCTTTAATTTAGTTGGGGAAATAAACGACACTGTAGATCCATTTTAATACTCTCATAGAAAAACAATAACCAAATAAAATGATTGTTAAAATGCGTGTAGCTAAGCTCTTAAAACTATTTCCGCTTGTCCGTAGGGGACATTTTATTGCTGCTCTAGCATATATTTTAATTTGTTGGTTTGTTGAATTTAGGCACTGTTTCGTATTCTGCCAGACAATTTAACGGAAAACATTTTTTTATTATATTAATTTTCAAAAGTAAACCAAATTTAATTTAGAATTTTAGTACATCCTTCGAATGTTTAATTTTAATTTAAATCGCTAGTGGAGGTTCAAAGTTAATATTCGAATTACTTTAAGTTGATTTTGTAGCACTACAAACAGAATTCTATTCGCATTTTAATCTTCAATTTGTGGCGCAATTTTCAATCATCAAAATTGTCGCGTGAATTCGTCTAGCGACTCCAGCGAAATTCCTTTCTAAGCGCTTGGCATTCTTTGTGACAAACATTTCGCCACAAACATTTGCCAATTTCCGTAATTCCCCACAGCATTCCCCTCAACAACAACAGGCAAACACACAAACACACACTCTCTCACATATTCAACACACGCGACGTTTTTGATATTGCATTTACATTTGCCGTCATCTTTCGTCAAGTTGCGCATCAATAAAATTTCGTTAGTCGCGTGGATTCTACGTGGGCTTGTCAGTTGCTGATAAGGCACACACACAGAAAAAGGTTGAAGAGAAATAATCGAAGAAGAGCACAAGGTAGAAACTCTGAAAAGGGAATGGAAAAAGAGGACAAGCAGAGTTACTGACAATTCACCGATTCTCTTATTGACATAAGCAAAGCCCCAACACAGAGACAGACAGACAACACATCAGCAACAATATTGTGGAAGCCGGAGAAGGAGAGAGTGCAGGTGAGCGGGGAAATGTGCTGTGACAGGGTAAAAATTTGTATCGTGAGTTCTGGGATTGGATTTTGGCTTGTGCTCTGGGTTATTTGCCTCTGTCCATATGCTACAAGTTCTGTTCTGTTCTGTTATCTGTTCTTTTATGGTTTGTAGTCCGTTTTCCTGCCTGTTGCTGTTGCCCCTACTCTCCACTCTACCCCTACCCTATGATGACTGCCCACTTCCTGTCGCTGCCGTTTTAATTGTTTTGCAGTTTCAAACATTGGCCAACGGCGTTAACCCATTCTCCAAGCTCTGCTCTAATCGGAATACTGTCTCACAACCTTTTTGCTCTGAAAAAAAAAACATTTGCCAACTGGCACTTTTTAGTATACCCGGTAGCTATATGTTAAAAGAGAGTGTAACAATTTACTGGACAACTATGTAATAAGGGAGTTGACTATATCATGAATCCCTTTACAAGCATTTTAACTTGACTGTCAAACTAGTTCTTTGTGAATCATTGAATCACAATGTGAATGTCTGGCAAACTTTAAATTGATTTCATACTTTAATTTTATTCAATGTCTCGCAAACTATAAATTTTATTTCAGACTTTAATTTTATTTAAAATAAATTTTATTTTTGACAAATGCAATATATAATTTGTAAATATTTGCCAATAAAATTCTAATTTCTAATTCTATTATTATTGATGGCTGTTTTAAAAAAAACATACATACATGTTAATGAATTATTTTTTTATTATTTAAGAATAGCTTAAAAGTGCTCATACATAAGAAAAAGGATTATAATATATTGTAGCAAATCAAGTTAAATTGTTCTAATACTCAATCCCAGTTCAATAATAAAATCTTTTTGCAACGCCCATTTTATTTCTTTAAAATATGCTATTGAAGAAAAAGATTGACTGTATTTAAATAATAAACTGCATTAATAATAATTATTACATTTAAAAATATTTAAATCCAGCAGTTATAATTGGTAAGCTTACTGTTAGATATTATTTGTGGGATTCCTATTATTCATACCAGGTATTTCACAGTTTAGCATACTCAAATTTAGCTGGACCCTCTTGCAATTCTTTTTGCGAGTAATGTCCCATGTTCTGTTGTCGCCCTTGTCATTGTGGTCCCAACTACAACACACTGCCCGTTGTTGTTATCATTTCCATACACTCAACCCGCCTCATCAGCTCTGAAAATGTCCTGCGGAGAGAGTCGAGCACTGTGGATACAGCATATGTTTTTGTGGTTTGTCGTGTGCTCGGTGTAAGAAGAACAATTTCGAGTATTCGAATTTAGTTGTTTTACAAAATTGACAACTAATTAAAAATATGAAAACACAAAATGCGATTTATGAAATCGAACAATTTTGCGGACAACCGAAAATGTAATCAGTGTCTGCAATAAATACTCGCTCATGTGTGGTGAAATGGGGCAGGGAGGCAAAGGCAGTTGTGATAAGGGCACACTTGGAAAAAATTATCAGGGGAAGTGCAGAGTGTTTGCCTTTTGTGTATGTGACACAGAGCAAATGCTCAAACAATGTGCAGAAGGGGAGGATGGTTGCCAGGGTTGCCAGCATGTTGCAGTTTGCTTTCAGTATTTCTTTATGGCCTGGAATGATGATTTTTAATCCACTCTTCGCCTGCAACCGGCACTAAAAATGCTCGTAAGTTGCGGCTAATCCATGTGGAAGCTGCTCTCAGGGCTGTCAGGGTTGCCAACAGAGTTGCCACAGCCCATTGTTAAGGTCAACAACAAATGATTTTGAAAAGCGCCGCTCGCCTGGACTCTTACATTTGACATGTCCTCTATATATATGTACATATATATAAATATATAACGTACACACATACTTTTTGATGGGATTTTCTGTTGGATGTGCTTGCTTAATATTTATATAAGGGGTTTATGGGCTTTGCCCCCCGCTACTCTAGCCTTTTCCTCTGCGTATTCTTCATGCTCCTCCTCGTGGTCGTCATCGCAACACATTGCAAATATTTATTTTATTTCTTTGGGGTGCAACATATCAAAAAGAGATTGCTACGTTGCTCTTGACTCTCGGTACAGGGATATAAAATGACTGACATTGCAGACGGCAGACTGCAGACTACACTCGCATTGCAATATGAAAATTTAATTGAAAAAGTGCAGGTAATGCGGTAGAAACAACAGCCAAAGACAAAGCTACTTTGTGTAATCGAAGTGGAAAGGTTGACGCAAAAAAACAAACTAAGACAAACAACTGCATTTCCACTTAGATATTCAGGTTTCATTATCATGAAGTCAATGTTTACAGTAAAGTAGAAAAGAATTCTGTTTTCTTACTTTTCCATTTCGCAAATAGAATTTTGTTGGCAATTTTCTTTTCTCAGATAAAAGTTAATTTATAATAATAATTCTTATTTCATTTCGTTTTAAGCATTTTTAAATTTTTTATATTAGAAATGTAGTGTAAATAAAGTTGCGAATGTTAATTTAAAATATATATACATATAATATTTATTCAAGTTGATAATTTATTTTTCAAGGAATTTCCCCTCTTTTAAATTTGTTGTAAAACTATTACCATAAATCCTTGCTGCTTAATCCCCCTTTTTATTCGCTGCCACAATTAAGCACATAATTGTTTTTAACACCCACATTGTCGTCCACTCTTTGCTGTATATTTAACATCTTGTTTGCTGTTTTTCCACACAATTTCCCTTGATAATGTTGCACTTGTTGTTGAATATATTGTTGTAAATATAATTGCCAATTTCATTAGGTTACCACGACATGATTCATTCATTTGCTTTGCAACACATTTATAATGCATTGTTAATGAGCGGGATGGTAATGCCATAAATCAAAGAAATTGAAGCAATTTGTTTTCCAATGAGATGAAATGATAATCATCTATAATTCAGGACGCTTTTTGCCATTTGCTTGATCAACTTTTGTACATGATTTACTACGCATTTGAGCGCAGCGGATAATTTCAATGAAATTAATTTCATAATGCATTATTGAAAAGGAAAATGCAGCGAAATGAACAACACAAATATTTGCACTCCATCGACATCAGCGAGCGACAACGGGTCGTATGCGCATTGCGTTGCTCCTCCATCAATTAACACAATACCAAATGCGAGTGGATGTGTCTGTGTCTGTGTCTGAGCCTGAGTGTGTGACTGAATGAATGAATGAATGGGTATAAGGTGGCTTTTGTGATTAAACGAAATGTGCGATGCCCTGACATTGAACAAAAGCGAGTGAAGAATAGTATAAAAAGGGCACTCGAATGAATGGATTGAATGTGAATGCGAATGCGAAAAGAGCTCACAACGACGTTCGTCATTTAATGCTTCACATTGAATGCGAGTGGCGAGACAGTGTAAAATTTTTTAATTAATTTATGTCATAGTTTGGAACTGGAACTACAAACAAACCACGCTGCAATAATGCAGAAGCAACAGCACATCAACAGCGACGCTGCGAACGCAATCAACAATCAACCATCAACTATCAGCAAGCGACAAACTAAACAAAATCAACTTCCAACTTTGTCGAACCCTTTTCACAACTCCGCCCTCACGCTTGACAAATCATTGAAATCAATTTTGCTGTGAATTTAGTTTTCGTATTTGCCTTTAATACCCTGCGCATAGAACAAGAAAAGGGAAGTTTATAAATAATGTTAATTTGAAAATGAAACTATAATTAAATAATGTATTTATTTTGCATATTAATTTACTATTTTGACATTGATATTTTCAAGTAATGAATCACTATCAAGACAATTAAATAATCAAAACATCAATCATTTCAAAGAACTTGCATACATTAAAGATTACGAGTATTTCATGGTCTAGCAGACTTTGCTCTTCACTCAATTTATTATGCAGACCATGGGGGCAACAGCTTTAGAGTGTGATGGGGCAAATGTTTGAGTTATGAGCATAGACTTCCATCAATTTGTGAAGTGGTCTTGTGTCTCTCCCTCTATCTCTCTCTCTGTGTGTCGTCGGGGACAATTGCTGACAAACAAACAACTGAATAGAATGTGAAGAGTGTGTTTGTGCGTTGGGAACCCATATGAAATATTTATTCGTACACTCTTCATACGTAAATTCTAGCAATCACATTTACATGCAATCGATTTGGGACCAACAAATCGCTTCGCCAGTGATAAAAGCAATTACTGCCATTTGTTTGCGTTTACGTTCCCGTATTAGTGACACAACAATAAATGCTACGCAGCTCCCATCAATTTGATAGTTTCAATTTAAATTCGCACTACGAACCATTTAGAATATATATTGGAATTGGAATTAAATTTAAATACGAAACTTGATTAAACAACCTACATTCTATATACATCGTATTTTATACGTTTAATTTGTCAAGTCAGTTGCCGCCAATAGTAAAAGCTAATTGATTTAATGCTTGACAAAAGCTGCTCAATGAGCAAGAAATGCAAGTGCAACATATGAGTTTCAGAGCTGTTAGCTACATATTTGCCTTGCAAAGCTGTCAACATCAAGAAATGTGTATTTCTGCTTGATCAAACAGCATTTGCATTGTAATATGCTGAAATATAAGTGGACAAAAAAATTATCATTACACTACGGAGTTCAAGGCTACTTGCCACATCTTTTTCAACTTTGTTGACCCGTTTTGTGGTGCACAATTTAAGTTCACTATGGACATTTTGCTAATTTCTACTAGAGGATTTAAATTGAAATTTGCATAAATACGAAACTTCATTAAACGACGTCAATTAAAGTTTACATTCGTAGTAAATACGTTTCATTTATCAAGTCAGTCAATAGTAAAAGTTAATTGCTTAACAAAAGCTGCTCAATGGACAGGAAATGCAAGTGCAACATATGAGTTTCATAGCTGTCAGCTACATATTTGCCTTACAAAGCTGTCAGCATCGAGAAATGTGTATTTCTGCTTGATCAAACATCATTTGCATTGAAATATGCTAAAGTATAAGTGTGCGAAATAAATCAGCATTACTTTATGCAGTTCAAGACCACTTGCCATACCTTTTCTTGAGTTTTATTGACCCATTTTTGGGGTGCACAATTTAAGTTCACTTTGGGCATTTTGCTAATTGCCACTAGAGGAGTTCATTAAAGGCCATAAACATTTTGGCAGCTCAAGTGCTTAACTTGAGCGTTTACAGAGGCGTAAAATAAGCCAAATTATGGCCATCATTTGCGGCCAAGCAAATAAGTATGCTACAATAAAGTGTCAGCTTAACGGCAACTACAATGAAGGGTCAGCATTCAGGTCGATTGCGGGCACAGAGAGGTCAAGAGTGTTGGGTATTGAAAAGTTTCTGGCTCTGGTTCTGTGCGCTGCTTCGTAGTGACAGCAAAAATGTCAATTATTTATAGAGTTAACATACAATGCCAATGCCAATGCCAAGGCTACGCGCAAGGCAAACAAAGGAGAGCCAATTTTTACTGTCCACAGCTGTCCGGCAGTTGACCAACTGTTCAGTTGGTTCTGTTCGTTGCCCATTTGATTATGAATTCTTCCTTCGCATATTGCACGCACTCGAACCATGTTCTTCCATGCACGATGTACGTCAATGTGCTCGCTTTGATAATATGAAATGTCAGCTCCGATGACAGCTGTCATTTCGCTTCGTTTCAATTCAATTCAATTCCATTCCACCTACGCACATGTGTTTGAATAAAACGCTTCTATTGTCGCTGAAAGCCTGAAATATCCTGTGACAATTTCAATAACCTGCACGTGGCACTCAAAGTGCTTCACACACGAGCATTAAACAAAAATAGTTGCGACACGCGATAAATAACATACGTATACTTGATATTTAAATAGATCTAATTTAGATAGAAAACTTTTCGAGTAATGACGGTAATTCTTAAAAAGAAAGTCGAGTACCTTCGACAAGCGATAGATTTCTATTAAGATTAGAAGCTATCACAATTTATTTATAAATATTTATCAATGTTCAAAGAAAACTTTATATCTTTTCTTCATTTATATTTAAATGTTTTATTGTAGTTCCAATTTTATTCATCATATCTCAAACACAAAAGCGTCATGCAAACACTGAAGTAGATTCTTATGCAGAAGTTATTTATTTTATTTAAAACTTCTATCTAGTCTTAAATCATTTCTTGAATATTCAAAAATGTTCTTTCAAACTCTTTGTCCTAAATCATTCCTGTTTAAACGCTTTATTGTTTTTCCTAGTTTTAAAAAGCACTTAAAGTCTTGTTTTTGGTAGATAAATATTTTAAAAGTGCAAACGGCAATTGAAAGCGGAAGCATTCAACAATTTATAGCCGTCATATCTTAAACACAAAAGCGACATGCATAAAACTCGAGACACTTTATCTGGTTTGAAACCAAAGCCAAAGCCAAAACTTGCTTCGTATATCCGCTGCTTGAATCTCTGAAATATATGCGAGTGCATATATAGGCAAAGCGAAACCATTTGTCAGAGCTATAAAGAAGAGAGAGAGAGCACTTGGTCGTTGCATAGTCAAATTTAATAGCTAGACAAATTTCGCATGCAATTCTTTTAGCCTCTCGTGAAATCCTTTTTCCCACCGGCAACACGACTGACCCACTTTGAGTGTGCTCGACTAATCTGTGAATTTGTAACGATTCACAATTTAAATAATAGTTTGTTGCTTCCTTTTCTTTCTTACTTGACTTTAAGTCGTGATAAATGTGCGACTTTTTGCCTTTTTACTTTGTGAATTTCATTCTGAGAGCCTGTTGCCGTCTGTAGCAGCATTTAAATTAGTTGGTCATGTTTTATAAGCTTTAACGCGTCATTTTGCAGGATTTGTCGTGGTGTTGCTTGCTTCAACGCTTTCTTACAGCGTGAAACGAGTCCTGAGGGTCTGCCAAAGATGGGCTGCTGGCATCTAATTCGGAGTGCATAATCCGCTTAGCATGGCGGCAGCAACAGCAACGTAGACAAAGGCGAGCACTTAATGTCCTTTGGGCAAGGACAACACAGCACAGTAAAGAGCCCAAGCTTCATTTATCACCTACAGCAATTGCATTTGCTACGCTTTTCTTGAGAGTCAGAGAGAGCGGCAGCAACTATTAATTTTCAATTAACTTGCGACGCCTGCCTGCCAGAGCATCCAACAAAATGTCAATCAAAAATATATATTTTCAGCTTGTCATAACAATGAGGATGCCACATCTCAAGCCGACACTCCTCCCACTCTAAACACTGCATAAATGTATGAAAATTGCTTTGCCATGTGCAAAATGTATTATTTTGTCCGCCCCCATTTCCAAGTTTTCCCCTCTTTGACGTCTGCCGGACGATCAATGTTGGCTTTCCAACAGCGTTTCAGCTCCGCCTCCGACTTGTCATTAAAACTGTCAAAGTAAGGAAAAACTGAAAAATATTCAAGTGACACTTGCAGCTGTTTCCTCAACATCTCTTCTCTGCCGAGTCGAGCACTTTTCTCCGCTCAGCTCAGCTCAGTTCAGCTGCAAATGTCCTTCAATGTTCGCACTCATAGTTTGTGCCGTGTGAGCAGCAACTTATGTGCTTAATCTTCATTATGTCAGCATTTTATATTATCAGTTTGAATTGCAATATTGATTTTTACATAAATTTCCCTAACGATTTTCACAGCATTTTTTAAATATACCAATTTTTATGAATAAATTCCTGTTGTTTTTCCGTTGCTATTCTTTAAAATTCGCTACGCAATTCGTAATAATAAATCGCCACTCTTATGTAAATCACGAAAACAGTTTTCCATTAGCTTTTGTATATTTAATAGTGGTAAAAAAATGTTGCAACATTTTTTACAGTTAAATAAGCTCAACGTTTTTCACCATAACTAACAACGAATTACTTATGAATGTCTGTATTTATTTGTGTGTATGTGTGGGTGCCTCCATTTTTTATTTACTCGCGCGCTTTTAAGTATGCAACACATTTTTTTCGCCAGCTTCCTTACAATTGTCAATACACGTGGTTCGGGGAAAACGCGCAAAATAAAATTTATTTGAGCTGCCAAAAAAGAAAAAGATGAAAACCCGAAATAACATTGCATATGCTGGGCTTCTGACAAAACCAACAATAACAACACAATGTGCCGCAACAAGAGAGGTGACAAATAAAAAGAAAGAAATTTTACTGCCAGCAACTCGACTGCGAAATTTCCTGGATTTGTTTACAATCAAATTAGTTGCATATATTAAAATAACTGCATCAATCTGTGCACACAGCAAATTTAATATACACTAAATTGATATTGATTCAATCAACTACACTCGATTATGCAGCATGCAACTTTTATAATTAAAATTTTGGTAATATTATTGAAATTTCACACACTTCGAAGTCAGCACCATTAATTTTTAATTGGATGATTATGAAGTAGAATAAATTACAAATAAATGCAGAAATTTTGAAATCTTGAACTAGAAAAATATTACAATTATGAATAGTTTTTACCAGAAATTAAAATTATGCTCATATTAAACGAGACTAGAAAAGTTTTGAATCAAATTTAAAAATGCTTCTTCAAAAATCTATAGCCAACTTTGTAAAACAAACAACAAATGAAGAAAACAAAATGCATAAATAAATACACTTGACCTTCCATTTCAATCAAATTAAAAGGTTGCTCAACCTTCACATCAACTCCCTTTTTTGGTCATCCCTTTTTTAGATGCCTAGTTTGTCATAAGTACATAAGTATATATTTAATTAAATAAGTATTATGGTTAATACCACTTAGTAACTCATATAGCATACCCTTCTATAAGAAGCTTACATGGTATAAAAAGGCAGCCAGAGAAAGACATTGAGAAAAGGGCGAATACTTTTTTTGTGCCTAGAGTTTGCCTCATAACCGTCGTGTCCCGCGGGCTCTTTTAGCACAGATTTGCCACTATTGTTGTTGTTGTTGTTGCTGTTTGTTGTATGGTTGCCCTCTCTTTGGCACATCGTTATGTGAGCCTGCTGCTGCTGTTGCCAATGCTCCTTCTTCTTTTGCATGTTACTTCTGAATTGACAATTTTTGCATGTTTACAAGCCAAAGGCAAAGGCACGAGCTCAAGCAACGAGGCAATGCCAGCAACAGGATCTGGAGCAGAAGCAATGGCAAGGAGCAGGAGCAAAGTCACTAACACAGCCACAACTTCAGGCAATGGCTTAGTCCCTTTTTCTGGGGTGCTTCCTTTATCATCGCAGCACAAAACGGAAGTTTTTGCTATTTCGGCTGCTCCCCAGCCAACCTCCAGCTTCAGTTCCCCGAATTTTGTGCAATGTTGTCAGCTCGTTGTGCTCACTTCCTGTTGATTGTATTGTTTATGATGGCTCACAGCACACACAGTTTATGCTCATCTCCTCCAGCAACTATCGAGCCAGCCACCAGCCACCAGGCAACTTCATAACTCTATGACTCATGAGTCACAACATCCATTAATTTTACTTTGCCCACATCGTTGTCATAACTACCATTTGCAGTTGCTCTTGACTGCATTTCAATTCCAAACGTAGTTTATTTTTGTATATTATTTGTTAATCTACGCGTTCATTATGATTATTGTTATGGTAATTAAGTTGGCATTACGCATACGCAATGTTGCAATTTTTAGCATACTTTATAGCATACACAACTCTGTCTCTCTTTGTCCACTTCCCTATGCTCCACATTCCATATCAACCGGGGAGAAGGAGTGAGAGTTGCTGCCATTCTGTTTGCTTTGAACTTTGATTTAATACAACATTTTCGGAAAATTGTTTGCCTGCGTTTTCCCCCTTTCCATTTTAATATACCCTATGCTCTAAAATAATATGCAAGCTAAAATGGGCATGATAACAAAAAAGGAAGTTCCAAGAGTAACTATTTGAAGTAACTATTTGGGAAATTTGAAGAAATATTGACAACAAAAGCAGCTTTAAAAATTGTCAAATTTAATTGTTTTTTCAAGATATTTTCAATAAACTTTAATATAATAAAAAGCCATTATTAAATAAATAAGCTGTCAAAGTCTCAGCAATTAAAAAATTTCAAATAGTCTGAAGATTATATAACAAAAATGTAGTTCAATTAATGGAAATATTTCCACCAATTTCCATATTTTCTGTTCTGTAACTTCTTCCATTTTTTGGCAAAAATCATTTTATCTAAAGACTACCGACAGCACATTTATCTGTCAATCACGTTTAAATGTCCACTCTGTTTCTTACTGCGTTAACAATATCGATTGCTGTTGAGGCTTTTTCCAAATAAATCAAAGAATTTGAGATTTGTCTATAGGATATCTTAACTGTCAATCAACACTGAGCTGTCGCATTTCTGTTGGTTTTTATTTGGTCTCGGTTTGTGCACAGTTTTTAGATAACTTTTTGGGAAAGTTGGGGGGTTTGGGGTTCGGTTTGGGAGAGGGGAGGATGAAAGTCTAGGATTCTTTTGGTGTTGTTGTTGTAACCGACATTTAGTGGCTTTTGTGCTCTTTACGTTTGGAATTTTGCACGCAATTAATTCAATTTGTTAAATTCTGGGCCGCAACTTTTTTTTCAAGGGAAGGGGACTGCACAAAAAATTGCGGCATTTTTGGTTGAACTAAAAATTATATTAAAAGTTAACGGCAGGTATTTAGCATAGTTGTCAGAGAAAGATAGACAGTTCGTGCTTGAAAAACCACAAATCGAATTTCGTTTAAAAGTCCAAGCAGATAAAACGCTAAAAATGAGAATGAAAATCCACTAAAACAACGTTCAAAAACTATTAAATAGTTGAAGCCAGAGTGTAAATCAAAATATAAGGCACACAAGTTGAGCAAAACAAATCGCGAGTAAAGTGAAAAACGCCCGAAAGCTTTTGCTAGTTCTGTGGGATTTGGCAGCGCAGAAGGATTTATATCCTTGTGCAGCAACATAAGCGACATAATAATAAGCCGTGAATAAAATGTAAATTTTAACGGCGAAAATTTTGCGACAACAATTGCAACACACGCTGCGACACCTCGGGCAAAAAGGAGCATTGCAGATAGATGAAGCAAAACTATTGTAAGCTCAATGTGAAATTGTGCAACAAAGTTCTGCCTCAACGCCCGCAGGATGCAGGATGCGAGTTAACAGTTTGCTCAACTTCAGACTGCAGTCGCGAGGTGAGGCGAGGCGTTGCGGTTTTTCGCTTAGTTGACTTCTTTTTACGGCCAATTAAAAGTGCAAATTATATTTGCAAAAGTCAAATAATGATAAAAATGAAGTCAGATTGCTGCAGTCGATAAATGGTCGACTATAAGATACTCAGCTCCGTCGTAACTACTTCGTCTGATTACACTCACTTTAAGATATTAAATTCTGTAATAAGAGTAACTTTTAGAGACATCCATCTCTTCTAGATCAGTGTAGATAAGAAAACAAATAAGAAAACTACTGTTGAGTAGCTCGACTGTGAGATACCCTTTACCCATTTTTAATAAATATACTAAGATACTAAGATCCGAATTATACTAAAATACTAAAGACCAAAATGACATACCAAAAATCTAAAATAAACTAAAAGTTGTATTTGGTATATTGATATACTACTACATTCAAAATATGCCATAATAAGCAATATATACCGCATTGTCAACTATCGAAATTAAGACCCGACAGCTGCAGCGAAAACGATTCGGTCAAAACCATTAAATTTAAAATTACATTATTTATTATTACGTAAGTAAAAGTAAGGTAAAGACACAGTCACAAACAAGTAAGAAAGTTACAGTCGAGTGTGCTCGACTGTGAGATACCCGCTACCCATTTTTAATAAAGGCAAAATATTGCGGTATCATTTTCAAAATATACCGAAAATACTAAAAAAATACTAAAAATATATCGATATAGTACCGCATTCAAAATATACCATAGGCGGCTCAATATACCAGATTGTCAGCCAAAGCAACTAGACCCCTAGTAAGTAGGCGTTTTTGCCCATACAAAAGTATTTCAGGAAGAATTTTTCAGGAATCATAACTATTACAGTAATTATTGCATTTACCAACTCTAGCTTTAAAATTACGCTTGTTATTCGATTTTTTTGATTTGCGGGGGCGGAAGTGGATGTGGCAAAAATTTGAAACAAACTTGATCTGCGTGCAAACATAACAAATGCTGTCGAAAAAAAATTATAGCTCTATCTCTTATAGTCTCTGAGATCCAGTGTATCATACGGACGGACGGACAGACACACAGACGGACAGACGGACATGGCTATATCGTCTCGGCTGTTGACGCTGATCAAGAATATATATACTTTATAGGGTCGGAGATGCCTCCTTCTACCTGTTACATACATTTCCTGCCGGCACAAAGTTATAATACCCTTCTACCCTATGGGTAGCGGGTATAATTAGAAATCATACGCTATACCGTGCTCGAGAAACATCCGGCATTGTGCGTCATTTAATGATTAGACCCAACTACAATGAAAATATATGACAATCAAAATTTGAAACTTATGATAATATTTGTTGTGATTACGACTTTAGGAGCTAAACTTTTATTTATTTTTGAATGAATAACATTGCTCATATGTATACTATATATATTTATATGACACAATCTCTGATAACTCTCTTATTCTCTGACTATTATACGGTTGGAAATAGGACAAGTGTCAAACAATTGTTTGTGTCTCAGGAAGTTATCAAACCATGGTGATCTTTGCTTCGATTCGGACTTCTTGGGTTAAAACCTTCTGGCTTATCAGTCACGCATAACATACATATGTACTTATGTATATTTAATTCGCGAACATTAAGAATCTATTTGGGTTCTAGATTTAGTTTCGTTTTCTATTGGATTGGCAGCAGTTGCAAAAATCAAAATGAGACGAATTATAATATACGTAGTTTTAATACTAATATTACAAGGAATAATCACGAGTGCCACAGTTACTGGAAACGAAGTAAGAGTGAAAAGTTAAAGTGTAAAATTCATTCTAAAGTGAATATTATTTATCCCTTCTAGACTTATCAATTGAGCGAGCAAATAAAACAATACTGCGGCTCTTATACAATTAATTTTGTTCAGCCTATGCTAGATTATTTTCAAAATATGAAGGAGAAATTACAACATAGTGAAGCAAAAGACGCAATCATCAAAGACTTAAGGGCAAAGTTAGTTTACCAGGAAATAAATGGGGCTTTGATAAAGCAACTGCGAGATCAGGTCGAACTTCAAAACGGCATCATTAATAATTTATCCGCAAATTCGAGAGTAATTGAGAATTATGGAAGATGCAAGGACGAATTAGCCGAAAAATCCTTAAAGTTGGGACTTTTAGATACTCGAGGGCAAAAACAAAATCCTAATCTTTTTAACGATGTACAATCGTTTCAGATTAAGGTAGACAAACTAAATCAATTGAAGTCACAAAATCACAACTCTAACGAATCAGAACTTTCTAAAAATTATGATAAATGCAAAATCGAATTAACTGACAAAACTTATAAATTGGGGCAATTAAATTCTCAGATACAAATAAATTCTAATGTGTACAACGATCTACAATCGTGTAGAATTGAGGTAGACAAATTAAATCAGTTGCAGTCAAAGTCTCAGAATGATTTCAATCAAACTAGCGTATTAACTGCAAATCTAGAACTTTCTAAAAATTATGATACATGCAAGATCGAATTAGCTGACAAAACTTATAAGCTAGGACAATTAAATTCTCAGGTGCAACAACAAAATTCTAATGTGTACAACCATCTACAATCGTGTAGAATTGAGGTAGGCAAACTAAATCAATTGCAGTCTGAAAATGTAGAACTTGCTAAAAATGCTGTTAAATGCAACAACGAATTAGTTGAAAAAACTTATAAGTTGAGACAATTAGATGTTCAAGTGCAACTACTGAATTCAAATGCCCATAACGATCTGCAATTGTGTCGCACTGAGGTAGAGAAACTAAATCAATTGCAGTCTCAAATTGATTTAAGACCAACTAATCAATTAGCAGCAAAAACAAAAATTTCTGAATATTACGATCAATGTAGAGAAGAATTACAACATAAATCGAATAATTTAGAGATTTGCGAGGTTGAATTAAAGACCCTAAATTCTGGGCTCACTGAAAAGAATAAATCTCTTTTGAGATATATCACGAATTTCGAAAATGCCACTAAATATCAGAAAACAATTGAATTGCAGTTAGAGGAAGCGCAAACTAAATTACTGAATACTGAAGTAGATCAACAGTTTTGTCAAGATAAAGTTCAAAAATTAGAAAAGTTAACACAGTATGAGTTTCCCGCTAGTTGCATGCCATTTGAGCAAGATCCTGGGGTTCATAAAATTCAAGTTTCTGGCCTAGATCCTTTCGATGTTCTATGCGATAGTGAGACAGCTGGACCTGGCTGGACGGTAATACAACAGCGAGTGGGTGGAAACGAGAATTTCAATAGGGACTGGGCCACGTACCGAAATGGATTCGGTTCGCTTAATAGCGATTTCTTTTTGGGCTTGGAGAAAATCCATCAACTAACGAGATCGCGTCGTCACGAGCTATATGTGCATTTGGTTGGCTTAAATGGCACCATCAGATACGCTTATTACGATGACTTCAAAATTGCTAATGAGAAAAATGACTACGCTTTAAGTTTGGGCGAATTCGAAGGAGATAATCTAGATGCGCTGAGACTTCGTGAAAGTGTTCGATTCTCCACTTTCGATCGCGACAACGATCTGGATGCTGGCGATTGTGCGTTCACATTTGAAAGTGGCTGGTGGTACACACATTGCTACAATTGGTAAATATATTTCTTAATGTATAGTGTATTATTAACTAATTTGATTTTACGTTCTTATGCAGTAACTTAAATGCGGTTTATGGACCGGATCTTATGTGGAGGAAATCCTTTATACTTAAAGAAGCCAAGATGTTGATACGCCCCTTGGCACCGTTGTATAATTGAACAAGCTACATTGAAAAAGTTTTGTAACTTTTTAAAATGTATACAAAATAATAATAATATGCATTCATGATATTTTAATGCTATTATTAAACTGTGGCTAATTCGTATAAGCGAATCATTTTTAGAATGCCCCATTGAAAATAGTGAAAACTTTCTGTTGCAGTTTGGTAAACTTAGTTCAACATCTGGCGAAATATTTCTAAAAGAGTGATAAGTAAGTTCGTCTTTCACTCTGCCTCCTTATCATATCTATCTCAGTACTCTACCTTTTGTTTGTTGCTGCCTTTAGCCAATTGATGATGATATAGATTCATATTCAAAACTTTATGATGCATGTGTATGTTTGATGTCTATGTTTGATGCATTAAATGTTTTCAGTGATTATTATCGTAAAAAGAAATGCTCAAAGTGATCGCAATTGGAACAGAATCAATGCTGTCCAGACTAACTCTGCTTGATGATCAATCTGTACCAAAGTTTGGATGTCATGGATAAACTGCTTCCATATATTATAGGTTTTGTTAATCACATATAGTTTAATGTAATTCAATCTGGCGTTTCGAAACATTTCATTAGAATTATTACGCAATTTAATCAACAAAAATATTTATACTAAATCATTCTAAGATCATTTCACTTGATGTAAGTTTTTCTCAGAACCTAACCTCAGTGAAAACCGAGGCATAGATGTATAACACATCAATTCGTGAACAGGTTTGCTGCTTTGTTGGCTCGGGTTATTACATATTTTGTAAGTATAAAAGCAAACATTTTGAAAGCCTTTAACGACAGTCCAAATCAAATCAAGCACTAAGAAAGACGTATACAAAATGATGATCAAAGTTGCGATATTTTTGATGATTTCAACGATTTTATTGGGAGAAGGTAAAGTGAAAAGTAAAAATATAGTAAGATACATAAAAAACTAAAATGCATTATATTTAGGTGACGCCAGATTACGTTGTGTATTGGGCATATGCCCAATTGATGTATTCAGATCACAATCGAATTAATTGATTATAACTGACTGTTTTTGTGTTATTTCAGTTTGTGTCTTTTGTATAAAGCTCGAGCAAATAAATTATCAAAACATTGGTATTACAAAAGTACTATATGTTATTTGACAAGAAACTTTTAAATTCTTTAGAACTTTCACACTCTGAAAGTCATGTTATAAAACCAATTTTGGTTGTGGGTCATGGAAAATTGTCTGTTTCATGCTGCTCGTTCAATCTTCATTAGTGGCAACACGTAGTGGAAGTGCAACGCATCATAATGCACTTTATACTACGATATAATAATAATAATATATGCGCTTAAATGCTGGTCCTTTCATGTCCGTGTGTAACGCCGTAATCCCGCTTGCCAGCCAGACCAGAATGATAAATTTTCTTAGCCCGCGTTATAAATGCATGTTGTTACACAAAGCGTTCGCTGCATATATTTTGCATGTCACAAATCCAAAAAACAAAAGCGACGCACACCAGGCCAGGCAGTCAGCCAGCCAAACACGCCTACAAACACCAAACGCCTATGCGAGGCACCACAAAAGGACTCGACACGACGCCGCCCCATGAAGAGAGAGGCGCGTCTTTGCTGCATGTTGATGTTGCTTTTGCATTGTGTTTACTAAAATAAACAAACAGAAGAGGAGAGAACAGAACAGAACAGAAGAGAAGAGAAGGGAAGGGAAGTGAGTGTTGAACGGCCATTTGGCCCCAAATGAAGCTCAGCACGTCGCTCGTTGCACGGGGCGTATGCGCGTTATACAGTTAAGTTGCCACCAACTATACTGCGTGCTTGCAACGAGGACAACACGTAGGCTAAATGTAGGTTAGATTGCACCGGCTCAACCAACTCCCTTCCCTCTCTTTCACTCTCAATTTCTCTCTCTCTCTCTGTCTCTCTATTTCCCTCACTATCTGGTTCATAATGAGGCGCACTTGATGTGCGCCGCATTTGAGCCGGCCCAGGTCATAAATTAATTGGTTGCCACATGCCACATACACACATACATTCAACCTCAAACACACACTCACTCGCTCACTATAAGATGAATGAGAACAGGGACAAGGTGCGCAATTGTGTTGTGGCAAAGTGTATTTTAAGTAGCCATAAAAACACGAGGGGAGACTGCGAAACACCAAGGAAAACAGCTTGAAGGAAACCCAGATGCAATTACAAGATAGTTTTCAGAACTGGCATAAAGAAACCGGAAGAAAGTGAAGAACCACGCTCTAGTTTATTTAACAAATATTACTATCAATATTTTAACAGCATAGTAAACCTAATAAAATAATGTTAGCGAATATTTGAAAATTTCAGAAATTACATTTATCTACAATATTGTAGTTTAGAATTTTATTCTACTGAACACCCAAATAGAAAAAAAACTGTAAGAATAATGTAGAAATTATATAAAACAGAATTTCAATTTATGATCTTATTGTATTAGGCGTTATTTGCCACACAAAAGTATTTCTTGAACAAATTCGACAAACCAACCAAATTATAACCCTTTTTTAAAAATATGTATTTTGAAAATGGACTTAAGAAACACTGAATATTTAAGTTGCAATGAAAATAGCTTTAGGAAAGTGATTTGTAGTTTTATAGATTATAAACATCTGGAAATTTGAAAAGGTCAAATATCACAATCAGTCTAGAATCGTTAAGAAACTGCGTTGTTTCCAGCCAGATGTGATAAGAAAATGCAGCAATCGTCAAACGCATTGGCAACAATCTCAAATGCTGATCGCACCTACACGTGACTCATGAAATGTATTTACAATATGTGGAATATAACATACGTAGTAATCGACATACATATGTATGTATGTACATACATACGTGTGTATATACACCATTGAATTCAAATTACAGAGAAACAAGAGTTAATATTTCTAAGGTATGTATAAATAAAATGACTAAGTTCAACCCTTGACTCAACAAATCTAGCTTAAATGATTACTGGAAATTAAAATTACAACAAATTCTAAAACTGAATCAATTCTGACAGTTGATCATTTTTCTCTCAATGTACAACTTTTCGTTATACATAACATAAATGTAAATACCTATGTAAGTGTAGCGGGTGTTTCCCGGCGATAAGAGCAACTGCGCTTTAGCGCTGAATCTAGAAATTGTAAATACCGCAGCATCAGTTTAAATCGAGACTTGCAACAAACCAAACGTATACGAAATGAATATTAAAGTGGCGCTACTTTTAGTATTAGCAGCGATTGCAATGGCAACAGGTAAAGTGTAAAACAGTGAAAAAGTGTGAAAAACTCGTAAAAACCCAAATGCATTTCATAGGATTTGTGGCGCCGGATTGTCCACCATGGACACAATGCTGGAAGGATTATAAAAGCGGCAGAATTAAATACTGAATTTTGTTATCGTTGTTAATTTAATCTTAATCACATATTTGGTGTAGTTGTTGCCAGAGTTATTATTTGAATATTAAATGAAATTGACAAATCAAATGGAAATCAAAGTGGAAATTGCATCGAATGAAGGGACATTTAAACCCATTTTCCATTAGGCTTATGTGCTTAATTAAGCGTTAAGGCTATTAGGGCCACATGGGGCGACATTCACATCACAGCATTGACAGTCCAAACAAATTTTCGCAATGAAAATCCAATGGAATAAAGCTTAATGCAGAAATAAACTCACTACCGCTAATTGCACGCAACGACTGACCACTCACACAAATACACACACACACACACACACACGCACACACTGACAGACTCGGTCATTTTCCCGAATTTTCCTCCACGTCAGCTGGGTAATCCTCGTGCAGAGTTCTTTTTTCTGTATTTTTGTGTTTTCTTCGTAAGCCACACAGCACGCAATGCTGAAATAAGCTGCATGGAGATTGACAAGCTTGTCAAAAGATTTTTTCGCAGTCGAAAATTGTATTTCCCCCGAATTCAATTCCAATCTCACCGCCAGGTGGCGCCACACACACACCGAAACGCACACACAAACACGTGACACAATTAGCTTCAAAAAACATGGAGTGAGCTTAGCGCATTTTAAAATGTTCAGAGTCTATGATTGACATAGGTATGACGCATTATTTATTGACCCGGCTCGGGGTGTATGTATGTAGATATACATATATATTCTATATAGCTATAAGCTAGCTAAATAGGTAAATGAGTACATGTTTATTTAGCGAGCAGGTGTGGAAGTCTCGTCGTTAGCTACGCAACAACAACAACAAGCTACATTAATTATGCATATGCCCTAAGTAAGTGAGTTTTCATATATATTTGAGTGAATGAAAAATACCTACTTTTATCGATTTTTACGGCTCTTTTGGACTATGCTTAAAGGATTACACTGCGAGAGTGAAATGGATTACACTCGAATATTATTTATTGAAATATAAATTCGCGTTTCATATTTTCATACAATATTATATATTAGCTACACTGCGAGAAACAATTTGCTTATATAAAATAGAAGAAAATCCAAAATTCCAAATCGTAGTTGGCAAATTCTACAAGAAATACCCATAAATATGTATATATTTAATTTGTTATAATTATTTATATTTATTATAAATTACTATTTATTTATTCAAATTTAAAGTTCAAGAATATTATTGGTCGAAAAAAACATAATATATAATTTATACCTTCAAATACTTTAAAATTTGTTAAAACCCGTGATTGTTAGAATGTTGCTATCGATTTTCGTTAATTTATTACGATTGACTGAAAACTTGATCCAATCAGATAGCTTAAAAAGTCTTCCTCAAACATAATAAGTATTCTTCTTCCGGTAAGAGCGGTTACATTGAACCTACTTAAGAGCTAAGCCCTGTGAAAGACAACTGATGAGAAGCGACTTGTCTGACTGACTGGTCACATCCCAGAGCCACACACACACACGCACACATACAAAAAGAATAGAGAACAAAGGACGACACTTGGCTTATCTTTGTGGAGTCAGAAATACATTTAAAGTAGCCCCACAAAATGACTTTGACAACAACATAAATCCATTAACATCAGCGCATTAA
The DNA here is from genome assembly GCF_009650485.2 of Drosophila albomicans. Lineage (NCBI taxonomy): Eukaryota > Metazoa > Arthropoda > Insecta > Diptera > Drosophilidae > Drosophila > Drosophila albomicans. The sequence goes on along the minus strand of NC_047629.2, from coordinate 36,088,676 downwards.
AAGCATGCAGAGTGTCGAAGAATTTTCCAGCGCATGAAAGTTACGTTTGTTCTAACCATTTAAACATTAAGCAATTGTCTGACAATGGAAATTCTATTTGAACTCTTGGTTTTGGTGACGCTTTACAAAAAAACAGGTGAGCCATCGTAAGCCGTTACAATTCGCTGAATATTCCTTTGTTGTCTTATCGATTTTTTTATTTCGTTTTCTCTCCCCTTGTTTCTGCGGCTATAACGTTATAACGGTTGGCGGTTTTGCTTCTTTGTTTTGCTTTGTTGTCATTTCCCGCTGTCGCTGGCATTTTCTTTTATCTTTCACTTTGGCATTGCTGAGATTTTTCAGCATAAATAGCAACGTAAAAAAACAGTCTGCATACCACAGCATATATTTGTGGGCAACAACTAAGTAAAAATGGCGCCGCTGAGTGCGATTGATCGCAAACACGTAACAAGTTAATTATCGATTGACTCACCTCGATAACACTATCGCTGCCCAGGCCGCAGATCTTATTCTTCTTATTGTACAGCTGCTCCAACTGCTGCTTGCGTTGTTTACGTTGCTTACGTGTGGCTAAACGAAGCCCTCCGCCACCGCCCGCTTTTACACCACCCACAACTTGCGCTGCAATGACAATTTCGTCGTCTTCGTCGTCCTCACCACCGCCACCGATGATGCCGCTGCTGCCGCCGCCGTCGTCGTCGTCGTCACCGTCAACGTCGTCGTCGTTTAGTACTAAACCGGCAGGTGGCGTGCCACTCAAATTGAATTCATCGACATCGATATCGGCTGCAGTGTCCGGCAGCAAATCCAAATCACTTTGAAAACTCAAATCCAAATCTTGGGGTAATTTTGCATACTTTTGATGATTTTTCATGTTTCTAGCTTAATTTGGATAATATGCAGCGTTGCATGAGTCATGCCATATGCATTGTTTTTGTCCTCTGTTAATCGGTTGGATATCGTCGTAATGTTGTTGTTAACTTTTACATAGAACACATACGCGTGCACAAACACTCACACACACGCGCTAAATTTGCATTAACATGAATGAGCATGAACCAAAACAAAAATGAGCACAATCGATTTTTCCGTCTTGTTGCCGCCGTTGTGTGTTGTTCTCGTTCTCTTTCTCGCACTTGTTTAGCTCTCGCTCTTTCTCTGTCCCACTATGTGCGATAATAATAACAAAAACAACAACAGGTTCTCCTTTTAGGTGCACTTTACAATGCAACAAATTGGGCGCAACTCGTTGATTCCAATTCCTATTGAATCGTCCTGCACCCCTTACGTCAATTCAGCTGCTACGTAATTAACACACAAACAACAATTACAACACACGTATGAAATTGCAATTGCAATTGCACTTCACCTCAGTCTTACACACACACATACACTTTAGCACACAAACTTTGTTTATTTGTGCACTTGCGATAAAAGTTCAATTTGTTTTGCTTGTTCTGCTCTGTGCTCAATTAAAGTGTTTTATGCGCTTTTTCGACTTGAATTTTCATTTGTTTTTCACCGTGAAGACGTCTGCACGCCAACAAAACCGCATCGCGTATAAAGCACAAAGCGCCAACGTCGATGCCGCTTCCCCCTGTGTGGGTGACTGTTGTAATGTTTACTGTGGGGATGTTGCATTGAAAACGATATATCGATATTATCTTTTGCAGCTATATATCGTGGCGAAGTCGATATTATTAGATATCGATTTACTTGCCAATATTTTAAGAAATGTTTTGCAAATGTATCAAGAAAACTAAAAGTAATTTTCAGATTTTTTTTTGCATTTTGGCTTTGTCTCTAATTTTTTTTGTTCCCCATATTTCATTATATTCTGAATCCGAAGTATATGAAATGACAAAGTTAATTGTTTACAAAATTTAAATAAACCGTTAATTAAATGGCGAGATATACTAATATATCGATATAATCTTAAAACTTTTATTTTCTTGATTTTCTGAAATCCTTGTTTAACATATTTTCTTTCTAAACGAATAAACTCACTCAACTGATCGGATTCTCATTAACTAATGCATATTAAATGATTTTTCGGTTTCTTAACACCATTCTCTTAAACAAACCTTTATGGGTAGCACTGCAGGCTGCTTGGGTACAAATATTATCGATAAATTTTTTAGCCAAGTCTGGAATTTATTTAAAGAGATAAAATAGCACGCAGCTTTTGTCAGTCAGCATTCTGCACTTGCGCGCCAAGATATGGTTTTAAACATGGCGCAAAGTATGAAATGCACTAACTATAAAAACGAATAAAAACTTCAATAATATTTTACTTTTTGTGTTCAGTTGATTTATTCAAAAGCAGTTTTGTTTTTAAATCGATAATGATTTTTTTGCTGTCGATTTAGTCCCTTTATAGTTAATATCATAGAGATTCCATACACATTTCAATATTTTCATTTACTTTTTTTTCGAAATATATCAATATTCTTAGATGTATATGAAGTTAGCTCGATTAAAAATAAATTCTTAAAAAGGAAAAGCATCATTGTAGCTACCACAAAGTGTACTTTCTTTTGTTGTTTGTTTGTAAGTTTGTTGTTGTTGTTTGTTTGTCCTTAATTAGAAATTGTATGTGAATTACGCTGCATTGCTAATAATTGCTGATAAATGTTGAAGCTTCACAAGGACAAAAACGTCATCGAATCGAATGTATTGAATTGATATTAAAAATGATTTAATTTAGCTATAAAATTGTGTAAATATATAAATATAAATACTGTTCGCTTACAATATATGTGTATATCGTGCGCGCACACACACACGCAAGTTTTGTCAAATGTTTCAAATAAGTTATGACATTTAATTATAAATATATTGGTTGTTGTTGTTATTCCCCCGGTTTCACTAATCCAAATAAATATCGATATATAAGTTTGCGGCAATAAAATGCTTTAAGTACATACATTCATTTCGTTTCGTTTCGTATCGTGTTTTTATAATTCGCTTAACTGTTTAATGTTTAATGCAATTAAATTAATTACTGGCAACATTCTGGAGATGCTTTGCGTTTCATAGAAAAATGTTTGTCGTGCTCTTTTTTTGCGCATGCGCCGCTTTGCAGCACTGAAAAGCCGTTCTGAGGCAATGAAGATAAGAGTATTGATGATGGAGTTAATGTGAGATGATCAATTTTGAAATGGGGTTAAGTAACAGTAGAGAGAGTCGTCAATTTAGGATGCAGCAAATAGCTTTTAAAGACATTTGCCAACTTTGAAAGTGCAGCGCATGCGCCTTGTCCCAAACGAATCGCTTAACTTAAGTCTTAGCATTAGGCTTAAACAATATTCACCCCGTCTTAAAGTGTATAATCGACTCGTGTAAAAATTAGGTTTACAAAAAAAATAAACATGGCAAGCGCTTAAGCGTAACTTAGATATAAATACAAAGACTAAGTAGCTAAAGAGTCAACTATTGCTGATGATGTTGTTGCTGCTGCTGTTGTTGTTGTTGTTGTTGCTGCTCCTGTAATTGCTGGAGCAATTGTTGCTTCGTTCGGCTTTCACAGTTTTATAGCGATCCTTCTCCTCGGTGTTCTCGGGCGGCTCACACTCAAAGGATGCCATCGAGAGTGTGTTCTCATTAAGCACCGCATTGTGCTGCAGGTAGGCAATGACATTCGGCAATTTATCAAATGGACAGCAGACCTTCTTCCATTCATTGAACTCCATCACTTGTTTGGCGAGTTGTGAGCATTTCTCAAAGTTGATATGATTGTTTGGCAAACTGTCAATGCAAATGTCATTAATTAGAATTGACCAATAGCTTTATGATTGCAAGTCAAACACTCACCGATTCGAGCAGCCTTCGTTCAGAAAATACAAGTCCTTAACAAATAAACTAAAAAATGGAATGATTATGCGTTCGCGTTCCTCTGTGGCGCCCTCGGAGCGCCACATGGCAGCTTTAAGCGTCGAGCGATAGCTATTAAAATTCGATGTTGGATCCATTTGATGTTCCAGCACCGAAAATTTTGCCGATTGCACTTTAGACCACTGCCAAATACAATAGACAATTAATTACCAATTCTACAAAATTATTTATGTGTCTATATTACCGTCTTCTTGAGTCTGCCAATGGGCGCCAGGTTTAGACCAGCTATTATGGCCATCAGACTGTTGAAATTGCCAATATTAAAACATTCGCGTGCCGTTTCAATCCAATATTCAATAATTCGCACACGTTGCTTCTTCTTGGGATACTGCAAATAAAGAAAGAGAAAACATTAGATAATTATTTAAGTACTTGCTCTATATTAAAATTATATAATACAAAAGAATGTATTATATATAATTGGAATTGATGAACAAATAAATAAGGAGAAATTTCCTAGAGAAAAGACTTCGAACTTAAAATTAGGTGTTTTTACTATTTTAAAATTACAATATTCGACTAAATTTTAACAATTTGAAATCCACTAAATACAGTTTCTAATAAATTCAGACTTTTATAGTTAGCATACTAAAAAATGTTGAACTAACTTTATATTTTATTCGCTGGCAATAAAATCAGCAATATTCTACAAATAATTTTTATAGATCTTTTCCCTACACTTTCATTTAAAACCAACTGCCTCGATAATGTATAATACATATCTTTCTATAGATTAATATTTGAAATACATTAAAAAAATAAACGTCCTTGCTTTATCTGCCTTTTTTATGGTTAAAATTCTTCAAATTCTATATTAATCTCTATAATATTAAGTTTTGACAATAACAATACTTTAAACATAAACGTAGTTGGACTATCAGCTTTTGTTATGGTTTAATTTAATATAGCGCTTATCTGCTCAAAGTTCTTGAGAATTACATTGGCTATTGTGTTGTTGCCTGTCTGGTATCTGTGTGAGGTCTGATAACAGACCTCGATTCTTCTAACTGGCAACTTTATCAGATGTTGTTTAACATTATCCAATTCGAACAAATTGAAAAGGTTTTCTTCGCTGCCTTTTAAAGCCGCTTCCTCAGTTATTGATTTTGGTAAAAGTTCTTGAATTTAACATCTGCAATTTATTATTTTTGGCAAATGGAATTTCCTTTTTTTATGGCTTTTGCTTTATGACAATATTTTAGCATAAGCTAATCCCTCCCTTGCTTTTAAATCTCTCTGTCTTTCTCCCTTCGTTCATCCCCCTCGCCAGGGATTAATCCTCCCCTCCCCTGCTTCCAACCCACCTTGACAATTTCGCTGGCCGTCAAGTAGCTGAGACGATTGAACCACTGCACATACGACTCCAGATTGCGTGTCTTTTTCATATCGTTCAGAGAGCTGTTGACTGATGCTCCTCCGCCTCCTCCCGATGTTGTTCCCGCTGTCGCCAGTGCATCGCTTGAAGCGCCCTTGGCATGCTGATAATCCTTGGCAAATGCCTGGACAAACTCCTCGGGTCCAATATGCGACAGACGCTCCAATTCAATCGCAGTCAATTGATGCGCCAAATGCTCGCAGCTGCCACAAATGTCCATGATGCCAAATACCTCGTCCGGTTGCGGAGTGCTCGATGCCGAGTTGCTGCCACTTGTCGAGTTGCCGGTGCTGCCACCGCTCGAGGAGTTGCCACTCGATGAGATGCCATTCGAGGCATGTCCACTCGCTGAGCTGGACGATGAATGCGAGCTGCCCAGAAATGTTTGAAACGGATTATGCAAATGCAAATGATGATGATGATGATGTTGCTGTTGTTGATGCTGCTGTTGTTGTTGTTGCTGCTGCTGTTGTTGATGATTATTCTGCTGGGAATCTGTGCTGGCTTCGTTGTTCAGCGTTTGCAGGAATTCCTCATACTGCTCCAAGGCGGTCAAGCGAGAGACCAACAATTGAAGGATTCGCGACACTTGCTTGCCTAGCGAATTGTCGATGAACACACACTTTCTGGCCAGGATGCGCACCTGTTGCATCAGTCGCTCATCCCGAAAGTCATAGGGAAAGATCTCAATCCACTCGGACAGCAAACGGATGCAATGCTGAGCCGAGCGTTGCGTCCACGTGCGTTGCTGTGGCTTCGGCTCCAGCTCCAGTTCATGTCCCTTGCGCTGCGTCAATGGCGATGCCGAATTCAGCTGCGGCTGCACAACTGCCTCGTCGACAACATCGTTGCCAGCACCTTGCTGCTGCTGCTCCCAGGTGGCGGAGATCTGGGCGAGCAGCTCATGCGGCCGTATAAAGAGACGTGCGCTCAGCAGGAACGCAAAGAGATAACCATGCTCGGGATAATATTCGTGCGTCGGCACCATGTGCTGGATGAGCGACTGCAGCGTGCCCGCCTGCAGTTTCCCCTCGCAGTACACCAGGTGCCCCTCCTTGGGCTCCTTGGAGAGAGCGGTCGCCCCTCGGCTCGACTGCTGTGGCGGACCATAGCTCAAGGGTTTCTCCAGCAGCTGCAGCTGCGACTTCTCCACATGCGAGCTATCGCGTCGATGGGTGGCCAATGTTTTGGCCACCACGCCGATGCCGAGGCCGGCGCCAGCGCTGCTATTGCTGCGCTGCGTCTTCAGATCCGGCAGCGTCTTGTGTCCCACTCCGGTTGCTGCTACTCCGCTGCCTGTTCCCGTTCCCGTTCCTGCTCCCGTTTTGGCCTTGAGATTGAGGTTGATATTGGCGCTGCCAGTGCTGCCACTGCGGCCATTTGTGGCACTATTGATGCCGCCGTTGCTCGTCGACGACGACATTTGTCTGTTCCCAGCTGTGTCCTGCTCCTGCTCCAGGTTCAGGTACTACTGCTCCTTCTCTTTCTCCTTCTAGTCTATGCCAGCGACGACGCATACGCAAGCAGCGCGACGAGCTGTGAAGAGAGGGAGAACATGAAATGGAGTTAGCTGAATGCCAATAATTGCAAGGAATCCATAGAAAAATGAAACGTGGAATAGAGAATAGAGCAAGAGGCAAAGGACAATCGTCGTTTGACAAATGACAAATGGACACCTGAACATTTAATCGTCCTCTGTCAGCAATTAGCCCGACTGACGATGAAACTAGTAAAAGCAAAAAAGCAAGGAATAAGAATATGAGGCATGTCATTTAATCCTTTACATTGGCTTTCTGTAATTAAGTTGTCCTAAGGGTTCTTCTTTATATGTATATCACGCTCTTAGCAATCAATTGATTATTGAAAAAGTTGCTTTAAAAGTTCATTAAAGCTATAAGAATGAATACAAATATTTATTTATTAGTATTTGAATTAGCTTCTAGAAAAGAATATTAATAAATAAAATGCTTTTCATCAATTTTTGAAATAAGAATTTCTGTGTCTATAAAAAAAAACACCACTAATTAAATTTCTTTATATCCAAAATGATCTACATACAACAATTCATTTTAAATTAAACTCCAGCTCATATTCAAGAAACTTTATCAAAAGCTGCTTAATACAGCTTTGAACGGAGCTTATACTATTGTAGTCTAAACAATTCTACTAAGTCATAATCCAAATTTACTCTATACTCAATTACGAGTAATTTCTAAGACTAAAGTCGAACAAAACAGCTGTCAAGCAATTACATTAAATAAATATAGCGCTTTTGCTCAGACAAATTTAAAGGTTTTCAGGTCAAGGCTTGCGTAGGTGAAGTGCATTGAAGCTCTTTGCAGCTGCTTTAACTGGAAAGTTGTCGTATGAAATTGGGCCAAAGCTATTGTCTTGTAGCATCATCTTTTACGGATCTTTGCTGAACAAAAAATTGCTACTTTGCTTTCGAGGCAAAACACAAACTAATCTACAATAATAACCAGCAACATTTTACAATCTAATTAAGGGTCTCCAAGTGCTTTTATGACAACTTTAATTAGTGATCGTAATATTTAAGAAGAATTAACAGAGTTGTCAAAGTTAAAGGTTCAAGTTCATTAACAAAGCTTTTCCAACAGCTCTTAAGTCAAAGCAACTGATCTCTCCTAATGCACACAAAGCTGTCATTGAGACGGAGACACGATTTCAACAGCAGCAGCAATAACAGCAGACAACGCAAATAGAAAACCCAAAGCCATAAAGCCGGTCGTAAGTGGAAACTGGAAAAGTGTCGGACAAAAAGCCAATTCACAGTAAAATGGAAAATGAATAAGCTACAGTAAATGTGGCGACTATTGATTGGTGAAGGTGACACTTAATCACGTAAGCGCAACCTACACACACAGACACACACATGTAGGAAAGCTATAAAAGAATGAGATCGAATGTGAAACACCCGGTGGGGATTTTAATTTAATATTTATTATTTATAATTGGTATAAAATATTTTAAAAGGAATTACAACGCAACTAATCAAATGTTTAAGTATTTCATTATTTAAATGATCTGAAAATATTTTGCGACTTGAGCCTTTCTCTTATTGTGTTCTATAACAAAATTGTTTTAAATATTCACCTGTTAATATTTATTTAAGAAATGTACTCATTATCGCAAGATAATAATAAAAGCAAACATTTGACCAACACAATTTGTTGTCACTATCTATTATAATCTCTGCGATCTGTGTGCTTAAGCGAACTGTAGTCAGACTAATAGTTGTTCGTTTTAATAATGATGTTTAACTTTGCAAGACAAAAATGTAAAGAGAGGAAAGATTTTGAAGAGGCTGCATTTGACACAAAATTATAACACCTTCTATCCTTTAGCTACCGGGTATTTTAAATGAAACCTTCTCCAAGTGCGCGCTCAACAGACACAAGAACAGAGATAATGAAACTATAAAGTTCGAGCTTGTAGTAAATATAAACTGTTAATTTGCTATAAGAATCATTTGAGCTGCTTATCAAGAGGGGAGGAGGAAAAGGGGGAGATGAATACGAGAATTACAAATATTAATTAACAACAAAAACAAAAAAGGCGAAATATAGGTCAACGAATTGGAAGGGCAGAAGCGTAAGAAGCAGAGACTAAGAGGGGCACCAGAAGAGGAGGAGGTGGAGGAAGGAGGGAATGTTAAGGCTAAATGTTAATTGAATTACGAGCAGAAGCAAAAGCAGCAGCGGAAGAAGACACCAGGTTAAGGCTGAAGGTGGCAAAGGTGGGTCGACACCCACCGCCCTCTCTTCGAGCCCCTCTCACCACCCTTCACCACATTGGGTGCGACCCAGTTCAATTTTCACTTTTCTTGTAATATTGTACGCTTCACTAGCGCTGAGAAGCGGTGAAGAAAAGGAGGGGGAAAGGGGGTCATTTATTAACTTTTGGGCCAAAACAAATAATCAATTTCGAATGCGGTAAAAGCAAATTAAAATCTATATTTATAGCGTTTACAATAACAAATGAGAGGAGGAATGCACGACGCATCAGCGGCAGCGGCAGCGCAGCAGCAGCGCAGCAATGCCATAAAAGCTTAAGACAACAACAACTGTAAAAACAAGAACAACAACAAGCAAAGCGCACCATAATTTGTATACAAAAGCAAAGCGTGGGCAAAGACGGCGTGAGATGCAAGCCAACAGAAGGTTGGGGAAGGGAGACAACGGCAATGACAGACATACTCACGCACACTCGCACACACACACATACATGCATGCAGAGGAAAAGAAATGTAGACAAGTCAATAAATGGGGCCGTGGCCAGGCTGCTGCTGTGAAGAAGCAGAAACAGCAGCAGCACTGAATCAACCCCACAACAACACAGCAGGATAGATGGATGGATGGATGGTTGGATGAATGAATGAATGCATGGCTGCATGACAGCATGGCACTTCACTGCTCCTAATTGGAAACTCACCTGCTTGCAGCAGTCGCAATCGCAGTTACAACAGCGTCGTTGCATTTTATTAGTAAATCTTATATGTATGTAAATCGTTACGCACACACACTCGCGTACTACACACTTAAAGAGCGTAACTATTGATCACTAATACATTGTCACTCCACTGACCCGCGCTCTCTTTTAGTTGTTTGGAAGAGAGTCACCAGCTATCTCTCTCTCACTCTCTCGCCTTGCACTAAAAATCAGGACAGAGCCTGCTTTAACTGTGTATAGAGCGCAAAGGGGCGCTGCCTATCAAAAGTGGAACACACGACGACGGCGATGCTGCTGCACAACAAGAGGGGGGTTGGGGTGGGGTAGTAGTTTATGTGTTTGCAAAAACAATTTACAATACGCGAAAGGTGAGCGTTGCGTCGCGTCGTTTCCAGCACTGGCTCTCACCACCTTTACTTCACTGTCACCCCCGCAGCAGAGCAGCAGCTACGACAGCAGCAGCAGTCACAGTCGCATATGGCGGCCGCCTTTTGCGTTTTTCGTTTGGTCAGCACAAATAAATATATGTATGTTTGTATGTATAGTATAAAATATATATGCTTGTGGGGGGAAAACACACTGTGCAATTTGTATGTATTTATTGTACGTTTATTGCCTTTTTTATTTTATTTCATTTCGTTTTTTCCGTTTTTGTTAAGTTCAAAATGCGTCTTTTGCATACACTAACGATATATTGACGACGTTTAGCGTCTGTGTATTTGTATTCGTATGTATGTATGTTGCGCGCCGACCGGTTTGTTTGCTACGCAGAATTTTCTTTTCCACTTTCTTTACGCCGCCCTTGCTTGCTTTGGCTTGGCACTGCTTTTATTATTGCTTGTTTTAACTCTTGTAACTGTAATTACGTTTAAACATTCACTTTTTGTTATATTATTATTATTTACACAACAACAAATGCGTTCGTTCGTTCGCCTTTCGCTTTTGATTGCATTAATTATGCATATATTGCGCCAATTAGCGTTTATATTTGCCCGAAATTATTGCCGTTCTCCTCGCTCGGTAAGCAATACGCAAGGAGTGCGAAGACAAAACAAAAACCACGAGAGGCAGTGTGAACGTGAACTGAAAATAATAAAATGCCTGACTATCGACATCGCATTTGTGATGTATCGATGCTTTTGAAGTTTAAAAAATGAGCGGTTAATTTACAAATGTATATTTAATTCCTATTAGTTAATTAAATATAAAATAATCATTATTTAGTTCTTATTAAAGTCTCATGTGCTTGTGATTGTTTGCTTATAAATTATTTGTATCTAAAGAAGAAACGAAATAAACTATCTAAAAATGAATGTTCAATTTCGTTGAAAACAGTCAAATTATGCACAACTGCTTTGCTTTAATTTTCCATTTTTATTAAATACTAGAACAGAAGTATTGAGTAGCAATAGTATCGATAGTAAACAGCACCAGTGTGTCCTAATTATTTGATTTTGTCACAGAACCGATCAGCTTAAATATCACTTATGAATGGTAATTAAATTATTCGAAATTTATAGATTTCTTAAATAAATATTGTAGAAATATTGCAGAATTTACATTTTGGCAAAATTTTCAAAATAAAAGTGTATGTTAAAAATCAAAGATACGGCCACACTGGTCGCCCACCACTAAGCAACAACAAGACCAACACCAACAACATCAGCAGTGAAAAGTCGGCAGAGAAATGCAACTCAAAGTTAACTAAATTTACAGCGAAAAAAACAAACAAAGCAGAAACAGCACAACAAAAGGTAATACAAACAAACGCGGCACACACCAAACTGCAGCAAACAACACGGAAAGGAACAAACTAGTTCGAGTGTGTGTGGCACAATTTAAATGGCCAATGGCAATGGGAACAACATCAATACGGACGATGCTGCGGCAGCTGCTGCTGCTGCAACAACGGCAACAGCGATATCAACAACGACAGCAACAACAGTACAACTTCAACAACAACTGACAGGCGACGGCATTGGAGCCTGCGGCGATGCCAAGCAAACAACAGCAGCAGCAGGCACCCGAGTCAATGATCTGGTTGCGGATTTGTGGCTAAATGGAAGCAACAGCAGCAGCAATCGGGGGGATTACACAAACATTAGAGCCACAACTGCAACAGCAGCAGCAACAACAGCTGCCAGCAACAGCACAGCGGCGTCTTCAACCTTCTCCTTTAAGCATTTCCTTAACAGCAGCGGCACAGTCACCGCACCCAGCAGCACAGTGACCTCACTGGATGCTACTACAGCAACATGCGGATCGAGTGTCGCCAGCACAACGACTGCGCTGCAAACATCAACGGGCGCCAGGCCGAAGGTGCCACAATCGGCGTCTGTGAGTCACATGCAACCGGATTTGAATGGCAGCTGCAACAGCAGCAGCGCCGCCTCCAAAATGAAACGTTCGCCACGCTTCAGTTCTTTCGACTCGCAGGCGAGTCTGGCGGAGTATGCGGCATGTGGTAGCAACAGCAGACTGCGTCCCGATCTGCGATTGGAGGTGGAACGTAGCGGCGTTGTGTTACACCACAACGATGACGCCGATGATGATGATGATCATGTGGGCTTGGCTCAGGTGCGCAACAGTCGCCTCTACGATGAGCGTGTGGACGATGGTGAGTAGCCTGTGGAGTAATTAAAAAAGCTTAGCTTTAATCCCTTTCTCTTAGATATATTTCCATCGGCTGCCTCCAATCTGCATTCGGGCAACTCGCGCTACGTACCCCGCTCCTACTCCAGCTACGATATGCCGCCACCACAGTCAACATCGTCCTCTTCGTCGCCCCGCCGTCGTCCTGCCTTGCGTCCCAATCGCTTGGTGCTCGCTACGGCACCCAAAATGAAGCTCGATTTGCCGCTGGACACGTCAAACGTGGCGGCTGCAGCGTCCTCGGCGCTACCCGATTTTGTGCAGGATCATTTGCCGGACGCGTGGTGTCAGGCTGCTGAGCCGCATCTCAGCGCATCGCCACCCAACTCACCCCTAGGCGCTGCCGAGGCGCCTACCTGCAGTGGCGCCATCGCAGCTGCTGCTGGGGCTGCTGTCAATCCTCTACAGCTACCCAGCGCAGGTTTGTCTTGCTCAGCTGTTTTGCCCGCTGGCAATGAAGCTGGCGGCGGTTCAACGGGCAAAATGCTGCCTGACTTTCTATCCGATGGCCCCATTTTGCACTCATCACAGCGACTGGCAGATGTGGCCATCGGGCTGCCCTCCAATTCCATAGATTCACCGCCACAGGAATCAGATGGCGGGAGCAGTCTACAGCTGTCGTCGCTGCGACAGGAGAACGAGCGACTGCAGCGTGAGCTGCAAGAGACGCGTGTCGAACTGAGCAGCCAAACTAGGCGAGCACACGACTGTGAGCAGCAGGTGCTCGCCTTGACGGATGCCCGGCGTCGGGACACATTGGCAGCGGCAGCGCACACACAAACCACACAACGCTTGAGACGACAAGTGGCCCAACTTGAGGTGAGTTCATGAGTTTGTTGTATTGCGTTTTATACTTAACAAACGACTTGTTTGCAGGCGGAATTGTTTGCTCTGCGAGATGGCGCCGGAAGTGAACAGCTGCTGGGTGGAGGAGCAGCAGCGGGAGCCGGTGCAGCACCAGTGATGACGCCGGGCAGCAGTCACAGCCACAGCAGCAGCGGTGGCAGCAACACATCGCGTCCGTCCAGAACGCATCAATTGTCGAGGGATTTGCTGCGAGCCGCTGACAATGCCGAGCAGAACTTGAGGTGAGTTTCAGAGTAGGAAAGTAGTCTAAAATGCTTGAAATTAAATGTGAACATAAAGAGTAGAGAGGGAGTCAATTTTAAGTGAAAGATCTACATATAAAACTGCTTCTTAGCAAATTGAAATTAAGTGAAATTGTAGCCTACATCTTTTGAGCTCTTAACTAATTTGTTTACCTTCTTTGATTTTAATTTGTCATTCTACCAAAGTCTAGCTCAAATAAACAAAAAATTATTTAAAGAACCTGGAAACTAATCACTGTTATAAAAAACGATATATATTTATATATGTCTTTCTTCGTTAAGTAAAATTCATTTATTTTTAAAAGATGTAAAGGGTTAAATCGGATTAGACATCGAGTAAAGTGTGTTCCGTGTTTCAGTTATTAATATCTCAATATCATGAATTAATTAACTAATTAATGAACTGTTCCTTCTTTTTCTCCCAGGCAATTGTTGGCGGGCGTGGATAATCTGCGACAAATGGCCGCCAATCTGGATCATCCATCGACGACGACGCCTCGAAGTCCCCATAGCGATCCGTACACCGATTTTAATTGATAGCCAGAGTTGTTGATCATTAAATGATGATGCCGCTAATGATAATGCTAATTGCTAAATGATAATGTGCATAATAATCGTTTTTAGAATTGTGCAAATTGTGCGTGCTTTTTACTCCCAAAACAACAAAATTTCCTCCCAGTTTTCGTTGGTTTCTTTTTTATGTCCGCCCAAAATCGACGATGCCACCTAGCGCTTGTTTTTAGTAACTTATATGCAAATACATATATCTTCTATATATATATATAAATATAGTTGTCTAAATTGTTGTGAAGGATTCGAAACTGGATGAAGAGATGTGGCACTTGTGGAGGAGCATCAAAGCGCAGACTCGTGATGTTGTTTGAAATAAATAAAAAAGAAAATATATGATTTATATATTTAAAAATATAAATATAAATTATACTTTAACAAAATGTGTAGCATACTATATTTGAATTGTGTTGTAAAAATAACAAAATGTTTATATAATTATCAAAAACAATAACAAACAAGCACTCGGCACAGTTGCAGCATTAACTATAAACAATAGTAAAAGGAAAACAATGAATCTGCTAACAAGGGAATAATAGTAATTACACATAATTGTAATAATGAATTAATAAGCAAACCTCCAAAACAGTCGAAACACTTCGGACAACACAAACCGTGAATACATATAGTCTATTTTGTTAAAAACAAAATAAATATATAAGTATATATTATATTAAATTAAATTATATACATACATAAAACAACAACAACTTGTGCACTTGTGTTCGTAGTTTGTGTTTCAACCGCAACCACAACAACAACAACTGAAATAAAATAGTAAATCAAAAACATCAAATTGTCAATTTTTATAGTTACGAATTGCATAGATTGGAGAATTAGAGCTACATACATAGTGCATATATTTTTATATTTATCTATTTTTTATTTTGGCATGTTATCTGTTTTTTGTGTTAACTTAAATCTTGAGTATTGTTTTACTATCTCCAAGATTTCTGATTGAAACTCTTAGGATCTGCATATTTATTTTAAAGCATGTTATCTTCGCTTTTGTATTTTTTTTTTTTCATTTCTATTCTTTAAGGTTCTTCTACACTTTTTTACACATTCCAAATACTATCCATAAAAAGCATAATCTGAAAGGTAATCATCACATATGTAATATAATTTACAAACAGCCTTGACATTGTAGATAAGACACCCAACACTCTACACTCTCTCTCCACCGACTCTCCACGCTCTACTCGCTCGCTTCCCCATTCCAGGTGTTGCGGGGGGAATGTTTACTATTCCAGCGAGTGCAAGGTGAAGCGAGACGATGCCGGTCGCTGGATTTCTATTCCATTTCGTTTGTTCAGTGCTCAGTTTCGCTTTGGACGTCGTTACGCGCGGTTCATTGATATTGAGAGGCGCGCGAGATCGGCTCCAACAAGTCCCGTTACCTGTTAATCATTGCTTGCCCTACGCACAGCGAGAAATTGTAAATACATTAATCAGGAAGTGCGACGCTCAAAATATCATGATGTCCAAGCGATTGTTGAGTGAGTATAATAATAACTATATAAAAATAATCTATATCACATACATATAAAAAGTGTCTATATAAAATGAAATGCATATAAAAGAGGTGTGTATCTAAACAGATGTTTGCTATATGACTTTGTTTACCAAAGAATTTCATTTTATAAATATAAACAAGTCCACAGCTAGTTCTTTGTTTTGTATTATTTTCTTGTCTGCTAAGATTTACTTTCATTTTAAATATTATTTATAGAAGATTTGATATAGGTCATAAACAGTAATATTTTATTAGTGCAAAGTATTCTTAGTTTTATAAAGTTCTGACGTCAATTGCAATAATTATCAATGATATTTCTAAATGATGTTGTCTTCTTATCAATAAACATAATTTTTTATTTTTTTGTATATATATTTATTTTATATATTTATTATATTCGTTTAATTCGAATATTCTAATTTCTGTTAAATTGAAATGAAAATGTCTAGGGAATATGGGAATAAAAGAAAGTAATATTCTAAGTTTTTATTGATATATTGAGAAAAACAAGAAAACAAACATTACAAAGATTCTAAGTGCGTCCATTAAACTAATATTGAAATGTGATTTCAATTCGCTCGTTTACTTAGAAAGTGAGTTCTTAAGCGTTAAGTACACCTAATGAAAATGTTTGTCGGCCTTCCTCCACTCTCAGTGGCATTGACCGCTGCAAACTCGAACTGCGCACATAAATCCGGAACGTGATCAGCTGGTCGACACCCAAATACCCTACAACTACTGGAGGTCTAATCACGCCGCCCGGCGTGGACCGTTGACTGTTAGATTGATAAGCGGAGCGGGTGCTGATAATTAGACAGGTGCTGTCAAGTGTTGTTGTTTGCCCAGAGATTATAGAGTTGTATAATTTGTTGTTGTTTTGGAGTGGTGCCGACTACTGGGGGTATTGCTTATCAAGTGGTCTTATCAAAGGAGGCTACAAAGAAAAGTGTGGCATGTTCATGGCATTAAACCTACCAACATTAAAAATAGAAATGTTTCCGACACCTCTTGAACTAAAGTTAATTTAAAGATTTAATGAACCACCATTTAAGGAAACAATATTTATTATGCGCATTAAACGAAAATTAATTGAGTGCAATTACACTACATTGTTACCGTACCTGTTATTCATGGGGCTAGGCGCTATGATATACTATATGCAGTATGCGATATAGATATAGGAAACTGCGTCATTTAAATGTTGCGCTGTGCCTCGGTTTCAATTTACTTTGTGGTTCTTTCAAGCGACCCACACTCACACTCACACTTTTCCATTTCAATTTACATTCCCAACTGTCCCACCGTCTTTCCGTCCGTCCGTCCGTCTGTCTGTCTATCTGGTCACGTGTTCCGGTGTCTGTGGCACAGACAAGTCGCGAGATTATTTGAAATAATCGCGAATCGCATAAATATTAACTACTCTCACACTTGACCTACCTGAAATGGTTGAAAGTATTTATTTTTCAACGTGGGAATAATGGCAAATGTATTTTGGAAGCACTCGTTAATGTGTTTGTTCAGATTATACTAAATATTTCCATTGTTGTATTCCTTATCACCAGATAACTTTAATTTCCTGATTACGAAAAGATAAGTTTGCGCAATGTGGGGTTATGGTTGCTAAGGAATAAATAAAGTTAAGTACAATAAACTTTACGAACCTCAACTCGTTATCCCGATAAACTTAAATTCATGAGTGGTTTAATAAAAGTTTTTTTATACCCGCTACACATAGGGTTAAAGGGTATTATAACTGTCCGCCTGTCCGCATGAACACCTAGAGATCACTCGTTATGTTTGCAGGCAGATCAAGTTTGTTTCAAATTTGTTCTACTTATACAGATGTAATTACAGAAAAACAATGTAAGAAACCATATAATATATATAGTATATTAACTTCATAGAACTAAGAGGTATTTATCAAATATGCCATAAAACATACGTTTCACTTAAAGTATAATAATTTCAGGGATTAGTAAAGTAGTTTACCCGGTAATCGTTTTATTCTTAACATCGTATGTTCATTTATTTAATTTTATCTGTTTCCTGTTATTGTTATAATTATTGTATTATAAGTACTTCGTTTGACGTATTCTCTTTCTATTCTCACTTCAGCCCACACAGGACGCGCCTTGAGCCGAGCCAGCTCAACGTTGCACTCGAAGGTGGCGCCAGCTGAGATGACTCAGGTGCACACTGAGATGCCCGAGTGTAGTCATCAGCCGGCATCATACGATGGTCCAAGCTACGAGCGGATTCTGGAGACGCGCAAAACTCACTTGACCCCTAATATGTTGGCGCACTTTAAGAAACCTTTGGTCATCCACACTGGACACATGCAATGGTTGTATGATCACGAGGGTCGTCGCTATCTGGACATGTTTGGAGGCATTGTGACTGTGTCCGTGGGACATTGTCATCCGTAAGTAGATAACGTTAGGAACAATTTATTACATTTTGTTTAATTAAAACTGAGTCTCCTCCATACGACTGTTTTAAATACTTTAATCTCAGAAACTTTTTGATTATAAATTCTTTGATAAAACTACTTCTAAACCATATTTAACCCTCAATTATTTTTTACCCTACTAATTCTCACCTCCTCCACAGAAAAGTAAATCAAGCTCTAGCGGAGCAGACGGCCAAATTATGGCACACAACAAACATTTACATGCATCCGAAGATACACGAGTATGCGGAGCGTTTGGTGGCCAAGTTTCCGGGTAACCTCAAGTCCGTGTGCTTTGTCAACTCCGGTTCCGAGGCAAATGATCTGGCCATGCTGTTAGCTCGTCTTCACACCGGCAACCAGGACATCTTGACCTTCCGCAATGCCTATCACGGCATGTCGCCCTACACGATGGGACTCACAGCACACTCCACTTGGCGTTATCCTCTCCCGGGTGTCAACAGTGGCGTACTGCATGTGATGAACCCGGATCCATATCAGGGCATCTGGGGTGGAGCCGCTTGCCGGGATTCTCCCGTTCAGACCACTCGCAGCTGCAATTGCCCGCCCTCGGGTTGCCAGGCAGGATCGGAGTACTATAACGAGCTGGAGCAGAATTTCAAGTACTCGCTGCCACGGGGCAAAGTGGCTGCCATGTTCGCCGAGTCCATTCAAGGCGTCGGTGGCACTGTTCAGTATCCCAAGGGTTATCTGAAGAAGGCAGCAGACTTGGTGCGCGCCAATGGTGGCATCTTTGTGGCCGACGAGGTTCAGACTGGCTTCGGACGCACTGGCGAACATTTCTGGGGCTTCGAGGGGCATGATTACATACCCGACATTGTCACAATGGCCAAGGGCATTGGCAACGGTTTCCCGCTAGCTGCTGTGGTCACAACTCCTGAGATTGCTGCCTGCTTGGGCCAAGCCTTGCACTTCAATACCTATGGTGGCAATCCCATGGCCAGCGCCGTCGGAATCGCTGTGCTTGATGTGATTGAGGAAGAGAAACTGCAGCGCAATTCCCTTGATGTGGGCACCTATTTCCTTAATAGCCTCGCTGAGTTGCAACAGCGCTACGAGCTCATTGGCGATGTGCGTGGCAAAGGATTGATGATTGGCGTAGAACTGGTTGCAGATCGGGAGACGCGTGCACCGCTGGCGACGCCACATGTCCTCGAGATCTGGGAGACCTGCAAGGATCTGGGTGTGCTCTTCGGACGCGGAGGTCTGCACGGCAATGTAAGTTTAAGTATTATTTATGTTTGTTAAACTTAGAAAGGAAAATACTAATAACTAGTGAAGGAATATTAATTTAACAGACGGAAAAAATTCAGAGATCTCCTTCGTCTTATAGGACTGAATTAACAATTCAAAGTATAAACACTTAAATTTTCTTACACTTAAAACCTTTATAAAAGCCTCCTGGCTCAATTTTTTGATACAACATAGTTTTCGCAGCTTAGTTGTAATAAAGACCCATTTCCTTAACTTTCCATACTTTAAGTAGGAATTTCTAGCTATTTGAAATCGCTTACTAAAAGTCGGCTGGATAAAAATATTTTTGATATGTCTGTTTGTCTGTCCATTTGTAGATTATAGAATATTGATGCTTTGGGATACTTTTTGTTTTATGCGTAGATTAAGTTTTAATTCGAATTTATCCACCTAAGGACTTGCTGCATAAAAATAAGCTTGCAAAAAATAACTTGGGTGCACACACTAAAGCATATATTCCAAATAATTCCTACACATTTCATTACAATTGGGAAGAAAGTACTTTATAAATTTGAAGGATAAGTTAGAATTAATTTTTTTTTCTTGCATGTGGTTTTCATCGTCTCATACTTGAAGCATGCAATCTCTATCTTTTTCCAAGCTACTAAAACTTAACTCGCAATTTCCTCCAAACATATTTCCATTTCTCTGTCTTTTCCTTGCGCCATTCATCGACTGAAACCGAATCTTTTACAGGTGCTACGCATTAAGCCTCCCATGTGTATTACCCGGGCCGATGTCAAGTTTGCTGTGGATGTGCTCGGTCGAGCTATAGCGGATACATTGGCCAAACAGAAATGAATTAAGCCAATTGGCCAGAACAAATAGATATGCTTACCAAAGCCAGAAATTGTCCAATTATTATGCATTTATAGTTATACTAATAAAGAGAAATTAAAGACTATTCGAAGAATTTAATAATTAGCAACTAAATGGAAAGCGTTTTAGGATATTTGTGTAAGATCATGTGAAGTGAAATAACTTGGAGTATGATTCCTATTTTTAATCATAAAATTATTTCCTTTACACACATCATCTTTATACCATGCTCTAATACTACCTTCTACACACTTTTTGGGGTATTCTAACTCCTCATGTTCATATGCAAGTTATCTAACTACAAGTATGTATTGTAATATTACAAATGTATATAGGGTTATCAATAATATTTAATTAATATTTCCTTTTCTTTAATTTCCCAACAGATTATTAACTTTAGACCTCCCTTATGCATCAGCTATGACGATGTGGATTTTACCTTGAATATTTTGGATACCGTTTTCCGGCAACACATGAACAAAAGACACCGCAGTTGGCGCACTGGCCCAAAATTTAGAGGCTTCTATTAGCATTTCAAATATCAATTGAAATTGTAGAGTAGTGTAAGGTATATATTATTTATTTCTTAAACATAACTCGAATTTATTGAGCACAATTTGGAGTTCAGAGAGCACAATTAGAATCTAAGAGCAAACTGTGAGCATTTAACATAACATTCCAATGACAATTGAGCGAGGTATATATATATATAACTTAAGTGTAATTGATTTATATAATTGTATATGTATATATTTATATTTTAGGCACAGCATTTTCATTAAAAGTTTAATAATTTGCGACAATTTCATTTGGTATCTTTTCCATTTTGAATTTCAACATTAACACTACACTAAAAATAATTTAATTACACTAATCGAAGATCTAATCAAATATTCAACACACAATTCCAATTCGAATTAGCAGACTGCAGCTTTAGTGGCAGCCATTGGTCAGGTAGTCAAGGATGATATCTCCTCCTCCTCATCCTCATCCTCCTCATGCTATACTTGTATATCGATGGGTTTGCCATCATTACTGTAATCCGATTCCAACAGGGTTTCCGACAGCTCTTTGCGTGCTTTTTGGACAACCCAAAACATTAGCGCAACGCCACAAATGACCTAATTGATAAGACGTATAGAAAAATATCACAATTTAGAAAAGTTCAAGTAATTGATGATAGTTTAGTAAAAATATTCAAAAAGGCACATAATTCAAGAATTAAAATATGTTGCCTACTTTTAGGTATTTGCATAATAAGGAAAATCATAAGAAAACAATAGACTAAGTTTAAAAGCAAATAGTTAAAAAAAACATATTCAATATTAATTAATAAACATATTTTAAGCAGAACTAAATTACACGAACAACGAACATAAAGTACCTAACTATACCAAATTAATGGTAAAAGCCTTTGCATTTAATGTTTTAATAGTAACATAAAAAAGAATTGCATACTTTCAGGCAGCTGCTATAAACGCAAACGCTGAACTAATTTTATAGCAAGAACGAGACAGCAATAGTTATGTGCACCTTTAACCTAATGCAAATTTGTAAATTGCGGGAACGAATTTAACTGATGCAGAAAGTTTCCATGTTAATTTGTAAATAAATAGCTTCATCACAAATTGTCTTGAATTATATTCAAATTTTTATTGAAATTATTAGCCAATCCAAAGGTGACTCGTGTCATAAATCAGCAATTTCTCATTGACATTAAAGCTAGAAAATATAATATATCATAGCAGTCAAAAACTAAACAGTGCACTTTTGTGCAATGAAGGAAAAGACCGGAAATATTGCAAAGTTAATGTAACACGCAAGGCAAAGCAGAAAGTCGTCAACTCAAACTCAAACCGGGCACAGAAAATCAATAAAGAAAAGCAAATTGTTAGGCAAGCTGCACAATAGTTATAGGGCAGACTTAACGGGTAATTTAAAAGGCAAACATCGCACATTCATACTTCTACTACTTATATGTACATGCTTATTATCAAGTTGGGCAAACGAAACTCACCTCGAACACGAAGCTAATGTAGCCCGTCAATTTGGTATCGTTGTCATTGAGCACCTCGTGCATGGAGCGCAGCGTGGAGCCCAGATAAACATTGATCGTCTGGGCAGGCAGCAGACCCAGAAATGTGGCCAGATGATAGTCCCGTGCTTTTATCGAGCTGATCTGTAAAGATGAAATAAGGTTAAAGTGTAAATTGAGGGCAGTTAAAAAAAGAATTTGTTATGAAATCAGGTGGTAACATGTTATAAGATTATCTCAATAATACAGTCATTTCTTTTCATGTCTAACTCGCTAAAGACGACATTTTCTAGTATTCCTCAAAGTACCACTGAATACAATCAGACACACCATCAAATATAATAGTGTCATCAAAATAATGAATGAACGTGACTGTTAAAAGTAACTGCGAAATTCAGTCATCACTTTTCATGTATATCTTTATAAAGCAGTAATTACTTTCCAAGCTCAAATACTTTTCGTTGGCCATCAAAACCAGTTTGCACAAATTTCAAGTTCAATATTTCATTAGTCTTTCAGCTGTGTTATTATGTTATTGTACCCTGCAGCAAAGAGTAGGGTATATAAGATACTTGAGAGAGCTGAGTAGCTTCAAGTATTTAAAAGCACTCCTAATAGCTTGGAGTTACTTCTGAGAAACTTGTAGAGCACCATTCGGAAGTTAAGAGTATTTTAAAGATCAATGATTTTAAGTTCCTTCTGTTAAAGTTTTTTAGCAATTTCAAACAATTCCATTTCAAATGTTCCTTAACGTTTACAGGGTGTTTCCTGGCATTTCAAATCAATTTCCGAAGGTTTCCCCACAACAAGCGTAAACGTGACTAATTCCGAAACTGATTTGTCACTCTATACTTAACAGGGTCACAGTTTGTAATGTAACAATCTGATTAACTTAGTCGAACAAACTGATTAATTGACGTAATTTCAACGAGCTTACTTAAGGCAGGCAGAAAGAGGGGAGGTGAGTAAATGGAAACGTATTCCAAATGTGTAAATAAACGAAAAGGTACACAAAACTTGCCTCACACCGACTGCAAACAGACAATTTCATGCCATACATGAATATATATATTCAGTATATATAGTATACAGCAATATCAATTGTGAATGAGCAAATACTTCGGCATATGGACGGTCACAGATGTCTATAGATAGACATAAGACTGGGGTAGAGTCCCCGATTCCCCTGACTGATAGTCGCAAGTCGAAAGTAATCAACATTTTAGAAGGCTGTCTCGCAACACTTAAAAGCTTTAAAGGTTCAAGAAACTGAAGCGAGGCGCCAATGCAAGAGATAAAAATAATATTCCATTTTGCTGATATTCAAAACAAAAACATATACTGAGATCAAATATCGAAATTCTTTGTTTAAATTCAACAATTATAACATATCGATTCTGGTTAGATTTCGATAATAAAATAAACATCATTAATAGTACTTTTAATTTTATCTTTCATATTAATTATTCCATTAATTTTTGTATTATTTATGTATATCAATTTGTTCAACAGAACAAGTATTTTTATTGTTTTGTTGTTCAGAACGATAAACATTTTTTTTTAATGTTTTTTGGGCATTTACTCAAATGGGATTTAGCTCTATGGGTAATTTCCAATATTATGAGATATATATAAGATAATTTAATTGCTTCAAACTTACTCCAAAAATGACGTTCTGTAGTCCAAATGGAATCGGCGTCAGCCTTGTGAAGAGCACCACTCGAAATGCCTTAGGTCCAGATATAACTCGCAGTATTGCGCGTCCAGTCTCATTTTTAATCAATCTAAAAATAGTATCAAACAAACAAACAACAAAAAAAACAATTAAAAAGTACAAAAATAAATCAAGAATTACATATAAAGAAAACCATGTTGCATAGAATGAATGAAGAAATTTGGGATTTCCTCTCTTCAATAGAAATGAACTGTTTTCGTTTAACTTGCTATTCCTATTCAATCTAAACATGTTGGTTTAACCACATTTTTATCTCGATTCCACAGCTGCTTCAATCAGCTACTGAAGCAGCTTTCAACTTGGCCTTAAACCGGACATTCATTTCACTTGCTACTTTGAAGCCTGCTTCGATTAAATGTCATATCCATAACGCCTAACAAGTTGCATGCCACTTTCCAACCAGTTCACGGTTGCATGAAGTTTACTTTATTGAGAAACTATTAATAATTATAATTTAATATGATTTGCTATTCATACCATGCAACTATGTCAGCAAAGCATGAAGAAAGAAGAAAAACTATCGATAGTAACCAGACAAACTACGTTTATTAAATTACAATAAAAATAAAAATAACAGTAGAAAGGCGACAATGAAAAATGAAAAGATAAAATAAAAAACGAATAACAAGTTTTATGTACATATATAGTAATTACTTAAACATGTTAAATAAAAGCAATTTTATCGTTTACTATCGATTGTTTAGCGCCTTTTAAATGGACTTATCGTGTCAACGATATTTATCTACCTACATAATTATCTTGATGCACGAATGCGTTTCACGGTGTCTTCTTAGCCAGGCGCCTATAATTGAACCATTAATATGTTTATCAGAGTTAATCATGGTTCAATTAGAGTCAATCAAGCGTTGTGACAAGCAGTAAACCAGTTTATTGGTTGACCTACACCCAAATTACCTAAATGTTGGGCATGTATCGTAATTTAGTGGAGTCGACAGTAATTTATGGTAATTTGTTAGTCATTTGTTTGATTTGCTGATAGTTTTTTTTGTTTTTTTCCCCCACAATAAATCTCAATTGAGTGTCAAAAAAGTTATTGAACTCTGGGGAAACAAGAAACCATTAGCGATTTCATGTTTGGTTTCGTTACGCTTCTTTCTCATTTCCTCGAGTGTCGCAGATTGTCAACAAGTATTAATTGAGGTATTGCAATTGTTTCAACAATTGTTGAAATGCAGCGCAGAAAATAATATAGAGGTAGTTACTACTAGTAATGTTATATTTATAGCGTCTTTTTTATTGCCTGATAAAGCACAAAAAAACGTTTCGCATGAGCAAAAAAATATAAAAAAAAACATTTGCTACTTGATAAGAGCAAAATAATTGAAAAGTCCTATTGATTGTTTTTTGTGAGCTTAAACAGAAAGTTTGTTTTATGATCTTGTTACGTTTTGAGTTGAAATTGTAAAACTGTTTTTAGAAGAATTCAATACAAAATGGGGCGCTACCAGCTTGCCAATCTCTTAATACTCTAATTTAATGCATATTGATAACAGTTCAGTTAGACATTTCCTTTTGAATGTGCTACTTTTTATCATGTAGTTTTTTACAATATATCGTCAAGAAATTCTTGTATGAATGATGAATGCTTTTTACATATTTTTGCCGCTTTAACAAAAAATAATTTACTTTGTTTCTCTTTCATTTGGCTTAACTTATATCTATAACTACTTTGTAATTGAATGACTTTTTATTTTTACAAATAATTATCTTTCACATAACAAAACACATCACAAAACATTGATTTTCAAGGCTTTGCTGATCTGACGATGACACAAGAATTTCACGCATTATGTTTCTGATATCGAACCTTATCACAAAATACTCGTTATCATTAAGCTCGCTTCTTAGCACCTCTGAACTATCTGCTGGCGAGGTCTACAAAAAAAAAAGGGAAAAACAAAACAAAAAATACATTTATAATAGCTGCGGGAACAAAATCACAATCAGTTGGCAAATCGTTCCATTCGCAGACAACCCGTGCGAAGTTGTTCCACATCACGAGCCACCGAGCTGCAATCCTCGGTGAGCAGCTCCACTTGATGCTGCTCCGTGATGTGAATGCTGTCGGCAAGCACACAGTAAATGCCACGGAACTCGGGATAAGCCTGATGGCAAGTTTGCGGTATGCAAATGGACAACTGGAAGGCAAGGACGTTGCCCGGTTTCAAAGGATAATCGAGGAGTTGTTCGCTACTCTCCTGCAGATCCAGCCCAACATGCTTGATCGATGAGGGAAAACAAGTGAAGCCAGCAGCTGCCTTCTGGAGTTCCTTGGACTTCTTAATTGTAGAAGGCAACACTCCAAGAAGCATCAACTGTTCTCCCAGCAGCGTCAAGTATACGACGTGTAGTTCACGTGGCGTATGCACAATATTTTCTCTTTTGCCACATAAATAGAACAACTTATCACGTATGCCCAGCAGCATGTTGTAGATGACTTTCTGGGGTGGCGTAAAGCGGCCACTGATTGGCCACGTTCTGGCCAAGATGCCGCAATAGCCGGCATATTGACACGCTGCATTCATCAGCCACAATTGTCCCGATCCCTTGTAGCATTTGGGCTCAAAGGGCAGCGGCTGATGGGCAAATTGCAACTGACATTTGTAGGCAAACAAAGCACGCATCTGCTCCATCGACTGACGTGGCGCATGCTCCGCAATGAGTTGCTGCATGGATTGGGCTGCAATTCGATGACTACGTCTTATTACTTCCATTTCTTGAGGTGTCTTGAAACTTCGTGCATACTCCAGCAACTGACGTGGGCAATCGATGGGCAGACGCAGCTGCTCAGACAGCTCCTGGATATATTTGCTTAGAGCAGTTTTCTCCAAGCTAAACCACAGCTTGACACTCGAATGATTGCACCGCCGGCAGAGCAATTGCTTCAGTTGAGGCAGCGTCAGCAGCTGATCGACTTGGTAACGCTGGCAGGCAATCTCGGCCAACTTGTCATCCAGCTGTTGCTCACGTCGCGGTTCACACAGCACTGTGTGCAGCACCATTTTACGATTGCGTAGCACGACTAGCAGCATACCCGGCACCAGGCAATCGCAGAGATGCAAAAACTCGCTGCGCTGTCGAAAGTGAAAACCCGGTGTGAGTTCAGCTCCAGCTAGGATTAGCACATGAGTGTGCCCACACTTTCTGTCTTTTTCCCTGCTCAGAAACTCCATGACAGAGGAACGATGCTTGCTAATCTCCGTTGGCACCAGCGCCTCTACCACATCGGGATCTCCCTTGAGGTACTCGCTTAGCGAACATTTCAAGCCCGCATCTTTTGGTTGTCGTTGTCTCAACTCTGGTATGGACAATGCTTGGCATTCCTTTATAAAATCTGATCTGGGCAACGTTGATGGGGCTGCTTGCAGCACTCTTGAACTAATCTCCACACAGATTGGAGTAGGAATAGAACTCTGCGACGGTTTAAAACTCTTCAATTTGGTTATTACGCGCAACATAATGGCATCGAATAAAAATAATGTTTAATAAAATCTGTAAAACTATTACAACATTTCTCTAAATGACAATTGTATAAAATGACACTTCAAAATCTGATTCATCTTTTCTAAAATGGGAAGCTTAAAAGTTTGGATGATTATAGAACTGTGCTGGGACAGAACGGGTTTTTAATCAGCAGTTTCAGCAAGTTTCCCTTTTTAGCAAAAAGCTCGTATATTATCTTAAACGTTCGCTACAAAAAATTTAATAATTGCACAATTAGAACAAAATTTAAAACATTCAACTTAAAACAGAAACGGATCCAACTAGTTTGACCTACTGATTAATCTCAACAATAAACTTGTTGCGTGCGTAAATTTCGTGATTTCATCATTAATACCACTTAAATATTTAGCAAATGCTTTAATTGTAGAACCGCTAGTGAGGATACAATAGCATTAATAAAACGAAATAAGGAAAGCTTTATTTAATCTTCCTCCAAGAACTTTTATTGTTCAAGTAATCTTTACAATCTTTGTCAATATGCTTCCACTATAGCGACAATAAACTATATTATTGTAACTACTAGGGGAATTCTTATTTTCGATGTAATCTTGAGTGTAATCTAGATTAAAGATATCTAACTTGTGGGGAGTATAATTAGAAGACAAATAATAACTGGGTAAATAAGTAAGTCGAATTTTACGGTTCTTCGAAAAGTTAATTAATGTTATCAGATCATTATAGTATCATTATTATCAGGAAATTGTAATCTAGATTATAGATTTCACCGGTCAAGTTAAAAAATAGTAACTTATGAATAAGATTAATTATAAGATTAATTATAATAATAATTATTAATTTTAAGTAATTATAAGATAAATGGCTACTAAATCGTTTTACGCATTTTTATCAATAAGTGGAACAATCAGTTAGTTCAACCACTGCCATTATCATCTTAAGATGTAATCTAGATTATGGATAACTTACTTGTGCACGGATATCCGATGCCGGAAGGCACGAATTGTGGCGTGTGCGATCGCAATGCCCGAGTTGGCGCCCAATATCACAATAAGCCAACCTCGCCAGCAGCCGAACAGGTAACCAGCAGTTATCAGCAGCACAAGATAGCCAACAACAATGGGGAAGCTGACGAGCGTAAAGAGTGCCATGAAGATGACAAAGATGAGCCAGGGATTCTGGGTCTCGATCCAGAAGAACAGCTCCTTGGCATAGTTGCGGGTGAGATAGCCGACAACTAGAACGAGACCCAGCAGGCAAATGGGCAACAAATAGCTGAGATACCAATTGCGCATGATAAACGCATGAATACGCACACAACACGAGTTGCGACGCAAATGATACGCGGATAAGGAGGAAGAGGAGGCGGAATTGTGCGAGTTGGAGCGATTTGTGCTGCGGCGCACACTGTTGGGATTATTGTTAATGAGAAATGCATCACATTCGCTGCTCTCCTCATTCGTGTTGGTCACACTGGTCGGTGTCGGCGGCAACGACAGCTTGGAACCATCATTCCCTTCCAGTGGAAGGTGTGTTGTTGTCATTAAGCTGCTTGTGCCGCTGTAGCTGTTGCTCTTGATCAGCTGTGGCGAAGCCAAGGGCGAACAGGAGGTGGAGGAGTTGCCGCTGCTGCTGTTCTCATTGTTCAGCTGGGGTGTTTTATATTTGTACATGTTGGTGTTGTTGTCATATCGAAAGCTGCTATTGTTGTTGCTGTAGTCAACGCTGGGCGTCATCGCTGCCGTTGCTGCTACTGTTACTGTTGTTGTTGTGGAGGCGTTCATTTTAAGCGCATAAATATTTGACGCCGTTTTACTGTTATGTATTTTGCCCTTCTCCCCTTCGTCTTTGCCTTCTTTCGCGTCTGGCGCTGCTTCTGCTTCTTCTTATTGGCAATTCGTTTTCTCTTTCACTTTGGCTGCATTGCTTTGTTTTTGGTGTTGTCATTTAAAAATTTCACTCGTTTTTTACACTGTGTGAATTTTGGATGTGTTTAAAAATAAATAGATAACAACGCCTTTCTCGTTAATAAATAGGCTGCCAACGGGAAGCTGCTGTTTGACACACTTTTTCATTTAGGAAAACGGCGCACTAATTTAATTCTATGCCGCCGTTCGTTCGTTTAATTTAATTAACTTTTGAATTCACAAATATTTCTATCACTTTTGTAATTTGTTGCTGTATTCGAAGGCTTCACTTTAATAATTTGTAGACGCGCATTTACATATTGTTTTCAATATTTACGAAAATTTTGTTGTTAAAAGTACATAAAGCGCCGTCGCGTCGTCAACACGCTCCGCTCTCGATGAAAAACGAAATCAAACTAAAAGCTGCAGTGTGACCGCAAGCTATGAATGCCAAAATGCGTACACAACAAATGCGAAAAAACAGCTTTGGTAGCTAAACTGTACTACGACGACTTTTGCATGCTCTTTAAAATGAACAATGTACCTAATAAATATTTTAAACTTTATTTATTTTGTTAGTAACAGATAACAAGTTTTATTAAAACATGGAAAATGAAAAGATTTTTGTCTAAGTAAATACTTAATTAAAGAATTTTGAACAACTAAGTAATTGCTATTATTTTAGTCCAATTCTTGATCGGTAGGCAGCTTTTTAGAGCTTCGGGAAACAGTGCTTATACTGGACGCATCCTGCAATAGCACCAGACGCACAAAGGCCAAATTCAGCAGGAAGGCCTGGCTGAGAAGTTCCCGCTGGTACCGCTCCACTTTGGAGTACATAGCGCGTAAGTTCGCGGGAAACTGCACTTGACTGCATAAATACAACTTCTCGTCGTGCTCCGGTTGCTCCTCCATATTGTAATGGGTACGCATCATGTTCAGAATGGTATCCTCCGAGGACACACGCTCAGTGCCCACCAAATGATTAAACAGACGTGCTGTGAGAAAACGCCTCAAATAAAAGAGATTTGATTTCGCATCATTTGGATTTGCGCGTGCCATCAACGCATAGCTCATCATGGCGGTAACTTGAGCCTTTTGAATGTTTACATTCTGCTGATCAATGCTACCCGGATTGCTGCTGGCCTGAGCCATTTGTGGATTCTCTAATATATAGCAGTCTGCTTCAGGGATTTGATGTGTCACATAGATGCAACGCCGTGCGAGCTCCGATAAATGTAGTTTCTTGTCATTGATCTCGTGATGTTGCCAGTGACTGAGCACACAGGGCGAATACTTGCTCTCTGGCAACTCTAGACGTGCCCAACTAACACTGGTCACACCGATGCGAACGCCGACGCTCGATGTGATTTGCTGCCGTTGATGCTCATCCATTGTGGGTGTTATGAATGGTGCTGTGCGTGATGGTTTCGCGGATTTACTGGCACGACTTGCGTGCGGCTCCAGCAGCAGGCTCTGGAAAAACTTTGTGGCCACCTTCAAGCCAAAGCCCTCCACATAGAATATATCGTTAAGCTGCGACATTGGTCCATTGCGGGCCTTCCAGTTTTGCAATTTGTTGGCGCGCGACTTAGTTATATCATAGCTAAAAGAAAAGTTTGTTTATATTAAGGTTTATTTAGTAAAACTTTACATTACCTTAGCAGCTGCTCAACGCTGTGTTTGTTAATGGCATCCAAGATTTTGGTGCGTTGCTCTTCTGTGAAAGGTGGCAGTTCAACAGGTTCCTCTGTATTTTTCACAATTTCCGTGGGTTGATTACTTAACTGACGCACACAAGTGCTTGTTAAAGCACGCAGAGCACTTTTTACATTCAGTGAGAGCATCTTTTATTTAATTTAGCACGCAAAAATGCATTACAATTACGCAAATGTTTGTTATTGCCGGCAGCACAGTGGGACCGTATATGAAAAGCGCCGAAATATACAGATAAACAGTGATATGTCAAGCAACAGCTGTGCTGCAATAACAGCAACCAGCTGATTGGCTAAAACAGCTGATTGCAGCATCAAAATAACCGAACTCTGGACGACGCATCAACTAATTAACCATTCATAAATACTAAAAGCGCACACAGACCAGACGTCATTATAAAATGCAGTTCTCGTGGATGAAACTGGCAATTTATTTGCTCACATTTCTCACATACGCATACTCGGGCTACGGATCAAGTACAATTGTTCATCTACGCGATGCAATCATTGCGGCCGAGGCAATTTTCGGTGACGTCTTCAAGAATTTCATTACAATTGTGCGCAAATTTCGTACCGTACACGAAGTCTTCGATGCGGCTGTTGAGGAAACTTGTGTGTTTCAATG
Organism: Drosophila albomicans; assembly: GCF_009650485.2. Classification (NCBI taxonomy): domain Eukaryota; kingdom Metazoa; phylum Arthropoda; class Insecta; order Diptera; family Drosophilidae; genus Drosophila; species Drosophila albomicans. Next base: position 36,057,050 of record NC_047629.2, on the reverse strand, counting down.
CCCCATACCCGATGGCGGTGGCACGGGTAATTTTTGACGCAAATGTCTCTTTTGTATTATGTAAATGTGACGTGTATCTTGTTTTTCTAGCACCACGAGCCGTGCAGAATAAGTTCTATGTGCCCACCGCTGACGGTTGCGGTTCTTTGGGCTTGAGAATCAGCACAGAATACTTACCTGCCGCGGAAATGGAGACTTGCTGCAATGATCATGACATTTGTTATGATACCTGCAATAGCGATAAGGAGTTGTGTGATCTGGATTTCAAGCGTTGCCTTTACAAATACTGTGACAGTTATGAAAAGTCCATTGCCAGTGATTTGATGACCAAAGGATGCAAAGCAGCGGCCAAAATGCTTTTCACAGGCACCTTGACTCTCGGCTGTAAGGCGTATTTAGACTCGCAGCAACGTTCCTGCTACTGTGCGCCTAGCAAACCATCGAATTATAATGGAGGAAACAGATATGCCAATAGTAAAGAGAAGCAACAACGTCAGAAATACGGCTGGAAGGATCGTAATGAAATTTAGCATAGCCTCAAACAATCATATGCGTTATATGTTGTAGTTTGTAGATGTTTCGTGTTAGTATTTTCATACACTTTTGGTTGCCTCCCACTTGACGAATTTGATTAAATACCAAATACATATTTTACATTTCAAAACTCGAAGGATTTCATTTAAAATGTACTTGGCTGAAAACGTCAGTTATTTTTTTTTAGAACCAAGATATCGTTGCGACTGAGCTAAATGTCTATCGAACCATCGATAAATTGTTTGGCTTACATTTATCAACACTAATCGCGTATGTTTAGTGTAATTGTTGAGCACTAACACAAAACTTCACAAGCGCAGCAGCAGCAGCAGCAAAAAAAAAAATAGTAAAAGATTTTGCAATTTTTTTCGAGAAACTCAATAAATGTTGATGTAGCACATCGAGCACGCAGTGAAATAGCGCTTGCAAATGGGCTACGATGTGAATCGCTTTCAGGGCGAAGTGGACGAGGAGCTCACATGTCCCATATGTTCAGGAGTGCTGGAAGACCCGCTTCAGGTTTGCACAACAACTCCAATAACAACAAACATTTGTCGCTTGCTTCCAATTACAACATCTTCCAATACTCTCCCCTAGGCGGTTATGTGTGAGCATGCCTTCTGTCGTGGCTGCATCAATGAGTGGCTATCACGTCAGCCCACCTGTCCAGTGGATCGCAATGCATTGACCACATCCAATTTGAGAGCAGTGCCGCGCATATTGCGCAACTTGTTGTCCAGGTAAGTCACCATCGCCCACACGGCAAGTGCAAGTAGTCAGTGTTTATATTACTGAGATATCCGCATCCAAATTAGTGGAATAAATAGTGTAGAAGAGCTATAACGAGTGCAATTACACTAAACAGATCTTAAAATTTGTTCATGCGATATTAGGTTTCCCAAATTCGTATTCAAATTATGTTTGCTATTCGATTTACTTCGGTTAGAAATGCGACATTTTTAATTTCAAGAACAAACATAAATTGCTTGTAAGACTAAAAAGTAGTTTTCCAAGTTTTAGTAGCTCAAGCAAGTTTATGAGATCTTTGTGTTTACTACGATGGACAGTTACAACAGGCAAACGAATATGTTTATGTTTCACCAACTCGCAGCAATAGCTCGGATCGAATTTGCTTCGAATTTATTGTTCCATTTATTTGTTTTCGAGGGAGAAATGGTTCATTGTTACACTATAAAACAAACATAAAATTATTCTTAGTGCAAATCCGATTTCATTTAGTTGGAATGACCTTTTACCCAACGGTTATCGCGGATAATAAAGAAATATACTTTATTTCAGGTTGTCAATTACCTGCGACAATGCGCCATATGGCTGCACTGCGGTGCTCAAACTGGATGCCTACAACTCACATTTGGAAGAATGTGTGCACAATCCGAAGCGTCCGTTTCCCTGTGAAAAAGGCTGTGGCTTCGATATACCGAAGGACGAGCTCAAGGATCACAATTGTGTGCGCGAGCTGCGCACATTGATTGTGAAGCAAACGGAGCAAATGGGTCAGCTGAAAACGGAGCTAACTGATCAACAATTAACCATAAATGAATTGAAGCGCGAACTGCAGCTCTTTAAGGATTTTATGCGAGCAATGCGCGTCTCTAATCCGGCCATGCGTGCCATTGCTGATCAAATGGAACGGGACGAGGTGATACGCTGGAGTAGCGCCCTGGCCAGAGCGCGTGTTACACGCTGGGGCGGTATGATCTCGACTCCCGACGATGCACTACAGGTGAGTTGCTTTTAAGACCTGCAAACCCTTAAGATACTACAACTTCGTACCATTTCCCTTAGCTAATGATAAAGCGAGCGCTGTCGGAATCCGGTTGCCCTCCCCACATACTAGATAGCCTTATGGAGAACTGCCACGAACGACGCTGGCCCCGTGGCTTGAGTTCGCTGGAAACGCGACAGAATAACCGACGCATCTATGACAATTATATTTGCCGGCGCATACCAGGTGAGTGATCAATATGAAAACCCCAAACAATTGGTGTTTGACCAATCAAAGGCTTTGTCGTTGTAGGCAAACAGGCGGTGCTAGTGCTCAGCTGCGACAACGTCCACATGACTGAGGATGTTATGGTCGAGCCGGGACTGGTTATGATCTTTGCGCATGGCATCGAATAGCTATTCTGTGTATTCTGTGGAATAACCAAGAACAGCAGCTACAATTCAACTACATAATTAGCAATTTAATAACTATATAGATTGTACTATATCAAAAACAGTGCTCAGTTTTTGTTGTTTCCTTTTGACCTAATGCATAAGTCTTAACCACAATTGTCATATTTGCATCAGCATCATCGTTAGCATTAAGACAAAACTCGAAAAAGAACATCTCGAAATCTCCAGGGGAAAAACAAACCATTCAAGCGCCTCATAACAACTATCAAGTTGTAGCAAACTCATTATCTAAATTAAATTATATATTGTTTCGTATATATACAATAATGCATTCATATTCCATTTATACATTACACATAAAGATAGCAAAACATATTTTTTTAATTAAGAGATCTCAACAAACAGAATAACAAACAAATTTTGTTAATGTTCACTTTGAATTCTTTGGCGATACATAGAACTTTGTGTGTCTATTAATTAATTAATTATTTGTGTCTTTTTATTTAAGAAATTTACAACATTTACTTAATTATGGATTAAACTAAATGATTTTTAAGAGAGTATAAATGAGGAGCATTTTTATTCACTTCTAAAGGGAAGGACGATCTAAATTCATTTGTTATATTAAATAAATTATTTCACATATAGAGCCTTAACATACTTTTATTTACATTACTCATGCGGAAGTTATTCAGCTAAAAAATGCATAAAAAAAACAATGAAAATTTAAGAGACCGCTAATTATATTTTTTTTGTTCAACATTTGTAATTAAGTAATATCATTAAAAAGTTGATCTTTGTTAGCTGCAGAGTATTTTACTAAACGATTGTCAGCGAGCATTTCTCAGCAACAGCTGCGCAATCGCTTTAAAAAGTTCACTGGGTTGTGCCTAATCTCCTCATCGCCCCCACCACAAAACACACACACACACCTGAAGACAGAACAAACACTGTCAGGCAAACACATCACACACACATCCATGCCCATGCACAAATGCACGCCCAAAGCCAAGAGTTCTGGGCATCATCTGTTCCCGAAAAGGAAATTCAACAACAACGAAATGAAACTAGTTCCTGCATGAGCTTTGTGAGAAAACGACAAGAAACCGGTTACAAACATTTTGTGGACTTGTTTTTTTCCGCGATAATTATACAAAACAAATAACAAAAGAAAACAAAAAAAAAAATTGGTTAAAATTTGATTTTGTTTCTCTGCTTGTTTTGTTACATATGCCAAAAAATTTATTATCATACAGCCAAATCCGAACATTTAAATATTTATAAGCTCAATTAGCAGCTTAGCAGCCGCAGCTAGTAAAGCCATCAGCAAAAGGGGGCGCCCCCTGGCGTTTGAAAAGTGAGAGTTTAGATTTTGTGTGAGTGTGTGTGTGCTTTGGAATAAACCGCAAGCAGCCAGCACAGCTTCCAACAGTCGTTACTGGCGCTGCCTAGCTGACGGACGTGTTGTGCTCGTGTCTTCGATTAACGAACGAACGATCGAAAAACAATCAATAACGAAATGAATTTCTCAATTTGTATGCTAATCTTGGCCACCGTTTGCCTATCGGCGACGTTGACGTTAGCGGCGCCACAGCAGCTGTCTCAGCGCAATGAGAAGCAGGTTCAGGTTCAATTGCGTAAGTGTCATCAAATATTGTATATTAATATTTAGCGATTCCTATCGATCACTCAATTAATCTACACACAGCTTCCGAGGGTGTCACCATCGAAGAGGTTATTCTCGAGTCTAATCTCCACATCAAGCCCAAAACCAATCTGAATGTGAGACGCGTGCGTTCCGCGCTGGAAGAATCTCTCAATGGCATTTATGCCACTCACAAGCGTGTGAAACGTCAATTTTTCGGAAACCAACCCTTTGGGTTTAATGGTGGCATAAATGCAGGTACAAATGCCGGTGCTGGTGGCGCCAACTCTGGCGTTGATGTGGGGGTCGGTCCTAATGGCGGTAATGCCAATGCCAATGTCCAGCTGAATCCCTTCAATCAGCCGGGCCCGAATGGTTACAATCAGGAGCAGACTGCCTCAAATGGTGCGGCCAGCGGTCAATTTAACAATGGGTTCGGTCAAGGCTCCTCAGCGGCCATTGGACAGGCTCAAGGTTTCCTCTCCCAAGGCGGGGGTAACACTTTTGGTGCCCAGTCCGCAAGCACATCGACGCAATCGCAATTTGGTAACAACAACGCTGCTAGCGCCGGTCTAAGTCAAGTCTACCGTTTGCCCAATGGCCAGACCATCAATTTTGCCTCCAGCAACAATTTTGCCAACAATGGACTTAATAATGCCGGCAGCCACGGTTCATCTGTGTCTGTGAGCGGTTAAAGAGTTTAATCTTGTAATCATATTCAAAAAGTTAACAATTAAAATGCGCTTTAATCTATTTAACTGCAAATATTTATGAAAGCACTAGAAATCGTTATCAAAAATTTAAACTTGTCGCTAATCGCCATTTTGTACTCTTTAAATATATCGATAACTATCTTAAATTCGTTTTGATTTCATTGGTAAAGTCATCGATTTCGCGCTTAATCGTAATCGCCTCGGTCTTCAATTAACTATTTAATGCTGGCTGTCTATGAAAGCCCTAAAAAATTGATAAAATTTAAATTGTGCCCGACTTTAATAATTCTTCGCCTTTTTTCTGTAAGAATCCAGTTAATAATTAATAAACTCAGTTTGTTCTCTTTTTTTGATAAAAATTATGGTTTTGGTTTATTGTTTTGTGTTAAAGAGTTATCGCTAGACAACTTATTCGGACTCGCTTTCGCTCTCCGACTGGAAATCTCCCACCTCAATGGAGAACTTGTACTCCTGATCGCAACCCAAATATGAATCGCTCATGTAGTACAATGTATAATCATGTTTACCCGGACTGGGAGCTACAAAGTCCAACTTAACCTTGGCCTTTTGCTGCAGAGTCAACCGTTTAATGGAGAGCAGGGAATTAGTCTTCGGATCCCCAATGACCACCCACCAACCCTCTTCACGTTTCTGCGGGAAGAAGGGAGCAATCACGGGACCAGTAACCTCATCTTCACGCTCCAGTTGTACGACCACATTCACCGTTGAGCCAGAATTGATGCGATCCTTATCGACCACCTCGTAGTTGAGTTCAATGTTGGGATAACGGTTGCAGAAACGTGCCACATCAGCCATTTGGGCATCGGACAGCTGTAGCAGCCGCGTGCGATCCTCATCCTCCAGCTCCATAATATCGAAAACGGTTTCGATTTTCTGCAAATGTTTAACGATTAGTTCCAATTCAATTAGAGGAAGCATTTTAAAATGTTTACCTTATCAGTGCAGCGTTTAGTGATCTCGGCACTAAAGTGAGGCAGCTGCCGCAGATACGAGTCCTTGCTCCACATGGCCTGCGTGACCATCTGAGCCAGTTCCATGGCAGCCACAGCAGGTGATAGCCAACCATTCGAGCTGAGCACATCCACACAAGCCTGGATGAGGCGTATGGCCTTGCTGAGGATTTGTTCGGTGTCGCCTTGCAGCTCTGGACCCAGTTGCAACCTGGACAGATGTGCTTGGAGCAGTAGGTTGGTCTTAATGTGAGGATCATTGAATCTATCGAGGGATTTACATACGAAATAGTTAACTATTTGCAAAGAAAACACTATTAAATTATACATACTTAGGTGCAGTTTCATTGGGTCCCGTGAGTTTGTTCGGCAAACGTTGGGACAGCGTGCGCAGCACCTGCTCCTCATGGTGCCTGACCACCACATCCTCGTACTCAGCAGCTGACGAAATGATCTCCAGCAGACCACGCACCTTGGTCTTGCTATTCAGCGACAAACTGAAGAGCTCTAAAGAAAATAAAAACGTTTATGTACTGAATTTAATAACAACCATTCACATACCAATCGTTGTGTAATTTATGTAGTAGTAGGCGGCAATCATGCCCAGATTGAGCGGCAATGTATCCATGTCATCCTCTACACTAATGCACTTCGACTGCTCTAAATCGCTGAGCGTATTCTCCACCAATTCTGACAAATGGTCAGACAGATGACGATGCGTAACGCCCTGCAGATTATAATAGTTGGGATTCTGTGTCAAGCGTCGATAAAGGAACGTCCAGGTCAGGTAATCCACAGCATCCTGTTTGTTCTCAATGGTTTTGGTGACCACCTCGGCATTGAAATGATCGTGCATACGATGATCCAAATGGCTTTCGATGGGCAAGGGTTCGTTGATGAACTTCTTGAAGAAATCCTTCTTGGAACTCTGGCACATGAGCACACACTTGGCATCCGCATCCTCGTTGGGTCGATTGGCGCGTCCGATCATCTGCAGCACATCCGTAATGGGATAATCCTCATACGAATGATTCTTGCCATTGTAGAACTGTGTGTCCATCACGATAGTCAAGTGTGCCGAAATGCTCATGCCCCAGCACAAATCACGCGACACAACAGCCAGTTGCACAGCGCCCGAATCAAAGAGCTGCTCCACCAGACGATGATCCGAGGCAGACAAGCCTTCATGCAGATAAGCCACACCCTGAGCCAACGTCTCCTTGAGCGTCTTGTCCGACATGCGTTCAAGGAAGGGTTGTATGTCTTCCTCCTCAGCGTGGAAGAAGCGATTCGGCTGCAGATCCGATGCGGCATACGTTAGTATATCGATGGCTGTTAGCCTGGCTTGTTTGCGCGACGAGACAAACACTATGACAGGCTTGTGAGCGCTGTACTTGAGAATGGCATTGTACACGGGCTTCGACATCGTGGCAATGCGTGTGGCATTATGGGTGACATTGAATCCTTGGATGTGCAGCTCCAGCGGAATGGGACGCACACTCGGATGGAAATTAAACGTGCAATTTGGATTGCATCCCAGCCATTGAGCCACATCGCGAGCATCAGTAAGAGAAGCGGACAATGCCACAATGCGAATTTGTTTCTCAATCTGCGAGCTAATGTAACGCATGCGAGAGCAGACGATCTCCATGACGGGTCCCTCCTCGCCGCCGACCAGCTGCAGTTCGTCCACAATAAACAGCTGCACTTGTTGCACATTCTTGCGCTGCTTCCAGCGACGCGATAACACATCCCACTTGTCCGCTGTGGTAATGACCAGTTGTCCCTTGGCAATAAGCTTTAAATCGGTTCCAGTTTCGCCCGTCAACTTGACTACCTTGATGTCCAGTGCACCAAACTTGGCGTGCCAATCGGCAAACACCAAATCGGCGAGTGCTTCCTGTGACACCAAATAAACGCAACGTCCGTCGGTGCTTTGACTGAACAGACGCATGATGGCAAATTCGGCAATTGTCATCTTACCGGATCCCGTTGGAGCGCCCACAAACACATTGTCATCGCTGTTGTAGACGGCATTAAAGACTTGCGTCTGAATGGGATTGAATTGCGGAAAGCGTTGATTGTAGAAAGCTTCAAATTTGGGTTGACGCAAAGCGCTTATGGGCAGCGGTTGCAGATCCAACAGCTCGGTGGGCGGCATGTTCTTCTCGGGTAGTATTAGATGCCGGAAAGAGACGGGCAACTGAGTCTCGGCGCCAATCCAGCGATCGGAGACAATGCGCAGAAAATATTGCGGTGGCAACGGTTCAAAGACGGGCACAAAGAACTTTAGCTGATGCTCGTCCTGTGCGTACTTCTGTTTGAGCAAGAAGAACTCATGATGCAGTATAAGTTCCGAGTCCACATCTTCGATTAGCACCCAGAAACCCTCCGATTGGCCGTGCACCTTCTCATCCCACTGGAAATCCGGTGTAATTGTCAACTCTACACGCAGCGTGGCTCTTGTAATCGGTTGAATGTGCGTGGACAGCTCCAGCTTAGGGAACTGATGCACATACTTGTGTATGGTCTTGCCCAGCTTGGGCACGCGTATCAACTCACCCAACTCGTGGGGTTCCAGATCATAGAGACGTGCCCATGGGAAGTGCTTTTTCTCCAGTTTCTTGGCAATTTCGTCGGGCATCTTTTTGAACTGACGCAACGGCGTCATCGATTGCCACATACGCCGATCAATCATCTTGCAGAGCGTTAGCGTTTTATCTGCCAATTGCGCCCAGCCGCGGGTCAGCACAATCTCAAAGATGGCGCGCATCAGACGCGCTGCGGATTGTGTAATGAATACCATGTCGGACATCAGTGCAAAGCCCTCCAGCTTTAGTTGCGAGATGTAGGCCTGCAGCAGCACATTCACCTTGGCGCTGTGCTCCTCGATGGACTCCTTAATGGGTATGGGTACGCGTTCCATCAGCTTCTGCAGCTCGAGTTTTTCCTCCTCACGCACCGAAATGTGACGGAATTCCGAAGACAGCGAGAACACGCGGAAAAGTTCAATCTCGCTGAGAGTTTGCTTCAACAGCTGATTATAAGTCAACATGGTTTCGTGCGTGAGATAATAATGCGAAGCAATGCGTCCCAAATCCGTCACCTGGAAGTGACCCGTCTTGCGCTCGTATTTCACTAATCCACTGCGCTCCAAGCAACAGGCTGCCGTATGCAATAAATCCGCGCGATGCTGCTCCAGCATTGGATCTGCTTTGATGGCATCGTGAGAGACGCCATACAACGTAGGATTGCGCAACATGCGTATGTACAGATAGGTGTAACCCAGCCAGTTGACAGCATCCTGTAGATGCTGCACAGTGCCCAGCACAATCTCTGCATTCAACATGTCCGGCAGTTTAGAGATGAACTGCGATTCAATGGGCAGCTGTTGATTTAATAGCGACAAGTAAAACTGTAGTTCGCTGTGATTCGTGATCAAGATGCCCTCGCCCTTGGTGTCATATTGGGGACGACCAGCGCGACCCAACATTTGGAGCACATCGAGCGCACTCAACTCCACCCAGCGACCCTTTTCCGGATTGTACACTTGTGTGCCCTTGATGATGACCGTATGCGCGGGCAGATTGACACCCCAGGCCAAGGTGGCCGTCGACACCAGTACTTGGATGTGACGATCCGCAAACAGATCCTCGACGAGTGTACGATCCACACGCGTCATGCCAGCATGATGTATAGCAAAACCATAGGGCAACAATTCCTTTAACTCCGTATTTTTCACTTGCTCTGCTTCCGTGCGCAACACTTCCATGCTCGCTGAACCTTCGCGTAAAAAGCTGCCCAACGTATCCTGTTCCAGGCACATGTCACGCACAGCTCTTGCGGTTTTGCCCGTCTCCTTACGCGAGTGCACAAAAACAAGCACTTGATTGCGTCCAGCATGCTCCATGGTTTTCTCGTACACAATTTCATTCATGACCTGGAATCGCTTCAGCGCCTTTTTCTCGGTCACACCAATATATTGCTGTTCTAGCGCAACGGGACGATAACTGTTGTCAAAGTAGAAGAGTCCCTTATCCGGCTTAACACGCAAAAACGTGGCCACATCTTGGTAGTTCGGCAGTGTGGCTGACAAGCCAACCAAACGCACATCCTCCTGTGTGGTCTCAATGTTGCGAATGGTACGTGCGACTAGTGCTTCCAGCACTGGACCACGCTCGTCGTGAAGCAAATGGATCTCATCAATGATGACCAAACGTACCAGACTTACAAATGTGCGTTCACCGCCCTTGCGCGTGATGATATCCCACTTCTCTGGAGTGCAGACAATCACTTGAGTGGCTGCGATTTGTTCGCGCGTCAACTGATGATCTCCCGTCAACTCAGACACAGTCAGATTGTAGCAGGCCAAGCGTCGGCCAAAGTTGCCAACCATTTCCTGTACCAGCGATTTCATGGGGGCGACGTAAATGATCTTAAAGTCCTGCGCATTAATGGTACCATCCTCGTTGATGTGCTTGCCAATCTCACGCATCATGGTGAGCAAGGCCACATTGGTTTTACCCGCTCCCGTTGGCGCACACAACAGCATGTTCTCATCGCTGTCCAAGGCCGCTTTGTAGAGCCGACTCTGTATGCGATTCAGCGTCTTAAAACCCTCGAACACCGGCTGCACATACTTGGGGAGCTTGTCAATGGGCTGGAGCTCTTCGTCGGCATCGAATGGCACCTGCTTCAGCGCAGGCACATGCACCTCCTCGTAGCCTTTGCGCTGCTTGCGATAACTGCCATCGGGCAGCTGACAACGCTTGTTGGCCATAAAATGCGAGCCTTGCGTGAATGCCAACTCATCCAGCTCGAGCAATTGACGCACTCCGGCCACCTGCCCTGCAGCAGCAGCGCCGCCATCGTCTGCGTCGCCTTTGCCACGCTTATTTGCGCGTGCATCTGCCTCTTCTTGCTCATCGGCTTTGCCCGTATCCAGTTGTCGCAAGATCTTGGCCAACGCTGTGTTTCCACGCATCTTTTCCCTGATGCGCTGTCGCTCGCTGTCTGTTTGTGCAGAGGCCAGCATGGTACAGTAGAGAATCATCTGACGGTTGAGCTTTAACTGTTTGATGAAATCGAAGCAGTCGTAGCCAAGCAACAGCACCAATTGATTCTCGCAATCGCGCTCATCGGCAGCATCCTTCAAAATTTTGAGCACATCGGCTGCCTTGCTCTGCGAAACCATGGCATCTTTGTAGTACTTGCTGAGACAACGCTGAAGCCAGTAGGCATCAATGTCCAATGGGTGCAGTGAGCGATCCTTTTTCACATTGCTGGCGGCCTCTTCGCTGGCAAGCTGGAAATAAGAAAGTAATTTAAATAAGTGTCTTGATCACATGCCTTTATAGCTATAATTGGCTCGAGTCTCCACTAAGCACTGCAACAAATACAGGCTAATAGTTTTGTATTACAAAGTCAGATAAAGAGACAAATTGCTAACTCACATTCTCAGCATGCAACGTGTGATCTATGCGTGCTTCTTCGCCCTCATCCTGTGCATCGTCGTCGCGAATCTCGCCATACATATCGTTATCACTCTCCTCTTCGGACTCCTCGAACTGCACATTGATGCCGTAGGTTTCGTCAATTTGCTCCTCATTGTTGGTTGCTGCTGTAAGCGCATTTACCGCATCGCTGCCAAAGTCTGTAATCTTCTTGCCCAGATTGACAAGCAGTGCAAAGCGTTCATCCGTCACTTCGCCCAGTAAACTGTCCACATCCCGTTTACGCTCACGATCCTTAAGCCGCTCGTTCTTCAACACAGCCAATATTTCATCGGCGGCACCACAAAGAATATCACGCGGCTGATCGCCGAGCGCCTCTTGGATAAAACTTAAGAGTACTTCGTAGGTCTGTCGTGTCTCCTGCGTCTTGGGCCGATACACGATACCCACCATTTCGTCTATGCCTTCCGAGAGCAGAGTTGCACCCTTCATGCGCTCAAAATCGTACTGTGCTTCATCACGTTTCTGACGCTTCACCTTGCGCTCCTCCGTTTTCTCCGGCTTTGTGCGTTGGTACCGATCGCCCATACGGGTGCCATCCAGTTTGCCCACTAGCGAGCATACTTCTCCGGTGGCTTCATCGCGACGTGGTCTTTCAATTAGACGTACATCAGCTTGCAGCACAAGATTCGAGTTCTACGCAAATTGACGAAAAACAAAAGTGAAAAAGTTTTTTCGGCAAACGTTTGCAACGCATGTGGCGGCATTTTTTTCTTTTTTTGCGCACACTTTTCCGGCACTTACCGCTTTGTACTCGTACTGCAATTGACGTGCTGCGGCATCAGCCATGTTGAATAAATGTTTTCCTAGTGTTTTTACAGCACAATTCACTTATTATTTATGTTTTTATCGCGTAAATATTTTGCACCGCCGCTGTTTTGTGCAGCGTGACCACAAGTTGAAAATATACTAAGTGCATTGCAAGAAATATTAAAATGGTCACACTCTGCAGAGCGCGGACAACAACAGATTCTGTCGATAGATATATCGATATCGTATGTAGTGCGTGTATTTTGTTGTAGTATATTTATTTGGTATACTTTGATAATCAGTCTGCGGCCACATCTGCTGATTGCTCATTGTATAGCCAAAAGTAAACAAAACAAAATAAACGGTGCTCTTGCTCTCTCGTGTAATTTTTGTAATAAATTGAGCAGCAAATCAATAAGTGAATCAGTAGCTCTGCGACCTCAAGAGCGTGTAAAACAAAATCAGGCCAAGCCAAAACGACACACATATCAAAATGCTGCCACTGTCAAGTACAAATCAGGATCTGCGATGCCCCGGTTTCTGTGATTGCCGCTTCCCGAGCTCCATCGATGTGGCTAATCACAAAGGCAACATACTCGACCTTGTCACCTGCACTTGCGGCGAGGAGACGGGCAACGGTTTGCAGTGGCAGTGGCACAAAGAAGATGACTCCGATGCCCATGTTGTTGGCAGAGACATCATCTTCCATCCAACCTACAGTCAGGGCACGGCGATTGCACGCGGCGAACAACCGTTGCAGCACGACAAAGTGCATTTTTGGGAAATGCGTGTAATTACAGCTCTGGCGGGCACCGATGTGGTAAGTGCATCTGCTGCTTCAGAAGGGTATTAAAATAGACGGAAGATAAGACAACTAATAGAATAGATAAGACTGGTGCTAAGACAAAAGTCGAGTGTGCTCGACTATGAGATCATCGCTAAGATACATTAAATGTGTTCAATAATTTGACACTAATTTCGATATCTGCAGCTCATAGCTCATATATTCCCTAAGAAGTGACTACATTGTCTAAGTTAATCAGTTACATATGCTTATTTGTTCATTTTACAGTTAATAATATTACAACGAATTTTCAATTTTCCAAACTGCAATGAGTAGATGATATCTTCAGGTTGTTTATTATGTTAATATGACCTTCGACTTCGAATTAATGCAAAAAAATATTATGAGTAATTCTGATTGCAAGCATATTTATTGATCAAGAATATGTGTTACTAAGCCTATTAAATTGCTTTTCAAATAATTCCTTTTGACACGTAATATCTGCCTACTTTAAGATTGCCGGGTACAGCAAATAGGGCTGACTATCAGTCTGGCAGTTGAGATGAGGAAATCGCAGCACGAACTTTACGACTGAGTGTAACTGATAAGCGCGCTCTGTCATCTAAATCCATTCATTTACAAAGTCAATGTAAACGTATTTACAATAATCTGTTTTTTCCAGATGTTTGGCATCGGCACTGACAGCGTCAATCTAGAGCAATTTAAATTCCACTTTGTTTCGGCGCTGGGAACAAATGCCCAATCCTGGGGCTATTCTTATAATGGGAAGATCCAACACTGTGGCGATCAGTTGCCCTATGGCCAAAAATTCTCACAGGGCTGCCTGGTGGGCATTTATTTGGATCGTACACGTGGCCATCTCGAGTTCTATTTAAATCGTCGCTCGCTGGGCGTAGCCTACACGAATATACCCACCGATCCGCATGTCAAGATATATCCGATGGTCTGTTCCACAGCTGCCAAGTCCGTGATACGCTTGATCAACTCCACATCGCAGTCGGTCACGTTGCAGTTGAGAGCATTTCAAGCGCTAGTCAAGCAACCCGAGAAACTCGAAGAACTTCGTTGCATGCCGGGCTTAAAGAGCATCATGCAGTCGTATTGGTTTCTGGCTCCTCCAGTCCGATATTCCAGGTGTTCGAGGGATCAAGAACTGGACTTGGGCGATGAGGCGGTGTTGTCAAGTTCAAAATTACGCTTAAACAGAAAACAAAAGTACAGAGGTGAGTTCATGGGAAGGCTATACACGATTTCTGAACAAAGTATTTCCTGTGCCATAAATAAACTGATGAGAAGTGCGCCCACATGAAGCTTGTTGTAACTGCAATTCCCTTTGTCAATGAATTTAATAAAAATTATTGCATTTTCTTTTTTTTGTTGCGCATAAGAACAAACCCTGAAATGACGTTCTGAGGTATAGTTAATATGAATAAAATCTAAAAATAAATGTAACCTCTATAGTGACAGCCACTTTTCTTTATCAGTTCTGTTAAGTGTAATTTAAGTAATAATAAACACTTTAATTTGCGTTAGTTTTACTCATAAAAGGCAAGCTCAAATATAAATAATAGAAATACAAAATAAAGACAAATGTAAACCGTATAGAATCCGTTAAGAAACTCAGCAATAACTTAAGGAATTTTTGTATTTTACTTTTTCGCACTCGATTAAAGAGCAGTCCACTACAATATCTTTCAGAGATTAGATGAATATCTCTGAATTATATTACATCCAATATTTGAGCAGCAAATAAACGATTTAGTTACACTATCTTATCTTCAGCTATCCTGTTAAATAAAGGCCTAAGATAAACGCAGAGTACTTATGTATTTTAGTAACACCTTTGCTCTTTTGCTAAAAATAAATTGAAAATCAATTGCTAGATAATCGTTTAATCGCTTGGAATTGTTATTCAATTTATAAAGTTCCAGAGCTTTCGCACCACTGACAAATGAAATCGCAGCAAGATCTCGCGACAACCTTGTTTGCCGTTCTCGTCGCCCTAGACAATTGACAGTTAATTAAACATATTTCATATTGTTATATATATTTGTATTTTACAGACAGCGATGATGTCAACATCGATGAGGATCTATATGCGAATGCCCATAAAATAGCGTTGAGACGACCTGACAGCGGTGACGAAGAATATGCTGCCTCCATCCATGAGTTCTGTGATGAATACTTTCATTATTTATTGTAGTCTCTAGCGAACCTCTTGCATTTATTAGCAATTAAGAAAGCTTCAGTTGGGTGGGCGCCACCCAGAAATGCGCTGTTACTTTAAGATGTATGTAAGGAGTCTATCTATTTATAAGCATCAAAAGTATAACAAAACGAAATGAACAAAGCAACTGAAAAATTGTTAACCTATATTGTTCTTATCGAAAGTAACTCGCGTTAAAGTTTTTTGTTCGATCGAAAAATTTATCAGAAAACTATTCTTGTCATTTATATTTTAAGGGTTTTAAAAATATAAATATTCGTAAGAAACTTTCCGGCTCTAGTTCTATTGAACAATCAGATATAAGGATGTGTCATCCATAGAGCATGTTGAACTAATAATATCATAAATAATATCCTTTGTTAGCCACTAAACGCTTACTCTTACTTTCTCTACTATTCAATGTACACAATTTTAGTTTGCTTTGCTTTTTGCAAGTATGTATATATTTATTTAAAAAGTACTTGTTATTTGCTTTAAATATATATGTATATATCATTGAGTTTTTATAATAATAATTATGTGCGACAAACTGTTTGAAAGTTTCATTATTGCAATGCTGCTTTGTGGGTAATTTGAAGGGGGACGAAGAATAAAAGAGGAGAACTTATAAATAAACTAAATGTTAGTCGGCTTCTGCTTCTGTTTCACCTGCGACGACATCGGCTTCATGGCGCTTAAACATGATGCCCAGTGGCAGCTAGTCCATGTCGTCGTCATCATCATCGGATATGGTGTATTTCTTCTGGGAGCGCTTGCGACGCGTCTGCTTCTTGGATGTGGTCGCTGCTCCACTGGCCACCGATGCCGCTGATTGTGTGGGCGTGGATGGCGCACTGGCCAGTGATTTGTTAAGTTTTAGCTTCATTTTCACTGCTGCCGCCGATGTGGTTGCAATTTCCTCATCATCCGAACCATCATCTCCATCATCATCATCATTATCCGAGTTATCAGAATTGTTGCCTCCGCCGCCACCACCATTGCCATGTGCTTCGCCCGTATTCTCTCCGGCCGCCACAGCAGCAGCATCGGCAGCCGCTGTGATTCGTTGCCTGGCGGCCACAAAGACCTTTTGCAAGGCAATGGAATCGAGATAAATGAGCGACGCCTCCTCGTTGTAGATTTGCGCATTTTGGCAGAGTTGTGTAAAGTCCTTTTCCAGCTCATTCAGATCCGCATATTTGCAGTCCTCGATGCGTTGTAGTATTTTCTTAATGTCCACCGGTCGCTTGATGACATCATAGTAGTCAGGGAGCCGTTGACGCGAGGGCAGCTTCATGAAGGGTTCTGACAAAGTGCGACCATCCTGCGTGTGCTTGATGACTGCACTCATGATCTTGTGCATTTGCTTCTTCGAACGCTTGTCTAGGTTCTGACGACGTCGACGCTTAAGGATTAGCGAATCATCGTCTGATTCATCTTTGCGATTCTTGCGCTTGCGACGCTTACGCTTCGAATCGTTGTCTTCCTCCTCTTCCTCGTCGAACTCCGCGCCATCGTCGATAGCCTTCAGCCACTCCTTCTCGGTCAAGCTGTCCGTGTAGTCCACCTCCTTTCGCTGCCTGGAACCACGACCTAAATAGAAATTTAAAATGTGATTAAGCAAGGACATTTAAGCATTAAAACAAATGCTGCTCCTACCTAGAATAGTATCCTCGTCGTATTGATAGTGGAAGCGCTCCACCTCGTCATCGTCCTTGGTTAGCCAGTCGGGCAGCTCGGACTCATCGATCAGTCGCTCTCTGCCCGGATGAATCTCTTCGTCCTCCTTCTTGCGCTCTATATCCATCTTCTTGAAGATCTCAATCTCTTCTTCGCTGCGCGCAATCATCATATTGATCATTTCATCGTCGGGCACCTCATTCTCCTCCTCCTCCTCGTTGTCATCCTGATGCAGGATGGTCTGCAGGAACTGCTGTCGTTCGCTGCCTGTCGACTTCTGATCGAACATACCCGCCTGAATAACCTTTTCATCCATATTCAGTTTGTAACGTGCCGCAGCGAGAATACGCTCCTCCACCGAGTTGACAGTCATCAGACGTAGCACACGCACTTCGTTGCGTTGACCAATACGATGCGCACGATCCTGTGCCTGCAAATCCTGATGGGGATTCCAATCCGAATCGAAAATGACCACAGTATCAGCAGTCTGTAAATTGAGACCAAGACCACCGGCACGTGTGGACAGCAAGAAGACAAAGTAGTCAGAGTCCTTGGCATTGAATTTGCGCAACAGATCGCCACGGTCCTCGGCCTTGGTGGTACCATCCAAGCGCAGATAGCCAAACTGTCGCCAGCCGAGATAATCCTCAATGATGGTCATGCACTGCGTCATCTGACAGAAGAGCAGTACACGATGATTGGTGGCCTTCAGCTTGGGCAAAATGCGATCGAGCAGTTCAAATTTACCCGACACACGATACAGATCGGGACCTGCAAATAAAGTAGGATTAATATCGATTTTATTCAACGGAAAAGTTTCAAATAATGCTTACCAGACACCACGCCATGTCCACCAGTGTGATCGCAGTACTTCTCCTCGATGTGTTGGAACATGAATGGATGATTACAGAGCTTGCGCAGCTGCACAATGGTGTTCATCAGCGCCTTGGCGCCTCCCTTGCCATGTTTGCCCTTCTCGGAGCCATCGGTGAGCAGCACGCCCTTGCTCTGCATGTGCTTGTAGAGCACTCGTTGCAGCGCCGACATGTCGCACTTGATGATGTACTCAACCTTGTCGGGCAGCTGATGTTCGACCTCCTTTTTGAGACGACGCAACAGGAAGGGACGCAACACTTTGTGAAGACGTCGAATAATCAAAATCGTTTCTTCTTCATTGAGTTCAACCTTCTCGCCCGTGGTGGCGAACGGTGCATTGAACCACTGCTCAAATGTCGAGCACGACTTGAAGATAGAGGGCAGCAGGAAATTAAGCAGCGCCCACAACTCGGGCAGCTTATTCTGCAGCGGTGTACCGGTCAAGAGCAGACGATACGGCGCAATGTAGTGAGTGTTGAGCACCTGCGTCAACTTGCAGTGATGGTTCTTCATGCGATGACCCTCATCGATGATCATGTATTTCCACTGGATCTTCGCCAGCACCGCTTTGTCCTTGATCACATACTCGTATGTGGTCAGCAGCACATTAAACTTTGTGGCACGCATCTGATTCTGCAGCACGCGACGTCCCTGCGGACTTCCTTTGTAGCTGACCACTCCCACTGCTGGAGCCCACTTCTCAAACTCGAGCACCCAATTGGGCAGCGTGGAAAGCGGCACAATGATCAAATAGGGTCCCATCACCTTCTTCCGATCCATCAAATAAGTGACCAGCGATATGGTCTGAATAGTCTTTCCCAGACCCATTTCATCGGCCAGAATGCCATTCAAATTGTTGTTGTACAGCGAAACGAGCCATTCTAGACCCTTAAGCTGATATTCCTTAAGCTGACCGTTGACCATAATACTCGCCTGCTCAGTGACCTTTTCGTGCACAGTATGCGCAATGCTGTAGTACGTTTGCTCCTCTGTGCGATATTCATCGTCCTCCACTTTGACTTGATTGATCAGATCCGTAGACTCGGCATCGCCAGGCTGTGCTGCCTTATCCGTGGCATCCTGCGATCCCTCGGCAGCTGCAGCGCTACGCTCGGGCAACTCCTCCAGCTTGGGCTTGGGTTTCTTCTCGGGCGAATCTTCGCTCTCCTCGTCATCATCATCGATCCAATCCCAGCCGGGATGCATGTTGAGCCAGCGATGCAAATGCTTCAGCATCGGTGCATCGTCGCCAGTTAGCTTCTTGCCGCTGCACTGTTCCACGACAGCGACACGCATATCGGCAGCAATGCTGCTCTCATCAATGTTCACGTATTCGCCGCTCATCAGCAGCTCCTTCTTGTATTGCTGCAGTCGCTTGCCCTCCTCCTCCTTCTTCTTCATCTGATCATCCTTGTGTTGCTTCACCATCTGCGTGAGATTGCTGATGTACTCGTCAGTCTGCGAGAGCAGGAATGCCAAACGTTTGTCCTTCTTCTGATCAATGAGCTTGCGATAACCTTCTTCATCCTCAGCCATGAGGCGACGCATACGTTCCTTCTCAATGCGCTCTTGCTCCTTCTTCTGTTCGCGCTCCGCATTCGCGTGATAATTCATCACCGCCTTGTTCATGCGTGCCAACTGAGCCTAAGAGTGGTAAGCATCGGATGGATTAGTTGAAGAACTTGATGTTGACTTACTCCAGCACTTACCTTATTATTGCGATGATATTCGCGCAGATCCTTGCCATGCTGCAGCACCGCAGCCAAGAATTCCAAATGCTTCTGGCGACGCTTGCGTTCCGCCTCCAATTTCTGCTGCTTCTCCAGCTTCTCGGTGGCGCGTGCCTCGCGCAATCCTTGACGCTTCGTGCGCTTGTAGAACTTCATGTTGATGGCCGTTTCAAGCGTGGTGTCGCGTCGCGTGCACTGCACAATCTCCATGCGCAGCTGTCGCTGAAAGTTGAGCACGCGCAGCGCTCGCAGCTCAATGGCCGCCTGCAGACGCAAATCCTCAGGCATTGTGGCCGGCAGACGTTGCAGCTCCTGCATGCGAAGCGAGATGCGCGCGGCAACACGATTCTCACGCTCCTGCAGCAACGTTATGGGATCGAGACCCACGGGTTTAGCCACAGTTGTGACGCGATTCGGTTTCGCCATGGGCAGCTGCTGTCCGGGTGGTCCGCCTGGACGCGGTGGACCAGGTGGCGCCACTTGACTGCCTGGCAATCCGGGTGCGGAAGGACGCACGCCCTGCTGTTGCTGCTGCATCGGCGTGGGTGGTATCAAAGGTGGTCCGCCCACTGGACCCATGGCCAGCGGTTTGCCGCCATTGGGCAGCTGATGCTGCAGTTGCTCTGGCGGCGGTTGCAGCGGCTGCTGTTGCGGCATTGGTTGCTGCTGCTGCTGTACTTGCTGTTGCTGCTGCTGTTGTTGTTGCTGCTGCTGCTGTTGTTGCACTTGTTGCTGTTGCTGTGGCGGCATTGGTGCGCCTCCTAGAAGTGGCGGCTGTGGTTGCAATGGCTGCGTTTGCATGTGCGGCGGAGGCGCTGGCTGCAATTTCTGGCCAGGCACAGGAGGACCGTAGGGACTCGCTGGCGGCGTGGAACATTGCGGCGGCGTTCCGGTTGATGGTGGCTGCTGTGGCTGCATAGGCGGCTGGCCGCCATGTTGTGCTCCAGGTGGTGGTCCTCCAGGCATGCCTGGGGGTCCGATTGGCGGCGGCTGTTGTTGCTGCTGTTGCTGGGCCATCTGATAGGCTTGCAGCGACTGTTGGGTCTGCATGGAGATGGGCTTGTTGCGGGCCAGCAAGCGATACGCTGTGATCTGTGTGCGCAACAGACTCACTTGGTTGCCATTGAGATGCTGATGCTTCGATGTCGCACGCATTGCCAGCAGCTGCGAGTAGCGTGGATCCTCTTGCAATCCCTTCTCCTCCATGGAATCGATTGCCCGCTGCAATGCATGCAAATTCTCTTGGCCGGATCGCTCCGGCTGGCCGCCGGGCGGGCCGCCAGGTGGTCCCTGGCCAGGCTGCGAGGGCGCCTGTAATGAAAACACATACTGCACATTGAGATAAGACAGAAAACCATTAAATGGGCAAAACAGAAGTTACTATAATGCACAGTGCACAGATATATGGAGTAGAAAGAAGTTGCAATAATTTCAATATTGCAATGTAATAAGGAAAATTAAGAAAACTTAAAACAAATACTCATAGTAACTAATAAATTGTTCTGTAAGGGACATGGAGTCATAAAGATAACTTAAGCTTATGAGACCATTTACTTAATATGAATTTATGCTACAAAAAGAGGTTGCAGTTAAGCTAGAGTATCCGCCATCCGTAAAGGAAGTTTAAGGTTTCAGTGGATCTGATATATAATTATTTGATGCCAACAGGAAACGTTACAGACCGAACGAAGTATCTCCGACCTCATAAAGTATATATGTATATTCCTAATCAACGTGAGCAGCCGAGACGCTCCAGACAGGTCTGATTGTCTGTCTATATGAACACCTAGAATTTTTTTCTATTTAACATTTTATAATTGTGAAAAATCTAAAAGATACACATGTGTTTAAACTAATAAACTACATGATTATGCTTATCAGTTATGTTTGCGCATAAAGTTATAACATAACTCGCATACTTTTACAGCTAAAATAAACTAAAACATTCCACTTAAATGCCAAGTATTTCAGCTATTCGCATTTAGTGTGAGTTCGTCGAGTCCAATACACGCATCATGAGCAACAATCCAGTAAGCGAGTCCAAACTGCAGGAATACTACGAGGTGGCGCTAGATCTCGTCAAGAAATGTGGTCCACTGTTAATGGAAGGTTACTCTAAGCCGAAGACCGATTACGTTGTCAAGTCAGACTTCTATGATTTGCTCACAGTGTACGATAAACAGATTGAGGACACTCTAATTGAGGGACTGCAAAAAGCTTTTCCCGAATCATTAACTATTGCCGAGGAAGAGTCAACGGCAGCGCATCGTCAGGCAGAGTTGACAGATGCCCCAACTTGGATCATTGATCCCATTGATGGCACCACGAATTTCATTCATCGCATTCCACATTGCTGCATCTCTGTTGGATTGGCCATTAACAAAGAACTAGTTGTTGGCATCATTTACAATCCGCCGGCTAATGAATTGTTCTCAGCGTGGAAGGGACACGGTGCCTACTTGAATGGAAATCCCATTCACACCTCCAAAGTAACCAAGGTGAGTGCAAATAAACTTTTATACAGACAAACGTGGAGACGAAATATACGGGCTTTAGGAATAAGCAATGTATTACCTGTTTTACCCGATAACGTAGATGGTAATGACCTTAATAATAATTTAATAAACGTATATCTGAAGCAGTTGCGTAGCTTATAGCAGCTCAAATCACAACTGATCTCAAAAATAATCAGTGTGATTTATAAGCACTAAGAATATACATATATGTTATATGTAGAGGTCCCAGAAAAGAAATAAACGACATAAAACTAATTATAATCAGCTACCACATGGAATAAAAAAAATTTTTAGATTTTCAAAAAGCACAACAGGCAAATTTTTTTTTATCCGAAGATTATATGTAGGGAATTTAAGCTTAAGTCAAAGAGTGGTTATTGCAATAATTTAAATGAATTAAACTTGCAGGAATAATTAAAGTAAATACAAAAAATAAAGTTCGCTCAGTTCTTTGACTAACCAAATATTGTCTTCATTTCACTTTTGTACATAGATCAAACAAGCGATAATTGCCTATGAAATCACATTGATAAGTGCGGCATTTGTGCGAGACAAGAACATGAAACGGATTTACAAGCTGGGCTCAAATGCTACTGCGTAAGTGAGACGGGGAAAAGAGTGTTAAATGCTTAATTTCGCTCTTCTTATTGTTCTCTTCTCTTTGCAGCACCCGCAGCTTTGGGAGCGCTGCACTCGATGTGGCATATGTGGCAGTGGGTCAATGTGATGTCTTCCACGTTGAGGATCTCAAGCCCTGGGATATTGCAGCGGGTGCTGTTATTCTAACCGAAGCGGGAGGTTCCATTTATCATACCAAAGGTGGTAAATTCGATATAATGCAACCCTATTTGATCTGTGGAGCCACAGAAGAGTTGACTCAAGAGGCCATCAAGTTGATTGAAGAAGCCGATCAAATTACGGAATACACCTTCAAGTAATAAATGAAAACTTTTGCAAAAAGTACAATCTACAATTACTAGCAATAAAAATAAATAATTGAAATTAAGAACCGAATATCAAATACAATGGAGCAATGGAGAATAATTATATTCATTAAATCTCCCCCTTTAGACAAAGGGGCAGCTAAGTGGAGCAATCTGAATTTCAAGATGATAATGAATCTGTAATGATATACATGTTCCTTCTTAATTGACATTCAAGTCGTTCATGCTAATTATTTCCAGTAAGCTTTCAGAATATTGATACTAGAATGTAAGCAACAATTCTGATTTACAACTTACGCAAATTCAAAAAGTAATTTATTCATATCGAGTTTTACTGGACACCAAATCTGCATATTATCAAGTTTTATTCAGAGTAAAATTTTGTATTTAAAAGTTGATAATTTGGTTCTACATTATATTTCAACAAATTATTTTGCACCTTTGTGCCACTGTGCGCTCTCTTAGTCAAACTTCGGTAAACAATTACACAAAAAATGAGAGCTTTTAAAAGTTAACAAATTTGCTTGGAAAAATATCTTTGTGCTATTGCAAACCTGTTCGCTGCCAAGTCTTGTCAGTTGTGTTCTCAGCGCGACAGCGTCAAAACAGAGAAATGGCAAGTGAATCGCAGATCGAGGAACTTTACCAGTTTATTTATCCATTAGCAGTTCGAGCTGGTGAAATACTCTACGAAGGCTATCAGAATGCTGGCAAAGCGGTGGCCCTCAAATGCAATGAATTCCACAATGTGGTCACCGAGTATGACAATCAGATCGAGGAGTTTCTCATGGCCAACATTCTGGCCTCGTACCCGGATCATAAATTCATTGGCGAAGAAGATACGCATAAGAACAACAATGTGACCAAGGAACTGACAGATGCGCCCACGTGGATCATTGATCCCATCGATGGCACCTCGAATTTCATTAAACAAATTCCCCATGTCTCTGTTTCCATCGGACTCGCGATCAACAAGCAAATCGTGCTGGGCATTGTGAATAATCCTGCCCAGCAGAAACTCTACACTGCCAAGCTGGGACAAGGTGCCTTCTGCAATGGGGAGAGCATCCATGTCAGCGACTGTGAGCAGCTGAATGCCGCCAATGTGGCCTACGAGGTGTGTCTGCTCCACTCGGCGCCAATAAGAAACAAGCACATCAAACGCATCTATTACGTTGGCTCCCAGGCCAGACGGTAAGTAAACGGCACATAAATGATAATTACAGCCTCTCTGATAAGATTTTTTCTCTTTGCAGATTGTTGGGGTATTCGGCAGTGGTGGATTCATTGTGCATGGTTGCTGCTGGAAATCTAGATGCCTTTCACATTGAGGACATGTATCCCTGGGATTGTGCAGCGGGCTATTTGCTCATACGCGAAGCTGGCGGCGTTGTTACCCATCCATATGGCGGACCCTTTGACATTATGAAACCCGATCTTATTTGTGCCGGCACAGAGACATTGAGGAATCAAATCGAGCAGTTAATTCGACAAGCTGATCAAGCCAAGTCTGTGGGCAGCGATGATTGAAGCTACCGAAACTTGTAGTCTCATTAATAAAACTTTTCATACACTACAATTTTGATGTGTCATCCTGACCGAGCTCAGTTGAAAAGCTAAACAAATGAAGATTGACAGTCTTTACTACAATACTAAATCAGATAGTAGTAATAATAGTCTACAGATTCAAATAACTTTAAAAAACCCTGGATACAGAGTTGAAACTTCAGCATGGGAAGCCTAACTATTTAACGAACTAACAATTTAGCTGACTATTTATTTACTATCTTTCAAAATCATTTTCAAACCGTTTTATCTAGAAAAGTATATAACGAGTTCCATTGTCAACTCAACCTTATACAAAGTATTTATCTAATTATATATTATATGCAATGATTTGCATTTTGTAGAAGAATCTAAAAGATAAATCACACATGATGGTTTTATACTAATAAACTGAATGATTAAGCTTATCATCTGTGTGCATAGAGTAATAACATATGTTAATACCCCTTCCTCGCGTAAGTTGAAAGCACAGTGTAAAAGCTTGTACACAAAAAGCTTTTCAGAGCTAAAATGCCAAGCATTTGAGCTATTCGCATTTAGTGTGAGTTCGTCGAGTCCAATACACGCATCATGAGCAACAATCCAATAAGCGAGTCCAAACTGCAGGAATACTACGAGGTGGCGCTAGATCTCGTCAAGAAATGTGGTCCACTGTTAATGGAAGGTTACTCCAAGCCGAAGACCGACTATGTGGTCAAAGCGGATTTCTACGATTTGGTCACAGTGTATGACAAACAGATTGAGGACACTCTAATTGAGGGACTGCAAAAAGCTTTTCCAGAGTCGCTAATCATTGGCGAGGAAGAATCTGCAGCAGCGCATCGTCAGGCGGAGTTGACAGATGCTCCCACTTGGATCATTGATCCCATTGATGGCACCACGAATTTTATTCATCGCATTCCACATTGCTGCATCTCCGTTGGATTGGCCATTAACAAAGAACTCGTTGTTGGCATCATTTACAATCCGCCGGCTAATGAATTGTTCTCAGCGTGGAAGGGACACGGTGCCTACTTGAATGGAAATCCCATTCACACCTCCAAAGTAACCAAGGTGAGTGCAAGAGCAATGGAAACTTATATAATTGCCGAAAATACGAGATAATTTTTAACTGTTTCGCACTGGTGATTCACTGGCAAAATTAACAGTTTCAAATTCGTTTATCGTTTGACTGCAGTAAACAATCCAAACAACATATTAAAAGCTCTCTCTTAATTTCTCTTTGATGCCGCTCTCTCCCTCTCTTCTGTACATAGATCAGCCAAGCGGTTGTTGCCTATGAAATCTCATTGATACACGCCGGAGCTGTGCGAGACAAGCACTTGAAGCGTGTTTATAAGATGGGCTCAAATGCCACTGCGTAAGTGTGAACGAGAAGGCGAATGTTTGAGAGTGCAATTGTGAAAAGCTCAATTTTGACTCTGTTATTGTTCTCTTTTATTTGCAGCACGCGCAGCTTTGGGAGCGCTGCACTCGCCTTGTGCTATGTAGCAACGGGTCAATGTGATGCCTATCACGTTGAGGATCTCAAGCCCTGGGATATTGCAGCAGGCGCTGTCATTCTAACCGAGGCAGGGGGCAACATTTATCATACCAAAGGTGGTAAATTTGATGTAATGAAACCCGATTTGGTCTGTGCAGCAACAGAGGAGTTGACTAAAGCGGTTATTCAGTTGATTGAGGAAGCCAATCAGATTACAGAATATACATTCAAGTGAATTTACTCGGTGCTGACTGATCTTGTGATCAAACATTCAAAATAATGGATCTTTTTGTAATAATTAAAATTGTTAGTATTGATTTAAGAGTGCCATCGAAAAAGTAATTCCACCTCAAAAACATTGCGAAAAATAATAGAACAAATATGGAAAATAAATGTACTACTGAATATAACATAAACTCAATGAGAAATTAGCGAGTAATCACAATAAATAAAGAGATTTGAGGATCATTCAAACTTTTTAAATAGGTCATCTAAATGGAATAAAAAATAAATTAAAGTTATAATGCTTATGATATTTTCAGCGAGCATTCAGAATTGAGATACTAAAATGTAAACAAGAACCCTGGTTAACAACTTACACAAATTAAAAAACAAATCTAATGAGACAGCAAAATTACAATGTAAATACGGAAACATATAATTTGCTAGTAGAACTTTAAAATAGTAATTAATTATGGCGTTGAATTCATACAAAAATAAAACTGTGTCATATTCAATGCTTTGCTGATTTCACTCTGAATAGTAATTTTTTTTATCAAGTCATTTATGCATGACTTTTACCGTACACTGTTGCCGTTTTTTCTCTACTTGTTTTTGTAACTATTTGACTACTCTGGGCCATAGACACATGTCTGTTAAAGATAAAGACATCTATTTGTAGTCGTCAAATCAAACGAGATAAAGCTTGGCAGCGAACGACAGATTTCAATTTACAGTGCATCTCTCAGTATGTTAGACAGACATCATATCATCGCATGCGAAGTCGCGAGTTTATTGAGTGTATAAATCAAAGCTCAATGTAAACAAATGCGAGAAACGAGAGAGAGAGAGAGTTCAATGCTACGGCAGCTTGGGCTACGTTAAGATCAGTGTTTGATCAGTTTCTCAGTCGTTGGTTGGCAGCAGTTAACAACGAACGCAACGCATACATAATTAAAACTCGTCAACAATGTCATCGCAAATTGAAGAATTGTACAATTTCATCTACCCGCTGGCTGTAAAAGCTGGCGAAATTCTTTTGGAAGGCTACGAGCGTGAGGAGAAAAATGTGGACATTAAAGGTGCATTCTACGATGTTGTCACAGACTATGACAGCAAGATCGAGGAGTTTCTCATGAACAAAATACTGGCCACGTATCCAGATCACAAGTTCATTGGCGAGGAGGAGACGGCCAAGAATAATAACGTATCTAAGGAACTGACAGATGCGCCCACCTGGATCATTGATCCCATCGATGGTACCTCCAATTTCATTAAACAAATTCCACACGTTTGCGTGTCCATTGGACTCTCGATCAACAAGAAAATTGTTCTGGGCATTGTGAATAATCCAGCACAGAAGAAACTCTATACCACAAAGTTGGGACAGGGCGCTTTCTGCAACGGAAAGCCGATTCATGTGAGCAACTGTGAGCGCTTGAAGGATGCCAATGTGGCCTATGAAGTGTCGCTCCTACATGTGCACAATGTGGCCAATAAGCACATCAAACGCATCTATCATGTGGGATTGCATGCCAGACGGTGAGGCAATTTTAGAGAGTTTTATATGAAAGCCTTATTAATTTCAATTCCCCAGTTTGTTGGCCTATTCCTGCGTGGTGGACGAGTTGTGCATGGTTGCCGCTGGCAACTTGGATGCTTTCTACATTGAAGACATGTATCCTTGGGACTGTGCTGCAGGCTCTTTGCTTGTGCAGGAGGCTGGCGGTGTGGTCACTGCGCCTTTTGGTACCCCATTCGATATCATGAAACCGGATTTGATTTGTGCCGGCAGCGAGAAATTGCGTAAGGAAATCGAAGATCTGTTGCGCAAGGCAGACCTCGAGAAGTCTGTGGGAGGCGATGAAGTCTAGCGCACAAATAAAGAAAGACAATCAAGAAAGCTACAGTCGAGTGTAGACAAAACAATTAACTATGACCAAGGCAACAGAGATGTTGCAGCTGCCTTATATTGCTCTTTTAAATTAATTCTAAAATTACTTGCAAGCTCAATAAAAATCTTTAGGACTCATTACTACAATATGCATTAAATTCACAAACATTCTAATATTATCTGAGTTAAGCTGAACAAGAAAAACACAAATTCAGGTGATGACGAGTTAATAATACCCTTCTACAAAAGTAAATAACTGCAAACAAATTAAGCTGGACAAGTTAAACAATTAAACGAGTATTCTACAGAAAAGCTCAAATTTTTCTGCGCTCTCTTTCTCTCTGTTTTTAACGCTCTCTGAGCAGAGTAAAGCTTTTAGCAAAAAAAAGCTCAAACAAATTCTGTGAAAAATAAAGTTTCCAAATTGCTTTAGTAGTTAGGAAGCTATCAAAACATTCGGTTTGTTACTGATAACAGTGATTTAGTATTTACATTTTTATCACCAAATATGATGAAACAATATAGTGAAGAAAAGCTCAAGGAATACCATGATATTGCTGTGGATTTGGTCAAAGAATGTGGCCCAATATTTGAGGAAGGTTATAACAAATCAAAGAAAGAGGTTATGGTAAAATCCGATTTCTTTGATTTTGTCACCGTTTACGATCGGCAAATTGAGGAGAAATTAACCGCGGGGCTGTCGAAAGCATTTCCCGAATCGCGTTTTATTGGTGAAGAATCGTTAGCCGGTTCTAAAGAGCTACCTGAGCTGACAGATGCACCCACCTGGATCATTGATCCCATCGATGGCACCACAAACTACATACATCGATTTCCGCATTGCGGCATCTCTGTAGCTCTTGCGATTAACAAAGAACTTGTTGTCGGTATTATATATAATCCGGCTGCGAATGAACTCTACACTAGTCGAAAAGGTCATGGAGCATACCTAAATGGTCAGAACATTCGAGTGTCTGGAGCAACAATGGTGAGTAGCAAAAGATTAGACTTGCTATGCAGTTAATATATGGATGCATCTTTGTAGCTAAGCAACTCAGTGATTGGGCATGAGATTACGCTTATAAATGTGGCGGCTTGGCGTGATAAGAATATCAAGCGTGTTTACAAATTGGGCGCAGTAGCTGCTGGGTAAGTTTCAGTTACGTTGGATAAACTATGTCTATGTGAAAATTGTTAACTTGATTTAAAAAACCCCCTTAACATTGAGTGTTATGCATCTTTCTTACTAATTTGCAACTTTGTCTTCTTAACTACTTTTCAGCACTCGTTGCCTGGCTACTGCAGCGCTTTCACTGGCTTACGTAGCCAAAGGAACGCTAGACACCTATCACGTGGATAACCTTAAGCCTTGGGATGTGGCTGCTGGCGTTCTACTCGTACGCGAAGCTGGTGGCGTTGTTTATCAGACAAACGGCAGCGAATTCAATGTGATGCAACCGAACTTAGTGGCCGCTGGCCAAGATGCCCTAGCACAGCAGGTGATGCAGCTCATTAGGGAAGCGGATAAAATCGACGAGTATAGATTCACTTAAAGAGCTAAGTGATGCACTTACATTAGGAGGCATTCCATGCGTTTGATATCCCAGAGGCGACATATTCGGTCCAGTTGGTGGCATCTGCATTCCCATGTGTGGCGCTGTAAATTAAAAGCAATTATTAATAAACATTGCACATTAAAATGCGTGTGTTTAATGTGCATTACTCATGCCCTGATGATGTGGCGGCATATGATGACCTGGTGGCCCTTGGCCAGGAGCCACATGCTGCATGGGATGACCATAGGGTCCTCCAGGATGTCCGGGCGGTGGTCCGGGTGGTCCTTGCATATGCGGTGCACCGGGCGGCGGCCCTTGAGGCGGTCCCTGTGGTGGGCCCTGATGCGGATAAGGACTGTGGGGAGAGGGAGCGGGAGATTGCGAGGGGGGCGCCATTGGGCTGGGAGCCTGTGGCGGCGGCATCGGACTGTTCGCCGGCGAGGGCGAGGCCATTTTTCACTTTTGTTCACCTACAAATATACACGCTAAACAAACGAACAAGATTACAGTCTATTTTTTGCACAAAGTTCAACAAAATGAAATGTATATAAAACGCTGCATATGTAATCTTTAATCGTCGGCTTTGTTGCTCGCCGCAGTTTTATTTACGCACTAAATGTGCTTGGTGATTATTTATTTTTGTAGAGATATAATGCTTTTTTACACAATATTTTTCTTTACCTATTTGCACAATTCGAATGCGTTTAAAGTCGCACGATTTTCACACACTTTTTTTTGGTTGGTTGGATGAAAGACGCGACAATGGCGGACGTCGCTGTATAACAAAATTCAAAAGAGTGGCAACGCTGTGCGAGCCGGTAAGCGCTGGCTGCGTTCAACCAGCAGCACACGCTAATATTTTTAAATAGGCATTTTGCATTGTATCTTAATAAAAATGAAAACTAAAATTTATTAAATGAAATTTAACAAAATTTTTCTAAAATATTTTTATGTAAAGTTTGCATAAAAATATTCTTGTGCTGCTGAACGCCGGCGATGACACGTCATGTTCACGTGCATGGTGAATGGCAAAATTCTGTCATTTAGTGAAAACAAGAGCAGAGCAAATTGGTTGCAAGAGCAATAAATACTAGAGTAACATAATAATTAGTTAGTTTAACATATTTAAATACATATACTTAAGCATTTAGAGGCACTTGGCACAATTGCAAACGAGCTTTAATTATGGGTATGCATTACGTCTGTTTTTTTTTATTGTGTTGTGGGTGTCAGCACACAAAAAGTCACCACCAACTTTACAATCATTTTTTTTCATTGCTCGATTTTTCATTTTCATTTTGCAGGTGGGGTGCTCAGCTATTTTCGTGGTCTGCTCGGCTCCAGGGAGATGCGCATCTTGATATTGGGGCTTGATGGCGCTGGCAAAACAACGATTC
This sequence comes from Drosophila albomicans, assembly GCF_009650485.2. NCBI lineage: Eukaryota > Metazoa > Arthropoda > Insecta > Diptera > Drosophilidae > Drosophila > Drosophila albomicans. The sequence continues at coordinate 36,025,913 of NC_047629.2, read as the reverse complement.
TATACAGGCTGCAGGTGGGCGAGGTGGTCACGACGATACCCACAATTGGCTTCAACGTGGAGCAGGTCACATACAAGAACTTGAAGTTTCAAGTCTGGGATCTGGGTGGCCAGACCAGTATTAGGTGAGTCTACCTCTTGCTGCTGGTGTTACCAAACTAATCTTATCTTTTTTTTCAGACCATATTGGCGCTGTTATTATAGCAACACAGATGCCATCATTTATGTGGTAGACTCGGCAGATCGGGATCGAATTGGCATCTCCAAAGACGAGCTCTTGTATATGCTGCGCGAAGAGGAGCTGGCGGGCGCGATACTTGTCGTCTTAGCCAACAAACAGGACATGGACGGCTGTATGACCGTTGCCGAAGTGCATCACGCGTTAGGTTTGGAGAATCTAAAGAATCGCACATTTCAAATATTCAAAACATCGGCCACCAAAGGTGAGGGGCTCGATCAGGCCATGGACTGGCTATCGAATACGCTGCAAAGCCGAAAATAGTCACAGTCATGCCCCCAATACCAAACTTCGCCTGCCGCCCCTTGTAAAATTTGTCCAAAGTGAAAAAGGAAAGTTCTTAAAACGAAAAAAAAAAACGCTTATGCGCAACATAAAAAAGATCCAAACACACACACAACTTTGTAATAACTTCTAGTAATATATATATTATTATATTAAATTATAGGTTTATATAATGTAATAATCTTTAGCGACTTCTTTTACCACTCGGGGAGTCCAAAGCGTCGCACACGCTGCTCCTGCGTATCCAACTCCATGCGCACCTTTTGTCGCATATAGAAAATAGGACAATCGCGATTCGAACAGATTACCTCCTCATGCAACGAACCCTGACAACGCTGACACTCGGTCCAAAGTCGGGCAAATGTCTCCTCCAGGCCACGCTTTGATGCCACCTCCTTCTGATAGAGTTCGCTCATCTTTGGTTCGCAGTGCGGACATAAGCACGCTTGTTCATAACCCTTGGGCATTAGGGATTTGCAACCCAAGCATGCTGCCTTCTTGGTCATAAAACCCGCCAATCCGCCAACCTTTGAGGTGACGACAGTCCTAGTCCTTGTGTGTTCTCCTTTGAGCAGTACCGACTCGGCTTTATCGCCCAAAATGGGCTCAAAGATGCGCAACAGTGGCTTGGACAGTTGCTGCTCCAAATAGTAGTTGGCATCAATGGGCACGCTATTCTCTAGCACATACAACGGATCCTCGGCTTTCTGATAAGCTGGAGTATTCTTGGCCGCAGCACAGATCACATAAGGCACACGATCACCCAGTTTGGGCGCTGTGCCCGCATCGCGTTTCTTCATCTTGGCTGCCAGCTCTACATGTGCTTGCTTGGCAGCGTAATCCGTCTTTGCCAGCTCCTTGGTGATGACCAGCTGTGAGATATCAATGCGATTGCACAGCAAATCAGCAATAATTTGCTTGCAATAATCAACCGCTCCCTCAGGATCGCGTTCAATCAGCAGCTTTTGCAGACAAGCGTTCATCAGATTGGCCACCAATGGCGAATTATCGCGACGCACTGTCTCAATGCCCTTGCAATCCATTTTGTCATACTTTTCCGGCTTAGTGAAATACAATCCTGCATAGCGCTTCTTGTTGATCAGCAAATAGGGATAGTAAACCTTCTCGAATTCCAGTTTAATGGGCTGCACAAATTTGGCGCTAACCAAGTCGGCTGCCTCTCTACCGAGTTCCATGCTACGCTCTAAGCTTTTAACACCAAAGTTAACCATCACCGAATCCGTGTCACCATAGATGACCACCGCATCGTTCTCATAGCCATTAACGCGCGTGTAATGCGTCTCCACCTCGTTCTTGGTCATCTCAATCATTGTGCGTCCATAAGCAGTAACGCTGCCCGAGATCTCCAAGCAGGGCAGTTTTCCCACCTGAGCTCCAGTAAAGCCATACACTGAATTTGCTGATATCTTCAAAGCTAACTGGCGACCATCCAACACCTGCCGCTTGAATGGATCTTTCTCTACTTTTAGATCGTTCTTTGCACGTTTACGCGCCGCCAACAGCGATTCCAAGATCTCGGGCAGCAGGCCGCGACGCAGATCCGCCTTGACGAAACTGTTATTCGCAGGCGTGCGCTCCACTTGATCATCCGTCAATCCCAGCTTATCCTTTGCTCCAGGCAGCAGTAAAGTGGTGTAGCATAGATTGTGGGCCATCATAATACTAGGATACAGCGAGGCAAAATCGAGTGTACTAATGGGATCAGCATAATAGCCACGTTTCGGTTCGATGACAGTGGCGCCTTCATACTGCTCGTCGGAGCCACTTGAAGTGTAGGATGGCATGATGAAACCTTTAGTTTTTGCTTTGCGCAGCAGCTGACTGAGCACCTTGATTTGTTGGCCACGCGTCAGCAGCGATTCAAGTGGGACGCCTGTGACACGTGCCATCTCCATGTAGTTCACAATGGCCATAAGTTTCTCGAGCAGACGCAATGGCAAATAGGCATCCTTTAAGCAATACATGGCCAAGCGACGACGCGTCTGCTCGTCGCCATTTTGCAGATCCGTGATAATGCTGTGATGCACATCCTCCTTCTGCTCCTGCAGAAAGTGATAGCTGACCGCATTCAAAGTGTACGAACGCAGTTTGTAATCGCGGAGCAGCACAAACAGCAAATCGAAGGGCACGCGTCCTTCAAAGTTGACATATTGATTCTCTCGCCTACCCATTTGTTTGGACTGCAGCACCTGCTCTTTGATGACCGAACGTATGTTCTTAATCCTGCCTAGATACTCGAAGCCTTGCACCTTCAAGTGCGCAGCGCGATTCAGCAAATAAGGTATATCAAAGTTGTTGATGTTGTAGCCAGTTAAGATGTCCGGATCGACTTCGCGCACAAAAGCCGCCCATTTGTCCAGCAGTTGCTGCTCTTTGTCATAACACAGCACCTGGCTGCCAATGATGGGAGCACACTCCTTCAACGTGAATACGTTCCTGATGAACGGCTCTGATTCGCCTTGTCTGATGACCATGTTGGCAATTTGTATAACTGGATCCATTTTGGCCTCTGGGAAGATGCCACGACGACCAGCGCACTCAATATCAAAGCTAAGAATGCGCAACGGCGCCACCTTGGACCACTCGCCTTCGGGTTCATGGGAGATGAACTGATCATAAGCCACATCCACTTCCAGTTGGCAACGTGACTCGGGTGCCGGCTTAGAGTTGCGTCCACGCAGACGCCATGCACCCGGTGGTAGCTCAATCCAATTGCAGCCGACAACTTGTGTTTCCACCATGAAACGGATGTCAAAGTCGATATTGTTCTCAAAGGCACGGCAATCCTGGAAATCGAATGCGCCCATTATCACTTCCTTTTTGAGCAACCTAGAGGCAGCGGCCACAAAACGCGGCAACGTCACCGTGATCTTAATATACCACTGCTTCTCATCGCCCTGATAGCCATGAATATTGAGGCGTTGCACCAGCTCTACAGCGAGCACTGCTTCCTGTACATGATCCTTGTTGTTGCGTATGTCAGCAATGACCTTTTTGTCCAGCGCCTCGTGCAGGTCTGCGCAGTGGCGCTGTTCAAAGTTTTTGGGCGCCGAGATGTAGAAATAGGGACAATAACCATGGACATGACAGCAAACCGAGTTGCCCTCCATGGTGACTCCGAACATACGTACTACGGGCACCGGGCCGAGTTGGGCACCTGGCATGCCGGGCAGTGGTTGCCCCAAATAGTTCTCCACGTCCAGCTGCTGGAATGTCAAACTGTCCTCAGCTGGATTTAGCTTAGGAGGCGCTGCTCGGGACCAACGTTCGCTCGTCTGTTGATTTTCGGGTCCTTCCCCCATCAGTTGGGTTTGATCCAGATCGTCGTTGGGCTCAAAGGCGGCCAGCTCGGCCTCGAAACCGCCGCCCATTTCATCATCATCATCGAAATTTCTGCAAATTTGCAAAGTTAAGATTATATTTCACTTCAATCGACGCCAAACAAAAGCTTTTGTTTACCTTGACTTTTTTGAGTGGCCGTTGGCTGTGCCATTGCCATTAAATTTACGTTTATTATCCATGCGATCTGTTTGCTTAATGATATAACGAAATGAACAAGTAAACCAACAAAATAATTCGCAAATTAAATGATGCAAAAAACGCGGCAACAACGCGGGAAAATCAGAAGTAGAATTTGCAAATAAACCAACTGTTCACTTTAGGGCAAATTGGCAGGACTGTCATTGTGCGGGTTTTAAATGCATCGCAGTATTTTATGAAATTTGCTAGTGGAAAGCAGTATTTTGCATTTTTAAAAATTAATAACATATATATTAATTACTAATACATAAAGATAATTTACAATTAAAAGGTATAAACCAATAAATATAATAAATTGATTTCTAAAGAAGTATATCAAAAAATTATGAATAAACTGTTTGGCATCATTCAAATTATTGTTCAAAATTTCAACAAGCAATATTTAAATTTTAAATATATCCTATTGATATATCAAGCCAATTTTCAAATATTTTAAAGAAAATGAATATAAATGCGAATATGCGAATTCAATGGCAACAGAAAATATGAATTCCGTATTTATTTTGCTCATGCATAAAATACCAGTTTTGAATACTACAAAAAGATTTCGTATATTTGTGTGCATGCGTGTGTGTGCATTATGTTTTTGGCTTAATCGTAAATCGGTCACACTGACCAGCAGCAGATATTTTCGTATGTAAAACGCATTAAAAACTGCGAATTGTGTAAATATTTAACAAGTTATACAGTGTACGTCTATGTTTGTTTCTTAGTACACGCTTAATGTGCTGCTGCATGGAAAATAAAACGCAGCAAAATGCTTGCCTTGTGAAATAACAACCCAAATACCTTCAAATACCTGGCGGGGGTGTGTGCGAATGTGCAGTGTGTGCGTGCGTATGTGTGTGTGTGCACGGGGGATGTTAAGTGAATCACACTCACACAATTAATATAACAAAAAAAGAAGAAATAAAGGAAACCAGAAAACACACACACACTCATTCCTGGAGCAAAAAGATGTACCAAAGCGCCTGCAATGCGGCCACGACAGGCTCGTGCGTGCCCGGTGCGGGCAATCAAACCGATAACGATCGCCAAGCGGCGCTGATAGCACAACAGCCACCAACAGCGCCCGTCGAACCCGATTACAGTGGCTTCGATATCGTCAAAGCCACACAGTACGGTGCGATAGCACGCGTGCGGGATCTGGTCGAGTCCGGCTGGGATGTGAATCAGCCCGACAGTGAAACAGTCACACTGCTCCATTGGGCAGCCATCAACAATCGACGAGATATCATACGCTACTTTCTGGAAAAGGGCGCCACCGTCGATGCTGTTGGCGGCGAATTGAATGCCACCCCCCTACACTGGGCCACCCGCCAAGGTCACTTGGGTGCAGTGGTCCTGCTGATGGCTGCGGGAGCCGATCCGCGTATACGGGATGCGGAGGGCTGCTCTTGCATACACATTGCCGCACAGTTTGCTCACACTGCATTGGTGGCCTACTTCATAGCCAAGGGCGTAGATCCAGATCTGCAGGACCGTGGCGGCATGACGGCGTTGATGTGGGCGGCATGGAAGGTGAGTCAACTAGAATTACACTTATCACCCTTATGATTTATATTAAATAAGACTTAATGCACACTGTAATCACAAACTGGAAAGTTATTTACGATTCTACATATTATTAATCGGTCTATCCGACTGTTGAAACATCTAGATCTCAAAGATTCCATGAGTGTTTACATAATTTTAAATATAAGAGTCTATAATTTTCATAAACATCAAAAGTATTGGCATTCGAATATATTGAAGTCCAGCAACTATGGCTTCCCTACTTCCGTTACACCTTACTTTAACCTCCAATTGTTGTTTATATAATAAATTTGCTTACCTTGAATCTGCCGTCAGGTGTGTGCTCTTGATCCCGTGCGTCTGCTACTCACATTAGGCGCCAATCCCGCCATGGTTGACTACACACACGGCAACACGGCGTTGCACTGGGCCATCCTGGCCCGCAATGCGACAGCCATCACAACGCTGGTGCTCAAATCGAAGGCGTCGCTGGATGCGCCCAATTTGAGGGCGGAGACACCACTCTCAATGCTGGAGGCTCAAACCGGTGCCATTTGGATTGGTGCTAAGGTCATGGATCGGGTGCGCGAGGCAGCGCTCAGCTCGCAACAACGTCGTTCTCTGGTATCCAAGTTGCGGCACGACAAACGCTTGCGTTGGTGTCGATGGTCGCCTGTCCGTTTACCGCCTTCTATTTGGCGGGCATTGTGTTTACCATCAACACGCTGTACATTATCAAGTTTTTCCTGCTCGGCTGCCTGTATGCAGTGTTCCACACCATTGGCAAGACGCTGTTCGATGAGCATCTGATGGCGTTGTTGCCGCTTTCCGTCTATTTGGCCACCAAGGCTTGGTTCTATGTCACTTGGCTGATGTATATCGACGATGCGGTGTCGTTGCCAACCACCGTGTGCTTCCTCATCTGTTCGCTGGGCTTGTGGGTATGCTTTCTCAAGTCGTGGAAGGGTGATCCCGGCATCATACGACCCACCAGAGAGCAGCGCTTCAAAGTAAGTGAAGGAAATTAGATATGTTATAATTTAGACTAATTATATGTTTCATTTTTGCAGACAATTATTGAGCTGTCGGAGCGCGGCGGTATTGGCTTTGAACCCGCTTCCTTTTGCTCGGGCTGCCTGGTGCGTCGTCCGATTCGTTCCAAGCACTGCTCTGTGTGCGATCGTTGTGTGGCACGCTTCGATCACCATTGCCCCTGGGTGGGTAATTGTATTGGTCTCAAGAATCACAGCTACTTTATGGGCTTTCTCTGGATGCTGTTGATCATGTGCGCCTGGATGATCTACGGCGGCTCTAAATACTATGTCAACGAGTGCAATGTGCACTTTGACGGTGAGTCTAAAATGTGATTCCATTTGAAATTGAGTGCTTAACTAATTTTTCGATTAGATTTCCTCACTGCGATGCGCGCTATTGGCAACTGCAATGCTTGGGTGGGCTGGGTCATGGGCAACGCTTTGCTGCACATGTCCTGGGTCATCTTGCTAACCATTTGCCAGACGTATCAGGTAATTTGCCTAGGTATGACCACCAACGAGCGCATGAATCGTGGACGCTATCGCCATTTCCAGGCCAAGGGTGGACACAGCCCATTCACGCGTGGCCCGTTGCTCAATCTAATTGATTTCCTTGAGTGCAATTGCTTTGGTTTGGTGCAACCGCGACGCGTTGACTGGATGAACTACTATGACTATGATGCTCAGGTGCATCAGACCATTGAGAAGGAGCCGCTGCTGCGTGGCGATGGTGCCGACAATGATGGCTTGGCGGGTGATCATCAGTATGTGTAGGATAAGTCCTATCGGGATGCGAAGACGCTTCAAATGCCCATTGCGCATGTTTAACCGATGCTTTAGATATGTATTGTATTGTATGGAAACCTCCCGCCTGACCTGGTGGATTAGCTTCGTATTTATTTCTAGTGATTTGTAATTGGTACGCGCTGCTGCAAACACAACGATTTAACAACACCAACATCAAGAATAGCAAACAAGAAAAGAGAATGCAACAATAATAGAGAATGAATAGAAAACACAGATGAGAGAAGCGTCGTTCGCAGACCGATATCGGATCGAGCAAATTGGGCACAATTTATGCCTCGATACAACATCATAGATACGTACATTTATTGTGCTTGTATTTTACCTGTAATTACAAAAACTGTACATTTTTTCAGCATATTTCTTAACTAGCACATTTCTTAGACGTTCTCAAGTATTTGTAATACCAAAAAAAAACAAAAACAAAAATGAAATGAATTACCAACCGAACAAAACAACCACACAGACACACACAACGTTTAACAATCGCAACTAAATCAAAAACCCAATTAAGCAAAAAGACAAAAACGATAAAGTAAATTAATTTCAAGTCGTGCAATATTTAAAAATTCCAATTTTTTCCACAAAAATTAATAAAAATACAAATTGTAAAGCGCACAGAAAACAAACGAAATACAAGAACAAAAAAATCTTTCAAATATGTGTATTCTAAAAGCAAGATTATAGTTAAATAGGTTGCAGTTGCCTTTGAGGGAGCTTGGATTCGCTTCAAACTTGATCCAAGTTGTCTCGCCATTAAGCAGCTTTTTCAATGAACCAAAAGAACAAAACACCAAAACTAACAAAACCACAAATACGTCAAATGTTTATACGTCAAATGTTTATGAGAATACGATTTGCATACTTAAATAATGAATAACGAACAATTCTAAACGCGATCCGATTCAATACGCACTAGTCTAGTCAGCAATCATTTAAGTAAAAAGAAGTGAAGAAAAACAAAAATTATAGTGCAACAACAAAGACGATATATATATATACATATAAATAAATATTGCATATTAAAATATACATATATATATAAATATTTATATCTAAATAGTTATGAAATTATGTACACCTATGATAAATGAAGGAATTTCGACAAAATGCAAAAACCTGACAACAAAATGAACAACAACAACAACAACACGTAGCTAAAGAACCGTTTCTAATTGTAACACGTTACTTAAATGCATTTAAATTTAAATAACAATTTCAACTATAAAAATTTAATATATATATATATATATAAAAAAAAAATAAACAATTATGTATGTATATGTAATATTGTAACTCAGAAACACTTTTCGATGTACTATTTTGTATTTGAGATTATACAAAAAAAAGGAAGCGTACTTTTCACTCTGCGATTTGCTACAACCTATTTGTTTAAACATTTTTATATTCTTTTGCTTGCATTGTTATATAAACAAATACCGAAAATAACAAAGAACTTAAAAACAAAAGAGAGATGATACGCTTTTAAAAGACTATGATGAAAATGTGTTGAAAGTGACATGAGAAGCCAGGCAAACAAACCCTAATATCGTAAGTGTTTTTTGGCCCCCGATTAAACAAACAAAATGCAAAAAAATAAAATCCATTGCCTACGTCTTTAGTTTAGTCATTAAGTTCAAGACAAAATATGTGTATTAAATAGTATGTAGAACGATATGCAAGGCGAGGTGTATGTAACAATGTGCGTTAAAAATTTAATAATAAATAGTACTTTATTCCGTATTCGAAAAAGAAAGCAACCAACGTATTTTTTACTTTAGCAAAATTTATACATTTTGTTTTAGAACTTGCAAATTACCTATTTATCTGCCCAACTTGTAAAATTTATAAAAACTATTTCGATGTTCTTATCGTTTTTTAGTATAACAATAAGTAATAAATAAAAATGCTTTTTAAATACAATAGAATCCGGTTATAACGACTCCGCTTATAGTGTCCCTCCGGTTATTGCGACGAAAAGTCGATGGCTTGGTTGGTCCCCATACAACCTTATATGAAACGGACTCCGCTTAGTACGTCTCCGCTTTTAGCGACAAACCGCTTATACCGACGACATTTTTCACAATTTAACCGGATATTGAGACGAAAAAAAAATACATCGAAAAAATGCCATCAAATTTAAGTATCAAACGACGCTGTCATGAATGTATGCATTTATCAGTGATTGGCACTCTTGCTTGTGTGCGTAGGAGCGACACGAAGCTTAAAATAATGAAAATTTAATGGAATAACACTCCAAATTTGGGTCAAAGTTAATAAAATTTTTAATTTTTAAAATCATCGGCATATGAAAAAAAAATGTTCTTAAAAAAAAAATATTTCTCGTAGGCGTGGACACGCCTACTTTTCCAAATTTATTCTAAGGACCTTCCTTAGTTAAAATAAAAAAACCGCATCAAAAAATCTTATCTAGTTCAGGAGTTATTAATAAATGCCACAAAAAGTGGTCTCCTGGACCATAGTGCGAAGGTTCTTACATTCTCACTACTCTCTGTTAGTTTTAGCTGACGCCTTAGCTTATACTAAAGAACATGCAGGTATACAATTTATTATGGAAAAACCATGCTATTAAATTAAATTTATAAATTTTTTGTTTTGTTTAAAAATTAATTTGTTTTATCTTAAAAACCTATTACGAACATAGCAACCATAAACAAAAAAAAAAAAATTAGTGTTGCTCTTTTCGGTTAGTGCGTCTTCCGGGTATAACGACGTAAAATTGTCGGTCCCTTGAAAGTCGCTATAACCGGAATCTACTGTATTTATTATTAAAAATCAAATAAAAATTATTAAAAATGTATGTAAACAAATCCCTTGCTCAAGTCACAAGTAATTTCCCTATCGATCGGTAATGTCAATCGATAGAGCTAGGTGTCCTGATTACGAAAAGGTAAGTCCAGGAAAGATTTTTGAAGATTTAACAGAAATAAGTCAAAAAATAAAGATTATAATAAAAATAATTGTTTTTGAATTTTAACGGGTTTGCCTTTCTGTCGGTTACAATCAATTTTCAATTGGCGCGCTGAGTCCACTGCAAAAATATCAAATTTTCTGCAGTTTACTTTGAGGATGCAGCAGCTTACATCTACATTGCGATAGATGGCTCCACTAATTAAGCAAGTGACTTGCTGCATTTCTGCTCGCTATTGGTTTATGTTCGCCTGGTATTTCTCCTGGTGGCTTGGAACTTTTCTGCAGTTTGTGGCGGTATCGAGTAGACAACAACAACACTAACATAATTAGTAGTTGTTGTTGTAATTATTGATGTTATAGTTGTTGTTGTTGCTGGTGTTGGCTTCTTGCAACCGCCAAGAAAGTCTAAAAAGTGCCAAATCAATATTTGAAATACCAGGCGAACATAAATCAGCAGCAAGCGGTTGCTTTAAAAACCAGTTTCGTTCGTTATTTTCAAAAGTCCGCTGTGTCCGCTATGCAAAAATATCAAATTTTCTGCAGTAAATGTATGTATATATAATCCTTTTTTTCTTAAATTTTTTACTGATTGATTTTATTTACATTTTTTAAATTTAAAAATGAATATTCACTGAAAAATCTTAACAAATTTATTACCTTTGATATTGAAAATCTGACAACGTTGTTTGTAGTAATATAATCCCTTTGCCATCTACTTATAGCAAATAAATAATTCTTTTATTTCACGATCTATTTTTACTTTATAATCCAAAAAGAAAATAGTTCAAGTTCAATAAAAAGTCAAGTATACCTCGGGTTTTAATGATTTTTTATTTTTTGATGACATAATTTTTGTTGTTTTTTTTTTTATAGATTTAAATTGGTTTTGTTTTTGTTTATCCGACATTTATGCATTACATTTATAGGCTCGCTTTAAAAATAGAATTTGTTTCCGTGTTATGATAAATTAAGAGTTTTCATGATGTTCTTTTTTTGTTTTTTTCATTTATTGTTATTATTAAAAGTAAAACAGTTAAATATATGCATTATTAAAATACGTTATCGCTATCGCATTTTATACTTAAATTTCGCTTGTGATTAGTCGCTATCGTTTATTACAATTTCGCAGCAGTGTAAATGATATACAATATTATGAATTATTATATATCTATTTTTTTTGTTTTAATGAATTTATTTTAGCTTGCTTTGATGATGTGTGGTAAAAACAATTAAACTTGCAAATCATATGAGAATCTTGCGCGTTTACAACGTGCCGAATTTTTGTGTAGTTGATATTATTTGATCTCAGTTAAAAAATATAAAAGCTTATCCACTAGAAATGTTTGCGGAAAATTAGTTGAGAGTTAGTGTAATTAAGAAACGTGACTGATCGATCGGTGTGTGTGTGAGTGTGGGAGGCGTTAGCGTCTTTTGTTTGTTGTTGTTGTTATAGTTGTAATGGTATATAGTCGCATCTATATAAAGTATACATATATTATATTTAGGTGGGTTGTGGCGTGGCCAGCTTGAGCTCAATATAAGTGTTATACTGTTATACATAGATGTATTATATTTAATTACTTGGTCGGAGTAGAAGCTTTTCGTGTAAATATTTCACTTTTATTTTCGTTTCTCTTTTTATTATTCTTGAACTGCCCGCACATAAATTAAAACACAAAACATGTCCGCACCGTACGATAGAAAAGTATTTTCTAGTAAAAGGGGATAGATAGATCTCGAAGGGAAATGGTAGAGAAATATTGCAAATTGCGTTTCATAAGCGCACTTGTTAAAGGAAATTAAATAAAAAATATAATAAAAAGTTGTAAGTGTATAATAAGATGTGCCTTTCAGCTATAAAAAATATACTAAAAAGCCGTTACAAACGCTGCTGACCATTAAAGATGCGTTTATGCGTTGCGCCATATCATGATAACATTACTGAATTCATTTGGTGTAATTTGATTTTGCAGTTTTTGTAGCTCGAACTTATTATGGATATGTTTTTGTATGCTTTTTTGTTTTCTTTTTTTTTGTTTTTGTGCATTAATATGATGGGAGAAACCGTCAATTGTGCTGCGCAACTTGACCATAAAATGAAGCAACGTATAAGCGCAGTTTTCAAGCAGCCGATGCCCAACAAGTGGCAACAAAATAAAAGAAGGGATACAGTTTAAATTGTGCCCTTGTTGTGCATATACCATTATTTGAATTAATGCACATTTATGCCAAGCGTTAGCCATGCGATGATCATGATCACGATCGCGAATAGGAACACCACGCATAAACGTACGAAATATTTATACAAGCAAAATGTGTATACACATGCTTAGCCTATATATATATATATATATATATACATATATAGTTTATATAAGATGTATATATAAATATTGTTTTTTTTTCTTTTCTTTTTTTTTTTGTAGTACACGTAGATTTTTTTCATTTGTTTAAGTGTTGTTTTTTTTTTCTTCTGGTTTTGTTTTTAATAAAAAATATATATAAATATATGCTATTTTGAATTTGATTTTATCTCTCTGCTCATATGTATAGTTATTCTTTTTTGTTTTTTTTTTCTTGCCATGTTTTTATGTTCTTTTCCACATCTGTTAGCTGTATTAGAATTTTCCCTTTTTTCTCATTTTGTTAAATATGCGCACTTAAAATATGTATATTTATATATATGTATTGTATATATATATAGTGTATATAAAAGTTCAATGATTATTAGTTATACATAGGGTATTATGTATAGTTTTTTTAAGGGTTTTCATTTGTTTTTTTAGAGGGGGTAATACCCAGTACAATGGGTAAAAAGCGTGGCCTTTATTTGCTTTCAGCGCAGCATATTTAAAAAAAGTTATTACACACACACACACATATTGAATTGGGAGCCAAGAAATCATAATAATAAATAACAAAAGGTGCCGATATAAAATACATGGTTAAAAAAATAAAACACTTGAGCTTAGTCTAAGCGGGGGATTATTAATAGAAGGTGTACGCTAGTGTGTGTGTGTGTGTGTATTGCTGGAGGCGACGCAGAATTATGCTTTATATGCTTTGCTTTTTTGTTTGCTTGGTCTCGTAATATGTATAAACTTTATCATATATTTATAAACATTAGTTCCCACTGATGTTACGTCTTCTGCTGCAGCAGCTCGCTTTGTGGATTGGGCGGACTGGATGACAGCTGCTGCAATTGTTGTTGCTGCTGTTGTTGTTGTTGCTGCTGCTGCTGTGTTGCAGTATTCAGCATGGTCGGTGCAGACAATGTGGTCGCCTGTGTAATAACTGTCGTGGCAGAGATGGTTTGTTGTTGCTGCTGCTGTTGCTGTTGATGAGGCGCTTGTTGCAGCTCCTGCGTATGCTGTTGATTTGTTTGATTGTTTAGCGGCTGGTTCGAATTGCAGAGCACCGAATAGACGGAATCCACTTTGCTGAGCTTCTCAAAGAGAGGTATCAGCTCACGCAGCTCACAGTCGGTCACATCGTCGAACCACGACTTCACAGGAACCTTAAAACAAGTTAAAAATGCGGTTAAAGTTATACGATTCAAGTGAAATAAATTTGATTATCTACTCACTGCATTGTCTGGGTGAAAGATGTAACTGGCCGGTGAATTGTCCACAATGACAATCTTTTGTAAATCGCGACCCAGACGATTTAGATCCTTAATGTAATTACCCCTGTAATAAACGCATGATTCCCTAAACAGTCTTGCACGAAACACATTCCATCTGAAAGTTGAGAATACAATGAGTTATCATATCATCACTAAAAAATCTTAATTATAGAAGTGCTTTCGTTTCGGAAGAAAAGTTACCATCAAGTTACTATATTTTCATTAGAAAATGTATAAACATTTAACTACAGAAACTTTTGCTTAATGGTTTTTCATATTTGTAATCTTATAGCAGTATCTTTGTCTCTTTTGAGTTTTCATTGCTTTGAAAGTTTTGTAACCACAACATATATTCTACTTGTCACTTGAAAATATATCAGCATGCTCCATTACCTTGATTGTATCATGGGCAACACTTGTTATCCAGGGTCATTTAAACCGCAATCATGTTAGCTTTAAGTTAATTGATACTCTAACTACACCGTAACATATCTAAACAAATATCTCTATTTCCTAAACCTTTTCATTAGACTAGACTTTTTCACTTAACTTATTTTTTATTATTTTATTTATGAACAATACATATTTGCATTTAGTTTGAATAAAATTTATAAAAATTTAAAGCATAAACTTCAGAAATCTATTTCGGTTTAACATTTTCATTTTCTATTATAATACTTAACTTTAAAGATAATGGAATATAGAATTTAAAACTTTTTACTTAAAGAAAAATAATTCTTGATTGAAATGTAATTTGGCATAAAATCTGTATAACCGATTTGATTTCTTATCGTGTTTACCAATTTTACAGCTGTGAACTTTGAAATAACAGTACTTACAACCTACGCGTATAAAATTGAAAAATACTATTATCTATATGCTCCATTTTACAAAATAATGTATAAGCGATCAACTAACAAAAAGAAATAAGTAAAAAAAAAACGCGTTATATAGTTTTGCCATCACACTGCTATTTCAATGTTCACAGCTGAATTTTCAGCTATTCCTTTCTTTTCTCTCTTTTTAATACTTACTTGTCTAGCAGATCGGCAACGGGATCTGCGTATTTGGCTAGTGAGGCTGTAAACAAAACGCACTCGTACAGTTCGCCCATCTTTTGTAGAAACTCATCGACATGCGGTCGCTTTAGCACATAGACCTGATGTATGGTGCCATCGATTTCGACTGGTACTATGAAATCGGCATTAGGTATGGGCTGCAAAACGATGTCAATTAATTGTGATCTCTTTCAAAGCTGGATAATGTGAAAACTTACCTTAAAACTACTGTGCACTAGAGTTTCGTCCAAATCGATAACCATGCACTTTCGATGCATATCGGAGTGCCTAACCTGAGGTAGAAGGTACCTTTGTTGGTCCGGTAAGGGTGGCGGTGTTGTTGAACCATCGATCTGTGTGCCATTCTGATTTGTTTTCGTTCGATTTCGTCGCCAGCAGCAAAGTAACGATTGAAATATGCCGCGTTTCTGTGGTTTTAGGCGATCCACATCTTCTGAAATTGAAAGAAAATGCAAAAATGATTAAAATAGGAAAATTTGCATATAAAACTGCATCTTAAGTTTAAAGAAATCCATATTAAATTGGATCATATTTTGAGGTCAACTTTTAAGCTAAGTTACCAATAAAAATATCAGATCATCAAATTTCATTCTCAACTCAAATCATACTGTCAAAAAGTATAAATTTAAAAACAATAACAAAATCTTGACTATCATAATTTATAAGCAACAAGTTCCGTTTTCAATCAACATGCCAAAAACTATATCACATTTTCGTCAAATTGCTATCTATTCCCATTTTCACACTTCTTCGAAACAGGTTTACATTGATGATAGCAACAAACACGACAATGACAGCAACAAATTTAAGTCAACTGTGCACAATCAATTTTAACCGCACATTGACGAATCGGCCTTGAAAATGTCAGACAGGGCTTATAAAATAAAAATTGCTATTATTATTTTTTCATTTATTTGTTTTTGTAAGCTTACGATTGCGACTTGTGACTGACTAAACGAGATTAAAGTAAATTATTGAATGAACTCAGGAATGCTGAATGCGCATTGATTGTTTCAATTAAAGGAAATTATTTCTCTCTCTATAGACATATATGTATATATAACACATACGTACTTCACGATCTTAAAGGGGAACCACCCCAATAAATGTCCATTTATTTTATTGCTAACAAAAAAATTGTTGATAAAAGAAATACGATTCTCATGATCAATAATTGATTATCATTCAACAAACATTTATTATCAGTTGTGCTTTAACACATACGATAATTTTGAAATAAATAAAGGTATCATTATATTCACGTGAGTTGATGTATCAACAGTTATTTGGGATGCCAAGCGAACGATAGTTTAGTAAGCTTTTAATCGATCACAGTCACGATAACTTGCAAAATCAAGCCCATCATTATGAGTGAAGTTAAATAACGAATACTGATTATTTATTATATTGATATCATAATCAACTAAATTAACGTGTCGAACAATGCTGTTGAAAAATTTAAAAGAGTAAAATATAGACATTTAATATAGCTATTGCTTTTTTATTTTCGTAAGACATCATATTAAACAATAGGCCAGGCCTAGCAATATAATCGATCACTTACATATGTAAATAACTAACCAACTATTAATAAAAACCTATTTTTATTCAAGTGTACTCTCAACATTTAGCTATTTAAATAGCAACTTAATCTAGCTCATCGTTAAGGGTGAATGTTAACAAACAATTAATCTTTACATTTAAAATAGAATATTAATAACGTATACAACACTCATTTCCTATTTCTAGCCTCAAGGCTTCGTTCAACAATTTTGATAGGAAAATAAATGTTTTGTAGATCAATAAATGTTGCCTTATGCGTATCAATAAAAATATCTATATAAATGTGTATAAATATTTATGCATGAAAATCCGCCTCATCTATATTTGATATTTGATTTTCTCGCAATATGCAAATCTTTCAAGCACTTTCAATGCGAATGCGAATTTCGTGTGTGCTTGTGTGAAAATGTCTTAAAATAGATATCAAACGAAACGAAATGAAATGAAATAAAAAAAGGAAAAACCCAACAACGTTCTCGACGCGGTTTCGCAGTGCGCGGGCGGGGGGCGGCGTTGGGAGGGGTGTGGCAGCAAATTTAGCATGCATACATGCGTTTAATCGATGGGAAATGCTATAATTGCAAGTACACAGACAGGAAGGTAGAGAGAGAGAGAGAGAGAGAGAGAGAGCGAGACAGACACGCACACCTCGTTAGAAGTAAGAAGGTCGCCGATTGACCTTTAAGCCCTGCGAGCGAGGGAGTGAGCAAGAGAGAGAGAGGGAGAGATAGAGCTTTAAGCCAACTGTTTACAAGCTTCGAATTGCAATTGCTGTTGTTGTGGCTAACAAAGAAAATAACATGCAGAGCAATGAAAAAAAGTAACAAAGAAAGTTGCATGCAAAGTATGCTCGACTGTGAAGTACGCGGTACTCAATTAAAGTTAATGTAGAAAAAAACGAAAAAAAACTAAAACTGCAAACTACTTTTAATTATTTCATTAATATAAAATACTATATTTATGAAATTATAATTTACAATTATATCCTTTTTAATGATCAGTTGTATCAGTTGTAATAAAGGTAAAATAAAATAAAAGTTGAATTTAAAGCTTCATAATATAAATAATTAACCCTCAATTTTATATCATTACTTAAATAAATTTATGTAGAACAATTTCTTAAAAAAAAAGGAAAAAATGGTATTGCAATATACCATGTCCTCGTATAATGCCCTTTTTAGCCATTTGTATCGGGTATTATACCCAAATGGAAGTGCATGTTGCATGCGGCTGGGGAATGGGAAAGGGTAACGGAACGAAGGATTCCAGCAGCTAAGCTAGACGTTAGTCGGTTCATTGAACCGAGCTTAGAAGAAGCGGTATCCAGCACCCAGCACCCAGCACTGAGCACTCAGTGCACTTAGTGCTCTGGCGACATTGTGAAGTGCAGCTGTACTTGAATATTTTATGAGCCTTGTCGCAACATAGTATAATGAAAGCTCCCGACAACAACAACAGCAACAATAACGAGTTGAGAACGTGATAGAAGCACACACATAAACACACACAGACACATACGCACTCTAACACACACACCTAGACGATTATTAGGCAGTTGAAAGGTGAAACGAACGCGCCGCCAATGTGAAGAGTGTCCTGGCTGAGCTTAAGCCTTAAAGTAGCTTTCTCTCCCTCTCCCTCTTCCTCTCCATTCCCATTTCCATCTCCTAGTCTGGCATATTTTACATAACTTTGCATAAAGAAGCGAGACGGTGAGAGTCGGGTGTCAATTTGTCGCCTACTTGTTGAACTGACATCCGCAACATTTGGTCGGCGTTATTGATAGGCAGCCTACTATCTATCTCTATATATAGGTCGGTGGGTTCTGTGCTTGATTGATGCGCAAACAGGCAACATTGTTGTTCGTGGGGTTCGGGTTCGGTGCGCACTCAAGCACACGTCTCTCTCTCTCTCTCTCTATCTCTTTCTGCCACCCAATACACCCCCCTCAGCTGACTCTTTATCCACCCTTGCCATGCCGCATCACACTCAAATAGGCTTTGTCCTATTTTTAAGGCTTTAAATTGAATTATTGACTTGGCTTTGTGGAGATTTTTTCTTTTCTCTCTCTATTTTTGCCTGCCCATATTTATAGCTCCCATTATATGAGCACAATTTGTCTATCAGATTTTAATAGACACCAAATTTGGCATGCAGCTGACCGTAATAATCACAACAACAACAACAAAAGCAACAGCGAATAACGAAAAATATTCAATTCTATGGGTGGCACACGAATTGTGAAATGGCCAAGTCACGATTTATAATATTCATTTTGATACAAGTGCTTCAATTCCAATATTATAAAAATCAATCGCTCAGCATTTGGTATAAAAACGCTTTTAAAGTGCCCAATAATTGAATTTACTTGACCAACAGAACTCGCCAAATTGCTTTACTACTGAAATTGCGTATGAAATTCAATTAAATATACATTTTATTGACATTTATGCTAAGGTTGTCATGACGAAATAAACATAGTGTGGCCATATGCATTAATTTTAAGAATACCCTTTTCGAAGTTCACAATTAAGCTGAGCTTTATAGTTCCTTTTAATGAACAACTTTCTTAGCTCTAATTTCATATTCGACTTTGCATTAATTCCAATTTTAAATGAAAAACCAACTGTTTGTTGCCCGTTGAAAAACAAAAATATAATAATTTAGCACAAGTGTCTATGCTAAGCGTTAAATGAAATCATCAAAGTGTGACCATATGCAAGCATTTGGAAAATATTGAATCAATCATTTACCAAACGACCCATTAAAATGGTTCACAATCGAGTTGAGCTGAACTTTATGATCATTTAATTAGCGTGAACTATTTTAGCTTTTCTTTCAGTTAACACAAAGCTTTTCTCACATTCGACTTTGAACTAATTCCAATTTGAAATGTATAAAGCAGCTGGCGGTGTGCTCAATTAAATTGCAGATTTATGTAACTAAATACGACAGAGAATATCAAAAATATAGCTGCATTAATTTATGTAAAAAAAATATGCAAAATGTGAAATCCGCAGCAGACTGTTTAACGGCCTTACGCGTCAATTGGGAAATACATTTATTTTCGCAGTTTAAGTTTGCCGACGCGGAATGGCAATGAAAATGACAAGCGTTTCTTTTGTTTTCATTTTGTTTTTCTTGCGTTGCTCTTTTTTTTATTTTTTGACAATTCTCTGCCAAAAAAAAAAAAAAACAAAAAAAAAACTTGTATATAATCAAGTAGTTATGTGTCTGCTGCTATATACCAAAATACACTTGCGTTGGGTTGCTAAATGAATTGAAGAGTCATTCTTCTCTCAAAAAACAACAAAAATTATATTTTCAATTAATTCCTTAATGATTGTCGATCTTAGAATGCTGCCCCAGCAAAGTTCTATAAGCGTATTGAGACTTCGGCAATGCGAAGATAACAATTTTCTCAACCTCTCGTTGATAATTAATTTAAAGCAAACAAAATAAAGTAATAAAAAAAGAAAACGAAAAAAAGAAGGCAAATTGAAAGAATGGCAAAACAACGCCCCAACTTTAAACAATTTTTGTGGCTCTCGTTATCTAATCGCGTTGATATTGTGTTTGTTATCTCTGGTCACACATATGATATCATTTTTCTGTTCAGTTCTTGAGCTCGCTGCTGGCCTTAAATGGGCACCGAGCTCGACCTTCAACATATTTATTGAAGCTTTTTTTTTTTTCAAAAGTTCACACACACACAAACACTCACACATGGACATGCACACAGACAAACATACACAAATGTGTTTTGTTCTGTTTTTGTCTGTTCAACCTTTGCACGTGATGTTTGGACAAGCACCTGCTACAAAAGCATGGAATGAAACGAAAGAAAGGGGGCGCCACTGTGGAGAGAGCAAGTGATGCTGCCCCCTTTTATTGCATTCGCACAAAGATGTCGCTTTGGGGGTTGGTATTCAACTAGCAAAGTAGCCAAGTGCAGAGGTCAACGAACCCAAACCCATCAAGAGCAACAGCAACATCAACATCAGCATTGCCGCCCTCTCTGAAAATTAGATAGTATTCATCCGACGACAAGTTTTGTTTTTGGCCGCATCAATTGACCTTTGTTTCAGTTTTAGAGAAGGAAAAGGGGGATTTAAAAGAGCCCCAAAAATAAATTAGTTATCGCTTTTTCAGCTGTAAATATACACCGACACATATGTACACACATCCATCAATGAATACACACATATGCTATATAGGAAATGATTTGCCACGAAGACCATTAACATTTTTGCACAGCACGCGGCACGCACATATTTATATGTTCTTCTAGAAACTATACACATTCATATACACGAATATAATATATATATTTTTAATAATTATGCATTGCGCTGTTTGGGCTAATGATTTCTTTTTCTTTCTTTCGTTTTATACATGGTTTTTAACGCCAAAAAAAGAAAAGAAATTGCTGAACAAGATATAAAAATGATCATTATAGTTTTGGTATGCACTTTTGCTTTGTACAAATTTTCTAAAATAATTCACTTAACATTTCCCCATATATTTTCATTAAATATGTAAACATTTTAATTAGTTACGTGCTTTTCAGTGAACACATGCAAGATTAATGGCAATTCTCCTAGAATGTGATTTATCGATAACAAATTAGCTGCTAATCTGAAAACTGACAGTTTTAGTCTGGCATCTTTTAATCAATCATTGCGTCTAATATGGATTTTAATCAATTCAAATGATGTGACATAACGAAAAACACATATGTACGGGGATTTTTCATTCGCATTATCGATAACAAATCAGTAGATGACACTTCAAGATTGGCAGCACTCGAAAATAATCATGGCTTTATAGAGTGTGGCCATTAGTATGCAAATTATTTGCTTTGTTTAGTTCAAGTGCAATATGAATTATGAAAAGAATTGCGCTTGACAGTTTATTGTATTTTTCAGCCACATTTTGTTGGCATTGTTTACAATTCAACAAGTGAAATTATAAGCAGCTGCTGTCAGAACTGACAAACAAATATTAAACAGCTCTGATTAATCGAAATCTGAAATCTTTGCTGGCCACAAAACATTTATGAAAAAAACAAAAATGACACAAGGAATGCCAAAAATGCTCTCCTGGGAAATCTAAATATTTGAAAAGTTAACATATGTGGAACAAGCGTATAATTAGTATAGTTTAAATTTAATAATTTGTTTGTATATACTACTTTTTTCTAGATTTCAATCAAGTAAATTATACAGCATATGTTAGTAACATGATTTCCAGCTATATTATTAACACTTTTGCCTTGACAAATTAATACGTCAATAATAACAAAGTTAGTCTGATTTTTTTTTCGTGTGCTGCTTGATTTGGAAAGGGTAAAACGCGCATTTGCTTTAAAGACCTTGAGAAATTGAAAAATCACAGACAGAGAGCTATATAGCTAGAAATGAGATACTAGAGCGTTTGCCCATAAAAACAAAATACATCTATCTACACATGTGCAGAAGTACATACATATATGTTTGTGTCTATATAAATATTTAAACACGGGCGGTCGGGCACAGACAAAATCAGACAGCACTTAGGCGGCACCCACTCTGAAAAATACCAAATAGAAAAGCTGCCGCAGAGTGTGACCGACTTTGCGATACCTGTCCAATATTTAAAAAGTAACAAATGTGACCCAAAATGCAATTCTCTTTACATTATTTAAGCAATAGCTTTAAAATATTTTTCACTACCTTGATCTCTTGCCAATAAGTTATAATAGCCTTCTGGATTCTATTGGTCGCGTATAAAAATATATAAAAACAGCAAAACAACAAAATAAAAAAAATATATGAAACATATTTCAACTGTTGCCGGTTCTAAAGCTCTCTGCGCTCTTCGCACCCACACACCATCCAATACTTAGCTTGACTATGTGTCTGTGTGTATGTGCGATGATGACGTCTCGTTTATTGTCACACAAAGCTCAACAAGTCAAAGAGTGAAGAAAAAGGCCTACGCATACACTCACACTCACACACAACATACTAAATTCATACATAGATATGCACACGGAAGTACGGCCCATAATAGATAAATATTTGAGAGCTATAGTTTCGAGTTAAATGGGCAGCACTGTCTGTCCGCAACAACGCGAGATGTCAATTAGCAACTAACCGCAGAAATTACACATACAAATGCACAATTGTATATCTGTGTATGTACTATATGCAAGTGTATATATTGCATGCATATAAATACATATGAACACAGAGTATAGTTTTGTTTGTCGTCTGTTTTTGCGACCGCAGATTAGATTAAATTTTGTTATTACTTTAAGGCGCTTGCCCGCTCTTGCTCCCGCCTGGCCTCAGCCCCACCCCGTATTTCGTTCGTTGCTGCTGCACAAATGAAAAAAAAAGAAATAAAAACACTCTCACACATATCATAAAAGAGAAATAAATACACATATGCACACGCATTCACACATGCATATATGCAACTTTTAAGTTTTCGCTCTCTTTCGCGCTTGCTTCATTCAAGCTTTTTTTGTAAGCTACGCTTTGTTTGTTTGTTTTCACGAAAACTAGTCGACGTTGACTCCATCGTTGATACCGGTTTCGCCTTCTCGCTCTCCCTCTCTCTCCCTAGCGGACTTTTATCTTCGTTGTAAAAAGTGTGCAATTTAATTGCGGTTTCAATTGTTTCGCTTGTTCTGTCTCGCTCTTGGCCTCTCTTTCTGTTTCGCATTCTCATTCGCTTTATCTGGAAATGTATCTTGCTCTCCGCTAGGACATGCAAAGGTATTTAAAGTCAAGCAATTTGTTCAGCATTTATTTTTTCTACTGGTTTGGCGTGACGTCACAGTTGATTACAGGTGGCGCTTTTGAAAGTTTTGCCTGCAAGTGTTCGACGACGACGTCAGAAGTAAGCAAGTGGTTAGATCATTCACAATAGCCAACAAAACAGCTGCGCACTTTGTATACAAACACGCACACACACACACACATACGAACAGGCGGAGACACGCAAAGCAAACAATAACTATACATCGTATACGGTCACATCGTCTGGTTGGGGAGCCTTAACAATTCCTAAGGTCAGGGGGCAGTGTGGCCAGCCCAGTTGTCCTTTAAGTCATTTTGTTGCGTCTTTGTTATGACGCCGAATGACTCATTCACTTGGTGGTCTTGAGTATCTTCATTTTATTTCTTATACATTTTGTATATATTCTCATATTCATATTTTTTCGTAAAGATTGTTGAGTGTTGAATCTTCTTACCTCCTTTGTCATTTGGATAGACATTCAGTTGCTCATCGTCGCGGGAAACTTGTGTGATTATTGATGTTGCATCCATTACACGGCGTGTTTTTGTTGCAAGTTGAACGCTCCGTTTACTTTTTTATATTCTATTTGGCCCAAAATCCAAGTGAATTGTACTGGTCGAAGTTTCGTATTTATTTGTAAATTTTTAGCTGCACAAAATTAAAACACATACACATTATTATTAATACATTTTTGCACACATTTTCCTTCGAAAACTT
This sequence comes from Drosophila albomicans, assembly GCF_009650485.2. Classification (NCBI taxonomy): domain Eukaryota; kingdom Metazoa; phylum Arthropoda; class Insecta; order Diptera; family Drosophilidae; genus Drosophila; species Drosophila albomicans. Next base: position 36,001,770 of record NC_047629.2, on the reverse strand, counting down.
CATGTTTTCTTTATATAGAAACAGACAACACACATTTGCACTCACACACACATGTGTGCGAGTGAGTGTGAAACAGACTACGACTGCGACGTCAACGCCAACTGCGGGCAACGGCAGCAGCAGCAGCAGCGACTGTTGCCTGCGCCAGACAGTGGAATTTTACAATTACGCTTTGACAGCCTCATTCGTTGGTTTCGTCGTCGCAGAATGCAAATGATTTTCCCTCGCGATATTCACCTTTTGTAAAAATGCACTTTCGCCTTTTTGTTTCTTTCGTACACGATCATACAATAATTACAAATGTATTAAAAACTCAACGGAAATCAACTTAAAAACACTTTCTTTTCTTGCACTCCTGTTGTTTGGGCACATTCTTTATTTTTCTTCGCGTCTACTTTTTGCACGCAGCTTCTTGGCGTTTTATTTATAACGCACTCACTCTTACACTCACACACAAACACAAACGCGCACACTATGAGAACAGAAACACTGTCTTTGCTTTCAACTGTTTTCAATTGGTACGGTTGTTGTTACTCTCGTTTATTTCGATATCGCATTCATTTGAGTATTCAATTATTTTTTTCTTTCTTAATTAATTATAATCAAAACTCCGCGCAAATAAAACAAAAAACGTTCTCCGTGCCGTTTTTTACGACGAATTGTGGCCACGGTTGCGCTGAAACTGTTAAATGACAGACACACACAGCAATAGCACTTAACATCTCGCTGAGGTGTTATTAACAGCGAGCATTATAAATTTTCTGCACTATTAATTAAGAAATGTGTAATATATGTCGTCGAAAAATTAATGTGAAAGAAATTAATATATTCTCATATAAAAAAAAATTATATGGAAATTTCATTTAGATAGGAAAATATAAAAAGACGCTATATTTCGAAATTAACAGCTGCAAATCATTGCTCTAACATAGACTTTCTAGAGCCTATCGATAGAATAATGTTAATGGGCAACAAGGTATACTGCAAGTATCGATAAGGTCGGAGAACAAAAATTATCAGAGATGCCACTTTATTATTAACAGGTTGTTACGTTTCTTTCTTTTTTTTCTTTGTCTACAAATTTAAAGAAAAATATTTTGTTTATTTTAATTGGCAGTTTTAATATTGTATCCCAACCATAATCTGATATTTGAATATATTAATTTAATCCCTGTCTGTAAAATTTCAGTGAAATGTTACTTATGTTTTGATTGCTGTTATTTGCATTAAAATGAACTGTTAAATGAAATTTGCCGTGCGTTGACAGCTGTTGCTTGACCGCTCAAAATAAAAACAATAATTTATATAATTCTTAAATATATTCACAAGACACAATGCCACGAAACAGCAATGCCGAACGCGATAATCCCTGTTTAAAGGTAGGATGAGTTAATGATTAACTTTTACTTATATAATGAACAGTTTGATTATAGGAACAAGAACTGTCATACAAATGCCTAAACAAAAACAATTTCGACCGGGAAAAGTGTGAAGTTTACTTTGTCAACTACAACAATTGCAAAGAATTTTGGGTATGTAAGCGACAACTAAACCAATCGTCATTACTTTAACTCATATGTTTTATAGAATAAAGTACGCAGTGATCGTCGCGCTAAGGGAATTGTTCCTTATTTACCGCCAGTGGAGGAGCGTGCAGCTCTGAAAGCCGAATATATGAAAAGCAAACCAGCCCAACATTAATGTTATCACAGTGTGACAGCAGCTTGATCAGGTTGTAAAAATACCATTACTAAGCCGAGCAATAATACTTTTACAGAGATCGCAATGTAACAGCAGTCTGGCCGGCTTGCCAATATGCCATAAACATGTCAAACTTTAATGTTATCACAGTGATCCCAGCATGATAGCAGTTTATCTCTGCTTTAAATATACTAAGAAAATTGTTTGTAAATATACCATAAACAAGTCGATGTTTTCAAATTCAAAACAACTTTATTCCATGCTATGTATTGTGTTGGCTGCAACGATTTTAAGAGCAGGCAGCGCGGCCTCCAGCATGGCAGCAGATAATTCCATTTCCAGCGACTGCTTGGGATCATCAAGGATCAGCAGCTTAAGCTGTGAAAGTCGATAAAGACACGCCAAACCATTGTAGGTGATGTTGGTGCCAGAAATATCAAGTACCTCCAGACGCGGAAATTCGCTGCCCGAAACCCGATCCAAGCACCAATCGTCGATGGTTTTAATGTTGTGCAGTGACAAGAACTTCAGATGTTCCAAGCAGCGCAAGTTCTCCAGACCTTCGTAGTACAATTGCATGTTGTCGCAGCGCAAAGCTTCCAATTTGAAACTGGTATCGTATTTGTTGGGTAAACTGAATTCACCCTCAGCCGAAGCACGATGCCATTTGGGGTCGTTGAGGAATTTGGCAGCGCCACCGCGATACAATATGAAGTGGGCTGCTGCGAGCTCGGGGCCTAGAATCTTATGACGTTCGGGTATAAACTGTTGCATGTGCCGTTCAATGGTTTCCTGTCGTTTATGCCACCATTGCTTCACGGTCTTTGGACTTAGATCAATGGGTCGTTGCATCATCACAATAAAATCGGAAGTTTGTTCCGAATTCGAGAACAATTTCAACTTACTATTCCAATCTTGAGGACGATCGCCGATTGGTGTTCGCCACCTTAATTGTTGTTTATCCTGTGACAATTCCTCCCGAATTCGCTTTACAGTCGCACTAACTTCGGCCTCCGATGTGTTATTGGGCAATGTTGCTGCAAATCGACGCAAGACAACCGCACTTGGTTGTAAGCGGCGTAGTTGACCCGCTAATAACATTATTTAATTTATCTATTATTTTATTTCTTAGTAAAAATGTAAGTTTCGGAAACGGTTACGATGATAAAACGTAGTCAGCTGTGATGAACAGCTGAGTGTCAAGTTTAAACACACAAAAAAAAGTGGCAACGCCAAGCAGACGCCATTTTTTCCGTATTTTGCAGCCCTGGACGACTGCAAGAAAAAAACGTTTGTGCTATTGCAAACGTTTGTAATTATTTTTGTAAAAATAAAAACGTACAAATCCACCGAAAATTTAATTGAAGGTCACACACAAATGCACATTAGTTGCAAGTTGTGTGATTTGATATAAAGAGAGTGCAATAACGCTTCGTTATAAGGCTGCTACTTAACAGAAGTGACTGGTGAATCAGCAGCAGAGACACAAGGGGCAACATTTAGCGTCAGTGTCCGTGGAGTCGCAACCTCTAATTATTATCTACACACATAGAAAAAATATAAGCGACATGGTCAATACGTCTGGCAGTGAAGATGGCCAGTTGCGCAGCCCCAACGATGGACACTATATCAGGTGTGTACAAAAACTACAATATAAAATACATATGTACATATATTGAAAAACGCACGTAAAATTGTTGCTGCATACACACACGCACACAAAGAACACACAGACATCACACACATTCATATGCATGCGCGCGTGTGGCTGTATGTATGTGTGGGTGCGTGTGCTTGTGTGGAAGCTGCTGTGTATTGAGTGCGGCATTCAATTATTATTTTATTCTATTTGAAAGCGTTATTTTGTAATATTCTTTTTACTACTGCAAAAAAAAGAAAAACAAATCATCTAAAAGCAACAAAAACTAAAAGTCCCACTACCCAGACACGGTTTAATGATCAAAAGATTGTGCATAGTGCTCTGGGTGCATAAAAGAAACACAAAGAATGCTGTGACGTCACAGCCGCATATGCAAAAATTGTGTTGTGGCGCCACAACATACTTGTTCTACTTCAGCTAACATAGCTGCAAAGAATTTTCAATAAAATAACATGAACTATAAATGTATAACAATTTTCAAAATTATGGCAAACAAATTCGGAGGGAGATATGCATAAATAGAAAGAGAGCACTGCACAATACCTGTAGATCACTCAATCGTAAATTTCCCTAATACCACAACAACTACAAAAATTCCTTACGCTTGCTTTGTGTGTACATTAATTAGCTATGTACCCATCCTAGACATACATATGTATTATATTGCCAACCAAAAATGTTTAATAGCCAAAAAATCCAATTTATTGACATTACCATAATTTTTATCAACTGAACCGTTTAATTGACTTGAGTTTTTTCATTGCAAATAGGCCAAAAAGTGTGTACTTGTCCCAAAATGACCGAGGCGCGCGATGGCCAACAACTAAAACTAAACTTAAAAACAAAAAAAAACAATCAAAACTGATAAATTACGAAAGAAAAAATCCAAATATAAAATAATTATAAAAAGCCGAACGCAAGAAATGCAATTTAAATTTAAAAATAAAAGTGTGCCCAGCAGCTCATGAGCGTAAAATGGCGAATTCGGCAGCAAAACTTCATGGCCCAGGACATGGCCGCCCCCTTCCTCCTCAAACACAAAATGAAATGTACTCAACCGAAAGTCCTTAAAAGTGCAAGAGAGAGAGTGAGTGAGAGAAACGAGAGTGATCTCGAAATGCTGTCGGTAAATGGAATTACAAATTTCTGTTCAAATAACAAACTGCTAATGCCTTTTCAAAGTCCTGTCATCTTTATACGTATTCAACTTATATATAGTGTATATATACAAACATATATTGTATGTCTTTTGTCCCCACGCTACTTTTTTCCAAAATATCGTTTTAGCCGAATTTTTGCTTGCAGTCGTAAGTCGTTTACATTTTACAGCCCATCGGAATTTACATCTCAACAATGCCTCCACAATTTTGGAATTGTTTAAAGCTAATTGCCATAATAATCATAAAAAGGGGGTTGGCCACACAGGTAAGTACGTAATTGAAGCGCAGTGGAGCCTTGAATAATATGTTTTGTATGATCATCGATAATGCGATTTATTACTTTATTTTTGTTGTTATCGGAAAGAATTGGAGGAGGATCAATCGATGGAGATGGCAAGTGAAAAGAACCTGGGGGAAAATCATATAAAAATGTAGGCAAAACAACGAGTTTTGAATTATCATCAATCTATCAACCATTAATTCATTTAATATAAGCAATCTCTCAATGTATCATGGTAAGCTTCAAGTGTATTTATTATTCAAGGCTCCCTCCGCTGTATTTGAACGAAATACCCACATGGTTGTACAACTCTGTATTTGTTTGCTAATCTTATGTACTACACTGAGTATTTGTTGTTTTCTTTCGATTATTATCAATTTCCACCCATTATTCTAAGCAGAAAGAATGTGATTAGCTTTAGAGCTCTTCCCAAATGGCGGCGGCCTTGAGATTTGAACGTCGAAGGGCAACGTAAAATGTAAATCAACTTCTGCAATGCAACAACAGCTCAAAAATGAAATGAAAAAAGGATATAGGATTCTAAACAACAGGCAACAGACATCATCATCAAGCATCTTCTCAAGCACTTGTTGAACCAGAGCGCGCCTCGCAGTCGAGAAACACACACTTAATCGGGGGAATCTCTGCAACAGCAACAAGAAAAACCCATCCATTTTGTAATTTGGCATGCGTAATTTGTACAAACTTATAATTTCTCTCGTTTTAGTGGCGATGATGATGAGCACGATGCGGATGCACTGTACATACAACCGCCACAGCCGGCAGCCAGCAGCCAAGGACGTGGTAGCGATGCGTCGAGTACACGCCGTGAGAAGAAGAAACATTCCCGCGATCGCCGACACAAGGAACAGCGCAGCAGTTTAGAGGGCGTTGAACGTGAACGAGACCGACGCGAACGTGAACGAGATCGCTTTGAATACGCCCGAACACGCGATGATCTGGAGCAGCAACGTTATCATCAGCACCATCAGCAGCAGCATCATCAGCATCGCAGTGAACGAGCGGCCAAGCATCATTTGAGTCATGCCTATCATTATCAGCAACAGTTGCCACTGCCACCACCACCGCTGCCGTCACAAAGCTATGCCCATCATCATCACTACCATCAGGAGCAACAACTGATGGGTCTCTCGCGTAGTGGAGCACGCGCTGAATATTATCACAGCAGTGGACGCCATGTGGACTATGCGGATGTGGAGCAGCAGCCGCCGTCCAGGCGTGCGAGTAAACATGGCTATGAGCAGCCCAAAGATGCTGAAAGCCTGGAGCAGGATTTGCGTTCGCGACTTCTTAGTAAACGCCACAAATACGTCAAGGACTATGAGTCGGAGGAGAACTACGAGCAACCTCAACAGTCTCATTCCCACAGTCGCCGCAAGGAGCGCGACTCTAGACGTAGCAGTCATAGTCACAAGATGCGACATGGTCAGGTGATTGAGCTGCTCGACAGTCCCGAGACAGCAGCGCAACAGCAACATCAACGCCATAAGCAACATAGGCGCGCCGAAGCTGAAGCTGCAGCAGCACTCGCTGCGCAGCAACAACAACAGCAGCAGCAACAACGTGGCACAACGTCCAATGATCCCGAGTTGTTGGCACGCCGTGAAAAGATCTTGGCAGCCGAGCGTGAGAATCGTCAGCGTCGGCAAATTGCCCGCGAGGAGCTGGAGGCAAGGCGAGAGCAGCTGCTGCGTGAACGCAACGAGCACAGCGATGCCCTCAGTCCCACGGCGGTGGCGGCGAGCGTGACAGCCGGATTGAATATAGTCAAGCGGAAGCAGAAGACGAACGTAGAGGAAACTCAATACGAGCGTCGCAAGCGCAGCAAACAGTCCACAGAGGAATTGAATAAACAATCACAGTCCAGCGATGAAAGCGAATCGGACGAAGAGGATGATGAGGAGGAAAGCGGCAGTGCTGAAAGTGGCAGCGATTCGGCCGAGAGCGAGGAAAGCAACTACGAGCAGCAGAAGGAACAGCAGCAGCAGTCACATAAAAAGCACCGTAAACGCAAGGAGCAGAAGCAGCGGCAGGATGACGACGACGAGGATGTGCCGCTGCCTGATAGTCCGCTTAGCGTAGGAGCCCTCTACAAATCGCCCAAGCAACGAGCGCGCTCACGTTCCGCGAGCAGCTCAAAGAGCAGTCACAGCCAGAACAGCCGCAGCAGTCGTAGTCGCAGCAGGAGTCGTAGTCGCAGTCATAGCAGTCGCTCGCGCAGCAGTGAAGAGGAGGATGTGGAGGCGGAACAGGGACCACGTTCACGCAGCAGCAGCACACGCAGCGAGGAGCGTGGCATGGCGCAATCGGGTGGACAACAACAGTCTGCAACGGATACAACTGACGTCAGTTTCAAAGCAACACCAGCTGAAGAGCTGCCGCCCTGCGATGACAAAGGCATTCCACTGCCCAACTATTATCCCGGGGTGCAAGGTTGTCGCTCTGTCGAAGAATTCCAATGCCTCAATCGCATCGAGGAGGGCACCTACGGCGTCGTCTATCGCGCCAAAGACAAACGCACCAACGAAATTGTTGCGCTAAAGCGTCTCAAAATGGAAAAAGAAAAGGAGGGATTTCCCATCACATCGCTGCGTGAGATTAATACGCTGCTTAAGGGTCAGCATCCAAATATTGTGACTGTACGCGAAATTGTCGTGGGCTCCAATATGGATAAGATCTTTATTGTGATGGATTATGTGGAGCACGATCTCAAATCGCTGATGGAAACTATGAAGCAACGCAAGCAGAGTTTCTTTCCCGGTGAGGTCAAGTGCTTGGCCCAACAACTGTTGTTGGCTGTGGCGCATTTACATGACAATTGGATACTGCATCGTGACCTGAAGACCTCCAATTTGCTGCTCTCCCACAAGGGCATCCTCAAGGTCGGTGATTTTGGCTTGGCCCGCGAATATGGCTCCCCATTAAAGAAGTACACATCGCTGGTGGTTACGTTGTGGTATCGTGCACCAGAGCTGTTGCTCTGCTCTCCGGAATACTCCACACCCATCGATGTGTGGTCCGTGGGTTGCATTTTTGCCGAATTTCTGCAAATGGCGCCGCTCTTTCCGGGCAAATCCGAAATCGATGAGCTTAATCGTATATTTAAGGTAAGCAATTGTGTAGATAAACAGTTGAAATTCATAGATTAGATAAAAGCAATTAAAAGTTGCTTTTGTTCATCATACACAATAATTGTAAAATTGAAACAAATATTAATTGCGTTTGTCTTTTGCAGGAACTCGGCACACCCAACGAAAAGATATGGCCTGGCTACTTGGAGCTGCCTGCTGTCAAGAATATGCTGAGCCAGAACTCGCAGTTTACCGATTATCCGGTGTCGCAGCTGCGTAAGCATTTCCAAGACAAGACCTCAGAGGCGGGTCTAGCGCTGCTACAAGGTCTGCTCACATACGATCCGAAACAAAGACTGACTGCAGATGCGGCGCTGAAGCATGCATATTTCAAGGAGCTACCACTACCCATCGATCCATCCATGTTCCCCACTTGGCCGGCCAAGAGCGAGCTGGGCGCACGCAAAGCTCAAGCCTCCTCACCTAAACCACCCTCAGGTGGCTCGCAGTTCAAGCAGCTGGGACGCGACGAACCGATGGCCACAGCTGCAGCTAAAGGCGGTGCTAAGCTCGCGTCGGGCATTATTACGGGTAACAAGAAGAGCAATGCCGGAATGGCGGCGGCAACGGCAGCCAGTACAGGATTTGTGCTTAATGCGGGACTAACGCAACGTCAAATGGCCATGGGACCAGGCTTCAGTCTGAAGTTCTGAGACAAAGTTCACAGTGTGTGTTTAGCCAATTATCGGATCATTGTTATGTATAGAGTTTAGCGTGTAAGTGCAAAAAGAAACAAAAAAACAAAACCACAAAAAAACCAAGAATATCGTTTAAATGTATGTGTACAAATATTGTTCCAAATATAATTTAAAAAGCCATACAAAACAATATAAATTCGTGATAATAATAACGATACAGAAGGCAAAACAATTTGTGTGAGGACTAGAACCAGAAGGGTTGTTAAAATAACGTCTATAGGGATCATAAAATCTTAAGCTATTTGGAATGCGATTATCATTAAACCTAGCAAAAGTTCATTTTGCTAGCTTCAATATTGCGTTCACAAATTTTTGTAGCAAAATTATAAAACAAACTTGATCTGAGAAACTGAAGGCGCATTGTCATTAAATTTAATGACCTCAGCTTATATAGTCCCTGAGATCTAGATGTTTGAACAGACATATAAAGCATATTTTGATCGTTTAAACATTTCGATTCTTAATTTTATTCACCACCCCATTCGACCACTTTTGTTAGTTTACTTTAACGCTTAAGGCTAAAACGGAATACTTTTAAGTTGACCACAAATAGAAGTAAGTGTTTTGCCACTGTGGAATGTAATCCTTTATAGGACCAGCCACCACCTTGGCAATGGGCACATGCTGCGCGACAAAGCCGAGCACTCGCTCTATCCTCGACTTGCTGTAATTGTCATAGAAGGGCGAACGCACCAGGAAATACAACAGGTTCACGCATCGCCTGCTCAGCTCCAATTTCTGTTGCTTGGACATCAGATGGCGATGCTGGCGATACACATGCACGCTATACAGATCAATGGACAAAGCAACCATGTACTGTTTCCAGCTGCGCTGACCAAACAGACCCATGGCCGCCAGATGTACCAGAGGTTTAGCAATGTACAAATACTCGGCTTGCAGCAATTCGCGTGGCATTTGCGTCTTGGCCGCATCCGCATTGTCCACATGCAGTTTAAAGTCGCGATACTGAATGGGCGGAGCACCCTCGACTTTGCGTATAATTCGACCTGAACGTTTCAATTGAAACGTTATGGAGTGCTCCGATTGGGACAAACTGTCAGTGGCGGCGGTGGCAGATGCTGCTTGACGCTGTTTGCTCAGCGCACGTCGATTAAGGGCTGTGATGGGCGGTGAGGTGATTATGTCCAAAGTCGAATGTTTCAGCAGAAACAAGCGTCCAGCTGCCTTGGCCAGCTGTATAAGTGCTATCACCAGCCATTTTCCTTTCTGGCCGAACAGTCGGCGTGCTGATATCTCAATGAACACCTCACAATATTCGAGCGTCGTCAGCGTGACCTTTAGTCGATAGCAAAGGCCGGTTTGCAGACGGATCACGGCGTTGTCGTTAACAGCACGTGCCCGGTCGATGATGCGGTCGTTGTAAAACACCAGGATGTTGGACAGTGTGTACACAAGTTCCGACAGCACATTTGAGTTTGATATGCGACCTGAAATTGAAGTTTGAATCGTAAATTGTATCACCAATCTTATCTTTTTCACATTTTTTTACCTGCCACAAAGTACGACACCCATTTGGCTGTGGTCTCGAAGTCGCCAACTACATCGGGATTCTTGGCCACCCAGGCCTCGTAGGCCTTGACTAAGCCCTTTAGTTGGTCCATGTGTAAATAAAATTAAAGCGCAGTTGTTAAAAAAATGAAAATAGGAAATTAAAATCAACACTGCCGCTTTGTTTTGTTGTTCTCGTCGACTGGGCGATTAATAGCGATGTGAGCACATATATCGATAACAGGTGTTTTGCCATTCTTTGGGGCCACTTGACCTTTGACTTGATAAAAATACTAAAAGTGAAGACCGCTTCCCAAATAAAAATTGTTTTTGTAGGTGACAAAATAAAATAAAAAAAATTTAATTCCACAATAAAATGAAGTTTTTTCACAGCATTGCTTTTCCCCTTGTAGATGCGTAAACCAATATCCTCAATGTCGATAACGATAACCATACCACTTTTGGCGCCATTAAAGAAACAGTTTTGCTAAGCTTTCACCAATAATCACAATTTATTTATGCTTAAATCATTAAGCCTTAAAAGTATCCTTCTCCTTGCGTAACACGCCCATGGTGGCCACACCAGATTCCTCCTCAGTGCCCGCATGTTTCTTTACCACGGCTTCATTAACGCGCATAAATGGATTCCACGATTTCTCTTCAGCAATTGTCGATGGCACGGTGGGATCTTTGGAGGCGCGCTTCAATTTGGCCCACTCAATGCGATTCTGAATAATGACGCTGTCTGGCTCAACATGGCGAGCAAAGCTCATGTTTTGCAGTGTATACTCATGGCCACAAAAGACTTTAGTCTCATCGGGCAAACCGGACAACTTCTCGCACAGGGCAGCGTACATTTCCTCGGCGGTGCCTTCAAAGAACCGTCCGCAGCCGCCTTGGAACAGTGTGTCGCCGGTAAAGACGGCGCCCGTATTGGGTTCACCGGGCACTGTTACATGATAGCAAATGTGACCAGTAGTGTGACAAGGCGTCGATAGGCAGCGCACATTCAGTTCGCCAATATTGAAGGTGTCGTTTTGGCGCACCTTATTGTTCATGGCACCAATGCGATCATCACCGCCATAAACATCCAGTTCGCCGCCAGACCAGAGCTTCACCAGCTTCTCATTGCCACCAGCATGATCCCAATGATGATGTGTGGTCAGCACCTTGTTCAACTTCAGATTCTCTGCCTGCGCCGTCTTGATAACCAAATCGGGATCAACGGGATCAACAACAGCAGCTTCGCGTGTCTTGTTATCCACAATCAAGTACATGTAATTATCCTGCAGAGCAGGCAGAATTTTGACATCGAAGCCATTGAGCTTCACATCCTCCAAAGTACTATGCATGCCTCTGAAGCCGACTGTGCGCAACTTTTGTACTATGCGGAAAGAGCAGAAGGTGAGTGTATTAAATATGAATTAGAAAAACGACACAAAACATGCAAGGCAAACAAACAGACAAATAGAAAGGGAAAGAGTGGAGATTAGATTAAAACACTTATTAAGTACATGAATCAATTACAATTGACGCAACAGACTTGGACACCCAGAAAGCGCTTAGCAGAAGATCCAGCACCAGCACCAGAAGTATGACGATGACGACGATGATGACAACCAGACAGAAGAAGTTGGGCTCCAATAATGCCGCTTTTCTTCTGCTGCACTACAAATTTGGACGAACCTCGAAAATAGTACGAAGTCAATTGCGTTTCAACGCTTCGCCACACCGATGAAAACATTTAGGCGTTTTATTGTTTGCTTTTTTTTGTTTTTAATGCTGCTAAATTATATTTTACCAAAGTGTAAGCCACTAAATTATATTTACTGTTAGAGTTTTGACTGCCAGTCAGACACAAAATGCCGGAACAACTGATATTTCTTTCTTTCTCTCCTTTTTGCTGTGCACTTTGGCAGTTCGCTAAAAAGCTCCGTGCAGCGCGATAAAAAATCGATAGGCAATATAGCAAATATACACTTTGTGGTATAATTACTCTTAAATCAGTGGTATATTATTTTTCTATTCTTCTTTATATTATAATGTTCTAAATCAATTATTAAAAGTAAAGTAAAGTATTAAATTTAGCTGTGCCGTATGGTTTGCTCGACAAATGCTCTTTGTAACAAATTCAATTTATATCAAATAGCTATGACCTTTTGTTAACCTACACAATTTATCGATTATTCAATATTATCGATAATATATTTGAAATGAGATAATCGCTTTGGCGCCGCTTTGAATGTCATAAGCAAGCATTAATAGCACTGGGGAATGTCCGAGCTTGGGGAGTTTAGTTCGCCTCATTCGGAATCGCAGTTAATTGAGGTTGAGGTACATCATGTGGGTGTCACAGCTAAACTGCAGTCGCCTCTAAGGAAATTGCTACCCCAATTAAACAGCTCAACGGAAACTGAACTGTTCAAAGACCCCAAATCCCAGTACAATATGTTGGACAACGAAGCACAGGGCGATACCACCACAACGGTTCAGTCCAGTCCCTCCCAGGTGCTTTACGAGATGCATGCAGAGCCACAGCAGCCAATGATTCGTCCCAATCGTATCGAGTTCCAACGCTATACGCGTGTCAAGCGAGCTCGATTTACGGTGCCACCGCCAAGAAAGCGCACGAGCAGAGCGAAAGGACACCAGACGAGGCAAGAGCAGCCTGTGCAACGGCCTGGCTTCCTCGATCGCTTAGTCGCCTCGCTGGACAACATGTGTAAATGCCAGCCGCAGCATGCGCGCAACATTATTGATGATTTGCCATCACCCAAGTGGAATGTAAAGGCAGCAACACGTCACACTTGCATTGGCATCTATCCTTTTGAGCATGGCTGTGCGGATTATCTGAGTACGACGGACACACATCCCAAGATTAATTCCATTGTACTGGCGGATCGGGCGACAACATATGCCACACATTTTTGGGCGGAGTTCTTTGGCCTGCTGCACATTGGCGTCGCCTTTGTGGTGGCCTTTGTGCTCCAATGCTATCGCTTTGTACTGTACTCTTTAGTCAACACTCTTCTCGTTGGACTGCTGCACATGACATCCGATTATTTGGTCAAACCAGCTTTGACGGTGGCCTTCAATGGTTTCCTGCAGCCGCCAATGATTTTTCTATATAATATTATGTGTTCGTTGCGTGATATTCTGGAACCCGTGGCGGACACTTTGAGTAACTTCATCAAGCCGCTGGCGATCTTGGGAGGCAGTATTCGTTTGATCAATGTCAACTATCGCAGTGTGCGACGTCTGGCCAAGGATGTGTGATACTATTAATACCATGTTTTAGTTTCAAATTGTTTCAATTGTTTTGAGTTTGTTTTTAAATGGAAAATCGTTTGTTTCATTCCACTTTGTTTCACACCCCTCGTCGGTAGGCGGAGCCAGCAAAACAAGCTGTTCTCGGAGCAGACAACAGGAGAGGATTACCTTGCTGTTGCTGCTGCTGCTGCGACACAATCTTACGCATGTTTGGGTATATAGCAAGAGGATCGGGTTACATTGTTTGCTCTCCTCCTGTTCGTAGCCATAACGACCTGGACTCTGGGTACAATGAATATCCCGGGCAAACTTTAAGGGTGCGTTACTCAGCGAGAACTGCGCTCAATTACGTTGAATGAAACATTTATGATTTATTTGCTCATTTTGCGGCTGCATCCACAACGGGTGACGGAGATCGGGGAACGCAACATATGCCCAACTACAACAGCAATCGTGATTGTTTTAAAGCGACTAATTGTATCCCAGGAGAATTTTCTGATATGCTTAATAATTCACAATTTGTTCTAATATAGACGCTCAAAAACCAGTTTACCACATTTGGTTTGCTTAATTGGAAAACATATACAATAAACATTTAAAACGAATCATGAAAATTAGCATAGAATATGTAATAATTGTAATACTAATAAATATAACATATGTATATAATAAATGGTTTATACATAAAACTGTTGAATAATAACACAGAAAGTAATTGAAATTTTAATCGTATTAAATAAATGTATTAACACTTTATAAATCTAGAATATAAATTAATAAATAATATTGCAAGTTCTCTTTACTCTTTATTCTTTCTTCGTTTAAAATGAATTTTTCCCTAATCGGTACAAATTAATTTTTATAAAATATGCAGCGTATAATAGCTACATACAAAATTTACTCTTTTTACCCACTCTAAAAGAAATTCATTGAGAATTTTGCCTGAATCTATTCTTGGGAAATTCGTAAATTTACTAAGAATTTTTGAGATCAAAATCAATTTAAGAAATCTGCATTCTGATTCTAATCAATAGATGCGTTGCTCTATTTCCTGTTGGTCAAATATTCACAATGAAATTCTTGGCAAAGTAGCAATCAGATAAAAAAAATAGTAACCCTATCTTACCTCTGATAAAAAAGAACTAAACGCGTTGGAATACTAGAAAAACAATTGAAGCAACCAATGTATACAAATAGTTGTTATAGTAAGTTTGTTTTTTGTTTGGATATACTAGTAAGTTTTTATTTGTTATTTAGGTAAGTGGACACCAAGGCAAGACGAGGTCTACATTAATGGGAATTAATGAGATTGTTTCAAAGACTAGGGATCGTTTTACAGTCGTGCATTCATTGAGAACGGCAACGACACCCACAACGAGAGCTACAACCCCTTGTATTTTTTGGCGCGTACATCCAATTAGCTGTGAAAAGTTTTTCCTAGCATATGTTCGAAATTAATGCTGGAAAACCGTGTGCATTGATTGATTTCCGTTACTAATTAGTACCTCAAAACTGAATGTTATTAATTGGTCTCGAGTTTAGCTTCTTTTTCACTCTTCCTATTTGCTCTACATCCAAATACATTGACATCAGTTTCTAATTTCCAATGAAAATTTCTATTGAAAAAACTAAAAATAATTTTGGCCCTCGTTCTTATTTAAATTTTTTGTTATATTTCTAAAGTATCAATTTTAGATTTTTATTTTGAATGGATTTAATAAAAAATATAAGTTTTTTCTGTATTCACCATTTAGTGATGTAATTTATATTTATATTAATCAGCAAGTTTCAGCTTCAAACGCCATAAATACAACTTCATATATTATCCATTAACATAAGTTTCTAATTCCCAATAATTTCTATTGAACAATTGACAACAAGGTGCGAAAATCATATTCCTTTCATAGACGCAATCGAAGAACACCCTCCTAACTATCCTCACACAATAGAAAATCTGCAGTTTGCCCATTATTGTGCGATCGACAAGCGGATAAAGAGCAGAAGGGATCAGACTGCAGCATGAATGGGAGTCGAGACTGAGTAAAAGACTCTGTGTAGGAGACCCAAACACTTTGCAGACGTTTTGTTCAGAATTTTGGGATTACAGCTGTTAAGCTGTTTGGTGGGTTTGTCGTATATTTTGGTTGCTCTATTTTCTGGGCTATTAGACAGGGATTACTGTACAGGTTATTCTTTCTGAAAAACTCCAGGCATCCTTAGCAAGAAGTTAAGCAATTTGTGCACATTTGACAAAGATGACAATAGACATTGGTTACATAAGAAGTTATGACTAAGCGTTTTCCAATATCATCTGCATAACCGAAATGAGCAGGGCAATATGGATTACAGAAACGGAAACAGATATTGAAATACTTTTCGTATTATAATACATTGTATTATGTCATTGGCTAGTATCATTTTATACCCGGTATATATATAGGAAAAAGGGTATAAAGTATATATCTTTAGCAACCAATAGGAACCATATTTAATTATACCTAATTGTATCGAATAATTTATAATCCAATCATTCATTATAAAACAATTTTGTACACATAAAATCACTTGAACTTCTTAATAATTTGAATAGGAATATATAGCAAATTAGTTTTAGCGGAGGTAATCTGATTAATCTTGTTCTTTGTATTGAAATACCATATCAATAATAATTTTTATTTGGGATATTAATACTTTTCTGTATTTACAATTATATATTTGATCGTCTTACATATATTTATTCTCCTATACAGTAACACACAAAATCACTTTTATAATATTTAAATTTATTAATATGCATATTAATGAAAATATATTAAATAATAAGTTTTATACCGTTAAAACTGGGTATCTCATAGTCGATCATAGCAGTCGGCAGCTTTCACAGTTGTTAGAAACTACGTATAAGCACAAAAATTGCATCACCAAATATTGCAACAAACATCCTCGATTCTTACCCAAATGCACTTTTACTTGAGTGCGGCTGCATTCGCTGCCCTGGCATAACATATAGCCCTGGCATTATGTTGAATCGGACACCGAAACTCAGGGAAAAATCTGCAAAGCTCAGCACAACATGATAGTGTGGGAATGAAAGCGCGTCCGTCGTTGAGCTTGCGACGATGCTACGAAAAGTATTATTGCTTGGCAGCAAAGTCCTGACACGTGATTGTATTAATCAAATAAAGTACAAATAAAATTAGCCTAATGCGATTACAAGCCGTTGCTTGTTGCGGTCAATTAGAGGGCAAACACACCAGCAACACCCATTTCTAGGGTTGCACTGCAGCAAAAGCTGCCTGCTGTTAAGCTCCTGTGTGAATCGTTTATCGATAACTATTCTAACTTGCACCTGTGGCGCTGTCGAAGTGACAGCTCTCTCTCCCCTCTTCAAATTGATCGCGAGCTGTTGATGATGGTGTGACAAATCGACAGGGTCCCTTGTGTAAATGCGTGTGACCATGCACACGGATTTCTTCTACTTTTTTTTTGTTGGTAGTGTGACGAATTTTTGTCAACCCTCCTAATTTAATGCCTAAATTGAAATCTTTTCAACAACAAACAGCTATAAAATGCTGCTGCTACTGCTGTTGTTGCCGGGGCAGCCATTGTTTAGCCTTTTTGTGGATTTGGTGCTGTTGTCACCTTTGTCATGTCACTATTTGATCACACGTATACACACACAAATACAGATAACTGAAGTGGCGCACTGTGAATGAGCGAAACATTCTGTAATTGAAATTTGATGCCATTAGATGACAAGCAGAGTAGCAGCAGCTACAAACGATTTTTCTCCAACCATTTCCACTTCTTTTTGCATTGCGCCCTTTTATGCGAGAGCTAGAGACAACTGTGGTGGCTGGGCATCGTATTGCAGCCAGTTTTTGGGTGACTTTAAAGTCTGATTTCATATGCAAAACTCGAACCAAAAACTGGCATTAAGCAATGCCGCAGAAATTTGATGTAAATTCTACGAATTGCACACTGCATTCATTAGATACTCGCACAAGCGATTCAATGAGGTCATGTCAACGACGACGACAACGGCGTTTATGCTAAATGTTAGATAACATATGCTCACCTCTACATGTGTGTGTATGCTGGTCTGTCTTTTCTCATTGGCAATTCAAAATGGCGCTGCGGCTGGACTAGGCAACGCCCACTTGCAAACAGGACCAGTCAATGCGAATAAACAACCCCTAATTAGCAGGCTAACGCACACACAGACGCACTGGCACACACTTGCGCAGCAGCAGTGAGCAGCAGGCACCGTTCCACTTCCAAAACGTTTCAGGCCACAAGCAGGGAGTCAGCCTTGAATGCAGTTCGCATTCGTCATTCGTCTTCGCTGCTGCTGCTGTCGTTGCTCTCTTTTTTTGCCACTTGCAGTTGTGTTTGAAAAGCGAAAGCGTCGAGTTCGAGTTGCCGCCAACCGAACAGTGCTCAACAAAATATTGTTTTAAATTTTAATATCTATCTCAACCGTTAATAAACTCTTATGTTTGAATGGAAAATTTCAACGAATCGCGTATGCAAAACTGAAAAACAAAAATAGTAAAAAAGTGAATAGTTAGTTCGTTTTGTGCAACAAAATATGTTTGACAAAAATATGGATAGCACTAATTTATCCGTGTCGATCAATGGGGATTTAGACTCGACCAGTTCCGGCGGCACTTCATCGGATCATTCGGCCGTGCAACACGATAACATCAGTTCTCCTATGGCCTATGGCTCGTTATTTCTGCCAAATGCTGGTAAGCCAAAAGTCTTATCAGTTATAGCCAAATTACACAGATACAGCAGATACACTCACTTATATGTAAAAATGGGAATATTAAATTACATGAAACAGGCGTCAATGAGGCGCTGCATAAACAATTAAAGCCTTGCAAACTATTGTGTGATGTTTTAATGCATTTTTTGCTGAAGATTACACATTTTTGAGACGCTCAAATGAGCTGGACAAATTTGTGATAATGAAACAAGTATGGCAAGTTGTGTACAATAATTTAAAACAATTAGAATGTGAATTGAAATTAGTATTATGTATTAATTGCTAGCATTAAATAAAATATTCTTCTTTTTAAATTCCCAAAGATCAGATTATTAAAAAACTTAATAATTCACTAAGATTACCAGTTACTATTGCTTAATTTGATTTAGTACTGCTGAATTTTATGTTAAATCCCATAGTACTATCCTTTTCTTTTTAGTCTATCTAATTTTACAATTACTTTTCGAAAGCTATCAATTTAATAAAGTTTCTGAATTTTCTCTCAGTGCAAGTAATTTGAAACTAGAAGAATAAAATAAAATAAAGAATCTAGAGACTTCACAACGCGACTTTGATGGAAACTTCAATTAAACTATGAATGAAATTGCTCATTTTCTGCAAGTAATCAAAGTTCTGTAAAACATTATGAAAGTTCGGAGGAAAAATAAGTGGAAACTTTGGTGTACTTTCTACCCAAGAACAATTTATTATGCATGTAATCGCATAGCAATATCGTATATACATATGTATATGTATTATTTTTATGTATGTAGTATGTAAAAATGAATGTATCGCATGTCTTTGTATATACAATTTGCTTCATGTCTCTTTCTGGTCAATATGATATGTATTATTATTATTATGCCCTCTGTCTGAGGTCTGAGGTGTCGAAAGACACCAATGAAGCAAAGCGTTGCTCATGTGCAGAATTTGATTAGTCACATGCATTTTCGACTGACGCGGGGAGCTAACTGAACTGGGGGGTAGTTCTTAAGGAACTCGAGGGGGAGTGACGGGTGGAAAGGGGTGATCAAGCACTTAAATTTTGCTGAGCTCCAAAGTAGCACGTGAGAGCGCGAATTTTATTGCGTCGATTTTCGTTGAGGTCCGAAGAAACATAAACACTCGATCAAACCAAAGTTAATAGTGTAAAGTTCAGTTCACACGTGCTACATAAATTAAAACTAGAAATCATTAACAAATTTTCGGAATTAGAATACAATACCCAAAACATAGTTTTCATCATTATTATTTTTTTTATAGTCATTGAATTCTTACTCTTACAATAACAATTTCAATTATGAATTCATTAAAAACACTAAGAACATAATTCAATATTGAATTATTGAAAAATCCAAAATATTGAATATCAAGTTTAGGTACTGTTATCGTTACACTAATTTATATTTCTTTAAATATAAGATGTTTTTCATTATTTGTGATAATAAATAAAAATTCTCTTGTAAAATAAGAATAGAATTGGGAAATGATGAAATAAAATTTGCGAAAGTTCTTGAATTACAATTCTTTTCTTTTCTCTTTCCAGGTTATCGCGGAAATATTTCCTGTAAAACGGTTTTACAGCTAGACAAATTTGCGCCCTACGAGACCACAGAAAAGGATCTGATTGAGCGACGTTTCCAGGACATAACCAACGACTATGACAAATCGCCGCCGCCCACAGCATCGACCACGCCCACACATTATCCCTCGCTGAACAGTATTATTTTCGAGAATGGCAACGGAGCACTGGGCGATCTAAATGGCAATACAAAAACGGATGCACTCTGTGCGGGATTACAACGCAACCCAGTTGGACTGAGTGGCAGTGGAGCATCAAGTGGTGGCCATTTGATCTCCAATCTAACTGCAGCACACAACATGTCCGCCGTGGGCAGTTTTCCCATCGATGCCAAGATGCTGCAGTTCTCCACAGATCAGGTAAATCAACTTCCCAACTTCCGATTATACCCAACTCTATTGATTAATTGAATCTCTTTGAATTAGATTCAATGCATGTGCGAGGCACTGCAGCAAAAGGGCGACATCGAGAAGCTGACCAACTTTCTGTGCAGTCTTCCACCCAGCGAATTCTTCAAGACCAATGAGAGTGTGTTGCGGGCTCGTGCCATGGTTGCCTACAATCTGGGACAGTTTCACGAGCTCTATAGTCTGTTAGAGACGCATTGCTTCTCCATAAAATACCATGTGGATCTGCAGAGTCTGTGGTTCAAGGCCCACTACAAAGAGGCGGAAAAGGTGCGCGGTCGTCCTTTAGGTGCTGTGGACAAGTATCGTTTGCGGAAAAAGTATCCGCTGCCAAAGACTATTTGGGATGGCGAGGAAACAGTGTATTGCTTTAAGGAAAAGTCACGTAATGCGCTCAAGGATTGCTATCTAACTAATCGCTATCCCACGCCAGACGAGAAGAAGACGCTAGCCAAGAAGACTGGCCTGACACTGACGCAGGTCTCGAATTGGTTCAAGAATCGCAGACAAAGGGATCGCACTCCACAGCAAAGACCGTAAGTTCTACATAACGTCTTTACCCTTTCTGTCTGTTCGTTGTTTGAAATTAGATCAGGTACTAATGGAGCAGGTGCAAAGACAAACTTGGCAACATGTTAGAGAAGTTTGTTTTGGAATTTCCCCACAAATACAATTTTAGAACTAGAATTTTGTTACACATAACTGTAACTACATTCCTAATAATTTCTAAAATTTTCAAACGCCACTTTAGCTGACTTATGTACATTTTAGGGTCAAATGCTAGGAATATGTCGCCCAAAAACTAATTACAATATGTTTTCCACATAACTCGTAAAACATTTCATTCAACGCTTGAGAGTGTGCAACGAACAAAAATCAATTGTTTTCGAATTGGCATAAAAAAAAAGAATTTCATTTAAGTGTCCGTAAAACACTTGCGTCTGCTTGCCCTAACACTCCCTAACCATACGCTGGCCATTCATTGAGACTACCAACAGACCAATTTTCAGACCCCGGTTCCATTCCTATTCTCGCTTCCATTCCCAACTCAGTGCGGTCCGGTGCTATTTATTCTAAAAAGCACTTGAGCGTGTTTTATGTCCAATTTTGCAGCTCCTTGTGCCACGGTCCTATGCATATTTATAGAGCTCTTCGAGCTCTGCTGATCGCCAACGTTGCTAACGTGCTCTGCTGTGATGCCCAAAACTAAAACCCGAGCGCATGCGTGTAGCATGTGCCTTGCCCCTCAGTTGTTGCCGCACGCCCCGCTGTGTTTGATCATTTACAGGCGTCAAATTGCATACACTCACTAACACATACACACTTACCCATATATACATACATACATATGTACTTATTTTTTCCGTTTCACTTATTTCAGTGATATTATGCTGCCTGTGGGTCAATTGGATGCCAACGGGTTCCCGCGCATGTTCAACGCCCCCAGCTATTATCCCGAAACCATTTTCAATGGTCAGTGAAGTCAGAGAGAGAGAGAGAGAGAGAGCATGAACGAGAGAGCGCACAAGAGTGAGATGGCGCTCTACAAATTTGTAATGCGCAGGCGCTGATTTTGTAAATACAATTTTAATGTTAAATTTGTGGTCATCAAATGGCGATATGTTTCTAGACTAAGCATAACCTTAAATTTCAATTTGTATTATATGGTAACCTTAATGCAATTGCAATAAATAAAATTAGAAAGAAAAAATTTAATATTTGAACTTAAAACGTTTAGAATTGCATATATGTACATTTTTATGGTAGAGCAACACTTGTTGCTTATATCAATGCAAAGCTGTTGATTATATATGATGGGTAAAGTGGTGCACCATGCACAATATAAGTTATATTTCAATACAAATGGCAAGAGCAGCAACGTTACTACAAGTGTTATACATAATTGGATTGTGATTTTAAATTTATTTTATAAAAATTAGTATAGCAACCGTTGGGAGTGTGACCTTAGCAAGTTGCTAGCAAATCGATATTGGGATGGGGGTGCAGTAGATTATCGACAGGTGCAAACACAATAAACAAGTGTGACCATAATTGGTCACATCGATGCTTGACTTTAAGAATCGATATTTGGAAGACATTGCTACATCGATAGATAGTGCAATCGATGTTCCTCCATCTCTATCACACATTGAAAACACGGGATGACAAACAACTCAAACGGACGCTTAAGCGAATATTTCGCCAACGATCCGCCCAGTTTCTTTGATGAGCTGACAACTAGCAAACCTAAAGCCAAAGAGGGACAGCAGCCAGCCGACAAACCCAGCAGCAGTATCAGCAGCAGCAATATGTTGGCCACCACATTTACGGGCACATTCCAACCGCCCGAGTATGTGGAAACAGCTGAAGCCGAGGAGCCCATCAAAGTGAGCGACGACGTTAGAAATCTGTGGCAGGTGCCGACACCAAATGAAGCGGGCGGCCTGGCAACGCACCTTGTAATGCCAGGCATACACATAGCCAACGATTTGGTAATTACACACTACAAGCTGATATACCCGATAACTAATCTTCAGAACATGTAAAAAATCAATTGTTGCACTAATTTGACCGATTATTAACTAGCTTATTATGACTTCATTTAATTTAAAGTCCATGAGCTACTACACTTTTCTTTTGTCTAGCTAGCGGGTATAAAATAATGAGAAATCAAATGCAAATGCTAATAGTTTAACTCTTTTAGCCCGATCCCATCAGTATTGCAGTCACTCAACAGCTGGGTGAAGCAGAATTGCAGCAACGTCAAATCCTGGGCGTGGAGAATGTTACACAGGATGAACGCGGCATACGCACGCTCATCAATGCTGGCTGCTTTCGCGCTGCCGTCAATCTGACTGGACGACTGTTGACCATTTATGGTCAGGGTTATGGACGAGCTGGACAACCAGCGAAGCATTCACCTCACTCCATGCAACTATGGTTCACACGTCTTGCATTGCTGGCCAAGCTGGACGAATATGATCTGCTGCAAGCGGAGGCGGAACCTTTTGGACAACTAAATGGACCAGATGTGTTTTACGAGTTCTATCCTGAGATGTATAATGGCAAACAAGGCTCCATTGCGTGCTTTTCCTTTCGTTTACTGCTTGCAGAGCTACCTATTTATCTCGGAAAGCCGCATTTGGCCTTGGATCAGCTCTCCGAGTTGCATGTGATTAGCAATGAGATTAAACAGCATTATGAGGGATTGAAGCAAGCAACTGCTGCGGAGTTTTGGCAGCGACGCGCCGAGCGGGTCTTGCAATCGATAATCAACTGTGCTTTAATGGTGAGTAGACCTTAACATAACTAAAGGATTTATATTGTTAATTTATAGTTCTTTTTGTGTAGATGAAGAAATTCAGCATGATTGATGATATAATGGGCGGCATGCTACTGTCGCGCTCTAGTCTAAGCAAAGAGGAGCAGCGCTCGTTGTATTCGGCGTGGGGACGCATCTATCTGCAAATTGGTGATATTTTTGGGGCAGAGCAAAAGTTTGCCGTCTCGCGACGATTACGCGAAATGTAAGTAAAGTTATCTATGCCAATAACGCATAATTAATATCCTCTCCCTGTCTATAGCAATTCCACTCCGGATTTACGTGATTTGGTGGACAAGGGCCTAATTGCAGTGGCCAAAAATGACTTTCCAGAGGCTTATCTAATATTTCAAAAGGCGCTGCATTTAGATTCGGGCAACACAATGATATTGAACAATATGGGCGTTTGTTTGCTGTACGCTGGCAAACTGAAGGATGCCATCAACTTGTATGAACGTGCAATCAATTTGAATCCACAGAAATCATTGAATGAGAGCTTACTGGTGAATCTATCTACTTTATACGAGTTGGAATCAAATAATTCAAAAGCGAAAAAACTGAATTTGTTACGCTTGATCAACAGATTTAAGCCAGATCTCACAATTAGCGTTGAAATTTGCCTTAAATTGCAGGCAACAAATTAGTTACAAATATATATGTATATGTAAATACTACTGTTGGTAAACAAACAACATTCCACAACCTCCATCCAGAATGAATAAAATTCAGTCAGCATACAGAGCGCAATAGTATCTCGTAGATACCAGAATTGTGTGTATATAAATATTTATCTGCACCTGTTTGTTGCTGGTATTATAATGGTATATTTCCAACTGACAGTGAATTGACTTTATCGATTAATTATATTTTTCGCTTAATTCTTCTTCATTTATGGACTTCATGTAAGCTGAAGAGGGTAATTTTGGCTATAGAATTATTAAAATAATTAATTTAACTATGTAAAAGGCATATTTATGTAAATTGGGGCTTCGATATGTTTTTGCGCTTATCGGTGCGTGTTCTTCCGCCACTATGGCAAACAATTGCGGCGATTGGTCACACTTAGCTGGTGAAGTACTTCTGGAAGACGAGTTTTTCAGAAATTTATTTATAAAACATAAATAAATCGTATCAAATAATTACGTACGAGCGTTATAAATGTTTGAAAACACGTAGTGCGTGTTTTGTATAATAGGATAGTTGAAAATAGGTGAGTTTAGTGGCATTTTAAGCGCGTTCAATATTATGACCACATACATCAAGCAAGCAGCAGCAAGGCGTAGATTATATTGATGTGGTTGAAAAGAAAGTGTAGAGAAATTTTCGGTGCACTCACAATGTTGTTTATAAATACAATATAAGCAACACAAAACTAATGCCACACTGCTAATGCCCGCGCGCCAAAATGTTACGTTGCGCCGCCCCCGCAAAAAATAGCAAACAACAAAAGTCCAATGTTTAATTTATAAAAAATTATGTTTTTAGCACCAGAGGTCTGTGTGTGTTTGGATGTAAAAAGCGCGCCATTATTTTTGTGTGCATGACGTCGACACGATGAAACCACATCAGACAGAGCAGCTATTGTGTTGTTAGTGTGTGTTTGTTTTTTTTTTTTTTTTTTTTTATTTCTAATTGTATAGTTGGAAATGTTTATAGCATGTAATGCAATCTCGCGTGTGCGTGTGTGTGTCAATTGCAGCAACAACAAAGTGTGCCTGCAAATATTTTTGTATATTTTGATTTTGTGCGGTGCGCATACGCTAGGTACACGCTCGTCAAAACATATACACAAGCAGGCAGGCAGAAAATCTCTATTCTTTTGCAATTTGTTTTGATTTCTCATTCGTCGTGCTCTCACTCGCTTACTGCTCACTCATAAACACACAACACACATGCGCGCCGCTCTCAGAGAGAGATAGAGAGATTGAAAAGCTTTACGCGGCAAACTTAGAAATGCAAAGTGGGTCTCTGGTGGAAAGGGGGAGAATAATTTGTGAAGTATGTCTCAGTAATAACGACATATTTAATACGCTTGTATACATCCAAGTGTGTGCGTCACACTCATCGCACGATCCTTCTTTTAGCGACCACTTGCGCGTACTCTCCGGCTTGCGTTGCTGCTTCGCTGAGTGTTTCTTGCCGACTAGTCGCCGTTAAGCTGGAACCGAAGTATTTTACTGCTTGCCTGCTAGACTTGCTTGCCTCTCTATCTCTTTTGTTCGCGCGCGCTCTCGCCCGTCAGTTTTATACTCGCTCGCTCCCTCTCTCACGCAGTGGCAAAACGTAAACAAATCGATGTTAATATGCTGATGACAAGTGCGTGTTGTGTCTGCAAGCAAGTGTGTTTTGTTTATACCCGCTATCCAAAAGGGTAGCACAGGGTGTTATCAGTTGATGCGAAGCTATAAAGAGGAAAGTCTACTGTTTAAAAAAACAGTTTGGAGCTTGAAAATTTATCATTAGGTTTTTGGTGTATAACTTTCAAAGTTAATAATAACACAAAATACCATGGTTTTAATTGTGTACTCTTATTACTATTAGTTCTCATGTAAACGTTTAGGGCCAGTTTAAATTATGTTTGTGTTAATTAAACCTCGTGATCCCTTCTAACTGCTTTCTTCTTGCAGAGCTCAAATGGCAGCTAATAACAACAGCAGTAACATGCACAATATGGGTGCTGGGCTGCAGGTGCCATCATCGCCTTCGGTGATCGCCTCCACGGGCACCGTCAGTCCCATGATGCAGCCCAGCACGAGTGCCCAAAGTGCCTGGGATCAGCTGACAGCCAGCGCCTCCAACAACATGACGCCATCTCCAACGGCAACGTCATCGGCCTCTGGTTCGGGCGATGGTCACATGATGAGCGCTGGCAGCTCACCCGTGGCCAGCTGCTCGTCGCCATCGACGCCTACCAAGACACATCATGCGCCGCCCACGCTTGAGGCCATGGCGCATACACCACAAGGTCCGCCCACGCTGGGACCCGGTGGATATGGCGAGGAATTGACCGCTGAGCTTGTGAATCAAGGTTGGCGCAAGTTCTGGTCGAAACGCGAGAATCGGCCCTACTACTGGAACAAAGTGACAGGTGAATCGCTGTGGGAAATGCCGGGTGCGCGGCCTTTCGATCCGTTGACCGATCCGCTGGGCATTTGCCATGCCGGCGGAAGTGGAGTGGGGGTTGGACCCACGCCTATGACGCCGCACCAGCAGCAACATCAACATCATCATCTGAAGCGGCGTCCATCGGATGACATGCACATACACCCGCATCATCAGCAGCTGCAGCAACAGCAGCATCACATGGGTGGGCCACATGGTGGTCCGCCGATGAAAAAGTTTGTGCTCGCTGGTCCCTGGGATCTGGAGGTTTGCACGAATGCAGTGATTGTGGAGCGACCCCCAACGTTGCTACCACAGCCGCATCCCGAGATTGAAGCTCTACGCGCTGCCTTCAGCATGAAGTTGCTAAAAACCTACGAAGATTTGTGCATGCGCCGAGAGAACATCAAGGCGCCGCGCGACTCCTTCAATCGATGGCTCATGGAGCGCAAAGTGATCGATACCGGTTGCGATCCATTGTTGCCCAGCAGCTGCCTGCCAGAAATTTCCAGTTCCATGTATCGCGAGATCATGGCCGACATACCAATCAAGATAGTCAAGCCCAAGTTTACCGGCGATGCACGCAAACAATTGTCACGATACGCCGAGGCGGCCAAGCAAATCATCGAGTCGAGATCGGCGCCGGCCGAGTCCAAGAAGGTGGTCAAATGGAATGTAGAGGATACGTTTCAATGGTTGCGTCGCACTGTGGGCGCCAGTTACGAAGATTTCCAGGATCGTTTGGCGCATTTAAAACGACAGTGCGAACCGCATTTGGTGGAGACCGTAAAGAGTTCAGTGGAAACCTTGTGCATCAAGATCTATCATCTGTCAGCGGAGCATGCGCGTAAAATACGAGAACGTCATCTGCAGCTGCTGAAAGAACATGGCATACCGGAGCCAACGCCACCGCCGCCGCCACCGCATCTGAAGAAGGTCTGGTGCTATCCCATACAGTTTGCGGTGCCCTCGCCACGCATGCCGGCCATTGAATATCTACAGGATCGCGATCACATGATTATCAAATATACGCCCGCAACGATCAATCAACCGGATGCACAGTACATCAACCTCACCTATCTGCAGAAGCTGGAGCAGCTCTATCGTCACAACTGCTTCGACGACAAGAAGTTCGATCTGTTCATCGGTCGCGTGTGGTGTCTGCTTAAGCGCTATCAAACGTTCTTGGGCAATGCGCTGAACTCGTCGCAGGAGGCAGAGTTGACGCAGGCGGCGTTGCCAGTGCCAGTTTTTGAATGTCTGCATCGGCATTTTGGTGTGAGCTTCGAGTGCTTTGCATCGCCCTTCAATTCCTATTTTCGGCAATATTGCTCGGCGTTTGCCGACACGGATGCCTACTTTGGTTCCAGGGGGTAAGTTCGGTTGCAGTTAAAAATTTTTGATCGTTATTAATATAAATTCTTCTGCAGCCCATTTCTCGACTTTAAGCCCGTTTCCGGTTCGTTCCAAGTGAATCCGCCGCACTGCGAGGAGCTCATCGAGGCGTGCCTGTTGCATGTGGATAAACTGCTCACTGATTCCATGGAACCACTTAGGTAAGATGCCTTAAACTTATTTGTCGCAAGCATATTTGTAATCAAGTGACTTTGCAGCTTTATTGTCTTTCTGCCGGAGTGGAAGAGCATCGCCAAGCTGGAGGAGAGCATGTACAAGCGTCGCTCCATGGTGGTGTTGGGCATGGCACACGAGTACCGACATGGCTATCAGCACATGATGCAAAAGTGAGTAGATATACCCATTCTCTTTAGTTCTTGCTAATTTTCTTACCTTTCGCAGATCCGAGGTGCTGATCAAGTGCATGCAGGGCACTCAAGTCGTTTGGCTGCAGAACAGCGCTGGCTATGCACGCTGGGGACCCAACGAGAATCGTGTGGAAGCGTTGCGCGAAGCTTTCCGGCCGCAACGTGATCGCGAGCGCGAACGTGCCGCCGCAGCAGCAGCTGCTGCTGGCACCAATACGAATCAGCAGCAACAATCGCCGCCGGCAACAACAGCGACAACTGCAACAGCCACACAACTATCGACAGCCAACACAACGCCTGCCACGTCGACAACAGCGAATAGCAACAGTTGCAACAGCAATAGCATAACAACAGCACCATCATTATCGATCAGCAGCACAACAAGCGGCATTGGCAGTCCGACGTTATCCACGTCTTCCGTGTTAACACCACTCTCACCACACACTCCAACTGGCACGCCATCGCAATTTCCGCTGACAATCAGCAATACGAGTAGCAGCAGTAATTTGGTTGCCGCCTCGCCTACAATGAGTGTACAAAGCGATTGCTCATCGCCATCGTCATCGACCATGTCGCTGTCGCCGGCCCCAGCCTCGGGAGGTTATCCGGATGGTGGCACAACAGCAGCCGCAGCGGCAGTGAGCATTACGGCAACGGCAGCGAGCACGTCGTCGGCAGCAGCATCGGCCTTTGGTGGTACAACCAGCATAAATAGCACAGCAGTCATCAATTCAGCTGTTTAGATTGGATGGATTTTCACTTGTAAACTAAACGTAAACTCTAGCTATTGTCTATTTTCACTTTCGACTAAGCTAAGCTGTGCACCACTGTTGTGTTTCCTTTTCATTTAGCGTTTATACATATATTCGATTTAACACATTATCACGAGGGTGTTAAATCACCCTCTTGAAATATTCTGCGTAATGGTTACAAAGTTTAAATAATTGTACATATGTTTTTTTTTTATCAATTAACAATTTATATATACAGTATATGATAGCTGATAACTACGGCCTGGCTGTTGTTAATTCTTTGGCAATGCTACCCTACAGTTTACAAGTTGATGTGCATACTTAGTATGGGTAGGAAAAAAGGGTTCCACTTATAACGAAAATACAAACACACATACGAGAATTGTTTTCCAATCTTTCAACACAATACACACGAAGATGAAACAGAATATAGCACTGGCACTGAAGAACAATTTCCTTGAATTGTTTATTCCGTGCAGCACTCTAAATTTTATAAATAATTAATATAAATACAATATGTATGTATGTAATAAGCCCCCAACAATCTTTTGTGAGACTATAAATCGTATATTTTAGGATTATTACTTAAAGCAAAACTAATTTATCGCGTGTACAAAACGATAAAAACACATTTATCTTAAGTAGTCGAAGCAACAACTTACAATATGAACGGATCGCGCAGAGAACCAAATTTGTAATAAAAAAAAAAACAATAAGCTGAAAAAAAGCTAATAAAGCTAAGGGTCTAAACAAGAGGAAAACAAATTTAATTAATATTAACGCACCGCACAATGAACATAAACCTTTAAACGGGTCTTTGTCACAATTGAATCCAAATGTGGATGCCATCGTGTCTACCCTAATCCTAATCAAATTTAATGGGAATTTAGCCAATTTAATAGAAATGTAGCGAAAGTAAAGAAAATTATACAAAAAAAAAATCGTAAACACAAACACAAAATTCGGCAATTTAGACAAAAGTAATGAAAATCCTTATCATAAGTTGAAAACAAATGTAAACTAAGATAATCTTTCACGTCGCCCCCACCACAACACCCCTTTACCCTCCACATTTATTTAAAATTTGTTTTTTCTTTTGATTAAATAAAAATTCCCGGTGCTCTTGTCGCATAGATTAACAAAACAAATCGCCTAATTAAAGTTTCTTTCAATTCAATTATTCAAAACCTGCTTTTATTATTATCATTATATGTATGTATATTTATATAGGTATTTATATATTCGTATATACGTGTGAGTGTATTTCGTGTTATCTTTTTTTTGGTAGCGTTTATGGATATGGATTAGCCGTGGACTATATTATTAAACACATAAGAAATGCTGAATCGCAAAACGCAAAAACCGTCTAAATTAAATCAATTCAATTTACAAAATAGCTTCCATTTAGATTGCTTTCTTCTCTTATTTTTTACATGATCTCCAAGCTAGAATCACTGTTCTTGGTAACCACTTCGGTTTCAGATGAACCCGATCCGGAGCCGGCGTCATCAACTTTATCATTGTCATTGTCCGACTGGCTGTTGTTACTATGGCGATGGCGATGCGGGGAGCTGGCCAATTGCCAGGCAGGAATTGTGGGCAGTGTCATTGATGCCACCGGCGATGCGAATTGCTTGCGATTCAATAGCAAGCCTTTAATCGCATCCAGATCACTGCGAAAGTTGCTGAATTCACGATTCATGTGCTGCGTCTGTTCCTTTTGCTGCAACGTAATCATGTCCTTGACCATTGTGATTTCCTTATTGAGTGTTGTGCTGGTGGTTTCCACCTTCCTGTCGATGTCCTCGAGCGCTTTCTCGACCGGCTTTTTCTTCGGTTTGCCAAACAAAAATGGTGCTATATATTTCTGATAATAAAGAGCAAAGGTAAGTAAAAGATAGGAAATTATGATAATGTGCCGTTGAGTTTAATAGTTACCCGCCAGAACAAGTAGATGCCATAGACGAGACCGCTGAACAATGCTGTTGTGTGCAGCAGTTCACGCAGTCGCCCCAAGGCCGTTTGTTGTGGCACCACCGCCAACTGAGAGCCAATGTTGATAACGGTATTGGGATTATTGGGATCTTGGCTAAAGACGCCGGCGCGCTCGCAGGCCAATTGTATTTCGTGAGCTGTTAGACCTTTGGACCGCAGAAACTGCTGCTTTTGGATGAGCGTCGTGTGTCGCACTTTGGTATTTTGTAGAAAGCTTACAGCTGTGGTTATCTTTAATATGTTTTTTTTTGTAGACAGATTATTAGATTAGACAAAGTCTAAAGGGGGTCTGCTACTTAGGCAACAACAACTTACCAGCGACTCGCGCGGCTCCAACGACGTATCGCCGTCGCCATCGCTAGGATTCGTTGAGTAATCCTGCACAGTGGCGCTTGTGGTGGCCAATATGGTTGTGTCACCAGTGTCCGTGTTGTTATTGGACATTTTAATGTTGACGCTTAATTCAATTTTGTTTTAATTAAGAAAGCAGATGCAAGTGCAACATAAAACGGATTGGATTGGACAGGGAATTGGAACTGAAAATGGAATGAAATGATAACAATTCAATCGGAGGGAATATCGAAAAGAGTGGCGATAAATCTATTATCGATTTATCAGCAGTGTTTTGCTATATCGATTTAATTACCTTTTATATTGATTCATTTCTCAGCAATATTTACTGTGAAAATTTGATTTTACAAAGTTTATTTAATTTTTTGCATCTTTTGCTTTTATTTTCAACTTTTGGATTATTATTTTAAATGCAAACAGTAAAAGTCGATAAATTTCCGATAGAGATAATTGAAAAAACTCGACTATATATTGCTCTTCACATCTCTAGTAGCCGACTGCAGCTTCAGTGCCTTAAGGCAGCCGCAGAAACTTTGTCTCTATTTTATAAACATCTAACCGTTTTGTTGAATTCGGGTAGAGTAATAAGTTACTGTATTCGTGACTAAATCAGTGGAGTGGTGTATACCGGTAAAACAGCTGGAATAGAGGCATTTCCAAAAAAAAAGCACGCAAGTAAGAATTTCGTCTCGTACAAAAAATTTCCTATATTCAAAAGTTAAATTTGTTCGTCAAGTGGATGTTGGAAAGAAGCGCAGACGTTGGACAAGCGAACTGGAGGATGTCATGATTACCATGTGGGCACAGAAAAATCATGAGTTACTTGGTCCAGGAAAGAACACACAAGTCTACGCTGCGATCGTGGAGAAATTTAAAGAATATAATATTGACATAAATAATTTGGAAGTGAAAAAGAAGATTGAGTCACTGAGAAAAAGATTTGAGTATGTCTTATATGATATTTATTATAAACGCATTTTACAAATTTGCTATTTATTTCTAGCATAGAAAAAAATCAAGTCGATTTGGAAGGTTCATCATCTTGGGTACATTACAAGAAAATTGCAAAAATTTTAGCACAATCGAAGCTAATAAACCAAGATTTGGACACCGACGAAATAACACAAGAAAGCATCTGTAAGCAAACGATTTACACATATTTGGGATTTCCAATATTAATTCAAATATGTTTTTACAGTTATCAAGAGTGATGACTCTCTTGACTTCGCTCACGAGGAGGAAGAATGGAAAGCAGAAGAATTTGCGACAGGCTCGCAAACAGCTGAATCAATTGATAATCATGACCGCTATGATTGTGAGCAATACGATGAACCAGCCTCAAAGAAAATTAAAATTGGTAACGAAATTGACAGAACAACTGAATTACTAGAGGACAGCAGCTATTATTTGAAGGTTATAAGTCAAGAGGCTGTCAAGAAGACTACAATTCTGGAGTCGATCGCGAATTCTTTTATAGAAAATCAAAAGATCCTAATTCGCAACCAAGAGCGAATGGCCATCAATCAGCAGCTTATTGCTAGCAATCAGGAGCGTATCATGAACCTTCTGGAGAGGTTGAGAAAAAAATAATGAACTTTTGTGCCTTCCTTATCTTGGAATTTTTTTTTACTTTTAATAAAAATAAATTTGACAAATGGATAAATCTGGGTTTATCATTAAAAATGCAACTGCAAGTTTGATTACCATTGGTTGGGCGTTGATGGCAAGCATCGATGATTTCTTGCAGTCAATTAATGGGATTATGTTAAATTTTCTTTTATTATTGTGTACGTTTTTTTTTAAATGAGTTAGTGGCATACTTTTTAAAAATACCGTTATTTTTAAGTCTCGAATATTTTATGTTTAAGAATTCAAACTGATCAATTCTGAATATATAAGAAGTGTTCACACTGGCAGCAGTGCGACCGTCTGCACATCTCTATCGATTGCCGCAACCGATTTTAAGTGTTGCAAAACAACCATTTTGAATCGATTATGGGAAACCGATAAATGTATTTTTGTTTTCGTGTTATTGTTGTGTACGAGTTGGTGAAAATTACGGAGAATTGCAAAATAATTACGAAAAAAGCGAATTAGAAAAGCTGCAAGATGCTTTCGCTGTTGCAGGAGAAGCGTCCGCTAAAGCGCACACGTCTCGGGCCGCCAGATATATATCCGCAAGACGCCAAACAACGCGAAGACGAATTGACGCCCACAAATGTGAAACATGGCTTTACAACGACGCCGCCGCTGTCCGATGAGTTTGGCACGGCGCATACTTCCAATGTAAATGCGGGCAAGGTGAGCGCGTTCTTTAGCGGTGTGCTGGCCAAAAAGGAGGAGCTAATGACGCTGCAGGACACGGTGCGCAAGAAGCAGCAAATTAATTGTAAGGACAATTTCTGGCCGGTGTCACCCCGTCGCAAATGCACTGTGGACGCATGGTTCAAGGACCTTGCCGGCAACAAGCCACTGCTCAGTCTTGCCAAACGTGCGCCTTCGTTTAACAAGAAAGAAGAAATCTTCATCACACTTTGTGAGAATCAGGTGAATATGCAACGTGCCACATGGTTCATCAAACTAAGTGCGGCCTACACACTGAGTTTTTCTGAGTCGAAGAACAAGAAGCGAAGCATTTACGATCCTGCGGCGGAATGGACGGGCAACATGATTAAGTT
The DNA here is from genome assembly GCF_009650485.2 of Drosophila albomicans. Classification (NCBI taxonomy): domain Eukaryota; kingdom Metazoa; phylum Arthropoda; class Insecta; order Diptera; family Drosophilidae; genus Drosophila; species Drosophila albomicans. The sequence goes on along the minus strand of NC_047629.2, from coordinate 35,967,617 downwards.
CATGAAAGAACTGCTGCCCAAGCTACAGGAGTACTATCAGCAATGTAAGTAGTTTTAACAAGGAAAAGCTACATGCTAAAGTAATTCTTATTAATGTTACAGCTCATGATAAGCATGGCTTGCAGGCCAATGGCAACAGCAGCTCTTCAAATAACAGTAGCACCAACACTAACACCAATGGCAACGCCATCAGCAGCAACAATAGCAACAGCACTGGCAATAACGCCGCAGGCAGCGCTACGCCTAATCTTATACCAGTGCCCAGCATGGCCAGTCCACTGCCACCCATCCACAGTCCTGCCAATGGACAGCCGGTTTCCGTGGGTGGCGTTGCCGGTGTTGGCGGCGTGCCAGGCGCGACATCAGCACCAGGCACAGCGTTGGCCACTCTGGGTGGATCTGCGGCAGCCAACGCCGTCGTGGCCAATGCTGGCGCCGTGCCGCCTGGCTCGAGCATCTCGGGCATTGGCAGCCAATTCGAAGATAGTCGCAATGCGTTGAAGTACTGGAAGTACTGCATTCAGCTAAGTAAATACATGTACGAGGAACAACTGCTGGATCGCCAAGAGTTTCTCAACTGGATACTCGATTTGCTGGACAAGATGCGCACGCAGACCAGCTTCGTTGAACCGCTGAAGAAACTGGTGCTGAGCTTTGCACTCCAATACATGCACGATTTTGTGCAGTCCGAGAGATTGTGCCGTAAAATGGCCAATATGGTGGCCAAAAAGATGGCACAGCTGCTCAACGCTGCTGTGGAGCAACAGCAACAGGCTATCGTCAAGCCACAGCCCATGGACATGGATGGAGGAGCAGAGGAGCAACTGCTGCAGCAGCCAGCTGTAGATCCCTATGAGCAGGCGCTACAGGATTACATGAATTGTCCGCATCATCGCGACATTATCTTGTACTTGAGCACCATACTTCAGGTGATTACGATAGAGTGTCCCACGGCGCTGGTTTGGAGCGGCATTGCAGCGCATCGTGCTCCTTCGTATTTGGTGGGCAGTCCTCTGGATCATTTGCCGCTGGCGCCGTCGGTGTTGCCAATGCCCACACGCTGTCCACGCACCAATCACGAACTGCGTCGTCAGCTGCGTGCTGCCGAGGCTGATATTGTGCTGCGCACACAGCATGCGGAGCAACGTTGGTTCGCCTCCAAGTGGCTGAGTGCGGGTAAGAATCATTATACCACTGTGCTGGCCACATTGGACCATCTGGACACGCATTGCTTTGAACGTATGGATCAATGCAATTCCATGGACACGCTGTATGCGCACATCTTTCCGCCACAATCATTTCAACAGCTGCGACGCCAAGAGGATGATCCCCAGCAGCCACAACAACGTCCCATTTATGAGCCCAAGCAGGACGCGGACACGGTGCGCATACTCTGCGAATGGGCCGTCTCCAGCCAGCGTTGGGGTGAGCATCGCGCAATGGTCGTGGCCATACTGCTGGACAAGCGGCAGATCGATGTGACGAGCACTCCGGCTGACATGTGCAACGACAAAGACGACAAGGATTCGTTGGCATCCGGCGCTGGCCTCATTGATGGCTTGCCCGTATTTCAGCATGTTCTTATGCACTTTTTGGACCATGATGCGCCAGTGCTAGACGAGCACAATAGCAGCGCCCAACAGCGAACCGAGTTCACGAATCTGGTGCAGCTTTTTAGTGCGCTGATTCGCCACGATGTCTTCTCGCATAATGCTTACATGCATACGCTGATTTCTCGAGGCGATTTGCTCTTAGAATCCACGCTGGTGCACAAGACAGCAACGAAGAGTTCGCCTCCGCCTCCAGCGCCGCCGCCGCCCAGTAGCAGTGCTCCACATGGCTTTGATGACGATGGTTTCGGCTCTGGAATTGGCATTGACTTCAAGCACAATGAGTTTGATGACTCCAATGTGGACGATGATCTCGACAAGTTGGTGCAGAACATCAAGGAGAAGGGCCAACAGCATGAGGCCCCCGACAGTCCAAAGATTGGCGCGCCAGGCGATGGCGATGCTGGCGGTGTCGATGCTCCGGTTAGCATCTCACGGCATTATGTGTACACCAAACACTTTCCCATACCGCAAGATGATCCCAGCATGTCCAGCTACAGCAGTGAGAGCAATCAACGCTACATACTACTCTTTGGAGTGGGCAAGGAGCGAGACGAAAAGAAACATGCGGTGAAGAAGATGTCCAAGGAGATTGGCAAATTGTTTACGAAGAAGTTTAGCATCGATGTCGCCGAGGGCGGCAAAGTGAAGAAACATTCCCGAAATGAGTTCAACTTTGAGGCGACAACGGCAAAGTGCCAGCACATGGCCTATTTTGATCAGCATGTGGTCACCGCTCAGTGTGCCGCCAATGTGCTGGAGCAACTCAATGGTTTCGCTTTGGGCAACAACAATTATTTGCCCGTGCAGGAGCATGTGGCCTTCTTGTTTGACCTTATGGAGCTGGCCTTGAATATCTACAGTCTGCTGGAGTTGTGCGATCATCTGCTCAAAGAGCTGCCGGAAGTGGAGCATCAGTTGCAGTCAAAGAAGTCGAATATGGTGCGTGGTTACACCACCTCGTTGGCACTTTATATTGTCAGCATCTTGCGACGCTACAACAGCTGTTTATTGCTTTCGCCGGAGCAAACGGTTTCGGTCTTTGAGGGTTTGTGTCGCACCATTCGGCATGTGAGCAATCCCAGCGAATGCAGCTCCGCGGAGCGTTGCATTCTCGCCTACCTCAGCGATCTGCATGAGTCGTGTGTGCTGCTCCAAGGCAAGGAGCAGTCCGCCGAGTACTATCAGCAGCTCAACTGCATTAAGCGCTTCAAGGATATTTTCAATACGCCCGAGTTGCTCAGGTAGTTCCACCACATATTTAATTTAATCAAGCTTCTCTAAGCCTCTTCTCTTTGTTTGCAGCATGGCGCCACAGGGCTACAATCCACAGCTGCTGCAGGAGCTGTTTGTGACGCCTCGACGTGGCGGCAAACTGGAACCGCATTGGTTGCGTCAGCTCCACGAATCGCCAGCGAATGTCTACAGCTTTGTGTCAAATGCAGTGATTGCTGTTTGCCGGGAAACGGACAACGAGCGCCTCAATGATGTGGCTTTGGCCTGTGCTGAGCTCACCGCCAGCTGCAATGTGCTCTCCGAGGAATGGATTGCAGCGTTGCAGAGTCTCTGCAGTGGCAGCAAAAGCCCACGCTATCCGCATTTGGGGGGACAAGTCGACATTGGCCAGGGAAAGACGCACAATGCGTTGGCCGTTTTCGTCTGCATCCTCGTTGCTCGACATTGCTTCTCACTGGCGGATTTCGTTAGCAAATTTGCGTTGCCTACACTGGCGCGTTCAGTAAGCGGCGCTGGCGGTGGCGAGTTGAGTGTGGACGCTGAAGCAGGTGCTCGGCTCACTTGTCATCTGGTGCTAAAGCTGTTCAAGACACTGGAGATACCACAACCGGGCATGTATTCGGTCAGCACGTCGCCCAATCCGTTGCATGCGGTGGGCAGCGATTTCAGCATACGTTTGAGTTGTGATCGCCATCTGCTGGTGGGTGCACACAAGACAATACCCATTGCAGCGGTGCTGGCGGTGCTTAAGGCGATACTCATTGTAGTGGACAATGCGGCGCTTAAGACGCCACTTACGGCCAGTGGAATGGGCTCGTCTGGCAGCGGCGGCGGCGCATTTGGCAGCGGCAAGCGCAGCGGTTTCAATACGCCCGTGCATCCGGGCAGCACGCCCAAGAGCAACGAACAACGGCCCGCGGATCTTAGCCAGATATTGGGCACAAGTGATCTGCAGTTGGGCAGCCTGGGCAGCGAACAGGAGTCACTGCAGCCGAGCACGGGAAACAGCCTCGCTGGCAACGAGCAAATCTCGCTGCTGGAGTTTGCGCAGGCGGTGCTCAAACAGATCTGCGCCCAGGAGCATGTGCTGGAGCGTTGTCTGAAGAATGCCGAACAGCTGTGCGACATGATTATCGATGAGATGCTGACGGCGAAGCAGGCACAGCGCGTGCTGCACATGATCTGCTATCCGGAGGCCGAGTTCAACATCATTTCGGAGCTGGATCAGCGTGCGATGATTGTGCGAATTCTCGAGCACTTGGATCAGTGGACTTTACGCATTTCCTGGCTCGACTTGCAGCTCATGTATCGTCAGTCGCTGAGTCCCAACACGGAGCTCAATGCTTGGCTCGACACGGTGGCTAGAGCTGCCATCGATGTCTTTCACATGGAGGAAGTGACGTTGCCAGGCGCTGTAAAAGCCACGCATAAACCGAAGCCATCCACCTGGCTAGTGGCGCCTTTGATTGCCAAACTGACGCCAGCGGTGCAAGGACGAATATTGCGTGTGGCTGGTCAGGTGCTCGAAAGCATGAACTACTTCTCCAAGGTGTCCAAGTCGGATTGCAACAGCTCGGGTAGCGGCGATGAGCGCGAGAAGAGCAACAGCTGCCACAGCAGCAACAGCTATGGCGGCAATGGCAGTTTGGCGGCACGCAACAAGAAGATGCCACTCAACTATCAGCCCTTTTTGGGGCTTATACTTACCTGTCTGAAAGGCCAGGACGAGTACAAGGAGAATCTGCTCGTGTCGCTCTACTCGCAGCTCTCCCAGTGCCTGCAATCCTTTGCCGAGGTAATATATAAATATTGTAATTTATCCTATTGCAAACCTTTTAATAATCTACTTTCATCCGGTAGCTGGACACGATTGGCGGCGTTGATGAGCCACAGGCGCGTGAGGAGATTCTTGATGCATTGCAGCTGCGTTTCTCGCTGGTTGGTGGCATGTTTGATGCCATCCAAAAGAACAGCACGCCCACCACAGATTGGGCTATATTGCTTGCCCAGTTGGTGTGTCAGGGCGTTGTGGATTTGAGCTGCAATCGTGAACTCTTTACAACTGTGGTCGATATGCTAGCTACATTGGTGCATTCGACACTTGTGTCCGACAGCCAAACGGATCGCGATGAGACCAAGAAACTGTATCTCAATCTGATGAAGAAACTAAAGAAGGAAATCGGCGAAAAGAACAATGCGTCCATCAGAGTAATACGTCAGCTGCTGCCGCTCTACAAGCAGCCCACAGAGGTGAGTAAAACAAAGTAGAATCAAAGTTAAAACAGTTGATAATGCTTCAATTCCTTCTCAGGTAATTGCCTGCGAGCACAATGGCATGGACAATAAGGGCAACAAGATCTGCGACATGGATAAGAAGCAGCTGCGCATCTCAGATAAGCAGCGCATCAGCGTCTGGGACATACTCGAGGGTCACAAGAATCCAGCTCCATTGTCCTGGGTGTGGTTTGGCGCTGTCAAACTGGAACGGAAACCTCTCACCTACGAGGAGGCGCATCGCAATCTGAAATACCATACGCACAGTCTTGTCAAGCCGAGCAGTTACTACTACGAGCCATTGCCTTTGGCTCCCGAGGACATTGAGCCGGTGCCCGAGAAGATTTGCATTGTAAGTGAAGAAAGCGTAAAAAACTATTTAGCAGCTATTAAAGTGTATAATTCCTTTATAGAAGGATGAGATTATGAAGGCGGATACGCCGTCTTCAGTGGATCAATCGCCCAGTGCGGTGGTGGGCACTGGACGTGGACGCGGCAAGGGCACCACAACGCGCAAACGTAAGCCTAAGAATCCCAAGACGCCGCCAGTGGTTAATACGCAACAACAGCAGCCACAGTTAGCACCGCAACCACAACAGCCGCCAAATGCACAGCAGCAACAACAAATGCAACAGCAGCAGCACATGCAGCAGCAGATGCAGCCCAACCAAATGGGTCAGATGCCCATGAATATGCAGGTGAGTAAAGTCATTTAAATAATGCATTTATTAGTGCACAAGCTAACAAACTTTCACACTACCTTAGCAAATGAACATGCAGCAGTTTGGACCGAATGCCATGATGCAGCAACAGAATGCAATGATGCAGCAGCAGCAACAACAGCAGCAGCAAATGCAACAAATGGCACCGAATCAAATGCAACAACAGCTTAATGTGGGCGGCAATGGGCAGCCGAATGCGCAGATGAACTTTATGCAAGGACCCGGACCAGGCGGACCACAAGGCATGCCGGGACAACAGCAACCACAGCAGCAGTGGCACAATGCACCGCAGCAGCAGCAACAGCCGCAGCAGCATCACAATCAGTATCAGTATCAGCAAAATATGCAGAGTAAGTATCTTAACCAATTGCAATTAAAAGCATCAATTGATTATATTGTTGCTCTCTTCTAGTGAATCGTATTGAGCGCCCACCGTTGACTACGAACTCGAAGCAAGCATTGTCGCAGATGCTGCGCCAACGACAGCCTGGTTCCTTCCAGCAGCAGCAGCAACAACAGCCACCCGGTGGCTTTAATCCCATGCAGCAGCAGGCACAGCAGCAACAGGTGCCGCAACAACAGCAAATGAATGCGCAGCAAATGCGACAACAACAGCAGATGAATGCCCAGCAGAATCCGCAAGCAGCAGCTGCCTTCAATGCCATGCAACAGCAGCAGCCCAATGTGCAGCAACAACAGCAAATGAATCCCAATCAGTTGCAACAGCAGCAGCAACAACAACAGCAGCAACAGCAATTTATGCGCGGCAACATGCGTGCTATGGCACCCAATCAAATGGGCGGCATGAATATGCCCGGCGGCATGGGTCAGGGCATGCCACAGAATCCGATGATGCAGCAGCAGCAGATGGGTCAGGGCATGGTGGGCATGGTCAATCCAAATGGAAATCCCTTGATGCAAGGCGGCGGCGCTGGTGGCAATGGCGGAGTTGGAGTCGGCGTGGGCGTTGGTGTCGGCGCTGGCGGCAACAATCCCAACATGGGCATGGGCGGCATGCCGCAGCAGGGCATGATTCAGCAGCAGCAACAGTTCCAAAACTTCCAGAATCAGTATCAACAGCAGCAACAACAGCCGGGCATGCAGCAGCAGGCAGGCGGTGCTGGCGGAGTCGGTGTTGGTGTTGGCGTGGGCATGGCTCCCAATCAACAGCAGCAACAGCAAGGTGGCCTGATGGGCAATTTCAATCCGCAGATGCAGCAGGCGCAACGCAACAATCCCGACTTTATGGCTGCCGCAGTGGCGGCTCAGCAGCAACAGCAGCAGCAGCAACAACGTGGAGTACCCGGTGGCATGATGGCCGGCAATCGTGGCCAGTATATGAATCAAGCACCGAATGTAACGATGACAAACATGATGGGACCTGGACCCGGTGGTGTTGGTGTCGGCCAGGTGCCGCCCTATGCACGCCAGCAACCCACGGGCGGCGGCAAACCCGGTGTGTTGCCAACGCAACAACAATTCCAGCAGCAACAACAGCTGCGTCACCAGATGATGCAAATGCAAGGCATGGGCGGCGGTGGCATGGGTGGCGGACCACAGGCCGGCGGTGGTGCCGGAGCTGGTGGTGGCGGCGGAATGGTCCAGCAGCAGCAGCAGACCATGAATCAACAGCAAACGCCTAATCTGGTAGCGCAGCTGCAGCGCCAAATGCCCAATCAGCCGAATATGATGGGCCAGCAGCAACAGTATCAGCATCAACCGCCACCCTATTAGATAACATATACATAGTTCTAGTAATTTAAGGCTTGCTCTAATTGTGTACCAATATTTATGAATGCTAATTGCAATAAATTGTAATTTTATTTTCAAATCATTGTTTTTTTTGCGCGCTGCGGTGCTGCCAACTTTTCTAAATGCTTTACAAAGCGATTTGTTATCGATAACCTGATTATCCGCATTGCAATCAGCTGTTTGGCAAATCGTGTGTGTGCCTCTGCACATGAGTGTGTGTGTTGTGTGTGCTAAATAAATCTCAATTTTTTTATAGCAGCTTAAGTTTCGTTAGTTTAATTAGTTCTAAGCTCAAAGTTAATAAGTGCAATAAACGCAGTTCCTACATGACCCCCACTTCGCGAAGTTTAAACATTTCATTCATTTTAACGCGTAGCATCTGAAACAAAAAATAAAAAAAAAGTTTAGAATAAAACCAATCATCGTTGCTCATTCGCCAGTGGAAATATCAGTATTGTTTGCATTAGCAAAGTAGGTGGACGTATTTGATTAAACTCGTCATGAATGAAGCACCTGAGCACAGTAAAAAGCGGCAAAAGACGGTGAGTATTTCGACTATGTATTTACATATGTACATACAATATGTATGTACATATGTATGTATGTATGTGTTTTATTTATCGATAATGCAGCTGGAAGCTTCTTGCAGCACAACTGCCCCAAAATATTTGTACAAATGTGTCAAGAAAATTCGGTGACACGGTCATGGAACCCCAAGTGTAAAGAGTGCACAGGTTATTTAAACAGCTGTTAGAGTTTTCAACATAAATTCTATTTAAACTTTTTTTTTATTCATAAAAACATTTCCTCACAATAATATGCCTGAAGTTATGTATGGAACTACCATATTTCATATTTGAAAGGGAAAAGCCAATTTGTGACTTAATTTCACTTTATATTCTACCGTATCGCTATCTTATCTATCATTAGCAACGTGCCTCGCCCACTGACCCACACAGTATAGTATGGACAGTGTTTCTAATGCTGCTAAAATGGCCCACATAGATAAGAAACTGTAGAATATAATCAGGCAACTGGAATATTGCAACAAATTAGCTTATCAAGGTTTATATACCTACTTAGTATTTTATATTAATTGCTGAGCTCACAAAACACAAAACAATTTCCTTGGCAATGCGAAAATGTTGAGGAAATTTAAATAAAATGATTAAGCGGCATTTTATAAGTTGTGCCAACAAAGAAGTTGCAATTTCAAAAACATTTGTTGAATTGCAAATCTGATATTATATTATTTACTTGTCATTATTATTTAATACAATTTTCTATACTTTATGTATATACATATTTTCAGAAAATTACAAAATTGCTTAGGCAACAAGAAAGGTCGTAAATACGACTCATAAATTTTTATTTATATTCTCTGGTGAGCAACGAAATTCTACTTTTAATAACAGTGAATTAACAGTATGTTAACAGCGGCTGCTAAAATGTTTATGATTCATATATTGACATTTGTATTTAACACATTTCACCGCTAAACATCGCAATTCTTATTATGGAAATTTCAATATTAGTTCCAAGGCTGTGTCTCTGCAACAAATGTAAGTTTTTTGGTCCAATGATTTGGCCATAGATAAGGTAAATGTTATGGCTTATCTTATGCAATGCGGCAGTGAAGCAGTCAACAGGTTTTTGTTTTGTTGTAAGCTTGTTTATTACATACACACTTGTATGCGATGTTATTGCAACCGCAGTAAAACTAGTTGAAATTGAAAAGAAAGTCAAACTATGTTTTGGGCCATGCTAACGAATTGTAAACAAGTTGAAATACTCATACGAGTATCTCAGTCACACTTCAGATCTGTTGATGTTGATGTTGCTGTTGTTTTGTTTTGGCTTAAAACTTGGTCACTACAGAGTTGAATGACCACGTTAATAAGCGCAGATGTTGGTCAAGAAATATGGGTTTCTGTTGTTACTTGGCGACTAATTGTTTTTTGCCATCCATGAGTACTCAAATGTGTGTCGACGACAACAAACGAATACCATTCACTTTTTACAATCTTTGCAATCTACTTGGTTCTTTTAATCTCTGTTAAAAGATAATATTCATATTTTTGCCATAGTTATCTAGTTAATTCTAGTGTCAAGTCTCTTGACATACCCTCTAACAATACTATATGTGTTTATTGCTAGGCTCGTTTCTTTTTCTTATATAAACTCACAGCATTATTTTATGGCTTTGTTTTGCAGTCGTTACATTACAAATGACTTTACTACATGACTTTCAAAATGTACAAATGTAAAACATAGAGTAATTACATACATTTAGTGACATTGGCTGCAAATTCCAACACGATCTTGAAGTGTTTTTCAATTTTGTGTTTTTCTGCAACTCATTTGTCATTGTAGATTATAATCAAACTATGTATCTAGAAGAATATAATCAGCTTATGTATCTAGAAGATACTTTATCTAAACCGTAATGAAGCTTACGCTCATTGCAAACAGCACCTGATAATAAAGTTGACAATTATTATATGATGTTAGTTTTACTCAGAATTTTGCTAAAAGTTCTGTCAAGTTTTAATACTATTTTTGGAAGATAAGCTAATTTATTAATCATACCCCCCCAAGGGGTTCTAATCTTTTTCTTTTATTTGTAGTATAGCGTACTTATCTATAATGAATTCTTAATGGGCCATAATCAAGATAATAACTTTTATAGTGGCAATTAATCATTAGATAGCTGCTTGAATAGAATTGAAAATTACTTTGTCATATTTCATAAACTTTAATTAAAAGAAGCATCATCTCAAACTTTAATTATTTTGTATAAAAATATTGCAAAATTCAATGAAAGATTTCCTTTTGCTTTAGCAAATTGTCAACTCGCTATTAACTCGGCTCCTCCCTCTTTCTGTCTGTCCATCGTCTGCTGTCCTCTTTGCTCTTTTGGCCACAATTTTTTTGCTGCATTTAACGCACGAATCGGCCAACAAATTTCAGTTGCAGTCGCGAGCTTCGTCGTGAAAGTTCAGCGGGTTTTTATTATTTTGCGGCCACTTCTCGGCTTGGGTCCGGGCAACTCCAAAAAAAAACTCTCACTTGTTTAATTATCAAAGTCTCTCATTGTTGTTGACGCGTTGCCTGTTGACTGTTGCGCTTTCTTTTTGTGCGATATTTGTTTATATACCACAAATTTGGTTTTTCTTTTTCGGGAATAATAATGTTTACAAAACGCGCCAATCTCCTTAGTAATAACAATAATAATAATAACAACGGCCACAGCAACAGCAACAAATGCTGTTTGTTAAACCATGAAAAGTGCAGTGATTTGGTGAGTTTTCTTCTCATTCCAATGTAAACAAACTCAGCTCACATCGTGCCGAAATTCACTTTAAAAACAGTTCATGACATTGAACTCTCTCAAGATATTCCCTCTTCAAGTATTTTGTATACATATTCGAGTGATATTTTGTTTAGATTCTTGATAAATCAATGCCGAACTTTCTGATATACAAGGTTTTTCTTTTAGCATACCTTTTGAAAAGTTGTGCAATAATTCCATCTGTGGAAGTATTTCCTATCCAATCTTAAAGTTTATTTTTAGTGGCATTTAAGTTGCAATGCATCAAGTTTGACTCCCATTTCCTTAAAGCTATAAAACCTGATTGGCCTGACGACGACTCCATCACATAATAATAATGATTAAATACATAGATACCAGTAAAACATTTCGTGACTACATCGATATACACTAACTCTCAATTTGCAAGTGTATTTGATATTCGCCTAGCTGTTGATAACATTTCTTTTATATTATTATTTTATGTCATTGCAATCAATTTGAATCGCAACATTAATTTATAAGGGGAGAAATTTGCTATATCAATTCGTTTTCTATTTATTAAATTAATTTGATAGTCTTTAAAATTTATTTACAGCATTTTGTTATATTTTTTCCCCACATCCAGTTTTCGGTTGTTTCTTTGTGTTGAAAATCAATTGTTGTTTATTTAATCAGCTGGTTTAGCGGATTTTAAACAGGTGACAAGAAGAATTCCTTGATAATCCATTTACGTCGCAAGATGAAAATAATATTAGAATAATCTAAAAAAAGCATGCGAAAAGAAAAGAAAAAATGTAAACACAATGCGAAAAGATTGTCCAGACACACATAACACAGTACAGTACAAAGATGACAACCACAAATACAGTTTAAAGATAGAAAACGATCCGTAAAACCAGCTGGAGCACAGCTCAAGCGCCACAAGACAAGAAGGTTTCGCTCAGACTCTCTAAATACAAATATATGTCTCTCTCTCTCTCTCTCGCTCACACTCACTCACGCTCTGCTCCTCTCTCTTAGCTTGGCTTCCGCTCTTATAGATGAGGCCGCCATATAATAGGGTAAATATTATTGAAACTTTCAGTTCGCTTTCAACTCTCGTTGCGGGAGAATCAACGTCAACGTTTTAGCTTCGCCTTTGCATTTCTTTACGCTCTGCGCTGTATTTGTTTCTCCAGTCAAACGTGCCAAAATTGTCTTTTATTCAGTGCAAAATAAATAAATAAAACATTCCGTTTAGCAATAAGCACAATGCCCAATCCACCAATTGGCTTCTATCCGCACATCAAGAGGAGGGTACGACCATACACCAAAATAACAAATGTCACATGCCTTTAACTTCAGCGAAGTTGGGCAAAAGACGCTTAAATCAAAAAATAACCGTCTAAGCGCGACGATTTCAAGTGTTCCTTGACCCAAATAGCACATTATTAGAACAGCTTTCAAATGAAACTCGACTGTGTTTTTGCCCTGTAAAAAAATTCATAATTGAGAAATTTAAAAAAATACCGCTGAATTCAAATTATTAAAAATATATGTTATAATCATTTCAATATTACGTGGTTAATATGTTTTTTTTAAGAGAATCTGAGATAACAATTAATATATAGATATATATAATTTGTTTTTGGGAATCTTTAATTTTCATATTATTACATTAATTTCGTTTGAAGCTGTGCTTTCTTAACTCTTAATCAATTTTTTTGGAATAATGTGATATCATCTTGCGTGATCTGATTTTCATTTACATATTAATAAAGATTGCTGACTATAATGTTGAATAACTATTTATTTTCGAATCACAATCACGCTTCATATTTGCTTTGTTTCTATATCGCTTAATAATCATTTAATTTCTATTATAACGTGTAATAATCATTATATTTCCATAACTCACAACTTTTTACCATGACCCTATCTCGCTTTTTTCGTTCTATTGTATACTGTAAATGGGATATGATTATCTCATGCTCCCTTGGGGTAATGCCATTTGCGATCTTTCACACACGAGTTGGCGTCGTCAAAAGGGTCAACAAACTGTGTCGATTCAGCAAATCTCGAATAGCACTAACGTTTTTTTGCTCGCTCGCATCGCTTTAGGGTCAAAAGCGTCAGGTCCAAAGCCCCTAAATCGACCCGTAGGCACTTCTTGTCATCTCTCGATGAATATTCATTTATGTTAATATCGAAATCGAACCGTGGCAGCAGCAGCAGCGGCAAAGCAAACAGCATCAGCAAAGAATCTCGTTTGGCTCTTCTGATTTTATTTTCTTTTCGTTTCCATCTATTTTTTGCAGTGCCTTCAAGTGGCAACCAATGTGACGGAACAGAAGCATCATGTTACCCGCGAAACGCGTGGTAAGAATCTGGGTCTCTGTCGGGGCTTTCGAGGCTGCACTGTCTGGCTAACGGGTGAGTACCATCGACAGACAGATATAATTGATAGTTTCAGATCTCTCTCAATTTCTCGTGTTAGTTATGATTTAAGGCCGCGTTCTGAAATTTCGCAATCGCCTCTATCTCTGTTATTAAGTTAGGTAGAGTTATGAAATTTGTTATACACATGGTCAGTTACTTAACTAATGTGGTATGGAAAACATTATGCGTCAATTACTTAAGGTTTCGTTAAAATTTTGTTTATAGTCAAAGAAGAAAACAACAAATGTGGATAAGATTGGCAGCAATAATTGTTTTGATACGAATAGTTTGCCAATAAAGAAGAGAAACATAAACTTACCGAACTTTTTTAAAGATTAGAGAAACATAGTGCAATCTCTATCATAATCGAAGAATTCATGGAATTTGAAATTGTTAATTTCTGGAATTTGGAATAACGATATCGAATCTTCAGGGAATCTTAGTTTTAGTGGAAAAAGTATAGATGAAAACCATTCTTATTATTTCTTGAATTAATTTAAAATAATATTAAGTATAATCGTCTAAAAAACAACTATTCTTATTCCCTTTTCTAGGTCTCAGTGGCGCTGGCAAGACATCGATTGCCTTCGAGCTGGAGGCTTACCTCGTCTCCCGTGGCATTCCCGCTTATGGCCTGGATGGCGACAACATACGTACGGGTCTCAACAAGAATCTTAGCTTCACGCCCGCGGATCGCGAGGAGAACATTCGTCGTGTGGGCGAGGTGGCAAAGTTGTTTGCGGACAGTGGCGTTGTGGCCATCTGCAGCTTCGTGTCGCCCTTTGCCGATGATCGCGAGATGGCACGCAAGATACACAAGGATGCCGGTCTGAAGTTTTACGAGATTTTTGTGGACACGCCTTTGGATGTGTGCGAAACGCGTGATGTCAAGGGATTGTATAAGAAAGCGCGCGAGGGCGTCATCAAGGGTTTCACGGGTATCACGCAGGAGTATGAGCGTCCCCAGCATCCGGAGCTGGTGGTCAACACCGATGGCTATACGGTGCGCGAGTCGACGCAGCTCCTGGTGACGCTGCTGGAGCAGGAGGGAATTATACCGCGCTCGCTACGCGATGTGGATCAGCTGCCCGAGCTGTATCCGAGTGAAGCAAGCGAGGCGGACGCACTGCGACACGAGGCCAAGTCGCTGCAAGCACTCGAGATCAGCACTGTGGAGCTGCAATGGGTGCAGGTGCTCTCCGAGGGTTGGGCTTATCCCTTGCGTGGCTTTATGCGCGAGGATGAGTATCTCCAAACGCTGCACTTTAATACGCTGCAGAGCGGCCTGGATGTCTCCTATCGCGAGAACCACTCGGTGCCCATTGTGCTGAGCGCCAGTGCCGAGGACAAGCAGCGACTCGAGGATGCCTCTGCTTTGACGCTCAACTACGAGGGTCAAGCGGTGGCTATTCTGCGTCGCCCCGAGTTCTACTATCAGCGCAAGGAGGAGCGTCTCGCTCGTCAGTTTGGCACCAGCAATCCGCAGCATCCGTACAGCAAACAGGTGCTGGAGTCGGGCGAGTATCTGGTGGGTGGTGAACTGGCCGTGATTGAGCGCATTCGCTGGCGCGATGGTCTCGATCAGTATCGCCTGACGCCCAACGAGCTGCGCAGTCGCTTCAAGGAGTTGAATGCGGATGCCATATTTGCCTTCCAGCTGCGCAATCCCATACACAATGGTCATGCGCTGCTCATGCAGGACACGAAGCGTCAGCTGCTGGAACGTGGATTCAAGCAGCCAGTGCTGCTGTTGCATCCACTTGGCGGATGGACCAAGGACGACGATGTGCCGCTGCAGGTGCGCATGGCTCAGCATCAGGCGGTGCTCGATGCTGGTGTGCTGCGACGTGAAGACACGGTGTTGGCCATCTTCCCATCGCCCATGATGTACGCTGGTCCCACAGAGGTGCAGTGGCATGCCAAGGCACGCATGAATGCGGGCGCCAACTTTTATATTGTGGGTCGCGATCCCGCTGGCATGCCGCATCCCGATAAGCAGGCCTATCCCGATGGCAACCTCTACGATGCCACGCACGGTGCTCGAGTGCTCAAGATGGCCCAAGGACTAGACAGCATGGAGGTTAGATAATGATTTGCTTACTTCCCTTAGATCATATGATTAAACTCTGCTCTTCACTTGATATAGATTTTGCCTTTCCGCGTGGCTGCCTACGACAAGACTGCCAGTCGCATGGCCTTCTTTGAGCCGCAGCGCAAGGATGACTTCGACTTCATTTCGGGTACCAAGATGCGAACGCTGGCCAAGACCGGAGCCAGTCCGCCCGATGGCTTCATGGAGCCGCAGGCGTGGAAAATACTCGCCACCTACTATCAGAATCTGCCGCAGGCGTAACAAACAGCAGCGCGCGAAGCGGCAAAGAGAAATTGTGCAATCCGTCGGACGTGATCAAGGGTAGCCCAACAGCACAACGCTTAGCTATAACAACTATGTACTACTGCATCGAATCCCTCGACACAGATCTATCTATCTATCCAATATACATATATGTATATGTATCCAATCCCCATGTTCAGCGTGTGTGTATTGTTGCGAGTGTGTGTGCGTGTGTATTGTTTATTATGTTTAGTATGTTGTGCTCTCAATTCCAATTCATTGTTGAACTACAGTCTAACTTGTCCAACTGCTCCAGAAATGCAGCTAGCATCGACTGAGGTGCACCTATGCTAGATTATACTGTATGACAATTATTAATTGTATCTACATTTTAGCTTAACCAATTCTCTGTTTATCCTAAGACCAACAATTTGTCGTTTTATGCAATGCAATTTTTCTACTTAAGCATTTACTTAATTACTATCTCAATTATATTTTCACTAAGATAAAACAGCTGTGGACTTTTATTTTCAATTAGGAACGAAAACTAAACTTCATTTCATTGAAATGATTCCTAAATTTCAAAATCTTTCAGCTAAAGTGCTTTGGCAATTACTAAATCGTTTAATTTCGTAGACTAAAAATAACTTATTTGAACTGATGTTGATTGGCAAGCATAAAAACTGATTTATTTCCTAACATAAAACATTGCATATAAATCAAAAATCAATATCATGGCTATAAAAAGTCACATCGAACATTTGCTAGACACTATGCAAATGAATGGCAAAAGTAAGTTCATAATCTTAAGTGTTATTAATAGTCATGACATCAAAACTAAAAATATTATCTATCGAAACTTCGTAAGTAATAAAGAACGCTTTCTTGCACATGATTTATTATATAAAATTGTATACGTTTAATAATTAATATTACAAGTACATACATATATAATTAATTAATTAATTAATATCAAATATGCCTTTAGATTTAGTTATCAATTAATTTCACAATATGTATTTTACTGCTCTGCATTTGTTGATGCTGTTGTTGTTGTTGCTGCTGCTGATTCTTCTGCTGTTGATGATGTTGTTGTTGTTATTCGTATTCGTATTGCATAATGCGCATTTCGTTATTCACTTTCCTCTAATCACGCAATTAGTATTAATTATTATACGCATGTATTACATTAGATTATAACGCTTCGTTTATTGACAATGCCCTGTATGTGAGTTTGGATTGTGGATTATATGTACTATGTATGTTATATGGAGAAAAAGCACCCGCGACTATATGACAACTATTTCGATATCTAAATGGATTGATCATGATGTAATATGCATGATTATTGTGCGTATGCCTCTAAAAACTGCGTTACAAAACGAATTAAAGGAGTGTCTGTTTGTGTGTACTCGAAAATGGACTGAATGAATTCATAAACGAAATCGCATATAAATTATACGCATATCAAAATAAATATATATAAAATATATCTATATATATTTATTTACTAATTTATTTTAATTTATTGTTATGTCATTGTTTTACAAATTCCGAACAACCATGGCGGCTTATTTCGTGCTACAGGAAATTTATATAAATTATACATAATAAAGAATTCAAAATGAAAATATGCATTTCCCTCCCACAAACAGAGTGAGAGGTCGATCAGAGCAGGGTAAAGTACGGATGCGGGGGGCAGGGCAATAGAGGCGGGCCGGGCGGGCTGGTTAAGTTTCACAATAGTCGTGTCAGTTAATTTGTTTAAACCTTTAAATGAATATTGTATGTATAAGTATTTTCGTATGCATATTTCGTACACGTTTTCTGTTGCTGGCCATGTTCTCAGTATAGCAAATACAAATTAATAGCTGTACTCTATTATTATTATTAATATTATTCATTCATTATTCTCGCATATTCAGAGGGAGTTTGCTCGCGTTTGTTGATGTTGATGTTGTGTTGAACGTTTTTGTTTCGGGACTTAACAGGAGTTAAGAAAACTACTACCACATACATTATCATAATTATTACCACCATGCCGCATCAGTGCCACACGCACATTGCCACGTCAAAGCAGACTGCATCTGGACAGCCAACTGTCCTTTGTTCGAATCTCTGTCAGTTTCAGCTGATGACCTCCCTTGGGTGGATTGTTTGCCTCCTACAATCGTAAGCAAATGTTTAATTAAAAACATAAAATTTACAAAGTAATAGCTGCTAGGAAAAACTTGCCATTCGCTTTTCTGTTTTCGCTTTAATGTCGCTGGCGAGCGTGAGGAATGCCTCTTCAACATTGATGCTTGCTTTCGCGGACGTCTCCATGAATTTGATCCCATACTCAATGGCCAGTTGTTCCCCACGTTCCTTTGAAACCTACGTAAAATGAATTGCTAATTATCATTTATTCCTCGCAGAGATTATTGGACAGCTCACCTGTCTCTTGTCGTTCAGTTCACATTTGTTGCCCAGCAGCATTTTCTCGACATCAGCGGCGGCATTTTCTTCGATATTTCGTATCCAATTTTTAATATTTTCAAATGATTTCTCCTGCGTTATGTCATAGACAAGCATAATGCCCATGGCACCTCTGTAATATGCCGTGGTGATTGTCCGGAAACGCTCCTGGCCGGCAGTGTCCCTAAGATTAAATTAAATTTATATTTATACAATTAGTTTGGAATTTTATCATTTTCTTACTTACCATATTTGCAATTTAATTTTCTTGTTATCCAATTCAATTGTTCTAATTTTAAAATCGATACCTGTGAATAAAACAGAATATATTAGATAAAAGAGCAGCTAGGGGAAAAACACGTGATAAGTTTACATAAAAAAAAGAAAAACAACAAATGTATTTAGATAATATTTGGCAAAAACAACAACAAAGAAAAGAGCGACAGAGCGCAGAGACATCTGTTGTTGAGAAATACGCAATTGATTCGGATCCGGATCGTTGTCGTCGTTAAGTAAATAACCCAAATTGGAATTAGTGCAGGGAAATGTGCCAAATGTATAAATAGACAAATTGCCCAGCTCGTGCTTGTGCTCGTGGCAAACAACTTATTTGTTGTGGGTTGTGTGTTGTGTATCTTCTTGATGCGGTTAGCTGCTGATAGAGACCAAACAAACAACTGCGCAACTTATCAACTATCATCATCTTGAGGAACTGTCGATTATAGTTCAATGACACTAGCTACATTTGCTTATCTCGACTTATCTCTCAACTGCATGGACAGTTTTATTAGAAGCGTGTATTTTGTAGTGCCAAACTTCAACTATATTTTTGATGCCTCTTTTTTACTTCATCCTTGTCTTAGACGCAACAACAACAGTAAATATGACAAATACCAATCATTGCAGAGAGCCAGCAAAAAGAGCATTAAAAATGAGTCACATATCTATGTATGTGTGTGTAAGTGTGGTGCTTACAGCTGAGCCAAGAGACGAGATTGAGAGCATGAACATTGTATAAGTGTGTGTGTATGGATTCCGATTGCGATTGCTGCCCGGCGGCGTCATAATTAATTAAAAAAATTTACAGAGCGTAAGAGAGAGATGGAGAGAGCAAGATAGAGGGAGAGCCAGCAATGTTGATTACTGAGGATGACTGTTGTGTGGTGATGATGTATGCACTTTGAAATGTTTCCACTCTCTCGCTCTCTCTGGTTGCCTAGTTGTTGTTGTTCTTGTTGGGTGGCGTTCTTTCGTTGTTTTATGAATTAAGGATAGTGATAACTGATAATCTCACCTATTGTGGATATAAACGTCGTATTGAACGCATCCTCTGAGAATCGAAACAATATGCAGGTCTTGCCAACACCAGAATCACCGATTAGCAGCAATTTGAACAGGTAATCGTACGTTTTAGCCATTGTAGTGGATATGAATCACAGTCGTGCTTTTTTGTTTTGTGCCAGATGCAGTTTAGTATCCGTATACTTTGAGTTCCTCCTCAGCACTCGTTGTTCTCTCACTCTTCCAACAACTATTTCTCCTTTTGGCCTTATCGTGTCCACGTCGATAAGTGCTGCTACTGCTTCTGCTGTCGTTATATGGCGGTGGTTGGTAATCAGTGGTTTTCGATTATTATTACACACAATTCTAATTTTATTTAATACTAATGCTAATGTCGGCGATTAAGTTACTCTATACAGCTGCTACTGCAGTATATAGCTTTATTTGTAGCTAGGTATGTATAAAAAATTCATAGACGTAACCACACATCAGACACAAACAAACACACGCAAGCAAGCACGCACAGTTTTTTTTCGTTTTCGTTTTCAGCTCTGACTCTGGTTTTCTTTTGTGTGTGTCGTCGTCGATTCGAGCCTGTCAAAAAAATGGCGACGTACTTTTAAACACTATAAATTGCAAATCACAAAAGGAACGCGCGTTCTTTTTTCAATTGTACGTGCTACACTCGTGCAATTGTATGGTATGGTGTGTTGTTGTTGGTTACACGTAAAAATTTCGCTTAATTATTGCTTTCTAATTACGCCCGTACAATAAATTGGTTCGTTCGTTTTGCAGTGCTGTGAAATGCTCGCAGCTAAACGATGCGATTTATCGATAAAAAGTGCTGCAAAACGTCAAAGCGCTGACTAGTTAGTAATCAGATGTTTTTGTTTGAAGCTGAAAAAACAGCTGCTCACTTTTCTAATGAGCCCAACTAGCAGTATTTTTTGCGGTGCCAAACGTGGTCACACTGGTCACTGATAGTTAAAAAAAAATATAAGCGAACGCGAGCAAAACTTTGTGTAAAAGCAATGAAAGTGTGACAAAGAATCAAGTTTATTTACAAATCAAAATACAAGAAAATTTGCATTTGCATGCATATATTACTTGGTGACTGTGATTTTGGCCTCAAGGCAACTGTAACAAAACAAAAACATAAACAAATGTGAGCAAAGAAGTGAAGTCACAAGACGACGAAGACGACGCCAGCAGCACTTGAAGAATTTGCCGTCGTCGCCCACCCAAATAATGGGTACAAAAGAATCCAAGCATGCTTGCATCAGTTATGAGGATGCAGTCAAACGAGGTAAGTGTTTAACCTTCAAGTCCAAGCAGCAGCCATTGCCACTTTTGCTGGGGGCATCCGTAGCACGACAAATGAAAATAAAATGGGTCATACGACGATACTCGCGTCAGGTTCTAGAACAAAAACAATACAATAATAGTAGTAGTAGTTGTATGCACCACTACAGGTGTAATTGCGCTTTATCGATTCTGTTGTTGTTTCCAATTCCCATTGCCTATTTCATTTTTTTATTGCTGGTCAGAGAGTTTATTCTTTTCTCGTTCTTTTCGCTTTTTTCGGTTATTGTGTGCAAATTTCAGCACACTTGCATGTGCGTGTGTCAGTGTCAGTGCAAGTGTATGAGTATTTGCGTCGTCGCAGCCGTCGCAGTGACGTCACAATAGAAAAGCTCAGCAGCCGCCGATATTTCGTTGTCTAGTGGTTGCGTCGGGGGCGGGAATTTTTCGTCGCGACGAAACAAAGAGGAGACAACAAAACGTGCAACCGAACACTGTTGCTGTTGTTATTACTCCTTCTAATGAACTTAGCATGACGTCTGCAAAAAGGGGTTTTTGCTTCTTCTATCGCTTGATTTTGCTTTGTTGTTGCTGTTTCCGTTTCCTTGTCTCATATTTGCGTTTGCTTTGCATCGGCATTTCATCTCGCGCTACTGTTGTTGTTGCGATTTTATGACCAACCGCGAAGGCAAAGAAAATAACGAGTGTTTGCTGATAAGATGCCTCGTCTATATTTGTACCTGTTACCCAGGTGAGCTTGGCAAGCAACCGCGACGTTGGGTGACGACGACCGGTTTGCTTCTTACACAAAAAGCGCATGCAAAAGTCCAGTAGCATTTCGCAATGGCATTGCACACATTGCCTTGCCCCTTCACCTTCTCCTCTCCCTGTCTCTACAGGTGCTACGGGCAAACCATAAAAGTCCAATGCAGATAGAAAATTAATAATAAAAACAAACCACGGGCAAGCGAGTCAAAACCAACAACAATAAGTGTGCAACGAAATTCCGTTTTGTCGCGTGACGTCGCATAATAATAACAACAATTCTTTGCAATCTCAGAAATTATTCCGTATTGCTTTTTCATGCTCAATTTGTGATTATGAATTGCTGGTATGTTTAACCTGTACCCCAGCCCCTGCCAGCTACCAACCGACTGCCGTTTAAAATTGACAGTTAATTGATTACGTGATTTACGTTTTGGCCCTAACGTAACGTAGTAAATTGCACAAACACATTTCACGTTACGCAGAATTGCATGCAGCGCATGACTCAGCAACTTAACAGACGACAGACAACAAGAGAATTATTTAGCCAATAAGCATAGCCAGACAGTGTAATTGGTTTCTAATAAGAATGTCGTTAATGCATGAACAAACAAATGAAACAATTTGTAATCTTTTTAGATTGTCCAACTAGAATACGAAAAGAACAGAACAAACATTAAGTACACATTTCCCCTGCTAGACTCGTCGCTCTTATCGCTAGATTAGTTTCCATAGAAAATAGCACAGTTAAATCCCAAAATGTCGCTATTATTTTGACAAATTCAATTTATGTTTATGTTCTTTAGTGCTGTAGGCATTTCTAATGCTAATTGGCTATGGCTTAACTATTGGTTTAGAACTGCAAATACTGTTTATATGTTAACTACTTAAATTAAATATTCATGATCACTTTAATGGAAACGAAACCAATGTCTTTTCTCGGCTAATAGGAAAATGCATATTAACAGCTAGTCTTGCCTTTAATAACTAGCTTACTTGTGGTCTTTTAAAACAACCAAAATATAATGAGGAAGTTGAATTAGAAGGACAAATTCGCAATTGCATATAAGCATTACCCACTGTACTTGTTCGATAGACAACGTCACAAGCTTCCCATTAGCTGTCTGAGCTGCGCGGTGGGTGCGAAATGGCAAGATTGTAAATCGTGTTTGGACTTCCCCCAGATCGATCATCATATTTTTGGTTAAACCCAATGATTTATACAAATCTATTTTTAAATTGAAACCGATCCGAAACTAATATTCACAATTAATCAATTAACAGTTAGCGATGCCGAGCTGAGACGCCTCAAAGATGCCTTCAAGAAATCAGCAGGCGTGGGTCGGCTCTACCTCAGTCGAAATGCATTCCAGCAGGATGTGCTGTGCGAGGGAGTGCCGCCTAAGATCACGGACATGTTATATGCCGCCTGTGGTGGCACACAGCGCGGCATTTCCTTCAAGGATCTGCTCTGCGGCTTGGTGCTAATCACAGGCGGCACTCAGGAGGAGAAAACCAAGTGAGCAAATGAAGTACATTAAATTTTTACCAACATTTATTAACAATTATATTCGCATCCATTAGATTTCTGTGGAATTTGTACTGCAATGATGCGGGCACCTACATCATCAAGTCGGAGTATGTGCGTAATGTCAGTTTGGCGCCTTTCGAAAGCGTTTCGCTTTTTGCTCAGAGCGAACGCGCCAACTTTGAGCAGTTTCAGGACTGGATAATCAAGCATCGTAATGCCACAGTGTTGTCCAATTGGCTGTTAGCCGACAACTGTGTCAGCCTCACATCAGAGCTGGAGACGCCTACGTTTTACCAGAGCTTGGCGGGAGTAACGCATCTTGAGGAGAAGGTGAGCAGCTGGCGAGAATAGCTGAAAGAATAGTACATTGATTTTGAGTGTCTACAGTAGTCTGCCATTGTTTGTATAATTGATTACAAAGCACTTTATAAGAGCTAAGGTTATATTAATTGATTATGTAAAAAGCAGACAGAAGAATTCTTTTTTAAAAGCTTAACTACAAAAGTCATATAACCTTTTCAAGTTAGTTGTCTTTTTGTCTAACTGGTTTTAGATTTTCACACAGAATTTCTATCAGAAAATAAAAAGCACTAATCTCAATTAGCGCTTAATCGCATTATATTTTTAGAATTTCCTTTATCAAACTCCAATACTACTTTTATATCTACTTCGCTACATTCGTAATTCCTATGACTAGTCAAACCACATTTTCAACAATCAATTTTGATTAAAATAACTATGAAATAACTGGCATTTTAATTAAACTAATAGCGATATTTTCATGACAATAACTTTATTAATTGCCCTCTATCAATTTCCTGAACTTGTAAACGCAATTTTTATCAACAATCACATGTCGCGCATTATTCATTATTTAAACTTTGTAAAGTGCTGAGCTTTGTCGTGTGTCTAACGTTGATTAGATTAGATTTAAGAATTAGGTTGAACTGAAACATAAGTGCTTAAAAGCGCCACCTCCAATTAGTCATTAATGTAGTATAGTGCCGTATATTATACTAATATTGTTTTGTATTGCTTGACAGGATATTGGCGACTTG
The DNA here is from genome assembly GCF_009650485.2 of Drosophila albomicans. Lineage (NCBI taxonomy): Eukaryota > Metazoa > Arthropoda > Insecta > Diptera > Drosophilidae > Drosophila > Drosophila albomicans. Next base: position 35,943,563 of record NC_047629.2, on the reverse strand, counting down.
GAAAAAGAGTTTTGGCGTTTGAAGAACACCTCGCAGAATGGTCAAATCGATTTGCAGTTTCTGGGTCCGCTCATCAGTCCGCCCATACCAAAGAATGCACTGGCAGGACTATTCAATGCCTTTGACGAGAATCGCGATGGCCACATTGACTTTAAAGAGCTGTGCTGCGGTGTTAGCGCCGCTTGTCGAGGTCCTGGAGTGGAACGCACTCGCTGTAAGTAGATTCAAGAGCAAGCAAATCATTATCTCAACTGTTTTATCCTTTGCAGTCTGCTTCAAGATCTTTGATGTCGATCGCGATGGTGTGTTGAACCACGAGGAGACGCTGCAGATGATCAATGTGCTGCTGTTTGTGGCCAAAGAGAATCGCGACACACAACAGTAAGGAACTGACCAAGCAGCATGTCATCAGCGATCTGCTGGAGTTCGCTCAGCGGCGCAGTCCAGATGGCGTGCCCAGCACGCTTACCCGGGACAATGTCTCACTGACTGCGGAGGATTTCATGCTGTGGAATGTGCAGTGCGGCTTGAGGCTGATGCAACCGTTGCTGGACCTCATCTTTGAGCTCTGTCACATTGTCTTTGGCCTGTGGCCGCAGTGCAAGCACATGGAGTACGACATTGTGCGCGGTTGGCTACAACGCGAGGAGCGACGTCCCTATCGTGTGGGTCAGTTCTGGTATCTAATATCACGCGACTGGTGGCTTAATTGGATGCAGTACACACAGCATACGGCGCACACTTGCGAATACTGCAAACGCTCGGCCAGTCAGCGGAGCGCCGTCGACGAGGCGCTCGTCTGTGATGAGAGTTTCAATACCCACAGTCTGGAGCAGCACGACAGCTACTCGCTGGGCTCGGCCTCCGGTAGCAGCGGCATCTCCGCTGGTCGCCACTGTGGCCAACAGCGACCTGGTCCCATCGATAATAGCAATCTGATCACCGTGAATCAGCATCGCAATATACGCACGCTCACCGGCGAGGGCGGACATCTGAAACGGGACACGCCTCTTGTGCAGAGTCATGACTTTGAGCTGGTGCCCAAGTCGCTGTGGAAGGCGCTGAATCGTTGGTACGGCGACAATCTGCCGCTGCCACGACAGGTGAGTCTCGATTGCAAATTTCTTAATGATACAATCTTCTTAAGCTGTTTATTTGCTCTGTCAGGTGATACAACCACCCAACTCGGAGGTGGAGCTGGAGCTGTATCCACTCAATCTGCGCATACTGCTGCATCAAGCGCAGACAGCACCCACAGGCGCTGCTGCTGGTTCGCAGCTGAGTAGCTGGGGCTCCACGACCAGCGGTGGCTATGGAGTGTTGGCCTCTGGTGGCGGCTATGCAGCGATTGCAGCCAGCAGTGTGCTGCAGCCACCCAAGCGTTACTTGGCCTATACGGCGGCCTTTAGTCGCCTGGCCACGGTGCGTCAGGTGGGCGAGTTTCTGTGCGACCAGCTGCGTCTTAAGCCGGAGGATATACGTCTGTGGCATGTGCCACCATCGGCGGCCACGCTGGATAATAGTGCCATACTGCTGGAGGAGGATACCATGTGCCTGAAGGAGCTGCTCATACGCGACAACGATCAGCTGCTGCTCGAGATACGCAATAAGGATTTGACGTGGCCCGAGGAGCTTGGCTCCCTCGCCAGTGCCCAAAGCGTCGGCAGCGGTCCCAACGATCGTCGTCGCATGACTCGCACCTCCATCATGTCTGTGCATGCCCCGGGTGCCACAGGGCTGCATAATCTCGGGAACACGTGCTTCATGAATGCAGCGCTACAAGTGCTCTTCAATACACAGCCGTTGGCGCAGTATTTCCACCGTCAAATGCATCGCTTTGAACTAAATGCGGCCAATAAGTTGGGCACACGCGGTCAACTGGCTATGCGCTATGCGGAGCTGCTGAAGGAAGTGTGGACGGCCACCACGCGTTCTGTGGCGCCGCTTAAGCTACGCTTCTGTGTGAACAAACATGCGCCGCAGTTTGCCGGCGGTGGTCAGCACGATTCACAAGAGTTGCTGGAGTGGTTGCTGGATGCGCTGCACGAGGATCTAAATCGAGTCATGGAGAAGCCATATAGTGAATTGAAGGACTCAAATGGCAGGCCCGATAAAATCGTCGCTGCCGAGGCGTGGTCACAGCATCATGCGCGCAATCAATCCATTATAATAGATCTGTTCTACGGTCAGCTCAAGTCGAAAGTCAGTTGCCTGAGTTGTGGCCACGAGTCGGTACGCTTCGATCCCTTCAGCCTGCTCAGTCTGCCGCTGCCCGTAGAGAATTATGTGTATCTGGAAGTTCTTGGTAAGCGCTTGACTATAAATATGATCACTCATTTGGTACAATATTGTCCTCTTGCCTTGCAGTAATTCTATTGGATGGCAGCGTGCCCATCAAGTATGGACTGCGTCTCAACTCGGAGTGTAAATACGGCGACTTGAAGCATAAGCTGTCCACGTTGTGCCAGCTACAACCGAGCTTTATGCTGGTGTGTGAGCTGTGGAACTCGCAGATACGTCAGCTGCTGGCCGATGAGGATAAGTTGCGCACGCAGAGTGCCAAGGAGCTGTATGTGTATCAGTTGCCCGAGCAAAGCAGCACGAGAACACGCTCCAATTCAGCGCTTAGCATGCATATTGAACAGGGTCTCAAGGATATACAGCGTAGTTCAGGTAAGTTACAGTTTACCTAAGCTCTTGTCAATAGTGAATTAAATTGTTTTACCATTAGCAGCATTGATTACTGCGCAGGATTCGCTGTCGTCGCTTAGCACGCTGCAAACATCGAATCGCACATTGTCGTCGCGTGCCATTTGCAATGGGCATCTGGGCGACAGTCAGGAGACGGCCGCAGATGCGGATCAGGAACAGTTGGCCAAATACCAAAGCAACCACATCAACAGCAGCCAAGCTGGCCAAGTGCACGAACTGCAGCCAGATGATGCCGGAAAGGTAAGCCGGTGCTTTGGAAAAAGAGAGTGCATGCCCCACAGTCTTTTTTGCTTCAAGGTATGGCTTCTAAACTATATTAACATATACACGTATTTAATATGTTAGATTCTTTTTCAAATATCCTGGGGAAATTTGCTGTTTCCCCAAATTCAATTTCGAATATTTCCCTCAATTGCCTAGGATAAACTCGCTCCAGCGACGACCCGAAGAGTCAGAATCCATTCAAAGAATCAAAGAAAACGAATTTTTCACATAACGAAACTTTTGTTATTATTCAGCGGCACATTCCGGCAAACGTTTTCGCCTAATGCCGTTTTTCGCCTTTGTCGAAATCTACATATATTAAATACCAATATGTTAAATCTGTTTGGTTTGTGGGCTACCTACCTAATGTTTACACCCAACTCCACACCCACACCACCACCACCAACCCCTGTAATTGTTCTTTGATTTCGTATACGCACCGTAAAATTCGAATATCTACTTATGCTATTATTCCTATTCTAGTCTAAAAATCTCTAATTCTCTCGTAATTTATGTAATTTATCGTAATTTCTATACTGCTCTTTGATACTCTCTCTATATATAATTACTAATACACACATTTACTTTGATGCTGGCCTTCTTTTAATACATAAATACTCTAGTAACTATTGTACATTTCTTGCTTTCAAACAATTCTCAACTTTACCACCTATCTCTATCGGTTATCGTTCGTTCATCGAATTTGCAATTTCTAATTTGTTCATTTAATTTCGTCTGTACCATTTATTTGTACATTTTATCTCGTCATGGTACAGATTAGTCTCTCAAATGAGTCTAGACATTTGTCATAGCTTTCAAATTGTACATAAAAGGGTGATTCATGGCTATTTTCCATATTTATCGAATGCTATTATTAATTTTTTACTTTTAGTGTTGTTCAATATATTTCTTTGTATAGTGAATCTATTTTATGTTGAAGAATTTGCATTTTACAATTCTTTCAATATTAATTTTAACCATTCTTAACGAGTACCTAATACATTTTTAATTAAATTCAACCAAAAATATAGATTTTTCTTTCAACGTTATTTAGTTATTAGTCCGAGAAATAATTCATATTTTCATAAAATTATTAGAATTGTAGAATTATCTTTATTTCTTTAGTTTTCTACTTCTTTCATGATATAGGACATTTTGTATTGATAAATATTACTAAAACTTGTTTCGAGGATTATTTAAAATAATTTTTTTCTTGAATGAAATTTTTGGATAAATAATATTTCAAGATGATAAAAAAGACTGTACATTTCGTCGTATTTGCATCTAGTGCTAAATCACACGACAAAAATAATTTTGGAACTCCTTTTAATTCTTTATCAAATTGAATTTATTAATTTAGAATTAATTAGAAGTGTGGAGCCCTATTTTTAACATTCTTTACCGACATTTCGATAAGGACTGCAACATTAATCAAAATGGGATACCACAAGTCAGATTAATATTTAATATTTTTAACGAGCGTTAAATGAATCACCCTGCTTTGTGCATATTGCATTTACTGTTCTTACTCATTTGCCTTCTTAGAAACCACCTATAATTATTCTGTTCACAATTATTTAAAAAGAATATTGCAACTTTTTAATATGCGTTCATAAATAGTACCCGTATTTTGCAGATACTTAAATTCTAATTCTAATTCTAAACACCCACAATAATTTCAAATGATTGTAGAACTTTGAGCGTTTATCCTAGTTTGAAGTTGACACAAATGTTGCCTATTTGCGAGTAGATTTAATTGTTAATTGTTTCAATTTCCAAGAGCTTAAATACACTACCTAAATAACAAACACACACAGCCAATGCACTTAGATTGTAATTTACTAATGAGCCATTTTGATGCAGGAGTCGCTGATCCTCAGCTGCAGTCCAGAGAACAATTTCATGGACGATGCGGCAGCACAGCAGAAACGCATCTCATCCACAAAGCTGCTGCACACAGAGAGCAACACCAGTTCACCATCGTATACGAATCACTCGGGTGAGAATTCCATGGAAAGTTCGCTCACTGAGCCAATGCCTGTGGCAGAGTTGGCTCTGACGAGTCGTCATGGCAGTAATAGTGATGAGGGCGTGCCCAATGAGCGCTCCAGTAGCTTGAGTACAGCTCGAGACAGGGATATGGACGATGATGTAGATGATGATGATGTTGGAGATGGAGCTGTTGAAGAGGAAGGCGAAGAGCCTGAGCAGCATATAACCACCTCACAGCCGGAGAGCACGAGCGGTAATCAAACGAGCAGCGGCGTCTACTCACGTCGCTCTTCGCAACCCTACAAGGTGGGCAAGTATCTGGTCGCCGTACATCGCAAAATCACACGGCACGACAGCTACTTTCTGTCCTACCACAAAACGCGACCCAGTTTGTTTGGTGTGCCGTTGCTGATACCCAACTGCGATGGCGGCACACACAAGGATCTGTATTGCGCCGTCTGGCTGCAAGTGAGCCGATTGCTGAGTCCATTGCCAGCGACCACCGAACAGGCAAATCATGCTGCTGACTGGTAAGCTGCACAGATAACCAAGATTAAAGCAATATAATATACTCCCAATGCTTTCCTTTGTAGCGACGACAGTCTGGGCTATGATTTCCCTTTTACGCTGCGTGCCGTTAAGGCGGATGGTCTCACCTGCGCTATTTGTCCCTGGTCGAGTTTTTGTCGCGGCTGTGAAATTCGTTGCAACAACGAGTACGTGCTTCAGGGTGCGCTGCCACCCATCAACTCGACGCCCAGTGAGTAAACTGCTAAGCAAGCATAAATCCTCAACTTATAAATCTCTTTCGTTTTGTTATAGACAACGCTGCAACACCAAAAATGAATGTGAAATGCCCATCGTTACCAAATCTGGAAGCGAAACGTGCACCGGAGTACACGGCATCGCTTTCTTATACGCCAACTACAAAATATTTTGAAGACTTCACCATTGCCATTGACTGGGATCCAACTGCGCTGCATTTACGCTACCAAAGCACCTTGGAACGGGTGAGTAAATATCTTTAAACCTTTTACACATTGTATACTTAATATTATATGTGTTTTCTTGCTCAGCTGTGGGTTGATCACGAGACTATTTCCATTTGCCGGCGAGAGCAAGTGGAACCCGTTGATCTAAATCATTGCCTACGCGCCTTTACCTCCGAGGAGAAACTGGAACAGTGGTATCACTGCAGCCACTGCAAGGGCAAAAAGCCCGCGACCAAGAAGCTGCAGATATGGAAATTGCCACCCATTCTGGTGAGTTAATTGCCTGCCATTCATTGCCACATACCACTCATGTGACTTCTTTTTTTAGATTGTGCATTTGAAGCGTTTCAATTGCGTTAACGGCAAGTGGGTGAAGTCACAGAAGGTGGTGCACTTTCCGTTCGACGACTTTGATCCAACGCCTTATCTGGCCTCGGTGCCGCAAGAAACAATACTGCGGCACAAAGAGCTGCTCGAGCTGCAAAAAGATTTGCCAAGCAATGAAATTGTTAGCGAACTGGATGAAGTCGATGCCGGTGACAATGTGGTACCCAATGATAAGCCAATGCCATCAAGCGAAGCACCCGCCATTGCTGCTACAAAGGAAACGCCGATAGCTCCTGGCAATGTGCTGCGCCAGAGCAAATCAAGTAATTCGGCCAGACGGCAACGCCTCATCTCCACCAGCCTCACAAAGACGCCAATAGTCGATGGCGAATTCGAGGACTATCATCAGCATAAGCTCAAAGCGGATGTTGATGAGTTCGATCCCAAGTACAAGCTATACGCCGTGGTGGTATGTCTTAGAATAGTTAATATATCTACATGATGTCAATGAATGTTTCCTTTTTTGCAGTCGCACTCGGGCATGCTGAATGGCGGTCACTACATTTCCTATGCATCCAACACAACTGGTTCCTGGTATTGTTACAATGATAGCTCCTGTCGCGAGATATCTCATAAGCCAAACATTGATCCCAGCGCCGCTTATTTGCTGTTCTATGAGCGACAGGGTCTTGACTATGAGCCATATTTGCCTAACATCGAGGGACGCTCGCTGTCCCAAGATGCCTCGCTTCAACTGGATGTGGATGAGACGGAGGGCGATCTTAAGAAAATGTGCACAATATCGTAATACATATTGTTGACATTATTGTATTTGTAGTAGCAGCTAAACGGGCTAAACTGGCTCAAGGCTATGAAGGGCTATTCATTCGCTTAAATCTGTTTAGTTTTCTAATTAGTTTGTGTGAGTTTATGTGTGCCTGTGTATGAGTGTGTGAGAGAGTGTGTGCGTATGTCTGTGTTTTTGTTATTTACTATTATAAGCTTATTTGCTGTTCTAGCTGCATAAGTTGGCCCCACAATATTTAACGTTTAGGGTGCAGATTTTTCTTGATTTGATTTTGATTGTTGTGAGCGCTTGTTTGTGATTTCGTTTAACTTGTGTACCATATTATATAAATATTATGCATAATTTTTAAATCGTATGTAATAATTCCAAACTTGGCTCGCATATAATTTGTTTTTGTCAGCTAAAAATACATTACCATTATTAGCTTATTTAGTTACATCGGTTTGGCCAATGTGTAGAGAGCTTGTTTGTTACATTTGTTCTATATTAATATTATTACATTTTTTTTTAATTCGCACTTTATTTTGTTGTACTTTTGTAATTTGTATTAGGCCGTCAGGGCCCCGCTTGTAATTAATTACATTTACTCGTGAATATTGTGTATGTACGCATATGCATACGCGATATGTAAATTCCATTTAATTGTAACAATTGTAAATAAGATCGCGTTGCCCAATTCGCAATCGAAATGAATATCCAAATGCCTGTGGACGGCGCCAAATTGCTCGTCAAATTGATATTAATTAGCAATATATTTGGAAAGATGCTACGAATTTCACAAATTAGAAGTCCGCACTCTACTCAAATGGCATAATTTATGATGATATCGGTTCTGAAATAATAGTATTGCGCTTATATCGACATAATAATGTCGTAATGATTATTTGATATTTACAAATTACGATTATACATAATATGTAGACAAACGAGTATATACACATACAAAACTTAACTAATTTATACTTAATATACATACATCCAAAACATATGCATGATAATTTAACAACAAATGTTACAAGTATCAAATAAAAAAGTCTGTCGCTTGAATTTAAGTTGTTTTACTTACCGAACTTGGCACCAATTGACAACAAAAATCTATGCATACTTTCGAGAGCTTCGCGAAATTGCAATACAGGAAAGTGCTGCATACTTCCAGGCGCTGGTTGTTTATGAAATCGATCGATAAATGGTGCATACTTTTGGGGGAATTTTAGAATCTGCGCAAATTTTCAAATTTCGAACAATTACCAAATAAAACTTCAATAGAGGTGTTCTTTTGCAATGGAATTGGAATTTATATTGTATTTGTATTCATAAATATGTTAAATGAAATCACACAGTAAGTAATTAAGCAATATTCATAATTGTCCATATATGTAAGTATCGTGTTTAATTGGATGCGGCAAATATGTAATTTGTGAACTGTTTTGATAATTTCATTGCAAATGATTATTTTTATGATAAATATATATGTTGTTGTGTTGTTGGGTATGCATTTAATATACGTATTTAAATTCTTAGCTGAAGAGTAATTAATTTCCATGGAATTTGAATGCGCTTAGGATAGATATGCAGCGGTTGGAGGAGCTGGTGCTCAGGAGCCGGCATTGTTGGACAGTTGACCGGGCACCGAGAACTGCGGTCTAAAGTTGGCGAAATTGCCAGCGGGTCCACCAGTAAAAGCTGGCAGCGTGGTGCCCTGGAAGCCAGCAGGAAACTGTGCCATCAATTGGGCTGCAAAGGTAAAACGTAAGGTTAAAAAGGGATCTAAATTTCCAAGGATATTATGCTTTACTCACCTGCATTCGAGGCATTGCCAGCGGTGGCTGCTAGGCGCGACAAAATGGAACGCTCAGACATTTGCAGGCGTTGTGCAACAGGTGGAATGCGTGCCAAAGTAGCTGGCAAGCGGGAGACATCGCTCTTCATGTCCGACAGCAACTCCTCCAGCTGATTAAGCACCTTGTGCAGTACAGCATTTGCAGGCTTATTGCCCGCCAGCGATTCCTTGCTCAGATGCTGATGCGATTCAGCCAAGCACTCGACCTCGGCGAAGCGTGCATTCAACGACATAGCCGGATGGCTGGGATCCTGGGCGAGATTCAAGAAGGCGGCACGTCGCAACTGCTCTTCAATGACCAGAGCCTGTTCGAGCAGCTTAAAGCGTCGCGCCAAGAATTTGTTTTTAATCTCCAGGAAATTGCCTTTGCCCACATCCATTTTGAACGGCTCGTTGATGATGGCAAAGCGGATATCGTTCTGGATATCTTGCCAACGTCCATAGCCATGTGTTACAATGCCCGCGAGCAGCCAATAATCGTGGCGACGATGCCAGATCTCGTACTCCCGTCCAGGTACGGCGGCCTTCTCCTCGTTCAGCCAGAGCGTGTGCAGTTCCGTGAAGCCGCCATCGGCAATGTTGAACATGAATTTGCGCTTTAACACTTCGAGACTGTCCTCGACGAGTTTACCGCCGGCAGCAGCTGCCTTTTGATCCTTGGGTGAGTTGGCGTTGGCATTCGAGTTGGCATTGGCGCTGGGCTTCTCCAGTTCGCCGTCCTCCTTGACAATCATCACGTCATCATCATCGTCGTCTATGATGTTTGTGGTGTTGCTAGGAGTGGTTGTTGTGGTGGTAGTGCTGCTGCTTGCAGTTGTGCTTGGTTTCTCTTCACTGCCGCTGCTGGTTGCCTTCTCCTTCTCCTTGTCTTTGTCCTTCTCGTCGCTTTGCTCGCTCTTGGGCTCCTCCTTGGGCACAGCAGTTGCTGCCGTCTCTTTACCCTCTTCCTTGGGCTCCAGTTTGGTAGGTTCGTTCTTCACGCTCGCCTCACCTCCGCTCGATTTGGCGTCAGCATCGCCCGACTCTTCGCTCTTTTCTTGCTTGACAGCAGTAGCAGTCTCACCTGCAGTTTTCTTGTCCTCCTCAGTGCCCTCTGCTGGCTCCGTCTTAGGCTCTTGCTTCTCGGGTGTTGCCTTATCCAGTGCTGCCTTCTCCTCGCTCTTTTCCGAAGCAGGCGCCGGACTTGGCGCAGCACTTGTTGCCGGTGTTGCGCTGTTGCTGGTCGTTGCACTCTCTGCAGGCGCCTTACCAGCTGCTGGTGTTGCTGCATCCGCTGCAGACAGCTCCTGCTTGGCACCTCCAGCCCGCACCGGTTCACAAGGTTTGAGAATAAGCTCGGGCATGCTGTAATAGCCATTGATGTGCTCAAACTCCTGCACCTTCTTCCGTATCAGAGACATGACGCCAATACGCGTGAGTACATGTTGCCGCGAGAGTCCCTCTCGGGGCACACCATCCGCAAAGGTTTCGGCATTGTCTGCACCTGGCTCACACAGATGGCGCATGAATAGCGAGACATAGGCCTTGAAATTGCGCTCAGACTTGCCGCGCAAATCCCGCACCAGCCACTGCGAATTGAAAGCATCCTGAGGCGGCATGCCGTAACGCATGATGGCATTGAGGAAGCTCTTGCGCTGTCGGGCATTAAATCCGAGCACCTCAATGTTGCCACCGACACGAGCGAGGAGTGGAGGCAAGGGACGATCATCGCGACGCTCCAGACGACGCTTGGCTTTGCGTTCGCCGTTCTGCTCATCGAAATCATCGTCACCGGCATCTTCGTCGCTGCCACCCGAGTATTCGGAATTGTATTCGCTGCCATTGTCCTGCCAGTTGGAATCATCGCGTGTTGTGTCTGCGGCGACAACGCCGCCATCTGTGTAATTGACTTGCTTGCGCACACGCTTGCCCTTGCCCAGGGAACGGCCCACATCCTCCTGATGCTGCTCGTAATGGTGACGCAACAGCTTCACCCAATAGGCAGGATCGGAGTTCTCTGCATCCTGCTTAATAATCTCGGTCTCCTCCTCTTCCTCCTCCTCTTTGGTGGCATAGGAAGCCACCTTGAACGAGGACAAGTATTCGTTGGCCCACGATTCTTTCTCCTCAATACCGCGATTGGTACGATCGAGCAGCTCAGCGACTGCCTTGTCATCGTAGTGAATTGCCTCTTCTTTGTCGTCCTCCTTAAAGAGATCCTCAGTACCGAAACGCAAGATATCATCCAGCTCCTGCTTGGTAAAGTTGGCGCCTTTGCCGCCCATGCCGGGACGCACCACCAGATGCGTCAACATCATCTTGCGCTTGGCCACCTGTGTCACACGCTCTTCGACCGAATTGCGCGTAACAAAGCGATAAATCATAACCTTGTTGGCCTGGCCAATACGATGGGCACGTGAGAACGCCTGAATATCGTTGTGCGGATTCCAATCCGAGTCGTAAATGATAACCGTATCGGCTGTGGCCAAATTGATGCCCAAACCGCCGGCGCGGGTACTCAACAAAAAGACAAATTGTTGTGCACCGGGTGCATTGAAGCGATCGATTGCCTCCTGACGCACGGTTCCCGTGATGCTGCCATCAATGCGCTCGTATTTATACTGCTCGCCCTCGAGGAAGTCCTCGAGTATGTCCAACATTTTGGTCATCTGAGAGAAGATCAACACACGATGATTCTGTGATTTCAGTTGTTTCAGCATCTTCGAGAGCAGGACAAGTTTGCCTGCCGCCTTGGTCAGTGAATTGATCTCATAGATGCCACCAGCTGAGGTGGGCGCCTCCTCGGCTGCCGAGGGAAATAGATACGGATGATTACAGCACTTCTTCAGATCCATCATAATGTTGATGAGTGAGCAGGAACCGCCACCGCTCTTGGAATTGAGTGCCTCGTAGTTCTTAGTTAGAATGAATTTGTAGAACTTCTTTTGCATGGCCGAAAGTTCGACACGCACAATAAACTCAGACTTGGAAGGCATGTTCTTCAGCACATCCGTCTTGAGACGCCGCAGCATGTGTGGACCCAACATCTCGTGCAAACGCTTCACTTGCTCCTCCTTGGAGACATCGGCGAATTCGCCTTGGAAAGCTTGCAAATCGTTAAACTTGTCGCGACTCAAGAAGTTCAACAAATGGAACAACTCCTCCAAATTGTTTTGCAGCGGAGTACCGGTGAGCAGCAACTTGTAGGCAATCGCATAGCTGTTGAGTATGCGGAAGAACTTGCTCTGATTGCTCTTCAAACGATGCGCCTCATCCACCACGAGTACGGCCCAATCGATGCTGCCCAAGCATGGGGCATCCATCGAAATCAATTCGTAGCTGGTCAACAGTACATTAAACTTGTACTGTGTTGTTCGCAATCGGGAGACTTTGGTGCCACGTATAGCGCCCTCATCGAAGGTCAACTCATTCTCACGGATCACGGCACGCGAATCCTTGTCGCCAATGTAAGTGATGCAATAGAAGTCAGGTGCCCACAATTCGAACTCACGCTCCCAATTGACCAATGTGGAGAGCGGCACAGCGACCAGGAAGGGACCACGACAATGTCCCTCTTTGTAGAGTGAGTACAGGAAGGTGACCGTCTGAATGGTCTTGCCCAGACCCATTTCATCGGCCAGTATAGTGTCGATTCCTTGTCCCCAGCTGTAACGCAACCAATTGATGCCCTCAATCTGATAGGGATGCAGCTGCATGCCTGTATCCTCCAGAAAAGCTGGCTGTCCTTCATACTTCTTCTTCAGATCGGTTGTGGGTTTCTCGGGCGGCGGTGTGTAATGCTTGACGGGACGATCCTCATCGTCCAGCTCCAATTTCTTGGTTTTGCGCCCCTTTTTGCTCTTCTTGCTACTCGAAGCACGCGTCTGCTCCGAGGTGCACACAGCACGCAAATCCTGATAGTAATCAATGGCCTGTCGCAGACCGGGCATATCGTCTCCCTCTTCCTCCCAAGTGGACTTGTCATAGGGTAGCTCGCGCCACTTCACCAGATACATGGTGCTGCCATCGCGTGCTGTGCGATGGTTAATGACACGCTGCACAATCAACCACTCCGGCTTGACGCCATTCTTGTAGAAGCGCTCCTCGAGGGCGGCTTCGTCGTCATCGTCATTGCCCTTCATGCCCACCTTGTCCTTGTGCCGCTGTATACGCTTGAAACGTGTGTCTGCCTCGTCCAGGGATTCCTCAAACTTGGGTGGCTCCTCCATGTCGTATTTGCGCTGGAAGGAGCGTATCATCAGGGGATGATGCACATCCAATTGCACCTCGGATACCCATTCGCAGTGCCAGTAGGACATGTTGTGCCACTTGATAAAGTATTCGCGAACACGATTGCCCAGCTTGGCGCTCTTCGAAGTGGATGCCTCGCTGCTGCCGCGACGCTGCACCGCCCAACGCCAGGTGATGATCTTCTCGGCCTTGCCGGGCAGCGGTGGGCAACTGCAGCGCGGACAACGCCAGTCGCCGTCGGGTATGTTGTCCAGCGGTGGATTCAAGCAGAAAGTGTGATAGGCCGAGGGACAGGAGTCGCAGCAGAGCAACTCGCCGCCATCCTTGCACACACGACAAAACTCCTGATGCTCGTCGTCGTCCTCCTCCTCGGCGGCGCCGCCATCGGCTTCGCAATGCGGGCAGGACCATTTGCCCTCTGGTGGCTCATCGAGTTCCGGCTCTAGACAGACCAAGTGATAAGCACGCGGACAGGTGTCACAGAGAATGATTTCACCGCCTTGTTGGCACACCTCGCAATAGTCCTGATGCTCGTGCTCGCCATCGTCACCCTCCGGGAAGTTCTTGGTCTTCTTTAGCTTGTTCTTCTTCTTGAACTTGTTGCCAATCTTGGTCTTGGCCTTCTTGCGCACCACAGGCGTGCCGTCATCTTGAGCGCCGCTAGCTGCAGCCGACGATGTCTCTGCGGGCTGCTTTTCTTTCTCCTTTTCCTTCTCATCTGCACTGTCATCGGACTTTTGCAGCATTCGTTCAAACTCTAGATCCGAATCACGCTCGGATGCACCGCTAGCGTCTTGCTCTTCATCAGAGCTGTCGCGTTTGCGTTTGCCAAACTTGATCTTCAGTGTGGGCACCTTGCCCGATGGACGACGTCCCTTCTTATTACTGCTACGTCCACTGCGCTTTCGTCGCGGCTTCTTTTCTTCCTCCTCCTCTTCTTCGTCCTCTTCCTCCTCGTAGATGTCATCAGGCTTTTCGTTGCGCGACGAGCGCGATGAGCGCGGCTCATCTGCCGCCTCCGATGCACCAGCTGTAGACTGTGCCTGACCTGCAGTCTGCTGCTGTTGTTCCTGCTGGATGTGCGGATTACTCTCGCAGAACTCACGCCACTTGGCCGCGACAAGCATCATCAGCTTGGGTGCCGCGATCTTGGGATTCTCCTTTTGCAGTATGGGACGCACATGCACCATGAATGCCTTGTATGTGGTCAGATTTTGCAGATCCTCCTCGCTGTACTCGATTTCAACATCGCACACGCTGAACGCCGAGCACACATCTTCCACAGAAGGCATGCCTGCGATTTAAAAATAACATTAGTAAACATTAGTCCAACTATAACATTTTAATAGTATTTTATGGTGCCGAAGTTTCTTGTTGAATATTCAAACAACTCGTGCTCACCTGAGGAAGACTCCTTCTCCTTTTCCTTCTTCTCCTCCTTGCGCTTACGTCCACGCTTCGAGGAAGTACTTGGATATTCGACCTCCTCGTCGTGCTGCACAAAGTCGCTATCCTCTTCGCTCTCATTCTTCTTTCGCTTCTTCTTCTTGCGTCCCTTCTCCTCACCCTTCTTTGTCTTGCGCTTCTTTCCCTTCTTCTTCTTGCCCCCACGATTATCCTCTGGATCATAATCATCATCCTCGTCATTCTACAGCATTGATCAAATCATTAATATAAGTTCATCGATATCGTTATCATTATCACTACTACTCACATTGGGCTTTAATGGGGCATCGGAGTCATTAGAAAGTTCCGCAGCCTGCGCATTCTCCTCGACAGCTTCTTCCTCTTCTGCGTGATGGAAATAAAATGGTTATCGATTAATAAGGTGTTGTACAAACTATCGCATGAGCGAATGCATTTAGCACTCACACAAGCTTTCTTTACCGTGGTTCATGTTCAAGCGAAAAACTCTTCAAAATCAAATTTGCTATAACTGAAAATCAAAATCGCTATAAGTGAATGCTGAAAATCTCCCATATTAAAAAAAAAAACCAAAGTTGTTTTTTTCGATTCAATATTTTATTTGACTCTATTTTTTCTTTGCTTTTTTTGTTAAGTTTTTTGTTGTTGTCTGTTTTCTTTTTTTGTTGTTTTGTTTGTCGCCTTAATAATTACTAGTATATAACAATATCTCATTTTTTTTAAGATTTTTAATTCTGCTGGTTTTGTCAGCGGTTTTGCTCTTACAACTTACAATAATAATAATAATTATATAATAATAATAATAATAATTTTCTCATGTCTCTTGATCTGGTTTACTCCTTTTTTCCTTGCGGCTTACACAATCATTTTTTTGTTTGTTTTTTTCTTGTTGTTTATCATTAATAAGTTTCATTATTTCTTGTAATTGCAGTAGATTAGTTTATGTGTGTATATGTGTTGTATGTGTGTTTGTGTGAGTTGTTTTTGCTTTTGTTTTGTTTTTTCGTGTGTGGTGTGTGGGCGTGGCATTTATGCATATAAAACTAGTAAGTTCCCCTCATCTCATTTTTTGTTTACTTATCAAATGTCATTGTTGTATATAGGTATATGTATATATATAGTATTTTTTCCTTTTCTTGTATATAAATTGTATATATCATTTTAATATTGTTTTGTAATTGCTACAAATCGATTTTAAACGCTTGATTTTTTGCAACTTGATCTCATTGTTTCATTTGATTTTCCCTTTTCGTTTCATTTTTGTTTTTTCCTACTACTTAAATATGGTATATAAAAAATATTGCAACGAAATAGCTAACAAAAAAATTTGTCGGTTGTTTCCTTCCTTTCACTTTCGTCGTTTTGTGTTTTTTTTTTTTCATTCATTCTCTACCATTCTTATTCGTTTTTAGATATTTTTATTAAATATTTCTTGTTAGTTCTGTTTTTGTTTTTGGACACTAGAGTTTCAGCAAATTATTTTATAATTTCTCAAGCAAATGACTTTACTCGATTTATGTTTTTTGTGTTTTTTATACATATATTTTAAGGAAGCGTCTGTAACGTGCTTAAAGTTGTTCTAAAACTAAAAGCAAACAGCTTATTTTGGGGCCGCATAGCTCTGATACAACCGCACAATCATGTCTATAACTCATTTACTTAGTATTTCTTTCTTGTTTTTTCTTTTTATTTAATGTGTTTTTTTTTTTTTTTTTTTTGAGCAAAAATTTGTCTAAACAGGCAAACGCAAAAAAAAATAAATAATTTATGGTTAGCGCGTTGAAATGTTTGATAAGAAGAAAACAAGTAAAACAAAATTATATTTTGTGTACGATTTGCAAAACACACACAAAAATATTCTTTTATAACAAAAATTAACTAGTTATACACAAATTAAAATTGAAATTTTTCTACACAAGCTGCTACAAATAAGTAAGTATATATACTTATATAAAAAAAATTAACAAGCCGTTTAAAAGTTCAGTCTATTGTTAAAGAGGCACGCCCGCATGCAACACCACCAGAAGAAGGGGAAGGAGGAGAAGCATATAGAAATGTGTGTTCTTGTGTCTGGCTGTGTGATTGCCAAAAACGAATTGCTTTTGTCACACTGTATGTTCTTTTGTCTTGGTTTGGAAGAGGAATAGGAAATTATATACTTATGTATTGGTATTTACATATTGTGTAGTTTATCAACAAAAAAATGTAAACAAAAAAAAAAAAAAACAAAAGTTTATATGATTGTGTATGTAACATATTGCTGTGTATGTTGGTGTATGTGTGTTGGTGTTGTGTTGTTGTTTTATATAAAATAAGAAACAGTTGGAAAAAGTTGTCCGAGTTTTGGAAATCGCAAAAAGAAAAACATAAGCTCTCTCGCTCTTTCTCTTGCTGTCTATATTTATATATATAGATAAATGTATATATTAAAAAAAAGTTGCTTGACAATAATATAATTATTATTACACACAAAACGTTTAAAAACCAAAATCAAAAATCAAACATTTTACATTTGAATTGCCCCTAATTGTTTTTCAAGTCTACAAAAATTGTTTTTTTCTTTGCTTGTTATTATTATTGTTGTTTAGGCATGTTGGTTGTTGCTTTTTGTTGCATTGAAAATATATGCGTTTTTTCTTTTGCTTTTTACGACACGTTTTGCAAATAGTTTTTTTTGTATTTTGTGTTTTTAATTTTTTTGTTAACATAATTTCAACATTTTTTATTTTTAGTTTTTTTTTTTGTTTATTTAGTATAATTTTCTTGTAGAACGCTTTGTTGTTGTTGTTGTTGGTGTTTCTGTTGTTTACTATAATAATTGTGTAATATATATAGTATATATATTTATATGTATAATAGTTTCTTTTTTTTTTGCCTTTTTACATTGCTTGCAACTGTTGCAGCAGCAACTGTTGCATTAAAGTAGCATTTTGTTTCCGATTGTTTAATTGATTTGATTGGATTGGAGTTGATTTGATTGATTCGTTCATTCAGTAGTGTTCGTCGTCATCAGTATTGGAGTTGGAATCATCGCAATCTTCTTCATCGTCATCATCATCGTTGGAATCAGAACTAGCTGAACTATCATCCGAGTCGCTATCATGGCTGCCGTGATTGTTGTTGTTGTTGTTATAATGGTGTTGCTGCTGTAGCTGTTGCTCTTGTTGATGCTGCTGTTGCTGCTGTATCGTTACGACAGCATGATGTTGCTGCTGCTGTTGTTGCTGATATTGCTGCGGTTGCTGTTGCTGCTGATGCTGCAAGTTATTGCTACTGCTACTCTCTGCCAGTCTTGTTGCAGCTGCGGCTGCTGCTGCGGCCGCTGCAACTGCTTGAGCCTCGGCTGCTGCTGCTTCTGCTGCAGTCGTCTGCTGCAAAGTCTTATCATAGTCCATGACCAGCTGCTTGATGTGCGCCAATTTGGCATGCAAATAATCAAATCGCTGCTTATCCTCCTGTGTGCCGCGATCATTATTGATGCGCTCATATTCGTTGACAATCTGCCGCTTGATCTGATCATAATCATCGCCTCCCCGCTGCTGAGCACCCTCCAAGCGTTTGGAGAGATCCTGGAAGCGTTTGCGCACACCTTCAACGCTGGTCAACAGTTTGCAGTACTCGACATAGTCGCTCTGAAATTCATTCTTATAGCATCGACGCACCTCCAGCGTGCGTATCGGAGCATACTGACTAAAGTCATAGTGTGGCGCACCATCGTTGTTGGCATTGCCATCGGCATAGGCGTGAGCTGCCTCCGCCAGCTGCTGGGTGGGCGATGGGTGCTGGGGATTCGACTGCTGCTGCTGCTGTTGCTGATGATGGGACTGATGATTGCTGGCTGTCGACTCGCGATTGCTATGATGATGATTGTGGTGTTGTGGCTGTTGCTGCGTCTGTTGATGATGCTGCTGCTGCTGATGGTGCGACAACTGTTGCTGCTGTTGTCTATCCTGCTGCATTTGCTGCCTTTCCTGTTGCTGATAGACGTTGCTGCTACTGCTGCTGCTGTTGCGTTGTCGCTGACCATTGCTGCTGCTTTCGCTCGTGCGCTTCTTGCTGTTAGAAGCGGCGTGCGTATTGTTGTTGTATGAATTGTACTCATCGTGCGCATTGTTGTTGCTACTGTTACTATTAAAGTTGCTGCGTTGTTGTTGTTGCTGATGATGCTGCTGTTTCTGCTTTTGTTGTTGTTGTTGCTGCTGCTGCGTTGTCGCTGCCGGCGCCGACTGTCGCACAAAACTTGCTGCCAATTTTGGTGGCGTTGTTGAGGACTTGCGACTGTTTGCCGACGACGACGACGATGACGAGGACTGGCGACTGTTGCGCTCCTGCTGCGTCTCATAGCCACTGGAACTGCTCGAGTTGCTGCCTGTGGAATTGCGTTTATCCGTGCTCCCGTTGCTGCCTTGCTTCGATGAGCTGCTGCTGCTAGTGCGTCGACTATTGCCGCGCATCTGTTGCTGCTGCTGCTGTTGTGGTTGCTGCTGCTGCTGCTGCTCGATGCTCCTGAACTCGTCAATGTTGTCCAGCACATTGTAGCTCAAATCACTACTGTGCTCATCCACCAGATGCTGTTGCTGACGCTGCTGCTGTTGTGGCGGCGTATAAGCAGCTGCTGAGCTTCCAGTTCGACTGCGATACGTCGACGTAGGCACACTATTTAATGAGGAGGAGGAGACTGATGATGATGATTGCGATTGTGATTGAGGAGCACTGCCAGTTTCGCGATTGTAATGACTGATGCGCATCTTTTTCGTCTGCACCGGATTGAACATTTCATCGTACTCGATGCTGCTGCGCTTGAGACTGCTACCACTATTGGCGGACATCATATGCTGTCCTCCCATGCCGTGTCCACCGCCTCCACCCGATCCCATCGACATCAATGGCGGCGGACTGCCCGTGTGTGTGGATGTCGGACTTTGTCCGGATGTTGAGCTGCCCGCATCCGAGCTCATGGGTGGCGTCAGATTCTGTGGCTTACGACGCTTCAGCTGCTGCAGTTCCTGTTCGCTAAAGAACGGCCAATTCTCATCGACATCGTTCCACATCTGACGGCGCAAATTGTACGTATTGTGTTGTGGCATAACACTTATGTCCCTGAGTATATTACATATCATGTTGCGCTCCCGATCCTTGATGCCCTCATGATTAAGGCGTGCAAACAGCTCGGGTTTCTTGAACGGCTTCAGTGCCAGTAAATGTATCAAACGCTCGCGTATCGTGCGACGTGAAACTTCCGACATTTTGTTACCATTTCCACCTGCTCCGTTGCCTCCCCCACCTCCGCCGCTTCCTCCTCCTGATTTGGTGTTACCATTGCGAGAATTGCTGCCATTGAGCATTTTATTGCGTCCATTGCCGTTGCTGCTGCTGTTGCCAGATTTTGCAACAGTTGTTGTTGTGCTACTGCTGATGCTGTCGCGGGGCGAGTTGCCGCTTAGACCTGCATAACCCTGCGAGATGCCATTGGCGAATGTGTTGGCCAGCGTGGCAGCGGCCGTGTTGCGACTACTGTTGCCATTGACTGTGCCACTGGCGCCCAACATATTGGGATTGGGTGAGCGTGAGGATAATGTTGCAGCGGCTCCCGCTGCTACTGATGATGTCAGACCATTAAATGGCGATGTACCTAACTTACGACTATTGTTGCTGTTAAAACTATTGCTGCTACTGCTGCTGTTGTTGTTGTTGTTGTTCCCACTGTGATGCGATGCCGAAGCGCTTGGTGGCTTCTTCACCTTACGCCCAATATCCGATTGATTTGGCTTGATCTCACGTATACATTTGCTCTTCTCCGTCTCCTCAGCCCGGGCCATCTTTGTGCGCGTTGTATCGTAGACATCATCGTTGGCATGAATGCGCATTCGACGCGCCAACGCACCAAGGACATCGAGCCTCTGATCATGCTGCTGTATGCACTCCAGCGTTCCCTCCAAGTCATCGATGGTGAAGCCGAATTTACGTCCATTCTCCATGCCATTGTTGTTAGCATTAGCATTACCATTGCTATCGCTGTTGGGAAGTGGAAAGTGTATGAAGCCAGTGTTGCCATTGCATTGTATTTTGGCGCATTGGCCGGGTCCCAGACGATTGGCATGCTCATTTCTTTGATACTCCTCGATGGCACGGTACGCAGAGTCGGTGAGCTTAAGGAATATGTACTCCTTGCTATCATCGGTATAACGGTGGCTTTGTGACATACCATAATTGCCGGACGAGAACGAGACATTGGGCAGGCATTTTGTTGATGCAATCGAATTGCTCATAACGTGTCCGCCGCGCCCCCAGTCCACAAATTGTTGTATATAATGATGATATGATGATCACAATTGTAGTTACCAAGTCGTCGTCGTTGTTTTTGTATATCGATATACTCTGCTGATGTTGTTCTACTTGCTACTTAAGTTGGCTGCTTTGTCGTAGTGACGTTGCGTGGCGAATGGCAAAAAATGGATTTGATAGACAATTCTCGATAGATTTTTGTTATTTTGTTGTTTTGTTTTGCTTTTGCGGACACGGAAGAGCTTTGGAAGTAAATTTTGGTAACTGGAAGTTGTTGTAAATTTGTTTTTGATGTTGAAGCTTCTTCAAGACGTTTTCAGGATGTGTCGTTACCCGTGGTCCAAAATGGCAATTGTTGGTTCAGTTGCTGTACACAATTAATAATATTTGCTTTTAGTATGTTGTAATCGTAAATAAAATTTACGTTGTTGCTAAGACGTGAACAGAGGCAAATGCATTTGATACACACACGTACGCACACACAGACATCAAATACACACGCACACTTTGATACGAAACTGCTCTCTTCAGAGTTGGTTTTTTTTTCTTGTTGAGCTGAGCTGCAAACTTGCTACTGTTGTCGTTGTTGTTGCGTTTTTCTTTCTTTCAATTTTTGTGATTTGAAATGCAGGCACTAATACAAACGCAAAACAAATCACACGCACAACTCTTTTTTCTTTCTTTTTTAAATAATTTTCGTTGTTACTGCTTGAGAATTTCACTTCCGTATAGCTCTCATTTCTTTCTCTCTTTCACTCGGTCGCTCTCTCTCCAGGTACGCTCTTCCACTTTCAAAAAGTCTGGTTCATATTTGCACTCCACGTTGTTGCTGCTCTTTTTGTGTGTGTATTTGTGTGCTACTTGCAAATAACACAATTTCTTTTGTTAAATAATATGGTATGTATTTTTTAATTGGGTTAAGGTAGGCATGTATATTCAATGCTCTTGTTGTTGTCGATTTATGTTGTTGCTGTTATTGCCGTTTTGTTGCTGCTGCTGGTGATTTTACATGTTTGCGTGCGAGGCGTGCGAATGATGACTGGTGTAACTTTTGCTTGAGTTGAAAGTGCGACTCCTGCGCCAGGTGCTCAAATTGTCTTTGTGTGTGTATATGAATCGCTCAAAAGTCAGGCGGCGGCGGCGGCAGCCATAAGCAAAATCAAAGACAGCAGCGCAGCACTGCGCGCAGAGCGAGCAATCAATGCTGTTCGCGCACACACACACGTACGCACTCACTCACTCACACTAATATGGTTACACGTCGCTTGACTGCTTTTGGTGGTGTGTGCGCGCTCGCTCGCTGCTGGTTTGTTGTCTCTCTCGTTCTCTCGCTCGCATTGATCGATGTGTGACAAAGCGAGACAACTGCTGTTTTGATTGGCTTCACTACTGTTGTTGCTTGCTGTTGCTGCTTGATCTTTTTTCTTTTTTTTGCTTTTTGCTAAAAATCATCTGTGTTTGTACGTTGATTTTTTTATATACATATATATTTTTTCTGCTGCTGTTGCTGCTTATAATATTTTTTGTCCACTTCTATATTAGTTGCATATATGTTATTTCTCATGTGTATGTGAATATCTTTTTCTTGGCAGACACACACACTAGCACTCTCACACACAGTTGTATTATCCGATTCGAAATTGAAGGCACAGAGTTCAAGCACTCGAAATATTGTTAATTTTTAATGCCTTTTAACCACTTTTTTTGTTTTTATATTTGTATTTGATATCGTTGTGTGCGTGAGTGTAACGTCGTATGCATGCGAATATATGTATGTGTGTATTTTGGGTTTTTACGCCAACACTTTTACTCAAGACATTTTGGTGCTTTGGAATTTTGCTTTTAACACATATTTATTTTTGTTTTTGGCACTGGAATTCTCGATAATTGAACGTATTGTTTTTATTGGTTTAGCAATTGATTTCCTTTTTATTTCATATGAATTGAATTTAAGAAGTGTATGTGTCCAAGGTATCTTAATCAACGTACAAAAGGTATCTGCTAAATGAAATCGAAACGAGTTGCTTTCAAGTGGTTGCCGTCGTCGTTGTGCTGCTTTGCTGCTGCTGCTGTGCACTCGTTTATTATTACACCACTCACCGCCGCCCCGTGGACAATGCTAAGACAGTCAGGCAGGCAGCGACGTCGACGAGTGTGACGCGACGGAGCAGAGCAGATCAAGCAGGCAGTTTTCGTCGTATCTCCCTCTCTCACACACACATACACATGGGTGCTCAATTTGCCGCTCTTTAGTTACTCTGCTGCTCTCTCGCAGCACGCTTGCTTTGCTTCTTTGCAGTCTCGACGTTTCGTTTGAAATACGTTGTACGTGCCTTGTATCACTTGCTGCTCTACTACTGCAAATAGTATTTTTTGTGGTTGTTGCTGTTTTTTTGTTTGTAATGTAGTTATTATGGAAGTGAAGCGTAGAGCGAAGATGAAAACAAGTTTGCAATTTAATGTGCGCACTTGGCACTCTGCCGTCGCTGGCCGTTGGCCATTCCGTTATTCCGTTTACTACTCGAGGTTCTTCTCTTCGCCGTGCTCTCTGCACGTTGCTCTACTCTCACGCTCAATCGCTCTTGCTCTCGCTCTTTCTCTTGTGCTCTTCGAGATTGTCGTTATGCGTTGACTTTACGTTTTTTTTTCTTATCTACATTTCGTATGTACGTTTTTTTCTTGGTGTATTTGTTTATTTGTCTGTCTCTGTATGTGTGTATCACAGAAAAGCTTGTGGCTCGTTGCACGTCTTAGCAAAAAAAAAATACAAAACTTTAGCTTACTTTGTTATTGTGGTTGTTGTTGATCGCTGTCGCTGAGAACGTGTACGTGTGAGTAATTATCTCACAACTGTTGGAAAAGCTACAGTCGCAGGGCACGCGTCACAATAATATATGAAAACAAAATACAGACATAAGCTCAATACAAATAATAAAAAGAACACAAGAGGCCCAGTGAAATGTACTTACAATATGTCTGTATATATTTACATTTATACGACAATAGCCATCAACGCGCTTTGTCGCTTTAGTAGATTTCAGCGACGTTGTTTTTTGTTGTTATAGTTTGCTTGTTGAAACAGCTGTTTTTGAATCTGCCACCTGCGCGATGCGATGTTCTTGTTATTGCGCTCCCACCACGTCACACGCAGAACTTAAGGTTGTTGTTGTTGTTCTCACGCTGTTACTTGGCACGCACGCAGCAAACGTAAACCTTTCACTCTACCTCCCGCTCTCAGCCAGCAACACAAACACAAACAGCCCAATCAGCTGTGCGCTCGCTTTGTTGCTCAGCTAAACTGTGCTGCAGTGTTGAACAGTGAATTTATCGGCTTGTTATCGGTCGGCCGGTCAATCGATAGCCAAGTGCTGTTACGCGCACCACGAAAAAAGCTCTTCAATTTGGACAATAAAGTTGTTGCTGCTGCTGCCGATTTCTCTATAAAATGATTACCAATTGCAATGAAAATGACTTCCTTATGGAATATAATTCATTTTTTCGTACTTAGTGGTGGTTGATAATGCTGCTGCTGTTGGTTGTTGTTAATTTTGTAGTTGTTGATTGTTGTTGTTTTATGGCCGTGGTGCTGTTCTCCCTTTTGATTTCTGCTTTTACTGGATCTTTGTTCAAATTATGCTTTGCTTTTGCTTTTATATTCACTCTACACTTTTTGGAAAGAAACGAATATGTTAGAATGCACTAGTTTCTTTTCATTTTTAAAATTTTTTTTGTTTTCCGTTTCCTTGCCGCTCCGTGATTCTCTTTTGAATTTTACTTGTATATGTGTGTTTTTGTTCACTTATATTTATTTACGTTACGCGTCCGCGATCATACGTTTGGTTACGTACAGCTCAGCTGTTTTATGTTTACGTTGCATACCGTTACGCTACACATTTTCTCTTAAGGGCTCTTCGCTCTCTCTCGCACTTCTTCGTTCTCTTGCCAAAGAGAGTTTATTAAAGAGAGTGTGAGAAGCGTAGACACCCGCTTCGAACTTTTCTGCACGGCAATTGTGTTTGTTGTTAATTCGTGTTCACTTTTGACATTTTTGCATACAAAAATTTTCCGCTTTCAGGTAGTTTTACCGTAGACAGAGATCTTAGCCTATGGGTTGTATATGCGTGTACGTATATGTATGTATGTGAGGTCGTGTGTTCGTTCGTGTCGTGTCGTGCCTGCTTTTTTGCCTGCTGTGGTAGGCTTATCTGTTTTTGTACTAGGAATTTCAGCTACCCCACACTCATCACGCTCTCTATGTGAAAATGTGTTTTACATTTGAGGAATTTCGGTGTGTGTGTGTGTATGTGAGTGCAAATATGTACTGCGGTAAATGGTCATAAGCAGCACACCTGACGATCTTTTATGATGCGGATTCGAATTTGGATTTAGGCAGGAAGCAACTTAAAATCTGGCGGCAGCAGCTGTCAAACAAAATGCGACAAGCAAAAACAAAGTCATAAAATGGCAGGAAAGTATATTTGTCTCTTTTTCGCATGTATTGTTGTCTGTTTGTCTTGTTATTCACTGGATAATAGCAGTAGTTGTAGTCGAACAGGATGAGATTTATAGCAAATCGCAAAAATTTTAAAGCTCGTAAAATCGCACACACATACTAGCAACCAACGCTGACAAACTCCACAAATAAAAGCTGTGAGCCAAGGTAACAACTTGAAGTTCATTTATAACAAAAAAAAATAATAATATAATAATGTTGCCCCTGGATTGTTGTTATTGTGTATGTGTGTTTGTCAGTTTCAATAACAACAAATTTGCAGCCAACGTTTTAACAAATTAGCCGAAAAGTCAAAAAACAAAACCTAAAGAGCAGTAGCACCAACAACAACAAATACAATTTCAAGTTTGAAGCGCGCGCGCGACGCTATGTCGGCGGCCATTTGTTAAAAATGTTGTCGGTTCCTCCTCCGAGACGGCGAGCGAACGCCGCTTAAATAGCATTGAGAGCCCAGGCGAACTCAAAGGCCAATGCACTGCGCGTGACGACAACAGCGACGACAACGTGACACGAGACGATGCGAGCGAACGAACAGTGTGGAGAGAGGGGGAGGGGAGGTCGATGCCTGTATGTTTTCGTCTTTGTGTACGAGGACTCCACGTAGCAGACAACAACAGCTGGCCTCAGGCTTTAAACAATAACAGGAGCAACAACCACCGAAAAAAGAACCCAAAGAAATACATACTGAATGTAGTATAGATGTGTGTGTTCATGTATCGAAACCTATGAAAAACGTGTGAACGTGTGCAATGGCATGCTCAAGAAAAAGAAGGGCAGTAACAAAAATCTCACACGCTTCTAAATAGAATTAAATAATACACAAGTACACACATACACTCGCATCATATTAGTGTGACCAGTGCAGCTGACAGCTGTGTAGACAGTTTTTGCTTTGTGCGATGCGCTTCTTTACAATAACAAAACAAAAGCAACAAGAACAAATCCATTGATAACAATGCCAAACGAGAGCGGTCGGGTGGGCGAGCAAGACAGCGACAGCTACATAACACTATGGCACAACAACTAAGCGCGTTAATCTGCGCACCGGTGCCCAGTGTTGCCACCTTCGCCAAATCGATCGAAACTCAGTTGAATCGATAAATGGGCAGAACCACCACAACAACTACAAGCCAAACGAATTAAAGACACATTAACGGCTCCACACACTTGCATCCATATGCATATATGTATTTATGCAAATGTATGTAGGTTTGTGTGCACCACAAAAATACGTGCAAAGCATTTAAAAATGTAAATTTTATAAATGCGCTGATAGGCACAGTGCTGAAACAGATGTTCAAAAACGTTGTAGGGCAGGAGAAGCATCAGCAGCGGTAAACCAAAAGTCGAGTAGTAATGCGACAAAAAAAAAACAAAAGAAACGACAATTTTCGTTACGATTAAAGAGGGCGCGCGTTGGGGAATGCAAGTCGCTCTCTCGCTCTCACACATGCTCTCTTCGCAGGCATGTAAGTGTGTATGTGAGAGTAAAATGAATAATCAATTGTCGTCGACGCGTCGCCTTCTCCCTCTCCCTCTTAGAGGGTAATTGCCCACACGGGAATCCCAAAATGCCATGCAGCATTTTGTGCATTTCCAATACCTACGATACAACAGGCAGCAGCTCAATTTTCTCGACAAGACCAAACACACACATGCATATTTTATAAGTATATTATGGCAATATTTTGTATATTCAACACTTTTGCTATTTTTAGCACCAGAGGAAAACAGCAACAACAACAATAACATCAGCAATAGCATTATTAGGAAATGTGACTCACGATTCAGGCATCACATCAAACAGAGTGTGAAAATATTTATACTATATATTATATTGAGAAAGGCGTTAAATGGTGTCGCCTCACTTGACATGAAGGGTTGTATAAATAAATACAAAGCTTAACAACAAATACAATTTCATAATGTATTCACTCATAGACTATAAAAAATGTTTACCCGATAAACGTTATTTATACAGTTATGCGACATTTTGCTCACTTCAAAATTCACTCGAAGCAATTATTTATTATTATAGTTCACTGCAGATGCGTCATGAGTCAATAAAGAAACCTTACAATACATAGAAAAATAATATGCAATTTACTAGGTTTTTATAGTGTCAATGCGGGGAAGCCCCATGTCATAATTGCAAGTAAGAAAAGAAATACATTTTTTTATAAAACCTTCAGCATATTTTTTAAGGTATTTCATACAATTTAAAATGTATTTCATAATAAAATGTGGTATTAATTAATGAAAATATAATGATTCCATAAAATATATTTGCAAACAATATCCATAGAAGAAAAGTAATTTGCAACTGCAAAATATATTTTAAGGTCAATTCATTAACTTTTTTCACCTCATTCGAAATATTCAAGGCCAATGAATTCGAAACAAACTCATATCGGTAGTCCCAATGAGATATCATCGCGTTCTTTGCTTGTTTGTACGATACAAAGTCGCAAAACAAACACAAAGCAAACAAACGCGTACTCGACTCGTACAATGAACTGTGGCTTGAACGGACTCGCAGTTCGCCCTCTCACAAAAGCAACAACAACAACTATGACGATGACAAAAACCAATCAAATTATAAGCGTCACCTGGAAGATCTTGTTGAACAACAGCCACGTTCATTGACCGATTTAAGCAACAACAACAACCCGATGTACATTGCATAATTTGCAGCTTTGCTTTTTCATGATTACCAAAAAAAAAAAAACAAAAAATGTTAAACGGAAATGCGTTTGTTTTGGACTATCGCAAAATAATTGTAATCAAAATGGAAAAAATAAAACATTGACCGTGAATGGGCAGAAATTTTTGTTGGTTTCTTATTTATTTTGATTAGATTACAAACGCGTGCTGTCGTGCACTCTCTTTCGCTGCCGAGTTATGTTAGTGGATAACCTTATCTATTAATTAGAAAACTTTAAGTAAAAGAATTACTCAATCAACTCGACGAATAACGAACGAAAGCAGCTGTGCTATTTTGGTTTTATAAAAAAAAACAGCACAAATAAAATAAACTTTAAATGTGGTTTACAAATTCTGGTTTTATGTATTCTGCTGATTGAAAATCGACAATTAAAAATGTATTTAAATACAAGAATAGATCGAAAGATGCGGGGAAAAACATAAAGGAGGAGCTGAAACCAGTTTTCAAAAACGCTGCATAAATTAAATTATCGACAAAAAACGGACGAAATTGAGTGTTCTAAGAAGATTAACAAAAATAGGTTTCTAATTATAATTTAGCCAGTTCTTAAAAACAATTAATTTAAGCACTGTTATATAATATAAGAGAAAACATTTTCATAATCAGTCTATGTCGAAATATAATTATGGGAAATTACAACAATGTTCCAATTACGCTAAGAACTGGTTCAAAAGGTTCGAACTGATTATGGGGTGAACTTGTTTATTTTTGCATTTAATCCAACCTTATAGGTTTAAGGCTTTACACAAAACAACTATCTCACTTTGTCTTGTTGTGTTTTCGTTTCGTAATGTTGTCTGTCTGTCCATCGATCGAAGCGGCGATAGCTTCTGCTACTTACACTCTTATACACATACACTCTCGCGTACACATAGGCAGTCAGACGACGAACACAACAAATACATGTGCATGCTAATCAGCAACAACACCCAAAAATTAAAACCAGATTCAACAACAGCAAAGCTAGAAGGCTCAAATCGTAACGAAGTCAAAGCTGTTGCCGCAACTCAGAGAGGGAGAGAGAGAGAGAGGAACAATGACTGAGCGAGCGGTAAACTAAAGTAAAACCAAAGCAGAGCTTGTTGAAGCTTTGGAAGCTTCAAAATCAAAAACTTGTCTTCCCAGATTCAGTTGGATTATTTCTTCTTATTGGATCGAGACGCGTGCGGCGCAGGCGTGAGGAAGGGGGAGAGAGACAGAGACGAAGATAGCACAACATGGCTGGCAATTTCGAACTGGACTAAAAACGGACTCACAAACAGTAACCAAAACAGACGGCAAAAACAACAAAAAGAGAAAAACAAGTAAGAAAGCTACAGTCGAATATGCGCGACTTTGAGATACCCGCTACGTTAATATAAAAGTATTGCTTTGCAAATTATTTTCCAAGTATATAATCGAATATTCATAAAATTCTTAGAATCAAGAATATAAATAAATGCCATCTAAAATGAAAATTCAATTTTCGATGTATATTAATATCAATAAAGTTCTGAGGAACCAGAGTATTTGTATTATGTCAAAAATTTTGATTTCTGAGGACAGACAGCAGAAGGCTGTAACACATATAAGAAGATTGCCACTAACTAGTTACACTCAGGTACCCGATGCTTAACGGGTATTTAAAGAGACGTACAACGAGAGATTGGTGTTACCACGTCAGGGGACTGACTGGTATTCCCCACCCCCTCAGCAACAGCAACATTCAACTCTCTCAATCTTAAGCGCGTTGTCAGTATTTTTATTTAAAAATTCATATGCATGTATATTTACGATTTGTATGCGGCATCATTATATTATGGCTATATCTTTGAAAATGACTGAAGGTCAGCCAAATTGAGCGTACAATCAACTTTTTAATATTTCATTATACCATTTGCATGTTGTTATTATTTTATTATCGTTGTTGTTGTTGCTGGCCCAAATGAGAATGCATTTTTGCATGAAGAATTATGAGTTTAAGTTATTATTCGTCAATTGCAATCAAATTTTGCTATCCATCTAACTTGTGTTACTAAATGTTTTTCGACTTCTTTTTTTTATCACTCGCATTTTTTCCGCAGTAAAATGCTGTGTGTTAATTGAACTTCCGCAGAGTTCTCGCTGACTGTTTACGGGTTTTTTTTACTGTGCCATTTCTATGTCTGTTTAGGCTGGCGTGTGTGTGTCTGTCTGTCTACATATTTGTGTATGAGTGTGCCCATATTTGTTTAGCTTTAAAAGTAGAACGTCAGAGCCAGGTCAGCCCTCACCTTCCTCTTGTTTGTTTCCGGTGTCTTTTGTCTGTATTCAAATTGTGAGATATGATGGAATAATTACAAAACGTGATGGAGAACATTGGATTTGGTAGCTTTAACATGTTTTTTGTTTGCATATTGTTGAACAATAAAAAACGAACTAACCTAAAATGAAAAGAGATCATTGGAACCCATTTCTTCTATTTATTTTGCACATTCTATTGGTCACACTGGCAAGCAAGTTCAACTCAAACGCACGAAAATTCACCTCAACCCACCACTTGTAATGAAAATAATAAAGCACAACCACGAATAAGAAACCTCGGTATGCACAAGTGAATAAAAAAGATACGAAAAATTATATAAACATTATGGGCAGCCGTAAATATGACTAAAGCAACCGCAAAGCAGCCACGACCACAACAACAACAGCAATAACTGCAGCAGTAACAGCGACAGCAACAACGATATATAACAAGTCGGGTGGCAACTACAAAAACGAGGGCCGCGCAACACAAAAAATACCAACAACAATAACAGCAACAGCTTTGACGACAGTAACAGCAGCAGTTGTTGCTTTTGTCGGCTGCTGGTTGGTAATTTTAATGTTGGTTTTATTTTCTGGTTTCTCGGCTACGAAACTATGCCAAAGTTAACGACGGATTACAATAATCAAAAAATATGTATATACATGCACTATTACAATAAGTGCGGCAATTATTCACCAAGTTGGCAACGCGCGCTCAAGCCGTCCACATGCCGACAACAGTTTGGCAACACTGACCAATTAACTGTTGTTCCTCCCATATGAGATGACAAACACACGTCAATAATCGATATCGATCTAGTTAACTTGAGGGATTGTTTAAAAATATCTGAACGTTATACATATGTTTTTTATGTAGTACATTATAAATGGATTTGACACACCCATACAGTACAAAATAAAAAAATTGGTTACCTTCCTTTTCACATCAAACTATTTTTGGTAACAACTGAAGCAAAAATTGTGTTATATACACACATCCAAACATATGTATGTATGAACACACGCCGCCCGATAACAATTACAAAACTATTGAACCAATTAAGTAAAGGTCTATATAAAAAAAAAATAAAATTAACAACAACTACAACGGCAGCTATGCATGTTTTCCAGCGACAAATACAAAAAAGCCCCCGCACAAGTATGCGGGCCAGTGTGTGTGTGTGAGAGAGGGAGAGCACCACTTTTGATGTGTGCGTGTGTAGGTGAGAGCTTGCAAAACCACAATGGCGTCAAAAATAGGCAGGCAGACAGGCCCACGGGAACGAGACAGAGGCATAGATACGTCTCATACAAAGACATGTACATATATGCATTTGTATGTATATTCAGTGTACCTAGAAATGTACACACAAATACATACATATGTTTGTACGCGTGAGCAAATTGAAGTTTTGTCATTTTCGTTATTTTTATTTAACTCGTGTGCAGCACTCTCAATGCGTAAACATTCCCATATGCAAATATTAATGACCTTCACTTTCACCTCTTTTTTTTATTATTGCTGTTGTTGTTGTGTAGAGGGCTGAGGCCAGAGCAAAAAAAAGTGAGAGAAGCGTTAATTAAACGCAGCTATAAATGACAATGTTGAATTTTATTTATATGTATGTAAGCATTTCTGTTTCCAAAATTTCAGTTTTCACAAGGCGAGTTGTTGTGGGCGCATGTAAGATTAAAGTACACACACACTCTTACACGTGACAAATGAAGTGAAACAACCATAAAATAGCAGCACAGTAGCTACACATATACGCACATACATATTTATAATGAGAAGCGATACGGCCTTCTCTGCTCGTGATCGGGCAACGAAAACAACAACACAATTATAGTAAATAGGTGAAAAAGACAACAGCGCGCAGTTGCACAAATATAAAAAGCAACCACAAAGCACAAGCACACACACACACCCCTACACTAGCATACATACATACACAAGGTATTACGGTAATCAATGTCAAACGCTGCTGCCGATTTCATTCGCATGCACAACAAGCAAGCAAAGCAGCCATAACAACAACAATATCCGACTGTCTGTCTCATTGTATTTTTGTGTACTTGTGTACAAGCACAAAAGCAATTTAAGAGCAATAGCAACTGACACACACAATCACCACAGCAACACAGATTCGTGTTAAATGCTAAAATGAGAAAAGCACCTACACAACTATAACAAACAACTTCGACGAGAGATCCGCTCTCTGAACTACACACATACATATATGAGCATGTGTAAGTCTCTTTTTGTATGTTTATAGGTGAAGACTGATAGACAGAATATTTAATGGACTTTTTAATAAAAACACACTTGCAAAGATCAAGAAAAGATCTTTCCAAAACATTTTGTATACTGTACATAAGTACAAGTACTTAAACACGTGCAATTAATGTGAGTAGTAAAAACGTTGAAAATGTCAACTTTAAGCACTCAAATCGAGACATGAACAGCAAAAAAAATAACGCCACTTGTTGTTGGCATAATTAAATGCAGTATGAGTGAGCGTGACAGCATCAGCATGCATGGCTATCGTTCGTCAATGCCTGCCTTACTCTCTCGCATACCCGAAACCAAAGCAAGATCGAAACACACACAATCACAAAGCAGACACAATACTTTCACTTCTTGTATTGAATTTTATTTTGGTTGGGGCGCCACACGCAGTTGTTATTGTTGTTGCTGTTATTGTAGTTTTTATATCTTTTCAACAGATTTATGCAAGTTTTCTGTTTGTATGTTCACACACATGCATGTATCTATGTGTATGTGTGACTCGACTCGTTGTTGGTTGTGTTGTGGCCCTCAGCAACAGTGAGCGAAAATACAAATTATAGAAAATCAGTGTGTCCACACACATACATATAAATAAAACAACAACCGACAAAGGTGGGTAAAAGAAACAAAAATACCGCGTCGTCGTCGCGTGTAATCCGATCGAGTGAAAGAGAGATATACATTTGTTGTAATTGGGTTATTGAAAATTCATTTATCTACCATCTGACTTACTTTTCTTATTCTCAAATTATGTACGATCAAAATGCTATAATAAAGTATTTTGGAACAAGTCTTGAGACACAACTGAAAGCTTGTTCAACAGCTTTGGCTGTTTGACCTCAAACGTGATGATCATATTGTTTGATAATGTATGAGTGCATCAGCATTATTCAAATTCAATCAGTAGAAACGACAGTTTGTTGCTGACACTAAATAAATGTTAATATTATTTACACTATTTGCAGCTTATCTACGTAAGCAACAAAATAACAACATGCGTTAAACAGCACTTTACACCTGACTACCAAAGTATCGTCTGACTTACTCTCTCATTCACACTCACTCTCCCATTTCCTTGGTCTTTATTTCTCTCAATATGCAGTGCAATACTGCAATATATTTACACTCACACACGTACAATGGAATGGAGTGCAGTCGCTGGGCGCTCCCACCTTCATTCGTCGTCTTTTTCTCTTACGCGACGACGACGTTGGTTCGTCTTAGCTGTCAGTGACAAAGCTTTTAGCATTTTGAGCATTTTCAAATATGTCATTTTAATGCACAACATTCAAAATTAAACACTTTCTTCTTGTCAAATAGAAACCTAGCAGTAAAAACATCAGATTGGAATGGACATTAGCAAAAATTTAAACAAATTAATTCTGGTGAGAGCAGCCATCGAATTGATTTTGTTGCTTTTGTCGTGAATTAGGCCTTGCCAACACCACTATTCCGCTCTCCGTCCCCCATCAACCAAGCAACCAATGACGATATGCGCATACACAGCAGACAGCTGTTGAAATGTTTAAAGTGGCGAAATAAGACTATAATGATAGCAAACGAAGTGGGAGGGAGGCAAACATATGCATGCGTATATAGAGTGGATACCTTACGCTGACGTCAGAATGCAATATTTGTTTGATGCTCCAACAATTTGCATAGATATGCTATCGATAGCCGTGCCATTGTATATCGATAGCATACAGAGATGTGCGCGGCGCACATCACATGTTAAAATTAGACTGCTGCCCACGTTTGATTTCTAGGATAACTTCTATACATCCATACAGACGCACAAACACACACAC
The DNA here is from genome assembly GCF_009650485.2 of Drosophila albomicans. Lineage (NCBI taxonomy): Eukaryota > Metazoa > Arthropoda > Insecta > Diptera > Drosophilidae > Drosophila > Drosophila albomicans. The sequence goes on along the minus strand of NC_047629.2, from coordinate 35,909,087 downwards.
ACACGCCCCCCTCGTTTAATGCAACAGCTTTGATAGAAAACAACAAGAAAATACGAGAGGAGGGAAGGCAAGGGAAGAATCGAATTAACATACGTATGTATGTTGTGCACAAAAAGGGGGTAGTTGCTATAGTTTATTGTATATTCGTTACATGAAGCCGGCGTTGGTTGCCTCTTCTGTTTTCCACACACCACATTCCAGCAAATTCTCAGTTCGTTCGTTTGCTCTTCTTTCTGCCACCCTCTGTTGCTTTTACTTTGGTGAGTAAGTAGTTGTGGTTTTTCTTTTTATATTTGCTTTTTCGTTTTTGTTATTTGGAAGTTAAAACACTTTTGCAATCGTTATACATACATTTAAAGGTTGATTGCGGCTGATTTAAATTTGAGCTTGTATTTGTTATTGGAAGTAAAATTATTTATAAATTAATTGAAATCGCGTAAATAACGTTGTTGTTGTTGGCAGCAGCACCGACACGACGACGAGTGCGGTTGTTGTTGTTTGCTTGGCTGACGTTTTTGGTGGTTGAGCACGAGAGAGAGCGAGAGCGACGGGCCGACGACGAGGACGAGAGCTGCTGCTATTGCTGCTGGAGCGCGCGCGTGCATAACACACTCGTATATACACACACATTTACAGACATACACATACAAACGCTAGCTCCCATCAAGTGATGAACGGTGGGAGGAGAGACGAGCTTCTCTTGGCGAGCAAACGAGTCAAAACTCACACATGCAAGCAGACGTAAATATGTATTGCGATGTGTGCATGTATTGGGTGTGTGTACATATGATGTATGTATGTATATAAAATATAATACACGGCTGCGTTAATGATATTGAACGGCGACTCTGTTAAATGTAAATGGTGGCAACTGTCTTTGCCACAACTTTTAGACGGATTGACTAAACGACGATCCGCCTGGAGACGACGCACGCACACACACATACTTAGAAGTGGAGAAATCAATCAAACGCATTACGAATACGAATCCACGGCATTCGACGGATAGAAGGGAAGGCAACGGAAAACAATGTATAAATTTTGACAATATTGCAAGTACTGCACATTTTTTTTTCTTTTTTTGCTTCGTTTATTCATGCATTTGCATACATTCGCATACACATGCACACACATGGCTTTGTGTGAGAGATGTAAGTATGTATTATTTTTAATTTTTTCTTACACAATATATATAGATATATGTATTTTTCAATAGTTTGCACACACTTTATTTTACACTTAATTGAGCTCCTTGTTTTGTTGTTTGGTTTAATTAATGCACGTATTCCCCTTAAGTTAATTTTTCTAGTGTAATTTACAAATGTAATTTGAACAAAAAATTTTCTTTAGTTCAAAGTCAGAAATCACGTCATGGCTGCCACGTCCAAGCAACAATGAATCGTAAAATTTCCAAAGCAGCCCACTTCACGCGGCGTTATCGTCGGTTGCTTGCGGTTGCGAGTGCGTTTGTGAGCAGCCGAGAGAGAGTGAGCGAGTAGCTGTTGCCGAATATCGATGCGCAGGTCTCACTTTACAGTGTATACACACTGTTTTTCACAAAAATATTCCTCGCATTGGCACATGCCATGCGATAGAGCAAGTACGCAATAGTGTACACGATAAAAACACCATATTTTTGCAAAAGAGAACAGACACTTGTGTTTTGCGTATTTGGTATTTTTTAGTACTATTTTAAATCGTGAATTAGTACACAATACTGTTATTTTAATTATTGTCAACAGGAAAATATCTAATCTAATTTTAAGCAACTTATTGTGACCCAATAGTCTTAACATGACCTTTACCCCTGACATTGGCAATTGCATTTCACAATTTTGGTACAAATGAGTCATTGCAGTGTTGTTGCCATAAGTTAAAATAAATAAAAAATTATGAAATTCTGCGCTCAAAAATAAATTCTATAAGCACTCAATTATTTAATGAATGCATTTATAAAAATATGTCCTTTTTAAATACAATAATAATACAAAAAAATTTTCTTTACAATTTCAATAGGCATTTTTATTACGCCTCTTAACATTCTTATTTGTCCGCCTTTCGTTTTGAATAGAAGGAGAGATCAAAACAAGCGTGCAAAACATATGTTTTGCCATCGCAAACACACTTCAAGTGCGAGCGGGACAAATATATAGTTTAATATAGTGCTGCATTTGCGAAACACAGTACACGAAAATGCAATAAATTTGAGTGGAATGACGTAGACGCAAAAATGTGAAAAATCGCGCGTCAAATGTAAATTTTTCCCAATTTTCAATAAATTTTGACTTAATTATCTCAATGTTTATTATTTTATTATACTTATTTTTATCAAATTGGTATTTGACCACAACAAACGAAATAAAAACAATAATAAAAGCCAACGCGCACACGGTGGCACCGACAGCGGCGGCAACGAGAGACGTCGTCGGCGACCGCTGACGCCTGCTCCACAACTCGCTTGCTTGCTTGAACATGACCACGGCTCGGTCGGTATTCGTATTGAGCCGAAAAAAAATTTTCAGCACAGAAAAATAGGAATGAATACGTTGTACTTACCTTGAAAGTTATCGTCATTCTCTTCTTCGGATGCCATGCTTCCAATTAAATGCAAATTTTTAATGTTTTATGCACAATAAAACCACTAAAAAACTTTTCACAACAAATAAAAATTAAGCACACACGACACTAGAGTAGATAGAGGTGGAGAAGCATCGACGACACTATCGAGATATCGATGTTTTTCCTAAATTTTTTAAGCATCGATGTATAATGGGCATATCGATGTTTTTGCACTCAAATAAATTCATTATATTGTGGACCCTTTTCTAATAAAAAAAATCACATTTAAACTGCATTTTAAATTGAGTCCTCTTAAGTAAACCACTTAAATATGTAAGAATATACTTAAAATTTTGTTATTACAGACTTTTTAATAGTGCTAAGAAAAATATGCAGATCTTGTAGACCTAGGGACACGCAAATACCTTTTTGAAAAAATTCTACCAGTTTTACTAATATAAAAAGTAATATTTGTCCAAACGATGCTTACTTGTACTCAGTACCCCAAAGTGAATAATATACTAAATTGAATATTTACATATATATTCGAAAGCGATTCTGTCGTTCGATAACAGGGCTCGTATCATATCGATTAGAGACAACCCTGTCTTTTTGCCGAAGAAATTTTCACGAAAACGTTTTTACAGATAAATAAACATAAAATAAAAAACCATTTGTGGATTATAGGCGGAATGTGCAAAGTTTTTTGGTAAATAACTTGTAACGTTTTAAGCCAGATCAATTTAATTGCGAATATTATGTCGTCTATTATAACGCGCAAGGATGCGGAGAGCGTTGCCGCCGATGCCGACGACGACCACAAATCGAAATCATCCAACAAACGTTCGGCGTCCGCTTCAGGCGCTGACGGCGGCGGCATCGTCGATGCTGCCTCTGCTGCTGCTGTTGCTCCAAAGAAGTCCCGATTCGACGTCAAGGAGAAGAATGGCAACCAAGTCGATGCTATGGCCGCCTCGCTAAGCTCCACGCAAATTAAACTGATGATGGCTCATGCTCAACGTGAGATCGAGGAACGCAAGCGGGCACTGAGTAATCTTCGGGACAAGGATCCGCTGCTCGCGTCTGTACCCCAAATAGGAATGCCCGTGGCACTGGCCACACAAGCGTTGGCCAAAAAGCCCACGCCCGAGGATGCGGACAAGGCCAAGAAGATTGCGGAGCTGCAGGCTCAAATACGTGCCAAGTTGACTGGTAATTTGGCCAATTTAATACAGCAACAGCCCACAGCGGTTGCAGCAGCCGCCGCTGCAGCGGCCCAACAACAACAGGAGCGGCCCAAACCACTGATATTGGACGAAGAAGGACGCACTGTCGACAAAAGCGGGCGTGCCATCAATATACCAACGGTGACGCCTACTTTAAAAGCGAACATACGCGCCAAGAAACGTGAGGTATTCCAACGTCAAGGCACGGGCACCGAGGGTAGCAGTAGCAACAGCGGCGGTGGTGCCGGCGGCTCGACGGGCAGCACACACGATGATGGCGTCAAGTATTTCGATGATCGCATTGCACTGAAGCCGACGATAAGGAATAAGCGTACGCTGCGCTTCCATGAGCCCGGCAAGTTCCAGCAACTGGCGGAGCGCATGCGCATGAAGAGCCAGCTGGAGCGTTTGCAGAATGAGATATCACAAATCGCACGCAAGACAGGCATCTCATCGGCAACCAAGCTGGCGTTGATAGCGCCTAAACAGGATATGCCTGATGATGTGCCCGCCATGGAGTGGTGGGATTCGGTTATTCTCAGCCAGGACATGGAGACGCTGGACGAGACGAGTGGCAAGATAAGCATACGTCAGACGGCTATCAGCAATCTCATCGAACATCCAACGCAAATGAAGCCTCCAAGTATTTGCATATTTTATATACTTTGTTAACATTTTAACTAATCATACATTTTTATAACAGATGAACCATTGAAGCCCGTTTACTTACCTGTTTTTCTAACCAAAAAGGAGCGCAAGAAGCTGCGTCGCCAGAATCGTCGAGAGGCCTGGAAAGAAGAGCAGGAGAAGATACGTTTAGGTCTTGTTGCACCGCCCGAGCCCAAGCTGCGTATCTCGAATCTAATGCGCGTGCTTGGCACCGATGCTGTCCAAGATCCCACCAAGATTGAGGCGCATGTTCGTGAACAAATGGCTAAGCGGCAAAAGGCTCACGAGGATGCCAACAATGCCAGGAAATTGACCAGCGAACAGAAAAGCGAGAAGAAGCAACGCAAATTGAAGGAGGACACCAGCTGTGGTGTACATGTGAGCGTCTATCGCATACGCGATCTACAGGATAATCAGAGCAAAAAGTTCAAGGTGGAAACAAATGCCAAACAATTGCAAATGACTGGAAGTGTGGCGCTGTTTCGTGATTGTTGTGTGGTTGTTGTGGAGGGTGGTCCGAAGCAGCAGAAGAAGTATCGTCGTCTCATGCTGCATCGTATCAAGTGGGAGGAGGATGTGGTCAAGGGCAACGACGGGCAAGATGTGTCCAACTCGTGTGTGCTCGTTTGGGAGGGCACAAGTCAGCGTCGACACTTTGGCGAGATCAAATTCAAAATATTTCCCATGGAGAAGATGGCACGCGAATTCTTTCAGAAGCATCAAGTCGAACACTACTGGGATTTGGCCTATTCGGGCGCCGTGCTTGAGGCATCCACTGATCAGCAGTAGACTATACAAATTTTTATCCATTTAGACACCCCCGAAATTGTTAAAACACTTTTAGATCGTTAAGTATAACACAAAATTATATAAACATGAAACATTTATTTTGCGGTATATGGATCCTCTTTGATGTTGCTTTGTATGAACTCGTGGAGTCCTTGCTGCTGCAGCTTCTCAATGATTGCAGCCAGCCGCTGATCCTCTTGATGTTCCAGTTGCTTTTCACGCATATCCAGCACATGCTGCTCCTTCACACGTTCGGTAAGCACGCGTTTAATCAGCTGCCGCAGCGATTTGTTTATTTCTAGCGTGAAATCCAAGAGTTGGACATAAGTCTCAGGCTTGAGGTAACCACATTGTTGACACTGCGCCAGCTGCTCAAAAGTTTCCATGCTCGCAATGATGAGTAGGCCATGTTGTTGCACATCCTTTTGCTCCTCTTTCTCCTCCTTGGACTTACTGCTGCTGCCCAGTAGCGCATTGCCCGCTCTGTGCTGCCAAAGCAACTCCTCCACCTTAGCGGTGGGGTTAACGAATACATGATCACGATAAATGCATGCTGTGGAGGCGGTGATCAGGTCATATGTGGATATGCCACACTCGATCAGCGCAACACCGCAACAATTGATCGCAGTACTCAGCAGGCAGCCATCGTCATCCAAGATTAAAACTCGAATATCGAGTTGAAAGTTGACAAATTCATTGCGACAAACTAAGGGTTGCAGTGCCTTGGTCAGCATGCTGCTCAGGTGCTTTTCACGTTCCGGCACCGCTTCCAGATCATCGCTGGCAAAAGCCGCAAAGTTCACATAGCAATTGATGACACCCATATTCACACGACGCACGTTGGAGCGGATTAGTTCGCGTGGCGGGGCCACTATGGCCATCACCTTAGTGTTGCCATATTCCATGTAAGCAGAGCCTCTCACTGTGGTTAGTACTCCAACACGTATAACTGCAAGTGATTAATAATTTCTTTAACAATAATATATACTTCAACATTTCATTTACTTACAAGTTGGACGTGGAGCTGCAACAACTGTCGTCGGTTTTTCAATGCTTTCGAAGAAATCCTCACAATCCTGTGGGGTTGTGTATAATTGTGAATCTATGGTGGCTCCATCGAGCAACGTATTTTTGGTTTGTGTTACGCGCAACATTTTGTTTAAACCAAAATTGTCCGCAGTCTGTAGGCGATCAAAACATGTGTTCAAATTGTTGATAGTTAGTGTTGGTAAATACTTAAGTTACAATATTTACCTAAATATAAGTTGGCAGCCCAGCATTGTTTTCATAAAACATCGATACGTTAAAAGAGCTAACGGTGAATAGTGATACCGTAAATGGCGTAAAAATTTGGTAAGAAAATAACCTAAAAAAAAATACTTTCAAACATATTTTAAAAGTTTAGCTTGCAGCCGCACTCAAACAATATTATACAAATTTAAACTTATCTAAAAACATAAATTCTTTATTGAAAATATTTTATAATCATGTATTTGATTACAATACACATCGATAATTGCATTCAAAATCGTTGTTGAAAGAAACTGCAAAATCATCGGTATATCGATAGTCTCAGCGGTGTTTCAACTCAGCTCTATCAAAAAACGCTTTGTAATTCTGTTGAGCACAACGACGAACGAAAGAGAAGGCGGAGCAAAAAAGCAAACGCCGAATTGCTAAAAATCATAAATTTCTATATTTTGAAACATTCTAAAGAGGACTAGAGAGACTCGCATACACAAAAGATGGCTGGTGAGTCAAAACTGGAGAAAAAGCAAGTGCCCCCTAGCGATAAGGATGCAAAGGCAAAGCAAGCGTCACAGAGCCAAGATGGGAAAGATGCTGCTGGTAAATCCAAAAAGGATGAAAAAGATCAGCAACCCGAGCTTTCCGATGAGGATCAACAGCTGCAAGAAGAACTCGAGCTGCTGGTGCAGCATCTGCAGGAGAACGATAAGAAATTGTACAAGCCAGCGCTGGAAATGATGGCGAAATTGATTCGTGCCTCGACAACATCGATGACATCGGTGCCCAAGCCACTGAAATTCATGCGCCCCCACTACGAGACCATGAAAACGGTGTACAAGCATATGCCCGATGAGCAGACACGTCAACTATGCGCTGATATCATTTCGGTGCTCTCGATGACCATGGGCAGTGGCAAGGATTGTCTTGCCTATCGATTCCTTTGTGATCGCACGCAAACTATTGGCGATTGGGGACACGAGTATGTGCGCCATTTATCGGGCGAAATATCAGCACACTATCACGACACGACGGGCGAGTTTCGCACCCAGCTTATTGAGCTGGTCAAGCAGATTATACCCTACAATATGGAGCATAATGCTGAGGCCGATGCCTGCGATCTGCTAATCGAGATTGATCATTTGCATTTGTTGGCCGACTATGTGGATGAATCGGCCTATCCCCGTGTCTGTCTCTATCTGCAGTCCTGCTATCCTTATGTCCCCGAACCGGATAACACCATAATACTGGAGACTGCTTTGCAGCTGGCCCGCAAGTTCCAACAGCATACGCAAGCTATGCGCTTGGCACTGATGCTGAATGACATGGGCAAGATTGGCGAGATCTTTAAAGAGCCCAAGGAGCCGGCCATGCAGAAGCAGTTGGCTTTTATGTTGGCTCGCCAACAAGTCTGCATTGAGCTGGATGAATCGGTATCGGATTATGATGATTTGATGGAGATCATGTCGAATGCCAATTTGAATAAGCATTTCCTGAACCTGGCCCGTGAGCTGGACATTATGGAGCCCAAGACACCCGAGGATATCTACAAATCGCACTTGGATAACTCCCGTTCACGCTTCGCTTCGATTCAGGTGGATTCTGCCAAACAGAATTTGGCTGCCAGTTTTGTGAATGGCTTTGTTAATGCAGGCTTTGGTGTGGACAAGTTGCTCTCAGAGGATGGCAACAAATGGCTGTACAAGAATAAGGAACATGGCATGTTGTCGGCCACAGCTTCGTTGGGTTTGATTCTCTTGTGGGATGTGGATGGCGGTCTAACCATGATTGACAAGTATCTGTACTCCACCGATGACAACATCAAGTCAGGTGCTTTGTTGGCTTGTGGCATCGTCAATTGCGGCATTCGCAATGAGGTGGATCCGGCGCATGCTCTGCTCTCCGATTACATTGATAATCCGAATAGCTGCATGCGAATTGGCGCTATTTTGGGCCTGGGCATTGCTTATGCTGGTTCCAATCGTGCCATTGTTATCGATACGCTGAAAACCATCTTTGCCAACAATGGCAAAACATCGCCCAGTGTGGAGATCTTGGGCATCACAGCGCTCTCGCTCGGTTTGATCAGCGTGGGTTCGTGCAATGCAGAGATTACCGAGATCTTGCTGCAGACCATCATGGGACTCACCAAGACGGACATGAAGGACACTTATACGCGTTTCCTTTGGTTGGGTCTGGGTTTGTTGTATTTGGGACGTCAGAAGTCGACCGAGGCCGTCATGATGACCCTGGAGGTGCTGGAGGAGCCGCACCGAAGCATGGCCACCACCATGGTGGATATTTGCGCCTATGCGGGCACTGGCAATGTGCTCAAGATTCAGCAGCTATTGCATATTTGCTCTGATCACTACGAGACATCGAACGCTGATGACGAGAAGGAGAAAGGCAAGAAGGACAAGAGCAAGGAGAAGGTAGGGCGCTTAATATTAACTTTCTTATTAAATTCGAATAATGACAAATTTCCGATTGCAGGAGAAAGACAAGGAGAAGGAGAAAGAAAAGGAAAAGGAGCGCGAAAAGGATTTGTCGGCCACACAATCGATTGCTGTGCTGGGCATTGCATTGATTGCCATGGGCGAGGATATTGGCGCCGAGATGGCATACCGTTCCTTTGGCAATCTGTTGCGCTACTGTGAACCGGCCATTCGCCGTGCTGTTCCCTTGGCTTTGGGTCTGATTTCTGCCTCCAATCCCAAGCTCAACATACTGGATACGCTGAGCAAGTTCTCGCACGATGTCGACGCTGAGGTGGCGCACAATGCCATCTTTGCCATGGGTCTGGTTGGAGCTGGCACCAATAATGCACGTCTCGCCTCCATGTTGCGCCAGTTGGCACAGTATCATTCAAAGGATCCCAGCAATCTGTTTATGGTGCGCATCGCACAGAGTTTGACGCATTTGGGCAAGGGAACGTTGTCGTTGAGTCCATATCACAGTGATCGTCAGCTAATGAATCCCATGGCTGTGGCTGGTTTGATGGCCACATTGGTGTCACTGCTGGATGTCAAGAATCTGATCCTCAATCGTTCGCATTATCTGCTCTACACACTGGTGCCCGCCATGCAGGCGCGCATGCTCATCACCTTCGACGAGGAACTGAATCAACTTCAGGTCCCCGTTCGTGTGGGTATCGCCATTGATGTAGTGGGTCAGGCTGGTAAACCGAAGACCATCACCGGCTTCCAGACACACACCACGCCCGTGTTGTTGGCCATTGGTGAGCGTGCCGAGCTGGCTACCGATGAGTATATTTCGCTGACGCCTGTAATGGAGGGATTCGTCATACTGAAGAAGAACCCCAACTTTGTCAAGTAGTCGCTGCTATTGTTTAAGAAATATGATATGTATGAAATGTCGCCCATTTAAAGAAACCTACCTAAACATAAACTTCCTGCCCCAAAAACAAATAAATCTTTTCATGTCATACATAAATAAACACAATACTAATTATATAAAAATAATTAAAATTCCCGTATAATAACCTTTATATCAATTAAATACGATTAAGATAGTTCTCTCTTTGGTTGATCGCATTCACAACTCAACTTTCTGGACAATATATGGAAGCTTGTAATTCTGGAACAATTGATTCTATCTATTCAAGGTAGCTCCTATATTTATCTAATTACTGAAGCAAGTAAGCTGCTTAATGAGATCTCAGATTACAATTTATTACAATTAAAAGTGATTCATTACTATCCTACGCAGAGTTTTGGTTTTACTCTAGAAATACTAAATTTCAACTCGATTAACATTCTCTAAACATTTCCCACATTCACAATTAAAACAATTCATTTACAAAATTTTCAAAGTGGAATTTTCCTTAGTTTATTGCGTCATCTCGGCGCGTCCTGCGCCCTTGGGCATCTTTTTGTTGGTCGAATCCTCGAGCTCCTTGGCTTTGTAGTAATGTGGTGCCACTTCCAGCAGCCACTTGCTCTCAATTTCAATCACTTGTCTCATATACTCTTTGGAGGTGAACACCAGTTCATGGTAGAGCACCCAACGTGGCAGCTCCTCAAACAGCGACGAATTAGGATGAATCATTACTGTCTGATTGTGCTTAATGGTCTTGTAGTTGCCGCCCTTGGACAAACGTGCCACATGATAAAAGTAGCCTGCAGTCGATGCTTTGCGCACATTGATCGTCTCTGGCAGACAGCTGACCATGTCGATCTCTACACGTTGCATCAACCCGACCAGCTGCTCCCTCACATCTCTGGCGCGCTTCATGGAGCGATACTGTATAAAGTTCTCATAGCACCATTGTGTACTGTAATCTGTTTCGGCCCATTGATTGTAGACTTGCAGCAAACTCAAATGATCGCCATGCATGTGATTGAAATTCTTGCGTGCAGTGTCTGCGTGTATAATCTTATCCTTGGGTCTATAGAAGATGGCGCTGTTAACCGACAGCATTGCTGCAATGGTTACCATCTCCTCCGAACATTTATATCTGCCAAATAAAAGATTTTAATTATAAAACATACAAAGAAAGCGTAATTTCTTCACTTACTTTTCGCTGGCGAGCAGCATTTTGCCCATCATGGGATCTACAGGAAACTCGGCCATGCGGCGTCCCAGCTTGGTCAGCTCACCGTGATGATTGAGCGCACCCAAAGCATACAACTGCTCCAAGGCCAACACCAATGTTTCGTGCGGCGGTGGATCGAGAAAGTCAAAGTGTATCAGATCATTGATGCCCAATGCTTTAAGCATCAACACCGCGTTGCCCAGATTGATGCGACAAATCTCCGGCACAGTATTCTCCTCGAGCTCATGCTTGTATGCCCAAGCTGTGTACAGACGAAAGCATTTGCCTGGCGCCGTTCTTCCAGCACGTCCAGCGCGCTGATTTGCCGATGCCTTTGAGATGGGCACCACCATCAACGACTCCATGCCGGTGCGTGAATTGAAGTTATTCTGCTTGGCGAAACCCGGATCAATCACATAGATGATGTTGTCGATGGTCAGCGAAGTCTCGGCAATATTGGTGGCCAAGATAACTTTTCTAGCATTCGGTGGCGTTGGCTCAAAGATTTTCGCTTGCATGTCGCTGGGCAAATTGGCATAAACCGGTATGACGATAAGTTCACGTATTTTGGAACCCAAACGTTTGACACGATCCTGTAGCACTTCCTGGCACGTCTCAATCTCGTCCTGGCCCGTGAGAAATACCAAAATGTCACCCAGCGGTTGTGTGGCATGAATCTGCAAGACGCTCACACAACACGCGTCGATGTAATCCGCCTCTGGGGCTTTTGTATAAAAGATGTCCACAGGATAGCGACGACCGGGTATGCGAAAAATGGGCGCATCATCGAAGAAAGCTGAGAACTTCTCCGCATCCAACGTGGCGCTCGATATGAGCAGTTTGAGCTCAGGTCGAAATCTCGCTATATCCTTAACCAAACCAAACAGGATGTCCGTATGCAATGTGCGCTCGTGCGCCTCGTCGATGATCATGACGCTGTAGGAACCCAAATCCGGCTCAGAAAGGAACTCACGATGCAGCGTGCCATCCGTCATGTACTTGAGTATGGTGCGATCCGAGGTGCAATCCTCAAAACGTATGCTGTAGCCCACCTCATTGCCTAGCTTGACGCCCATTTCCTCGGCGACGCGCGCCGCCACCGACATGGCAGCCACACGACGAGGCTGCGTGCAGCCAATCATCTTTTTGTCCTTGGTGAAGCCAGCCTCGACCAGATATTGAGGCACCTGTGTTGTCTTACCTGAGCCCGTTTCGCCCTCAATAATCAGCACTTGATGCTCCTTAACAGCTGCAATCAAGTCGTCCTTAAAAGGATATACAGGCAACGATCTACGGGTCTCATCGAGTGTCATGCGTTTGCGTTCCGTTTCGGTGAGCTCAGGCTCCTTGGATGCTTTTTCGCGACTGCCGTCGAGTGTCAAAGCTTGAATGAAATCAATTTGATCATCCAGCAGCAGTTCGTACTCCTCCTCAGCTTTGGCATCCTTGGCTCCAAACTGAAAGCGTGCTGATGCCAATTGCTCGGCCTCCCATTTCTTTTGCTCCGAGTTTGGTTGCTGCTCAAACTCATCCACCTCCACGTACTCCGCTGTCAAATACAAGTGATGAGTAGGTGTTTGCTCAAGAATAATGATTATAGTCTTTAAGCTGTTGCTTAGATTATGCTATACTTTAATTGCCAGTTATAATACTTACAACGTTCGCCCTTCTTGAGATCCTGCGGCATGTGATAGCGCTGCACGCGTTCCAGCTCTCGCGCCTTCTCATGCTCCTTGGCTATATTAAGCAGTTGCTTTTTATAGCGACGATCCTGTCGTTCACGCTCAGTTAACCTGTCGGTAAGAACAGATTGAAATAAAGCAGCGCAAAAGACAATACTCATCACTTACACATCATCATTGAAGAGATACTCGTCGTCCAAAATGTCCGCTTCCAGTTCGGCCACCTTGTCATCCTTGCGCTTCTCCAAGTACTGACGACGCGATTGCACGCGCAGATGTGGCACAATTTTGTCACGATCCTCGTGCTCCAGTTTCAAACGTTTGGTAGCCTCTTCAATGGCCTTGCGGCCACCGGTGGCTTCGACCACTTTACGCGTTCGATCCTCATCGCGTTGTTTGAGGCGATTGGCGAATTCATCACGCTCTCGCAGATCCTTCAGGCGCGACTCTTCCTCGCTGTCGGGTTCCTCAGCACTGCTGCTGCTACTTGCCGTGCGTTTGCGATTTTTGCTGGACATATTTTGCAATTACTTTCGTTTAAGACAAGCAAATAGTAATAAACACTTGCCGGGTTTACAAATTGCTGCTAGGTTTGTTTATCAGCTGTTGTGAATCGATTGGCATATTAACAACAGAGAGCTGCATACCAGCGACTGTTATCGAAAATTATCGGTTCTCCGATTAATGTGTTTTGCAAAATAAGCGCCAATTCAAATGGCCAACATATGGATTGTCTTTTACATCTAATCTCTAAAATGTAAATAATTAGAAATAAATTTAAATGCAAATATTATCGTCTGTCTCATTGAATGTAAGGCAGGAAGCATATGTAATTGTTTTATATTCAATTAAAAAAAAAAAACAAAAAATGTCAATTCCTTATTTGGTGAATAAGCATTTTGACGCCTTTATAGCTCTTCCATTGCCAGTGCAGTCGATGTGGATCTGTAGTACTTGGAGATGACAAATATTTTCCATTCAAATTACTAAAATGAGAAGCAGAAAACTGTGTCAACAATAAAAGTAAAGTTGTTAGGCTGCTTTATTTAAATTTACCATCCATAACGTTTTATACTTTCAAAGAACCACCAGCCACCATGATAACGGACTGCTATATTATCGGAGGAATTGTCATTATCCATGTCATGTGTGGAAAACTTGTGACCCAAATGATCGACTAATTTATTGGCAACATTGCCTGTCATTTTACCCAATTTCTTGAGTTTGTACATCTCCATCTCATTGCCAATTTGAAAATTCTCATAATGCGCATAAAAGATTTCATCTTTAAAGTCCGTTAGCTGGATATATAATTCATGCGGCTTATAGTTGGTCATCATATACAATTTTTGCAGTCCAATAAAATGTTCTCCGGTTACATCGCCGAATCCGTCTCGATATTCATCCCAATTTTTATAAAAGTCCACAGCACCATCAATGCGTTGTTGAATTAAAATCCAACCAGGTCCAGCCGTATCCCCATCGCAGTAAACGGAGAATGGGTCGGCTCCCACATATTTAAGGGTCAGCAAACCTGAAGTAAACCCAAGGGAATCGCAATTCGTTGATATATCAACTTCCTCGTCCTTTTTGCTATTCGTTGATTTATCAACTTCCTCGTCCTTTTTGCTATTCGTTGAATTATCAACTTCCTCACCCTTTTTGCTATTCGTTGATTTATCAACTTCCTCATCCTTTTTGCTATTCGTTGATTTATCAACTTCCTCATCCTTTCTGCTATTCGTTGAATTATCAACTTCCTCATCCTTTTTGCTATTCGTTGAATTATCAACTTCCTCATCCTTTTTGCTATTCGTTGATTTATCAACTTCCTCATCCTTTTTGCTATTCGTTGAATTATCAACTTCCTCATCCTTTTTGCTATTCGTTGATTTATCAACTTCCTCATCCTTTTTGTTATTGGTGTCATTGGGGTCATTGGTGCCATTGGGGTCATTGGTACCATTGGGGTCATTGGTGTCATTGGTGTCATTGGTGGGAATGAGTTTGATTCCTTTCGTGGGATCGAAGTGTTGGCATTCTTTACTATTATTCTTTGAAGTCTCCGCCATTTTGTGGCAAAATTTAAGTGCTTCTTCGCTACTTTTCAATTGCCTTTCGTTTACTTCAATTGTATTTTGCAACTCTTTGATTAATGCCAATTTGCCTTGCAATTCAATTATTTGAAATTTAAATTCAATTAGTTTTTTGTTCAGTTCCAAACCTTTTGTCTGGCAGCGTTCCAATTCATCCTCCAAACTTTCCGAGCCCTATAAGATTTTGATTATTAAGCTCAATCCCATAAGCTTGACGCACATTGTAAGCGTTGTTTAATTACCACTTTTTCATCCGCATTTCCCAATGAGAGGAACACAGTGCCGAAAATTAAGACCACGTTCGTTGCCAGCATTTCACTTGAAAGACGATTTGATTGTAAATTTTAAGCAACTATTTGCTTTTGCTGGTTAAAAGTTAATTCACTTATTACAGACTGTAGCTGGAACTAAAGATAAAGAAATTATTATATAAACAAGTCAGATACTCTACTTTAGGCTGTAATGAAATTTAAAGCCAACTCCTTTTATAATCTAATTATTTCACTTCTCCAGAAATATCTTCCAAAAATTATTTTAAACAAGTAAGAAAGCTACAGTCGAGTGTACTCGACTGTGAGATACCCGCTACCCATTTTGAATAAAAGCATTATATTTTGCGGTATACTTTTCAAAATATACCAAATATACTACAAAAATACTAAAAAAAATATACCAAATGGTATATATGGTATATCGTTATAGTACCTCATTCAAAATATACCATAGACGGCACAATATACCAGATTGTCAGACAAAGTAACTAAGACCCCCAGTAAGTAGGCGTTTTTGCCCATACAAAAGTATTTCTTTATTAACTTCGACAATTTTTATCTGATCGCAACCAAATTTTCAGGAATCATAACTACTATAGTAATTATTGTATATACCAAAATTCGTAACTCTAGCTTTAAAATTACGCTTGTTATTCGATTTTTTTGATTTGCGGGGGCGGAAGGGGGCGTGGCAAAAATGTGAAACAAACTTGATCTGCGTGCAAACATAACAAATGTTGTCGAAAAAAAATTATAGCTCTATCTCTTATAGTCTCTGAGATCTAGGTGTTCATACGGACGGACGGACAGGCACACAGACACACAGACGGACAGACGGACATGGCTATATCGTCTCGGCTGTTGACGCTGATCAAGAATATATATACTTTATAGGGTCGGAGATGCCTCCTTCTACCTGTTACATACATTTCCTGCCGGCACAAAGTTATAATACCCTTCTACCCTATGGGTAGCGGGTATAAAAATGTAAAGATGTATAAATTTATATTTAAAATGTAAACCTGCATAGAGTATTAAATATACGAACCTATTTAGTTAGGAAATTCATGATTTTAAAAAGCGATAATAATTTGATAATTAAATTATAATCTATGAAGATATATATTTTTTCTATATTCAAACCATTTTAAGAGCTCAACAACCAGTCCCGAAATAAGTACATATTTAATTAATGCTAAAAAAGTTGATAAGCAACAATCCCATTCATCGGACATTGACCTTATTTCAGCTCTGGTTGATATTAAAATCAACGAGATATTTATTGTAAACAATGTATGCTAAAGAAAATAATAAACCTAAATATTTCTTAACAGAATTTTATATAATTATTAGACATTTTCAGAGGAATTACATAATATTAAAACAGTTTAATCGTGTGCTTTTTTTTGTATACAGAGATGAAACGATAAGAAAATACAAAATAAAAATATTACCGATTGCCCTTGCCATATTGTATAATTATATTAAATTCTACATAGCATAAATAATGAAAAATTTGATATTCTTTTAGATTTTTGGTTCAGTGCAATACATACAAAATAGATTTAGACAAATGCAGAAATTCATATGTTTAGTAGATGCACAAAATTTATGTATTTTAAATGTAGCATTTATTTAAATATTTTTTTCGTGAATATGTTTGTGTATGTAATTGTATTTATTATGAAATGTATAACTCGACAGCATTCACTCGTGATTTTTCATTTACGTTTCGTTAATTCGCTATAAGAATAAGAAATTCATAAAATATAAAACAATCAGATGTCAAACTTAACGACACAATTTGTAAAGAGTTCGTCCGGTATTTTTAATAATCGCTGTTTAAGTTGTCCTTTAGTTGCTCGCTCCACCAGTTAAATTCTGTTCGCCACTAATCGATGTCGCTGGCGGTTGCTGCTGCTGTGGCGGTGGTGCAAAGACGTGCGCCATTTGGGGTGGCATTGGCGTTGGCTGCGTGGGAAATAGACCGCCCATCGATGGCTGCACTTGGGGATAGGAAGGCACCGTTTGGGCAGCGGCACCTGCAGTCGGATACGACAAGGTGGCTGGTGCCGACATGTAGATCTGTTGCTGCTGCTGTTGGGGCAGCGAGGCCATGGAGAACATCGGCACTGCGGGTGGCGGTAACGTGGCCGTTGTTGCCTGTGGAAACGGTAATTGGGCTGCGGGAATGCCGCCTAGACCCGCTTGATTGAGTTGCTGCTGTTGTTGTTGTTGCTGGCTGGCATTCGGATCAAAGACGCCGGGTATGTAGATGTTTGCTGGTGGGGCCACAGCTTGAGGAGGCAGCACAGGTGGCTGTGCAGCAACAGGAGGGAGCACAGGTTGCGGAACTGCTACAGGAGGCAACACAGGCTGAACTGGAGCTGCAGGCTGTGGCGGTTGCACTGGCTGTGGTGGCAACGCTGGTGTTTCTACTGCTTCCGTGGGCGGTGTGTCTGTAATGGCAGCTTGCGTTTCGAGTGCTGTGCTTAAGGCATCTGTTGTTGCGTCATCGGGATTGAAATAGGTCTTGAATATGCTCTGTGCTGGTGGCTCAATGGTTGGTGGTCGCACGTCCGCACCGAAAGTGTTGGCCAGCGGTGGTATATAAGGCAATGTTGGTGCCACAACGGCTGCACTTGTGGCCGCCGTTGCAGCCACCAAAGGCACTGCCTGTGGAGGCGCCACTGCTGCAGTTGCTGGCGTGGCAGCAGCTGGTGTTGCTGTCGCCGGCACTGGTTGAATGGGAATGCGATGCAAGTAGCCAAAGCCAATACCACATCCCAGAGCTCCTTCGCCACCCCAGGCAGTGTTCGGTTTGATGGTGACCTCACGACACGCATCATCATCCAGATTGTAGACATACATCTTCAGCGGCTGCTGTTCGTGCGTCTCGATGAGCGTAAAGAGATCATCGTTCTCATGACGTATGGCATCGGCACCAATCACATAATCGCTGTAGGCACGCAACCCGGCCAGCTCTGCAGGCGAGTTGGGGTGTACCTCGAGGATGTGCCACACATTCTCGTTGGCGCCTTCAAACGAACAGAACCGTATGCTGACGCCCAACAGTCCTTGACCACCCCAATTGTTGCAGGGCGTCAGTGTGAGTTCACGTATGGTTTGTGTCTTGCTTGAATAGACGGTGACACGAACCGGTTTATCGACATTCTGGCGCAGCAGCTCCTTCAGCATATCGTTGTCCTGGTCGAGCCGGGTGCCGGCGATGGCTACGATAAAGTCAAAAAATGCCTCCAGTCCGGCCTTCTGGCCAGGCGAATTGTCTTGCACCTTGAGTACGTGGTAGCCTAAATTGATAATTGTAGAAATTATTGTATTTACTTTTGCCTCGACGTCAGTCTGTTTACGTATATGTGTGTGTATTTGTATGCGTGTGTGCATATGATTGGCTCTCATCATAGACAACTGCACAAATCGTTTACGTGGTTGTATTTACTTCCGTTGCTTGCTTACCTTCGGTGCCACCACCGGGTACGTGAACGCTGTGACCTGAGCCCATTGTTTTTTTTATAGCTAATTAGTTTAAATTTGCTGACAACACCACAGCCAACAAAATATTGTTTGATTCTATTGCGGCACCAAAAGAGAATTCCGTTCTTCGTGGCACAAATTTCAGTGCTCTCGGTCTCAGTTTGTCTCCCTCGCACTAGAGATGCATTAACAAACGATAGCACTATCGATTCACAAGTTTTTCTGCAATCTCTATGGCAGTGTAACCAGGTGGAAGTTGTATATTATGGTATATAACATCTGTTAAAATGTATATTTTTGAGCTAGTGGTCACACCTCGACAATTATTAAGAAAGGATTCAAAAATAAGACGAATTTATATTACTCATTGGTTTTAAGTTTTCTTTACGTGTACTTCATTGAATTTAATGTAATGCGTTTGTGTTTTACTGTCGTTAATGCCTTCCAAACAATCACAAAGATTAATAAATAATAATTTATTGCTCTCCAACTATTTACTTCATGGCTGCTGCAACTTGCCATTGTTGTTGATACTTGGCCACAGCTTCGCGATGTTTCAGCATATCTTTTTCCCTGCAGTACACAAAAATTTATGACAATAATTATTATAAAATAAAACACTTGCCAAGAAAACAACTTACATGTTCTCCAACGTATCAGTTGAACTTTTCAGCTCCTTGGAGATGTATTCAATACGCTTGCCCACATTTTGACGGGAGTCTTCCAGTTCTTGTTTCACCAAAACAGGGCCAAACAATTTGTACACTTTGTTATCAGGACCAAGTAAATTTAATTCATCCATAACACACTTGTTTTCATTCAACTGACTCTCCAGAAGAGCACGTTGCTTCACTACTTTAACACAAGCTGGAAATGAAAAAAGTTGTTCATATTTTGTATCCATAATTTGTTGTTTCATTTTGTGCTTACATTTCTGCAGGGTTTGATATGACTCAACTTCACCTTGCATTTTTTTGTACAAAGCCGCGCTGTTTTTGTCCATTTTGTTTGTTTTTTATGCAAGTGTATTTAGAATTTTCCAAGTTTTAGAAACAGTTGCCGGCCTGCAAAATATTTTGTAAAATAAAATTAAATGGATTTTACATTTCGTTAGTGTGTGTGAATGTGTGTAAATGGGAAAGGTGTTAAATAGGCAGCAGATCAAATGTATTTTGCGATTATAAAACTATACATCAGTTATTAATCTCCTTATTAGTGGATTTACCTTACTTGATTTACAAATTATTTTATTTGTAAACTTAAAAAATGCACTGAATAATTCCTATTTTGCAGTGGAACTGAAACTGTTAACAGCCGCTACAACATTGCACGCTTTTCTGTTAATGCATAGAGTTACCGTATAGAACAGTTAACAGCAACAGCTGGCAGCAAATTTTGCAATATTTATAAAATGTATGTACACTGTGAATTAAAATATAATAAATTATATAATAATTAAGTAAAAAAAGCTAGTTTGTCGTAATTAAGTTGATATTAATAAAGCAACCAACCAATTCATTTATATTAAGCAGTGTGACCACTTTGAAATTGTATACAATTTTGGTACTATAGTGTTGAATAACTGATTGAGGGTGTGTAATTACGCGGATGGCTGAACTACACTGTACGATTTTGAAAGGACAACTAAAAAAAAACTAGAAATTGCTGACAACCATTTGTTTAATAATAAATGGTTGTATTATTATACATAGGGTAGTAGCGATTTAATTGTTATAAAGCCATTATTGATTAGGAGAATGAGCAATTGAAAGTGGCAGCAGCACATGTCATGCAGTCGTCCCGTGCTGCGACGCCCATAATAACATCAGTAACGCTGCAACAAAGCAAAAGGTTTCGCGCCGAAAAGAAAAACGGCAAAACACGCAGCAAAATTACGAAGAAAAAAACAAACAAAACATCATTCGTTTATGCAGCGGTGCAAATCTGAAAAATGTGTTAACAACAAATAAATGCAACGTTTGTAATTCATATGCTGAAATTGCAGCAACGCTACGAGCCAGACGGGTGAAGTAGTGTGCGTTTGCGTGAGCGTGTGTGTGAGTGAGTGCGAGTTGTGTGTGTGTGTAAGCAAGCGGCGCGTTTGAGGTGTAACTGCCCTCCCCCACCTCTACAACTCCATCCCCCACCTGCTGCACAATGGCACCAACAAAAAAACGTGAAAAGGAAAACAACAACAGTGGAGATGCTGCTGCTGTGGCCATCAATGGATTGGCGGCAAGTGGAGCAGATACAACTGCCACACACGAAGCGTTGGCAGCGCCAACAGCAACAACAACATCGGGAGTAGCAACTGCTGCTGCAGTAACCCAGGAAACGCATCCAAAACTTAATGGACACCAACAAGAGCAGGAACTCTTTCTACAGGCCTTTGAAAGTGAGTGACTGAAGTGCGAAGCAAATGCAAATTAAATTCATTAATATGAATACTATAAATTCCCATCTAGAGCCCACACAGATCTATCGCTATCTTCGCAATCGCCACGAGACAAATGTGAGTTACATTTTCCCCATTCAAAGTGCATAATATTATATATTCTGTTCCTTTTAGCCCATCTTTCTGAATCGCACACTCAGCTATATGAAAGAGCGAATGTCGCGCAACAACAAGAAACGCGCCAATTTTAAAATCGACACCATACTGGACACCATCACCCAAAAGTCTGAGGCTGTAACCCAAAACTACCTGCACGTCATTTACGATTCGCTGCACGAGAAACTCAAACCGGAAAGCGACACCGATCTGCTATTGCGTCCACGCCAGGATCACGATCAGGAGCCGGAACAGGAGTTGCTATGTCAGGCCGGTGAATCGGTGTGTGTGGAGACCACCTTATATAAGATAACGCGCAGCAAGCGCAAGGATAGCACACTTGATTTCCAAGAGTTGTTGAGCAAAAGCTGTCAAATTGTCTACAATCCCAAGGAGGGCATTGGTGAGCATTCGACCATCAGCATACCGTTGCAGACGATGCGACCGATGGGCGAGCAACACACGCTCTACAAGCTGCTCTTTCGCATCAAGATGCAGCTACAAACATGCAACGATGAGAATGCAGGTGAGCCGGCTATCAGTCAAAAAAAGATCAAATGCATATTTAAAGCAGACAATTTTGTTTGCTAGTCTGAGCTAGCTTTTAAGACAAAGACCTTTTCTAGAAAAAATTGTTTAATTAGCTTCAATTTACTTAAGAATATACTACTTTAGAGCATAAAGTATTCTAAGTATTAAATAAGCTGCCCCATAATAATTCTGATGGTGAAGCTTATTGCGTTTAAAATCTGACAAAAGTTTTCGAGACAGTTTTGGAATTTTTGCTTTGGTCGTCGTATTTTAACAACATTTTTTGTTTCGTTTTGTAGCCACGCCTCCAAACAAGCGCTCGCGCTCCAGCGAAAAGCTCTATGGCTCCGAGTTGATATTGTATGAGAAGTCAAGTGGTTTCATCACCGAGGGCGAATACGAGGCCATGCTGCAGCCATTGAATTCGTCAAGCATCAAATCGTTCTCACCAAAGAAGTGCACCTGGGAGACCATGCCCGACAGCTACATTCCACTTTCGCTGACCTACGATGTCTATCAGCAGAGTCCCATGCTCAAATTCCATTTGACACTCTCCAATGAGCAATTGCCCGACATTATTGCAGCGCCCGAGTTACAGCGTTATGTACAGCATCTGGATGTGGATGCCGAACTGAGTCACATCAATAACAACAACAATCTTAACAACAATAATAACAATAACAACAATCATTGTAACAGTGGCTTGAAGAATGGCAGCAACAACATTAGCAGCATTTGCAAGGCAACGCCGGAGCACATACAAATCGTCTATAACTTTATGTACAGCAACAATACGCGCCAACAAACCGAGTACACACAGGAACTCAACTGTCCCTGGTGCGGCTTGGACTGCCTGCGTTTGTATGCACTACTCAAGCATCTGAAACTCTGCCATGCGCGCTTCAACTTTACGTACCAGCCAGCGGGCAGCGGTGCGCGCATCGATGTCACCATCAATGACGCCTATGATGGCTCCTATGCCGGTTCGCCATATGATCTGGCTGGTCCGTCGGGCTCATCGTTTGCCCGCACTTGCGGTCCGGTGAGGCGCACCTCGGTCACCAGCTTAATGGTTTGTCGGCCAAGGCGACAGAAGACCTGCCTAGATGAATTCCTCGAGCTGGATGAGGATGACATCAGTAATCAACGCTCTTATATAACAGGACACAACAGGTGAGCCACTTGAAAAATAGGAAGAATTCTAATTAACTTTTACTAAAATTAAACTTTAAACGGAGTTAAGACACAAGCCATAGCCTGTATTTATCTAAGATATGCATTTACGATTTTCGTTGCTTGCAGATTGTATCACCACACGGAAACTTGCCTGCCAGTGCATCCCAAGGAGCTGGACATTGACTCGGAAGGAGAGAGCGATCCGCTTTGGCTGCGCCAAAAGACCATACAAATGATCGACGAATTCTCCGATGTCAACGAGGGCGAAAAGGAGCTAATGAAGTTGTGGAATTTGCATGTGATGCGTCACGGATTCGTAGGCGATTGCCAGCTGCCGTTAGCCTGCGAAATGTTTCTGGATGCCAAGGGTGTCGAAATTGTGCGCAAGAATCTCTATCGCAACTTCATACTACACATGTGCTCCCTCTTCGACTATGGTTTGATTGCAGCCGACACAGTGTACAAGACAGTGCAGAAGCTGCAAGGACTACTCAGCAAATACGCCGCCGGCCAGGAGCTGATGCAGCGTCAGCGTGAGGCACAGCTCAAGTTCTGGCTGGACGTGGGCATGCACAAGAAGCAGGACGATCTGAAGCATCTGAAGTCACCGCAGAAACCAGCGACCAGCTGCAGCAATGATGCAGCAACTACCTCATCGGGCAGCGGCAGCGGCAACGCAGCCAATGCCATGCAACCGCCAAAACGCATGCCGGCTAATCTGAAGCGGGCCAATGCTGCGGCCACTGCCACCTCACTAGATGCCCAGGATGCGAACAGTGCTGGCAACAGCAGCAAGAATGTGGCCAAGAAGAGCGCCACAGATCAGCCAGTTAGCAATTTGGCCAGCACACGCGAGCGACGTTCCGAACAGGGCCAGAAACGTTCTGCCAACGGTGGACGACTCAGTGCACCCGAAAGCAGAACTGCCACAAGCTCACTGTCCAAGCGGAAGCTCAGTCCGAAAGGTAAGTAAGGGGCCAAATTAAATTGCAATCATTTATCATGCTTGCATCGACTGCATCAAAACATTCCTTCTCCGTCATCTGAGTCATAGCATCAAATGTGTTGTCATTCATCTCAAATAGATCATTGGTAATAGGTTCGAGTTATAGATAGTTCAGCGACTTAATTTTCTAGCTTTGATGTATTAGAAATACATTTTCAACATAATTCTCGATCATTTCATAAATTAATTTTCAATATAGTGTATTTACAAATTACATAAAGAAATTCGGAATATTTCATAAAAATATTATAACATTTTTTTTTAAAAAGACCTCATTTATTTCATTTCCATTTGCATTTGAATTCTGCACTCATATTTTCGAGATCACTCTGCGCCATCGCCATCGTCATATCCACAAAAGCGGTTCTCATTGATATAACCAAGAATAATCGATTCACAAGTGATGAAAAAAATAATCGTCAAATTTTATTCAAAATTCTTATTTATCAAAATTATTATGATGATGGCAAAATGCCCCAATGTGTGTATTTTTTCTCTCTCTTTCGTTTGTTTCGGATTTGCATTTGTACTCTACTGTTGTACTGTTGTCCTTCTTTGGCTAACACAGAAACAGAAACAGAAATGGCTGATGTGGAGCAGCTGGAAGCAATGGCTATGGCCACTGTGGATTTGCCAGTTGTTGTTGCTGCTGCCAGTGACAATCAAAATCACAATGAGAATGGTGTTAACGATGTTCGAGATGATGATCTTGATGTTGAAGGGGATGATGATGATGATGAAGTTACAGGGAGTTCAGCTGCCCCAATTAATGATAATTGAACCTATCAATTTTATTGCACATTCATTTCACCAACTCTTTTACACTTTCTTTTACACACACACATGCACATCCATAGACACTGCTGTGATCAGCAAACGTCAGCGCTACAGCGATGGCAGCGCCAGCAACGTGGGATCAGCAGCGAGCAGCGGTTCGACGACGACGACGACGCGTAACAAAAGCAATAACCATACACTGCCAGCAAATAGCAACAACAAGCGACGCGCCTCATTGCAGCGCAGCAGATCGAACAGCAGTGCCGCCGGCAGCGCTGCACATGGGCTGCGCACGCGCCTGTCTGTGCCTGTTACAAAGTACGAGAGGCGCTGACGCAAGCGGCGCTGCTGTCGCTGCTGCTGAGAACAAAGAATATTACGACGGACGAAAAACAAGAAGGATCAGAAAAAGGATGACGTACGTTTCGTTAGATTTTACAGTTTGGTTTTGTCACCTTTATCGATATCAGGTTCAGACAAAAAAAATATTGTCTAGCAATTTTATATAAATTTTTATTATTAATTATTATGTTGAGTTTATCTTATGCACTTTACTTTATTTTTATGTTGGACATTTGTAAAGTCTTCGAAGTATCTACTAAGATTTCCACAAAACCCATTTCTCTAAAGAACACACCATAACAACAAAAATTATAATAATACGATTGCATTAATATTAATTTTAATGATTAACTTTACATAATTATCACGTATCTTATAAATGCCAGTTACTTAAATATTGCATTGCTTTTGGCAAACAAATTATTCAACATTTTGTAATAAATCACTGTGTGCGATTGAGGAAATTCTGTATGTGAACATCAAATTGTAATTAGCGCTATAATATATCGATACATATATTTCGAAAATTGAGAAAGCAACAATTTGTCTAGGTATTAAAGAAAAACCACAACAAATCAATTTTAGGAACTGCTGAATAAAATTTTGCATATATATTTTTACAATGCACTCAATTTGTTTAAATTATTGGGTGGTGGCATATTCGGATAACGAATAAAAAGTAATCATACAGACCATCTTCCATCTGAATCATAATATTTCGAGAGAGTTAAGGATTAATAACAACTTTATAACTAAATTAAAAGTCTTTATTTACTTAACAGTATTAGTATTTATTCATAACGTAACATAATTCTTTAAAATTCAACTTTGTAGCGTTCGAAATGTGTTAGTTGCTCCCATTGTATTATTTGCTGCAAGAAAAGTTTTAAAATATTATTTTAAATGGATCTCTTCATGTTTTTTGGGCATTATGGCTGAAGCTAAAGAAATTAAAATGCAGATAATGTGAAATGCGATCATTTTTAGTGATTCACTGTGCCAAATTTATGTATGTACAAAAAACTATAACAAGGAGCAGAAGCATTTGATAACTAATCTTGCAGGCACCTCGTCTGAAAGTATTTCTCATCAATGAAACGGCAAAATGACACCAAATGCTTAAACTTTTGCACAGTTTGTGCCAGCGCCATGTTGGGCAACCTTGTGGTCAGTATGCTAAACAAATGTCCAAATGCAATTGCATCCAATTCGCAGGGCATTTCACCATAGAAGAAAGGAGTATCGGGTGATTCCCTCAGTTTGTATTCCAGCGTCTCGCAGCATTTTGATACCTTTTCGATGACATCGTCGATATCCAAATCGTTCCACTGATAAACTTTCAGCAGACGCAAAGCATTGTTACGTTTGCTGTAGTTCTGCATCATGCTCAATGGCCAGGGAAAGACGATTCCATTGCGTGGGGCAGTTACCTCTTTGTACACACGTTCGTTCTTGAAGCTTATGTACAATTCGGCCATTGTAAAGATGTTCTCCACAAGCGAAACATATGTGCGCATATCTGACTTCGCGTCCTCATCTAAAAAGCTGCCAATTGCCATATCCTTTTGCTCCACAAAGTTAACAATCGGTTCAAATTCGGCAAAAATAAAGGCGCCGGCTCGAATGAATGGCAATTTGGTCATGCGTCCACCGGGTGACATATGCTCAGCATTAGCACAGGATCGAATACCAAATGGTAAATTGCACATCTTCAGATAAGCTTTAACAGCCAGGCAACTGGCGTTCTCCGGCAACAGAATTTGTTCTGCCTCGAATGGCTATGTCAAAATAATAATGGTTAACAACGTACACATAAATTGTGGGCACTTATTTACCTGATAGAGTGTGGCGTCTTCTGGCCATGGTTCCTCGGATAGTTTGTCTGCAGTATGCATTTGATTCAGGTACTGGGAAGTTTGCATTTGAAATATGTTTCACAAAAATGCTTTATTCAGCGATGAAGTAATAAACAGCTGTTCAACCAAGGAATGCCAACCTACCGCAAATTGTTCACAGATAACTGCCACTCTGCTGCTAATGGAACCAACTGCTCATAAAAATAAAATTTTGTAATATTTGTATTCTGTATAATTGGCCATATAATATATTTTGGCATTAGCCTGACTTGTAAAATTGAATTATGTGTTTCTGCTTTGATTAGTTTCTGATCACAAGACATTCTCATATTTTGTGGTATACATATTAATCTTCCCTTTCAAATACCGGTGCAGGCTAATTTGTAATGTTCTTCTGATTAAAAAAAAATTTTGTTTTATTAAATTCTTTGAAGAGATATTTTTGTATTCTAGCCGATTGTCTATTGTTTTAGTTTTTTTCAAGATAATTAAATATACATACAATTTGAACCACTCGGTTAGCTCATTTGAGCAGCTCGGAAATACCTTGCAATTTTTTTTAGTATTTCACAGTATATAATTTGTAGTAGCAAAACGGTATATTTCGAAATTCAACCTACGGCCACGCTGGATACGATTCTATTGCACCTTTCGCTGCGCGTTTTTCCTTGTTTTCTGCTTGTTTATCTTAAAGATAATATACATTTTTGATATTAACTATAATAATTGAGATATTGTGCGACAACTGATATTTAGGAGTATTATACATATACAGAGAATATTTCTTTAAACAAAGGTAAGTACGCGTCCACTTTCAGAATGTGTGAAAGTATGAGTATACAAATGTATATGTGTGAATGTGTGTGTCGACTCCTTTATTGCAAATCACCTAAAAAATATACTACAATAGCTAATATTATGCGAAATATTTGAATAATTTGCTTATCTATCCGCAAGCAAAAACTGCGCCACTCCCGAAAATATTTGCTGGCAAACAGAAGCGGAGAGCGCTATTAATGCCGGCCCCAGCGTCTGTGTGATTGTGTGTGTTGGTGTGTGTGATTCATGCGTCTGGGTCTCTGCCGCTGACTCTGCTGCTGGCCTCTAGTAGCGTTGCGTGCCGTGCATTTCTTTATCAAGCAGGCAGGCTGGCAGCCTGTCTAAGCAGCGTCATCGACGCGTACATTTCCTTGAACAATTTGCTGCCCTCCCACACCCGTCAAAAATTCATCACTCTTTGGCGGGGGGTCGTATACGTTGTTGTTTTTTTGTTTTGTGGCCTCTTCTGTTATACTCTTCGCTCGCTTTATCTCTTTCACTCTTGCTGGACTGGATTTAACATTTCAATATGTTTCTTTTGATGATTGGGATTGTTTCTAAATGTACGACACACAGACATATGCATATCTTCTGAGTATATGTGTGCTTATTGCGGTTGCCTGTTCATTTTGCATTCACACTTAATTAATTTTCGTTTTGTAATTGAATTCAAATACAATAGCAGAAGTGGAATTTGTGTTGCCAAAAAAAAAAAAAAGAAAACACAAAAATTCGAAAATCCAAAAATCCAAAGAAAAGCAAAAGTGAGTTCCCAGAAATCGTATTTCAGCGATGTTTTGTTTTTTTCTCTGTTGAGTAATAAATATAATGAAAAACTCAAGCGAAAATATACAAAACTGTATAAAAATACATTTTTATTATCTCGTTTTGTCGTCGACTATGCGTCACAATAACAATAGCAATAATAATAACAAATAAACAGGAACAGCATCAATAATAAGTCACAACAACTATAAATAAATTACAATGTTATGCAGTTAGTTAAGAGGAAACCATTTTAAGTAAAGACTGGAATACAAATTGTAATGGAAATGAAAATGGAACGAAATTATCGCTTTGCACACATTGGGAATGGGCATAAAGCCAGCGACGTGTATTTAGATAATGAAAAGCAAAACCAATAACAATCTCAGATAATGAAAAAAAAAAAAACTGTAAAGAACAAAACCCTGCCAAGAGTGTGTGTGAGATGTGTGGTTGTGTTGGTGCTCAACTCATTCTGGTCAATATTATTCAATGCCGGCCGACTAACCCGCCACCCCATCGACTCCCCCTCAACCCACCCCAGGCACCATCTTACGCTCTATCGCTCTGCATGTTTGTATGTATGGGAGCATGAATATACACACACATGCAGGCACACAGTTATGCCTTATCGGTAGCTGTGTGTTCGTATTTGGTTGTGCTTCACATACATACAAGCTTTTATAGTATGTGAACCCAGCTGCATCAATATTTTGTCCAGCTCACTTTTTCTACCTCTCTCTCGCTCTATACTCCTATGAAGCTTAGTCAAGTATCGTTCATTTAGGCGTTAATAATGGGTATATAATCAATAATGTCCAACATAATACAAGACCCGCACTTCGACTTTCATAATACTCAACAAAGTTAACCATATTCATAAAAATTGTATGTTTAGTAGACAACTTCTTTTATTTAACAACTTCAGCAGTATTTTAAAGTGAATTTTAACCTTAAAGTTGGTCCATCTGTAGGTAGATATTTCGGGAACATTGAGTCAGTCAGTCAGTTATTGCAATGAAACTAATTTTGTGGTGAAAGCATGAATATAAATAAAAACCACATTAAATGGTTTATAAATATATATGAAAGCAATCATGAACATATATTTATAATCATATTTACAATGGAAAATTTAATACATTTTCATATTTATCGCTCAGTTGAAGTGCCATGGCTGAAACAGAGACGAAACACGCTGAACCACATCATGATGAGGATGTGCACGATTCCAACTACCAAGCACCACCGGAGAAGACCATCGAAGAGATAATGGCTGCCGATCAGGAGGATGAGAGCTTGCGAAGATATAAGGAGGCACTACTCGGTGCCGCACAGGCCGAGAAGATTGTTGTCGGTAAGTGTAAATAGCAAATAAGATGTTAAAAATATTTTCAAAATTCTATTTTATTAATTTCTCATTCAGATCCTAATGATACCCGTAAGGTGATTGTGAAAAAACTGGCGCTAGTCGTGGAGGGACGTGATGATATGGAATTGGATTTAAGTGGCGATATTAGTCAGCTCAAAAAGCAGGTTAGTGTTACTTACTTTTCGCAATCTTGGTTGCATAATTGCAATTAATTAATATATCTTATTCTGCTGCAGCTCTTTGTGATCAAGGAAGGTGTTCAATATAAGGTGCGCATTGATTTTATTGTGCAACGCGAAATCGTTCATGGCCTCAAGTATGTGCAGAAGACTTATCGCATGGGTGTGCCTGGTAAGCAAATCATTCACCTTCTCGCCGACTAAATGAACTATACTAATTAGAGGGGAATATAGAAGGTGTAGATTTTGGATAGATGTTCTATGCCAATAACTCGTGTATTATACATAATTAAGTATTTTTATGTTCAGAACTCTTTACGATATCTCTTAACAATATTAATTTACATGTTGTCAATGATATTGAGATACTCGCTTGGTCAGTTTCTTCTAAGCCTAGTTAGCGCAGCACTTGTAAGGCTTTCGAGTAGAAGTAGGCGAATGGGCTTGCATTATGGCATTTCAGTAGCTATTACATCGTTGTCACAGTCAGTTCATAGAGTTAGTAGACTTTGGCAGAAATGGCAAGCACCTGGTGTGATGGAACATCTCTGTTGTGCTACTTAGTTAGTGCGATTTACATAGTGCTCTTTGCATTTGCAGTATTTACAGTAATAATGTAATGAGACACTTAATATATTTTTCTATATGTTTAATGCCTTACAATTTATGGATAATTTCATTTCTATTGCTTTAAGTTGTGGGTAAGCCCTTTGCTTTATTCCATTAATATCTGTTACATTGTCATAGACACTTATCCGATTTATATTCATTTATCGCAGTGGACAAGATGACGCATATGGTTGGCTCCTATCCGCCCAAGAAGGAAATCCAATTCTATTTGACGCCAGCTGAAGAGGCGCCCTCGGGCATGGTCTCGCGTGGCACTTACTCTGTCTCGTCTGTGTTCACGGATGATGATAAGCACATACACTTGAAGTGGGATTGGACCTTTGAGATCAAGAAGGACTGGGCATAAGACACCGCACACACACATGTACATCTTGAAACACTCAGACTCACACACACACGCAAACACACAAAAAAAAACCTCCACATCCGCAAGGAAACACACACAACATTGTTGTACCAAAATTTATGTAAATTACTTTTGCAAGAATTCTTTGTAAATGTTACCCAAAATTCCCGAAAATTTGTCAAGTATTTTTGTTAACGGTATTAATCAAAATATTTTTGTATTTTAACAAATTTGTAAATGAGACCATGAAAAGTATTTTTGATACTATATTAACTTGAGTGTGTGTTGATGAAAAGCAATTTTCGACTATATTTCTATACATATATGTAAACATAAGTCAAACAGTCGTCATCAGTCAAGTCAGTCGTAATCAGTCAGTCAGTCAATCAATCGATCTATCAGTTAGCCATTCAGTTGTACCGCTACACTCAGTCACTTTGAAATGCCATTGGATATGTATAACATAAATTTGCGAAACTGATTTAATGATAAACAAAATAAACTTTAAGAAAGTTTTGTGCATTTTGCCTTGTATTTAACATAATTAAAATCCCCCATTTTTGATTTGTATTTGTATGTAAGAATTCAATTTAAAATTTAATACCAATGTCCAAAGATGTATTCATTGCAGACACATCTTTATAATAATAATGAATGTATTGCAAGTGTAATTGTTGAGAGCATTTTGATCTAATGATTAATGATTAATGTAAAACTTACAAAATAAATAAAATGCTACACTCTGTACTCGTATTCTAACTATCTGTCTGTGTAATTTGTGTACAATTTAAGCGAATGAAGAAAACGCAACTGAAAAGCAATGAGAATAAAAAATGTATTTAAATAGAACTAACATAAGCTTTCTATGTGCAATTTTGTGTTGTTCAACTGAAACATTTATGATAACTTTTTGTTTGCATTAACGAAAATAATTATAACTTGTTATCAATGTAATTATTTCTGCTAAACGTTTGATAAGCTCTGAAGTATGAGTTTGATAATGATAATGTTATTTTTAGCTATGACTAATTGTGCTAAACTTCCGCTGAAATCAACTCGTGTTATCAGTAGCAAAAACTGAAAAGTTGCGCATACGCCATGTGAGTTCCCCCCGTGCGTGAGCGAACAACAGAACAAGTGTTTAGCCTTGTTTACGATTGTTGCGCTCGTTATCAACATGTTGCCAGGTGAGAAAACACTTTGCAATGCACACCCAAAAAGAACAAGTTAAATTATTGCTTTAAATCCACGCACAATTGCATGAATAAATAAGGTGGGCAGCCGAAAATGTCGAGGATGCCTCCGGAAATTTTATGAAATACACAAAGCGAAAATCGTGTAATGGAACATCAACAATCAAATGCTGTTCTCCGCCTCGGGGCGCAATATTTCCGAGAACACTCAGATACGTAAATTAGCGAGCGATGTGATTGTTTCGCATTCGGACAACAATATAAATAAATTAAAGTGCAAATTGCTCCATTTGGAAATTAATTTTCATCTTTTTCGTCTGCCTCGGAAATAATACAATTTTAATACGCAGCTGCAATTGCATTTCCAGTGCCTTGCTTTATGGTTGTACATAAAACCATTGGCAGCATCTGAAAGGCATCGAGGCGTTGCTCGCAACAAGCAAGGCTAAGGATTAAACACGAATTCGAATGCTGGACTCAGAGATGTCCTGTAAATATTTATTGGAAGTGTCTCTTCTGCTGTTGCAGGCAACTTTCGGCTCAACGTAAAAGCATTGCCACATTTATTACTTGTGCAGGGTATTCAATGCAACAAGCGCAACAAGCGGCACTCACACACAGTCGCACACACACACACGTATACACACAAGTGTCGGCCATTTTGTCGACATGTAGGCACACTTAAGTGCAGCTGTTGCAAATGGTGCCTGGCAGCATGCATTGATGTTTATTGCCTTATAAATTTTACCTGAGGAGCACAGGTCGACTCTCCTTTTTGCCATGGCATAGCAATCGAAATATGTAGTTTATATAGATACATATAAATGTCGGTTGTAACCAGGAGAATTTTGAATTTAACATCGACTAGAAACTGGCATCAATGCTTGTTTATAAACCGATTAAAAGCTTGTACAAAATTTAAGTAACATATGCATTAAATCTTTTATGAAATTTCATTTAGAAAGTCACTTTCATTTAACTTTCATTCATAGAAAGTGCACAATACATCCTACATTCAATTTCAATTATAAATTTTGTATTAAAATTTAATTTGCATTGTGTTTTATTTGTGAACTTTATATTCAGTTAATAACTAGAATGTCTCATTCTATTTAGTCGTTAAATTAAATTTGGGATTTTGTCCCTTTTTTGTGGGGATACATTTGCGAAATGTGTCTATTAAAACTTAATTGAATATGCCGAAGATTTGTGCAACTTCTTGTGCGTTGTTCGTGCGGCTCATTTTGTATGCGAAGGCGCATGGAGAACGTGCAAAAGTTTTTGGGCGATTGCCAGCAGGGACTACGTGGCGTATGATGAATTTAATTTGGCGCTTGCTGCGTATATTGTATGCATGTGTGTGTAAGTGAGCTTATGCGTAGTTTCAAAAGGATGTTTATTGTCCTTGTCGTGTACCCTATATTTCAATGACATTATCAAAATGGAGATTTGAAAAAAACATTAATTATGCAATGCTTATTTATTACTTTTAATTAAATTTAATTTAGTTAATATCAATTTATTATTATTAAGAATATTTTTTGATGTATGCAAAATACCCTTTGACCAGGCTTAGGGTATTGCTTTGTGGATTATTCTTGACAAGCTTATGCTTGATTTTATTATTAGATTTGCGTTAATATGCTAAGGCAATTTTGAATGCATAAATACGTTTAATCTATTGCGTCTGTCGCATGACATGTATTTTATATGTATGTGGATTTATAGCATTTAAAGTCATTGTTGACTAATGTTTATGCCTTTTAATATTAGTTGTGACCCAAGAAAAGGTTGAGTTCAACAAAGCATCAGTATATTCATCACTCAAATGCTCATTGAACCCTTAAAGCTTTAACATGCCACTGCTTAAAAGACGGACACTTTAAAGGCATCGTAACATGGGGACGACACACACAAAAAGGACGAAGTGCTAAGAGACACGCGATAGACGTGGCCACAACACCACAGCCCAAAAGCGGCCATCAGATTTATGCGTGGCCCGACAAAGCGACGGACAACGTATATAAACAGGACGCACAGTTTTTCAGAAGGTAGACAAAGTTTTTGATAGCCGACAATCAGGAGGGGGAACGAGGGGAAACTGAAAGCTGGGCTTGCAATTCCTTTTTCTCCCATTGGACAGCAGAATAATTTGCGTTTATATTGAATTTCATTCTCGCTTCTTTTTTTCTGCTTACGATTGAAAAATTGCGTGATTTGTGAATATATTTATTCAAATGGTCGTTGCGGTCTTGCTCCCACTTTCGAGAGAGAAAGAGAGAGAGAGAGACATTGATTTTTCGACATTGGCATGTGAATATTGAAGGTTCACCTTGCTGATTGAGTAATTGGGATAATGGTATGCAGGATATATATCAGCTAAAACAAGATTTAATCAACACTTTTTTGCATAAAAAATGTTGTATTTTTGGTCATATATTAAGATAAGTTGAGTATCGGAATTTAAGAATTTTATAGTTTTTTTTTTTGCACAGATTTATTAAGCAGTGGAATAACACATTATAGGAAACATATTCTGACTAAACATGAAGCTTATATCATAGGTATAATAATTTATTATAGTACTGTAAGGAATCTTGCAGTCGTTTAAGACTTGCATTTGAAATTTGTTTTAAATTTACATCTGAATGCTTGGCAAAGGTTTCATATCATAATATTACTCTTTATTAAGCAAATCTTTGCAAAATCGTTTAAGATTTGCATTCGAATTATGTTTTTTAATCACATCTGATTTTTGTTTTTAAATTTGCATATTATTGCGTTTGTTTAACAAAGTTTTGCAATGAAGTTTAAAGTGTTGTAAAACTTTATGGTTGTGTGTGAACAAACAAAACTAAAGCACACTTTCGGGCATTGTAAATGGCAAATATGACAAGCTGTTGTCACACATACAAGCGCACAAAAACTCACACACATGCTGATACTGTTAATTGTCTGTCACGCTGGGGCGGACTCATGGTTGTTGCTGTCTTTTATCGTTGTTGCTATTGTTGTTGGCGCCTTTGTTTGCTGTGCAGTTTTGCTGTTTTGTAATTAAGTCGAGCGCACTAATTAAAGCACATTCCGTAATTAGGTTTTATGCTGTGCCCAAGTGATGCCTCCTTCTGTCTCTCTCTGTCTATGTGCGCTCAATTTGATGCCCAATTTCTCTTTTCATTTTATTTTCTATTTATTTGAGTTTTCA
The DNA here is from genome assembly GCF_009650485.2 of Drosophila albomicans. Lineage (NCBI taxonomy): Eukaryota > Metazoa > Arthropoda > Insecta > Diptera > Drosophilidae > Drosophila > Drosophila albomicans. Next base: position 35,873,751 of record NC_047629.2, on the reverse strand, counting down.
CTTTTTGGTGAACTGCAACTGTGGAGAGCGACTTAAAGGTTGCCTGCGGCAATTGATTTTTGTAGCTTTATTCGTTTTCGTGGCAAAAGTTCAAGGGTCAGTAGCAGTCATTACGATTGCAAGACTGCCTCGACAGCCGCGACAGGCACGACTGACAAGTCTAGGTCACATCAAATAGCAGTTCATTAAATAACCATTTTCATATTTGCTTGCCTCTTACACTCTTAAGGATATCAGATACTCATGCTGTGATTAAAGCTAATCTGATTGAACTTCCATTTGCTGAATCATCCAGTCCATTCTTCGCTATATACAATATTTGTAACTGCTAATCTGGGCGATTGTGTTGCTCAAGTAATTTGCATTTGATCGATTACTTATTTAGCTTCTCACTCCGTGTAAACAGATCCCCTTACCGTGCTCATCAAAGGTCAAAGAAAACTTGAGCTTGTTACAAATGCACGACCAAGTTAATACTTGTAAAAGGTTTTCTCACGCCTACCAGAGTGTGTCCTTCCCTTACTTGAGCGTTGGTGGCATCGTCGTCGTGACCAAGTTTGAAATCTAAACGTAAACATGTTTTGATTTCGATAAGGCCATGTTTTATGCATAACAAGAGAACATTTGCCTATTGACAAGGGGATTTGTTGATGGCCCAAAAAGTGTCCACTGTTAAGAAATTTATGCAAAATCCATTTGTGACTTCAATTAGTTAATTTTTGCTGTTGTTTGTCCAAGTTTTTGCCAACATTCTTTTGGGGATTTACACATTTTAAATTAGTTCTTAATGCATTAAGTTTAGCGTATTCTTTTCTTCTTTTTTTTTTTGATTTACCAATTTGAACTTTATTTATTTATGCAAATTCGGTATTTGCCTCAGGGCAAGTAGCTGGAAATTGCGTGGGCTGTAAATTTTGCCTACGAAAATATTGCACGCCATGCACATAATTTATGCGTACATTGTAATTGGATTAGGTGCTTAGCAAAAACCAAGCAAAATAGCGTAACATTATTCATGTGGTTATAAATATAAACTAGAATTCCCTCCCATATATATAATCCGTATAAAGTGTCTATTGTTTACATGCAAGATTTGTGCTCAACTTTAACAAGAAATGCTTGAATTCATGCGTCTCAACGCTCATTACGTATACGCCCCCCTCTTCTTCGCTTCCATATTGTCGGACGGAAATTGCACAAGTCAGCAAACAAACTGCACCACACTGTGGCATATATGTAGTTGTGCGATTGTATGTGTGTGTGTGTGTTTGTTCGTTTTGTTGTTTGTGTGCAAATACAATTTTTTTGTTGTTGCTGCCTTGTGATATTTTGCTGAGACGCCACCGGAAAGAAACGTTGTCAATATCCTGCTAAACTGAAATTAACAAGTGGTAAGGGATTCCAATCGAGCACAACTTCTAGATGCAATGTATAATTTAATTTAAATCCCACCACTGACAGCATGGGAAATTGAGGTTGAAGTGCAGGCGGCAATTGCATTAACAGTGTGTATTGCAAAGTTTCATTTCAAATCGACGCTATCGAGTGCAAATAGCAAAATAAAAAATAAAGAATGCATGGAAATCAATAAAACCAATTATAGCTATAACTTGTGGTGTGCTTACCTAATAGATAATAGTTAAAAGACATTGATAGATGACCTATTGTCTCCTCTACGAAACTTTGCGTTGCTCTACAAACTTCAGAGCATTTCTTTCTTAATGGTTTTCTCTCAGAAACATAACTTTATACTTTCTGATTTTGGATAAATTCATGTTTATAAATTATTAAAATAATAATGGAAAATTTCAACAAAATTAATTTTCTTTTTTTTTGTTTTATATTTATTTATAAGGTGCACATATTTCACAGCAATCTTTTAATTGCAAAACAAAATTGTAATCATTTAATAAGTATAAGCTTGCACTTATTTTCGGTTTGGTTTTTCTATTTTTATTGCCTTAATAAAATGTTGAATCAATTTTATACTGATTGATTAATTGATTAACTGCCAACAGCCAGACCATGGATAAGTATGCATGTGAAAAGTGTCACTTGATTAGAAGGCACTTAAAGAAACGCCATATCAAATATTAAGCATACGCAACGTATGCCAAATAAACACTTGTATGTCGATGTGAGTGTTTGTGCTTGTGTATGTGTGTGCGTGTTTCATTGAGTAACGTATAGGTGTATGTGTGTGTGGGCATTATGCCGGCACTCATGATAAAAACCAAAACAGAGCAACAGACTGTCAACGCTCTCAGCTCGATTGCTCTCAGCGGCTCTCACACTCTCGCACGCTCTCTCTCTCTCTCCCTCGTCACTTGTTGTTCGCTCAGCAACATTTTGCGGCAAGGTCGGCAACATTTCGCTTTGCTTGTTGCTCTGTTTCAGGCAGGTCCGAAACCAGAGAGCACTCGTGCCGTTGCTTTATATTTGCGAAGCGCACTCTGCACTGAGAAAAAGTTTGGAATAGTTATCGGTATTTTTATTTTACTTAAATTATTCGTACTTTATTTTTGGTAGTTATTTCTACGTTTCTATATTTTGTCATTGATAAACTATCTATAGTCATTTTGTTTTATATATTTACATTTTATTTTCTTTACATTATACATGAAATACCAAAGTTTTGTCGCAATTTGTGGTGTAGTTTGGGCTTTATTTTTGTTATTTAAATTTTCGTTTTTAGGTCATTTCATTGTTTTTGCATTTTATACATTTAGATTTTAATTTGTTTAAATTTCAAATTTTATATAAAAATAATTTAAAAATTTGTTAAATAACAGTCATTGCAATTTGTGATAATTATTCATTGATCAAATCAATTGATCTTTTGGTTATACTTATCTTTTTCTTACTTTTATTTTGTTATTTAGTTTCCTTTTGTATTATAGATTATTTTATTAATATTTGTTTTTTATTGAATTGTAATATTTGTAGTGCAAATATAACTGTTAAATTTGAACTTTGCATACTTCTTTTTTTGTTGTGTAACAAGTTCAAAAATATCGCCGCACGACTTCGGCAAGCACGCGATTGACACTCACTCTATGTGTGTGAGAGTGTTTGTGTGTGTTGGCATAAACACCCGACGACTCTGGCTGCTCTGCGTTTGGGCAGCCTCAGCCTGTTGGACGTTGCTCGTTTCTGATTAGAACGTGCGCTCAGTTCTGATTAGACCGTACGAGCGTGCGGTCGTCGTTTAATTCTCGTCTCGCTGTTCTCGTTTCCTATTTCACAGTTCGATACGATACGATTGTGTTGATTTCGCGCGTTTTGTCGCTGCGCGCGCGTTGTAGATGTTTATGCGACTGTGTGTGAGTGTGTGCGAGTGTCAGTGTGAGTGTCAGTGTCTGTGAATTTATTTAACAACGCGCGCTATTCAGCCTAATATATATAAATACGTATATTGATATAAATAATTAAGCTACATATACACATGTGAAATTTGTCCAAATTGCCAAGAGCAGTAGCAACAATAACAACAACAGAAGCAGTAAAAGCACCAACAACAACAGCAACAACAACGACATCAACTGGGTGGCAACAAGAGCCTACAATCATTCGGGTAGTGTATCTGTAATTCATACAATGAGAACTTTTAATTAACGCAAAGCCAAAAGCAAAAAGCAAAACAACAAACAAAACAAAAACCGGCGAAAATGAGCGCACATTATTTGCCGCCCTAGCTAATTGCTAGGTTCAATAGCAACTAAAATTAAGCTAAAAATAAAAAACTAAATACAATAAACAAAAATACGAGAAAAAAAACAATCGCGAAAACAAATCAACATAAGAAGCAAAAATACTTTCAAAAGGCCTCTGGCGAATGTGATAAGCGCGCTAATCGTCTTTGATTTCTGATTTCTATAATTAATTTTATGAACCTAGACAAACTGCTCCAAGGCAGCTCCACTTTCATTTCTTTCTTTTCTTCTTCACATTGTCGTTTGGTTCTAATTTGTTGTTAAAAATAATTTTTGATTTTTGTGTGTGTGTTTTTTTTTTTGTTTTATTAAATTAGTTGCTGCGCGAATAAGGCAGCCAATGAATTCCGCGAATTATAAATTGCTATATAGAAAACTAAATATATGCAAAATGAATGAAAATTTAAAAAATAAGCAATAAAAAATTATGTTGCTCTCAAATTGTCAGCTGTTGGCGACACATTGCGTCAGTTTCGTGCTCTTGCTGTTTTTGAATACTCTGACCCAAAGCTAATGTGACTTTTCAATGAAATGTGTAACACTTTGATATATCAAACAAAAATTATAATTAGATTAAAAGAGTGTGGCAAGTCGCTCATTTGCAATTAGTCGGAGATTAAGAATGAAATATGATTTCTTAAAATTTATAAAAGATTTCTAATTGAATTAAATGCAAAAGTATAAATTGTTCGTGAAATAGAAATTAATAATATTAGTGATGACATATGATGTTTCTAATTTACTCAATTGCAGCATAAATTAATTGCAAAAGTATAAATTATTCGTGATATTGAAGCTAAAAGTTTTATTAATAATGACATATGATTTTTGTAATTTATACCATTTTAGAATACATTACATTCATAAATGAATAATATAGAAAGCTCTGAAAGCGTATAAACTATTCGCCAAATTGAAGTTAATAGATTTATTTTTATTTATTTTGTTGTTTTTGTTTTGTATTTGCAATTTTTTCGTTATTTCTGACGGCCGGACGCGACGCTTTGCCATGTGTGTGTGTGTGTGTGTGTGAGTGTGTGTTGTGTGAGTTTGTGATGAAAGAAATGATACAAAAAGCAGCACAAATAAATTTAGTTAGCGACTAGAGATATTTGTGGGGTATATGCATAACTATTTCAAACATCTGTGGGTGGCATTGACTTTGGCATTATTATTATTATTATTGTCATAAATTTTCATCTCAATAACTTATACTTGATTTTCTATTTTCATTGCGACATTTGAGTTTTTTTTCCCCCCATGTTTTTAGAGGTCAAAAGATCTTTTGTGAAATTTCAATTTTCCAGTTGGCTTACATTTTTAATAGTTTTGCACTTGGTTTCAACGCAATGCAAGTTCAGCATGATCAGTTGAAGATTTCATCATCTGTTGTCGCATGTAATTCCGTCGGCTAGCGTATAAAAATAATCACTTACTTAGTCGTGAAATCATTTGCCAAATGTTGTCTTTAAATAAATCAAGTTATAAAAATGCTTGCGTTGATTTTGCTTTTGGCTCATGGCTCAGCGTTAATAAATAACCACCCACACTTTGTGTTTCATATACATACATATATATACATATATGTTTAACGGTTCATTTTTTATCTTTATGGCAAGACAACGTTCAAATTCTATAAGAAAACGCCTTGCGATACATGTACACATATCAAAAAATAAAAATCAACGCAACGCGGCAATTTTCTAAGCATGTATATCTGTGATAACTCAATGGGTTCCTCGGACGCTTCACGTTTCATAGTTCACATTTTTATTTTGGGCTTGGGGGTTCGGTTTTCGGGGTCTATTATCAGAGTCAAAGTCGCCCGCAGCCGATAGCGTCGATAAAATTATTTATTGAAGACCAAATAAGCTCAATGAGACAAATTATATTTCACATTTCATTAGGTTTAAATAATCACTTATATTTTTTTTCTTATTAGCTAATCGAATTGCACATTCGCAAAAAAAAAATAAATTCACCAAATTAATAACTCATTATTGAAGGTGTTGTCAAAAAATGAAATGACACTTTATATACTCCTAACTGTTAAATATACTATACACTTTAGTCGGTACTTTTAAGTGTGAGTCATTGAGGAGAATATGTACATTCATTGTCATAAATTTTAGTAAATTACCAACTAACTGTTGAGCTGATTCACATTATGATGAAACTGTAACAAAAAAAGTAAGAAAGCTACAGTGGAGTGAACTCGACTGGGAGATATCCGTTTACTACGTTGAAAATATACCATAGCGTACAAAATATACTATATATACAACAAAGAAACTTAGACTAAGAAGCATCAGCCGTTTTTGGCCATATGAAAACATTTTTTTAATAACTTCAACAATTTTTATCTGATCGTGACCAAATATGTAAAAATCTACCCTATGGGTAGCGAGAATAAAACGTTATTTATTTGCTTCTCTATAATTACGAATATTTCGATAGATATATATTTAAACAAGTATATATTGGATGTTCCTGTCTTGTCGATGAGATAATGAATTAGATCACGTTCATCTTTTAGCTATAGCCAACAGATGAGAAATACTATTGTAAATATAATATATTAGTATAAATGATATTAAGTAAGCTAAAACTAATAAAAAAATAATAAATAGATTATCTTCCATTTGCAAAGACACGATTAAAGAATAAATATGAACTGAATAAGTATAAATAACTTTGCGATTCATTGATGACACAATTTCCTATATGTGTCTCAGTGTGCATTGAGCACTTTTGAGATAATAATAATACGCAGATTTCCAAGTACATAAAATATGACATACATTTGTTTATGAGTACGTACAAAAGATTTTCAATTCGTTTTGAGTTCTTGGTTAATTTGGCGCAACAAACAAAAACATGCTGAAATTTTGATTACACTAATAAACAAAGCAGAGGTTTTAAAATCTTTTCTCGAGAGAGCTCTTAAAAAATTCCAATTTTATTTATTTATTTTGTTTTTGCCGCGAATCTGCGCACAAGTTTATATTTAACAAAAATAAATGAAGAGTTCGGATTATTTATTGTTCTTGTCGATTCGCATTGGATGCGAGGAGCGCTTTGACTTTGTCAAGTTTAAATTTTCCTTTTGTTTGTTTGGGTTTATTATATACGTATATTTAATATTCATTTAGTTTCTGCTTTCTATCTGGGCACAGTTTGTTAAACAAATTGCATTATTGTAGTTCTAGTTGTTGTTGGTTTTCAGCAGGTCACAGAGCTTCTTATATTCCTAAAGCACCCCACACGTTGTGTTCTATATAGCATATATAGTACTTATATATGTCGAGGCGAAGCGTTTTATATTTATTTCTCGTTTGAATTTAATTAAATTTGCACATTTGTGTAAAATTTCATATACATGTGTCGACGCACGGGGCGTGTCTGTGTCTGATTTTGTAGCTGTATCTGTGTATCGCGTCGCCAATGTATCTCTATCTGTATCTGTAGCTGTATCTGTGGCTGAGTGCCCCCCATGTGTCAGCCTAGACGCCTAATCAAACAGCAAGCACAACAACAACAATGATGATGAGCCAGAGCGGCGACAGCCAAAATTCAAAAGCCCTAAGAGCAAATAAATATAAAATATAATAAACATGTGTAATGACGGCGAACGAGAATCTGCTACCGCAACAACAACAACAATAACATTAATAACAAGAAAAACAAGTGTAGCAGATAAAATAGAATAGAATAAAATAAAATAAGCTGCTCGGGGGTTATTGAAAAAGTCCCACGAAATTATTTTTATGTGACCGCCAATTGTCAAAAAAAAAAAACAAAACAAAACGCGAAAAAGTACGACAAAGAAATGCTAGCAAGTGCATGGCGCATATCTAATGCTCTTTCTATGATTTTAATACGTTATTTGGTAGTAAAAACACTTTGACGATTATTAACAGATGATTTTAATATGAAAATAAGAGTTTCTATATCCGCTACTAATAGGGTAGGAGGGTATTATAATTTTGTGCTAGCAGGAAATGTATGTAACAGGTAGAAGTAAACATCTCTGATGTTGTAAAAATTATCTAGGAAATACTTTTCTATGTCAACCGGGTTTTAATTGCTTGCCTGAGAATCTGAGACATTTTAGTACGATATGGTATATTTTGAGTGTAGTGCTATAAGATATACCAAACATAGCGTTCGGTACATCTTAGTATTTTTTCGGTATATTTATTCGTTATATTTTAAGAATACGGTTTTATTGAAAATGGGTAGCGGGTATCCCACAGTCAAGTTACCTTTTTACTTGTTAAATCTTAACAAGAAAATTTAAGATTAATATTTTGCTTCAAGACTTTACAATTTAAAATTTCTGTTTCTAGAAATAATTTTTTTAAAATTAGAAGTCTTTTAGCTGAAGATGATTCTTGTTTTCATTTACTTATTTCTGTGTATATTCTAGATTGATGAGAACTGTTAACAATTAATTCATTTTCTGTGGTAATTGTCAACAGAACAAAATAATAAACGCAACCTTTGCGTGCAGAGTATTAAAAGAAATGAAAACGTTTAAAATTTGTTCTCTGTGTTTCCCTAATTTGTTGCTCTGCTTGGCTTCAATATGTGGGTGCTCACCAACAAATAGCAGAAACAATAAGTTGTTTAATTGTTTTTAATGAAGCGTAATTATGGCAATAATTTGTTTTACACTTTTTACTCAATTACCGCGCGAGTGAGTTGAAAAGTTCTGCTTCACATGCGATAAGCAAATATACATTTTACATTTTCACTATTGTATTTACATACGATAAATATTGAATAACTTTAGCATTGACAAACTTACAAACCAAATGCACTCCGTACATTATATCTTTACAACAGTTTTGAACACAATTGTGATACTTAAAGGGAACAATAGCGTTATCTGTAAATATTGGCAGGCCAGTCTGGTGATATTCTTCAGCTAAAAATAGAAATAAATGTTATGCCAAAACATTTGCATTGTGTGTAAGTTTTCCAGCAAAACCCATTTTGAATATTACATGCAAGATACAATAATAATATGTGACAACAAAGGAGTGTATAAACATGACAAATACGCGTCATTTCTGCTATAGAATACAAACATTTTACATAAGAATATTTCACATGTGAATAATGCTATTTATACGTATTTATTTATATGTAAGATAAACAGATACAGTTTAAAAAAGAACAAATGAATGGCCATTTTTGGGCTATTTATCAACTTGGGTTTTATGAACTACCCAAAATGTAGTAAATAAATACAAATCGAGAAATGTTTATCACTGTTTAGTCGCCTTAGTATCATTAAATTTAATTATTTTTCGTTTTATTAATTTCCGGTTGCGACAGTTGGGGATTTATCCTTTCTTATCTCATTTGTCACTGAAAATGCAGTGAGCTGTTTTTAACGAGAAATGACTCGACTGCTAACTAGACGTGAGTTATCAGCGCAAACTTTTTACGACTATCGATTTTGGGAATAATAAATATTGTGAAAACAGGGTAGCTGATTGTTGAGACTGTGCAAATTAGAAGCTTCCACAAAAATATCTTATGTTATGCTAATTAATCTCAACAGATCAGCCAACTGTGCGTTATTTTTCCTTTCGGTTTTTGCTCTATTTATTGGACTGCTGCTGTTGTCAATCGCCAGAGATTTGTTTTAGCACTTTTTCACACTTGCAGCGCGTTAAACTGTCAAAAATAGCTTACAGCATTTATCACAGTTTTGCAGAATTGATTTATTTGCTCATAATATTTGTGACCATAATTCAAAAATTGCTGCAGGCACCCAAAATAAAAAAATTGCCAAACTGCAAGCAACTGCGGTGACATCGCCATCGACAACAAGATGATTGTCAACATCACCATCATCATCACCATCATCATCATCGACGTTGGCAAATCTTACGAATTTGCACAAGTCTTTGGTGTGTCCACTGTTTGTCGACTTCGTCGACTGGTTGACGACGACCAAATGGTCGAGAAAATTCATTTTATGGCAAAGCAGGTTTTGGTTGCATTGCACAAAAGACGCACACAAGATATTTAATTACGTGTTGGAAACGAAAAGGCATTTTCATCAAATGCTCTGGAAAATTATAACAATTCTTGCAAATTGTTTTGAGGGATTTCTTCTTTTGCTACTTTACTTGTGATTATGTTTATTTCTTTTGTTAATTACCTCGAGGTGCCGTTTTGGCCGTTTGCTCGACTTTGGTTTTTATTGGGCCGAATATATATTTTTAGACTTTTGATGTCGGACCGTTTTATGGTCGGGGGCGGGCAGCTAATAAAATCGCTTAGCACATGTTTGAAAACATTTTGCTCAGCGCCATAAATGCGAGTATACAATTTTACAATTTTACGGAATGCAGCTGTAGCTCTGTCAGGAGTCAAGGTCGTAACCGGAAATGGATGACCTTAACAAGGGATAAGCCAACAAAGCCAGTGGCAAAATAGAAATAGAAATAGAAAAATATATATAATATATTGTAGGCAAAAGACAGATGGCTTAAGCAGCGTAATACTAAACAATTGCTTTATTTAGCTGTCCGTCACATTAATGATTTCTGGCTATGGATATCATTAAGAAAAGCCATTTGATTGAATTGTGTTTCAACTAAGTGCATTAAGCAGCAAAACAAATTAAAGCAATGTGAAAGTCACGCTTCTCGGCGTTAATTTCTCTTACTCACATACGCGCCCAAAATCCCGTCTCTGGTTCTCTGGTTATGCTCGAGGAATCTACGTGCTGTGGTGGCATACTGCAACGAAGGCCAAACCGCACAACCACAATCCGCAATCCAACATGGCTATGGCCCATTCCCATACTAAAAGGCGCTTACACTAATGCGCATTTAAATAGCTTACCCTCTCTCTCTCTTCCTGCGGACGTGTGTGGCTCACTGTTTGCCTGAGTTTTCCTAATGAATCAGCATTCATGGGCACGGAGCTGTAAGCCACCAAAAAAAAAAGAGCAGGAAAAAAATGAAAAATAGAAAAGCTGCAAAAAAATGGCAACCACAAAAACTAAATCCAAACAAGCCCACAACCATTTACGCCCATGTCCACATTTTGTAGTGATTTTGGCTTTGAAACACAAAAAATTAGCCCAACCATTCACCCATTGCCGACTGTTTTGGCACACGCGGCGTATACGCAACGTTTTTTTGTATTTTTTGTATTTTGGTAAACACTCGAAACTGGCAACTTTCGCTTGTAAACTCATGTATTCATGTATTCGTGCATTGCACTCAATCAAATTGCATCAAGAGTGCATGATATGCTTTTAAGGCCGCAAAGTTATTGGGCTGTCAATTAATAAAGTTAGTTTGTGTGTAGCCCAATCTGAAGTTTTTTGTGCTGACTTTTGTCGGCATCGGCGTCGGCATCTTCAATGGTATGTTACTTAAATTTTGCGCTTGTTTTGCTTTTTCGAAAACTTTCTGCAACTGTCGTAAGTCCAACAGCCAACAGCACTGATATGTATCCATTGGCAACTAAACTTCTTGAAGTTCTTCAACACATAGGACACAATTGACCATTTTAATTAAGTTGCCAGAGCACTTGGGCTTAGACTCATGACAATAAGTATTTGCCGCAGGCATTAAGGCCAAGTTAAATACGCAAGTATTTACATTTCATACAGATAAATATGCTGTTGAGAGATTATATCTTAGGAAATGTAATTTATGTTAAGTTTTAAGAGAGATAAGCAAATGTTGTTAACAGCGGAGGCGGGAAAATTAAATAGAAATGTTGAGCAATTTGTGTTGAGTGTAAAGAGATAAGCAATGTTAATAGCAGACAACAATTAATGTGAATATTATTCACAAAATCTTAAACAAATATGCTTCTGGCACACCTGTTGCTACTAACAAGCAGATCATTTCCTGTCGTAAATGAAATTTACACAAAACAGATATCGGTTTGACCTGTCAACTGGCTCGCGTTAAAGCAACATCAGCAGCACAGAGAGAAGCGAATGTTTGAGCCATTTGCGTGTGTGCTTCAATTGAAATATGACAGCTTTGCGAATGCAGGAAACCCCCGGGAGCGATAAAAACTGTAATATCTTACACTGTGCACAGTGGCAGAGGCAATAACACGGGCGTAATCATTAATCATGAGCGATCAAAGTCAAAGATACAGTGCAAGTACACACACTCATGCTTACACTCACTCTCTCCCACTCTCTCTCCCACTCACACATTCACACTCTTGCGCTAAGACACACTGACATACTGGCACACTCAATCATGTGTGTGTACGAGTGTTTAGGGAACATGCCTCGGGTCGTTGGCTGGGGTCTGCTTTAATCAATTTCAAACAACAAACACTTGGAAAAGCGACGCGCAGCGCTAAAAGAATGCAAGGTTATTAAAGCAAATATACGTATGTATGTTTCGTATGGATTGTATAAAATGTTTATTGAAGGAAACGGCATGCGAAGCAAAAGGAAACGAACAAAAAAGTTAAACAAGATATACAGATATGTAATGTGGAAAGCATGTGTGACAAATGAGTGTGGCAGGCAAACAGACGACTTTACATTTTCCCAAATTGATCAATTTCGGCGTGCGCAACTTCTTGATGACTCTAACGGGAGCACAGTTAGTTGAAGTGTGTGTGTTCGCTTCGTTTTTATACCCGCTATCCATAGGGTTGAAGGGTATTATAATTTTGTACCTTCAGCAAAAGTATATAGCAGGCAAAAGGAGTCATCTTTGATGCTATAAAGTATTCAATCATAACTACAGTGTATTTTATTGATCTGGTATATTTTGTACTCTATGGTATATTTTTAATGTAAATATATATGTCGACCTACCAAATGCAACAGTTTTATTATAGTATATTAATTTAGTATAGATTAAGAATACTACCGCATGAGTAAGGAGTATTTTTGACAGTCGAGCACAATTATAACTGTCTACTTGATTGCTCTGATATATTTTGTATTTTGTATTGTATACTTTTAATGTAATAGTATATCGGTAAGCCAAATATAATCGTCGGTATATGTTTAGTATCTTGCAGTTTATTAATTTGGTATGTTTGAAGAACAATACCGCATGGGCAAATGGTATTTCACAGTCGAGCACGCTCGCCTGTACCTTTCTTACTTGTTATACATATATGCGTATACACACATGTGGTGAAATTTTTAGAATTGCACTAACTGTGCTCAATTTATGACTAGCCATTTAACAAGCGTCATTTCGTTGTCCATTTCCAGCGCCAGCGCCTAATGATGATTTCGATAATAACCGAGATGCAAATTAATGATAATTGACTAACGTTTCGCTTTAGTTTGCTCTGCTCTGCTCCACTCAGCTCTTCTCTATTTTTATGTGTTGTTGTTCATTTAACCCTATCAGCACATTGTCATCAAAACATACGAGCCGCGCGTATACGTAATGTGAATTAAAGATTACGTATACGCAACGAATCGCCGGCGCCGACGCTGTTGGCGTCATCAATGTGACCGACGAATATTAAAGTTCAAGTTCTGGGCAAATGCACATGATAAGTAGTTGAAGCACTGGGAATTGAAATAAATGAAAAAATAATAATGAAATAATACTTGGAATGCTTATATGGCATTTAAATTGCTTAACGGCAAAAAGTTGAAGAGTTAAACATCAATTGTAGTTTATGGCAGTTGAAATATTAATCAGTTGGCTTGCTGCAAATTGTTGCCGTCGCCGCCGCCTGCCTGCTGCCATTGGCAAGCCATTAAAGTCGTTTGTTTTCATCTCTCGCTGCAGGTGCTTTTGCTGCTGCAATGGCCTGAGTAAACTGGGTAAAATGCAACGCGGCTGCTGCCGGCGATTTGGTGGTGTAAACAACGCCAACAAAAAAATTTGTACTTGTATATATACGAGTATGTATGTATATGCATAGGTATAAATAACAAAACTACACGCGCCAACGAGCAAAGCCAGGCGAAACAAAAGAGAGCACAACAGATAGGCAGATAGAGATAGCAGAACAATGCCTGGCTGCGAGTTTATTTATTTATGAGTAGTTTTCCAAGTAGTTGCTGCTGCTGCTGCTGTTGTTGTTATTCTTGTTGCTGCTGCTGCTGTTGTTTTTGTTGTATTGTGTGCGGGTCAAACGCGTGGCCGCCTTTTTGCTCGTTTGCTGCTTAAAAATGCGAAAATCTACAAGTGGTTGGCGAGCGAAAAGCAACGCAATAGACACACAAAACAAAACAAAAACCCAAGTGAAAATTCCATTAAAACTGCTTTGAAATTATGATATGCTCTACTTGCAGCATGAATAACATCAAAAGACGCCTATTCAATTTATTTAATACAACCAAATACGCTTAAAGCCAAAGGTGTCGGATTATATGCGAAATACATTAAATTAATTAAAATAAACCAGCTGAAATCTTTAAATATCGAAAAGCATTTAATGTGCATAAAATCTTCGACATTTGTTGCGATTTGTTTAACATGCACATAACTTGTTGCACTGGCGTTTTTATGAATTGCACTGAAATTGCGCATACGCCGCATTGCACACAATCGTGTCGGTGTGCTAAACAGTTTGAGGCCAATGAATAAGTTTTGTTGTTATTAAGCACGCCACAGTCGAGTAGAAACAATCAGCACATTTCGATGCATAAATACTAAATTATTAATTGGCTGCTTAATGCATTTATGGCTGCATTTATTATTAATATCGTTTTAATTCCATCAATCATTTATGATACTTGCAGGCAGCAAGCGCTTTTATTTATTTTAATCAGTATTCATTTTGTATACAGTCAAAGCATTTAGAAGTGCTGAGTTTTAATTTAACAGCAAAACAAAGTTACATTGAAATAAGAACATAAAACTTCGCTGGCTTCTTTCATTAACTAGATTAATTGAAACACAATGCGGTGTCTTTTTGCCAAAAAAGCACATTCAAATCGCTTTGTTAGCGAACAAGCGAACAAGTGAAACCCTACTAAAGAGGTGTTCGTTTTAATTTTTTGGAGAAGTCAGCAAATCCTTGTGACTGTTTTTCGTTTTTTTTTTTTGTCGAGCAAGTAGAATTTTAATTTAAAAAAATGTCCAACATTCTTTTGCAGTCTTTGTAATGTTTTGTGTCACATAAAAGAGCTTGAGAATGCGTAAGATTTCCAAGCTCAAGCTATCTACAGTTACAGAAATTTGTCGCATATCCTTTGACAGCATTCTGTAGGTCTCACCTATAGAAATGTCCTTTGTACTTCCCCTCTGCCGCCCTCGTTTGCTCTATCTCCTGCCAACGTTGTATGAGCTCAACTGTGCTCAACGGAAACTTTTCTAATTGAGGCAAAGGAGATTGTTGAGAGTGTGGCTCACAGCGTACATACATATATTATATATACTTATTTATTTATATGTTTGTATGTCTTTATTTTTGGTGAACCTAAACTAACTGACGTTGCAAACTGACAACTGAAACTTTTTTAGAGTTTTCGCTGTCTTCGTTGTCTTTGTCCTCGAATGTACAAAATAGATAGGACAACTTGCTGGCTTTTCTTTAGGAAATTGTTAGCACTTGACGAATATCGAGTATACAATTCAATCCACAACTAAAACACTTTGTTCTTGCTTGACATGAAAAGAATTTGGAGTGAAATAAATAAACTAGCATTTCAATAGAAATGGGCAATTTTGTCTTTAAGTTGTAAATATATTTAAATAAGTTTCACATTTTTTGATGTACAATTTAAAGAATAAATATTTTGTAAGCTTTATAATAAGCTTTCATATACGCTTGGGGAAATCCATATAAATCTTCAATATATAATAATAATAAATAATGAAATCATCTTTTCTTGTGGTTCTGAAAATAATGAAATGAATAATCTAGCATTTCAATAGAAATCAGACATCTTTGTCTGTAAGTAATAAGCTTTTATGAAAGCTTAGGGAAACACATATAAATCATCAATATATGTTTTCAGTTTAGCTTGAAAACAAATTTAAGTATGCTTATCGTTTTTTCGATGCACTTAATCTTCAAATAAAATATGTTTTTAAAATAAAATATCTATTCTTTTACGTAAAATAGGATACATCAATATTCGTTTTTAGTCCTTGTTTGTAGAATAAGAAATCAAAACTGTATTGATTATAAAAATTGAGATTTTTGTTAAATATTTAGCACGACTGCTAAACTGTCGCTTAAGCAAATTTGGATTGGCACCTATTTGCGCAGTTAATTGCATGTCATTTAACCGGAAGGAAACCCATTTTCATGCTTTCTCTTTCAATCTCGTTCAATTTCCTTTTAGGTGCCGGCAACAAGTGGAAAGCGGAACGCGTTTTGCCTGCATTGGGCAGGCAATCGTAGCGCGCAGCTGGCGGCTGTGAGTTTTCCTTTGCGGGTTTTCTGGCTATTTTCTTTGCCATGGTAAGCCACAATGCGAAAATTGTGAAAACGGAAAATGGCACGAACGCGTCCATTATTGTAACTCGAGGCAGCGACTCTGGCGGTGGAAATGCAATGCAACCTATGAAGACAACGACGACAGAAGCGACGACGATCATGGCAACTACTACAATGGCATTGTCCACATCCCTGGCCGAGTTGAGTGACCAGGAGAATGGTACAACGGGTAAGTGTGAAAAGCTACTTTCCTTCACACTCTGATGACTCCAAAGTCTAATCCTCCTTGGCAACCAAAATAAGTAGAGAAAGAAAGAGCCAGTGACAGTGGCTGCTTCAAATCAAATTAGTTTCATAAAGGATTCCTTCTCAATTTTTGCAATATTTCCGAGCTGCTCCCTTAAGTAAGTTCTGCTTTTGCATACCATGTAATCGCAGCTTGAAAGTGTCGTTAAATTCCGCCGAATACTGAACTAAGAAAATTATTTATTACAGTCTTTTTTTAAAATGTTTGATAACATTTGCTGTTATAAGAATTTATTTTTTAATTGTAAAGAAAGGTAGAAAGTCGTGAAAGATTCTTTATAACTTTTAGCGGTATTTCCTGGCTGTTACCTTAAATAAGTTTTACTTTTATATACTTAAACAGAGTTGAAAGAGTGTCTAAAAATTAGGAAGATTAGGAATTTCAGCTGTTCGTTCTTAAACTGTTTGATGGGATTTGTTGTTTACATAATTTGTTTTTTAATTCCAAGGAAAGTCATAATACATTCTCTTTCAATTTTCACAATATTTTCTAACTGCTACCTTGAAAAGTGTTCCATTTATATATTCTGTAATCACAGCTAGAAAGTGTCGTTAAATTCTACTGAATACTAAACTAAGAAATCATTTATTGCAGTTGTTGCATGATGACATTTGTTGCTTACATAATTCATTTTTTTATTTCAAAGAAAGTTATACACGAATTGTTCTTAATTTTTGTAATATTTTAAAGCTGTTTTTGCATTTATATACTCTGTAATCACAGCTTGAAAGAGTGTCTATAAATTAAGCAGAGGAATACGGAATTAAGGATATTATACTTTTATTTCTTAAACTTTTTGATGACATTTGTTGTTTACGTAATTTATTTTTTAATACCAAGGGAAGTCAGATATAATATGTATATCGCTACACAGCCGTGAAATTCCCATCACTTTCTTGGCTATCGTGTCAACCCCATCGGCGAGTTTGTTATTCCATCAGCTAGATGGCCTTTGTCCTTGACTGGTCGCTGGTTAGCGAAACCACCAGCCGTCAGCTTTGAGGCTGATGTAACCCCAATGCTACTTAATTTGGGCTTGTCACGATAACATCAAAACCCACGCCCCGTTTAAATGCCGCGTATTCTGCGCAGTTCCTTTGACCGCCCTTCTTATATTAATTAAATTTGCTCGAGTTGAGAAATACATAATTATAATGTTAGTTTTTCGTTTTGATCGGCCTACGATGTCTGCCTCGAAAAAGTTCAATTAATGCTCAACATAATTAAAAAGCGCTGCTTATGACTTTTACTTTGATTTCGCCTGCAACTATTTATTTTGAAATTACTCCGAAAAATGTTTGACAATTTATTGGAAAAGTTGTGACAGAAGTTAAATACGAATAGAATGAAAAATACTTTATTTCGCAGCTCTTTCGGCAACCTGTTGTCGATATCTTAAATATTGATTGAAGCGTGAGGGCGAAAGCAAAAAGTTTTATGAATGAACAGGCGACACAGCCCGAAGGCTGAGTTTATTGATTTAAATAGGCGACCCAAAAAATAAACACGACCTTCTTAGCGCATCATTTGTGTGTATGTCTGTGTGTATGTGTGGGTGTCAGGCTGTATGATGATGTTCATGACACTTTTCGAGGGGCTCGTTAAACCGCAAGAAAGTTGTTGAATAAGTCAGAAAGTACATGGAAAGCCGCTGGCATCTTGTTAATTGCTTCAATTATTTTCAAAAAAATTTATATGTGAATGGTAAAAATGTTGAAATACCAAACAAAAGTTTTCGGGTTTATTAGGCAAGTTTAATTGATGAAATAAGCGGCAAATATTTAGGTTTGAGTAAAAAGGAAGGAACGCCGTCGGGCAATTACAAGTGGAGCATCATTCCATTAAATGCTCAACAATGCGACAAGTCTATTAATTTCTGTCTGAACAAGGCAACGGTCAATTGGGTATTATGAAAAATAAACAAATGCCCGAAAGTATGTTTATTGATTAACATTTTGCGGCCTAAAAAGATGAACCCAAAATAACAAGGCATTTGTTTTGTGTCTGTGTCTGTGAAAGGGTCTGCTCAAGGCTCAAGGAATCTCTTCGTTTAATGATACTTAAATGTATTTTACATTATTTATTTTTACATTATCTTCTTTGGAATAGGACAACAAAAATTCTTAATATTTTATGTATTTAAGGAATTAAAAACAAAACAAACAAAACACAACTCTGTTTATTTATTAAATACAATTTTCTGAGAGTTCCATACAAATGTCTTACTCAAGAATACACTTGTGTTAATACCTGGAACTAATCCTATTTTGTTCTTTTTTTTCCACATAGTAAGAAAGTGCAATGTATATGAAGTATATAGAAAGACCTACAATTGTATTGTTTTATGGAACTATTTTTAAAAATTCTTTTTAAAATAATGCAACTTACAAGAGGAAATTGTGAATATCAGCCAATAAAGATAGATATTAAAACTGGAAATACCATAATTACAGTTATACTTTTCGACTGTGAAACAAACGATATTATAAGTAATTAAAAACAAAAGTCTCAGCGCAGTGACGCCAACGAAAATTAGTATGAAAAATGGGTTATGCTGAAATTAAATAAATTTGTAATTTTCTGCGTTATTTGTAATGTAAGTAGTCCTGTACTGACCATCACTGTAGAGACGAGTAATATGACTGAGGCGCAAATCATGAGCGATTCTGATATACACATAATTGCATAGAGCAATTCTGGCCAATGTATGTGATTTTGTTCCAATATGATACAGATAGAAAGTACAAGATGAAAAACCCCAATGAGAGTGCAACCATTTCTAAGTGTTTGACAATAGCAGCACTTTTTAGCCAAAAATTTTTTAAAGTTGAGTTTTAACATTATTTTTGAATTTGGAATTTTGAAAGAAAAAGTGCAGGTATATAAAAATGTAAAAATGAAAAATTACTGCTTTAAACACCTTTAAAGTCGACTATCAATAGTTAATTGCTGCAAAACAAAACCATCTAGGAAAATCAATTTTGTTTTCTTATATAGTTTATGTAAATGTAGTAATTTGTCGACAATTTTAATATTATTCAAAATTTGTTAGTACCCAATAATGGAGTGTTCCTTTTGTCTTCAAATATATTACAATTTAGTAATGAGTACCATATTTAAAACAAAACGAAAATTGGTTATATTTGATTTTATATATATTTATGTTCGCATTAATTTAATGTAGTTAATGGAAAATACTTTGTCAAAAAATAAATAGAAAACTCTCAAAGAAGAAGCCAAGAACTATATAGAAGAGCACAAGATAAGACTGTTTCTGAAAGTAAATTAAATTAAATTGTGCTCAAGGCTGTCAAAAAATGTGATACTTACCGTTAACTAAAATAATGGAGGCCAATTTAAAGTTGAGCTTCAATCAGAATGAATGAATTACCCAATACACTTTCATCATTTAACGTTGCCATACAATTTCATCTGGAGCAGGCAGAGAATGCAATGCTAAATATGCCAATGATAAAGCAAACCGTTCTGAGCAAAAGCAATTTTTCGTCAGAAACATCTTTCGAGTTTTAAGCAAGCATTTTTTGACAAAGTTTGAATAAAGCTACACAGATAATGGATAGGTGAAAATTGAAGTTACCATCGATTTATCCATTGTCTTTGTTTCTTTTACTTCTTTGTGGAAACTGTTGTGTCTTTGGATTTGGCAATTTGTAGTTGTGAGCGTTGTTGTTTCTTTTCCAAATAATAGGAAATGGCAATGTAAATGAAATATAATGAAAGGCCTAAAAAAACGTTTATTACAACTCTTATTAGTAACATAAAAATAAATTTGAACTTACAGACAGAAATTGCGAACCAGAGCCAATATGAAACACAAAAATATATGTTTATACTTGATATTAATTTGATCTTCATAGCGGGTAAAGCTATATTAAAAGTCAATGAATAGAAGAGTCTCAACACAACAACAGCAATGTAGATAAGTATCGGAAATGCCTTTTTCTGAAATACAATAAGTTCAGCTTGTTTAAGTAGAGACAAATAGAAAGCTACTTACCACGGTAGTAGAGATTATTAAAATGATACCTGCCAGTACATTCATAATTATGGATGCACTCAAATGTTCTATATGTTGAGAATAATCTTTCTTTTTTACCCACTTAGAATTAAAAGCTGTCAAAGACAAGACAGAGAACATTATACTAAACATGCCAATTATAAAGCAACCAGTTCTTAGACTCTGACAGCCGCAGCAAGTTTTTGCCGGAAAAAATGTCGTGTATAAATTGTAGCACATAATTTTGATAGGAGTTTGAAGGAAAATACCCAGATAATTGATGAGTAGATGCTAAAGTTTGCCATTGTCATGGAGCTTATCTACATAATGCCATCAGATTCATGCACAGCAATATCTATCGTATTAGTAGGAGCATCCAGAGCCGTGTCAATGTGTTGATAACCAAATTTCACAGTCATTGCCCCTGTTGCTGTCGCCCGCCCAAGCAGTGTGTTAATATTGTTGACTCAATTTTCATTTTAATTCCATTAGCATCTTGATGAGAGAACTCAAAGCTGTGCCACATGGTGCCCTCCCCTCACACGCCCACGCTCACACACATGATGCTAATGAGGCTATAATATAAATTGCTTAAATTGAGAATAATGCAAAAAGTTAATATTTAAGCTGGCAGCACAGAAACAACAATAATAACAAGAACAACAGCCACTCAGGCATAAAGGAGAGACGTTGCGCATACGCCGCGTATCCGCATAGGATTCGTGCTGCTATTAACAGCAAATTGCTTAAATTGCATATCAACAGCTGAGCAAGCAATAAAACATGTAGTCATTCTGTATCTCAGCTTGTGTGTGTGTGTGTGAGCGTGTGAGAGTAGTACATAAATTATGTATACGCCATGTGGAAGACAAGTAAAGAAATTTGCAAACATAATAAAATGCCAAGTGTAATATGTATGTTATTCGGACAGAAAAGAAAGAGAAATATGTGTCGATTAATTTGCCATGCTTGCGAGATAAGTACGTTGATCTATCGTCATCATTATTGAGGCATAATTTAATTTAAATTTAAATTAAGCAATTTATATCTTTGCGAGTGCATTGTTTAACAATTGCTACTTAACCTTGAGCCACCGCAAAGATATGCTGTTTGCAAGACCGGCAAAGTTGAAGTTGAAGTTGTTGTTCTTCTTTGGGGCAGGGCAACTTGGCCGTAAACTTGCCCGCTTAACTTTGCGGCTGTGTTGTAGTAGTGGAAAAGTTCAACAAAGTTGAGTTTCTTGCCACCACACTTGCACTTTGGGTTGGCCATTTGGCTGGCTTCGTCGTTACTTTCTTTATTGTTTTAATTGAAGGCAGCTGCTCGGTTGCTGCCTTTGGTGGTTTTACAAATTATGTGCGCAATCAATTGAAAAAAAGTAGATTATCCTTGCTTAATAGACGGCAAAAGAGATATCGAGTGCGCCAGCATGTCCGGCAGTAATATGCTTTAAAATAACGACTGAATAAAATCTATGCTCTGCCATAAGTTAAAATTAAATTCACTCCAGTCACTGAGAGGCTCTCAGTGAGAGCTGTTCGAATCCTCATTAAAAATGTCTCACTTGCCTATTAGTCTCTCATTTATGTCCCATTTGCACAGTGTCCCAGTTGGTGTGAGAATTAATGTTCTATCTTAATTAGTGCACGAGCACTCCATATGCTAGCTTTCATGATTGATTGCAGTGTCAATTTATTTGCCATCAATACTCGCACTCGAAACATCAAATTGTTTAACTAAAGTGTTGATGAGCCATTAAAAACCAGTGCGACAAAAAAGAGAAGAGGAATCCCTAAGGACAGAAAAAAATATGGTTGGCCACACATAGATATCCGTCCGTATGGACGCCAGCAACTCATCAGCTCATCTATCATCATTCGTTGATGGTGCTTGTTGTATCCAGGAATGCTTTTACACTTTCCCCTCCATCGCTTTCTCTCTCTTGCTTTCCCTACACACACATCGAACTCACACCCAGCGTATTTATAGCATCTTAATTGAATTTCAATTTTCAATTTCGCCTTTTAATTGAATTCAATGAAAAAGTGTCGATGAAACGGTATTCAGTGCTTTGTGCGATGCTTCCCACCCACATTGCCGCCCCCTTGTCACTCTGTTGATGCCCCCATCATCGGCATCGTCATCGCCATCGTCATCGTCATCATCGCTCTCATTGTTGTTGTTGCTGTTATGGCTGTTTATTCAGCTGTTGCTGTTGCTGCTGATGCTGCTGGGGAGCCCCAGCGTTAGTGAAGCCTCGTCTGCTGGCGCCAGAGAGATGACCCCTCTACAGCAGTTGCTCTAAAAACTGAACAACTGGCATTGGCATTGGGCCCACAATTGGCTCGGCCTGATTGCGTTCATAATTTTTTCACTGGGTTTGGTTTGTGATTGACTGAAAAGTTGTAAATTGATTGGGCGCTGTAAATATGGGCGCACCGAGATAAACAAACCATTTGGCCCAGCATAATGGGTAGAATATGTCTGTAATTGAACTCTCTGACTATTCAACAGTCGGTGAATTTCCCACCCATAAAATATTATACGTGTCAAGTGGCACAAGTATTTCAATTGATGTTATCAATTGAAACGATTCCGATGGGGCTTTTTATTTAAATGCCAACAGCATACAAATATTTAAACTATTTACATTTATAGTTCCTCTTATTTTTAACGTAATTGAGAACTTTACACTACACAAATTGACAAGAAAATTTAATTTCCATTACTTCAGTTTCGTGGCGCAGGTTCATCATTATTAATATCCGCTGTTTGCTTTGATTTATAATATGAGATGGCAATATAAATGAAATAAAGTGAAGTCACTAAAATTGCAAAAATATTTAAATTTTTGAATTCAGTTATTAGTTAGACTAACTTACAACAATAAAAAATTATCCATAGCCAATATGCAATGCAGACATTTTTGCTATAATTTGCCAGAATGTTGATTTTCATGGCGCAGGAAATTATGCTATAAACTAATACATATAGAATTTGCGTCACAATTATGATTAAGTAGACAATGACGAAGAACGAAAATTTCTGAAAAATATTTACAAGAATAAAATTATTTTTAAATCTAAAATGTTTCTACTTACAACCATGGTGGATATCAATAATATAATTGAGGAAAACAGCAATAGAAACTCAGCGGCAAGTTGACAAGCTCCCGTAAGCTCGCCTAAATAAATAATATTAATTTTGAATAGTTTCAAGAATTGAAAATTTATATATTACCTGTGAAAACATACTTAGTTTCGGCAACAGGAGAATCTGCAAAAGATACATATTTAAAAAGGGGAATGTAGTATATTAAGAAAAGTTATATTTATTACCATTTATTATTGATATTATGAAATCGATATTTAGGCCAGAGCATAGTATTCCATACAGCGCTATAAAGACGCAACCAGTTCGAAGATTAAGGCAATAACAGCACCTTTTGGCCGGGAAAATCTGTTCAATTCTGTTCATTCTTTATACTAAAACATAATTTTGATTTAATTTGAAAGCAAACACATAGAAAACAAAACATTCCAAGGATTGACATTTTGATTTTAATTACTCAATATTTCAAGAGTTCTTACACTTAAAAGAAAATATCAATAAATGGAAAATAAATTAAATAGGAATGTCAAGGCTTAACTTAAAAGTGCAGCAGATATGACTTGATTTATCTGAGATTTGATACAAAAATAATACTTTTGCCACACTCTTGAACTCTGTGTGAAAGTTGTCACCAACAGAACAAATACGCTGCAAATAGAAATTCAAATGAATGATGCTTGCATGCGAAATGTGCGCTGAATTTCAATGCATATTTGCATCTGTATCCATGTCGGCGTATCTGTGCATATCTATCTATCTGACTGGGTTGAGGCTCATTATGCGACACAATGCGTCATGTGGCAGCCATTGCCGAACCTGATACAACCTGCTTAAATGCACTCTTGTTTGCATGCAGCCTACATGTTCGTGAATTGTTGGCTCCGAGCATATGAGATTTGTTCCACTCGGTGATGGAAATATCTGACAATACGAGCGGATTTCAGTGCCATGTATTAGACGGCATTGCCTAAAGATAAAACAAGCAGCGACGATGGAATTGTTCGACTAGTAGATACGCTTAATTTCACTTCACTTTAATA
Organism: Drosophila albomicans; assembly: GCF_009650485.2. Lineage (NCBI taxonomy): Eukaryota > Metazoa > Arthropoda > Insecta > Diptera > Drosophilidae > Drosophila > Drosophila albomicans. The sequence goes on along the minus strand of NC_047629.2, from coordinate 35,849,190 downwards.
GAATGCAAAGCTAGCTAAAATATTAAACTTCCTTTAACAGAATCCAATTATGTTAAGAGCAGAGCATGTTCTCTTGTTAACTGATAACATACTTTCTCTAATTGAACTTCAATTAACAGAATGATGTTAGGAAACTGTTGAGATCAAAGCATCTTTCTTAGTTAACTGTATGTGCTCAAAAAGCCGCAAGTGTATTCATACATTACTCCTATACTGTCCCCATCAGCCTATGCTATCATGTCAGTGCTCATCACTGCTATAGGGTATAAAAGAAATATATGTCTACACATATATAAATATGTAAATTGCTTTGACAGTGGCAATGCGGCCTGGGTCTCGGCTCAGGCATTGTTGAGATTTCTTTTATTACTAAAATATGCATATTACTTACAATTTGAGGTTGACGATGATCTGTGATTCTGCTTGTTATGCTCGTACTTAAATGCGTACAAGGCATGCCTTTTGATTGCGCGCTGCTGATTTGGACAGCTTACGACAAAAATACAATAAGAAGGAGAGAGAAAAAAAGTATTTCCATGGTAGAGACGAGCACGTAAATCGTAAACCACAAATCGCATTTGTATTGCAAATCGTTTGTTGCGCGTGGCAAATTCAATTTGCAGTGTCACTGATTTTTTTTCTTTCTTCTTATTATTAAATTCGCATTTGTCAGCGGATGGTGCAAAGCATGTCCTCGTGGGTGACAAAGCCTATCAATAACATTAGAGAGCGTAAATGCGATGCAGCTGCTTCTTAATCTCTTTCCGTCTCCTCCCACACTCCCCTCCAACTATTTCTCTATTCGACTCGCACCCTTGTGTCTGTGCACTTACCGTTTTTTTATGTCCACTTTGCATATTGCGAAAGATTTAAGTTATAACATCCTGAAAGTGGCTGCCGTAATGGAACAAGTTATGGAAATATCTAGCTGTCAACTAAGTGCATATATATCGCATGGAGTGACTTTAAAAGTGATGGAGAGCTGTGAATTTGATAGCAACAGCGACAGTTTTAAAATGGTATTGATGGCAATGCGATGCTACTTAACGTTCGTTCTCGTTGCTTGAGGCCTTGAACTATTTGCTATTTTCGAAATAGATAGCTCTGACATTTGGCTGATTGACTTCTTGCACTCAACCCCGAAGCCACATGGCTTGAAAGGTAACAAATATGAAATGACTAACCTAAGTAAATTGGAAAAAAGTGCGTGGCATTCGAATGTCAACGATGTTCGTTGAGCGCCTTTTTCCTTCCTTTGTCTTGCGGGCCCATTATTTAGGAGCAGCCACGCACAACAGCAAACGGCAACGGCAACGAAACAACAACAAATAAACAGAAAGGAGGCCAGCTTCATGTCCTAAAAAGAAATTGCAAAATGGTCGCACATTGTGCAAGAGAAATAAGCGAGATACGTGCGCTGAGTGTCGACATGCCGGCACAGTGGGCACAGCAAGCAAATCCAGGCATAAAAACCAGTAAAGAAACATAAACAATGTGTGTAATTTGCAATGATTAATGATTATATTTTAGTTATGTTTTTGTCATTCAACAATCCAGTCCATCAATCTACAGTGACCACTGTGCGTTGTGGCACAATTTCGGTTTCGCAATTTGGTGTTGACACTCCCCATGGCCAAAAAGGCTTCGACTGCACCTTGATTAATGCGCTGGCATGACATCCTCTAACGCAACGCTCACCTACCATTAGCTGAGCAGCACTTTTTTGTGTTTATTGTCTCGACTTGTTATGTCGCCCAATTTGTGGGCGGCTTGGCGAATGGCTTTTCGCCTCGGCATACGCATTATTTATTTGGGGACAAGCTGTTGATTACTTTTGGCTCAACTGTTTGTCAGTTGATTTATTTTGTGGCTGACAGTTAAATCTTAAACGAGTTGACTGCCAATTAAATCTGTTGGCTTAACACGGTCAACAACAACAAGCAAGCAACAAAGTGTTAAAGCAAACGAAGCGAAAATCTCATTTAATTTCGTTAATTTTGCTGCTCTCGCTTCCAGTAAATTTTAAATATGCAATAAATTTAAATCGAGTGGCATGTTTTGCCGGAAATCCACTGCAACATTTGCCACGCTAAGACGTTGCGAACGTGGAACGTGCAGCTCAAGCATTTTGTTTTGGCCTTGGTATGCGGCACACTATGCCACGTAAAGCTTGTAATACTTGCCCCGTCTTGAGGCACGTAATTTACAATGTTGCAGCAGGTGGCGTCTGTTGCGTGGGTGAGCTGACGGAGCTGACGGAGTTGCAACAGTTGCTGTTGCTGCTGCTGCCCTTGGCCAGAGAGTTTTGTACTATTTTGCAGCATTTTACGGTTGAGCGAGCGTACGCCATGGCGTATGTGTAATATTAACATTTTGCAATTTTAAATGGCGTTTGATTAAAAATCGTAGCATACTTTCACGCGCACACCTTTGGTAATTTATTGCACAAAATCTTGAAGCGCTTTTTTACTAAGTGAAAACGAAATAGATTACAAGCATATAACAGCATTGTGTTGCTCAAAGGTATATTCGGAAAATTTGACGCGTTGTCATCAATCTCTGGCACACGGGGCACTTGCATGTGGTGCGCAGTGCCGCCTTAATGCAACTGCCGCAGAACACATGGCCACACGTGGTGGAAACTGGCTTCCGTTGGCGCACACAGTTCCAGCACACGGGGCATTTGTAGTAGGGCTCTGAACCTCGAACCTCATTCGATTCCTTCTGACTTTGAACTGGCTGCTCAACCTTTGCACTCTCTCGCTGGCATCGCTCGGGTTTTGATGGTGGTGGAGGTGGCGGAGGCGGTGGTGTTGCAGCCACTGTTGGTGATACTGCTGTGTGGTTGTTTTGAGCTGCAAGCAAATCAGTAATTGATGGCAGTTGATAGCTGGATGGGATATCGGTCAGAGTGCCACTATGTGAACTCCATGCGCTGATATCGGTGGACAACGTTGATGTAGATGGGAAGTGTTCGCTACGATCGAAGTATTCGCGGGCTGTTGAATGGTCTGTTATCAAGGCAGTTCCAATCAGTTTAAATTCTGGACTGCAGCGTTTATCTGCTAATATGGTAATTATTATCAAATGATCTTCAATTATGTTTCGCTCTTACCTTTTCTAAAGCGCGCCAGATTATTCTCAATCGCTTCATAGTCACGTTGTACTGAAAGTTAAGTAGTAAATAATAATTTTAAGATTTCTTATTTCATATTTACTGCGCGCTAGTTCAGAGTCCATTTGTCTGTAGTCCAATAGACTTGATCGCCATGCTTTATCATTTCTCTCCAATTCCGTCGTAATCGGTCTTAAATTCGCATTTTCTGTGTTTGCCAAGTGATTGATGCGATGGGTTATCCCATGAGCATTGCTGTCGAAAGACTTGTACATTAAGTTGAAGTAGAGGTCGTCTCTCATGCACTGATCTTCGACTGCAATTGAGCTGTCCAGGGTTAACTGTGGTGAAAGAAAAGTTAAATTCAGAATTCAAATTGTACTTTAAATTAACCTGTTGTGGCCCGTAGGCACGGCGTATTGGGTGTGACATAACATTACTTGAATCTCCGCTCATTCTATACATGGTAGTTACCGAAATTTATAACGAGAAAAAATTAATTTCTCTGTTCTCTACTTTAAAGTTATATGATATATTTATGTTTGATATTAAAAACAAAGCTTGAACTGTTGAAGAGCTAAATGAAATTGTATAAGTGTAATAGTCTCATTTATTTCTCTTTGATATATTTACTGTTTATAAACTCCTTCATTTATTTCTCTTAATATATTTACTGTTTAAAAACTCCTTTTACAATAATACCTCAGTCGATCACAAGTGACATTTTGCTATCGATTCTCTAATCTCTTTATTAGCTTTTCGATGCATCTTTACATTAATTGTCGAGTACTACGTAATAATTACTTTATTCAAGTATTGAGTAATAAGTAATGATAACACAGTTTAAGGGCTGTGCAGTGCACAACATTTAACAGGTAATAAATTAAGGAACTCTTCATAATTTTTTCAAGAAACACAAATTGAAAGTAATTTCCAATAAAATGTTACAAATCTTTTTTTTTGTTGTTTATTATTTTTGGTTATTTAAGGATTTTGAAAAAAATATATTGAATATGGGTTGCGTATAAAAGTCCCGTACTATATTTAATATATTTATAGCACTGCGCATTTTACATTAATAGGAGTGACATAATCTTTTAGGAGTTCAAATTCAGCGTTGCACCGAGCACTGTAAGCACTTTAAGAAACGAGTCAACATATTTGATTGGAGGTACTCAAATTTCAATTCATTTTGATTTAAGGTTACAATTCGCAGTCACGAAGGACTGCAGCTAAAGCCCCGCCATGCTGTCAATCCGAATGCGAGTGTAGCGCATTAAAATTTTTCGTTGGATGCCATCCATGGACAGATCCCTTAGCGTGTCGTGTACTTTGCTGTCTGTCTGAGTGCAATGCATTGACATGTGTCTGCACGTCTGTACTTAATCACATGGAATTCTATCAAAAGCCGTTGCGGCTTTCCGTTCGCCATTCATCGCATCCTCGTATAAAAATCTATGCCAAAAGCTTGGCAAGTCAACATCGTTGTGTCGCCTGCCAAAGACTTCAACTGTTTCGCTTTAGACGCTTTACTTTTTATGACCCACAGCGAGCGTAGCTATGCCATAGACATATGAGAGAGCATCTGTCATCCTTTCAAACACACACAACGACACACCTAGTGTGTGTGTGTAGCAAGAGAATGTGTGTGTGTGTGGGGGAGTTCAAGCAACGCTTTCAGTTGATGTCAAAAGAATTTCTGTTTGATTGCAGAGAATAAACAAGCGAAGGCAGCCACAGCGTATGATGTCGCCTATTAGCGAGAGGTGCTCAAAGAGTAATCCGTTTTTTTTTTATTGAATTAGTTACAAATATTTGAAACTTATTTTCGAGTATTGAAATCTATCAAAATTAAGAAAATATAGAATATTTAAATTTGTTTTAAATTTTTGTAATACAGAATATCTAGTTTAATAATTACTTTTTCTAGTTATCTTTCGATTGTCTTTAGAACGCCTCTCTTGTTTAAACGACTCTGTTGATTTAGGTTTTTGCTCTTTATATTGCTTGTAGCACATGTAAAATTTTACACTCATCCGGTCTCGGGCAAGGATGGAGGGAATTCTTATCCTTAATGCGCGCCACAAGTTTGCGGTTAAATGCGTCGCTTTTTTGCTTGTGTGATGTCCCAATAAAAATTGTGAAATGTCGCATTTATTAATAATAATGCACTTGAAATCATTTTGTATTGTTGTGCCTTATCTTGTTGAAGACCTATTATGATGAAGGACTATGCAGACTCTTAGGATTTATTGCGTCTCACGAGCTTGCTGAAAGTTGTAAATGATTTTCTCCTTTCTTTTTGTGTGTGCTACGAATTTACCAAATTCGAGTTCCATTAATTAGCCTGTCTTCAGTATGTCAACAGCAGAAGGCAGCTGAGTAGCCAAAAAACAACAACGGTCACTCAACAGTTTGCCAGACACACTTGACCCTTCAAGTTTATTTGGCCATTTGCCTTTAATAGCCCCAATACGCTCTTCAATCGATTTGCCACAATTTAAATATACGCATTTCGGAAAAAATGCTCGCGAGAGACGAAAAATTTAAGCACCTGGTGGTCCAGGTATGAGTTACTATAAATAGCAATAACTCATCCCAAATACCTTGGCCGAGGCCGAGAGAGAGAGAGATAACACACACTGTCCAACAATTTGGTGTGCCATAAATAAATCAGAGTCTTTAAATGCCGCCAATTAGTGGGCCACACATGGTTACAATTCATATCGATTTACACACACCACAAACTAAACGAAAGAAATATGTTAATTTTGACGTGTTTGGCAATGGAAAAGTGCGTGTTGACCTTTTGATTTTGACGTTCGTGAGAAAGTGTCTGGCTGAGATTATGAGTGCGTATGATATATGACTAATGGTTAATTTATAATGGCATATTTAGACTATTTGCTGATAAGCTACGAATACGAATATTTATTAGATTTACGATTTAATCAGTCGGTTTATAGTCGTTTTATTAAATTTTGTTACATGTGTTATACGAGTTAAAATACAATTATGTATATTGAAATTTTAAGCCCTTAGCTGAAATTGCCTATTTATATGCATATAAGTAATGTTGGTTAAAGAGAAACCCTTTGATTATTTAATATGTTGGATATTTGATAATATATGTACAGTTTGATTTAACTTAAATCATAGTGAATTCGTCACATTATTGATGATACCCATAGCTTAGTGCCTATCGACTTGCTAATGCCAACCGATACCGATATTATCTATCGATTACACTAAATTAAATTACTTCCTTCCTCAATTTTTAAATTATTTTGGATTTATTTGGCAAATGGTGTTATTTGAAATAGAACTATGTGTTACTTTATGGAAGACATTGAATAAACTGTCCTTAGTGTATGATATACAACTAATCGTTAATTTATATGAACGTATGTATTTCCGAATGAGATACATAAATATTCTCGTAAGACCTACATTAATTATACATATGTCGCATTTAGTCAGGTATTTAATATTCGAATTATTGACTTTTGAAATTTCATAACTTTAGCTGCAATTGTCCTTTTATGTATTTCACTTCCATTTCGATTTTCTTTTTTTATGTTATTCTTTTTATATCGTGCGATTTATTGCTGCCAACTGAAATCACCTTTTCATGTCTAGCGCCATGATATGATTTTCATTTGTTATTGTGGCAGTTTATTAAAACGATTTCATCTGCAATTAAAGTCAATTGGGGAGAACCAATGACAGGGCTTTGGCGTCAGGTGCGAGGCCATTTCATAAATGTCACAGTGGAGTTTATTTCGCTCTCTCTCTCTCTACCTGTGTCTGGTGCTAAAATACGAAATGCTTTTGTGCTCGCACTTTAAACAGAAAATTGCCCATTTAATGCCGCACGCTAATGGTCCAAACACTTGACTTTTCTTCACTTTGCAGCTGAGGATATACACCTAAACGATTTATATACACGCTATCGGCAGAGGCTGCGCAAGTCGCTGTTCAGATCGGGGCTGCTGACATCGCTGGTAGCATGCGTCGTATCCATAATAATTGGTATCGTTTACGACCAGGTAAGTTGTGGTGCACTAAGTGCCAGCCTCCTCCCCACTCCCCTAGCAGGCCTGCCATGTTAATTTCTATTGTGTTTGTGTGTGTGTGTGTATATTGCGGGGGATTATAGCACCTGATGCAAACACTGTTGCTGGTGGTGGCGGCCCTAATCTCTGGCTCAATACTGACGGCTCTACAGTTTCCGGCCGTGCTCAGCTCACCGGCAGCAGCTCTGGCCTTTGCCATTGTTACCACCTTCTCGCTGGGCACCATTGCGGCAATCACTGGCAGCGAGTTGGCTCCTCTGCCCATGTACGCTCTGTTTCTGGTAAGTCGCAACTGTTGCATCGAACATTGTAAAATATGTATATTAATATATGCATTGCATTTGCAGGGCATTCATACGATGCTGCCTATTTCCTGGCCCGTCTCTGTGGTGCTAGCCCTATTTATGACTGCCATACACATCGGGTACAGATTCGGTTGCCCAGAAGATGAAGATGGACCTGATTTGGCCATGGTGAGTTTTTTATTTAAACAACGCAATAATATTGCAATAAATACTATAAAGAAAACATCTCAGCTTAGCATTATATTTAATAGTTTATGCATCCATTTATAAAATAGATTTAAAGGGGACAACAAACTAAATATATGTTAATAAACCTCATAGGTTTAATGTTCCGTTGAATAATAAGTGTAATTACTTATAACTAGACTCGTAGTCTCAATTTAAATGAATTTATGTGGTTCCATTATTATAAATAGTTATATTTGAAGCGGAGACTAGTACTAGTTTGCATATATGTAGTTAAATTTGTTTTAAATATATTTATATGGGTTTAATTATCTGTAATATTTATGGTTTTTAAATTAATTTTATAATGCATTTATTAGCTTCCAAAAAAAAACTCACATTTTTATACAATAAGTCCACTATTAAAGCAAGTTCTGCTGCAAATTAAAGACACAACTTTTTGTGACTTGCCAATCAGCTCAATTTATGTTAACCACATCATTATTCAGCGCCTATTTAGAATTTGCTTTTCACTGGTTAAACATAATTGCGAAATATGTTAATTAGCAAATTTGATGGCCATCAAAATGCATAGCCTCTCGAAACAAATTGAGTGCTTTAGTTTTTCCTACATTTTCCGCTATTTGATTTGCTGGGGATGGCAATGTGTGTAAGTGTATGTGTTTGTGTGGTTCAGCCACAAAACACACACACACACACACAGTCACACTCAGGCAGACATTCTGAAAGCCGAGTGGTATTGTGGCAACGTTAATTAGCTGCGGCGCACAGAATTGTATGTTGGGAATTTCGATTACACGCCTGTGGTCTAACTGGTTTTTTGGTTGTGGGCCTTCGCTTGCCGACTGCCAATTGGCTCTATTATTCATTGCTCTACCACTCTCTCTCTCTTGTCTGACCCCGTTTAACTGCTGCTGTCAGCTCTTTGGCGAGATTGTGATGCTGGCCAGCGCATCCGTTTCCGGTCTGTACTATCGCATCATGTCGGATGCGGCACATAATCGCACAGTTGACGGCACACGCACGGGCATCGAGCAGCGTGTGAAGCTCGAGTGCGAGCGAGAGCAGCAGGAGCAGCTGCTCCTCAGCGTTATACCCGCTTACATAGCCGCCGAGGTAAGTTCAACATTTATGCTGTGCCTATAAATACAACTTGACAATACGTTGCGTATACTTATTTTCAGGTTAAACGCAGCATTATGCTGAAGATGGCGGATGCGTGTCAACGTGCCGGCGGACAGGCTTCAACGTCAGCGACGCGCTTCCACGAGCTGCACGTGCAACGCCACACGAATGTCACAATACTTTTCGCAGACATTGTAAACTTTACGCCGCTGTCATCGTCACTCACAGCCAGCGATTTGGTCAAAACACTCAACGATCTCTTTGGTCGCTTCGATCAAATTGCACAGGTAAATGCTTGAGTTCTATTTATAAATCACTTACACATACGTTTTCTGTGCTATTACAGGAGAACCAATGTCTGCGCATTAAGATTCTGGGCGATTGCTATTATTGTGTGTCGGGTTTGCCCATTTCACGGCCACAGCACGCTACCAATTGCGTCAACATGGGCCTGCAAATGATCGATGCCATCAGGTAAATTTTGCTCTTACCAAACACTTTCTCGCATCGTTCTCTTTTATAAAGTCAACATTGTCACGCATTGCGTATACGACATGTTTGCCCTTGGCAATCCCTTTTGACACTCAATGTTTGGTGTGTGGTTTGCTTGTGTTCGAGTGTGTGTGTCTGTGTGTGTCGATGTAGTTGCTGTCAGAGCTTGTATAAACATTTGTTTTACTTTCAGCACTTTGATAGTTTGTCTGCTCGTTGGTTATAGGTTATAGCTGGATAAGCACACATCTGTGGCACAAGCACACAAACACAGTTGTAAACATTGATGCAAGCAACAATAAATTGAAAATTGCATTCACATTGCTCATAGCTTTAATATAGTACAACCAGCTTTAAATGGATGTCAGCTTATAATTTTATTGCCTCACTGTTTGCTCATCGCATTGATGTTGTCAACTGTAATTGCCAGCAGATAGACACGAACTCATGCGGGGCTCATCTTTATGGCGCCTATTAAAAGCGTATTATGCAATAAAAGAGCCTTCTAAAAATACAACAAAAAAATAAGAAGAGAGTGCAAAAATGAAATAACATAAAATACAATATACAATATCGACACAAAAGCAATTTTATTACATGCAAGAATTTATGTCCGAGTCGCGAACACATAATGGCCCAGAAGTTGCTCAATTCTATCGCACTTGTACTCTAACATTTGAGGTACTTCGACTATAAGAAACGCCGAAGAAAATAATGTTTTTGATTAAGCTAATATTCACATTTAAGGAAAGCACTCTTTAAATTAATCAATACCGTCTTCTAAAAGTTATTATCTTCTATATAGAGCATCTAATTATCAATGCAGCACGTTCTCTCTTTTTTATATTGTCCTGTTTTTTATTCGACATTGCACAAGCATTTCTATTGTGTTTATTATTTTGCTCTCTGGCTCAGTCGGCTTCTTTTCTTACATTTAATTTCATTCTCATTTTATTTTCTTTCATTTCTTTTGTTCCTTTGGCCAAACAGCATTTGGCTTTTCAATCTCTCGCCGACTCGGCGACTGTTGCTTTGCTTTTTGGCTTTGGCTTTTGTCTTTTGTTTCTGCTTTTGCCATGCAGCCCATTGAGCAGAAGACCGTTCGCAAAAGCGGCAAGTTTTCCACTTGGCCGTTGTTTTAATCGCCAGGCTTCTTATAAAAATTCCAACTTTTCTTGCTTGCCACTTGTTCTGCTGCTCTCACTGTACGTGTGTGTGTGGGTGTGCGCAGCAGAGCAAGGTGAAAGTTTAATTGTGCAACGCAGCGGCAGACGTCTTTTGTATTTCAATTTTTGCATATCCTTTTGTCGCTGATTGTTGAGCAATGCGGTAACTTGTAATGCAAGCAACAATTGCCCGCAAAAGTAGGCAACACTTTTTTGCATTTAATTCAAGACTTTTACCTCGGTTAAAAATTGAATATAACGAGAATTAAACTGAAATAAGGGCAGCTTTAAAAGTATATAGAAGCTTTAAGAAATATTCCCCTGTAATTTATAAAACTTTGTCGAATATTTGATATTTAAGCAGCCATAAAAAGCTGTTGATTATGCTTAACAAATGACCCTTGGTTCAAGGGTTCTTCTGGCTTCATTCCGGCACATACGAGAGAGTAAGTCTCCTGTGGTCCCGCATAATTAAATGAAATTTGCAAAAGTTTTACAAATTAAAAGCACACACTTTTTAGACGACGAACTTTGGCTCTTAAGCAATCTCAGCTTACTCTTATGTATGTGCATACACATCTTCCTATCCATAATCCACATTCGACACATCCTGTAACTGTTGTTCTTGTTATTTCTGTTGTTGTTGTTAGTGTCTAAGTATTACACTCGTAAAACAAACAGAACCCAATGACCCACAGAAGAACAAAAGCAAATAAACCAAAAGGGCTCCCAAGTGATTTGTTTTCTAAGGCGATTTGCTGTAGCTAGTGTTGCTTTTGTTGCGGCTCATTTGGCCCAGAAACACACATACATACGCAGACACACAAACGCACTCGCCACTCTCATTACACTCGACTACAGAGAAAAAAGTATTTAAGGTTAATAACTCAAGGACTTGTTGGCCTAGACGCGTGCCATAAACGAGCAAAGGCCCAAAGCAATGGACGTGGCCAGTTGTTTTGTTTTATGTCTCATGAAATTGTACTTGTCGTTATACAAAACTAAACTACGCCTAGGACTACAGTTAGTTAGTAAATACTAGTATATGTTACCTCTAAGTGTGTGTGTGTGTGTGCATATGCTCACTCAGTGCTGATGTGTGGCTTTCATTGTTTGTTACACTTGCTTTCATTTCATATTCTTTATGTACGTTATGTTAGGTGCCTTATGCCCATTTCTGTATATTTTTCTATTCGTATTCCGGCAGACACGTGCGTGAGGCAACCGGCATAAATGTTGACATGCGAATTGGCATACACACGGGCAATGTGCTCTGCGGTGTCCTTGGCCTACGCAAGTGGCAATTTGATGTTTGGAGCGATGATGTTACCCTGGCCAACCACATGGAGAGCGGCGGCGTTGCGGGGTAAGTTCTCCTCATTCATTACTACAAAGCATTCGCGTTTGCGTTTGCGTTCGCGTTCGCTTTCGCGTTGATGACACGCTTCCAGCAAAGAAAAAAAAGAAGCACAAGAACAAGGAACGCAAGGTGTCAAGGCAGACGTCATAATGGCAATTTAAACGAGTCTCCATGAGCGTTGCAATTAAAACCGCCTCAACATTGCTGACTTCAGGCCTTCGAGCCAACAGTGCTGCAGACCTTCAACTAGTTGCGGCAGAAGGTCAAGTTAAGTGGCAAGTGCCAGCTGCAATTAGAGTTACGCCCTAGTTCAAATAATAGCTTATGAGCTGAGACAACTGACAAGTGCCTGTGATTATATCGTTGGCACAACTTTCAATCGTAATATGCGGTATAATAGCAAGGTTTTGTTGCACCAGTGAAATTGCTTGCTAATCAAAAAAAATCTATATTGAATACGTGATTCAAACCCATGAATTTAGCATTGATTCGATATAAATTTGTTGCTCAATGGACGTTTGTTATTTGTTTCATAACTATCTAAATTAGTACTTTTCATTATTCAGATAAAATAACCATTTTAAAGACAGCTATAATTAAGAGTTGTTGTCTTAATTTATTGACAATGAAATGCCTCATGCCTCAATTATAATTTTATATTATACAAATTACATGTATTGAAAAGCCTAAGTTGGAGTCTAAAGAGACTTGTCAGCTTACAGATTCTGTTTAGTATTTCTTGCAAATTTCCCAAGATTTCCAAAGCTAAAATGACATGAAATTCGAATGAAAAGCGGGAAAATACTTAGGCTTCTATTCAATTGACATGTATCACAGACTCACGTAGATTGCAATTATTTGAAATTGAATTGGAATGTTGCTCAATGAGCCGCATGAAAGTTGGGGCCACATTTTGCGTGTTCCGCACGAATTATTTGGCAATGCCTAACAAAGGCATAAATAAAATTACAATCAAAATACGGAAGTGGCAACGGAAGAAAACAAACGACACCGAGGGGTAGAAGTAGAAGAAGAAGCATAAAAGCCGCCTTAATTTGCATGTGAAATAGGCATAGGCAGTAATAAGAAGTATTTGCGCCATACAACTAAATCCATACATCACTCATACGCACTGTTGCTTGCAGCCGTGTGCACATCACGAAGCAAACTTTGGACTTTCTGGGCGATAAATTCGAGGTGGAACAAGGCGAGGGAGGCGGACGCGATGCCTACCTAGCAGACCATAAAATCGAAACCTATCTCATTGTGCCACCCAAGGTAAGTGCTTTGTTTTCTCTATCCTTGGTAGAACTCAAATTACTAACATAACTGTCGCAATGTCAGCCCGCCTACATGCAGAGTGTGCCACGCGTGGTCGAGTGCATTGAGAACGCAGATCCACCCCACGAGCCAACAACGCCAGTCAAAGAGGATGGCGATGTCACCGAGAAGCTGCTACCCGCTGTCGAGTCGCGTTCTCCGGTTACAACCACCGTCGAGGCTCCCGAGAAGCTGTCGCCCACTTCCACCAACAGTCAGGATGCTGCATTGCATGCACCGCTGACCTCGGCCGCCTCCATGTCCATCAAGGAGCTGTCCGAAGAGGAGGAAGATGCCGCTGCCACCGAACCGTTGGTTGGCCACACACAATCAGAGCAGGAGCAACTGGTCAATAATGAGGCACCATTACCGACTATTGTGCATCGTGGCAGCGGTGACTCTGCTGCCTCGGAATCTGCCCCGAAATCAGCAGCTCTATCGCTGCCTGCCGAGGATCTGCTTAGCATGAGTGGCAGTGAGAGTGGCATCTCCAACGGCGGCACTCCCGCAGCATCTGCATCCAATGCGGTCAGCACGCCCACCACAACAACGGCAGCTGCTTCGACAGCTGGCACCAACAGTCTAACAGTAGCCGAAGCTCCCGAACGCTCGCGTCGCAAATTGTCTGTTCAAGGTAAGTTTTTTAAATTCTTTGTATTATAGATTTACTAAATAGAAACTAAAATATATTAGTGTGTTATGAATAAGTATTGTTAAGTCTTCTATAGAATTTTGAATTTTGAAAATACATATTACATCTAAAAGAGTTGGATAGGTTTGTAATTTATGGTGACATACTAAATAAAAGTTTTCAGATAATGAATACATTTAACATTTACAAAAGAAAGATAAGTACCAAGAGTTACTCTCTACCATTATCAATAAAAGCCAAAGATTATTATTATTTAAATAAACCAAATCAATTTTATACTTAATGCTTTTTTAAAGAGAGACTTGATAGATGAAGTATAATTAAGTAATCGGGAATATAACGAAATGCTAAATGGTCAACTAAGTAAAATAAAAATACAAAATACTTAAACATAAGTTACACGATAAGTAAAAGTATGATCCTCTAAAAGAACTTAAGGAGCATAAATATTAAATATTACTGCGTTACCCCATTACCTCAGATTGAAAGCAAGTTTTAGCTGCATTTGCAAAGTTGATGAGTTTTTAAGCCTTGCACACTTGGTCGTTAACTGGTTTAATTCATTTTTACCCGCTTTGCATCTTCATCTTGCATGCAGGTCTGATGTCCTTTGCCGACAGACGACGCTCCTCCGGCGCCTTCATCGAGGGACGCAAGCTGTCCATACACAGTGGCGAAAGTTTTCGCAGTCATGCGGGTGAGTTGACTTCTTCACTGTGTGAGTGTGGCCGGTGTGTATGCGTGTGAGTGTGTGTGTGTGTGCGGCTTCCGGTGTCAGTTGGGGTGTGGTTTGGCCATAAAACGCAACAGTTGAAAATCACTTTCGCAAATGAGCTACGGCTTATGCATAATTTTATCGCTGCTGTCGCAACTTTTGCATCGTAAATTTGATGTGGCTACCACGTTGTTGTAGTTGTTGTAATTTTTCATTTGTTTGCGGACTGGCCTCTGTTGACCATTGATGCAGAGTCTGGACCACATTGGCCAGCATGCCAATGGTAATTAAGCGCCTTTGACAGCCAGCTGAGCTTTGTCTGTGCCCCTTTCAGCATTCATCGTGGTTTTATGTCGCTTTATGCTCGTACTATACTGTATTCTATACTATATATGTGCTTTAATCATGCCAAGGACATCAGGTGCGTCACGTAGCCGCTGTGGCTGCAAAATGCTCAATTTGATGGCATTTTTGATGTGACTCCAACGCTCGGATCGTGCCACTGCACATTCAAAATTAATGCGGTGCTAAAAGTTAAGCAACGAATTAACAAAGTCAAGGATTAAGGCAATAGCGAGTGAAATCACAGTGGATCATCTAAGAAGTGAACAGTTGCTTTTGTTTAATTTATTTTTGAAAAAAAAAAAACAAATTTTGATGCAAAATTTTTCTTTTAATCAAACATTACAGATGTTTCTATCAATTTGGTAGATATTTTCTATAAGTAGGAGTATTATTAAGAAAATTGGAAACAATAAAGAATTCTAGTATAAATTTTGGTTCACATACTTTTGGATTTAAATAAACTTAGATTCTACAAAAGTTTTTTTTAAAGTTCCTTACATAATCCAAATTTAATTCGATTTATTATGATACAACAAAATTTAAAGATATAATAAAAAAAAATTGAAGATATGAAGTGCTAAAGTCTTTCAGAGTATTCATTTAGTTTAATTTAAAAGAACATTAACATAAGAGAAATAAAGGATTGAACTCTTTGCATTATTGACTTTCCTAGTTCACTTTATCGAGCACACACAGTACTTGCTGCTATTTACTAAACGAAATTGAATTGAATGACTTTTGGTTGCTACTTTATGGGGCCAAACCAAGTTTTGAGTGTATTCGATTATGGCATAATCAAATTGCCGACTTTATGATTGCAGGTCATGTCACACGCAATCGGCCCTCATCGAAGATGACCAAATATGTGGAGTGCTGGGGTGCCGATCGACCCTTTGCCAACATTGCCGAATCGAAGCTGGTCAAGAATATTGGACTTGCGGTGAGTGTTTGTCAAGCATCGGGGTCAACAAGCTGCAGCAGCTGTGCACAGAATTAAAATCAAATTTCAATTCAATGTCAGCAAATCTCCTGCGAAATTTTGTACGCAATTGGCCAAAGTTTTGTTTTTGGTTTGGCCAAATAAAATAAAACAATCAACAGGCAAGATTTTGCTGGGATTGTGTGCCGTCTGCTGTGGCTGGTCCTTCTCCACCTCCTCCTCCTTCTCGTGGCTGGCAATTTCGCCTGAGGGCGGAGGGAAGTGGCAGTAAAAGCAGGAAGCTGGCAGCTGGAAACTAAGTAAACTCTATTATCATCCCCTTGGCTCATGGTCTTTCGTTCGTCATCGTTGCAGAGCATTGCCATGATTGAATCAAATTTGCTGCCGCCGGAGCGTAAATGTTTCAATTTTAACTTCTTTGGGCCGCCCACGGAGCTGAAGCCGCTGACCATGTGGTATCGCAACACGCCTCGGGAGGCCATGTACCGTGAGCAGCCGGATACGCATTTCCGCTACGACCTGATATGCGCCTTTGTCCTCTTCGTCTCCCTGGCCGTCGTCCAGTTGATTGTAATTGAATTGTAGGTGAGATCTAATCCTGCCGGCGATTTGTTTTTAACTCTGTTTCGCCTGCTCTCTGTCAAAACTCGCCTTAACAGGAATCTGGCTCTGGTCGGTTCGCTGCTCGCCAGTTTCATTTCGCTGTCGCTGTTCCTCTACCTGAGCAACATGTCTGTGCCGGATGTGCACGCATCGACCACGGAGCGCAATGGTCCTGGACAGGTTGTGGCCAGCAGTCGCTATCTGCGCTTGGCCATGTTTATCATCGTCAACATACTCGTCTCTTCATGTGCCGTATTCAGCGTGGTAAGCTTCAGCTGCTGTTAATCAGATATAAGTATAATTTAATTTCGCTTACCTGTATAAGCGAAAATATTTATGCATTGCATTCTGGTCAAGTTTGTTGCAGAATTTAAGCACATACTCTCGCTCTTTTAATTAACTAGATAGTAAATTGCATTGGAGTGATTAATTATTCTACTTAAAACTTACTTAAAATAAATTCTATATATTCTCAACATTCTCTGATCGAATAAGTAACTTGGAGCTTGTATTGAGTTAAGAAGAAAATGCATCATACCATAAAAACCCATTCATTTCGAATACTCGTTTAATGCGTTTGTAGGCTGCATCCGGTCGTACATAATTTGCATTCAAAAAGTTAGGCATACGCACCGTGTGCTCACTCCCTTTTTGTCACAGTCCTGACTTTTATTCGCTTTATGTCACTGCAGATCAACTATTCACTGACCGATGAAGAACCGTTGCTTATGGAGAGCAACAACAGCACGAACATCACCAGCAATGCGTACAACAATAACACCAACACACTGCCGGTGGAATCATTTAAGCCGTTGGATATTGATATTGACTTAGCACCCATTTTTCTCTTCTGCTGCGCCATTAGCTTGGCGGCAATATCGGCATTTCTGCGATCTGGATTCATACTCAAGCTGATCACTATGCTGCTGGCGGTGATCGGACAGATGCTCGTGCTCCGCTATAGCGATCTCTATGAACAGTACAATCTAGTCCACAATTACAATAGGTAAGTGCTCATAAAATTATTGTTTTAAATGATTATTTTTTAATACAAATATTCGATTCAAGCTTGCCGCTAGAAGTAAAGGGGTTTCTGCTGTTGCTGCTCGTGATTGCTGTGCTACACACGCTGGATCGCCAAGGTGAATATGTGGCACGCACCGATTTTCTGTGGAAGGCCAAGTTGAAGGTCGAACAGGAGGAGGTGGAGACCATGCGAGGCATCAATAAGGTACAAATAAATTAGCTAAATTGCAAACATTGATTACTCATTGCTTATGCCACACTTAGATATTGCTGGAGAACATATTGCCAGCTCACGTTGCCACGCACTTTCTGCATCTGGAGCGTTCAATGGAACTGTATCACGAGAGCTACTCATGTGTGGCAGTAATGTTCGCCTCCATACCCAACTATAAAGAGTTCTACGATGAGACCGATGTCAACAAACAGGGACTCGAGTGTTTGCGTTTACTCAACGAGATCATTTGTGACTTTGATAAGGTATAAGATCTTACATACATAGTTAAACAATTTAACACCTATCAAATATTGTCCTTCAGTTACTTTTGAAACCCAAATTCAGTGGCATCGAAAAGATTAAAACTATAGCCAGCACCTATATGTGTGCATCGGGTCTAAGACCTGGCAAGGAGGATGGCGCTACGGTAAGTTGCAGCTTCATTGCCCAAGTACAATCTGCTGCCTATTCCACTGTCTTTTAATTGCTTTAATTAATGTCTCTTCAATGCTTTTTACTAATCCTGTATATATACACAATCCGCTAACTCGGGTATGCTCAAAATAGTCGCGTAGCTTTGCGGTAAGTTTATTTCCCAAAAATATAATATTTATGTTTATTGGGTACATATAAGTTAGAGCGTTGAGAGTTTTAACTTTCAGTTATTAAAATAAGTATGAGAATTTCTGTCATAGTCGATCGATTGTTTCTAGTTAAATAACTGATTTAGTCGTGAAATTAGTTATAGAAAGAATTTGTACAGCACTCTTTAATATTAGATACTGGAATACTGGAAAATTTATCAGAAGCATTCAGAGCAGTTTCATTATCCACAGTACTGAAACAAAATCATTTTCAAAAAGCAAAACATTTTATTTGTGTTAGATTATAGTTAGGAATAATTGACGATATTTAGAAGTTGAATTATTAACAAAGCGAATAAATCGCATTAAAAAACCAGCTTAGCTTATCGGACCGTAAAAATCATTGGCAACACATTGCAATAAATGGCCAGTTTCAATTGCCCAAATGTTATTTAGTGTTTAAATGCCTTTTAATCGCTGCTTAGAAGTTTAATTAAACTTTTTGCCAGCACACACGCTAAGAGTGTGAGAAAGGCAACAGAGGAAGAGTGTTTTGAGAGTGAGAGAAAGGGATGTAGTTAACCCAGCAGTTAAATCAAACAATGACCCTTCATACACAAAAGAAAGAAAAAAAAAACGCAACTGAAAGGACTCCAAATGAGGGTTGGCCATTGCGATGGCCAGGGATTAGCCAAAGTTTAGGCGGCACACGCTCAATTGGCTTTCACATTGGCTGACCAGGCCAATAAAGGCCAAATTGCGAGCATAATACAATACGAAGAGAATACCTAAAAGCCAACTAAATGTAATTTTCTATACTTGGTTCTTTTCTGTGCAATAGGATGAGAAACGCACTGAGGAGCACAACGTGGTCATATTGGTTGAGTTTGCGATTGCTTTGATGTCCATATTGGATTCAATAAATCGCGAATCGTTCCAACGTTTCCGTTTGCGCATCGGACTGAATCACGGCCCGGTAATTGCGGGCGTGATTGGCGCCCAGAAGCCACAATATGACATCTGGAGCAACACCGTCAATGTGGCATCCCGCATGGATTCGTGCGGCGTCATGGGACGCCTTCAGGTAAATGTGTACTACTGAACTATTCATTGGCTTGACCTTCTACTCACTCTCTACTTTTATTTTGTGAACAGACTACGGAGAATACAGCTAAGATATTAATGGCCGCCGGATACGAATGCGAATGCCGGGGCCTCACCTATGTCAAGGGCAAGGGGAATCTAGTCACATATTTTGTAAAGACACCATTCGATGGTAAATTGTAATTGCGATGCGATGCGACCAGTTGGCCAGCGCAATTTGTTGTTAATAATAATGCTATTTATCATTATTGTATGTATAGGCATATTTATGTTAAGGCATGTTGTTATTTATTTTCAAAAATATATTTTAAGAATTTTAAGCATTTAATCTACGTTGCACACTAGGAATTATATTAAGTCAATACATTTGTTTTAGTTAGATTTTTAATTGTTATTTAGCACGATTTATTGTTGGCAATTAGTAATCAGCAGAGTAGCTCACTTAAACAGCGAATAATTATATGACGATAAATTATACTATTATGTAAACAAAATGACAACTACTCATGCATACTAATCTACTTATAATACTATTAAATATTTAATGAAATTTATGCAAAACTAACCCGACAAATGGAAAGATACAAATGCAATTTAGCCCACCCCTCAACAAAAGAAAATGAAGAAATAATTAACGATAACAAGATTATACTACAAAAATAGAATTTAACCATATTTATTGTATTAACGTTTTTCCAATAGATTCTGTTCGTAATTATTCGTTATTCGCGTCTATTGGAGAAATGCTTAAATTTATAAATCGTTAACTAAACAATGTGCCATCACAGGTCGAACACAACGCGGTTAAAATATAATTTCAACGACCTCAAGCTAAATTCTATCAACAAGATTTAAACTACTTATGATATAATGTAAATTTTATAAACTTTTCTACTATCACACCTCAATACACCAAATGGATCTGCTGACAATGATTTGAATATTGCACACGTATTCGTTTATATTCAGCAGGTATTCAAACTGAACATATCCCAACCAATATGCTATACCTCCGACTCTTAAACTATGGAAACTGTACTCTATGCATATCTCTGTAATTGCTATCAAAAATT
Source organism: Drosophila albomicans (assembly GCF_009650485.2). Taxonomy (NCBI): domain Eukaryota; kingdom Metazoa; phylum Arthropoda; class Insecta; order Diptera; family Drosophilidae; genus Drosophila; species Drosophila albomicans. Next base: position 35,828,789 of record NC_047629.2, on the reverse strand, counting down.
TACAATTAACCACAGATATTATCGAAATATTTACGAATGTATTTACGAGTCAAATATATTCATTTGAATATGAAATCGGATGTTTCATTAGCTTGTTATTAAGATTTTTTCCCATTTTACAGCATAAAAAAAAAATTCTTTGAAATAAAATATATCAAAACTTTATTTTCACTTGTCTCTTTTGTCAAATACGATTTGTATATTCTTTATTAAAATCAAATTATTTTCATACATTTTGTTCCCGAAATTTCTGACCCAAAGTTACTTCCATGATGAATTTGAATTCCGCATGGATTATTTTTAAGTACTCTTATATTACTTACATATGCTTTATGAACATTATGAACATAGCACTCAAGGGACGATATACGGTGCAAACGGAATACAAAACATTTCTGATGGTGCCATACACAAGAGAAACTATATTGCTATATAGTGAGAGGCGCGACAATACGATGGTGCCAATAATTGTCACTCTCTTGGGCTGCGTACTTTGGAATTTTATCAATCATGTGCGTTTGCGATATTATCCGCAACATGACATTTTTCAGCGCTTAATGTTAAGAACTTACTGGCTATTCAAGTTGCCTGTTCTTTTGATTTGTGTCATAGGCATGATCACCATAATACTGGCCAATTATCAGCTCTATAAATTAAGAGTTATACTGACGAATAAGAACGTCGTAGATGTCATATTGATTGGCTACAAAATCAAGTTGTTGTGGCATATCTTCTTCTTTTTGGGGGCTATGATCATCTGGATGGACGAGTACAAATTGTATACTCACATAATGAAGCCAACAGTTGTGCCCGCTCCCGCGCTTGCGCCCCGATAATGCTTATGTTGAATTTTTATTTTTGTAAAGTACTTTTCGAGTTATGTAGCCCCATCAAATTGGTTTCCAGTTACAACATCCAGCCGAGAGACCATCAGCAAAAAATTTGGAATTATGGTACAACGTGGCAGGGCCTCTTGATGAAGTCAGCAAATAAATGTAATGGATCGGATTTCTGAAGCTGATATTTAAGTGGAGTTCCTCAAATCGTTTACACAACGCAGGCGCAGACTCGAATTAGTTGCTTTCTAGACGTTCATGCTGTCGGTACTTAAACCTTTTATCAAATATTTCTAAAAGTATTTTACATAAATGTGAGTAAATTCATTGGATTCTTTTAATTATTCTTATAATACAAAGTGAATACATTTAGATCTACGGAGATTTCTGAAGTCAATTCGAGTGTTGTGTTCATATGGCTTAATTGTTTAAAAAAATATACATTTATGAGCAATACGCATAAAACAAAAAGTAAAAATAAAACATAACAAATCACAGAAGAAAACTGCAAAACAAAAATGAACTTAATAGCTAATTCAGACGCGTCTATATATACACATATAAATTCTTAGCGGCTTTACACGTTTTAAAAGTGTGGCAGACACACTTTGCCGGCAAATAACTCGGATACAACTGTGATCCACAGCGCCAGCACAAACATTATATAGGATATGCCGATTTTGAATGTGTTTGGCAGCTGGTAAGCCTGGCCGCCGATCTCTTCGATGTGAAAACCGAGCGGAAAGACAACAGCGGCAAAACAGAAAAGTACCATAGCTGCAAATCCCACCCAGCGTGCATAGGGAATCACATTGCGATCCCAGGTACTTGAAGCGAGCAATATTACTGTCGTCGTGATGCAAATGCAGCCAATGAAAATACAAACAAGCGCAATTAGCCACTCCGGCTGCAGGTCGGGTGTGTAGCAAACTTGTGGGCGATTGTACAGTGTCATACAGGTCCACATTAAGCCAAGTCGTATATCACCTGTAACGCAATATAATTGCAATTGTTATTGTTTCACAGATTGGTTTATTTGTTTGCTGTGTTTACCAGCTTCCTCAGTTATAATCCAATCGGGCAGTGCTAGGCTCACAATAGCAAATACATCGGCGGCCATAAAAAGCGTCGCACTGATTGTTGTTAGTTTATCCATAATTATTGTCCAATTTGCTGGTTTTACAATCTTTTTCCTATTTATTTATTTTCTTTCCACAATGCAAGCAAAAGTGTGACCACAAGTTGCATTTTATAAATTTCCCATTTTGCAATGAAAATATACTACGAAATATACCAGAATGTTGATGGCGTTGCCAACAAACATTACATTTATCGATAGATAAAATAATTGCGCTAATTTCAAATTTAAAATTTTAAGTTGGATTAAAAATATATGTGTAGTAATTTATTTGTAATTCAAATAAAGTGCTTTTAACTAAATATTTTAATTATTACCAATAAGAGGAATTACTATTGTGAATGAATCACATATAAGTTCGACAAACATAATTAATTGACAACTTGTTGAACACTATTAAAACCGTAGCTATTATTAGAATCAGTTTTGCATTATAAAAGTTATCTATAGACAGTCTAGCTAAGTTCAAAGACACCACAACACAATTACAATTGCAGTCACATTTAAATGTTAAGGAATTATAAGTGGTCAGGCTGGACACCTATACAGCCGATGGCCATCAATGGGCGGCCGAGTATTCGGTCGACATTTACGGCGAACACGAACTGCGCTGACGTGTCCCTAACTGTGGTTAACCGCAGTTTAGTCAGCTTGTGCTATACGTGTACAATCCTCTTACCATGTTCATTATGAACTTATTTTTGTACTATCTAACGGATATCTTAATTTAGTTTTCCCCACTTTAGACTTTTCTATGCGCCATAATTGTTCGGTCACATAGGTGTTGCGGTAGTCACACATGCACTCACATATTGTATTATTATTATTTGTTAACTTCTGTTGCACTCATTTGGCATTCGGCTTTGCAACGCGAAGCTCACTCTTTGTTTGAGTCGGCTAAAATTTCGTCGCGCCTACGTCGCTTCAAGACCCGAAACCGAAATTAAGGAGCCTTCAGTCTGAAAATGGAACGCTCTTGTCATTTGTTTATTATTGGTTGGGGCACCAAAGCATCGAGTTGTGATTGCAAATAAACTAAATTATGTGCAGCCTAACGACAAAGCTTCGCGCGCGTCAAGTGCAAAAGTAAGAAGAGATTTTCAGAAACACAATTCTGTGAATTATTCATGTATCCTAATTGTAATTGATTTTGGAATGAGACGCTGATCAATAAGGTTTAAGTTGTACAAGATAGCTAAAGTTATTTATCCAAAGTTTAAGATCAGTTGTCATAAAAGCTGACGTGGGTTAGTATAAATCGAACTATAATATTGTAAAGTGAAACAGCTAAATTATTGTTGAAACCTCATAATTTAGTAAATATTGATGTGTTTATTTGATTGTAGTGCGACTGATGTGTTTTTTTTGGATTGTATGTGGAGGACCGCTTTGATAGACGAAAGACTATCGAATTTCACAAAACCAAGAGTCAATCAATTCAATGAAATCCTCCGTTGAATGTGAGTTTTTGTAAACATTGATACTGAATTTGTCTGTGGGATATAAAAGCGGTGGACAGAGCTCTAAGTGCATACAGTTGACAGCTCGACATGAACGCGTACGAATCCCAATCCGAGTCTGAATCCGATTCCCACTCCGTTTTGGTAACAATAAGCTCAGAGCTGATTATAAATGAGTAAGAAATAAAAGAAAAATAATTATAAATCCTTAATTTAACATACATTACATATATAATAATAGAAACGAGAAAGAGAAGAACGAGGTCAGTGCTGAGCAGACATCGGATAAGACCCAAGACACTCTTTACATTTTCGAGAAAATACTTTCACCGCATAAGTAAGTTATCTCTCAAACAGTGCAGATTATGAAGGAAATTTTTATTAATTTTGGATAATGTCAGAAATAACAAAGATCACCTTATTGGGGAGAAGGAAGAAGCTCAATTAAAGGAAGGTGAAGACCGCATTGTTGGTCTTGAAAGCTTTCAGTCGCTTTTAAGGTATGTGATCTTTTAAAAAAAATATTTCATATTTTTCAAATACATTTAATTTTATTTTTTAGTAAAAAAGCAAACCCTGCGTGTGAAACTCAGCTACAAAATTCCTTAGAGCATCATGAAAATAATACGCTTGACAAAGCAATAGAAAGAAATCCTATGTGAGTTAACCAAGAAACACAATTAATAATTACTAATTGTTACTTAATAATTACTAATGCAAATCATATTATACAGTGTTATAACAGAACAGGCATCGGAAAACAAGGAAGAAAATCGACCAAGAGATCGAGAGGAAAGACCACTAGTTTTGGAAGAAAGACACTCGCTTTCAATGTACGTCGATTTAACTAAAAAATGAAAACAAAGCTTAGCAATTTGTTTTTCATATTGCAGAGCGGAGACAAAAAAACGTCGCGCCAGTGTTTATTGTGACGATAATCTGTTTATCCCTCGGGAATTGGCTCGCAGTGAGCTGCATCAGCGAAGATTTCCCACAACCGTAAATAACTTGGATCGAATCAGCAAACACAGTGACTACCGCTTACGAATGCTAAAGTTTCCAGTTGGATCAGGCCGAGCTCGTTTTGTGGCGCAGCAATTGAAGAGGAGAAAGTTAAGGGAGCAGAGAATGAAGACTGAGGAGAAAAGAAAGCTGCTTGAAGACAAAAAATCACAAATGAAAGCGGAAACCCAATTAATGCCTAATTTGAATCAAGAGAAATTGCCCAGCGATGAAGAGTGTTGCATTATTCTGGAGGAAATCGTTGTGTCAGAGACCGAAGAGGATGGCACCGATGAGCTAATAGAGCGCGTGTCAAAACGTCAATTGAAGCGATCCTCCAGCTTGGACTTAAGGTTAGTAAAAAGCAATTAAACGAATGAATTACGAAAATAACATGTATATTATAGTCGTAGCAGTGCCGAGGAGCTGCTGGCGGATAAACAGGATCAGCAACAATTGCCGCTCTTCCGTTGGCACAATCCGGACTGCAGCGATAACAGCCGAAAGATGGGAATCCTGGAGGATATTAGTCTGTCTGCTAGCGTTGATATTCAAGTGGGCTACAGCGAAATGCCCAACACATCAAGTGAGACAGCTTCTCAGCAACAACCACAGCAACATCAACAAGTGATTGTGGAAGTGGTGTCTGCTGAATTGCAGCCACAGCAGCAGCCATCGCCTCGTCCATGTGCCGAGGTCGTTGAGCAATCACAGCAAGTAGTAGAAGTACAGCACATGGAGGTACAACGTCAGCAAGAGCAACAGCGGCTACAGCAGCAACCCCAACAGCAGCAGCATCCTCAACAACAATATCAGCCACATATTGCTGCTGAAGCAAATCGACTGCCAGCAGCAACAACAGCCAATTCACGCGATATGGAGCCACTTCGTCAGCAACTTATGCATCGCATCATCTTGCCACAACTACAAACTGAAGACTTGCCGGAATCTAGCATCGTTAACAATAATGCTGTTAGTCTAATGAATCAAAATCTGCAGCCACATTTTATAGATAGTTCGATGGGTGACAGTGAATGGACGCAGTTGCAGTACGATAAATATGCACTTGTTCTGAGTTCTCAACATCAGCAACAACAACAGCAGCAGCAACATCAACAACAGCAGCAGCAAAATCAACAACATCAACAACAGCAACAGCGACAGCAACAATTAGTTCCTTTGTGGCAGCAACAGCAGCCATCGTATCAAATGTCCCATCAAGAGCATCAACATTTGGAGGCGGGACAAGAAGAGTTGCAGCAATTGAATGCACAATATCAGCGCTTAAAGTGCCAGGAGGAGGAGAAATTAAAGTGTTTAAATAATACACTCAAAGAAGTCTATGCGGATCGATTGCTAAGCGAGCGGCAACACGCCGATTTACATCGTTTGTTTATGCACAAAATGGTGGAGAGTAAAAAACATGAGGATAGTTTGCATGCTCAAAGGGATCAACTGAAGAGACAGCTAAAAGAGGACTTAGACAGCCTAGAACAGCGCATTGCTGAGAAGCAACGACAGTTGCAAGAGCGCTCCAGATCGTGGCAATGGCAGCAGCAGCAGCAACAACAACAATATCATCACCATCATCAACATCCTCACCAACAGCAGCATCAACAACAACGACAACTGCAGTATCAGCAGCAGCAACAGCTTCAGCTCACTTATAGTCAGCAGCAACACCAACATCAGCAGCAGCAGCAACATCAATATTATTTGCGTCAGCTGCAACCTCCTCCGTATCAACCACGTTTGCAGTGCTTTCAGGATGCCTTCTCGCAATACGCCGAGTCACAGCTGGTAGATTCCAATAACACACTAATGCCACCGCCACCGCCGCCACCAGTGACGACAACAACACTAGCATCACTGCGACCAACGCCAATGCAACCACCACCACCACCAGTTGCATATCGCACTGACATTAGGCAACAACCTGCGCGCAGTGGGCGCATGATGAGACGTCGCCACACCATCGATCATAGAGCCAATAATATGATGTTATATCCACCATATGCAACACCAGCTGCTCCACCAAGAGACGCGCTTCGCCGGACAAATGTTACAGCAGCAACTGCAGCACACTTTTCGCGACCTGACACATCTACAACAGTTGCCAACGAGAGAAACCATGTGAATCAGGCAATTGAACAAACTGCAATTACGTCCATCATCAGCAATTATGTCACAAACTATTTAAATGACATGGAATCAAGAAATCCATAAAATGTATTATATTATGCATTGTATTATATATATATGTACATATATCTTGTGATTTGCAATTTTTAAAGTGCCTTTGCTATTTCCGAATGAGTAATATTACCTTCAGATAAATTCACAATGAAAATTTAATTTATTCCATGATTTTATAATAGTATTTTAAATGTGTATTACTACTACTACTCATATACATAAGTAGATCGATTATTTTCGACACCTATTTCAAATAGATCACAAAAGTTGTAAATAATATATTTTTATGTGTAAATAAAAAATGCTAAAACTATGTCTAAAATTCTGGAAATATAAACATAATTCAAATGTTTTATTTATTTATTCATCATTGATTTAGTACTATGGTTTAACTTTCGATACGCCTACGATCGCTGATGATGATCACAAGGATGATAGCAGCAATGGGAACAGTGCGAGCAATACCAAGGTGGGTTCATGCAGCTATTGCCATTACCATTTGTATTACTGATTCTATTACCATTTCTACAGCCATTTCCATTGCCATTTCCCAGCGGAAATGATGGCCTACGGCCGTAGGAGTGTTGTGCATCAATATTGTTGCGTTGTGGACCCGCTTTCCTACTGATTAAAATAGGTTTTTTGGGCCCATCTCCTAGATTCGAACATGGCAACGAATGTGTTGGCGATGATGCTGTTGAAGGTTCTGATGGTGTAAGGGGTGGTGGTGTAAGGGGTGGTGTTGCAGGGGGAGGGAGACAAGTTTCTGTAGACTGCGTCGATGTAGAAAGTTTCGTTGGCTTTGACTGCGTAGGCAAACTTTCAGCTGGAATTGGTAATGGAGGAATGGAAGGCATGGAGGGCATGGATCCGGCATATGGCAATGGCAAGAGCTGCAGGGCGAACGGTGGCTGCGGCTGCTCGGGATGCAATTGACCCGATGTGAATCCCGTGAGCATGCAGGGTAACTCGAAGCGCATCAATGCTGGCGGCTGAGCAGCAAATGTTGGAGGTGGTTGTTGTTGTTGTTGCTGCTGCTGTTGCTGTTGCATAGGCTGCAAACTGTGTACTTGAATATGACAGCAAGATGGAGCTGGTGGCAGATTTTGAGGAGGATACGGAGGCGGCGTAGTTGCTGCTGCTGGCGGACACATTACACCGCTGAGGTAGGCCAATAGCTGATTAACTGGCATAACAGTCACTGGAGGAGAAGCATTCATGTCGGGGCTCATCTCAGTCGAGGGCGCATAACTTGTTGGATAACTTGTAGAACAACAATGACACACGCTAGCTGTTGATTGCGATTGCTGTTGTGACTTCTTTCGGTTACGTTCTACTTTGGTTTGCTTGACTGACTGAGGCAGCTGATCAACCGGTAATGACACACCAAGATTATTATTGTTATTGATGTTGTCGTTACCGCCGGGTGTCGCTAGGAATGACAACAACTGCGGGTTGTACCCATCCAGATTAAAGGAATTCGGAATTGGCACATTGCAGTCGATGCTATATAAATAAAACTAATACAGAACAGAATATCACAGGATTAACTTCAACTACCTTAAGCCCTCTGGCCCCTCGGTCACAATGCAGGTGCCCATGCGCTGTGGCCCCGAATTGCAGTTCTGCATCCACAAATCTGCTGGCGGGAAGGCATCACAAAACATGCTGCAACTCGGTTGCTGAGGATCGAAACGCAATCGCTGTTGCTGCTGCTGCTGCTCCTGCCGCTGATGCTGATGCTGTTGTTGTTGCTGGAGCATATGTTGTTGTTGTCCCACCTGAGACGATTGGTGCTCCACTGGAGCAGCAGACTTCTTCAAACACAAAATGCGCCCAGATGAGGTCGCATTAATGCCGTGCTCACAACTTTCGGAGCAAAACATTTTATGTTCGTCTTTTATTAATTTATTATTCAGCCCAATTTTGCATTCGTTGACCCAATTGTTGTTGCGGTCTGCTCCTGCCAGACAGCAAGAATTATCAGCTTCTAAATTATATCGTTTGGATTTAGCTCATTTTAAGTCCAGAATTTATTTGAACACATTTAAATGTTTTTCTATGAAAATAAACAATCGCCTACTTCATTTCAAGGGTTTAATAAAACTTTTTTTTAATCTAACTATAGAAATTTAAAAACTTTAATACTCCATTGTTATTTTTGATGTTCAATCGATGTCTATATCTTAAGTTGCTTTCATAAATTTACAATGAAAATTAGTTTTAATTAAATAATAATCGAAAAGTGATCAAGCTGGCAATTATCATACTCGTTTCTGAGCTTGTTGCAAAAATCTTTTTTATGTATGTGGATTTTTCTTTTGTTTTTTCCAAGAATTAGGGCTTTAGTAGAGACGACGTATAGAAATTTATATCTATAAAAAAAACAAAATGAATCTAGCAAACTAAACAGAGTAGTTTCAACCTCAAACTAGCCAACAAAATATAGATCAAATCCACTTTAGAAATATTGCCCTGCATCGTTTTTAATATCAATCATGTTTAATTTCTTTTACTCGAATAAACGTGGTATAAATGTATATAACAAACACTTTAAAATCAAAATTAATTTATTAATTTTTCTGATATTTTTCGTGGAAGTACGAACATTATAAACACATGCCGTCTAATTTTTTTCTAAGAATTCCCATATGGCTATAAATCAGTGGTCGGCACAGCAATACAATTTTCTTTCGCAGGCCTCTAACGGCACACGCACAGTATTATCACTCAATAGGCTTTTTTTTGGCACAACACACCACTTCGGCAACGAATAAAATACATTTTAGAACACTGCAAAAAATTGTGGGAAGACTATAATTATATACTATAATTATTGTGTACAGAAAATATAAGTGGGAAAACATAAATAATTTCAGGCAAATGCGTCGATACGATCTTAAAAAAACTGATGTAATACATTTCAAAAAGAATTTCAAATGGTTATTAATTAGAAGAGAGGACATAATAACTACTAAATACTTTTCTTTCAAATATTTTACTACATAATATATTAAAGTGTTGAGCTAATTAATATTTTTTATTTTTGCTTCCAGTGTATTTTGGTTAAATAAATACAGAGAACAGTTCGTGCCAGATATTTTGCTCAAATCAGAAATTTTTTAATATTCGATAAAAAACGAGCAAGTGTTATTAAAGAGCTCTTGAGCTCAGTTTAGTTTTAGTTGCGATTTGTTCGTTGGCGGTCGCAGTTTCGTTTTAAAATATTTATAGTCACAAATAACAAAAATTAAGTGCGATGAAGGTACTCCCATTGGCGGTTTCCTTGCCATCTCTACTGGTGTTGTTAATCTTTATCCAGTCCAGTCATTCAACACCGATCCTCGACCCGATTAATATCGATACGGATTTTATAAAGGCAGCTAAAGAGATAATCACATTTGTGCGCTCGGATATTGATGAATTAGATAAAGAAACGGGCAACTTTGAAACGGCAAAGATCCGCGAAAATCAACTCAAAGTGATTCAACATTTGAATAATGTCACCATACAAGTTCGTCAAATCAAGAATCAATTAACACCCTCCGAAGAATGGTCGTATTTGGATTTTGATACCAAATTCCAAATAATGGAAGATTCATCAAACCTTTTACGAAGCTTCGGATATTTTAAGTTCTATTACGGAATGGGCGATTACATCCCACAATACTTCGATAATTTTGTTGAATCAATTTCTGGGCTAACCATCGACCGGTTCCCACTTAACCCAAACTCTACAAATGTGTTTTATCAGATAATCCACGGATTTGAATGTAAACAGCACGATGATGAATGTAAAAAAATCATGAAGAGTTTTAATGAATTGCGGAATATATCTGAAATTCCTGACAATTTAAATTACGAAAAACAACAGTCTCCTCAACAATTATATTACTCGTTATATAAAGAAATAGCGCTGGGCGAACTTATGGCATATATTCTGATCGAATATTCATTGATGATTAAAAAGGTCTCTGCAAATGGAAATTTTATTACAAAAAGGAATGCCGTTCGACACAAACTATGATGAGATCACTAAAAATGCTCTCAATTCTCTCAAGCATGTAACGGAGAAAGCTGATCGTGCTCTATGGCGACGGGATCCCGATGAACGTGTGTATAATGAAACCTTCGCCGTTGTCGAACTTAATGAAGAAAATGGGGATCGCTATTTCAATCTTCGAGAAACATTATCGGATGTTAAAGCCAACAAAGTTGTGACTGGAATACGATTTGTGAATAAGAATCACATATTCCATTTGCAAATACAGCAGGGAGAACTTTTGCCCCGTGGTCTCATCAATAAATCAACTGTGGAGTGGATCCCAATCGATAACTATGAAATCGGTAATTCCAATGTCAAAGAGGGAGTCGACTACCATAAATTGAGTGACCAAAGCCGCGCTATAGATCTGGATGATGTAATTAAAACAGATGATAATACATTTGTCGTAACCGGCGTGCGTTTCCAGGTTGTGAATGAACATCTGAATCTGAAAGTTCATCTCAGTAAATTCGATTTCGTGAAGGGTGAATTAGTTGATCCGCAGATAAATGGCATTTGGCAATCGAAAGAAAATGTTTACAACCGACAAAAACTAAGCGTCAACAATCGGAAATTTCCAGCATTTACTCGAGAAAATTTAAAATTATCAAAGGATACCCAATATCTAGAATTTACCAACATGTATATAGGCGATATTCAAAGAAAGGTATATCTTCCATTGATTGATCTGCAGAATGTCGAACTTAACCCGCCATTGCCTTTAGCCGGAATTGGCATCTATCACAGAGGTCAAAAGAGCTTCGGTGGCCTCGTAGCCCCAAAAATCATCAGCTATGATCTTTCTCCTCACATTTCTTCGACTAATTGAAAACTTGTATATCAAAAACAATAATAACAATAAAATTACATTTCGTATTTATCTGTGGATTGTATTCAATTTTAAAATAATAAAAAATAAATGAAAAAAGCTTCACAGAAAGGCAAATAGTACTTTCTTTTATGGTAGTTGATTTATTTTTAGTAAAATAAAGTAATGAAGAAAGCACTTGAAATGTTATACACATAAAGCTGTTCAGAATAATCAAAGTTGCTATGTGAAATTTTGGTTTCATTTGAAGTAACTTTGTTGTCTATTGTGTATTCACAATTTATAATATTATCAAAAAATTATTTATGTTGTAAGACGAGGAAAAAGTCTATTTTCTTATTCGGATCTTAGGGAAAGATGACGCTGTAGATGCCGGACGGGGAGATAAACTATATATCCAATATATGTGACACGATTGCTGCTCCACTGGAGCAGTAGACTTCTTTGAACACAAAATACGTCCAGATGAGGTCGCATTAATGCCGTGCTCACAACTTTCGGAGCAAAACATTTTATGTTCGTCTTTTATTAATTTATTATTCAGCCCAATTTTGCATTCGTTGACCCAATTGTTGTTGCGGTCTGCTCCTGCCAGACAGCAAGAATTATCAGCTTCTAAATTAGATCGTTTGGATTTAGCTCAATTTAAGTCCAGAATTTATTTGAACACATTTACATGTTTTTCTATGAAAATAAACAATCGCCTACTTCATTTCAAGGGTTTAATAAAACTTTTTTTTTAATCTAACTATAGAAATTTAAAAACTTTTATACTCCATTGTTATTTTTGATGTTCAATCGATGTCTATATCTTAAGTTGCTTTCATAAATTTACAATGAAAATTAGTTTTAATTAAATAATAATCGAAAAGTGATCAAGCTGGCAATTCTCATACTCGTTTCTCTGCTTGTTGCAAATATCTTTTTTATGTATGTGAATTTTTCTTTTGTTTTTCCCAGAATTAGGGCTTTAGTATAAAAATTTGTGGTGGTTTAAATGTATATAACAAACACTTTATCTTATTCAATTTTCATTTATTAAATTTTCTCATATTTTTCGTGGAAGTACATACATTAAAAACACATGCCACCGAATTTTTCCTGGGAATTTCCATATGTCTATAAATCACAGCATTAAATTAAATTTTTGGCACAACACACCACTTTCGACAACGAAGAACAAAATAAATTTTAGCACACTGAAAAAAATGTGGGAAGACAATTATACAGAAAATATAAGTGAGAAAACATAAATAATTTCAGGGAAATGCGTCGATACGATCTTTAAAAAACTGATGGAATACATTTCGAAACGAATTTAAAATTATTATTGATTAGAAGTGAGAACATATTAAGTACCAAACAATTTCTTTAAAAAATTTGAATACATATTGTAGAAAAGTGTTGAACTGATTAATATTTTTTATTTTTGGATTTGAATTGATATTAATTAGATTAAGATTAATTGATATACTACATAATTTTACTTTAAACATTACACTAATACCCTCATTAAATTTAATTCTGTACTTCTCTTAGTTTTGTTACAATGCTTAAGCATAGTTGTTTGCTTCTAGTTGAATTAGCTTCCAGTGTATTTTGGTTATTTGATGGACGCAGACCGTCTTAATAAATAAATACAAACAAGAACAGTTCGTGCCAGATATTTTAATCAAATCAGCAATTTTTTAATATTCGATAAAAAACGAGCAAGTGTTATTAAAGAGCTCTTGAGCTCAGTTTAGTTGTGATTTGTTCGTTGGCGGTCGCAGTTCTGTTTTATAATATTAATAGTCACAGAAAAATAAAAATTAAATGCGATGAAGCTGCTTCCATTAGTGGTTTCCTTGCCATCTCTACTGGTATTGCTAATCTTCATCCAGTCCAGCCATTCCGCATCGATCCTCGACACGATTAATGTCGACAAGGGTTTTATAAAAGCAGCTAAAGAGATTGTTTCAGCTGTTCGCTCTGATATTGATGAAATAGACAAGGACACAAAAATTAGATCAAAAATTCAATATTTTGCGAATGTTAGCAGAAAAGTTCAAAAGATTAAGAAGCAATATAATGGCCATAATCCTGATATAATTAGCGAAATTAGTAGGCTTTCAGATAACTTTGATCTGTTTAGTTTTTTTGCTCATATACCGTTAAACCTTCAGGCATTCACAAATGTGAGAATCAGCCCAAATGAGGAGTCCCAAAGTGACACAAAATCCATCAATGTGTTTTATCGGGAACTACTCGGTATTCAATGTGAACATACGGATTACAAATGCGTAAGCAGAATGAGGTACTTAAACTCATGGCCGCAAATATATGAGGAGCTGACAAGATGTAAGCAATCGCCAAAAGAATTATTGCTCTTGATACATAACGAAATCGCACTGGGCGAACTGATGGCATATGTCCTGATTGAGTACTCAAAGGCGTTTCCAAGAGCTTCTGAAAATGAGAATATTATTACGGCACGGAATACTGTTCGACGCAACTATGATGAGATTACTCATAGAAACCTGAATACTCTCAGGAATTTTACAGAAACAGACATTCTTTTCCTAAGGCGTTGTAATCCCGATAAACATATATATAACGAAACCTACGACGTTATTCAACTGTATGAAGAAAATGGTGATCGTTACTTCAATCTTCGAGAATCATTATCGGACGTTAAGGCCAACAAAGTTGTGACTGGAGTGAGGTTTGTGAAAAAGAATCACATATTCCATTTGCAAATACAGCAGGGAGAACTTTTGCCCCGTGGTCTGATCAATGAGTCAACTGTTGAGTGGAAACCAGTCGATAACTATGAAATCGGTAATTTCAATGTCAAAGAGGGAGTCGACTACCATAAATTGAGTGACCAAAGCCGCGCTATAGATCTGGATGATGTGATGAAAACAGATGATAAAACATTTGTGGTAACTGGCGTGCGTTTCCATGTTCGCAATGGACATCTGAATCTGAAAATACATTTCAGTAAATTTGATTTCGTCAAGGGTGAGCTAGTTGATGCGGAACTCAATAGCATTTGGCAATCGAAAGAAAATATTAACAACAGACAACAACTCCATATTATAAATCTGAACGCGACAGCTTCGGCTGCGGAGAGCTCACAAATTTCCACGGATACTCAATATCTAAAATTTACCAACTCGATGATTACGAAGATTCACAAAAGCCAATGACAATTCCATTTATTGATATACAGGATGTTGAGTATAAACCGCCAGTGCCTTTAGCCGGCATTGGCATTTACTATAAGGGTGAAAGGAGCGTCGGTGCGTTCGTAGCCCCTAAAATCATCAGCTATGACTTTTCACCTCACCTTTTGTCGAATATTTATTGAATGTACGAATAAAAAAATTGCTTTGTTAATATTTTCATAGTCTTGAATAAAAAAGTATATAAACAAGTAAGAAAGCTACAGTCGAGTGTACTCGACTGTGAGATACCCGCTACCCATTTTGAATAAAAGCAATATATTTTGCGGTATATTTCTCAAAATATACCAAATATACTACAAAATACTAAAAAAAATATACCAAATGGTATATGTGGTATATCGATATAGTACCGCATTCAAAATATACCATAGACGGCACAATATACCAGATTGTCAGACAAAGTACCTAAGACCCCCAGTAAGTAGGCGTTTTTGCCCATACAAAAGAATTTCTTTAATAACTTCGACAATTTTTATCTGATCGCAACCAAATGTTCAGGAATCATAACTACTATAGTAATTATTGTATATACCAAAATTCGTAACTCTAGTTTTAAAATTACGCTTGTTATTCGATTTTTTTGATTTGCGGGGGCGGAAGTGGGCGTGGCAAAAATTTGAAACAAACTTGATCTGCGTGCAAACATAACAAATGCTGTCGAAAAAAAATTATAGCTCTATCTCTTATAGTCTCTGAGATCCAGTGTTTCATACGGACGGACGGACAGACACACAGACACACAGACGGACAGACGGACATGGCTATATCGTCTCGGCTGTTGACGCTGATCAAGAATATATATACTTTATAGGGTCGGAGATGCCTCCTTCAACCTGTTACATACATTTCCTGCCGGCACAAAGTTATAATACCCTTCTACCCTATGGGTAGCGGGTATAAAAATATTTTCATTTTTGGGTTGTGTTTTATCTTGCTTTATTGCTTCGGTGATGTCCTATATTTTTTTAAAATTAGTCTTGACCTTTCATTCATAACACATTTCACTTCTTTTTTTTGTGAAATTACCATATTTCGATTTTCCATGCCGAGCCCAGCCGACACATGCACAACATTGCTATTCGTGTGAATTTTGTACGCATTTTCGTCAGGTCTTTTTGCTACATCGCTCAACTTCGGCAATGAAGAACGTATTTTATTTAGACACAATGAAAAAATGTGGGAAAGAACGAAAATATAAGTGGGAAAATTGAATTTAATATGATAACAAACAAATCGAATTAATTAATTTATTTTAAATATTCGTCTATTCATTCAGTTCTTATCTTACTTCTGATAGATGGTTTATTGAAATTGATTGATTGATTGAAATTAACAATTTTCCAGTGAAATTTGGTTATTTAATAGGCGCAGACCATTTTTAAATAAAGGCAGAGAACAGTTCGTGTCCGATATTTTGCTCAAAAAGTTTGCCAATGAGATTTTTTGATGTCAAAAAAAAACGATCTAATGCTAAGATCTAATGCTTTAAGAGCTCTGGTGTCCAGTTTAGTTTTAGTTGCGATTTGTTCGATGTCGGTCGCAGATTTGTTTAGTTGATTCACAGATAAATGACAATTGGATATCGAAAGAAAATGATTACAACCGACAAAAACTAAGCGTCAACAATCAGAAATTTCCAGCATTTACTCGAGAATATACCAACATGTATATACACGATATTCAAAATACAGTCCATTGATTGATCTACAGAATGTCGAGTTTAAACCGCCATTGCCTTTAGCCGGCATTAGCATCTATCACAGCTATGATCTTTCTCCACAAATTTCTTCGACGACTAATTGAAAACTTGTATAGAGAAAACAATAATAACAATAAAATTGCATTTCGTATTTGTCGGTGGATTGTATTCAATTTTAAAAGAATTAAAAAATAAATAAAAAAGCTTCACCGAAAGGCAAAAGATATTTTCTTTTATTGTAGTTGATTTATTTTTAGTAAAATAAAGTAATGAGGTAAGCACTTGAAATTTTAAAAACATAAAGTTGTTCAGAATAATCAAATTTGCTATGTGAAATTTTTGTTTCATTTGAAGTAACTTTGGTGTCTGTTGTATATTCACAATTCATAATATTATCAACAAATTATTCATGTTGTAAGACGAAAAAAGGTCAATTTACTTTTTCGGATCTTAGGGAAAATTGATGCTGTAGATGCCGGACGGGGAGATAAACTATATTATCAAGAACTGTGACACGTCCGATGAGATTACTCAGATGGAGCAGCACAATGGGATGCGCAGTTTTGTTGTCACCGTCGATGATAATGGCAAGATCGAAGTAAATCCAAAAAACCAAGAAGAATTCTACCAGCAGAGTAATTGCAACCATAAGGCAAAAAAGAGATTGGGAAAGGGAAAACAACGCATTCGAATTGCACTCATCGAAGAGGATGCCACCGGCAGCTCTGACGTCGAGCAGGATGAGAATGGCAGCATTGTGAGCATTGATGCGCAATCGTTTGATGCCATGCACGATCATTTCGTTAAGATCTATAATAAAAATGTGCGCGGCAAACCGAGCTTTGTGGTGCTTGAGGATGCGCTGATGCGCAAACGCATTGAAGATACGCCACCACCATCAACAACAGCACTGCCACGCCCAGCAACAGACATCGCCGTGTGGCATTGGCGCCACACAGGCTCCCAAACCGATGAGTTTCTTCTGCAATGCGCCATGCGCTCTCGCTTACCAGGCCACAGTCGTGGTTGTCAGGCCACCGACCACACTTACAACAATGTGGAGCTTTCGCACAACGCTAGCTCCTCCAGCAGCAGAAAGCATCTTCAAGTGCCCTCAACAATTCGACATTGTCATCAGCAACATTGGTCGTCAGTGCACCACATGTGACCATCACCTTTTCACCTCCATCCACAGCAAACATGCCCGTTATTATGCAGGCGCAGCAACAGCCATTGCAACAGCAGCAGAGCCAACAACAGCAACAACTGTTTTTGCCAGCAGCGACGCACAGCTATTGCAATTGTTGCTCCAATTTGCAGCCTTGCATAAGTAACAGCTGCAATAACTGTTGTCTCCCACAGCCAGTGAAGAGCAACTACTGCCTGCCTGCAACTAATACCTGCTTTCTCCAGCCACAGCAACAACAGCATCAACAGCAATACCCTGCAATGACAACAACATATGGCAATTGCACCAGCAACTGCTGCTTGTTGGGACCCACTTTAGCACAGACCACGCTTGGCTTTGGGCCCATGTCCGAGTAATGCAGCCATAATATTTTAGAGACATTATCACCGCAACAATGCCAGGATTGTCCTGCAGCCAACTGGTCCACGCAGATTTGCAATCATTGTCTATACTATCCAATGTCAAACTGCAATATGGCTGATTTTGGACGGGTACATTACGCTAGCTGTCAAATGCAACAACAGGCGCCGCAACAGGGTCCACAACAGCAACAAGCGCCACAACAGCAACAGGCACCACAACAACAGCAGGGTCCACAACAGCAACAAGCGCCACAACAGCAACAGGCACCACAACAGCAACGGGCGCAACAACAGCAGCCGGCCCCACAACAGCAGCCAGTTCCACATCAACAACTGTTGAAACAGCACAGACTGCAACAGCAGCCATACCAACTACTGCAAATACAGACACAGCATCAACAATCGCAGCAGCAACAAAGGAAGAAGCAATTAGAAAACAAATCCGATTCACAGAATCCTTCAGAACAACTTTCAAAAAAGTAAGTAGAGGAAACATTAGCTGCATCTGCCGCCAAGCTCGACAAGATTGCGAAGAAAGTGCGTTGTCTGGAACAGCTGCGTCCAATAAACTCTATATGGCACGCTTTGGACGCACTTGCACCTCAGTTAGTGCTTTGCCGCAAAAGAATATCAAAAAATGATTGCAAACAAATTAAAACATACATACATATTAAAACATACTGCCGTTGCTTTCAAATGACAAGGACATTGCGCACAGCAGCCGTGTGGTTGTCGAGGTTGGTAGTCACTGGGCAGATCTAGTATGCCATATTTAAGCAAAATTTGTCGATAAAAACTAGACGACACAATAGCTACTAGCCTGCAAAGCGTTTTGGGGTGAAGCTATCATATAATTATTACAGGGGCACAAAGTCTCTGTTTGGAGTTGCATTTGTTGTTGCTGCTGCTGTTGTAATTGTTGCTGGTTATGAAACTGTTGCTGCTGTTGCAACTGTTGTAGTATACATTGATGATGATTCTGTTGTTGCTGATGCAGATAGGCGTAAAATTTGACTGCTATTTAAATGCTGTTGCCTATATCTACAATTGCATTCTTCTTCTACTTGTATATGATGTGGCTGTTGCTGCTGCTGATATCTAAGTCGTTGCTGCTCCTGTTGCTGCTGCAGTTGCTGCTGTGCCTCGTGCCACTGCTGCTGAGCGACTTGTCGCTGCTGTCGTTCCATGTATTGCTGCTGTTGCATTTTATCAACAAAGGAATTAGTTTTTGGCCCATGTTGCTGTAGACCGCACTTAATTGTTTCAGTTCCCTGCAACGGTCGCTTTCTTTCCAAGCATCTCTCATATGCTTCATTCGTCTGCCTGAATACCTCTTGCAATTGCAACTCCTGTTGGCGCTTCAGTTCTCTGTAGTTCTTTATGCAATCGCAATATTGTAGACTATCCTGTTCTAGACCTTTGTGTTCAATTGACGCACATAAAGGTTTGTATTTTGTGCAGCACTGGGACTTTTCTCCACATGTTGGTTTCTAAGGCTAGAATCAGAATGATCACGTCTTACTCGGTGATCATTATTAAAACGATTTGCATTATGGTCAGCAGTATAATTTGGTTCCGTTTCTTGATTTCTAGAATGATCACGTCTTACTTGATGTTCATCCTTAATACGATTTACCTTATCTCCACCCCTAGAAGTTTTTTCGTCTGTTCCGATCGATTTCGTTGCCGCGATTGTCTTTTTTCAGGTTGGTGTCTATTTGTTCGCGAGGAAGGTTGAATTCCAAACTTTAAATAATGCGGTTCCTGAAAACTTTCGCGTTTATTATTTCGATGAGAGCGTGATTTGAGCAATTATGATCGCCTTCTTGTCCTTAAAGAGGATTTCGATTTTGGAGACTTAGAACGATACCGTGCTTGATTCGCCCTATTCCAGGAAATTCTGCTACCGACTTTTGAAGGGACCGAATCATAGGATGGAGAACTAGGCCCAGTGCTTTGATCAGATTGAGATGTCATAAAATGTGAGGAATACGTAACAGAGTGTCGTTCTTCGCTGTGAGATGCGTGTGCATTAAGAGAACGAGTCTCTGGTGATTTATATGGAGTACTTTGTAATTCGCCTTTACCATTTCTTGGGGTTGAGCTTTTTTCTGGACTGACTTTTGTTGGGTCTCTTGCTGTGTTTCCTCAGTTGGCGATGACCGTGCAACATTCTCTGGTGATTTAGATGGATTATTTGCCGATTGCTCTCTGTTGTTTCTTGGAAATGAATGACACGTTGGGACCCAGACGGTTTTGTTTCACCACTTTGATTAGATTGTGGTATCCCCAAACCGGTTCTGTATAATAAACAGTGTTTTTTTACGATTAGTTCCGATTGACGTTTAGAGCACTGGCATCGCTTGGAAGAGAAATCCGAACATTTTAACTTCGACACACGATCTGAAGTTGACTTATATCGTCCAGTTAATCTCTTATTTTTAAGGAAAATGTTTGATGATTCAGATGGTTCCTTTTTGTTCGATTTTCTAGCAGGCAACATTTAGGCAACTTCAGCTATCTCCTATGAACACATTATTAACGAGGGTAACTTAAAATGCTGACACTTACCACTCAACGGGTTTGCACATGCCAAGCACTCCTCCGTGATGTTGGCTGTCTGGTCGAAAGGGCACCAAGACCACAGGCTTGCGATTGTCGGCATTGTAGCTGCTGAGAATATTATGTTAGACTATGTTATATAGTATTCATTTCACACTTACTTGATGGAGTTTTTCTTGCAGAACGTTTGGAGGTCAGTCAATACGTTTTTCACGAACTTTCTGCCGAGTCGCAGTTAGCTCACGACTATCAATATCTGATGTCGCGTGTTCAAGCCATTGATAATTTTGTTGCGACAATGGCAAGCTGCTAACTAACATATTTAAAAAAAGTTAGATTCATCTGCGCTCAACATAGGAACTTTGTTTGTTCTCCTAGATTTTTCATCATTCTGATCGAAGCGCATATTGTGCTGTTTATCAACTCTATAAGATTCTGATGCACATCTGAACCGCGTCTACTTCTTCGTTGATTATCTCCACCTCTAATATAGTTATACTTATCCTTATTTTGCTTTAGGGATTCGTAATAAAGCTCGGAGAAACTATTCAAAAATTGTGATACAACTCGATTCAATTTCAAATTGGTTTGACTTCGACCTGCTGTGGATCGCTACTGGTTCTGAGAGCTTCTTAACATACTATCTTTGATTTAAGATTAGAATCTTGTCCTCTCAGGGAGTTGTGCGATTCCTTAGAGTTTGTCCACACTTTGGTATCGTTCTTTGATGTCCCTCGCTTGGATTGCATAAATGTATCTGATTTGTTCAATTCTAAACTCTGATCGCCTTTAAAACAAACTTTAATTGCAGCATCGTCTCTTTCATGGTGTATCATAGATTTACTGGTGTGACTTGAATCACTGCCTTGATTTTTAGATCTCCGTCTTAACTCAGATCACTCCGATTTTTGGGAAGTAAAGGATTTCTCTAAACTATCAATTGGCTTATTTATTGTGCCCACTAAGCGATGCGTTGTTTCATTGGGATTTAAATTATTTGGTTCTGTTACTGAACGCTTCATCAATGTTTGAGAAATATTTGACACAACTCCTAACGAAGGAGCAAATGACTTCAAAAAGGTATGCAGTTTTTGACGGAAGGTCAATTCAATTGCATTATTTTCCTGACTTGGTCGAGGCGATTCTTTAGATTTTTTTCTAATAGTTGTATCAGAGTTAATTCTATCGTTTTTATACCTTCTGTCTATCAATTGAGTCTTAGACTTACTTAGTAAATAACTTTTTGATTCTTTGCCAGAAATGTTTCCTCTAACTTTGCTGTGAGCTGACTTATATAATGCATCCGGATTATCCGCAAATCTCGAGAGTCCTTCCGACTAGACCTTATGATTAAACTATCTCGGGAGTTTTTATGAGATAGCTGTTTACTTGAGAAACCCACGTTCGATGCATCCTGCCTTACCAAATATGTATCGAATGTTTTTTTGAAGAACATTGTTATCGAATTAGTATGTGGGTAGTATAAAAGCGGTGGACAGAGCTCTAAGTTGACAGCTCGACATGAACGCATATGAATCCCAATCCGAGTCTGAATCCGATTCCCACTCCGTTTTGGTAACAATAAGCTCAGAGCTGATTATAAATGAGTAAGATATAAAAAATAATAATTATAAATCCTTATTTATCAGTGCTGAGCAGACATAGGATAAGGCCCATGACACTCTTTACATTTTTAAGGAAATACTTTCACCGCTTAAGTAAGTTAGCTCTCATAAAGTGCAGATTATGAATATAATTTTCATTAATTTTGGATAATGACTGGAATAACAAAGATCACCTTATTGAGGAGAAGGAAGAAGCTCAATTAAAGGAACCACGCATTGTTGATCATGAAAGTTTTTAGGCGCTTTCGAAGTATGTGATCGAATCAAACCCTGCGTGTGAAAATCAGCTACAAAATCCCTTGGAGCATCATGAAAATAATACGCTTGACAAAGCAATAGAAAGATATCCTATGTGAGTTAAGCGAGAACAATACTTAATCGTTGTGTCAGAGACCGAAGAGGATGGTACCGATGAGCTGATAGAGCGCGTGTCAAAACGTCAATTGAAGCGATCCTCCAGCTTGGACTTAAGGTGAGTGAAAAGCAATTAAACGAATAAATTACGAGAATTATATGTATATTATAGTCGTAGCAGTGCCAAGGAGCTGCTGGCGGATAAACAGGATCAGCAACAATTGCCGCTCTTCCGTTGGCACAATCCGGACTGCAGCGATAACAGCCGAAAGATGGGAATCCAGGAGGATATAAGTCTGTCTGCTAGCGTTGATATTCAAGTGGGCTACAGCGAAATGCCCAACACATCAAGTGAGACAGCTTCTCAGCAACAATCACAGCAACATCATCAAGTGATTGTGGAGGTGGTGTCTGCTGAATTGCAGCCACAGCAGCAGCCATCGCCTCGTCCATGTGCCGAGGTCGTTGAGCAATCACAGCAAGTAGTAGAAGTACAGCACTTGGAGGTACAACGTCAGCAAGAGCAACAGCGGCTACAGCAGCAACCCCAACAGCAGCAGCATCCTCAACAACAATATCAGCCACATATTGCTGCTGCAGCAAATCGACTGCCAGCAGCAACAACAGCCAATTCACGCGATATGGAGCCACTTCGTCAGCAACTTATGCATCGCATCATCTTGCCACAACTACAAACTGAAGACTTGCCGGAATCTAGCATCGTTAACAACAATGCTGTTAGTCTAATGAATCAAAATCTGCAGCCACATTTTATAGATAGTTCGATGGGTGACAGTGAATGGACGCAGTTGCAGTACGATAAATATGCACTTGTTCTGAGTTCTCAACATCAGCAACAACAACAGCAGCAGCAACATCAACAACAGCAGCAGCAAAATCAACAACAGCAACAGCGACAGCAACAATTAGTTCCTTTGTGGCAGCAACAGCAGCCATCGTATCAAATGTCCCATCAAGAGCATCAACATTTGGAGGCGGGACAAGAAGAGTTGCAGCAATTGAATGCACAATATCAGCGCTTAAAGTGCCAGAAGGAGGAGAAATTAAAGTGTTTAAATAATACACTCAAAGAAGTCTATGCGGATCGATTGCTAAACGAGCGGCAACACGCTGATTATCATCGTTTCTATATGCACAAAATGGTGGAGAGTAAAAAACATGAGGATAGTTTGCATGCTCAAAGGGATCAACTGAAGAGACAGCTAAAAGAGGACTTAGACAGCTTAGAACAGCGCATTGCTGAGAAGCATCGACAGTTGCAAGAGCGCTCCAGATCGTGGCAATGGCAGCAGCATCCTCAGCTGCAACCTCCTCCGTATCAACCACGTTTGCAGTGCTTTCAGGATGCCTTCTCGCAATACGCCGAGTCGCAGCTGGTAGATTCCAATAACACACTGATGCCACCGCCACCGCCACCGCCCCCACCAGTGACGACAACAACACTAGCATCACTGCGACCAACGCCAATGCAACCACCACCACCACCAGTTGCATATCGCACTGACATCAGGCAACACCCTACTCGCAGTGGGCGCATGATGAGACGTCGCCACACCATCGATCATAGAGCCAATAATATGATGTTATATCCACCATATGCAACACCAGCTGCTCCACCAAGAGACACGCTTCGCCGGACAAATGTTACAGCAGCAAGTGCAGCACACTTTTCGCGTCCTGACACATCTACAACAGTTGCCAACGAGAGAAACCATGTGAATCAGGCAATTGAACAAACTGCAATTACGTCCATCATCAGCAATTATGTGACAAACTATTTGAATGACATGGAATCAAGAAATCCATAAAATGTATTGTATTATATTATATGTATATCTTGTGATTCGCAATTTTTAAAGTGCCTTTGCTATTTCCGAATGAGTAATATTACCTTCAGATAAATTCACAATGAAAATTTAATTTATTCCATGATTTTATAATAGTATTTTAAATGTGTATTACTACTACTACTCATATACATAAGTAGATCGATTATTTTCGACACCTATTTCAAATAGATCACAAAAGTTGTAAATAATATATTTTATGTGTAAATAAAAAATGCTAAAACTATGTCTAAAATTCTGGAAATATAAACATAATTCAAATGTTTTATTTATTTATTCATCATTGATTTAGTACTATGGTTTAACTTTCGATACGCCTACGATCGCTGATGATGATCACAGGGATGATAGCAGCAATAGGAACAGTGCGAGCAATACCAAGGTGGGTTCATGCAGCTATTGCCATTACCATTTGTATTACTGATTCTATTACCATTTCTACAGCCATTTCCATTGCCATTTCCCAGCGGAAATGATGGCCTACGGCCGTAGGAGTGTTGTGCATCAATATTGTTGCGTTGTGGACCCGCTTTCCTACTGATTAAAATAGGTTTTTTGGGCCCATCTCCCAGATTCGAACATGGTAACGAAGGTGTTGGCGATGATGCTGTTGAAGGTGTTGGTGGTGTAAGGGGTGGTGGTGTAAGGGGTGGTGTTGCAGGGGGAGGGACACAAGTTTCTGTAGACTGCGTCTATGTAGAAAGTTTCGTTGGCTTCGACTGCGTAGGCAAACTTTCAGCTGGAATTGGTAATGGAGGAATGGAAGGCATGGAGGGCATGGATCCGGCATATGGCAATGGCAAGAGCTGCAGGGCGAACGGTGGCTGCGGCTGCTCGGGATGCAATTGACCCGATGTGAATCCCGTGAGCATGCAGGGTAACTCGAAGCGCATCAATGCTGGCGGCTGAGCAGCAAATGTTGGAGGTGGTTGTTGTTGTTGTTGCTGCTGTTGCTGTTGCATAGGCTGCAAACTGTGTACTTGAATATGACAGCAAGATGGAGCTGGTGGCAGATTTTGAGGAGGATACGGAGGCGGCGTAGTTGCTGCTGCTGGCGGACACATTACACCGCTGAGGTAGGCCAATAGCTGATTAACTGGCATAACAGTCACTGGAGGAGAAGCATTCATGTCGGGGCTCATCTCAGTCGAGGGCGCATAACTTGTTGGATAACTTGTAGAACAACAATGACACACGCTAGCTGTTGATTGCGATTGCTGTTGTGACTTCTTTCGGTTACGTTCTACTTTGGTTTGCTTGACTGACTGAGGCAGCTGATCAACCGGTAATGACACACCAAGATTATTATTGTTATTGATGTTGTCGTTACCGCCTAGAAATATTGTCCTGCATCGTTTCTAATATCAATCATGTTTAATTTATTTTACTCGAATAAACGTGGTATAAATGTATATAACAAACACTTTAAAATCAAAATTAATTTATTAATTTTTCTGATATTTTTCGTGGAAGTACAAATATTAAAAACACATGCCACCTAATTTTTTCTAAGAATTCCCATATGTCTATAAATCAGTGGTCGGCACAGCAATAAAATTTTCTTTCGCAGGCCTCTAACGGCACACGCACAGTATTATCACTCAATAGGCTTTTTTTTTGGCACAACTCACCACTTTGGCAACGAATAACAAAATAAATTTTATTACACTGAAAAAAATGAGGGAAGACTATAATTATATTATTATATATAATTATATAATTATTGTGTACAGAAAATATAAGTGGGAAAACATAAGTAATTTCAGGGAAATACGTCGATACGATCTTAAAAAAACTGATAGAATACATTACAAAGCGAATTAAAAATGCTTATTGATTAGAAGAGAGAACATATTAAGTTCTAAATACTTTTCTTTAAAATATTTGAATACGTAATATATAAAAGTGTTGAGCTGATTAATATTTTTTATTTTTGCTTCCAGTGTATTTTGGTTATTTGATGAGCGCAGTCCGTCTTATTAAATAAATACAGAGAACAGTTCGTGCCAGATATTTTGCTCAAATCAGAAAATTTTTAATATTCGATAAAAAACGAGCAAGTGTTATTAAAGAGCTCTTGAGCCCAGTTTAGTTTTAGTTGCGATTTGTTCGTTGGCGGTCGCAGTTTCGTTTTAAAATATTTATAGTCACAAATAACAAAAATTAAGTGCGATGAAGGTGCTCCCATTGGCGGTTTCCTTGCCATTGTTAATCTTTATCCAGTCCAGTCATTCAACACCGATCCTCGACACGATTAATATCGATACTGATTTTATAAAGGCAGCTAAAGAGATAATCACATTTGTGCGCTCGAATATTGATGAATTAGATAAAAAAACGGGTAACTTTGAAACGGCAAAGATCCGCGAAAATCAACTCAAAGTGATTCAACATTTGAATAATGTCACCATACAAATTCGTCAAATCAAGGATAAATTAACACTCTCCGAAGAATTGTCGTATTTGGATTTTGATACCAAATTCCATATAAAAGAAGATTTATCAAACCTTTTACTAAGCTTCGGATATTTGGATTTCTTTTACAAATTATCCGATTACACCCCACAATACTTCGATAATTTTGTTGAATCAATTTCTGGGCTAACCATCGACCGGTTCCCACTTAACCCAAACTCTACAAATGTGTTTTATCAGATAATCCACGGATTTGAATGTAAACATCACGATGATGAGTGTAAAAAAATCATAAAGAGGTTTAATGAATTGCGGAATATATCTGAAATTTCTAACAATTTAAATTACTATAAACATCAATCTCCTCAACAATTATATTACTCGTTATATAAAGAAATAGCGATGGGCGAACTTATGGCATATATTCTGATCGAATATTCATTGATGATTAAAAAGGTTTCTGTAAATGAAAATTTTATTACAAAAAGGAATACCGTTCGACACAACTTTGATGAGATCACTAAAAATGCTCTCAATTCTCTCAAGCATGTAACGGAGAAAGCTGATCGTGCTCTATGGCGACGGGATCCCGAACATATAAATAATGAAACCGTCGCCGTTGTCCAACTGCATGAAGAAAATGGAGATCGCTATTTCAATCTTCGAGAAACATTATCGGATGTTAAAGCCAACAAAGTTGTGACTGGAATACGATTTGTAAATAAGAATCGCATATTCCATTTGCAAATACAGCAGGGAGAACTCTTGCCCGTGGATCAATGAATCAACTGTGGAGTGGATACCAATCGATAACTATGAAATCGGTAATTGCAATGTCAAAGAGGGAGTCGACTACCATAAATTGAGTGACCAAAGCCGCGCTATAGATCTGGATGATGTAATAAAAACAGATGATAATACATTTGTGGTAACCGGCGTGCGTTTCCAGGTTGTGAATGAACATATAAATCTGAAAGTGCATCTCAGTAAATTCGATTTCGTGAAGGGTGAATTAGTTGATCCGCAGATAAATGACATTTGGCAATCGAAAGAAAATGTTTACAACCGACAAAAACTAAGCGTCAACCAAATTCCAGCATTTAAAGAAGATAATTTAAAATTATCGAAGGATACCCAATATCTAGAATTTACCAACAAGTTTATATGTTGCGATATTGAAAGTAAATTTTATGTACCATTGATTGATCTCCAGAATGTCGAGTTTAAGCCGCCATTACCTTTAGCCGGCATTGGCATCTATCACAGAGGTTACGAGGGCTTCGCTGGCTTCGTGGCCCCAAAAATCATCAGCTATGATCTTTCTCCTCACATTTCTTCGACGACTTATTGAAAACAGCAATAATAACAATAAAATTACATATCGTATTTATCTGTGGATTGTATTCAATTTTAAAATAATTAAAAAATAAATGAAAAAAGCTTCACAGAAAGGCAAATAGTATTTTCTTTTATTGTAGTTGATTTATTTTTAGTTAAATAAAGTAATGAAGAAAGCACTTGAAATGTTAATGAACACAAGTTGTTCAGAATAATCAAAGTTGCTATATGAAATTTTGGTTTCATTTGAAGTAACTTTGTTGTCTGTTGTGTATTCATAATTTATAATATTATCAAAAAATTATTTATGTTGTAAGACGAGGAAAAAGTCTATTTTCTTAGGGAAAGATGATGCTGTAGATGCCGGACGGGGAGATAAACTAACCAATAGATGTGACACGATTGCTGCTCCACTGGAGCAGCAGACTTCTTCGAACACAAATGCGTCCAGATGAGGTCGCATTAATGCCGTGCTCACAACTTTCGGAGCAAAATATTTTATGTTCGTCTTTTATTAATTTATTATTCAGTCCAATTTTGCATTCGTTGACTCAATTGTTGCGGTCTGCTCCTGCCAGACAGCAAGAATTATCAGCTTCTAAATTAGATCGTTTGGATTTAGCTTATTTTAAGTCCAGAATTTATTTGAACACATTTACATGTTTTTCTATGAAAATAAACAATCGCACTTAATTTCAAGGGTTTAATAAAACTTTTTTTTTAATCTAACTATAGAAATTTAAAAACTTTTATACTCCATTGTTGTTTTTGATGTTCAATCGATGGCTATATCTTAAGTTGCTTTCATAAATTTACAATGAAAATTAGTTTTAATTAAATAATAATCGAAAAGTGATCAAGCTGGCAGTTCTCATACTCGTTTCTCTGCTTGTTGCAAAAATCGTTTTTATGTATGTGAATTTTTCTTTTGTTTTTTTCCAAGAATTAGGGCTTTAGTAGAGACGACGTATAGAAATTTATTTTAAATATATATCTATAAAAAAACACTATGAATCTAGCAAAACTAAACAGAGTAGTTTCAACCTCAAACTAGCCAACAAAATATAGATCAAATCCACTCTAGAAATATTGCCCTGCATCGTTTCTAATATCAATCATGTTTAATTTATTTTACTCGAATAAACGTGGTATAAATGTATATAACAAACACTTTAAAATCAAAATTAATTTATTAATTTTTCTGATATTTTTCGTGGAAGTACAAACATTATAAACACATGCCATCTAATTTTTTCTAAGAATTCCCATATGTCTATAAATCAGTGGTCGGCACAGCATTAAAATTTTCTTTCGCAGGCCTCTAACGGCACACGCACAGTATTATCACTCAATAGGTTTTTTTTTTGCACAACACATCACTTCGACAATGAATAACAAAATAAATTTTATCACACTGAAAAAAATGAGGGAAGACTATAATTATATACTATAATTATTGTGTACAGAAAATATAAGTGTAAAAACATAAATAATTTCAGGGAAATGCGTCGATACGATCTTAAAAAAACTGATGTAATACATTTCAAAAAGAATTTCAAATGGTTATTAATTAGAAGAGAGGACATAATAACTACTAAATACTTTTCTTTCAAATATTTTACTACATAATATATAGAAATGTTGAGCTGATTAATATTTTTATTTTTGGATTTTAATTGATATTAATTTTATTTACACGTGGGAAGTTACTTTAGACATTAATGACCCCATTAAATTTAATTTTGTACTTCTCTTACTTTTGTTAGAATGTTTAAACATAGTTGTTTGCTTCTGGTTGAATAAGTTTCCAGTGTATTTTGGTTATTTGATGAACGCAGACCATCTTAATAAATAAACACAGAGAACAGTTCGTGTCAGATATTTAGCTCAAATCAGCAATTTTTTAATATCCGATAAAGAACGAGAAAGTGTTATTAAAGAGCTCTGGCCCTCAGTTTAGTTTTAGTTGCGATTTGTTCGTTGGCGATCGCTGTTCTGTTTTATAATATTAATAATCACAAATAAAAAAAATTAAGTGCGATGAAGCTGCTCCCATTGGCAGTTTCCTTGCCATCTCTATTGGTATTGCTCATACAGTTCAGCCATTCCGCATCGATCCTCGACACGATTAATTTCGACAAGGGTTTTATAAAAGCAGCTAAAGAGATTGTTTCAGCTGTTCGCTCTGATATTGATGAATTAGACAAGGACACAAAAATCGACGTGATGCAACATTTTAGGAGTGTTAGCAGTCAAGTTCAACAGATTAAGAAGCTACACTCAGAAAACTCAAAAAAATTATTCGTATGTTGCGTTTGCTCATAATATTGAGATAATTCCCGCAATTTCTGAGCTTTCAGATAACTTTGTTATGTTTCAAATTTTTGGTAACATACCGTCATACCTCCTGCGATTTACTGAAGCATTAACAGGGTTGAGAATCGACCCATATGAGACAAAAAACTCCCAAATTGACCCAAAATCCATTAATGTATTTTATCGAGAACTACACGGTGCTCAATGTGAACATACGGATGAGAAATGTATGCACACCATGATGTACTTGAACTCATTGCCGCAAATATATAAGGAACTGACAAGATGTAATCAGCGGCAATCGCCAAAAGAATTATTGCACTCGATACATAACCATATCGCACTGGGCGAACTGATGGCATATGTCCTGATTGAGTACTCAATGGCTATTCAAAGAGATTCTGGAAATGGGAATATTATTGCGATGCGGAATATTGTTCGACGCAACTATGATGAGATTACTCAAAGAAACCTGAATACTCTCAGGAATTTGACTGAAACAGACAATCTTTTCCTAAGGCGTTGTGACCCCCGTGAACATATATATAACGAAACCTTCGACGTTATTCAACTGTATGAAGAAAATGGTGATCGTTACGTTAAGGCCAACGTTAAGGCCAACAAAGTTGTGACTGGAATACGATTTGTGAAAAAGAATCACATATTCCATTTGCAAATACAGCAGGGAGAACTTTTGCCCCGTGGTCTGATCAATGAATCAACTGTTGAGTGGAAACCAGTCGATAACTATGAAATCGGTAATTTCAATGTCAAAGAGGGAGTCGACTACCATAAATTGAGTGACCAAAGCCGCGCTATAGATCTGGATGATGTGATGAAAACAGATGATAAAACATTTGTGATAACTGGCGTGCGTTTCCATGTTCGCAATGGACATCTGAATCTGAAAATACATTTCAGTAAATTTGATTTCGTCAAGGGTGAGCTAGTTGATGCTGAACTCAATAGCATTTGGCAATCGAAAGAAAATGTTAACAACAGACAACAACTCCATCTTGACAATTTGAACGTGCCAGTTAGGGCTACGGAGAACTCACAAATTTCCAAGGATACTCAATATCTAGAATTTACCAACTCGATGTATGATGATTACGAAGATTCACAAAAGCCAATGACAATTCCATTTATTGATATACAGGATGTTGAGTATAAACCGCCAGTGCCTTTAGCCGGCATTGGCATCTACCACAAGGGCGAAAGAGGCTTCGGTGGGTTCGTAGCCCCCAAAATCATCAGTTATGACTTTTCACCTCACCTTTTATCGAATATTTATTGAATGTACGAATAAAGAAATTGCTTTGTTAATATTTTCAGATTGTCTTGAATTCAAAATATATGAGAAATATTTTTATTTTTGATTTTAACACAATAAAACTAAAAACACTAAAACCTTACAATATATTTTAAAAGTTTTAGAAAGTTGTTCGAATACGCGAATAACTACAAGATTGAGGCAACTATTGATGAAAAAATTTGTGCATTGAAAGAGCTTTCTTTTAAAATACAAATAAATTCATCATATATAGAACGAATTCACGAGCATTTGCCTGGTTATAACCTATGTAATTATCCTCACCTTGGATAATAAAAATTCATCGTTGAATTGTTGGAACAAACAGCAAAGACAAAACATTTGATAAATACCATGAATTAATATCATGAGTTTCCCTGATATCAGTACAAACTGAGAGTTTTCATTTGTGCTAAAAAGAATTTACAAAAATACATAAATACACCAGTATTACATATGCTATGCTAATGAAATAGATATGATAAGTTTGTTGTTTTAATTCAACCAAAATCTAGAAGTACATATATGTTTAATATCAACAAAATTGTGAAACAATATAGGTTTTTCAACACTAACTAGCAAGCAAATTTTCCACTTCTCGAATATCAATCATGTTGTTTTTTACTTCTGTAGTTGACTTGTATGAACCTTAAATAAATGTATCCAAACATTTCAAAAATAAAATTTTGTACTTAATATGTCCAATATAATATAATATGTCCAAATATTAATAGCACATTTAACTTATTTTTTTGGGGAATTTAAAAACATACAAAAATATATACCTTAACTACAACAACAAATGTTTCCACAATTCTAATACCAATCATGTTGTGTTTTTTTTTGTTCTATATTCAATAAACGTATACAAATAAAATTACAAACATATTAAAAACAATTTTTTTTTATTTACTGAAATTTTCGTGGAACTACAAACATTTATAACACATGCGCGTGTTTGTAATTTTCCGTGCTGAGCCCAGCCGGCAAACGCACTGTATTGGTATTCGTGTAGATCGCTCAACTTCGGCAACGAAGAACGACAGAAACATAGACACACTGAAGAAAAAAATATGGGAATACTAACTAACGAAAATATAAGTGAGAAAATTGAATTTATCTTAAAAAAATAAATTGTATGGAATATATTTCAAAACGAATATAAAATGGTAATTGGCCAGAGTAGAGGGCATATTAATAACGTCTTTAAAATATTTTAATACAAGGTATAAATCTGAGCTACTTAACATTTCTAATATATTAGAATTAAATAAAAAAAATTTATAATTAAATAATTTATTTTAAATATTCGCCCAAAAGCTTGATTAAATTTAATTCAGGTCTTATTTTACTACTGATAGATTGGTTAAACATTGTTTAATTCAGATTTTAATTAACAATGTCCCAGTGTAATTTGCTTATTTAATAGGCGCAGATCATTTTTAAATAAAGGCAGAAAACAGTTCGTGTCCGATATTTTGCTCAAAAAGTCTGAGAGTATGAGTATGAGATGTTTTGATATACAACAAAAAACGATCTAATGATATTTAAGAGCTCTGGTGTCCAGTTTAGTTTTAGTTGCGATTTGTTCGTTGGAGGTTGCAGTTTTCTTTTAAAATATTTATAGTCACAAATAACAAAAGTTAAGTGCGATGAAGCTGCTTCCATTAGCGGTTTCCTTGCCATCTCTACTGGTGTTGTTAATCTTTATCCAGTCCAGTCATTCAACACCGATCCTCGACCCGATTAATATCGATACGGATTTTATAAAGGCAGCTAAAGAGATAATCTCATTTGTACGCTCAGATATTGATGAATTAGATAAAGAAACGGGCAACTTTGAAACGGCAAAGATCCGCGAAAATCAACTCAAAGTGATTCAACATTTGAATAATGTCACCATACAAGTTCGCCAAATCAACGATCAATTAACACCCTCCGAAGAACGGTCGTATTTGGATTTTAATACCAGATTCCATATAAAAGAAGATTTATCAAACCTTTTACTAAGCTTCGGATATTTGGATTTATTTTACAAATTATCCGATTCCACCCCACAATACTTCGATAATTTTGTTGAATCAATTTCTGGGCTAACCATCGACCGGTTCCCATTTGACCCAAACTCTACAAATGTGTTTTATCAGATAATCCACGGATTTGAATGTAAACAGCACGATTATGAGT
This sequence comes from Drosophila albomicans, assembly GCF_009650485.2. Taxonomy (NCBI): domain Eukaryota; kingdom Metazoa; phylum Arthropoda; class Insecta; order Diptera; family Drosophilidae; genus Drosophila; species Drosophila albomicans. Next base: position 35,794,826 of record NC_047629.2, on the reverse strand, counting down.
GTAAAAAAATCATAAAGAGGTTTAATGAATTCCGGAATAGATCTGAAATTCCTGACAATTTAAATTACGAACAACAACAGTCTCCTCAACAATTATATTACTCGTTATATAAAGAAATAGCGCTGGGCGAACTTATGGCATATATTCTGATCGAATATTCATTGATGATTAAAAAGGTCTCTGCAAATGGAAATTTTATTACAAAAAGGAATGCCGTTCGACACAACTATGATGAGATCACTAAAAATGCTCTCAATTCTCTCAAGCATGTAACGGAGAAAGCTGATCGTGCTCTATGGCGACGGGATCCCGATGAACGTGTGTATAATGAAACCTTCGCCGTTGTCGAACTTAATGAAGAAAATGGGGATCGCTATTTCAATCTTCGAGAAACATTATCGGATGTTAAAGCCAACAAAGTTGTGACTGGAATACGATTTGTGAATAAGAATCACATATTCCATTTGCAAATACAGCGGGGAGAACTCTTGCCCCGTGGTCTTATCAATAAATCAACTGTGGAGTGGATACCAATCGATAACTATGAAATCGGTAATTCCAATGTTAAGGAGGGAGTCGACTACCATAAAAAGCCGCGCTATAGATCTGGATGATGAAATTAAAACAGATGATAATACATTTGTGGTAACCGGCGTGCGTTTCCAGGTTGTGAATGAACATCTGAATCTGAAAGTGCATCTCAGTAAATTTGATTTCGTGAAGGGTAAATTAGTTGATTCGCAGATAAATGACATTTGGCTATCGAAAGAAAATGTTTACAACCGACAAAAAATAAGCGTCAACAATCGGGAATTTCCGCCCCCGCAAATCAAAAAAATCGAATAACAAGCGTAATTTTAAAGCTAGAGTTCCGAATTTTGGTATATATAATAATTTAATATAGTAGTTATGATGTCTGAAAATTTGGTTGCGATCAGATAAAAATTGTGGAAGTTATTAAAGAAATACTTTTGTATGGGCAAAAACGCCTACTTACTAGGGGTCTTAGCTGCTTTGGCTGACAATCTGGTATATTGTGCCGTCTATGGTATATTTTGAATACGGTACTATGTCAATATACCAAATATACCATTTATATATTCGGTATATTTTGAGAAAATACCGCAAAATATATTTCTTTTATTCAAAATGGGTAGCGGGTATCTCACAGTCGAGTACACTCGACTGTAGCTTTCTTACTTGTTTTTTTTTTATTTTTATTATCAAAAAATTATTTATGTTGTAAGACGAGGAAAAAGTCTATTTTCTTATTCGGATCTTAGGGAAAGATGATGCTGTAGATGCCGGACGGGGAGATAAACTATATATCCAATATATGTGACACGATTGCTGCTCCACTGGAGCAGCAGACTTCTTCGAACACAAAATGCGCCCAGATGAGGTCGCATTAATGCCGTGCTCACAACTTTCGGAGCAAAACATTTTATGTTCGTCTTTTATTAATTTATTATTCAGCCCAATTTTGCATTCGTTGACCCAATTGTTGTTGCGGTCTGCTCCTGCCAGACAGCAAGAATTATCAGCTCCTAAATTAGATCGTTTGGATTTACCTCATTTTAAGTCCAGAATTTATTTGAACACATTTACATGTTTTTCTATCAAAATAAACAATCGCCTACTTCATGTCAAGGGTTTAATAAAACTTTTTTTTAATCTAACTAAAGAAATTTAATAATTTTGATACTCCATTGTTATTTTCGATGTTCAATCGATGTCTATATCTTAAGTTGCTTTCATAAATTTACAATGAAAATTAGTTTTAATTAAATAATAATCGAAAAGTGATCAAGCTGGCAGTTCTCATACTCGTTTCTCTGCTTGTTGCAAAAATCTTTTTTATGTATGTGGATTTTTCTTTTGTTTTTTTCCAAGAATTAGGGCTTTAGTAGAGACGACGTATAGAAATTTATATCTATAAAAAAACAATATGAATCTAGCAAAACTAAACAGAGTAGTTTCAACCTCAAACTAGCCAACAAAATATAGATCAAATCCACTCTAGAAATATTGCCCTGCATCGTTTCTAATATCAATCACGTTTAATTTATTTTACTCGAATAAACGTGGTATAAGTGAATATAACAAACACTTTAAAATCAAAATTAATTTATTAATTTTTCTGATATTTTTCGTGGAAGTACAAACATTATAAACACATGCCATCTAATTTTTTCTAAGAATTCCCATATGTCTATAAATCAGTGGTCGGCACAGCAATAAAATTTTCTTTCGCAGGCCTCTAACGGCACACGCACAGTATTATCACTCAATAGGCTTTTTTTGGCACAACACACCACTTCGGCAACGAATAAAAAATACATTTTAGCACACTGAAAAAATTGTGGGAAGACTATAATTATATACTATAATTATTGTGTACAGAAAATATAAGTGGGAAAACATAAATAATTTCAGGCAAATGCGTCGATACGATCTTAAAAAAAAACTGATGGAATACATTACAAAACGAATTAAAAATGCTTATTGATTAGAAGTGAGAACATATTAAGTACTAAATACTTTTCTTTAAAATATTTGAATACATAATATATTAAAGTGTTGAGCTAATTAATATTTTTTATTTTTGCTTCCAGTGTATTTTAGTTATTTGATGAGCGTAGTCCGTCTTATTAAATAAATACAGAGAACGTTCGTGCCAGATATTTTGCTCAAATCAGAATTTTTTTAATATTCGATATAAAACGAGCAAGTGTTATTAAAGAGCTCTGGCCCTCAGTTTAGTTTTAGTTGCGATTTGTTCGTTGGCGGTCGCAGTTTCTTTTTAAAATATTTATAGTCACAAATAACAAAAATTAAGTGCGATGAAGCTGCTCCCATTGGCGGTTTCCTTGCCATCTCTACTGGTGTTGTTAATCTTTATCCAGTCCAGTCATTCAACACCGATCCTCGACACGATTAATATCGATACGGATTTTATAAAGGCAGCTAAAGAGATAATCTCATTTGTACGCTCAGATATTGATGAATTAGATAAAGAAACGGGCAACTTTGAAACGGCAAAGATCCGCGAAAATCAACTCAAAGTGATTCAACATTTGAATAATGTCACCATACAAGTTCGTCAAATCAAGAATCAATTAACACCCTCCGGAGAATGGTGGTATTTGGATTTTAATCTCGAATTCCAAATAATGAAAGATTCATTAATCCTTCTACGAAGCTTCGGATATTTTGAGTTCTATTACAGATTATACGATTACACCCCACAAGACTTCGATAATTTTGTTGAATCAATTTCTGGGCTAACCATCGACCGGTTCCCATTTGACCCAAACTCTACAAATGTGTTTTATCAGATAATCCACGGATTTGAATGTAAACAGCACGATTATGAGTGTAAAAAAATCATAAAGAGGTTTAATGAATTCCGGAATAGATCTGAAATTCCTGACAATTTAAATTACGAACAACAACAGTCTCCTCAACAATTATATTACTCGTTATATAAAGAAATAACGCTGGGCGAACTTATGGCATATATTCTGATCGAATATTCATTGATGATTAAAAAGGTCTCTGCAAATGGAAATTTTATTACAAAAAGGAATGCCGTTCGACACAACTATGATGAGATCACTAAAAATGCTCTCAATTCTCTCAAGCATGTAACGGAGAAAGCTGATCGTGCTCTTTGGCGACGGGATCCCGATGAACATGTGTATAATGAAACCTTCGCCATGGTCGAACTTAATGAAGAAAATGGAGATCGCTATTTCAATCTTCGAGAAACATTATCGGATGTTAAAGCCAACAAAGTTGTGACTGGAATACGATTTGTGAATAAGAATCACATATTCCATTTGCAAATACAGCAGGGAGAACTCTTGCCCCGTGGTCTGATCAATGAATCAACTGTTGAGTGGAAACCAGTCGATAACTATGAAATCGGTAATTTCAATGTCAAAGAGGGAGTCGACTACCATAAATTGAGTGACCAAAGCCGCGCTATAGATCTGGATGATGTAATTAAAACAGATGATAATACATTTGTGGTAACCGGTGTACGTTTCCAGGTTGTGAATGAACATCTGAATCTGAAAGTGCATCTCAGTAAATTTGATTTCGTGAAGGGTAAATTAGTTGATTCGCAAATAAATGACATTTGGCTATCGAAAGAAAATGTTTACAACCGACAAAAAATAAGCGTCAACAATCGGGAATTTCCAGCACTTAATCGATATAATTTAAAATTATCGAAGGATACCCAATATATAGAATTTACCAACATGTATATAGGCCATATTGAAAGTAAAGTTTATCTTCCATCGATTGATCTGCAGAATGTCGAGTTGAAACCGCCATTACCTTTAGCCGGCATTGGCATCTATCACAAAGGTGAAAAGAGCTTCGGTGGCCTCGTGGCCCCAAAAATCATCAGCTATGATCTTTCTCCTCACATTTCTTCGACGACTTATTGAAAACTTGTATTAAAAAAACAATAAAATTGCATTTGGTATTTATCTGTGGATTGTATTCAATTTTAAAATAATTAAAAATAAATAGAAAAGCTTTACAGAAGAGCAAAAGGTATTTTCTTTTATTGCAGTTTATTTATTTTTAATAAAATAAAGTAATGAGGTAAGCACTTGAAATGTTAAAAAAAAAAACAAAAAGTTTTTCAGAATAATCGAAGTTGCTATGTGAAATTATTGTTTCATTTGAAGTAACTTAGTTGTCTATTGTTTATTCCCTATTCATTATATTAACACAAAATTATTCATGTTGTAAGACGAAGAAAAAGTCTATTTTCCTTTTCGGATCTTAGGGAAAATTGATGCTGTAGATGCCGGACGGGGAGATAAACTATATTACCAAGAACTGTGACACGTCCGATGAGATTACTCAGATGGAGCAGCACAATGGGATGCGCAGTTTTGTTGTCACCGTCAATGATAATGGCAAGATCGAAGTAAATCCAAAAAACCAGGAAGAATTCTGCCAGCAGAGTAATTGCAACCATAAGGCGAAAAAGAGATTGGGAAAGGGAAAACAACGCATTCGAATTGCACTCATCGAAGAGGATGCCACCGGCAGCTCTGACGTCGAGCAGGATGAGAATGGCAGCATTGTGAGCATTGATGCGCAATCGTTTGATGCCATGCACGATCGTTTCGTTAAGATTTATAATAAGAATGTGCGCGGCAAACCGAGCTTTGTGGTGCTTGAGGATGCGCTGATGCGCAAACGCATTGAGGATACGCTGCAGAATCACTTCGATAGCACCACTTGCCACCACCACCAACAGCAGCACTGCCACGCCCAGCAACAGACATCGCCGTGTGATATTGGCGCCCACACAGGCTCCCAAACCGATGAGTTTCTTCTGCAATGCGCCATGCGCTCTCGCTTGCCAGGCCACAGTCGTGGTTGTCAGGCCACCGACCACACTTACAACAAAGTGGAGCTATCGCACAACGCTAGCTCCTCCAGCAGCAGAAAGCATCTTCAAGTGCCCTCGCTGCGACGGCTGAATCAATTGAGATCGCTGCCTTTCAACAATTCGACATTGTCATCAGCAACATTGGCAGCCCCGGTCGTCAGTGCACCACATGTGACCATCACCGTTTCACCTCCATCTACAGCAAACATGCCCGTTATTATGCAGGCGCAGCAACAGCCATTGCAACAGCAGCAGATCCAACAACAGCAACAACTGTTGTTGCCAGCAGCGACGCACAGCTATTGCAATTGTTTCTCCAATTTGCAGCCTTGCATAAGTAACAGCTGCAATAACTGTTGTCTCCCACAGCCAGTGAAGAGCAACTACTGCCTGCCTGCAACTAACACCTGCTTTCTCCAGCCACAGCAACAACAGCATCAACAGCAATATCCTGCAATGACAACAACATATGGCAATTGCACCAGCAACTGCTGCTTGTTGGGACCCACTTTGGCACAGACCACGCTTGGCTATGGGCCCACGATGTCCGAGCAATGCAGCCATAATATTTTAGAGACATTATCACCGCAACAATGCCAGGATTGTCCTGCTGCCAACTGGCCCACACAGATTTGCAATCATTGTCAATACTATCCAATGTCAAACCTCAATATGGCTGATTTTGGACGGGTACATTACGCCAGCTGTCCAATGCAAGAACAGGCGCCGCAACAGGGTCCACAACAGCAACAGGCACAACCGGCACAACAGCAGCAACCGGCCCCACATCAACAACTATTGCAACAGCAAAGACTGGAACAGCAGCCAGATCAGCTACTGAAAATACAGACACAGCATCAACAATCGCAGCAGCAACAAAGGAAGAAGCAATTAGAAAACAAATCCGCTTCACAAAATCCTTCAGAACAACTATCAAAAAAGTTAGTAGAGGAAACATTAGCTGCATCTGCCGCCAAGCTCGACAAGATTGCGAAAAAAGTACGTTACAAGTTGTCTGGAACAGCTGCATCTAATAAACTCTATATGGCACGCTTTGGACGCACTTGTTTGATACTGAAGCCCAATATATGTTCCATGCCACCGAGGCTGCTGACCAAGCCCATCAGTCGTTGCACCTCAGTCAGTGCTTTGCCGCAAAAGAATATCGAAAAATGATTAAATTAAATTAAAAACATAACATACTAGATCCGAAAAATAAAGTCTCTTCTTTTACTCATACTTTTTTTTTTTGTATACATTTGTTAACTGCCGTTGCTTTCAATTTTGTTGATGTTGCTGTGGTTGTTTCTGTTGGCATTGACAAGGACATTGCGCACAGCAGACGTGTGCTTGTCGAGGTTGGTAGTCGCTGGGCAGATGTGGTATGCCATATTTAAGCAAAGTTTGTCGATAAAAACTAGACGACACATCTCCTATATCTAGTGCAGGGGCAATTGAATCAGTGAAATAGCTACGAGCCTGCAAAGCGTTTTGGGGTGAAGCTATCATATAATTATTACAGGGGCACAAAGTCTCTGTTTGGAGTTGCATTTGTTGCTGCTGCTGTTGTAATTGTTGCTGGTTATGAAACTGTTGCAACTGTTGCTGCTGTTGCAATTGTCGCTGCTGTTCCAATTGTTGCTGCTGTTGCAACTGTTGTAGGATACATTGATGATGATTCTGTTGTTGCTGATGCAAATAGGCGGCAATTTGACTGACATCTGATGGCTGTTGCTGCATATATTGATGGTTAGACTGTTTTTGCTGCTGCATATAAGCGGAAGCTTGACTGCTATCTGAATGCTGTTGCCTATATCTACAATTGCATTCTTCTTCTACTTGTATATGATGTTGCTGTTGCTGCTGCTGATATCTAAGTCGTTGCTTCTCCTGCTCCTGTTGCTGCTGCAGTTGCCGCTGCAGTTGCTGCTGTGCTTCGTGCCACTGCTGCTGAGCTACTTGTCGCTGATGTAGTTCAATGTATTGCTGCTGTTGCATTTTCTCAAAACAGGAATTAGTTTTTGGCCCATGTTGCTGTAGACCGCACTTAATTGTCTCAGTTCCCTGCAATTGTCGCTGTCTTTCCAAGCATCTCTCGTATGCTTCATTCGTCTGTCTGAATACCTCTTGCAATTGCAACTCCTGTTGGCGCTTCAGTTCTCTGTAGTTTTTTATGCAATCGCAATATTCTAGACTATCCTGTTCTAGACCTTTGTGTTCAATCGACGCACATAAAGGTGCTGCTGCTGTTGTTTCCAATGCTGTTAGATCTTCAGCACTGGTTGACCGCAAGGGGCGCGGCTTCATAATAATCTTAACGTCATCTATTGTTGCATGAGTTTCCCTTTGACGGGAACTTGGTGATTGCTCAACATTTCGCAAATTATGTGCCCCTGGACATGCCGGTGATTTGGGTCTTTGATGGTAAGGCCGCTCTTCTTCATCAGAATTCTTTTGCATTTGCTGAACTTTACCGTGAGATATCTGAGACTTCGAGTCTTCATGTTGTACTTGTTGTTCACTACTGAAACTGATATTTCTTTTGATTTTACCAGATCGACTTGACGACTGCGATTGTTGATTTCTAATGCTTGAACTAGAAAGATCACGCCTTTCCTGATGCTCATCCTTAAAACGATTTATATTTTGTGCAGCACTGGGACTTTTCTCCACATGTTGGTTTCTAGGGCTAGAATCAGAATGATCACGTCTTACTCGCTGATCATTATTAAAACGATTTGCATTATGGTCAGCAGTATAATTTGGTTCCGTTTGTTGATTTCTAGAATGATCACGTCTTACTTGATGTTCATCCTTAAAACGATTTACCTTATCTCCACCCCTAGAAGTTTTTTTCGTCTGTTCCGATCGATTTCGTTGCCGCGATTGTCTTTTTTCAGGTTGGTGTCTATTTGTTCGCGAGGATGGTTGAATTCCAAATTTGAAATATTGCGGTTCCTGAAAACTTTCGCGTTTATCATTTCGATGAGAGTGTGATTTGAGCAATTCTGATCGCCTTCTTGCTCTTAAAGAGGATTTCGATTTTTGAGACTTAGAACGATACCGTGCTTGCTTCGCCCTATTCCAGGAAATTCTGCTACCGACTTTTGAAGGGACCGAATCATAGGATGGAGAAGTAGGCCCAGTGCTTTGATCAGATTGAGATGTCATAAAATGTGAGGAATACGTAAGAGAGTGTCGTTCTTCGCTGTGAGATGCGTGTGCATTAAGAGAACGAGTCTCTGGTGATTTAAATGGAGTACTTTGTAATTGGCCTTTATCATTTCTTGGGGTTGAGCCTTTTTCTGGATATTCCGCTGACTTTTCTTGGGTCTCTTGCTGTGTTTCCTCAGTTGGCGATGACCGTGCAACATTCTCTGGTGATTTAGATGGATTATTTGCCGATTGCTCTCTGTTGTTTCTTTGAAATGAATGAGAGACACGTTGGGACCCAGACGGCTTTGTTTCACCACTTTGATGAGGTTGTGGTATCTCCGAATCGGTTCTGTATAATAAACAGTGTTTTCTTGCGATTAGTTCCGATTGACGTTTAGAGCACTGGCATCGCTTGGAAGAGAAATCCGAACGTTGTAACTTCGACTCACGACTTGGAGTTGACTTATATCGTCCAGTTAATCTCTTATTTTTAAGGAAAATGTTTGATGATTCAGAAGGTTGTTTTTTTGTTCGATTTTCTAACTTGCAACATTTGGACAACTTCAGCTCTCTCCTATGAACACATTATTAACAAGGGTAACTTAAGATACCGATACTTACCACTCATCGGGTTTGCACATGCCAAGCACTCCTCCGTGATGTTGGCTGTCTGGTCGAAAGGGCACCAGAACCACAGGCTTGCGGTCGTCATTGCTGCTGAGAATATTATGTTAGACTAAGTGACATAGTATTCATTTCACACTTACTTGATGGAGTTTTTCTTACAGAACCTTTGGAGGTCAGTCAATACGACTTTCATATTTTTCTCGTCAATAGCACTTAGGTTTTCCCATTTTCTGGAGGAACAAAGTGTCTCATATCGATTATCCTTTCCGCCTTTCTGCAAAGGATGTGAACTGTGGCTACGCGTGAAGCCAGCCACATTGTATTCCTCTAACACCGGAGGGGAGTCATCATTCTCTTGCCTTAATAAACATATCTTCAAATCCTCTTGTTTATTTTCTTTACGGTTGCGGTATTTATTTTTGATTTTGGCTTTTGCATTATCATCCGACGTCCGACATTGCTGTTCACGAAGTTTCTGCCGAGTCGCAGTTAGTTCACGACTATCAATATCTGATGTTGCATGATCATGTTCAAGCCATTGATCACTTTGTTGCGACAATGGCAAGCTGCGAACTATTTCAAAAAGGTTAGATTCATCTGCGTTCAATATAGGAACTTGGTTTGTTCTCCTAGATCTTTCATAATTCTGATCGAAGCGCATATTGTGCTTCTTTATCAACTCTATAAGATTCTGATGCAACTCTGCTCTACTCTTCCGTTCCTCATTTAATTGCGCATCTGAACTGCGTCTACTTCTTCGTTGATTATCTCCACCTCTAATATAGTTCAACTTATCCTTATTTTGCTTTAGGGATTCATTGTAAAGCTCGGAGAAACTATTCAAAAATTGTGATAAAACTCGATTCAATTTCAAATTGGTTTGACTTCGACCTGCTGTGGATCGCAACTGATTCTCAGAGCTTCTTATTATCTTTGATTTATGACTAGAGTCTTGTCCTCTCCGGGAGTTGTGCGATTCCTTAGAGTTCTTTGATGACCCTCGCTTGGATTGCATAAATGTATCTGATTTGTTCAATTCTAAATTCTGATCGCCTTTAAAACAATCTTTAGTTTCAGCAGCATCGTCTCTTGCTTGATGTATCATAGATTTACTGGTGTGGCTTAAATCACTGCCTTGATTTTCAGATCTCTGTCTTACCTCAGATCTCTCCGATTTTTGGGAAATAAAGGATTTTTCTAAGCTATCGATTTGCTTATTCATTGTGTCCACTAAGCGATTCATTGTTTCATTGGGACTTAAAATATTTGCTTCGGTTGCCGAATGCTTCTTCAATGTTTGAGAGATTTTTGACAAAACTCCTAACGAAGGAGCAAATGAACTCAAGAAAGTCTGCATTTTTTGACGGAAGGTCAATTCAATTGCATTATTTTCCTGACTTGGTCGAGGCGATTCTCCCGATTTTTTTCTAAGAGTTGCATCAGACTTCTTCCTATCGGCTTTATACCTTCTGTCTATCAATTGAGTCTTAGGCTTACTTAGTGAATATCTTTTAGATTCTTTGCCAGAAATATTTCCTCTAACTCTGCTGTGAACCGACTTATATAATGCACCCGGATTATCACTTCTTGAATCTTTTTCCTTGTACTTTTTTCGCAAATCTCGCGAGTCCTTTCGACTCGACCTTATGCTTAAATTATCTCGAGAGTTTTTATGAGATATCTGTTTACTTGCATCCCGTCTTACTAAATATGTATCGAATGCTTTTTGTGAAGAATTATTTCTAAGCTTTCCATCCGCATTTTTGTTTGAGAAAGTTTCTGCGTTTTCATATTTTTGATTCTTACTCATTCTTAAATTTGTTGTAGATGTGTTTTGAGCATCATATTCTTTTTTTGTTTTATCTTTGGCCTCACTTTCTCTCCCATCCGAAACGTTTGAATTTTGTCTGTCCGTTTTTCTATCCTCATCTATTGAAATTTGTGACCCTACTAGGGAAATTTTTTCCTCATCTTGGAACTTTTTTTGATTGTTGTTTATTCTCGAATTTGTTTCAGACGCTTTCTTACTAACTTTTATAGATAAATCGGAATTAGTTCGAGTACAATATTTTCGCCCTCGTAAATTTTCAGATTTTTTATCATTCTTTATTTTGTTATCATTCAAGGATATTTCAGTTCCTTTTTCACATTTATATTGATATTTATGAGTTTTAGAATTTAATAATGATTCATCAGAATATTCTCGACTTTTTCTATCGTTCAAGAATAACTCGGATTCTTTTCGACAAGGAGCTCTGCATTCATTTTTATTTTTATTTATTTCTAAATTAGCTTTCTTTTCTTTTTGAATATTTTCCGATTCAGACCTATTTTGAAAAATATATTCATTAGTTGCTTTCAATGGTAAATCTGCATTTTTATGAATACAATTTTGACACTTTTTCCGATTATTATCCATAATTAAATTGTTTTCTAGTATTCTTTGGGATTGACCTTTATGAGTTTTAGAATTTAATAATGATTCATCAGAATATTCTCGATTTTTTCTATCGTTCAAGAATAACTCGGATTCTTTTCGACAAGGAGCTCTGCATTCATTTTTATTTTTATTTATTTCTAAATTAGTTTTCTTTTCTTTTTGAATATTATCCGATTCAGACCCATTTTGAAAAATATATTCATCAGTTGCTTTCAATGGTAATTCTGCATTTTTATGAATACAATTTTGACACTTTTTCCGATTATTATCCATAATTAAATTGTTTTCTTGTATTCTTTGGGATTGACCTTCTAGAGCTTTATTCTTTTTTTCTTGTAATGATAGCTCACAACATTTGCGAGTATATTCTTGCGACAGTTTTGGATTCTTGCTCAACTTTAAACTCGTTTCAAATTCTCGCAGAGAAGAAGCATCTTTGCTATTTGCATCTTCATTTACTAGAGACTTTGATTCAATTCGAGGCAAAGCTCCATTTTCCTCCTCATTTGCTTCTCGGCTCTGATGACACAGTTTCCTTGTTTTGCATCTCTTGCAATTTTTTTTGCACATTTTTCGATCCTCAGTTTTCCTAACCGTATCATCTTTTCGAATACTCTCTAGTGACAATCCCCGATTCTTACAACTTCCTAAACAGGAATCGAGTCCTTTTCTTGTAGAAAAATCTCTTGAGTGTTCGTTAATTAGCTTCTTGTGTTTTGTAGTCTCAATCTAATATATATAGAAATTGTTTATAAATTTAATAATAAAATGAAATTTGTTAAAATATAACCTTTTTCCTTAAAGGCACCTTCTTTACATGCGGGGGAAATTCTTTTGCAACTGGATAAATAGGAGTACCTGAAAGAAAGGGTAAGGCATCAGGAGACGAGGCACGAGAAGGCGGGCAAAAAGCTAAAGGAGGCAGCGATTGAGGTCTCTTAGCTTGTTTTAAAGGCAGATGAATATTCTCTGGAGGTTCACTGGCAGGCGGTGGACACACATTCGGTGCAAGGCCAATGGGACGAATCGTGATGCATAATTGACGTGCCACTTCATGTGATGTTGCTATCGGTGGAGTAACCTTTGTATCTGGTTTTGCTAAGTTCTTTGTCTTAGCGTTGGGCTCTGGTAGTGCCTTTAGATTGTTATTATTTGCGGGAAGTGAGTTCGTCATCGATTGTAATAGATCCCAGGGAGCGCCTCCGAAGCAAATGTTTGTTGGTATGCTAACACGTAGTGGCACATTACACTCAAACCTGCGAGAAAGGTGAGAGTATAATGCAATTTTAATACATCCATCGATCAATTTACCACATGTCCTTCCCTTCTTCTTTTTCTGGTGTGACCTGGTTTACTATCACTTTTCGCTTAATCTTTCGCTTTGGCTTGCTCTTGGCCTGTGATTCAACTAGCCGCGCTTTTTCTAGCGCCTTAGTGTCATAACAACGGGGTTCAAGCTGGCCTACCTGCTTGAGTTTTTTTTCTCTCAGGTATTTCATAATTCGCTTGGGCTTTTCCTTGGGTTTGACTTCAGCCGGTTCTTGCTGCATTGAACAATTATTTGAATTTAATTCAGCCCTTTGCCGTGCCGCCATTTTTCTCAGACAATTACAATGACAATGGCAGCAATTCCAACAGTTCTAAAATAGTGCACAAAATTAATTAAATTTGTACGACTATAAAATTCTTTATTTTCCACAAAAATCTCATTAAGACATCAGAAGGTAATTTTCATACAATTAAGTATGAGTCTTAACTTAACAGTTTATTAACTACTTGTAATTCCGGAATATCGTATCAATGAAATTTAGTTTCGAACTCAAAAATTCTTCTTGATTAACATTGGTAAATGACCACTTTAAACCAAATATTATTTGTAAAATCTTATTATAGATCGTAGAAAGCTAAAAATATTGAAAATTACAGACAAAATCACAAAGTATATGACGGATATGACTTCTGGATTAGCTGATTTCGGTTAAGCCCTAAAAAGTATGCTTTAAAAATATGTGATCTCTATCTTTTATAAACTGTTCACAACATTCATCTTAAATTACCACAAATTCCAATACCTTACAACGCAACATCAGCTTTTATATTGTGCCTACTCACCAAATTGTTTCTTCTTTGCGGAAAAGCTTGATTGATGATTCGTTCAAAGAGGAAGTAACTGTCTCTTGGCGTTGTGGTGCCTTGATCTACTGTACAATTTGTAGCACGATTTAAGACTGCATTTCTTTGATTTGCTGCCATCGAAATGGGAACTTTGCTTAAGCGTTGCGGTAGCACCTTTGTTGAATTTGAAGGAGGCAAGCTTGCGGAACTTGACAGCGAATATCCATTGCGACGCGATGCTTTAGAAGATGCTGCTATGCTCGTATCGTTGCATTCACACCCCAAATTTGTTTCCCGAGATGATGGCGACATTGTGGAGTTCTTCGACGTGACTGTGCTCGTTGTGGCACTGTGAATGCACTCACGGAGTTTTTTACTATGACAGCATATTGCATTGAAATTACACATTATTGATTAAAAACAAATACGATGGATAAGCGGTTTTAATAATGAATCTGTAATTCGAACGAAATATGTTGTCGGTAATCTCGCATTCAGTCAAGATAAATCTGGTTGTGGTCTAAAAAAGGAAAAAAGAGAAACTTCCAAATTTTGTCAGCAAACTCTAGAAAATTATTATTTGAACGATTGACAACAATTTCAAATGATGCGCTCAGAAAGAAATGGTTATTTTTACTACTGACTGCACACAACTTGCTAAGTACAATATAATGGTATAATATATGCAGGTGTTTTAATTAATCTATAATTTTATTTTAGCTGCTATACGAATCGGAAGCATTGTGTCACTCATCTGCAGTTTCTATAAGTTTGTAATATATCGAACTTTGTACATATTTTATTTTCGTACACGGCACGTTAAATTACGAACTCCGCCGATGGCGATCGCAGCAACGAGGACGTGGCATCATGAAACGCATCTGAGCATAACGCTGCCGGCAACAAGGCGTCCAAAAGGTATTGCCACTGCACTGTGGTGCAGGCTGCTGAAATGTTGCTTGCTGCTGTAGAAACTGTTGCTGCTGCTGCTGTTGCTGTTGCTGCTGTTGCAGCTGCAGAAACTGTTGCTGCTGCAGCTGCTGTGGTTGTGGTTGATTCATTTGCTCACATCCTTCGGTCGGTGTTTGACAAAGACCCAAAGGCATCACAGCTGGTGCCTCATTGCAGCACAATGCTTGACCTACAGTCGCTTGTGAGCAAAATGTTACATTGGATTTCCCCAAGTTCTGGCACGGAGACGCACTTTGTGTACCACTTATCGTTGGCAACTCCTCGTCCACTGGAGACTGTTGCGGCAACGTAGTGACTTCGGTTGCATCAAACGATGGCGGCTTCGACATCTTTGCTGCGCCACACACGTTGTAAAGTTGCAATTGCACTTGAGCGATTTGCGCCTGTGCTTGCTCCATTTGTTTCTGCAACTGCTGAGCCAATAGTTCCGTGAGGCAATCCTGCTGTGGCGGTGGCTGCTGACTCTGCTGCTGTTGATTCTGTTGTTGTTGTTGTTGGCACTGTTGCTGTGAACACTGTGGCTGTGAATACTGTGCCTGTGAACACTGTGGTTGTGAACACCGTGGCTGTGGACACTGTTGCAGCTGAAACTGTTGCTGCTGGAATTGTTGTTGTTGCTGCATATGCTGTTGTTGCAGCTGTTGTTGCAGCTGTTGTTGCTGTAGCTGCTGTTGCTGCAGCTGCTGTTGTTGCAGCTGCTGTTGTTGCTGCAGATGCTGATGTTGTTGTGGATTCCACATGTTGTAGGCGTTCTGTTGGCCTTGTTGCTGCTGTAGCTGCTGCTGTCGACAACCGGGTCTATTGCAGCCATAAGACATCCTTTGGCCTGGCTGTGATTGCAGCATAGTTGGCCCATAGGAATATGGCATATTACTATGCCAGTTGACCTGTCCCTCGCATCCCGGATACATGTAATGCGAGATGCCATATTGAGGTAAGTTCACGTTCGGATGAAGTTCCGAGTCTGAGTTAAAGCTAAGGTTGAAGAGATCAAGAAATTAGTTCAATACTATCGATAGTTTGGCGACTAAACAAAACTAACAAGTTGTTTAGTTTTCGCATTTCGCAATTAACTAAGCATCAAAATCACTTCAATCAACGTTTAAAATTGATTCGTATTATGTTAGCTTTTAAAATTAAGATTCCAAGCCGCGATTACCCTATCAACTACAACTAATATCAATTTCGCCTTATCATTACCTGATGAAGTGCTCTTCGGTTACCGAACAGGATCTCAGCACATTGCCTCTTGCCTGATTAATTAAGTTGCTGGTGCCATTGCCGTTGCACTCGCCGCAAATGATCGAAGATGGACCACCAGTCCCTCCTTGGCATTCGTTGGGATAGCAGTGAAATATCTCAATATCTGGTACTTCTTCCTGCTGTCCGTCCACAACACTATCCAGCTCCCGCTCGCTAGTTGAATAATATTGAACATCAGGTCCTTGACTATCAACTTTTGATTGCCGTTCCGAAGTTGATTCAGATTGGCGTGCCGATGGGACCTTAGGCTCTGGCTCAGGTTCAGCTTCAGTTTCCAATACAGTTTCCTGAATGGATTCTTGCTGTTCAGCTTCAACTGGAGCCTTCACCGATACATCCGACTCATCTGGTTGCTCTACGGGTACTGAAGCAATTGTTTTTTTCGACGCTTTGCTCAACCGATTGGGTACACTGCCAGAGGTCATGCGCAGCTTTTGCATACTTATGGCCTTCTTCACCGACATTATGGATCTTCTGCTGGGCTTCACCATAATAAGTTGGGCAATATTTGTGGCTCTTTGCGACGCTTTTGAGGTTACATCAATGACTTGCGGTTGATTTTCGTTATCATCATCGGACTCTGAGGCTGAGCTGGAAGCTCGACTCGTAGACGGTTCCTTGAGGTTGTTGCGTTTAATCGTTGAGGTAGAAGCGAGTCCATGCCTACTTGGATAGCTCTTACGTTGTCCCCGTCTCGGGGGCGATAGACTTCGGCTGGTAGAGGAGACAAATCTGTCAAGAGGTCGAGCCGTTGCTGTCGCTACATTTCGTAACCCAGTCGTGGGAGTCTTGCTGCGGCATCTTGGTCTACTTCTCGTCGTACCACCATCAAATCTGGGTGTTGGCACCACGCACCCTCTGAATTGATTACTAGGTGATATGCTTCTGGCGCGAGGTGGGGAGCGCGATATTGGATACATTTCCATCTCTTGGCTATATGATCGTATGCGTTTTTCAAAGGCAGCCACTTCTTGTTTGCAAGCAGCTAGTCTGTCTGCCAAACACTTTTTCCGTGAGTATTCCGCTGCAGCCGTATACCACATCGGAGAGTTTCTCTGATCCTTGGTCTCCTTTCTGGAGCTAACATTTTTGCGCATTTTGCCGGTGGCATGCAACCAAATTCAGCAATACTTCCGTTCAAATTTGTTTGTAGACATGTTCCGAAATATCAATATGCTCATTTACTCGAAACATTCGACAACCTTGATTATTGAAAAATAACTAATCACACGAAGTATATTTGAACATATAGAGGGGATACCTAATCTTAATGATCTACATAGTTAAAAAGGAATAAAAAAGGTGGAATAAAGATACAAATATTCCAATTTGTTTTAAGCTTTAATATTATTATTATTATATTATATTATTATTATTATTATTATTAAAATTATTATTATTATTATTTACATATGACAAAAGAATTAATTACAGGTTAAAGTTTAATGACAAAATCCTTGATAATACACTGTACAGATATTTTCATGCCTTTGATTCGAAATAAGAAAATATTTGTAATATGATAAATGTATGTTATGGACTATATTTTATTTGAAATGCAAATTACTTTCAATTTATTAATCATTTAGAACTCAGCCTAGACTTAGACATCACTTATTCGTTTTAATATTAGAATAAATTGTATGTTAATGACCTCTCGGTGTAAATTTTAGTGGATAAATCGTTTTTAAACATGTTTGACTGTAATACGTTTAAGTAAGTTGCACTATCGTCTAATAAGTCATTAACTAATATTTCATAATTTCAAAGTAGCTTTGACTGCAGCCCATATTACAATGGATGGTAATTAAATAAACAACTTTTAATAATATGAATCTTAATTCTCAAATCCTGTATTTTCCATTTAGCCCTCCTACAAGTGCTTCACTTATTACAGAGTTTCCGAAACAAACTGGGCCCTTTGTTGAGAAGAAGTTCTCAAATTTTATTCCCCCTACTTTTTTGCTTAATAGAAATGCCCCTAAATCTAAGGTTAAAACGCGTAGCTGCAGTTGCTCTGCTAAAACTCCAAAAGTTTCGTTTAATTGTAAATGTAAAGACAAAGGAATTTCAGACTGTAGGAAGATTGATAAGGAATCCGGACAACGAGTTTGTAACAAATCCTGTGATGCTAAGAGCGACAATGTCTCTGAAGCCGATGATCATCGAGTTATAGGGAAGTCGAGCAGCGGAAAACGAGTTTATTGGAAGACTGGGAATGGTGAAGAAGCTCAAGAGAAATCTAGCAAGGATAAGAGAGCTTATAGGAAGACTGGGTACGGTAAAGAGCTTCAAGGCAAGTCTAGCAATGATAATCAAGTCCAAGCGAAATCGAGCAGTGGAGCAATACCTCCCGAATCGAATCCAAATAACACTCTAGGAATCTCAGGGGATCCCCAGGCGTCTGAGGGTGTATGGTCTGGCCCAGATCCTGTAATACCTGTGTACGATTATCGGGACGAATTAAATCCAATGAACCAAGTATTGGTCACAAATGAGATGCCTGTTTTGAATGAAATGCCTCGACCTCTCAACGAGATGCCTGCTGCAGGGCTGCCCACTCGAAAGAATCCTCAGTTTGATCCCTGCACAGGCCAGGAACGCCAAGCTCCGTCTCAACAGCAGGCAATATACGCAGCGCCCTTTGACTATATGTATCCAAATTATTGTCCCATCCCGTCTAGTCCCTTGCCATGTTGTCCTTGTCCAGCAGCTATAAATATGTATGCTCCAATGCCAGGTTTTCAACAACCTGCCAACATCAATGAGCCAGGGGAGAATGCTGTTGAAGCAACTAATCCAACTTCTGGAAGCACCTCAAGGGAGGGTGTAGAGAAATCAACAGATAAGCGGTAAGTTCTAAATTAAAAATTAAATTGACTGTAGGAGGTGATGTCACACTTTTATTCCAAAAAGAGAGCTTCTACTTCTCTACTACGCATTCAATAAATTCCTTATTGCTACTAATTTAGCAACGCATCAAATCAAGAAGCTTCGACCCAGCAGAAGGAAAAGACAAAGAATTCAAAGCGGGAGAATAATCGCGCAATGAAAATTGTTAAATGTAATGACGTCAGTAAGGATCTCATCAAGCAGTGAGTTCAATGTCAAACCCAATCTGAGATCGTAACACAAACATCAAAACACAACATGTAACACCTCAAAAAAAAAAATACATAAAACACTATAATGAAATAGTCCCGTGTTCGAGGTCGTCATCGGTGTTGCCTTATACAAACTTGCTTTTTCGTTTGGCAGGATTTGCAATTCGCTGCAGATTTCGCGTCCACCGGTCGATTGCTATATCGTGTTACCCATTCCCATGGCGGCCAAAAGCAAAAGCAAGACCAAGACAAGCTCAAGTGAATCAAAGAAAAGCTTTGACTACGACTCAACCAGCGCTGCTGAGAGTAATGTCGCTCCTCCACCTGAAAGGAAATCTGCGAACGCAGCTCCTCCTGCAAAGTTAAAATGCAAGACACCAACACGTAATTGTGGCTGCAATACAACGATCACGGGAAAGTAAGTGTCCCATCTCAATTGCCACCCGCATCACGCTCATCCTTTCCTCATAGATTCGATGAGAGCTCGGACAACTCGGAGGGTACGCCGGCTAGCAAGGACAAGGACAAAGGAAAGGACGATAACAACGGGGCTTGCTGCAGCACTGGCGGTTGCTATTATCGCCCACGCTACAAGTATTGCTACAATCCCTGCACAGGTTGCTTCTATTGGCGCAAGCAATGCTGTTGCTGCAACGGCTGCTGTAGCAATGGAGCCGGCGGAGGTGGCTCCTGTCCCATCCAAAAACAAGCTGGCAAACCGGATGCGAAGTCCTCAAATTCTACACCTTCCTCAAGCAAGAAGAAAACCGATACCTTAAAGGATTCATCGAGAATTTCGACGCAGTCGAAGCGTTCCACAGCTGGAGCTCTGTCGGCATTCCAGCCGTGCTCACAGGATACGTACAATCAATGGATGGGATTCCAACAGCAACCCACATCAATGACACGGCCACCATTATGCTATCGTTCTCCACGATTTTTTCCGTCACAATTCCAGATGAACAGCCGGAGATTCGTCTCGCAGTCCCAACTGAATGGACGACATCAATCACCGGACATTGATTGGACGCCACAATAGGGATGAGCAACCAAAAAAAAAAAAGATAATTTCTCATTGAAATCGAACTTACAAATTGGTTAGTGCATTTGTTTGAAAAGTTGCAGCTAAAAAACTAGCGATAGTTTCGATATCCCGTGCGCCAATTATCGCTACTATCGATAGTAGAATTAACTCGAATCAAATCTTTTCATTGTCTATCCAATCTATCGAAATTGTAAATGAAATACGATCGTTCATAACTATATTTCGTAGTACTCTCTTTTATTAGTTTTTAATTTTTATTTTGCGTTTCTCTTTATTTTATACACTTTCGCATGTGTTTTCTTGTTGTTGTTTTGCTGTTGATTGCATATCATATACATATATAGAAGTATAGATTGTTCTTATTAAATTTGTGGGCTTTGTAGAAAAACTTAAGCTTGTTTTTGTTTTTTAAAATTATTAAATTTGTTTGTTTCCATCAGGAAACCTAACTAAAAACTATGAACATAGCACATTTATATATTTTGCGTGTATGTGTGTGTGTGTCTGTTTAGTGCAGCGATAAATATGCGTGTTCTAAATATATATCAAAAGTAATACCAAGATGAAGTTTGTTTGTTTTGAATGGAAATGGAAGTGGATATAATATTAAAGTCTGCCTGCACCCGTCATAAATGATTTGTAACTGAGTTTTGGCTTGCAAATTGCCCCATAAACATTAGCAATGATTATCATTTGTATCATTTGTGTTTCATTTTCTTTTTCTTTACATATAATAATGTATATATATAATATTTATATATATATCTTGTATATTTATGTGTATATTTGTAGGCTTAAATACTATATGGGCGTCGAGCAGGCGTAACAAAAATAATAAAAGATAAACAAAAACTACGTACATGTTTCAAACTATTTACATTGGACATTTGTCAGTTTGGTTTTGTGGTTTTGTGTTTTTTTGTTTTTTGTTTAAACATTGCTCAAGATTAAATGATATCATTAAATATGTGTGTGTTTATCTATGGTCTATGTGTGTGTTTGTAGTTCTGCTTTAATCACATGTTTTACGACTCAACTCAACTTATGTGGGGGATTGAATAACTTAAGGAATTGTCGACAAATTGATGTTGCGTTCCGTTTTAGGCATTCTCATCGGTCACGTAGATATATCCATGCTGTTGCAATATGCTCAAACGTTTCTCCACCGCGTCGCGATCTATAAAATTAATACGATTAATACAGATATATCAATATATAAAGCTGATAGCGAACTTACATTTATTCAACAGCAATTTGTCCTGGGGATGATTGCACTTCTGGACCAACGAGTGCAGCAGAATGTGTGCGGTGTTGTAGCGCTCAAAGCAATTCTTCGTGTTCTTCAGCAACTCATCCAGCGCAGCCGCCTGGCACTGTAGAAATAAAAGCGGTTTGCTTAAGGATCAGTTTAGTTAGGCGACTTATTTTAGTTACCATATCCAATGCATAGTCGTAGAGTATCTTATCCGCGGTTATGTTAAATGCATTTGCCTTTTGGAGCAGGCCGCTGCCATTGAGACGCTTCGACTCGAACAATATGCTGCGATACTTGGCGTTCATGGTGAGCAGCGCTAGAGGATTGCATTACATGGTTCATAAATGATTTAAAATGTGGTTGTTTATCATCACTTACCATTCTTCACATTGGATGAGGGTTTCAGCTGCCCGTTGCGCAGCTGCTGCGATGCCAAATTCAGACCGGACGACAGCAATTGCAGAGCACGCACCAGCAGCACCAGACGCTCGGCACGCTTGCAGTGCTCGGGAGCATGTGGCGGTATCTGATGCTGCTCGGCGGCCGTCTGGCTGCCGGCGACCATGAGCGTGGAGAGCGGAGCACAGCGTGAATCGGCCACCTCCTGAATGCAATCGGTGAGGGCGAGCACAAAGTTGAGTTTGGAAAGGGTTTCGTTGTGCTCGCGATCCATGAGCGTCTCCTCGGACAATTCGGGTGCCTGGAATGCATGCGGCTCGCCGCCCACCCCGCCAGCTCCAACCGCGGTATCTAGCAGACTCTGCAGTCCGCCTGTGGCGCCCAATTCGGGCAAGGTGAAGGCACGTGGCCCCAACATGTGATGTTGATTGTTATTCTCCGAGCCGCTGCCAGCCGAACCAATCGAACCCAGCGAACCGGGCGCCACTAGCAGCGTGGGGCTGCCCAATGTGGGCAACTTGGTCAACGCAGCGGACGGCAGCACCGGGGAACTGTTGCCGCTTCGACGCAACGGCGACTGCGAGTGGCCCGGCGACACTTGCCATGTGCTGGGCGCATGCGGTGGCGGTGTCTCCGACAGCGAGCCACCCGACGCGGATCTCACACGGGTCGGTGGTGTGCCAATGGCAAATTGCACCGCTGGCGGCGATATCGAATTGATGTCGCTGCTCACGCTGCTCTTGCGCTGATCCGCACGCGGCTGCTTTACGCTAATGGGCTGCGATCGTGGTATTTGCTGGCCAGCTGCTGCCAGCGTGGCCACGGTCAACGGCATGCCACTTCGGCCGGGAGAACCTGCTGCGGCAGCGGCGGCCAAGCGACGCGCTGGCGCCGGCACTGGTTTGGGCTCCGAGATGGGCAGACTGCTGGGACGCGGTGGACTGGATTGATGTTGTGCTGGCTGCTGTTGCTGGCGTGCTTGGGCAGCAGCCGTTGTCTGTCCCTGCGCTTGGGCTTGACGTTGATCCTCGGGCAGGTTCTTGGGCACCAGTACAAAGTCATCCGAGTCCTCGTGGGAGCTGCAAGAGGCGCTGTTGTTCTCGCTATCACAGAGCACGCCCACATTGGTGATGGTGGCACAAATGGCCGGATTAGCCACCACAGAAACTGGCAACATAAATAGAAGATTAGTTTAAGGAGAACTGTAATTGTATTTCAACTTCAACTTACCGGTATTCTCTTCCTCCTGTGCGGCCTCCTGTTCCTCGCGCTCCTTTTGCTGCTGCTCGGCCAGCTTGACCAGCTGCAGCTCCTGCTCCATCTGCTGCTGCAACGGACTCTTAGCCTTGACGGGCGGCGTGCCACTCGACAACGGCGGCATGTCAACTATAATTTAAAGAAAAGCAAAAAGATAACATCAAGTTCAAATGGAGCACTTATCCAGAACTAACCTGGCGACACTGCTGCCTTCTTGCCCTGCAGGAAGGGATGCACAAAGAAGTTCTCATAGGATATGCGATCCTTAGAATTGCGTCGCAGCAGACACAACAGCAAATCGCGCAGATCCGGCGACACACCATGTGGAATTCTAAAGAGTGTAAAGACGTCAAGTATTTAATACTGTTATTCTTGGGAGAACTCTCTGAACCTACTTGGGCGCCAGATTGGCGTTCTGCTCGTAATAGAACTTCAGCTCGTTGGGCGTTTGTGCATAGAATGGCGCCTTGCCCGTCAGACACTGGTAGACAATGGTGCCCAGCGACCAAAGATCGGCCTTGGCATCATACTGCAATGACATAATGACTTCCGGTGCCTGTCAAGCAAAAGGTTTTTAGTGTTAACAACTAAAAGTCATTTGATAGTCTTGCTTTTAGTTTACCATGTACATGGGAGAACCGCACAGTGTGGCTGCCATAACGCCCTCGTTTAGGAAACGCGCGAAACCAAAGTCAGCTGCAAGCAGAAAATAAAGAAAATGGATGATAATGATATATGAATATAAATATTTGTTGTCTTAATTGACGGAATCTGTTGATATTGTTAGGTGTCAAGTATACAATCAACTTTTCTTTTGCAATATAACCTTATGAACTTGCTTATAGACTATGTGCAGCAGTCTAAATCTATCTTATAAACTTCATTGATAATCACAGTACTTATTCTATATAGTAACACTTTTTTCTAAATTCGAAACTTACCAATTTTAAGCGTTATTTTCGAAGGTGCTGGCAGAGTTTTGCCATAGTTGTGCGACAATAGAATGTTTTGTGGCTTGAGATCACGATGCACAATTCCTTTGGTATAAAGTGCTTTCATGGCACCAGCTACGAATTGAATAAAAATCAATATTAGTTAAAGCTAGCACATAATGAAAGTAGTTGAATAACTTACCTAGTTGTATAAGAAAGAGTCGGACAGTATCTTCGCTCAGAGTGCCCTTAACGCTCAGATAATCTGCCAAATCACCGCCATTACAATACTGAAATAAAAACAGAGAAATGAGTAAGTAAATAATTAAAGCCTTTTTGATTGCTGCTTTAAGTAACGCTTTTAATAATCACATTTATGCTTTACGCTGCGATCTTAAATGTACAAGAAAGTTTTTATAATAAAGACTGCTTTGAATTGTATCTTACAGATACATAATGAATACATAATAATATATATATTAAATTTGTATCATCTTCATTTCTTACGCTTAAAAATGTTGCATTAATTGAATTGTAATTTTCAAGAAAAATATCTACTTTTAAAGATGCACTTTAAGTGTATCTAAATCTTTTTTAATTTGTATCTGCTTCACTTCATAAGCAAGAATTTTTATCTTCACTAGAGAATGTTCTTTGAATTTTTATTTTCTTCCCACTACTAAAGCTCAACATTTAAGTCTTCAATTGTATCTAATAGATACATTTTCATGCCATGCATTTCTGTGCCTAGAAGAGCTTTAAAAATCTTTCTTTCTGGCCTTATTGCTAATCTCTGCAAATTGTGGTGGCTTCTGAACTGCCAAGTTGGCACAAAAAAGTATTTGGCGGCACGCAAGCTAAATGTCCAAATGCAATTAGCCAACACAAATATCCACTCGAATGCTATAAAATGCGCTGTAAACTGAATGAAAACATCAAAGTTTCGACGACATGGTGGACGCGGCGGGGGCGCTGTGTAACGCCAGCGAAACGCCGCTGCTGAGGCCCGAGGCTCGCGTCTCCTCAGGCAATGGAGAGCTGCAGCTGCTGGGATGGAATGTGCCACCGGATCAGATACAATACATTCCAGAGCACTGGCTGACACAACTGGAGCCGCCGGCCTCGATGCATTACATGCTCGGCGTCTTCTACATCTTTCTGTTCTTCGCCTCGACGGCGGGCAATGGGATGGTCATCTGGATCTTCAGCACATCGAAATCGCTGCGCACGCCATCGAATATGTTTGTGCTCAACTTGGCAGTGTTTGATTTGATCATGTGCCTCAAGGCGCCGATGTTCATCTACAACAGTTTCCATCGCGGCTTCGCTTTGGGCAACACGGGCTGTCAACTCTTTGCGGCCATTGGTTCGTATTCGGGGATTGGAGCTGGGATGACAAACGCAGCGATTGGCTACGATCGTTTCAATGTGATCACCAAGCCAATGAATCGCAATATGACCTTCACCAAAGCCGTCGTCATGAACATTATCATCTGGTTGTATTGCACGCCGTGGGTCGTCTTGCCGTTGACTCAGTTCTGGGATCGCTTTGTGCCCGAAGGATACCTCACCTCGTGCTCGTTTGATTACCTGACGGACAACTTCGATACGCGTCTCTTTGTGGGCACCATCTTCTTCTTTAGCTTCGTCTGCCCTACGCTGATGATCATCTACTACTACAGCCAGATTGTGGGTCATGTCTTTAGCCACGAGAAGGCGCTGCGTGAGCAGGCCAAGAAGATGAACGTCGACTCGCTGCGCTCCAATGTGGACAAGAGCAAGGAGACGGCCGAGATACGCATCGCCAAGGCGGCCATTACTATCTGCTTCCTGTTCTTCGTCTCCTGGACACCATACGGTGTCATGTCTCTTATTGGAGCCTTTGGCGATAGAAGTCTACTCACTCCAGGTGCCACCATGATACCGGCCTGCACCTGCAAACTGGTCGCCTGCATAGACCCCTTCGTGTATGCGATTAGTCATCCAAGGTACCGCTTGGAGTTGGCCAAACGTTGCCCCTGGTTGGCCATCAACGAGAAGGCGCCGGAGTCCAGCTCGGCAGCCTCCACGACCACGGAGCAACAACAAACCTCGGCAGCTTAAGACAAATGAATTATCGATCTAGGAACACGCTGAATCCGCTACTCGACCCTGACACGACCTCGAACTAGGAACACTTTTTCGTAATATTTATGCCAACTATACTATAATATTTTTTTCTTTTTATTTTTTTGTTACTCTATAATTTAGTAGTATATTATTGCAAACATGTGAAGAGAAAAACCCAAAAAAAAAGTGATAAAAAGAAATAAATAAATGGAACAGCAGTACTTGGAGATATAAATCAAATATCTTCCATAAGCAAATCGCGTATGCGAATGAATTAAGCTCAATCAAGAGCTGCCAGTGTGGCACGATTGTATCTGAATTATGAATTGAAATTCGCTTCCACTTTTCTCTCAAGGGGTTCAGATTCTCGTGAGTCTCAGTCTCGTTCTCGTTCTGGTTTCGCTCGTCAATTGTTGAAAACATGTTTTAGTTGTCCCGCAAGGTCAAAGTGAAATGAATTATGACAATTTTCAAGTCGGAAATCAGAAATTTAATGAGCTTCCTTCAACAACGCTTGCTTATAAGGGTTGGATGGCAAAATTCTTCTATTGTATTTGAACCTTTTCAATTGCTTGAAGATTTTGCAGCTGTAGATTTCAGCATCTTTGAACAATTCTCTAGTGTTTATTTCCTGTGGGACATTTTACGAACTTAATGGTCATACAATTATTTAAGATGTATCTTTTGAGTTGGTTCTATAATAATTTTAATGCATTTTGCTAAACATATAAAAAATCGAGAAAAATATCTTATAAATTATAAATTTTTATAGCATTTTCAGTAATTCCAGTAATGAACCGTAACAACACTTCATAAAATTGTATGAGCTATATACGTATGAGATATGAATATTTCTCCGTCAATAATTTTGAGAATATTTAATCACAAAACTAAAATTCATTTAAAACTGAAATTTGTTTTATCGATAATAGTCATAGATTTCTTTAAGCAAATAAAATAAATATCAGGAAAAATTAATCAAGACTTGCTCAAGAAGTAATTCATAAAATAAACTTGATTGATAACCGTAATATATTATGAGTTTTAGAGTTAAGAGCTGTGTATTTTTCTTCATTCATAATTATGAATAAAAAAGGTCTGCAATCTTCATATCATTATTCTTATCTGGACATATTTTCGCGAAATTATTGTTTGTTTAAAAAATCAAATTTATAGTTGTACTGTTAATTTTTTCAATATGAAGCAGAATATTTATTATATTGATATCGTTTAAGTACTCTAGCAACCTATCACATGCCTTCCTCAGCATGGCAAAAAGTTTGCGAAAGTTAAAACCAGTTGCTTTTGTTAATTTCAGTTGTTTGTCATTTGCGGGGCTATAAAGGATTTGCGATTGACCTTCAGACTACGACTGCAAACAAAACGCCAAACGAAAGAGACAGAAAGATGCCTGATTTGTGTGCAGGAAAGCTTTTTCAGCTGGTACAAATTTTCATGCATAATAAGCACGGCAAATTTGGATAAATATGAATGACAAAATGGGTGGGCTACTTACACTGTAATGAGTAAACAAAGCGCTGCTAGTACTAATAATAATAATAATAGCATACACAACGACGACAGCGACAAGAACAACAACAATATTAGGCAATTAAAATGACAAAAGATTCTACTTTGGATTGCATCCAAAACAAAAATGACAAAATTAAAAAGCTACAAAAAAGTCATTGACATGTAAAGTGCTCGCCAGCAAACAAATAAAAGACAATTCTGCCCGAGAGAGAGAAAGAGAGAAAAACATTTTGATAATAAATAAAAAAGAGTCAATAAACAGAAAGAATAATGCAATAACTACTGCGCATGAGTCAGCGCATTATCGAAATTTTCAATTGCTAAATTCAAATGCAATCCAATCTAAAGAGAACCCAAAAGAGAGGAACACATTGTCGGACTCAAAAGCTTCGCCTCTCTTAGGCTTTAGCGATTAAACTTTAAGCGACTCGCCGTTAACGTCGACGACGCTGCTCAATTCAGTTTATCAGGGACATTCGCGACATTCGTTCGTCTCTCGCGCTCTGTATATAAATGTATAAAAAGCTATACGCATACCAAACAATCACATAAAATGCTCGCAGCTTGCGGAATTTATAGACATCAAACATCAAGCGCGTTATAGAGAAAAAAAACAAAAACAAAATTAACATTATGACTAGGGTAATGCGTACTATAAGCGACTTAAGACGACATCGCGACTAAAGGTCAACATTTTTCTATCGGTTGTGAAGCGATAAAAGCTACTTGTTGTGTACATGACTGAAAATTCATTCAACGAAAGCTAGTTTTCTGATTAGCTAACGCAATTAATTACATCCATACGTATTTAATTATTTCAAGTAGACGCAAAACAATTACGAATGCTAGTCAATAATTAAATGTGTTCTCTGTAGTTATCAACAACGTGAAAACATTTTTTTTCCAATGCAAGCAGAACAAACACACAAATGATAAGATTAAACGATTAAACATTATTATGTCTAAACAATAAAGTAAAAGTAGAATCCAATCAAATCAAATATCAAATATTTATAAATGAGAGAGATGACGTGCAAAATATGCCGCCATCATCACGTCACTGAAGCGCAATCGCAGAGTGCTCACTCGTTCTCGCTCTCGCTCACTTGCTACCTTAAGGCCTTTTATGCTCTAACACAGCACAAAACAATACATACACCTGCTCAGCACACTAGGCATAAAAGCAAAAGTTCACTCTCTCTCTCTTTCGACTACTGTTGGCAGCTTTTGACTTCGCTCCGTCAGTCACAAGTTGGCGGTGTTCGCGTTAAGTTGGCCTCGCTTCAGTCGAAGTGCCATTCAAATTGCGCGACTTGTGTGACGAAGCTGCAAAAATTGTGATTTCTTGTTGAGCAGATCATAATATATGTATGTATATATGGCATACATATGTAGTATATATAAGATTCGACAGAGATTTCATGTGTTTTGTTGGAGAAAAGTAAACAGAAAATGTTGCTGAGCGAATAAGAATCAAAAATGGAACGAAATATTAATGCCTCGTGCTATATAAAGTGAAAAATGTGATTATGTACCGACAAACACGAACATTTACATAGAATTGTGTATTACTAAGATATTTGTTGTGACTCTCTTGGAAAGAATGTTCTGTTCCACGGATTACTCAGCATGATAAGCCAATCTATAGAATTCCATTGAAACAAACCTACAAAATTCCTCATATGATTTGTTAATCATTTCAAAGATTTAATGGGATTTACATATATCATTTAAGTAAGGTGTATCATAAAAGTGTGCACATAACTTTTAACTGTTTTACTTGCTTTTAATTATATAATCAACAAAAATTTCTTCAACTTTATTCAACAGCAAGAAAAGTGAATCAACAATTTCGACAATGACATGAGCTTACATTATCTTGCATAATAAAGTAATAATAATAAACTACCATAATAACATTAATAATAAGAAAATATATAATTTAAAACAACAAAATGCACGTGTATTACAAATTTGGATTACTTTTAATATTTCTGCTGAGCGTAAGGTAAATGAAATCAAAATTCCACTTGTTTTTTCCCGTTTCCCCTATTAAATAAACAAAATACATAAATGTATTATATTGAAAAGAGGTTCTAGTTGCGTATTGTACTTTATAATTCGAATTGATCGAAACTTTGACATGGGGGAATTAAACGTATTCTCCATAACAAATTGATAAACCTTTCGCATTGCTAATATCGGGAACCGGGGATGGTTTATTTATAGACAGCTACAGCAAAGTGGGGGCAATTACAGAAACAGCAAAGACTCACTGAGTACAAAGTTCCACAATGGGCGAAATTCGCGCAATGGAATCACACAGAAACCTGTTGAAAAACTTCGGTACATCAAGTGCTACCGAACCTTGAACCGACTTTACTATATCAGAAATTCTTTTTTTTTTTGTTTCTCTTTATAAAAACGTCGTTTAACGACCGCCACGGTAACAGTGACAAAAGTTCCACTCGTAATTAATGTTATTATACTGTATATTTCGTTTTGTATGTGTGGGGGAATGGCCTAATCGGCCAGTCGCGAGTCGAGTTGATAAAGCAAACAGTTGCAACGATAATATATACTATATACTATACTATATGCTCGCTTATCGATATGTTTACCCGATGCGGCAACCATTCAAAAGAAAACTCAAGACAAGCCAACTTTCGACCAGTTTTTATGACTCACATGTGGTCTCCATTTACAGACAACTGGCGCTAGTCGAGAACTTTACTTCTATTGATTTATTTATTCCGCACATACTCGTAAAGTCACAGTGTAATATAGTCTCAAGGGTCGCGCAGTTTTAATCTATTTACGGCAGCAGTTCTATTTAAACGTATACGTAATATGCCACCATCCTTGGCACACATCATTAAGCGATTAAGCTATAAAACTACACAATTATTAGCTAGTCGACTAAATACAATCTTATAGATATAGTATTTCTCCCTGCTGATCCGCTGAACTGCGATCAAAAGTTGCATTCTTAATTCGCACGCTTGCAATATAGTATTTCATTACGATTCGTGGAATCAAAAGTCACGCAATTTGTGCGAGTTGCATGTCGGCGATTATAAGACTTGAAACACACTTGAACTGGGCGCACAGTAAGTCACCTCGTAACATTATCAACAAAAACAGCAAAGTCGCCACTAAAAGCGCTGCTAATGAAGGAGGATTCAGGCCGTCAACTTGGCCAAAATCTCGACAAAACGAAAGTGAGAGTGAGAATCAAAAGAGACATGCATACTATATACAAAGCGCAAAAGGAGACAAACGAAATAAAACACGGCCAAGTTGTGTCGTGTTTTAGCCATGACGTAAACAGGTTTTCCGACTGTTTTCATTCATGTGGCTCCAATAATAAACAAAAGCGAATAATGATAAACAGCAAAAGTTGCAAAATCAAAATGTTACAAAGATGTGCTTAACATCCAACACACCCTGTAAATGCGAAATCACACGATAAATGCATGAAAATAATGAAGAACAAATCAGGCAAACCACTTTCTCACTATACTTTATTTATGCCAAGTCTGTACAGGGTCTCGTTGCCTTCGAGTGTCTGTCTGTTTAAATGGGTCAAGTGTGCTTTCAGGATAAATGTGCTAGGTGTGTTCACAATGTAATCTTACGTCACTTGAAATTTGCCACCATATTTGCAGCCAATTTGAGAGTTTTACTTTTGGCCAAAGCAACTTGGCAAAAACAGTTGCTAATCAACTGAGGCTAAACCCAGTTAATTGCCCAATATGTGCATGACAAGCGAGTTCTAATTCTCAGTTGCATTTTTGTTCAATAGCATTAGTTATACGGCACCAGCGGAGAACAGCGAAAATAGCAAGAGCAAAAGCATCGACGATAATTACGACTACGACTATGATGATGATGATGATTATAATGAGAGCAACAGTCCAGAGATTGCCGCCAATCGTCAATCGGATTCAACATCATCGACAACAACAACAACGTTTCGTCCTATATTTAGTAAGCACAATAAAATTATATAATTTTCTTTATAAATAAATTAATAAATTTAATTCCCTTTCTAGCCATTCCCCGTCGCAGCAGCCACGTGTTAGAGCCAAGCTGTCCAAGGAGCTGTCTCTGCTTGGAGGACTTTAAGTATGTCCAGTGCATCAATGCCCAACTCACTCATGTGCCATTGGATTTGCCAAAGACGGCAGCAATCGTTGACTTGAGTCACAATGACATTGCCGAGTTGCGTGCCGAAGACTTTTCTGGCTTGGCTAAATTGGTGGAAATCAATTTAAGTTACAATCTGCTCAAGCAAGTTGACAAGGAGGTAACTAAATTCATTTATTATTTAAGGAATCAATTAACTCAACAACTAATTCAAATTAGGTTTTCAATGGTTTGGATCGTTTACGCCGCCTACGCTTGACCAATAATCACTTAACAACCATCGATCCTGACACCTTTGCAGGCGCCACAGATTTGGCGCTTTTGGATTTGAGCAACAATACGATTGTACAGCGCACGGATGGCTCTTTGTTCAATCAGCCCAGCTTGACAGAGTTCACATGCTTTAACTGCAACTGGACGGGCTTGCCGGAGCAGATATTCTCAAACTTGAGCGGATTGACTTCACTGCGTTTGGATAACAACGATTTCAAACGAGTAAGTTACGCGCGCATCAAAGTTATCGATAGACTACAGCTGGATATCAAGTTGGCAGCTCTACAGTCACACGCACACAGTATAGTTGTCTCGCTCTAACTGTCGCATGCGCCGTTCGCAATTCGCACAATATACTGATGCTTCTTCTTCTCGTTTTGACAGCAAATCGATACGAAAGCTTTCACGCCGCTCAAGAACATAGTTAAACTGAAGCTGCCCGAATTGAATCAAACAAAAATTGAAGAGCTGTGCCAATTACTCAACACGATTGATATCATCAGCTTCAAGCATTTCGATATCAGTTGCTTTGAGCGCGTGCTCGGCAAATCGTTCAACGACAGCATCATCTGGGCCACCGATTCACCGACCTCTAAGCTTGCCACGGCGTTGCCCAGCACACCGAAGCCAACCGCGCTCCTGCCACCACGCACAGGTAACAAAAACAAATAACAAAAACACATTCAATGAAATTGTGCAAATACAAATGCAAATATTGTTTCAGCAGCCAATCGCAAGCCTCACAATAAACACATGGCCAGCAACGAGACGACGGCAACTGTAGCCAAGGCGGGCATCATGACTGAAACAGAGAAAAGCACCAGCAAAGACACAGAGAGCTCATCCAACCAAGTGGCCATCGACCCGGAAACCATCAACACGCTACTCATCTGTAAGTAATTGACTTTTCAATCGCGAATAACAAACTCTAACTCTGCCCATTTTCAGGCATCATTGTGCTAGCCGTCGTGGGCATCGCCGTGGGTTTAATCTGTCGCAAAGATATCGGTGGCATTAAGACAAAATGCTGCCGCACCAGCAAACCAGAGCCAAAGGATCAGGTGCATCCCACTGAGGAGATACCGTTAAATAAGCTAGCCTAAGACGCACGCTCGCTGCCTTACACAACAAATATAATAATTATCAATCCATTTACAATTCGGGACAGCAAAATTCCAGCAGCATTTTTGCCATTGAGCATTGTAGTTTTTTGGAGAATTGTAGATGATCTTAGTTAGTCACTTAGTTTAAGTCGCCTAGTCGATTAGTCCTCTGTTATATAGAACATCCCACACTACTCCAACTTGTCCCCATTCACCCTTCGTTTTGGTCCCAAGAACAAACATATAACTATTATATATATTATTCTATGGTTACGTTTGGAGCACACATCATATTGTTAATTGACCTAAATGTTAGCTGTCGTACTCTTAATATATAGACACTTTGCCAATTTATACAATAAACATTAATTATTGTAAATAGCATAAAGAAATGACGACTCTGTTTATTCATCATTTCGGCATAGAAAAACTAATTGTTAGGTAATTATATTATTCATGAACGCACCACCAACAACATTATCTAGACTTTTGTCCATTATTAAAGTATTAAATGATGCTAATCTAAAACTACAGTTAGACGATAAAAACGAGACTCGTACCACCTGATACACAAATATTCAAATTCAAAGCTGTCAGTGTAATGTATATAATTTGGTTGATATTTCAAGCTGGGGAAAAGCAACGCGTGCAACTGAGTCAATAAATGACACGAGAATAAACTGATTACATTAGAAATTAGACAATAGGGGCAGGGAAGGGCAGAGCAGGGAAGTACTTGAAGCACAGAGTAAATAAACACGAAATGGGGTCAAAGTCAGATGAAACAAACCAAACTAATCGCATGTTAATTCGCAGTTTGACACGATTACACATATAGGGGAAACTCAATCAAATTATATGACAGACTTATAACTACATATATATTGAGGTCTAGCTCCAGGAAAAAATACTTTCTAATAAAGAGAAGCTACCCAACTATTGTGATCCAGGGAAAAAGTGCGTAGATAAGAAATCTGTCACAAACACAATCTTATCAATGGCTAAAACATTGGCCTATTTACGAAATGCCTTTCATTTTGATCAATGAACACTGCTCGCTAAAAGTATGCAAACACCTGTGGAACGCAGCCAAAATAAGCAATTAGAATCTAGGAAGTAAACAACTAAATGCGTTAATCTATAAACAAGTAGGTCAACAAATTTTAGTTAAAGCGGCTCGAGAAATATACGCTTTTAGTCAGATTGCTAAATGGCAAATACCCTGCGCAGATTAATAGATTAGATAGGTAGTAGTTAACTTGCTTAAAATTCTTTGTTCTTTGATAACATTTGTGAATACCATTTAAGGAAAAAGAAATGACATCACTCGTCACAATCGTAAAACTATCGATATGAAGAAGACGAACAATATGTTGAATAATCTTTCTTTGATCACATAGATAACATAGCTCTAGTTTTTAGTAATATTAACCAAACAATATTTTTACATTAATATAAAAACTATTTTACCTTCGAATTGCTGGCTAAGTATAGGCAAAAGTTTTATCGATATAAATCGATAGTATTCCTCGATAGTTTATTTTACAAATATTGCACGAAACATTTCAAATTCATAGAGCATTATCTAGTCGGTTACCCTTTGCTTTGGCGTTTCTGCATATTTATTTTGTTTTCGTGTAGACCATGATACAATTATACAAGGTAGTGCCGTCGGAAAAAAGCTGTTGTCAGTGCGCATTCGTATTTCGACGCGAGAGGTTGTCTGCGGACGAAATTTTTAGCGCAATTAACCCTTATGCAAAATGTATTTTTGCCATGTATGCCGTAGACACGGATAGAATTTAAATATTTAGAGAATTGGAGAATTCTCATATATATTATTAATATTGATCATAAACAATTTACATTTAAAAAATATGTCAAGGAGACATTAATATTAGCTTCAAAATATGTAAATATTAATATCATCGTCTAAGTGTTAACGCGCATTTCATTGCCGTCTCGTTCACACTACCACGCTGTGCCTCTTTCACTCGCACTCATTGCTAACATAGACAGGGGACCAGCTTTTTTCCGACGGCACTACCTTGTATAATTGTATCATGGTGTAGACTTTGCAACTTCCGCAATTAATTGCGTAGCGTTTTAGCTGAAAGTGCCATGACTCGTGAGAGTCAGAGAGAGGGAGAGCGAGAGGAAGAGGATCGGGGAGCGTATGACGTGGAGCTTTGCCTACGTGCACTTTAGGTGCAATGAATATGGACAATAACAACAACCAAACTGAGTCATACGATTGGGCCACATATCATTAATATTAATGCATACTATATAGGATGGTTCTATTGTATAAATACTATATGGAGAGTTTGTTTTTTTGAACAATCGCCGCGCAAAGACATAAACAATGATGGGGCAAAAACATTGGTCAGACTATAGATAAGACTTAAGACCTAAGGCTATAGACTCACCTCCATAACCAGATTGACACAATCCTGGGACTCCTTGCAATCCAAGAGAGCGACAACATTCTCATGATGCAGCTCTGTTAGTTCCTTGAGAATTTTAATCTCCTTGCCGAGTAAATTCTGCGTCTTGATCAGTCCCTTCTTGGTAATGCACTTGATGGCAACCGGCATGTGTTTCTGCAATAATAAACAAACAATATATAAAATAACAGTGTTAATTAGCACCCATTAGTGTTGGTTAACGAACTAGAGGCATTGAACCCAATCGGCGAATGACTTTCAATTAAAGTTGAACTCATCGAAATGTTTGATTTATTGTCAACACACAATTGAACATAAAATTCAATTGAATCATATCTCAGTAAATGTTCTAAAAAAGATTAACTCCATGCGATGGCACTGAACGTAACAGCAAATTAAATGCTGATCACACAGTGAGCACACTTGTTTAATGACTCACGTGTCAATTAACGTAAAATGTGATTGATAAAATGCACAGGTAGACAGCGTAGATTTGCAGTCCCATGCATTTAAGTATATAGACAGTTTTGGAGTGCACATTGTGTTTTGAAGTGATTGTCATGATTACAATAATATTCTCACTAAATTGATAAATTTACCGCAGCTTATTAAATATCAATTTCAACGGTTTTATGCATTTAAAGCTAATTTTTCATGAATATTTAAGCTTAGCATTTCGAGAATTTAAAACCGAAGCAACAATGAAGCAGCTGCTGCTTGGCACGCAATAGAAAACAATAAGAAAATATAAACAGTTAGGTTTTAAATACATTGGAATAAATTGGGTAATTACTTCGTTCAGTTAACTAATTTAAAAGTAAACAAAGTTGATGTTGTAAGAATTGTTTAATAGCACTAACTTATTGCAATTGAATTGGGATGATACCCAAAGTTTGTCTAATTAAAATTGTATAACTATTGAAAGCAAGCAATTATATCATGCAGCTAATTTCAAAATTTTATCGCTTTACAATACTAAAAATAATGGAATTAAATATGTAATTCTTAATGTGGGATTGGCAGAGATAAAGATAGTTCAAAGATAATGGTATAATTATGCAATTCAAGTAATAATTTCATTTGGCTAACTAATTTAAATTTGTTTTATTTTAAAGTCAACAAAGTAAATGTTGTAAGAATCGTTTAACAACACTTAATTATTTGCGTTGAATATGTAATGCTTAATGTAGGTTTGTTTATCATTAAATTTATCTAATGATAATTGCATAACTATTCAATATGAGAATCGCAAAGAGAGGCCTCGCAGCACTAAATCATTGAATATCTACTTTTAGCACACACTTCTCTGCCTCGTGCATCACACAATAATTGCAATGGTTGCCCATAAATATATGCATAACTAATTAGAAGCAAGTGCCGCTTGCAACGCAGTTGCAAAATGCGTATAGCGTGCAACGTGCTACGTGCAACTTGTTCCGTGTCCCGTTGTTATTAATAGCTACGCAGAAAACACAAAAACGCATTGAGCCATTCACTTGACGAGGTGCGTCAAGTTTACCGTTTGTCTTGGGTTTAGTTTGCGCTTCAGCGATAAGAGAGGAGCTATCTCCTCATCACCCTTCCTCCCCACCCAGCACGCTATTTACCTCCGCACTTAACAAGCGACAATGACTCTTTGTCTGTGTTTACCTTAGCCAACAACACAACAAAAGAGGAAAGTGTAAATTTGTGCGGCAACCTTTCATTTCGCACTTGTATTAAAAAATATGGCATGAAGCCAAGCCTCAACGCATCTGCAGATACGATCGAATGACTGAATTATCCGACCTGAGTAAACTTTACTTTTTAACAATTGTTATTTGCTTTCATTTCGCCGTCACTTCATTACCTATTTTCATTATCTCTCGTTTCCATTGTTTCAAACCTGAATAATCGCACAAACCAGTTAAAGCTGAATATTTATATTAAAAATAATTGATATTTACTCCAGTTTTGCATTTTTGTTTTTTTGAATGATGTTTACAATCAATAAATACCGACCACTTGACCGATAACAAGCGGCATTTGTATATTGCATCTTGTTGTTTGTTGGGAGAGAGTCTATAAATATACTTTGTTGCTGCGGCTCATTGATTAAAAATGTTTATTGGTCCCCCTAGGGATTGGGATTGACGTTGGCTTACAAACAGCAATTCTACATTGAGATGCAATGTTTTCTTGAACTGATTAAAGGCTCTGGCCTAGGTCAAAGTCAAAGAAAATGGCACAGCGACAGTTGTTGATAGGAAGAAATGCAGATTAAGTTCTTAATTCTTAGGGAAGGCACTTAGAACCCGCATGTAAAACTTTCTTAAATAACAGTCGAGTGTACTCGACTGTGAGATACCCGCTAATAATTTGAAATAAAAGCAAAACTGTGCTGTATTATTTTTGAAATAATAATAATAATACCAAAATACTAAAATATACCGAAGGTTATATTTGGTATATTGATATTGTAGTATATTAAAAAAATACCATATAGTACACAATGTACAAGATTCAAAGTAAATATAATACTTTTAATATAATAATATTTTTAATATAATGAAAAATATACCAAAGGATATATTTGGTATATAGATAAAGCACTACATTCAAAATATACCATATAGTACAAAATGTACAAGATTCAAATTAAATAAAATACTTTTAATATAATGAAAATACTAAAAATATACCATATAGTACAAAATGTACAAGATTCAAAGTAAATATAATGAAAATCTTGAATCATTTGCTATACAGACCTTAAAATATATGTTTGTAAGTTGATCAATAATGTCATTAGTAGTTTTGTAATTTTCATTCATTTTATGACAAATCTCTGTTTACGTTTTAACGAACGGAAGTCACAACTGTTGCTTTTATTATGCAATCGTGAAAACAATCATTAGAATCAACGCAAATGTATAGTTCATTAATAACAAACAAAATCCTATCGAGTTTCAGACATGTCTCAGACATTCAAGTAGCTTGCTTCCACGTGCAGACTAGATGGCGAAATATGCGCATAAATTGTTGCGCGCCGTATATGGAAACAAATACGGGCACTGTTCAGAATGAGAATATCGGAAAGAAATATCATAATTCTCACGCGAGAAACTGGTTTAACGAGCATTTCAGACTAGTTCCAGTTCGCTGCCAAAAGCAAAAGTCAAGTCGAGTCTTAGACACACTCTTTTTCTAATTCCATCAGGATGTAAAGATACTTCTGAGAGAGAGAGAGAAAGAGCGTATTCGCAAGTCGTTTGTGCTTAGCTAATGTACACGCTCTGTCAGTCTTTTCATATCGAGTCAATCACGCGTTGTGCGAAATTGAAAACCTGCGACGCAGTTTGGCCAAAAGAGTTTTCCGCCTGACGTTTCGGATTGCCTTTCCAGCTATATATTTTCACCCAGGCAAACCAGTTAGTGCCATATCTTCCCAGCTCTGTGAGTGACTGTGAGTGTGTTTGTATCTGTCAGATACTTTGTGCTGTTGCTTGTGTTGTTTTGTTTCTCGCATTTTCTGCGCAATTATTTTTTGCTATTTCTGTCCAAATTTTTCTTGTTGTTGCTTTCCTTTTTGCCCATTTTATTTTTTGTACATAGTTGGGGGCCGTTGCACTGTGCGGCATCGTCATTTCTTCAATTCCATTTGTGGCCTGTAGCGCACCCCGCTTTTGGCCTTATCACACACTGACTGAACAGCAATCAACTCAACCCAACTCAACTCGTACGGTGCATTGAACTCCACTGAACCCAAATTTCCATTCGTCATAAGTAATGTGCAAACTAATTTCCCCCCATCCTCACAATATGTGCAAATTGGGGTTCAGCGGGATCGCGGGGTAAAGTGCTCGCTCAGCTTCCGCTTGGCCTCCAAGCAAAAAAAAAAAAAAAAAAGCACAAACAATATAAACAGCAAACGAGCAAATGACTTGTTAACTTTCACATTCGCTTCCACACACGATTTGGGTTTCCATTTGTGCCATTTTATACAAATTTTCTGCATATGCTTGAGATTCTGATTTTTTTATTTTTCGCAAAATGGGTGATTGGGTCAAGAACTTTTGTTATCATCCGAGGGTAAATAAACTTTTAGAGGACGACATTGAAAGCGAATTGGTTTGCAGCTGGATGGGAATCTAATTTGATTAAAGTTAGTTAATCTTTATGTCTGATGAAGCCAATCAACTGTAAACGGCATTGTATTGAAGTTATCGATAACTATTTATCGTTCTCGAATGATCGTTTTAATGTACAGTTTAACTTAAATGAAGCAATTTATTTTTGGAATTAAATTATTCCATTTAAATGGCAAATGAGTAATTTACATATATCAGATTTGTCTCTTTCAATAATAATAATAATAACCAAGCACCCATCGTTTGTTTTTGATTGCTTTCAATGACAATAATAAAATATTTAACTGTATGAATTTACCTCTGTCTAATTACAACCCGCGCTTATTTAGCTAGAATAATTAACTGCTTGCGACGCGAATTAAACAACTTCGCACTATTCTCACAAATCTAAAACTGATTCAACCCTTTACATGAATTGCATTAGATGTCTGAGGTGTCCACGATGACTGTTGAATAATTCTGATTCGATTAGAAACGCCTCGATTCGCGCCGGCTGATAATTTCTCAAAACGCATTTAATGCACTTGAATAATGCAAAGTGATTGCAAAATAACAACAACAACGACAATATCAACAAGCAATAACAAATGGCGACAAATCAAATACAAAATGCAATTGCTAACAATTATGAAAAGTAAATATGCTAAAAACTATAAAACAACGCGAAATGAAACGCGTGCATGCAAAGCGACCAGACAGATGGACGGGCCCCGGAAAGAGGGAAGGAAAGAACTGTGATATTACGAAACCTTGCGGCAATATACACATTATGAAATATGTAGAGAAGCGCGAGGGTTATCAATAAAATAGTAGATAAAAATGATAGAAAATTGGCAAAAAAAAACCTGTTAAAATTTGCCTAAGAAAAATATTACAGTTTTCACAAACAAATAATTTATAAATGGTTATACTCAATGAACGTAAAATATAAATAGTATCCTAATCGGAAAAATGTGCATATCGTAAAACACAAAAATTAGTTCTTATATATCGATAAGTTCCTTTTGTGTCATCTCCAAGTGGTCTATCGCAAGGCTATCAACTATGGAAACTACCGACTATTAAAATAAACTGTAAAACTAATTTAACTTAAATTGTAAATATATAATAATAATAAATAATACAAATTAATTAAATAT
Organism: Drosophila albomicans; assembly: GCF_009650485.2. Taxonomy (NCBI): domain Eukaryota; kingdom Metazoa; phylum Arthropoda; class Insecta; order Diptera; family Drosophilidae; genus Drosophila; species Drosophila albomicans. The sequence goes on along the minus strand of NC_047629.2, from coordinate 35,753,956 downwards.
AAATTGCAATTATCGTAGTGTACAAATTACGAAACGGATCAAATTTGTACTTTTACAATTTAAAATTGTATCGTATAATATCGATAAATACTTGAATGATGTACTCTGCCATCACTAAACGGTCTATCGCAATGTCATCAACTATGAAAAACTATCGATAGTTTCGAATACACTTTTTCTTCTGCTCATATATACAAATATTAAGTATACGCATTCATTTCTTTATAATTTCACTTACGAGCTGCCATCGTCTATGCACTCTTTACGAATTATCAGAATATAATGACTTTTTGCATGATTCTTACTCAATGTGTGTGGGGTTGTGCCTTATGCAATGCCACGAGCACAAAGAATATCGAATGGAAAACCATACTATATATGTATGTATGTATGCATTGCATATACCTAGTATAGTAGAATAAACAGGAACAAAGCAATGTAAATTGTTGGAACACGTGTCAAGCGAGCAACGATTTGCACATGTGTGTGTGTGTGTTTGTTTGTGTTTTGTGTGTGCAACCAATGGTTGTGCATTAATTTTCATTCATTCATTTTGTGTTTTCCACAGCTGTAGTAAAGATATATGATGGGGAAGGGCGGCCTACGATCCGCAGATTTGTGTTTATTTTTGGGCAACACAACTCGCATTGTCTGTCTACAGTTCTGTGGCTGCGGCTGCGGCTGCACTCGTGTATCTGTATCTGTATCTTTTGTTGTCTGCACATGCACATGTTCCATGCGGTTAACTATTTTTAGAACGGGACCATGGTGCATCTGCCTGGCGACATGTCAAGAGATTAGCGTGTTCTTCGGCTGTCTAGATATTTTTTTAACGATAGCCGCGAAACCACATTGAAAAATGCCCAACACTTTATGCACAATATTGATCAAAAAGTGTATTTTTATAAAGTGCTAATAGAAGCATCACGTCAGGAAATAGTAATGCATGCACTGTGAGAAAAAACTGGACTATATTGTCAAATAAAGGCAGCTAAATTTAGATTTCCAGTCGTATTAATAATAAAAATCCAGTTTGCACAAATTATTTCGGATTAGTGAATTAATACATGCTCCTCGCATGCATAAATAACTCATTATAGTTTTGCAAATTGAAAGCGAAAATTCAACACAAAAGTCACGTAAAAATCAAAGCGAAATTGAAAACAACTCAGCAAACAAACAAGCAAAGCAAAAGTTTTGCGGCAACAGCTGCCCGTTATTGCATCAGCTGTTTTCTGTATCCATGAGATACGCATCTTCTTCGTATACAAACATATACTATATCGATATATCTACACATAATAACATATGTACATATATGATGTTTTGTATATAGACAAACCTCACAAATTTTGTGTGACGCTCTGCTTTCAATTTGTTTATGAGAAGAAAATCTGTGGCAACAAAAAAAGCAATCACAGCAAAGTTTATCAGCTGTGTGATTTGTTTGCTTTTTGTTTTTGCTTTTCGAAGAAAAAAAAAGTTGCTCAAGTTCATTTTGAATTTAATAGGCGCACTCTTTAATGACAATGCAATGACAACAGCAACAACAATCACCTTTAACACCTACAACAACAACAACACCACTAACAATTACAATAACAAAGTGTGCCCCATTTATTTCACAGCGACTGTCATTTGTCTCAGTCTCTCAACGCTACCTATAGTGTTGCCATCTCTTTCTCTTTGACTTGGTCTTCCCGACGATTTGTTAATCGCTTTTTTCTTTCGTTTTTTTTCATTGTATTTTCGAAAGAGCTGTAACTTTTGATTTTATTATCACTTCGATTTCTTTTCTCGGGGACCTGTTTTGTTAATTTCCCAGCATTTCCATTTATCATTAGTAGTGCCAGATGAAAGGCAACAATACGTGCAGAGAAAATTCAGGTAAACTCATTTCTGACTTCTCAGGGCCACAACAATTTCATCAGCTAAAGTCATCAAACTCGATCCTGACAGCCGCTGTCGCTGACTCAATGCGGTTCGCATAATATGCATTATACTACCTATATAAATCAGTTATTATTAATTACTGTCATTGTGCATTATTTCCATTGTTTTGTTGTTAATGTTCCCTAAATCTTCTAACTCTACAAACGCCACCATCTATTTCTGTACAGCAAAAAAAAACAGTGTGTACATACACTCTAAAAAAATAAATCCGCCTACAAGCACATGTAGAATATTTGTTGTATGCGTTGTGACCATGAAATAGTTCAAAACACTATATTGAATACACACACCATCACGCATACCTACATACTCTATGTACATATTTACATATGTACGTATGTATGTTCGACCCACAGCGTAAATTGTAAATAGGCCTCAGAAAACGCGTCGCAAAAAGGAACGAAACGCACGTGTTTGTGCTTCAATCCAATGAATGTTGTTGAAATACACATTTAAAAACAAAACTAATGAGAGATAAGGGGCGCCATAGTGCCAAAATAAAATATAAACAGAGGCAAAGAGAGAGAGAAAGAGAGCGACTAACGTCAAAGGAATTCGCAATAGCAAAAGAAATAAACAGAAAACAACAACAAGGGGCAACGCGCTGATGTTGTTTTTGTTGTTGTCGCCGCGACTCATCAGCTGACGTCCCCTTCTCTTTAGTTGCTTTTGCATTTAACATTTGCCAAAGAGAAAATGAGGAAGATACCACTACTTTGGTGTTAGTGTGGATACACTGTTTTTTTTTTTTTTGCTAATTGCGTTTTATGCGAGTTTCGCATTTGCTGCGACAATGGCGCATTGTTAACAACAATTTGTTGTTGTTGTTGTTTGTTTTCTTTATTTTTACAAATGCGAGCCAAGCCCACACTTTGAAAACAACAATAACAATAAAATAAAAATGCAAAAACAATTCCAGCTAAACAAGTTATTACATGACGTCGCCGTCGTTTTCTTACCTTGCGATGACGTCCTTTGTAGACCACAGCAAAGGCGCCATGGCCAAGCATATCCTTGGAGCTGTATTCATATTCCCCGACAATATTCATTGCAGGCGCCGCCGGCAGCGAGACGCGTCTGCTTTGGATCCTTTATCTCTTTCTTTTGCTGCAGCAGCAATAACAACACACTCACACTCTAACACACACGCGCTCACTCACTCTCTCACACACACCGACACTGTCGATTGGGGGTGTTGGTTGGGTGAGAGGGGAGGGTTGGATTTCCTTTTTCAGCTGCTTTCGGCCGACTTTTTGCAGTTAGTTGCAATCGTTGTGGAAAATCAATTTTTTCGCATAACTCTGGCAGGAATTTTCGTAAACTTTTTACAAGCACTGCTAGTTGCCAGCTGTTTTGCTAACCAGCACTTGCTATAAACAATTACACACTCACACACGCACACACCTGCCTTTGCTTTTTTTTTACTTATGCTTTTTGCTTGTAATTTAATTAAACTCTGTGTAGCTTTTGTGTGTTAATCGCTGCTGTGTGTGTTTGATTATTTATTTAGTTTGCGCAGACACACACACTCACGCGCACACAATAATGGATTATTAGTTCACTCCCGGTCGGTTTTTTGATTAAATTAAACGTTTTTCTTCACAATTTATATTGTATTTGTTGGAGAGAAAACTATTTTTGTGTATGTCTTTTCACTTCGCGATTGGCAATGTTGTGCTATACAGTATTTCTTCCTCTTTTAGGAATTCTTAACATTTTGCTTCTTCATTATGCAGCAAGTGTTAATGTTAATGCTCTGTTATACTCAATATGCACTGTAGTCACTTTCGATATCATCGATTAAAAAAATGCGTTGTCGTCAAAATCAAAAATTTCGACTTTTTCTCATAATGTAATTCATTATTATGGTACCCATATTTAATTTAACGATAACTAGAGACGATATAATAATTATTTTGCGGAAATAGAATAGACGACAAGAAATGTTTTTTGTTCGAAAATTACACCATCGCTAGCAATAATGTGACCAGATATATTCATTATGGAAGTGGTATTTTACACTTATATTTCCATTGGTATTTTTGGGTAGTCAACTTGCGGCTGAAGTTGTCCCTAGAAAAATTATTAAGATAAACAGAAGTGTACACAAAAAAAAGTGAAAATTCTGAAATTGTACTTCAAAGTACAAAAACAAATAGCAAGGTAGGTAAGTGGGTTTAAAACCGCCTCGTTTATCATCGATTTGTGTTTATTTTGATTGCTTATTGCAATAAGACATTCAATTCATACGTATGCATGTGTACACATCGCATTGATAAGACGAAAAACGCAACAGCATGAAAACGAAGTAAACTAATTTTGTTATTTCTTGTGTTCACAGTATTTGCTCAAATAATTATATACTGCGTTCTTGGACAGCATGAGCGCATCGAGTGAAGGCGGCTCTGGTGGTCCGGTGGGTGGAGGAGGAGGCGCTAGTGGTACAGCTACGACAACGGCGCCTGGTAAGTGTATTTCTAGCGATATCTACTTAGTATATATGTTCACAATTGTACATATTTGTACATACATGTGTTGGCATTAGTATGTATACATAACATTTTTGGTGCTTTGCAATTGCACGTGTGTAGGTGTGTGTTTGTGTACGTGTTTTGTGTTAGTGTGTGCGCTTTCTTGTTAGTTCTCTTTTGTGCTCGCATACGCGCGCAGTGTTTGTTACACTTTTCTTTTGCGTCTCACATTCGTAGCATATGGCTGCGCCATATATGTGCAAGTGCGTTAGTATGTGTGTGCGTACATGTCTGTATATGTCTGTTTTGTTGTTACTGTCGATTCGTTATAGTGTTGCCACCACCAATCAGTAGTAGTACTTTTCGGCGTTGCCACTAAACTCAATTCAAAGAGTGTTGCTCCATTGCTTGTTTTTTTTATATATTTATTTTTGCACATACAGCAACACTAAAAGCCGTTAAGATTCGCACTCATCCAACAAACACAAAGCACTTGATAGCCCACAACACATCAACAACAACAGCCAATATCAATGCCATGGCAATACCCACATATTCACAATTTCGTGGCGCCTTAAACAGATACTCATTACATCAATTGCCAACATCCTCCTCAGGGCATTCCACAGTGGCAGCCAAAATAACGCATGTTAAACCGGACGGCGGCGGTGGCATTTCCATAACGGGCACGCCCATCCTCAGTGGCGGAACAATTAAGGTGGCCACTGCCGGCAACACGGTGCAGACATCCCTCAGCGGCACACCCATCTCTCTGAACACGGGGCAAGCAACCACGGCCGCCTCGATTCGCGCAATTGGCGCTGGCGGCCAATCGACCCAAGTACGTGTCGTCATGCCTATGATTAAGCAGCTGGAGAACGTCACGGCAACTGGTCGCACCCAAATCACAGCCATACCAGCGACGCCAGCAGCACGCAGCGTATCCAATGCCTCGATTACAGTCACACGGCCCGTCACCCAAGCCACCTACTTGCCACGCGCCAGCGTCACCGCCACCCAGATGAGCGGCGTGGGTGTGACGGGTGCTCAGCGACTTGTGACACCATTGCGTGCGACATCCACAGCCAGCGTTAATCCGGCATCTGGGCCAACGGGACTCGGTAGCAGCGGCAGCTTTGTACGCACCTCGCAACCATCGACTGTCATCTCGTCGGCGAGCAGCGCTGCTGCTGCTGCCTGGATGCAGAGTCCCACCGCAGTGCAGTTGATTCGTGCCATTCATCAGCCCAGGCAACGCATCATCACCACCTCAACGGGCGCCAGCGTTTCCACTACAGCTACACCAGTCCAGGCAAACACAGGTGAGTCACTCAAGTAACCACATTTCATACCCAATATAATGCATCACTCCTTTCCTTCTAGCTCTCTCCGTTTCGGCGGCTCAGTCGCTGCCACCGCAGCAAGCGGGTCCTTCAGGTGTGCCACAGGCTTATGTGGCCACTGTGTTGCCGCCGCGTCCGCATCAGGCGACGCTAGTTTATTCCTCAAATGTCTCAGCCGCCGGCTCGCCCACCACAAATCCAAATACTGGGCCGCAGTTCAATCCGCGCTTTGCCGTCGCTACCCCGCTGGGCGCTACAAATGCCGCTGGTGGCACGCCACCACGCCCGGTGGCACCACAGTGACGCCACGCCAAGTACGCCCCATACTGGGCAAGAGTTTTCCGACAGCCAAGCTCAATACGACCAGCATTAGCATTCGCGCTCCCAGCATACCGCAGCTCAGTTCGAGCGTTGCTCCACCGACGCCTGTGAGCGTCTCTGGTGGCGTCACTGTGGCGGGACGCGGACCAGGAGGAGCTGGCACTGCTGCCAGCGTGGCACCAGTGGCTTTGACTGCTAATCTGCCCACCACACGCATCATTCAGCTGCAGCAGCCGGCAACGGGCGGCGCCCAGCAAATAATTGGCTCGACGGCACGTTTGGCGGGCAACGTTATGCTGCAGCCTTTCCTCATGAGCACCACCCAAGCGGCTAAGATGGGTAAGCTTGTCATTCAATTGACTTTAGTTTGTTGAATTGTAAATGTTTTTTATCAAGCATACTCGACTGTAGCTTTCTTACTTGTTTACATTAGTCAAGAACTTCTTTCATCAAGTCATTCAAAGCCAATTGTATAATTCATTTAAAAAAGTTCCAACATTTGTGTGGTCAGACTTGCACTCTGAAGTAATCCTATCTGAAAAATATTGTGACTATTAAAAAGTCCGAAAATTAGTCCAAAGTCTTAAAAAAAAGGTTCATTAATCATTGAATAATTTATCTTCAAATATTAAAATGTAAATTCGAAACTAGTCTGGAAAAAACGTATTTTAGAATCAGTTTTCAAATTGAAATACAATAATGCAATGAGCAAACAGTTTTGTTTGTCTCACACAACGTTTGCCTTGCACTTCTTTCCAGTAAATTGTCAATATGTAAACTCTGCGTATGCTTGATATTTGAGGTTTCTGTTGACAGCTCATGCCAAACATATGTGTATTTGTGCGTTTGCATAGAAACGTCAGCTAGTAATGAGTATTTTTATTTTCATTGACTGACGTGCAGAAAATTTGCTTGCAAAACTTTTTCTAAATTGATATTTTTCATTGATTTCCCTAGGTATTCGACCGCCGGTAACAATGACAGCCAAAGTGCAACCCTCGCTGACCATCACACAACTGAATCCCATTGGCAAACTCTCCACAGCAGGCGGCGCAGCTGGTGCCACAATGCAGCCACAGGGCGTGGCCAGCATTCAAGCGGTGCCTAGTGTTTCGGCCACCAGCGTAACAACAAGTTCGGTGCCGGCAACAACGGGTGCAACGGCAGCAGCGGGTGGCGCCACCGTGTTGCCACTGACGCTGGGCGCACGTGGCGGACCGGCTAGCAACATCTTGACGGGCACACTGACACCCATCAAGAATGCCAGCGGCATCACCGTGGGCAAAATGATGATACCACAAGCAGCAGGCGTAGATGGGGCAGGCAGCGGTGGCTTGCCACCCGGCACCACGCCCACCAACGTCTTTATACAGCAGCGTGGAGGTAACGCGGGTGCCGTGAGCGTCTCGGCGGCCACAGCCACCTCGGTGGCCACATCTGTAGCGGGCACATCGTTCCTGCCGCAAGGAAGTTCAGCTATCTACTACGAATCGATGCCCGCGTCGACAGGCGTGCTTTCACTGACGACGACGACGGTGACGCAGAGCACACACACTCACGGACAACAGGCGCAGGCTCAGCTGGTGAGCAGCGGCGCCAGCGGCAGTTTGTCCGTCTCCTCGCTGCCATTTGCCAGCCACGCACAAGCCATTGGCTCCGCAGCTGGCGGCTCAACTGCCACTTTCACCGTGCTGCCATCGTCGGCAGCCGGCGGCAGTCGCACCATTGGACATCAGCAGCTCATCATACCGGCGGGCGCAGCGCATGCGGGCGGTGCTCCGCCCCAGCACATGGTTATACCGCTGCACACGTCGGTCAAGGTGACAACGGGCGCGGCGCCTACAACAACGGGTGGTGGCGCCACCGTAAGTGCGCTGCCCATGCCGATCCCTGTGCCGGTGGCAGCCAATGCGCTGGTCTCCAATTTCATGCGCAAACGTGATGCTGAAGGATCGCCCATACGTGGCGTTAAGAATCTGGCTCCCACGCTGCTCTCGATGAGCAGCAATACCAATGCAACAAACGCATCCACAGCTAGCATGACAGCTGTGAATTTGGCTGGCGGCTCTGCCTTCAATCTGCAGCCCGTTTCTGTGGCGCCAGCACCACAAATTGCTGCGGCTGCGGCGTCGGCGGGAGCAACTGTCACCAGCTCGGCACTCACCGTGGAGGCGTTGGCCAAGAAGGAGCGCGAGCGAGTTAACTCTGCGATTGTAAGCGCTGCTGCAGCGGTCGCTTCGTCGGCATCGACAGCGTCTGCTTCGACTACAGCGGGCAGCATTGTGAGCACACGCAATATGCGCGCTGAATCGCCGGCATCCTCGGATGGTTCCACGACTGTATCGGCCAATTCGTCACCCGGCGTGGATCAGCAGATACAGGACAGCAATTTGAGCATTAATCGCATTGGGGATGAAGCAAGCAGCTCCACTGCAACGCACTTCAATCCCATCAATGAGGTGAGTTGCGAAATCGTGTTGATTAAACTAAAGAATAAATTGCTAATTGATAATCTCTGCCTCTTCAGATGTATGCAACTCATCAATCAACGCTGCCGCCAAACATGTCGCACTCAACACTGGTCGCACGTGTGGGCAGCGCCTTTGTGGATGTGTCGCAGCTGCAAGGTGCACATCATGTGGCCAGCTCTGGACAGTTGCCCCAAACGCGCATGAATGGTAACAGCTACGATGGCCTGGCGCGCAAGAAACCACGCCGATCGACGTAAGCTATTTAGTATTCATGTATTGGTATACGTAATTGAATATTTGTATTTGCTTCACAGCAACGATAGTCAGCACTCGAATCAGAGCCAGGCTTCGTTGTCGTTGTCGCTGCCGCCGCCAACTGGGAGCGTGAGCAGTCACAGCAGCAGCACCACACAGGAAGCCACATCGCTATTCATTCAACAGCAGCAGCAACAACAGCAGCAGCAACAGTTGCAACATCAGCCGCACAACAATGGTGGACTGCTGGTAACAGCAGCTGCAGCTGGAGGCAGCGTAGCAGTCACAACTAATGCCAGCTCGAATGCCGCAGATGTGAACAATCATCGTCTGGCGGGCAGCGCAACACCAGCCGTTGCTGGCAACAAGGAGAACGCCAATCCAGTTGACTTTGTGCTGCGACGTCCGCGCAATTGTGCGCTGCTTAATGTAAGCTTTTAAGCAGCTCAACAAAGTGAAGTTCAATTTATTAAGAGTTTTCCTTTTTCTACGACAGACTTACAAGCCAACGCACAAGTTGGCCAACAATCATTTCCATCGCTATACGGATGTGAAGCCGCGCGAGGAGCGACGCGCCACAGTCATTGATCTGGCCAATCAACCCAATGTCCAAGGCAAAATTAGCGGCTGGAAGCTTTACCATCTGCGTTCACAAATGGAGGATCTGGTAGGTTTCAAAAAATTATATTTCGATTGAGAATAAGTAATAAGTCTTTTGTATTGTAGAATGATTCGGAAATGGTTAGTCTTGGTCAACTGGAGACCATGTTGAAGGAGCTCGAGAAGGACAAGGACAAGCATGGTGACATTGAGCGCGTCAGTGAGCTATTAAAGGTTAGTTTCTGCTCCAGTTGTAGATTTACTATAAATACTAATTTAATTTAAATGTTGCAGGGTAATATACAACGCAGCAAGATTATAACCGATGGCATTAACGAGGCGCAAAATCAATTGATGAAAATCTTTGACCACAAACCTCATGTGACTGACATTATCAATCGTTTGCAATCGAAACGCAACTTTAAGAAACGTGAAAAGCTATAAGAAAAAGCAAAAAGCCAAGACAATGTGAAAATGTAAAGCAAATGGAAGCAGACAACGACACGTTGAGCCTTTAGCTATATGGACTTCATGTATTTGATAGGGAATGTGTATATTTGCCTAATATATATTTAACTATGTATGTCATTAGCTTAAAGTTAGCATAATCACTTTTAACATTTGTAAGATACCAATTTACAAAAACAACAGACCCTAAACCATAAACAACAACAAAAATGAAAAAACTACAACACAACAATATGCAATATTTTTTCATGTTCTTAAGAGAAAGTAAAATAAAATACAAGATTTTAAGATATACAAATTTTTGAATACGATTTATTGACTTTCCTGAATTGTACAAATGAATACAACGAAGGTTTTTGTTATAGATTAAAAATTTATTGCTACTGAAAGAGAGGTTTAGAGCTGATCTTCTACATGGGTGGAGGCGGCGGCACACCGTTGAACATAGGATGCATGGCTGGACGAGGTGGCCCAGGCATTGGAAAACCGGCTGGTGGTCCCAAGGCACGATGTAGATTCGGTGGTGGCGGCGGCAAGATCTTGGGTTCGAATTTAAATGCAAATTGCAAAAAGAATTGTTTGGTATCTCGATTCAAATGTGTCCAGAACTTGCCCTCTGTCTTGTCGACCTCGCGCGACGGCACTTTAAAGCCAATTGTCTCGTATGGTTCAGCCGCAAAGAGTAAGTACTGCCATTTACGATCTGGGGGCTCAATCTTTTGCTCGTAGGCGGACATAAAACGATGGCGCGGCACAACACCTTCGCTGATCTCGGGATAATCGATTTGGAAAAGCAGCGACTGCTGGCCATTGGAGAGTTCACGCTGTTTGGTTACCCGATAGCCGGGACGTCCGATTTTCACAAACTTCTTTGGCTCCACACGCGGTTTCTCCGGCGCTAGCAGTGATGAGGGTGCCTCCTTGGCTTCTTTGGCGGCACGGCGGGCCAAGTTCTCTTGATGCTTTTTGCCTTGGGTGTGGGCCAAGTAGCTGCCCTCGTTGTTGTGCAGCGTCAAACAGAGTTTGCATTCATAAGAACCGAGGTGGTTCTTCATAAAATAAGGATCCTTGTTTAGATCGATGGTTTCAAGCGCCAGCTGTCGCAGTCGCTCCTTGCGCTCGCGATTTGACTCCGACCATGAGGCGACGCCACCGCTACCGGTTTTGCCACCGGCGCGATTTTGGAAATCCATATTTTCAGTTAATTTTTTATAAAATACACACCGAGCAAAACGTAAACGTTGTTTTAAGAAAAGAAAACAGTGTTGTCCAAGTGTTGCAAAAAACCGATAAATATTCATCTACAATGAACCCCGATACCTTTTTCTCCGATAACCATTATTTATTAGGTTAAATGTTTACTATTTCCGGTATTTAATGAAAAATAAATAAAGTTATATTAATGTATTTATTAAATATGCGATTCTCCCATGAAAACTGGAAAACCGGCATTTAAGCATAATAATCGCTTGCCAGTGTTGCTCTGAGTACTTGATAATCAACAATCAATTGATAGACATCGATGCATCGACCTATCGAGCTGCACATGCTTCAGTCATTTGTATTTCGTACAAAAAATGGTTAAAAAAATTAAAACTCTTGATAATCACAAAATAAGCGTGTATGAGAAAAACAAGTGGTTTTCAAAAAGTGTAGAATTTTAAAATTTCGTTGTGATTGAAAAAGTGTCGTTAAGCAAATACAAAGAAATACTTAAGTACGCATGTAAATTGTGAAAATTATTAACATTTTGCTGCGTAATTGTTGCTGACTACAAGTTGAAACAACCAATTGAAATGGATAAAGATAGTTTTAAAGTACCGCACGGAGTGGTCAATTCAAACCACGCTAGAAACGACCAACCAAAAGACAACAGCAACAATAATGCGATGCCCTCGCAGTCGCCGTCGTCGTCAACGCAGGCGTCGCCTTCGACACAGCCTAAAAGAATTATCAATAAAATTCCATTGGATTTCACAAAATTAAAACAGGCTGGCTTAGACAGAAAGCTGGCGGAAGCATTGAGCAAACAACAAAATTTGTCAGCGGTAAAGAAAATTGCATCAGCAACAACAACGTTGTCGCCGTCGCCAAGCTCTGCTTCCGTCACTGCCGCTGCCTCTGCTACAACACTAACAGCGACGGCGACAGCATCCTCAATACAAAAGCAAAAGCAACGTGATCGCCCACCTGGTAATTTTATTAAATTATTAGTTTTGTAATTGCATTTAAAAACAATTCTTGAAATTTTCTAAAAATTTACTTAAAAAAATATGTATTTATGTTGCTATTTTGGCAATCGAATTTAGGAAATAGTTTGTGGCGGTGCTCGTTGAGTCCGCACACATTTTTGATGGTTAAGAATAAACTCACCATGGGTTTGATTTTGACATCATCGTTCTTAAATATGTGCGAAACTTTTTTTTGTTAATTGGAAAGTTTTAAAGCGTAGGAATTTATTTTTTTAATTACATAAGATTTTATATGGGATCTGTGTAAAAAAAAAATATTTATTTTTCAATTTCATATTCATTTATTATTCTTAATGATTTGAAAAAAAAAAACTTTTTTTTAAAATTATTTTTGTATAAAAAAAAAATTGACAGTAAAAATTAATATTTAATAATACGCTAAATGACTTTATATGGCGTATTATATTTTTTTTTTGACTCCAGTATCGTGTAATAGTTACAAGAGTCACCCTCGACACGATGTTGTGGCCTCTTTCGATGGTGTAGTATGATAATGTGCGGGGTATGATGTTACGACAAAACAGCGGTCTAGAGTTCAATTCACAGTAGAGGTTAGGTTGCAATTTATGAAAACAAATTATTTGCGCTACTTAAAAATGTTAGTTTTTTAATTGCCTCTATTTAATTTAATTTAGTAGATTTCTAAAAATTATATATTTTGAAAATAAAATAAATTAACAATTTGTATATGATTTTAGCTATTTTGCCTACTAGAAAGAAGCAAACGTCGAATTTAGTTGCTGTGGACGAACAATCGTTGCAGATAAAAGCGATGATTAAGAATAAAATACTTAACAAGATGACTAAAAATCATGAAGCAAACGCAACAACAACCACGACAACGACACCAGCAACTCCGGAAGTTAACACGAACGCAGCAAGGAGTTTTACTTCGCCCATCGCAAAAGCGGATGTGACTGCGCGTCCTAAGCTGCTGCTCAACTTGGTTAATCAATTGCCCAAGCATCGGGCAATGTGCGGTGTCAGTCGACAGGCACGTCAACAGCCAACACCAACCACATCTCAACCAATGACATCGTTATCACCATCACCATCGCCATCCACACCACAGCCTAAGCAACAACAGCCAGTTTCTCCGCCAGTTCCAACTTCGAAACCATTGATTGTGCTGGAGAACAAGGTGTTGGCGCCCAACGAAAAAATCGATCTCAATGATCTGCGACTGTCCAAAGGAGCGCCTATTGCGCTGCCGCCAAAGGTCGTGAATGCCCCGGAATCGGAGAGTGTCAAGAGTGCGCCGCGCATTTTGCAATTGCCTGGCTCGGGTGCCAAGAAGGTCATCTTGAATGCCCATAAGCTGAAAATGTCGCGTGAGCAAATCTCTCAATTGGCCAAGCAGATTAGCAAACAGGCGGAACAACATCCAGTTGCCAAGCCCAAAGCAGATGCACCTCCAATTCTACAAGACATCCCTGCAGCGATAGAACAACAGACGTCGCTGATATCGCCGGTCGTCGAAGAAACTGAAGGTAAGAGGAGGGCTAGGCCTTCGTTAAATGCGCAATCTTCTTCATCAGATGCAGCTTCAATTTCAAGCATTATTCAAGACATCCCTGCACCCTTAGAGCTGCAGACATCGTTGATATCACCAGTCGGTGAAGAAACTCCAGCTAAGTGGAAAGACAAGCCCTCATTAGATCCACCCCCTATGCCATCACCATCACTCTCCGCCGTGGATTTTATTGCACAGCTAAAGGCAAGCAACTCCATCAACTACATGGATCTATCAGCCGAGGAGATGAGCATGAATGCTTTGTTTATGGGTTGCGAAACTCCCACTTCTTCAGCAACTCCAGAAGCATCGTTTTTAAAAGTTCTGAAGTCACCATTTATACCAACGCCTGCTTCAACTCCTGAACCAAGTTCAACACCCACATTTCCATCAACTTCTGCATCAATTCTTGAAACGATTCCCGCACCAAGTTCTCCTGTTCTTTCATCCTCTTCTGCCACGATTTCTGAGGCATGCAATGCCGAGGATGAACTGCCGATTGGCAAGATTTTGCAAATGGATGACATGGATATTCTGCATGCAACAATGAATGTGAATGATAACGAACCGAATGTATTGTGCATTAGTCCAAATGCAATTAAACTGCAAACAAGTCTGTTGATTGCAGAGCCAATTATGGAGACAGATACCACAGTCTTAGAAAGCCAGAGCAGTTTATCAACTACTTCAACAGAGGTGGTAACAACGCCTCAAGAGGAGCCCAAGAAGGTGGAGGAAATGCCAACAACTCCAGTTGAGAATAAAGAGGAAAAACCAACAAATACGCGGCTGCCTTTTAGATCCAAAAAGGGCAAAATAAATTTGGTGCAGCGTAATAAAAAAGCTAGTGTTGCAAAAAATACCAATATTAAACAAGCTGTAAAAAAGGTTGAGGAGGAGACTGATGCAGCCGACGGAACAGAGATGGAGATTAATGTTAATTTTTCCGAGAAAATGGAGGAGGAGGAACAAATTGTAGGAAAACATAATAACAACATATTCGAAGAAGAAAATGAAGAAATTGCGCATAAGAAAAGAAAAACTAATATTCAAAATGCTAATGAAAGCGAAGTAATTGTTAAAAATAATATTAAAAAAGCTAATGAAAGCGAAGTAATTGTAAATAATGTAGTTAAAGTTAATGAGAAGAAAATTACAGAAGTTGTAGAGGACCAAAGAGTAGAAAACACCAAAATTAATATTGAAACAACTTCTGAAACCAGAAAAAACGAAGAAGTTGTTGAGCCTAACGAAAAATTGGCAAATAACGAAATAAATCAAGTTAATTTAAATTCAACCATGGAAAGTAATGAATGTGCAGAGGAAACAAATGCAGAATGTTTAGAAAAAGCAGAGGAAAAGGAACCGAATACAACGCTGATCTCACCAAAGAAGGAGCTTAATAATTCTGTTCAAACGACTGAAGAAACGCCTTTAAATGTCAACAGGGAAAAGAATCTATCGCAGCTATATCATCCACCCAAAATGACAAGGTCTAAGCAAAAGTTAAACAACACTGATGTCAACAAAAGCGAGGAAAACCCAACATCATCCTTGTCTCTTATGGAGGTGCTTTCCCAAGAGGAACCACAGCCTCAGGGAGAACCGCAGTTGCCATTTCGTCAAGAAGCCGTAAATTCAGCGAGCGTCGAAAAAGCGCCAACGGAAGCCAAGGGTATTCAAAATTTGTTGAAACACTTGGCAGCCGAAAATGTTGTGCCTCTAAATAAAGAGAGTAAGGATAACAAGGAGACCAAGTCTGAGGAGCCGGCCAAAGCGCCCAGAAAGAAGCTGTTGAAAACAAGACCCGTGTTGAATGCGAAAAGAGCATCCAAGGTTGTGCCATCAAAGACAGAAGCGTTGCATCCGCGAAAGAGAGCTTTGCTAGTGGAAAATAAAACGAATGGAGCGCATCGAACATCAAGTACGAGCGATGATGAGAATATCATGTTTCATGGTTTCGATGTAGAAGCTGGCACCAGTAAAAGTGTGTCGAGTTTAAGGCATACTGGAACGGATATTAGTGACGATGCCACGCCCGATTACGATGAGACGGAGGAGGATCCGCAGCCAGAGTGCGAATCGGTGGCCAAGAGACCAAGGACTGACCCGGCACCAGCCGAGAAGCAGCTTGAGGCAATCCCCGAGCAGATTGACAAGGAAAAGGCTGAAGAAATCCCAGAGCAGATCGACAAGAAGGTGAGCCAAACCTCTGAGCAGCTTGGTAGCGAAAATGTTGAATTAATATCAGAACAGATCGAAGAGGAGGAGAGACAAAAGACCACAGATCAGCTTAATAGAGATACGACTGAAATTATAACAGAGCACATTGATAAGGACAAGGATGAAACAAGCATAGAGCAAAATGATGAGATCAAACAAAAAGTATTTGACGAGCAAAACGACAAAGATTCAGAGGAGATGAATAACTCGGAAGCTACAGCAATTTCCGAACCCATCGACAAGGAAGAGATTGAAGTAATTCAAGAACCAATAGAGGACAGAAAGCTTAAAGCAAAACGAAACCATCCAGTCAACAAGAAAAAACTGAAGGATACACAAGAGATTGCTAAGGCAGAAGTTGAAGCAGTTCTCGATTCAATAGAAGCAATTACAGAGCCGATCGACGAGAATAAGCCTAAAAAAGAACCAAAGCCGACCAAGCAGAAATCTAAGAAATCTGTTAAAGATCAATTGAATAATGAAGCGATAGAAACAATCACACAGGCCGTTGATCAATCTCAACCAATTTCAGAGGAACAAGTCCCTAAGCAGATAGATAAAGAAGTGCCGCAAGCAATCCCAGAGCTTAACGAACTTCAAATAATCTCAGAGCCAAATAAGCCTAAGCTAAAAGTTGTTCCAAAGCAGAATAACAAGAGAAAGCAGAAGAAAACAGAGAAGAAACACGATCAAACTCTAGAAATAGACAATCAGGTTCAACAAATCCCAGAAGCAGAAAAATCTGAAGGCAGACTTGATAAAAACGATACGGAAGAGCCCAAAGCAAGCGAACCACCAGAAGTAATCTCAGAACCAGAAAAAAGCAAGCGGAAAGTAAGCCGAAAGTCTAAGGAAAGAGAAAAGCTTGAAGAGGAAAAACCAAGCACTTCTGGTGAGAAGCAATCAGAGCTAGCTGAGACCCTAGTTGTCGAGCCAGCAGTCGCGAAAAACAGACGCCGTCAGCGATCAAAAGTGCCAGAGTCTAGCCAAATGGAATGTGTACAAAATAAGACTGAAGCAAAAGAAGCTGCAGCGCCTGCCACAAGAAAGCGCAAGCGGCAGAGTCAAGATGTTAGAAAGTCGACGGATTCCACGGAAGATGCAACAAAAGCTGAAGTAGAAGATGTGCCACTGGCAAAGCGAGCACGCAGAGGACGCCCAGCAAGAGTCACTCCAGTGTCCACGAACGCTGAGTTTCCAACTCCTACCGGACGTGGCCGTAAAAGCAAAACAGTTGCAGCAGAAGCTACAACTGAGGGTCACACAGAATCCAAGCCGGATATTGTGTCTTCCACACCCATTAAAGCAGAGACAACGAAGCGAAATCGTCGTTCAAACATCGCTACACCTGCAGTTTCTACAGATTCGGAAAACGTGGAATCGGATTGCACAGCTATTCTTTCAGTTACGACAGTCAACTCCACACCGGAATGTGCACCTAAGAAAAGAGGTCGTAGGCCAAAGTTGTTTGACATTTCAGCGCTTGACCAAACTCCAAAGGCTGAGGGAATAAGAGAAAATTATGCCGAAGGGCTAACGTTCAAATTCGAAGGTCCAGATTACTGGCCAAAATCAGTGGACATAAATTTACGCCTCTTTCTCATACGCAACCGTGAGCAGCTGGAGACCGACGAAGATCTACGAGAGGATGGTCGTGGTGAGGGACCAGTACAGTGTGGACTGTGCTTTGTGCGTTGTGAGAAGGACCAATGGAAGACTCATCTCTCCGAACACTATGGCGTTGGTTGGCCCATTGACGCTAAGCCATATGTGAGTAATAATTTGCTGTTGATATTTGTCCGAATATACAAATGAATGTAATTCTATTTTACAGTACGTCACGCGGAGTCTTATGCTGGCTCCGATGATGAGCTATGCCAAGAGTGGACGTCGGCTAACTTGTCGCCTCTGTGGTCGAACGTTGGCTTCTGGTCTGGGCATGTTGTTGCATCTGGAGGGCTGTGGCGCCGTACATCAACGTGTTCAATGCGATATCTGCAATAATTTCTACGCCACAACGTTCATCACCACCCATGTGCGCCATTGCCAAATTCGTCAGGTAAAAATGGAACCAGAAGCTGCCACGGATACAACAACAGCTGATGAGAGCACTCCGGTATTCAGTAACGCGGGTCGCGCAAAGCGCAAGTCAACCATCAAGTAAGTCATAGCAAATAATTATATTTTATAATTCTTTGTAATTAAGTGAATAATCACAATTATTTATAATCAGAGCTGAAACAAAGCTGCAGAAAATGGCAGCGCAACTGGGAGATGAGCAAAAGCGACAGAAGGGAGCTGATTTTGAAAACGATTCCTCGGATTACGATATGAACGTCGATAAGGAATCATCGGAAGAATATGAGTCTGAAGGTGTAGACTCCAATGAGGAAGATGATCAAGCTAATTCAAAAGGGGAAGATTACGTAAAAGGCAAGAAATCCCGCGACGTTGGATTAGCTGCAAATTCCTCACGCATTTGTGAGTCAAATAATCTACGCAAATTAAATGAATTTACTTAAAATATAATAAATATTACAGCTGCTGAAGTCCTGAAGTCGGAAGGCGATTTAGCTGTGCGATGGAAATATTTGTAAGTCAAATAATCAATTATTCTAAAAATTATGTTTTTATCAATTAATTGATTTTTCTTTAATTAGCATTGCCAAAAACTATTCCAACAATCCGCTGTATGCCAGTTTATTACCCTATTATGAACAACTGTCTCATGCCGAGGCCATCAAACTGCTGCCCTCCAGGGAGTCGTCATCAATGCGCTATGCCTATGGCCATAAGGTTCATGACTGGCTGCGACTAGCGCCCTTGGAGGCTTTTAATAAGGAAGGCAAGTGTAATATTTAAGCACTTAATCAACACTTCATTTAATTAATTCTATTTCTCATTGCAGATGAATTTGTGTGTCATTTGGGCAAGCCTATTAAAAAGCTCGCTTGGGTTCCCTTGCCCCCGTCCGTTGAAACGCAATATTTGTTGTGCTCTCAGCGTCCAAAGATGCTTAGCTTTACGCGACAGTTTAAGGACAAACAGCAGGATGATCTGCTGTTGTTGATGGAGTGCAAAGTGGCTGCGAGTGACAAACGGAAAGAATGGCCTCTGCAAATTCGTCTGCACTATGGCATACGTGTTCAGGAAACAGTAAACAGCTTCGAATTTATGCCAAGTGGTGGTTACGATGAGTCCACTAATCGATTGGGTCTTTTAGCCGTAGGCAGTTCAGCAGGTGTGGTCATTTATGCGCTGCCGTTGCTGTTGACTAAGAGTAAGACTGTTCGTCAGGATGAAAGTCCAGTAATTGTATTGGAGCCAGGCATCACATTAAGCCTTGATATAAATAATCCTGTGCGGGATCCTTGTAGCATAATATCCTGGTCTCAAGTATGTCAAAATTAAAGCTTTGTCAAACTATTGACTTAATTTTCTTTAATTTGTAGGCATCTGGACACAAGCTGCTGGTGACTGGATATGCTAGCGGAAACGTTGCCTTCTGGAATATGGACGATGTGGACGGTCTCAATTGCATTGAGCAGAATAACCAACGGCACTTACTGCCAGCACACTACTTTTATTTCGGCGAACGCAGCATACAAAGTAAGTATAAATAATAATAAGCTTGTTATTTACTATTGGCTTATTCATCAATTTTTTTTGTAACCCTCTTTAGACTTGGAACTGCATTATGATACAAAAGGCGCACGGTGGCTGGCTGTTGGCACCGCTGTGCGTAAATACTGCGTCTATGACATTGCCAATTGGTCTCATCCCTTAGCAATACTTGGGGATATGATTATCAACTTGTTTCTGGGCAGCATGATCTGGTCTCCCTTGTGGAGTTCCTTAATCATTGGCTGCTCTCAGTTGACGAGAGCTCGTAAGTGTTTCTATCGTTCATCCAAACTGTCAAAATTTCTAATAATAATTTCATTGTGCTTAGAATTTCCCCGTTTGATTTCCATAAATCCTTTGGAGATGATTATCTCTCGTCAAAAGACACTGGATGTGATGATGAACACCATTCGCGATATGCATTTCAACTATGATCAAAATATGGTCGCATCGATCTCGGACAACGGAGATCTTGCTTTTATCCAAGCTAATGAGTTTTCATCGGACTCTGCTTTAAGAAAACGAAAAAAGAAAAATCCTTTCATCGCCTGTGAGGCGAACTTTCTGGGTGATGATGTGGAGCCAAAGCACGTGAGCCCGGAAGTATTTCAAAGAGATTATGGTCTTCTGCTTAGACCAATCAGATGTGGAGTGGAAAGGGACAAGGCTTCCAGTTACCAAGACCCGAAGCGAGAGCCCAGTTTTAGTATGCGAAATATGATTCGATCTAATTCGGTGCGTTGGAACTGGAATAGTTCAGCAACGAACTGGGTAGCTGTCGGAGCTGAGCATGGACTGTTGCGGATCGTAAAATACAAAACGGACAATTAAGTCTAGGTCGTTAAAATTAATATTGAGATTTTTGTTTACACTAATTAAGAATGTTGATTGCTTTCTAAGATTATATAAAAATTTATTTGAATATAATGAAATAATTTATTAGAACTCGTTATATAATACAAATAAGAAAATATATGTTATTGTAAATAAAAAATATACTATGTATTTAAATTAGTATAAAAATTATATGGAATATATTTTTAAAATACAAAATATTTATTACCTTTATACAAATAAAATTTGAACACAAAAACACAGTTCTCTATTCTATTTCATTCAATTGAGTTTTTAGCGTATTTTTCAAAACTTACCTCACTTGAATAATGTTTTCGATCATGTTAGCTCTGTTAAGTATATCAATATAACACTCAACTTATATTGTTAGTTCTCAGGTTGTTTCAAAATTATATAATACCAAATTCATATTAAATTTTGTTTTCTAAGTGGCTTCACAATGAATTGCAGCCAGCAAACGAATCAGCTTGAAGATTATAATAGGCGTGTGGCCAGTTTGATTGAGCGCATGGAGCGGCTAGAGGCGTCGTTAAATACTCTTTCATTGGTTACGCTTCACAAGCGGAAACCGCTGGTCATTGATGGAGTACCGAATGATAATTCAGAAAATAATCAAACGACCAAGCAAGATGATGAAGAAGACGTCTTTGAAGAGTGTGAAGATAAGATGATAACCGACGATGTAGAGAAACTTGAGGACGCAAATAAAATCTTTGGAGATAAATTTTAATGTTACCCAAAAGACAATGGTAATAAAAGATTTGTTTTCAAGTTTATTTACAACATACATATATTAATATATTTTTCTCACTACATATTTAACTGCATCGCGTGTGATGTACATATATGTTACATACATTTGATTTTTTAGATAGAATTTACATCGATATTTTCAAAAAATTGGATGCAGATTATTGTAACAATGATATAACGCATGTAACTTTTGAGCTGTTGTGTGATGCGAGTAAACAGCGATTGTGTGATTGAATATGTTTAATTTCTGTTTGTTTGTTCCATTAAAAATTATAAAAATCGTTTCGACAATAAATATGCATGGCTTACAAATAAAACAGACGCTAAAATGCTTAATGTAAATACAATTTATATATAATAAAAAAACTGAATGTTTCGAATTACGCACAACAGACAGTTATTGAACCGACAGTAATTCATTTTGATCTATATAAATACACACAAAGCATTTGAATATTTGCTATAAATACCATTTAAAAAGGATTGTTCCAATTTTCAGATTTGAGTATGCATATATTATAGTACGTGTTAGTATGTATGTGTGTGTATATATATAGCACTTACTGTTATAATTCTATTGTCTTTTGTATGGCCGCGTGAAGTTAGCAAGAAACGGAAATAAAACAAAACACAATGGCGGTTGAAATATGTGTGTGTGTTGTGTTGTGTGTGTGGTTGAGCTAACAGTGCGTTAACAGTAACTTAACAGAGCCCTAACATATACATATATTATATATATCTGTCTATTATGCACTTGACCTTCAGTCTTCATTCTTGCAAACTCTCCCATTCCCTTCATTCTCTTCCATTCTGTCTATCTGTCTGCTTTGCTGTGCTCATATTGAAAACGGAACTTGACCTGCACTTAACATAACGTAAAATGTAAAAATCATTTAACTGAAAGCAAAGCTCGTTCACTTTTTGCTCTGCACGCCATTCGATTGCTCCACTACACTGCGATTGCCGGCGAGCTCCTGCTGAATCTCGTTCAGACTCTTGCCCTTCGTCTCGGGCACAATGAAGAAGACAAAGACGATGCCGACAACGGTGAGGCCAGCGAACAGCCAGAAGGTGCCGCCTGTGCCCAATCCATCGGTAAGATTCTTGAATGTCTTCGTGATGATGAAGGCCAGCACCCAATTGGTAGTGCCTGCAATAGAGCCAGCGAATCCCTTGATATCTGTGGCAAACAGTTCACCCATCATCAGCCATGGTACCGGGCCGAAGCCAATGGAGAACATGATAATGAAGACGCACAAGCTGGTCACTGGCAGCCAGCCAAGATTCTCCACTTGAGCCTCATCCTGGTCCTTCAAAAAGAAGTACACACCGATCGCAGTGGTGGAAAGAGCCATCACAATGCCCGAGGCGAGCAGCAGAATGCGACGTCCCAGTTTGTCCACAACCAGGGTGGAGACAAAAGTGGCCACCACCTGCATCACACCAATCAAAATGGTCGACATACTCTCATTGATGCCAGTCTTTGCTGCCTGTAAATGATGAAAACTAAATTAAACACCGGAAGCCACTATTGATTTTGATGGAATGCATACCGTAAAGATGCCAGCGGAGTAGAAAATGACAGCGTTGATGCCGCTCACTTGCTGGAAGAACATGAGACCCAAACTGATGCTCATGGCCTTGATGGTCACTGGACGGGTCAGGGCTGCCCAAATATTAACTTCCTGCTCACGAATCTCACGGTCAATCTGATGCAGTTCCTCCATCTCTGGGGCGTAGTCATACTCTTTACCACGCAGCCATTGAATGGACTTGATGGCAGCCTCCGAGCGATTCTTTGAAACCTATACAGAAAATATTATTTATTGGTTTATCACTCAAACTTCAAGAGCTGTTGAGTTACTTACCAAATAGGTGGGCGACTCCGGCATGAAGAAGAAAATGATGCCAAAGATGATGGGAAGCAAGCCACAAACGATGCTCATCCAGAACACGTTAAGACCAGAGCCAACACCGTACACAAACAGAATGCCAATAGTGATCATCAACTGGAAGAAGCTTCCCAGCGTGCCGCGAATATCCTTCTGCGAGATTTCACCAGTGTACATGGGAGCCGTAACACAAAAAGCACCGCCAGCGATACCCAAAATGAAACGTGCAATGTACATCATGACCACATTCTGGGCCCAGATCAGCAGCGCCCAGCCCAGGACGAAAGGCAGCACGAGCAACAACATAGTCCACTTGCGTCCAATGAAATTGATGAGGAAACCAATTGGAATGCAGACAACGGCAGCACCCAGCGTCATGAAGGCGCCAACCCATGAGAATTGCTCATCGTTGACATCGAAGCTATAGGCATCTCCATCGGTGATCTCCTTCTCTGAGGGCGATGTCCAGCCAAGCAAAGTACCAGCGGCAAAGGCGCCACCAGCTGCTGCCAAGGCTGCCACATATTGTGGCAGTGTTCTCGACTTATTCTCCGTGGACGTGTGCACCATGTTGCCCAATAGATTCTCCTGATCCTGTCGAACGAATAATAACGAAGCACAAAATATACGTTAACCAATGGTGACTTCAAGTGTGTTACTATTATAGTACTTGGTGTGTGCACACGGTTGGAGTGCCTGACTAACTACCTGACTCTGTTGATGGCGATGTATTATCAAATCAATCGAATCGCCGTTGGGCAATAAGCCTCATGATTATGCCCCTCACCCGGCGATTAGAAGCTTTATGACGCTGCGATAGTGTTAGCCCGACTTTTTTTTCGCCAAGTTGTTTGAGACAAATTTTCCACACTACCCCCAGCTGTCAAAATGTTGAGAAGTAAACAGAAGGACAGGCTCGTGGTATATAAGACCCCGGCTTACTGATAGCACGCAAAAGGAACGTGCGAACATTCATAGGTATTAACTATTTACTGATAGCTCTTCCAGATAAATAACAAGTAGTGATTTCCTCAATTCGCTGGGTGCAACAGTTTGATTTCCGACTTCGAGAGTTAATTTTGAGGCTATTAAACCATAATTAGCAGCAAGTGCACAAAATATTGGGCATTGGAATGCTGAAAGATTACTTTCAATTGGAGAATATATTTATGGATGTGTAGATAGTCTAATCTGACTTTATCAAGGGGGCAAACTAACTAAGTATATAACTTGAACGAAAGTGCTATATTATTAAAGAACCACTTAATCTTACAGCATTGTTAACAGTACTTAAGTGGCTGTTTAAGCTTTAACAGTGGCACTTTGTTAAGAGGTAAATGATTGAGAAAAACAGAACCGAACTACATATAATATATTGTATATGATCGGGAACTCTTAACATAACATTATTAATACTCTGTATATATTATGTTATTCCCTGTTAACTTAGCTTGAACAATGCCACTTTGTTAAAAAATTAAGTGGCAATTTCATAAAGAATAATCAGAACTGAACTATGAATACAACGATTAATTTTTATTCTAACACTCTGTAAATAATTTGTTATTACATTATATTATGATGATTGAGAATAAGTAAAACTAAACTCTTAACACAATATGGGATATCATTAATATTTTAAGAAAACCACTCTCTGGAATTGTTGTGTTATCAACTTAACATTAACTTGAGATCTTTGGCTGTTAACTGACCTTTAACAGTAGCATATAAAAATAAGAAGATCTAAACTCTTAATTAAATTATCAATTAAATTTTCGACTGTTAACACTTTGTAAATATTCTGCTGTTACCTTAACATTAATTTGGGTGCTTTGTATATCCTTAGCGAAACCACGAATAATTTAAATAAAGACCACATTTGCCACTTGCTTGCGCTGCTGAACTAAACAAAACTAAACTTCGAATAAATAGAACGCCCTCAAAATGAATGGGTTTGCATTATATTATTGCGAACTTATTAATATATATTACATATACGATATGGGTGTGCTGAAGCGCTGCCAATTAAACATTTGCCAGCCTTGGCCCTGGCACGCTTCCTGGCCATAAATTACATTGCTATCGATGAAAGGTACTACATATGTATGTTATCGCGTGCCCAATCGATATGCCAAATACTTAGGGTATTATCTGTGTGTACCTGGCCATAATTCTGCCAATTAATAAACGATAATTCAGTATCAAACGTCAATGGACTTGTAGTCAATGAAAGCTCCGGCAAAAGCTTTACCTAATTCTTTTTATTGCCTCTAATGCGACCTAGTAAAATTAAGTATACGTAGATTATATTTATGACTGCTACCTGAGTTGTAGTTTTAAATTGAAATTTGCATGTAATGGTGGATTGAAAAGTTGATTATGTAAATACAGGCATGAAAGCTCAACATGATTTCAATTATTTCTGCGATTTTTCATATTACTAAATTAAGTATACGCTGTTGACCATTTTAAATAGGTAACTTGTTGAGTGAAGGACTGGCAATTTTTCATTTAAGATTTAAGATAATATTTTATTAATGACAATCCATTTTCATAGTGCACATTTCATATTTTCATACTCTGCAGTCTTGATCGTTAAACGTCTAGTTTACTTTGCTCCTCTCCGCTAGCTGTCGTTTCCTTTAGCCATTTACTTTATCGTATTTGCCGCCCACTAAAAGTATGTGGTTTAATCTCAGCTGCAATCCCATAAATATAATACATCCACATGCTCGTACACTATACATATATCCAATCACAGCCCACGTCAGTGTGGAAGGCAATATTCATTTCCGCATATGGCAAATGCTGGCCGAGAGTTGCAACCGCAAAGAGACGCGCCCACGCGCCTGCTGCAGTTGCATTAGCTTTCGCTGTTCTTGTTATTGTTGTTGTTGTTGTTGTTGTTGCTCTTAACGTGACTGGGGACACACCTCCGACGTGGCTGTTAACCAAAGTCGGTGTCTGAAATCGATATTTTGCTATGCTGTGTTGGCTTATGTGGTCAGAGTGCTCTCAACTATATTTAGATTAACGTTGGCAGTTAACCGGCCCAATAACTTGTTGTTGTTGGCCTCCTACGCAACTACGCCTAAGTATTCTCTCTCTCGCTTCGAGCCGGGTCAACATGATAGCCGAATGTCATTGCCATAGCTTAGTCCTTGTGTCTCAAGTTCGTTTCAATGTCACCTAAGGGAATACGCAGAATAAAACTTAACTGCATTTTTATTCCCCAAAGAAGATTATTTCCTGAGTTTTCAACTGAATTTAATTTAAATGCTCGTTAGCTGTAAAATTCCCGGCTACCTGAATAAATTAGTAATGAACATAAAATTTTATGATGCAAATGCATAACACGTTTACACATGTGAATTTTTATCCAATAAAAATTCCTCGCGTATTTTCTGGATATTCAGAACAAGTTTATTTCTTAATTAAGAAATATCCCATATAAGAAAAATACCCGCAATGTTTTAGGAAATAGTTTAAAAATACTTTATGCTATTATTAGATCAGTTGAAATGAAATGCATATACTATATATATTATTTATTTATGCTCAGCTAGTAAATCTTTATGTACACCCAAGTTTGTGCTATACTTAGACAGCGCGAGTGTCGCAATTGTCGCTTCATTTGGTGCTCAATCAATTGAATCATTTCAATCAGAGTGACAAATAAATATATTCATTTCAAAACTTAAGCTACATTTTAAATAATTATTAGATAACAATATCTACTAATCAATGATCATTATATGGGAAACTTTGCCTAATGCTCATAATGTTGCTGAATATCATTAACGTCAATTTGTTAACCATATTTGCTCTAAGTCTTTGTGGTTTCGTTCGACATATATGTCAGCATTTTTTCATATCTATATTTTTGATTTTTTTTTTTTTTTTGTTTTTTTTTGAGGGCTTATCAGTTAATTGGATAGGGGTAAAAGTATACCAAAAAACTTTCTATTTCGATCAATTTTTATGGTTTTTATTTTTTTTCTTCGCTTGTGTGTGCTTTTAAGTTGGACAAGGTCGCAAGATGCCGCAGACATGATAAACAAAAATCATTCATTAATAACAAAACGAAACTACTTTCAAATGCTTTTCTGCAGAAAGCACCGAAATGATAAGCGACCTTATCGCTAGAGCTGGTCCCCAATGAGGGGGCGTATAGATCACAAGCACGTGAGTCATTAGCAGTGAAAATAATAATATTTTGTTTGCTTAATTTACAATAATAAAAGAGCAACAGCTATACACGAGAAAACCAAAAAAAAACCTAAATGTAATTGAATTATTTCAAACATGTTCCGGACAATGCATTCAATGAAATGACTGTTGAATATTTTTGTTTTTGTTTTATGCGTTCGCTTTGAATCACATCCGTAATGCGGATTATGGTTGGGCGCGTTTCCGAACACATGAACTTCATATGCTCAAATATAGAGGTATTTCCTTATGGGATGAATTCGAATCTGTTTTGACATAATTGTTAGTAAATTGAGTTGTTTTTTGGAAGATTTTTTAGTACAAAATTTCTTTTTGAGATCGACTGTAGTTCTCTCTACTCTGACTTCTATGATAGCATTATTAGCTTTCCCTCTCTGAGATAGCATACTGAGTAAATATTTATGATATTTCCGGCAAGCCAACTGGACAGAAATTCACTTCGCATAACGCTAATTAGACAACTCCAGTTTGTTTTTTTCGTTCTTTCTTTGTCAAGGTCAAACATAGACAAAGTCGGCAAATACATTTCGAAAATGGGAGAGTTACTTAAATTATGTTAATATGGGTTTTTAGTACCAGCACCAGTTAGCAAAAAGTTTGGTAAATATATGCGATATGGCTCATTACTTGCGGACTGGCATTGGCACTTTCAGTGGCATTAGCTTTGACTATTTTTACCGCTTGCCGGGAGCCATATTTGGCACCGTTTGTCTCGTTCGTCTCCAGCAGGTGGGAGCTCTCCTCGTTCTGGGCCTCGGCCTTTTTATTGGCCTCATCGCCGCTGGAATTGCTATAGGATGCCGTTGACATATTGCCAGATATATATATGTATTTGTTTCACAAGATATAGATTGTAGTTTATAGCTGCGAGACGCACTAATTGATTGCTTAAACACAATTTGAAAGCTCGTCTTTTCTTTTTGATGTGTATTATGTCACTTGTGGATATGTTTGGTATTCAATGCGTTTGCTTTTGTTTCAGTTTGTTTAATTTGTGAAGCACGTCGTTTTGTTTGCGATTATTTCTTTCTTTTTTTTTTTGGGTTTTGCAATTGCCAAGATTGTTGAATAATAGGCGAGAAGTTCGAATGTCCTTTGGCCGTGCCCGAACAGACGTTTGTCCTTTAAATGCGTTGCCCACCCACGTCGCAAATGTCGAGTATACTTTTAGGCGCATGCGCGATGCTTGGCAAACATGTTGCTGTCTACTATTAACTGCACTTCGATTGTCCCTTGGCCAAGACACACACGCAGCTCACACGCAATGTTCTACACACAGACTGACAGACACTCGATGAATGTATCTCAAACGTTTGAAATGAAAAAAACGTATCTGTATATCTCTTATTTTTTAACCGCACGCAGCGACTGTTGGCTCGCAAATGACGCGCCAAATCATAAAACCAGCAACGCCGGGCTCTACACTGGATAATGGACTCTCACTCAGACGTTCGCTCGCTCTCTTTGCTCTCTCTCTTCTTTGCTATGTGTGTGTGTCGCGCTCTCTTTGTGCCGCTCTCTCGCTGGTCCACCAAGCGGTGGGGTGGCCACTGAGGCTATTGACTTGCAACAAACTGGAATTGTAAGCGCCTTTGATTTTTGTTCTTCGTTTTCTTTTCGCTTTCTTATTTTGCATCAGCAACAGACAGTTGTTGTTCTTGTTATTGTTGTTGTTGTTGTTGTTAAGTGCAGTCTGCAGTTGCATTCACTTTGAGTTTCAAGGCAAGCGACGACTTCGCCGCATTTGCGAGCACGAACATGCAGAAGGCTAACGATCCTCACTTCTGCTCACTTCCATGTGACCTCAATTGCGTTACAATGCATGTAAATGTATGCCTGATTGTAAAGTTCTTGCATATACACAACCATATAAACGTCAGCATTTACCCAAAAACTTACAGAACGCAAAACTAACTGGGATCAATTCAAGCTGCATAAATCAATTGCTAAAATGTTGAGCAATTAAAAACCCTTTAACTATATATAGAGTTATTGGAGTGTTAAAACTTTACTTAAAGGCATGTATAATTTATTCATAAATAATGAATGGCAGCTGGAAAGTTTTCGAATGAAGCTCTCAATTAAAGTGATGAGACTATTTTATCTTATTAGTATTCAAACAAATTATTGGAGCGTGTTACTTTAATATCAAGTATAATTTATTCTTTAAAAGTTGAGTAATTATTTTTAGTTAGGAATTTAAAGGAAATATTCATTATTAAGTTAAAAATATATTATAAGACTTTGAGTCTTAAAAAGTAAGTTTATTAAATGTTTAACACGCACTGCAATTCGCTTTACTCAATCAATGTCCCATTTACAAATGTCATTTCAGGGTTAATACACTATTTTATTTACAATATATTTCCAGAAATCTTTTGTTCGATTCTCTTACACAAAGAACCTGTTAAATATATTTACAGATTTAATTACGCAAATTAATTTTCCCCGCTGACATTTGTTATGCATTTCATTTCAATGCTCCAGATTCAGTGCGAGAAAAAGAAAGCAAAATCATTAAAATTGTCCATAATCTAGATGAATTATAGATAGATATATCTATAGATGCATACACACATGTGGGGACAGTGTAAATATATGCATTTCCATATACAAAAACGTGTACACAGCACAACTCCAGCAAGCTATTTACATTGTTTGCATTCGATACGAAAAATGCACGAGTCCGACGAGAGAATGAGAATTTTCTTTTATGTATCTTACGATAAAGACGCATTCATTCTTGTCTACTCAGTATCTGGGGGAAATATCTGTTTGTGTTTTTCTTATGCATCGATGCATGTATTCAATGCATCACGTTTGTCTTCCTGATATACGAGAAAACCTAACATAATATATGTATATTCCATAATGAAAATGAGGTACTCAGTCAATGAGTGCATGGAGGCACAATTCGTTGAGTATTTGAGCAAGCACATATGAGTGTCAGTCTGTGTAAATTTATTGAAATTCTTGTTCCACATAGTCAACAACTAGTTGGATGGCCAATAGCGACTATGAGATATGCTTTTCATAAATGAAAAATTGATAAAAATTTTTTTTTTTTTTGCTAATAATTAATGACAATAAAATACTTTCTAATAAAATTAAATTTGTATACTGCAAGTATTCTTAAATGTATCTAGCCCATGACTTTCCAAACCTTTACAGGGTATAATAGGCAAATGAATAAACATGACAATGCTATAAACAAATGTTACGACTATACGCGTCAACTGTGGCTTAGGAAATGAGCTCATTATGCACGCATATCACACAAACAAATAGCAGCAAAACAAAAACTATTAAACAAACTTTCGATTATATAAAAAAATGTTATCTATTTACCATAGGTAGATAATCGTTGAGTATGGAAATGCAAGTAGGCATTCTATAATGGTTCTTTACAGTAATAAATTACAAACTACTAAAATCTGAATATTTGTTTTCACAATTTAATCAATTTTTGTAAAGAGAACAATTTAGGTAATCAAATTTAGTTGAATACAAATTTCACGAAAAAAAATTAATAATAATAAAAATTATTCATTGCGATTACTATTTTTGGTATTTTTTGGTATAAAGTATTAATTTCAAATCCTAAGAATCTCTACTACTTTAAATTACTATGTTAATTTCAAAATTTATTTTGCCGAAGAATAACCATAAACCCATTTTCTTAGATTGACCAATAAAATATTAATTTCCTTTTAAAGATATATTCTTTTGCATATCTCCGTTCATTTAAGTGAAGTTTCACTGTACAACTTTAACAAAGTGTTTAACTGGTTCGTTTTTAAGTATGACGTAGTTAATGCATGCGCAGTGAAAGTGAGTACGCGTTGTATCTTGTATCTACATCTGTTAAAACCGCAGCAAGCTGGGACTGAAATACAACCAAACATTTGGCACGCTTCACGGTTGGATCAGGCGCGCAGAGCGCCTAAAAGCATGCTAGCATACCAAGTGTGTAGAGTATAGCTGTTTCTGTTTTTATGTATCCGTAGCTGTATCTGTATCTGGTGGTATGTACCTATGGGGCATGACCAGAGCACGCAATGGTGCACTCTTAGCATTGTGTGTGTATACTAATTACGGAGCACAGACGAACAGTTAGTGCTGAGCAAACGGCGAAACTCTCTAGAGCCCCCCCGCATCGCCAAGTGTTACGTAAAAAGCTCATTAGGCTGAATGTGTGTGTGTGAGCGGTGCAGAGCGGTGCGGTGAACTACGTCAATGCCAGCGACGTCATGCGAAATGTATCTCACAGATACATTTACATTTCAGCATGTATTTCGGTTAGCGGTGCGTGTGACGTCACAAGAGCCAAGCCCCAAAACACTTGGCCAATCAGCAATCGCCGGCAGACGTGCCCCTCATCACATACACACACATACACACGTAAACGCTCTCGCATCGACACACATGCAGTTGCAGATATATTTATATTTGTGCTCAGCACACATCATATATTTCAAGATTTGAGCTACAATTTCAGTGCCGTTTATCTACAATAGTTGCTGTTGTTGCCACACAAATCACGCGATTCTCCAACAGTTCAAGTGCAACTATGAGATTTTCGCTGATTTGTCATTATTTTATTTGGTTTGACCTACATTTGAACTTGCGATGTAACACGCGTCCATTTACTCGATAAATCGCATTTACTTTTTCTTTAGACCGCCGGCTTTCGGATTACGGCTTAGCTTAAAAATCGATACGACGCCCTCGCCTGACTGAAGGTCAATGTATCTACGTGCAACATCGACTGATGCGTCCTTGAGTATGAAAACGAAATGAATGTGAATGTGAATGTGTGGAGGCAAGAACCAGAACAATAACAAGACATTCGTTTGGCTGCCAAAAACTTTTTGAAACTGTCACAATTGCCACATTGTAAACACACTAATTTGCTAGTCTATCTCTTTCTAAAGTTTCTCAACTTTTCATTTTCCAAATATAAATAAATATATAAATCCCGTTGTTAAAATGTATTTAAAATTATGCGCAAAAATTAATTCGATATAACAATAAAGTATTCAATGATTTCATATAGTAGTAAAGAATAAATTACCTTTGATTTAAATTGCAATTTAATCCCAAGTTCGACTAAGTTTCTGTAAATAAAACAATAAAATGCATTTGTTTATTAAATTTATTGATTTGAATTAAATCACGTTTATTGCGCCTTCAATTTATAACGGACAAAAGCACTCGTTGCACTCAAAGCTTCTAAACAAGCTTTTTACAGTTTGAATATCATGTCGTGCAATGCTATCAAAACTGTACACGACTGCGAGAAAACAAGCGCTTCTAAAACTGTACTAGGCAAGCACTCGCACTAAACGTGTTGATTACTCAGTCAATTTTCGGCGCATTTATTATTTAACAATTTAAATAAATGATGAAACATATGTTTTAAATTTTATATTACATACGAGGTTAATTTCCTGTAAGAGTTATACATTTTTTTTTCACTTCAATCTTCGGTTAAAGTGAAATTTCTGAAAATGAAATTATATATTCTAGAGCACATCTCAAGTGGATTTACATACTTATTTATTTGGGCGCACTTCCTGACTTAAGCCATAAAACTCATTTTACAATTTTCGGGCATCAAATATCCTAAACAAATCTCAAGACCATATGTTTTTAAATATTAAAACCTATTGATTTTCCAGCATAGTACTTAAGTGCGTATTTAGACACTTGAGAATATAAGACGACGCTCACTAATCGAGAAGTGCGCTTATCAGCATAACCTAAACACAGCGCTAGTCTTATCTATATTTCAATACCACACGATGAATACAATGGCTGTATACATACATATATATGAGTGTATAGGATTGTTTTAGCCATATATATTGCACCGAGCATCGATGAGTTATCGTTTTAGTTTTCCCGCGGCTTATCGCGATATTTCATATGGGTGTTATACCCCTAAATCGCTTTATGACAGATATTATTCAGATATGGTGCGCTTATTTTCGGTTATTTATTGACTGCAGTGTTGATCCAACTATGAAGTACTAAAACATACTCTCTTTCTTTATTTGATTGACAGCCGGCAATGAAATACACACATATGTGAATACAATAGTAGCCAATATATTACATTACGATTTATACCCTGTATGAGTTATTGTTTTATTTTCAATGATTGTATATTAGTGAAATTTCTTATGAAAATGAAATTATATATTCTAGAGCACATCTCAAGTGGATTTACATACTTATTTATTTGGGCGCACTTCCTGACTTAAGCCATAAAACTCATTTTACAATTTTCGGGCATCAAATATCCTAAACAAATCTCAAGACCATATGTTTTTAAATATTAAAACCTATTGATTTTCCAGCATAGTACTTAAGTGCGTATTTAGACACTTGAGAATATAAGACGACGCTCACTAATCGAGAAGTGCGCTTATCAGCATAACCTAAACACAGCGCTAGTCTTATCTATATTTCAATACCACACGATGAATACAATGGCTGTATACATACATATATATGAGTGTTTATAGGATTGTTTAGCCATATATATTGCACCGAGCATCGATGAGTTATCGTTTTAGTTTTCCCGCGGCTTATCGCGATATTTCATATGGGTGTTATACCCCTAAATCGCTTTATGACCCCCCAGATATTATTCAGATATGGTGCGCTTATTTTCGGTTATTTATTGACTGCAGTGTTGATCCAACTATGAAGTACTAAACATACTCTCTTTCTTTATTTGATTGACAGCCGGCAATATAAAATGTTGTATTATTCTATTTACCGAAATACACGCCCAAACTCATGGAATGATGCGGATATACAACAATAATACAACACGCGTCCGTTAACAAGTAGTTTCCTTATTAAATTCACACACAACAAGAAATAAATTAAATATTTGAATGAAGCGCCTGATAAAATCTAATAGTATTAGTGAAGCAACTACCTCGAGCATTTATTAGAGGCAATTGAGCGCACTTTTGTTTTATAAAAAGAAATCTTTACGACAACTGAGATAAGAAAATCAAGTACAACACTGAGATACTAAATGATATCATACATTACTATTATTTATCTGCTAATCAAATGCACCTAACTATACTATATATATAACTAACTTTAATCACTGTTAAAACACTTAGTCATGGATGCTGAGAATTACAAAGAACTGAAGTTGTGGTTAAGATAGACTATCGATCGACATCAATGCTGAATCAGGCTTTCGTTCATGAACCGTTCAACCATGAGCTCTACTAAGTACTTTGTAATTCTTAAGAAACTTTCAAGCAACCGCAAGTGTTCAAGTTCAAAGACTGTGACTCTAGGGTTATACACGTGCGATTAAACAAACAATGAAATTGGAATATTTCTTCATAATCTCAAGTAATTACAGTCAAACTCGCCTACAACAACTTTGGAATGTTTTAATTCAACATTGAGGAATTTTTGAAATTGTATTCGAGAATTATCTGTGAGTTCAACGGAATATTCACTCAAGTCCAAGTCTCAAGTCTCATACTATATGTTGTTATTCGAACACAGCACAGATTGACGCAAGGAAATGATGTCAATTGCCGGAGATAGGGACGAGCCCCAAATGGCTGCTCTATCATCAATTTGCAACAATTTGATTAGTGTGGCACACAGTCGGTCGTACGATTATCTGTGAAAGGTGAGTGGGCGACTTGCATGGCCATCGCTTGGCATTGGACAACATCGTGGACTTGTCGCCTCGACAGCGCGACAACAAAAGATCACCGCAGGGGTTATCAAAGACGCCAGTCCAGAGGCCCGCCGTAACGGCTGGGATCTCAATTAAATTGAATACAATACGATCCAGCACTTGGGTGGTTTTTCTCTCGTTGTCGCTTTCCTTTACGCGTTGCTCGTTGCGAATGCTGGGCCCCTAATGCAGGAAAAATGTTGTAAACTCTACCAATCGAACAAAGTACAGACGAGTGCACGATGATAACAGCTAACAGTAGCCAATTGAACTGATAAGATTTGAGGCTGTTCCAAGTAACTCATTAAACCTTATACTAGACTATGTACACACATGCATTTTATTGCTTTCCCCTTTGACCACGCTAAGGATCTGTAATTAAATCAAGTGCCACACTTCAGTCGAGGGTTCCGCACTTCACTTGTAATCGAATTATGAAAAGAACTACAAATAGAAACCATGGCAACATACGATCTCATAGATAAGTAGTCACTTTATCATTGTTGATGGCACTTTGGTACTACTCTTATCTACATAATCAATAAATATGTTCCAATGAACGGTAATTAAACTGTTGTTTTTACAACTCTGCTGAGAGGGATACGCAAATAAATTAACGTAAAATATCAGGACAGCTTTATAACGTTTTCCGCTTGGAAACTTTTTTCGAAACCAGCTTACTTTTATTTTCTAGAACCGGTAATTGTTTTCAATGTACAAGTATTTTTCGGTTTTTTCTATTCTATTTTGATGAGCATTAGTCAGTCACTGTTGTTGTTGACACCGCTTTATAAGTCTGATAGCAATAATTGTTTTTACTCACAACTGTTACAATAATAATGTTGACTTATTGCGTGTTTCGAAACCTAGTTATTGACTAAGCTATAAAGCTATTGTAGACCTGGCGTGTTACTTATGGAAATTTTGACATTAATTAATATTTCCTAATCTTTACAGTTGTGCTATAGTTTAGTGATAAGCTTTGATTTCGCTGAGAACAAACATTGTTTAAATTCATTTTCATTGTTTTATTTGTATTATTTCAATTGCTTCCTCTTTTAAAAGTATTTTGAATAAAATCCCCAAATATCATTAATTTAATACGTGATTTTGTTCACTAAATCGAAACAGAACTTTTAATAAATTAAGCTCAAAAGCAACACGAAAATAAAGTAAACGAAAAACGTGTTTCGCAACAGATGCAATCGGATCGAGCCGTTATAAGTTCTTAACCTTAACGATAACTTCCTTGAGTCCCAAACCGAAACAGTTGTAAAAATAAACCACATAACGTATTGTGAGTAATTTTTGCCGCCTTTAGCTTGCTTTCTTTTAAAGATACAAAGTAACTCAGTATTTTTAGGTTAATTACGTTAATGATTTTACATTTTAAATTAAAAATTCAGTCAGCTTCTCGACAACTGGCATTCGTGTGATGTCGATTTCATATCCTATTAACCTTTCCAAAATGCCAATATTATCAAGTACAATGCACGATTTCCGTTTCAAATAGTTGCTTAAATGTATAATTAATGTAAACTTCTAGTTCTAAGACAATAAAAACAAACGTTACTGCAGCTGTTCAAATTGAACATGGAACCTAATGTTTATTTAACAACAATTAAGCTACATTTATTATGGCGGTAAATGAAAAGAAAATAAAATCTGAAATTCTATTTAAAAAATATATTAAATGGTAAGTTATTATGTTGTACAGTGTTTGCTCGGAAATCTGAATATTTTCTGGGCAAAATTTGGCACGGAGAACATTGTTTTTTGTTGCGTCAGTGTATATGTTGAATGTACTCAGATCGGTATACTATATCACATGGATAACATCGATACTATGCGCAAAAAAATAATATAGAATATATGCAGTATATATCTCATCACGTTCAAGAATTGTTTGATATATTTTTTAGAAATAATCTACAAAGAGTTTGCGGTTTTTTATTAGTATCTAAAGATAGATTTAACCACTTGTATTTAATAGTAATTAAGAGATATGTCGAGAACTAAAAAGTACAACGTTGACACGTGACTTTTAAGCAGTTTAATTCAATAATAATATCATACGATTCGTTTCGAGTGTTGTTAAGACTTTGTTTACATTCATACGTAACAACAGAAACAAACAAAATTGTTGAAATAAGTGCAAAAATATTATTAAGCGAATTTGTGATGCTTGCGACAGAAAGTAAAAAAAAAACAATACATATTATGCAAAACGCTGAACAGTTCCAAAAGATAATCTCTCGCACTCTCTACGTACGCATTCATTCAGCTGTTGAGTTATTTTGTCTAGATGTCTACTTAGTATATATTTAATTTTAATTCAAAAAATTTTCCATACGCAATGCGTGGGCGTTGACTACGTGATACGCCCTCAAATTTTTCTTGTGAACGTCACAAAGACATTTTTCTTTTTTGCACTATTTATCATGCGGCTTTTCACATACATAAATATTAGTTTATATATTTTTTGCATACACTTTTGAACTTGATTTTAGACTAATAAATACCATTAAATTCTTGTGACTTGTTCTGCCTCCTAAAATATTTTCACATCAGGCAGAATAGTTTCATTTTCTTTTCCGCCTTTGCTTTTGTTGTCGTTGAATCAAAATGCAATCGGAAATTTTCAATTAGCCAGGTTCAATGCGAGTCAACTTGGCCGTAACTGTAACTGTAGCTGGGCCAACTTGTTTACAAATTGGCTGTGAAAAAAGACCCAATAGTCGCTTGACGTCATCTAGCTGTGGATGGAACTGCCACAGCCACGCCTGCCACGCCTTTTTTACGCCTCAAAAAACGACACTCACCTGTCATTTGCATAGTGCACACGTGATGCGGGGATGTTAACTTGTGCCGTTACATGTTTTTCCCGATTTTTCATTCCCCCGGGGCACAATAATAATAATGATTCCAGCAATTTGTTATTTTTCACAAAATGCAAATTATCAGACGCCAGGTAGCATCCATCATTAGAAAATCTATCATATTTCCTACTAAGCCTATTGTGGGTGCATCGCATCGTAAATTGCAATCATTCATTTAAGTCTGTGTTAATTAACATTTGGTTTGTTTACGCCGTGCTTTTTTGCTACACCCTTTGCACATTTCACAGACGGCAGGTTGAGCAACTAAAAACAAATATACTTTGATATTAACAAGTAATTTCTTAATCAACATGTTGATTTAACTAAAAGTGTGTGAACATATCTGTATATAGGGTACTTCCTCGTTGATCAGTCTAGTTTAAAGCAGTATAACTACTTGTTGCAATTGCGTAGCTGTATTTCAGGGGAATTCTCTTTTCTCCCGTAGTAGTTAATGATTTTCACTAGAAGATTTTGCTCATAGGGAGTACGTCAGTAATTGCACGTAGATGCAAAAGCATTGACAAACTGATTTAATGCCTATCGGTAAATTCATTTGAAAACCTTCATTAAACTTGATTGTAGGATTCATAAAATTTATAAACCTTATCAGGCAATATCAGAACGCAATCCCGACCACAAAATATAGTGCATTAAACAGGAAATCCCTAAGTACGTGATTCTTTTTCAAATATAAGAAAGTCGCATGTTTGAAAATAAAATCAACTAAAGTCAGCGTAACGTGTCAAGCAAAATAATTAACTCCAAACTGGGGGATTTTTTTTGTGGTTAAGGTTGAGAGTCTGTAATGTTTCACTTTAACTGTCTACGGGAAGAAATTCTATTTAATTTTACCTATTCGTGTGGGAAACCAATGCGTATTTTTGCATTTGTCACTGGGGAATATTTATTATGCTTATTGCAGATATGAATCAATTTGTTTTGCATAATGTTGACAACTGGCACGTTCCAATGTCTCGCAAATTTAAAGCTAAAGTCAGCAATTTTTTTAAGCTTAGACCATTAATGTAACACGCCACTAGTTGATATAGTTCTGTTGTAGTGAGCATGATTAGGAACTGTTCAGACTTGGGATATAAACACTCCAACCACATAAACATATTTATATGAATTTGCGATAGCAATAATTGCGCTATATTTAAAAGTAGAACAATTAACTTCCTGAGCAATTCTTCTTATCGCTGGATTATTGTATTATAATATCTCAGATTTATTTATTTTATATTTGAGTAATAAAATTCTAATGAATTGAATATTTACCACTCATTTATTTCAATGAAAGTACGCACAATTTTATTTTAATTGTTATAAAGCAATCGTAAACATTTATTATAATTTATATTTTTATTTTCTATTAATATAATTACACTATTTTCATCTTACGCGTAAATTAAAAGCTACCAAAAAATTATTTTTGTTTTAATTTAAATTTTCTTTTCAATTCTTTTAATCGGATGTAAATAATTTTATAATTGTTCTCAGCTCATTATTTTTACTGTCTGCCTTTTGTGCACATTCAACTAGTAATTTCTCTTTAATTTTCAGAAACAGCACAAAACGGATGCCGAATTGATTGTCCGTTATAATTGCAGCAGTGCTTTTCAAACTGTACAGAGACCGGCAAAAACTTACCCAAAGATGGCAAAAACAACAATCACGTGTTTTCTTTTTGCTTTCGAAGGCTTTTTCGGTCTTCACAGCTTCCAGCAGCACTTTGAACTTGAATTGTCCTTAATAGGGGGGAGGGCAGATGGTATTTGTGCTTTCGAAGGCGCGCGTAATTTTATTAAAATATACGAAAGTACAAAATAACCAACAGAGAGGCACAGAGACAAAATTACAGTTTAATACACTTGATTTTTTTTTTACAGAAACATTTGGTCTCCCCGAGAGAACACAAGTACACCTAAATTATGGACATGGACATGGGGGAAAAACGAAATCTTTTCAGCTCGTCGCTCTTGTTAGTTACCGCGCGCGACGAATTCGCTAAAACAACTGATATCGTTGATATGACGGGCCTCCGTTGTTGGGTAAGTAGCTCGACAGAATTTCACGATGAGGCGACTGCGCACAGTGTCACGAGTGCCAGCAAAAACATCTATAAATAAAACGTTTTTCACAGCAGTCTGTCTAACAAACTGTAATATATTATTAACAACTGAGAATAATAATGCGTATTGTGAAAAACATGATCAATGAAGTGCGTGCAAAATTTTTGAATAAATTTGCAATCATGGAATAATTCAATTATTCTTAACATTCTTAATTTTACATTTTATATTTCGTTACACATTTTTACAATCACACTGTACCGGGCAGCGACGCCGACACAACGGCAGAGATGCTGCGTCAAAGTGGGAAATTTACACTGCTTTTACTCAATGTTGTTCTTATTGTTGTGACAATTTAATCTTTATGCTGGATTCTAATAAATCGAATAAACGATGAGGTAAAAAAAAAAATAACGTAATTCTGACGTCAAGTGTGGGAAGAAGCTGGAATTTTCGTCGCTTAAAATGCACGAATTTCGTCATCGCATCGTACAGGATGTGTGCACCAATGTGAGTGTGAAGGTGAGGTTTTGTTTGTGTATGTGTGTGTGTGCCTTGGGGATGCTGTGTGCTGGGCATTGTCCTTGGCAAAGGACGCTGGTTTCGTATTTCGTTGAAGCTTACGTAAGAAACGTAAGCTTCATACGTAATTATCTGTGCAATTTCTCAATGGTGTGCGAAAAGCTTTGCTTTACGCACACGCATTCGTCTGGGAATTTAAAAAAAAAACTATTGTTTGCGAGGGTGATTCAATTAGTTGTAAGTAAGCAAGATTTGTTTACTTGCAAAAAGTATCTATTAAAGATTGTTTTCTTTTTAATGATAAATCGCAAACAGGCCAAGCTTTCAGCATAAGTCTGTTGTTATCTGTAAGCTACTCTATATATTCTTATATATTCAGCAATAAGCATTGTCTTTAGATATCTTTCAAAATATTTATTCAGTACACCAGTTTGGTTTTATTTTGTAGTTTCTTACTAATGGATTCAAAGCGTTTGCTTTATATTTTTGTAGCATTGGAAACAGAACAGATTTTAACTCAATAGAGGTACGTTTTAATATTAATTCGCAACGAGGTAAGTATAGCAATATCGTTTATTGTCAAATCAGTATGAAGGCAAATTAGTTCTCAACA
The DNA here is from genome assembly GCF_009650485.2 of Drosophila albomicans. Taxonomy (NCBI): domain Eukaryota; kingdom Metazoa; phylum Arthropoda; class Insecta; order Diptera; family Drosophilidae; genus Drosophila; species Drosophila albomicans. Next base: position 35,712,914 of record NC_047629.2, on the reverse strand, counting down.
AGCTCTGATTCAGGCATCTAGATACACAATCTCGGAAGGCATGAAATAGAGAGATCGCATACATCTCAAGCATGAGTAATAATCATTTGCATCTAATACGTTGCCTTTGACAATTAAAAGGAGAAACTGTTAACGATTCGATTACCTAAATCATCCTATATAGAACCAGAACTTATCAACAGATGGAACCGTCAGAAAGATTGCAACCAATTGCGTTCCTTTTGGCTATGCAATCGAAGTTCATCAAATTCAACTAACTGAAATACCTTCATTATCAGTGCTATGCAATGGAGAGATTGTTGGTGTCGGCTGGCTGGTTTTTCCACAGAGATTCAGGTGATAATGACTACTATAGAAATTAGACTGATCGATGGCGATTTCTTTATCAAACTTGAGAAACTCTATCGCTTAATTAATGATAATTATGAGTTCTACATACAAATAAAACTTTTTAATTGCGATGTTGGTTATGCTCGCTACGATGGTTTTGTCATTGGCAATGAAATGTGGGGTTCTGAACTTGATTTGATCAGCACGGTGATCAAATCTGCACAATATTTGATCAAAATAATTTGGAACGGTAACAAGAAAATACAGTCAACTTATCATGGTAGATGGTAATATAAAATATATGTATATATATACCTATTTTCAGGTCAGTGAAAAAAAAACAAATAAATGTATGATAACTTTTTAATTATTGTAATCTAAACGGAAGGTTTATGAAAAAGGATGCATATTTTGATGAAGCTATTTTGTGGGGAGCCGCATCTACTAAAAAATCGAAGCGGAAACTTCACTAGTTCTATGGCGAATATAGAGAATAATTAAATTTAAATTCATGTACGAGAAAAAAAGGGCCATTCTATTGTTTTATACAATATTAACGTTACACAAGCAAATTATAAAGCTATATAGAAATAAGTAGAAGCCTTCAAGATCAGAAAAAAGTGGTAATCCTGATAACAATCTTAAATATCAATAAAGAAATTTACGAATGCTAAACAAATTCAGCTAAATTACTTAATTATCTTCTCCCATCATCTTAGTAATCGCTCATATAGGAATCATAGTAACTCTTTACTGAAAACACAATTGGTAAGTTTAGCATAAAATTAAATTTATTGGTTCGTTATTAAAAGCATTTGTATGCAACATTTTGTTTGGTGTCTTTCCATAATATGCATGATCTCTGTATACAATATATTGTAATTAGAATTTGCTTACAAATTACATTTTAATTGTTTAAATAATTGAAACGGTAGTTCATTCTCTATGTGTAAGAGAGATAGAGTATGTGTGTGTATGTTTATGTTTAAACTACTTGCACTTAGAAAACTGGTCTCATTTATGTGATTGCATCAAACACATTTTTGGTTAACATTTCAATTGGCGGTCCTCTCACCTCTCCTCACCACTTACCACTATGCGATACGATAGACGTAATTTAATTAAAGCATTTAATTGTTCTTGTTGTTGGTGTTTGTTGTTAACGCTTGGCTTTCAGTATGCCACGCTTGAGATTGTTGCATCCAAAGAATCGTCGGTGAAACCACAGAAACTCCACTTGGATTGCTCAGACTTAAAGAGATTTGTGTATTTAGTTAAAATATTTGCGAGTTCATCGTTGCTCTTCAACTCCAGAGATTTAAGTAGCATGCCACGCAGATAGCTGGCAACACTGCCAATATCCACACCATGTGGATGCAACACCAGATAGGCCGAGGTTAACGCTATAATCTTTGCTTCAGCCAGTGCCAGGGACTTGAATTCACTCTGTAAGCAAATTAGAAAATATTAATAAACATTTATAAATGAAATCCGTTAAAAACATATTCAGTTATCACCTCTTGTGTGGTCTTAACTGGAATTGCCTGCACGTTGACAACTTTCGGGCTGGACTGTGATTTGACTTCTACAGTTTTCTGACAACTTTCTGCTGAGTTTGATTCCTGCTTCTCATCATCCTCGATCTCATGGATTTCAACGACGCCGCTTTGATGTTCAATAATACGCACATCGTCATCCACTTTATCTATATCGATAATCTCCAGTTCTGGCACTATCTCTTTTGGTCTAGCATCCTCCTCGTTGTGACTGCATGAATCACCGCTACTATATTCGGCATTGGAAGCATTCGAGGCGCTGTTGCTGTACGCTTCTTTGTCTTTTAGCTTATCGACAGTCTCCTTGATTTTGGTTTTGAGTAGCAGTTGTTTAACGCCAGCCTCTTTAAGATTGCGCTCCAGCTGCTCAATGGTCTTCATGTCCTTCTGTTCGCGTAACTTCGTCTGCAGCAACTGTGTCTGCATGTTGCGTATGGTCTCCTGCAACACCTTGATTTGTTTCTCTCGTTGCACACAATCGCTGCGCTCCACCGACATCTCATTGCGTATGGCTTCCAGTTGGCAGCGTAGCGAATCATTCTCATCCTGTAAAAGGAAATTTATTATGAATTGAATATTGAAATAAAGTAAATTGAGATGAACTTACCTTGAGCCCATCGCTGTCATAACGTGTGCGTTTGGTTCGCTTCTCATAGTCGCGGTCATCATCGGAGATTTCCATTTCATCATCGTCGATCTGGACCGTTCGTAATTCCTGCATGGCATTCCAAAATTATATAAATTCATTAATAACTTGTCGTGGACAGAACAGTCAGATTCCATTGCTTACGATGTTAAAAAGTATTCTAGAACCTAATTATAAAATTATATATGTATAGTTCTTATATTGAAAAATGCATCATCAAATTCTCATTTGGCTCTCGGTACTAATTGTCGATCCATTCATTTACTTACCTCTCCACAAAATTCTAATAAACTTTTGTAATTTTGCTTTCTTGTGGTTTTGCATTGTTCGATTTCTTTTTTAAAATATTATTTTGTATTTTTAGTTTCTTACTGTTTACCAACTCAAATTGCACAGCCAATCGAACGTAGTGAATCTTGCAAATGTTTTCTTGTTTTCTTTTTTTTTTTGTTGTTGTTTGTTTGTTTTGCTATTTATGAAATCTATTAATATTTGTTGTTGTAAATTACATGTTTTGTTTTTGCCAAGTTTTTATGGTCATTCGTCTAAGAGTTACATTTAGTTATATAAGTTGAAATTGAAAGCTTATCAGAAATTTGTATGCAAACGCTTAGTTAAATTGCGAAAAAGTTCAGAAATAATTATACAAAATTGTCGCTAAGATATGTAAAGCATATGAGAGTTACTAGCTAAACCTGAAATGAAGAAGAAAACTGTTTCAAACATTCAAAAAAGGATCGATTAAAGACTGGTTGGTGATAATGTTAGCCAAAAGTATTGAAACAGTTCCCTTTTTTATTAGTAACAATTCAATTAAATGAATACTAAATACCAATACGGTTAGATAATAACAATAAGCGTGACGTCAATACACACATGTTAATTTTGGATAATGAAACTCAGGCGGGCACAAAAACAGTCGCAAATGTGTTAAATGTGATGCAAATGAATCGTTGAAATTAACAACTAATTATTCAATTAAAAAACAAAAGGAAATTGAATGGAAACATGTTGATAGAGAGTATAGGACATGCAGACAGATACGAAGTGGTAATTGACATTAACAATACTAAATATTTGAAATTTTAGACAAGCATTAATACTGGATAATACTGGACAAGAGGATAGGGACAACAGGCACGATATGGGCATGAATGTAGCTCTATATATAGTACGTATGTAGTAGGTTTTTATAGGATTACTTCAGCTGCTGAACTTGTTGTAATTCATTCTTTTTGAACATATTTGTACGTACCGTGGCCAATTTCTTCCATTGATCGATGTTTTTTCTTTGGGCTTTGGTGAAATGGTCCCAAACCTTCTTGTGACTAGCGGCATTGAACACTTTTTCAATCTGAGTGACTGAACAATAATGCAATAATATATAATAATATTAAGGGAGGACAGAGGGTAGATATTTTTTTTTGTTTTTTGTTTTTGGTTTTGTTTTGTATTCATTCTTGACGCTTTTAAACTAGTCTTGGTTTTTTTTTTCTTCTTGCAAATAAAATCAGTGAGAAATGATAAGTAGAATAAAACTACTTAAGGTACCCTGGTATAGATTTATGTATATAATACATACTAGAGAGATAGAGTGAGAAAGAGAGATTATACAACAGCTTATTACCTACACAAGTTTTATGTACTTTAAGGACTTCGATTTGCAGTTAGTTGTTGTTTTCGATGATGATGATGTGGTTAGTTGTTTTTTTTATTTTATAATTATAGTGGTTCTTTTCTACAGACGGCCAGACAGCGGCGGTTGGTGTCTGGTCCGAGAGCTACGTTGACTTTATATTTATAGTACGACTATCTCAGTTTGGTCTACAAACCTTTTGTCTGGACTTACACTTCATACATGTGTCGTCATGTGCATTGCCATCAGATTTCGAATTGTACAGTCCTCAGACACAGAGAAACGAGTCACTGCACAGTGGCACAAAGCACAGATATTACGATTAAAATGCAAAATTGTAAGAAAATAAAATATATTGGTACATATTTGCACGGGTCTATAACGTATACGCATTTGAAATTTAATTTGATGCCTAAAAGTATGCAACATTATTTTCAGTTGAAAATCTGCTTCAATGATTAAAGCCAAAAATTGAACGGCAAAAATTTAACTGTTCATAAAGACAAATTTTTAAAAAAGTTGATTCTACAAAGACTTTTAGACTCTTAGAAATTAGTAAGAACTAAGAAATTAACAAAAATGCATGTGGTATTATATTTTCTTTAAGTATGTGGCCACCTAAAATGCGACTCTGAATTGAAATTTTTGCTTTTGACTTCATTTGATCGCTTTATCATCTGTGTTTTGACCAGTGTGCAGTGCTGAGATGTGGCTGGACTTTTACCTGCAGCTGTTGCTTCACTTGCGCCTTCGTCGTCTTCAATTTTGTCTTGTTTTTTCTGAGCAAATTTTAGACAGTGAAATCTTGTATGTGGAATTGATAATTGTATTTTTGTTGTTTGGCGCGATGACTAAATTGCTAGTGTGAGTGTGTGTGTGGGTGTGTATATGTGTGTGTGTAGGCGTGTATATGTATTGTATGTGTTTTTGTATAGAGACGCTAGATGCTAACCGGGGTCGCAACAAAATCAGAGAAAAAAAAAGAGTAGAAAGGGAGCGTACCTATAAACCCAGCTAAAACTACAGGCTAGGATTGCTTACAATACATAAGTGGACTTACATTGCGTAGACATGGTGCCCATCTGCTTGCGGAAGCATTCACGCGCCTTCCTAAGATCCTCCTCCACCTGCTGCTTGTCGGCATGCAACCGCCGCACATGCGCATGTGTACTCTGAATCATCGAGTAGAAGACGTTCGCATTGCGCTTGGTGCAATCGCCACGCTCCAGCCACGCTGTTATGGTTTGTATGGCCTTCACAAAGGTGTCGTTGTTGCGTAGATGCTCCGCCACTGCAGTGGCCTCGTGATCCGTGTAATGCGGTATGGGTGGCGGCGACTGCGAACGTAGGCGATCCAAGGACATGCGTTCACGATGTCGCTGCTCACGCTGCAACTGTCGCTGCTTGCACTCGTAGTCATATTGATCGTCACGCGCCTGGGCGTAGTCCACATGCAGGCGGCCAAAGTTGGGTGGCTCATTGAGGCTGGTGATCCGCAGCCGGTAGCCGGACAAGTAAATGGCTCGATCAATGGCTGCCTCGTGGCGATAGCGTATATGGCAAAAGTTCTTTTTGGACATGCGTAATGTGGTGATTTCACCGCATGACTCGAATATCTCGCGAATGACCTCCTCCGTAATATTCTCGGGCAGTCCGCCGACAAACACTGTGCGACAGCCGGGTGGGCGCTCGCGTATGGTGGGTGGCGGTGCATTTGGATTGGGTGGAAACAATATGCAGTTCTTAGTCTTGATGACTTCTTTTAGTGGTGCCGCATTGCCACTGCCATCTATTGATAAAGAAGTTGTTATTTTAAGTTGAATTACAATTATTAGATCAAGCCTTACCTGTGGCTAGACTTGGATCAACGCCTGCATCCGTTGGCATGCCAGCGGCAGCTGCAGCGGCTGCATAGCCCACAGCTGCATAGTTGTGCTGCATTTGTTGCATAGCAGCTGCCATCATAGCCGTCGGATCCATCAGCATTTGGGCACTTGAGTTGCTGGCATTGTTCGTCGCTGTCGCTGAGACTCCGCCATTTGGCGCTGTTGCCGCAGCAGCAGCTGCCACGGCTGCAGCATTCTGTGCCGCCGGAAAATACAAGTAGCCTGGTGGCGTATGCATCAAACCGTTTAAATAGAGCTGCTGCGCATCGGGTAGGTTTAGTGTGCTGCCTGGCAATTTGTCGGCTGGCTTTGCTGTGGCAGCTACTGCCGCTATGACATCCGGTTCATCAAGGTCGTTGTCATTTTCTAAATCCATGGGTGCGCTTCCCTGTGCATTGTGTGACTTTAGTTTGTTCACAGTTGACTTGTTTGGCGTTGATGTTGTTGCCGATTGCGACGCTGCTGAATTATTGCTGCTGCTGTTGTTGTTGTTGTTGCCGCTGTTATTGTTTGTTGTTGTGGTAGAGGGCGCGACCACGCCTGCCGTGGCCGTTGTAATGGCAGCCGCCAATTGATTAATGAAATTCGGATGATTTGGCAGGCTTACGCCATTTGGCATGTTGCCAAAAACAGGCACTGCAAGAGAGAATTCAGTCAGTGTCCAGTATTGATTGCCGGTGGCAAAATAAAAACAAATAAAAATCAGCTGTTCAGCTGTGATAAAGCGAAGGCAACAGCAAAGCGTACATAGCAATGTCTGAGCGCACAAAGCACACACACAATTAAGGGTTTGGTATTTTTTTCCAATTGTTTGATTTGCGGGGTGCTCTTCATTACACACAATGATAACTTTAGTTGCAGTTACTTGATTATCTTATTATGCATAGGAAAATAACAGTTATGCGAATATATGCAAGTACTCACACATATTATCGGCCAAATTTGCAAAATTGAACGCCATTTGGAAGTTTTACGTGTTATGCGAACAACGAACTACGCGAAAAATACCATTTTTGGTATGTGGAAAAATAGAGACAAGTCGTTACGCTACGTTAAATCCGAACACGTTTGCCACTTGCTACGCGCACTAGAAAGAAACGCATTGCTTTTCCAATCATTTTTGATTATTTTTTTATGTAATTACTCTGCTTTTAATTCGGATTTTGCACTAAATCTTTCGTGGCCCCGTCAGAAACGGAGCGAGCGACCGTCGTGCTCCCCGTAGCAACTACTGCACTTTTATCTGCGAGCCAGGGCTACAGTAAATAACGTTGTGAATATTATGTGGTATTTTTTAGGCATTCCGTTGCGGCATCGCAATACACAGTGTGTACACACTGTTTATGATTCATCAGCTGTCGTTAGTTCGAGAAAGTTGAGAACGAAAACAACACGTAAAAAGAACGCAGTTTACAAAAAGTCGGTTAAATCTTTATTGTTTAGAGCAATACAAAAAATTTTCGGAATGTCGATTAACACGGCACACGCCAATAATGGCGTGCTAATACACGCAGGCGAATAGTAAGTAGAAAGCCTTTTCCAGCCAAATAGCTAAATCTGACGTCATTGATTATCTTCTAAGCTCATTCCGGTTGTTTTTCTATTGTATTATTAATTTATGTACATATACATATTCATGTGTATTTAATGATTAAGCTGTACACAGCTGAATCTAGAATTAGAACTGGGTGGACGTGTTCCTCGCCATAAATTGTGAAAATAAACAGCTGCCGCTAATTTATGATAAGATGTGGTGAACTGTGCTAATCCAAAAACAATTATCTTGCTTTCTTTTCGCCGCAGCATTTTATTGCACAGCGATAGTGTGACCATGGACTTCTCGGGGCAGGATAATCCACTGTTCCAGGGCTCCAAGCAGGGACGCATCTATTTAACGTCGCATCGTATGATCTTTAACAACAAGAAACCAGCCGATACGATGCAATCCTTCAGCGCACCTTTTGTGGCTTTATCGGATGTAAGTATTTTTTTTAAATAATAGTCAACGGGCTTGTGACTTGGATTGTAACTGATTCAAATACGTGCTTTGGTTTGTGTCTTAACTTAACTTGAAGAAGAAGTTCACCGATAACCAACTTAACGGATTAATTTAAATTTTAATTGATGACATTTTGGAAATCCCCTTCGTATTGCACGATTTAATGCTTGTCGCTGTTTCTATTTGGACAGTGGGCTTCTATATAAAAATTATTAAATTAATATTCATTCCTTTTACTACTTGCAGGTGGAGATTGAACAGCCCGTGTTTGGTGCCAACTACATCAAGGGCAAGGTGCGCGCCCAGCCGAATGGCAACTACGTGGGCGAGGTGAAGTTCAAGCTCTACTTCAAGGCTGGAGGCGCCATCGAGTATGGTCAAGCATTGCTGCGTGCTGCTAAAACAGCGCAGGGCAACTTCCATCGCGGCGGCCTTGCTGGCGATGATCCTCCACCCTACGCACCGGCTGGCGCATGGCATGAGGCGCCACCACCGGCGTATCAGCCACCACCCGGCTACTACGGCTGGTTGCCGCAGCATGATGCGTTTAGTGGCCCAGCTCCGAATACGGTGTACATCAGCGATAATCCGCCGCCGTATCCGGGCATCAGTAAGTTGTGAATAATAATATTTATATTGAATCCACTCGGCTTTTGTTAATGTACAGCAACAATTGGCTATGAAATGCGTGCATGACAAATCATTAATCGATAGCACGCTTGCTCTCTTAACTCTAACGCACCATTTGCACACTTCCATTTCTTTTCAATTCCATTTTTAGTACCACCAACTAATCCACAAGCACCGCAACCGCACCAACAACCGTACCAGCAACCGTATCAACAACCGCAGCAGCCACCACAGCAGCAGCCAACTGAACCCACTTGGTATGGTTTTTCAGCGCCACCAGATCAGCAACCACAGCAGCCACAACAGCCCGGCTATGGAGCACAAGGCTGGAATGGTGGCTATGCTCAGCCGCCACCATATGCGTCCGTTGGTGGTCCAGCTGGTGGTCCACCTTATGGCGGTGGTGTACCGGCCCAAGTTTATGGAGGCGGCCCTGCTGCTCCCTATGGAGGCTACAATCCCAATATACCCAGTGGTTTCATGCAGCCCGGCTTGCAGCCAGCAGGCTATCCGGGACAGCAGCCAAATGGCTATCCAGGCGGTATGCCACCACAGCAGCAACCAGGTGGCTATCCACCACAGCAACAACCTGGTGGCTATCCACCACAGCAACAGCCAACAGCTTCTGGCTCTGCTGCCAATGCCGCTGGCGGTGCGGCATCCGCCAACTTTATGGGATTCAGCTTGCCACCTGGAAGTGAGTATAAATCATTATAGAACTTGTTTATGTATCATTGTTAATCCCTTCATTTGTTTTTATTTCTTGTCTAGACTAATTACTCATCTCAAGCAAGAAAAGAATCTCATGCGATGTCATATAGCACATAATTTATTATTTCTTGAAAAGTTAGTTAAGTTTACTGTTCAAAATTTTATTTTTTTTATATAACATTTTAATTTTATAGTTAACCATTGAAATTCAATTACATTATTAGTTTTTAGTTTCAACAAGATAGTTAAATGTAGGTTTAAATTTTAAAATTCCTTTTATATTTTTCTAGCCATCCAAAATATTCAAATGCCAGATCAGATTATCAGATTAAATAAGATTAGGTTTTTTATTTTAAACTCCACACGGAATCATTATGCATTAAATGTTGTGGTTAATTTATTCAACGAAATCTAACAAGTTACTAAACACAAATTACCTACCACTTTTGCCATCTGAATCGAACTTTTCTTTTTAACTATTTTTCACAGTGTAAACTGCAAAAATTACTGTACCGTAAAACCGCAAAACCAAGTAAGATCTTGTAAGCTATGCTTCAAAATTATAACAAAAGCCGAGCCGAAGAGTTCCGTAATTATTTTCTTTTTGTTTAGTTTGTATTTAGTAACTTGGCGTAACGATTTCTTTCTTTCTTTCATTCTTTTTTGTCATGCAAACTTTGCAGGAACCAGCAGCACACAATATTATTATTATCCCAATCGTTATCCAGTTGCAAGAACATTGTGTTTTATACCAATACCCGTTATATATCCATAAAAAGGACTGTAAGACATTGTAGCTTTAAGTAGCAAATATTGGTTAATTACTTGTAGCATTTACTTTTGTAAGATGACTGTTGCTTCATAAGAAAATTTAGAAAAGAAAATTTAACAATTCATTCATATTGGTTCAACTATCTTATGAACTAACGTCAGCTACTTTTAATGTTTTATCTCTGATGTGAATAACGTACATTTTATGTCTAGAAATAAGGCAAATTCTTTGCTACAGATGTTAATTGTATTTTCCTCGTTCTTATAGATTCAAAGGAAGCTGAAGCTGCGGCCAGCGCCTACAATACACCCTACAACCAAGGACCTAGTGCACCCGGACCCAATGATTTACCGCCATCATATAACGTAAGCAATTTATATTCTTTTATAAATGCTTTTTTACTAGCAGATTCTTTTTTTTTAGAATTTGCCACCCAGCTACGATGATGCATCGAAGAAGCATCAATAATAAAAGCTTCTGTTAACAATAAAATATTATAAATATATAGTAGACCACAAAACGGCTCATTCCACAATCCTTAAATTGTGCAAGGACTTGTATAGCATACGATTTAATCGCCTATAATTGTTTATAAAATTTTGCTTCGTTAAATATGCACTGCAAAAAGTATTGATTCAGCTATTGTGTTTTAAATCGCATCTCAAAACTAATGGAAAAAGCGCGAATAATCTGTTGTTGTTTTTAGACGCTTGTTGAATTTGAAACATTTTTGTATTTGGTCTGAAATGCAGTCACAAGTATGTAATTGTTTTTCTTTTTATACAAATGTTATTTAACTATTTTACAAATGAAAACATAGATCTATGCAGACCAACTAAACATTCCACTTGAAGTCTATTATCAACAGAAATGTTGAAATTGACTTTAGTTTTGGAATGTGCAACTGGTCTGAATTTTCTATTTATACTATATAACGAATATAATTGTACATGAAATATAAATATTTGTGTATCTATAACAGAGTTAAAAGCATTTTTTATGTGGTTGCATCCTCGGATATATTGCATTGGCTTTCGATGGTTGACGCTGGCATTTTACTGGCAAGCTGGTAGATTTCCGTGCAGAAGAAACATCGAGTTTGAAGAATTTCATGTTGATAAAGAAGTGACTTTCTTGCTTGAATTGAACACAAGTTGATTTTAAAGAAAACAGAATTCCGCAACATTAACGATGACTTGCACGATAGCCAGCTCCAAGTGCGGGTTATCGTTCAAGTTGCAAATTTCTGAACCACATTTGTTTGCTCAATTTTTACACATTCACACTCTAGCAGCTCCAGCGTATCTATAATTCTTGGCAGGACATTGCGCCGTGCTCACTGCTTCGAATAATGCCATAATATGGGAGCTCGGCCACGACCACTTGATGAGTCTTTTTGTTGTCTATTTCACTATTCGAAGCATTGCAAACTACGGAGCGATATCCTGCTTACTTAAAAATAATAAAATAATTGGATTAGAAGGAAATAAATTTAGGACAGTTTTAAATGCATAACAAATTATACTTGCGTGTCAAACTCTGCAACACCTGTTGAAAAAGGAAAATTATGAATTTATGAAATACATGTTTTTTTATTTTCTTCATAATATGTATAATTAAATTATTAATTTAAAAGATTAAAGCAGCTTTCGTCTAGACATTTGCAATTATGTATATAATAAGTGTTACTTACATATTTGTACAGACAAATTGAAGCAGAGCTTTGAAATAATGGCAACCTGCCAGCGTGGGGTCCACAAGGATAATAATGACTGTCTGGCGCTGGCAGCTTAGAATTTACGACTTGTCTGGTCGCATGCAATGAAAAATCAATCATACGCCGCATGCGCCGTGTGTGACGTGGTGAAATGGCGATACTGGCTACGAGCTGTGTTGGCAATTGACAGCAAATTTAGTTGTGCATGTCCTGTGTGTGAATGCAGCATGCTTAAACTAAGCTCGCCACAACATCCGAAGCAACTTGATAATGCTGAACAAAGTGAAAAAGTGTTTTTAATTGGCAATGAAATAAAAGCGTAATGTTTATAACGAGAATGAAATGCGAAATGAATGTGGCATTGGAGACTGTGCAATTCGCATTCGATTAACGCAATATTGGAGCAACAATTCAGCAACGTTTGTTGTTTATCGATTTGTGTGCGTGCCACAAATAACTACACACAAAGCGAGAGACAACACCCTGTATAATTATTGTGTGCAAGGCGAACAAACTGAGAGTAGTACAAACGCAACGTTTTAGATATTCCGTCGGTTTTCAACGCATCAATTATGCAAACCCCAAACGAATTGTGCGTTGACTAAATTTCCGAAAAATAAATAAAACATAACAAAACTATTTGCAAAACAAGAAGACCAGCATCAAGCATAACAAGCCAAGCGAGAGCTAATCATGGATGTGGGCGGACAGGAAACGACATACGAACCACTCGAGGGTCGCAGCAGCGGTCGGACATCGGGCGGCGGTGGCATGCGGCATCCGAATAGTATTGACAGTCCCGAGTTCGACACACGCGCCCCAAAGGACCAACGGCATGCCGTCTATCTGGCACTCCTTGCAGCGGGCATTGGATTCGTGTTGCCCTACAATAGGTGAGAAGCACTCGAAATAGAATTGAATTCAGTTGGGGGAATGAGTTGCACTGTGAATGAAAACGAATCAATGAATGAATTGCGAATGTTGCGCATCTGATGAGCTTGTGCGCTATAAATAAATCTGTTTTACACAGCTGCATCATTAATCTAGTTTGTCATTTACATTATACAAATTTATATAATCTGCAATTTCTCTTATCTCTCCCATTAGCTTTATCATCGCCGCTGACTATTGGCAGGCACGCTTTCCGGGTCGCCCGGTGGCCTTGGACATGTCCATGACATACATCTTTGTCGCTTTCTGCACAGTGCTCTTCAACAACATTGTTCTTTCGCTGGCGCCCTTCCAGACACGCGTCCTCTTTGGTTATATGGTCTCCTTTACCACTCTGATCTTTGTGGCTGTCTGTGAGGTGGCCTGGCATGCCTTTGCCACGAATACAGCGTATATGGTCAACATGTCAGCGGTGGCATTAACCGCCATCGGTTGCACGGTGCAACAGTCGAGCTTCTACGGCTTCGCCTCGATGCTCCCCAAACAATATACGCAGGCGGTGATGGCTGGCGAAAGCATTGCCGGATTTCTGGTGTCTTCCAATCGTGTGGTGACCAAGCTGCTCATCAACAATGATCGCGTCTCGACTGTTATCTTCTTTTTGACCTCCACGCTCTACATTCTCTTCAGCTATCTGCTTCATGTGGCCACGATTAATTCGCCCTTTGTTCGCTATCACGTGGAGGCGTGCTCAAAGATTGTCCTGCGACCAGATGAGGTAAGTAAGCTGTGAATTTAATTTCGATGGAGAGAGAGATTTTAAACCAAATAATGGATTTAAAAAAAAATCACTTATCTTTGTATCGAGTTAAAGAAAGTCAATAGCTGCTTTCTGTAATTATTTAAAGGAATTTTTTAATCATTTAATATTGAATATTTGAGGTTTTTATTCCAATTATAATTCTATAAAAAATATGTTCATATTTTGTATATAACTTTATAATTAAAATTTTCTTAACTACCTTAATATTAAGATATCTGAGAAACATGCCAGACTTGATATTAAAGATATTATTAAACTAAAATCTATAAATATTTAATTCAACTAGATTTCTTATTTAACAAGTGAGGTTTTTTTTGAGAATTTTGTTTTTGTAATAATAACATTTTATTATAATGCTTTTCATTGAACAAAAAATAATTTAATTGGGTATTGTATTTTTATTATCGTATATTTATTTCACGTAGATTTAACAAGACATGTTTTAGTCTTTTTAATTAAAATGAATATGTGCAAACAGCTAAAGAAAGATGACAAAATTTATTTAAAAAATGGCAATAGTTTTTGAATATTTAAGAAAGAAGTTTCTTATATACAAAATCAATATTTATATAATATATGTACATAAATCTAAAAAGGAAATCATAAATCAGGAATAAAAAAGTCTTAAGGCTATTGAGCTTAACTAATGGGTGTTATTATCTTAAAAGATCATTTGTATGTAAATTCCTATTTTTTAAGTCAAACAATTTTGGCAAATGTTAATACTCGTTTCTTTTTCCTTAATTTGCAGCAAGAAATCGATGGCGCCACGAGCAGCACAAAATATGGAGTGCTCTCCATGGATGGCACAACGACTACAACCTCAGCTGGACCGCATCATTCCAGCGTGAATGCCACCAACACCCTGAGTTTTAGCAATCCTGTCTACGAGTTGTCCAATCCCACGGCAGGCGAGAGCATTATCGAGGGATTGGGACAACTGCCCGAGTTGCCCGCGACGCCGCACGAACCGGCCACGCCCACAACGGTGGCCTTCAAGGTGGAGCACGTGATAACGCCGCGCCGTTGTCGTCCCAGCAAGCTGAGTGACATACGCGAGGGATTCGTCACACGCTGGCGTGTGGCCCAAGTCATATATCCGTACATGGTGTGCATTGCATTGGCCTATTGTGTCACGCTCTCTCTTTATCCCGGCATCGAGGTGGAGATTACTTCGTGTGCACTGCGTTCTTGGATGCCCGTCCTTCTGATGTTCTGCTTCAACACGTCCGATGTGGTGGGCAAAATACTGGCAGCCAGACCGTATCCCTGGTCTCGGCGACAACTTGTTCTCTTGTCGGGATTGCGTATTGTGTTGGTGCCCATGTTTCTGCTCTGCTGTGCGCCGCGACATCGTCCCGTCATCTCCTCGGAAACGGCTCCATTTCTGTTCACCATTGCGCTGGGCATCAGCAACGGTTTGGCTGGCAGTCTGCCCATGATGCTGGCGCCGGCTAAAGTGCCTGGCACCTTGAAAGAGGTCACCGGCAATATTATGACGTTGTCGTACAACATTGGACTCTCGGCTGGATCGCTGATTGGCTACGTGTTCGAGGGCATGTTGGGTCCGCAGCTCGATAATCCGTGTCCCATGCATCCGTGGTCGATGCTGGATCATTACCACGACCATTTGCCACCGCTGCTTCCCACGAGCAGTCCAACGATGGCAGTGAACACAACGCTGGCGCCGCTGCTGCTCAACACCACCATGGCCAGCATCTCAAGCACTGAGAGCAGCTCGACGAGTGTGGTTCCAGTGCCCGCCTTGGCCACGGTTATCACGACAACGGCATTGGCTCTGTATAGCACTGTGGCCAGCACCAGTGTGGAGTTGATTAATGCCACGGTGACCACAATGCTATCGGCGGTTTCATCAACGGTTGGCGACATCAGCGGCGAGTTGGGGGGTAGCACAACGGATCCGCAAACGCCCGAGGCTCTGATGCAGGACATCTAAATTAAGGGATTGTAGGACTGATTGTAAAGCAGGCATGCAAACAAAGAAGAGCTCATATTGAAATGTATCTTAAAGATACTTTTTTGGAGCGCATTCTTTAAGTCTATGCTTTAGCACCGAGGAGAAAAAGAGACCTCTGCAAAATTGTATAGCACAAGTTTCTCTCTCACTGTCTCCTGTATCTTGTAGCAAATTTTTGATTGACAATGGATTAGCAATCGTAGCTCTAACTCTATTGTATGTAACAATCTTAACAAGAATCTATTCAACAGCAAATACCTAGATAATATACATATATCTGTGTGTACTCTTAGGCATGTCTTCTCATATGCAAGTTAGATTTAACATTCACTTTGGAAGGAGAATTTATCAGTCATGCACTTAATGTTAACTTTAACTTGTGCATGAGAGGACACACATAATATATTACTATTAATCCAATTAAGTGCTACGATACTCAAGTTGCAACCTGTTGATTTCGAGTTATAAATGTATAAAATCAAATTAGTTAAGAAGAATTCTACATATACGCATTGTCCGTATGTCTATAAGTAAGTCATTAGGTTACGGATTAAAATAGGCTGGTTGAAATGTTGCAAGAGAAACAAGATGAACGTATTGTTGGTTACAGAGAGAGAATATTTTTATAAATAACGATGGGCAAACTGCAATTGTTTGACATGAATATACATATATACAATGTAATAGATTACAATTTTGATCTGAATGTGGCTCAACTTTACCAGTTTTGTTAAGTTTATAATATAATGTGAGGAATGTTCTTCGATTGCGGATATCACATAGCTTTTATAGACACATTTTCTTTGTAACTCGTAACACAAAACTCCGTTCCAAAAACAAATATATTAACAAATTGCATAGTATATATAAATTATGTTATACAAAATATATATTGTATGTACATTGTGTATCAGAAGATGGTTAGCTAAGCAATTTTGCCATGGCCTTGTTATGCTCGATATTATTTGTATTGTTTTCATATAAATATTTTAGCCAAATCTATAGCAATAATATGTTGTGTTTACTTGGTTTTTGAATTGAATATGCTACTAATCTTAAGTATTGTAACAATAATATTTCAACAAAATAGAAATAAAATTATTAACACAAAATAAGAAAAATTTCCGAATTCAGTTCCAAGTGTGTAGTATCCACTTTTAACTGAGTACAGGGTATTGTGATAAGTGTATCACCCTGTTTTAAAGAAGGATGGTTCAAAGATGGCGATAGAGTTTCAAGCCGACAAAAAGCTCAAGCTTATAATATTTATTATATCAAAAGGATATTTTATTATAGTAAGAGCATTTTATGGTAAATTATAAGCTTTTATAAGAGTATTTATAGCAAAAAATTGATTTCGCAATAGATGGCGACTCATTCATCAAAGCAAATACAAAATTCACAAAAGATGGCTTTATTAAATATTGAAAATAAAACAAATTCTGTAATCATTGAAGAATATATAGCAATATAAATACGATATGTTAAAACATATAAGCATTTACTTGGCCTGCTTTCGTCAATTTATTAAAAATATAATTTCTATTTATAGAACAAAATTGAACTCGCAATAGATGGCGACTCATTAATCAAAGCAAAATTAAATTTACGATAGATGGCAAATGTTTACGTATGACAAAAAAAAGTCTATACAACTTCTCCTCCGCCTAACTGACTTATTAACAAATAAACCAAATGGTTTTGATCATATTTAACTTGTTCTTATCTGCCTAACTAAATTATCAGCAAATAGTCCACATGAGTGTGTCATAGTCCAACACATTTAAAACTTGATTCTTAAAGCGAGGATACGTATTTGCATTCAACCTATAATTTAAGGGTGAAACAGGAATCGCTTTCGCTAAAAAAAAGGGATCTAGTCAACCCTTATCCAAGCACCAAAAAATGCTGACTATGGGCTGAAATAATATTGTCACTTTTAGTGATTACCCTAATCGCTAGTGAATTCTGTGACATCCCAATATTACAAATATCCGAATTTTTGCTATCACTTGAATTCCCCACAATAATCCTGAAAATATCCTGCACACCTGTAATTGGCTAAATATTTCCTTATATTATATGTATAAACTTTTTTTTATTGGAATTAGGTTTTGTGTAGCAAAACACTTCTAATGCAATAAAGGGAAATAAATAAAAGGAAATCAAGGACATACAATATCCTTTGGAAAATACTTTACTGGTATATAAATAAAGACCAACTCAAGAGTTGTGCAACCCAAAAATTATACCCACTAACTTAATAGTAAGAGTTAATTGTCTTGTCTAAATTTGCAGTCATTTAAATACTTAACACAAGAATATATATGTATTTCCCTTTATCTTTTCTATTAAGGGTGTCATAAAAAAGATTTACGCTCAAATCTGGGAGTTTATCATCCCTTGTAATCTAAGCATAAAAGGGACTACTGAATATGGAATGAAATAAAATCGTTGCTTTTAGTGATTATCCAAGTCTTCAATTAATTCTTATATCCATGTAGTACAAATATCCTATTTTCTAAGTCCTACACGTAAATTCCCAACATTATGATTCAAATATTGTGCAAATTGAAATTCGTTGAATATTTCCCTTCCTTGCTTATTTGTTATTGCAGTTAGCTTTTGTCTGGCGAAATGCTTCCAGTGTCATAAAGGGAAATAACTGTATGGAAAGCAAGGATATGAAATATTCTTCGTAAAACATTTTAGTGGGACATAAAGTTATCCACCCCAAAAACTCTACTCAAAAATAATGGTACATTGGCTTAGCTAACTTCCCAGTTAAATTGGGGTTGCAACGGTTAGGGGAAGCTCAGACTTGGGGAAATTAGTGCCAAAAGGATTTTGAGATGTATGTTTATTTCAGTTGGTATAACTCACGCTCAAACTTCTATCAAACTTTGGCTTAGTCTAGTTGGGTCTTTAAGCACTTAAAATTTAAATGGTGTAATGTTTATCAACTCTTTATTACAACTAATATCCATTTGAGAGTAAATTTTGATTATTTTTCCAACGGCTTTAAAAGTGTTTTCTGCTTTGCGAAATATCGATTGCTTTAAATTAAAGAAGTGTATAAATTTCATAAATGTTAATTGGAAATCAGTGTTGCCGTTAATATGATTCCATCATTCACATTAATTACTGTTGAGCGTTGAATGCCAAGTGCAAATGAGTATTGGATTGTATGTATAATTATATGGGACGTCAAGTACCTGAACAAATCATGGGGTTTGTCGAGTGCCCAAATGAATACAAATGAAATCAATTAGGAAACATCCACCTTGAATCTCAGGCAGAAGCAGATGCGCAAAGAACGCCAACTTCAGCTGAATTTAAATTCAAGCATTAAGTATAAAAAAAAAATGGAAAATATCGTTATGTGTGTGTAGGTAATTTGAATTTTTATATCTTTGCTTTACCCAATGCAAAATCAATGACTGGCGATTTCCATTTCCATTTCATTTTCCATTTATTTTGTTGTATTTTCTTTTATTTCTTTTTTTTTGCATTTTTAATCGTAAGCGGCAACCAGATAAAAATATGCAAAAGCTGGTTTTTAGTCGCGAGATACTCAGTATCGCAAAGCAAAATAGGCAATTATAATTTCACTTTTTTTCGGTGGAAAGGAAGTGCAGTAAAACAGAGCTGATTTGCATTGCCATCCGGCAAGGATTCAAGCTATCGCCTACAATCGTTTAACTTTAGCTAAACCCCGGCTGGGAATGTAGGAAAGAAGAGCTAACAAGGCAGCAACTTCGACCTCGAAGACTGCGGAAGTTGCATATGGAGTGAATTTTATCGATTGGATAAAGTTCGCACATTGCCTACTTTTAGGTAGACAACCCCTTAAAAGGTGTTCCGTTTATCGCCTGTTTGCCAGCCTGACTACCTTCCTCGTGTCATTGCCCCCAAAAAGCAGGGCTAAGCGAACGCTCTTCTATTGATTTGTGGGGCAAAACAATCGGTGCGAGATTAATCTAAAGATATTACAAGAGCTGTTAATGCTTTGCTTTGGTTGCATATGAAATAAATGTGCGATTCGTTACTTTGTGTGATTAATGAACTGAATTTATTTAAATTGTTTCTTTTCAATTTGTAGATTTGCTTGATTGAGTCATATGGGCTGCTTTCATCTGAACTGCTATCACTGATCTCATCGCTGCTGGACATCGACAAGTCCTCCCAGACTGTCGAATTGCCCGGAATCGAACCTCAAATTGCTTCTTTAATTTCTAAAGACAAATTCATTTGTTGTATTTTCACTCAATTTTCATTCATTTTCTCAATACTCTCGGTTTCATTCGCTTGATCGTTTACCTCATTTTCATCATCTTGCTCTTCCTCGCAGTTTTCCTCATTTTCTCCTAATTGTTTATCTTTATGATTGATTTCCTCCCTTCCTTCATCCTCGTCGTGGCCATTTTCCTCTTCCGCATCGGCTTCCTCTTCTCTCCCCATGCCATCATTGCATAGTTTTTGCTTTATGCGAAATGCAGTGGAATAGAATGCCTGGAGGAGATCTCTGGCCCGTCGTTCCTCTTCTTCGCTATATGACTTTTGACATTGCTCGACGCTACTTTCAGCGCGTTTAAGAGTATAAAGCAGTTGGGTAATATCTTCATTGTCCAACACAGGTGGATCGAAGTCCTGATGATGCCGGAACAGATTACATCTGTCATAGGTCGGCAGAGATGGGTGCTCACAGACGCTATGGTATAACTCGTAGAAAGTTTCCACTTGAACATGGAAGTCTTGAAATATCTCATTAATTTCGAATCGGAATTCTTCGACAGTTCGGATGGCACATTGGTCAAGTCTTAGCGATAAGATTTCCAATTTGTTGTTGAAATACCTGTGAATACTTCTGTCGTCCTCATTCGAAATCGAGATCTGTAGTTTTCTCAATAATTCCCGACACTGACGCTGAACGGCTTCGTTGTTCTTCTCCGAGCCTGAGCCACGGGGATCCTTTGTGCTAGGCTTTTCCTCGCCTCGTGGCATCTTATTAAGCACCCTGTGAAAGAATTTCTCCAGCTTCTGGCAGTTACAGTAAACCACATCCCCAGGACGATTGAATGTGTAACAGTTGCTTATTACCAAACGAAAGTCATGAACCAGATCATCGACACAATGATAATACCGATTATGGACACGCTTGATAATCGTGCCCACATCCATGGGTCTGGTTATCACTTGGTAATAATTGGGCACTTGCAGTGCCACCGCATCCACCGGTTCCATAAAGTCCATGGCAAACTTCTTGGTAACCAGCTCGTCGAGCAGATACTTCCTCAAGTAGTGCAACTTATTTGTGTACTGACCAGCCCGACCCTGCTCTGGCATCACTTGCGGTTGCACTCGACTCAACGCATTCGTATCGTCACTATACTGTTTGTACTCATACTAAATAATTAAAATAAATTAAAAAAAAAAAAAAAAACAATAATTTAAAAATTAGTCTCACCATTTCGATTAAATTTCAATTCAAAAGTGCACAACTGCTGCTGTTCAAACGTGCTGCTGAACTGATTAGCTAACTTACAGAGTCTGTCCTATTTATTGATTTGGAATTGTCAAATTTAGCATGGAAGCTCTGTTTTGAAATAAGTGAACACTGGCAGACTATATCGATAACACAATGTCGACGGCTGCAAACTTATCGACTTCATTTTGGCAGGCTGCATTTTATCGATAACAATGCAAGCACATTAATGTTGTTGTGCGATATGTTTGTGTTAGCTTTGTTGTATTATTTTTGTGGACAGACTGCGGAATAGAAAAAATAACTGTGTATTTATCATTTAATCATATTCAACATGTAAGTGGTATTTGTCTAAATGACTTTCAGCACATAAATGAGTACATTTAGTTTGCCGTTGTAAATTGCCAAAGAATTAAATCTAAATTATGTTGTTGGAAGAAAGTAAACAACTAAATGACCCTATTTATATTAATAGTGTTTCATGAAAGCAATGATGTACTATATCAATTAAGTTGTGTTGTTAATACTGCTTAAGTTCCATAGTATTGGTATTAATTGTACATTCATTTGATCTGATATACATTAAGTAAATAATTAGTAGTATTGAATTTTAGTTAGCCAGTTACTGTTTAAAGTGCTTTCAGCAAGCTGTTTACCAACATTCCAAGCTTAAAAGAGCAGCCTCAGCCGGCAGCAAACTTCTACTATTAGCAGCATTGAGTGCGCTCCTCTTAAGCTGAGTTCGTTTGGTTGTTGCTGTGTTCTGTTGCTGTGCAATTACATGACAGCAGCAACAACAAACACGAATAACAACAACATTTCAAATTACGATAATAATTTCCATTTCTAATTTCCTCACCACGCCAAAGGACTTTGCAGTTGCGAGCTATCAGGCGCTGCTGCTTCGAATCTTTTGCTCCCCTCCCCCTCGCCCAGTTTCCGCTTGCAGCACCAACAGCAAAAGCACCAGCAGCAACAACAACATCATCGGCAAAAGCAACAACATTTAAGGACGCACTAGACGCTTGGCATAATTCCAATGCACAAATCTAGCAAAATGTAAATGCAATCATTGATTTTTCAGCTTATTTCGAAATAAGCATTGCATGTTGTAGCTGTGTGTGTGTATTAGTGTGTGTGTGTGTGTGTGTGCAAACAGGACATTCGTTTTCACATGGAATTGTAACTGGACCTTTTAGTAGTAGGGCGAAATATAGTGCTCTCAATCATGTTAGAGCTGAATCTGATTTGTTAGCTAAAATAAAAAATATTTCAAAAATATTGAAAGCAGCCAAATGCCAATAAGAGATATTCACACATACATATGTAAGAGCATGTATACGACTAATAAATACCCTATAGAGGTAAGTATTTGTTCAATAAGTATCACAAGTTTTGAGAAGGTTTTTGGAGATAATATCTAAAATATTCATAAAATCTTTAAAACTTTGTCAATACAACTAATTTGAAATATAGTTGTATCTCATAATATTCACATATTTTTTTTAAACTTTTTATACCTTTAAATTATTTTTTGTATTTTTAATAATTTGGTATCAAATTGAGGGTATTTCGTATTTGGTAACCTTAAAACTTTAAAAATATGTATTCAAAAATATTATGACATTTGTTTAACGCTATACAGTATGTAATTAATTCGTATTACTTATACTGTTATTATCTTTCGTTATACCTTTCTTTAATAGTATAGGGTATTTTTGAATTTATATTTATTTCTGCAGTGCTTTTAGTTTCGTTTGATTTTTAACTTTCGCTTGACAATTTGTACATTTTGAATTCTCAATTCCAGCCAAGACTACTGTGAGTTTCTTTTTTGTGTGTGTGGAAAAGGAGAGAGAGAGAAATTGAGTAGAAGATATGGGAGGAGGAAGTGAGTGAGAGAACTCAGCAGGGACACTCTGGGTTAACTGTGCGCTTCAAATGAGGTGTGCGACGTGTTTCTCGATTCCAATTGATGTTGGCTTTGTGAAGAAGTTAAGCGTTGGGTTGAGACGAAGGATAACAATATTCTTTTTATGCTCTTGCTCTTGTGGCTGCACATTATGTAGACACGCCCACAACGCCTACGCTGATACCGCCACTGACAAGGCTTTTGTCCTTGCTGTTGTTGTTGTTTTTGTAATTTGATAATGCATTTGATTAAGGAAATGAAATTTTTATTAAGGCTGTTTGCTTATTCGCTCGCTGCCAGTCCGCGTTTGCTTTTATGTTTATCCTGCAAGCGTGTGTATGCGAGTGTGTGTGTGTGTGTGTGTGCTGCCATTTTGTTGCCTGTTCCGTTCTGTTTTGTTTGCCATATTCCACACTTTTCTCTCGCAGTCAGAGGCAACAGTCAGCTTTTCCCCCAAGTGCTGCATTTTTGTTTTCGCATAATTTCTTTGAGTGCGGTTGGATCTCTGCGATTTTACGATGCGACCGCCAAAAGGTGGGCAAACCTCGATTCTCGGCGAATGGGTTTGGAAAATGGGCCACGGTTGCCTCACTGAATCCTTGTATATCGCTCTCTGTGTCTGTGTCCGTATGTGTGTGTGTGTGTGTGTGTGTGTGTGTGTGTGTGTGTTAGTTTGTTACTGTTGCTTGATTTTCCTCCTTTCTGATTTTTTTTTATTGTTGTGTTCTTTCAACTTCATGCTTCTAGTATTCACACACAACTGCTGTTTTCACAAGCGTTGTGTGTGTTTCTTTTTCTCTACCCTACTCTCGTAAACTGCGTGAAGCGGGTATCATAATGTTGTGTCAATGCATTTGACAGTCAAATGACAAAAGAAAAAGCATCAGACATTCTATTTGCAAACTAAGTGTTCTAAGCAGAGCTGAGTTCACTTTTTTTTATGGTTTACATTGGCAAAAGGGTAGCTTTCAGTTGTGCAGTCTCTATTAATGAATTCCTACCTGCTTGCGTTTCTATTTTTGTTCAAATTTGCATTGGCAATAAGTAAATAAATAATTTAATTTTTCTCACAGTTTTCAATATGCAAATTGTGCTTTAACTTGCCACAAACTGAGCAACTGTTGAGCAAAATATTTGTAACAAATTCAAGAGAAAACATTTGGATAACCATTTTTAAATATTTGCTTACTGGTATTTATAAAGTAAATTATCATATGAAAATATTCCTAACAAATGCTTATTTTAATATGAAAATGAATGAAGAAATGTTTCGAATTTGAAACCATAAAATGTTTTCATGAAGTTTATTATATTTTTGTTTGCCGATTTCAATAAATTAGCTTTGAGGATATCTTATATGTAGCCATTAAGCTTTTAATCTATTTAAGCTAAAACAATCTTTTTCGCTTCCAAGGCGATATTAAATGACATTACAAATTCAATTTGCATACTAAATTAAATCATAGCTTATTTTCTGCTCCGCGGATTGCCTTCCACACTTTACATTTTCCATTTTCCATTTCACATTGCTCATTTCTCATTTCACATTTCACATTGTTTGGCAACTTGTTAACGCGCCTATAGAACAACGGAATGTATTCTCAACACCACGAGAAAAAAACGACTAGAAAAAATACTGTAGAAAAAACAATAACAAGAAGAAGAGGAAGAGGAGGAACTAACCCTAACCCAGCGTACACTAACTAAGTGCGCTCATTCAACTCCAAAACAAACTTTTGCTATTGTTATTACATCTTTTTTTTCGTAAGCGTTTGCCGGTCATTGACTTTCTCTCAACTTGCCGCTTGACATTTAACGAGCAGAATAAGCAACAAAAGGCAACAACAACAACCACATCCACAACAACAACAACAACAGCAATTGCAAACATACGCCCACACATCGAGCGAGTGGAAGAGGGGTAAAAATAATAATAATAACAGCAGCGAATGTAATTTTAACATGTTAAGTGTTAAAATGAAGCCTACTTTTGAGCACTCGCCACAACCCCCGCAACAGCTTTCGCTGTCCTCTTGCAGTGGCGTCCGTTGTTGTTGTTGTTGTTGCATGCATTGTTTTTGTTGCGCTGGCGTTGCCGTTGTGCCTGGCTCAGACATTGTCCCGGACAACAAAAGCCGTGTTGATGTTGTGCTGCCAAGACCCAGACCTCAGACCTCAGCCCTCCGCAGTTCATCCCCTGCTCTTATTCACTCGAACCTCATTCTCCTCACTCCTCCCCACACAAGGTCCACCCGCAACCAGTGCGGTTGCAACGCTTAAAGCATCAAAGAATTTTCACATTTTAACAGAAATCTGTTAAAGCACGTGCAGTGTTAAGCAGCCAAGTCAAGCCAACCCATCAGGCCGCCCTCATATGTGGGTCAGTCGCATGAATTTCCACTTATTGATCAATCATAAAAGCAGCTTAGGGTAACAATAATTGTGCTGTAAGCAATTAATAGGTTCGCAATCAAAGGATTATCATAATCATCTGGTCAGTTGTGCGTATCGCTTGTGTCTTGACGTCACTTTAATTACAGTATCACTGGAGCTAAAGTGGAATTTGGTTTATTTAATGAGTAGTTTAAGCGGTACTGATAAATTTGTTGTCTTATAGAGATCTTAATGAAATAAACAAGGCTATCTCATACTTCTTATAAATGATTACTTTTCCGGCTATTTAAACACAATGAATTCTATGCAAGAAGCAAACCCAAGCCTGATACAAAATGTTCCAAATATTAAGAAAACACTTTCATTTTCCCGTTATAAAGTCTTCTAACATATATTCTTATAATATAAGCGAACTTCAAACATCTTTTAACCCCTCAATAGTAGCTGTTAAGCTGCTGCCGCCCCTGCAACTTGTGCTCGGCTCTCTCGAGCATGTTAGACACGCTCTCTCAAACTTGTTTGGCACACGCTCTCAAACACGTTCAATGCTTACGCTCTCAAACTTGCGCTCTCCACGTGCTCTCAAACATGTCCAGATGTCAAATGTTATGTTTGAATCCTTGATTTTGTCGGCGTTTCTGTGAGCCAACAAAATTCATATACATAGTGGAAAAAACGAAAAAAATGCCGTCGGTAAAACGTGGAAATTGTAAAATGTAATGGCAAGGTCCTTAGAGACAGGCATCGAACCGTTTGCTGTTGATGCGATGGTACTGTAGACCTACCTCAAAGTCACTCATTTGGAATAGACAATGGGCCACAATTAAAGACACGCTGCTGAAAATCTGCCAACGCCACCGGCTCAAAGTTGTTTGATTTTGTTTACGAGGAAGCGGTTACACTCTCTGCGTCTGTGTGTGTGTAAGTCTCTTTGTGTTTATTGTTGTGCGGTTAGCACTAGCATGGACAACGGAAACCGGAAGTGGCGCTGCATGCAGCGGATATTGCAAATTATTAACCTTTTCGCTACAATTTCGTCTTTTTGCCTCGTTTGCCTTTGGTCCCTTCGCATTTGCAAAATTTTCAGCCGGAAGTACGGTGTAACCCTCGTAAAGCAATCCTATGTAGGAGAGCAAACACTATGTGAGTGACTCGTCCTCCAAATACGGCTTTCAATCGTCCGCCTGCGGTTGCGAGCACCTGGAGAAGCATCTGGCATTGGTTTGGTTTGCCAGCAAAGCGATTTATAAACGATTTGCCAAAAACTTCATTTCGCTTGTGACCCGTCAGCCGTTAGTCCTTATCATCCTCAGTCTGTTTCCGTCCAAAACTTTTGTGGTCGAGTGTTAAGTGAATTTTTTGTTGTCGTTGTCGTTATCGTTGTTGTTGTTGTTGTTGTTTCTCTTGTTGTTACGACAAATATTTGCTAATGAGTTTTGCTAGCCATTTACATTCGACAGCCTCAAATTTCGTGGCCCTTTTCAAAAAATTAAAACACACACACACACATAGAAGCAGTTGGAAATTTACAGAAGATAAATACATGTACACTTATATATAACATATTTACTTATGCAAATGGTTATTAGGGTTTCGTGTGGAGAGTTTGACTCCTAGCAAATGTCAAACAAAAAGTATTGCATACTTTTTGGGGGTCGAGACAGACATTGATGCGTGTAAGTAGTGTTTCACTTGCAGCTAATCCTCAAACTATGCGGCATACATTGCTGGCAAACTGATTTAATAATGGCATTTGCAAAATGTCAAAGCATTTCATTTGCGGCCACATCAAGTATTTTTGGTAAAGCACATACATATGTAGACACAAACAAGCTGTGTGATTTATCTAACTGCTTGGCAGGATTAAAGGAAAATTCCTTTTGTTTATTTATACTTTAAGAAACTTGTGATTTATTGCAGATAATAAATACTCCTTATTGAGTCGGGATAAATTATATTAATTAAAATGGAAATCAAAGCTCTAAATTATGATTAGTTTATTTGCAGTTGTTATTAAATTGTCCACATTGTTTGTTTTAGAGGGAATTCAATGAGAAATTTGCAAAACTCGTTGCTAATTATTTGCATTATTTAAACTTGTTACACATATTATACAGTATTTTATTTCATTTCAAATATGCACATTTTTTTTTGTTTGTTACACGAGCCGTCAAAACAAGTAAACTTAATTAGCCTTTGTGGCGGAAGGAGTTAACATAAAAATGCAATTGAAATAATAATAATGATAATGATAATGGCTTT
This sequence comes from Drosophila albomicans, assembly GCF_009650485.2. NCBI lineage: Eukaryota > Metazoa > Arthropoda > Insecta > Diptera > Drosophilidae > Drosophila > Drosophila albomicans. Next base: position 35,685,286 of record NC_047629.2, on the reverse strand, counting down.
GGCAATGGGCTAGGGAATGATAATGACAATCAGTTTGTTAAATGGAAACTGTAAAGTGCTTTAAATTAATTACACAACATGCTATTAAATGCGTATAAATGGAATCTGTGCCATCTATAAATCTGTGTTTGTCTGCATCTGTGTGTGTTTGTGTGTTTGTTCACGTAAATGTTTGCAAATTTTGCGAAGCGTTGACGGAAATTGATAGCCACAAGCCGCGGGCCAAGCCACTAGCAGAACCACAAACACACCAAAAGACGAAAGCCAAATGGTCCTCCTCCCCACACTCGAAACATCAAACAAGCAGATCTCCTTCCATCGCACTCTGCAATTCGCTGCCCCCCCCGCATCGTAAATTGCGGAATGCGAGCTTGTGGCACTGCGGTAGACACCGTGGCGTATGGACAATGCAAATTGAATTCCAATGACGAGATATCATTGATGCGTGCCTGAAATTTGCAATTCGTGTTTGCTCGCTCAAGCGGAAACAATCACAAACACACGCACAAAAAATAAACGCAACGCAATGAAACGTTGACCAAAGTTGACGAGTCGGACACAAACAGAGAACACAGAAAGAGAGCAGAGTAAGCGAAGTGAGAGCGACATCCACAATTACATTGGCAATTTTAAGAGGCCTCCTGTTGCTGTCCCAAAAAAACCCAAGCAACGCACTTGAGCGCTCTGCGATTGCTGAAGCGATAAATGCCACAAATTGTGTTACAAGCCACAGTTGCAGCAAAGACACGAAAATAATCTTTTAATGAAGCGACAACACTGTGTTCTGGTTGGTTTTATAATATATGTACTTTTTTTTTATTATATTATATAAATAATATAATTACGAAACGTATGATGATAACATCTCGTAATCTATTTATAATTACGTATTTTCATTTTTATTTTTATTGTTTTCCGCACAAAGTTATTTTTATTTTGCTCTAGTCTTTATGATTTTCACTATTTTAATTTATTTATTTACCCCAATTAATTTTGTTACTAGTAAGTGTAAGACTTTTTAGAAAATCGATTTTAAACACTTATTAACATAGAGTATGAATGTTAATTTATCTACTTATTAAATTTTCCCTTTTTTTTATTGATTTTGTATGTATTAAAGTAATTTTGAAAAGTTATTAGGTACAACTAATAAATTACGTATACGCCTCTTAGCTGCTTATTTGAAATTTGACTTATTAGTTTATATATTTAAATAATTATTTACCTAAAACGTATTACGTTTTATTTATTTATTGATGTTTTATGTTTTAAAGTTAATTTGATAAGCTGCGTAGTTCCACTAAAAGAATTACGTATACGTCTCACAGCTGTTTGTATGAAATTTCTTTTATTTAATTACTTTTTATTTACTTGTTTTTTATGTATTTGTTATTTTTGATGCTTTTCGTGCATTTTGATAATCTGCTAAGCACAACTACAAATATTACGTATACGCCTTGTTTATATGAAACTTCTCTTATTATTGTGCATTTTGAAACACTACGTATTATTTTATGTTTATTTTCTATTTTTTTATGTTTAAAAGTTCGATAATCAAATTAGCACAATTACAAAAATTACACCTTTAAGCGGTTTAAATGATTAAAACTCTTGTTTATTTACTTAAGTATATTGCCTTTATTATTTTATTCTACTATATATGTACATATGTTTATATTATTTTTTGGTCTTCTAAATTCACTTCGATAATCTGCTTAGCCCAACTACGAAAATTACGTATACGCCTTTTAGCTGTTTATATAAAGTGTCTCAACTACTTTAATGTGAAGTTGATTCCCAGCTTAGTGGTTAGTCAATTTCTTCAAGTATTTTAAAGATACACAAAGCTTCGCACTTGCAGAAAATTGCATGCTTTGAGGCGGCTTGTGGTGAAAGCACTTGATATTTTAAATAAATTGAGTTGAATTTTCTTTTAAGGCAAAAGATTGCTAAGAATTTTGTGGCTTAGTTGTTGTTGCTGCCGCTGCTGCTGCTGTTGAAAATCGAAAGCTCATTTCATGCAGCAATTACAATATAATAAATATATTTCTAACTAGGATTAATGTTTGTGCTTTTCACACATTTTGTCTGGGCTTTTGCTGTGTGCCCATTCTATTGTTTTTATTTCTTTAGCATTCGTGCTGCTGCTGTCGTTGTTGCTGTTGTTTGTTGTATTTCAAGAGGATTTATCGCACTTGGACTGCGGGCGCTTTGTTTGCGGGCACAACTCGGGGACTGACAGGAAAATCCGAGCGACGCCAACGTACCAAAAACTGCAGCCACATCGGTCAGACAGTCGCATTATTTCCTTTTTTTTTGCTGTTTTGTTCTCCGGTTGAGGAAGTAAAGGCAGCCTGGGGTGGGTTGAAAGTTTTTTTGGTATCTAATGCGGGGCAGTAACACTGCTTTGTGACCGTCTGCTGAATGTTTTGGCGCCAGTTTTGTAAGTCCTTTTAATGCGCCATTCTTTTTGGCCGCAGGGTTTGTCCTTTTTTCACCCAGAAACCCTTCCAGCTGCGAGTGTGTAGATTGTGTGTGGCGGAGGTGTTCGTTTTAATTGCATTCTTCTATACTACACTCAGAGTGTGTGCGAGTGTGTGTGTGTGTGTGAGTGTTAGTTCTGTTGTGTTGGAAAATTGCATGTCATTTGTCACGAAGCCCATTTGCATTCGCCTAAGCTATATTAATGTGTGTGGTTGGGTGGCGTTGAAAATGCCATTTTCGGTGGCTCATCATTGTCTGTGTGTCTGTGGATCATTCGTGGTGCATAGCATAGATTAGTGCCTTCTTTGTGCAGCGATATGAATGAAATTCACATGAATTGTCGATTCGATTGTCGCAATGTTAATTAAAAACCCATTTAAATATGGCATTAGCACTTTGTTCTCTTCCTTTTTGCGTTGAATTAATTAAAAATCTGCAGAGCACCAAAAAAAACTAAAAACAAAGTTGACTGCATCGACGGACAACATTTTAATTTGCTTTGCTAAGCGACGGCGACAACTTTGGAGGGTGGTCGTTGCATGCAACAAACTGCGACAGCAAAAGGACAAGAAAGACATTTGACTCCCTGTTCTTGTGTTGAACAAATCGCACACAATGCCTTCCATCAACCACAAAGACGGACGGGGATATGGAGAATGCCCTTCAAGTGCCAATTAATCAGTTTCTGCAAGTGGTCGACACTTCAAAGCGAAAAAAATAAATTTGTATAGCTTTTTATACCCTCTACCCTTAGGGTGGAATGGTATTACAACTTTGTGCCTTCAGCAAAATTGTCAGAGGGAAATTCAAGAAATAATTCTATAAGGCTTTTGGTTGCTGCCGACAATTTGGCATAGTTTATACTCTATGGTATATCTATCTATGGTGTATCGATATACCAAATACAACATTCGCTTTCTTTCAGTATTTTTTCAGTATATGATTTTGTTGGCCGGAGCTTATTTGGTTGACAATCTGACGTATTTTATACTATACGTTATATTTTTAATGTAATAGTACATTGATATACTAAATTAGCATTCAGTAAATTTCAGTATTTTTCAGAAAATTAATTTTCTCTATTTTAACAATCCGTGAAAATTAGAAGTGGGTATCTCACAGTTTAACAGACTCGACTGAAGTTTTCTTACTTGATTTTTTTGTTGCTCTTTCTAAAAGTGAGTTTCCGGTTTTATTTTTGTTTCGTTCTTTTTTATAAGTATTTTTCCCCATGCGGGCCCCATTTATAAGGCTTCGATTTTTATGTGCCCGTACTTGGCGTAAGTTCACATAGTTTATGGCTCTCAATTTTTTGTATGTTTTTTTTTTCTTTTTTTTTTTGGCGCAAAACATACTTACATAGTTTTATGCCACCAGTAAAATGTATAAACTTATTTCGGCCCATAAATATGGCTTCCAGATTGGCCTAATTGAGTGTAATACATGTTGGCCAACAGCGAAATTCTGATCTGTCTCTCTCTTACACTCTGTTTCTCTCTCACAAACGCCCCAAGTGACTGATTTTTATATCATTTTCATTGCAGCAACAAAACCCCGAACGATTTGTAAAACACATAAAAATATCTTGTAGTGCAATTTGTTCAAAGTTTTCGCACTCACCCAACATCAGTTGTGGCTTTCCAAGCGGAAAGCAGCATCTCGTGTTATCTTTTATACGTGTGTGTGTGTGTGCTTCCTTATTAGAAATTTCAAATAAATCGAAACAGACAACCATTCTCAAGAATACAGACACTCTGCTGTGGGCCATCGACCCTCCCAATTGATTAGTTTGTTGCCGAATTGTCGAAGAGCTTTCATATTAAAAGGTTAAGCAATATAGTTGCGCATTTGTTTCGAACGGATTGCGTATTCTTAAAATGTAAGTAAAATGATTTTAAAAGTGCATATTTATTCATGCGTAGACTATTGAAATGAATTGTAGAAAGCTTTCAATTTTTTTGGCAAGTCAGCAAAACAAAAGGTTTATATATTTATGACAACTTGATGTTTTAAGATATAATTCTCTAAAAATTTCAGTTAAACGTCATGCGATTTATGAAACTTAAAAAACAACACCTAGTTGACATACATACATTGTTTTGATCTATATCTTTTTGATAATCTTTTTTTTGGCAATTACAAATCTTTTTTTTTTTTGCTCATTTCCTACTCCCACTCAAATTTTGCCTTTGTATGCCAAACTTTTGAGCAGAAATCTTTGAATTGAGTTTAGAAAAATATACAATACAAAACAAGAGAGCGAATAAAATGCAAATATTTGGAATGTGTTTTTTGATTTAACAACACGAATTCAAAAGCGTTTCTTTTATAATACAGCCACGAAGTGAAGATAAACAGCACGTAGTAGTCGACGGTATAAAGCATTTGTTTAGTTAAAGAACTGAACTTGTGTATTTGTCTTAGGGGCCTATTCATGAGCTTTTGACCAAATGCCGCTGTCATTGAGAGGCAAGTAAGTTACTTGGCAAACTTTTTGGGGCCCAAACAATGACAACTAATAAATGAATATTGACAGGCGGCTGGGCAGAAAACGGTGGGTCAAATTGCCGGTCAGCCGGTCAGTTCTTTCCTTCATTTGGTCAGTTTGTTTGGCTAGTCATGCAGTGAGAGAGAGAGAGAGCGGAAGGGGCGGAAGGGTGGGAGTGGCATTTGAGCCAGCCTATCGACATAAGAACTTGGCTAATCGCACAGTTATCGACTTAATGGTTTTTCTTTTCAAAAAAACAAAGTGAAAAAAAAAACGGAAAACTGGAGAAAAATTTCTTATTGAAAGGCACTTTGACATGCACGATACAAACACACCAGAAAAAAAAGGAAAAGAGAGACCGCACACATTTGACAGGGCAAAGCGAACACTTTGCCGCCACTGACCTCGAACGACTTCGTCTCCGGCTTCGGCTTCAGTTACGGCTATGGCTACGGCTACAGCTTTGACTCAGGAGCAGCCACAGCCAGTTGAGGAGTCCTTTGAACTGCAAGTCAAGTCAAATGAAAAACGCACCAATGGCAACTCAAACAAAAATGGCAAATGGTTTTGCCTTTCGCAGAGAGTGAGGGGGTTAGAGAGTTGTGTTTAGCGAAGCAGAGTAGAGCAAAAGAAAGCAAAGTGAAGAATGGGAGGCAGGAGGCAGAACCTGGACACATGTCGCTTTAAGGGCGTGGACAGACTATAAATAAAAGGTTGACCTCTATTGATTTCATTGCATGCAGCAAAACGAACTCGAAGCGAAAAGAACTCGAACAGAAAAGGGAAAATCGTGAGTGTGTTTATCTTCAGTTTGTTTGCCTTTTTTGTTTCTCCCTCCTTGCCTCTCAGCCTCTCAGTTTTGTCTCGTTGGGCCTCCAAATCTCTTCTCATTCTTCCACTTTCCCATCTCTTTTTGTCTCTGGCCTACGGCTAATGGAGAGAAATTGCGTTTTAATGAGTCGACAGCTTTATCATTCTACTGTTTGCCTTTTTTTTAGTCTGGTTTGGTTTGCAGTTTTGTTGCTGTTTTAGTTTAGAGTTCTTCTTTGTTGTCGTCTTTGATGGCATTATCTGTGCGTTATGATCTTTTGAAATTATTGTCAATTATGCACAATTATTTTGATTCATTTGGCCAATGCATGAGCTAACAATTCTCCCTCTCTCCCTTTCTCTCACGCTCACTCGTTTTGAGCTACTTTAATTTGATTTATTTGAAAATAATTGCGCATATTAGATGGCAGTCAAGCAGTCAAGTTGACAAATTGACAGACTGCCTGAATGATACAATGACAGGCACAACATAAAATGACAGAAAATTGCAGAAGCCAGTCGCTAATGACAATTGATTGTCTCACTTGGCCCCCATATCAATCGAAAAGTTCATTCATATTCAATACATTTCGTGTACTACACACAATTTCATGTCTTGCCAAATTATAATTCCGCTGGGAAGCAAGTGAAAGTGAAGGCCACACAATTATTTTCTATGATTAGCAACTTTCAAATCGCTTTTATTACATCAATAAAATAGTCAGTACTAATCAAAAGTTAAAGAAATTTGTTTTATTGTTAAGTGTATTTTAAAATCGCTCACATACAATTTTTGGTGATATTAAAATGTTTGGATATGAATATAATATATATTATAGCATATATTTATATATATTATATTTTGTATTGCAAATTGTTTAAATCTCTTTTATATTTAAACATATTTTACACAAACTATTATTAAATTATTTAATCTTGTGTACCAAGTTTTTATTTGAATATTTTATTCTCTTCGAATCAATTAATTTTTTAGGAACTTTTCTATGAATTTGTGTAAATAAGACAAAATTTTAAGTTCCTTTATATGCATGCTAAATTTTTATTTTCTTAGGTAACATATAATTTTTTCTCATTTAATTACTTTACTTTTTAATGAGGGTATTTTTATATTTTTGTAATTTATTTATCATACAACTATCAAAGAAGCTTTTTAAAATACATATTAGTTAATTTAAAAGCAATCTTTGCCTGGTTTTAAGATTTTCTAAAGCTAGAAAATTTAAAAATACAGAATATTTTTGAAGGGCAATACCTTTCGTTGGTTTCAATTTAAAAGTGGAAAACCTCCCGCAATTTTTTGATTAACCTGAGCAATGTCAGTTGAGGTTGAGAGTCGAGGCCCGGCAATGGAATTCTATGGCAGTGGCTCGAATGAACTTTTCTCTTCGCCAGAGCTACGCAGCTATGCAAAAGGAGGATTCCTATATTTGTCGACTGGGTTCCCTTTGCGCAATTTAGTTTGCTGCTGGGCGCGCATTCCGCTGCAAGCTCGTAAATATGCGTGCATATGCATGTTGAATAGCAGCAGCAGCAGCAACAACAAAAATGTGACTATCAAGAGACAAGGCAAGAGGCAGCTATAGAAAAAGAGAGAGTGGGATAGAAAGGAAGACAATGCTGGAAGGGATCTATGTTTGGAACACGGTTACGGCCTACAGTTCGTTTGCTTTACGACTCCATTTGTGCGCTTTTCATTTCCATTTTTTTGTTGCTGCTGTTGCTGTTGCTTTTGCTTTTCTTCTTTTCCCCAGCAGCAGCTTTTCACGGCAAATGCTGCATTTGCTGTGCTCTTCTATGCTGCCCCACTTCAATTTGTTTTACTTTTCTTTGCCACTTTTGAGCGATTTATGGAGGCAGCTGGCGCAAAAGACAAAAAATAAAAAAGAATGGGAAAACTGTATAAGAGAGAGAAAGAGAGAGGAGAAACACCATCAATAGATAAAACCAGTGTCCTGCCTGGCAACAAATTGATTTTGTTGTTTTCCCAATTTCTTTGGCTGCTCTCAACAATTGTTGTATTGATTTTAATGGCTGCGTCTCTGATAATTTTCCAAGGTCGACATTTTGGGTAATAGACCTGTCTTGATTTATGTGAGGCTGCCGCCCACGAAAATTGTTTGATAAAATGAAAGCGGATTCTTTTTCGAATTTTTAAAATTTTAGAGTAAATATAATTTGTAAGAGCAGCGTGTGTGTCTGAGAACAATTTTCTAAATCATTTTCCTTGATAAGAATTGAACTAGATTTCAATCCGTTGAAGCTTTCAGCAAACTGTCGCATAATTCAATTCGCAATCCAACAAACAGGTGAGTTTCTGTATCCATTTCAATAAATACAGCGTGCTCTGATTACAATATCTCAGAGGCAGAGTGAACTACATACTTGAGAAGTTGAGCCTTATTATCCAGGGATAGATACGGGTATCTAAATAGAAGAGAAACATACATACATACATATTTACATAATCGTCGGATCAAAGCTTGGGCTCAGCGTTACAGGCGAAAGTTGAAAGTTCATTAGTAAGCCATAAAGTAGACTATAAATTCATGCATACACAACATATGTGTAGCACACACTCTCAGACACACACAAACGCACACTCGCACACATGGTGAATGGCTCATTATCAACACCCACGCAGATGGCAGCGAATCTGTTAAGCAGCAGCAGCAACAACAACAACTGAGGATGTGGCTACGACGCAGTTCAAGTGGTTTTTCCTAACGGATGTGTGTATGTGTGTGTGTGTGAGGGGCATATCTTTAGGCGCCATCCAACCACATATCTACATTTAAATTATGCAAGTTGTTGTCTAGGCTCCTTCGTCTATTTCTCTCTCATGCTGCCATCCTATCTCTCCGTCTGTCTATCTCTCTCTCTCTCTTTCTCTCTCTCTTCACTTTTTTGCCATCTCTCTTCATCGGTTTGTCTGTCTCTCTGTCTGTCTGTTTGTTTGTTTGTCCTGCCGCCTGTGTCTTTGACCCAGAAGCACACATTTAGGCACCGCGCCGCGTTTTATGCTACGCTTTTACACACAGCACATCTAAATATATATGTAGTAGTAGTCTCTCTATCTGTGTGTGTAGAGCAAACTTTTGGGGCAGCTCACGGTTTCTATATTTGCACATGTTTGTCAGCCTGCAGCAATTTGGCTACATACTTTGCTACCTTCGGATTCTAGATTTTTTATTTGCGCCTTCTGCTGTTTATTTGTTTAAATTTAACGCATCCTCCTCTGCTTCTCCACTCTCCTCTCTTTTTTGCTTTGCTCTGCAGTTTCTATTTATATATGTCTAATACAAAGTCAGCTTTTTATAATGGGCGTTGCGCCAAATTATGCTACAAAGTTTTTTTACATTATTCTCTCTTAGCCTATGGGCAAAAAAGCTGTGTTTAATTTTGTTTGATAATTAAGCTAATTAATGCAAAGAAATGTTGAAAAAAATGTTTGATCTTTTTTTAAACATAATATTGTTTAATCAAGTCTACTTATTATTTGAATAATTCAATCATTTTTATTTTAAATTTGAGACTTTTTGCTAGTTAAATTTAGTTAATAATTTAACATGCTTCAAGCTCTTTATTAATTATGATTTCACACTGACTCAAATCACTTTGAATAATTGAATATATTCTATAGCCTAAAGCCAAATATAAATTGCGTGTTAATAAATAAATTTGATATTTTCAACTGATTTCTATTGAGTAATTGCTAAGTATGCAAAAGGTCATTGTTTTGACATGTTTATTGATAACCATTCAATCAAAGGTCAGCAAACCATTTTGATAGATTTTTCCATTTATTTCTTATATATTTTCCTTTTACTTTTACTTCAGTTTCGGTTCGATTCATTTGTTTGCAGCAGTCGAGAAATTATGTAGCTCTTGTCCTACGTTTGGTTTCGCTTTCACATTGCTTGAATTTTCTTTTATTTATATTTCGTTTATTGCGCGCTTCGTTTTCAATTTTCATTCCACAATATTTATTTTTTTTTTGTCTTCGTCATTGCGTCGTTCTCTTCTCTTCTTTTTATTATTTTTTATTTCTCCTTTGGGGTGGACGATGTCTAACCCGTGGGCTGCGTTGCGTGAAATCGCATCAGTTGTACAAACTTTAGGCGCGTTATTTAATTTGCCATTGAGGCAGTGCGCTCCATTTATTCAGTCCACGTTCAGGTCCTTGTCCAGTTCAGTTCAGTTCTGTTCTGTTCGGGGCTAGTCAAGTTTTGGCCAGGAGCAATGAAAAAGTCCGCTCAGCATTTTTTCCCCCCAATTGTGTGTGTGTGTGTGTGTTTTGCAGGCAAAACTTTTCGTATGCCAACAATTCTAGAAGCTTATTTTTAGGCTTGATCAAATTTAATTACAGACAAAGGCAAAGCCGAACGCTGTATTAGAAAAACGAACTTGGAAAAATTAGCACACTTACCGTTACAGTTTGGAGAAAATCAATGTGACCTTGGCAAACTTAAGTCAATCAGTGTGGGGCCACTCGAGTCATTGAACATGACCCAGTTTGATACTTGCTAAATAATTGATCAGTTGTGCAGGAAGTACAGCAGCTTGGATCTGAGCAATTCAAAGAAAGAACGAGAGACAGCGACTCAAAGCCACCCGCTGAGTCAGTTTGTTATTAGCCATTGTTCGACACGTGCGCCAAATTTCACCCTCATTGAAGGTCCTTAAAGTCCTTGGTCGTATCCGTATCTAATTCTAGCTGGCGCCATTGACGTCTACCTTCTGCTGCCTGTTGCTGCTGGCTCAGCTTGAATCTAATCTCGTAATTTGACGCTATTCTTAATTTGCGAATAAATTCAAAGAATATTTGCCAGATTACCTTTTGCTAATGGCATTCCATTGAATTGCGTCGAAATGCGAGCCGAATTAAATTTGTATAACTTTTTTTTTTTGTAGGATTAAGTCTGATTCACTTCAATTTGTTTGCTGACCTTTATCTGCACTACAATTTGACCCTTGAACATTTATTAGTCTAATTAATAAGTTGAATTATGCAACCGACAAAACTTTTCGTCAAGTACGCACTTGGGGGAAAAAATATGTAAGAGGGAAAAGCCTCGGCATAATTCAGTTTAATAATTTGACTTTGCCGTATGAGTATATTAAAGTTGTTTATACTTTTCGGCTGCTGCAAGGCTAATGATATTTAAATTTTGCCTGCCAACAAACTTTGCACATTTGTTGGCTCCGAAAAAAAGTCCTTATTAAGTTGCTTCTTGTTTACGAGTGCACATTTAAGTTCTTGGACTAGACTTGACTTTGACTTAAAGTGCTGCCGTAAGTGCCATAAACGTGGCTCAAATATTTAACGAGCCTTTCGCTTGCCGCCTTATTAGGGCACTCGCTCGCTTGTATATTACACATACGCAGTGTGGACGCAGCTCGTCAAAGCTGCTGACTGACTAGGCGCCTCGTTCAGTTTGATTCATAATTACACACTTATTTCCACTTAATGGCCACATCTATATCTAGAGTTAATGCGCTTGCGGTCGTTTTGTTGCCGCCATTTGCCTTTTTCCTTTGGCCTCCGCTTTTCTTCTTCTGCGTCTTGTCTATGCACATTATTTATCTGTTGACCGAGTGCTGGACAGCGCTTTAACTCAGCACAACTTTAATGTGCTTATTATCTGCAATTACGCTTGTTAACTCTCAACAATTGCAGTCGAGTTTATTGTTCAGCATTGATTTAATAAACATAATTCGAAATAATTTAAGCCCGAGTTTATTGTTTTTAATTATTTGAGTTAACTTAATTCAAAAGATTTTAAAGCTGACTATAAAGTAGTAAAGCTTTACTGTTTCAACCTGGCAAACATTGTAGTTCACGCGCTTGTTTAACATAAGTAAAGTCACACTTCCAGCTTGTGTCATTTTGGCAATTACTATTATCGCCAGAATGCAAGCGGAGGGACTGAGGGAGAAGACGAAGCAAATTCTACTTTGCGCCTTAACCCAAATCAAATTTGATCAAAGGGTGGGTTAAAAACTTTTTGCGAACTACATGAATTACTTATGCGCTAACGTGTTTAACGAAAAGTTTTCGGGGCTGCTATTAGTTCGAATCTCCGCCTTCTGCATCCTGGAGGGCGGCGGCTCATAAATTATGTCAATGATGCCAAATTGTTATCGGAGCGTTTGACACATGTGAAACTAACCGAACCTTGTGAATAATTAATGCCAAAGATCAGAAATTGGTAAGCGGGCAAAATATATGTAGAGAAGTTCAAGGTTAACTAATAGGATTACTCATAGCATAGCATAGCCGGAGTAATATGCAGGACACGTGAAGGATGCGAATATTGTGGATAACCCAAAATGAGTTGTAGACTTTTTCATATGCTGATTCAAACTCAAAAGCGTGTGTGCAATTTGCGCGCATGTATAAGAAAATATGATGAGCGTCGAGCCAAGAAACGGCATTCACACGCACACACACATACATACATATAGAATATGCAGGGACGACGACACAATAGCAAACAAGCAAGAAACAACTTTTGTATAGCATACTTTTTAGCGAAATTATTTACATACAAATGCTGATGATGTTGATGAAAGTGGAAAGACGACGAAGAAGACGACGACGACGACACTGGCAATGGATGGATGAATGGTTGGTTGGTTGGATGGAGAGAGGGAGGAGCACACACATATAGCGGGGCAGAAGGAGCGCAGACAAATAAGGACGTCGTCACGGCCCGCCGTCGGCGTTTGCCAAGGATCCACAGCGTAGCGGAGGCACTTGAAACTATTGCGAGAGGGCGGCTAAAATGCCTTTTCTGCTAGTTTGCTGTTGCAAATACTTTTTTTTTCGGCATACTTCTACCGTAAAGGAACAGAATGGAGGGAGGAAGTTAGTCAGTTTCCTCGGCTTTTCTCTTCGCGCTGCGTGTGTGAAATGAACAAATTTTTGAGCGCGCGAAATTTCACTTGCTGCCATTTGATTAAGTGAAGTGCGTGTGTGTGAACCCCACTCTTCATTTCGTCGCTTTCGTTCGCCCCCCTTTGGCAGCGAATTTAAATTAAATTACGAGCATACAATTTCGCCGTGCCAAAGTGTTGTCTATAGAGTAATTGAAATGCTATTTGAGATTAGCTCAGTAGTAGACTCAATCTTATTCACACTTTTTAGTTTGATTTTAAATTTCAAGTGAAATTGTATTTTTTATTTCGAAATTTTTGGCCCTAATTTTATCCAGCAATGAGCGCAATCTCGGCGCTGGCCCACAGTCTGCTTCAGCATGGCATTTCCAAGAGCAGCACACGCTGCTCTTCAACAGCGTTATTTGTACCTTTCGCTCGTGTTGAGAATTGCAAAGACAAAGATTTAACCAGCGTGGAAGCTGCATTCGAGCAGGACACGAGTCCGCTTAAGCTCAATCTTTGTGGCGATCACTATCGCAGTCCAAATGGCAAGCCGTATTTATTTCAAGCGGTGCGTAAGGCAAGAGTTGCTGTGATCTGTGATGACACTTTGTCGCATGAACCGTTGCCACCACTTGGCAATCAAGAGTTCAATCGTATTGCCAACGAACTGATCCTCAATAAGGCAGCCCCAGCCATAACTCAGCAGCGTGTAGGTTGAAAGTTGATTAAACTATTGTTATATAGTAATTATTACTTTTACTCTCAGGTGCTCGGCATTCAATCGCGCTCCGGCTTAGATGCACTGCGTTTGGCGGCGCACTTTCTTCGTGATAAGATGAAGTGCAATGTCTGCCTCCTCGCTCGTCCTTGCTCGGAGCATTTCGAGCCCATCTTCAAGCGAGCTGGTTTCACCTGCCACAGTTATCAGTATTACAGCGAGGAGAAGGTCGAGTTGAACATCTATGGACTGGTCGCTGACTTGATGACTGCACCGGAAGGCGCAGTTATCGTTATGGATGCTTGTGCTCAGAATCCCACCAGCTTGTCGCCCACCATCGATGAGTGGAAACTGATTGCTCACATTGTCAAGTGCAAGAAAATGATTCCCGTTTTCAATTTGGAGTTCCATGGCTTGGCCAGCGGTGATACCAGCCAGGATACGTGGCCTGTGCGATACTTTGCCGAGTTTGGCCTTGATTTACTATGTGTGCAGTCGTTTGTACAGAACTTTGGACTCTACGGTAAGTTGAAGAGTAATGTGTGATGTCTTGGCAGGAGTTTAAATTACATTTTACAGATGAGGCGCTGGGTCATCTGATGGCTGTGGTCAGCAATGCCACGCACTTGGAGTCGGTGAAGGATCAGCTGGAGAGCTCTTTACTGGAGCACAATGCACAGTGCTCTTCAGTGTTTGCAAGTCGTGTGGTGTCCAAAGTCCTGACAAACTCAACACTGCGTCAAGACTGGTAAGTAGGGTTTTTTTTTAAAGAGAGCAATTGTAAGAACTGTATTTTGTATTTACTTTAAACGCTTCTAATTAAGTTGTTCTATAATAATTGCCAATTATATATAAAGTCCTAGTGCAACTTTTCATCAATAGTTTGTTTAAAATGTTGATTAAATTAGTTTTATATCCATGAAATCATTTATTTTATTATCTGATTTATTCATTTATGTAGTCATATAATTGAGAAAATACTATTTCATATTGTAATAAAAGTTTCAGTTTTGGCTTTATGAACTAAGAGAAAGTTTAACTATAGTGTAAATAAACTTCTTTCAAAGTTATTTTCTCATTATTTGTTTTTATTCATATGTACTACATATGATTAAACGTGTAATGCCAATTTAATGTTAACTTATGCGCTGAATTTTTCATATGTCGACTTTGACATCTTAATTTTATTTGCCTCAATGAATGTAACATATAAATCGCTTATCAATTGAGTCGCTTAAGAATTCTGTATCGATTTCTATCCCTTTGACATGCATTCTTAATAAATCCTCTATAAGTGGCATTAAGTTGAAAGTGCCTGCATTAAAGTAACTTCCTCTTCAAGACCCCATTAAGTATCTACATTGAATAATGTGACATAAATATTTGCCAACTATTTCGTAACAGGGCTCTGACGCTCAAGGATATACATCAGAATATGCGGCAAATGCGTTTAGCGTTGAGCAATAAGCTGGAGATCCTTAGGACGCCCGGCAACTGGGCTCAAATGAAGGACCAACAGGGTCCCCATCTCTACACAAATCTGAAGATGCCGCAACTGAAGGAGCTACGCAGTCGCCACATCTATGTGCCAAATTCCGGACGCATCAATGTGGGTGCCCTGAGGCCGAACAATGTGGATTATGTGGCTGGTGCCATCAATGATGTAATGATCTCAACAGCCAAAGCCGACGCTGCTGCTGTCAAGACGAAGGAAACTAATTTAAGTGCTATGCAGTGTCTGCAGCATTTGAATGCGCCCTAAATGCTGGTTAACTAAATTCAAATTCAAAATCCATTGTAAATGCAATTTCAATAAAAAAAGAAAAACACGAGTAAACTAATTTATGCGTTAAGCGGAATATGCTTTGTGGAAATATGCATAAAAAGGGACTGAAATGTTTCGGAATTCCTGTGGAAGTTGAGTTAGTTTTCGTTGTCAGAGAATGATGAAAAATGCACTTTGTAATTCTCGTCATCGTCATCATCATCGTCGTCGTCGTCGTCATCGTTGTAGTCATTGCAGCACATGTCGTCTCCCAGCACTTATAAACGTCACATTAGAGTCAGTTGCTACTGCCAGAGATATAATGCGTTTTGCCCGGAAAAACAGTGATGAGCGGTGGTGGGAAGGTGGTAAGGTGACTGGGGTTATGGCAACAGCTCGTTAAACTACAGTTTAAAGGATCTGACGTCGAGGGTGCTCTCTAGTAGTACACGTACTTGTGTGTTTGACACGCAGTTTTGCAGCTTTATGAATTTATGCTTTCCCCAGTCTCTCATATGAATTGTACTATAAACTCTGCGCCACTAAGCAGGTTAAACATTCTCTTTTATGCTGCAAGCTTTAAAAACAATAAAGATAGTTGCATATTAAACAAGCGCCGTCGCGCAAGTATGAAAAGTATGTTAAGGCGTATGTAATGCTATGAAAGATGTGCTCTAGGAATTTCACTTTACTTCAGACTAAGCCAAGTACTTGTAGAGAAGAGGAAAATAAAATATTATATTTAGGATTGCCAGTGATGATTTGGCCTTTAAACCATGTATAATACATATTTTAACCTCCTTATTCTTTCGGCGTGATATATAAAAAAATACGGAGCAACAGTTTAAATTAATATTTTGTTAATACGTAATAATATTATATTAATCAGCTTACTTATTCCTGAATGTGATTTAAATCGAATTATAAACTAATTACTTAAATTGGGTATGTTGCATTTTTTAAATTATAAAGTAAAAAGCACAGAATAGTACTAAGCTATATTTTAGTACATTGTTCATTTTAGTATATTTATTATTTGGTACATTGATATACTGATACATTCAAAATATACCATGGAACGTGAAATATATCAGATTGTCAACCGAAGCAACAAAGATCCGACTGCATCAGCTATTTTCTTCATACAAAATTATTTCTTAAAAACCTTTTACAATTCACAAAGGCGGGTATAAAAAGTCTACAGAGTAACTTAAGGTCAAACATACTCGATTCTAGCTTTGCTACTTTTTGATTTAAAATTAAAATCCGTTTATTCGAAAATATATAAACAACAAAGTTATCGCGTATTTCATGGCAACTCTGCCAGTGTTTATCTTAAACGCACTCCATAAACCGTAAATGACGCGGGTTGGGTGCCAGTTTAGAAGTTTTTTGGTTAGTTAGGAACTTGTTGCGTCCCTAAAATATATTCACATAAATCGAACCCTTTTTCAAATGAATGTGGGTGTGTGTGTGGATGCCTGCAATGCTGCCGTTGGCGTATTTAACCGCAGAAGCCATAAATCCTCAACAGGAGCAGCTACAGACAGTAGAAAATAGATTGAAATACATTTTTTATGGCAATCCGCGTATTTGCTTTTACTTTTACTTTTTTACTTTAGTTTTTTTTGGCAATGCCCCTTGAACTCTCTAGGGGTGAATGTTGCTGCCGCAATTTGTCAGCGAGGGCGTGTTACGAAGGAGGAGTGGACACTTGGTGTCGGGCAAATCATTGTCAGGGTCAACTGAATGCCTTAAAGCGTTCTAATGAACGCCATTGAACGAGGAACTCAGTCAGTGACTCGACTGCCCTTTCAAATCCTCAACGATTGGCGTGGAAACATGTTTCCAATTCCCCTACTTTTTCAGCTTTTCTCAATTCAATTCAATTCAATTGCTTTGACAGTATCAAGAGCAATAAAACTAGGAAGCATGTGTATGTGAGTGTGTCAAACATTTGGTATTTTTAAGTGTGCGTGCGGTTTTATCATTGATTGAACTTGTTTAGACGCCTCGAAGAACTCAAATTTACACTTGAAGTGTCTCGGGCGACAACCGACCCAGTTCAGGTCAGCACTTCCTTCCCTCCCCTCCCTCGCGGTTGCCAGACGTGCTGAAGCGAAACGAAATTCTATTAAGGAATTTGACAAGAAAAATGCCACATCTACGAAGTATTAAAGGCTCTGATTCAATTGGATTTAATGAACAATTATCTAATCAATTGGCTTTATTTGTGAGCTTAAAGACTGATTTCCTGTTGTAAAATAAACGGAAATAAAAAGTCATTTGATTTATGAGGGCGTCTGTAATAATATTTTCAGTTGCTTGCCTTTCATTTTCCAATTCCTCCGTCAAAGAAACAAAAGAGCGCTGTTTTTAAAGATATGCTCCAGTCACATACATATTCTTGCTGTTCGTTTTACCTTTTTGCTGTCTCATATCTGCAAGTGCTGTGGCAGTTTTGCTGCACACATTTTTGGTAATCGTTTTACCGCGTTTTTGTGGCATCACATGCATTTCTCAGCAGCCCGCAACGATACAACCGCAGCAACATGCCAATTGTGGCAAGTGTTGCTGCAAGTGCTTCGGCCTTCACTCTGCTCTTCTCGGATTCGGCTCAAGGGAAACGTGTGCGCTAAAAAGCGCAGCACAGATTGCCGAATGGGAGAACATAATACGCGGATGCTGCTGCTGGTGCCGTTGTGCTGCCGACAGTCTCTTTGACAGCGCTGCTAAAAACGAGCTACGTATACTTAATATTTTTGCTCTTATTTTCACATATCGCAATGTGCTGAAATTGGTTTATCCATTCAGCATATGTTTTTAGTGTCGTCATCTTTTTATACTTCTGTTTGTACAAGTTTACGATTCTGTGAAGTTATCTCAAATATATTGGCATATATTTTGAGAAATTTATGTGTCACTCTGTGTGACAGCATCGTTTAAGATATTTTTACTGCAGTTGCACCTTTTGTTTTAGTGGCAATTTAATTTAAACATTTGCCTATTTGTGATTTGATTAGGATTTTAACACGAGCTGTAGACTAGTTTATTTAGTGAAAAGATTGGCGCAGAAAAGTAGGCTATACTTATTTTATGACCAACGAGTTGAATGGATAAGTGACAGAATTAGGTTTCTTACAATATATAGTTTCAAAAAATAATATACATGTATTCATAAATTCTATATTACAAATACAAAATACAAAAAGGACAGTTGACGCATCTCTTAAATTTAGCGATTTCTTACTACTTTTTGAAGTAATCTAGGCAAGTTATTAAATCCTTATCTAAAATATTCAACAGAATTCCAAATAAAATATTTATTGTAGATATGCTCTCAGCTACTAAAACAATCACTGTTTATGTCCAAATAATAAAATTATATGAATATTTCATAACGTCATTAGAAAACAAATCAATAAAAACTGTTCGCGAAATTCCATGAAAATTGTAATGCGACACAAGGCCGTCTGATGTTCCACTTAAAGTTGTCAACGCCAAAGGCTGGTTTAAAGTGGCGACAACCGTTATAGTCGCCACCCCCAGCTGGCTCCCACATTTTTGAGGGCAATTCACTCTACCTGCGGGGTAATTTGAAACAGGAACAGGAAGGGTGAATAAATTGGTTTCTGTCGCATAAAGCCATTACTTGGCAGCCAGCACAAAGGACCTACAACAACAGTACAGTAGGTATGAATTTTAATATGTGCGAATATTTATATACATATATATTTACATATAATATTTCATAAGCTGTAAAAGAGGCAAAAACAAAAGCAACAACAACAACAATAAGAGCACCAAGGACAACGTTATTGCTGCTGCTGCTGCTTTGGTGCCAACAACAGATCAAAGGGTTTTATTGTGGCCCTTGCCGTTGCCAGCGTACAATTGGACTTTTGATTTTAAAAACGCGTCAGGTTAATAGCCCCTTATGCAATGATATACATTTTTCCTTTAGGGTCACTCAATTTGCTTTTAGTGTTGCCGAACGAATAATAATTTAATTGATTTACAACCCTCTGAATATATGCAAAAGCAAAAGAGTGGCGTTTGTAATAGTGTGTCATTAAAAGGAAATATATTGCTGGATTAAATGCAAGAAGAGTGAGCTGAATTGTGTAGTATTAAGCGGAGATTAACAACAATAAATGTCGAAATACAAGTCAAAATTGTATTTTGTAGATAGGAAAAAAAAATCCACTGCAACTTAATCTATTCAAACATATTTCAAATTGTATTTCAACAATCAATGCTTTGCTCATAATTTTAGCCTTAATTTAATTACTAATAAGAACTAAGAAAATAAGAATTTATCATTTAATTATCAAATTAGCATCAAATTATTTTTTTGTTTAACGTAAATTTAAATTGGTTCTACATTATAAATTTGTTTGATAGCAAATTAAGGGTCTCTTTAGTCGACGCTGTTCGCCGAGGTATTAGGAGATATTCCGTATACGCCCATTTGACGTATTCTTTAACTTACAAAAAAAACTTGATTTTTTTATGTCTTGCTTGTGAATAGTCGTGGCCTTTGCAAGCGGAAACCATTAAGTTCCTTCAAGGATGTGGGCTGGCTACTCGTACTTTTTCATAGCTTTGTAATGCAAATGTAGGAGCAAGAAACGGCGCTCAGAGAGTGAACTGTAATCGATTGGCGAGCAAACATTATAATTCAATTCATTGCATACGTATAACATACATATATTTAAGATATAGTTAAGTATACAAAAGCAGATTTCTAGATTGCGGCACCTGTTTGTAGCTGACACCTGACACTATCCATAATGACCAATTTGCATGGCTGTCTTTCTGCGTGTTTGCAACTCGACCTACCACTAAGCCGTAAGAGTCAAAGCAGCCATTAGTCCATTAACCAAACACCTTGCTGAGGTAATGTCACAGCATGAGCACTCAGGATCAGCCATGTAGCAACGTGCGAATGGCTAGTTGCTAGTTGCAAGTTGCCAGTTGCAAGTTGAGAGTTAAGTTTCGCCAACGACCACATCCTCATTAGCATTGCGAGTGCATTTGCTGTAACTGAAGGCGACCATTTGCCAGTCAGCCAAGTTGGAAATTGTGAGGCAAGCAGAGCAAAAGCAACGCAGAGACACTCGAAAGCTAAAGCTAAAGTTAAGTACTTTGTTGGCCATAAATTTGCCTTTGCGCCAACAATAAGGATATTAGATGTCACTGTCGTCATGTTTGCCTTCTTCTTGCCGCTGCTGCTTTTGCTGCTGCCATTGCAATTTCAATTGGTCTGCAAGTAAAATGAAACGCCAATTTCTTGGCCATTTTCATATTGTATTCAAAAGGGTGTCTCCCTCTCGCTTTATGTGTCGGACACATTGCTCATTGTGTGCACGTACTTTATGCATGCCTTATCCTTGTTGTTCTCGTTGTGCGCTTTTTGAATTGAATTAAGCTCAACTTGTGTGGAATTAACTAAATTGTTGTTAAGTGCAGCGGCGCCTTATCCTAGATCTCTCGACCCAGTCACCCATTGAATATCGATTCAAGAAATGAATACAGTTATGAATAAACCTCAATTTTCCAATATAAATCATGCCGCTTACATGCGTGCTTCCTGTTGTGCCTTTGTCCCCAATCTCCCCAATCTGCAATCGACTTCCCCTGTCACCCTGAACTCGCTTCCTCCATCGATACACATGTAAATGTGTGTGTGTTATATTATATACTTTTTGTCTTTTGGGAAACCTACGCAACATTTAACAAAATATTTCAACTTGGCTGCCTTTCACATGCAATCCAAAGGACTTGCCCCATATGTGTGTGCATGCATGTGCGTGTGTGAGTCCCAGTTCGAGCTGTTTGTAGCTGCACGGCCGAACGGAAGGAAACAAGGCGAACAAAGAGAGAGAGAGAGAGAGAGAGAGAGAGAGAGAGAGAGAGAGAGAGAGAGCACAGTCGGGCACAGGAAATTATTTATATTATATTTTTATGCTTCAATTTGTATTTAATTCATTCCATTTTTTTTCTTCACTGTTTTTACATTGCCAAGATTTAATATGCATTTTAATCAAAATATTAAAATAAAACAAAAAGGAGAGAGAGAGAGCGAGCGTTGCCAAAATGTGGCAATATTAAAAAGTGTATCGTGATCAAGCCGCACTAACAATGCCACGCGCCGAATACAAAATATAAATAATAATTTCCGCTGGCGACCACAGGACACAACATATCCTTCTTCGCAATACAGCACAGAACAGAACAGGAGCCAGAGCCACAACAACAGCAATGACAACAACACCAAAGGCATACCAGACAACAGCTGCGTGAAGAGCGTTCAATTATTATTTTTTGCTGCTCGCTTTTTGTTCCTTCCGCGGTTCTGGTTCTCGCTGATGCTGCCCTGGCTTCTGCCCTCGCATCCCCCCATCGCAGCCCAGATAAACTTTCATCAAGTTTACAAGTGCTATACCGAAAAAGAATGAAAAGAAGCAAAACATTTTTTTAAGCGAAATATTATTGCCAGAAAAACGAAAGTCACCAGAGTAGCCGGTCCCAAAGTCACGTCGAACCCAGAAATAGAATGTGCCAACAAAGAAACACAATTTCTTCACTGTTTCAATGTCTCGGAGAGTTTGTTTTTGTATTCAATTGTGAAGAGATTGCGATTTGAGGGTGATTGCTTAAGGTTATTCTTAAATCAGAAACAAACTTTCGAAATATAAATGATAATTGTGTGCATGATTCTGCTTTGATGCAAAACAAGATCATAAAATTGAAGGAGAACTAGCTTTACTCTAATATTTATAACGAATAGTTTTTGTGATATAATTGTGAAATTGTGAAATTGGGAATAAAGATAACTAAATAAAATAAATTACTCCACACAGAACAAATATTTATTTATTGTATTTAAAATCAATTGACATTAGGTTATTTAGGCCCACTCATTCGGTCGTCTGATGATCTCTAATGACGTTTGGCAAACAGTTAATTGAGTTAATATATGTGAGTAACCATACACATAACATAACATAACATAACATATCATGCCAACCATGTGTATCCCCTATTATTAACGCTCGTGTGATTTTGACACCATCAAATTGGGTCGACGCGTCGACTGCGGTCTAGGCTTAGGTCAGAAGAGGAGGATGTGGAAGTGGCTCTCCTCCCACCGGAGTTGCTGTTGCCTTGTTAGCTTGAAGAAATGAAATAGGTCTGTATTACCTACCCACATAACACAATTTGTTCCGCAACATTGATTTAATCCTTTTTTTGCCAGCGTCCTCGCACACACTCGCACATTTCTAAACCGAAGGAAGTACAAAGGCCTTAGCGTAGTCGCCTGGCACAATTTCTTAAATTTTCCGTTGGTTTTGTTGCCGTTTTCCGGCATTTGCGTCCTTGAATTCTTTTCTTTTCTTTCGCTTTCTTTCATTTTACACATTACCATAACTTCTTTTTCTTTCTTTTCGTTGTTCGTTTTTCTTGCTTTTGCCTTTGGTCCCATTTGAGCTTTCAATAAATTTACATTTGCATTTACTGATTTGAAAACGTTGAAACGTACTTCCAACTGCTTTCCGCACGTTTAAAGTCCTTGCTGTTCCGTCCATCCGGAAAGGAAGTGCCAGAGTTGGGGTCGAACAATATAATATTTTCTGTTTTTTTTTTTTTATGTTAGCCAACGGTAAACAATATATGTGTAAGTAATCTCTGTTGACTTAAGAACCTTAAGAACTGATATAGAAAAAAGAAAACGAACTTCTTCGGTATTTGTTGTATGAAATTAATAGAAAACAAAACAATTCGAAAATTCCATTTTCCCCTGTTTTCTTTAGCATATTCCTGGAAAAATATAGGGCTAAGAATAAAACGTTTTCTGAGAAATTCTTGAGTTATAATTGAATTGTTGAAATCAATTTTATAACTGGAGAAACATAGGGTAAGCAATAAATGTAAAGAATGCATTTCACTGTTAAATCATTTGTTTAGTGTCAGTAAATATAATATATTTAATATACTATAAAACAACAACATGATAAATGATTTTTACGTAAATATTTTTAATAGATAGCAAACTTATGATTAGTAATAAATATCTAATGATAATGAATTAATAGAACACGTTCAGAATTAAAATAAAGTTAGGAATTGAGATTCAAACGCAATCCAATTTAAAATTCTGTTTATGTTCAGAATAAAACACTAATTTAGATGGGATTAAAAATAAATAAGTTACAATTCTACAGGATGATATTCCCTTTAAAGTGAGTCGGAGTCAATGATGTCATCTTCGCTTAACTCATGATCTTTTAAGTCTTCCCCTATGAGAGGCTCGTGCACCTCTAAAAGATGGGGTGGCAAGTGTCCCACCGCTCTGGCCACATCCGCAACGGTGCAGGCATAGAGATATCCCTTTTTCAAGTTCTTCTGCTGCAGCGAGCGCAACCAGGGCACATACCTTGGCGGTATTCTGGTCTCACAAATCATATATGACTTCCAAATCTCGGGCCAGGTGGCATGGGGATTGTTGACACCCACGATGGCTAGGCCAGACCATGGCCTGTCATTGTCGATGACCAGGCGATAGAAGAGAAGGGGCACAGGCAAAACGTGATTGTTATTGGCATCGTTGGCCAGATAGAAGCTCGTCTGAGTAGCGTTCGGCAGTGGCATGACGCCATAGGTGCCCGTATATATGCTCAGCGAGAGCTTCTCGCGTGCAGCAAAACGTCGGGTGGCCTCCTCAACAACAGCCCAGTGGCCAGCATTGAGTGTCTGCCACTGGGGTGCCACATTCAGATAGTTGAAAGTGCTGCGTTGTTGGGTGGCATAAATCAGATCAGCCTTGGCGGCCAAATGTCCGCGTGCAAGAAAAAGGTCCTTCGTATCAAACAGCGTGGACTTCATGTCCTCACCAAGACCAACACCAACGCCAACGCCAACATCAACACCATCAGATGGGGCCGCCTGCTGCAGCAGTTGCTTGGCCCGCTTTTGCTGATGCGCCTGTGAGTAGAGGCGCTGCATGTCGTAGCCACAAAAGTGGCCGGCGGAGCTGAACTGTGGGCGCTTCACGTGCCGTTGAAAGTGCACGCTTGCCGGCAGCAAGTGATAGTACACATACTCGGTTCGCAGCTGCTCGGCATCGTGACACAGCTCCAGGGTGCGCACAAATCTCCCTCCGCTCACATTGTAGCCCACACGGTAAATGCGTGCCGCTGATGTCATATTCCCATCGCCACATGGCTGCTGCTCCAAACGTTCCACGACATATTTAAGCTGCTGTGTGCAGTAGAAATCCTGCAGCTCTTGCTTTCCGCCTGTCCACTCAAAGGTTGTGTCGTGCAGGCAGTGGGCATGAATGGAGACAGTCTCTTCCTGACTGTCCATATTCGCAAATGAGGAGTCGCAATACAGCTCGATGCTGGCACCGCGTGGCACCACCAACTGACCATCTCCATTAGGCAGCCAATAGCTGTCCGTGTGCGGATGCAGGTAAAGTGGCTGCGCTCGTTTCCCTGACGGCAAATCTTTCTGGATGTCCAGCATGCAGGGGGCCCCTGGGGAGAAAAGTGAGTAATAATTAATGCAACAAGTGAATCAGCTCAATTGGTGTATTTTATTTTGCCATCAGATTGATTGTGCTGCGCTGGGCTTTGTGCACAAGTATTTAATAGTAAGTGAAAATAATAATAAATAAATAAAATTTGGACATTTTGTCTTCTGTTCTTTTCTGTTATAACAATAGTAATAACATTTTTTATTTCGTCTTAAGCTTTATATCTATCTCACTGTATTTTTAAATAATATGTGAGTTTTAAGTAAAATGTGTGTATATCTTAAAACCAATTTATTAAAGTAACATGTTAGCTAGTGACCTAATACTTTAGTCACCTCTATAACTTTCTTCATAGCTTCCATAAGTTAATCAGTCATATGTTTGTTTATATTTTCGTGTTAAATTTGTAACTGCCAAATGTTAATATTTTAATACTTTGAAATTTAAAAAACAAGCTTTTGAACTGATTTAAGTAGTATTTTGAAATTTTGAAATTTTATGATTGAAATTTTTTGTTTTGATTTAATTTGCATACGAGTATTGCATTCTCTTAAATGATATTTGCTTAAGTACACATCTTAATTATATACCGTATTACATGAAATTAAAGTACTTAAGATTACAATCTCATTAGTGAAAGCTGTGTATGCTAAATTATAATTTGTATTATACTAACAAATGTATATAGTATATAACTTATCTCAAGTACACTAGCACTTACCTCGCTCAATCGAATCATCAACATGCACTTCCTCAAGATCTTTGATTATTTGACCTACTTCAGGTGGTGGTCTAATTGCTTCTCGCGCCTCATTCTCAATCGCGGTCACGATCAACAGTAAAGTGAACAAAAGCTTTTGCATAGTCGGCTGTGAATCGTTCTCCCGAAGTGCCACGCGCGGTGTTTGGCAACCGACTAAATTATCTGAGCGTTATTCAGGTGTTTTTATATTTTAATGTCATTCCCACTCTCACTTGCATTCTTTTTCTCGCTCTCACTCTCGCTCTCTCTCCGCTTTGTTAACGCTACCTCTTGAATAATTCGCTCGCCATAGCCGGTTTTGTAATGCGCCACTTCTGAATTTTAAAAGTGTAAAAGAAAGAGAGAGCTAGAGTTAAGTATATTATTATTTGTTTACTTAACAACATTTCCGAGTTGTGCTTTTTGATTACTGTTTGAACAGCTTTGATTATTCTGCAGACTAATTAAGATATTGCCATTATTTCCATCTCACGAAATTTAAAAATATTTTTTTTTAAGTTTATACTTAAAATTAATCACGTTTTCCAGTTACGCGTTTATAATTTAATCAATGTACTATAATTTTTTCTAAAGTTCATTAAAGTTCACAAATAGCTTGTAATATGTCAGGAGTATTGTCTAGCATGAGGAAACATTTATTATTAAATAAACCTTTCAGACAATAGATATATAATTGCAGTTATAATATATTTAAGCACATTTGAAATACATTAAAACACATATTTATATTAGAACCATGAATCATCCGATGAGGCGGTATTATTTCGCCGAGGCCTCTGCGAGCTTCCATTTGCTCCATTGGCTGAGCTAACGGTCACAGAGCTATCAGCATTGATTCCATCGGATTGTCGGGAAAGTGATGATTGTTGATCTGTTGACACGTTCATTCCCTGTCCATTGTTCCAGCTTGACTGCATTGTGCCCATTGGCCGCCCGTTCATCGAGTACGAAGATTGTTGCATTCCCTGGCGACCATTTGCGAATGTCGATGACTGTGATGAATATTGACTATTGCCATTGTTTCCATTATTCCATTGGCCTCCATTGCCACCCATGCCTCCACCCCCACCACCACCTCCACGTCCACCCATTCCATTGTTTCCCATGCCGTTGCCGCCCATTCCATTTCTTCCCATTCCATTGCCATAGCCGCCCATCCCATTGCCACCCATTCCATTGCCATTCATTCCGTTTCCACCCATTCCATTGGGTGGGCCCATTCCATTGCCTCCTCTGCCACCCATTTGAAATCCATTCATTCCATTTCCACACATTCCTGGAGGTCCCATTCCATTACCTCCTCCCATTCCATTGCCACCCATCCCATTTCCATTCCCACCATTTCTATTGCCTCCTCCCATTCCGTTTCCGCCCATTCCATTGCCATTTCCCATTCCGTTTCCCTGTTGTGCCGCATCGCCTTGACGCGTTAAACTTTTCACACTGCGCTTTAGACGCCTGAATGAATTTGAATTGCCGTTCATTCCGTTTCTATTCATTCCATTGCGGTTCATTCCATTACCATTTCCATTACCATTCATTCCATTGCCATTCATGCCATTACCATTCATTCCATTACCATTCATTCCATTGCCACCAAATCCCCCACGACCTCCCATTTGGTTGCCACACATTGGTGGCCCCATGCCGCCGCTCATTCCATTTCCACCCATTCCATTGCCATTACCACCCATACCATTGCCACCCATTCCGTTGCCACCCATTCCATTTCCACCCATTCCATTACCCATTTGTCCAGCCTCTCTTCGATTGCCAAAGCCTTGCAACGATCGCTTCAGTCTCTCCAAGGTAATGCCTGCATTGATTGTTAAAGTAAAGACAGGATTAGATAACTACATTATAAACTACATCAGTATTATTATATTGGAATAATTAATATTTTGTAGATTCTCAGTGTTTTCTTGTTGTGCTCTTTTATTATCCATACGTATTGTAATTGTTATTGTTATTGTAGTCATTATAATTATTATTATTGTTGTTGTTGTTGAAGTTGCCATAGTAAGGTGTCTGTGTGGTGTATTGTGTGGCATAGGTGGGATAGTAGGCGGCTGGTCCATAATATTGACTGGGAGTGTAGCTCACGCCTGCAAAACTCGATACGCCAATGGGAAGAATAACTATGGGTTGCGTTATGACTTGCGTCGGAGGTATATACACGGGCATAGGCCAAGCCATTGGCGCGGGCTGATAGGGAGGGTAATAGATGCGAGGAGCTGCGATCGGAATAGGCTGAGCGATTGGCATTGGCATGGGCATAGGCATTGGCATTGGCATAGGTCCAGGTATATATTGTCTTTTGGTAATATTGTGTAATGATTCTGATTCGGAATCCGAGTCAATGAAGTCTGGCGAATCTGAAGAAAAAATCGAAGATCAAGAGAACAACAAGAAGTGAGGTCAGAAGAAGCTTTTTCGTTTTGCTTTAAGAGGAGCCACCCGAGAGGGGTAAATTCACATTGATATTGTAGTAATAGCTGGGCCTAGGATTATAGAAACCAGGATACACCTGTACAGCCTGACGAGCCTGAGGTACTCCTCGGTTCGGATACATATAAGTAGGATAGGCCATGCTGATCGATAGATACGGATTCGCGTATTGTGCTTGATATTGATATTGATATTGAGTCGGATATTGTCGGGGAACCAGACGTGGTGCTGCTGCACCAGCTGGCACTACAACTGGCCCCATGGGCATCGGTGACATTAGAATCGGTGGTGGATAAGGAGGCATCTGGGGAGAGCGACGTGGTCGTCGGCCAGATGCCCGGTCTGGTGAGTAGAATAGAACAGAAGAAGAAAGACGCACTAAATTGTGATGTACATCAGATAGTTGTTGATCTGAGATGAAGCTCTCGCGGAGCGGGCAAATGGATAGCCAGAAGCCAAGCGAGGATAGCAATTGTAGTAGCAGGGCGGTGTGGGAGGCACCAACTGAGGGCCTGAGGCAGCTCGTGCATTGCCGTAAGCTGGCATCGATCTAGAGGCGGAGGGTAAGTAAGGCGAACTCGGATAATTGCAGGCATAGGGATAATAGGGGCTGCAGGGTTGCCGCCAGGGCTGATTGTTGTAATTCGGATAAGTATTGGGATTGAGATTGGGATTCTGGTTGCCCTCCTGTACAATGACCAGAACATTGGCCTGTCGCTGAGCTGCATGACTGGCAGCCGGATCAGCGACAATCGGATCCGGAGCCAAGAGTTCAAAGTCCGTCTGAGATTTATGTTTCGGCTGATGATTCAAAGTCAAGGTGCTGGTGATGGGACTACTCGATAACAAGGTGGATGAACGTGTGTTTGCTGTGGTGGATGTGGTGTCGATCAGTTGCTGATCTGCAAACGGATCAGTTAGCTGATTGACAGCATAAAGAAATTTTAAAACGTACCTGCTGCACTCAAAGAACGCTCCACACATCTGGGATAGAGCCCGCAGTGCTCGCCATCCAATTGATCCCTCTCACAAGCTACATGCGAGACAATGCAATGCTCATTAACCGCACAGCTAACATCCCGACAATCCTGTCCGAACTCTGATCAAAGCAAAGGGAAACTAAATTCAGTTACAGCTCTAGGTGAATTGAAGTTCCGCACTTACTTTTGTAGGCATTAACGTGGCCCGTAACTATTACAATGATGGCCAAAAGCCAGCAGGCTACTTGGCCAAGTTGACGCCTCTTGTACATTTTACAATTTCTCTCTCAAATTTTAAGCAATCACTGAACCAAGGTTTCATCTGAACTCTAATTTATACGATTCTCTTGATATGCTTCAATTCATGTTTTAATTGTTTTAGACACATTTAACCAATGAATTCAAATTACGCATATGAATTCAATTTAATGACAACTGATCAATTAAATTGGTGTCGATAGTCATGGTTTATTAAGTATAGCAGCGGCTTGCTAACTTAATTATCAAGTGTTTACAAATATTGCGGCCTGCTTGACTATTCAGTGCTCTACTTCACTATACATTTTTGACAAACAAAATTTATTTATTTTATATGTTCTATAATATTATAGCCCAATTTAGTAACTATTTTTTCTTTTCATGCGCAAACTTTACCTAATGTTTAGCATTATTTCACAAAGTCCATGGATTAAAATAAACCTTAATTAAGCCTTTAAGTAGTTATTAAAAATAAACCAAATCATTATTATGTTTCAGGCCATAGAACTTCACTTCAGATTAGATTAATTAAACACTTCAACAGATTATACAATACTCAATTCAGAGTACGTGAATCCCTCGCATACTATAGATAAGTGAAATACCAAAGTCATGGTAAGCTGCTCGGGGTCAAGGGTGTTACTGGAAATTCCGCCTTTGCAAAACAAAACTGGCCTTATCAAATGACATTGTTACAAATTTTCTATTTATTGTATTTTTAGTTCTTAGATTAGTCGACTATGATTGCAATTTACGAGTGCCTTGCAGTTACACCGAGCACTCCGCTCGTCACCAGATTCTCCAGCGGCAGGTCCGTGACCACTTTAGTGAACTCTTCCACAGTGCAAGCATAGGAATATCCCCTGTTCAGAGTCTCCTTATTCCAGCTAATCCAATCGATTTGATCGCCAATGTCTGGACAGATGACGTAATCCTTTTGAATCTGCTCCACGGTGACATGAGGATTGTTCACACCGAGCACAACAATGCCCTGACGACTCTCACGATCGATGATAACACGGAAATAGAGCATTGGCACTGGAATCAAGCCGTTGTTGTTCTCATCAAAGTCTAGATAGAGTTCACGCTCAATGCCATCGACATCGGGCAGCGTGGAGACGCCCCAAGTACCGGTGTAGCAATCTGCGGTGATATTCTCATCGGCCACAAACTTCCTGACGCTATCCTCAATGCGTTCCCAGTTGCCGCCATTGAAGGTCTGCCACTGTGGTGCCACATTCACAAAGTAGAAGGTCGCCTGCTGTGCGGCACCAAAGACAAGGTCAGTCTTGGCCGCGAGATGTCCGCGGGCGAGATAGACATTGCTACTGATGTTGAAATAAGGTGAGGCATCCATGCCTAAGATCTGACTGACGGTGACATTCTGCTGCACCTGTGTGTACTTCTGGTTCACGTCCTTGACGCCATAGAAGTCTCCGGTGATGAAGCTGGGCCTGCTTACCGAACGCTGATACATAGCGCTGCCTGGTAGAAGCACATGGTGCACATAGCGTGTGACCTCCAGTTGCTCATCATGGCACACATCGTACATGTGCAGGAAGTCGTCTGCCTCACCGCTCTCGGCTAGCTGGAAGCCCACCTCAAGAAGATTGGTGCCGCCATTGCAGTCGCGAGTGGTGCGACGAGCTGTGTGTCCTGGCCAGGAGCTGCAGACAAAGTCCTCCAGCTGATAGACGCTGCCCAGCACCAAGAAACTCTTTGCGCCCCAGCAGCTGGCATTCAGATGTGAGTAACCCTTAAAGTAATCCTTGAAGCTGCTGCTTCCGGTGCAGTGCAACTCCAGCTGCTCGCCATGCTTCAGCTCCGCCAATCCAGCAATGTTGGGTTCCAAATACTCAGCCTTGCCCTCGGCAGTGCGTAGAACGAAAACCGGCGCCGGATCGTTGAGATCGCCGCTCACACGGAAGCTGCAAGCCTGCTGTTCTTGCTGCTCTTGGGTGTCAGCGGAAACTCCGAGTAGTCCTGTGGTCTGCAGTTGATCCAGTGGTAAGTCCTTCACCACGGCAGTAAAGTCTTCGACGGAACAAGCATAGGAATAGCCCTGTAGCAGCTGTGTCTTCTGCCAATCCAGCCAATCCAACTGGGCGCCCACATCCTGGCACACCACATAATCCTGCTGAATCTCCGCCAGAGTGGCATGTGGATTGTTTACCACCACCAACACAATGCCCTTCCGACTCTGTTGATCGATGACCACGCGATAAACGATGCGAGGCACAGGCAACTGCTCTGCCTCTGCATCCAGATAGATGGGTGTCTGCACGCCAGCTGCGTTGGCCAAGGTGGATACGCCCCAGCTTCCCGCATGCACGCTCACATTGAGCGCCTCGTCGGCCACAAATTGACGTAGACTACGCTCCACGGCCAGCCAGTTACCAATGCTAATGCTGCGCCACTGCGGCACCGCATTTACATAGAAGTGTGTGGCACGCTGTGCTGAGCCATGGACGAAATCCTGACGAGCCGCGAGCTGTCCACGCGCCAAATACAAGTCACGACTGCTATCCAAGTACTGGCTGGCATCGAGGCCAAGCAACTCACTCAGCGCCGTCTGTTGATGCGCCAGACCGTAGTAGACATTCACATCCTTGCCCTGATAGAAGTCGCCACGCAAATAACCTGGCTGTGCGACATCCCGCTGATAGGCCACGTTGGAGGGCGTGAGTTCGTAGCGTGCATAACGCGTAATCTGTGTCTGCTCGTCGTAGCATAGTTCGATTTGTGGCAACAATCCAGCTGCCACATTGAAGCCAATCTGCAGCAGTTCGGTGCCGCCCTCGCAGGCAACTCCACTGCGCACCGCCTCGTAAGTGGGCCAGGACTGGCAGCTGAAGGAGCGTATTGCAACCTGCTCTCCTTCTGCTTCGTATAGTTGATTGCCCAGACAGCGAGCTGTGAGAGCCGTGTAGCGATTGAAGGGCACTGCCAAGGCTGAGGTGCAATGTAGATCCAAGCTGCCGCCCAACTCGATGGTGTAGACACCCGACTCGTCGGGCAACAGCCAACTGAGAGCCCTCTCTGCAGTAAACAACGGTGCGGGATCCCTGAGATCTCCGTTAATGTTGAAGTGACAATCGTTTGGATTGGGCGTGGGCGTTGGTGTGGGCGCTGCACTGGTTGTACTTGACGAAGTGGAGGACTCCGTGCTTGTTGGAGTGGTCTCTGTGGTAGTGGGCGTGACAGTGGTGGAAGAGGTAGTCTCCGTTGTAGACTCGGTGGTAGACTCCGTAGTAGACTCCGTGGTGGTGGACTCCGTCGTGGTAGACTCCGTCGTGGTGGACTCCGTGGTGGTGGATTCCGTGGTGGTGGACTCTGTGGTAGTGGATTCCGTGGTTGTGGATTCCGTGGTGGTGGACTCCGTGGTAGTGGATTCCGTGGTGGTGGACTCCGTGGTGGTAGACTCAGTGGTGGTGGACTCTGTCGTGGTCGGAGCGGCGGTGGTCGTTTCCGGATCCAAGCCAAGTACACCGTTTGTCTGCAGATCCTCGAGCGGCAAGTCCTTGACCACCGCTGTAAAGTCCTCCACAGTGCAAGCGTAGGAATAACCCTGATGCAGATCCTCCTTCAGCCAGGTAATCCAACTAATCCGATGACCAACATCCTCGCAGAGAATGTAATCCTTTTGGATTTGCTCAAGCGTCACATAGGGATTATTCACACCGATCAAGACGATGCCCTCGCGAGTGGCGCGATCGATAATCACACGGAAATAAAGCATAGGTACAGGAATCAATCCGTTGTTGTTCTCATCAAAGTCTAGGTACAGTTCGCGCTCAGTGCCATTGACATCGGGAAGCGTGGAGACGCCATAAATGCCCGTGTAGCAATCTGTGGTCAGATTGCGATCAGCGACAAACTTGCGGACACTCGACTCGACGCGTTCCCAGTTGCCGCCGTTGAAGCTTTGCCATTGTGGCGCCACGTTGATGAAGAGAAAGGTGGCCTGATGGGCGGCACCAAAGATCATATCGGTCTTGGCAACCATGTGACCACGCGCCAAAATGCGATCCTCGGTGTAGTTGAAGTAGGGCGACGCATCCAGGCCTAGAATTCCGCTAATTGTGATATTCTGCTGCACCTGCGTGTACTTTGTGTTCACATCTCGACCTCCGTAGAAATCCAATTCGATGAAATTGGGCCGCGAAACACCGTGCTGATAATCATAACTGGAGGGATAGAGCACGTGATGCACATAGCGCGTGACCTCGTTCACCTCATCGTGACAGACGTCGAAGGTGTGCAGAAATCCGCCATCCTCGACCTCGAAGCCCGCCTTGACCAGATCCGTGCCGCCATTGCACTGACGTCCAGTGCGCAGAGCCGTGTACGTGGGCCATGCCGTGCAGCTGAAGTCGGAGAAGGGATGAATCTGTCCGTCGACGAGGAAATACTTTTGCTGCAGACACTGAGCTGTCAGCTGAGTGCGATTAGCGAAAGGTGCCGCAAATCCCACGCCAGGACAGAACATATCCAGAAGTTCGCCGTTGGTTAGACGCACGGTATCCGTGGGATCCGGCACGACTATTTCGTAAGAAGCGTGGCGTGAGAAAAGCGGTGCGGGATCATTGAGATCGCCATTGACAAGAAATTCACAATCGCCATAGATGGGCACACCTTGGTCCTCGTCCGCGAAGGGCAACACACGCGGCAAACGTCCGGCGGCGGTCCTGAAGCTGACCAGCAGCTGCAGGATTAGAATTACACTCGCGTAACACTTCATGGCGTTGTGGCGTTTTAGGCCAAACTGCTAACGCAGACATCAAATTGCCACAATCTTATATGACTTTCCATGTCGCGCATGGCGTTATCTTGACACTATCGTTATCGTTATCGTTATCGTTGGGACGGACACTTGACGCACTTGTTTATGATCATTGATTGGGCTTTTGATGGGGAAATCGTGGTCACTTTTTAAATGAGATATGCTTTTGGCCATGGCGCATACTGGCTCAGCAAAAATTTGGGGTAAATCATTGATGTACAGTTTTTGAAGTTGATGTCACTTCGAGGCTATAAATTTAGCAGATTATTTGGAAGGACTTCTCGGAATTATGGCATCGCTACCTCTAATTCAAAGACGTAAACAAATGGCATAATAACTGTTATTTGATTTCCAGTTGGACGCTATAAACTCTTATCGAATATCAATAACCCAAATAATTTTATGAGATGCGTGAAGCAGAATTTATTTCCCACTCTTCGTATATTTAGAAATGCAGCAATCGTGCTAATTGAGTATTAATCAGTTCAGAAAATTGCCAATTGAAATTTTGAGATCCCCACTTAATAAACAACAATCGATCGATTTATGAGCTGCTTGAGTTGATCAATTATTCATAAATTTAATAAAAGTTAATTTCATTAATTGATCAACAGTACTTCAATAATAAAGAAAAAATGTCATTTGCTAATTGATTGTTTCTAATCCGAAAGCTGTCAGCAACAAAATATCGAATTCAAATGTGTCTCGGAGATTGTGAAATGAATTCCATCAAAGTCAGCAGCAGGAGCAAAGCAAATGAATGAGTGCCTACAAAAATCGTTCGCCTGCCTGGTCTGCAAACTAATTTGCAGCACTGTACGTGCGTATGGATTTCGTCAATTGACTGCCCGCAAAATTTGTGTGGGGACAAAAGAAAAACAAAAATACTAAATAAAAAAAAAAAAACAGAAAAAACAACGTAAAAGTAAAGAAAGCAAGTAAAATTATATGTAAAAACAAATCATTAGGTAATTGGATTTGTGGGGAAACACAATTTATTCGCATTTGCTGCTGACAGCTGCTGCTCACAGGCAGCTCACCCAGGCCTTGTCAATAAAATTCAATAAACATGTGGATAGTTCTCTACTCTCTCCGCACTTTACTCTTGTACTCGGGTGTGCGTCAATTCAATTGAAAAGAATTATTTATCACTAACACTGGCACTTGACAGATTTTTATTATTATTATACTTTTACTATGGGGTAATATAAAATTGTAAGCACATGTTCATGTGAATTGATAAAACGACATCGATAGTTAGGCTTTCATTATTTGCATATTAAATGCATCTTAAAGAAATACATTATTTATTTCTTTTAAGAGACATATTGTTATTTTGAATAAGAGAAAACTAAAGTAATATTGTTTGTCATTTAATTTATTTGTGGACATTTTAACGCATGTCGTTCGGTATTTTAATAAACTAACATAAGTGCCATATTTGTTTGTGTGGTCTGTAAATTGGGCTAAACAATTTTAACAGATTCCCATTAATCAACGTGTGTTGTGTCTAGTCGGTGTTAAACGGCCTGAACATGACAATTCGCGCATAAATTCTAATGCGAGCATTCTCAATAATTTATGCCAACTAATGGTAACACATGGCGTATGCGTAATTTACTTGTCATTGGCAACCAATTAAAACTGCGGCAGAGGGGATAAATAGGGGAAGCGCATCGAAACGATGAATGTTGCATCTGGCACTTTGGCTCTTGTGTTAATGGCAACCTTAATTATAATCTCGCTTTTTTTTTCATTTTTGCAGTTGCATTTCTTTTCAATTTCGACGTCGTGGCGCGTCGCGTCGCATCGCGTCGCATCTCGTCTCGCAGTATCCGCCCTCGTTTTCGTTCTCATTCTCGACAGGTGGCACAGGGCTCAGCTCAATTAAAAGTGCATTAAGATATCGCATGGCAGGACACAAGGTTAAGGCGCCAGCAGCAAGCAGTAAGCAGTAAGCAGCTCGCAGCCATCTGCCACTTGATAATTTCTTGCCTGATTGCAGTTATCTAATGAAAGTGCACAACTCGCTCAACAGGGGAAAATAGTAAGTGCAACAAATGACATTGAACATTGTCTGTGCCATAAAGTTACGCTATTAAATGATAAATGCATTTCTGAGCCATTAACTTATTTAATAAACGCGCATCGATTGGGAAATATTGAAATTCGTTGCTTGGTTTAAAGAAGCGACTAAAGGAAATTAAGAGATACACAAAAATATGAAAACACACAGAACTTTATGGCTTCATGAAATTGTGCAAGTTTCCTTTTTGTAGTCGCGTTTCTTTTTTTCCTGTATATGTATGAGTATGTGTCTTTTGGCCGAACGAGAAAGTGAGCTGAAAAGCTCTTGTATGGCGCATTAAGACCCCTCGAATAACACTGATACGCCGTGTTGGCCGACGCTGTTGATGACGTCGCGGCGGCATTGAATAAATGAAGAATAAATGTAGATGGCAATGCTGCTGACTGGCTCTCGCCTCTCGGTTGTTGGCTCTTGGCTCTGTTGCCTACTCTTGCTGCTGGCTTTGGTTTTGTTGGGTTTCTGGGTGTTCGTTGGTGTCGACGCTGGCCAACTCGAACAGTGGCCACTGGCAGTGATGGCCAACGAGGCGGCTTTCAAGTGCAGCTGGCAAACGCGACAACTGCAAAAGACAGCGCCAAACAGGACAGTAAAAAGCGCAAAAATGTTATACTGTTCTTTTTTTTGTTCATTTCATTTTCTCCTTTTTTATACAACAAAAAAAAGTATGTGGCTGAGATTGTGTTTTATGTAATACTTTTTTTTTTGCATTTTTGCCAGGCGTAAGCAATTTTTGCAGCTCTCTTTCGCTTAAGCGAAACATTTTAATTTAAATGTTAAAACGTGACAATAGCCGAGTCGCTGGAGGGAAGCGGACGATACCAGACTGTCTCATGTGTCGGGATGTCAGTCAACGACACATGCAGTTACTCAACTCTGTACTCTACTTAACGCAGCAAGCCTTTCTGCATAATTACAAGACATTTCGAAAGGAAATAAAACGAATAAATTTAAATTTATTTTAATTGAAATAAAAGTAATAAACTTTAATTTATGAAATCTTAAAGAACTGCTTAGCTAATAAATCTGACTTTGTTATCACAGATATCGAGCATTTTTTATCGATCGCTGATTTAATGCGGTTATTATTTATGAGTGTTGGTGTAGAGTATGCTCTTGTTACTGTTGCTTCGTCGTGTTCGTCAACCTTGTTGCTGTCATTTTCAGCTTTGAGCTGTCTGTAGATGTTGTTGTTGTTATTGCTTGCTATTTGAGTGGATTACCAGCAATGTTGAGCGTCCAATGACCAAAGAGGCTGGCGAAGCAAAAACAAAACCAAAAAAGTGAGCGCTCTCTTAAATTATGCCTGCTCAAAAAGTTGAATGACGGCGCGAGCTCAACGAGCTTTTGGGATGAGGCCGAGACTGTTGGTCTCTGTGTGTGTGTGTGTGTGTGTGTGTATGTGTATGTAGTAACCACAGCTCAAGTGCCAATTAATAAGTTTTTGCCTTTGGTATGCGTTTGAAAAATAACAGCAGCAAACGAGAGAGTCACAATAAAATGAAACCCCTTTCGTCAGCAAACGAAAAGCAACCCTTTGGCCAGCCATCCAACAGACTCCACTGATTGTTGTTGATGTTGGTCAGCCTGTGTTGTATGGTATACATGAATAATTCAAAGAAAAGGATATTAAAAGCAAATACACGCACTCTCACACACACACATACATATGAGTATTTTTTGCATACTTGCACGTGCATCAGTGTGTGTGTGTGTGTCTCAGTTGATGTTGTCGTTGTCGAAGGATGAGTACGCGCTTGAGTAATTGGAAGTTTTTACTGCCGCCTCGTTTGCTTCAATTTCGCTGTTTGTTTTACTTCCTTCTCTTGTTGTTCTTTTGCTCATACTTGCTGTTGTTGTTGCTTTTGTTGATGAAGCAAATTTTAATGAATAATGTGCGGCTTCACACATTGTCATAAAATATTCATGCTGTTGCCAGGATGTTGTTGAATTTCATGAGCTAAAATTTAAGACTCTCAGTGTTGTCGATCCTTAACCTTCAACTTTCTGCAACTCACTTAGTTTGTCTAGTAAAATGCTTTAACCAAATTGTAGTTATATTAAGTTAGTTCTTGGTTAGTAACTTGGCAACTTGGCACGACTTCAGTTATCAATAATTTGATCAGCTTAGCATCTTGCAGCGATTATTTCCAAGATTCATTCTAATTTCCTTTTGCCCTTTTGTTTGCGATTTGCATAATAGAAATGCCAAGTTCTCGCATTATAATATATACTATAGCATAATATCATATCAGGTTGGTCTCAAGTGCATTGTTGCCATTGTTGAATACTCCTTGCTCGATGCTTTCTGCTTGCTGCCTGTTGCTGTTTTTCTTTCACTTCACTTTCCGGCTTCGACTTCAGCTGCTGCTGCTGCACTGCACTCTCTGCGTTTGCACAAAAGGAAATTTTTGCAGCAACAATGTATGTTGATTTTCACTTTACTCTACTGCTGCTGCTTCTGTTGTCGCTCCCTCCCCCGTCTTGTTGTTCTTGTTGTTCTTATTGTTATTGTTGTGTGCGTTATCGTTGCTGTTGTTATCTGTAATGTTGCTGGTGTTGTGCTCGCTGCAACGTTTAATTCAATGTAAACGTGTTAAAGCGTGCCCAGCATGCGGAAAAACAGAAAAACTGTTTTAAATTGAAACAAATAAGCGATGACGGCTCAACTGATGCATTCGATGGCACCTCTTGGCCATCTTATGGCCTTTTGCCTCCTCCTCCAATCATCAGCATCATCATTAAGCATTGTTCACGCCTGACGTCTCATCAACAACAATGCGAGTGTTAAAAAATATATTTGCTCATTAATTTGAATTCAATTTCGACCCGGTTGCATTGTGCATTCAGCTTGTGGCAAGTGCAATTGATTCTCGGCCAATAATCAATCAGACTGTAATCAAATGCAAACATCTCGGCCATTATCGGATTGGATGAGTCAGAATAATGAAGATGGCTAAAAGAGCATATAAAATTGATTCAGTTAAAATGATGAAAATAATAATTGAACAAAACTCACCTACTTTAATTAATTATATTAAAGGTCAGCTACAGCTTCCAGGAATCTTCTTCGAATGGAGAACAGTTCAACAGACTATTTCGAAACGAGAATTGCTATAAGCAGAAATGTATATTAAAAAAAATGTTCTAGATTTTCCGCTGTAACAATTGCTTACATCAATAGACAACGTATAGGTTGGAATAGGAATTTCCAGCTGCAGCGGTGGTTGGATCATTTCTCTCCGATTACTGGCAAGCAATTTGGCCACGTCGTTGATAAAATCCGCTGACAAAACTCCAGTTGCAACGCGTAGCAACTGCAGCTCTTTGCATTCCCTGACAACTTTAAGCAGCGCATTGGAGATGTCGGGTCTACTGGACATCCACACCGAGAGCTGCTGCAGATGTTTGAGATGCGACAGGATTTCCACGCATTCGGCCGTCAAACAAAAGCATTTCAATTGCTGCAGTCCACTTAGTCGAACAATTTGCAGAATTTCCTCTGGACTAAGGCTGCCGCCATCGATTTCCAGCTGCTGAAGCTGCGGCCTCATAGCCAAAGCACTGAGCACCGGCTCAAAAGAGCCTTTGCGTCGAATGCCATAGTGCAGCAGCCGCTTTAATTTCGGCAGCTTCGCCAGCGGCTTATAGGCAGCTGCCTCGGCCATCATGCCGAACTTGAGCGTCTCCAGTTTGCCGCAATGTGGCACTATGTCTTTTAAGTTGCCCTGCACACAGTCATAGCCTAGCTGGAGAACGTTTAGATTTGGATTCGACTTGCAGCATTTGACCAGCACTGTTGAAGGTATTTTGGGTACCAACAATTGCAGCTCCTCCAAATGGCGCAGTAGCCACAGATTATCAAAGCTCCAATCTGGAAAGCAAAATAATTAAGAATGAATAAATAAATAGAAAAACAAGTAAGAAAGCTACAATCGAGTAATCTCGATTTTGAGATACCTGCTACCGAATTTAAATAAAGACAAAACCATGAGTAATTATATTTAAAATATACCAAATTAATATATAAAATTTAAATATTCCAAATATTCGGTATAATATTACATAACAAATATACCACAGAATACAAAATATACCATGTTCTCAACTACAACAACTGATTCGACAAAAACTGAAGGTATATATTCAATATGCTTACCATTTTTGGTGCGTATTTCGAGAATTTTCAGCTCATTCAAATTTTTGAGTGCTGAAAAAATTTGCTCAAACGGCTTTTCAATTGGCGCATTCAGCATATATTGGGGTTGTATTATCTGCAAGCTCTTTAAACTTATCATGCCTTCTAAGGCAAAGCAAAGTGTGCTGAAGCAATTGATGGGAGTTTGGCAACCAAAAGATCGGTATGTTCGAGAAGTGTCAAAATGACCCAGATCAATGATGAGATTCTCAACTAACTCGCGACAAATGCAGAATTTAATCAGTTGACTTCGTGTGCTGCTTTCGACTACCGCAAACTCTCGATTTTGTTTACCGTAGTGTTCAATGAATACATTACGAAATTGCTGGCAAACCTGAGCGAAATTATTGTAGTCGACCGAGGGCAAATAATTCAGTATATAGCCCAGGCAATCGCTATTCAATTCCAAAATATTCATTGCGCTTGCCGAGAGAACCAGCGCGTTTAGTTATAAAGAAGAGACTAAAGCAACATTTATTTAAAATTGCAAAAGCAATCTAAGGCCACGTGTCTTAGGCGCATGAGTAATCAACGCTAGATTAGATACGCGGTAGCAAGTTTATTTTTGTTTGAATTCAGTGCGACGTGTCGCATCGATCAGGTTTTAGCTTTGTATTGGAACTTACCTACCGCAATTTTAGCGTCCGATGAAATTGCAAGCAGCAATTGACACAGCTGTGTGATGAGATCTCGCTTGATAGGCATTATTGCACAATTGAATTGACGATTACAATTATGGTAAAGGTTCTTTGTGACACGAATAGACTCAACTACTACTAACATATGTAGTACATATTATGTACTATATATATTATTTGTATATTCATATTTTATTTTCAGCGGAAGATAATGATTAGAAATATTTGTTCTTATCTTCAAAATTCGTTAATAAATTTAATGAGCTATCGATAACTGACAAGCTTATAAACTATTGAAAACCAATTAGAAATATTTATATATGTGTTTGTTATTTTTTGTTTTTAATTATTAACCTTTTTGCTTTATTTTTTTTTAACATATAAACAAAGAGAACAATTTTTACATTATAACTTCTTTTTGTTTAGATTAGAGAAATTACTCTTTGCAATTATTTATGAATAGTTTTAAATTTTCGTTGAAAATTCATGATTTCATGAACCATTCACAATAATTTTATGTAATTATTCTGAATAAGGCAGTCGGCATAATTCAATTGTGAGATACCCGGCGGATCTGCGTATTATTAAATGTCTAATATAGAAATGAACATTCAACTT
Organism: Drosophila albomicans; assembly: GCF_009650485.2. Classification (NCBI taxonomy): domain Eukaryota; kingdom Metazoa; phylum Arthropoda; class Insecta; order Diptera; family Drosophilidae; genus Drosophila; species Drosophila albomicans. The sequence continues at coordinate 35,643,805 of NC_047629.2, read as the reverse complement.
TTCTTCTGTCGCATATTATCAAACCTTTATACAAAATAAGCATATGACTTGGGAGATATGTTAGAGACCACGTTAAACAAGTAAGAAAGCTACAGTCGAGTGTACTCGACTGTGAGATACCCGCTACCCATTTTGAATTAAAGAAATATATTTTGCGGTATTTTTCTCAAATATATACTGAAAAAATACTAAAATATAGCAAATGGTATATTTGGTATATCGATATAGTACCGCGTTCAAAATATACCATAGACGGCACAATATACCAGATTGTCAGCCAAAGCAACTAAGACCCTAGTAAGTAGGCGTTTTTGCCCATTTCTTTAATAACTTCGACAATTTTTATCTGATCGAAACCAAATTTTCAGAAATCATAACTACTATAGTAATTATATACCAAAAGTATATACCAAAATTTTTAACTCTAGCATTAAAATTACGCTTGTTATTCGATTTTTTTTATTTGCGGGAGCGGAAGTGGGCGTGGCAAAAATTTGAAACAAACTTTATCTGCGTGCAAACATAACAAATGCTGTCGAAAAAAAATTATAGCTCTATCTCTTATAGTCTCTGAGATCCAGTGTTTCATACGGATGGACGGACAGACACACAGACGGACAGACAAACAGACGGACTAGACTAGACGGACTGGCTAGATCGTCTCGGCTGTTAACGCTGATCAAGAATATATATACTTTATAGGGTCGGTGATGCCTCGTTCTACCTGTTACATACATTTCCTGCCGGCACAAAGTTATAATACTCTTCTACACTAAGGGTAGCGGGTATAAAAATTCGGACTTCAACTAATGGGTATTTTCCTAATGAAAATGCTCTGTTTCAAATTTGTAGATTCTATAGAATTGACCTTTGTTAACATTGTATAGATTAGCAGAAATATTCATGCCAAGTTCAGAAATTTGCGTCATTGCTCGTCAGCTTAGTTTGAATTCTGCCTTTTTTGTTTGTGGTCGCAGATCTGCTGCAAAATCTTAATTGCTACAATACAAATATTTACTTACTTGCGATGCAGCTGCTCCTATTCGCGTTTTCGCTCGTCATCTCTGTCCAGTACAGTCATTTAACATCGATCATAGACCCGAATAATGTCGAGCTCGGGTTTATAAAATCAACTATTGAGTTAATTTCATTTGTGCGTATGGATATAGAACAATTAGAGAACGAGATCGGTAACTTTGATGCGACGAAGATGCTCGCAAACCAACTCAAAGTGTTGCAGCATTTCAAGAATGTCAGCAAACAAGTTAATCAGATCGAGAAGCAACACGTTACACAAAAAGGAATGTACAGCGTTATTTATCGAGAAAATGAAGCCCTTCATATAGGCAAAGAATTTTCAATGGTTTCGAGGAATTTCGAGTACATGGAGCTTAAAGACTTTGAGCAGGATGAAACACTCTTACGATTAACTGCAGCAATATCGCGATTGAGAAAGAATTCATTTGGGTTAAATTATATAAGCGATATTTATCTGATATTGTACGGTGTTCAATGCAACCATGGAGATGAACAATGTAAGGAGATCAGAAGCAATTTAAACAGATGGCCAAAAATTGATAGTTTATATGGTACAACGTGCTGGAACCTGCAATCGCCCCAGTATATGTTCTATTCGTTCTATAAGGAAATCACACTAACTGAACTGATGGCCTATATTCTTATCGAGTACTCGATGATGATTCAAAAGGCTTCTGGAAATGACAACTTTATTATAGAAAAGAATACAGTTCGAGAAAACTATAATGAGATCACCAAAAATGGAATCAATTCACTTAAGAAGGTACTGGACAATACCAATCGTCATCTATGGCGTTGTGATCCCACGGAGAATATACCCAACGTTACTTACGATGTGGTTACACGACTGCTTCAAGGATACATTGAGAACGAAGTGAATCTAAACAACGGTGCCTCATGTTTTCAGACTTGTGAACATTATCAGAGCACTACCAGCAAAGGTTGCTTCGATGAAGAGTTTTGCACTGAACAACCTAAATGCTCGGGTCGCATTCACGACTGCCAATTTGTAGACTCGGTCCTATCAGTATACCAATCTCCAGAGAACAGCACTCGTCGCTATGAGTATATTGAATACGGCGAATCGAAAAGTTTGGGAACGTTCTCCAATTATTGGAGTAAATTAAATAAGGTGGAGAGCTGGAATAGATGGATTTTCTTTGAATGCAGCTACTGCTTCTGTCTCTGTGATGAACAAAGCCCAAAGTCAGATCGCTACTTCAATCTTCGAGAAACATTATCGGATGTCAATGCGAACAAAGTGGTGACTGGAGTGAGGTTTGTGAAGAGGAATCGTATATTTCATTTGCAAATCCAGCAGGGAGAACTCTTGCCCCGTGGTCTCATCAACGAATCAACTGTGGAGTGGAAACAAGTCGATAACTATGAAATCGGTGATTCCAATGCTAAGGAGGGAGTCGACTATCACACATTAACTTACCAAAATCGTGCTATAGATCTGGATGAAGTAACGAAACCAGATGATACAACTTTTGTAGTGACCGGCGTGCGATTCCAGGTTTTGGATGGACACATTAATCTGAAAGTCCATTTCAGTAAATTAGATTTTTTAAAGGGCGAATTAGTCAACCCGGAAGTAAGCAATTGGCAAACAAAAGAACATGTTTCCAAAAGAAGGCAAATGACTCTTGATAATTTGCCTTTGCCACCAACCAGTGGTGTATTCACTTCATCACCGGAATGGACAGATTATTTGGAGTTTACCAACACTGGAATGTTGATGGATGTTGCCCAATCGACAATTCCCTATATTGATATACAGGATGTCGCGTCCATTCCACCAGTGGCTTTAGCTGGAATCGGCATCTACTACAAACATAGAGGGTTGAACGGTGGTTTTGTGGCACCCCAGATCATCAGCTACGACCTTTCTCCTCACCTCTCGTTGATTCCAAACTGAATAATTTAAAGTCGATTGCTATTGAATATCAAATAAAATTGAACGGAGAATATAAATATGCTTATGTAGTGGTTGTCTTTCGATTGAGTTGAGTTAAAAATAAAGCATTTGGCAAATATTTATTTTTTATACCCGCTACCCATAGGGTAGAAGGGTATTATAACTTTTTGCCGGCAGGAAATGTATGTATCAGGTAGAAGGAGGCATCTCCGACCCTATAAAGTATATATATTCTTGATTAGCATCAACAGCCGAGACGATCTAGCCATGTCCGTCTGTCTGTCTGTCCGTCTGTCCGTATGAACACCTAGATCTCAGAAACTACAAGAGATAGAGCTATAATTTTTTTCGACAGCATTTGTTATGTTTGCACGCAGATCGAGTTTGTTTCAAATTTTTGCCACGCCCACTTCCGCCCCCGCAAATCAAAAAAATCGAATAACAAGCGTAATTTTAAAGCTATAGTTGCGAATTTATACATATATACAATAATTACTATAGTAGTTATGATTCCTAAAATTTTGATTGCGATCAGATAAAAATTGTGGAAGTTATTAAATAAATACTTTTGTATGGGCAAAAACGCCTACTTACTAGGGCTCTTAGTTGCTTTGGGCGACAATCTGACCCATTGTGCCGTCTATGGCATATTTTGAATGGTGTACTATATCGATATACCAAACATACCATTTGGTATATTTTTAGTATTTATTAGTATTTTCGGTATAGTTTGAAAATAATACCGCAATATTTTGCCTTTGTTAAAAATGGGTAGCGGGTATCTCACAGCCGAGCACACTCGACTGTAACTTGCTTACTTGTTTGTATTTGATTATGTGTTATTTTATTTTATTTTTCAGCGTGTGTTGTCTTTTTTGTCTGACAAAAAATGATAAGCGAAACAGATCACACACAATTTAATCACAAGTTTAATGGCGTCCCGTAGTCAGTAATTTCTAAGTAACCAAGAATAATTCTTGAAAACTAAGAGTTGTCAATTTTATAAAACACCAAGAACATTAAGTATTAATCAAAGTAGTATTGACTTCCACTTTAATACCCACTTGATCTTGTATGGTGGTAATTTTTGGAACACTCTGGAACAGACATTCCCGACGACAAACTTTTTACTTGTTAATGGCTGATGTTCCACTTTTGTATTGATAAAAGAAGTGAAGGACGAGGATCGTGAAGATAAATATTTAAATATCTATTACTAAAAGTTACAAAGTTTTCAAAACAATATTATTATATTCAAATTATTTATTAAATTTCAAATTGAAATGAATTGATTGTGAAACCTTATGAAACGTCTGTGAATACGAACAGTGTCTTAGCTTCGCTTAAAAATAGAATGGAACCGTGTATCTCGTCTGTCAATAGAATATGAGTTGTCGCACAGTAGAAAAAACATTGCAAAAATTAAATTAAAATCAGATTCCTCAAAAAATTTTTAATTTTTCGTTTACAATATATTTGTAGTAATATACATAAATAAATATATATTATATACTCTTCAGTGTCTATAGGTTAATCGCAATTTATTTGTTTGCTGTATTTCAGCTCTAAAAACAAAAATAGAGGCACTCATAAGCATTCGTTTATAGTATCATAACCAATAGTTTAAAAATCGTATTCAATTTTATTAATTTTGCAAAGGAAAAACAGTTTCGGAGCTATTCTGCGACTTCACGATCGTTAACAGCGACAGAGAGCGAAGAGCGCTGCCAGCACAGTCTTATTCTTTACTATTTTGAAAATAATATAAGAATTTCGGATTCTGCACTCCACCCACACATTGGAGCTAACTTTTATGTAACTGTAATGACTTTGAAATTGATCTGCGCAAATGTATAAATAATTGTCTAGAGTAGACAATATTGCCAATGCCTTATAAAATATGTAATAATTGTATGCAAACATTGTCGGGCCAAACACGCTTTAGTTTTGAATCAGCTCGTTGCGCGAGATTTAGATTTTTAGCATTATTGTATTTCTTTATTACCTATTTTAATTGGCTTTCCGTACATCACAGTTCTTTCACATGATGCCCCAGTTGATTAGTCAGATAAGGAAGAATTCTTTGTTCCAAAATGCTCTATTAATTAAATACAAAGAAACTAATATTTATTGTTAAAAATTATCATTATTAAAAATATCTATCTGCGATTTGAGTCCGCAAACTTTATAGCAAAGATGGAGTAAGAAACTTGGAAGTCCAATTTGATTACTCGATCGGTCGATCGTGTCCGGTCAATAGAGATTTCACTGTATTTGATTGGCCTTTGCGCTCATTTTATAGATTAGCAGACACACACAAATGTATGAACTTTGCGTCTTTAATCATCATCAGCTTCGGTTTAGTTGCGCTTTATTTGTTCGCGACCACAGTTCATTTGTACTCGCAATACAAAAATACGTACGATGCAGTTGCTCCATTTGGCGCTTTGCTTGCCTTTACTCCTGGTACTTTTAATCTTCATCCAGTCCACTCATTCAACCTCAAGCCAAGACCGGAATCATGCAGACCTGGGATTTATAAATGCAGCTAAAGAAATAGTTTCATTTGTGCAATTGGATATTGAAAAATTAGACAAGGAGACGGGCGACTTTGATGCTGAAAGGGTCAGAGAATATCAACTCAAAGTTATTCAACATTTCAAGAATGTCGGTGCGCAAGTTCGGCAAATCGAGAAGATACACTTAACATCATCTGAAAGACAATTGTATTATTATTTTATGTACGATCGTTTCATAGAATTGCCATTTCATGCAATATCCGATCACTTTAGTGCTATGATGGATATGGATGAAAAGGAGGAAGATATTCTGTTGATTTTCACTGAAACTGCTTCTCAACGTAGATTTAACCCATTTCTGCCAAGACCTATTGACTTGTTTTATTTGCAATTGCACGGTTTTGAATGTAATAAGTATGATGATGAATGTAATGAGTTTATAAGCAAATTAAACATGTTGTCGAAAAAGCATGAGTTGCATATATATTTAAGGTGTTCGAGACAAAAATCACCTCAACAACTCTTCTACTCGTTATATAAGGAAATCGCTCTCGGTGAACTTATGGCGTACATTTTGATCGAGTACTCAATGATGATTCAAAAGGTTTCTGGAAATGGCAATTTTACTACAAAAAGGAATTCTGTTCGACAGAACTATAATGAGATTACTCAAACGGCTCTCGCTTCTCTCAAAGAAGTGACGGAAAAAACTGATCGCCTTCTATGGCGTTGCGATCCCTCGCCACATATACACAAGGTTACCTACGACGAGGTTACGCGCCTGCTACAAGGATACATTGAGAACGAAGTGGATCTAAACACCGATGGGTCGTGTAGTCGGACATGCGCTGATTATCATAACACAACCAGCAAAAGTTGCTCCGATGAAAAGTTTTGCGCTCAACAGCCCAAATGTTCGGGTCGCATTCACGACTGCCAATTTATAGACTCTATTCAGTCTGTATGCCAATCACCAGAAAACAGCACTCGTCGCTATGAATATGTTAAATACGGTGAAAGAAAGTATTTGGGAAAGAACGAAAAGTGTTGGCGGGACGTCAATAAAGTACAGAGCTGGAAAAAATGGTATTTCACCGAGTGCACATATTGCTTCTGTCTCTGTGATGAACAAAGACCAAAGTCGGATCGCTACTTCAATCTTCGAGAAACATTATCGGATGTCAATGCAAACAAAGTGGTGACAGGAGTGAGGTTTGTGAAGAGGATCGTATATTTCATTTGCAAATCCAGCAGGGAGTACTCTTGCCTCGTGGTCTCATCAATAAATTAACTGTGGAGTGGAAGCTGGTCGACAGCTATGAAATCGGTGATTCCAATGCTAACGAGGGAGTCGACTATCACACAGTGACTTACCAAAATCGTGCTATAGATCTTGATGAAGTAACGAAACCAGATGATACAACTTTTGTAGTGACCGGCGTGCGATTCCAGGCTTTGGTTGGACACATTAATCTGAAAGTGCATTTCAGTAAATTAGATTTTTTAAAGGGCGAATTAGTCAACCCGGACGTAGGAAATTGAACAAAAGAACATGTTTCCAAAAGAAGGCAAATGACTCTTGATAATTTGCCTTTGCCACCAACCAGTGGTGTATTCACTTCATCACCGGAATGGACAGATTATTTGGAGTTTACCAACATTGGAATGTTGATGGATGTTGCCCAATCGACAATTCCCTATATTGATATACAGGATGTCGCGTCCATTCCACCAGTGGCTTTAGCTGGAATCGGCATCTACTACAAACATAGAGGGTTGAACGGTGGTTTTGTGGCACCCCAGATCATCAGCTACGACCTTTCTCCTCACCTCTCGTTGATTCCAAACTGAATAATTTAAAGTCGATAGCTATTGAATATCAAATAAAATTGAACGAAGAATATAAATATGCTTCTGTAGTGGTTGTCTTCCGATTGAGTTGAGTTCAAAATAAAAATATTGGCAAATATTTATTTTTTGTATTTGATTATTTGTTATTTTATTTTATTTTTCAGCGTGTGTTGTCTTTTTTGTCTGACAAAAAATGATAAGCGAAACAGATCACACACAATTTAATCACAAGTTTTATGGCGTCCCGTAGTCAGTAATTTCTAAGTAACCAAGAATAATTCTTAAAAACTAAGAGTTGTCAATTTTATAAAACACCAAGAACATTAAGTGTTAATCGAAGAAGTATTGACTTCGACTTTAATAGCCACTTGATCTTGTATGGTGGTGATACTTGGAACACTCTGGAACAGACATTCCCGACAATAAACTTTTACTTGTTAATGACTGATGTTCTACTTTTGTATTGATAAAAGAAGAGAAGAAGGAGGATTGTGAAGATAAATATTTAAATATCTATTACTAAAAGTTACAAAGTTTTCAAAACAATATTATTATATTCAAATTATTTATGAAATTTCAAATGAATTGATTATGAAACCATATGAAACTTTTTTGAATACGAACACTGTCTAATCTTCGCTTAAAAATAGAAACAGTGTAACTGTGTGTGTCGTCTGTCAATAGTATATGTGTCGTCGCACAGTAGAACAAACGTTGCAAAGATTAAATTAAAACCAGATTCCCCAAATAATATAAAATTTTTAATTTACAATTTATTATTGATAATATAAATAAATATGTATTATATACTCTTCGGCATCTATAGGTTAATCGCAATTTATTTGTAAAAGCAAAAATAGTGCCACAAATAAGCATTCGATTATAGTATGATAACCAATAGTTTAAAAATCATATTCTTTATTATTATTATTATGTTATTAATTTTGCAAAGGAAAAAAAAACTGAAAAACTTGCCTATGCCTTATAAAGTATGTAATTAATGTATGCAAACATTGTCGTGCCAAACACGCTTTAGTTTTGAATCAGCTCGTTGCGCGAGATTTAGATTTTTAGCATTATTGTATTTCTTTATTACCCATTTTAATTGGTGCCCAAGTTCATTGGTCAAAATAAGTCAGAATTCTTTGTTCCAAAATGCTCTATTAATTAAATACAAAGAAACTAATATTTATTGTTAAAAATTATCATTATTAAAAATATCTATCTGCGATTTGAGTCCGCAAACTTTATAGCAAAGATGGAGTAAGAAACTTGGAAGTCCAATTTGATTACTCGATCGGTCGATCGTGTCCGGTCAATAGAGATTTCACTGTATTTGATTGGCCTTTGCGCTCATTTTATAGATTAGCAGACACACACAAATGTATGAACTTTGCGTCTTTAATCATCATCAGCTTCGGTTTAGTTGCGCTTTATTTGTTCGCGACCACAGTTCATTTGTACTCGCAATACAAAAATACGTACGATGCAGTTGCTCCATTTGGCGCTTTGCTTGCCTTTACTCCTGGTACTTTTAATCTTCATCCAGTCCACTCATTCAACCTCAAGCCAAGACCGGAATCATGCAGACCTGGGATTTATAAATGCAGCTAAAGAAATAGTTTCATTTGTGCAATTGGATATTGAAAAATTAGACAAGGAGACGGGCGACTTTGATGCTGAAAGGGTCAGAGAATATCAACTCAAAGTTATTCAACATTTCAAGAATGTCGGTGCGCAAGTTCGGCAAATCGAGAAGATACACTTAACATCATCTGAAAGACAATTGTATTATTATTTTATGTACGATCGTTTCATAGAATTGCCATTTCATGCAATATCCGATCACTTTAGTGCTATGATGGATATGGATGAAAAGGAGGAAGATATTCTGTTGATTTTCACTGAAACTGCTTCTCAAAGTAGATTTAACCCATTTCTGCCAAGACCTATTGACTTGTTTTATTTGCAATTGCACGGTTTCAAATGTAATGAGTATGATGATGAATGTAACGAGTTTATAGGCAAATTAAACATGTTGTCGAAAAAGCATGAGTTGCATATATATTTAAGGTGTTCGAGACAAAAATCACCTCAACAACTCTTCTACTCGTTATATAAGGAAATCGCATTCAGCGAACTTATGGCATACATTTTGATCGAGTACTCAATGACGATTCAAAAGGTTTCTGGAAATGGCAATTTTACTACAAAAAGGAATACTGTCCGACAGAACTATAATGAGATTACTCAAACGGCTCTCACTTCTCTCAAAGAAGTGACGGAAAAAACTGATCGCCTTCTATGGCGTTGCGATCCATCGCCACATATACACAACGTTACCTACGACGAGGTTACGCGCCTGCTACAAGGATACATTGAGAATGAAGTGGATCTAAACAACGATGGGTCGTGTCGTCGAATCTGCTCTGATTATTATAACACAACGAGCAAAAGTTGCTCCGATGAAAAGTTTTGCGCTCAACAGCCCAAATGTTCGGGTCGCATTCATGACTGCTTATTTATAGACTCGATTCAGTCTGTATGCCAATCACCAGAAAACAGCACTCGTCGCTATGAATATGTTAAATACGGTGAAAGAAAGTATTTGGGAAAGAACGAAAAGTGTTGGCGGGACGTCAATAAAGTACAGAGCTGGAAAAAAGGGTTTTTCACCGAGTGCACCTATTGCTTCTGTCTCTGTGATGAACAAGGCCCAAAGTCGGATCGCTACTTCAATCTTCGAGAAACATTATCGGATGTCAATGCGAACAAAGTGGTGACTGGAGTGAGGTTTGTGAAGAGGAATCGTATATTCCATTTGCAAATCCAGCAGGGAGAACTCTTGCCCAGAGGTCTCATCAACGAATCAACTGTGGAGTGGAAACCAGTCGATAACTATGAAATCGGTGATTCCAGTGTTAAGGAGGGAGTCGACTATCACACATTAACTTACCAAAATCGAGCTATAGATTTGGATGAAGTAACGAAACCAGATGATACAACTTTTGTAGTGACCGGTGTGCGATTCCAGGTTTTGGATGGACATCTGAATCTGAAAGTGCATTTCAGCCAATGGGATTTTGTAAAAGGCAAATTAATCGACCCGGAGGTAAATAGCATTTGGCAGTCGAATGATAATGTTTACAATAGAGAACAGCTACGTCTCTATAATAAACAAGTGCCAACACTAGCCTATGAAAACCCGCGATATTCAAAGAACACTCAATATCTAGAATTTACCAACTCAGGAGGGTGGGGGGATGCATCACAAACGACAATTCCGTTTATTGACATACAGGAAGTCGAGTTCAAACCGCCAGTGCCTTTAGCTGGCATCGGCATCCACCACAGAGGTTATGAATACGAATCCAGATTCGCTAGTGGCTTCGGTGGCTTTGTGGGCCCCAAAATCGTCAGCTACGACCTTTCCCCTTATCTTGGTTGATTACTAATTGAATACTTATATATATTTCAACGACAACGACTGTAATATTCTATAAACATTATTAACATATTTCGATGTTCATATTTAAAAAGAAAGAGAAAATGTTTGGCAATCTGTTTTTGTGTTGCTTGTCTGCTGATTTAATTGAATTATAAATAAATTGTTTGACAAATAGTCTTTTGTTTTTATAATACATATTCATATTCATTCTAAGTTTTATTCATTCAGCTGTTCCAGTCTCAGATTATGTGTCGAGCGTAAACAAATTGACAGAAATTGATAAGGAAAGTATTTGTGTTATAAGGTTAGACACGCCTGTGTTTTTTAAATAAATAAAACATTAAAACTAATATTTGTAATCTATTGTCAGTTAGTTGCTCAAAAAAGTAAGAAAGCTATAATCGGGTTTGCTCGAGGTGCCAAATTACACTCTACTCTAAAAGACTTTAAAGATTTTGGGTACATGGTATATCTCAGTCAAGGTCTCTTGACTAGAACATTCCTACTTATTTTTATTTATTTTATTGAATATTCTTCTTAATTGTTTTAGAAGGGTATTAAAACTTTGTGCTAACTGAAAGTGAAAGCGAGGCATCTCCGACCCCATAAAACTTATATGTATATTATTTATCAACTTTAAAATCCGAGACGATATTGTGTGCCTTCCTTTTTCGCATGATCAACTAAATTTTGGAGACTATACAGATAGAGATACATTTTTTTTGACACCAGCTTTCATTGTTGTACGCAATCGAAAAAACGAATTTTTGATAAGCATTGCATAATATCTACTAAAGTCTTTCTGACTACCCAATTTAGTTGCGATCAATTTACAAGTTATTGAAACAAAATTGTATTTTACTTTACCTTGCTTCTCATTCTCTTTATTTAGTGTTCTATGGTATTTATTGATATACCAAAAAAGGAAATTCATATTGAAAATATTTTTTTTTAATTTATTTGGTATTTTTTAATTATACCACACTACTTAAGTTGCTTTAATTAAGAATGGTATTAAGTAACACGAACACATACCAGTATCTTGATTATTTCTTTTGTTTGTTTGTCGGACAATAATAGTCGACTGTCAAAGAGGTTTCACTGTATTTGATTAGCCTTTGCTAACATTTCAAAGATTGTCGGCTAATCTACGTCAAGCTGTGAAATTTGTGCCTTTGCTCATCATCAGTTTCGATTTAGTTCCGTTTTGTTTGTTCGTGATCACAGTTCTGTTGTACTCGCAATACAAAAATACGTGCAATGCAGCTACTACAATTGGCGCTTTACTTGCCTTTTCTCTTGGTACTTTTAATCTTCATCCAGTCCAGTCATTCAACATCGAACCCGAATCATGCAGACCTGAGTTTTGTAAATGCAGCTAAAGAAGTAGTTTCATTTGTGCAATTGGATATTGAAAAATTAGACAAGGAGACGGGCGACTTTGATGCTAAAAGGGTCAGAGAGTATCAACTCAAAGTAATTCAACGTTTCAAGAATGTCAGTGCGCAAGTTCGGCAAATCGAGAAGCTATACTTAACAACGCCTGAGAAAAGCTTGTATAATCGTTTAATGAACGAACGATGTATATTTGTAGGGCTTCATGCGATAACCGAGCATTTTAAATATATGGAGGTTATAGATGAAATAGAGGAAGATACTCTCTTGATCTTCACTGAAACAATATCTCAACGGATATTTAACCCATTTTTGATAAGACCAATCGATTGGTTTTATCTTCCACTTCACGGTTTGAAATGCAATAAGTACGACGGAACATGCGGAAAATTCAATTGGAAATTAAAGGAATTGTCGATGATTTATGAAATTCCTATGAACATAAGGTGCAAAATGCGACAATCCCCACAACATATAATTTACTCTATATATAAAGAAATCGCTTTGTTCGAACTTATGGCATATATCCTGATCGAGTACTCAATGATGATCCAAAGAGTTTCCGGAAATGGCAATTTCATTACAAAACGGAATACTGTTCGACAGAACTATAATGAGATTACTAAAAACGCTCTAACTACTCTCAAAGAAGTGACGGAAAAAGCTGATCGTCTTCTATGGCGTTGCGAACCCTCGCCACATATACAGAACATTACCTACGACGAGGTTACGCGCCTGCTTCAAGGATACATTGAGAATGAAGTGGATCTAAACACCGATGGGTCGTGTAGTCGGACATGCGCTGATTATCATAACACAACCAGCAAAAGTTGCTCCGATGAAAAGTTTTGCGCTCAACAGCCCAAATGTTCGGGTCGGATTCACGACTGCCAATTTATAGACTCGGTTCTGTCTGTATGCCAATCACCAGAAAACAGCACTCGTCGCTATGAGTATATTGAATACGGTGAATCGAAGAGTTTGGGAAAGAACGAAAAGTGTTGGCGGGACGTCAATAAAGTAAAGAGCTGGAAAAAATTTTTGTCCATCGATTGCAGCTATTGCTTCTGTCTCTGTGATGAACAAAGCCCAAAGTCAGATCGCTACTTCAATCTTCGAGAAACATTATCGGATGTCAATGCAAACAAAGTGGTGACTGGAGTGCGGTTTGTGAAGAGGAATCGTATATTCCATTTGCAAATCCAGCAGGGAGTACTCTTGCCTCGTGGTCTCATCAACGAATCAACTGTGGAGTGGAAACCAGTCGATAACTATGAAATCGGTGATTCCAGTGTTAAGGAGGGAGTCGACTATCACACATTAACTTACCAAAATCGATCATTAGATCTGGATGAAGTAACGAAACCAGATGATACAACTTTTGTGGTGACCGGTGTGCGATTCCAGGTTTTGGATGGACATCTGAATCTGAAAGTGCATTTCAGCCAATGGGATTTTGTAAAAGGCAAATTAATCGACCCGGAGGTAAATAGCATTTGGCAGTCGAATGATAATGTTTACAACAGAAAACAGGTGAACATTGACAATCTACATTTGGCGAGATGGCAGTGGTCGGATCCGCGATATTCAAGAAATAACCAATATCTAGAATTTACCAACTCGGGAGTGTTGGACGATGCATCACAAAAGACAATTCCGTTGATTGATATACAGGATGTTGAGTTCAAGCCGCCAGTGCCTTTAGGCGGCATCGGCATATACTATATGGCTAAAAGCGACTTTCGGGGCTACGTGGGTCCCAGTATCATCAGTTCTAACCTTTCCCCCCACCTTTCGTTGATTACTAATTGAAGTCCAACAATTACGACTATTAACATGTTCATATAGAATTGCATGATTATTTTGTATTGCTAATCTGCTCATTGAATTGAATTGAAAATAAAACCTTTGGCAAATATTCTTTTATTTTGGTATTTAAAATGTGGTTCATTTAGCTATTTCAGTGATTGAGATTGTTCGTAAGTAAAAAACTCGAAATATGCTGATAATGAAGGTCTTAAGGTGAAGAACATCCCTAGCGGTTGATTTGAAATTGATGTACTCTTGAGTAACTTTTTAAGGCAATCAAATACTCCTATTGTCCAATGAGCAAAAAACAAAACAAGTTAGGAAGCCATAGTTGAGTTTGCTCTACCATAAAATACCTGGTACCCAGTTTTAGAAAACTAGAATACCCTTTGTCGGTCACATTGAATATAAAAATAATTCTTATTTGCACTAGGTTTGCTCTGCTTCAATATTTTTGTTATCAGTTGAGTGTTCCCGCCAAGCTATATATGCGTAATTCTTTGGTAAATGTCGCGTGCGACCACCCTTACAGTTAAAAAAAAAACAAGTAAGAAAGCTACAGTCGAGCACACTGAGATACCCGCAACCCATTTTGAATAAAAGAAATATAGTTTGCGGTATTTTTCTCAAAATATACTGAATATACTGCAAAAAAACTAAAAATATTCCAAATAGTATATTTGGTATATCTTTATTGTACCACATTCAAAAAATATACCAGATTGTCAGCCAAAGCAACTAAGACCCCTAGTAAGTAGGCGTTTTTGCCTTTGTATTTCTTTAATAACTTCGACAATTTTTATCTGATCGCAGCCAAATTTTCAGAAATCATAACTACTATAGTAATTATTGTATATACGTATAAATTCGCAACTATATCTTTAAAATTAAGCTTTTTATTTGATTTTTTTGATTTGCGGGGGCGGAAGTGGGCGTGGCAAAAATTTGAAACTAACTTAATCTGCGTGCAAACATAACAAATGCTGTCGAAAAAAATTATAGCTCTGTCTCTTATAGTTTCTGAGAACCAGTGTTTCATACGGATAGACGGACAGACACACAGACGGTCATGGCTGTTTTCCGATAAAATATATAAATTCATTCATTTTTTAGTTTTGCGTACGAATTTGTTAATTTTTGCAATTATCAGAACAGAAAACAAAACAGAAAGAAAATTCCAAAACCATTCTTAGCTCTAATTAAAGTACTAATCTAGAGCTATAAGAGTAACCTTTTCTTATTTTTAAAATTGTTGCAGGTTATGTTTTTTTTTTGTTCACTGAAAAGATTACCCATATTTAAATTATATTTATATTTTTTTTAAATATATTTTATATTTATCATTAAATATTTTGCGTGAAATTGATTTAGCTAATCTAAAATTTTAGAATAGAATATAATATATTTATGGATATTTTAATATATTAAGAAGTTTAAAATTTACATAGAAATTAATCGATATTCACGTGTCACGCAATGTGGGCAACGTTTTCATGTGGGCTGCAAATAATGAGATACACACGTGACCTTCTGGTAGTCATGTTATTTTTTAATTGGCAATTTATTGATGGCTATGAAGAGTAGACGATCCTACAGTTCTGCAAAAAATATTCCGTACCGCATCAAATGTTGGAGGTTCTTTGAGAGCTACAACTGAAGGAAACTTGATTTCGACAATTGAAGGCGTTATAGAAGGACCCCGAACAGGCGTTGAATGTTTCTTCAATGTGTTTACGATCTTTGGCTTTTCACTGCCAGAACGAACCCATTTAAAGCTCGTGCTTTTGACCGATAAGGGAGCGTTAACCGTATGCAGAGTGCCTGCTCGTTTCCTCGACTTCGGCTGTGTATTGGGTACAGCGTGAGAATACGGCGATGTCTTCACGTTCACGTTCATTGTGGACGGCATTTTGAGGACCGGCATTGTTGGCCTTATGCGGTGTGGCAACGGCGCATTGTTATCAAAGACGATGTTCTGAAGAACGATGGAACCGTCGAGGAGAACCGGCATAAACAATTGCGCCTCACGACCCGGACACTCGACCAACAAAATATTCTTGTCTAGCAATAACTTCATTGTGAATTTGTGCTGATTGTAATTGGATTTGAAATGCATCATTGCGGGGCCCAAATGATTTCAGTTAACGAAACTTTAATACAATTGCTTTACATTACTGGTTGTAGTGAGAGTACATAAATATTTTGAAGTTTGAAAGCCTATTTAGCATATGATGTGATGATCTAATGTCATGCGATCGAACTTTGTCACAACTTGTAGGCAGAGGAAGGAGACTTATATTTTGCAAGTTCCTTAATCTTTGCATCACCGGCTGCTTTCAGCAGAAGCTTCGAGTTCTTTTTCTTTTTTTCCTTCACTATCAGCGACGATGACGTTTCACTGCTTACAATATCTGAAGGAGACACCAATAGCTTGGTTAAGCCCACGGCCTGAGCTGCAAGAGAAGCAGCCAGTGCGGCAGCAGAGCCTCGGCCCTTTTCAGTGTTCTCATTGAACGATATTTGCCAGGCATATCGCGTTAATTCCAGAGCGGAGACGCGTTTCATGGTAACGGAACGACTAGAAATAAGAGGCAAGAATATCTCAGATTCATAGCCGTTACATTCCACAAGCACCACGTTTCCATTCGAAATGAGCTTGATATCGAATTTCAGACCCAAAGGACTTGCCTTAGCCAGGGCAGGCGTCAAACCCGCAGTTGCTGTGATCAGTCTGCGGTTTGTTATTCGATTTGATCGGATCAAGTTGGGACGAACAATAAGTCGAGTTTCACTTCTCTGATTCTTCGGCTGTCGACTGCATACTACATTGGTCAAAGCGATGCGATTGTTTTTCAGCTGAGGCACAAATATTTCAGACTCGAATCCCGTGGCTGTCACTAAGACGACGCTCTTGTCCGAGAGCAGTTGTATGTTGAATTTGCAGAAATCTAGTCTATTAGATTGTTTGCCCATTGTACGGGAGAAAACACAAAATTGACTGGAATTTGGTATGATTCAATTCACGTGGAGAAAGATATTATCCCTGATTAGGATAATCTTCGTTGTTGTTTGTTGGCGTCTGGGAGAAACTTATTTATATCTAACATCCAAAGAATTTGTCAAATTTTGTAAATAAAAATAAATATTCAGTAATGTCAAATTGACTTTACTATATTCACATTTTATAACATTAATAATCTTAAGTGTTCGCGATTGATAAAAAAAAAAGATACTAAGCTCGCCATTCCATTAAAAGCCATTTTCGATAGATAAGAAATAGTAATAATATTTTAGCGGATTCTCTGCAAAATATCCTTTTACTTTCGACATTTCCTTTCGGTTTTACTAATGATTTTTTCTACGGTGTTTTTATGGTGTCTATACCACGAACGCCCATTCAATATCGCCTCGAAGCCACGAAATTTAATGGCACCAATTCACATCAGTTTTCCACGAAGTAACCAATAAAGAAAACCACAAAACCAGCCACGTTAGGCTATCAGCGATGTACTAGAATCGAAGAGCAAGCATTTCTCCTAATTGTATCAAAGAGCTACCGAATTTATGGGCTCCAACTATTAAATGTTCGAGCTTCTGGCCGTGCTGTGCCGGCTGTGTTTTATGTGGAAATACCGGGGAGTTGTGTAGAAAAAAAAACGACAAAAGAGAATACCACATAGACCGCTCATGGCTGGTCAGAGTTGTTTCAGTTTCGGTTGGTTGGTTGGTTGCTTGCCCAGCTCAGCGAATTATAAAAAATTCAATTATAAGCTTTTATAATGGCATGGGTTCGGTTACACCTGGTTCCCTTTTCTTTTCTTTTTTTTTACTTTATTTCATTTTGTTCACCTCTACAGGATAATGCACTTTATCTGCTGCCGCTACTAATGTCTGCCTGGGTTGCCTTAGCTCTGCATTTAAATTTAGCTGGGGCTAAATTATATTAGATTGTTTAGCGTTTAGTCTACTTCAAATGTTAGCCTTTAAAACACATTCTTATAAATGGAGTATGCTAGATTTGTTTTCTAGGAATTGATTAACCTAATAAAACAACATTTTATTGAGAAGCTAAATGTTTGTATAAGATATTTAAAACAATTGAAACCCAAGACTCTTTTGTTTTGTAAATTCAATTTTGCCTATGAATATTTAGTATGAAATAAATAAGAATAACATTAACTTTGAGCACGTCTTATTTTTTTTTTCTTGATTTACCAATTGGCCAGCTCTGTTAACAGGGTTTTTATCATCGTTTGCCGCTCACAAAAGGTGTAGAGAATTGATTTGTTGTGTTTGACATGCATTTGATTTGTATTCGCTTCGAGGAATTGACGTTAATTTGTGACTTTTGTGGGATATTGAAGGGCCCATGAATGTTGCGAGCATTTCAACGGCTGTCGTCTGGCCAAGTAATTTAATCTGACACGAGCCAAAAATAAAGTAGGCTTAATGTGCGAAGAAGTTGACAGCAATGTGTGTGAGGGGAGGGGCCTCAGCATCTCCACTCCCAGCGGCACTTTTCAGCTGCCCCAGCATATACATATATTATTATTTATCCTGGTTACACTCGAATCGCCTTGAAAGACACGAAAATAAGCACAGCATTTGCATAAGAAAGTGTGAAATGGGCTCTCAGTTTGAGTGTCAGTGTGTGCCAGTGTGTGTGTGTGTATGTGTGTATGTGTGTATGTGTGTGTGTGTGTGTGTGTGTGTGTGTGTGTGTGTGTGTGTGTGAATTTTCCATAAGCCGTTTTTGCAGTTTTTGACAAATGACTTAAAGCCTTAAGGGTACACAGCTTTGAAAAGGGTTAAAGTAATTTGTTGAGACTGTTAAATATTGAATGTGGACCAGTCGCAAGGACAACAAGGAAAACAAATACATACATAATAAAAATGAAATATTTCCGTATACAAGGACAAGCACAAGCAGTTGTCTTTTCTCTGTCTCTTTGCTCATTTTCTCACTTTCCCACTCGTTTATTTGCTGGGAAGAGGGGGAAAAGAAAATAAAATATCTTTTCTTTTCGAATATTTATAGTTGTCTTTACAAATGACAATCAAGTTTTTATAAAACATTAAACTTCTGATTCGGTATTAAATTTCACACAAGACTTGCCATTAAGCAGTATATATTGTATATGCAAATTCTGTTTGGGATACACCAAAAAAAACACATAACAAAGTTTACAAAAACTGTAAATTTAAGAAAAATAAGAATTATGCTTTAAAAATGTTTAGCCATAATAATAATTTTAATTTAAATATGCTAATAATATAGTTAGTGCTAGACAAAATTCTGATTTGTGTCCGTGCTTCCGATTTATATGCATAAATTCTTTAATTGTGATTAAGTCTTTATTACCAAAATTAAATAAAATTTAATTAAGTAGCTTTCGACCAAATTCTGAATTTAATAAATTTTGAATAAATGAGTATTGCCCAAAATTCAATAAATTTACATACACAAACAATTGTGTTAGATGATTTTCATGCACAGTTTAATTAATTATGATTAAATTTATAATACCAAAAGTGTAATTTTTCAACTAAGTCAGTTTTAAAGAGAGTCACATATATTTATTCTTATACAATATTTTAACTTAAATGTGTTTTATTCGATGACCTCTAGCAAATTTTGCTGTGCATATGACTTATGCCTTTGAAGTATGCACATAAGAAGCGAATTTCACAAACACACATGTGTCACATATATACACACATACATATATATATTTATCCATAAGTATCCTTCCAAATGACATACTTAGCGGAGGAAACTAATGTTGGATATGTGACTGATCAACTAGGAAATTCCCTTTATATAAAATACATAATTTTTTAGTTAAGTAGGATAATATTTTTAATCATGAATTTAATTTACAAAATACAAATTTCAATTATTATATAATTGGTAATATGAGCTGATCATACCCTTAACATAATTATGTATACAGAGGGTATAAGCAGGCGAAAGTTTCATGCACAGTTTCATTTTGGTTTTATTGCGCCAACTTGGGCTGATGACAATGGCGGTCGAGGTGTGCGTTTAATCCGGAAACTTATTTATGTATGTACATGAGCATGCAAGCCGTATGTGTGTGTTCGTGCGTGTGTGTGTGTGTGTGTGTGTGTGTGTGTGTGTGTGTGTGTGTGTGTGTGTGTGTATCTTTCCGGTCGTTTGCCTGACGCATTTCTCGCATGTGTAAGCGGACTGGGAAGGAGGCGAGACGACGGACACTTTCTTATGACACGACCGCGCACACTTTCACTTTACATAAGCTCTTTGTAGTGCTTACAGCCTGACACCCTCAATCGTCTTTGTCCAAGTGTCTGTGTCTGTTTGTGGTTGTGTGCGTGTGCGAGTGTGTGTGTGTGTGTTCGTGTTGACAAACACTTGATAATTCCTTGCATACACGCACTTTGGCTCGTCTGTATGTGCGATAAGTAAGTACGAGCGTATCTGCAGGATAATCTTACGCAGAAGAGAGAGTAAAGCTTTTGCTGGGTCCTCGTCTGCCTGCCATCCTGTGTTTGTGGCTGCCCGCAAGGGTCTCTTGAATTATTTTAAATTGTTTCTCCCATGCATTTTGATCGACTTTTTATGTATTCATATGCGTGTGCCACACAAACATCTACTACTAACATCGCTTGCAAATAAAATAAAAATAAAAAATAAAATAATGGGCCTCCGCGTCGCACTTTTGTATTTGCCAAAGGGCCATAAACTGTGATTTAGCGTCTCCGCCCCGATTCGGGCTTCTATCAGCATTTAATCTGGCAGATGGTTAAGTGACCGATTTAATGGTTTGTGTGGTTCGATGGCCAAACAGTTTCCCTTTTGAATTTCCCCCCAATTTTTAAGACACACTGCATAGATAACTCAAATGCAAAACATACAAAAAATAAATGGGCTGCTATCCTATCTACTCTCTCAATAATATGCAACTTGAAATAGTCAGATTTACTTTTTACTGGTTTTGTTCATCTGATTCGAGAGTTGGGATGCTAAAGTTGATGCCGTATTTAGTTTCCGGTCGTTGGGCGCCAGCTTTGTGGCTGATGATGAGCACTTGCTGTGTTAATTTAATTAACGTGCAAATGGCTGAAATTACTTTCTGAAAAGTTTTTCTGTTTATTCTGCCTGGTTGGCAGAAGGCTTCAGGGCTATAGGGCTGGGCCATAGATCAAAGCTGCTTTCGTGCTGTGCAACGTATCCCTTTCTCTGTGTGTGTGTGTGTGTGTGTGTGTGTGATTTGTGTCTGCTCTGTCAGCAGGTGTGCTTTGCTGTTTGTATCTCTCCCTTTCTCTGTCTAGCTGTGTGTGCGAGTGTGTGTGTGTGTGTGCCAGCTTCGGTTTTTATAAAGTAGGTCAGTAGTTGTGCGATGCCAATAAAACTTAATGCGTCCGTGTGTGAATGGTGTATGGAATGCCGGTATTTGCCAGCCAGCTTGTTGATATTTTTTAATATTTATGGAATTTTTAAATGACAGCTAAGAGTAGTTACATACATATTTAACATTTAAGCACAACCTGCCCAGAATTGAAATTGTATCATTTATTCCAAATTGCCTTTCGAATTAATACCCTAAAAAAGGGGATCGTTTTTATGTCGTACAAATCTGTATATACTCAAACATTATGGTTATTTCAATCATTTGCTCATTTTGCAGAGCTTTTTAATTATTTAATCGATTTCGATTCGAAAATGGGAGGGAAAATGCCCTTGTATGTATTTTGAAATTAATCATTGTTTAGAGATCCGTAATATTTTTGTTCAAATATCACTAAATATCAGAAAGAAGCAAGAAAGCTACCATCGAGTCTACTCGACTGCGAGATGCACAACATTACGGTATTATTCTTACATGACAAATTAAAGTACCAAGAAATAAAATAATATACCAAAGACTAAGACTACTATTAAATTTAAAATATACCATAGAGTGCAAAATATACCAGATTGACAGCCAGCGATTATTCTTTCTCGCGCTCTATTCTTTCAATCACTCTTTCTTCTCTTAGGCTATTTCTCTCTCAGTGAATCTCTTCGCAAACTCTTTGCCTTTTAAGCTCTCTTACTGATTCATCGATCAAATAACTGCAGGCGTCTGTCTGCATATACTGTTATCTGTTCATACACGTGTATACACAAATATTAACTGTTTACAGTCTTATCTATATAGATAATTTTTAAAAGTCTTAAAAATTTGATTAAGAACTGAAAATTTCCTATAAAGAAATACGATGATAAGAAAGCTTTAGTTGCAATCGTGTTCTTGTATCACAATGAAGGCAAACGAAAGTAGGGTCCACATATTGCAGCTCAATGACTATTGTCTGGAAAATATTTTGAAATACTTGGAAATGGAAGATCATCTAAGTTTCGCAGAGACATGTCATTATTTTCGTGATGTCTTCAATCGTTGGGCAAGTAGTTTCTACTATATACATATTGTGCTTATGGCCGAGATATCTAAGCATGACTTCAAACTGCTGTCGCTGGTTTATAAAAATGTAAAAACATTATGTGTTGATGTCGATGACCTGATGCATTCTTTGAATAAACACTATGGCAATGAACGAAAATATTATTTTAGGCAATTCTGTAAACTAATAATTGGCATGCAGCAACTGCAGAGTTTAAAGTTATGGGAATTCAATTGTAAAAAACGACAGTACGCTCAGAATATAATAAAAATGGCAGGAAGTTTACATCAACTACAACAATTAGAAATTTTCGCACACAGTGAGTAAGCCCTTTTGCAATATTTACAATACGATTGACTCATGATGATAGCTTATTTTGCAGAATGTGGAAATATAAGCAGAGTACTAAGACCTTTCAAGCAGTTGGAAATACTCACCTTGGACGTAAACTTGAGTTCTAAAGAATTGCGGAGATCGTGTCATTCGATGCCGCATCTACGTCAACTCAGTTTAACATCACGCGTGGATAGTTCCACTTTAAAGGATGTTATTAAGGATAGTCCCCAATTGGAGGAACTCAGCTTCTACCTTAAGCCCAAAGCAAAGACGCTCTATTGTTTCCAAAAGCCAAAAGCTTGTTCTTCCGAAATACTTCAGAGCTTAGCTTATAGCCATGTGAGCTTAGTATCGCTGGATATTAGACACATAATATCGGATCTGAATGAGGCTAAACTGTTGGCAACAATTAGTTCGCTAAAGATTCTCACCTGTCGCTTTTCGAATGCCGATTGTGTGCACTGGTTGAGACAACTCAGTTTGTTGGAAGAACTACGCATTTCATTGCTGGAAACTATCGTTGATATGACAGAGATATACTTGGATCTGATCGGAACGTGCACACGTCTGAGATTCTTGCGAATATTCGATTTACATATATGCGAAAATTTTGCCATTCAAGTGTCAAAAGTGCTAGAAGAATGCGTGCACAGGCGTCCCTTGGAACTCATTATTTACGGAGATCGTGACTCAACCATTATGAGAACATCAAAAGACATAGATAGTTCGCATTTGATATATAGCCGCATGAATGCACGAGAGCTAATAAAGTGTTTTAACACACACTTGTAAAGATAGTACGCAAAGAATGGCTTTCAGACCCAAAGAAATGTTCGCCTCGTCGTTGACCTCATTCCGAACATCAAAAAAACACCTTAAGGCAGAGCAAAAAAATCTTCAAAGCTGGCATCATAAAAACCAAAACAGATTTCGCAAATGGCAACAACATTTTCAATTATGCTAAACTTCGAACTGTTAATTAAAGCTGTCAGAAACAATTTGGTAAAATGTTCACTGAAGAGCCCAAAAAACAATTTATAATTAGAAAATTGCGTAGGAAAAAAACAAAAGCATTAACAAATGCAAATTGTTTACCTGTTAAATGAGCAATGTATGTGTCAAAACTATTTAGAGATGCGACACTTTAATACCCTATGTGATAAAACTAAAAGTTACAAGCATTTTCATAAGTTTAAGAACAGTTTATCATATACATTAAAACTGACATACCCAGTAGTAAAAAGTACGGGGTATAAGCAATTCAAGTGCAGAAAATGCGATTGCTTTTCACAACAAACAGACAAATGAAATGTCCACGCAACAAAATAGCAACTGTCGGAGCCCGTCGGAAATACATCAAGTGTGGAAGACCCTCAGAGTGTTCAATGACGAAAAAACGAGATGCGATGCGAAGCGAAGCGATGTGATGAGATGAGATGAGTGGATGAGCACGGTAGCCGGATGGAGGAGGTAAAGATGGCCAGGAAACGGCCAGGCGACAGTATCCTCAAGGCAACCGAAAGCATTGTCTGTCTCTTGTCTGTCTGTCCAACTGAAACGTTGACAACAACGGAAATTATTGTTTCTGTTCTCGTTCTCGTTTTCTACTTTCTCCCATCGATTCACTTGCTAGCCAAGATTAGAACTGTTGCAGTGTAGCACCACGTTTTTTGTCAGTCTTCACTCTTGGGTCCAATTTCAAAACATTTTCAGTTTTTTAAAGTTGTGAAATAATAATTTCAAAGGAACATTGTGTCAGCCACTACGCACAGAGCTGCAAGTTTGTCCACGAGTGTGAATATAACTGATAGCTCTTTAATTATACCCGCTACCCACAGATAAGAAGGTTATTATAACTTTGTGATCTCATGAAGTATATTTTATTCTTGATCAGCAGCTGATTCGATAATCTGGTATATTTTGAATATAATGGTATGTCGATATTCCAAACACAGCCTTCGGTATATTTTAGTGTTTTTTCAATATATTTATTTGTTATATTTTAAGAATAATACTACGCAGTTTTGCTTTTATTGAAAATGGGTAGCACATATCTACAGCTTTCTTACTTGTTTTTATACCCACTATCCATAGAGTAAAAGTATATTATGACTTCCTTTAATAAAATATTGATATACACTTCCTTTAATAAAGTATTGATATACATAAAAAAGTCTTTGGTATAGTTTTGCATATGATCAGTACATTAATTTGCTTTGATTTGCTTTTGTTGAAAAGCAGCACGTATCTCATAGTCAAGCACACTCAACTGTAGCTTTCTCACTTGTTTTCATGCTTCATTCTCGTTATTTTTATATTTATACTCAAATGCTAAGTTCGAAAAAGGGCGAACATATCGCTGCCATAAGTTCGATTGCAATTGAAAACTTTTGGTTAATTTCAGTTACAGATAAGAATGTTAAAAGTTCAACCAATAAGCTGAGCTCGAATTTTGGCCAAGCTTATGAAAAGTTTGGCCAAAGCAACTGGCTGAAGATGTTTAATAAAGATGTAACGTAATTCGGCATTTGGCCAGGCTTTAATTAACTGTAGCTGTAGACACAGAAAATAGTCAACAAATTGCTCATGTTGTGGTTCTTCAAGGAGATTTTCTTGAGCCATAATTGCATTGTTTGACAAAAGAGGAAACTGTGCGACCTTTTGACAGTTTATAGTCTTAACTTATGTGTGTGCTGCCATAAAAGGGGTGAAAAGTTTCCGCAAAAGCCTTGTTGTTGACTCTTGAACTTAGCCAACAAGCAACAGCAGGCAGTTAGTCGCCCGTCAACAGCCTGCAGCTGATGCAAATCTTTTTGGCACTAGAATATTCTGATTTTTTTTTTAAATATATTTTTTTTTTTTGGTGAATTTTGTTGAAATTTCTTTGACATTTCATGCAAAACTTGTTGAAGTGTTTCAATTAAAACTTGAGAACTTGTTGACATTTATCGAACACTGTGCGGCACTGGACAATGTCGTTCTGCCAGGCGCTTGTCAAGTACTCATTCACACACACACATACACACACAAATACAGAGGCAAACAAAGACTTATATACATACATACATATTTGCTTGGCAGGCTACGACATCTTTCTTAGCTCAGCAGCACGACATTGACTGTATTACTTAATGTCATTGTTGAGGTCCTGCAAGTTGCATTGTTTAGCACATCTTCCTCACCCCCTCTCGCCCTCTCGCCCTCTCGCTTTGTCGTTGAAGTGCGTCAAAGGATTTGCAGCTCTCGGCAAGTTTGTTGATCGAATTTCACTTGAAGTCAATAACAAAATCAAGCACAGTTTAAAAGCCTGTCAGATTAAATAGATTTCCATTCGAGTGGCCTCTTGAAGTTTGCATTATGTTATGCAATTTTCATATTGATCCATTAAATGTGCAACCATTTCAACGATTTCCATAAACAATAGTCTGTCTGTATAGTCATAGAGGTTGACCAATTCCCTCGACAACATTGGCAACATTGTTAAGCGCATACATGTATTATGTTTACTCTAAAACAAAAATAATTCACAGCTTAGATTTGAAAAAACAATTTTGTGGCAAATTAATTAAAAGCGTATAATAAATAGGTACGTGGTGTTCACGATGCTCTGCAAAATATACAAAAAGGGTCCTGTTAACTTGCAAATAAATTAAAGAAATATTTAACAAATAGCGAGCATAATATTAGTGTCAATTGCAGAGCATAATTCAGTCTGATAGTTAAACATTATAAACAATTTTTTGCATTTTAAAGCACTTCTAATTAATGTGTATGAGCTTGTCAGATGATACATTAACAACTCGTTCAGCTGGCTGGATTTTAGTTGAATTAGGTAAATAAGGCATAGAGAAATTTACCGACCCAGGATTCGTTATTGTTTAACAAATATGACAAGGGTTTAAATGCATTTAGTCATGAGAGCAACTGGAATTGGCGTGGATCTAAATATTGCTCATACGCCTCGGCTACCTCATACTAATTGTTGGAAAACTGATATTTTCAACGTGATTTTGAAGCTTTGTTACAACATTCCGTAACCCAAAATCGTTTTGTTCCTGTTAAACTAGACATACATAATCCAATTAATGTACAAGGACGACGCGTCGCTCCTTTTGATACTTAATTGGTTTACGGCAAAAGGTAACAGCAAAGGTAACGGTAACGGCAACGGCAACTGTAAATGTAATGGTAACTGTAAGTGTAAGTGTAAGAGAAAAGGCAACGCCATCAACATCTCAGTTTGAGTGGAGGCTTCGTCGCGGCTTCGTTGCCGGTTTGAAGTTTCAGCTTGTGGCATCCACTCACGGTTGGCTATATAAAACGGCTAATTGGTTTTCCAGAAAGGTAACATAATTGGCATGTGGCTAACGGCCAATCAGACTGTCTAATTGAATGTGTGCCAAAGGGTTTTAATGTCTTCTACGCATACATAACAGGAAGAGCAGATCTATGTCACAGACAAGTATTTCAAAACATATAGGAAAAATAGCATATGTGAATTAAACATCTAATATTTAAATAGTTTAGCGCACATCTATTAAATTATTTTAACAGTTTAATCATAAATCCAACATATGCTTAACAGTTTTCAAAGTTTTCCCTACAGGCATCGATGCAGTGGTGCATTAAGAAAAAGTTAATCAATTTTCTGGAACGCATTTTTAATTAACTGCATAAATATTTATGTTTGACAAAGGGTAATAATTTTTAATATTGGTATTTAATACATAATTAGTACGGTCTTTGGCCTCTGGCATACATCACAATACGTATACGCATGAGTTCGAGCACTCATAATGCAATTTAATAAACTTGATGCGAACAAAATTCACAGTTGAAAAATTCCAGAAAATAAACATGTGTGTGCAGCGGCACTTTAACTTGTTTGAAAATGTGTGCACTTATTGCAGAGTGAATAAATGGCTATCCGGATTGGACAAACATGCGGAAAAAATCAAATGAAAATATATGAAGTGAAATATGAGTTCATAAATATTAAAATTGTGCACGGCAAGAACACAAATACGAGACTTTACTGATTAAGTATGTAATTTAGCTTAAGTGCTTAAGTGCAAATGCCGGTATTTTTAATTCAAATGCAAACCGAATTGAGATACATCAATACTCGGATACCACTTAGAAGGCATGTAATGTTTACAAAACTAAGCCGATACGATAAAACCGAGAAGAACAACAGCAACAAGAGTAAATAAACATTAAGAATTGTGTGTCAGAAAAGTGCTGACATTGTCTGATTGCCAATTGCATTGGCCAGACCACAAAATACAAAATACGAATGCGAAATACGAAATACAATACAAAGTGCAATACATTTGCTTGGCCAGTACTTTGGGTTTCGGTTTGGGTTTGCTTTGGGATCACCTCACTGGGAGCAAACTGAATGATTTTGCTTGATTTCAATTCGTTTGCTATTTGTTTTGGCACTCAACGACAACCACTTTGGCAAATTTATTCGTTGGCATATTTAATTGGCACTGCCTGAGAACTGACAATGCGCAGCCAGACCGACAGACTTAGAGACGGACGGACGAGCAGACTCGACAAATTATGTCAATGTGAGCAGAACGCTAATGCAATGGGCCTAAATAATTGATCGGGTATTGTGTCTGAGTTTTCAATGTGTAAATAAAATGCTACACACATACGCACACACACGCGTTCTTGTTGTTTGGGCTCTGCACACAATCGATACACTGCGTATACGCAATTTGCATATTACGCATCCGCCCCAAGGCGCGCTCAACACATTCACTGAATGGAACCGGGACACCTGACGACTATTGTCTATTAGATGCCAATTTAAATTCGCAGCTAACGAAAAATACTCAATTGTTGTCAGGTGATTGACACTTGAAATATGTTTACAAATATTGAACATTAATTGTGCAAAATTTATTTTCATTATTCCTAATGCCATAGAGCATCCGCTGTCAGTTTAAAATCGAATCGAAACACATGTCTTTAAATATTGAGAACACCCCAAAACACCCAAAACATCAAATTTGATTTGGAAGGCGATGCAAATGCTGTTGGATTTAATTTAAATTCAAAATAAATAAATAAATAGATACATTTACAGTGCTCTAAGCATCTAATGCATTGCAGCTTGCAATTTCTTGGCTTCTTAAGGTGGAAACTGGTGAAAGCTGTAAATAAGATTTGACAACAAAATTGCCATAGCTTTAGGCATTTAGTTTCCTTTTAATTGTGAAGCAGCTGTTAAGTGCCATTAGTTGTAATTTAAGTACTATACTTTCAAAATATGCAACTGCTGTTTATTATTTATTAGAACATTTCAAAATAAAATACGATTGCATTGCAATCAGATTAAAGCTGTATAAAATAAAGTAATTCTGTAGAAATGACTTTATTTAAATTATTTGTTGAAGAAATGCACACAATTGTCTTTAATGGCTGAACATTAAAATGTTTGCTTTAACTTTTCATTGCAATTATTATTTACAATGGAGAAATTGAATTAAAAATCACAAAAGCAAGCGAATAAATAATATTTTTCATCTGCGTAAATATACGACTATATTACAGGGCACTGAATCATGTGCGTGTGTGTGTGTGTGTGTGTGCAGCATCTGCCGTGTTCCTTTTCCATATCTACATTTCGAACAACAATTTTCACACAGAATTTAACACATTCCCGAGTGCTCTGGGAGTCACCTGAAGGCAATAACTCTTGGGCTCACCTGGGCAACCAGATGCTGAGCTTTGAATGGGATTGGGACTCCGAGTGCGAAAGGATGTTGCAGGCCTTGCGAACGTTGTAACTGGATGCAACTGTTGCGGTAGCCGCTGGTGATTAACTGTGGACTTGCGGACTGCCTGCCAGGCGTCATTAAGTCCACCAGCAACAACAGCTTCCTCGGTTGAGGAAGCGACTTTTAATGCAAAACTTAAAGCGCAGTTAAAGTTGTTTGCTTCACTTTACACCCCGATGGCCAAAGTGAAACTGGCAGCTGCACTTCATTTGCAGGCAAGCAGCTCATTTGTGCTCTCAGGCAGTATTTTTCTTCTCCTACTTTGCGTGGAAAAACTTTAGACGTCAGTTACTCATCTCTTGCTCGCTTCTCATTCTCATTGTTTCGCTTTTCCCCCTCTCTCTCTCTCTTTCTCTCTTAGGTGCATACCGCGTTGTATGCGTGTAATCTACTCAAAGCAAATAAATTTTTAATGTTGACTAATGTAGAAATTGTGCGCAGAAATTTACCTGGGTTCTGGCCATCTTTCATAACACTAAGCCATGGCATAGCAGCTCGGCAAAACAGGCTCAGCAACTATGCAAGCTACACAAATTGAAAATGAAATCCTGGACCAAGTTTCCAAGACATGCAAATTTACAGAATGCAAAACAAGCGCAAAGTGAAATTTCAATGAGATTTAGCTGCGTTTACAGCAGTAGCAGCAGCAGCAGCAACAACTCACTACAAATATATTTTGTACTCGCAAAGTCAAGCGAAACATTAACATGAGAAGAGCAAACTGAACGATTTCATATAATTAAACCCTACAAAGGGATGGGGAAAAAAGAAAACCAATCTGAAAGAGAAAATTAGGAACATTTGTCATTAAAAATCATTTTAAAACAAACAGGACGAAAAACTTGTGCCGTCTGCTAGCGCCTGACTTGTCAAATGCTAAAATGTTCACAATAAAAGAGAAACACTGAAGAACAATAGGCAAAACTCATAACGAGACAGACAGTCGCCAGCGACAATGAGCTCGGAGTGAGATGCTTTGCCTCGACTCTTGTTTTGGTAATGAATAACTGAGGGAAGCGTATTGGGTTGAGCTGGGCAAAAAGTGGAAAACTGGCCCAAACATTAACGAGCATCAGCGAAAAACTTGCAACTTGCAGCCAGTGAGAACTTGTAACTGGCATCTATAGAAGAGAGAGGCATGAAGAAAAAGGAAGTTGAGTTTTTGCTGTTTGCATTGTTTGCAAAATGCTTCAAGTAAATTATGCAGAATTGCAGCAGCCATAGCAACAACAACAGCAACAGCAATATCAACAACAGTAGCAACAGTGGCTGCGGTGATGGTAAAAAGCAAAAGTTAAGCGCACAACAAAATAGAATTTACGCTGGCTTTCTACTCTTGCGACTTTTTCGCAGTGATGTCTTTGTAGTAGCTGCTGCTGCTGTTGTTTTTAATAAACTTAATAACTTTGCAATTTGTTGCTGCAATCAGCGAAGGACAACAGTGGCCAAAATTGCCATTCCGCAGGCATGCAAATGACCAGCACACCAGGCGACACATGGCGTATACTTAATTTTCATACAAATTATGCAGGCGACAAGCTATAAAATTAATTTCAAACGAACATTGTGCAAACTTTCGTCAAAATTTACATGAAAATCATTTTGGTCAACATTTAAACAACATGATTATGGTTTTTTTTTTTTTGTTTGAAGACAAAGAGATTTGTAGATGCATATAGCTCAACTTTATTTGATTTGTAATTGGATTTTTCCAACTTTGCTTAAAGCGAATGCCAAGTTAAAGCAATGCCAAAATTGAGAAGTGTGCAGAAGGATGAAGCCCTAAATAAGCTAGCATATGTGGCGAGTGAGGTCTAGAGCACAAATTGAATTTGCGCACAGCGCCAAACAGCATAACAAATAGACGTTACGCATACGCCAAGTGAGCCGCCGTGTGGACAAACCTAACCGCACAAGGACGCACATGGACGCCAGTTGATAACCAAGACAGTAGAAACCGAAAAAAAGACACATCACAACAGCGTTGGAAAATAGGAAAACACTCACTCAACTAGCCAGGCCGGTCTGACCAGTCAGTTAGCTAGCCATGACGTTTAGAAATTTGGCATGCGTGGCGTTAACTGAAGCTGACTGAAGCACGGCCACAGCTGCTGTTAACCAAATGCCAACAAGAGCAACATCATTGGGTGAGTGGATACTGGCGGTTGATGTCGCCGCAGATGACAGTTAACAGTTAGCAGCCAAGCCAAGGTAAATAAATCAAACAAAAAAAGATGCCAGCTTTGGCTACGTGACAAACCAAGTACCAAGCGTTGAGCATTGAGTCGAAGATTCAACGTCATTTGGCTACAACGTTCTGAACAGTTTGACTGATTATCGGTCAGCTGCTTATGACACATGGCCAAGTAACGAAACAGAACCGGAACTGAATCCCGTGCTGTGCGTGACACAAATTGTGGACCAGACAAGTTCGGACAAGTCCAGACATGTCGAGTTACAGACAGTAGGTTGGGCCACAGCAAGTTGAGCATGTCGAGCAGCTGCTGCTGCATTGACAAATGGCTACCTGTAAGATGTCTCTGTTCGTGTTCTGTGTCGCCTATCAATGTCCTGTCGATGACATGTCCTGGCCAGCGACACGACAATATCAACACTTGACTTCTATTGACACGACGACGATAAACTGAACTCGAAAATGGTGTGAGTACAGCGACAACGACACAGTTTACTGTGTTATATATAATACTGAAATTTATCTAGAATTTAAATAATGATGCACTGCTTTAGTTGGACATATTAATTGTGTGTATGTGTGTCTGCGTTGGCAACATGCAAGCGAAATTTAAGACCTCGTTGTTGACCTCCTTTGACCTGCTGAACTCTCGAGTCTGAGTGACCCACAGCGAAGAGCCTTGCGTCCAGGACACTGGCTGATATACAGAGCATGTGCATGCGATTCCATTCGAGTGCCTGCAAACTGCTGCAGCACAGCAATGTGTAATAAGGCTGCATATATTATGGCATTTATATTGTGCCATATATTAGAGGCTTACACACTCTGCTCCCGTTGGCTCCCATCGAGGCGGCATGGCTGATTGTTGCAGTTGTTTGCCTTGCGGTGATCACTCAATTTGAATTAATTTGCGGCTGTCATCCAACCCAAAATTAGTTTATGCCGATTTGCATAAACACAAATGCCAAACTCTGCGACTGTTTCGCCATTGGCCACTAAATTGTTGTGGGCAGCATTCTGGCATAGCTACCTGGCACAATAATAATAAATAAAATGCGCTTAAATTTTTCACATTTCACATTTGCATTCAACTGCAAAATTAGTAAATTAGCGATCATTAGTTTCGATAATACTATCAGGTCGATAAATCTTATGCTATGCGTGTTTCGATAATATACTGCTGCTAGAGATCTACCATATGTGTGTTTCGATTACACGATACTATCGCCGATATATGCTAGAGATGATCCCTGTGCCTGCTCTAGGCTTCTGCTCGATAAAATAGCAAAAGTTAACAGCAGCTGGCCAGACCATAAGCCTTGGCCATTTGAAGTTTTGCGGCTTTTGGAGCAATCTGCAGAAAAGTGAACAAAAACCAAAAACCCAAAAAAAAAAAGAAATACAAATATTTTGGCACTTTGCTTTTGGCCTCTTCTCGACTAATTCCGTTTTTGTTTATCTCGGCACACACCACAAACACACACTCACTACACACACTTGGCAGTTTTTATGCCGCATCGCATCGCCTTCTGTGACAGGCACTGCTGAGAGCAAACTGCAATTTGGTCGCTTTAGAGCTGGCTCAAAACAGCTGCGTCTCCGAATGCATATGCTTCTTGCCGCTTGCTGCTTGCCACTTGCTACTGCAGCGGATTAACGTGCCACAAGGCCAAACGAGTGTTGAATTTTATTTGCTACTAGCACGAAGCCACTTTAAAACTTTTCTCTATAAACTGCACCGATATACGATGTGCTGTTTTGCTGCGATGCTTTTTAATGCATTTTTCCTAAACTCAAAACTTCATTAAAACGCACATTAAACTTGTCAGTTGGCCTTGCTTCAGCTGCCAAATAGAACTGGAAACTCAACACATCTGACAACATCGAAATTTAAACACATTTTAAAATTAATTTTAATTATTTTTATTGTAAATGATAATGGAGGAGTTTGAAGAGAAGCGAGTGAAGAATGAAGAAGCCGTGGATCTACTACCGCGAACACCTGGAAAATGTCCTGTGACGAAATGCGATGCAACTGTCTTTCCCTCCAACGTCATGATGCACATGATGGACAAACATTCATATGCCGATGGTACCATCAACTCAGAGATCTATGACCACAAGCCAGTAGCATTTCACTTTGATCCCTCGAGACTTGAGTATGGCGAAAATCGTTGTGTAGCTACCTTGGCTTATGGTGGCTCAATAGATCAGCCAGAGACGCAACCGGGTTGCGACTTCATGAGTCTGCCGAATGCTGCACTAATCAACTATCAACATAGCTACGACAATTTCCTACCAATCATGATGATGGTTTGTCGATCCAATTGTTTTGCTCTCCTCGAAAACAGAAAGCTGCAACAGGAACTGTCATCGCTGAGAGGTCACAAGGCTGGCACCTATGTCATCTGGCTGGTGGCACCCAAGACAACTCGCAAACTGTACTACACTCTAACCATTCATGATCGTTACTATCACATCTCCAGAAGTGTTATACGTTCAGTGCGAGATTTCTGTGCCAGCCAGAATCCCAGTGAATTTATGGTCG
The DNA here is from genome assembly GCF_009650485.2 of Drosophila albomicans. Taxonomy (NCBI): domain Eukaryota; kingdom Metazoa; phylum Arthropoda; class Insecta; order Diptera; family Drosophilidae; genus Drosophila; species Drosophila albomicans. The sequence continues at coordinate 35,609,525 of NC_047629.2, read as the reverse complement.
ACGATGATAACTATTTGCTGCTGCGCGACTCGGAGATACTTCAGCTCATGAGCAAGCCCAGTACCAAGACAAAGGGCAAACAAAAACGTGGCATTCCAGTCGAGCTCATAGTCTACCAGTACCCAAGGGATCCCGACAGTCAGTGGCAGAAATCCGACCAGGGAAAGAAATTGCTTATCAAAATGCCGCATACAAAAGCTCAAATACAACGCACTATAAATGGAAAGTTATCGCTAACCAAAAGACCTCTTTCAAAGACTGTTCTCTAATCTCGTTCACCACAACCTCGATTTATAAATATTATATCTGACCAAATTTTAGTGTGCAATTGCTTTAATTAAGACAAATAAACATTCTAATTGTATTACTATACTTAGATTTATTTGCCTGTTCGCCTATATTTTGCTAATTCGCCACACAGCTAATTGCAACTAGTATTTTTGTTTATTTTATCAAATGTTAATTTTACTCTGAATATTTAAATAAACATACTTTAGTTATAAAGCCGGATAAACATGGATTTTGTGAATTTATTCAGCTGCCTAATTGCAAATAATCTAAATCAATGAATATAGTTTTCTGTGTGCCAAATGATTGCTGTATGCATCATATTATCAAAGCTATGAATTAAGCCAGTTAATCATGTGAACTATTTTGAAAATATATTTAAAATTTTTGTTTTTATACAAGAACTTTTAAGTACACTTCATAGCCATTCTTTCAATGATTTTTCGTTAAATAAAGTGTTGTCAACCTTCGTACTTTCAAAGTTCATAAATTATATTTTTGTGGAAATATTTTAAAGTGCCGCAGATAACTATAAATATTCTTCGAATTATGTTTGGAAATTACTCAATACTCAATACAATTCACAACTTTATGCTTTTTTTTGTTGTATTTTGTTATTTATGCTAGATACCCATAAATACAGGTTACGGATAATTATATGTCATAACTGGTCTAGTAGCAACTTCAATGGAATTTCTAGAAATTCCTAAAGCTAAATTTAAATTTACAGACTTGCAAAGCACCCATGGCAAGTAGCTAAGTGAGGCATTTCGGATATGAGCGAAGCACTTGTGCAATTTAAGTGCTCAGCACATAATTATTTAATAAGCCGACAGCTGATTGAAAATCAGTGGGCGGGAGGAATAACTCACAGCTGAAGCGGACTGAAGAGTGGCTAAGCGGAAGCTAACCCTTCCCTGCTGCCGCAAGGTGTGCGGACTAAGCAGCTTTTATACACACACTCCCACACACAGAGGCACAGTTGCATACGCATGCAAGCATGAAACATACCATGTAAATGACGCTAATTGTATTACAATTTGCTTGAATGCCTAAAAGCTGGCAATGGCAAATCACAAACCGCTTAGTTCGTATATTATATGGGCATGCGGTTGGGTCGAGAGTGCCTGAAGGGCCCTCCGCAATTGTTGCGCATTTCAACTGAGCCATGCCCCATCCCAAGCAGTTATCGCCCATGCCCCCATCACCACCGCCACCTCCGCCACTTGCCACACATGCAATTTTAATCATGAGAAATAGTACACACAGCATTGCATCCGCAATGATGAAGCGTGACCAGCGGGTGGAGGTTGAGTAAGTGGTTACAAACTGTATTTGTGTGTGGTGCTGGATGAGTCTGCTCACAGTTGAATTATGCCTTACATTTCAGTTATTCAATGTAATCGGTGGTTGACTAAGAATGAAGAATGCTGCCAGAGCCAATAATCATCTTGCAGACTGGTAACTGCTTTGCATACTTATGTTTGGTCACGAATTGAGAATGCACTTCAAACATTTCGCTAATTGAGCAATGTAATCGAGCAACTTTTATTCCTTAAATATAATTAGATATCATAATTTCATTTCTTGTCACTTTTTACTTCAAGTGCAGCTTGAGCAAGTTGAAATGTGGCACGCAGTAGAGCTAAAGAATGAAAATATATCTTTATTATTAAATCTTGATTTAAACTACTTCATTGGCTTACCTTACTGCTGTCAACTGCAGATATGCTTGACCCAGTTAGGTGTAGTTCAAATGGTTGCTCCGCAGTTACTCCATTTCGGAATAGAATAGCCAATGCCTTATCAATACATCGAGAATTAATCAAAGGACAGAGTGTAACTTCTAAGAATCGAAGTGTTGGGCACTCACGCAATATTTTCAACAAATAAACATTGTTCATATTAATGCAAGAATAAAGCGATAATTCTTGCAGTTGCATATTAGTTAAATGCCTCAAACAATTCATATCGGAAAGTTCACAGGAAAGTGTGGTTAGAGCCTTTAAGTGTGAAATGCGATTTGCTTCATTCGCAAAGATGTACTTTCCGGGCATTACCAGCTTTTTTAATTGGTCATTATAGCGTAGATCCAAGTGATTGATGAAAATAAGTGTACTTGACTTTTGATCATGAATTTCCAAGGACTTTAGATTGGGGAAATAGGGCACGCTTCTCTGTAATCCATTAACGGCATCGTACAGTTGTAAGTTCTCTAAATTTCCACAATGTGCTGGCAATGCGCGAAGTGTTTCCATAGTCGGCATGGTAAATATATGCAAGCTCGTTAGATGCATCAGTAGTTCTGATATCTTATTCAATAATTCGTAATTTAAACATCCGATCTCCAGATGCGTCACAGATGTCAAGCAATTCAAAGCTGTGCCTAAAATGTTATGTACTTAAAATATAGATTTTTAATCATTAATACTTCTACTTACACTCCCTGTCCGTGTAGTCAAAGTTTCGTAGACTTAGTTTCTGCAAGCGTGGCAATTCGCTGAGCGACATTAACAGCTCTTCGATCGATGCCGGACCACTGAGTGCAATCTCCTCGAGACTTTGCCATTGGGGCAGAAAACTTTGCACAACTTGCAGATTGTCACTAGTCAGCGATATGTTGATCGTCCTCAACTCGGGACAGAACTCTTGAGCTAGTGACCAGCACTCACGGCTCATGCAATAGCCGCCGTCATAGATGTGGGTCAGATTCTTGCCGCTATATTGCATAACATAACGCCAATCGACGCTTTTGTCTCCGGCTGCCACATGCTGACACATGGTTTTGAACAAATGATCGTTGTCGAAGAATGGAATTGCAAATGGAGTCAATCGATTTCCAACATTATCATCCTTTCCATTGGGATTTACAGAGGTATTTTGCTCATCCAGTTGAAGCATATGAGTTGCATCAAGCTCAGTTTCATCCTCCATCGTTGCGTCAAAACAAATTATCACTTAATGCGCACAGTGTTGGTAAACGCATTTCATATGATCGTGAATTTATTTCTAATCGATAGTGTCATTGAAGATCGATAAGTTGGCTGAAGTGTTATCACTAATCGTTTGAAGTTGTGAAATTAAATAAAGCGTTTGTTAAAATGCCATATGTAAAAACAAATTTTTCGTGGCATCGAAAAAACACATGGTAATAAGATTCACACATAGAAAAAACTATTATAATTCCATAACCTTTGAATTGGTGTTTTTTCTTTTGGAAACTGTCGCAATGGAAATTTAATGATTTTTGCCACCCACATAAAAATATAATAAGGTTTCATGTTTTCTCTCATTTGGGTGTAGCTTTTTTTTTCAGCATTATTTTGTTACATTTTGGCTTATTCTAGCTTATTTTTTTTTCAAAAATCTAGCTTATACGGGTGCTCAAAACCTGGCAACACTGCGCAGGAGTTTGATTTTTTTCGATTGTCTGCCATCGATATTAATGATCCTGACCATTTCGCACACTACAAAGTGTGCAATTTTGTATACGTGTCGCTGTGAATGTCAGGAAAACGATGGCCAGCGCTTGACAAATTCACATTCAGAACTACTCCACTTCCCACTAGTCTAACACTGCGCTTTTTATCTCTCGACATACTGGCAGTCACTTCCTTATACTCGCACTTCGCATTCGTATTCGTACTTATATTGTTTTTTTCTTTTATTTTTTTGTACTTCTGCCCACAAGCTGAACACAAAATGTGTCCATGTGCCTTTGTGATACATTACATTTTGCTATCCAAACTGTCATCTTTCCGTTTGCCGGAGAAGGGCACAGGAGCAGTGTGACAAGTGGAGAAAAAACGGAGCTGCCAAGAGCTAGTAACTGCAGCACTTGTACAATAGTTTGCGGCATGGGAAAGTACCAGCTCAGTTTGGATCACTTGGGGATTAGCCGATTGCTGAGCAGATGCAGCACACAACGTTGTTGCTATCAAGGGCAAAAATAAAAACTACATACATAGTATATGGAAAAATGCTGGAGTTGAAGTGATGCACCAATTTGACTAGCAGCAGCAATAACAATTTCAATTTTGCCCTAAATGTGATTAACATGTAAGTTCAGAGACAGCAACAACAAACATTGTGTTGGTGGTATTCAAGAAATTGCTTTTATATTCATTTAAATTGACTTTCTAATGATATCGAGGCTTTAAAATGACTTTCTAAATTGCCAAGCTCGTGCGGAATTTTCTAACCCTAAGCTATGTGCTGTTACTGTGCTGGCCTGCAAATTGGGACATGTGAACTTTTTATAGTTTAATTAAAAATGTTAACTTATTGCCTTAGATAATGAGAATTTATTCGATAGAATTGGCCAACTGTATTCTACACACGTGCTAATTTGCGCACAACCACTGTAAAATGTGCCCAAAAAGTTTCAGATCATAATTTTCAATTTCAATCAAATTATTTATAATTGAGCTAGTTCTCTGCATGGTGGGAAATGTAGGTAATTAGTTGGGATATTTATTAGACTTGTAATAAATACTTACTTACGTAGTTAGTCTTTTGATTGGTCTCTTTGCACTTGGTAAACAAACTTGCGAACGCTTTGTTTGTGTTTGCTGTACATGAACATTAACACTTTGCCCCTCTTTCATGATAAATAGCTGTGCAACAACAACTGTTCAATGGTGTATGTGAGTGGGTGAAGTAATGAAGTACACAACAATAACAAGAGACAGAGCAGAAGATAGATGGAGAGATCAAACAATATAATGATATAATATTAATAGAGAAGTTTCCCCAAGGAAAAAAGTTTTTGTTTACGACAACATGTAATCTGACATCATAGAAAGTAGTTGTAGCTAACTATAAACAAATGTATTGGAAAATATTCTCAATAATATCTGTAGATATATTATAAAATTCAAAATGAATCAATTGGTTTAATAACTTTTGTTTAATTGAAATACATTTTAATTTGGTTGCCTCAAATTGATGAATTCTTCATTGCGTTAGAAATGTTGTGGGAATTTTAAGACTAAATCATGCATAATTTATGGTAACATTTGGTTGAAATTGTCATATAAAATTATTATCCAGCAGATAAAAGCAAATGTGTCGCACCCACAAGCACACGCACACAAGCAGAACAATTGATTTGCTAAAAAATTATGTTATTTTGTGGAAATTTATGATGCCATTTGGAATGCTAAAAATTGAGCAAGTCAATTCTGGATTTCAACTTGCTTATGCTTAGTCTCTTGTTGTTGTTGTTGTTGTTGCTGGTGGTGTTTTTATCACTTGAACGGGAAATTAGAATTATTGTCATGGCTTTTATTACGGTCATAAATTGAGCAGAGCCAATGCAAGTGAATTTACCGTGCTGCATTACGAATGAGTTATTGCCCAGATGGTATTAAAGTGTGCCTTAAATTTTAATTAGTTTGCTCATCAAATGCTGCCACAGTTTGCTTATCGGACACGTGTATAGGAGTGCGATTCGTTTGTACCATTTGGATTGAATAAATGGAATGAAAAATCTAAGAAAAGATAATGCAAACTACATTTAGCTTCAATTGTTTACTGTTTGAATTGCACGAATCATCTGACCTTTGTTTCTATGCATATCAAAAAGGGTTTTGTTGGTCCCTCAGTTTATCTCCCATTGCCTTCGCTTTGAATATTTGCATAGGTAAGCGTTTGCTGTACAGGGATTTGAAAAGAGTTTGCATATTACCACAAACACTGGGGAGCCTCAATGGACCTGCAAAAATAACGATATATTTTCTAGAAAACGAAAAGCAATGTAGTCAAAAGTGTTGAACTTTGTTATACCTCGCTTAAAATCGATAAATCTAAAGAGCAAACCACAACTTGTGCTTTCCCTACTTTGTTATTGATTTAGCTGTGGGCATAATAATATCTAATTTATTTTGCATAATTTACTGTCTGACAAAGCAAACAAAATATGTGTTTCTAGCTGACAATGGTCAACAATTAAGACAAGATTCGTGTGTGTACAATAAACAACAAATCATGGCGACTCCTTGCGACTAGCTTAAGGCAAAGGAATCTACTTAGAAAATAATGTATAAGCACCACATGAAACTTCCTGTATCCGTTGACATTCTGTGGTTGCCATTTGACTTCATTCAACTGCCATTGAAAGTAACTGCGATTTTGGTTATAAGACATGTGGAGCTTTTGTCATGGAGTCATGTCGTGATGACTACCGAAAATAGAAAGCAAACACAACTCGTCTAAAAAGAACAGAGAACATGTTATCCTAAAACAGGGAAGAAAAAAAATAATTTGAAATTTACGTACTCTTTTTTCTGGCAAAGAAATTAAAGCAATGTGATAGTCGCATTTACCAGAAAAGTCCATTAAAGCACATGGAAATACGTTTTCAGTCAGTTGCCTAATGGGCAACATTTCACAACTCACACACACACATGAGCACTCCAAATGGCCTAAAAAGCAAAAGGTGCAGTCCCAAAGCCACCTCAATTTACACTTTACACACACATTCTAACGTAGACACGCACACACACATGAACGGCATTCCAAGCGTGACCCGACGTGCAAAAATCTAAGAATTTACAAAGGATTATGCCGAAAGAGGCACACACACAGGACACATACTAACTGACGTATACTCGACAGTTTAACTACGCTATAATGAACCTAGTTAAAAGCGAGCTGCAATTATCTTTTCGTAATATTGGATTTCCAATTTAAGTTTAAATGAATTCCTAATAGTTACTAACAAATAAAATCATTGAAAAATACTACTAAGCATATTATCTAAACAATTTACAACAGCTAAAGTTCAAAGAGGGTCGTAAAAATTGGAAACAATTGCAGCTAAAGTGCAACTGAAAGTTGACTTTAAAAATCACGTATACGCAGTGTCATAATATGAATGTTAGTTGCCTTTGCCACTTCTGTCTGCTCTGTCCTCAACTTGTGTGAGTGTGCTTGTTTTTACTTTTTTCTTTTTTTTTGTGTTATTTGGGTTGTGTTTTTTTCATTTTTGTTTTGTATGTAAATGTTTGAACTGTCTGCACGAGTGGCAGCACAAAGTTGGCCAACAACAATGACACAAAAAGGGGGTCAGGGGTTTGCACAAACATCACGCACACACACGTGGACATAGCAAACACACAACGACACACACACACACAGTCACACATGTTGCATTAATATGCGAATATGGAGGAGCACATTTTTGGCATGCACTCAGCCAGTGGATGACGTGCATAGTCTTGTTTTCCTGGGCGGTAACTGCAGCTATTTGATGTCTGGCATTTGCTTTTTGTATGTTACCAAAATATATGAAGAAGCTAGAATTATGATCGGGCAGCTACACACATACACATGTAAAGTGGAGGCTATAAACTGTAAACAAATTTATTTCACATTTTGCCATGATAGTTTTGGCCATACGCAACCATACGTATGCGCAATATCTTTCAATCAGTTGTCTGTTGTAGTGTAGTGGAGTGCGAGAGTCAAAGTGCAGAGTCAAATAGCTGTGCGGAGTACAGAGTCTGACGTTGCATGCAACCCAATGTGGTTGCTCAGCCCTTCGGCCAGACTTAAGCTATGCTGAAAGTCAAGTCATCAGCAGCAATTGAGAGAGAAGAACAGCACAAAAGGAGCAACAAAGCACAAGCACACACAAAAACAAAAACAACAACCAGAAACAACAACGACAATCAACTTCAGCACGTCTGACAGTCGGTGGGGTAACCTGAAATCGATCAGCTAAGTGGGTTGCCCAAGTATCCAGGATACTGGCTCTTCAGCCGCCTGCCCTCCGCCCGCCCCTCTATTTGTTTTTTGCTTGTTTTTCAGCTACAATGACAGTGGCAATTGAATTTGCTTTGCGCTTTTCCCCTTCGAGCTGCGATTTGTTGGCGCTTAGTTTTTGGTACTTGTTGTCGTCGTCGTCGCTGTTTCTGTTGCTGTTGTTTTTGGTGCTTTGCTGTGTACCTCTTGGCGTTAACTGCACATTAAACAGCTTGATTGCAGAACCCCAATCAACCGAATTTCTTCTAACATGCTGTTGACCCGAATCATTTTGTTGTTTCTCTTCTTTTTTTTTTTGTTAGTTGCCCTTTTCTCCATACGTTTTTTTTCACTCTCTCTCTCTCTCTCTCTCTCTCTCCCTCTCTCTCTCTTTCTCTATCGAAGCTTTTGTTTTCACAATACGTTGCAAAGACCCAAATGAAATTATCCTAAAGAAATAACGTGCATTGTTTGCTTTGCCTTTGTTTGGCTCAACTCTTTCTTACAATTGATTAGAATGTGCTTTTGTTTATGCCCCCCCCAAAAAAAGATTCTTTTAGCCGAGTGCCTCTGAAATGGGATTGCAGCATCCAATTTGAGCCAAAGTGATCTTAAGAGTATAACTAAATTAAGCGAAAACGACTGTGTTTAACCTAAGTAGTTGCCTTCTCTTGTCAACAAGCTTACTCGAATGATAATGCCATTCGCTGACAAGCATTTGCAACACTTAGTTTTCAACCTGCTTCCATCTGTCTGTAGTTGTCTGTTCGTGTCTATTAATGTTGGCCAACAGTTGAGCTTGGATTTCGCCATGAATAACTCCTCAGTAGACGCCAAGATATATATCTTGAACGGTACCGGAAACCACACACACACACACACACACAGTAGCACAGACAGCGGAGGAAATGGTAGTTCGCCTCGGTTCGGTTCGGTCTTCCGGAAGTCGCATTCGCACACTTGTCGCTCATAACTTTAAGTGAAGCCGCTTTGGCGCTTTGTGTTCAGGTGTGCAACGGAGACGAGAAACGAAAAGCGGAAAACGAAATAGAAAACATTTCGCACTTTGTACACTTTTTTGGGTCAAATGCAATTTAAACGATGATACTATTTTTTTTCGTATTTCTTCTTCTTGTTCACTTTTTTTTTTTTGGTTGTGCAGCAAAAAGTGGCAAGAAAATGTGCTGAAAAGAGGGCGCGCGCACACAGAAAAAGCGGAACCGCATTTGAGCCTTTTTTATCGAGCAGCTATACAGAGAGAAAGACAAGAGAGACAAGAGACAGACCAAGCAGCAGTGCAGAGCAAAGCAAATTTATATAGCCATAGAGCCAGGCAAGAGAAGAGAATGGTGAGAATGGAGTCTTGTCTACCAGCTGTAGATGGAGAAATGGAGCTTGAGCTTGTGGACTGCGGACTGTGGACTGGCGACTGTGGACTGTGGGCTGCTGGTGGTTGGTGGCGTTTTCGGCTGCCGTTGCCGTTGCTGTTGCCGTCGTACAAAGTGGAAAATGTGGTTAAAAACCGCAATACGAAATAAATTACTTTTTCTGCTTTGAGCTGCAGTCCGAAGGCTGTCGTGGCTCCTTTAGCAAAAGCAAAATGCAGCTTGAAATTGAAAGCTTCCGTTACCGCCGCCCAGTGGCAGCCATTTATTCAGTCACCCATTCTCCACCCACAACCCACCTACCACCACCCATCCACCAAAACCCCGAACTCAAACACCCACCGAACATTAGGCCGCGCTCGCCATTGCTCGCTTCCGTTTCCGTTCGCAGTCGCTGTCGCCGTCGCTGTCGCAGCTGGCGTCGCTTTCACATTCACATTCTCTCTGTGTTCCATTGTCTTCGAACGACCCAATTTTGGTCAACTTAAAGCATGCTTTAAGGCGACTTCTGTCCGGCCTATTTGTCAGCTGGCCATCGCAGCCCGCGAATGCGACGACTTCTCTTGGGTCGGCGGCCTAATTTGAATTATGGCCATCAAAAAGTGGCTAAACTTGTTACTGCCACTGGCTGGCTGGCTGGCCCGAGGCCAAAAGCCAAAGCCATGTGGCAACTTCTTGGCATCGCCATACGTTTCGCATATTGTGAAGTTCTTTGCGAGAGCTTTGCTCTGGCTCAAATGGCCATATCATTTGCTCATATCTTACAGTGCCAGATTAGCACTACGAATGCAAAGCCAATAGCTTATTCTATATATATATATATATTATAAGTTTTTAGCCAATATCAGAAATATATATTTAAATGAATAATAATACAAACAGTTCATTTCTGTTTTGCTATTACACCTGTAAATTGTGTAAATTTATATAAAGATAAATTTGGGAGAAGAAAAATTTAAAAATAATAATACGAGAATCTAATATCCATTTCATGTTCAAGTTTACATGTTTAAATGCGTGTTTATTCTTAATATATGTCAAAGTAATATACCTAAAAAAAAACCTATAGGCTATTATGTTTAAATATGTTTTTAATAGTTATATGTTACACAATATGTAAAACGAAGTACTAAATATACCAAATATATTTCTATGTTCCAGTATGTTTTTGAATACACAATATACAAATTATTAAATAACTTCTACAATCTTAAAATTTGTAAACTAGCAATGTTTACTTTAATAAACTTATAATAGTAATATTTATGTTTGCTTTTCTTTCGAAGGTTTTCAGACTTATAATTGCGCCCTATTAAAACATCAACAAGAGTTGTTAGCAACACTCTGCTGTGCTTAAAAATGCAAGATTTAAAAGTTAGTCCTTAAATTCCTACATTGAACCATCGCTTATTACACACGTAGTAAGTTGAGCTTTAAGAAATTAATGTTGTTACTTCGATAAGTGGGTCAGGGCTTCGTACTTACCAAGGCTAAACAGAGAGCAGATAGCTTTTAATTAGCTTTGCATACACTTGCCGTAATTAGTTTTAAGTGTTTAACTGGCAAATCGTATAGTGCAAACACGTATAGTTGCCAGCGATATTGACAAGCATTTGTTGCAAATGAAAATAGTTTTCAAAACATTTATCCAACACAAAGGCGCACACAATGGCATTTGAAAATTGCAAAGTAAGTCGCATTAAAGTAAAATAGCGCTAAGTGCGCAACTACAATTACAATTACAGTGCCGTCGCGACTCTCCGCCTCGTCCTGCGATCTGAACTTGCCCCATTCCGCATTCCCCCTTTCCCCTTCTGCCTCTTACAGAGTTTTCTATGACAATTGTTGCCTGGTCAGTCCCATTGTACTACATAGTCACTTGCCCTGGCTTCGCTTGGACTCGTCTGTCCTAGTCTGCACTATTCTCTTCTGTGCTTTTCTTGTTCTGTTCAGTTCTGTACTATTCTGTTCTGTGCTCTGCCGTTATGTTCTGGCAGGACGGACAAGACGGCCATTTATTTGCCGTTTGCATTCAACGAGCTGATGAATGGCCATTAGAAGTAAGCACAACGCTCTACGAGATTACCTTAAGTATGCGGCAATTGCACAGGCAACTTTCTGATGCCTCCTCCAGCTCCTGCTTTTCATGCTTGATGCCAATACCGAAGCCGAAGCTGATGCTGATAAAATAAAGTGCCCCTCGCACGCACCCTTTGCACCATAATTTATGCGAGACTTGGAACATCTCGACATTGGAGTTGTTCTCCTTCTGCCCCCCTCCCCACACCACACATTGTTCTTTTTGCAATGGAATTACAGGCGAGGCGGGCAAATTTATGGCCTACAAACAAAAGACAGCTGCCGGTCAATGTCTAAGAAAACTACTGGCACTTATATGACAACGCCCAAATGGCTACTAAATAAACGGAAATTGATGACGCGTAAAAAGCGACGTTGACAATTTTAAAAACTTGTATTGCCGTTCAATTTTATCCTATAACAAGAATACCTTGTAAAGCGTGAGCAAGCTTAGTTGCGAATATTTTAAAATAATTATATACATTTTTTGTTAAATCTTCTTATAAAACATTTAATTTATAGACATCCTTAATATTACAATGATCAAGCCAGAATTAAATTAAATTAAATTAAATTTTTTATTAAATATTTGCATTTGAAATGTATGCTGCAGACATCACAAATATTATTATGATTTTAGCATTGAGAATGTTTTTGATATTTTGTTTGATTTTTAAAGCAACAAAAATAAATAGTATATATATAACTGTAGGTTTTGTTTTAAATAAATGAATACAAAAGTATGAAAGTATAAGCAGTAATTATGTTAGCAATCCGTAAGAAATTGTCAATAATTCTATATGATTTCATACTTCACTTTATCAAGCATACAATCTACAGCGCAACTTGTAGTCGAATATTGCTTGAATCTCTCTCAGCTTGCTACTTGCTTCAGCAGTGTGTCGCACACACACGCATTTATCATAATCGAAGTTTTGTGTGGGCTGCAAGGAGCTGCAGCGACAGCGACAAAGCGATGAGGATTGCGACGAAGAACAGGATGAGAACGAGGACGATGACGACGGGTGCCATTTGTTTCCATTTTGTGTTAACGTCAGCAGGCTGAGCGCGTTGGAACAAAAGCCTGAGGTTGAGAGTGGGACGCAGGCTGGCAAAACTTTTGGTGACGTCGCTGGCGACGCACAAAAGTAGGCAACGGCAACGGAAGTGCAAGTGGCGCTGCATTGACATTTCCGCTTCGCAGAGCTTCTGGGAGGTGAGGCAGCAGCATGACAAGGACAAGCAGAATATTGGGCTGGGAGCAAACGAAGGGGGGAGTGGCAAATGGGAGTAACAAGAAGTTGCACAACTTTGGCAGCAGTTGGCGGTAGCCCGGAGCTTATTTTGCAGTTGGTGGCTAAAAGAAAAGAAACCGAAAAAAAATGGAAGTTCCACAAAAAGTAATAGCGAGAGTTAGTTTCATATTATTTTTAGCGTTTTTATTGCGTTGCGAATTGATTAAGCTGTTTCTCATACAGGAAATCAGTTCATGCTCGTTTTCTATTTATTTAAAAAGCACATCGCCCAGCGACTTCCCCGCCATTTAATGAAGCAGTCAAATCTCAGCAAAAATCTTATTTCGCCTTCTCTTTTTGGTACTTGCAATTTTTTTGCTGGCTCTTGCTCGATCTCATGCTCATTTGATTTTGGCTGTTGCTTCTCTTTTTTTTTTTAACCAAGCGAAAAATGCTTAATGGGCACGGGAAAAAAATAAAATAAAAATGAAAAAGAAATGGGGTGAATAAAAAATAATATAAGAAATACTTTTTGTGGCTTGCGGTTCACTTTGCAGTTCATTTTGTTTCTGCTATGCAAGTGAATTTTCAGATAAAGTTGGTCCTTGAAGTGAGTTGAGGTTGCAGCTTGCAACATGAGCTGAGTTTCCATTACAAGCTGTGTGTCTCTCTATCGTATATAATATATATTTTTTTATATATTCTACAAATTTATTTTTCTGCGCAATTTAATTAATATTTTTTCAAAAGAATTGTATGAGCAACAAGTAGCTAAGCCAAACCATAAAAATGTTATGCAAAATTAAACAACTTATTGGCTTTTTTTTTTAAAGTATTTCGCTGCCTTTGCGCTCTTTAATTTATGCAAATTTTATGCTACGCGTGGCGGCCCAACCAACAGTGCCACCCGCTGACTGAGCATTGACACAATTTTCCGCCACTCAACATGTGGCAAAGTGGAGCAACGGAGCAATAGTCAAGCCAATGTGAACAATGGCAGCGTCGAAAGCTGTTCGAGTGTCAAATGTCTTTGTGTTAAGCGTTCAGCTCAGCTTTAAAGGACCCTGTCTGCAGCTTTCCCCCTGCTCTTCTTCTTGCTTCTCCTCTTTCTGTCTCGATTCCTTCGACGCCTCCAGGCACCGCCGCGAATTTGTTGCAATTCCAACTTGCTTTATGTTGAAATTAGTTGAGAAATTAAATTTCCAGTTCTCGCTGCTCGCTGGTGAGTTTTCTTTTCGCTTAATTTTTGCGCCCTTTGTTTGTGCAACTTTCCCTTGCATTCACCAACACACACAAACACACACACACTTAGACACATACAAGCACTTTCACAGTCACACACAGACATGGTAAAGTTTTTAAGTTGAAATTATGCAAAACTCGCAGTGCTCTGTATGAAATATTATTACGTATACGCCATGTGGGCGACGTTCCCTGTTCGCTGCTTGCATGTTGCACGTTGCACGCTGCGCGTTGCACGTTGCACATTGCATACCTGCAGGCGCCGCATGAGTCAAAAACTTTGAATGCAACAATGCGGGCTAACTGTACCGCAGTAACTTCTATTAAATTTTCTTGCACATTTTTCATATTAAAATAAAACAAAGCTGCAAACCGCTGCCCCAACTTTCTGCTCGTACGCGTACTTAAAATTCAATTTACGTTCGTACCTTGCACAAGACATGCAACACAAAAAAAAAGTATATACATATATGGGTAAACTATGAAAATTCGAATTTCGTGTGTTCATTAACACGCAAATTGGCAAGTAACTAAGTGAGTGAGTCGACTAACAAAATACTAAGTAGTTTAATAAGCCAACATTTCGAGGGATTAAACACATTTTAAAACGGTATTTGAACAAGTGTGTACCAATATCATTTTAATGTTTCTAATTATAATTGCATTACCCACAAACATTTGAACAATTTCATACATTTTGGTAATTTTTTTGTTTTTTTTTTTTTGAGTTTTTAATATAATTTGTATATGTACCATAATTATTTCGTCACTATATAATTGTAATTATGATTATGCTTAAAACCTTAAAACTAAATAATTTTGTGTATTTTTATTGTTATTTATTTTTTGTTGTTAGTATTTTAATGCGAAATTAGAGGTACGTTTACTTTAATTCATTTCACCATTTAAAATACCTTACTATATAAAATGATTACTTTACACAATTCATGAGTATTTGTGGAACTCTAGGTCAGATTGTTTTTCTTGTAGATAAACTTATCACCTGATCGGTATAAATTACACTTCCATGTTTGCTTCTTATCTAATACGATTAGAACTTGTCTGTTAATGTCAGAGAACAAATACTTTGACTCTCTTGAAAGCATTACAAAAGTGAAAGAGATCATTTTTATTGCTCTTTTAATCGCCGGTTGACGCCGGTTGTTGTTTTTGCTTTGCTTTGCTTGTTTATAAATAGAGAGAGTGGCAATGTGACCTCTATCTCTCTTGGTGCAAAACGCCGACTGTAGCTTTAGTTATCAGCAAAACGTCAACGGTGAAGCACATTGCTCACAATGTTTATAGGCAGAATTGCTTGTTAGAATTATGAGTCATGATTGTTTTCATTTGTTGTTGAAATACTTGTGAAAGTGATTGGAAATTCAGTTCTTACTATTACAACATAACTAAAAGTAAAAAAAATGGTGTCCAGCACGAATCTAATAAACTTGAATGCAGTTTGTATTATTGAAATACTGAAGCATATTAAAAAGAATTGTGAAATTAATGAAAACACTAATTACACCGATCTAATAAACTTTGCGTTGACATGTGAATGGTTTCGCGATGTGTTCTTGGAATGGAATTCTTCTCTATATGAAAAACTTAAAATTGATCAAAACTATTTAGTGCAGTCAAAAAGTATTGTCGTAAATTTTGACAAGCTATATAAGCGACTAGAAAAATTAACTGAAACTGAAAAAGGTGAATTTTGGAACATTTACTTGAAGTGCATTAAATTTTATAAACGCTTACAAAAAATAGAATTCAGATATAATTCAAATGAATATGATAAATATCATGGCGAAATTATCAATTTATTTATGGATGCTATTACATTTAAAGGCAGATTAAAGATACTAATTATGAATATGGAAGGTGAGTACTTAGCTTGAAAGCATTTGAAAGATTTATGATCTAAGTTTAACATATATTTTAAGGATGGTATCTTCAAAAATTACCTCAGCTGCGACAATTAAAACAACTGTCTGTGAATGTAAAAATTGATGCAAAAGATTTGGTTGATTATTGCAAGTTAAATTCAAATCTTACTCGATTGGATTTAATGAAGAAAGAGCATACTGAACAACTCGTCGAGATAATAAAGCACTGTAAAAAGTTAAGAGATCTTACCTTTGTAATTAAAAAGGATTTAGTCGATGCAGAATATATAGAATTGGTGGAACTTTCTGATTTAGTAAACTTGCGCATACTTGGAGTGCATGAAAGCGGTTCTCTTACTTCACTATTCAAAGCATTGGCCGCAAAAAAATCAAGTCGCCTTGAAAGATTGGTTATAGATACCGCGCCCTTGGATATCGTTGAGATTGCCAAAGCTTGTGAAATAAAATCGCTGGAGGAATTTAGATGCAGATTTGTTAATTTGCCGACTTTTTATTTAATCATATATCGTGTCAAAGGCAATGATTACGTTAATTTTACATTTGAGAGTGAAACAGATGCCACTGATCTGGCATTTCTAGCAGATTTACCAAAATTTCAATCTCTTCGCATATATGGAAGACACAAGCCTGGAACTTTGAAACCACTCTTTAAGAGAATTGCAGCAAAGGAAAATCCACATTTCCAGCGCTTGAAGATATTACAACATAATGGGATTCGAACGATGTTTAATAGTGATGAGATGCAAGAACTTTTGAGAATCAAAACTCTAGACACTTTGAACTGTGGATTCGCTGATGAACGTCCTATCGATTTTCCAACACAATTGCCTGATCTTTACATGGTTACTATAGAATCACATGAAAGTTCATCTCTACGTTCCTTTTTTCAGGCATTTTGTAATAAGTTGGATTGCAAACTTCAATCCTTGACAATCACAGGATTTCCTATGGAATTAGAAGACTTGCTGCAAATTGCTAAAATTCAATCAATAACTAAACTCAATTGTGGTTTAAGCGATTTGAATAGCATATGCGAACTAACGCGTCTTTCTCAGCTCGAATTGCTTACGATAAATTCGTCACATGAACTTATCGACTTCTCTGAAGCTATTGTAAATTTTATCAAGGCCTCTAAACTAAATGTCAGCTTACTTAGCAATGGCATTGGGTTCCATCGAAATGAAAGAGCTTTAACAATAACAATGTCGGAGAAAATGAATTCTGCAGGTCTAGCACCTTTGGCTAGAGTGCCAAACCTAACAAATATTATCGTCTACAGAGAAAATCAACACAACTGTCTGACGGGTTTATTTAGAGAGTTTGCCAATCACGAGGCTACAGTGCTTCAGGAATTGTCCTTTAATTATGAAAATCTTCTCATAAGTCTCGATGAAGTTACACAAATTGCGAGGATCAAAACGTTGCGGTATTTGGAATGCGGATTCTCTGATCCTCACAGCTTGGAACTCTTGCAACATTTGCCTCAACTTGAAGCTCTGAGAGTGACATCTACGCATCATTTAAGGGAAATAGCTAACGAAGTTTTAACAATTCTTATGGGTTGTGCAAATGAAATAACCATCTCACGATCTTTCAGAGATATCACATATAACAAGCATCAAAGGAGATTGACAATTACAAACAGTTCTTACGAAAATGAAGTATTAGATGCTCAGGAATACGCAGCACTTTCGCAGTTGCCTCAAATGAAATCTTTGCATATTGTTGGCAGGCACAAGCTGGGAACATTTAAAGATCTTTTTGCAGAGTTAGCGATGAATGTAAATCCAACCCTTCAAGAAATAATCTTCAGGAATAAAGATAAATATCAGAACGATACTCAAAAGTTGCTTATTAACAATGAAGAAACCGAGGAAATCGTTAAGATATCATCAATTAAAAGATTGAAATGTGGCTTCAGTGATGCAAAAAGTATTAAACTTCTTACTAAACTAATCAACCTGCAAGAGTTAAACATAACCAGATATCTAGATGGTTCTCTTGAAGTGTTCCTTCAGGAATTGTCTTCACTGCATTCTCCTAAACTTCAATCTCTGAACTTATCTGGCAAGTCATTAAAATACGAAGAGATTGCTCAAGTTGCCAAAGTTAATTCATTGAAAAGAGTAGATTGCGCGTTGGGCGATGGACAAAATGTTGAACTCTTAGGACATTTAAATAAATTAGAAGAACTTAATATAAGAGCAGATGAGGTTAGCTCTTTAGCAAGATTATTTCAGGCATTGGTTATTACAGAATCAAAAACTCTTCAACATTTAAAGATTGCTAATCGAGCTTTACAATATGAAGAGATGCAGCTTGTTTCTCAAATACAAAATTTAAATAAACTGAGCTGCACCTTAAACAGCACAGAGAGCATAAAACTATTAAGCAATTTAACGCATCTGAAAGAAATGTCAATAGAATTCGATCAATGTGAAGTAGAAGATATCGAAATGTTGGCTCAACTAAAAAATCTAATTTCCTTAGATATTAAGTCTCCAGAAGTTGGATCTCTCAGAAATATTTTGCCTCAACTTATAAACCTGCAAAGTTTAACAATAAGCGGAAATGATATAAATTCAAGTGAATTTTCTGCGTTGGTAAATTTGACAAATCTTGAAGTCCTGGAGATAACATCATATTTTTATATTGACGATAATTATACATTTCTGTTAAGTTTAATGCAAAACTGTCGTCAGCTGAAATCAATAGTTTTACATTATGCAAGCCGTTTCGTGGGACTCGATTTTATGAAGAATGCTTTGAGAATTCTCAAAGAAGTGAGAAATCCCCAAGAACAGGAAGCCCTTAGACTGCAAATTCCTTATTTTGGAGGCTTAACACCAGAGCAAGTAAGTCACAAAAATATATTAATTTATGCCTTGCTTATTTTCTGGATTACATTTTAGATTGCCATCTCAGAACCAAACTTGATTATCATATGCAGATTTGCAGAGGAACTTGACTGAATTCTTCGAAGACTTTTTGTCGGATTTTCTTTAAGTGGTTGCTCTTCAACTTTCCAGCAGATTAAACATTATCCTGTTAAAATTTATGATTGTCCATGCTTATACAACCAATTGAGTAAATTTTACTGCCGCAAAAGCCTAAAAGTCAGTTAATTGTTAATTTTTATGCCTGAAAAATGCAAACAAGCGAATTTTTGTTTCGATATTTATCTTTTGTTGTCTTGTTCTTGTTGTAATAACTTATTTGGTCTGGCTTTTGTGCTACGGTTAGCGGCAGTATTTTATGTTTAGGTATACGAGAGAAAGCGAGACTATAGACCAAGATGAAGAGATTGAAAGATATCAAGTTAAGTGCTTAAATTTAGCTTTATAACATTTTAATGGTCCCCGTTCGGTCGGGGTGTAGTAGACCTTGCTTCAAGTTTTAAAATGTCATAAAATTTTCAACAAGTACTTTAACTTGTTCGCAGAACAAGGACGATGTGAAGTGAAGAGAAGGGACACTTGGGTTTTCCGAGCTGCTGCACTGAGTTGAAAATTTTGAAAATTGCGCCGTTTGCGATAAGCGTCGAGCACTTAAAATGCTTTATTTCCATTTTGAGCTACAAAGCAATTTTATTAGCTTTAGAAAATTACAACAAAGTCGCAAGCAAGTCGAAGGCAGCTGCAACACAAAATTATGATGACTTTTTAATTAAGCAACGAAGTGGCAACAAAACAGTAACAAACAATAAAAACAACAACAACAACGACGATGGCGATGGCGAATTTCGTCGCCAAGTGAAAAGCAAAATTGTGCAGCTTCTTCTGCTCCGCTGATGCTGATGCTCATAATGAAGTTGTCGATGCTGTGATGATGTTTTGCTGAGCTGTGCTCCGTTGTGCTGTGCTGTGCTGGGCCAGACAGTTGCCATTTGTTGTTTGGCCAGCGCCACGTGATGCGCAAATTCACAAAATGAGAGCTAACCAAGCAGGCCAAGAGCAGAGACAACACCCAAGGCAAACAATTCAACAACTCGAGATGCATATTCAGTCAGTCACTGATACAGAAATAAAGGCTGCTCCCGCTACTGCTTCTGCTGCTGCTGCTGCATTAGATAATGCTGCCTTTGCTGTCCTTGAACAGCTGCGAAATCCTAGATATAGCTACGCACAGTTGGCAATGGCCAGATTCAAACAAACATTTGCTGTAAATATGTATACGAAAGTCAGCGAAAAGTCAGTCGAACAATAAAAGCCAAAGCCAAAGCCACCGAGCTGCCAACATCATTGGATTCCCTCCATCATCTCCTTTTTTCATCGTCCATTTTCAACTGTTAATGTGGTAGCAAGTCTGTCTCCCGCTGTCAGTCATTAATTTTAGTTGAATTTTCCAACAGTCTAAGCCACAGCAAAAAGTGGTCAACAAAAGCAAACAGCAAACATCGAATGCTATGGCAATTCACTCCAATAATTAATGACTAAATTTTATTATATTAGTTGACAATAAGACACAAATAACCAATAATTTCTGTTTTATATAATATATAGTATATAGATAATAAATTTCCGTTCAGCGTATTCAACAGTCATTGCAGCTGAATATTTCGCTTAATATTCAATATGAATACCACTTTGTTGAAGCGGATTTCGTTGCAGTATTTAATATTATCACGTTGGAATTCATAATTTGCAGACTTGTAATCCTATGAGTCACAAATAAATACACAGCTTATTTTTATTTTCTGTTTATTTATGCTGCTTGTCCAGTCAAAAGTTTTGTTTAAATTTAACTCAAATGAAATTTGCATTTGATTTAGATTAAATTGTTAATTTCCATAAATGGCAATGGAGAAACATTTTAATGCCGCTGGCAGAACAAAGACAGTCTATTCTGTCTAAATTGTGGAAAATTATATTTCAATTTCGTCAAACATAGACCAAAGAGCGGACCAAGGATACTAGATGCACATGGCATTGATAATAAACTATGCACAATTTTGCATATCAAAAGGCAAAGGCAAAAGCAGCAATTAAAATTAGCGTAGACCGGAAATGATAAATGATGGGACGTCTATGATGCTTCAACTTCCAACAATAATGCCTGATAGATGCATGAATATTATGTCTGTATATATCTGTTGTGAATTCGCACATTTGTTCCCCCCTTTTGCCCATGTTTAACCTGCATTATGTAAAACACAAATGCGACACACTCTGTTAATTTTCACGAAATTAAATTCCCACTTTCGCAGCGGTTGCCACAACAATTTGTGTAAATTTACTTAATTTATTGTCTAACAATTTATTATAAATTTGCCATGAATTTACTAAATGATTTAATTTAATTAATAAATTATTTCTATTATAATTATGCCATTTTTGACCCGTTGTCCGTAGCGTACTTTGTATATTCAGTCAATGTATATGACAGGCAGAAGCTGCGACGAGAAAATGGTATAGCATATGTAAATGCGTATGTCAAATATACCATAGAATACTAAATATACTATGTAATAGTATATCTATATACAATATTTTTTTCTATATGAATTTGATCTGCTTTTATTAAACATGGGTAGCGGGTATTTCATAGTCGAGCACACTCGTCTTTCTTATTTCATATTTTATGTTTTATTATTTTTTATTTTATTGCATTATTTTTAATCCTATACCATAAAATTTTTAATTAAACCGAAAGCTATATTTATGATTATCATAATTCTATGATTATCACAATCTCTTTGGTTGCACCTCGTTTTGGCGGTGCGCGGTTTTCTGTTTATGTATGCCGCTCATTTTCCACACATGAAATAATTATAATTTTGTGCGTGCTTTGATTTTTCGTCTCTTGACAATTTTCCGTTGCGTTTCCTGTAAACACAAAATGGCGCAGTGCTTAGTACTCGCGTTTTTGTTGCTGTTAATGTGGCAGCCACATTATAATATGTATGTTGCACACTAATTTGAAAAGCAACCGCTACAGCAACAGCTTACAGCTGCGAATGCTGATTGGGCTCACTTTGATTGCTCCAAATTGTGTGTGGGTGTGTGTAAGTATTGTTCGGGAATTGTGCTTGCAGAGTGTGAAATAAATGAGATGATGAAACGCATTTTAGACAAATTCATAACAAATTTGAACGTAGATTGTGAGCAGATTTTTTTTCAAACTAAAAAACTTTTTGAATCAAGTGAAACACTTGTAAAATGTTTAATTTTAATCATGTGCTGAGTATTCCCTAATCGAGCGCAGCTTTATAAGTTCTCCAGCGATACTTTGCAAAGCTCTCAAAAGTATCTCAATAAGCAGCGTAGTCAAATGTTTTGATATATTCCAGACGCCTAGGCAAGGCACGTAACACACAGATACCTGAGAGACACACGTCGTATGCGCAATATTTTTAAATTAGTTTTGCCAGGTAATTAATGTACGTTGAACTTGGTCGGTTTCATTCCTTTTTTTCATGTTACCATTACTTTTCTTTCACTCTTTCTCCTTCTGTCCTTATTTTTTTTTTTTTTTTGAGTGTTGCCTTTTACTTTTTACATTTACTCACATGCTTGTCGTCTACTTTGTTATGCAGAGTTGCTGTCTATGCATGTGTGTGTGCGAGTGTATGTATGTGTTTGTTAATGTAATTGCGTAGCTACATATTAAAAATTCATTTTCTTTCAAATCCAATTAAATTTCTAATTAATATGCGTCGCATATGGGCTGAAGGAAGTAGATAAAATACAATAGCAACAGCTGCGCATACAAACGCACAGTACTCACACACACAGGCACACATACAGAGAGAAACGCTCCACTGTGAAGTTCGTAGGCAAAGTTTGTTAATCTCGCCAGGAAGTCAGCACAAGAGAGTGAAAGCTTATCTTTTATGGCTTAGATAATGGTTTAAATTTCCATATTTGTCAACTAAACGCATTTAGTGTTTTCGGTGACCTATGCAACGGTAAATTACCGCAAAATTCCCCACATGTGTTGACAGTTGAGCTGAGCACTTGACCTTTGACACTGGCGCTCTATAAAAGTTTTTATACTGCACCCCGGCCAGGTAATTTTGTGGTTTATTCATTAAAAACTGCTTAGTTGGCGCACTAAAAATGAATGAAAAAAAAGTGCCAGAGTAGAGAGAGAGAGAGCTTAACTAAGGGAGAAACGGATTCATCCCTCGCTTTTATGCGGTATGTTGACATAAAAATTACGCGCATGAAAGTCAACATGGAAAATGAGTTAAATAAACAACATAAGCAAAACGAGTTTATGTGTGGGGAAAAAGCGCTCAAATTAAATTAGTTGCATAAATTGTGTTTTTCCCTCCGTACGCTAAAATATTGCAATCAGGGTGCAAATACAACATAAATGTATATAAATTATTAAGCTTAAATTTATATTGCTCAAGATGCGTTTCAAACATTCTCTCATTTTGCAATTGGAATTATTTGCTCAACGAGTTAATCGCTGGAAATGATCCGAGAAATTTCATTAGCACACAACCCAATTTCCACAGATGAAATTGCATAATCAAAAGCAATTTAATTTTGAACGAACATCCTCTGTTTTATTGATATGATATCAATGCGTACATTATGATAGCGAGCATCTTCAATGATATGCATTATTGTGTAATTATTAATGTTTAACGAATGTTGAAAACTATCCGTCTTTAAGCAATTTAGTTCTACATTTGGCATCGAATATTGTGGGAAGTTTACCACCTGTCATATTGACAGCCCTAAGCTCAGTTAAAAAAAAAATAAAACATCGTTTTGGTTTACTTTTATCGATGCCCTCAATATGTTGTTAAACTGAACAACTGCATGAAATGTGTTTGCTTTTGGTTTCGTTGGGTTTGGTTTGGTTTCGCATTCGCTAAGCTCTTAAGCGCATTTTATTTATATACATCAATGTTTTCTATCGTTTTATTTTTTTGCTTTTGCAAAATTTTATTTATTACGCTTGCAATGATAAAACATATTTAAGTCTAACCGTGCAATCGTTTGCATAAATAACAAGTAAGAAAGTTACACTCGAGTGTGCTCGACTGTGAGATACCCGCTACCCATTTTTAATAAAGGCAAAATATTGCGGTATCATTTTCAAAATATACCGAAAATACTAAAAAATACTAAAATATACCAAATGGTATGTTTGGTATATCGATATAGTACACCATTCAAAATATACCATAAACGGCACAATATACGGCCAAAGCAACTCAGACCCCTAGTAAGTAGGCGTTTTTGCCCATACAAAAGTATTTCTTTAATAACTTCCACAATTTTTATTTGATCGCAACCAAATTTTCAGGAATCATAACTACTACAGAAAGTATTGTATATACCAAAATTCGTAGCTCTAGCTTTAAAATTACACTTGTTATTCGATTTTTTTGATTTGCGGGGCGGAAGTGGGCGTGGCAAAAATTTGAAACAAACTTGATCTGCGTGCAAACATAACAAATGCTGTCGAAAAAAAATTATAGCTCTATCTCTTATAGTCTCTGAGATCTAGGTGTTCATACGGACGGACGGACGGACGGACGGACGGACGGACGGACGGACGGACGGACGGACGGACGGACGGACGGACGGACGGACGGACGGACGGACGGACGGACAGACGGACAGACGGACAGACAGACAGACGGACATGGCTATATCGTCTCGGCTGTTGACGCTGATCAAGAATATATATACTTTATAGGGTCTGAGATGCCTCCTTCTACCTGTTACATACATTTCCTGCCGGCACAAAGTTATAATACCCTTCTACCCTATGGGTAGCGGGTATAAATATACACAAATATAAAAATGTTTTAAGCTGATTTCCGCGTGGAAATGGATGTTATCACAATAAGATAAGCTCTTGCAGCTTGTTTTCACTTGTTGTTGTTGCTTTTGTTGTTGTTTTTTTATTGAATCGTCAAACGAACTTAGCAGGCAAAATAAAATCTCTATATTTTATAAATGTTGCAATATCATTTTGTGGCATTTATGCGTTGGCCACAAAGTGCCGATAAATTGATTGGTTATACACTTCATAAATAATCCGTGGGTGGTTTATATATTATATAGAAACTTTATAACGCTCTTTAATTTCCTCAAACTATTCAATTGGCATTTGGCAAAAAGAATATTACGCATACGTATACAAAATAAATGTTTGAACATTTTTGTGCTCATAAATAAATGGGGGCAATAAATGCATATGAAAATCAATTTATCGAGTTTGAAAATTACTGAAATAACGCAGAAATGCATTCAAATAATTAAAAGTTTTGTCACGAAATAATGACTTATGGATACGCTGTAAAAAAATAAATTCTTAATATAATAAATTTTTAAATAAAAAAAAAATTTTAATTTTAGCAACTTAAACAGAACACAACTCGACAATCTATTATACTATTTATTTTAAAATGAATATTTAATCTTTTGCAGCAACGCACCCGTATCAATTTGATTGCAGAGTATCAAATGAAAAATGATATCACTAATTGCAATAACCAAGCGAGGCCATCACCGCCCAGTTGTCAGGTCATATACACAGTGCAAAAAAAAAGACAAAGACCGAAAACACGTCACGTGCTGCAATATATATATGCGTATATGTATGTTATGTATATGAATATTGCCAATAAAAATAAAGAGAGCGGACACCCCAAATGTTAAATGTGCATATGCCGTTCTCGATTTTTTTGAGAGAGACAAAAATGTGTCCCACAAATCAGGACAAGTCAAAAAAAGCAAATGAAATTGCAAATAAAAATATATTGTCTTCGTTTTTTTTGGCATAAATATAAATATATACATGAAAATATATGTATGACGTAATTGTTGTATTGATAGAAGCGCTTTTGATTTGTTGATTGTGTCAATTTGGCATGGCGTAAAAAATACATATTTGTTTGGCTTTATGGATTATCCAATAGCGACCTATTTATTTTGTGGTCAACAAAGCCCCTTTTTTAGGCTGCTCATCAAAACAATCATCGGTTATTTATTGATTTATTGCAAGTACTGACTCTCTTCTACGCTTGTATAATTAAAGCATTTAGCATAGATAGATAATGCTGATACAACTGTGCGTATACGTAATATTTGGGCTAACTAGATCATTCGATTAGACTGTAACGACCATCAGCGGTCATCAATGGGCACAACAAATTGTTTCGCCTAAAATTGCTTTCAATTTTGATAATTAGCCTAAATCGCAATGTTTGCCTCATTGAATCCCAATCAATTATCGAAACAAATGCAAATTCCGCTTAAAGCTCAATCAAATTTACATTTGACCATCTAAATTGGAATTACAACAAAAAATGTAATTATGGTGGAAATCAATAAAATGAATTGTATTCAAAATTAAATTTGAAATACACTTTGTTGTCACATCCGTTCGATTAACACGCATTTCCGGAACAAATATAATGCATGTTCCTTTGGCTAGTTCAACTTTAAGAACAAACGTTGTCGATACGTTGGAAACAATTGTAAATTAGAGTACGAAATTTCAGTTTGTACGCAACCAAATAGTTTGACCTCTGTCAAGCCAAACCGGAAGCAAAATGCTGTGCTAGAGGGAGCGGAGAGAACTGTGAGGGGAGCAACAGCTGCAACTACATGACGATGGTCAGAGCAAAACTAACCGCAACAAAACCAAAAAACCAAAAGCAAAACGCAAACTCCAATTGCAACTAATTTCTATTTTATGGCCCCAAAAACACAAAAACATACAGCAGCCAAAAAAACAAAAAAAATCGTAAACTTTTGTTTGCGCTGTTTGCCACATTGACCGCGTGGCTGAGTTTTCGATACGCTTTCAATTTCCTAACAGGGTCACTTTACAAAAGTCGACAAAAAAATATAGCATATCGATTCATGCATGCTATGTGATTTTCACAATGTAGAACACTGGTCATATTTACGGAATGAATTCATTTTTGCTCGATGTTTTATAAAAGCTTTCGGATTAGTATGTCAACGGCAAATCAAGTCGGAAGCAGCTTACACAATTCTAAGAAAATATTTCCAATAATTTTAAATTTACGCTGAAAAATATATTGGGAATAAAGCGACATTAAAATATGAAAATATTTTAAGCTCTAAATTGTCAGAAGCTTCTCAAAATTTATATATTTATTTACTGTTTAATTGAATATCTTGAAGCATAGCATACAATTTGCCTTATTGCAGTTGCTGTTTGTCATAAACTTAACTTATTTGCGAACAGACAATATGATGTTTACAACTTGCTGTGCAACTGTATTCTGCAATTGTTTGTATATCATTTAATTATTCTGCATAGTTGACCAAAGAGTCGACAAATCCTTTAATGCATTTAGTCAAGTCTTTGCAGTCAGCATGAGGAAATGTTTAAATCAACATAAATAAACCAATTAATGAGAACGCAAGCAAAGCGAATCTGTTTAGTTGATTTCTGCATGCCTCAAAGCATATCCATAAACCAAGTGATTCAAGGACAGTTGTTGTTCTACAATAAATTGTAATCTAGTCGTAATAATATTTTAGAAGAACAAATGAACTCCCAGCACACATTAATTAGATACGAGTGGCGTCGGGTCTTCTTTTGCTGGGTCACTAAATGAGCGCTTAAGTGAATGACGCAAAGCTGTTGCTGCTGCTGCTGCAACACTCGGCGTATAATTAATTTTAAATGCGATTGGGCATGAGACTTCCCTCATATGTCACACGACACACGCAACTTGTTTCTCTTTATCTCGCTCTCTCTCTCTCTCTCCCCCCAACATCCCTCTCGCTTTTCTGTACTGTTGACACTTTTGTAAGTTTGCGTTTTTATTTACACAATTTAACATGGCCATATTTATTGTTTAATTACTGTGACAACTTTGAAATTAATTTAAACAAACAGCAGCAAAATGTTGTGAGCTGCTGCAATCGTATTCTACAAAGGACATCTGTGAGAACTGAGTAATTAACTGCATCACTTTAATTAGTAATTGTTGGTCACTGACATTGCATTTATCAATTTGTGGAAACCTCTGCCAATTATTTTCCAGCCCTTTTCCATACGATATTCGGTATTGTTTAAATGAAAATAATTGACTACAATGTCGAAATATGAACTTTTTCGTCATTTATTTATTATTTGACAAAAGGTATTTCATTTTTAATTTTCTTTGTAGTCCAGTTGAGTGCAGGTAGTTGGGCATTCCAACTGAGTGGGCGATTGTCCATTAACTTTTTGTGGTAGAGAAAGAGAGCACTCGACTCATACATAAAGTTTAGACAACAATTATAAACAAACGCCGGTACAGTGAAGCTTATAAATATTCAACATAAAAACAAAATCCAAAAATGGCCAACTGTTGTGAAATAAAATGGAAACTCTCACTCAAAAAAGAGAGACGAACGAAGAAAAGTTGCAAGGGAAAATGTTTTATGGTCACACCACACGCAATGGAAATTGCAAGTGAGGCAGCGCCAAAAAACCAACAACTAGAAGAACAATAACAAATAATAAAAAGGACAAGAAAGGAAAACATGAGGAACTGAAAATGTTTTTAGCCGTCTGACGGCAAACTTGACAAGATGCCAAGAACAGCGAGTCAGTGTTGTGGCCACAAACACTAAAATGGTTGCCTCTATGCGCTATATATACTATATCTGTGATATGGGCGGTGTGTGGAGGCGTGGCTGGCAGAGGTGTGGCAACTGTTGCCGTGCTTGGATTGGTAGGTGTTGCTTAGATAAACTGACATGATTTAAATAGCAGAAAAACTTTCGGGAACTCTGACAAGCCACCACCTGCCACAAATGGTAGAAAAACTCAAACCCACACACACTCGCACCAACACACGCGCAGAGAGAGAGACACTCATAGGTGTAGTTGTGACATTTTTCAACATGGCAACTGTCATCTTGCGTCTGTCATGTGCCTTTGCATTGTGACATTGTGGTCCTGGATATGTTCCTGTTCCCGTTCCCGTTCCTGTTGCTTTTCCTGTTCCACACTCTTATCAACTTGCCCGATGTTGATTGAATAAACAGGCCCAAGCCCAAGTGTGTGCGTGTGTGTTGTTGCCCTTTGTTATAATTGTGTATGTGTGTGTGAAAAACTTTTTTGACATGGCCACAGAGACCGACACCATAGCAGCAAGCGAAGTGAGCCAGAGTGTAGGATAAAGTAGAAAAATAATATTTACATGCCAACCGAAAAATTGTCAGAAAGCCTTTGCTTTAGCGTGTTGTCATGCGGGCCAAAAGAGAACACACTGCTGGATGCGCATGAACTTCAAATGAAAAATGGTCGCAAAGTATGCTGCAAAATCTCAATGGAGTCAGTTCGAGCCGCTAACCGAGTCGCTAATAAATCATTTCAAATGTCCCTTCAGCGACAGTAATGTGTCAGAGAAATCAACGAAATGAGTTTGCACAAATCCAACTCAATTATTTAAATCAGAAAATAACTTTTTCATTTTTTCGCGCGTGTGTATATGCGTGTATTTCTGATTGTCTATATTTAAAAGCATAAAATCAATATTTGTCATGGCAATTATTCAAATTCCAAAATCAAAATCAAATGTAAAATGTGTTTATTAGACTGAGACGCAAAATGTTGACTTCCTTTATTGCTTTTTCATGTTCAGCTCTTTTATCAGTTTGCTCACATCATTCATTCCGATTTCTGTATATTTTCCAAAGGTCAAAGTGCTATGTGATTTATGTCACTCTGATAATTTTCAGTTTATTTGTTTACATTTCGGAATATTCATTCGCATGTTTTACATACAGTCTAGAGAAGGAGGAGGATTTAACTGCTGTTTCGTGCCTAGGCGAGGCTTGGGGACTAATGATGACAAATGTAGAAAAAAGCAGAAATAACAGACGGCCAAAGGTCAGCAGGTAGAGAATAGTCGCATATGTTGCGACAGCTTGCGACGCTGGTGGACACCGTTGTTGGACCATTTGGTCTGCTCATTGTGTCTGCATGCAAATGACTTTATTTGAATTTTAAATGTGTAAATTGCGCTCGTGTTGCTTGATTTCTACGGCGGTTCGCTTTCTCGGTTTACGACCTGGCCGTTTGTCACTGATAACGGCGGCAAGTGAAGGACAACGGCCAAATGAAAATTGCACTGGAAATGGCAATGGAACAATGGCCGCCGCAATGACAACAACGTTGCCAACAATGGCCAGCCTCCATTTCGTGCTTCAGCTGCTGCGTCACCTGCTCTCCAACTCCAATTCGATGCTTGTGCTTGGGCCATGCCAAGGAGATATAATCATTTCCGTTGCCGGCCCACGTACGTCTTTTATCTCTTTCAAATTTTCGTTATTGTTATACGTTTTAAAAGGTTTCCTTGATAAAGGAACTGCAACATAAAAAGGTGAAGAGTGCGAGCGAGCGAACGCTCTACAACAAAAAAAAAATGAAAAGATGTTGACTCACCTGGTAATTTCCGGCGCCTGCCTTTTCTTTTGCTACCACACAATGCGTATACGTAATGCGCCGCATATACGTAATACGTGTAATTTGCTATGGCTTCAACACATGAACACGAACTCCCCCAATTCGAGTTGAACTCCATGCAGAGCATAAAACTCCACTCCGTCAGGCAGCATGTTAGTTGTGAACGCCTCCATCTGCTCTTGACAGCTTTTTAATTAATTTCAAATGTGTTTCGAGTACCTTCAACGCAAATATTCCAACTACTCGAGCCGCATTTTCTTCTACCCAAGTTCATTAACAGCACATGAATTTACAAAACGAAAAAAACGAGATACAAACAAATTGAACAGCAACTCAAATAGAGAACTTCATCTTAGCCGTTTTACTAATTTGAATTATTAAACCATTTACCATTAATGTTTGGAATGCATAGATGCTTTAATAATTACCTTGATAAATCTGAATTATTTGCGCAAGTTTTGAAGTTTTCATTGTGTTGCATATTGAAGTTGCTTTTGCCAAAAGTTTTGACAATTCCAATATTTAGCTGAACGGAAGTTTGAACTTGTGTCTTCCATCTCCATTTCCATCTCTATCTGCAGCAAAACTTTTTGCCAACTATTAGCGAAATCGCTTGAGCAAAGCGCCAATAAAGCGAATAACTTGTAGCTTTCGCTCTTTCCTCCGCTCTCAAACACTAGCTAAAGAATTACGACGGAGTCACAGAATTTATGATCCATCGAGCGAGCGAGAGAGAGGGTGCAAGCCACAAGCTCGCAGCGACCCGGACGGGGCCCAAGTATGGATGCGGAAAACCGCTCAGGCGCTGAAATCGTGTGCGTGTAAACATATTGGCTGCCTACCGAGAATATTTACGGTCTCTCTGTCTGTACGGGGGCTTGTGTGTCATTGATGTACGGCTGCCGTATGCAAAAGGTAACTGTAGGCAATTCCAGTCCCCTACACCGTCTCCCTACACCATCTTTCTTTCCGATATCCCTTGCAGTTGAACCTTGTGCCAAATGTCGTGTGGCAGACATGAAAAATGGCAAATTAACTGAAATTAATGGCAGGCCATGTGCGAATTTATTAAAATTGATACCCGCAGCCAGAATCGTCAGCTTTCTAACTTCATTTACAGGGGGATTTATGCGGCGACCTAATCAAATAACCAACCTGACAACGCGTGTGCTTGTTTCTTCCTTCTCTACTCTTTACTCTTAGCTTCTTTTTGGCCAGAAATCCCAATAGCAACTTGTGTATCAATCAAAAGTCAAATCGATAAGACTTAAGTCTTACACTCCGTGAGTGCTGATTGAGTGACCTCCCTCCTTCCTTGCCTGTGCCACGCTCTAGAAATTTACCCAGCCCGTAAATCATGCAGCTTATGTTATCAATATGAGCATTAAGTTCCGCCACGCATTCATTCATTCACTCATTCATTCAGTCATTGAGTCTGCTCAGTTTTTACATTGATCGGAGTGTTGAAGTTCTCGTTTTCAGCGCTGCGCATTTGCCGCATTTTATTTATTTATGGCTTCAATTTGCTTGTAAGTAATTAAGCCGAGTTTGTCTGGATTATTGGCGTACACTGAAATTGGCCAAATGCCTGTCAAAATGCCGACCGAGTTGACTGGCAGCTTAGGCTGAGTTTGGTTAGTAGAGTTTACGTATAAATTCACTAGGAGGAAGACTTCACAATAGTAAGATAAATACTTATAAAGCATTTCATAGAATTTAAATCGAATAAATTATTGAAAAATTGAAAAAGAAAATTCACTAAGAACTAACAAAACACAGGCAAAATATAGTTTGAAAATTTGATTTTATAAGACTTGAAATTTAAAACCTCTTTTGCAAAAATAATTGAAAGTAAATTGAAATTTACGATGCTAAAGTCTATCAAAACTTAGACAAAATATAATATAACCGGTTAAACGAAATTTCAAAATTGAATTCATATAAAAAAATCTATTAAATTGGAAACCTCTAGCAAATGAAAGTAATAAGTATGCATCAAATGCATTAGCAATTATTCGAACAGTCTTTTGTTTTCACAGTTGCGCATAGTCTAAGCTACTTACAAGTAGAAAGGAGAATGCCGTTAATTAGTCGGAAATGCACAATGGCGGTCTCATTACAAAAATATGATTTTCAATAGTGTAGAAAATGTAAAAAGGAAACCAATCATAGAATATTTTTGCATACGTTTTTAAAATACAGTAACTCGTAAAATAACATGTGATCTAATTCATTTTTATTTGTTTTTTTTTATAATTTCCTTTCGCGTTCAACTAGATAAAAGCAAATGATTAAAGTAATAAATTGATTGTATTCAGCTGGAGCCAATTGAAGAGAATCCTCTTGGTAAGAGTTATACGCACTTGTTGCGCTGTGGCGGCTTTCGATCCGACAGAAGACTGGATGATGTGGACCCATTTGAGGACAATCCTCTTGCTGAGAGCTTTCCAGACTTGGCACGCTGAGGCGTCTTTCCATTTAATACAAGACTGGATGTGGTGGAAGAGCCTCGAATGAGTCTTGGCGTTGTAGTCTGAAACATGGATTGCTTGCGTCGCTGTATTTCATTCGCTTTAGTCTGATTATATTCCTCCCAATCCATGGTTATTTTATGCATTATCTCCACGTTGAATACCGTAAATTGTCGACCCTCAGACTCTTCAAAGTGTCGCACAAGTTCACCGAGTTTGGCCTCAATTTCGGGCAATTTGCCCTGAATATAATTACGTTCTTTCTCCTCGCGAAGTAATTGCCCACCACGATTGCGATATCGAGTTGGCTCACCAGCTAAATGATCCAGCTCGGCCATGCGTGTCCACAACTCATCACGCTTGGCGTACAGTTGAAAGATGTCGCTGTGATCGTGGTAGAATGTCTGAAGATCAATTACCTTCTGCTCCAACAGCTCTAATAGCTCGACAGACGCGCAATCCTGTTTGCAATGCTTCATGTTTGAATGCTGCAATGTCATGTTGAACCACAGATAGATTTGTGACCACACACGATCAATGAGTATCGAAAGATTGTCATGACGAAGCGCCTCGCAACGTTGCAACTCTTGGCTGAGCACTTCATAGTGTGGTTGTGAGTAATCCTCTGTATCGCATAGCTTATCGATTGCCGCCATATCTACAAGGCCGACTTCACCCAGAGTGTGGGATATCTTTCGGATCTTGGCACGCATTCGGTCCAGAGACTTTTGCCACTCGTGCAAACGCTTCTTTGCACTGGCTTCATCGCGATGCCGCTGCAACTCTTCAGTTAAGTGAACCATCAATTCGTGCAACCGAAGTTTGTCTTGTGTCAGCGACTGACTGTTCTCCATGTTGATTGTCGTATTATTCAGTTGCTCTGCCAACCTCTTGGACTTCTTGAGCAGAGAAGAAATATCCGCTTGAAAGGTAACTAGCTTAAGTGCCCAAATCTTGCACAGTGTATCGACACTCATCTTGCTCTTTTTATTGTTATTATTTGTAATAGTGATGTAAATGTAAATTGTGTTTAATTTTGCGGAAATTTAAAACTATTTGCACTGTATTATAAATATTTCTTCGTGAGTTGATTTTGGGATTGAATGTTTGTGTACAAATTTATCAAAGCCAACTGTCTGCAAAAATATTTTGACTGATAACTTAAATGCAACTGCTCAAATAATGTGAATTGTTGTGATGATGACAAACATCAAACACAAATTCAATATTTTATATTAAATTTTATAATTTATGCACGTCATAATTTAAATATGAATATTGGCCTATATAAATTGCGCAATAACCTGCTGCCACATATGATTTATTTGTGTGGAATGTCAGGAAAAAAAAAACAACTTGAGGTGTCAAATAACTTTGGGCTAACAAATGGCGAAAACAATGCGCAAAATAAAATCCAGGTGATAATTTGCAGCAGTTCAACAAAAATGACAATTTTATTAAAAATTTTGAAGCAGTTAGCGAAAAAATAATCAAAAGTTGAGAGCATATAAAATGCACACATACACTCAATAGGAACACACACAGCCACAGCATGCACAACAAATTATTCAATTGAATTGAAGCAACCGCTGCAGCTGGCAGCCGAGTGGATTACTATTCATTGAAGCTGACGCTGCTTTTTTTACTCCGCACAGCAGCTGCGGTCAGCCAACCCAATAGTGACGTCTATGATGGACGCCCAACAGGCATCCTCTCTCACCACTTGTGATCGGATCCAATGGCAGTGATTTAAATGTGCTTCGGCATCAAGAAGAACAATCGGCAAAATAATAATAAAAAGAGAGAGAGAGGAGAAAAACAAGAAATCAACTAGCCGCAGAGGAAAAAAATCAATTGAATCGAAAACCACGAGCGTAATTAATGTTGAATAAAGCTGCACTCAGTTCTCTGGCTACGGCACCAGAAAGGGCAAGAGTCTAGTTAAAAAGCTTGCGTGTGGTTAAAAAATTGCACTGGAAATTAAATAATGCGCCGCTTGGAAAATGCGCTTTTGTGAAAAGCACTTTTAATGCCTCACCAAAAAAAAAAAAAACAAAATTGCAGTTACAAAATACGATTATTGATACAAGTGCAGATAAAAAATGAACGAAAAGATCCAAACGAGCAGATATATGAAGAATACTGATACCAGAAACGAGTTCAAAGGAGTTCATTATTCACTTAAATTAAAAAAAGAAACACCACTTTCATATTTATTTATACACAATTAACTTAACACACTTTGCGCACAGCTTGGGAATAGCAAACGAAAATAAAAAATATATCAACAAATCCTTTTTACCATAAGGTAATTTAAAACATGTCGAGTGTGCTCGTCTGTGAGACACCCCTTAATCTTTTTCAATAAATATACCAAATTAATATACCCTACCAATACTAAAAATACTAAAGGCTATATTGAAATAACTCTACATTTAAAATATAACATAGAGTACAAAATATACCAAATTTTCGATTTCGGCGGTGGACTTCGCAAAAATCTGAAACAAACTTGATCTGTGTGTAAACATAACAAGGGTCGGAGGTACCTCTTTCTGCCTGTTACAAATGTATGCAGCAAATTTGAAATTCACAAATTTTAAAAACTTAAATGCCAGAATATACCAATTTTTTTATATAATATAATATGTACATGAATATATAGAATTTATGCAAGCTAAGTTTGAAATTACCTCCAACTATTATCTGCTCTTTACAAATGAAAAACCGCAATTGTTGCACTTCACAATTTGCTTTCGTTCTATGGTTTTTATGGTTTCTAATTAAGTGCTTAGCTTTTCAACAGCTTCTCTCACACATTATTGAACTAAACTCTGAGCGAAGCTCCACGTTCATTCGTCGTTCTTTTTGTTGTTGTGGTTGAAGCTTTCTGCCGTTTAGCAGTGTTTGAATTTCCGCAGCGAAATGAACTGCTTGCCATGCAAATCGCACCATATTCAATAATTGTAGCGCGGGAAAGGCGAATGCGAGAAAAAACCGAAGAAGGCAGAATAAAAGCCTGCCACAGCATTGTTATTATCATTTTTATTTTGTGCTTCCGCTGCCAACACCTTGCTTTTGTTATTGTTGTTGTCGGTGTACAAATTTCTCTGTGGGTCGCACATGTTTCACATCCGTTGACTCAATTTTCTTGGCTGACGCCGGAAAGTAGGCAACAGTTTTCGGTTTATTTTTTTCGTTCAGTTGCTTGAAAGCAAATTGCGCACATTTAAATGCAAAAATCGTCGACAGTTGCGCTTATAAACGTAAGCGTCTAGGTGTTCATGATTGCGTTGCCACGCCCATATTTTTGGGGGTTATTTACTGGCTGTCTCCGACTGTACTATGTTCCTTTTTTGTTGGATTTATTTGCCCAAGATTTATGTCACATGCAAGCAAACGAACAGAACACGCACAGCTCTCTCTCCAAGTGAGTGTGAGTGTGAGTGCGAGTGTGTGTTATGAATATGTATGTGTTCATTATGCTGGATTATTGTTATATCAGCGGAAATGGAGCACAACTTTGACTGCATCGTATGAATACTATTTGAATATTCGCATTTTGTTAAGCTCTGCGTAGCAAACCAGACATTTGCACTCTCAAGTGCCTTGTGCAGGAAGTTCTGTCTCATATGTGTGTTTGATGCAAAGTCTTAAGCTGAGTTTGTTTAAAGTATTGCAACGTGTAATTTATGTATAGAGTGTTTGATGTATTTTTGTAAATGCGATAGCAGCTTAAAACTGTTGAAATGTGTCGCTAATAAATTTGCCGCATTATCAGACAAGAGCGACAAATGCATAAATTTAAATAATTTGCGAGTGCGAGTACTCGACGAATTTAGCAAATTGTAAATTTACGCCAAACTGCATTCACCATTCAACCATTTTGCTGCCGTCATTGATGCGGGACGTTGGTTGGCAGAGAGGGGAAGCGAGAGTTGGTGGGATTGAACGAGGCTGGTTCATTTGGCAGCTTAGTGCAGTTTTTGCATTTCCGCTTTGTACACGCTTTGGACCATGGATTTAATCTGTGCTTCTGGCCAAACACGACATTGCCATGGCAACGACAACAGCGACGGCAACGGCAACGGCAACAATTAAGCCGTGCGTACAAATTCCCTTGCAAATTTCTCATTCATCGCCACACGGGGCCAGTGGAACCGCAAAAGCGAACTCCAAATGCCCAATGCCAGTGATGCAGTCAGTTCGGCGGCCAGCGAACAATTCCAATTGCAGTTCCCATTCCAATTCGCCGCTGTTACTTGGCATAATGAAAGCGACTCACGGGTGACATACATTTACAATGCTCTTCACTTGCCCAGGGACAACCACAATTGCTGAAGCACAACAGCGATGACGATGACGATGACGCTGACGACGAGGATGACAACAATACGTCGATTGCTGCTGTGATTAACTGCATCGCATTTGCGCATTTTTGGTTTGTAGCTTTTAATTCTAAACAGCAACGCGCTAATTTGTGAGGTAACTTTCAATACACAGCCCTCAGAGCTGATGATGCATGTTGAATGAGAGTAACTTTCCGCCTTCGATTCCATCTTATTACTTAGTTCATGAGCTTTGCCCTGTGCGACATTTAATCTGCTCATTTTCTAATTGCCTGAACAGCAGTAGCAGCAGCAGGAGCATACATCGAAATCAAATTAGACCCAGCATGAAATCCAATGAAATTTCTATCTGTCTGTCTGCTGCTTCGATTGACAGCCAAAGTTCAGAATCTGTCAACGAAATGTAAGCAAATAACCAGGCCAACGAGAACAGCTTGAGTGCTCTCCCCTTCCAGACACACATTTAATCAGCAAAACGAAGCAGAAGTTAATGAAGGTAGTCAGAAGGCTTGGGTACAAAGATGAATCCAGAGTACGTGTAATGTAATGTCAGCACTTTGTCTACGCATTCGGGTGTAAAAGTTTTGCAGGTGTCTGCTGCAAGGCAATCGCAAATTAATATGCCAGCAGGCGCACTTAAAAGACCATTCTCACATACACGCATATAGTACACATATATTTTTGTGTACTCCGATGTGTATCTCAGGAGCGCACTTTCATAATCGTAAAACGGTCTGACAGTCTTTTTCATTACATGTAACTCAACTAGCAAGTAGCATCAGTAGTTATGCATGTTATGCGAAGGCAGCTTTAGGCGTTACCACCTTATCGTACCTTTAATTTCATTAAAATCTACAGGATTGACCTACTCCCAAGCACTGCAACGCAATGATTAAAATGTCTAATAAAAAAGCTATAATAAAATATTCTATAAAACTTAATATTAAATTTTTATAAACTAAAAATTTTAAAGTCTTTTACGCACACTCAAACTGTGTGTTGAACATATTTTCCATAATGTTTTTTAGCATTTTCAAT
Organism: Drosophila albomicans; assembly: GCF_009650485.2. NCBI lineage: Eukaryota > Metazoa > Arthropoda > Insecta > Diptera > Drosophilidae > Drosophila > Drosophila albomicans. The sequence continues at coordinate 35,571,376 of NC_047629.2, read as the reverse complement.
AAATGTTAGACATAAAATAACAGCAAGTGCCGTCAACAATTAATTGCATAATTGCAGTGGCATTCAAAAACAAATTAAGCATAAAATGAAAATGAAAACTTTCCTCAACAATGCACACTACAACATATTGTATATCAAATGTTATGACTACTCTACTACACACTCTGCAGCTTATTTTTCTTTCGGCTGTTGGAAAAACTTTTCTGAATAGAAATAAAATAAATGCGCTCATTGCAATGAATGTAGAGCAAGTGTTATGCTGTTCTGAGGAAAATTTGAAAAGTTTTGCAGATGGAATTACAGTTTTAACAAAATAAAAATTAGTTTTTCAAATTTAAAAACAAAAAACAAAAGAGTGAAAAAGCAACAACAAATTTTTGTGCTTATTTACTATATATATTCGTTTCATTTATAAATAACAATTTATCTATGTTATAATAGCCTTTTAATAATAAAGCAATAGCTTAAAGTTGGCATTGCATTTTTAACAAAATAAATGCAAATAGTTTTTTGAATCTAGTATGAATATAAGATGTCCACAATTTGGAAAATAATTATAAGTGTGTATTAGCCACATTTACTATTTATTCTTTTTATTTACAAATAAACATTTTTCTTTGAAACGATAACGAATCAAAGCTTTAGCTAACGAAAAGTATGTGCTACCTTATTTATTGCAATGGTCGTCTATTTACCAACAATAGCTCCAAGCCAATAACAGACAGCGGTTCGTAAATAAGGAGTAAAAAGAAGTGTAAGCAAAGCAAGAGACAGTACAAACAACTGAACAACGATAAAACTGCTTGAAAAGCAGCAAACAGCAGGCAAAAGGCAGAAGGCAAGACAAACTCTGGCCACCCACACACACAGTAGTAGTATAGTAGAATAAAAACTAACACGCACTATGGCAGCAAGAAGTACAACAATAATAATAGCAACAAGAATGTCCGTCTTGTCTGATATATAAAAAGCAAAATAATTGGCGTGTCAGACATTTTGTTACGCCCAATTTAAGTGCTTCCGCCTTTGCATGGCAGTCAACTACGCTCCGCTCTATTCTGCTCTGTTCTGTGTGGCACGCAGTGTGGCAGACAAAGTGGCAAGTGGCAAGCTGCACTCACAAGACCAGAACAGAAGGGGAGTCTAGATCGAGGGTCGAAAGTCACACCAATCGTGCGCTCAACCCTCAACACAGAATGCTGTAGGAAAAAAAATTTAAATGGTTTTTCAGCTGGCGAAAGCAATTTTGCATAACTACTCGGATTTATTAAATTGCATTGTTGCAACTATTTACCTGCCGCATAAAATGCAGATAGGTATTTTTTAATAAAGTCATGCCGTTTTTTTTGCGTTAAACAAGATTTGCTTAGATTGTAAATTCAATGAAAAGTCCCGCATTTTTATGAATGCATTTTTGCAATTATGCTGCATCATTAATATATATTTCGTAATTACGATTATTTGCAAGCCATTCATTTAGAGTGTCTTTCGAATTAATCAAGTGCATTCAGACGACATATTGACATTGTCGCCATTTATATATTATTATTAACATTTTTTTTTGCGCGGTTGTATTTGTCCACACTAAATTAAAATACATCCGTCCGTTGGTTCCGTTGACTGTGAAATAATTAATTTCCATAACAAAATTTGCATTAATTAAATATACCAAAATGGCGAATGTAAATGCGCATTTGAATGTAAATAATTAAATGAAGCATTATTCAATTGCCTCGGGCCAATAAATGCAATTAAGATCGATTAAGAGATGACAATATACAAAACAACAACAACAACAAAAAAAAAACATACGCATATCAATAATAACAGTTGGATGTCTGTGAACGCGCTTTACGTGATTTTAATAGTTAATTTAATAATTGAATTTTAATGTATTATATTATTGATTTTGCGTGTATAGATAATTTGTAATGCATATGGTAATATATAATACTCTTTAGATTTACACAAATTTAAATTACTGTGTTGTTTAAAAGTCCTTATTTTTAATAATTTTCTATTTGATAATGAAGTGTTTATTTCGGATAACTATTGTAGCTTCCCTAATTTTATTATACCTTAAGTTATCACACGTTTTGTAATAATAGCCATAAAAAAGAATATTTTCTAAGTAATGTTTTGGTTATAAAATAACACACATTTCTCCACAACAATTTCCACGTTTTACGATAACTGAAAAGTTAAATGCCAACACAGCTTTCGGTGTTCGGAAAACAAACCGTTTGCGAGTTTGCATGCGATGCAAACATTTAGCCGTCAATCCATGTAATTACCAATACATACACAATCGTGCATACATATATAAATGTGGTTAGAAAGCTGCGTACTTCCGTTTAAAACCTTTGACTTCCGTTTAACAGTGCAGTTAAAATGTATGCAACAAGCGAAAGGCAAAAACATCTGAAATATTGAGCTTGTATATTTCTTCTTTCTCCTTTTTTTTGTGCATCGCATGCGACACGCACATGTAAATATTTTTCCCCCAATTTTTTACTTTACTTTATTTGTGCAAAGAAAAATGGGAAAGACTGAAAGATGATGTTGATATTTGTATGCGAGCAACGGCGATGGAAAGTATGCTACAGAAATATGTATTGAAACTGTCGCCGTTTGGGGATCTGCTGCGTATGCGCTTGCATATTATCGCCTGTAAATTATGGCGACAAAAAGCAATCAATTTTTAATTTGCGTTTAATTAAAAATGTAGCAGCCGAGGCGCAATTTAAATTGTGAACCGGGCCCAAGAGGCCGCCGCCGCCAATGTCAATAATGTATTTGGATCCGATGCTGATGCTGATACTGATGCCGATGTCGATGGCGATGTCGCTGTCGAAAGTTAGCAAACGCAAAGCGACGCTTAAATGACAGCAACCAAAATCTGGTTTTGTTGCAATCAATCATGTCCAGTCTCCAACAGTACCCAACACTCACAGTCACAGTCATCCGGGCGATGCAGCGTCGTCATCGGTAATTGGAAATAGGTGGCGTTGTGATTGCGTGGTCAGCGTATGCCAGTTGACACATGGATGTGCATATGCAGCTGCTGCTGCTGCCGCTCCTGCCACCAGCTATCGGCCACCGGCATTGTGGTTGCCACTCAAAAAGTTTCGCATGACACTCACTCACTCATTTTGATGACTTTATTAGCGGGCGAACGTGGCGTATACGTGATATGCGCATAATAAGCATACGCATAAATTTGATAAACATCCAGCAAACAAAACCAACCAATAGCCAAATGCTACTCGATTGAAGAGCTGCTCGTAAAGTCAAGTCAAGCATGAATACAAATGCACCTGTTGCCACAGAGATTAACTGAAGTGCGACTCCGAAATTCGACAATCCAGTCGCCGGTCACAGACGCAGCAGCTCGTTGTTGTACAAATTATGGGCCATAAATTACTTGCGCGTCACCCGAGTTGGGACCATTGAGAAATTCCATTAACGTTAATGCAAATGTGCCTTTCGGCCAGTCGCCGCCGTCGTCTGTCGTTTAAAAATGTCACAAACATGAAATTTAATAATTCTAATTTGTTAAATTTATGAAGTTTATTACTTGTTTAATAGACATAAATGCTATGGTGCCAATGCCATCCCGTTGCGTCGACTGCCACATTGTTTCGAATCCATCGCACCAGAACCATGGCCAGAAACAGAAACAGTAACTACGCCGACACCAACTCACCAACACCAACAGGAACAGCAACACAAACATGGTGGGGAAAGCCACATCAAGCCACAGCACAGCAAACGCTAAGCAAATACTTACAACAGCAGGCGGCAAAATACATGTATCCGTGCATGGGATAAGTCTTTGTTGTTTTAAATACGACGACATTAAAACACGCTCTCTACAAAAGTTGTTCGAATTTATAAAGCTTTACAATAATAAGATTTTATAACAAACAAGTATTAAATCAACGACTGAGATACCCGCTAACCATTTCAATAAAAGCCAAACAGTGCTGTTATTTTTTTTTAATACACGAAATTAATATATATATTCTTTTCAAACAAATTGCAATATATTTTAAGCTGTTGTGTTGTATGCTTTTAATTATTCTCTCGCATTTTGAGTGCATTCAAAATTCGGTCTTAATATTTTATTTGCCCAACATTTTTTTCTCTCATATTTTTTTGTGTTCTTTAGCTCGCATTTCATGATGTTTTTCGCTGTGGGAACTTTGTTGTGTGGCTCTTGTATTTTTTTCATTTTATTATTTTTATTTTTCTTTTGTTTTTTTGTAACGCGGCGTCATGTCGCACTTGGAGCTTAGGCAAGTCTTCGCCGCTGTGGGCTACGTGCGGAAATGTCTCTAAATTGTGTGTAAAAATTTTTGGCTTTTCGTTATTTGTTTTCTCGCTCTCTCGCACTCCCTGTCTGTCTGTGCCGCTTTGTGCCCTTCTGACACCATATGGCCCCAGCAGATAAGACTAAGTAATTGATGGACATTGTGAAAGTTAAATGCAAACCAAAATGCTTTGCTAGATCTATCTATTAACTTGAGGTGACTGCAGGAGGGGGAAAACAACATTAAATATACGTGAACTGGAGTAGAGACTATTACTTAACGTGTGACTCCATTTAAAACAAGCGTCCCAGCTCGCATGGCAACCACAAATGACTAGCAATAGTTCGTTTCTAGTTTCTGCTAGCTGCAGTTGCAGTTGACTTGCTTCGGCTATCAAAATCAGTGTTTAACTATGAAATTGAGACATGTTCCTTGACTACATTTTGCGGTTTACTCAGATGGCACAGTTTTCCAGCAGCAAGCACTAAAATCCATGTACCGTAACGAGCTGCACTTTGTTTGCCTAAAACTTATCAAGGCCATTGCATGTGGATGCCCAGAAGCGGGTAGCCAGAGCAAACAAGCGGCTAAATGCTTCAAGCTGCATTGATCTAGTTCCCTCCCCAAGCTCTATTCACATATGTGTGTATGTGTGTGTGTATAGCACTCGTATAGTCAATTGTCGATTTTCTGTGGATATTGTGTACTCCGTGTGTGTGTGTGTGTGTGTGTAGCCTTTTCTCTCTCGCATATCTCGATTCGAAGGGGTTTGCTGGTCATTTTCACTTGATTGGGCAATTTCCAACTGAACATTGTCTAAGCGACCACAAGCTGATGGCTAAATTAACTGGCACACATCGCATTTTCCATTTGCCTCTGACTACTCGACTCGCTCTCAAATGGTCATAAGAAATCAGAGAAAAGAAAAAGTCGATAGAGGCAGCTAAAAACAAAACATTGAATTGTCCCTTGTAATAACTTTAGTAATAACTTGAATTCAATAACAATTTGCCAGTTAAGTTAATGTTTAATTGAATTAATAAAACATTTGATATTGTCTGCAAACGCAAAACATTCATATATTTAATGTCGAGACAGTTGCTCGCTTAAGTCACAAAAGTTTTTGTGCTACAAAACCATAAATTCCGCTTGAATTTTGTAAGTGTGCATAGTAAATGGTATTCGCAGGACTCTGGTCAGAAGGCCCAACTAAAAGCTGTCAACAAGGGCAAAATACAATAAATATGCGCTGCTTATGATTAATGATTTACGCACAAAAGCAAAACCCCTAAGAGTACCAAACACAAGCGAGTGATAAAGACAGATGCAGAGAGAGTGAGAAAGTGAGTGCGCCTAAAAGCAGGCAGCGGCGAACGTCAACAGCCAGCGGCTATGGGGCTGCGGCTTTCAGTTTGTTTGGCTTTACAGGCAGCGTAGCGTGTATTAAGGGAATTAAAATGTTATTATATAAAATAAGAATGAGGGCCCCTGAACAGGCTCAGGCTCAGTGCTCAGTGTTGCTGTAGCTAAAGCTAGAGGAGGGTGCCAAGTGGTTGGCTGTTTGGGCCAGCCACTGATCCTGGATAACGATGCGATAATCACACCCAGCACACAACCAACAGCAGCAACTACCATATGACAGACGAAGAGACAGTCGGATGGACGCTCAGACGGACGGACAGAGGAGCAGAATAACAGACAGGTGACTTGTGCATAATTCTCAATTTTCACTTCTCTTGCTCTTTGTGCTGAACTTAATTTTACGCTCTTGCATTCGCCAAAGGAAATAAGCTAGGGTCAGGGTAAAGCCAAATGGAGACGACGGAGGATCAGAGGGGAATGAAGTGCAAATGGATTTTGAAAAATTGACGTCCTGGAATGAAAGCCACCCAAGGTACCTCCATTTTAATAAGTTCCTCCTGTTTATTTAATTTAAAAGTGAATTTAAAGCGCAGAAATTTAAGGTCAGTAAAATACATTCTAAACTTAAAGTTAAATTTAAAGTGCGAAGCTGATAAATTATATGCAAATTCGAATGTATTAATATATGTAGTATCAATTCCAAGTAAATTTATCCATTTAATATAGTTGCAAATTTTTTAGAAACTGGAAATTAAGTAATATCAAAAACACAATATTAAATTACTATAGAAATGATGTATACGCACCGTTTACAAAACATTGTTAGATATATTATATTATTTTATCATTGCTCTAAAGAATGTAAACAATTGATATGAAAACTTTAGCATCTGTTGAAATAAATATTTAAATAGAAGCAAAAAAATAACAATATTACGTATACGCACCGCCATGTATGTGGCCATAGAGACGGGTGTAAACTTGTAGGTGCGCAGCACACGAGACTCACAAGAGCGCATGATAAAGAAGAGCAACATGCGGCGGTAGTTACGATCGCCATCATACCAATTATTGTAGAAAGCAGCTGGCAACAATTTGTCGCTCTATAAATAAAATAAAACTAAATTGCATATTATATTAAAATTAAAAACTAACTTACAGCCAAGGTGAACTGAGTGCCGTTGTAGCAAATGAAGACGCAAAATACGAGAAAAGACATGAGGCCGACAGAGTACTTAAAGGCGGCCGCCAAATTGATCATGACCATGGCAAAGGCCATTAAACAGATGGCAATCGTCGAAGTGGAAAAGTTGCTCAAAAACATAAAGTTAAAGATGCGATTTATTTGCTGCTCAATATGCAGCAAACGACAGTGGTAGACTATCATTTCTTTTAGCTGCTCATTGGCCTCCGAGTGACGGGCATCCAAAGTACTCAGGCCATTAGCCAATGCATCAAAGTGCATCCGCATCTGTGTGGTGAAAAAGCACATCAAATACTGACCGCTCATGATGACGGCCACACCGGACAAGGACGATATAGCCTGACAGAGATATGAGGCAGCAAAGCTTAAAGCTGAACGCTCTGCTAAGAACAAATGCCAAGGATACCAGGTATCACTCTGCGCCTTGTATTTCACTTGCTGCGATGCCGCCAGCAGTTCGTAGCATAGTTCCACAATGGGCAGCGAATTGTAATAAGCGTATGCAAACAAGAAAAACGTTGTTGAATGCTTCATCAAGCGCGTCGACTGCTCGTAGTAGTGTTTGATGCGATAGATTCGCTGTCGCCTAGGAGGATACAATTCTTGCAGTTCACCCAGCACAGCTTCGATTTCTCGGCGATAATAGAGCAACATCCACATATTACTTGCACCAACTAAAGTGAGTCCCATCACGCTGCAAGTCTCTGATATTTGTGCTATGAATGCGGAGAGTTCCTTTTGAGTCTCTGACAGACTTAGATCGATTACCAGACCGAGATTCTGATAGAACAAGTTAATGGCACCCAATAGAAACCACAATTGCTGGATTAAAGTTTGCTCGACAGCTGGCAATTTACTCCCTCTCCACTCGTAGCATCGTATCATAGCCAAGCGACAACCCAAATTTGGATAGTACATAAAATCCTTTAGCTGCATGATGAGACACTCGAATGAAACTTGAAATTGTTGAAATTTGCTTCGCTTTCTCACTTTTATAGCAGCTCTTTGGCATAGGAACTTACCGATAATTGAGGAAGAGCTCATTAAATAATCTTTTTTCACTTGTGGAAATTACGAAAATTGCACAATATTAAATGAGCTGCTTGGGAAAGTGCAACTGAACTGTTAGATCGATAATTTCTAAATTAGATAAACTATTTCAAGAATATAATCAGATAAGTTTGCAGCGAAAAAATGTCACAAACTTTTCCTGTTTTTAGTTGATGAAAACTGCAAAACAACTTAAATATTAATATAAAAAGCTAAAACCGAGGTGCTTTTAAATATTTAATACTTCTATTTGCCCGGTTTGTGTTCGGTAAGTGTTCAAGTTTCGCCTCTCATGAAAAATGGCAAAAGTTCCGAGAGCAACGAGAGCAGATTTATCACCGTTGCGTTTCAGCAGAGGATTCCTGCCAAAATAGAAATGTTGCACTACAAAAAAAACGAAAATCCATTTATGTATAATGAAACTAAAGAACTAGAATTCTCAAAGTATTTATACAATTCTAAATTGAACTAAATCGAAATATTTAAGAAAGAGAAAGTAGTAAACAAAAGGCTAGATTGGAGATTACTTTAGGCAACTTATTGTAGTCATGGTAATAAAGGTAATAAAGAATTTAAGTTTTACAAATCGAGATGGCAAATTCCATTTAATATGTTAACATCTGTAGTATTTACTTTATGAGCTTATGAAGTTGATTAGGTGTATAGGTAAACAGATACATACTCGTACATATGGAGGCTTGTTTTATTATAGGTTTTTTATTTTATTTAATTTTATTTTATTTGTATTGAGTGCATTGAGAAGCTGATGACAAGCAAATAGCGAAGCGCGTTGTGTCGCGTCTCGTCTTGTCTCGTTTTGTTTATTTCTTTTATATTTGTGTCAACCTCATAATGTGATGCCTCTAAGCCGAGCTATCAGTCTTTTATATTTGGCTCGCTGCTGTTGCCATTGGCGTTGTCTGCCATCTTTGTGCGTCTATTTGCTTGCACACGCATGTGTGTGTGTGGGTGTTTGTCTATGTGTTTGTGCACTCCATTTCCGCCGGAAGCCCTGCGACAAACATACAGATTCGTCGCGCACTCGTGTATGTATTGTACTTACCGCTTGCTGCCTTGTTTATTTCTTTGTTTATGGCCATTCTTGTTTTTATGGGCGACTCTCTCTCACCCTCTCGCCCCCGTCCATCGCTTCTCTGATTGTCGCTTTTATATTTATGTGGTTTATACGCTCGCGCGCCTCATATGGTAACTCTGAGTCTGAGTCTCAGTCGCTGAGTTGGAGTCTATGTCAAGCTATATGGCTTCTATGTCTATGAATTTCTCAGGGTTTGGCTTGGCCCTTTTTGCTTTATGGTCTGCTTATGGTGCTTTATTTATCCTTGTGAATTCGTTAGCGTCTGTTTGCTCTTCTTTTTTCCCCCGGCTTTGGCATCACCTTTTGTCAGTCGTTTGTTGTGGTAATTAAACTTTGATTGCTTTCAAATTGTTTTTATTGATTGGCAGATTTTACTTCAGCATGAGTCGCCGTCGCCGCCCTCTTAACGAGTTTCGTTGGCATTTTCCAATGGAAAGCTAATAACAATTGCTTCTGTCATTCGAACAACTAATTGAGCTAACAAGTTGCTGTCGAAACAAGGAAAAGCGAGCATAAAATAATCAAAATTCTACAAACCTTTCAACATATGGAACACAGCATATTTCGTACAAAAAATTCAAGTTATTTAAATGTATTTCAATTAAAGAAATTTTATTTAACAAGATATTATTAAGTGAAATTTGATAAAGCAAATAATTAGATTTAAGCATTTTTACTTATTCAATTTTAAAGTTTCCATTTGTTTAATATAACAGATTATCAGAACAGAAAATTTAATGAGACTTAAAGTTTCTTCTAGTCGATAATTTTGGCTTGATTTCAGACTTGAGCAAATATTTTGCATTGATCACATTTGGGGCAGCTGCAATTCTGCATTATCTGAAAGCAAAGCGATGCTTTCAGATACTTTGAATGCCATTTGGCCAACAATTTGAGTTGAACGTGTCCGCACAGTCCAAGACAAACAGCAGAGAAACTTGGCAACGCCAACAATTGGGGGAGACGAGGTTGCAAATAGACTTGCCCCGCGGAGATGCTACTTCAATGGCGGCAGCACGTACACAGACAGCCAATTGCCAGCCAGGAGGACTCAGGCTCAAACACGCACAGAAAGCAGAGAACAGAGAACTGAAACTCAAACTCCAACTCCGACAACAACTGCAAGTCAAACTCAAATCGAGCGGCAGCTGCGCGAAATGGACAATCTGAATTATAACCAAGGCAAAAAGGACGAGTGCAGAACGATTCGTGTGGCGAGAGTGTGAGTAATAGTTTTTTGGCTGGCAAAACGCCGAGTGTCGAGCGCCTCCGCCTGGAATTTATAGACGGAGTCCAACGGAGCGGTATTCATTTTTGAATACTCGTATTCGTATTCGTACACTTGGCAAGCCAAAGCAGCGACATCCATCTTCCGGGACTCACTGACAACTGCAAGGAACTGCGCCCAACTGTTGGATTTATCGATCCTCCGTTCTATGGGGGCACATGGGTCGTATGGGCTATATTGGGCGGAGGTCATTGGGCTTGCCTTTTAAACTAATTAGGCTCTAGCTTATGGCCAGGACCAACACATGCTACTAATTTCCCCAAAAAACAGTTCACTTGTTTGTTTTTGGCCGCAGTCGAAATAAATTGCCAAAATACTTAGATTGGGTTAGGTTTCGGACGACCCTTATGCGTACGCCACGCCTCCTCCGCCCACCTCTGTACGTTCAGAACCTTTGGCTATAAATTCAATTCAAAAACTGAATTTGAAGCGGTAAGTTTTGTTTGCGTTGTTTACAAGATGCTCCTGTGCCAAAATAGTATCCTTGGATTTAGTTTACCTTTTTTTTTCCTTCTTTTTTACACTCGTGCCAAAAAATTATAGCCATTCGGAGAATTTATGCGCCACATGCCCATGGAAATTAAACGTTTTAGAGCAGTTTACGAGCAGTCCAAACAGCTGCATCTACTTCCGATTTCCACACTATAAAAATAGTGTGAAAAATTGTTGTTGCCGCCACAGTTAAATTTTTAAATTAAGATAAATGTGCCCATTAGTCAGCGAAATTTATTTGTTTTGATGCGAATTAAACGATGCGAGCAGAACAATGGCGAGTCCCTTGACTTAGGCTAAATAGACTAATGAATTAACTATGACCCCAGCATCCACAAAAATATATCACATGATGATCACAATGGTAAAATGTACAGCAATAAATTATAATTAACTTTAAATGTATTATGGTGAGTTTTAATATACATGAAAAAACAAAGCAATATGCACTTAAATTTGAATGTCAATGATTTAATAATACAAATTATTATTCTAATTTGAAACATGTGTTAAATTGTTATTAACTTTAGGTTTGTATTTGGTATTTCAATTAAAGAATATATATCAATTTTTTAATGCAGTTTAATAAGAATTTCAATAAATCATTATTAAATTCATGCAATAATAATGTCAATGATTTAATAATGTAATAATTATTGTTCTAATTTGAAACATGTGAAGAAGTAATTACCTTCAGAATTAATTTTTTTTTAACAACAGAATATATTATACATAAATAATAATTATTTATGTTAGCAATAACTAATTACATTGACATTGATATCAATAACTGAATTATTTATACAAATTATGAATTTGAAGCATGTTTTAAGATTTTGAATAATAAAAATGTTTAGTTGAATATTTGAATGTACTCTCAATAAAAAAATATATATTTAATAATATAAATTGCTATTTAAAATATTATGTAGCTTAACACAAAGTCGGAAATACAGTGGTAATGTCTTTCACAACTTGGATTTTAAACAATTACTAAACTTAATTTCATGAAAGTTTTTATTTTATTGGCTTATCTCATGAATTTTGGTGGAATTTACCTTTTGCTGAACTGAAATGCTGACACAGTTGTAAACGCGTTACTAAATCTAATTACGTAATAAGCCGAATCGCAAACATAAAAACAATGTTTCAGCCTGTCTGTCGAGAACTTTTGTGCGAAGTAAATTCAATTAAAGTAATTCGACTGATAAAAACAGCCAAACAACAACGGAAAAAAGCGAGTTGATGCCCGTAATAACATGGTAAAAATAAAATCAAAGGGCGAAAGGTGAAATGCGAAGGGTGAATTGCGAATTGCGATGCGGATGTAAGCTTCAGGTTAGTTCGACTAATTTGCGCACCTCTGGCTGGCAATAAATTTAATACTAATTAAGTAATGAAAGTGCGCACACACACATTCACACATAACTGATGATGGCGCGTCGACTTGCGTCTATATAACTGCCCTTCAAGTGCCTCCATATGCCACGAGTAAATAAGCGAATGCACATCAAAGGGCATGTACTCGCAGTTTGTATACCCTTTAGCTGTGAAATCCAGCAAGCAAGTAAATCACGCGCCAACACACACAAAGGCACACACACACAGAACACGCGCAGACATCAAGCACTGCAAATGTATACAGGATTCAAGGCATAAATCACAATTTCTTAGCCATTAAGACGAAACCGCAAAGATTTGCGGCACTTCTAAAGTTGATGATGAAGCGAAAGCGTCGGGTTTTGCTCCCTAACCACCAGGGGCCTCCGAAATTTGAATGGGACAGCCTTTAGCTGTGGCAGTGGCACCCAACACCATGGCTAAAGTGGTGGTAACGAGGCCAAAAGAATGTAAAACCTCAGACACTGGCACAAAACGGAAACATCTTGCACTTGCAAAAGTCGAAAAGTAGCTGCAAATTGTAAGATTTTAAAAAATTTGTTGCCAAAGTATTGAATTTTAAAATAAATTCTTAGAGTAAATAAAAATTACGAATAATAAATATAAATGCTTGTTCTTGATAGTTTGATTTTTAATATTCACAATTATTGTTGATCTCCAACCAACCTTCGATTATTTATATTATTATAGAGTATCTTTGAGATATTCTGCAGTATTACACACCTCATTTCTTACAGTGCAGTGTCGTAAGCCGTGGCTCAACAATTTCTCGCTTGTTGCTAACAGAACAAGAGCCGTCACGACATTTTGAAGAAGCCAACAAACATATTTTGGCACTCGCGACTTCAGATACATTTGTAACATAGATGCTGCGACCGCAGCTGAGAGCTGTTTAATAACACACAAATACACACACACACAGACATGTGTATATAAATTTATATAAGTGTAGGTCTTAAATCAGCATTCGAATTAGTTGCTAAAGTTCTTTTTTTGGGGGAAACTTAAAGCATGAATGTACACTTTAATTTGCTTTCACTTTGCCAAATAGCCACAAATAAATTCCGGCCACATGCTCTGCCCTGCTCTGCCAAGGAGGAAGGGGAGCGGTGAACTGAAGTGAAGAGGGTAGCGAGAGCAACCAGTAAATTACATTTGCAGGACGCTCTCTCTCGACCCGCTAACAAATTGCTATGGCATTTTGTTTAGTTGCCGGAGGTACCGAAAAGTAGGCGGCCTGCCGTTAGTATAGTAGCCTATATAACATAGTAGGGCACAGCCGAAAGCCGAAACCTACAATTTTCTTCACTTTATTTCACACTTGGCCACTGTTGCTTCCCCTCCGCCCCCTTTCTTGGTAACCAGCCGCACATAAGGTGTGTCCATTTTATCTTGTTGCCCCAAAAAAAAAGTAAGAAAAAAGCGAAACTGTAACATCGAGTGAAAAACTTTTCTCAACTGCTTTTGCTTTTGCTTTTCACTTCGCCTACTTAGTTACTTGCCAGCGTCCCAGTTACACCTACACGCCACCTGGCGGCTGTATTTATCAGTGTGTGAGTGTGTTGAAGTAATTCAACTATAGCGGCTGCATTTGTTGCTGCCAATCTGACAACAAAGATAAATTAGACAAAACACAGTCCACACTTCTTAGTTGCCTCAAAAAGTATACTACAATTTTGTTCCAAATATTTTGCACGTCATTTAATGTTACACCAACAACTATTTAGAAACACTTTACTAAATTAAATTAATAGTATTTATTTCATATTTTACTATTAGTTAACGTAATAAAATGAATTAGACAAAACGCAGTCCTTACTTTTCAGTTGTTGCTTTGCAAAAATATTTACGAATACTTTGATTGGATTGAAATGTATCGTAGTTATTTTATATTTTGCAATAAGCTAATGCACATTTTGTGCTCAAATATTTGCAATATTTTCATGGTATAAAAGTGATAGGAAAAATGCTTGAAAAACCAAAGACTTTTTGGTCCAAGTGTTGACACACGCATTGAGCTGAGATGCCCAATTGCAATTTAGCTTTTCGTTTGCAACTAGTATTTTACCTTGAAGCTCTGCTTTAGTTTGCTGTTGACCCCATTGCGACTATGCTTATTAAAAAAGTTTTTTTTTTGTATATGGTAAATAGAAATAGTTTGCTGTTTTGAGGTCAGAAAAAGTCTTGTGGATTTAATGAGGCAGTTCAAATATGAGTAAGACTGATAAACGTTGCCAAATTCAACACACAAAGGGCTCAATTGCAGCTGGGCCCCAGCATATTATGCGCGTAATAATACTGGTCGCAGTTTGTGCCACTTTGTAGCACAGGTAGAAATAATTTTCAGAAATTATATATGACCACTTAAGGCGTCATTAACGTTAACGACCAGGCCAAGAAGAAAAGAAAAGAAAAAAGAACTAGGCATGTTGCGGTGGTATTATGAAATGTTTAACAGCCTGGCTAAGTGCTGCCTGCAAGCTACTGAATTCTTTTCTTTCCTCGTTCTTCGTTTATTTTTTCGGGCACCACCAAGCTGGCGAATTGGCTAGTGCTGGTGCTTGGGTAATCCAAAATTAATGGCCTGTCAGTCATAGTCGTCTACCACCGCACAGAGAACAGCCTGAGCGGAGAGCCAACTGGCAGCAGTTAAGAGCCCGTGTGTTTGGCCTTTCGGCACTCGTGTTCGCTGCCGCCTGCTGCAATTTCGCCTCATTTCGGTTGCAGTTTTGGGGCCACTTACTCTCGTAACATACAACAGCGCAAGTTCTGCTACATCCTGTCTTTGTGTAAATTTCCGCTTCCTTTCGAAAGTGTTTGCCAGCCAACCAGCCAACCAACCAACCAAAGAGTCCAACAGATTCCGTGCTGCGGCTCAGCACAAGAGCGGCTTAATCGAAAAACGTATGAATGTAACACACACACACACACACAGGCAGGCACAAGCATTCTTTTCGAAGGAAGTCTGAAGGCTGCAGGCAATCGGGTCTACAAGCCACAGCACCGACTGCACTTAAGTCCTTTTCGTATTGCGCTTTCTCATGCGCAGGACGGTGGCGGGAGGAGAGAGAGAAGGGAGCCCAGTCAAGTTATTACAAGCGCAAAAATATTTTCACTTAAGTAGCTGCCACTATTTTGCTCAATTTATTTCAACATTCCCCAAGCTCTACTTATTTTTAATTTCTCTTCTCCTCTCAAAAAAAAAAGAAAAAAAGGAACCGCATATGCCATACACCATTTGAGTAGGTGTCGTTTTCTTTTCAATTTGCTCTTCTATGGATTGCTACACAAATAAAGCACTCTTCGGTTCGCAGACTGCAGTTGCAATAATAATATTGTTATATGTTCTTAGAAATTTCATTGCATTTCCAATGCATTTGAGCAACGAAAATTCAATTGATTTGTGCAAAGAAAATGTTCGCAACTGGATTGCAAATAATATTGAGAATATTGTACACTTTTTAACTTTTTACAAAAGCTATAGCATTACAAAACTGATGAGGTAATTGGGGAAATAATATCGCTCAATGAACTAGTCATTTCTTTTTATTCGACTTTTGCCTTTCGTAAATTTTCTTTCCATATTTTGTTACAATTCTCATCTTTTGGTTTACATGCTTTCATTTATTATTTTTTTCCCCCTCTTTCTGTAATTGTGGGTGCGTGCAACTTGTAATGCAATTTTTGGGCATTTATTTCTATATATACGAACAGTTTTTGTACGTTGTGCAATGCAACCATGTGCAAATAGTCAAAATTGCAGTCTCTGAATATGAGCTACAAATATGTAAATACCCATTAGTCAAGAAAACAGAAAGGGTAGATAATATATTTTTTTTTTCTGCTTTTTTTTGACAATTAATATCTCCAAACATTGCATTACAGTTTTTAAAACAATAAGACAATTTGAAAAATTGAATAATCATTTTTACAGGGTATTTAAAAGCATTTCTTTGTGTGTAGTTTAGTGCAAAAATCGACTGCCCAAATATGTTTTCCCCATGGTGGTGCATGGTGGTGCATTCGTGTGCATTTGGGCATTTAACAATGTGTGAAAATGAATTCATTTCACTAATTGAAATGCGGCGTTTCAGAATTTCATTTGAAACGAATGCTTGTCTCTCTCTCTCTCTGTCTGTTATTATTATTATTTTTGGAAATTAAGCACATACACTCTGCTGTCTTCGTTTTTTTCATTCTTGTTTGTTTGGTTTGTGCATTTTTCACTTTACTGGTAAATATTAAAATACTTTCACCTACATTTTGCTCTCATGTGCGTATAAATGTCATTTTCTGCAAGTTATACATATTTATTTTGTTTATGAATATTTTAGCATGTTGTAGATTTATCTACGAAATTTTCTTCAATCAAGCACATGCATTATTTATATAAATTAAACTTCTTTCCGCATTAAATGAATAAATATATGTGTCAACTTTCAGTTCGAAAAAATCAATAAAAAGTGTTGAGCCTGACAACTTGTCGTAAATAATTCTCAACCTCTCACACGTCAAAATACCCAGAGGCATGCCGTGAATTCCCAAGACTTGAAGCCTTGATTAGCTGCAAATGAGATGCAATGAGATACAGTGCGAGTTACTGGCGAAAAAGCCGCTCGCGCCTAGTATCGAAAATTATGAGACGTTTTCGGCCAAAACGTATGCGAGTGACCCATAAAATAGCACGTATACGCCATGTATGCCGTGCAGACACCACACACATACACACACACACCACAGCGTAACACACGTAACTGGCGCGTTATGCTCGATGCGTTTTTATGATTTGTGGCATACTGCCAGCCCAGCACACAGCTGATTGTAAATCTATGCGGGCAAGCCAATCCCCTCGCTGCTTCTTCTTCCCCTAACTGCGGTTATTGCGAATTTTTTGTGGTGGTTGTAGAGTTCAGGGCTTTGGGTTGATTTCCACGCACAGCAGCAGCTGTCACTTTCATCTTTAAACTTTAATGGTAAAGCAAAGTTTTTGTGGTGCTGAGTTTTGGTCAGCAGCATCAGCAGCAGCAGGCCCGCACGTCTTGGCAACCATTTTTAGTGGTGATGGTTTTGCTGCCGTTGCCATTGCTCTTGCTGTTGCTGTTGCTCTTGCTAATCCCCAGTACGTGTCCTGCCAGCGAAACGTTTTTCGTAAATATTTATTTATTATTTACTCCTGTGGTTCGTCCTCTCTCGGTTCTATTGCGCACCTTGTTGGGCGCAACCGAAAAAAAAAATAAGAATTGACTTGACATTGTTGCTGCTGGCAGCGGATCTAAGGAGCTTCTCGTTTCAAATACGTGCCGTTTTCTTCTGCTTGTTACACAACTAAAAGCTGTCAAACACGGCGTATACTTAATATTAATTACATAGACAACAGGAACAAGCAAAGCAAACGCACTTTGTAATGCCCGCTGCTAATCTTTTTGCTGTCACACCAACTACAATAACAACAAGCCCGACGACGAAAAATCAAAAGCACACAGCAAAATTGTGTCCTGTAAGTGGACTCGTAAGCCTCAGCGACTCAACGACTCAACGAAGTCTCTGTGCTACGCAGTGATAAACATCTTGAAACTTATCCTGCTGCACTGAAAACATTTGGTTGCCGTTTGCTTTGCTTTGGCAATTGACTAACTAGCAGTATATGCAATAATTAGTCAGCTTAATTATATTATTAAGTCGTTAACGTAATTACTTTAAGCGGACTCACTTGAGTAATGCTCTTATTGCCTTTCACAGCATAAGGAAATTAGCTGAAGTTTGGGTGATTGATGGGCAAGTCGTAAGTTTAGTATATACGACAGAGTCGAGGTTCTTTAAGCGCTTCCTCTTTCTCTCTATTTAAGTTGGAGGTATAAAAATATGCCAAGTTTTAATTTGTTACCTACATTCAATACTGCAGTATTTTTTCGCTCAGTGTAAACACTTTCGTTTCTTGCCCAAGTATTTGAAAGAGTGTGGAACACCCATCCACTTGCAATTAACACTTAAATTAATTCATATTAATTAAGGCCCATGCTCCGCCCGACCGAAGACCAAATGAGAACGCACTTAACGCTTTGTGAGTGGAGAGAGAGAGAGGCTGTTCGCCTTTATGGTTGCCCCAAAAATTGGTTGGGCGTAGCAAAAAGTAAACGCATTTAACCTCAACGCAATCAACATGGCAAAAGCGGCAAATATTCGTATAATAAATAACAACAACAACAAGAACAAGAACAACAACCATGACGACGGCGGCGGCGACGTCGACGAATAGCCAAAAGTCCTGGCCAGACACAACAGGACTCATTAATAAAGAGCGTGAAAGAAAATTGTGGCACAGCGGGACATGAGAACCACAACCACAAGAACAACAACGACAAGAAAATATTAATCACGTTTAATAAGTTGTAGAAATTAGCCAGCGTCTCGGACGGTGGTCAGTTGTGCTCCAATTTTGCTAATTATTATGAATCCCTATACATAGGGACTTTGACTTTAACACGATATGTGCATGTGGTTAACATTTGTTTTGCATTTTCACCTGAAATACAATACGACCAAAGGAAAACAACAAATTTTACAGGGCCAAAACGACCGACAATTACACATGAAATAAATTTATTCAACTGCAAATGAGTTAAATATCAAATTTCGGAACAAAGCAAAAGTTTTGCCCCCACACACATAAAACTCTGCATGAAATGAAAAAGTTTTGTTTTTTATTTTTCTTTTTTTTTATATTTGATACATAATATGCGAAAACAATTGCAATAAAAAGCGAAATAAAATATGCATGTAATGAAGTCAGTTCGTTAGTAAATATTGGCATGTCGACAGCTAAAACTATGTTGTGTAATTGGTTCAATTATTAAAACGCACTTTCAAAGTTGTGTATCATATTTTAATTGGCAGCCATCATGGTCGTCGTCATATGTGAGTAACTAAGCACTATATGATCCCCAATCAATTTCAGTTTCTTGAGCATCGAACTGAACTGCAAACAAAAAACTTTTTGGAGAAACTTTTTGTGTTGTTCTCGCTCTTGGCACTTGCAATTGCAGCGGAAGCTGATGGCAAGTTGACGTTAAGTTCTTTGCCAAAACTGTAAGTACAAACAAGACACGACATGACACAGAGCGCTTCAGACAGGTGAGAAAAATACGGGTATGAAATAAATAAAGCAAACTAAAATGCAAGTGAAAAAAACTTAATAAAAATGTATGTATCAAACTAAGAGAAGAAATGCTAATAAATTACGATTTCTTTGCATGTCAAAACGAATAAATGGCCAGGAACAATGCGAAATCCATGCCGGAACTTTGATAAGCGAAAATTTGCAATGTAACAAGCAAACGGAAATGTTTCTATGGAACGTGAATTTCAAAGGCTTTCGCTTCGCCACGAGAGCTAGCAAGTAGAATATTATTCAAAGATTCGTTGGGATATAGTTTTTCGTTGATATATGACTTTATTGCTGAACAACGAATCCTTCGACAATGACATGGCCACAGAATCCCCACAAACTCCAAGACATAAATATCAATCAGAGCACTTTGACGGTGGAACGCCCACAAGCGAATTGAATTGCCTTTGAATCCATCCACGCACACATGAAGCATCTAGCATCCCACATCCAGAGAAACCACGAGAAGCAACCACTGTCTATGTTAAGCTTGAGCTTGAGCTTGAACACAGGTGTTGCCACCTACACGACGCTTGATTTGATTGCCTATATTTAGATTCTGCTAAGAGCTGACGCTGAAATTGCATTAATATTAATATTTCGCCAGCGGCAGAGCAAGTGACATCAGTTAATCTAAGTAGTTCCCAGTTCAGTTCCCGTAGCTAATCAAATATGCAAGCTGTGTGTGAGTGAGTGGATGTTTATATGGTTTAATTTGAACTCACACACAAAGTTTGGCAAGTTGTGGATGAAAATAATTGGTAGAGTTAGTCGCTTGAATATATTATTGAGTATTCAACTTTGAGCTGACATTTGAAGGCCTTCACCTATTGTGAATTACACTCAACCAAGCCAAAGATGACCCAATTATGCCTTATTAACATAGTAACTATGAAAATTACAGAGTTTACAGGAACTTCAGTATTTCAACTGAAAGCAGAGCCATCAATTGTTCACAAAGCTACCACAAATTTGTGCAGAAAAAGTGAAATGCAAAACCGAACTAATAAAAAAGTACACTCCAGTTTCAGTTAGTTGGTTTTTGCTCGCCACAAAGAGCAGCACAAAAGAGGAATGAGAGGGTATGAGCTTATTGCAATTTTATGATAAATTTGAAATAACTGCACAGCTTCGATAAAGGTCATTTAAAAGCAAAGTTGCCAAAGGAGGCAGCATTCAGGGTCTGCACTCGCTTCCAGTTGAAATAATTTTACGCACAAGAGCACAGCGTTCACTCCACTCCGCCTTTCCGCTCTTCCGTTTGTGTCCCCCATAGAATACTGTGTTCATGTTTCGAGCAATGTTTGGGCCAAACAACAAAGTCATGAATCAGACATCTTACTTCCCGCAGTCGCAACAGAAGACCGTCCCGACCCCATATCACATTTGCTACCAAAGTAACAAGAAAAACGAAAAGAGAAGGAAAGAAAAGCATTGGCAGAAAGGCATAAGATGGAAACCAGCAAAATAAAAGCAAAGAAAAGAATGCAGAAGTAGACGCAGCGCTGTAAAAAATTACTTATCTGTGCCCCCCAAAATGATTTATTGGCCCAAATGGCAAGCAAATAGCATTAAAAGTGCGCTCTTGCTGCCTGACCGAAGGGTTGCTGCATAAATAACCAAAACAAGACGCTTTCGAATACGAAAATAAAATGCTTCAGTCAGCTAATGTGGGCGTGGTCAAGTACTGCCTGAATAGCCTAGGTGCTTGTGGCTGGCAGCTGCTCAAGGTAAACTATGTAAGCACAACAACAATACAACAAACGGCCAACTCGTTTTAGCCAGACGGGCGTGAACTCAAGCTGAAATAGACCAAATTGCGGGTCAGAGCCAGCTCCAAGCAACAGCTGGTCTGGCACTTAAATCCACGCTAAAATATCCCAAAATATTTTATAGATGGATAGCTTAAATATGCACTAAGAAATTTAATATGCTTATACCGAACCATTTTGAATATTTGGCCTTTGCCTTCGGACAGAAATGTGAATGAAAACAATTTGTATTGATGAGGTAAAGCGATAACCTATTAAGTACAAAATATTTCAAATTTCTTTTGTGTTTTATTATCTTTCTTTAGTAGAAACTGAAATACGCACTGATATTTTTTGTTATTTTATTAAGTTCAACATCTGAATGAATAATAATAACATATTATATTGAATAACATTCCTAAATTCAGTTCATACATATAAGCTTCTTTTAATAAATCATTATAATATTTTTTAATCTTATCTAAAACCTAAAATTCAAAATGTATTTTTAGCATTTCATCAGTCATCAGTACGAGTACTGAGTAAAATCAGAAAAAGGTTGACATCAATTAGTGATCCCAATTAGTATTAGTAGTTCAAAATAGAGAATACTAGAGCGTTGAGATTTAAAAAATATGTGGCGTCACCTTGGGCAAAAAAAGAACAATAAATTAGAAAACTATGGTCAAGATTGAACTATAATAGACCCTTTACTTTCGATTGAACTACTGAAAATTTATGTAACTCGAATTAGTTAGAGATTACTGCTTAAAAATACAGATTATTTTAACAAAAGTAAGAGAATAAAAAAATATTAAAATTGTAAAAGGAATTTAAGCAGTATACCGAAAAGCTTTATATCTCTATAATTTAGATGCTAAGACTGATTCTGAATATATACATATAAATACTTTTTTGTGTCGAAGAAGTCTTCTTCTCCTAATGCGGTTTCGCAAAATTAATCGACCCTATGTTATTTAAAGTGTAGGTCTAAACATGATAAAGATTCTACATATGTTGTGAATACATTGTATATATAATATTGTGCTTTGAAATAAATGATTTAAAATAAAATGGATTATCAGTATTTACAAAAACACTTCAGTGCCCCATTAGAACGTACTGCTTTGTAACATAGCAAGCAGTGCGCATATTTTATAATTGATTGCAAGCAGTTTAGAACTAAAGAATGAACTAAAGAATATTGAGTTTCTTGATGGAATTTTGACAAAATTCTAAACTTGTTAAAAACTTATCCACAATTTTAACTTTTAGCAAATGAAATGTTTCTGCGGTTAACTTGGCTTCAAGCTTGAAGCGCTTTTGTGGTAGCTTAGCCCAAAAGAAATTTAATAAAAATCATTTTCGCCTGATGTGCGGCTCTCAAAAGTTTGACAGCTGTCGCTCAAGATCTAAGCTAACTTTGACCTGAAGATAACCTCAGCTGTGATTGAACCTTCAGACTTGAGATTACATGTCTGCAGACAATATGATGAATATACATATTTACATAAATAGGTGCGATTTATATATAAATCTATATTTTGTTGCACATTAATGAATTGCTCCCAATATAAGATGATAAGACTTGGCTGGCTGCGTTTTTCATGTTTATGTCAATTTCGTTCAATCAGTTATATTTCACATTTGCACAGCTCACAACACCGAGCGAAATGTTTGCTGGCCGATTAATTGTCATACTACTGGTGTCTTATATCAATAATGGCGATGCCGTAACTTACACAAGTCTCCATCAATCGGTATAAATTTTGTGTCCATCAAATCGATTGTTTGATTAATTCTGTGTACTTAACAGTGTGAAGGCCGAACGACACCGGAAATGCATGAGAAATGCGGCATTTATACGTTTTACAAAATGAAACCTCTTTTACTGGATTTGGGAGAATTACAGGCTAAATTACTAACTGCTGAAAACGAGAATAAAGAACTGCAAAAAGATGTAAGTGGTCTTCAGGCCAAAAATCAGGAACTAGCGTCAAGCGTCATCCAAAACGTTAAACGAATATCAGATTTGGAATCCGAAATTGATAGGCAAAAGGTGAACAACAAATTGCAGATCGAAAGACAGAGAACTCTCCAGAGGGAGAATAGCAATCTTGAAGCTGAAATCAAGAATCTGGAAGAAAACTTTAGGAAATATAAGCAAAATGGGCCTTGGTTTTCTATTTAATAAAAATAATAAAATATGCAATAAATTTTTATGAAATTGAGTTAACAACTAACATGAATACAGCATGAATTTTAAACCCATCGTAACCTCAAACTAATTTAAATTTTATGTTTTAGTTTTTTAGTCAAATATTTAGAGGTAAACCCGTTTCTATGGCGTCGTAATCGATTTACATGTGTAGTAAATAAAAATACATATTATTTTTTACTTGTTGCGCATGTCAACGGACAGTTTTGCGCTTTGCTGCTGTCCAATCAACCGAATTCGTTAGTTCGTTAAAAAATAATATTTTCTGTTCATCAGAAAAAAAACACACTGAAAGAGAATACAAAATTCTGCAATTGAATGCTTGACTAGAAAATACCTTCAAAAAAAATATTTTAGCGCGAGCAAAATTGTTGCTGAAAATATAAGGGAACAACAAATTGTCTAGTAACAGCAGCTTTCAACTTTAATGTATTTGCTGTTGAATAGTTTTAAGGAAACTTTGACACTCAACAACACTATGGATTGAAAACTCCTTTGTTATGCTTAACGTTGCAAAGTATTTTTTCAACTAAATTGACACACAGATTGTTAAACAAATAGCAAAACATTCTGCACTTGATAGCTGCATATGTAAAACAAATAAAGTACGCACGAGTACACGTTAAATTTATTAATTAAAATGTGTTAGATACCTTTGAATAAACATCAGCTTAATTGACTGAAAGAAACATAATAACGTTTTCGTAGCATTCCAAAAAAGGAACTTTCGGTAACCATTTAGCGCAATTGCAAAAAAAATTTGCGATATAAAATATGAATTAAAGAACTTATATTACATATACATACACATATATGAAAGAATGTCAACGGGTGATATGCTAAAGTTGTTCTCAATATTGTATTCGTTAAAGTTAATATGAGATTTTCATGAGTAACTGATTTTCTTATTTGAGTAAAAGGCGATATCGTAAGTGAGAATAGTTTGGTATATGTGTTTTACACGTACAAAAATCATAGCAACCACTGTCATCAAAAAAAATAAAGGAAATAAAGGAAAAATGTAACCAGCTTCACTTTAAATGTATTTTTGCAATTTTAATGAAATGAAATGCATGTGGGTTCAGGTTCGGGCTCAAACACAAGCCCAGCCTCAGGCCCAGGCCCAGGCCCAGTGCCAGGCTGAGTGTAAATGTAAATGCGCCGCCAGACACGCACGTGCAGCAGCAACGAAACAGCAACGCAACTGCCTCCCCGCACTCCCCCCGCAACACAACCCTATCAGAGCGGCATGCCTTTAAGGTTTTTACTTTTTTCGCTGCCTTTTCCGTGTATGAATGTGTGGGTGTTTATATAGATGTGTATGTGTGTGTGTGTATGTTTAAATGCAAATTACATTTCATTTCATTATAGTATGCGGCATTTTGCACGTTGGGCATGAAATAAGAATGCAAAAACTTCTCTGACTGCTTACTGCCTTCTGCTTTTGCTTTTGCTGCTGCATGCGAAACGAGTTTAAAATGGCGGCCGTTACCGTTAGATGCCGAGTACATACAGCCTTGAGGTACGCATTAGAACCGGACTCGGAGTCGCAGTCGCAGTCGAAGTCCGTTGTCGTTCACAGTGGCTGCCAGTTGAACTCACACTCAGCGTAGACACAGACAGGCTGAGTCTTTTGCTGAGCACAACAGTTATGAACATTCACGCTAATGCGTTGTGAATGTTCCAGCATTACCTATACCCTGTAATTAAATTATAGAAGCTGGGTATTGCGAATAACAAACGAAACTAACTGAAATGCATTTTTAAATAAGAAAATCACCAAAGTAATTAGAAACTTTAGTGGTAAGTCCAGCAGAAAGTAATAAGGGATAAACAGAAACGGATAAGATAGGATAGGATAGAAAGAGAAGAAATAAATATTTATAAACAATTAGAATATTTTCATGATTATAATAAAATAATATGAATAATATTTACGAGGGATATTTCTTAGTCGATCATTATAAAATGGCATTCCTCTGCTTGTTTTTATGTATAAATAAATGTTAGCAAGTGTTGCTCATCGCATTGGATACCCAGAAGGAGCTGTCCTCCTCTCTACTAATATGCAGCACAGTGCCCACTTCTCTCCTTTATGCATCTTACCTCTTCTTTGCCTCATCTACAAGTATATCTATGTACGTTACTTCATGCTCTTGTCTATCCCTTCGTACTTGGCTCGTCCAGTGAGGCGACTGCACAGGTGCGCTTGCACCTTTTTTTCATTTTTGTTTTGCCTGCATTTGCCTCAGACACTGTTTTGCATGGGAAATTAAATTACGTTTAAGATTTAAAGTGCAGGGCACAAATTGCCATTTGCCGTGTGCTACTAAATATAATGAATTATAATCAACTTTTCGTTTCGCAAAATAAAACACAAGCAAATTGCGTTAGGTTGACGCAAGAAAAGTGACTCAAAATTCTCATTGCCTTCTACTTCTTCTACTTACTCTATTATTATGATGTTTTTTTTTTTGGCGACGACAAGAAATGGATTTGTGTTGAGCAACAGCCACTAAAAAGATTTCCCCCAATTTATTTCGTACTAGTTTTTCGTACCTCGGACAGACGTTAAAGTATTTGTGTGGTCTGCAACATTTATAGCCGTAAACCGACCCAAATTGCCATGCATGTGCAAATGTGCGGAGCGAAGCCAAATATAAAACATGGCTGGCTTTCACTGAAATTACGTATACGCACTGTGCACTGTGTCACAACAAAGAGTGCGAGGGTGAATGTGTTGTTTCTTATTGTAGCTGCTAATTTAGTACCACTTCCCGCAGCCCCTTCGCCAACTACCTCCTCAGGCAAACAACTAACCCCTTGTGCAATCCCTCTAAAAACTATGACCCATAAAGTTTTGCAGCAACAGCAATCGCCTCTCCATCTTTCCTGAACACCCCCCATCGACCACCCGCCACACGCAGTGCATATTTCGTTAGCAAATCCTTGTAAGCCACAAAGACTTGAAAATTTGTGCGGAGCCACAAATTTCATGGGAATAAAATTGCAACGAAATAAACTTATACTCAGACGCATACACATAAAAGAAGCAAACAAACAAACACACACACACATACACACGCATAGCCACAACAACAGGAAAACAACATCAAAAGAACACCGAAAATGCAATTGAAGTAAAAAGCACTCGAAAAATCAGCGGCAAAAACCAAAAACGAATGGGCACTCAATAGCCTGATGGTCTGGTCTGGTTTGGTCTGGTCTCTAGTCTGGTCTGCTTGCACGGGAATTGGATGGATGAACTGAGAGCATTGAGTACTGTGAAAACTGTGAACTGTGCTAACTGCTAGCTGGTGACTGGTGACTGGTAAATGGTAGCTGGGAATGCAGCACTAACAGCAGCACTAGCAGCAAACCAATCGATTTGGCAATGCGTACTAGTTTCCAATTAAAAGTTTACTAATTATTTCTAAACTTTTGTGCAGCGATCAATGAGCACTGAGCATGCAAGCCAACAACTGGCAATGGAACTCAATAAACAGTGGACCCAAGTGAGTTAATTGCAACTAAAATAATGTAATGTTGTTTTAATGTGAAAATGTTTGAGATAAGAGAAATGGAAAATACAATAAACCTATTTAATTTGTAATCTTTTACAAATTAATAATCGAATTCGAAAACAATAAAATAGCAAAAAGAATTAAATTGAATATTTAACTAAATATTCGTCTTTTAAAACTCAAAATAGCATCAATTTTTATTTTTATACTTTTTATATATCTAATGATTTTTGTAATACATATTCCAAATACTATTCCTTTATACAAAATTAAGTTATTTCTTGAAGAAATAAAAGTTAAATCGACATATAATGTTAAGAGGTTATTTTAGTTAATTATTTTTAGCGAAAGAACTTTTGAAATTGGTGATATTTTTCGTTTAAATCAAATAATATTCAACACTAAAAAAGTAAACATTTGAACTACTAATTAGTTATTATTATTGCTCCACTGTGCAGTGAAGAGACAGACGACAAAACCGAAAATCCAGCCGCAAATTGGTTACGATTGCGAAAATGTGTAAGTGCCTTCATGTGTGTGTGTGTGTGTGCGACTGTAGATGTACAACTGTGTAATAGTGTCAGTGTGTGTGTGCGTGTGTAGTTTACGATTTGGCTAGAGGTGTGCTGACCAGGCAGCCATTTGGCTGATGAGACGCCCGGGATGTGTTCTCGTGTCCTCGACATCGTCAATATGGCAAGTTGCCGTAATTGACTATGCGTTGACTTTTGTTAATTTCGCTGCGTTATGGGCCGGCGCTTGTGTTTGCTAGTTCCGTCATTTTGTTACCACACTCGCGTACACACACACTCACACGCACACACTCTCACATAAAATGGCTTGCATTGAGTAGTCAATCAAAGCACAAAATCGATTGCCATGACGTCCATTTGGGACAATGACTCGCAACGTGGGAGGCGGCATCAGCAGCGGCTTCTGGTATTAACGGCAATTGCACTTTGCCCGTGGCCATGTTGATTGTAATCATTGGCTTTCGCTGATGTCTGCGCCATGCCCATTATTTTTGCAGTCTAACGAGTTTTGCCAAGAATCCAGCCACCCCCGTCTGCCTCTCATCTCAAACTGATTGGCACGAAATCGAAGTGCCAAAAGTCTGCAACCAAAAATGAAGACGACAGGTAAAACAGAACGTGTCGTTACCAATTACAAGTCTAGCATCTAACACAGTAAAACTTCGCTAAGCCGATCAAAAGTTTTCATTAACTGCAACGTGATTTTTTAGTTAAGACGATTTTATTAGTGGAAAGGTAGGAAGTCGAGTGAAATGTGTCAGTATAAATATTAAGACAAATAGTCAATAATTTGTTATATGGAAAATCAACTTAAAATATTCTTGTTTACTCGCATTTAATGTCGAGTTAATCGATCATATGCTGCTCTCACTTTGAAAGCCACATCATTTTCAATTACATTGTTAAGTAATTTTCAAGCACTTTGGCATGCATTTCACTGGCAAAACAAACAGCAGCAGAAAAGTCAGATGACAAATAGCTCGACAACAAATAATACAAGCGCAAGTACTCAGACTCACGCTCACACTCGCTATCGCTATCGCTATCGCAAACGTATCTGATAGATATCCACGAAAACCCTATATCACATGGCAATTGAAAATGCGACAGCACTTTGCACAGCGACCAATATTTGTTATTGCAGTCCATACGCCAATAGAGCGAGAGGGAGAGGGAAGGAGGACTTACCGCCGACACATTTGTCGCCGATTTGTTGGCGTCATTATGCCCCACAAACGTGAGCGGTGGGGGAAAAAGAGGCAATATGGGTGGGAGATAATGCTCGTCGTGTCCCATGTTGACGCACTTAACATTGCAATTTGCAAGCTGTGCTTTATTTTCAGTCGCCATACGCGTCGTATACGCAACGCCAGACAAACAATTGTACACCTAGCACATTTACACAGTTACCTCACTCTCTCGACAGCAATTGACTCGATTTGTCTATTGTTTATCAAATGTTTGTCTGCATGTGTGGTCGCTTAATTATTTTTGCCTGCAGCGATTCAAATTATTTTCCACTAAAGTCTATACCCCGATTATTTAGCTGACACTTCATTTTACCCCTGCAATCGCCATTGCCTGCTGGCATTTTTCAAATTGCGATTCATTAAAAACATAATTTAAATATGCAATCAATTTTCATATTTGCGTTTAATAAATAAACTCAATAGAATTTATCAAATTTTTATCTATTTAATAATGAAATAATTTAGAGAATTCCAAACGGTTTTAATTAAAACAACTGACAGTTGAGGGTGTCTGGCCAACGGATATCCTACAAATATATTGTGTATTGCTGTATTACTGTATTTAGAATATAAAATACACTTTTTTAATGTACTGACATATTTAAATTTATGAATGAAAAAGGGTATTTACTAGTTTCCCCTTTAATACGCTCGGCTTTTGTTTTATTATTTTCGTTTGCTGTACTTTTTTATTGCCATTCCATACAGACATATGTATGTCTATATATGACTTGCACATTTATTGGCATTATGCTTATTGTTCGTGTTTTGTTGTTGTTCAGTTTGTGATTGTGATTCTGATTCTGATTCCGATTCTATTCGCTCTGTTTAGACATTTTTACAGTCCGGACCGCACTGCGTGAGCTGCATAAAGGGATTGGATTGGGGTGCTCTTGGCGGGCCCAACAAACTTCGCAGCACGTGATCACAGACTATAAACACACGCACACACACACACTCGCACACACACAGTGAGCTGGAAATGTACTCACACACGTTTCCGCGTTATGGCATTTTATTGGCAGCATTTTATTTGAAACGCGTGAGTCGCCAGAAACGTTTTGCTTTTGCTTTTGTTTTTGTTTTTGTTTATTATGCATACGAGTCTGAATGAATCCACCATAAAGTAGATTGATGACTCAGTCATAGAATAATAAAATATACGAATACGTGGATTAGTTTATAAAATTGTGCTATTTTTAGTCAAGCTGGGATTAAAATCATAAAATATCTATTCAAATCAAAATCGAGCTTTAAATTTATTTATTAAGGCTTAAACTTGGTGGAATCGAAACATGTTGTTGCATATTTTAAACACTTTCAACGCTTGGGGAGCAGATAAGAATTGCATCCGAAAGTTTAATGCCTGCATTTGTCGCTGCTCTGCGGCAGTGTAAATAATCGACAATACAACACGTCAACACGGCTGGCAGTTGCAGTTGCCATTGCCATTGCCATCCCCATTTCCATCCCCATCGCCATTGCAGTTGCAGTTTTGTGCCTGCTGCACTAAACAAATTTTATTTGCTCACACACACACACACACACTCACTGTGAGACGAACGAAGGAAAAGTTTTGCCATTGCCCGAGGCTATGACCACGCCACCGTCATTGAAGCAAAAGCAACAAAAAAAGAAAAGGGAAAACTGCATGTTTGCGATTTTCATCTTGTACGAGTTTATTTAAAGCCTTTTCTTCCCCTCTCCCTCCGTCGACACTCTTTGCCACAGCAATAGTCCTCGGGCTAGACTCTACTCGACTACTCGTTCTCTTGGCAGCCGGTTTGCAACGTCATTTCGTTGTTGCGGGAACTGCGGAAATGCCATGCTCCGGGTTTGTTGCCGCTGTCTGACGGCATCCGAGTGTGCTCAAGTCAAATAGTCAAACTGTCAAACTGCATGTCGATATATTCTTTAGCGTCTCTACTTTGAACCTCCGTCAACATGTTGCTCGCACTTGTATAATGATTTCAGTTGTCAGACGTTGTCGGGGCGTATGCGTAATTTTGCAGCCTGATTGAAATAAATCGCCTGAATTGCCGCTCGCATTCGCATCGCTTTCATATCTCGGTCACATTTGGCGTGACCCGCTTTTTATTTATTTATACAATTTTTACCATTTTTTTGCGCTTTGCACAGACGAGAGGCAATTGACAATTTATTACACATTTCATTGGGTGAAACATAAAAACGCACTATATATTCAAAGAAAATAATCGATCAAGCTATGCATAATTTACAATTTATTTGAATATTATTTTAAACGCAGGCAACAAAAAAAAATTGTGAAAATACATTAATCTAGATACAATTTCAATCAGTTCAGCAAATAGATGTCCCATTAAAGCATTAAATTTGCCGTGAACTGCGACGACTGTAAATACATTTTGTGCAAATACTTGTCAAAGCTAAAAACAAAAAAAAGTTGACCAACTTTAAGCATACAACTTGTCGTTTAAATATGCAGCTCAAAAGTTGTCACTTTAATCCCTGTTCCTTATGTTTTGCTGCTTGACTTTTTATAGAAGATTCCTTTTATGCTTTTTTGCTTTGTCGCTTGCCGCTTTTCTTACGCAGACGTCGTCTCTGTGTGTCGCATGTCCCCAAAAGTCTCCCCCTCCTTAAGTCTGCCGTAATCCAACTGCTTTTGAGCTGCAACTTTATCTTCTGTGTTCTGCGTTCTGTGTGGCAATTTCAGTGCTGATTAATTGCTGCCTCTTAACGCCGTGGCTGACCACTCAAGGGCCGTCGACTAAGAGCACTTCCTTCACTTCACTCACAACAAACACGAGAGCAACAACAACAGCAACAACAAAAACATCCGCTTTTGCCGCGTTTGCTGCTCTCACTCAGCTGAGCTCAGCTCACTTCCTTCTTTACGTTGCTTTGCCCTGGCCAAAAGTTCGAATTAATAACGCATTTTACTTTTCAGCATCCCTCGACACAGTTTTTGCAGTTTTTTTTCTCTCTTTTTTTTGGGTTTCGTTTTCGTTTTGTGCTTGCTTTCAGTCAGGGTCAACGCTGCTTCGGGGTTCGGGCTTTGGGATTTCTCAGGACATGCAACATGCATTGAGTTGCATTTTTAATTAATTGAAATAAAGCTGACGCACTTGGCCACAAGCTGTCCTTTTGAAGGCCACATTGCACTTTGAAATGAGGTTAAAGCATTTTAAGAGCCAATTTCAGTTGCGCCGAAAGAAAAACAAATATAATATTCACGAGTTGTAAGTAATGTTTGCGAGTAATTTAAACCCGCTTTCGCATTCTCTTTTCTGCCGCATTTTTTTGATTATTTATTTAATAATTGTTTATTATCTTTCTTTCTTTTGCTGCAGTTGACCGTTAACTCGTTTTAAAGATAATCTTAAAATGTTCTTGGCTAAACTCGGAACAAAATTTAGACAATTAAAGCAAAATATTGGCCTAACCTGAGCTGTACTTAGCACATTTACTTCATTAGAGCAAAGTCTTTAACATGAAGTCAAGTTGGGGGGAGCAAAAGAAGTTCAGGGATAAAATGCAACAAAGTACATGTTATAGATACAATTGTGTTTGTTGTGTAATTACACAAATGCATTTATGTTGCGCAGAGACTAAAACACACATTCACTTTCACACACACACATCAACAAATTTGCAGACGTTTTGTATTTGTGCAGCCATTCAGAACAGAACAAAACACAACAAAACAACTCACACACACACATAGAGAGAGCAAAGTGTAAACAAAATATGTACATGTATGCCAACATTTTAGACTCGCTCGGGCGCACAACATTCCCCCTCTCTCTACACACACACACACACATCACACACAACACACACATAATCAGTGGCATTTTCATTTGGCTGAATCAGCACAAAAGAGGAACCGACTCAGACTTAATTAAAATTTCATTGTATATGTGTGGTTCACCTTTTACTTGTTGTTGTTGCTGCTGTTTTTCCTCACATTTGAGATTCTGATTCTGATTTTACCCTTCGCCAGTTAAACAATTGTTTTTTGTGTTAATGCGTTCGACTCGCTCTCTCGCTCTCACTTTCTCGCTCCCTTTCCCAGTCTCTAGTTGTCGTTTATTGTTTGCCTCTGACCCTTGAGACATCCACACACACAATGCCCACTTGTTAGCCCTTGCATTTTAGCCATGGCTTTCTATACCAGCTTGCGGCTCCCATTTACCAACAACCAGCTACCAGTTAGCACTTTTCCCATTTTTGCAATTGTCTTTTGCTGGCTCCGTAATTAGCGCCAATTGCACAAAAGTATGCTGCTGCAAACACACACAAGCAACCGAAAGAGTGAGATGGAGAGGGAAAGTGAAAGCCACACCCTTTCTGGTAATTGGCGAGCTTTTTGGGCCACCGAAATAGTCCGGGCCACTAATTTGCAAAATTGCTCAAATAATTGGCCAAGTTGATGTATTTCATTTTAAATTAAACGACGTTTCACTCCCGCAAACTGTCCCACCAAAAAAAAATAGAGAAAAACGCACAAGGAAAGCGAAGCGAGAAAAAAGGGAAGCCACATTGCCACAACAGCGCAGCACAGC
The DNA here is from genome assembly GCF_009650485.2 of Drosophila albomicans. Lineage (NCBI taxonomy): Eukaryota > Metazoa > Arthropoda > Insecta > Diptera > Drosophilidae > Drosophila > Drosophila albomicans. Next base: position 35,538,179 of record NC_047629.2, on the reverse strand, counting down.
ACAGCAGAGAACAGCACGACTGCAATTGGCAGCACGCTTTGAGCTACGAATTTAACTGAGTTTTGCTTTTTTAAGTAAAAGCGTTCTACAATGTCCTTGCCAGCCAAAAAGAGTTGCGTAAACATACAACACCATTTGGCAGTTTTTCCAATTTTAAATATATTTCCTAGTATTTTTTGTGAAGTATCAAAAATTACATGTGAAATTAGTTAAATTAAATAGTAGTATACTTAATATTTTCAAATATGCTACTTACATTGTCTGCAATTATAGTATTATTTTGTAAATACATATTTCAGATAGTCATAAAAATAATATTGTTAATAATAAATTAATATCATATCATTGCATTTATTTTTATGTTCGTTTCACTTACTTGAAGAACGACAATTTCTATTTGCAAATCATTTCGCACGTGTTGAAATTCTTATTAAAATTGTATTGGTATATAATTTCAATAAATGTTCTTAATTATCACCTCTTTTCTTTTTCTTTTTAAAGTTATAAAATTTTTAATTCCTCTTAGAGCATTCACAGTTCGTCTATAATTTTGGGAACTTTTTCTGTTTGCTTTCTGCTTAATGTAAATTTTTGCATGTATATAATTTTAGCCAATTAAGCGCATTTACAGTATTTGCGATAATTAAGAATGTTGTGCAGCAATTTTTGGTGCACGTTACGTATACCCCGCGTGGTCCAAGTGAATTGCGGCTTTAAAACGCTGCGTCATTTAATCATAGGAAGTCGCACATATTTTTGCGTCATAAAATCAATAATAAATTTCATAATGCATATAAGAAAATTAATGATGTTCTCAGGCTCTCACGCCTGCGTGGAATTTAATGTGGCTGCTTTTGCTTTTGCCCCTTGGCGTTTGGGCTTTTGCATTTGGGGTTTGAGGTCACAAGTGGAATGCTGAATGGCTGAAGCTGTAGCTGAAGCAGAGGCTGAAGCGATGACATAGATATAGACATACTATATACATATATTAAATGGATGGCATATTTATGGGTCAGCTGATTCTTGCGCACTTTGTTATTGTTGTTGTCGAGTCTTTTGCATTAACGGCACTTCTTTTTGTCATCATTTATCATCGATTGCTTGCATATGTCGTTGTCCTTCGAGTGGATTTTGGGTCATACAAATGACGACTATGGATCGTTAAAGCCAAACAAGATACAGATACTACGTGCTACGTGTCTGCGCTTAACGATAAACTGTGAAGCGTTTCATGACGGAATGCGAATCGATTTCACTTTGCCACACAATTAAGGCGATATATAACGCGTTGTTATTGCTATACGCTCTCTCCCTACAGATTTACTGCCTTCTATGCTGAGAGGGAGATTGTAATACCCTTTCCCAATGGACAGACTTAGCTCATTTGCGGGCACTCATGGAGTTTTCCCAGTCATTGCGTAAGTAGGTTTTGTAAATCAACTTCAAATTGGCAATAAGCATGCAACATGGCAACAAACTTCAGTTGGCAGAGCAGCTGCATCTACTATTTACAAATTAAGTGCACTCAGAGTGCGTGTGGATTTGTGTGTGTGTGTTTACATGTGCTTGTGTATTTGGTTGTTGTTTGTATTCACATCAGCTTGTATTCACATGCAAATGAGTCAATATTCACAAGCCACGCAGCATAGCACACATAATGTTGGCAAATTTACCGCAAAATTTTATCATTTTGTTGGCAAATTGTGCACCGATTTATCCCACAGTGCACACACACGCACGCATTTGTGTACACTTTTAACTATTGCATAATTTGACGGAAAATGCGCTTTTCAAATTCGCACTCATCTGCTTGTCACTGTGTTCAACATTGTCGGTTATCTTTACTGCTGCTGCTGATGCTGTTGTTGTTGTTGTTGTTGTCGTCGTCGTCATAGCATTCGTTGTCTTTGTTGTTGCACAAAATTGATATGTCAATCAATATTTTTGCTGATTGATCCCATTGTCAGCGTGTCAAATGTTGAAGCTTCACTGTGGTTCATAACATATGATTAATGTTCACTGTGCGCTCATAGTCAAGTGACAATAACCAACTTATCTGATGTTCCAATAATTAAAGGCTAAAACGATTCCATTTAATTGCACCAAGCGAGAGTAAGAGTGAAAGTAAATTAATATGAGATAACCCACGTAAAATAATAATAATTAAAAATATATCAATTGGACTCTTCTGTAAGCTTTAAAACACGCAGCCCTGACAGCTAAGGCAATCCATTATTGATGAAGAAGCTGTCACAATCTCGCGAGCCATGAGCGCTAGATGGCGCTAGTATAGTCTTTCGTTATTCATATTAACATTGATAGTTTTTATAGAATTTTGTAATAGAAATATATAATACATATTCACAAATATATATAATACATAATTTGACATATAACAAAATATTCACTTTTTTACAAAAAAGTATAAAATACCAACTTCTATTACTGAAGTATTAATTAAAATGAATGAATAATACACATTTTATATGTTGGGGAATATGAAATGCAGTGGAATGTTTGGTATGCGAGTTTAAATTGTAACCTTTGGCTGTGTTGGTAGGTCCTAGTTCTCCTTGAGAACTGAGGCTTCGTGTCGCTTCGTATGCGTTAATAGACCTAGTTACTCTTCTCTTCTCGCTCTGACATGAGACACGTGTGTTCAATAAAAGAAAAGTAATAATTATAAGCAACAAAGGTTGCGAAGACTCGTTGCATCTCTAACAAGTTAATACTGGACAACAAAACCAAGAGCAAGCGACTAACGGATTATACATATATAAAAACTACTACTTAAATACTTTTTTACATTAAAAATTTTAATAATACAATTATTAAAATGTATTTGTGTATAAGATAAAATATTTTTTGCTACTTCTATTAAAGGAATTAACTTAATGAAAGACAACTGATTTTATATAGAAAAATATTCTTGAGGAATTTCTAAGTAACAATTCATTTCTATTTGCTTGCATATTTATGATTCGTGATCTAAGCGAAAAGCTGTTATAAGCAGCAGTACTCTGCCCAGTGCAGTTTGTTAATAATCTGTGCTTAAGTTGGGGAAATGTTAAATAAATCTGCTGACAGCTGCTGCACACAAAATGAGCCAACAATTGACCAAGCTGGCGCAAATGAAGAGCTCGCTTCTCAGTGGTTCAGTGGCTGCATTGCCTTGTTATTAGTTTTTGTTGCTGTTGGCGTTGCTGTTGCCATTACCACTGCCGTTGCCATATTGTTGTTGCTGTGCATTTCGTTTTTGCCACTTTGAGTTTTGCTTTTGAACTTGCCAACTTTTTGTGCAAGAACGAAATGAAAATCTCAAATGGAGTGCGAGACCCGAGCCCCAAAGTCCCGACGAGTCCAAGTACGAGAGTCGAGAATACAAAAGACAAAAATTGTTCGGCATTCAAAAGCATTTAGAGAGGTGCGCGGGCAATTCGAAAAGTTTGTCGAATAGTCGACAAATGGAAAAACGGACAGCATGCCAACGGGAATGAGTGGATGGTAGGGGGAATGCTTGAGACTTCAATTTAAACTTTTGGCAAATTCATTTATTTTTATTCGGATTTTGACAAAATACTATGGAGATGGTGCGTTAAATTAGTCGACTATGACAGTTCAGTTTAGGCCATGGCTTAGAGACTTTGACGTTTTAATTTAGCATTTTGCCTGCCATCCAAAGGGTCGACTTGGCTTGGTAATCGCATTTGATTAGCCGCCGCAAATAAAAACTAATATTGAAATTAAAATAAATACAAGACGCTTTCGAGTGGTTCCCCCCGAATCAGAAAGTATCTCTGTCCTTCGAACACATGTCCAAAATTTTGATGTGGGTGCAAGGCCACCGACATCTCAATTTTGACCACAAAAGCCTGGCTCTCTAATGCCATGAGCCGCAAAAAGGTCTTGTGCTCCCTTTTAGCTACATATATACAGCAGGCGAAGGCTCAATTCGCTTAGCTTCAAACTTTTCCAAACCGAATTTATTTCAGAAAAAATATAGATTTCTTTTCATTTCACTCCTCCTTCTCCAATTTTGCACAGTTGTCAATAGTTTTTGTGGCAGGCATGCAGTGCCTTCAACTTTATGTTATCATCGACACTTTGAAGTGAGTTCAAAAGGTGCGTATCTAGTTAGGCACTCTCACTCTCTCTCTTTTTTATCTCTCTCCTTCTCTTCCTTTTTTTCTCTCCCCAACGCGTCTGGCGTAAATTTGAGAGCTGCCTATTTTTGGGATGACTCGCACAGTCACACAAAATTGGCATAGCCATTGAAATGGATATATGGAAAAATTCCATAGACGAAAAGGCAATTGGAAATAAGTCAAGTATGTGCGAATAGCAGGTAAAGAATTTCAACAATTTTTTAGATCACAATTTGCATATTGATGACCGGGAAAATGTGACGAGAAAAACATGCAAACATTTCTGATAGGACTGCGACTATACAAGAATATTTTTGTAAATTGTTGATACACCATAAAGTGAGAATTAATAAATTACAAATCAGAAGCAAAAAGTAAAATATACATGATTTTAATCTACAATTGAATTCATACAACAAGGAAACAAATTTAATGAGATTATAAAATTTTTAAAGTGAAAATTATTGAATAAATAAATGTATTGGAAGTTGAAATTGACAAAAATATTCTATCGTCTGAGAAGAATATTTTAAACATAAATTGTATTGTTAAATGACATTCATTCTATAGTGAGAACAAATTTCTGGCCAGGAAAATACTCTTCTATAAAGTATGTTAATATTAAATAATGTTAAAACACATTCCGTCATAAGAGAAATAATCAAGTTGTCAAGCGTTAAGCTTCAAATTAATAATATCCATATCCATTTGTTTTTAATTCAGTTCATATTTCGATCTTAATTTTAATCGCTAGATATATATTCCATAGTTTCCACATGAAGAACAATTAAATAAATCGATTTTAAAGTAAATTTTAAGCTGACAATATGCCCAAGGTAGAAGTAATCAACAAACAGATATGGGAAATGGAAATGAAGATGGAAAAAAAGTTGCAGGAAATCAAGGATAATGAGGTGAAAGAGGAGGAGCGTCGCAAGGCCATAACACATATATGCCGAGTGCCTGGCTACTGTCCAGTTGGTCGATGTACCGAAATCGTATTCCCATCGAATCTGATGATGCACATGCTGCATAAGCATAGCCGGAATGCCAGCATAACCACCTCGGAGGTCTTTGAGCACAAACCTTGTGTGGTCTGCTTCGATCCCACGGGCTATGAATATGGGGAAAATCAATGTGTGGCATCGCTGATGTATGCCGGTGTGAAAGATCAACTCGATACGTTGCCAGGCATCAGCTATTTGAGTCTGCCGAATACGGCGCTCATCCACGATCATCACAAGTTCGACAATCATTTGCCCATCATGATGATTGGCTGTCGCTGCAGTTGGTATTGTCAACTGAAGGACAAAAAGCTGGAACGCGAATTAGTCGCTCTAAATGCCAAGAATTCTGGCATCTATGTCTTCTGGCTGGTGGCACCGAAGACAACACGCAAACTGTATTACACTCTGACAGTCTATGATCGACACTATCTAAACTCTCGCAGTGTTATTCGCACTGTTCGCGATTATACAAATTTTCAAAACCCCAGCGATTTTCTGCCCAACGAAGATGATTATTTGGTGTTGCGCAACTCCGAAGTCGATGAGTTCTTGAATATCAAAACGAAGAAGAAATCTAAGAAACCGCCTAATCGTGGAATTCCAATGGAGATCATAGTCTATGAGAATCCATCAACAACGCCTATTAAACATAGCAGCCAAAAGGAGTTGAAAGACGCAGCAGAACAAGTTGGAGTGCAGTATATTAAGGACACTTGCTGCGATCACGCTAAGCAAACCGGCAAATCGTCCTTGAAAAGAAATCCATGCCGAACATCTGCGAAAACCAATTCAAACTTATCCGCGTAAATCGATAAACGAAACATTTCTGTCATTTCCTTATTAACCAAATTTTGCAAATAGGCATTAAATATAACAAGCTAAATATAGTTATAATTATAATCACTTTACTCAAAGCTTCATTTAAAATATACAGATTTATAGTTTGAAATTAAAGATTTCAATATACAAATTAATTTGGAGAAACTTATAATTTGTTTGCCAATTTTTTTAAATGTTTAATTAAAACATTTTCCAATTTTTTTGTTTAACATTAAAAGTAGTGAATTAGATATAGTTTGGATATTGGATATTAAAATAAGAGCACAACTAAGGTACTTAATAGATTCTGATGATTCTGAGTGAATAATAATAATAATAATCTCTAAAATTGGTTTAAAACTCAAATTGTTGAAATTTCAAATAATAGAAAAACTGCTTTACTGATTTATTTAATATAATCTTAGTTGGAATATTTTTAAAAGCTTAACAATAATTCATTTGAAATATGTTCTCAAAAAAATGGTATGATATCCCCATGGGTTATATATATCGTTTTCCAACTTGGTTTCCCTTAGTTTGAAAATTCACAAATCCAAAGTAAAACCACTTTTCATTTCAAATTCCAAATTGTTGTAATTGAATTGGATATGAAAATGAGAGCACAACATGTGTACTTGCTGGTTGCTTCGGTTTGCAACAGTTTTCTCACTAGTGTAATTAATTACAACCATTAGCTGACTTTGCAGACTTATCACCTAATCAACTGTACAGAGTGGCGTATGTGTATGTGTGAGTGTGTGTGTGGTATACATAATGCTTGTTACTAATCAATATGGTACAAGTTAATGAGCGTTGCGAGTGGACATGCAACAGGCAACGAATGCCGCACATTTCACTCATTTATTTGACTCTTATTTAATTTTCATTACAAATTTGAGGCCGCACGTGATGTGCATGCCATTTTCATTTCCCATTTCCACATTTTCATTTTCATTACTATTTGCCTTCGAGTAGATGGGCAGAGATAATACCATACCTAATACATACTAACATGCTCGACCCTTGGCTCAACTGTTCGCATTTGTATGCGCCATTAGCAGATGAAATACAATACAAAAATTAGTTCAGGCCATGGCAGAGCGACAGACAAAAGGAAGTGGAATACAATCGAGATATCATGTTGCTCTCAGCCAGCTGCTCTTGGCCATTTTCCTGCTCCTTATTTAATTAAGCACTTAATTATTTAATGCGCTGATTGTGCAATATTTCCAAAGTACCCCGACCTCCTGCTTAAATTCGCCTTTGCCTGCTTAATCAGAGCTCAGCCAGTTGCAAGTAGTGAAAGTGTCAGTCTATGTGTATGTGTGTGTGTGTGTGTGTGTGTTAAGGTGTCATAATTACCACATGCAACTGAAATTTAATCAGGCGACCACAAGCCGTTGAGTTGAACATGGCTCAAGTCAAACTCACCTGGGCCTTGGTAATTAATGACGCATTTCCACTGGGTTGCATTTAGTCGCATTATCACAGCACCAACTGAGCTGGCATTAGTCTTTGGCCAATCGATTGCATAATTGGGCTGCTCACGGTTCAATTGAATAAGCATTTAACGAAACAAACTAAATAAATAGCAAGCCAGCAAACGATTTGACAATTTCTATTTCGAGCTACCTTCTTTTGCCTTTTCTCTCAATTTAATTTAATCATGCTAATATCTTCGACCTTAGACGTTTATTTGTCGCCATCTGGGACTGCAAGTCTGCTCTTTTAATTATTTTAATATAATTTTAATAGTGCCAGCCATTTTTCTTGCCAGTTGCATTTCATTACCATATGCTGGCGTTAATTAAACTTTATGAAATGCCCAGCATTTGTTGCCCGTCCAGCATTATTAAACACTTCTGTGGCGTGTGTTCCGACTTCGGATTTCTCACAAATTCCACAACAATTTAAAGTGAATATTTCTCTATTGTCAAAAACCATCATATCTAAATAACAGAACAGTCTGGTGTATACATTTTGGCTTTTTAGTCTTTATTTGTGGTCAGTAAACTGTCAATTTATTGTATGTGGCATCAAATTGATTTAATTAAATGTATACGAGAGCAATTTATTTGGCAACTGTTGATATTTGAACATTGAATATGGTTTCAGCTTCAACACAAGAGATCAAACGAAATAATTATTTGGAGACTGTTGGCAAACAATGTTGCCCATAAAAAGCATAAATAAATAAATATGTAAAACAGAATAAAAATGTTGATGCACTTAAATTAAGAACACAAACGGCTCGCTGCAATTGTGTAAGCAAACAAATGTGCAACTATATTAAATGGTATCGCATACAAAAATTTGTTGCGCCAACAAATAAAAATGTTGTAAATAAGCGAATGAAAATTGAAAATAGAGAATAAATATGCATAAAAAATTAAAATAAATACTTTGTTTTAAGCGAACCTATTTACAGCGCATAAGAAAATTACTTGGTGTAAAGTTAAAGTATTGTTTGTAAATGCTCTTCATGCTCAACTGTAGAAGGACGACAACAAATGGCACACACTGTTATCTCCATGAGTATACAAGTACATATATGTATATATACTATATATTGCGGGGGACTGAGGCAATGCATCTGTATTATTTCTGTTGTGCAACAGAAAATTTGCACTATTAATATTTGCATTCAACTGGCACAAGCAGCTCCCTCAGCTCTCTCCCTTGTTGCACTTGGATCTTTCAACACATTCGCCAGCGGCATTGTCAGTTGACAATGGCAACGGCAACGGCAGCGAACTGTGGGCGGTGGGCGTGGCTCGTTTGGCTGGCAATGATGCGTATTTTTATGCGAGCGCCTCTGAGTATCTATATTTAAAAAGGCTCAAGCGGCACTTAACTTGTGCTCAGCCCATTTGCTACATTGCAGCACAGTGGCGCAACATTGATTGAAAAAGTAACAAGGAAGGCAGCTACATTCGAGTGTGCTCGACTGTAAGATACCCGATACCCATTTTGAATAGAAGCAAAATAATTATTCTTAAAATATGTCGAATTTATATACCACATAAATACTAAAAATATGCTTAAGGCATTCCTTGGTATATTGTTACATTAGAAATATACTACAGATCACTAAACAAACCAGATTGTCCGCCAAGACAGCTAAGACCCTTTTGCAGTAGAAGTTTTTAAAATAACTTCTGCAAATTTTCATAAATACTGTAGTTATTATTATGTGTTCCAACTTTAGCTTCATTCTAGCTTCAAATTATGACTAAGATATTTTTCGATTTGCGGAGGAAAGAAGGGAAGAAAATTAATCTGACAGGTAGAAGGAGGACCTGTTAGATTAATTTTCTTCTCTTCTTTCCTATAGGTAGCTGGTATAACAAGAAAAATAAAAGAAATATGTTGGCAACCCTTAAAATTAGTATTTTTAGTTTTATATATGTATATTTTTTCTGTCATATTTTCAGTACAATTTTTCACAGGTTGCTCCACTGTGCCATGCACGTATTCGTAGCATACTTTTATGCGTCGCTTGTTGTGGTTGACTAAATTCATACGCTTAATCGTTTAAATATAGCTGAAGGTTATTAAATACATTGATCAATGCCGCTCCAACAATGTGTATAAAACTTAAAAGTTCAAAATAAAATGACTTGCATCTCTTTTAGTAAATCTATTAAAAATTTGCAACTTTCTACAAGTTAATATTATGTTGGAGTGCATAAAGTATGTAAGCTGATACTCTTGTAGCAACCGCGAAAGTTTTGCTTAACATATAATATATATTCAACGTTTATTATTCAACTTTTATAATCTGCTGTTTCCAAAATTAACTCCTTTTACTCTATACCAAATTGTTTAATAAAGTGTATAAAATTTGTTAAAAACAAGTATTTTGTCGACAAAAAAGTGTTGAATGTTTAAAGTTTAGTTATGTAAATCAAACAATAAGCATAATTATGCCTACGTTCGGTTTATATATTTAAGCATCAACAGAGTTTCAACTTTTAATTAATAATTGACAACATTAATCGCCTGTCATTACGTATGCATTGTGCAATAAATGTTGCATTGCCATTAATTCTTATATAGTAATTGATTAGGGATTAGTTTTTGCATATTTTATACAATTTTAATTGATAATATTCAAATATTTTTTTTACTCTTTTTAATTACAATTCTACAAAATGCTCTTTAATTAGGAAAATAAAATCGTTTGAGCCTTTACAAATGCAAGAGAATCTCTGTCAACTAACAGCTAACAATTCTCTTTGAGTATTAGCACTTTAACACAAAGTCTTTAAATCCCATTGAATTGACCAAAGCTGGCTGAAATTCTGACAGCAGCAAGACCCTTGGCTCGTTTTCAGTTTATTTAACGCATGTGTAGCTTATGATAAATGCGTTAGGCTGATGGATGGAGAGGAAGTGGGAGAAGGAGTAGCGAGGGGCAGGGGTCGTGCTTTTGTTAAGCTGATGTCAATTATCTGTGCATACTTTGTGGCATGACACATATTGCTGTATCGCCGAGGAAAACTGTAACGGTGCGTCGACATCGAGAGACAAACAAGAAACAGAAACAGAAGCAAAAGCAGCAGCAGCAACAGCAGCAGAAGAAGAAAATCCCTTTTGCCAACAAGCGCCGCACACTGTAATTAAGAGACACTCAACGGTGATGAGGTGGGATGGCAATGGAAATGGGAATGAGAATGGAGATAGATATATGTATGTGGTATATGGAGGAGGTCTGACTGTGCCTGCGGCCAATGGCAATGGGAAAACAATGATGGGCAGACGTGGTGCGCCCTCAAAATGCTGCTGACCCAATTAGCAGACTCTCGCTGGGATGTTTCTTTTTTTCTGTTCTTTTTTTTTTTTTTTTTGCTTTGGTGTCTGCTTGGCATCGATGGTGTTGCTGATGATGACGACGCTTAGCACTAGTTGGATGCCACGTTTTGTAGCCACGTTAATTAAATTATCACGTGTCAATTAATGCTGCTCCCAGGGCAACAGGCAACAGCAATGGCAGCACTAGCAGCAACAGCATCATCAGCAGCAGCGGCAACTCACAAAAAGAGACGGTACACATATGACGGTGCGTATGAGTGATTTTAATGCAGCAACTGCTTCGGTTCTGTTGTTGTTGTTGTTGTTGTTGCTGCACTGTCTGTGCCAACTACTATCAACTGTCATAATTTTTTGCACCGTCTCTTGGCAACTTTGGCGATCCGCCTCGCTGCGAATTTATTTTCCACACTCTCCAACCAAAAAGTGTCGCTCACAAATTTTTGCGTTTTTGAGTCTGCGTCAAAGTTGCCGCTTGTGGCATTGTATTGGATGGCCTGCCACTCGCTGTTTGCTGCTCTCTATTCTCGGCTCACTTCAAACTAAAAAGTGTCGTTTACTGTGTATATATATATTCTCTTGGGACGACAAGTCTCGTTTAAAGTTTTTCAATTAAACGCTTAAATTCAGCGCACTTCTCGCTGTTCGCTGCTCGCTGCTCAGGTTTAATTAAACTCCGCCCACGGGGCAACAGAGAAACGCTAACTGCCACCGAGAGTCTCTAGAATTTTGTTTAGATTTATGCTCAATTTGATTGGCAAAATGCCTGAGGCCGGCACCAAATCATTTTGCGTGTACTTCTGGTTAATTAAGGTCCAAAACGTTGAGCCATGAGTTGGCAAAGCTTTAAGCACGCGACGCTTGCAACGAACCAAAACCAAAAACCCGCCTACAAAAGGCAAATTTTTGGTCCACAAAGTTTTTAGCAAATAATCGCTGAACTTATTAAGATTACGCCTAAAACCTCGCTCATTAAAAAGGGCAACATTTTGGGCAAACTTACAAGATTTCCCTAAAGGTTGACTGTGCTTAACTCAAGAGTGAATCAATATGCTAAAGTAAAAAGAGAGGAAATGTATATTGTAATTTAATGCTAATGCGTGTGATAGACAAAAGGTGCCTATACTTTTTGTATATCGATTTACCACGAACGTAGAAAAACTGCCGTCAATATTAAAGCAGGCGAAATTCTTTAATAAATACAAAACATATTCAAGGCGTAAACTGGCGCCATCTAGTGTTCGTGTTAATAAATTCATGCATATTTTCATATTAAGCAACCGCAACAAGTCGCATATTAAATTTGCCTGGTTTTCTCTACCCATTATTTTGTGTTAAGCAAAAAATCCGATTAATTTAAAGCCGTCAATTTGGCAGGCGCTTCGATAATCAACGCGTTGAATGTGCATATGAATTTATATATTTAATAAGGGCATTTACAATAAAAATCTGGCAAAAGCATATTTCACGCCTAACAAGCTTAACAGCTCTCCCAGAAAAGGACTGCTGTTGTTATCCTTTACCTGTTGTGATGTTGTTGCTGTCGTTGTTGTTGTTGTTGTTGTGCTTAAAAGGATAACCACAAAACCGCAAAATTTGTGTTGCATTTGCCAGTTTGGCAGCATTTCAAGCACTCAGCTTATGTAAATGCATAAATGTACATTATACAGATATACAATATGTATGCAGTATAGATATATATGGATGTGTATATGTATCGTGTCTATAGCATAGTCTCAATTTTAATAGCACACTTTTGGGCGCTGCGCCAACCACCTGTTCAGCAGGAGGAAGGAGAGTAGAGGAAAGGAGCTGGGGAGAAACACAGGCATACATTCTCGAAAATGTGTCTCAGGTGTGAAACATCAACGACACGTTATTGTCGCCATTGCAGTTGTCCATAATGGTCTCCCCATAAGCTCCGCCAATGGCGCAGCACACAAAGAGTGAGAGACAGAGAGCGGAAGAGGAAGGGAGGGGAAGAGAGAAGGGGAGTGGGACACACAGATACGACACGGTCCCGCAGGACAATTGTCCTGCCTTGGCCGGCACATGCATAAACATTAACAAGCGCTTTTTATCGCCAGCGCAACATGCGCCACTTGCAATTCCTTTCTTTTTTTATATCTTTTTTTCATATTTCTTCTCTTTTTCTGCGTTAATTTTTTTTCTCACTCACTCCCTCTCTTTTTTTTTGGTTATTTGCTAGGCTCGCTTTTAATTTCACTTGAGGTTTTACGGGGCGTCTCGTTATGTGTGTAATTATGTGCAACGGAAATGTTTAGCACCGGAAATTATGCAGCAATAACTTTAACTGGCAGCCAAGCACTTAAAACACATTGCAAATATTGCCATACTCACGCACACCAATACACAAGATGCCCCCGCACACTCACACACGCGTAAACACGCGCAACACCCGCTGATCCTTTAAGCAAGCATTGCGTATACTCGATTTTTATTGTTTGTCATTTGTTTTGGTTCTGCTTTTATACGCTGCACAAGAAGAAGGCGAAGAGGTATATTAGCAGTGTTGAAGTGTATGTAACAGACTTGAAATATTATAGGAATAATTATTGATTATTATGTTTTAAAAGTAATTACTAATGAAAATTAAATGCAAATATTAGTCTATTGATGAGGCTCTTTATTAGCTACTACATTCATCATGTCTGCATGTCTAAAAAGCACTCCTTTCGCTTTTCAAATTTGTATTATTCACTATCATGAATATTCAATTAATTTAGTATAATTAATTTAATAAGGCAACAGTCTTTCTTAAAGTTTAAAGGGTATTGCTTAGTCTGTCCACTATTTTAGCCCGTCTTAGCCAGTTCCCCAGTTAGCAGTAAAATTCAGTGGCAACAAATATGAAAAAGACAAGCCGAGCATTACGCACTGGTTGCTGCTCAGGGATTGCCATTGGAATTGGAATTGGGACTGGAATCGGAATCGGAATCGAGCTGACATTGCAGCACGAAATCTCAGCATTTGTTTTACCCACTTAGACAAAATTAGCTTTAGTCCGTCGATCTGTCTGTCCGCCAGTCTCTCTCTCTCTCTCTCTCTGTCTGTCTTTGTATGTTTATGTTGCTTAAATTTGGTGTCTTTTATTTGCGGTTCGGCGATTGTGTATTTTATGGTTATATCATAAGATTTTCATAGCATTTATACTTATGTGGCAAAAAGGTGAGCTCAAATTGAAACTGCAATTCAATCTGTTTGTCTTTCGCAAGGATAAACCTGCTAAATTGTGCAGATTTCTCTCCAAGGACTTTCACAACCGTTTTGTATTATTTCGCAGCAAATACTACAGTAGAAAATTAAATTCCCAATCGAACTGTTTGAGAACGAATCACTTTTTGGTGACTCAAAACATAATCTGCAAAATGTATAAAGCTATTCCAGAGTTAATTTAAACCACAGTCTTAATGGCTCCTTCAACCAACTTTCATTGCATTTGCATTGAAGTAGAGCTAAAAAAAAGAAAAACTTTTAATTTTTGGAAAATAACAAACAAAGCGAACCATACAAAGTGCTCTATAATATGACATGATATTATATTGATAACGCAAACTGAAAGCATGTACTTGAATGAATATACTATATATTATAGTTAACGCATGACGATGCATCCCGTCTTAAGAGACTGCGAGTATGTGGCAAAAGCCTTTAGCAGACAGAGAGCGATAGAGAGAAAGTTATCCACTTTGTGGCAACGAGCAAAGTTTCCACAAATGAAAACTTTAAAAATGCATACAGCTTAAGAGCTGCACGTCAGAATTTTTGGGGAAAGTTCCAAGCTAAAAGGAGAAACCGGTTCGGGTCTGAATAGTTGACAGGAATTTGTGCAAAGCTCAAAAATCCATGTCCGGAATTTAATAAACAAAAACCGAAAATGGCCGCAAAGCAAACTAACACACACCCATTCATGTGTACGTTGTGTACACACAACACTTGAGAGTTTTCTGGTGAATGCTGCAATTGTTTGAATCATGAGATGGAAAAATTGATTCAAATTGCATAAACATTGGTGCCCCTTGAGTCTATTTCGAATCGTAGCTGGACAGGCTATCTAATCAAATGGATGGCCATGCCTAACTTATGGCAATTCCATCCATCAGGAGAGCCAGGAGATTGGAGGAGAGGGCGATGAGACACTTTGGGACAGGGCTTTCTAAGCCGTTAAGCTCTCAAGTGCCATCGCAATAGTCGCTTCAGTGACTTTTCCACTGTTGCTGTCTCTGTTTCTGTCTATGTCACTGTCTCCATCAATAAACTTGAGCAATTGACTTTTGTTCTTTAGGGCTGGCAACTTAATATTCATGATTTATTTGCCTTTATGCCTTTATACTATTGTTTTGAGGTCATCAAGTGCTTCAATTTGACCCCATCCGCAACGAACTGTAATAGCATTTTAAATACATTTAATGCTCGTAAATATTCCACCTGCCATTTTGCCTACAATTTTGTTATTTTATTTGCTGTCAACGTTCCTTAAATAATTTATCATTAATCATTTTCGCGGCCAGGACATGACCAGGACATTGAGCTCACTGCCAGTCACAATTTTGTTTTTGCTTTTTTCTGTCGCTTTTTTATTTTTTTGTACTTCACTTTTGACACAACATGGAAGAATTTCCATTTCATTGTTGCTTTTTGCCACTCTATGCTGTTGGTTTTTAATGCATTTTAAATCGTGTACATTGACCAATTGTCAAGATCTGAATTAATGAGAATCTCCTTGATTTATGAATGTCGCTTGGCATTATAGCAGATTTTTAACTTTCATTTTGTTTTTGTTTTTTTTTTTCAGCCTATTTGAAATTCATTATAGCAACAGCGACAACATTAATCAAAAGTGCTGAAAAGAACAATGATGATTTGCTGTCAGGTTGAACGTCAAGTATACTGGGCTGGTATTTTTTGCTTTGAAATATACCAAATCGATCGACACTGCTTAGCACTGCTTTGAGAGCAGTGTGTCATTGAACTGCTTTGTTAGCCGTAGGCCATTACACTGCTTGCTACATTCACAACGCAACAAGTATTCACTGACTTTGCTTATTCCCTCGATTTATTTTTCTCCACCTTCTTTTTATCTCTCACCTTCTATCAATCAGCTTATAGTCATTGCTATTGGATATGTTCAGTCTGGCCTTGGGGATACAAAACTAATTAACAGCCCATTTGAATGCCCTTGGCTATCATCAATTCTTTGGCCTTGCTAAGTTTGCGTCTCTAATGTGCAAAAGACACCTGCCCCTCCGCCACACAGATAAATTATCCCTTGTGTCTGCCTCCCCTTTAGAGGGAAGAGGGTGAGCTTAGTCTATCCACCCAGCCATCAAACAATGGGGTATATCCAGCTAAGCAATTAAAAATCCTTTTGCGTAACATAAAAATACCATTAAATCTAGGCCGATTATCCTTTTGGGCCTTGTCTGCCGCTCTAATGCCGGTCGACGCATGTGTGAGTGTGCACGTATGTGTTAGTGGGCATGGCGTGTGTTACGCACACTAATGCGAGTACATATACATAGATGTTTAGATAAACACAGAGGACTCTGGACCACTAATACACCCCGAGTGCTTGTCCAGTCATTTGGACATATTTCAGTTGTGTCCACTATGTAGTTGTCCTTGTTGTTGCTGTTGTTGTTGTTATTTTGATGGCCAATTGCATTTTTTACATAGCTCTGTGGCTGGTCCCGACGCGCCTCCTTATGGCCATAATGATTATTTTCGAGGATTATTTCTTCGGGTACTTTTCTGGCTATGCGCCTTACTTATGTTTATTGGCATTGTTAATATTTGTTTTCTTGCCCCATTGTTTATTTCCTCTCTTATTACATACACACGCCATACACATACACACTCATTTGGTTTTATGTTGTTTTTTCTTTTTTTTTTGGGCACAAAGTATTAAAGCCATGTTTTTGTGGCAACTTAAGCAGCAGCTGCTGCGATTTAAGCTAGGACATTTTCTGAAGGCGTTGAAAAGTCTCAACTTAGCACACAACGAAATATTGCCCCCAATATTACCTCGATCCCTAAATAATAATAATAATAATAATTTTTGGCGTTCAGATACAAATCATTGCTTTCGTTATGTGTGTATTTCCTAGAATATTATATATAGAAACGTATTTAATAGAAAAAACGCCGCTGGTGTCTTAGATAAACATTTATGAGAGCATTTTCCAGGAAAAGTAATTTTCATATGTGTTGAAAGAATAATAAAATATTTGTCGTCGGCTCACATAAAAGAACGCAATTATTTTAGCAAGCAAATTTTGTTATTTTAAAATACTTTTTGAAGTAGTTAATTGGAAGTATAAATTCTGAAACTTTAAGTAACTGTACTGTAAATCTATTTTAAATTAATCAAAGTTAAAGAACTGGAATCAAATTTTATTAGATAGTTTTATTATTATTTTTAAATCACTTTTTTAAGTCGGTAATTGCGTGTAAATATTTTTATAACCTATTATAAGTTGATCTAACTTTCAACTATTCGTAACATAATTCATAATTGGATAGCATTGTTTTTTTTTAATTACTTTTTTAAATAGTTTACTTAAAATGTAAATACTATTTTATGTATTTTTTATAATCTATTTTAAATTGATCTAAGTTAAAGTATACATAACATATATTGTTAGATAGTTACCCTCAATGTATTAAAGCATTCACTTTAAGCCTCGATTAAAAAGCAAATCCTTACATTCAAACTACGCGTACATCCAAAATTTATGCAAAATAACTCAACTACGTAGTAGATGCTAAGATACTCGTATCCAATATGCACACACTACACTCTAATATAGGACATGGCGCATTTGCCTATCGGTTGGAGGAGAGGTTTCCATTGTTTACGCCAAATTGGCACTCAACTTTATGGGGTATTTGTCCTGCGTCCTGCAACCTGCGATCCGCGAGCTGCGGCCTTCGTGCTGTGCTGCAGAGTCTCGTTGTATGTAAATTCGCTTTGTGGTCATCTGAAATGCGACTCTCGCTTAGCAGTCATCGCAATTGCGGCATAATTACAATTTCAGTTCGCGTTTGCAGCGTTGCAGTGCCATTTATGTAGCTGTAGCAACAGCCACAATTTTCTTTGCTATTTCATTAAACTGCTCTTTGGTTTGCCAACAGCACGCCACAACCACACACACACACACATACACGTATACATACAGTGTGGCAGCATACTATATGCCACATTTCGCTGCAGTTGCAGACAGCAAACTATTAAAGGCCACTTCAAAACGAAACCGCAGGCGGTCCACAGTGCTCCAAAACCTCTCTGTCTGAATATACGACTGTCTCTCTGTCTGTCCGCTTGTCTCTGCCTTGGTTGACTGCATGACTGTCTGTCTGATTGCTTAAAATTTCAGTTACGTGCGCGGTATACGTGTGTGCCACACCTGCCCCAATCGCAGTCACCGTCGCAGTCGCTGTCTCAGTCAGAATCGCACTCACTGTTGGGAGACAGAAACAATGGGGTAACTGCAAACTGGCAACGGGTGAGCTACGTAATTTAATGTTTTATTTCTAGACACTCACACACACACATACACATAGAGTTGGCCGCGCTGGCGTATACGTAATAACAGTCGGCACACGTCGAGCACGCGATGCCAACGTGCTGCAACCTTTTCCTAACCCTATGACGTTAACGGCTAACAAATACCCACAACAACAGAGCTGAGCACGTGATCGTCTCACACACGACTAAATAGTGGCTCATAAAAATCTTTACTGAATTGAAGAAATCTAAAAACAGATATATAAAAATATTATTATAAAATTGTATAGGAATTTAAAAACGAACTCAATTTTAATTCAATTTAATTCATTAGTTCATTAAATTAATAACATATATTCATAAAGATGGATTATAAATAATAAAAATATTTTAAAAGCTTTTCAAATTGGTTACTAAATATAATACAAGATTTACCTTAAAGCAATTTTTGAAATTTTCAGAAATTTATCTATACTATATAATTTATTTATTTATTAAAATTATAAATTATGTAAATACTATTAATTGGCTATTTGGCTTAGAATAATAAATGTGTTTTTTAATGGGCATGTAAAGCTCAATTGTACCAGAAAAAATATGAACAATTTTCGAAGCAATTTCTAAATATCCTTTGACAATTTTCATTAACAGAACATTTGGGAATTCTAAAAATCATTGATTCTAGGCATCAGATTGTAAATCTAATCCTTCAAAGAAAGGACTCTCTAACTACTCATCGAATTCTCTATTGTATGTGAAACTATCACGCGTGCAGCGCAGACATTGTGGCAAAAGTTTTTGGCAGACAAAAGTCAAAGTCCAAATTGGAGTTTAGTCGTCACCGTTGCTCGAAGTGTTTTCCACACCGCCCCGTGTACAATTAGGGTAATTAGTGCTACGTTGTTGCTTTTAGTATTGCTGCCAATGTTGCCGATGTTGCTTGTTGCTGCTGCTGCTGCTGCTGCTGCTACATATTGCTGCTAGTGTTATTGCTGTTGCTGCTGGGCATACACACTCGTAGAATAACATGCAAAGCCATTTTCATGTTACACATGCATAAGTATCAAAGCCCAAACGCCAACGCAATCAGCCGTTCATTTATTTTGTTTTTCGTGTTATTTATTTTTGTTGTCGTCGCGTGTTCACAACAACTTCATTGCTGTTGTTGTTGTTGCTGCTGTCGCTGCTGTCCATGTCGTTGTTGCTGTCGCTTGTTATTGTTGATTTAAGTCGTGACATCGAATCACTGCCATATCACAAGTCTTGCCCCCAATTGACCCTCCAACAGGATTGGCTTATGTTCTGCATTCAATTTACAAAAATCAAATACATTTCCAGCCGCACAATCGGAATATATAATTAGAGGGTTCACTTCATTTGCATACTCACACACACACACACACACACACACTCTTTCTCTGTCATGGAAAATGTTTTGCAGATTCCCTCATCAACATATTTATTCTTTTTTTTTTTAGAAATTTCACTAATTAATATGTGCATGTGATTAAATTTAAATTGATAATAACTCGTGACCTGATGCTACCATCAAAATTAAATGTATTAAATTTTCTAAATAACTGTTGAATTTATGACAGATCAAATTTAATAATATACTTTCGAAATCAGACCAATTTACAATGAATTAATTTATAGATTGTCATAACAAACAAATACCAAAAAGTGCTTATAACAGCTAATTTACTTATTGAACACTTTTCACTGTTATTGCGTCTTTTTCGAGTTTAAATTAAAATTCTGTTCGAAGGCGAGTGTCCAATGCATGGTGAAGAAACGCACTGAGCACACAACGGTTTCCTTTTGGATCTAATTAGAAGCACAAAAGCGGCTTCTGCAACGGCAACAGCAATGAGGCGATGCGATGCGATGAGCTTGGCTCGCATCTAAGCGCATTAAGTATGCGCCTCGTGCGCCAATTAAGTTGAGTCAGCTTCGTGTCAGCATCAACATTGGCGTCAGCAGCGTTGTCAGCTCCGTTGGTCTGCCGCGTGGTTAGTTACACATTTTTTCATCAAGCCGCTTACAAAGCAATTAACCTTTTCGCTTCGCAGCCGCTTAGCGTTTGTAAATCTCTTAATCGCTGCGGACTTCAGGTGTGCCAGGAGATTGTTCCAAGGTAAACTAAAATTAAAAAAAGATGGCAATATTAATTTGTTTTCATACAACAAACTAAGAGTTTACCTAGGTTTATTGCATTGTGCTTCGATCCTAGAGGAAAAAAATTATAAATATAAAACAATTAAAATATGCCTCTAAGTAACTCAATTATAAACCTAAGCGGGAACATTAAGTATTATTAGAATACAACAATTGTGGCTTGAACTAAAATGTTTTTCTGGTTGAATTCAAAAAACTGTTATGATTTATAGCTCGAACTAAGAAGATTATGGAAAAATACCAATTCCATGTTTCTATGAGCAAAAGATAATTGACCAAACGAAAGCTGGTAACACCAAGAGTATTTTGCTCTTCTCTTTTGATTCTCTCATTCGCCTTCGATTTATGTATCTACCATAGAACGGACAAGTATTAAACGTGGATTTAATAACTTAAAACAAACATACGAGTTGTTCTTATTTAATTCTAATACCTGAGTAGCCTTTTTATAACAGAGTTCTTGCTGGTATGGAATATTAAGCGATTGACTGCATTCCCAATTAAATACATGTATAATCATTTTCAATCAACCTCATTTATTGCTGCGAAATATAAATGTTATTGCAAAACCAAATCAAGTAATACAATATTCGTAGCTTACCAAAAGTCGACCAAAGAGAATTTACCTTGGAAACCTAGCAACATAGCAAATTTAGTTGCAATTCATTTTGCTTGACTTTACTTAACTTGCAGACAATTGTCTGTCGTCTGGCTGCCATGACAGTTAACTCCTCTTGTACCAGAGATGATAATGTTTGGTGCATAGCAGCGGAGCAATGGAAGACAGGGAAGGAAGGTAAGCTGCTGTGCTGAATGTATTGAGAGTTAGTGTTCATGGCTTAAGCCAAAGTCAATTGCAATTAGTAAATTTGACAATTAAAACATTTGCCAATATCTCTTTTGGTAATTTGCGGCACTCAACAACAAACCAGGTTCCGGAATACAAGCTTATTGGCAAATAGCACTCAAGAAGCCCTTGGCCCTCTTTGTGTTGGCAAAATTAGTCAGAGAAGCCATTTAATAAATTGGTCAAGCTTTTCTCACTGCAACTGGAAATTTAAATTGAATGTTGGAAATTGCAGTATATGGAAATGTAGCATCACGTTGGATGCAAAAACAGTAGTTATATACATACATATGTTATCGGAACATCACATCACTAAAATATTAAAACAGTATATATTATTTATCGAATATCGATTGATGTTTGGTTGTCGGCAATAAAAAAAACTTATAAAACTAAAGTCTAAGCATAATGACAATAATTATACACACATTCCACAAAGGGAAGATGATGCAGTTATTTAAAATCTTTAATTAGTTCAACTTTATGGCTATTGTCTGACGCCTAGTTTCATGGCAAGCAGTTAAAGAAAATAAATTGCAGTAAGAAATTAGCTTAAATATTAAAAATAAAACAAATTTACTAATTGCAATAATGTTTAATGCAATTGTAGGCGAACCTTGTCTGTTTAGACTTATTTTCATAGTTTACAAATAACTGTCGAACGTTTTTTTTTTTTTTGTGCTCTCGTTGCGAGCACAACCGAAAAAGTTCATACTCTCTCGCTCTGGGCAAGAGACTTGCTGTGTTCATTTCTGTTTTCTGTTGAGCGCTTTTCGTTGAGCTCTTTGTATTTCGGTCGTTCAATGAGCAGTGCGTAAAGAGCGGAACGAGAACCGCTCGCACAAAAAGAGTCAGCAAAAGACCGATTGACCGAAAAACTCAACGCAAACGGTCTTCACAGCAGTGCTGCCAGATTCTTCGGAGTAAAAGTTGCTAGATTTGAGAAAAAAAAAGTAGCTAAAAATTGCTAAAAATTATAAAAAAAAATTGCCAAAAAAAATTGCTAAATCTTTTCAAGGTTAGTTTTGATAGATTATATTCATTTTATATTAATGTATGAATAAAATATTGAAATTAGAAATAAAATAATTAAAATAAATAGGATTTCGTATCTTCTTGTGTTAACACCTATTACAAAAATATCCGAGTACTTTTCATTTTAGTAAGTACTCATAGAGAAGTACATACAATAACAACATTTTTCATGCTTATGTAGCCCATACCTGTTTATATAAATATATAAAAATAATTTTTAATTTGTTTTATTTATATTAAAAATATTTAAATTCCAAACTAACCTTATAAATGTTGTTTATATACTTTTGTTATCTTCATTTAATTTAAAACAAATAATAATAAAACAAGTAAAAAAGCTACAGTCGAGTGTGCTTGACTGTGAGATACCCTCTACCCTCTTTTGAATAAAAGCAAAATATTGGGGTTTTATTTTCAAAATATTCCGAAAATTCTACAACATTCTAAAAATATACCAAATTGTATATTTGGTATATCGATATAGTACCACATTCAAAATATACCATAGGCAGCTCAGTATATCAGATTGTCAGCCAAAGCAACTAAGACCCCTAGTAAGTAGGCGTTTTTGGTCATACAAAAATATTTCTTTAATAACTTCCACAATTCTTATATGACCGCAACCAACTTTTCAGGAATCACTATTGTTATTATTGTATTAACCAAAATTCGCAGCTGTAGCTTCAAAAATACGCTTTTTATTCGATTTTATTGATTTGCAAGGGGGGAAGAGGGTGTGGCAACAAATACTGTCGAAAAAAATTATAGCTCTATCTCTTATAGTCTATGAGATCCAGTGTTTCATACGGACAGACGGTCAGACAGACAGACGGACATGTCTAGATCGTCTCGGCTGTTGACGCTGATTAAGAATACATATACTTTATAGGGCCAGAGATGCTTCCTTCTACCTGTTACATACATTTCCTGCCGGCACAAAGTTACATTTCTACCTATAGGATAGAAGGGTATAAAAACACATGGCACAGTGAACTTTGGAAATGCAGTCAACTTTTCAAGTCAGTGAACTCAAGTAGCTCATATAATCGAAGCATTCAGTTAAATAAAAGTATCGATTTCATAGTGAACTATTAATCGCAACTTTTGCAGTGAATGGCAAAAATACAAAATAAAAAGGCTTTAAGTAAAATATAAATGTAAAATTGCTAAAATAGCTAACAAAAAATAAAAAAGTTGCTATATTTGTAGCTAATGGCATTTTCAAAAAAAAAAATTGCAAATATTTTGAAAAGTTGCTAGCAACTAAATTGCTAAACTGGCACCACTGCTTCACAGTGTGAACTTCTAACTTTCGTTGTTGTTGCAATTAATATACAATAGAATCCGGTTATAGCGACTTACAAGGGACCGTCGTTATATCCGGAAGACCCACTAACCAAAAGGAGAAAAATAAAATTTTGTTTATTTTATAGTTGCCATAGGTTTTTAAAATATAACTAATTAATTTTTTAATCAATTTAATTTGTATGGGGACCCACCAAATCATCGAGTTTTCGTCACAATAACCGAACGGACGCTATAAGCGGCGTCGTTATAGCCGGATTCTACTGTATTTCGTCTGCAAAGCGAACGCTTCACGATTTGCTTGGCTATGAGTGTGAATGTATACCAATACATACGCAAAAGACATTTTGCTTCACTGAACACGGCAAAACAGTCTTGGAACAACCGAAACAAAACAGAATAGAAAAAAGGGTTTCGGTCTGAGTGCGAGCGATCTCATTCAAGAACCCATAAATCGGTTACTCTTTGAGTCTTTTCGTAAAAGTCAGAGAGAGACACTTATTTGCAGACAACGAGTTATTTGCGAGCTCTGCTTATTTTTGCTAGATATTAATCGAAAATCGAACTTCATTAGTAATGCAAACAATACATATATCGAAGCGAATTGTCATACTCGCTTTTGTGTTTCATCCCTAATTGCAATTTTGCCTCTTCCGTTTCTTTGCTGTCAATATTCGAAGTCATATGTTACATTAACATATGTCTTTAAACTAACTTTTTTAAGTTCACATTTTAGATAGCTGAGTTGCACTAGTAATTACTTGTTAGCGAAAGTAATACTTATTAAGTATTAAGACTGCGCGAAAATGAATGGGGCAAACAACAATTGTGCAATCTGGAAGCAGTGCGACAGCGATAGCGACGATAGCGTGTCTACATTTTCCTCTGCACCACTTTGGAATCATAAAGGAGTCAAGTGCGCCTCACTACTATCGCATGAAATGCAATCGCTGGAAAAGAAATTACAACGCATTATATTTATACAGCAAACGGATCAATCGTATCACTTGGCACTAGACGATATTCGTGATCAGTCCGAAATCTCTTTGTTGGTGGAGCCCAGTTTTTATGGACGCCATTGCAGTACATCTGTTATCGCAATTGCCACATCGAATAATACCTATATTTTTGATGTCCGTGCACTGGGTAAAATATTCAAGTCACTGTCGGAGCTGCTGGAAGCAAAAGTTCCTCGCAAAATAATGCACTACAGCCATCGGATCTGCGATTTATTTGCTCATAAGCACAACATTAAAATTGATGGTATTTGCGACACTTTCGTTGAGCTGTGTGTGGTGCGTCAGGATCGAGGACTTTGCTCTCTAAGGGAGGCCATATCTTTAACATTGAATATACCGATGTCCGAATTAACCTGTGATGAGATCGAAAGCGTAAGTTTTAAACTACACACATTGATCTCGTGAAATTCCTTCTCCCACTGACTGAACTATAACCATTATTAACACTAAAATTGGTCTGACAGAGGAGATTTCGGTGTGTATTTCTACATTAAGTTCATGTACGACCGTAGCATAAATTTCAAGCAATTTTTATCGAAAACAGCATCCAATTAGGCGTATTTTTAATTTTAAAAATGAAACGGTTTAAATTTACTAGTATATAACGAATCGAATTGTATGTTTTTTAAAATAGTATGCCTTAATTAATTTTTCTCATTGCAGCCAAGGGAGTCGGTACGGAACTTTACCGGTCGTCCGTTGTCTAAGGATCAACTTCAGATCCTGGGAAAGCTTGCCATATTGCAACAAAAATTACACGACAGGCTAATTTATGGAAACATTTGCACTGAGCTGCAGCAAATGACTACAAACTTTAGTTATGAATTCAAAAAACATTCGAATTCCACTGAAGAAATTGCCTTAAATATGGCACCTGAAAGCAAAATAGGAACCGAATGCATCAATCAATTTTATTTAATTTCTACCAAAATGAGTGACTCCTGATTTATTTCTGTTAATACATTGTTATTCGAACTATGCATATAAAAACCTGCACGAACTACAGTAGAATCCTGTTATAGCGACTTTCAAGGGACCGTCGTTATATCCGGTTTTTAAAATAAAACTAATTAATGTTTTAATCAATTTAATTTGTATGGGAACCCACCAAGTCATCGAATTTTCGTCAAAAACTGGACGGACGCTATAAGCGGCGTCGTTATAACAGGATTCTACCTTATCTATATTTTTACTTGGCTCCATTCCAAAAAAAAAGTTTATTTTTTACTTTTTTTTGTGTATTTAAAACTCTTTTAGTGGATACTTCCCCAGTTTACCAGTCTTGACGACTCCAAATATATAAATTATAATACTCTTCTACACTATGGAAACTGGATAATTCCAAAAACATGCCTAAGCAGAGAATCACCGCCCTTTCATTGTAAATGTTAACTCCGTAACTCCTACTTTTCATTTAAATAATGAATGTCGATTAAATTTATAAATGTTGGAAAATATGACTTTTATTTAATTGAAAACTTGTATATATACAAGCATATATATATGATTATCATTGACATTATATATTTGCTGCGCACAATTTGGCCCGCATTTATTTAATGCTTTATTGAAGAGTACTTTTGTGAGCACATCTGATTAGTTTGAATTATTACGCGGGCACTTCTTCCAATTATCGAATACAATATAGGTTATAGCGATAGAATTAAATTCGTGTTTGAATTATCGATACAGCACAGCTATGCATCGATAGCAGCAAAACTTTAAAAGCATCGATACAAACAAATAATTAGATAATTTTACGAACAACTACGACCGGCCCGCACGTGTAGTGAAGTTCAATTGCAACTATCAATTAAGTTTTAGTTCATTGAAGCGATCCAGATTGCATTTAATAATATAGAAATGGTGAGCAATACTTTAGCAATATATACAAATAAAATTATCATTCTATAGAATATTTTTGAGTCGGGCTTCTCGAAGGTTCCACACTGATAACTCGCCTTGCCGGGTTGTTGTGTAACTTTCTGGCCCCAGCATAGAAGGCAGATTAATTGATTAAATGATGTTTCTTCAATTATATGTTTGCAGGCTGCTGCTATTAAGAGAATCATCCCCATGTTGGATCGCATTCTGGTGCAACGCGCAGAAGCTCTAACCACAACCAAAGGCGGCATTGTCTTGCCCGAGAAATCTGTGGGAAAAGTGCTGGAAGGTACTGTTGTGGCCGTTGGACCCGGTGCCCGCAATGCTGTGAGTATATTTCATAATTAACATGATAATTGCAACATTATCTACATCTTAATTTTTTGCTTTAGACCAATGGCAACCATGTTCCAATTGGCGTTAAGGAGGGTGACCGCGTTCTGCTGCCCGAATTTGGGGGCACCAAGGTCCAATTGGATGAGAAAAAGGAGCTGTTCCTTTTCCGCGAGTCAGATATCTTGGCTAAACTAGAATAAACCATGTTTCATTTCAATTAGTACGTAACCCTAACAAATAAACGTTTAATGCAATGTTTTTGTTTGCATGACCCACAAAATAAATCTTGGAATCTTCGCTTACTATATGTATATGAAAAAAATATATTTTACAATATTTTATTTGTATAAAGCTTAAATTAATCGAGCTTCAGATTGCTCAGACCATAGACCTGATTGAAAGCTGATCTGCGCTTAATATCTGGCAATCCCTCCACAGCGGCACGTTCCCGTGAAATATTCACCAAGACCTCAAAAGAGCGCGGTTCCCAAATCGCCAAATCCGACAGCATTTTTCTGGGAAAGTAGTGAATACAATAAATATACATATATGTTTATCTTAAGTATTTTGTATATTGCTCACTTGTTCAGCAGAATATCGGATCGTGCGAGACCCTCCTTAAATGTGTCCAAGGCGACTCCGTATTGCTGGCAGCCAGCTTCGACGCGTGTCGTCCACAACTGAGCCATGTCCAGCTTTTTAAGTTTGCGTCCCTTAGTGGCATAGGCGAGGGCACGATGCACGCTACGTATAGCAAAGGTGTACACATTGCGTGTGCGACTCCGATAGTGCTAAAAAGAATTATTTGTCAGTTAAAATATGGAATGGATTTGTTTTGAGGGCTTACCGCTGCTAGTTTGAAAATACGTCGCTTGCGCCAGAACTCATCGGGGCCGCGTGCGCGAACCAACAGTGGCAGGTTCAGGAACACCATAACGCAGTGTTTTCACAAATATTTATGGTAAATTGAAGAACTTTTAATTAATAAATGTAACAATTTACATAACCTGCATGCCCAAATATATCGAATTTGTATTCGGCACAGCTGACTATCGGCAAGCTGGCAGCACAGCACAAGTATCGATAGCTACAAAGAGTATTCAATAGTGAAAGATTACGCCAAACACAAAAGTCACCGGTTCCACGTGACGTCACAGCATACAATTTTTGTATTTACTTTATTTAAAAAAAAATACATTATTTTCTGCAATGTGAATAAGTGTGGAATGAACACTTCTAATTAGTTTTTTATTATAGTAAATTTACTTACAACGTAATTAATTTGTGTGACTATTGATGACGTACATGCAAGTTGCATTGCGACGCAATCTTATACATAGGAATACTTTGATTCCAGTGTCAATAAACGAGTTACCAACGTTTTGCCGGTCAACAGACTTCTTGCAAATGATGTGAAATATCTAATTTTTAATGTGTTTTGCAAATCGCACAAAAAATCTTGTTATTTAGTTGTAATATTGTGAGAAATATCATACATTTTCCCAGCATGCTGTGCAAAGAAGGCCGCGTCAGCTTGTATTGTTTTCTGATCACAGCGTGCTGTGTCCTGCTGCCGTCGATACCGCAGATTTATTATGGAATTGTGCCAAATGTTTGGGGCGCCATCCTCTGGGGTCCTGTGTTGTATTACGCACTAATTAATATCATCATACGATTTGTGCTGCGCAATACCGATTATCAGGTATGAACTACATGACTCACTTTGTTGGCCAGCTTTCATCATTATTTTAATTTTTTTTTTTTTTTTTTGAAGGTTGCCATTCGAGCCTCTTTTCTGGGCTTCACAGAAGCTGTAAGTGTGCTGGTCATTTGCTTTGCGCCCACGCAATGGCAGCAATTTGGCGTCTATGGCTGCTTCATGTCCTTCTTCCACTATTCGGAGTTTTTGGTGATTGCGTGGGCCAATCCACGCACGTTATCCTTGGACTCCTTCATGCTTAATCATTCGGTGCACTATGGCTTGGCGGCCACAGCCAGCTGGCTGGAGTTCATACTTGAACTCTACTTTCTGCCCGAATTCAAACGTTTTGGCCACATCTGGTTGCTGGGCGTGGTAATGTGCACCTGTGGCGAGCTGATACGCAAGGTGGCCATCATTACAGCGGGTCGCAGCTTTACTCATTTGGTAAATGAATCTGTAATTCGTCTTTACTGTCAATTAGTTGCTCATTGTATTGTCTATTGTCATTTAGGTGCAAGATGAAAAGCATGCCGACCACAAGCTGATCACCAGTGGCATTTATGCTTATAGTCGGCATCCGTCGTATGTGGGCTGGTTCTATTGGTCAATTGGCACACAGGTGATCATGATGAATCCCCTGTGCATTATTATCTACACACTAGTCAGTTGGATGTTCTTCTACGATCGTATCAGAATCGAAGAGTATTCCCTCTTGCAGTTCTTCAAATCCGATTACGTTCGCTATCAGAAGCGAGTCTCAACGGGCCTGCCTTTTATCACCGGCTATCAGATTGAGTAACACACAACCCCAACAAAAAAAGTCAGTAAAGTCAATCACACAAACAACAAAACAAATGTAGCATTTAAGATTTTGTAAGGTCAATAAATTATAAATTCAAATCGAAGCAATTTGTATTATTTAGAAAATAGAATTTTTTGTATTTGGTATTGTATTGAGTCTTATTTGTGTAACAAAGAAGTAAATTATATGTTGCTTACACGGTGGATTATGAAACCAGTGACAAGCGCGATTATCAAGATAAGAATTCCAATGAAATTGGTAATTAGCTGCAATACGTGTCAGAGATAAAAAGCAGGTGTGTCATATGTATATATATATATATATAAATCATTGTCCGATATGGTGTGATATATTATAGAGAAATAAATGTTTGCCATACAATGTTGTGGCCATAGTTGTAATCCTGCCAATCTAATCTGAATAGCTAACTCAGCGATTGCGCACATCCCGGAAACTGAACCGAGTTTGACCAGCTTTAATCGTTTAAATATGGTTCGTTTCCTCAATAAGCAATTGTTGGTGTACATGTATTCTTAAAAATAATGCTGTTTATAGAAGATTTATCAGTTAAGTTCATCTCTGGATCAGCAACCCATTGTGCTCGTAGAAACGAAAAACAAATTGTGTTATATTTTTAGTTTTTGTGTATGTTAGTGGTATTTGTTTTTTATTATTATCAATTTAAATTCGAATATTGCTCTAACTTTTGTATATAAACCACAAGGCCCACAAGTTGTTCCGTGCATAGCTCACAAAAAAGTATATTAATGGGTGTCCATGTGAGTGTGTGTGTGTGTGTGTAGAATATATGTACAAATAATTATCAACGTTAATAAATTGTCTTAGTCACTCTTTGAACTTAATATTTGCAGTTGGTGGCTGCAAATCTCTATTTGCGCAATGCTTCTGCCTCTTACAAGGTTTGTCAGTGTCTGTGTGTCTGTATGCTTGTGAATGTGTGTGTGTGTGTGCTGTGTGTAGATTATTTGATCCTCTGTGTGTTCCGTATTCATTCAACAAACTGCGGCGCACCGGAATACGTGCAACCGGGATTCTTGATGATGTGACCGGCCGCATAGTTGCCACAGCGTATGCACACGTCCAACGACTTGCCCTGCACAAACTGCGCCAGGAAGCCACCAACGAATGCATCCCCAGCGCCATTGGTATCCACAATTTCATGCGCCGCCAAACTCGTGACCTCGAACTCTTGAATCGAATCGTGCTGAATCAACAGCACCGGGTCACAGCCCTGCGTGAGGATGGCAATGCGCGGCCTTGATGCATTTAGCTTGTTGAGAGCAACCAAACGTTTGCCAATCTCACGCAGATCCTCCTTCTCGGGCCAACCTTGGGCGGTGGCAAAGGCATGCGCCTCCGCCTCGTTGCCAAAGATGATGTCCACGTAGGGCATGACATCGAGCAGCGGCTGCATGAAGAATTGCGATATGAATGGTGCGCTGAGGTTCATTAGGAACGGCCGCTGCTTGGCAAGGGCGGCAGCTGCTACGCGCATTATGCTGGGCGGACTAACGGTCAGGAAGAAGCCCTAGAACATTGAAGGATATAAATGAATATAAATATGACGCATTTATAATTCCATAATTTCACTTACAGAAATATAGTAATAGAGCGCGTTCTCCACGAGCGCTTTATTCGCTGGCTGCTCCAGATGATCGATGGTGAACTTGTTGGCCGCCGCCAGATTGGCACACAACGAACGATGGGTGCCCGTGATGAGCACAGCACAGGTGCCAGTTGGTGTGTCCGCACTCACTTGATAATGTGCATCAACGCCAGCCTCTCGTGCCTTCTCTCTCAAGGTGGACGCATAATCATCTTGACCAACGCAGCCAAAGAAGACGGCCACATTTGGTTTGCCAATGATCCATTGAGCAATGCGCAATGAATTTTGAACCGACCCGCCAGCGAGAAATTCAGCCCTGTGATTATCCACAAGCTCACGATATATGGGCATGTGTCGCTCCTCGGCCAGGATTGCATCATCTTCGTTCATCTCATATTTCTTGAGGAAATCCATGGGAACGGTGGCGGAAATGTCGAGCAGCGGATTGCCGCATCCGACAAGTGCACCTGTCCTACAGGGAAACAATTTTTAAATCAAAATTAGTATTCATCGTCAATTTAGATGCCAAAAAATAAAATGTGCTTAAATTAAAGTACGAA
This sequence comes from Drosophila albomicans, assembly GCF_009650485.2. Classification (NCBI taxonomy): domain Eukaryota; kingdom Metazoa; phylum Arthropoda; class Insecta; order Diptera; family Drosophilidae; genus Drosophila; species Drosophila albomicans. Next base: position 35,506,573 of record NC_047629.2, on the reverse strand, counting down.
ACCTTGCGCCACACACTGATTTACACTGTTTGTCGCACATGCTGCCCCGAGAGCTTGTTGTAGTCTAATTAACAATTAGAAAGAAACTGAGACTATCAACAGCCATCCGCTGGAGGCAAATAATGTTTGTGGTTGTTATTGTTGTCGAGCTGCCTCATTCAGTATCAGTTGTCGATGAACTATAGCGATAGCCCCCAAAAAGAATACACTGATGACTAGAATAATTCACACAGACTTAAAAAACAAAAAAAAGAAAACGTAAATAAATTAAACGCAAATTAACTATTTTCAAATCTTTAACGACGTTTCGAAGCAAAGTAAAATTTGTGAATTTCGATATATTTTATTAGAAACTTCTTTTATCGGTATCGCTCTGAAGTCGTTATCGATACATGCAATCCAGCTGTTAACTGGCACATTTTTATGGAAGCCACTATATTCCAGCTTGTTTACGCTTAGCCTTTTGTTGTATTTGTTGACAAAAATGCCCGTTATCAGCGCGGCACTTTCATATGGCAAAAAAATTTAAAAGTTCATTCATGCCCCGACCCGATGCCAAATGGGATCAACAAAAAACACACACCGAGAACTTATCTCACACACACATGCATACACATTTAGTACACAGCCGCCAAAGAGAATGTGACGATGATGGCACACGATTTTCACATGTCACTGTAAATTTTCGGCAATTAGATTGAAACGAGCAACACGAGCACGTGGTGATTTTTTGTAGAGATTAGGAAACTATGCAAGGGGCATAAAGAGGGGAGCGCCGGGCACCTCAACTTACTGTAGCTCGCTTGTCATTGTTGATGATGTTGTCGTTGTAGTAAAAACTAGTTGTACTAGCTGGTTATGTAAACATAAAAACGTTATTGCACTTAGGAGATGCTAAAGCCTAAAATTGACTTTGTAACACTTTACAAATTATTGACTTAGTTAAACTACACCTATTACGCTATATGTGGTAGAGGTGGAGAGACATCGATAGCACTATCGATGGACAAGCACTATTGCGGCTATCGAATGTAGTTTTTACAATCGATATTGTATTGTGTTTTGTGTTTTTAAAATCACGCGCTGCTATAACTAAAATATCGTTTTATATAACTACAGCTCTCTCTACATAACTATTAATACTACCGCGGATTTATGAGGAAGGATAAGTGTTGGATTTTCTGTAGATATATAAAAAGTATTTCTTTTGATACATTTATTATTAAGAAAATACCTTTTTTTTTTTAACACATGAGTCGCAGTGTGACCATAAAAGTTAACACTGAAAATATACATATACTAATGTACGCAAACCCCATCAAGAAAGTACTGCTTGGTTATACTTTCAAGATTCGGTGCCGCTTTAAACATTACAATTTTACATAGCTTGCAAATAACTGTCGACCTTTTTTTTTTGTTGTGCTCTCGTTGCGAGCACAACCGAAAAAGTTCGTACTCTTTCGCTCTCGCTCTGAGCAAGAGACTTTTGCTGTCTTCATTTCTGTTTTCTGTTGAGCTCTTTGTATTTCGGTCGTTCAATGAGCAGTGCGTAAAGAGCGGAATGAGAAACGCTCACACAAAGAGAGTCAGCAAAAGACCGATTGGCCGAAAAACTCAACGCAAACGGTCTTCACACTTACTTTCGTTGTTGTTGCGTTCGTTTTGCAGACGAAATACAGTAGAATCCGGTTATAGCGACTTTCAAGGGACCGTCGTTATACCCACTAACCAAAAGGAGAAAAATAAAATTTTGTTTATTTTATAGTTGCCATAGGTTTTTTAAATACAATTAATTAATGTTTTAATCAATTTAATTTGTATGGGTCGTTCGAGTTTTCGTCACAATAACCGGACGGACACTATAAGCGGCTTCGTTATAACCGGATTCTAGATTCTAGATTCTACTGTATTTCGTCTGCAAAACGAACGCTTCAAGATTTGCTTGCCTATGCGTGTGAATGTATACCAATACGCAAAAGACTTTTATTTTCACTGAATACGACAAAACGGTCTTGGAACAACCGAAACAAAACAGAATAGCAAAAAAGGGTTTCGGTCTGAGCGCGAGCGATCTCATTCAAGAACCCATAAATCGGTTGCTCTCTGAGTCTTTTCGTAAAGTGTCAGAGAGAGACACTTATTTGCGGACAACGAGAAACGGTCAACAGTTATTTGCAAGCTCTGCAATTTTATGTTGAGCTATGCGTTGATAGTTCAGTTAAAACGAACAATTTTAAATTTATAGATACTCTCACTATTTTGCGTTCTTACACATCTTTGTATTTCAATAGCATTTACCCAGATAACTGTTAAAAAAATAAAAACTTTATTTTTTATGACGTTTTTATATATGCCTCAAAATAATTTTCATGGGTTACAATCGCATTCTTAATTTTTTATCATTTCGGACTGTTTTTTTAAGTACGCGGCTTTAGGAGTTAGTAGCATCATGACTTGTCTGATATTGTTGCACGAATTTCCCCAATTCATCTGACCCCAATAAATGAATTCAAACTTATTGGTTATTTCTTGGTGAGATATGTTCCCATTTAAATTGCTGTAGAATTAAAAAATAAAATGAATTAGAACAATATATGTAAACAGTTTTTTTTTAAAAACCTACAACTCACCAAAGTTGATGATCACCCTTAAGGTCCCACCAGCCCCTTTTTAATTTTGGGCACAGACGGAATTCTTGATTTTCACTAAAACGCATCATATCGCCGGCATTTCCTTTGTAATCACCCAATGACTTTAGCTTGTAGTTTTCATCATTTCCAGCAACAACAAAGTTGTCATATTCAGCAAAATATGTTTTTTTGGCATAGTCCCACATTTGAATTCTGAGAACATGTGGCTGATTGTTTGTTATTATGTGAATGAATTCCAATCCCATCCAAAAATCTCCGGAACAGTTTCCAAATCCTTTATGGTATTCAATCAAGGTTCTTTCAAAACTAAATTTTTCGTTAAGACGACGCTGAATCAGAAGATAACCAAGCTCATCAAATTTATACAACGCAACTCGAAAGGGTGGAGTGTTTGGAATGATAATACGCGTTTCCCAACTTCCGTAAGGAACGTAAATGTGTAAACCATTTTCACATTCGTTCATTTTTTTAGTTACATCCGTCAGGTTCTTCTCTTTTTCAAAAACTTTGATATTTAATTCTGCAAGAGTTTCATCTAGTTTTTTGATGGTTGATTCACTGCTTTTAATCGGCTTATTGATGTCATTTTTAGTTAGCTGATTCAACTCTTCAGAAATCTCTACATGAGAAATATTTTCACCTTCGTTGTCATTCTTGTCAATTGATTTATTATATTCAATGTTTTCTGATTGATGACCTTTTTGATATTTATTTGTCAGCAAATCCATTGATTGGGCGACAGTATTTTCAATTAAAGACCAACGATTCGACAACGCGGCGATAATATTATCCTTCTCTATGATTTTCTGGTTGAGCATATTTATCAGCTCTTTGCAATCAGATAACTTTCCCTGAAGTTCGGCTAAATCTTCTTCTTTCATTTGAAGAATCTGTGCAAATGCGTCGACATCAACTGAATGCTCAAGCAATACCTTGACAGCTCTTGAATAGGCAGAATCGCAATGGGATTCCCCAGAATTGCTCTGGAAAATAAATTACACATTAAAACCAACCGAAGAAAATTAAATTGTTAATTTACTAACAGAATCATTATCTGAAGCGTTTTCCTTCTTATTTTCAGGTAATATATTTAATTCATTTTTTCCAGAATCCATTTTTTTTTACTTTATTCTTAAGACTCGAAAACGCTTAAAACACTGTACCGCAAGCTTCTAATGTGAAATAAATGTTGAAGACTTTAGAGATGGCGCTTTTCAATGCATCGATATTTTTTTTAAATATTTTAAAACATCGATTTTTCATGGGAAGCATGTATAAAATAAATTAATTTTACTCATATTAAGAGATATCAAATATTTTTAATGAAATTATATCTTCGTATACCATCTATTAATTATATATATTATAATATTTTGGTAAAAGGGGAGTAAAACCGAAAATTCCCGCAAATAAAAAATGTTTTATAGCAATCAGCTTGTACCATTGCACAGTGTTGCATTGCTGATATCGAACTATCAAAGCAACCCTAAAGCCATGAAGTTGGCTGCAACACAGCTAGGGTCTCTTTCTTTCCGGTTGTCAAAAAGGTACGAAAGTGTATTAATTGTGCCGAAGCCGCATCTCTGAAATTAATTCACAAATATGTGAGTAATCCTTAACAATAATGGTTTAATTTTTATCGTTCACAGTGCAGTGCATCCTCAACCTATCAATTATGGCCGACGTTGATGTGTAAGTGCAATATGCTCAAATAACAATTTCCAAGTTCAAGTTTGTTGATGAAATTAATTGGTCCGTGTTTATGAATTTACGTTGATTATAAATCTTCCAATTACTGAATATCAAGTGCAAAACGAACTGATAAACACAATTTCTGTCATGACTTGACAAGATTATAAATTAATATTAAATTTTCTACCCGCAGAGATGTTCCCTCCGCTGCTCCCGTCCTTGGCGGTGCCATGGATATCAACACCGCGTTGCAGGAAGTGCTGAAGAAGTCTCTGATCGCCGATGGACTCGTCCATGGCATCCATCAGGCCTGCAAGGCTTTGGACAAGTAAGTAAATGCGTTGAATTCTATTTCTATTGGCGTATTACGCTGATGAAATTAATTGGTCCGTGTTTATGAATTTTACATTGATTAACAATCTTTCCAATTACTGAGTTATTAAAATTGGCCGAACGCATGCTAATAGGTTTGAATTACATGGTAGCTAACTTTGATTTTTCAATTATTTAGGCGTCAGGCTGTTCTCTGCATTTTGGCCGAATCCTTCGATGAGCCCAACTACAAGAAGCTTGTCACCGCGCTGTGCAACGAGCACCAGATCCCACTGATCCGCGTCGACTCGCACAAGAAATTGGGCGAATGGTCGGGTCTGTGCAAGATCGACAAGGAGGGCAAGCCCCGCAAGGTTTGCGGCTGCTCGGTGGTCGTCATCAAGGACTTTGGTGAGGAAACGCCCGCTTTGGATGTGGTTAAGGACCATCTCAGACAGAACAGCTAAATTAAACGGCTTATGTTCTTGTCTGCTGAATGAGAGACTACGTGGCATGATTTTTTATTGCTAAACTAAATAAATTCGTAAGAAATCCCGACACATTACATTTTTGGAATGCTCTTTTAATATGGATTTTTGTTTAAACTATCATTGATGTAATTAGTTTGCCTGACAGGCATTTTTGTGCGTTGGCCAATCCTTCAATTGGCACTCGCTGTAATGAAAAGATTGTATGAGATACCCGGCTTAATTGAAAACTAAACTTGATCTTTACCGTGAACAGTAGTGCACGTGTTTGCAGTTCGCGCATTTCTTTTTGGCCGGCTCCTGACACGTGCCGCATTTGTGCGACGTCTTCAGCTCCGCATCTACACCGTCGCCAGCGGCACCTTGTTCCGGCTTTACTTCCTGCGGCTTCTGCAGTTCGAGATCAGCCAAATGCTGTTCCAGTTTACAAAGAGTTTCCGTACCATAGGCGCTGCTCAATCTGGTGGCCAGCGCGCATATCTCTTCCTTGTTGTTGTTCAAGAAGATGCCATCCTGACTCTGAGCTATTTGATAGAAGCCACCATCGCTTTCTACCTGCTTCAGAAGTTGCTCCTGTATTTGGGGCATGTCCTCTAAAATGAGATTTTGTTGCTTGTTTGCCGTATTCCCACTGAGCGTTAAGCGACTGACGAACTGCTTCAGCTCTATTAATACAGGCAGCTGATCTAACAGCGTCTCGTGCAACATTCCCAGCAGCTGGAATAGAAACGATCACAACTGAAATGATGATTAATAAGCCTCATTCTTCTTACCTTAGAGAGTTGCTTGCAACGCGACTCGTTTAGCGTGTAGTTCTCCATAAGCTGCGGATTAAGTAGCAGCTGGCGCACACAAAACCAAGCTTGCGCTTCGATCTTGGTGATCTTGGCAGCATCCTCGACAGCTGTCCACTTCTCGTCTATGAACTGCTCAAGTCCCTTGCTTGTTTTGCGTTGCCACGGCCGGAAACACAACACATCCACCATCAGCCAGGGAATATCGTGTGTGACAAGCAAACGACGTCCGGCACTTAAATGGAACAGCGACACATTGTCGGCCACATAATTGAGCAACGAAACGCAACGCAAACCGATCTTATAGAGAAGATCGCGCTTTTGACGCTCCAATTCGGTGAGCACCGCTTCATCCACATCGATCTTGGTCTCGTTTTCATGGTAACCCATGCTCACCAGCCCAATGACCTGGGCCACGCTTTGGGCACAGTAATCGATCAGATCCAGCACTGAATCCTGCAAAGATTCACAGCCGCTGGGATGATAGAGACAAAGATCTAGCAGCGCCACGGCAGCGGCCTCGTGATACAGTGCGGTATAGATGAGAAATGTGGCCTGCGGATTGGGATCGATCTCCAGCAGATGTGGCAGCACCCGCGATTTCCACAGATTCACACAGTACGCCTCATGGATGAGCACCGAAAGTTTATCGCGCGAGATGAGAAACTCCTTAACCTCTTCCTCGCGATGCTCGGCCACCTCGAGTGCCGCCTGCTGACTAAGCTTGATGATCATTTCGTGGACTTCGAGCCATTTGCTGTTGCCCACATCGCGGACTTGGAAGCAGCGAATGCTCTCCACAAATAGATATAGCTCTTCTGGATATACAAAGTTCAGCATTTTGCTTATTTACGACAGCGAGAGTTACAAGATTATGAAATAATGCTGCCAAACGTTGAATTGAGAGTGAGGAAAACTGTTAGATAGATAAATAAATGTTGTAATACTAGGGTTGCCATGGAAATGCAGAGGTTGCTATGCGAACTACACATCTATTTTGTACATTCAGATTTGTATTTAAATTACAATACATTGTGGAGATATGGGGTAAACAAACTCACGTCTATAATTATAATTGGGAGATTTTGGCATACATGAATTGCAACTTAACTATGTCATTTTGCTAATACTTTAAGTAGTGTGTGTATGCTTTCATCTCTCAACGCAAACATATATCATATACATTAAGAATCGAGAATAAATTGGTAATATATATGCATCTATATACATATACTATGTTAATGACTCGTCGCTTTTCACTTAATCACACGTTTTCAGTTTCGAATTGGAATTAAAATGCAGCCAATTCCTGCTCTTAACTCGTTAACGATAGAGCTTCACTTGTTGCTTAAGCTCACTATCACTGATGCGATCCTTAAGATTCAATTCATCCTCTTGCTTGCGCAATAATTCAAAAATCGCAGCCAGCTGTTCGCGCTCGATGCGCCGCTCCTCCTCAATTTGACTCGGCGAAAGATTCTCGGCCAACTGGTGTTGATAGTGCTTCGCTTTGATTTTCCCCATTAGATTACTGTAATTGTAATTGTTCGTAGCCTTGTCGCCATCACCATCTCCATCACTCTCGCTAAACGCTTCTAATTGCTCCTCCTCGTCGTCCTCTTCATCTTCTTCGTAGGCTTCATCATCATCGATTTCACGTTGAAGTCGGGATCGAAGCTGTGCCTGCAGTTCGGCATCGTCTTCCATGCGCACCTCAGCTCCAATACCTTCGTCCTCAAGCTCCTACAATGCAATGCGTTATTTTACATCCATTTGCCATAGCAACTGAAATTTTAATATGATTTTGTTTACTACTCACTGTGTCGTCCTTTAAAAAGTTGGCAAAGTATAATGATATTAATATGCAGAGCAGTAGCGTCGTCAAGGCGACCACATAATACCCAGATGGATCGAACCATATGTCGCCTGCTGCTTTCACCGTATGCTGCATTATTTTTTTCACTTTATTGTTGCTTGGTCTTCTGCGTTTTTGTTTTGATATCACCATCTAGTGTTGGCAAAACAATCGATAATTAAATGATTTCCTTACAATCGAAACAAAGCCATCCAATGTTTTCGATAGCAAACTAGGCAAATGTTTTGCCTTAATCGATATGCAATTTCTACCGTTACTACCAAAATTACCAAAAACTAAACTCCTGGTTTATTAAAGAAAAAAATAATTATTTTCGTATAAATTTATTTTATTCAAATATTGGTCAATTTTGGTATAGATTATACACATATGAATAAAGACATCAGTTAAAATACTCAGTTCTGATTAATTCATCTATAATTATTTGGGAAATATTACCATTTTGACTCCGGAGATGTTTTGACATGTATTTCCCCAATCCTTAAGCCCCCAGTAAATGTATTCAAAGTCATTCTCTTTGATGTCACTCGAAGTTTTTCCGTTTAAATTACTGCACAAAAAAATAAAATATATAAGAATAATGTACACATTGTCTAAATAGACTGGAACTTACCAGTGCTGCACAGCATTTTTTACGTCCCACCAGCCTCTTTTAAGTATGGAACAAACCTGAAATTCCTGATTTTCACTGAAACGCATCATGTCATCTGCGTTTCCAGTGTATTTACCAAGTGATTTTAGCTTGTAATTTTCTTTTTTACCAGCAACCGTGAAGTTGTCATACTCAGCGAAATATTTTTTTCCGCAATAAGCGAACATATCAATTCTAAGAACATGCCTTTGACTCGACGTTATTCTATGAATGTATTCCAATCCAATCCAAAAATTACTGAAAATGTCGCCAAATCCTTCATAATAGTCTTTCAAGTCTCTATCAAAACTGAATTTTCCATTTAACCTATTTTGAATAATGATGGCTCCGCGTCCTTTAAACGGCTCCACTACAACTTCAAGGGGAGCTGTGTTTGGAATATGTAGAATTTGTCTTGAAGTTCCATATGGAATTGCAATTCGTAGGCGACCTTCCCATTTCAAAAGCTTTTCGGATAATTCTAAAAGTTTCCCGTCTTTTTCAGTTAGTTTGGCAGTTAGAAAAGCAATAGTCTCCTCTAGTTTTTTAATGGTGGGTTTCAATGGATCATTGATGTCATTAATTGTTAAGTTATTTAGTTCTTCAGTAATTTCTAATGGAGAGATGTTGCCTTCTTCGTGTACGATATTATCAGTAGATTCGACAATTTCATCATTATTTGTGAACGTTTGATTATTAGCAATAAGAATTTCCATTAATTTGTCAAATTTAGTTTTAATTGAAGACGATTCGTGAGATAATACGGCTATCAAATCATCCTTATCTTTCATTTTTTGGTTGTAAATATTTATCCGCTCCTTATAGACTGATAATTTTATTTCAAGCTCAGTTACTTTATCTTCCGCATTCTTTATTTGATCGTCCTTTATTTGAAGAATTTTAGTAAATTCTTCGAATTCATTTCGTGTAACAATTGAATTTTCGAAAAATTCTTTTACTTTCCTAGCGCAGACAACTTCGCATGGGGTATAATTTCGGGAATTCCCCAAATTAAACTAAAAAATATGAATATTTCATTAATTCAATGTACACCCATAACACGCCGTATACTAACAGAAAAGTTATCCGATGAATGTTCCATACCATTTTCATCTAATACAATGTTCAGTTTCTTAGGTTCCATTATCTCGCCAGTCAAAGAAAATTAACAAAACTACACAACTGGCTTCTACGTACGTGATAGGGCAATAAACAGCTGATTAATAATCGAAATTTTTAACACCTATCAAATATAACTTTGCTATCGATATTGTACCATCGATCGAATATTCGATTTTCTATCTTGCTTTATTTAAAAATGTGGCATTATTGAAAACTTAAAAATTAAAAAAATAGAACACTAACATTTCTTTTATCAATTCAGCGATTAGATTTTATAGTTGTAAGTTCTTTTTTAAGATAAGCGGCTTTAGGAGTTATTCCGATTTGGACATAAGCAATATTGTGGCACGATTTTCCCCAATTCATCAGTCCCCAATAAATGAAATCAAACTTATTGGTTATTACTTCTTCAGACAGTTCCCCGTTTAAATTGCTGTAAATTAAAAAAAAAACAAAAATTGAAATTAATATATATGTAAAATATATCTAATAATATTAAAAATAGTCCGCAACCTACCAATTTGAAGCTTCAACCTCTTGGCTCCACCACCCCCCTAATTTGGGGCACACCTGGAATTCCTTATTTTCATTAAAACGCATCATATCGCCGGCATTTCCTTTGTAATCACCCAATGACTTTAGCTTGTAGTTTTCATCTTTCCCGCCAACAACAAAGTTGTCATATTCAGCAAAATATTGTTCTTCGCTATAGTCCCATATTTGAATTCTAAGAACATGTGGTTGATAGTTTGTTATTTTGTGAATTGTTTCCAATCCAATCCAAAAATCGTCGCGAGATTTACCAAATCCTTCGCAGTATTCTTGTAAACTTCTTTTAAAGCTATATGTTTCGTTGGTCCGATTTTGAATAATAATATAACCAAGTTTATTATATTGTTCCACATAAACTTTAAAAGGTGCTGTATGTGGAATGAACATTAATGCATTCGCTGTGCCATACGGAATGCAAATTCGTAAACCATTTTCAAAATCGTCAAGCTTTTTAATTAAATCCGACAATTTTTCGTCTTTCTCAATGACTTTGTCAGATAAATTTTTAATTGTTTCCTCTAATTTGTTGATGGTGGATTTAGTTGGTTTATTGATCTTATTATTAGAAAGTTTATTGAGTTCTGTACTAGTCTCTTTTTGAGATATGTTTTCGATTTCGGAAATGTCCTCATCATTTAAATAATCAATTGGAACCTTATGTTCATCAGTTTCATAATTGTTTTGCTGATTTTTCTTTAGCAAATCCATTAAATTATCGATTGTATTTTTAATTGACGTTGAACCTGCCGACAATGAGGTTAATAATTCGTCCTTCTCTTTAATTTTCTGGTTGCAAATGTTTATCCGTTCCTCGTAAAAACATATTTTTTTCTGAAGCTCTGTTATCTTATCATTCGCATTCTTTAATTGTTCGTCCTTAATTTGAAAAATCTTGGTGAAAACTTCGACTTCTACTGAATGCTCGAGCAATTCCTTCACCGCCCTCGAGCAGACAAGTTCGCAATTTGATTCCCCTGAATAGTTCTGGAAAATATGTATGTAAGTCATTGATTCAGCACATGTATGTATGTATGTAGGAGAGAAAATTTAAGTGTAAATTCACTAACAGAATAATTATCTGGGTATGTTTCCTCCATATTTTCATCGAATAGAATGTTTAATAATTTCTTAGCATCCATTTTGTTGTTTTTTTTATGAGTTGAATACACTTCGATTAAACAGAACAGAAAAAACAAGACAGATCTGCGCGTTCCACGAACAATTCATTAATATTAAATATTGGCTCCATGACAAGGGTGAACAGCTGATATGGTATCGATATGTTTAATCTCCGATTTATCGACTTACAAAATCGACATGCAAAGGATCTTCTATAATTACATACATATGTATGTACATATATCGTAATGGTTTTCAGATTCAAACCGTTTTTGTCTTTACAAATTGTAGAGGAACTAAATTTGATGGGTCATGTTTGTATTCGACAAACTTTATTAATTTATATTTAATTTGAAAATGTTTAACAAACAATTTGTTTTACAGAAATCAATCATTTTTTGGTCTTATCAACATTTGAACAGATTTAATATGATTTCGCCCCTTTCCCCATTTGCCCAGTCCCCAATATAGATAGTGCCAATCATTAACTTGGGTATTAGAATACTTTCCATTTAGATTGCTGCAAAATTAAAAAAAAAAATATGTCATTCTGGTTTAAAGAAATATCATTATTTATGGTCTTACCAATTTGGATTTGATTTTTTCAAGTCCCACCATCCATTCTTATATTTTGGGCAAACCCAGAAATTTACTTTTTCGCTCATTCGCATCATATCGCCTGCATCTCCGAAATAAATACCGAGTGACTTTAATTGATATTCCTCGTCTTTGGAACCAATTAAAAACTTGTCGTAACGTGCATAGTGTGTCTCATTCTCATAATCGACAATATGAATATAGAGTTCATGCCGTTGATGAACTGTAATTCGATGCATCCTCTCCAGTCCTAGCCAGAACTCGCCGTGGGGATCGCCGAAGCCTTTGTGATAAGTGGCCAAGTCTCTATCGAAGTCGACGCTGCCATCAAATCGACGCTGAATGACAATCCAGCCATTGCCAGCAATCTTATCATCTAGAGTTGGCTCAAATGGTTCAATGCCAGGTACTTGCATTAGTCTAGCCGTCGTTCCATAAGGTATATAAATACGAATAACCTTTTCACTTTGTGTCAATTGTTTTTTGATTTCTCTTTGCTTCAATTTTAAATTTAAATCTGCAATTGTCTGCTCCAGTCTTCTTATTGTCGACTCTTGTGATCCAATTTGCGATTTGCTTTCTTCAATTAACGCGACATTCTCCTTTAATTGAATGTCATTGGATTTAATTTTCGATTCCAAAATAGCAATTTGGTTATCCTTCTCCTTGATGGATGCTTCATTTGCCGAGATTTGATCGTCACAGGTTGATATTACCTCTTCCAATTTATCCATTTTGTTTTTTATCGAAGACGTTTCAAAATCATCTCCCTCTTTTAAATTTCCGTTGAAAATAGTTGTCATTTCCTTCAAAAATTGGCTTTTTTATTCATAAACTTAACAGAATATTTGTTGTAGATATTACTTTAGTTAATTAAAGAGCTCTTTCAATCGTGCAAGCACTTCCAACGTTTCAATAGCAACTAAACTGATAACTTAAAGTACAAATATAAGTATTGTGAACTGATAAGATGTCTGTATATGCAACTTGTAGATAATTGCCGATTACATAGTTTAATGACGTACATGATTATTCTCCACAATTAATCTTATGTGACTATTCTTAGCCTTATCGATTGAAAGTTTTATCGCTCTTATTACGTACATTTTAGTGAGCTGATGTCACTTAGTACATACGAATAAATTAAATAGATAGATAAATGAAGTGAATTTAGTTAGTTGGTTGAGTTATTGGCTTAAGATATTGTTCCGGATGTTCAAGGAATGTATCCAGAAAAGCAATGCCCTTTGGTAGGAACTGAATTTTTTCATCGAAATGATACAGCGGCGGCTCAAGAATATTTTCAAATGATAGCTTCTCCACATTAGTGATTTCAATGATAAAATTTGTTTTCTCATAGCGAGAGTGTGCCTCATCCTTTGTTCGAGTCATTTTTCGAATAGTTTTTCTGACTACAGTGCGATTGGGTTGCCTTAACGAATGAGAAAAGAATTTCGTGAATTAGTTATAAAAATAATAAAGAGCAATAAATCTCTTACCTTATGAGCAGGGCCTGTTTTGATATTAATAACAAGCGCAGATCATTGCATAACTTTTTGGTCTTCACGCAAATACTATCGATGTGTTTTAGAAATTTCACGACATCATCCACTTTATTGCCATCTAAAAGTATCATGAGATTCAATGGCAGTGCAAGCCTTAACTGAAAGTCCATCAGATGCGAAAGTACTCCCCATTGGGCTGTATAAAGTAAGAAATATTTTAATAGGTTTTCTGAGCTACAAACATTAATGCTTACACTTTGTAATAATGGTGTTAAAAGTCGTGGCTTTTATTTTGCGCACTTTTATATCAGTTTCCATAATATCCAGCGGTTCATAGTTGATAACCAAGCGAAATGTGCTAATTGTCTTATGCGTGACGATATATTGACGATCGCATTGGAGTTCACAATCGAAAATCCATCGAGGTAACTGTTCTTGCAGTGCGGTTTTCAATCGTTTGGCATAAGACCCGACTATAACAGGTTCGGGCAAATTTTTCAACATTCTAAAAATAAAATATTTGCTCAATTAGTAGGAATAGGGTAAAACTGAAGGATAGTATTCGATAATAATAATTAGGTAGATGAAACAATTAAACAACAATAATAATAAAAAAAAAGCTAACTGGAAGCTTAGCATAAAACGTGCGACAAACAAGAAGATAATGAAACAGAGATCAACTTACTCCTCACATTTGCGCTTGAAATCAGCAAGCAAATCTTGTAGTGTTATGCGATGTGTATCCTCATCGGATGATTCGCTGAGATCACTAGCACTGGAATACCGTTCCATATCCTTGAGTTCAAAATATCTTTCGACATCATCAAGCGTTGGATGTTGTCGCAAACGCTTCAATCGCTCAAGTCCCAGCTCAAGCGCATTCCAATTTGGTAACTCAAATGTTTCATCTGTTCCATTTTCCAGCGTTCCACTTAAAGATCGTCTGCAATGTGTGCATTTCTTGCACGCATCCACAGACCCAGCTGCCGCTGGTGGATTTACTCGCTCGAGGCATGCCTCAGGCTCAGTTATAAGTTCAGGGTCCGCCTTGAGTTCGATACCAACGCCATCAACAATGCTGGCTTCCTCCTCGTCTATCAAGGTTGATACCAAACTCAGCCGCGTCTTTTCAATTTCATTGTCTTCGAGCGACAAGTCAATAACTTCAGCGGCGTCAAAGATTTCCGTATCACCGCTGAGATTGAGAAACTTTTTGTGCGATCTTCCATAGCTTTTATTGCTATTCTCGTTGGAGCTGCCGCTGGTGCTTGAAGTGTTCTTTGCATCCTGCTTGGCCAGTTCCTTTTGTGCTGCAAAATGACTTGACACATCGGATATGGTAATCGGGTTGTCCTCATAAGTTGCTATTGTTCGTTCTTTTAAATTTTGTTCCATGGGTCGCAAGGTCTCTACACAGAAAAGGCTACGTGTTTGGCGTATCATTTGCGCTCTAACCATTTGAACAGTGCCATCTATCTGTTCGGTTTCTGAATATGGCGAGTTCAAGGATTTGCGAAGCACAGGAATATGTGATTTGTTCCTGCTAGTTGAAAGATGTGTATCTGTTTCTTTAACTGTTATATCCAACTGAATTTGAGAGCTGTAAAATAAATAAATATTTGAATTATTGAATTAATTTAATTTGAATATCAACTTGACTGACTTGTTTGAATCGTTTTGTATTTCAGAGTATTGTGTATTGCGTTTCTTTGGTTGTGGCAGATTTGGAGTCAAATGAGTAGGCAATCGTTTGACGTTAAAGGATGCCAATGGCGTACCAAAGATGGATTTATCCACTTCCATGTCCACAGACTGTTTCGATGCAGCATTTGTCGTTGCTACTTCGGAGATGTCGATATTACACATCTCCTCCAAGTCTTCGTATTCGATAATTGAACGACCAGGTGTGATGTGGAGACAGCTTCGTTGCATCATTTTCTTGTTTTTGGGGGTTTCTATAGTCACTTTTCTGCTTTCTGTTTTATCATTGTTGGGATTCACCCAAGTTTTACGCAACTTGGCATTCTTTTGCGCAAGCCATTCGCCCGAATCTGAAGGAGAATCGCAACCGGCCTTGTCTGCAACTGGGCTGAGAAATTCCAAATCCATATTCTCAAGAAACGTCATTCTTGGTTGGATGCTACTTGGCTCAGGCGGTGTAGTTGCTGGCATGTCATCTTCATTCATATCTACGGACATACATAATGTCTGGTGAGGCTTTAGCAATGCTGGATATGTGGGGACTATTTTAATGCAACTGTCATCGATAGCTAGAGCTAGAGTTTGTCGTTGATTGCTTTTCGAGGTCGGCTCCTTTTTAATTACTTCCCTCAAATGCAGCGTTGGGCGCTGCTCCTGGCGAGAATCTATAGGAGCAGCCGCTTGTTTAATGTTTCCACTGAAGGAGTCCTCTTCGATGGGTTCAGCCAAGTGTAGTGTTTGTCTATGTTTATTGCTTTTTTGTTCTAGTGAACCACCTCCTACACTTGAATGCATTTCACGCTGAAGGGGTTGAATCTCTTCTTCCATTTCCTCCTCAAAGTGCAGTGTCTGTCTATGAATTCTTTGCATCTGCAGAGCAAAAGAAGCACATTTTGCTTTAAGATTAATTGGTACATTGACTGCCTCCTCTTCCATTGGCTCTGCCATATGCATCGTTTGTGTGCGTTTGTTGCTCTTTTCTTCCATTGAAGAAACTCCCTCATTTATCATTTCGCGTTGTATGGGCTGAATGTCTTCTTCAATTTCCTCCTCAAAGTGGAGTGTCTGTCTGCGAATACCGTGTGGCTTTACAGCAGGAGGAGCCAACTTTGCTTTAGGATCATTTGGTATAATAAGCAAGTCGACTTCTATGGGTTCAGCTAAGTGCATTGTTTGCCTGTTTCTATTGTTAATTTCTTTCATTGCATTAGTTCCTGTTTCTTGCATTTCCTCCTCAAAGTGCAGCGTCTGTTTGCGAATGCTGTGAGTCTGTACAGCAAAGGAAGCGGGCTTTTCTCCAGGATCACTTGAAATATTTGGCAAGTCTTCTATGATGGGCTCAGCCAAGTGCATTGTTTGTCTGTTTGGCTTGAACGGTTGCTCAATCTTATGCGTACTTGGAGCAACTGAAATATATTCCTCACTTGCTTTCCCAACATATAAAGGCTTGGCTCGGTGTCCAGCAGTTAATGGCTTTAATTGCATTGGCTCCTCTTCAATAGGTTCGGACAGATGCAATGTTTGTCTGCGTCTGCTTTTTGACTGTTCTCCATTATCAGCTGCTGGTTGCATTGCTTCTTCCTCGATGGGTTCAGCCATCAACAATGTTTCCCTGCGTCTACTTGATGCGTGTTCGAGTGGAGAAGGCAGATGTTTATTTGGTAAATGCTTTCTGTAATCGGTTTTGCGTTGACTGGTTTGATATTCCTTCTGTGTGATCGTTTCTGATTTCATTAGATCTTCTTCGATGGGCTCCGCTAAGAGCAATGTTTGCCGTCTGTTCGACTGATGTTCCATTTCAGCAGTCGGAAGTTGGGGGTTAAGTTCCTCCTCTTCGATGGCTTCCGACATTAACAATGTCTCTCTGCGTCGACTTGATGCGAGTTCAAGTGGAGAAGGCAGATATTTGGTTGGTAATTGCTTTGTTAAATCTGCTTTACGTTGGCTAAAAGAAGAAATTGACTGTACTCTGTTTGGCTCCTCTTCCATGGGTTCAGACATGTGCAATGTTTGTCGCCTTCTTTCTTTTGGGTGCTCTACTGCTGTAGTTTCTATTTGTGGGTTCATCTCCTCCTCTTCAATGGCCTCTGCCATTAGCAATGTCTCTCTTCGTCGACTTGATGCGTGTTCAAGCGGAGAAGGCAGGTATTTAGTTGGTAAATGCTTTTTAGCAGAAGCAGCTGACTGCACTTTCATAGGCTCCTCTTCCATGGGTTCAGACATGTGTAATGTTTGCCGCTTTCTTTCTTTTGGATACTTCACTGCTTCAGTTTCGAGTTGTGGATTTTGTTCCTCCTCTTCGATGTCTTCTGACATTAGCAATGTGTCTCTGCGTCGACACCGAGCGTGTTCAAGTGGAGACGGCAAATATTTTGTTGGTAATTCCTTTTTAGCAGATGCAACTGATTTATGCTCTTCTTCCATGGGTTCAGACATGTGCAATGTTTGTCGCTTTCTTTCTTTTAGACACTCCAATGCTGCAGCTTTTAGCTGTGGCTTTTGTTTCTCCTCTTCCATTGATTCTGACATTAGCAAAGTCTCTCTGCGTTGATTTGATTTGTGTGTTGGTGGAGCAGCTTGAGATTTGGATTGTGTGTCGATGATAGGACTTGGCATATCTATATCAATAGCTTCCGTAAAGCATAAAGATTGCTTGCGTTGCTTTTTGGCAGGTTCCATTAATGGATCTTTTTGTGGCGGTTTCACCCTGTCCTCTTCAATGGGCTCTGCCATTAACAACGTTTGTCTGTGAGAATTCGTTTTAGCTCTAGAAGGTGCATGTACATTTTTTAATGGGCTTGGTGGATCAATGGCTTCAGCGAAGTGCAGCGTCTGTCTACGTATATTGTAATCCTGTACAACAGTAGGAGCCACCTCGTTGGACACTTTTCCGACATCCTCTTCAATTGGCTCAGCCAAATGCATTGTTGGTCTGCGTCCGCTCGTTGGCTGATGCATTGCAGGAGCTAAAGATTGCGAATTGACGTCTTCATCAATGTCTTCTGCCAAGTGTATAGTTTGTCTGCGACGATTCGATTGGACTTTGAATGGTGCCTGCGGCTTTGCTTCCTTATGTGGCTTTTCTGCATCCACATAAATAGATTCGGCCATCAACAACGATTGTCTGTTGACTGGCAATTTTTTTTCCTTTTTCGCACTTTGCATTTCTTCATCCATGTCCTCAGCGAAGTGCATTGTTTGTCTTCGCGCAGCTGTACGCGAATCCCTTGGAGGACTCTGCTGATCTTCGTCGATTGCTTCTGCAAAGTGCATTGTTTGTCTGCGTATTACATACTCCTTTTCCGCAACTGGTTCAGGCTCTTGAATAGACGTATCCGTACCTATGGCTTTCGCCAATTGTGATTGATTTTGGTCTACTTCAATTGATTCATTCATCTGCATAGTGCTACTGAGTCTTTGATTAGTTTGAATATCACTCTCATTTATTGCCTCAGAACGCTGCAACTTTTGTTGGCGTGTGACTTTCTCGAGAGCAGCTACAACGGCTGCTTCTTGTTTCTCAAGATCATCTAGTTCCATGGCAGTATTATCGTAGGTGGTCTCTCGCCGCGAGGCACTCTTGGAGCTATTTCTTGACTGTGTTTCATCGCCCATTTTGGCGTGGAGCAAAAAGTTTGTATTATCCAGCATAAATTCATCAGCCTGGGAAAAGCGATTGTTGCGCTTAAACTGATCTTCCTTCTTTTTGCCGCTAACTGGATCATCTATAGGATTTTTCATAGGTTTATTCGGTTGTTGCGATACTGGCGATACCATCATGCTTTCACTAAAGTTGAGCGTGCCACGCGGTTTGATGGCATCTCTTAGTGGCAACTCCTGTTGATCCTGCTGCTGTTCCAGTCCATGCCAAAAGCGTGGTGGCTTCACAATCTTATCTGTTGTTGGTGTTCTCGGTCCATTGGGAAATAGTTGTATACGACCAGCGTTTAAGGCATCATTAAGCTGCCGAAAGTTGAGTTTTCTGCTAATGTTGTTTTCGTTAATCACATCCAATGGTATCAATGGTGACGATGTGGATTCGTCAGCCAAATAGTTGATACAATCTCGATCTTCCATAGCAAACGATTCATGCTTCGGGGTTACAGCAACATTAACAGCAACCGCAGCAGCTGCTACACTTTGCTGGGGATCTGCAAAAGTAAGAAATGTAGCTGCAGTTGCTTATTCATTAAAATTGCTTACCAATATCACTGAAATCACACGTTATATTATTGTCCTCAAAGAGCACGGTCTTTTGTTGCACAATATTTTCCTTGTCGGCCACACAACTCATATCGATGGTATTTAACATCGTGTCTCCCTTGGCCGATTGCTTGCAGTCCAGCTGTCATACAAATAATTAGTAAATGACAAATAAATCTTCGACCATATAATCTCAATTTACCTCATCAATGAACATTTTCTGTGGCATTAAATCCATAGTTTTCTCACTTAACGGCACTCCATACATGCTATTTTCACGCAACTTCTCGCGTTCCACATCCGACAGCGACAAGCTATCGAACTCCATAGGCATCGTAGTGGTTAGACGTCGATTTTTGGCCAATTCGTGCGGCATTAGCGTCAGATTGACGCTCGTCTGCAGTTGTAGGGTGAAATCGTTGTGTTGTTGCTGATCGTATTGTGTTGATATCGATTCTCTTATGCTGATGCTCGTCATCTTCTCGTTCTCCTTGTCTCCTTGCCGCGCTGTGAGCTGCAGCAGAGTTGAGGTTGCTGCTGCTCCAGTGCCATGGCTGTCGTCGCCATTCGTATGATCTGAGATTTCATATGAGTTGTCATAGTCTCGGGGCTTCTCTGTGGTATCGAATTCGCTAAAAAAAAAAAATGGTACACTTATTATTATGTTGTAAAGGTAGGGAATGTTAGAATGTTGTGTTTGGGGACATGGCCTTACTAAAATAATAATATATATATAGATACAAGAAAACATGTACATATGTAGCGGCACTTTTGTGTTGGGGCGCAGCTGTGCACTGAGAGAAATTACGATTGTATTTTGTGTTTACATCCAGAACTATAAAGCATATTTCGCATTGTACTTCACATTTAAAGTTTTTGGTAAAAAAAGTGCTCTCCAATTCATCACTCATTTTTCTAACCCGCCAAAAAATTTAACATAACACTTACGGTGTTCGAGGAAAAAACAAAAACAAAATACATTGCGGTCAGCGAAGCATGACGACGGAAAGAGATGTAATGAAGAAACAAGCAAAACTGTTTTTGTTTCGCATGCAAATCGAAGCCCATATGCACGGTGCTTATGGGCGCACTACCCATAAGCACAGAGCATCTACAAAAACAAGAGTGCACGCAGTGTATAGGCGTTGAGCACCCCTGATATATAGGCTTACTTACCGTACAAACTTTTTGCCACTGAAACTGATGCGACGATTCACTGCTTTTATGGTAGGATCATTTTCGTCCGTCGCGGCTTGTTTCAGCTATAAACAAATATATTTTATTTAATTTCAATCGCAATTTTTTTAATTATGCACTCACCGAACTGCGGGGTTTTCTATTCATGTTTGCTCAAATTAATTTGTAATCTTTTAGTTTTCAGTTTGAAACTAAATAGACGCCAACATTGGAGTTAGTGTGACCAGAGTTTAAATTTTCAAAAAGATGCAATATTGCAATGCAATACCAAAATAATGGTATATTTCATTGATATCTATGAACATATCGATAAATATATATATGAATCTATTTTGAGACGTTATTTTAATTTAATCAGACTCAATCACGATCTACAATGTGTCGAAATCTCTTTGACGTTTTTAAACCAGGAAATTTTCTATTCATTTAAATTCATATATTTCTTTATTTTTGTATCAATCGGCATTTCACTGACTTATATTCATAGCTGAAGTATCTGAGCTGACATTGGCAATGTGAAATGAAGCATCTTCAGCCGGCATGTCATCCTCATCGGTGTATAGGCGACGCAATCGTTCCTTGTACCTAAATAACATGAAACAGCATTAAACAACCTGTTGACATATGCAGAGTTGATACGACTAACAGTTCACTATCGGGATTATTGTTTTGATTGCGGCACTTGTCCAACTTCTTTTCAATTGCTTTGACTGCCTCCCGATCCGGTGGTTCATAATTCTTGACCAGCATACGAATTTCTAGTTTAATAAAACAAACAAAATGTGATAATATACTTTAAAAATTGATTAAGCAATCAGTTTCTTACTGCGCACAGCTTCAATGAGACCTCGGAGTCTCTCTGGCGCAGAGACAAAGAGTAAATCGGTCACATAACTGTCCAGATTTTCCTGTTCCTTGCTGGCAGCATGCAGAATGGAAGCAAGACCAATCTGCGAAGGAGTGTGCAGCATGCAGGCGTCTGTGAAGAATATGGAGTCAATGAAGCTATCAATATGTGGACGCAAGCGATCTGGATTTATCATTTTGCTACGTGTCTGAAATACAAACAATTATAGTTAATTTGCCTATTAATTAAGGTATATCATTTGTATCTACACACCTTTATATCAATAAGAAAGCCTTCGATAGGTCGAAATGGATTGTGCACAGTGAGATAATAGTTTAATTGTCCAATTAAGAGTAATTCATTGGAGAGCACAATGTCCGTGGCCTTGTTGCGATCGCCTTTAATGTTGTTGACAAACTGATTGATGGACACATTGAATTCCTCCACTTTGCAGGCAACAAAAACACATGTGGCTCTAAAACATAAAATGCTTACATGAATTCCATAACATAATTCATATACGTGCTTACAATATCTCCTTGGGATGATAGTCCATTGGTGTATTATTGAGGTAGAAGCGTTTGAAATAATGGAACGCTGTGCCAATCACACATTTTGGCATTGGGGGTTCGAAACGTCGACAAAAGTCCACCAAGTAAATTTCATATTGCTTCAGCAACAGGCGTTCTTCTTCCGGCGTCAGAAAGAAATCGTTTAGATTGCCAGTTGATGGAGCCTCAGCTTCGTGCTCCTCTATGTACTTGGTGTTTTGTTCGACGCGAAATACGCGCAGCTGTTCTTCATTGGCAAATGTCCAGGAACGTCTTTGTGAACTAAGTGGATACATTATGGCATAGTTTGTAAATTTTTAACAACAATCAAAACAAAACTAGACGGCTTTGTCCACAATTTGTAAACTGTGCTGTCGCCGACAGTGTGACCGTAACTTGAACTTTGAAATATGCCACTTTCTCAGTATCGATATTTAAGCAAAATGGTTTGCCATTCTCAGTGGACAAACTCGTCTTCAATATTATCGTTTTCGTTCTCCTGCATACTTTTAGGCGCCTGTTTTAAATGTAATAAATTCGATAGTTTCATTTGTCCAGCTGTTTGGATAACACGCACGTGTTGTGCATTTTGAACGTACGCAGCAACAGGAACAAAAGAAAGCATGGTGAAGGAGATGAGGGAGGAGTCAGGTCCAGTCGTCGAAATTGAATTAATTTTAGTCGTTGCTTTTGTTTTGATGTTGATTTGGCATGAAATTGGGTCATTTTGATTGTTTGTTCTCTCTTAAGTGTAAGCAGGTCCAAATTTTAAAGTTGACACTGAATTTTGGAGACTCTTACAGACACAAAACATGTTTGGCCTGACAAAGCCAAATATTTTTCGAAGGCTTTTCAGCTATGTCACCAATCGCATTGAACAGTGCTAATACCCTAATGGACTGAGTATGCTACTTTGTATGCAGGAGCTGTGTTCGTTGGCAATAAAATTGCAATTAATTTTTATTGACAACTCTGAACTCTTGTTACAACAAGCGATTTGTTGGCGATCTTTTTGTGATTTCACTGTCGCGATTCAGAGTTCAGTTTGTGAGCAAGCGCCAATATTATATTAACAGCTGCTGCTTAAGATTGAGTCCAAGTTCGTTTTTAGTATCTCGAAATAAATGCCTTTGTTGATCAAATTTGACCAAAATGTGTACTACATACTTTTGTTATAGTATTTCATTATGTAGACCACCCAAATATTGGGATCTACTTATGTAATACAATACAAAATAGATTTTGTGACGATTTACGACTGAACTGAAGTTTGGGCTTACAATAAAACCGAAATAAATAAATAAATCGCTGGTTGAAAAAGAATTCAGTTTACAATAAAAGCTGGCGAGCATTTACAAACAATGAAATTCAATGCAATAATTCAATATTCAATTGAATTTTAAGCACGCCCGACTCCAAGTTTGAGCCCCCAAGTTGAAGCTGACGACCTAACTTTGGCTTCTTGCAGCTCTGAAACTAGAAACGGGCAACTGGCATCTGGCAGCGTCTGACGGTCAGTCAGTCAAGACTCAGTGACGGCAATCCATCTTGGCTTGTCTGCGGCGCACGCGCACTGACTTGACTCAGACTCGGACTCAGACTCCAGCTCAGATTCAGACGAATGTTTAAGCGGGAATTGGCCTCAAAAAGATGACGGGCAAACCGAAAGAAATGTGGGGTGGCTTATGGGCGGCGATGAAGAGCACTGTTTATTGGCTATAAAACTGGACTACTCGACGAGGCAAATACCATATAGAGACAAAGACCACAAAATTCCACGTACACAAATTTTGAAAAATGTGACCTACTTGATGTTTATAAATTAAGTAATCGTTGCTTTAATACTGAATATAAAACATCTAACAAAACTGAAGTTCTGTAGAATTTACCCTTGAGCAAGAAAATCGAAAAATAACAATAAATTTTTAGTTATACTTTTATTTCTTAATACTATATTTTCTAATGTTTTTTTTCTTTATATACATTAATCATAATATAACATAATATTTTTGTCTAAATGGACGGGAACTTTTTAATTTAAATTTTTGTTTCGAATTTTGCAAATATGTACAAATTGAGTGCTTAATAAAAAAAGATATAATTCAAATTGATTTTCATCATTAATATTTTACAAGCAGAAGTTGTAGCACTGGGTTATTATCGCACTACCTTTCTTCCATAATATTACAGGGTATTTGTATTAAATACGAGGCGATTCTAGTTGTTACTTATCGTGTACCCTAAACAATTGCATTATTCGCATGCTCTGCTCTCGCTTTGTGGTTGATCACAATCAGCGACATCAATAAAATCATTGCAAAAATATCTCCAACAAGCAATCTACAAACACAACACTCACACACACACATCCACACACTGAGGAACACTCACTTGCATACACACTTGTTGGCCTGATCACATTCGGTTCGCTTTGGTGCATAAATGCATTTTAAAGGCATTTGCCAGACGCTCGTTGCCTGTCTGAGAGACAGACAGACAACACACAGTCTTGTTTGTATTTATTTATTTATTTGTTTGTTTAAAAGATTGTTGCAATTGCTGTTGCTGTGGCTGTTGCTGCTTCTGTTTGGCTGGCTGCTAATTGTGCGAGTGTCGTGGATTATGTTTGGCTTTTGGCATCTCACTTTGTCGCTACTCTCTGGGGGCGTGTTCGTACACACACACACACATACATACATTCAATGCAACCAATATATACATATATATGTATAGTTGTCTTGTCACTTGACGCTAAACCAATGGGAGTTATGTACATCTACTTATAAAACTCACTTTAAGCATTCATTGGTTTGGCTAATTTCACTTTCAGTTCGTTGCCTAAGTCATTTGTTTTGCGCGCATAAAAGTGAAAAAGGATGTTGGGGTTGAATTGTTTGCAATTTAAGCTTGAAGACATAATAAAAAATAACACTCTAGAGTTAAGAGATTTGTTTTATACTATTTAAAATTAATCTATATTATTTTTGTTTAAATGGTTTTATAAGTGTAATAAAATGTAATTAAATTGTTGCAGTTTACCTTTGATTACTCTTTCCTATTGGTGTATAGGTTTTTAAGTTCGTTTCCTTTGATTTGCTGATTGGGTTGGCTCGTAAATTTATTGCTAATAATATTTAAAGTGGCAGTTTACTGTATAGATTAATAAAATTTCTTTCAGTCGACTTTTCTTTGCTATTATCGTTTGTTGTTTTACCCATCAGTTCGTTGCTTAAGTCATTTGTTTTGTACCTTCGCTGATGTCGGAATCAGTTGTCATCTGTCCAGCATTGTCATAATTACATTTATATATAGTCAATAAACTGATAGCTGACATTTGGAAATGCGTCAACGCAGCTTACGTAAGCGCTCTTGCCTTTGGTCGTCTTCCAAGGAGCCTTTGATCGTGTAAGCCCAGAGCATGTGACAGTTGAATCGCAAATATATTGAACAATTTGCTGTAAATGGTCATGTAAAGTCCACTCATGTGTCAATTCATTTTGCTGTGCGCTTACTTTCATAGTACATAATATGAATTTTTTAATAACAAATCATCGCAACTCAATCATGTCTAGGAATGAAAAACAAAAAAGAAAAAATCTGTTTAAATTGCGATTTGAGTTTTCTTTTCTTTTATTTGTATCATTTCTTTGCTGTCGCTTACAATTGTGTTTTCATTGCTTAAGTGTCTACTGAATAAATTATTTAAAAGTAAAAAACAAACAGAAAGTTCAATTGGCGAAAACAACACATACTACTAAGATGACGAATTAAATTAATTGCTATAAATACGGGCTTAAATAAATTACGTAAAATAATAATATGTAATAATCAAAAACACAATGCAAATGACAGTCAATTGAAAATTTGGCTAAACACAATTATTGCATTAATTATGCTTGATTTGAAGTGCGTTTCAATGCGTTTGAATTGAGCTAAAAACAAATTATTTGTACATACTTTCACTGGCACCAATATTAAATATAATATTTTTTTTACGGTAGTACGGAGGCGATTACAGAGTGACTGTGCTACAAACGACCCCAACTATATATGTGTGTGTGTGTGTGTGAGTGTGTGACCCATGGCACTCTCTAATGAATTCCAGGCTAGCTAGCTGTGATCCTCATCCTGTCAGCGTTTGGGAACGCACTAGCGTCAGATCAAGCGGCGTCGACTTGCGTACAAATGTTGTCGTGGAGGAGGACGAAACGGATGGCAGGTTGGCTGACTCGCTGAGCGGACTACTATTGGAACTATTGGCCACCGGACTAACCACATCCGAGCGCGATCGCAGCGATAAATCAATGGGTTGCTCCTCCTCCTCCGCTGGACTTGCGGCGGGGAAGGGAAACAACAGCTCCGATTTGAATTGTTCCTTGAAGATGGGCAACGGTGGCATGTTGCTGCCCACCAGCGTGGGTGGTAATGTGAATGGCGTGAACGAGCTGTACAACGGCTCCGAGTGACTGCGAAAGATGTCGAGCAGCTCTTTGTGTCGCCGCTGCTGTTGCTCCATCAAATCAGCCTCGGAGCTGCCCGCATATGTGGAGCTGCTTGGTCGCAGCGCTTTGCGTATGCTGCTTGTCGTGGCACTCAACACGCTGGTGCCATCATCCGTGGGATCGCCGGCCGAGGAGGCGCCCGAATCGCTGGGCGTATTGCTGAGGCGGGACTCGAGCTTCAGCTGACGTTGCTGCTGCTGTTGTTGCTGTTGCTCATTCAGATATTTTGCTGCCTGCAGAAAGCCAGGCAGACTGGGCGACGAGGCACCGGCTGAGGCGGCTGCCGTTGCCGCTGACGCCGCCGATTGCAGCGTCATGCTGCTGGGCGGCGTCGCTGCTGTGGCCGATTTGATGCAGGGATTCGTTTTGTCCTGATACGTTTGACGCGCCTGATTGCTCGCCTGCTGCAGTCGCGCCAATTGATCCAGATTCGCATTGCCAACGCTGCCGTTGCCATTGCCCGCGCTCGCTGAGCCGCCTTGCTGCTCCTGCAGCAGACAGTGGATCTTGAACCAGTTGGAGCGTCGGCCATAGCGCGATCCGCTCTTGGACATGCCCACCAGGAGACACTTGCGCAGTCGGCAGGCTTTGCACGCCGTGCGATTCTTTTTGTTGATCACGCAGTCGCCGTTGTGCTTGCAACCGGCAATTGCCGCAATGTTGTTGTAAGTGCGTCCAAAAAACGACTGCAATGAAAAAGAGGTTCAACAAACGATTAGTGAAAATTACTTGATTTATTTATTATATTAAATCTATCGTTTAATAGTACATTTAATAGAAAATAGAGTACTGGGGCCTTCTTCGACTTGAAAAATAGTGAAAATTATCAAAATTTTGTTATGAATAAATTTATACCAAAATATATCAATAATTCTTATTATTTTTGCAAATATTTCAATTCACCAAGTTAATATATTTTAATTTTATTTTTAATGGTTGACAAATTGTAAAAGATGATATTACTTAGTGATTTATATTTGCTAAGTTTATTTGCTCTTAAAATTGCTTGAAATTTACATTTGAATTTATTTATTATATTTATATGAATAAACGATATTTTATTTAAGAAAACTTCTACTTTCTATCTATATTTTTATAGTTGTTTTAATTATAATTATCAGGTGATATATATTTCTTCGTTAAAATTGTTTAAAATTGACATTCGAATTTTCTTTTTATTCAACCAGAATCATAATAAATATTTAAGTGATTTATATTTCTTTATTTTGTATATGTTTACTTATTAAAATTTAATCAAAATTTACATTTGAATATATTTATTTTTTTACTTACATATCGCAGTCAAAACTTAAATTTTCTGCCTATATCTTTCTTTTTATACAATCTTAATCTTAATAATTTTGTAATTGTATTACTTTTTTTTTATCATTTATGCTATTAAATTAGAGAAAACTTTTTTTCCCTACTCTATTATTATACTATTTTTAGATACAATTATCATAAATAAATATTACAATTGATTTGTGAAAGTTTTCCACAATATATAAATAAAATAAATTGTATTATCACATTTTATTTGTCTAAAATATTTTATGCTTTCCTATTTATTTACCTTAGAAACCAAGAGATTTCTCATATCTCGCTTTTTCTGTTTTACCTTTGCTCTTTTTGGCACCTGCGATTAGCATTCAGCAAGTGGCATAATTTCAACAATCTGAATGCTTCAATTACCAAATGCGCGTTAATAAATTGCCAACTCGCAGACGAAGGGGAGTTCCATGCACTATTTATTGTATCTGAATACACTTTTGTATCTTTGTGTTTTGTTTATGTTTTTTGTGTGCTCTTTTTTATATATATATTTTTTTTTTTTGGTTTTTGGCCAACTCATGCTCGAACTCTGATTGTCTTGGCATTTGCCGCGCTGCTGATGAAGTTCATGTTCAGCAATGAGTTTACAATTGCGCTGACTCATCTAATATGCATGTAATTTTTATTTGATTGACTGCAGTTTACAATTGTATGTTAGTTGCCTTGATCTCGCTGTAGCTCTAGCTCTAGCTCTATATAGTATCGCCGTGTTTGCTGCTCTAAATTCGCAGAAATCTTTTTCCCATGCCATTCGAATGGGGTATCCCATTGTGTGCTCGCGACTCCGACTCTACGGAGTCGTAAGTATCTACTTAAAGTCAATTAAAAATCGATTAATCTACCGAATTGAATTTTAATTATAGCAATAACATTTTTCACTCTTTACATTGCTTTTTTTTCCTTTTATGCTTGAAAAGTAAAAGCCAAAATTAAGTTTATTTTTGCACATTTTGTGGGAAATACATACGTATATCGAAGGAAAGTAGTACTCACTAAAATTCGTGTCTATTACAGTAAGTTTTCTGGCAAATATTTTTTTTATGTGTAGAGAATTGGCAATTAAATAAATTTAACTCGTCATAAAAATGAACTTAAATATTCTGTTTTTCACTTTTCTTTATATTTATTACATTTGTTTTCTATTTTTGGCTGAAATTATTTTGAGCAATCATTTTTAATATCTGAAAGCCTTAATAAATAGCATAATTTGAAAATCTTTTTGATTTTTTTTTACCTTGCAACCTTCACAAGTAAATGCTCCAAAATGAAAACCAGCCGCCGGTTCGCCGCATACTTTGCACAGCTGGTTCATCTGAAATAAAGACGTAAATTACTTTAGGTATTTGCTAATAAATCTCCAATATTATGTATTATTAAAATAACTTATTGTTATCTATACAATCTATACAAATAAATACGAAAATATTATTACATTGGGTATGTTGTTATTCAAATTATTTTTAATAATCATTATAGATATCTTTTTCAGATTGATTGAGTTAATTATCAGTTTGCTCAGATTATTTCAATAATCTTTATAGAAACCTCTTTTACTTGCCATCATTTTGATGTCATCATTTTAGTTAGTTGCTTAATTGCTTTGGATCACAATGTAGTATATTTTGTACTTTATTATATATTATAGTACTATGTAGTACTACCAAATATAGACTTTGTGCATAGATTAGTATTTTTGAAGTATAATGCTTAGGTATATTTTAGGAATAAAACCGCACTGTTTTGGTTTAATTTAAAATCGGTATCTTACAGTTTAGTATACTCGACTATAACTTTCTTACTTGATTAGTATTTATTATTTATTACATTTCTTTTCTATTTTTTTTCAGAATTTATTTCAAGTAATCATAAAATTTTTAAATAACAAAAAAAAAACCCCTAATAAATAGCATAATAAAATTAATGTAATTTCATTAAACGTTTTGGCCTAAAGACAAGCAAAGTTAAATCTTTCACGATTGTCCTTGTTGTTGTTGCTGTTGATGTTGCTGTGGTCGGTCACATACCCAGAAAACAGTGAAACTGCTTAACAACAATAATAACAGCCAGAATAGCAACAACAACAACCACAACAACAATAATGAGAAGAAGAAGAAGCATAACCGATGACCCACTGCGTTTCTCTTTAGTTTTTTTTTTGTGCTTTTTGTGATTTTTCGCCACAGGTCGTGGTTAGAAATTGAGGTATGCAAGCGACCGGTTTGGGCTGGCACCATATCCAAGACTCGATTCCTTGGCCACTGTCGCTTCTTCTTCCGCATCTTCTCCCCATCTACCGCCGCCACCCGTTGCCGTTTCCCTTGCCGGCGAAACGCTCTCTACATGTGGATGGGTCGTGTTCACACATCTAATGTACGTAGTGACTTGTTTTGCTGCGCCTGATGATCATAAAGCTAAGGTCAAACAGAACAAAAAGAAACTGGAGAAAAAATTACAAACATTTTGCGTCAAATATTTGATCAGCGTGAAAATGTTTGGGAAGATCACACAGAATTCTCTATGGTGTTGTCGAAGAGGGGCATGAAATTGCCAAACGACAACGGCCAAAATGTGCAATGCAAAGCTGCTTGAAGAATATTTGATAACCTTCTCATATGGGCAATAAAGTAACTTTTATTTATTGACTGTAAATAATTAAATTAAAGCTATGAATTAATGAAAAAGCTTAAATTTCAACAATGACAATAGCTTAAATATTATTCAAATTAGGCAATATTTAATCATATATGAAAATATAAGAATTTTTGATAAAATATGAAATTAAGAAATTGAAAAATATATTTTTAAAAACATTTATATGACAACATATATATTTACATTTATATTCTATCTTTTAGAATTCCGTATTAAAAATTCAAAATTGAAAAATTTATTTATTTATTTTTAAATAATATCAACAAAATTTATGTGATGACTATTAATTTTTTCGTCATAACTATTCTAAATAAATGGTATATTTTCAGATTTTGATTGATATATATATATTGATAAAAACTTTTGTTTTCTATTGTTGAATTGTTAAAGTAAACATCGATGTGTAAGTATTGTGTCAAGGATGATCAATAGTAGACTTTGCTAACACAAACAACTAGGTTTTATCGGCTATACGAAGCGCAATCGGCGACAATCAAGATTATCGATGGCACTTAGCACTTGGGGGAATTTTGGGTCGTCTTCTCAGGCTTTTCTTCTGGCACTTTGTCGACTTTTCGCCATTGCAAATACAGTTTTTTATATGTTTCTTTTTTCATTTTTATCTGCACTGCTGCTTCTTTTCTGGAAAAGCGCACCGCTGTGCCTAAAATTGTCACGGTTTTTTTTTTCTGCGGCCGCTGCCGCTGTGAAGGTGCAAATTTAATGTTTGCCAATTTAGCAGCGCTCGCTGTCACCTTTGGTGTCCATTAGCGCGCGTTTATATGCAAAGTGGCGGTCTGGCGTGTTCGCCATTATCACAGGAGCAGCATCACGCCGGGGCCACCACCTGCTGAGCGTTGCTCTGGCTGCCGCACAAACAACAACAGTTGTGTCGCACCGCACCGCACCGCACCGCAAAAGCCAATGCAAAAGCAAAAGCAAAAGCTGCCAAAGCGATTCGCCCTCCTGCCCAGCAAAAAGCG
Source organism: Drosophila albomicans (assembly GCF_009650485.2). Lineage (NCBI taxonomy): Eukaryota > Metazoa > Arthropoda > Insecta > Diptera > Drosophilidae > Drosophila > Drosophila albomicans. The sequence continues at coordinate 35,475,266 of NC_047629.2, read as the reverse complement.
GCAAAGTCAGTGTCAAAGATATGGACACACAATAACGAACCTAAACTCGCAAATGCAATGCAATGCCCAGAGACAACTGCCAAAGACGTGAAGTGCTTATGTTTAATGCTCGCCATTTACCCCCTTTTCGTTACTTTATTGGGTCAAAGCACATTTGCAGGCTATTTTCTCAGTGAGCTGAGCTGCATAGCTGCAATGGAAATCCGGATTGATCAACTGAAAAGTGTTCTACTTATTTTATAGCATTCTCATATCTCAATTATTTTCACTTAATTATATATTTCTTTGTATACTAAGACATCAAATATTTGAGTTTATTTATAACGTAATTTAATTTAGTAGAATTTGGCAGGATTTCAAATAATTAAATTCAGAAAATAGCTGTACACAACTCACATAAAGAATTAAAGAATAAATGCATTTGAATTGTTATCAAAAAATGTATTAAATAATTTAATTTTTATTAAACATTTTATATTCTTCTTTTTTACTTTCGAAGTGAAGCAATAAATTTTTAGTTCAGTTTATTTATATATTTCATTTTTCTATATTTCCTATTTCTTTTATTTAATTGAATTAAATGAGGAATGCACTAAATAGAATCGTTTAGAGTTGAGTATTCTGGTTTTGATTAGAGACTTTGCTAGCCACAAGATATTGATCTTAAGCCGATCATTGTCGATGTTTCGAGTGGCTGTAGTTACATTTAAATTCAAGTTTTTCTATTTGATGTTTGCATTTGCGATCAGAGGTAAAGACTCGTTCATTTGGTAACAATGAGAACAAGATCAGTTGTATTTATGTAGCTAAAGTTTTGAACAAGCTCATCAAGTAGCTGTTGACAGAGGCAACAGTCGAAGGACTTGCAGTCCATGAGTGTGGCATAGTAGAGTAAACAACAATAATAAAAAAAATGTGTCCTTAAAAGCAAACAAAATCATGTACAATACTCGTACAAATCAGATAAAAGCTATTGCTGACAGACCTGAAGAGGGAGAGCCATTAAGAAAAGGTGTTCAAACAAGCAAACCACGATTGTTGAAAATATTTTGAAGCAGCTACAAAATAGAACAAGTCCAAGTCCAAACAGGAGCAGAAACAGAAACAGCAACAGCAACAGACACAGACAGACACACAAAACTGAACAAACTAAAAGATCGAGATCGGTGACACACAGCACAACCCCGAATGGACGACGACAATAAACAATTGCCCGTAATATGCTTTATTATTAGCCTTTTGCCAAAAGACATTGCAATATGCAAATCCATTCAACAGAGTCACACGCTCTAGTTTGAATTGTTCGCTTCCTGACTCGATCGTCTCCCATCTCAATGCTTAGCCCTTTTTGTACTTGATTGCCAGCAGCAGTCAGACAATTAAATGCATGAATATCTTCAACATTTTACTCTTTTTTTTTTGTTTTTTGTATATTCCACATCTTCGTTTTACCAACAACTCTTGTCGTCCTATTGTAATCATTTCTTGACACTTATCGCACAAAAGGCAATAACATAATTAATGAGCATGTCAATGAGCGTCTTTTGTTTTCATTTCTGCTTCCTGAATGTTGTCGCTTAGGTAATCCTTTGAGCATGACAAAGCTGTGCCCAAGCAAGTGCCCCCAGACATGTGACCGAACTGGTAGTTGATCCCCAGTTATTCGAGTAGCTAGATTATTTGATATAAGTTTCTATTTTCTACTCTGTGATGATACAATACGCTTTAATATTTCAGTTACATTTGCTGTTGTATTAGCATATGCTATAGTCAATTGCCAGCTGATGCATTTTATTAAAAGAAAAATCTAAAATGCAGCTACGACTCACTAGCCATAAATTAGCTAAAAGGTCAAGGCTGGCAAATAATGATCAATTTATGCAAACACTTTTGCTGTTGTTGCAGATATTTAATTATAAAATTGAAAATAAAATTGCATATTAATATTATTTAATCGAAAATATTTTTCACATTCCTTTTTTTTTTAATTAAAACTTAAATTTTATATAATTTTTTCGCAAAACTTTCATATTGAACTGTCTAGTCTCTAAAGCTAATTTTATTAATTCACTTTAATCTGCACTCACCCTTTCACAATTCGATTGTGCAGAAAACTGCACTAAAACATAAATTGTATTTGTAGTTTTCTTTTATTTTGACACAATAAACACACTTTATTTACTTTTAATAATTTTCACAATTTATTTGAACTATTTTTATGAATGATCTTTATGCAATCAATTGATCTTTATTGCTTGTTTTGTTGTTGTTGTTGCATTATTATTTGAACCAATTTAGCGACGGCTTTTCACGCGAAACTCGTGAGCAATCACGTGCCACACATAACCGATAGATAACCGCGATATTTATATCGCGAGAGACACTGTGAAATAGCGGTATTCTGCAGCCTTGCGATGCTTTGCAGCGTAGCGCCCATCCGAGACTAAATCCTCATCATCGTTCTGAGCTCCAACCAACCGACTGACTGGCCCTGGCCTCAAAGATCATCAGCAGCAGCACCAGCAGCAGCAGCATTTGAAGTCGCGCGCGCACGCGTCTTCTCTTCTCTGTGTGTGTGTATGTGTGTTTGTGTGTGCGCCTGCATGCATGTGTTGGTGTGACACACACTGCAACATCCCAGCAGGAATTTATTCCGGCTTGGAAGCATGCAATTGGAAAGTCTTTTTTTATTTCTTAAAAATATAAATGTTTTACAATATGATTTTTTAAAATTTTATTTTCTAACTTTTATCGTATAGAAAATAAATAAATATATTTTAACGGTATTATTTAATATGTATTTATCTATCTTTTACTTATTCTGTTTGTATCAAAACTTTTCTGGTATTCAATTGATTTGTATGTGAATATACATACAGTAATATGCCTTCAGAGTAAGGCATACATAAATCATTTGATTTATATATTCAGTAATATGCCTTCAGAGTAAGGCATTTTCTCTAGACTTTAATTAAATACATAAAATTTACTTCAATTGATTATGATACTTCTGGTTTACATTTGGGGATATTAATTAAAAACTATTAAATATTGATTAATTACAATTCAGAAACTATTAGTATTATTTATTTATAGTTATAGTTAGATAAGAAATTGCTTAGGTTATAAATAAACTGTAGTTGTTTACACAAATTAAAGCGAACCCCTGATTTTTAGGCTGAACATCAGCAGAAAATTCAGCTACTCGTTGGACTATGCAATGCAGAGGGCAATCACGATTTCCTGTTTGCAAACAGCTGCTGCTGTTGCTGCTTCTGCTGCCGCTTCTGCTGCTGTGCGCTGTTAATGTTAAGTGCTGTGAACTGTTAAAAGCCGGCTTTTGGTGTTCAACGTTGTTGTTGTTGTTATTGTTTTTGCTAGTGGTGGTTGGTGTGCTCTTTGGATTGCTCTTTGCCTTTTCATGCTGCATTGTGGTTGGCTGTTGGCAGCGGCACGATCTGCCAGCGTTCGTTTGTTTTCATTGAATTTCTCGATGTGGTTGGCTGTTGATTTTTTTCACGATTTGCTTTGCTGTTGCTCTCTTTGTTGTTGTTGTTGACTTTACACACAGTACAGTTATTATCGCTCGATTGCATGTGCCAGTCGCTGTGCCACTCTGTGTGTTTGTGTGTGTGAGTGTGTGCGAGAGTCTGTCTCTGAGTGTTTATATTGTAAATGTGCATTCATTTGTATTCGTATTGGACTAATGTGCCAAAGAGGTGGGCACTTAATGCCCGTTGAGCTGTGTAAATAAAAGCGCCAGAGCGAACAACATTTTCTAATGAAATTAGTAGCTTGTTTACAAAATGGTGAATAAACGAGTTTGTTGCCTAAGTCTTTCGTTTTATGACACTATGATTTAAAGCGAATATATTTTGCGTGTGACCAACAAAAAATACTGAGGTGTTATTTAAGTTAAATGTGGTTAAAGATGGTAATATAATCATCGTTTTTATGACTACGAATTATTATTTTTCAATATACAATACTCTACTTAGTAGAGTTATAAAGATAGTAGAGTCTACTATTACTACTTTTCATTTCACAGGCTGATATCTTTATAACTGTAGATTCGAAGGAAATCTACTTAAGATTAGCTGCTCCTCAAAATGCAAAGATTACGTTGTTAAAACACACCACAAGGATTAACACAATGTGGATATTTTTTGGAAGATTAGTTGTGGCATTCTTAAGCGCAGCGGCAGTCAGAAACTATTCGTGGCGCGCGTTTTAACGCGTTCTTTCTTTATCTAATTGAATTCGCTTGTCATAAGCCAGATCTGTGGCAGTTGAGATCAGTTGTGAGTGGTTCCCCGCAGGGGCAGGGCAATGTCAGTAGTAGGTAGGACCGCTTGTGTCACTTCATGATGATGATGATTTCATTTTAATAACACCACTTGCAGTCCACTTGCAGACAACAGTCCGAGCTGAGAGAGTGAGAGCGAGAAGAAGATCCATTTAATGCTCCAGACTCAGCAGCACCACAACCCGCTGGAGCCGTTGTATGTCAACACCAGTTGACGGAGTAACAAGGAAGCGCAACACTCTAAAACGACGTGTAATTTATCACAGCACGAGCAGCATTTAGCCATGAAACTGGACGTGTACAATGCTGTTAGATTTTCCTCACTGACTAACTACGAATATGACTTTAACTCTAACTCCGACTCTGACTCTGACTGTGGCTGTTGCTGTCAGCAGCGCTGTCCTCGTCATAATCTCTTTCTCTCGCATTCGCATTCGCAGAGTCGTCATAGTCATCGTCATCATCATCGTCGACATTTCTTCTCGGTAGGCAAATCTGTTGCATCTGGCAGCGTTTTAATTTTAATTAAGTTTACGCGCTAGTCTCGGACGACGAACGGCCTTAAACCTCATAAGCTGCCGTCGTAACTGCAGACTCGCAATCGCGTGCTCATGGTGATGAGTTGGGGCATTAGCTTTGATGCCTGCTCATATTTATTAGAGCGCAATCTACTTCAAATTATTGTTGAGTACCACTGTGCAGAGAGTAAGATTTATTTACGAGCTACTCGTAAAAATACTACACTCATATCTGAGTATGTGCTTGTAAATTCACTGAACTATCTAGATTGGCTGAAGATCTAATTTTGAATAGGATTTGGAAGTAAAAAGTGAATAAATTTTGTACAAGAACGTTTGGTTTTCTTTTTTCATTAATTCTAACAGATTAAAGCTGAAGTAATCTAATTTTATTTAAGAATTATAGGAAGTGTTTTCTAGATACTATACATATATTGAATTCTTCAATTAAGAAATATGTTCTAGATTACATTTTTATTATAGCTTAAAGTTATGAAGATATAATTAAATACTCATATTAGCTATTCAGTCACATAATAAATAAATGGATAGTATAAAAAATCAATAAAAGTATAGAAAGATGCCCAAACGTCGAATTCGAATATGTATGTAAATGGTAAGCAAATCATTGCATGAGAATTACAATGACAGCAAGGCCAAATAAAAAGACCAAAACGAATACCGATGATGAGGATGTTGAAAGAGTTAAACATGCAACATTTCCAAATACAAATTGTCGATTGCCAAAAACAGTAGCAGGCCAACAAAATAGGCGACAAATCTGCTTCTGCATGCGGCCAAAGGCATGCCAAGTGCAACCGCGCAGCAGCAACATCGCAGGATAGCCAAGCACCTGAGAGAAGACAGAGGAGTGGGGAGAGTAGAGAAGGGGTACGCTCGGAGGATAGACGAATGCGACATGGCCACATGGCGACATTGCGACATTGCGACATTCGATCGCTGCCAAATCGATCCAGATACAGATACTTTAAATCACAATTTCAACTGAGCGCAAGCCAAGCCAAAAGCGTTGCACAAAATCAAAATGAGAAACAAGCAAATAAAAAATAGCTGTGCGCACATGTCAAAGGCGGTAGCAAAAAACTACCAGCAACAGCAACAACTACAACACCAACATCAGCAGCAACTTGGCAGCAGCATTTTATTTCAATTTCAATTGATTGTCGTACAATCGCCATGAATAATTCAATTTTACAATTGCATTGCTCTTCGGCTAGAGAAAGATAGAGACAAAAACAAACACACACACATTGCCTCACACACACATAGAGGTGGGCGTGAGTGCGAGTGCGATAGAAGCTAGAGTAAGAGTAAGCGATACGGAACATATTTTAGCCACTGTCTGAGCTGCTGTTGATGTTGCTGCCGCTGCTGCTGGCTGTCAATGTTGCTGGCGACAGTGAAAACAACAAAAAACAACAACAGCAACAAAACGGTTTACGATGAAGACGACCACCTATAGTAAGTATTACAATTACACACTATACTCGTAGTTATGCCAGATTAAAGTCCCACTTTGTAGTACCTGCTACCAGAATAAACTGAGTCACAGCAGGAAATCGAAAGCTGCAGATCAATCAATAAATCGTAATTGTACTCTCTAATTTTTATTGCACAATTAATTTATTTATAAAGTTGTTAATTACAACTATGGCATAAAGTTTAGTTTACGAGTTAACTAAAGAGTTGTGAAATTCAAGTTTAATTTATTTTTTTTAGATTTTATGAACTACAGGATATCAAATATTGATGGCTTCAGCAGCATGCGGTAATATCTAAATATAGTTTTTTAATGGTTGTTAAAAAGCGTTGAAAACATTTAATTTAATATATCTTATAGCAGGTCATCAAAGTTTATAGACATGTTTAATAAAGTCTCGCACTCATTATTGAATTGCAATAAAACAAAATGAATTCAATTTTAAATATATTAACTTCCCTTTCCAACTTAAAAATCCAACCACTTTCGCTGGCTAATTTCTTTGACAGCAAACTACAAATGTTAACAAATGATGGCAGATGGGCTGGGGCGGAAATAACTGAGGGGAATGAATCAAAATATCATCTTGAACCATTAGCAAAGTTCAGTTATGTTACCTTTTTTGAGAGAATTGAAATGGACTGTGGACTAGTTCATTCATTGTTTGATTAATGAGTTTATTATGCAACAATTATGTATGTAAACATTTCCAGTTTTCAAGAGCACGGCTCATGTCAAATTAATGAACTTGGCTCTTGACTTTGACACTTCATAAAGGTGTCGACGCTCAAGGATGGGAATGGGAATGGGATGAATGGTCCAGGACATCGTGCTGCATGCAAGAGCTTAGTAGAGTGTTCCTAATTTCATTTGGCGCAGTTTTATGCAGAGGCAGGCGCTGACATCCCAATCCCTGACGCACATAAATCACCACACTGAAGAGCCTGGAAAATTTGCATAACTTAACAGAACTGATGCTGACGCTGATGGTGACTCTGACATTGAATCTGCCTTGGAATCTGGAAACTGAATTCGTTCTACTATTCTCTACCTAAAACTAGTTTGCATCCTGGCATGGGACACACAACAGCTACTACAACAACGCTTGCAACCTCTTTGCCACATGATGAACGAGTGTCAACACAATGCCCAGGCTCTCTTCGAGGCATAGGTCGGCATCTGCGTCATCCAATCTGTGTGTGTGTGTGTGCTCCGCTGCGCCGCGCCTTTTTGGGGCACATATTTGGCCAGTGATGTCATCGCAGCGCACATTTCTCCAGCTCGCATAAGTTCGTAGCCCAATTTGTTAAGAGCGCGTGCTTCAGTTTCGCTCCTCGCAGCTCGCAACTCGCGACACGATGCGACGAGCCGCGGCGATTGTGGCGGCATTTGCTCAAAAGAGCCTAATAACAATTGTGCGATCTGGTTTGCTCTTCTGGCCGTGCTTCACTTTGCTCCAGACGCTCCTCTTCACAGCTAACGAGCACATGTTACGCCAAGGCGTACCACAAATGCTCTAAAAGACATAATTTGTTTTGTTTTTTAAATTAAAAAATTTAACAAATATCAGACATGGTTTTAAATACATGTTTTTAAATCGAGAAAATGATATATCAAATTTTAATATATTGAGTTTTCAATATATTTTTAAATTCTATTAAGAAACAAGATTGTGTACATAATGCCTAGAACACTTCTTGATCCAATATCTAGACTAAACTTTCTCAACATTATTATCTAAAATTGAATAAAACGATAGCTGAAAGTTTATTCTATCATTCCTATGTATACTTATTGTGTATCTATTTTATCTAATGTATTCATAAATAAATACTTGACTCCTCCCAACTTTTTTTCTAAGTAAAATATATAATAAATATATAATACTACATATAACTTAAAATTATCTTAAAGTGTGAACTAAGGATATTCTAATAACTTTGGATAAGCACTATATTTAGAGGTAAGATTGATTTTTCTGTTTTTCGTTACTTTTTTCTCTTTTTGCACAAATTTAGAATTTTATGCATTTTTGTTAATACAATTTTAAAACAGTTTTTATAACATTAGACATTTTTATGTACATTCTTATATCAAATTCAAAGCTTATTAAATTAAACTAAACCCTTTGAAATTGTAGTGTATATAACAAAATTTTGCATTTGGCTGTGCAGAGCCTACAAAAAAAATTCAGAAAATTAAAAAAAAATACGTATATAAAACGAGTGACAAATTGGAGCGCCTTCAACTTGAGCTTCAGCTTCAGCTTGGCACTGGGTGTAAGTAGCGCGTACAGCTCGCGACGCATGTGGAAAGATTTTAGGGCTTGGCTTTAAGTGGATTTCATTTCGTTGCGCCCCAAAACAAAAAAATTGGTTTACCCTATAAATCTCGGGTAGTACGAGTGCGATTATTTTTTTCTCTTTTTACGACTGACATTAATTGAATTTGGGGGCTGTTGTTGGAAGCTTATGTTTTGGGGCTGCCCTCAACTTTTGGCATAGCACACGCTTCATTTGATTTATGTGCAATGCGTAAGCGACTTTACAAATTGCCAAAGTTCGGGCATTATTCGGGGGTTCAAAGAATTGCATATGCCACAGTGAGAATTGGTTTGAATTGCCTCGCCCCAGCTTCTGCAGCGGCTTTAGAACAAAGTGCAACCGAAATGCCAAAGACAATTGCATCACATTTTCATTTCCCTCCCGCCACGCTCTTACTCTCTTTGTATTTGCAACTTTCTTTTGGTATGCTTAATAGTGCAGACCAACTGGGCTAGTGCCAGTTTCTGTCTCAGTCCCCGCGACTAGTCGGGTGCTTTGGGGCAAGATCAAAGCTCGGCGATATAATTGGTCGTTGTTTTGTTTGACCGCAGATCTGTGCGCGCACAACATAGCACTGCACAGCATTCACATCCAGAACCACATCGAGATGCACTTTGGTGCCTGACTTTGCCTCTGCCCGCTTAATAATAATTCGTTTTGGCAAACAATGTAAATTCTTCATTAGCCTAGCTTCCTAATTTGCTAGGGGGAAAAGAACGTTCGCTACTTGGTAATTGAAGGCATGCCAGGCAGAGCATCCGAACATCTTCAGTTTCAGTTGGAGCTGGAGGAGCGAGATCTGGATAAAGGTATTTATGAGGGTTGCGCTGAAATTCGTTACATTTTCAAATTGTTTTGCTATATTGGGAAATGTGTCAGGAAAACAAACGTTAAACGTTAAATCATGGCATGAAATTGTATTGCACTCTCTCATTGGAAAGTCACATCTGATAAATACTTTGATATATTCTCCATAGTTGTGTGCATCCTCATAGTCATCTGATGAGTTTCACAATGCGACATTCGACATTCTGGCGTGTGCATATTCGAAATGCTCTCACTGTCGCAATTTTTCACTCCACATGCTACTCTCTTGGAATGGGAATGCTCTGGTGATTGATCGATTGATTGAGTGATTGACAACGGCGCCAATGAAATCAAAGCTGTCGCTTAGTATAAGTTCACGTTCTCTCTCTAATTAATTAAATGCCAAATGCCAAACATATCAAAATCAAATCAAATATGGCAAAAGCCTGCACAGTCTGTAGTTTCCAAGTCTCTCTGCTAGACTCTCTTCTGGTTGGAGGTCTGGGGTTCCGGTTGAGGTTTTGGGTTCGGGTTTGGAAGTATATTACAATAGGGTTTGGAGTATATTACAATAGGAATTTCCTGTTTTATTGGTGCTGTGTTTATTTTGGCCCGCTCTTCGGTGTCGACGACTTAGACGGCGACTGCAACTGCGACCATTCTTTACGAGCGGCAATAAATTTAACAATTTGTTTAGTGGAGACACACACACACACATGGCAACTCACACACACATACACACTGCACTAGAGACACGCAAAGTGTCTACGTAGCACCATATATGGCATATGGGGACCTGAGGCGCAGATGCCAAAAGCAAAGCAATTTGTCCAGCGGTAAACAAAAAACGCTTTGGGGCCACTTGGGAGTCTGCGTCCAACTGGACTGGTTATAAGACTTGCAGTCAATTGTTCTCCCAGACATTGAAAAGACCTCGACTTATAGCGGCACCCGTCGAAAGCAAGAGTATTAAAAATGTTGATGCTTTATGGACTTGAACCTTGTAATCTAGCTGTATTAGAGCAAGAAAAATAACATTTTCTATAAAAATATTTTGGAAATTATAACTAAAACTAAAAAGTTGAGAGGAGCGAGATCTGGATAAGGTATTTAAGAGGGTTGAGCTGAAATTCGTTTAAAAAAAATATATTTATTTTATTAAGGATTTTTTTCACTTCAAATGTAAAGTAGTGATTGCATTTTTTAAATACATTTAATAATGGTTTTTCTAATAGTTTCTTTAACAATTAATTTTGAACTTAATTTTAATTTATTCATTTCATTTTATAGTACTATATTTCATATCAAGGCTATAACAGCAAACTAATTTACAAAGAAATGCATTTCAATAAGATAAGTGGGGATTTTCCTTAGCTCAGTAGTGATTGCATTTTTAGTGCTCTTAAATAAATTTAAGCAGGATTACCTCAGAGCTTATTAAAGTCAACAATCTAACAAACCAATTTAAAAATTTGTATATAAGTTTTTTTTTTACATAATTATGCATTTATTTAAATTTATTGTTGACAAAGATCAATATGGATTTCTCTCAATATTTCTTTTAAGTCAACTGTCTAATTTGATTATTTATCATATATAATATTTAAAATTTAGCTATATATTGATTAAATCTATTTGGTTGGCAACACTTTTATTGTTACAAAATTAATTTACAAAGCAATACGAGTTTCAACAATTGATTTTTGATTCTAAAACATAACTGCAAGCAACTTTCTCTGCTGTTGCTAGGCAACTGCACTCTGATGGATAAGCTAAATTCGGCACACTGAGCACAGAGAGGAGAGAGAGAGAGAGTGTAGAGGTGGAAAGGGGTTTGAGGCGGTCAAGGGGTCGCTGGATGGCGCGGCGTCTGGACAACTCTTGGCAAGGCTATACACAATATTTCTTAAATTAAATTATCAAAAAGAATTTCGCTAGTTGGCATGCCTAGCCCGAAACAGCATGAAGAAAGAGCGAGCGAAAGATTTGCCCCACCACGCCCCACTCGCTTACAGCTGCAGCCCCAAAAAACAAAACCGAGACAAAAACCTGTCTGCAGCGAGGGGCCTAAAAGAAATTCCGAAAATTTTCCCACACTTCTTGGCTGGAACAGACGACGACGTCCACGAGGAAGCCAGCTAGCAAGCCAGCACAGGCTGCACAGCTACTCATATTTGTTTATGGCCAGGTCGTTCTCTCTGTCGCTGTGTCTATGTCTATGCCTGAGTATGTACATATGTGTGTGTGTGTCGTGAAGCACATGTTGCATTTGCCTCCGTCTGTGGTTGATGAGCTGCATTATATGGCTGGCAGTACGAGTATAGAGTATCGGCATCCATCCACACACGAGGCCGTGGCCAATGTGGAGGCCGATGCTGCCAATGCTGCCAAATGGGCATCCACTTGTTGCTGCTATTTACCTTTTGGTTCTGCTTGTTGCATTGCCTCCTTCTCTCCTCTTGGCTTTTCACTTCTGTGTCTTATTGTTGCAGTTACTTGTACATTTCTTGTTGCTGCCGCTGCTGCTTCTGCTGTTGTTGTCTTCGCGCATTGACACCAATTTTATTTGCATATACGCCCTTTCTTTGCGGCAAGTGGAAAACAACTGAAATCGAGCACTGCCTTGCAAATAAAATTGTTATGGCCATTGAAATGGAAGCTCTAAATCTTCTGACTATTATCAGGATGCTTACATCTTATCTATCTTTTTAAATACCGTGTAGACACTCTGCAATGGCAGCTCAAATTGGCCATATACTTATGTTTTAGTACAACTTTAGCTTCTCTCTGGCTACTACAGCATAAATCTTATTATAATAAAACCAACATTTATTTGAAACGGATTGGTGTCAAGTTTGAGATAAGCTACGGACAGTTTATTGTATTCTGATAATTTCGTAATAATACACATTTGTTGACGGTTCATTGACAACCTTTTTTATACCCGATACCGGTATAAAATCTTGATTAATCTTGAAAATGATACAAATTGTATAAGTTATTTATAAAATGGTTTTAAATGCAAAAATGTTGTCTATGGTATATTATGAACGTAATAGTATCAAGTATAGTCTTCGGTATATTTTAGTATTTTTTCGGTATCTTAATTTGGTTTATTTTTAGAATAATAAGGTAATATAATGCTTTAATTAAAGCTGGGTAGTGAGTATCTCATAGTCGATCCCAATCGATTGTAGCTTTCTTTTCTATTGATTTTAGATTTATTTATTTAACTTTCAAAAATTTAAATAAAAATATTATTATAGTATTTTATTACGTTTAGTTTGATTTATCTTTTATTCCCACAAATCCTATTCCCTTATTCATTCGCTTTTATTTGCTCGCTATTTATGCCTTTTACCGAGTTGCAGTTGATTGATATTTCATCATTCTTCCCTGAGCATAGCAAGTCATCAGCCTCATCATCATCATCATCATTGTCATCGTCAACATTACCATCATCATCATTATCATTTGCGACACATTACAGAGATCTCGTTTAGCTACGCATAGTTTAGTTTATAACGTCGATTAGTTGCACTATAAGCAACACCTTTAACTGCCAACAAATTACAACTTTATCATGCCGCAAACGATGACGATGACGCTGACGCTGACGATGCAACATTGCCTGGCCATGCCCATGCCACTCTATCCATTCTGCTCTCCATCGGTTCGCTTGCCGCTTACTCTGAGTCTGAGTCTGAGCCTGAGTCTCAGTTCGCATAATTAATGAAGTGCAGGAATGGCGATGCTCCGGGAAAACCGCAAAGGCAACTGCCGCCGCGCGACACAAATGAAGCTATTGCCGCTGGCCGAGAGTCAGTTGGCATCTGAGACACCAGCTCAGCAGCCGCTGGCTGCAACTTTAGCTCGGTCGCAAGCTCCTCCATATTTATACAGAGCGAACACGTTAAATAAAAGATAAGCAGCAAATGCGGCGAGTGTCACGCGCGCCATAATTGCCAGCTGATGATGTCTGGCAGCAGGATGTTGGGATATCGAGAATTGGCTGTGGGGAAATATGACTGAACTATCCTTTGCAAGAGCAATGTAATAAACTACAATCGGTAACCAAATTAGAATAGTGCGAGAACACATTAAATGAAACTTATGAAGAGCAGTTCTGTACGTAAAATTCGAAATGTTCATAAATAAAAATAAAGCTAATTCCTAATAAGTAATAGAGTATAATAAAACTTTATTTAGTTTCCACAACTATTTCATAAAACAGATTCAGCGACTCTAGATATTATTTCTTGTTATTAGACGGAATCAAAAAAATATATACTAAATTTGAGTGTCTTAACTTGAACGTAGAAATAAGGCAATAATAATTGTATTAAGGATTAAACAAAATCGTAACATTTACAACTTCATTTAAGTTTCTAGAATTGAATTGCATACAGAAAAAACGAAAAACTTAATGCCTTACATATTATAAAACAATAAATTTCAAAGTAAATAAATATATTTTGAAGGCTGTGAAACTGAGTTGCACCAGAAGGAAAAAATCTAATAAAAAAATAAATTTATTTAAAAAAAGTAAATTTATATATTTTTAAAATCAAATTTAAAATATGCAGTGAATAAACGACTTTCTTTAAATATTTATATTTATTTATTGACTTAAATTAATAGTCAGATTTCAGGAAATTCAATAAACAAAAATGTAAATATAATAGTCTAACAAACTAAAGTCCTTTGTTGTAAGAAAAGTGTAGTGCATTTGTCTTAATACTAAAAGCTAATACAAATTGAAAATCCCTGTGTGCCAGGACAAGGGCAGCAGCTATTAGTATGCTGTAAATATAGTTTGCAATATGCATCATTTTTGATTTTTGTATGCGTGTGCACGTCGTCTTCGGATCGTTGTCGTTGCCTTTGCTTGGTTGCTGTTCCCAAATGCATTTGTCAATGTCGCTGACGTGTCGCTCTGACACTAGCATTGAATGAAAGTCCAAGTCCTCCGTTTGCACACAAATACAAAAAAAAAAAGAAAAAAACTTTCGCCTGCGCATTGTTGCATGGAACTGAGCTGCGGGCAAGCGACTTGGTCATAGTTACAGTTTAAAGGAGTTGCAACTAGATGGGCAAGAGGCAGCAAGAGGATTCGGATGCAAAGTCGCAGTTCGAGTCGAAGTTGAAGGTGGCCTACAGGTACTGAGTAAAATGCGTGACGTGAACGAGAGGCATTTGACTTGGTTCGCTTTTTTCGTTTTTTTGGCTGCCCTATTCATAGGACTGTGGCATAAAACATAACTCTAATTTGCAACATTTCACGTTCATGGCCCAAACAATAAATACGTTTTGGGGGCAACTAGTTAGTGGCAAATGAGTTATGACTGTTGCACTTGGTACCGACACATTAACAATGTTTGACGAATGGCCAAAAAAAAAAAAGAATAACAAGTAAAAATGCTACAGTCGAGTGTGCTCGACTGTCAGACACCTGAATAAAAGCTAATCAGTTTGGTATTATTCTTAAAATACAGCAAATCATATATACCGGAGGCTCTCATATAGAACTTCATAAAAATATATCATAGAGCACAAAATATATCAGATTTTAAGCGAAAGCTACTAAGACAATTAGTAAGTAGGAGTGTTTCTCCCAAACAAAAGAATTTCATAAATAACATCTACATTTGTTATCTGATTGCAAACAATTTTTCAGGAATCACAATAGTATTTGTTATTTTTGTGGCAAAACTTTTAAATTAGCTTGATCTGCGTGCAAACAAAACAAGCGCTGACTTAAAAAAATTATATCTCTATCTCTTATAGTCTCTGAGATGTAGGTTTTCATACGGACAGACAGATGGACGGACATGGCTAGATCGTCTCGGCAGTTGATGCTGATTAAGAATGTATATATTTTATAGGGTCAGATGCCTCCTTCTGCCCGTTACATACATTTTGTGGAGCCACAAAATTATAATACTCTTGCACCCTACGAGTAGCGGGTTTAACAACGGTCAAAGAAATATAAAACGAGACTGAAGCTGAGACAGAGGATGCTTCAGTTCTCAGCTGTAGATACTAAAGATCCCAGAGGCAGTTACCGTATTTGGGTTGTCCAACTTTGAGCACTGCAATTACTATATGAGTGAGTATATTTATACGCGCTATGTGAATACACTCGCAGTGATTCTCGTTTGCATTACGCACTTGTCGCTCTAAGCTGATCCAGCTTTGCCATGCCTGATTGCCATCGCTATGAGGCTGGCAAACGTAATTAAAATGAAATCAGCATACGGCTTAATTTCGTCTTCTTCACTTTGCAAAGCAAAAAAGATCTCTTGGATTTGAAATTTTCGACTCGTCCGACTGCTTCTTGTTTGTCTAATGTGTAACATCGTTATACCCCCGTCCTCCGCCCATCTCTCATTGCAGCTGTCTCTCTTATTAGCCAGTCTCTCTTGCTCCAAATCTGTCCGTTCTCATAAATCTGTCTGACATTTTGCATGCCAGTCATCAGCTCTTAACTCGCGCCATGGATTAATTTAAATCCTTTTTCTTCCGATTTACTCAGGAATTTTCTAGCCACACCGTTAACACTTTATGGATTTTCCATGCTTTTTCCTGAAGTATTCAACAGTTTTCTAATCGCGTTATGCATAGAAATGCCCTAATTGAAGAGTAACATTTGACACATTTTAATAGTAATAATAAAATAGTAAAATTCAAAACAAAAAATTGAAGATACTTTCAAAATCTTTTCCGTTCGTTAGTCATCTGCAGTAATTGCAATAATCATTGTCAATTTTTATTAGGAATTCGATAATTTGACACATTTTAATTCTAATAATAAAAGTAACTGCAATAACTGTTAGTCACTTGCGATTCTAATAT
Source organism: Drosophila albomicans (assembly GCF_009650485.2). NCBI lineage: Eukaryota > Metazoa > Arthropoda > Insecta > Diptera > Drosophilidae > Drosophila > Drosophila albomicans. Next base: position 35,458,955 of record NC_047629.2, on the reverse strand, counting down.
GAAAATTCGATAATTTGGCACATTTTAATAATAATCTTAAAATGCGTTCTTCAATATACAAAATATAAAATTCTTACATTATAAACTAACTGCAATAATTGCTTTAAGCCTTGGAAATTCTAAAGATATTTTCCAAAACTTTTCTACCCAAAGCTAACTATTATAATTGCTAATAATAATAATTTTATCGTTTGCCGTGTTTTAATAGTGAAATTGAAGTGAGTTCGTTCATACAAAAAGATTAAATTAAAGATATATGTATGTTGAAAAGCTTTTCAATCTTTAGCTACTGTAATAATTGGCAATTCTAATTAAGAATTTGATAAAAAAAGTAATGTTGTTGTCGCAACTAACATAAAGCAACTGGGAGTCTCTGGAGCTACATTGGTTTAAGGCCATAACATAATGCTGCTTACGGTTAGTGTTTGCCTTATTGTGTTGACAGTTTTGTAATTGATAACATGGACTAAACTGTCATAAACTGTCGTAAACGATGTACAGAAATGATCTTGATCTAGATTGTCCAATACAGACGTCAGATGTAGCAAGTAATTTACCAAAAATGATTGAGAATGAACTTGTTGCAGTTGCCGCCACAGTGTCTCTCTATGACTATAAACAATCAAGAGCTGTAAGAGCTGTGTGGTGTGAGAGCAGAAAGATCTAGATGCTGACTGGATCTGGGGACTGTGTCTGACTGTGTCTGGCTACCGAGGTGAACTTGTAAGGAGAGCCCCCAAAAAGCTAACACAACACAAGAGATGCCCCCAAGGCGCTGCTGTTGTCGAGTCGCATTTCAAAAGACAGCGCGGAGCACAAAGATATCGACCTGTGGGTATCATCGATCATCGATCATCTGGCTGCGGTCTAAAAATGGTTTCCAGCTGCGTAGGAAAACACCATCGCATGACCAAATCGCAATCGCTAAGTATTCGATACTTTCTTCATCTCTTTGCTCGAGTTGTGATTGCGTTTTGCGATCTCAGCGTCAGCAACAGCGACAGCGACGACAAGTTTGCTTTTTTCCACTTGCCTTATTTTGGGTTGATTATTATACATTTCTTTTGTATTATTTATTATTATTATTATTAAATATCAACGTCGTTTGTCGTTAGACAATTTTTCGTTATTTATGAGCTCAAGTTATGCCTTTTGGGTGTTTTTGAAGAGAACCAGCGATGGCGATGGCGATGCGATGGTGATAGAGACAGTGCGGCGACATATAGACGTAAACGTAGACGTAGAGTGGTTCGACCCGACCCCATAATACTATACATACATATAAGCAATGCCAATTAATGACCAAATTAGTGGAGGCACTCATGGACAACACTTGACCGCTTATGGTACGGGATTTTCTACTGATTTGGTTCGAATTGTGATTTATTTGAGCGCAATGTGAAGGCTCGCTTTGATTTCTTTGTTAGTCATCGGCAAATGGCGGTGGCGGCGGCGGTGGCGAAAGTCCAACGAAAGGAACCAACTCGTTGGAGAACCAAGTGAAATGAATACGAATGCGAAAACGCGCACTCACGCACTCACAAAATCGAATCGACTTCAATGTCAACTGCGCCTGCCATATGCCATATTCATAGTTCTCGGCTCAACATCAAAGCTTTACGATGCCTTTCATATATTCCCCTTAGCAAAAAGGACACCAAATCAAGCTATCCCACATCTCAGTCATCATACAACACAACAGTCCAACCAACATTCAGTCGTTCAGTCTAACAATCTGTCAGTCTCTCAGTCGTCCAGTCTCTCTTCTCTGTCGTCTGTCTCGCGCGCGTAGTAAAAGCTGACAGACCATACAAGGGCCCAACTATTGCTGTGAAATATGATGTGGACTAACTGCTAGTTACCAGCAATAAAGAGTAATTAGCGCCCGGCATTTAATATACCAAATTTAGCACTCTCAATAACTGTTAAATACAAAGTAAACCCTTGCTACTGCATTTACGACACATGTCTGGCCATTCGAGTAGCCTGAGAATCGACTATTTTGTAGCCAATTTTCTCATGACGAAGGTCAGCTTTGATTGTTAACCATTTAAGAAATGAAGAAGTTATGTATTTTTAGTTTTAATATCTTAGTTCATCTACAAGTATTTTTCAAAAGTTAAACCTTAGCAATCAATATTTCAATATGCTATTTTGATGCCAAATTAGTTATGTTGAAGGTCTGCTATTATTATTGTGGGCTTAAAATAGTATCAGCTTTTAATTTTATTTCTTTACGACGAGATGTTCTGTATAGTACTTTAATGTTTTCTCTCATACATTATCTAAAAGCGTTTTGAAAAGCTACAACTTTAACAATCAATATTCTGCTAAATTTTCCATGCTGAAGTTCAGCTTTTATTGTTGTTATTGTGAACTTAAAATAACATCAACTTTGATTGTTGAAACTAAAATAAATTGTGAATTTGTGGAATCATTTTTATAGATTTACTCTCTTACCTTATTGACAAGTATTTTTACAATCACTATTATAATTTTTATTGACTACTTTATCAGAAGTAAAAATTAATCGTTTCTACAAATTTACTCCCAATTTATTAACCTTTTAAATTAATAACATTTCGACTCATTACATTTTTACTATGATTAAATGCAATAATAAACTATTTTATGTACTACAGATTTAAACAGCAGTCTTTAAAGCAACAAATGTGATTATGTACTTCATCAACTTAACTTCATCATTGTACTAAGAAAGATATTTATCTCTTATATAACATATATAATTTTACTTTTTAAATTTTTATATTTCAGCTTTAACTTATTAAGACCTTCTTTTTATTCTTTAAAGTAACAAATGATCGAGTATATGTATTTCATCTTTATAGGTACTTTTGCTGTTTCCTATATCCAAACCAATTACTAATCCAAAATTTAATTTCAGCTTCAACTTTTTATTCACTTTTGTTGAAAATGTGATTCGCCTACTTTATTTCTATAAATTCATTTAGTATTGTTATTTCACAGACATTTGAAGCATTCATTTAAATTGGCAAATTTTCATAGTTGTAGCTGGTAAATTGTTATTAAATTTTCCTCCTGGCTGCACTGCAATTCTTCCTGTCGCTCCTCCAGTTGCAGGTTGTTTTCATAACTGGCTTACAAATTGAAAAACAAATTACTGTCATAAATGTCAGCATTACAACATGACGGCAATCAATACATCAACCTGTTGTCAGTGCACAAAACACAAAACACACTGCACTCTCAACAAACATCAAACAACACACACAACAAACAACACACAACAAAAGTCAACACAACACAACACAATAAATTATGACAGTTTCGAGTGCATAAAGTATGTAGGAAAAAAACTGAGTTGACTTCTTTTTTTTTTGCTCCCTCTTGTGTTGCAATTATAAACGATCAACTGGCGTCAAACTGAGCTGGGGATCGAATGGCCAGCAACACATTCGAGAAATTCTACAAATGGCTGAGAGCCAGTGAATGCATTTAATGAAATCAAGAACAGCGCCAATCAAAAGATTGCCTCACAAACAACAGCAAACAAAAAACAGAGCTACAACTAAATGATTACAAAAATCTAAATTGAATTTCGCCATAAATTGAATCAATGGCAAACCTGGCGAACAGACAGATCGTCAGATCATTCGCAGCTAATCCAAACATGAAAGATCTTCGAATAACCAAGTTGCCGTCGCCATTGCGACTGTATAAATTCTAAGATGAACGCATAAAATATATCAAACGGCACAAAAAACGTCAAAGGAGCTCGACGAAGCTGGCAACGTAGAATCGGGGAATACACTTTAGTATGGAAAGTTTGTTATTTCCTTGATATAAATAAATTTTTTTTTATTTCTAAATTAATCCACAAAAAATGAATAAGCAAGGCCTTATACTCGAAAAAGAAAAGAATATTTTATGATTCTAAATAGCTTTGGGTAAATTACAAATAAATATTAAATGTTTAATGCGCACTAGCTGACAGTTATATTGATACAAATTTAAAGATAAATGAGACTTACAATAGTTTCTAATTCTTAATGAAGATTAGCTAAGATAAATTAAAAAATTTTTTTTTTTATTAGGGAATTGAAAAGAAGAAAGAATATTGAAATCAAGAAAGTAGATTTTTATGTTTACGTTATTTATTTATTTTAATGAATGCAGATTGTTAAACACTTTCATGAACTTTACGGTGACATAAAAGATACATTTATAATACGTATTGAAAAATATGGGTGCAAAACTCAGTTGATTTAAAACAATCAAAATCGTTTTTAAAGGTCGTACAACTCGTCTGTATTAGCTGATATACCCAAGACGACCTATTTTCTGGCACTAAAGGGCATATAAAACGTTGGGTGCTATTGTAACGGTGCACCGCTGAGATTATCTAAGAGACTTAGCTTGGGAGCTAAGCTTAAACGTAGTTGGAGTTGGAGTTGAAGATGGACCTGGAGCTGCCTGGTCGGCGATGGCAGCTTGGCGGCTTGTGGAGCTGGCAGCTCGCAGATCACAGCTCGCATTCGCAGCGTGGCAATCAATAACTTAAATTACAAAGTAATTGCGCTGGCATTCACAGCACGCTGTATCAGCTTCTGATCCAAGGAGCCATCTAGAAGAGAGAGAGAGGAGCAGCACCTGAAGCACCTCTTAACTGTGGCGGCGGCGGCGGCTGGCATCTGTCTCTCATCTCGTCTTGTCTCTCTATCTGTCCATGCTGTCTGTTCGTCTGTCTGCCTGTTGTCTGTCTGTCTGTCCGACGTCTGCTTGCCTGCCTGTCGTCACAAATGTTACACTTGATGGTAATGATGATGGACAGATTGGTACCAAAGTCACTCAAAAGCGTTGCCGTTGCCAAGCTCTCAGCTTCGAGCTCACAGCTCACAGCTCCCAGATATCTGTGATCTCTCAGCTTAGCTTGGGGCCGAGCCAATCCGGTAGCCGCTCTGTCAGTAAGTTGAAAATTGTTTTAAAATTGCTGTTACATGTCTGAATGCAAGCAGATTGAATTACAAGCTCACCGCGCAACTGCTTCAACCATCTCAAGTGCTTCACCTCTCTCTCTCTCTCTTTCTGTCTCTACCTTCCTCTCACTCGATCATTTGGCAGCGAGTAACTGGCGCGTTTCCAGTCCAAAATTAAATATTGCACATGTGCACAGCACCCCAAATATGATCGCGATTACAGTCTGAAAATCAGTCAACGCGTATATGGTATAATCTAATTTTAAGTGTTGACACATTCGATTCGCACACAGCTGATTGATCAACATAAAAGTGGCAGATATAAAAAATATATACAAAAAAAATAAATGTGGAAAAAGTTTGAAAAAATCAGTTTTACTAAATAAATAAGAAGTTTTTGAAAATGTTTTCCTCAAAAGAAATAGAAGATGCCAAAATTTCTAATCTCCTCTTTTTGTTCGTCTATTTACCCTTGGACTCTCGCAAATATTTAATTTTGTAATTAAGTGTCCCTTGAATTAAATTAGAAAATATGTAAATAATTTTTGCGAAAGCGAAAAATTAAACTTGTTTTTTTTCATTGAAATTAATTCTTTGTATCATTTGACTTAGACATCGATTAATGTTGTATAATGTGAACATACCAACATACAAATAAATTTATACTTAAATAAATATACTTGATAAAACTGATTTTTTTATAAACACTGTTTATAAAAATAAATATCCAGCAATTGTGTAGTTAAAGCTCTTTAAAATATGCTTCAGTTAAGTTGGCGAATAATTTGCGAAGAAAAATCAACAACTTAAATAATAGTCGAACAATATTCTAAGCACTCCCTAGTCGATTACATAATGAGCCAGACGTTAACCAACATTACGATTGTTGACAGTTTCTCGATATTGAAACTGAGATATTTAAAATGTGCGCACTGCGTACGCGGACCATATTTAAAAGGCTTTCGGACTGACTGTGAAATTATGGCACCAACTGACCGTATTTGGCTAAAAGTGTTTCGGTTTTTGGCGCGGACATGAACTAAAGCATGATTTATGGTTGCTATTGAAGTCTTGGAATGGACCATAAAGAAGTGACACGTTAGCACACAAAACCAGGCGCAAAGGCATCAAGTGGCGTTCGCTTGGCTTGCAGGAAGTGAGAAATCAACTGCATTCAACAGCTACTACTCCTATGTATAGAGCAGAGTAGTATCGATGTGCACAAGTTTAGCTTATGATAATCCTGGCATGAGTAATGCCTAAGCCACAAAAGATGATTCCCGGAGTGTGAGCAATAATAAATTTCACTTGTAAGTGTAACAATTTGTATGTTAAACGCGCCCAGAAACCTCAAGCCTCTCATCTGTTGCCCCGCAGGCGGTAACAGGAGCTGCAGCAGGAGGGGCAGGAGAAGAGCTGCGAAGGAAAAGCGCAGACAGACAGTGTCCCGGGGGAGTCGTTTGTGGCGCATCGCATCGCAGCGTAGCGCATCGCACAGTTGTTGCTACCAGGCGGCGCAACTTGGCGGTTGCATTTGAAAAAGAATAGACAATTGTTTGGCTGCCGCAGCATAACAAGTTGAAGGCAAACGCTCGCACGCTATGCAACAAGTTGCAAGTGGCCAGGGGAGCACTCTGCCTGCCAGTGGCAGCAAAAAGCAAACAAAAACAACAGCAAACAATATAATAATGCCGCACGGAGCGGGTAAAACGCGAAACGCGAAACGCGCAATGCAAAAGCAATGCGAAGCAAAACCGAATGAAAATAGATTTGTATCGAGAGGCGGCTTCTCTGAAGCGCGCCTTGCGATTTGCAAATATTTTGTCATTGTGTGGCGAGATTTATGGAGTGGAGGCTGCTGCAACTGCTGCGACTCACTGCAGTACGAGTAGCAGGCGAAAATGCTGCACACTCGACGATTGTTTCCAGGAAAAACTTTTGGCCAGCAAATATACCGCTAGCTAGCTGGCTAAGGTTTGCTTACTTAGACGCAAACCTAGCATCGCGAGTCGAGTGTCAGCGCATGACTATGTGACACAATTCTCACTCACCTGACATCCACAGCAGGCTGTGTTTGCCGTGTGCAAACATCTCGGCTGCTTCTGCTTCTGCTGGCTGGTGGGGGCAGCACTTGGTATTAACCAGGCTCAGCATGTGCTATGTGAATGTGTCACGGGGCCAGCACGCTCACCATCCACAGCATGCTCACGATCCATCCTCGAATAGTCACATTCTGATGATTCCATTTGCTGCCGAACATAGAATATTCCTAAAGTTACCAAGAATCTGCTCAAAGATAAAGTTTATTTAATTTCAGTTAACTTTGTTTTTAAACTATATTAAATTGAAATTAATAAGCAAAGCAATCACATTTCCATTCACTATCTAACAGAATTCTGATGATTATTCCATTTGCTGCCGGACATAGAATATTCCTAAAGTTGCCAAGAATCTGCTCAAAAATAAAATTTACTAAATTTCATTTAACTTCTTTTTTCAATTATTTCCATTCAACACCTAACATAATTCTGATGATCATTCCAGTTGCTGCAGAGAAAATAATTTTCCTTAAGTTGCCAAGAATCTGCTCAGACATAAAGTTAAGTAAATTTCATATAACTTTCCTTTTAAGATTTTTTAAATTTAATAAATTAAATTAGACATAATACACAGATATAAGAACAGAATTTGAATGATGATTTGCTGCAAAGAATATTCCTAATGCCAAGAATCTGTTCAAAACTAACGTTAGCTAAATTTAATTTAATTTCGTTTTTAAGATATTTTATATATAATTTATTTAGAAAATAATCATATTTCCATTGATAATCGAACTTATCTCATTTGATTTGCTATCAAATAAAATGTATATATCTGTGATGAACCAATCAACCATCTGGAAAATAGCTGCAGCTGGCATTCAGCGCAATTTCATGGGGCAATGAAGACAAATGACCAACATGCAAGTCATTACTTATCCACACTTAACACATCGCGGGGTAATCAGTGCGCATCAAGTTTGTCGCCTAAGTCATTCGTTTTTTTCTTTCTTCGAAGGTGTTGCTCTGAGTAATTGGCCAGCGCAGCAATGTGATTTGATTAGCATGTAGATCATCATATGATCATCAGAAACGAATGTGATCAATGCTGTCGCTGCAGTGAAGAGCAAGAGCAGAAGAGGAGAGAGCAGGCTAGAGAGAGAGAAAGAGAGGGAAAGAGAGATGGAGCAAGCTGTCTGACAGGCACAAATAGATAAATTGTTTTGGCGAAAGATTGGCTCGACTCAACGGGCGATCGGCCTGTGAGACAGTAGCATAGGTTATGTATTCCCTCCCCCCGCGATCGCTCGATGGCAATGCCTGGCAACAATTTAGCGCTCCACGGCAGTTTGTCGCCATTAGCGTCGAAGTGAAATCAAATGCTCCATCTGGCTGGCTTCAAACAGCAACCAGGCAGCAGGCAACTGGCAACAGGCATGAGGCATGAGGCAGCCTGGCTTCAGTCTGATGTGGCCACAAATCTGATCGCCTGTGACGGCATTAGAAATACATACAATACAAAAAGCAGACGCGGCACAGCCATACATTTGTGTCATTTGTATGCAAGAGTAACAAGCGAACGAGCCAACAAGCCAACGAACGATCCAAGCGATCCAAGTCTCGTCCCAGCAGATTAGCAGACCTCGACGCTAACAGCGAACAGCGTCCAGGCCAAAAGACCGCCCCAGAGCTCTGCCTATGTGTGTGTGTGTGTGTGTGTCAGTTGAAGTTGGACAGCGCCAGAGAGATTCATGAGCACACACAATGAATGGCTGTCGGGTTGTCGGGGCTGCCGATCAGATCGATGCCAGAGCTCCATCGATTTAATTACAACAAACGCGTCAGCAAATTGCCTGACGCGAACATTTGCACACTTTGAAAGCAAAGCAAGCAGCAAAATCACAAAATCACCAACAACAACAGCAACAAAAAAAATAGTATAACAAAGAAAGCGCAGTTACAATTTAGCGAAGATTGAATACTCTAAAGGGAAGCGGATTTGTACTAAAGATAAAAAAGTAAAAAAATAAAATAGTTTTAATTCAAATGTAGTTTAATTTGAACTATGCGTAACTTCAATTTAAGAAAACCCATTTTTATTTATATTTATTATTTACATTATCAGTAATAATAGTGTAAAACTTTTTCACAGAGTATGCGCAAATAAAATAAAAGCAATTGCTGACAACGCTTTGCACTGCCTCTGGGAAGCTTTGCACAGTGGTTGGGCTTGTATGAAGCCGCGGCCAAAAATACTTCCCGTTGAGATATCGTTATGAAATTTTCCCCAAAAATTTAAAAAAATATTTTGAATATATAGTAAAAAAATTGGATACATCGGAGGACTATATCCTATAGCTCCCATATAACCTTATTATGGCGTATATGCCGATTGTGCGCCAAAATTCTTCCGGTGGAGTTACAGTGCTAAAATTTCATATTAGGATCCAAGATATACTATATATATTCTATATATATATATATTTAAATTATATTGCTGCTTTCTTCTACCAAACTAGTTACTCTTCGAGTTTTTTCTTCATTCTTGCCCACTTCTGTACACCAAAGATCAAAGATGTACATGTGTGAAAAATCCAAACATCTATAAAAATATTCTAAACACACTGTAAAAAAATCGTATCATATAGCTTCCATACAAACGGCTCATATTTTTTATGTTGATTGGGTGCATGTTATCGGTATTGATTCCTTTTCATTCAACCAATCAGATTGATATTCAAGAATTGAAGATTTCATGCGTTTGTAATTAACCCAAAACGTTATAATCCTCTTACAAACGTATTCAATTCGCTTTGACACTTCACTCTTATTAACAATATAGCCGTTTTTAATAATATTTGCTTCTATAACTTCAATCAATTTTGTTCACCTTTCAACGGCGCTACCTTCTTTGCTGCACCTTGCATTAATAACATATAAACGTGAGAATACACACTCATATTAAAGTTTAAAGCAAGGGAATAAACAAAAAATAAATCAAAACTATTAATAAATGAAAAACTATTAATAAACACAAACTCAAAAGACGAAGACAGGGCAACAGCACAACAAGCACACGAGCGAAAACAATTTTTTTTAGTGCAAAACTGACCCTGAAAATGTTAAGACGGTGTTAGAATTTTTACGATTGTAAGCACATCGGCACTTTTCGGCAAAAAAAATTTATACATTTATTACCTTTAGAGCCAGACAAACACATTGATATACAATTTAACTGTGGCATTCAGTGGCGTCACTACTAAAACCTTAGCTAAACATAAAAAAGACGTTCAAAATATAGACAAAAAACATGTATTATTTCAAATTAATATAACAAGAAGAGTTTAACAAGTACGTTTTTTTATAATATCTCAAATTTTAGAAAATACCTTCAACTTCAAAATCCATTAAAAATATTATAAACTTGGACACGTAATAAATGAACTGACCACTTCAAAGTTCGGTTTTGTTGTGAAAAATTGGCGATGCGCGCAAGCTGTGCTGTGCAATTGACTAAATGTTCGCAACTTCAATTCTGTTTTTAGAAAGAACCGTTAGATATCCAGAAAAATCTAGTTTGCCATGAAAAAGGTTGGACAATTTAGAAACGATTTGTTTACTTTTCGTACATTTTTGTTGTTATGACTTTTTTTATTTTTGGCCTATGGACGCAACCACTGTGCTTTGGTCACTAGACACTAGTTACACTCCAATCCAGCGCAGAGCAGCACAGCACATCGATATCCACATACACATCGAGGTACAGGTCCAGGTCCAGTGCAAGAGTCCATCGTGTACCTTGAGCGCCATCGAGTTAACAGCAAGTGGCGGTGAAATCGCTTTGATCTAAACTCAAATCTTTGTTTTGTTGACTGTTTTCCAGCTGCGCTTTTGGCATTGCCCTCTTCTTGTTATTGTGTGCCCGCTGATTCCGAGTGGTTCTGCCTCTGTTTTCCACCTATCTTTGCCACCGCTCTGCCCCAGCTCAATGTTAAATGCCACCAGGTTCACTTGCTGTGATTGCAATTGAATTACAAACACACACATAGTTTGTGTTCGTATTGGATGAATGACATTGACGGCATTGGTTGCTGTGAATGCAACTCTTCTTTGTGTGTTTGTTGGATTTGTTGGTCTCGATACTCGGTACTGAAGGTGTGAAAGGTGTTTAGTCTTGACTAATTGTTGGATTAAAGTGACGAATACAAAGAAGAAACTGACTTTAATGCTACCAACAACTTCGGTTGTTAAGCTGACATCTAAGCAAAACTACAACAGCTTAGTCTACGTGTTTTTAAAATACAACAAACTGCCGCAATACTTTTTAATAATTAAGTTAAATATTCCAACACAAAATAAGTTAAATATTTTATATATTATATTATCATTCCAAAAGTATGATTCAAATTTCTATTACTACTTTGATACTTTATTTTATAAAAAATTTTAGATAATTTGATTAAACACAAATTTGTATTCCTTAAATCACTCTTAAAAATCCACTTTTTTTTATTAAAGTGTAATTTGAATCAACAACATGTTTAAAAACCAAAGCCTCTCTAATATAATTTATTTGCTTCGGAAGTATTTCTTTAATCCGATGAAAGGTAAAATAATTGCATAATATAATTCAAGCCTCTTTAAATTGTAATTTCAAAATGGCAAAAGGATCAACAAATGAACTGTAGGTAGAAGCGTGGAGAAAGGGACGTGAATAACTATTGCGAATTGTCAAAACAAATTGATTGTTATATAATGAACTATATATTGTTCGAGAGTGAGTTATGCGTAGCAAATGCTGCAACAAACATAATGAAAACTGTGCTGACAGTTGGAAAACAAAGTCAAAACATCGATCGAGAGAATGGCGAATCGATGCTTGACTTGTTCAACATTATTTATGGGCTTAGTTTAATGCCGTTTTGTTTCATTAGCTAGACAGAAGGTCATTGTCATTGGGTAGCTGTGGAACTGTGCCATTATACTATGTTTTATCGTATGTGCGTCGCTGCCTTTTGTTGTTGTCTTGTTGCCCAACACGAAACGGGGCATTAATCAATAAATTTGTTTGGCTGCCAGCGACGACACACCGCACAGCTCCGCACCGCATTGACAACCCCTCGGTCGAAGCATCAGGACAACAACAAACAATCTGTGTAGCGAAACAAAGCGCAATGTTCTTTCAACAATAAAAGCAAGAGCCAGATAATGGCATGTGCTCTTGCTAGTCCTTGTCCTGGAAATATATATTATCTATGTGTAACTCAGCGCCCTTTTTGTTGTGACACACAAACTGAAAACTGATGACAACAAACTGAGAGTCAAGCGGGAGGACCAAAAGGGCAGCTGCAGTCATTTCAGCAATAATCTCAAGTGGTTGTCGTTAGATACAGCGAATGGTAGGTGTTGCAGCGATATGTGGAGTTACTCCTTCGGTTACGACTCATTAAACAGCAACTCACACTTATTGATAATGTGCCAATATCCGACTTATTTTAAGCACTAACCACCGCGTTAATGATGTCTATGCAACGCCATTATTTTACTGCTGGGAAAAGTTTGGCAGCAAAGTATCAGAGTTGTTGTAAAATATAGATTTTTCTAAAAATTATTTTATAGAAATTGTAAATACATATACGTAAAGTTTGGTGCAAGGTTAAAGATTTAGATAAACTGCATTTATCATTAATATTGATGGAACTTACCATTCATTTGAACAAAAATATTGGCAGCAAAATTAGAAAATTACTATTCATTCATTACCAAAATAAGAAAGATTTTCAGCAAGGATGCAGAATTTTGAATTATTAAAAATCAAAGTGTTACAGATAAATATAAACATATTATAGTATTTAATTTTGTATTATATTCATACTGCTTGATTTAGAAATAATACTTTTACTTTTTCATCATTTTATTTAAGATATTATTCGGCAATGCATTTCTCCTTTGTCAAACATAATATGTGAATAAATAAATTGTTTGTTGAATAAGTAGTCAAAAAAGAAATATGACCAAAATTTGTGCTCATTTCCAAACACTTTTCCCGTCTTGCAGCAGCTGCTTAAAATAAGTTTTTGTTGCTTTAATGATTGAGTTTATTTCTTGATACTTTTTTTTGCGTTTCTCTGCTCAGCAGCTCTTTTTGTAGTGCAGCCAGGTGTGGAGGAGGGTCGCAAAATTCCCCGATTATACCGAGTCGTACGCATGCCAAACATAGCCCGAATATCTGAGCGTTTAAAGGAGCGAAAAAAAGTGTGAAACGCATGCGCTGCTGTCTTTGTTGGCAGCTGTGTTGAAATGGTGAGCTGAACTGAGCTGCAGAGTCCAAGTCATTGCTGCTGGACGACAATGGAAGCGGCGAGTGTCGCAGCCAGTTCAGAGTTGGAGTTGCAGAGTTCAGAAATGGTAACAAACGATTACATCAATTTATGCGAGCAAACACTATAAAGTAATTTTCAGCTCAAAATAGTAATGGAGCAGCTTCACTTGGAGCACTTGGAGCACTTGAAGTTGACAATGGAGCCGCTATCCGGAATGGATCCGAATGGTTATTGTCAACCAGGCAGTTGACTACCAGCTGCCGTTACCAATTTGGTTCAATTGCAGCTCTATCTATATCGGTGTATCTGTATCTGTATCTGTATTTGAGAGTTGCATTTGTAGCTGTATCTGTTAGCGGCTTGATGAGTGTTTGTGGTAATTGTTGTTGAGCTTAAGCCCGAGGCATGTATTAATTAAGTTGCCTCTTGGCTTTGCCAATAATAATTCAAAATGTTTTAGCTACCAGCAACAATTGTAGACATGCAACAAGCTTAGCGCAATGTGCAGCGGCAACATGTTGCAGCTACCTGAACATGCAACCGAAGCAGAAGCAGAAGCAGCAGCAACATCAACAACAACAGCAAAAGCAGCAGCTGCAACAGCATTGGAATCAGATAAACATGGCGCGTAGTTTGCACTAATAACAACTCAATAAATAATAAATGCAACATTCACCGCAGCCACACAATAATAAACATGCGCATCTTTATTTTTATTTTTATTTTTACTATTTTTCACCCATTTTGTTCACTTTTTGCTGCTGCTTTTGCTGTTGTACTATTTGCTTTTCAAGGCTTATTTGCCTGTGCAAATTTTCCTTAACTTTAGCTTTTTTGCTGGTTCCCAGAGACGCCGTCGCCGCCTTCGCCTTCTTCTTCACCGCCGACGCCAACATCGAAGCAACCTGCAAATGGGGCTTCCCCACAGTTCCCCACACCATGTGCTCCTTGGCGATGTGTCTGTGTCTGTGCGATCTCGTTCCCAATTGCGATTTGTTGCCGGCAACATTTTGTGGCAATGGCAATCAACTGCTGCAGCAACATTTTGTTGTAGCCGGCGTAAAATTTATGCTAATATCCATTATGTCCAACATGTTATACTTTTTGTACCCTGCATTTATTGCTGCGGATGGTATGATGCACTCAACTTTCATTGCACTATAGCACCAATAAAAGACAAGTGTTTAATAAAGATGATTATTTGATTATGATTATATACAAATTTATTATATTATTTCAAAATAAATGTTTGCTTCTATAGAATTTAAATATATATGAACTTAACTTATTATTATCGTCTTAAAAACTTGTAGATTATTAATATTTTTAAAATACTTCATTGAATTGTAAATGTGATATTTAAATATATCGACTTGAACTGTTGCTGAAAAGTTTTAATGGTATAGTTAAATGTTGTATCTCTAAGATTATATAAATTTATCAACTTAACTGTTAGTACTAATTTGAAAAGGGTCTTTCAATTAAAATACGCTTTTTTATTTCTTAGCTTTATTTTGTAAAGGTCGCTTTCAGTCGCCCTGGTACTAAAATGCAGACAATAGAACAATTTAATAAACTAAAGAATATAGAAAAATATAGTAAAATTGCGATTCGTATATTTTTATTGTTATTATGCGGAACACAACAATGTTGCCTGCTTTTCTATTACTATATTTTTCGAAATACAAAATTATTTTGGAATTAATTTAATGAGCAGTTCATTTGTGAAGCACTATCCACAAACTATTTAAAACTAATTCCATGCTTAGCTGTAGTTCGATTAAATATGTTTTTCTGTTTAGCTATAGGATATGCTTGTAGTTCGTCATATGCAAAGTTCAAACGTTCTTCTTTTTTTTGGCCAACGCGGGGCGTTAACTTGAAAATTGCTGGTTGCCTGTTGCCTGTTGTAAGTTGCAAGTTTGTCTGTTGCAAGTTGCTCAGTAGCGCAAGTGTTGAGCTCTTAATAGAAAAATCGAAACGCCGCCGTTGCTGTTGCACTTGGAGCAGGAGTTGGAGTTTGTATTGGCAATGCCAAGGCAAAGATCCGTAGGCGGCGGCATCAACTAGGGGAGCAGCCAGCCTCGCATCTGCATGCGATGCTGACGTAAATCAGAAGGTGTTATCGTCTGCATAAATATTGATATTGTTGGCGCGAGTGATAGCCGGCGTCGCGCTTGCAGCAGTAATTGCAGCAGCCTCCAACTTGGACTCCTTGGGAAAATTGCCATCGCCATTGCCATTGCCATAGCCTTTTGCCCATAGACACACTAATGTTGCCGCTTAGGTGCGCCTAATGGCTGAGTGTGTGTGCGAGTGTGTGTGTGTGTTTGTATTTTGCCTTGTGAACGCCTACTTCTTTGGCAATTGCTTTTGGGTCTTTCGGTCTTTCGAGGTTTCGCTTCACATTCGCCTCGACTCGATTCGTTGGCTCCATCGACAATTTAGTGATTCGAGATTAGGAGGTGTAAATGCGCTTCGAAATTAATTTGTTAGTCACAAATTAAATTTTTATTATTAAAATGCCTTTGCGTGTGGTTTATATGCCTTTCGCCGTTTGCTGTCTTCTGACTCTCTGGACAAGTTAATGATCGTAGCCCAGACTTTGACTGCTAATTCAACTGTTTCTAGCTGCGAAGTGTATGCTAATGGCGTGAAATTAGCCAAAGGATTTTTACTACCATTTGAGAAAATGCCATTAATGTGACCGGAAAATTAAATTGAATTCAATGGGAAAGCAATGAAAAATTCCACAGTTTTAGGAAGGTTTTTTCACTTTCAAAGCTCTACTTTAATGTGAACTCTTCGGTGTATCGAAAACCAAATTAATTGCTTCCTTCGAACTTCTTTGAACTTTAATAAATTTGTAACATTTTCTATTCGTATTGTCGTTTCGTAATGCTGACCAAGCTGACCTCAATCGAGAGACAGAAGCTAGTATCTGATCCATTAGCATAACTCTGGCATAAATGAAGACATTTCGATCTGTTTATTTTTTCATTTGGCAAACACAGAAAACAAATATCAACATGATCATGCCAATAATGGGAATCAGAGCAGCACAAAGGCAACTAAAAATTTTCCCAGCTTTTATTATCGCAAAGCGATCTTCTCCAAACATTGTGCTTTGCTGTTGTACTATTTGGTTGGCAAATGCATTGAATTAAATTAAAATTCAATAACAGCATTTAGTGGTTGGATAGAGGAGAGAGCAGAGAGAGGAGACGAGAGGAGAGGAGGGAAGGCACCTACGATACGCTCTTGTCGTGTGCAAAGAGTTTTGTGGCTCAAATCAAAATGAAATCACGGACAAAAGAACACGCCAACTGGAGTCCCAGGTCCAAGTGCTCGGCGGTTGTCCAAGTCGAAGGCATTTCGAGCAATTCGTGACTCAAATGAACCGCAGAAAATCATCACAAAAACGAAGACAACTACAACAAATAAAAAACAGTAGCCAAAGAGCAGAGATGGAGGAGGAGGGATGACAGCAGGGATGGGTTGGAGGAGGCGCCATGACAAAACAAGATCAGTTATGGTAATGATCATGGCAGATTTTGAATACACTCCATGAACATTGAAATAGACATAGACAGAGACATAGACATGGGAGCTACTGCTCGCCAGCTTAATACTTAAAAGCGGAGCTACTTCTGCTACAGTAGTTGTTGTAATACTCGTATGCCTAGCAACAACAGAAACAGCAACAGCAACAACAATAACGACAACTACGGGCAAATGACAAATCCGCTGGAGAGTTGGAAAACGACGACGACTTCGACGACGACAAATGTGAACGGAATTGGCGGCAAAAATTAAAAGCTTTTGCGCACAAGGGAAAAACTCGGCGAAAAATTATAAATTTAGGTGGAATGTCAACGTTATCGCCGCGCTCATATCTATTGGATGCATCTGCAGCATCAGCAGTCGCAGCAGCCACAGCAGCAGAGCTTCCACTGTCACCAAGTAGACGAAATACACTGATAAATATTGATTGGTAATTAGAAAAAAACTCTATATTAGAAATTTTAGAAGCGAACAAGTTTTAAATTACAAAATAAAACAATAACAGGCTAACTTTGCTACTTTAACATATTTATTATACAAGAATTTTTAGAGAAAAATTTACTATAACAAATTCAGCAACGAATTCTTATCAGTAATTATGATATTAGTATAATATTTATTCCATTCTATTCTTCACATTCACATTAAAACATTTAATTTGAAATTGCATTTGTATTTATTTAAATAGGAACAAAAATAACGAAATACACTATTCTAAAAATTATTGAAAAAAAAGTGTTTTATGAACTGAAAATACTGTTTTAACAGACTATATGTCATATTGTTGGATTATTAATGTATTTATTAAATATAACTTTAAAGACAAACAAAGACTACTTAAATGAAAGTTCACTTATATAGTAAGTACTCATAATAATTTCATATAAATTAAAATGCTATTTTGCATATGAAATTTTTGCTTAAATTCAATTATCTTACAGTTTATCCGATTACAATGCTTTTAAACGAATATTACATAAATGCAAGTATGTATAATAATATTCCAAATCAATCCATGTTCAATTTTAAAGCTATTCCGTTGATGTAATTTCAATGTAAACTTTAATTCTCTTTCTAATATTCCCGTTATATGACTTTACTCGTCTTTTACCTATAGAATCTCTGAAAATTTCTCTAGGTGTAGCATCAGCGGCATTTAGGCATTTGCATGCCGACAGACAGAGTTGCCTTCAAATAATGGCCATAAGCATTTGGTAGGTGTTTCATGGTAGCCACCAAGTCATCGACAAGCCACCTAAACCACTATATACACAAATATCCAGTATAGTATAGTATGGAAAAGCAGGCAAACACCAAAACCACAGCAACAACAACAACAACAACAATTGGCATCGCCCCATCGGTTCGGGGCAGGCAAATTAAACTGTCGAAACTATTTCATGTCCAATGCGCGATTTGGCAAACAATTTGTGACATTTGAATGGACGTTCAATGACAATTGTGGCTTGGTCAGGAGGCTGTTTAGCTGGCTTTTTAGCCAGGCATTTGATACGCTTTCGGCATTGCACACACCAAAAATTCTATTGAACTTTTGGGTTGGGTTCACCAACTGCGAGAAATGTGGGAAATTTTATGATGCGCCAACCAAACGTAATCACGTCAGAGGAAAAAGTTTTTCAGGTTTTGCAGATACACTTACGAATTTATAAAGAGTACTATGTTAATTTGTATACTTTTTGGTTATAAAATAACTAATGCTAAAGTTGGCAAATGTTTCAAAACTTATTCTGTTTATAGACCTTAGTTTCAAAACTGAAATTAGGATGATAAGCATATTTTTGATGCTGAAATGTAGACAGGTAAATACCTATCAAATTTGTTATAGAATATTTCCTAGTATTTTATTGAAATACTAAATATTGGGCTGACAGAGTTGACCCTAAATATTGTAAGCTTTATGAATAAAATAAAATAAATAAAATTAAGAAAACTTCATATGCAAAGTGTTAATTAATTTAAGCCACAAGTACTTAAAAATGTAGTTTTGTAAATGATTCTACACTCTGTTGATTGAGTTTGTAAATGGCAAGCACATGAAATGATCAGAAGCACTCTCAACAAATCTTTGGTTACTTTTGCAACAGTAACAATCAGAACAAGCTGAACAACAAATCCGACAGAGGGAAGAGCTGAGAGAATACTGTGTACAATGATTAAGATTAAGTGCTGATCTGATGGTGTTCAACAATAGATAAATAGCGCATTTGGTGTGGTGGGGAGATCTCTTAAAGCACTCGGCTTCGGCTCGTTTCCAAACTGTCCAAGCGAAAGTCAAAGACCATTTTGTAAAATG
Source organism: Drosophila albomicans (assembly GCF_009650485.2). Lineage (NCBI taxonomy): Eukaryota > Metazoa > Arthropoda > Insecta > Diptera > Drosophilidae > Drosophila > Drosophila albomicans. Next base: position 35,439,757 of record NC_047629.2, on the reverse strand, counting down.
TCTCACGTTCTGATTTTTAATCTTGACCACAGGCAATTGCTACCTTTCTAATGCGCGTTTTTATTGGTTTGCCACAGCTGCTGTTGCTGGCTGCTGTTGCAGTTGTTGTTGTTGCTGTTGTTGCTGTTGCTATTACTGTGTTGTAGTTGCAGTGGCAATGGCACCTCAGTATCGGCAGCTCGCAGCTGGAATTGTGGCCTGAAACTGAAGCTAAAGAGCTAAAGCTGGAGCGCATCGCATCGCGTCGCTGGCGTGTCAATGCCAGCATAATTTGCTTGCAACATTCAAGTACAACACACGATGCGCAGGCATGGAAAATCTTTTTGCCACTCATTGCAACTGCAACTGCAACTGCAGTGTGTGCAGTGTGTGTGCTAATTTTGTGTGTGCAACATTTTGCCGACCCGCATTTAATTTGCGCTCATTTTAATGGCCAAATCGGCCAAATGCAAAACTCATGTTCCACATTGTGAAAATGTACGCACTTTGGACCCCACAAACCCCCAGTAGTGTGTATGTTGCAACATTTAGCTTGCTTGTTTACACTGCCTGCCAGCAGTTTACTCTCGCCACTTACCACTTACCACTTGCCAGTTACCAGCTACTATCATTTACCATCGACCAGTTAAGCCGTAATAGCCTATTTACAAAGCACTACAACTAACTGTAGCAGTAGCTGTCTCTATCTCAGTGTCAATGCATTGCCTTTTAGTGCTCAGTGTATAAATTACCAGACTCTTGAACTGCTGTCAGACAGCTACATCGGAGCAATTGATCACTTGCCAAGCTTTACTCTCGATTGATATTGATGCTGTAGAGCTGCCTTCTCAATTTATTTTGTGATTTCGATTATTCGAAGAATAAGCAAATTAAGTGTGTGTTACTGCGATTCTGTAAAAGAGGCCTCCAAATAAATACAATTTCCTAAACATCTCTATTATTACTTTATTTAAAATTAAGATTGTGGTACCAAAAAAGAGTGCTGCAAACTATATGTCTATATCAATATTCAACTTTACAAAAGATACTATAATATTTTTAGATTTAGGTATATTAATATACAATGTATGAACGCATCTCTCATTACTTCTTATAAAATTAATAATAAATATAATATACTTTTTTTTTATTTAAAATTTTAAAAGATGTTTGGTTATTTTTAGATGTATGTACATTGATATACAATCAAAAAGATCAACTTGCAGGTCTCTTAATTCTTACTTAATAGTGAAATTAATCTAAAGTAACTTAGATTCAAGTTTCTAAATCTTTTTCTCTCTCTTCTCGTGGTGATAAAGTGCCTGAAACAAAACAAAAAGCGCATGAAAGCTGTCAAAATGCATTCGGAGCTCATCTTTCAGGTTACTAATATATTACTTTAGTATAATATGAAATTATTAATTAGAAGTAACATAAATAAATTTATAATCTTTTATAAAAAGCTACTTAACATGCTACAAAAGCTTTCTCACAACACAAAAACACATGAGAACTGTCAACTTCCATTTTAAACTCCGTTCTTAGGAATTATTGCATCTCTATTAAAAGTTTTGCTAAAGTATCTAGTATAATAAAAATAATATCAATATTCAATAAATAAACTTTATAAAAGAGGCTGAATTACTTGCACCTTTTGGTCATTTACTTCTTACTTACAAATAAAAAACACTAAATTAATAGTAACTTGAATAAATTGCCATGTTTATATCAATCGTTCTCTTTTCATGTTGATAAATGTGCTGCTTAAGTTCTCTTACAACAAAAAGCACCTGAAAGCTGCTTACAGCCATTCCAAAATGCATTCTAAGCGATTGTTGCATCTGCAATATGAGTCAACATTGAAACCGGGGGCTAGTTACTCATATTTGCAATTCCCATGCAATGAAGTCGGAGGCAACCAAATTGATTTTGGCATTAAATGTCAATACGGCAAGCCTTTTATGAGAATTGTAGCGATCGCATTTGTGTGCTCCATATTAAGGATTATTATTGATTTGGTTGCCAAAACGGGGAACAATTGCAGCGATTACCCGACGCTGATAGACTAAACTGTCAATCGATATAAGTATTTGAGAGTCCGAAGCGAAACCAAATTAGTGCAACAATGAGTGCAACGTACACAGTCCAGAGTCGAGTGTGGAGTGTGGAGAGACGAGAGTCGAGAGTGCAACCTCCATTTCGACTACTACATAATGTCAAAGTGTCCCGCACAAGTTGGCAACAAAGTTAATGCACTTTGGAAATTGTTGTTGTTATATGTATGTATGTGTGTGTTTGCTCGCATGTATTTTAATTAACGCTTTTGCAACAAACTTGCCATTAGTCAGATTTTACAGCCCGTGATTCTTTTTGCAACGCCCGCATTACAAATAACAGTCAAAGCTATTCGCAGGTTCCTCTTTGTTGTTGTTGTTGCTGTTGTTGTTGCAATTTTTAGTAGTAGTAAAAATTGTTAAATAGTCTGCGGCAGGCCAAGAGGTTGGGCCTAGGCCAAAAGTAGCAGCAACGGCAGCAGTTCAACAACAGCAATAGCATCAGCAAATCGGCAGCTCGACAGCAAACGCACCAGATGCATAGATGTTTAAGAGGAAAAAAGTGAAACCACTTTGGGATCATTAACATCGACTCTAAGCCATCACTGTCCATGCACAATGGTTGAAAGAAACAAACTGCTGTTAAATTCATAATCCCTTAAATAAATGGTTTATATGATGGTTTCGAAAGTACCGAACGTATGATCTTTTTTTGTTGATTTAATATAACATTTATATTATTAGTAAGTTAGATAAAAATCAAATGTTATGCTTTAGATATTATTGAGAATGCTACATCTCAAAGGTTAAATTAAAAAAAATTAAGTCTATGTAATAATTTGTTTACTTAAAACACTTAATCTATTAAAAATTATAAATAGACATTGCGATCATTAGAAAGATACATATATCGATGTATTTTATTATCTCAAATTTGAGCTTCCGTTTGCAAATTTTGCGTGTATAATTGAATACTTTATCCACTGTAGCGTGCTTCGGTTTCACGCCGCCCTCCTACAAATTGGAGATCATCTGCTCAGTCGCACAACCTCATCAGCTGGCTGCCACCTTTTGTTTCTTGTTGTATGTTTTTTTTAATTTTCATTTGCCCCCGCAAACATTGTTGCACCTGCACCAGAAAGCCCTCGAATCTGCATTGTAGGTGAGCTGGTGGAATACGAGTGGCATATTGAATGTGTGTGCATTCCATACATATAATACACACATATACATATATGCAGATCGCCTGCTGATGATGTTGCCAATGCTGTGGTTATTGGCTGCCTCTTTGTCTAGTCAATGTAATTGGCAACAGGTTTAGCCAAGCAACGGCGGCCCGCTGCTTATTAACAATTTGATTTATGCCCAGTTTCAACTAATTGCCAAACGTTCAGATGTTTTTTTGATGGATATGAATGTGATTTGCAAAAGGTAAAGTTGTGATCTCATACATCTTTAAGCTCCTACTAGTATATCATAGTATGTTGCAGGAGTACATTACGAAGATTTAAACATTTTTATAGAGAAGCTGCTCATTAACAAGAAACAACAAATATTTTAATATTCTGATATAAAGTTTTATAAAGAACTGATTCTCTTTAAAGAACTTCTTCTCTTTATAAAACTTTATATCTACGATACAACTTTATAGTTTTATCAGAATATTAAAATAATTGTTTTTTTCTTGTTAGGGAACAGCTTCTCTTTACAAATTTTTAAATCTTCGAAATGAATGCATTCATTATAACAAGAAACGATTCATTTATTTTTATTTATTCTGATTTTCTGATAAAGATTTATAAAGAAAAGAACTCATAAAAAAACTAATTGTTTAATATTCTTATAAAATCACAAAGTTGTGTTGAGAAAGTATCAAAGCTTTAAAATAATTAATTATAAATTTTAATATCTTAATTTTTTATATATTTTACGAAGTTTGATATGAAATGTAGTTTGTTAATTCAATCTACATTTATTTAAATAGTTTAGTACTTCACATAATTCATATATTTCTTAGCTAGTTCACTGTTTGCCATACAATTAAGCATACGCCTAGTTGGCCGTCCTTTAATCAGCAGCTGTTGCCTTTTGCTTGTGGCACACATTTTTGGCATTGCCACAAAAGCAATTGCCACGCCGCAGCGACTGTAACTGTGACTGCAACTGCAACTGCAACTGCGGCGGCGGCGGCGGCATATTCGCCTCAGAGGTTGACAAAATCGTGTTGTTGCAGTTCCGCATTGAATTGCTGCACAACAAAAATTGGTCGGCGGGCAGCCGAACTATGCGACGTCCTCTGCTGCTGTGCATCTTTGCAACTGATTTATCCTACTTCTCCCCTCGATCTTCGGTTGCATAAATGTGCGAAAACATTTTAATGAATTAAAACGATCAAATGGAAAAATACTACAACACACATATTTATTTCTATCCGTTTGCTTTAACTTATTAAAAGCGATTAAACTTAGAAGATGCTGGCAATTTCAGCTACAATTCCGATTTGCGGCGACCATAATCGAAATTGTTAAATAACAATTCAAATTTATTATACCACTTTGGCATTTAGAAGGTATTTATGAGCATTTGTGCAGCTGGTGAGCAATAAGATTAGTGTAAGAATTATGAAAATGTATCCAACAAAGTAAATAAATTTAATGAAAATTAAAAGAGTACAAATAATAATAATGAATACTTGATGTTATGAATTACAATTTGTAGATGAATATGAATAAATAATATTAGTATTTCTTATATAAATTAAGTGAACAAATTAAAGAATAATTATTATAACCACTGTTAATTATGATTTGTAGGTCAAGATGAATGCAATAATACATAGAAATTCTATAAATTTAATGTGGATCTTCTTTAAAAAAATGATAAAAGACAAATTTCAAAATTATATTATTTTATATATATATTTCTTAAATGGAAATAGAATACCATTCAGTTTGGATCACCAGCTCTAAAAGTAGTTTATTCGATTGCTATTTAAGATCTAAAATTAGTTGATGTTCCAAGCTGAATCTTATTCGATTTAATGAATATATTATATAAATATTTAATTTTTATCAAAATTGAAAAATCTCCCTTTAATTCTACATTTAAAATTGTAGCACATTCTGTTAATTACTTAAATTTCGAAATCCGCAACCTCATGAACTCTTTATAAACGACATTTTAAACTTTAGATCTAAGCCTATTAGAACTTCAACCCACAATGTCAAATCGCATAACGATTAATCGCCCGATTAGTGGCAATATAGATTTCGTTTGCAACATAGAACCAGATATATGGGATTGCTAATAAGGCAATCTGGGGAGCAATCAAGTGTCAATACAGGCACATAAAGTGCCAGATTGGTTGGAAGACAAAATAGATGCGCCGAGTCGACCATTTATTACAACTAATATGCAGCTCGAAGTCGAGATTATCCCCCCTTCGTACTTCTTCTGAGAGAGCTGCCAATCGGGCAGCGATAAAATATTTGGTGGCATTCGATTGGAGCCCGAACATGAGCAGACTCACATCGTAAAGAAGAAACACACGAGAGAGAAGGGAGGGGGAAAGAAAAGATGCGTATATTTAGTACGTTCCGGTTTTTGGTTACGTATCGTTTTCATAGTGCGAAAAGCAATGCAAGGGATTCGAAAAATTCCCAGGCGTATGGAGCGACGACGAAGCGGACGACGAGATGGCCATCTAATAAATTCAACTAATTAATGGCGAGTATGAGAGCAGAACAGATTGACTCTTCTGTATATATGTGTGTGTTTGTGTGTGTGTGTGCCACGTAATGCCGCACAACAAAAAGAAAAGCAAAACCAGTGCCGAGGCTGCACATTAGCACAAAATCTACATGATATTGAGATGCCGATGCCGATGGCGATGCAATGCCAATGTTGACCATGGCCAAGTTGCAAGTGCCTATTTGGCTCTTGGCTCTTAGCTCTCGACTGTTGGCTCTCGACTGCTGCCAATCGACAAAGCGCACACCTGAATTCCAGGGCCAAAAGCAAAGCCAAGATCTCTCTGCTCATTACGCTCCACAGAAGCGTGGCGTGGCGTGGCGGCAACGTCCTTAGATACAGATTTCTTATCATTAATTAAACTTAAGCATGTTAGCTACCGTGTTCACAGATATCGAGCGCAGTCTCTCACTCTCTGTCTCTCTCCCATTCCTCGGCTCTCACACTCTTTGGCCCCAAGGCGATTGATCGTGCCACTCAGCAGCAAAACTTTGTTGCAACTGTTGCGACTCCGGTTGCGGCACACGCCTTATCACAGACATGCAATCGCCCACAGCTTCGCATTCCCCTTCCCCTTCCCCTTCCATGTTCCATCTTCAACGCGGCGAGGGCGAGAATCTTTTTACTATACGAGCATGTGGACAACTTTACTTGCTTATTTATTGCACCTACTCATGATGTTAACAGTTATTAGTTTAGCTTAAGTTTAAGTGAATTATCTTCAGTGTTCAATTTATATAAGCTATAAAGCATACATTTTAATTGATTCCTTAACTTAATTCTTTAATTAGCTTTTAGTTGATATATAAATTAGGCTAATTAAATTAGATTACATTTATTAGAACGTTCTTTTTTATTTTTAATTGGTATCCATCATTTAAGCATAAATCTTGAATTTATATTTATTTAGACAGAAAACTTACTTTTAAAATATTATTTTAATATAGATAATATATTAAAAAGTAAAATATAAAATTGTTAAAATATATATAAAGATTTATGTTTACTTAATTACACTTTGTTTAAAATATATATTAAATAAAACAAAACTCTTGCTGTTAATTGTAAAATATAATTAAAACATATAAAAATTCAAATATTGAAATGCATTTTTTTCCATCAACATCAAACAATATAATATGAAAGCGTTAATATACTGACTTTTAATGTGTGCAAATTAAAGAATTTCAAAGTTTTTTATTTTTTTTTTTTAAAACATTTAGAAAATTATAGACCTCTGAAACCGATATCTTCGAGTGCGACATTTATGTTTACAATGAAGTTTTTTACAGAACATTATTTTTAAAAATATATCTTATATTTGTCTATAGCCAACTATTTCTATAGTGAATTATTTAAACAACAGTGAAGAACCTTTTTAAATATCAATCATAATTTATTGCATTATAATTAATTTTGAAAAATATTTGTGATACAAGTACCATAAGAAAACCTTTTCTTTGATTATCAATGTAAATGTTTATGTGGGATAAATCTTGTTAAAAATACGTAAATAAAGTAGAAAATCTTTCCAAAATTGTCTGAAACATCGCTATCCGTTTATCTACTTGTCAATTCTGCCGGGTTATCTAAATCAATACATTTCTTACAACTGTCTATTTTCTCTACCTAAGAGTTCTTCTGCGGGACCTTGACAATGACGCTTTTAACTTCTGTGTAATTGGACAAAGCATATTCGCCATTCTCCCGCCCATGGCCGGACATCTTGTAGCCCCCAAATGGAGCCTGGGCGGGCAAGTTGTTGTAGTTGTTGACCCAAACGGTGCCGGCGCGCAAACCATTCGCCAGATAGTTGGCCTTATCCAGATCCTTGGTGTAGATACCAGCAGCTAGTCCATACTCCGAGTTGTTGGCTCTCGTGATGGCATCGTCAAGATCCTTAAAGCGTATCAGCTGCTGCACGGGACCGAAGATCTCTTCTCGGGCGATGGTCATGTCATCCTTGACATCGGCAAAGACGGTGGGCTGAACAAAGTAACCAGGCATATCCTCAGGACGTTCACCCCCGGCCACCAGCTTGGCGCCTTCCTCCTTACCCGACTTGATGAGGCACAGAATCTTCTCCATTTGCTCTTCGCTGATCTGTGGTCCTTGCTCGGTCTTCTCCTCGAAAGGATTACCGACGACACGTTTCTTGGCGCGCTCTGCGCTGCGTTGCACAAATTCATCGTAGATCTTGTCCTCGACAAAGGTACGCGAACCCGCACAGCAACATTGACCCATGTTGAAGAAGAGCGCAAAATGTGCCTGCTCGACGGCAAAATCCAGATCCGAGTCGGCCAATATAATGTTGGGTGATTTGCCGCCCAACTCGAGCGTAACACGCTTCAGATTCGTATTGCCCGAGGCCAGCTGTATCAAATGTCCTACTTCTGTGGAGCCGGTGAAGGCAACCTTATCGACATCCCAGTGATTGGCCAGTAAAGCGCCCGCTTCCCCGAAACCCGGCACCACATTGATCACACCCGGTGGAAAGCCTGCCTCCTTGATCAGCTGTGCAATGTACAAGGCTGTGAGACTCGTTTGCTCCGCCGGTTTAAGGATGATCGTGTTGCCAGTGGCCAGAGCTGGGCCCAATTTCCAGCACATCATTAAAATCGGAAAATTCCAGGGTATAATCTGCGCGCATACGCCCACCGGCTCGTGGCGAGTGTAGGCGAAGAAGTCGCCATCGATGGGAATCGTTTTGCCGTGGTTTTTATCCGCCCAGCCGGCAAAGTAGCGCAAACTCTTGATCGACATGGGCAAATCCACGTTGTAGGACATCGCATACGGTTTGCCATTGTCCAGCGTCTCCAGACTCGCGAGATAAACCCAATCGCGTTCTAAAAGTGATGCCAACTTATACAACAGTTGGCCACGATCCGAGGCATCCATGCGCCGCCAGGGAGAACCCCACTTGAAAGCCTGACGTGCCGCCTTGACGGCGAGTTCAACATCCTCCTTGCATCCGCATTGCACTTCGGCAATTGATTCCTCGGTGGCCGGATTGATGCTCTCGAAGCTCTTGCCCGACTTGCTCTTCTGCCACTCGTTGTTGATGAAGATGTCCGTGTGACGCACTTCAGGGCAAGTTTGCGGCTTTGGGATTGAGCTGGAGTACTTAAAAAAAGCAGCTACATTTCGGTGTCGTATACGTAATAAAGCGCGAGTTCTTAAATTATTAAACATACCAAACTATTAAATTAAAAAAAAAAAAACTTTAAAATTTTGAAAAGCCTACGTGCTGTAAAATGAAAGAGGAATATGAATTTGCTGTGTCAAGTCAACATTTTAAGGGAAAACTGTCAAAAATAGATTAAGAAAATAAGCACATCAGTTGAAGTTCGACTTTTACAAATATTTTATGCTTTGTTGTTTGATAAGTTAAATGAAAGTTTTAAAATATAACTTGTAAATAAAAATATTGAAAAATCTCAAGAGTTTTTGTAATTGAATTTAACAATTTTGCGATCGAAAAGCGGGATTGTTGTGGCTTAGCTGTTCTTCAACTAAATTTACTCCAAATGTTAGTTTACCTTGTTATCCTAACTTAACTAAAGTGGCGAAGCTCAGCGAATTTGCTTATAAAGCTTTATTGCGCTCTCCCCTCACCATAATTTTAACAATTTTACTAATTCCCTCAGAAATGACAGCAAAATATTTAAACATACTAAAAAATAAAATTTTAGGCTTACAACAGTTTAGTAAAAATATTTATTTTGTATATTTTTTATTCTTTTATTGTGTTGTGTTATAATATCGCTTTATTAAATTATTCATTTTTTTCATTTAATATATTATTTGTGTATCCACATTTTATTTTATGCGTGTGATTCATTTTTGTGTAACACAATATTTATGGATATTGAGGGAATAAATCGTGGAATATTTATATATAAGTTCAACGATTCACATTTTACAAAGAAAATTAAAATGAAAAAATAATATAACCTTATGAATGTTTTCATTTGTAAAATTACTTTTCTACATTTTATTTTTATTAAGAAAAACAAATATTTAAATGATTTAAAGAGGATTTTAAAGGGATAAGCATGTACAGATATATGAAAATAGTTTGAAATTAAAACTGAGTAAAGTCTTCATTATAAATTTAGTAAGTTTATTTTCAAATGAAAAAGTTGTTTTTAAAAAATAAACAAAAATTCGCTATCAAAATGCTGCGAAAATAAATGAAAGTTGGATAGAGAAAAGGTTTGAGTTTTGATAGCCAAAAATTGCAGCCGCCAGGCAGTTGAAGTTTAGCTGCAATTGAAGTTGCAACTGAAGTTGAAGCTGAAAGCTCTCGAGCTGGCGTTGTCAACAAGGTAATTTATCAGGTAAGCGACATAATTACCTGCCACTTATGGCAATAAAAAAACGTCCAGCCCATGGCAGCAAACTTAAACCGGGATTGCAGCGACTGCTGAGAGAGAAACGGAGAGACTGAGACTGGCTTTGGCTTTGGCAGTGAACAGGAGACGCATTCAAATGCCATCCACAGGCAGTGTGGCAGCATCACAGTGGCTGCGGCAGCCGTGTTGCAAACAGCTGAAGGATTTATGTTCTTACAAAACGCTCCAAGGCGCCTAACAAGTGACCCAACCAACACACGACGACGACGAAGAAGAAGCTGCTCCACAGCAATAGATTGATCGTTGTTGTAGTTGGCGATGGCGAGGACAGCGAGGGGCGGCGGGCGTGCAATGTCCGGCATTGAGGCGGGCCAACGGGGCGTATGTGCAATGAAAATTCCCGCCGTTTTCGGGCTTTTTGCCACCGTTTAGCGCCTCGCTTGCAACTGCAACTGCAACGGCAACGGCAAAGCTGCAACTGATTCCCACACCAGCTGTGCCGGCATTTGTGCTTTGATCTTTGTGCTAGGAAGCTGTGAAGTGCTTGCAAATCTTCCAGCAGGAGCTTCGTGTTGCTATCAACATTGTTGTTGCTGTTGTTGTTGCCGCTTGCGAGAGTTTTGCCGCTGGAAGCGTTGACAAGTCACATGAGCATTGTCCATGGCTTGTGTTTTTTGTTGCATGCAACAACAGCTGCCGCATTGTTTTTTTGCTTTTAACGAAATCGAAACAGGGCAACACCCACATTGAAGTGCAGCTCTTCAGGATTGTAATTTTATGCAAAGTGATGAAATGGAAGCTTCGCTTTGAGCTGCTTTTGGCAGCTGCCGTTTTTCACGAAAAAAGGTAAATAAACAAAGGACTAACATAAAGTACTTTAACTTAGATTAATATAAAGGGAAATTGGAAAGCATTTGCATCCAATAGTTGGCTTAAGTTGTAAGTTAACAACCGCATAAAATAGTTTGAAAAATGTCTTAAGTCGAATATCAACATTAAAGTGAAAATAGATTTAAACTCTCTTCAGCTCAACATAGGCATTAAAGTTTTGTTTAAAAATTATGAACATACAGGAAGCTTTTTATTTGTATTGCATTTTTATAATATTGTAGAAATCTTTTTACGGGAAACTTTGTGCTTGAACTTAAAATCCTTAAATCCATGAATTTTATTATTGTTTTTAGAACTTAATTCTTTAGACGAATGACATATTTTACAATGATATTTACAATTACTAAAATTCAATTTATTTATTTTTTTATGAAATCTAGTATTAAATTCTAAATTTATTTATACAGTAAAGAGTGTAAAACGTAATCAATAATTAGGTATTATATGACGAAAATTTACTTCTTCGGAAAATACAATAAAGATTTTAGGTCAAAAGTCTCAATAGTTATATTTAGCAATATTTGAGACTTAATCAAAATAGTCTTCTTTTTGATAGTTATATAAGTAGTAAATCAACACTAATTTAATAAAAATATACAAATTACGTAAATTTTATTAATAATTAATATTATTAGTACAAGTTTTTGCTCTTTCATTTGGGAAATTTAGTCAAATAAATTGCCATGGTTGAATATGTAATATTAAATACTATTTGAATTACTTAAATATGAGCATAAGTCAAATATTATTGGAATCAGGGCTGCTCTACCCTCAAGTTAAGTCAGTAATTTTTTATTATTGTTTTACTATATGTATATGAATACAAATTTCTTGGAGCATAGTTTTCGGATTTATAAATTTGTAAAATATTGTCAAAAAAATAACTTTAATTTAAAATACTTACTTATCTATGTTTCACAATTAGTCAGATATAGTTATGCCCAGAGTTATTATTGAAGTTCAGGGCGATGAAAATATTAAATCTAAAACTCATAACTGAGGATTCCCATGCCACAAATAATTTAACTGGTCAGCTACCGATAAACTAGGCAATTTCCTTCTAGATGTCTCTCTCTTTGTTGGTCTTGGCTCAATAAAATGCAATGGACTGCTTTGACTTTGACCCGTCGCTGATCCAATGAACCCCACCTGTTATTATATGCCGTTAGATAAATGCTCTGCCCGACTTCGTAATGCCAAAGCAGAAGAAAAACATGCAAAAAGTCGCAAGGAGGAAGGAAAGGAAACAACAACAAACTGCAGACAGACAAATTCATATTTTATTGGCTCTGACCAAGCTCGTCCGAAAGCATTAACAAACAATGCTCCAGCAACAACAACAATAACAACAATAAAAGCAACAAGAGATCAATGCTAAGCAAATATTTTCACTCTATGCGATGTTGTTTTGGGGCTGGTCGATTGCCTAATCTGAATTGAGCTTCTGGTTAGCAGCAGTTTGTTTGTCTTTTGGCCATTGTTGTTGCTACTTTTCGACCAAATTGCATTTTGAACATAATTTTCATATGTCGGGCTAGCAGTTATAATCACGTTCACAGCTCGTTAGCCGCATGAATCGCTGGCCAAAGCCAAAGCTAAAGCTATAGCTAAAGATACAGGCACAACCACAACCCACCTGTAGCCTGGCTGTTTTTGGCCATAATTGTCCGGGCCACATATCGTACATAAGACGCCATCAGCATCACCATATTGACCATTAGCCGAGTGCGTTTGCATTTTGTGCATCTTCATCGATTTCACCACTTGGCGCGCGGCGCATAATTGGCCAGGCCGGGTCAACAGAGCCGACGGCAACCAGGCAACAAGGCAACAAGGCAACCAGGCAACCGGGCAACAGGTAACATCAGCAAAAAGTCAGCAACACGTTTTATTGTTGTTGTTGCTGTTACTGCTGATGATTACCGATATTGCCAGGCAGTGAGAAATGCGTTGGATGCGTGGAAAACTCTTTTCTTTTCTTTTTTTTTTTTTTGTGTTGCGATGCATTTTCTTGCCAAAATCTGGTGGCTGGCGGCTGGTTGGAAAATATGCACTTGTGTCGTCGCATTGGCTGGAAAAGCGCTTGCATGGCATTCCCATTCGTGGAGATCGTGCACCCGCTTTGTGGAGTTGGCCGCAAAGGAAAATGGAAGCGGGTTTTACACCCGCAGTTAAATGCATTTTCCTGCTAAAATAATCTTGCGTAATGGTTGGCAATCGCGTGAATAGTATTAAAGAAATGCAATTAGTTTATTCTTATTTGTACAACTAAATAAAATCCTGAAGAGCTTTACAAACACCATACAAAATAAAATAGTATCTTACATTTTCCACTATTCAAATTTACCGCCAACCAGTCTCAGCTGTTTGCTGGCGGCATTGCCAGTCGCAACTTTAACAACAGTGTGGCAGCACTTTTTACTCCCCCTGCGTGGCAACACTACACAAAACTGTTATTATCAGTCGTCGTCTGTTAAGCGAGTTGTGCTGTTATGCTGCCGGGCAAACAACACCAATACTATGGAATTCGCACCACCAACACAACAAAAGACGCCAACGCCAGCGCCGCTGCTGGCAGTGAAAGCTTTGGACCAAGCGCCGCTTCGGCATTGCAACTTCAGCTTCAGGTTCAGTCGCTGTTCATTTTCTAACGGTAACGGGTTCGCTGCGCGCCGTTCGTCCAAGCGTGTCCAAAGCTTGCGTCGCCGTCACCGTCGCGTCGTCGCTTTGAGTGTGCTACACAAACAATAATAATAAAAAAAAGCGATAGACAAAATAATAATAGATGCTAATTGGCTGCCATTGTTATTGTTGCGACTGTTGTTATATCGATCATATTAAATGCTGACCAAGCCCAATAAATACAGCTAAAAAGTTTGGCCTTTCGCAATTCCAGCGAATTCGGCGAGTGTAATCAAATAAATATAAAAATTAAAAGCAAAAATCCTTAGTACACTCACACGCACACACAAATACAGCGTGTGTGTTGTGATTGTGTGCGTGTGTGTATAGAAATGCTTCAGTGCAGCAAGTTTTAGCGCATGCGTCGACGTCGTCAACCAAAAAAGTCGCTGCCAACTTTTGCATTAATTGTATTTTTCGACGAGCCAAAAAAAAGCAACATTTGCAATTACAACAACAACAAACACTGAGACCTGAGACGGTATGTAATTAGATGCAAACATATACACATATTCGTATAAAAGTGAACACGTTATGTTTATTAATTTACAAACATTTTTGTTGGCTGTAAGCTTGACGCTCGCTTGCCGACGACGCCTCTGCCGCTGCTGCTGCTGCTGCTGCGTCGATGTCATCAGAGCCGTTTGTTTGGATTGTCCCCCATACCAATACCCACCCACGGGCACGCACACAAACACACCATTCGTACTCACACAACAGATACACACAGACACGCACACACACACACACACATTCACGCAACCAGTCAAACGAGCCGCATTCGTCGTACTCGCACCCCCCCCTTCACTACTTCTGCAACCCAGCAAACAATACTCCACTTCCACCCGCACATTTACTACGCGCGCTTGTCGAAAGCTTTTTCCAGTTGTGCTCTGCGGCGTCGGCTACCATTAGCGTAAGCTTTTTCTTTCATTCAAGTTGTTGGGAGCATCGCCGCCGCTGTCGTCGTCGACGCCGCAGTCGTCGCAGTCGACGTCGTTATGTTGCGTGAAAGTTAATTCCGTTTACTATCGGCATTCATCAACATCATCAGCGGTGTTGGCGTTGCCACTTTGCCATCATCACCCACCTCATCCCCGGTCTCACCCCCCTGCACAATGGCCTGTCCTTTCTCCCCTCGCCCTCCCCCAACCACTCACTGAGCGTCTTGCCGGCTTTTGTGTTAAGCATTTAAGTCATAATTGACATGCATTTGGCGATATGTGTTGACAGATAACTATAATTCCTTTGCTCTTTGCCGAGGCTTTCAAGCAGCTTTGCCATTTTTGCGCCCTCAAAAGCTAAAAAAAAAGAACTACGATGATTATTTTAATGGCTCTCAACATTAAGTCCATAATGAAGGTGCAGATGCTAGCTCTAGCTCATGGAATTAAAATTCTTGTGCTCGCAATAAAAGATTGTGAGGATTTCATGGAAGTTATGGCTGCTATTTATCATACTTGTACATCTAAATAATCTGAACGCGATTAGCGTTTAAGTATTCTAAATGGAAATCGATTAATCTGTCTCAATTGAAAGTACTTATTTCATAAAGGCGTAGAAAATGAGAATTCTAGAAGTAAATATTCTATTGATTAACTATATTATGAATTAATTAGACTTTCGTGTTGAGTATCAGCTTTTAATAATGACGAATAATGGGAATTGGAATAAATAGTATCTTGATTAAATATATTCTGGATTAAGTTCGAACTTCTGAAATAAAGATAAAAAAAAGGAATTAAAAAATAAATAATCAATTCATCAAATATCTTATGGATTAGTTGATAATCTTGATGAGTTTCAACATGTCAAATGAAGATTAATTAATCTGACTTAAATAAGTTTTTTTTTTAAATGAATGAATTGTCTACGGAATACATTTCTGACGAATTAGTTCGATCGAAAATCTTTAATAATAGTATAGACATAAATATTCTTTAGATTATACATCATTTGGATTAGTTAATTGTTTATTATTTTTAGGGAAAGTACTTAATAAGAACATATTCAATGGGAACTCTAACAAAAAATATTCTGTAAATCAAATATCTTTTGAATAATTCAAGTTACTATTAATCGATTAATCATTGTCCATTTTCTCATTTAACATTTTTTAAAAAGACTTTGTTTACTAATATAATTTTGATACATTTACTTAGCAGAAACTGAATTTTCAATGACTTACATTTAGTATTCCACTATTAATTATTATAAATGATTAATTCAGTTATGCGTAATACTCAGAAATGATTAAATATTAAATGGTATTTATATTTCCCACGCTTCTGTTAATCATTGTAATTAAATGAATTATTTAATCATTGCAAATAGAAAATCAAAGCAATTGAGATATGTAAATACACATTATCGTCAATGACTTTGTGCTGCTTGAAAAACCACAGACAACATGTTCAATTAATTCAGGACAAAAGCGATTAATATTCTAGGTGTTGACTGTGCAAATTCAATAATTTGTTTTTATAATTTAATTGAGAGCCGACATAATAGATTGTTAATGCACTAATCCCCTTGTAATATCCAGTCTTGGCTATTATGTATGTGTATTCGAAAAACTCGGGCTTTTTATTTTATCACAAAAACAAAACAAAACAGAAACAGCAAAAGCAAAAGCAAAGCTCTTGCTCTCTAAAAGCATTTGCAATTCTGAGGTCACTTTCAAATTCAGCGTGTAAATTACATTTGAAAGGACATAATCCGCTTTTTGGCTTAGCATTTTGTGCGAGACAAAAAACCCAAATTGCGATGCTCCCCGCCTCCCTCCTATGCCTCTTCTCTGTCGCCCCCAACTTAATCAGAGCGACGTGCAATTACTTGCATTAGGGAATGAAAATGGCAATGGAAATAGGAATGGGAATGAGAATGCTGAATGCGAATGCGAACTTTGTGCTCATTCTCAACGTTCAGTTGGCTCTTGTGCTTACTACTTCTTCTCCTGTGTGTGTGTGTGTGTGTGTGTGTGTGTGTGTGTGTGTGTCCTGACTGCCGCCAACTTCTGCTGGCAGCATCCCGTGTTCTTGCACCTTTTGTCATCATGCCTTTCAGCAGCTCAACGAAGCGAAGCACGAAGCACAGTACACCAGAGTGAGAGACAGAGATATCGCACTTAAATTGCACTTAATGAAGCTGCATCATCACATTTTGCATTTCATCCTCGTCTCAGTCTCAGTCTCATCGTTTCATCGTCTCAGCCTCGTCCTCTCTCTCAAGTACGTGAGCTGATTCTTGACTTTTGTGTGAAACAATGGCAGAAGCAGCCACTTGCATTCAGCAGACAAATGAGTGGAAATTATGCCAAGACACTGGCAATTAATAAGTGGAAAAGGCGACGGCCACCATGGCTGCCACCTGCCCAACTGCCACATGCCGCATGCCGCATGCCTCACCTGGCCAAAGCACTGGGCTGCCATCATAAAGATTACAAACGCCCCCGGAGACGCACAGCCGCCTGCCTCATTTGGCACATTTGCCTGATTTGCATTCAAGCATTTGTTGCACAGCCCAAAGAGTAGAGAGAGACGGAGAGAGGAGGTGGCTTCTAGACTAAGGGGAGTATTTCGCCAACGGGACTCCACATAATAATCCCCCGAACATAGCCGAGTCCACACAATCAGCACTTGGTAATTGTTATGGGGAGCCAGAACGTGAGAGAGTGAGAGGAAGAGAGCGAGGAAGAGAGAGAATCTCATTCCCAATCCAAGCGAATGTGCAACTAATATACATAAACAGACACGCAAGCTGTACGCTGGAATTAAGCAGAGACCAAAATACACACACACTCCACACCTAAACACACGTAGAACACACACACACACACACCTCCGCACTCACGTACACGACAATCAATATAAACGCATTTTCATAATTAATCAATGCTGAATAATTTGTGAGGCCGCGTCAGCCAAAGCCAAAGCCAAAGGCTCTCAGCTTGGTTTGTTGACATAGGCTGTGTATGCGTGTGTGTGTGTGTGTGGCATTAGGTGTGCGAGCGTGTCAATGTGTGTGCGTGAGAGTGTGTGTGTTAATAAGCAAATCTCAGAGGTTTGCTTTTGGCTTTTATCGGTCGCAGCGGCGGCTTTGTGGTTACCCACATAACATATCAATATGAAAACACACGAACGGATTTTCCAGTGGGTGGACGTGCCAATAGCAACAACTATAACAACAACAACAACAAGTGTAACAACAACAACCACAACAACTAACAACAAACAGAATTACAATAACAAGAGCTCTGTTTAGACTAGCAAAGTGAATACATTTTTGTTCAAATTCTGCTATAAATTGAATTTACTCTATAAACATAAATAAGCATATTCATAATTCCCAAAAGATTTATGATACTGTTGGCTGCCTTGTCAAACCCTTATCACGACTGCTCAACATTATTATGAATTATTGGCTTCCAAATTGCTCAACTGATTTCCAACTGAACATTTAACCGATTTTTGACATAAATTCAATACAAATATCGCATTATTTCGAAATTTATGTTTTATAGATATGAATTTAGTCTTCGTTTTTCTGCTGTAGATGCAAAAAAAAACTTTTTCGATGACAAATTTTAAAATATTTGTATAAATAAATTTGGTTAGAGAAGAGATGAAATCGTTTTAAATATAATACTTAATTTAAGCTCACAAAATACACACAATTTTTTAATTTATGTATATTAGATTATTTTTTTTACTGAACAATGAATTTATGTGTTGAATGAAAAAGAAATATTTTCATAAACATATTTTGTTAGAAATTAAATGGATTCGTTTTAAATATAATGGTTAACTTCAGCTCACAAGATGACATAATTTTTAATTTTGTGTTATTTATATTTTTGTTTAATTGTAGTTTTTGCCTTATGTTCATCCAACAGTTTTAAATGAAAAGTTTTGCGAAACTTTAAGAAAAATATTCATATGTATTAATTTTTTTTTAAATTTAGAGTTGTTTTTAATGCAGTTTTTGCTGAATGTTTTAAATGAAAAGTTAAGTCAAACTTTATTTAAAAGTTTATATTACAAAAGTGTGTATTATTGAAATTTATGTTGTTTTTAATGGCAAATGCATTTATTTGTTTATTTATTTGAATGCAAAATGTTGTGCAAACATATTTATAAAACAAATTTTAATTAGAAAAGACATAAAATCCTTTAAAAAGGAATGGGTAACTTGTTGACATAATCAAAATTATAGAATGTGCAGTTAATTCTCCAAATGTTCAGGAAATAATGCTAATTATGATTTGGCAAACAAACTAGTTGTGAAATGGTTTCCACAAAGATTAAAATACAATCATAAAATATAAAAAAATAAACACTAAATGTAAGACAAGTCGTAACTTGCCTAACGTAGCTAACTTTGTAAATTCAGCACACAAAAAACAACATAATTAAAATGTATTCAAGATAAACATTTCCATGTAACTGGTGTGAACAAGGCTTACATTTTAGATTGACTTTCAGTGAGCTGGCATTGGCAAAAACAAGCAAAAACCGCAACTAAATGACTAAAGCATCATCTCAACTAAATTTTCCGACTGTTCGCACAATACACACACAAACACACAAAGAGAGTGAGAGAGAGAGTGTGTGTGTGTGTGTCTGCGCATTATGTGTATTTAAAGATCATTAGTGTACAATTTGTTGCACGTATAGGTTTAATATACATATCGATTTCCACCAGTTGAGCGGTCTTTGAGCTTAACAACGTCGACGCCAAACGCGGCATTGTTAAGAATGATTAAGAGGCTCACCGCACGGATTGCCGGCGAATGGGAGATGGTGTTGGAGTTGAAGTTGCTGTTGGAGAACTTGCAATCGCACTCTCTCTTTTATTAAATGCCCCCTGGCAGCGGCAACATTGGCTTGTGGCAAGTAGCTGCTGGCAGCTGCCAGGCGATGTCAAGGCCATATGCGTTTAACTGTGTGTGTTTGGCGTATCTATATGTAATTATCGAAATATAATGTGACACGGGTTATACTTATATATACAGTATATAATATTATATATGAACGACCTGCAGCATAAGAGTACGTTAGCAGAGCACTTTGCCTTTTCCTTCTCGTTCTTGTCTATGGCGCACTCAACTCCCTCGTTGGCAACTATTAAACGCATTTAATTGACGCTGGCAGTTTGCTGGATAAAAACAAAAATTTCATTTACCGAGCACATCTGCTGTGTGTCTGCTTTCTGCCTTTTTCCAAAAATTCAATTCGCATTGCCTCTGTTTTTCTTTAAGCAATCAAAATCACGTTTTATCGGTGAAATTAAATTATTCTTTTTTATTTTTTATTTTTGTTAATCTAACAGAATGCGTTGAGTGCACGAATTCGGCTACACATCAAATATATATGCATGTTTATTGCTTTTTTTTTTAACAATTTGTATATTTACCACTAAAGTTTAGATACTTCACAAGTATTTAATAATAAATACGATTTTTTATTGCAAAAAGTTTGTGGTTTGCCATTTGCAGACAGCAAACGATAATTTAATATATTTGCAACTGCAGTTTAGATGGCTTCAAAATATTTAAAATAAATGTGAATTTTTATTCCAAAAGTCTGTGGTTTGGCATTGACAGACAGCAATGTTAATCTAATCTATTTTGAGAAATTTCGATATTTGCAAGTGAAGTTTATATGGCTTGAAAATAAAAATGAGAATTTTTATTTAGGATGTGTCGTTTGCGTTTTCTACAACAGAATAAAATGGTGCTTTAATATATTTTCAACTGAAGTTTAGATGAGTCAAAAATATTCAACAAAATTTGGGAATTTTATTCAAGATGTGTGACAGACTAAAGTGAGAATTTAATATGTTTGTAGTTGAAGTTTACATGACTCAAAAACATGGAAAAAATTGCAATTTTTATTTAAAATTTTTGGTTTGGTTTTTAAGAATTTATTTATGTGGAACTCAAGCTTTGAAGATTAAAAATTCTTGAAAAAAAATGACAATTTTCATTTAAAAACTTAGTTCATATAGAAAAGCTTTTTATATTTCACTTTAATATATTTTTTCTTGTTTCTCTCTCCCTAGAAGAAAAACTTATTATTAATTTGTTCTAAAACAGAATTTTGTACAAATATTTTGCTGAAATTCTTTGTACTTACATTTAGCAAAGTTTAACATTTTTATATTCTATCCAATCCCTTAGCTGACCTACATAGAGTCAAAGCAAACAAGCAGTTTTTTGTTAGCAGAACTCATTGTTTGACCCTATTTCAATTGTTGAGAAGAAAATGTTATATACTTGCTTGATTTTCCACCTGTATAAGCGCTTAGTGCGATACTATCTAAATATATTATGTGACATTTTGTGTTTTTTATTTAACTTACTAACTGTGTATATGTGTAGGAGTGTGAGTGTGTGTGTGTGTGTTACAAGCGAGTGCACAAAGTCAATTGAACCGTTTTGTCGAGGGAAAAAAGATTACGAATGAAAGTCGGAGGGAAGAAAAACATTTGCCAAGGTTGGCAACAAATTAATGGTAGCAAACGTGGCAGGCGTGGGAGTACATGTTGTTGCTTGCCACATGCAGACATGACTGTAATGAAGCGGCACCCACACACTCAAACAGCCACATATACATGCATATATACACACATACTTATACAGATGGCGCTGGGGTAAATTCCGCGAGTGCTCGCGGCTGAAGCTGAAGCTGCAAAGGAGCAACCCATAAATATTTTTCGAAATAAATTCTCGTTTACAAATTATGATTTTATGACTTTTTGATGGCGCAGCCACAAAACTCCCTCACACACACACATATACATACGCCTACACACACACACATTGGTATAGATATACAGAGAGACAGAGAAAAAGACAGAAAGAGAGAGAGACAGATTGGGGAACAAAGTGTCGAGGCAAATGCTGCAAGGCAAACGCTTGCGTATTTATTTATTGCCGCCTCACGCCCTCTGCGTTATATCAATACAAAAACTCTCGCACTCACATTTGCACATTTTAAATTAAAAAAAAACCCACACACACACACAAGTGAGTAAAATTGGCACAAAAAACAAAGCTGGCCAAAAAGAAAAACTTTAAAGCACAAAATAATAAAAACAAAAACCAAATAAAAGTTATTTCTGAAAAGCGCGCATAAAAATTTCGAGTTGAATGCAACTTGCATGTGTGCGCTTGTCTCTGTCTCTCTCTGTGTGTGTGTGTGTGTGTGTGCGAGTTTACTGCTGTTGCTGCTGCAACAGCAACAGCAGCTGCTGCCATTTCCCAGGCATTTTCCCGATTCGGTTTTTTTTTCTCATTCACTTTTTCGTTGCCTACTTTTCGGGGAGCCGCATAATTTATGACCGCCTAGCATTAAATTAGCCAAAGCGCAGCATGAAAAATGGCTCCGCAGACGGCAGGCGACGTCCAACGTCCGGCGTCCAGCGCTTATTAGGCACCTACAAAAATAAGCGAACGAGTAAAAAAAATACACAGAGTAAATGTATAGCGAACCCTACCGCCAATTGCCAGGATGGCACCCGCGGCGTGTGACGTTGAAGTTGTTGAGCATGGGAAGAACACACACAAACACACACACACACATACACACACTCATGCATTCATAGTCTTCGTCGCTCCCCCGAGCTATTAATATTACGGTTTGATTTTGAATTGTTGCACGAACTTCGTCTAATTAGTCACAACGCGCTAGCAGCTTGGATGGATGGATGGATAACTGGCTAGCTGCCAGGCATAAAGTGGCATCAGTGCCAGCCAGCGAGGGCTGTCCATAAAAAACTGCTTGTAATAGTGTGCTTTATACAAATGTTGGCAAATTTCTTTAATTGTAATTTATCGGAAGTAAGGAATAACAAAAAGCTATTAGTCAATGCAATATTTTTGGTTAGCAAGTTAAGTTTAGAAATACCAGTTTTTTTTAGATTTACCAACTATTCATTTAAAACTTTAAATGTGCATTATAGGTTTAGCTATTAATTATAGTAATTATAAAAATACAAAAAGCGATGAAAACTTTAAGATCAACTCCATTTTGATAAGCTTTTTTTCAACAATCCTTTTCAAACATGCCCAAAAGTATGCTATGCAATTTTTCACTTCTTTTATTTTACAAATTGTCTAAGTGAATACGTATACGTATAAAAGTTTATAAGAATCTTAAACATTAATCTTCACTATTTCAAAGAATGTTCACATAAGACGTTCTGCTTTTAAAATGTATTAAGATTTTTATCTCTTACTGAACGATCTGAAATAAAAAGATCTTACATTAGCATTATTCATGTAAAGGAACTTGCATGTTCAAAACACACACAACAAAAATATCATATTCATTAACTCTTTTGAAAATTTAAGTCAGTCAGTCAAAAATCAGATTAATAGATTCTAGGTTTTAACTAAAAATGATGAACTTGTTATTCTTTCATTCATACATTAACTATTTTCAACACATATATTTCTGAAAATGGCTAATTTCTAATATGATCGATTGATGCTATGTTTTTACTACAAAAAGTATTTTCAATACTTATGTTGTCAAAGAAAAAATTTCAAATTTGATTCAAAATTGCCGTGCTCTTACAACATAAACTCTTTTCTGGCATTCATAAAATATTTTCAATATTTTTTTTAGAATAGAATTTTCATAGATGCTATGTTTTAACTTCATCATCTTATCAGAAATTCATTCATTAAATATTTTCAATAATTACAAATCCAAATGAATAGATACCATGCTTTTAGTTACTCCTCAAGTAAACCTCTCGGAGCACATGAATGCCATGTCTCTTTAGCAGTAGCTGTCGACATATGAATTCATGTGTGTGTGTGTGTTGTGCTGTTACTGTTGCTATTTGTTTGTGTTTACTTACAATTATGAGTGTGTTGTCATCTTCGTCGGCGTCGTCTTCAGCTGCCTCATCCACATTCAAGTCCACGTCAGCGTCAGCGTCGTCGTCATCGTCTCAAGCATTCGCACACTTGGCGCTTTTCACAAAACTTTTTGCTATCCTTACTTGAAGGCTTGGGGCTGTGGCTGTGGCAGTGGCAGTGACAGAGGCAGAGAAGTGTATGCAGCATTGCAATAATAATTACAAATGTTGCACAATAAATTGCAAAGTAAACAGACTCAACGCTCTCTGGCAACGTTGTGGATGTGGCAGGGCCAGAAACGAAGACCGACTGCAGTGGCAAAATTACTTCCTGCTCAAGCGTCAGCGGAAATGTGCATACAAATGCCAGACACACACACACACACATGCGAAGCACACACACACACACTCACTCGGAGAGTGGAAGTAAAGTTGACTGCTTGCCGTAGCAGAGGAGTGATGGGGGAAGGGTAGAGGGGTTACACAGGGGAACAGTCACTTGTCAAAAACAAAATCAGACAAAAACTCCCCTCGCGGCAGCGACAAGATGCGTAATTGCAGCTCCTGCTCCTGCTTCTGCTCCTGGCTTCTGTTGACGACTGTTGCGCTCCTTCTGACTGAATGCGAATGTGAATGCGAATGCGAATACGAATCCGATGGATGCACAGGATGCGCACAATTCGCTGCATTTGCATTCTTGTTGCTATTCCAATTGCTCTCCTTATTGCTGTTGTTGTTCTTGTTGCTGTTATCATCTTGCGCTTCTTCTTGCTCTTCATATTGCGTCGTGGAATGCAATAAATCTTGCCCAGCAAAACAATGACAAATGTTGTGACTGTCCTGTCCAAATTTGTGGTTTTGCCCCCTGCGGACACTTCATTTGATATCCGCTGTTAACCCCAAATATGTTTCCTATCTCTGTCTATCTTTCTCTCCCCCTTCTCTCTACCACACCCGAATGAATATTTTGCAGATTTGCCGCACCGGAAATTGAGGTGTTTATGGCCAACAGAAGCCACAGTCAGGTGACTTGGGAAGTCTCCGGAGAGCAGAGTGCAGCAACTTGAGGCTTAGCTTGATATTGGGGAGAACGCAGCACAAAGCTCAACTCGATGTTTTCCCCAAAGAAATCGCAGCTTACTTGAGTTTTAGTCGTCAAGAATGTGAACTATCAGCTGCACGGTTTGCGAGCAATATTTCAGAATTAATAAGAAACTGTTCTGCTTCACAAGTTGAGTGCAATTGAACTGATTTAAGTGTGCAATCAATTTTAAATTTCAATTTTAAATTCTTCAACAGTGATTTTAATACGAGAAACAATGAGTCGTGTAGTGTACAAGTTTTTTTTTAGCATTCTAATCTTATAAAACTACTACAAAAATCTTTATATTGCAAGCTATAATAATGTAATTTATTATTGCAAAGAAAATGGTGCTTCAAAATGTTCAGATAGTGTTATTTTTACTAATTTTGTGTCATCCCTAAACAAACAAACAAAAATAAAGTTTTCGTGTGAACGAACTGAATAATGCTTATCTTCTTTCACAGTTCGTTTTTATTCAATTTATTTTAGATTCCTAGTTCAATTCTCGTCAGTTATTCACATTTAATCTTGGTGCTTACTCATTTCATTGAACTTGTTTTCTGGCTCGTAGTTTTCCTTACTAGTTTCGATATATCGTTGCAGCAAAGCCACATATCAATAAGGTTATGCCTTAACAAAAAATATATTACACTTTCAAAAGGTTTGGATATGATGTAAAAATAAAAAATGTTGATTTTATTTGTGTTATTAAAACTGTATAAAGTAAATGCTTGAATCTACACTTTCTTTAATTAAAAATCAAACGAAAACAGAATACAACTGAACGCTGTGTAATAATACTGAGCGATATAGGGAATAAAATCCAAGGAACAAAAAGCACGCTATAGTTCACTGTTCATTGGAATGAACTAACTAATTCAGTGTGATATATTAGATAAGGTATATATAAATACTATTTGGACTTAAAGTGCAGGGCTTCCTATAGGTCTAAAGTACAAACCATTTGATTTATTGTCAGCTTTAAGTCAATTCAAGTTTGCATTGTTGTCATAGATATCTTAAAGTAGTTATGATAATTATTTAATTTTAGTGTACTTAAGGTATTTTAGTATAATTGTTGTATCCAAATGTTCAATTTCTTAAACGTCGTCTTATTTCAGCTGGCGCTGGCGTTGCAATGTAGATCACACCGTGTGGCAAACACTGTAAGCTAGCGACATGGTGGAATCATCGAGTTTGGGGCGCACGCCGCCAGCGGCACAGCAGCCCATACCACAGCAACATTCGCCGTCGCCGTCGGGAATGCGTTGTGGCAATCTGGAGACGCGTGTGCGCGGCTCCTGGTATCGTGTGATGGTCACACTTGAAACGGACTTTCTGGCCATCAGTCTGGACGAGTCTTGCGAGTCCTCGCAGCACTCTGGCGATGGGCAGTCGACCACATTGAACGGCACACTTGGGTAAGCATCGATAGCATCGAGTAGATAAATGTTAAATTATTGGAATCGTATTTTTGCAGAAGCAATCACAGTGGCGGCGGTGGTGCTGGACAGAATGGCACGCTGCCCAGCTCGGCATCGTTGCAGGGCATGGTTGTGCAGGACACGGAGCTGGATGGCACGGGTTCGGGCAGCGGAACGGGGGGATCGGCAGCGGGGGCGGGCACGAGTAACAACGACAACGGGGAGCTGTGCCTGAACAACAATAACAATGCGGATGGCGTGGGGCTGGACATGTGCGATGTACCTGATCATGTGGCCAATCAGAAGCGACATGTGCGCATCATCAAGTCGGACAACAACGGACTGGGCATCTCGATAAAGGGCGGACGCGAGAATCGCATGCCCATCCTCATCTCGAAGATATTCCGTGGCATGGCCGCCGATCAGGCCAAAGGACTCTATGTGGGCGACGCCATACTCACGGTCAATGGCGAAGAGCTCCGTGATGCCACCCACGATGAGGCAGTGCGTGCGCTGAAGCGTGCCGGTCGAGTGGTGGATTTGGAAGGTAAGTACCAACCTAAACACCCAACCCTATCAACTCATGTGTATGCTTTCTAGTCCTGTCAAATGCTGACATTGTTGTTTGGCCCCAAAAAAAGAAATTGAGATAGAGAAAAAATAAGAGATAACGTGTGCAAGAGTGCGAGAGTGAGAGCGAGAGCGGGAGTGCTTAAAAAGTGCCATTGAGAGAGTCAAACTAACAAGCAAACTATGTGCACAACTATGCACTGCAAGAAAATATTGCAAAATAAAAGTACACATAAAAAGTTTCACAAAATTTTGAATTGCAGCATTTTATAAAAGCTTATATTTTTTCAACATGATTATAAAGCACATTTTTAGGTTGGCTAAAAGAGCAAACAAATTTAATTTGAGAGTTTCTAGAGAAATCTAAAAATATTTAAATAATAAAAATACTTACTTTTGAAAATATGGTTGAATTTTAACTAGACTTGCAATCTTAATAGAATTCTTGAATTTTCGAAGTAGGAATATTACTATTTATTTGTATTATTATTCAATACTTTACAAATATGCTTAGATTGTTTTTTTTTTTTAACATTTTAACATATCTTAAAAAATTTGGCATAATATAATCAGTTATACTTAAATCTGAATTGTATGTTAAGATGACGTTTTAAGCTTTCTTAAAAACATTTACGTAGTCTTAGATTTTGAGTCTTTTATCTTAACTGAGCGATCTTCCGCTTTAAGTCAATTAAAGTGGTCTTATCAATGATGGAGTTCAGAGTTAAACATACTGTAGGATAAGTATATAAAACAATAACTATTCTCTATAATGAACTAAAATAATTAAATATAAATTGTGATCTTATTACAGGATTGTTTTCTTAATTGTTAAATGTTTGTTCTTAATGAACACAATTTTTGACAGAAGCACCGAAACTTTTTATTCTGGATGAATAGCACATAAAACGAAAACGATTCTTTAAATTTCAAAAATAATAGTAAAATACAATAACACAACTAAATATAAACTATAATTTTGAAAGCATTTTTTTTGCTGGATTTTTCTCTCTGTGCATTTCTTTTGACCCAAGAAACGAAACTTAATAACGTGCACAGCACGAAGTTAACGCAAATTATAATTTTGCCAGTTTGACTTTAAAACTTTGTCAGTTTTTTGTTGCAGTGCAGCTGATGCAGTGCATACGTGGGATGTGGGATTAGTCAGCACAACATGCGAGTTACTGTCCGCTGTCGCTTTGTTGCTTTTGTTGCTGCTGCTGCAGCTGTGTACTGTTATAAATCCCCCGCACACTGTGCCGAGCCCCTCTCCCACCCCTCTTTTGCTGTCAATGCACCCCACCTCTTTTTGCCTGTTGACTCTTAGCTGTTGACTGCTGTTAGTTGCGTTTGGTTTTGTTGGTCGCTCGCTCGCTCTTCGTTCGTTCGTCGGTTCGTTGGCTCGTTTTGTTGGGTGGGTTGGCTGGCTGGTTGCTTGGTTTGTTTGTTTGCCTTGGCTCGGCTTGGCAATGAGTAATGAGAAAAGTTTTCCTTCCATTTGATCAAATGGCCCCAAAATACATAGTAGTCAGCCACCAGTGCCGAGTGGGCGTGGCATTCCACTTGCCACTTGCCACTTGCGAATTGAAATGAATGCTACGCACTACATTTTCATACGGCAAAGCAAACGTAGACTCGGTGCCAAATGCCAATATATACATATATACATATATATAGGATAATAACATGCCCGAATGCGAAACGAAGATGCTCTACTAATTACTTGGCTAAATACGCAAGTTGTTTGTGGAATTTTCATACCGAAAAGCAGAAAAACTCGCATCAGCAACGTTAATCGAAATGAAGCGATCCTCGGGCCTCGGGCTCTTATTATGTCAAAGTGAGCCAAGCTATAAAAGAGCTTTGCCTTTTTTCGGTAGTTTGCCATAAGCAGCAATTAGATGATTGAGCTAGACTGGCAAATGGATTTGGGGGAAGTTTAAAGCAAACAATACGCAATGAAGCATTGAGCACAATTTTGCTAAAACAACACAGAGGACTTGTGTATGTATGTGCGTGTGTGTGTGGCAAACACGCACTTCAGTTTGACTTTGATGCAAGTCAATTCCATTTCCGGACAACAGCTGACGAAGCTCACGAGAATCGAGACTCGAGACTGAGACGATGAACAAACAACAAACAAGGACTTATAGGCTATCAGCAAATATTTATTATCCATTGTCGATTTGTCAGCTGGGGTCAGTTGATTTTGATTCCGAACTTAGTTCCGACGACGCAGACGCAGACGTTCGCTGCGACGTTGCTTGGGCCGCTCAACGGCAAGAATTAGACGTCCGAATTGACCGCCGGCTGCGTTAATGGGCAACAGTATCAGGCGACCGCTGGCCAAACCATCGAGGGCTGCCTCGCTCAGCTCCTGTTCCGCCTCCTCGACCAGTTCCACCTGTGATTCATCCACCTCCAGTTCGTTGTCGGGCTCCTCCAGCTCGGGTGCTCCATAGCTGCGTGCAGGTGTGTTTGGTGCTCCATAAGTGTTGGCTGGCGTTGTGGCCGCAGCGAGAGGGGGCAACTCGGCGTCATTGCTGACGCCGCTTAGCGGCGCCTCGGCTTGGTCAGGCAGGGCAGGCAGATCAGCAACAGGCTGCTGCTCAATAGCAGGGCCATCAATGGCAACAGCGGCAAAATCCTCCACAGCCTCGCGTGTGGGTGGCTGAAACTCCTGTGACGGCGCCTGGGCAACCACCTCGATGGTATCCTCGGGATTCACTTCGGAGTCGGTTTCGGGTGCGCCATAAGTGTTGGCCGGCGTGCGTGCATTTATCTCAATTTCCGTTTGCTGTTCCTCTTGCTCCTCCTCTTCAACTGTGGTCGTGGTGCTTTGGGCATCTGTGCTGGCGAATTCCTCCACCTCAACCTCAACATCGCTGCTTGAGGTGGCTGCGGCTGGCGTCGTTGTGGTGGCCAATGGCTCCTCCAACTTAGGCTGTCGCTCGCTGGGCAAATCGAAGGGGATTTTGGGACGGAAACCAGCTGCCGGATATGGTGTGCTTGCTGCCACCAATTCCACTTGTCGCTGGCTCTTTATTGACTGCCTTGAATGCTTGCGCAGGGGTGTTGCCGTTACGATGGTGGCGGCCAGCATTAGGCTGATCAGGATTAGTCCAGTGAATGACTGCATGTTGCTGCTGCTTGCTAAACGGTATATGACTGGCTGCTGTGGGTGCACTTGCTTTTATATCGTCGTTGAATTGAAGTTGCGTTCGAGTTGAGTGCGGATTCTACATCAGAATTCAGTAACGGTCGCAAGGTCGCCTGTATTATGTAGTTTTTCGGCTATGATAACGATAACTCTTCGGGGCAATGCAAATGGGACACGAGTCGCAATATTCGCGCAATTTAAAAACGTATCGATGGCCCATCAAATGAGCCATCAAGCTCAATGTTAACGCCGCTTTAATATGATACAACCTCACGGCGACAATATTCAACCTCAGCTCCGCACACTCCCACGCCCCTGAAGGCACATCAAACGTCGACGTCGACGTCGATATCCACGTCCACGTCCGTTTCCATTGCCCATGCTATCGCTAGCTTCGTCGTCATCGTCAACGTGCCTCGCATTTCGATGCGTGCACCTCGCACACATGCCGCTCCTCTCGCCCCCCTCCCTCACTCGCCATTCGTTGGTCGACAGCTCCATCGCTGATCCATTTCGCCAAAAAGTTTTGTCAGCTACCGCCCCCGTTCCGCCCCGCCCACAAAAATTAAGAGCACATAAATTCCGAGCAACTAACTAAGCCACCGCTCAACGCATATTGAATGCCCTAACTGGCTGTAAGCTAAAAAGGGTTACGACTCACACGAATATCCTAAAGCTAGTCTCATTTTCACAGCGACATTCTTAACTTTCTCCTTGAGCATTTCATTTTGCGAAATGAGTTACAAACTGAATACTCTCTGACATTGTTCACATCATGTATTTAATGTTATTTTGCTTTTATATTATTTCATAAGGTATTTCTTCTTGATTATGCTTAGGAATAGCATACAAGAAAATAATTAATTTATTTCTATAAAGAAATTACATTATTTAGATCATATAATTAATGTTATTTTACTTTTATATTTAAGCTAAATTATTCGTTTTTATATGCGATTTATTTTCAATTAAGTATTTAAAAAATATAGTTTATGTCCATCAACAAAATTACATTATTTAATTTATACATTAATCTGATTTTGCTTTTAATTTCTAATAAATTATTCGTTTTCCTTATTTTTGAACATGTATAGAAATAGCATAAAAGACAATGAAATATAAAGAAATTTGTTTCACATTGAGTGAAAGACTTGGCCAAATAAAATGCTAAATCGAGTCAATTATTAAATTCCAATAAAAATAAAAAATATCTTAAAGAAAATAATGCAGATGAAAATTCAGCTTCACTTCCTTAAATAAAGAACTTTAGCTTATTATGCAAAGCTCAAAAATGTAGACGAAATTTAAAATTCAGTTCGCATTTCTTAACAGACTTTACCCTTAAAAATAATAAGTATTTGTTGGGCTAAATTATGCAAATTTCAATTGGTATATCAAATGGACAAATAAAGACTTTAGAAAACATGTCTTTAGAAAAAGTTTACCACTTTAATTATTGATGATCTAAAGTTGGCTTAAACAAATGTTGAAATAAAGTTGAGCAACTTGCTTTACTTAGTAAAAATACCTTTGTAAGGCTAGAGTATATGAAATTAGCCTTTTGTGTTGATTTGATTATGCATTTTAGGAGGCTTTCATAATTTCAATGGGGGACTGGGCATTAAATGAAATTGGCCCAGATCTATAAGCACGTAAAGTGGCCCAAGCAGGCATTAGCATTAACCCACACACAATGACAGTTGGCAATTGCAATTGCTAAGGTCTTTTTTGGGGCCATGCGAATGGACTGAGCTGTGACTGAGACTTAGACTGCGAATGAGAATGAGAATGGAAATGGGAATGGATTAGGCTGCAAGCTG
Organism: Drosophila albomicans; assembly: GCF_009650485.2. Taxonomy (NCBI): domain Eukaryota; kingdom Metazoa; phylum Arthropoda; class Insecta; order Diptera; family Drosophilidae; genus Drosophila; species Drosophila albomicans. The sequence continues at coordinate 35,408,118 of NC_047629.2, read as the reverse complement.
TACGCTGTAAGCTGTAAGCATGACCCGTGCCTGTTGGCATCTTCGGCTCGAACTTCAATTTACAACTTGGTCCAAGTTGTTTGCCAGACTTGGTTGCCATCGTCGTCTTTAGCCATGCTCATTGTAATTTAAATAAGCTACCCCCGGCCCGTATAGCAACGATTCCAGCGGCGCGAAGCGGGAGCTGGCCAACTTTTGCCAACCGTCCAGTTGCACAAATTCCAGCAAAACTCGCTCCGAACTGCCAAATGTCAACGCCAGATTTCATCGCCCAGGCAAAAGGCGTCGACAACAGTTGGCTACACAGCTTCGCTTCAGTTCCTTCCCGTTGTCCCCCCTCTGTCACCGTAATGTAATGCCTTGCTTTGCCTTGCCTTGGCATTCTTTACCCTCTGCCTACTAAAAGTCCATTAGCAATGGTTTTTACAGCTTGGCATACTTTTGTGGGCAGGCAGTCGACACTCACACACACACACCGACACACTCACATACACACATCCGCCCGCATCTGTACGCTGCCCCCTCTGACCACTCGCCTTCGTCTCTCTGGCAACGCAGCGCGTGAGATTTTACTCTAAAAACTTTGTGCAAAGTTTTAACGCACGATTTGCGAGTGAGAACCGCCCGCACTTGATATCATATTTGTGCGCCCACGGACACGCCCACTTTGGCTGCCTTACGGCGTGATTTATGCGGGCGTACTTCGCTTCCCTTGCCAAAAGGTGTAAAAAACTTACTTCTCTCCCCCATTTCCCTCTGCGCCACACACCTGTGTAATCTTTGGCCAGACTTTGTCTGCTAAATGCTCAACTCGTATAAGCTGCATTTAGCACTTAGATAGACGGACATGGATAATTGATTTTAATTAAACTTTTGCAGTATGCTATAAATTTCGTTGTTTATATTTCTTATTTATTTCAAATATGTACATTGAAGGTAAATTTATTTTATTTATATGTTTGTATGTTTGCTATACATTTTGTAATTTATATTTGTTATTTATCTACCAAACTATTGTGAAATATATATTAATTCAAGTTATTTATTCATTTTCATTTTAAGCATTGACATTGATTTGAATTATGTGAAGTCGAGCTACACGTTTTTCATTCCATTTAATCTTTGTTGTTATGTTTATTGTGTATACATACAATATATTAATTTCTATTGTACATATTAAATTTTATGTCTAATATTTATTAACCAAACTCTTATTATTTATTTACCAAATATTTATAATTTATAGTACTTTAATTTATACGTTCATTTTCATGATAAATATTATTGTGTGTATAAAATATACATTGATAATTGATTTGTATTAAACTTTTCATACCTTATTAACTTGTCATTGCTTAAATGAATTATTTAGTTACCAAACTATTGTAAAATTCATATAAATTTAAGTTATTCATTAATTTCCATCTTAAGCATTAACATTTAATTTATTTGTCTAAAGTTAAGCGTTAAAGTGTTTTATAGCAAGATTCATGTGAAGCAGCACATTTAACATATTTACTTTTAATAAGACAACAAATTGCTCTTCATTTAATTAATGAATATTTAGCATATTTATGTAAACAGTTGCTTGGTTATTAATTTGCACGAACACACAAAGGCAAATTAACTTTAGAAGAGTTGAGTTGCCCCTTTGTGCAAAGGTGACTCTCACATATCAAGTATACGCACATAATGTGAAATTTTAATTAAATTAAGGATTGCATTTAGTTTATTGTTAATTGCGAGCAATATGTGCAGAATGCCGTTAAGAGAAATATTGTTTTTATTTTTCCGTGTGTTTCTTGCAGTATTTGCCAGAGTTTCAATCAAAAGTTGAGAACTTAAAAGGTCATGTGAGTTGAGTTTGCTTTAATATACTGGGCTCATATAAAATATATATTGTATACGAAATGTAATATATATGCACATATCTGAGTGTGTGTTTGTTATATAACTATAACAGTTTACATTTGGCTTACAGCATTTATGGTTTGTTATTGTTGTTTGTTTATTTTCAGTTGTTGTTTTATTTCTCATTTTTGTTATTCTTCTTTTCTGGAATTGCAACTTTATTTACACTGAAATGCAAAAATTTGCACAACTTATTACAGTTGTTATTGTTGTTTCTAAACTTTTGCGTTGCGTTTAGGTTTTGTTTGCTTTTTAGTGCACTCCAAGCTTACCAAATCTCCACCCGCTGCCGTCTCCCACACTTCTAAATGCTGCTGCTCGGCTGCCCAGTTCTCAACAGCGCCTGACGCTATGCTACATTTTTTTTGTAGCTTACTTGCTTGTTTGTTTGCTAGTTGTCGGTTGCATATTTCTGTATGTAAATGTTTACTGAGTTTCCAGCTTCAAGCTAAGGCAATGGCAACGGCAACGGCAACGACAACGAACAACGACGACAACGTCCACTTGGCAACCCGTTTGCTACACGTAAATGCCAAGCAATTAGTGCGGCAATGTGGCCAAGAAGCAGGCGAAGCTGGGAGTTTGAAGTCTGTCAGACAATTATGGCGGCGGCTCGGGAGCCGTCTGCACTAATTAGTTGGTCTAAACACACGAATTGAGTCGCATAAAACGACCCAAACCCTCGGCCAACAGTTGGCATTAAGTGTGAAAATTGAATTTTCAAATCACTCGAACGACAACAACAACAACAACGACAGCGACAAAATCCTCATAGTCCACGTCGTCGTCAACGGAAATGCAAATGTGCAAATGTTGTGGGCGGAACGGGGTCCGGTGCCCAGATAGACGGTGTATACTGTACGCATATACATACATACATATACATACATATCTGCCACAAGCCACCTGCCATCAGCATTTGCATAGAGGCTGCACAGTGGTGCACAATCCATTGAAAATGTCTTAGCAATATGAAAAGTCGAAATTTATATTACAGAAATTGAAGATATTATCTTAATTTTGTAATTTTTACAAAAACTGTTTTTTATTAACACGAAAATGTATTTTAAAATATCAGCTATAATCCTCTTCTTATACAATTAATGTCGAAGTCAATAACAATACAAAAGACGCATATAAAAAGCAAAAGAAAAACCCAGATTCATTAAAGATTGAATGTTAATTTAAATATTCTAAAAATCATGTGCACTTTAAAGTTATGTTCATTTTGAAATTAAATTCGAAATGCAAAACAAAACATTAATACATTATTTTAAACGATTGACTGATGATTTAAAAATTTGTTTAAAGACAGTCCAAATTGTATTGCGTTGTATGCGTTGGATTCTGTATTGAGTTGGATTCTGACGTAAAGTAGAAGATCAACTTACTAAACTGCATTCAATAAAAGACTCTTCCATAATTCTGTATTTGTCTAAACTTACATCTTTACCAAGCAAAGCAAAATTTTCAATTTGTTTTTGGGGTAGCTAAAGAAACATTGTAATTTTGCGTGCTTAAGCTTAATAGAAAAGAAGCTTGACAACTTTCTGTTAACACGCGTACCACAGTGCGTATGTGTGCTTGCAAATCGAATAAAAATGGAGCGGAAACTCTAATGAATTTATGCCGCAACGTTTGTGTTTGACGCTGATGCCGTTGAGAGCGAACTGATTGAATGCTGTGTGTCTGGCTGGGAGTATGTGTGTGAGTGGTTGATGTGTCACCACATCCTGTGCAGAGCCTCACAGGTGACGCCATGGGGCAGGGAGGCAGTCGGCAGGCAGGCAGACAGACTAGCAACGACCACAACCCCAACATCCTTTTTGGCATGCATATTCATGTGCCTCAATATTGATGTCTGTCTTCTGGCTTCTTCTATTTGCAGTTAAATTCCTGCGCGAAGTAACGCCCTACTTTCGCAAGGCGAGCATCATTTCCGAGGTGGGATGGGAGCTGCAGCGAGCGTTCCTCTGCCCACTGGGTCCGGGTGCGCCAACATCGCCGCCAGCTCCGACGCCCAAGACAACGCCGCGTGCCGATACGCGCTACATTCCGCTGCAGCTGACGCATCTGGCGCGCAATCTAAAGTACATCGATCCGGGTAAGTTTCTTCCTCACCCCCGATGCTCCCTAACACAATAATAGTGGATAGTGTGAATTGTAATCGAACAATCGCTTTGCAGAGAATCGCTGCCTGGAGCTGCATTCGCCGGATGGCGTGCACTCGTGCATTCTCCGTGCGGCCGACTCCGCCGAGGCGCTCGTCTGGTTCAATGCGCTCCACTCGGCCATGGGCAGCAGCACGCAGCGCGCTTTGGTCGAGGCCAATCGTGCGTTGGTGAATCTCATCGGTGAGCTCAAGCACATTGGTTGGCTGAGCAAGCGTCTGAATGGAGGCGGTGGCGGTAGTTCTGGCAGCGCTGGTGGTGGTGGCGGCAGCGGTGCCGCCAGCGGTGGCAGCGGCACATCCAATAGCGGGGGTGTTGCCGGCGAAGTGGTAAGTGGGAAGTTTACAATGAGAAGCACATTTGACTAATCGCTGTGAATGATTTGTCTTTAGCCAAGCGGCCGATCCAGCTCGGAGAGTTCTGATGAGACCGACAAATGGTTGCCCATCTTTGTGGCGGTGACCGAGCGCGAGTTTCGCATATACGAGAGTGCTCCTTGGTCCGTGGAGGCTTGGAGTCGACCCTTGGAGAGCTATGCGCTGGCCACCACACGTTTGGCGGGCGCCGGCAATAATTCCTCATTGAATGTAAGTACATTATACTGTCGATAAATTGTATAACTAATAAAGTGAATCAAAGCAAAAATTTGAAAAATGGTATTATTTTGTAAATATACCATGTAAATATACCTAAACATTCTAAAATATACTTTTTTTTGTTATTTTTGTTATTGTGCTAAACAAGTGGTATTATCAATTCATTCTAAATATATGTATACCATTTAATTCAAAATATTTCAAACAAGTGGTATTAATTTAAAATATACCATTTCATTCGAAATATACTAAACAATTGGTATCATCTATCAAATATGCCTAATAAATATATCAATAAATTCAAAAATATACGGAAGGGCTTATATACCATTTCATTCAAAATATACTAAACAAGTGGTATTATTTATCAAATATATCTAATAAATATACCAAGACATTCTAAAATACACTTGCTTAGACCATTTCATTTCAAATATACCGTAGATAACATAATATAATAAACACGTACTAAATATACCAAATAAATATATCCAAAGTATACGAAAGGGCTTATATACCACTTCATTCAAAATATACAATAATGTACAAAACATACCATAGTATAAACCAATGCAATTAAGCTACGCCAACTTAAGCCGGTTTTTGCCACATCAAATTATTTCTTAAAATACTTCTAAGATTTTATCTGACCGCAAACAAATTTTGAACGTACATCACTTTTTTTTGGATACTCGTACAAGTAATTAGCTTAATAAATAACGTAGTTATTATCTATAGTATATAATATGTTCTCAAATATTTACAGGGCCAGCAAACGACAGTGTTTTGTGTGCGCTGCGGCACAGCCCGGGGAGTGCTTGTGTATTGGCTGCGATCGGAGACGCATCGGGATATGGCTGCGTGGGCGCGAGCATTGGTTCAGGGCTCCCATCAGGCGGTCAATTTGCAGCGAGAGTTCTCGTTTCGTTGCCTGTACCAGGGCAGGCAGTGTCAATTGGTTGTGCACATAAATCGCGGCTTCTTTCTATACGATTGCGGTGGCTTTGCCTCATCCACGCCCACAGCGGCGGTGGCCAACAAAACGCAGCTCTGGCAATTTGCGTTCGATAAGCTGAAGGGTTCGGCGGACGATGGCAATCGCATGCTGTATTTGGATTTTGGCGACGATGGCGAAATCGTAAGTCAAACAGCATACATCTACTGCATCGATACCTGAATTCAACCTTCTTTTATTGCAGGAACTAGACATGGAGTGCTGTCCAAAGCCAGTTGTGTTTGTGGTTCACAATTGCCTCTCGGCGAAGGTGCACAACATTGCCTAGACTGAGGCAGAAGCTGCTTAGCTGGGTGTAAAATCTCTCAGAACAGCCACAGAACTTGAACAATTATGTATTAGCAACTTTGTTTTGATTATATTATGATTATTTTTAAAGTGTTTTTGTTTTTTTGTAATATTTTCACTTTATTTTGTGTTTAATTATTTAATTGATGATATTAATCAGCACATTTATTTAATTATTTTGTAAATTACTTGTTTATCAGTTATGTTTGTAAGTGATTTTAACATCACATTTTTGAGCTACCATATCGTTAGGATCTGGCAAATGCCGAGTGAGCATTACGTGCTTCCCCTTGGCTATGGGCTATTTGTAAGTTTAGCAAAAAGAAACAAAAGTAGAATCTTTTTGAGTGCGAGTATGAGGAAGAAAATAACTAAAACAAAATAATATTGAAATAACAACAGAAAAGCACAAACCAAAACAATTTTTATATTGTAAGTAGAAGTAAATTCATTTTATACGTGCAGACGAAAAAGAATTAGAGCAAAAAGAATACCATCTAATATGATCTAAAATTAAAATTTATATCGAAATCGAATATCTACAAAATAACTAAAATTTACATCTAAATCCAAATCTGATATCTACATTGAATACACGTTGAACAATAATTATCGTAATTGTACTTAACTAATTGTATCTTGTATCTAAACGAAGCACACATATCTCTCGATGTATTAGGCCCCTCTACCCATATACATATATACATATAAATACATACATACATATATCGAATATCAAAATCAAATCCATCATGCCATACCAAGTATATACAAAATAATACCTAGCAAAAATCCAAGAATAAGACAAATAACAAAAGATACGCATCTATGTATTTTCTTGCCATTTCGCAACTTCCCCACAACATTCTATTTGTACAACATCGATCGATCATATGCAATTATTATACAAACAAAACTAACGTACATAACAAACATGAAATATTCATTTTATGAAATTAGAAATTTCGTTAAAAACAACAAAACAAAATTAAAACCAAAACATAAATTCAAACGAAAACGAAAAACAAAAAATCAACCAAGAAAATCAACATAAAATCATAAACTTAAGACGTATAATATTTTTAACGTAAGTAGTGTTGAATCTTCGATAATAAACTTATATATAATAATATAAATAAAACATAAAACGTGTGTTTTTTAATGGGAATGTTAATTGGGGAAAATTGGATTTATAATCATGAATGGCAAACGTTATTCTTAGCAGCGTTTTCTTTTTTTTATTAATAGAAAATATATAAATAAAAGATATCAAGTAGTGAAATTCCATATAAAATTATTTTAACTATTTCGATTTATGGAAAATGGCGAATAAGATTCTTATAAAATCATTCAAATTTAATTTGAAACTTGCTCATATTATGAATGTGACAAACATCGTTGGAAATTATATAGACCACTGTAGGCTTTAGCTTAAAATTCATTTTTACGTTGCCATCCCATCTAGAATATTCAGGAAGACAGTTAGCTTAACAGGAACTGGCTTAGTTTGCCATGCAACTTTGATGTTGAATGGCTTAAACAGATGCAAAGGATTGTGAGATGTTTAGTTATTGACATGACTTTACAATATATATACATATGTATATAGCACAAGGAATGACCATAGATATATATATATATATTTGTGTATGTGTGTGTACCTTCAGAGAGTACGAGAACATGTGGCTATTTATTTCAATTTTCTCAATTCGCATTTAAGACGAAAACAAAGTCACCGAGTGAACGTGACCAGCATGTCGAACATGGCCAACGCCGACAACGACAACGAACACAACTGACACTGGTCAGCCGCAAAAACTTTGCTCATCAGCAACAACAGCAACTACAGCAGACAGTGTTTGCTTGCGACGAGACAGAGTGAAGAGGTAGGTAGGTGGGTGGGGGAGGGAAGGAATGTAAAGCGATTTTGGGGCTGACTCGGTGACCATCATTGCGGTCAACGGGCATGTTTAAGGTGTAACGAACGATGTCCGCCTTTTGGCCTCGACGTTGACACGATGACCACGACTGAGACACTGGCCACCCACACAACCACACCCACGCACACACACACACAGCAAAGCAGATAGAGAGAGAGAGAGAGAGAATTACATTTCCGGCTTTTTGGGGGGCGGCATGCGGAAGTTGCGCGTCAATTTGGTCACCTTCAGGGCTAAAATTATGACAGCTGCTTTAGTTGCTGCTTCAGCTGGATACTGAGTGACTTTTTCGGGGATTGACTGGGAATTCGTATAAATACGCGATGTTGGCAAATGTCAGCGCTTAGTAGCACATTCAAATAGCAAATAAACAGAACCTAGAAGATGTGGCAACGATTTGGCATTCATGTGACACTGATGCTCGTCATCGTCCTGGCGAGCACACACTCGGCTGTCATACGCCCAGCAGAGCCAGTGGAGACGACAACAGCAAACACATTGCACGATGCCGAGGAGACGACGACAATGGCGACGGTGGAGAGCAGCACACCACAGTTTGCAGTGAGTCGCGACAAGGATGCGACTGTGCAAATAGAACTTGAGGCTAGTGTAGATCCAGCGCCAGGTACAGTGGAAGGCGATCTGAATGTGAGGCTGGACAGGCAGCCGCAGAAGTCAGCCAAACTGTTGCTATTGAGCACGCCCGCCAAGCGACCCGCTGAGGTGGAACAGCAGTTCGAGGAGCCGGATGAAAGCGAGACCGCAGCTGTTGGCAGTTCGGAGGCCAACGTGCCGACCACAACGCCACAGCAGCAGGAGGAGCAATTGGATAACACCAGCACCACGGAGCACACAGAGACAACAACAGAGGCGGCAGCAGCAGTCACTACAGCAGCAACAATTGACCGCAAAGCAACAACTGCAACAACAACCAAATTGTTTGCCATTGATGCGACAATATCCTCGAAGGACTCGTCTGAGCCGAACGTCGCTGTTGCCGTTGCCACAGACAATGCCACAATTTCGATTGCCGAGCAGCCGCAGCCAGCTGGCAACAACAATGTGGCCATTGAGTTGGCCCTCGTTGAACCTGAGGCCGAGTACGTGCTGCTCGACACAAGCCCGGACCTGGCATCCGTCTCCGTCTCGTCGGTCACACATGATGAACTGCAGCTGGGCAGCTTCACGCACATTGACAGCGATGCTCACTTGCAGCCTGTGGTGCATTCTGTGGAAATCGTGCCCACTCGCTTCGATGACCCCCTCATTGTCAATTATGTGCACAATTTCCGCTGATTCTCTCTCCACGCAGCTAAGCAAAATGGCCACATCCATCGCTGTGACCGCAAAGTTAATGTTTGTTTTTATGTTTTACACAACGAAATACATTTAACAGAATTAGTTTTAGGCAATTAACAATCGAAAATTTATTAAAGAAAAACATTTACTACTCTGAGAAAATTGTATTTGATTATTGAGTAAACGCTTATACTGAAGTGACAAATTTGATAAACTACTAATCCCTTGATAAGCTTATCGCACCTTTTATTTTAGGTGATTACACATTCAGAAAATAGTGAATTATATTCATGTAGTACAGGTTAATTAGTATTTTGTAGCTGTCAAAATGTTTATTAATTTAACATACTTTTTTTGAAATACTTTTAAAAAACAGTTTTTTCTCCTACGAGCCTTTCATCTGTTTTAATTTATTTAGATATACATATGTATATTATATATATTTTGAATTGTGCAAATCGCATTGCAGTTATCTTATCAGCCAACAAGTAATCAAAGAGACATTGTGGGCAAAATTGTTTATGTTAGTTGAATCATTGACAATAAGCGAAGCTTTTCAGATTAAGGTAAAAAGAATCAAAAAACTAGAACACCAATACAAATGAACAAATGGAAGTTATTAAATTTGCAATAAATTTACGTAATAAAGAAAATGAATACCATTATAATGAAAAATTTTAAATTCAAAATTCAATTAAAAAGAGCAATATGTACAGTAACCAATCTGAACCGGCAATACAAAAAATATATTGTAGAGTTTTTTCAAATTAGCTAAAAGAAATGAATGATTCTATTAATTAAGTAAAGTCGATGGCCTTAGTTGCAAGCACTCCCTTCTTTTAGTTATTATATTATTTTGTATAATAATTAACATGTAAATAAATAAATTAATTAATTAAGTAAGGTATAAGATTTTAAAGTTAGGCTTGCAACATTGGTTAGGGTCAACTTTAAGCTGAGTTCCCTACCAATACAAGATTTCCATTACCCATTTTAAATAGAAGCAAAACACCACGCTATTTGGTACCACTTTTGTTTTATTTTAATATAGCAAATGAATAAACTTAAAAAATGTGAAAATATATCAAAAGCTATATTGTGTATATCAATATACTCTTCATTCAAAATATACCATCGAATACAAAATATACCAAAGCTATTTTGTCTCAGCTGTTGTCGCTGATGAAGAATAAAATTTCTTTATGGTTTCGAAGATATATTCTTTGTCTGTTGCAAACATTCGCTGGAGACACTATCCTTTTAAATCTAAGATAATCAAGATAATCAAAATCAGATAGTCACAAGGCTTGGCAGCGAAATTTCAATATATTATATATATTTCTGAACCAATTTCTAAATGATGTTTGCATTATTCTGAAATAGTTCGATAACAAGGAAAACAAACGACTTTAATATAGGAATTAATAGGGGAATTACAATTACTCAAAAGTTAACAGTATAATAGGATTGACTTATTGCTCTACCAACGCTGCTCCACATGCGTTGTGTAGACGAATCCACGACGTGGCGCCTGCATGAGTGGCTGAGAGCGTAGCGGAATCGCCACCGGAATGCCATTAGCTGATGCTGGTGCTGGGACTGGGATTGGGGCACTGGCAACGAGGACAGCTGGTCCCAGATTGCCGGTGATAACGACACTCTCAGCATCGGGTTCGTCCTTGGAGCCCGGCTCCGGTGTAGGCATCAATGGATTCGTGCTGACACCGCAAACTGGATGATTGGCATTATCCTCAGATGCAGCTGGAGCTGCATCAACTTGTTGCTGTTGCTGCTGCTGTTGTTGTTGTTGCTCTGTGGGCAGCAGAAATGCACGACTTGGTCGATAGCCGGCTGCTGGATACGGTGCCTTAGCATAGGCGCGTCCAGAGCGCAACTCTACCTGCGACGGAGCTGCTGTTGTTGTTGCTGCTGTGGCAACTTCCAGATTATCCACTGTGGTTGTCAGCACGGTGGTTGTGCTCCAGTCAAGTGACTCTGTTGTGCTTATTGTGGCTTCATCCAAAGGCAATTCAGTTGTTGTTGTCGTCGCTTCATCGCCACCAGCTCCTGAACCTTCACTGGTCGCGTCTACCTCACCCGGCAGCCAGAAGGCGCGTCCCTCTGGTCGATAGCCAGCAGCCGGATACGGCGTCGGCTTCAGCTCTTTAACATCTGCCTGCTGTACGTCATCCTCCTGAACGCTGGCCGCATAACGATTGATTCGTATCTGATGTGTCTCGGCGATTCCAGATGCCCAAAAGCATAGAACGAGAGCGAATATCCACTGCATTCTATATATAACGTCTGCTATCTAATTCACCCGATATAAGTGTCTCAACTGATTTGCGGCCCGGATGCGTCTGCTCTTTTTATACAATGTTCTCGGTCCGTCTAAGGTCTCAGCCAATGAAAGCGAGAGTCGTCCCAATCCAGTTGGAGAAGTCATATCGAGAAATATATGTACATGTGTCTATATACTGAATCGGTTTTGTGTATGTATATGAGAGTGCATAAATGAGACATCATTAGGCGCACGGTTATCACATTTAATGATTTATTTTATAAATTTATACGCAATGCTCATTCAATGTAGCTAAAAGAGGGTATTATAATTTAATAAATTGTTAAATTTATTAAACTTGTAAAACATTAAATAATAAAAAAAAAAGAAATTAATATCCCTATTTCAATTTGATTATTGAAACAATTGTATTTATATTGCAGATATTCAAAATATGTACAATATATTATATATATTATTAATTGAATATTATATTTTAAGAGTTGTGATCACTGCGTACAGGGTATATTGTTGTCTAACATTCTCAAGTGCATATTTGACATTAATTTTTGTTCACTTCTGGTGTTTGCCAGCTTATCCACGTCCACCACGTCCGAATCGTCGCCATGTTCTATGGAAATAAAAATGCGTTTCCTACGTGATAAGAAAGTTAAAACAGACTAACAACACCATTGACAACTTGGCCACATCAATTGAAAGCGAAAACTTGTTGTCAATTGCATTATGTCAAGTCTCGATTCGTTTTATTTACATATCTATACATTTATGTATAGGTATTTATTTATTTCATTTTTTTTTTTTTTTTGAGTGTTAGAATTTTTATTAAACACTTATAATCGATATTTATGCGATCAACGACTGGGAAGGGAGGTAATCGTCAAGGGCAACTATGACTAACTAGCCACGTCACGTCACGTCAAGTCCTCAGTTGGCACACCATAAATATCGCATATTTGTATATAATAAATAATTTAATATTAAAGAATAAATTGTACATATCTGCTCCTAAAATAATATTATAATTTCCGTAAAATGTTGGAAACATAGGAATTAAAACCAAAAATATGAATATTAAAGACTAAGTGAAAATATAATAATATAAACGTACAGATAGAGAAATTAAACCTAAATAAAACAATTCGACAAACCTATGAATGAAATATAATAAAAGTTGGTCATTCAAAAAATTAGCCAGCTGTTTTTGGCTTATCAAAATGTAGTTATTGATAACAAACTCGTAAACAAAAAGAACTAATTTACTCAGTGATTAAAATTGTTTACTAGATTATGACTAGTGCAAACCTATAAAAGTTGGTCTCTTCAAATGCATTCTTATCTTATCAGCATACATTTGAATTTGCGCAAATTTCTTTGCAGGTTCAGACATTAGTTTTCCATCAACTTTGTAGAAGAGAAGAACACGCAAGTTAATTCTTAAGTCATAAATCAGATTCAAGGAATTTATTTATATGGTGCACATGAGAGATAATCAATTAATGGACATAAAAGATAAACTCTCAGATCTTGAAGTAAAACTATCAATTTATAAGCACCAAATTCTGGAGAAGAACAAATTAATAGACACTTTAAATAGCAAAGTTCATAAACTAAAAACAGAGCAAGAAACTTACTTGTTTATTGCTCGGTCTGCATCCGATGAAGCAAAAATTGATAACAATGAAAGAAAGATTTCTGAAACCAACAAGATAAACGTTGAAACATTTAAGGCTAAAGATGAACTAATATAAATATAAAAGGAATCACTTAAGCAATCTAAAGATAATCGAAAGCTATGGGATAATAATCAATTAGCAATGACAACAAGAATAGATCTTCTTTTGGCTCAACAGTCAACTGATAAGGAGAATATGATTGAAAGAGATAATGAGATTGTACTGCTGAAATCAAAAATTGATACAAAAGAGGTAGAAATTAACGAAAAGATTGAAATTATTGACGAAATGAAACTTGAAATAAAAGCATTAGAAAATTCTGACCTTAGTTTAAAGTGACAGAAATAAAATAGATTTTGAAAAATTTAGAAATTTAAAGTTACATTGGTAGAAATTTAATACTTAAATGCCCAACCGATAGATAGACAGATACATAGATATGTCAGCATCGTCTGGGCTATTGATGATGATCTAGAATCTATACACTTTTAAGATCGGGAATACCTCATTCTGCCGATTACATACATGCACAAAATTATCAATTTACTCACTGCTTAAACTCGTTTAGAAGATAACGACTATCGCAAACCTATAAAACTTAATAACTTCAAATGCCTTCTTATCTTATCGAAATATATTTCGTGCAAATTTCTCTGCATGTTCAGACATTAGTCTTCCATCAACTTTACAGTAGAGAAGAACACGCAAGTTAATTCTCAATTTATACATCAGCTAATCAAAATGGAATTTAAGAAGCTTAATATACAATTGGAAGAAAATGATATTTCTCAGAAAAGCCTCGAGGACAATTTGGTAATGCAAATAATTAAAATCCTATTACTATTTAATAAACTCTTACAAACTGCTATTTTTTTACTAGATCGATAATAGTTCAAATTTGTGTGACTCATCATGCTTTAAGGCTGTGAAACAATTGCTGGAGGACTCCGATAAGAAAGCAGAATTCGAGGAATTTATTTATGTATATGGTACATATGAGAGATAATCAATTAATGGACATAAAGGATAAACTCTCAGATCTTAAGCAGCAAATCCTGGAGAAGAATAAATTAATAGACAATTTGAAAAGGAAAATGCATTTATCAGATGAAGCTAAAATTAATAACAATGAAAGAACGATTACAGAAACGAACAAGATCAATGCTGAAACAATTAAGGCTAAGGATCAACTAATAGAAACACTTAAAGAATCACTTGAGTTATCTAAAGATAATCGAAAGCTATTAGATAGTAATCAATTAGCAATGACAACAAGAATAGATCTTCTTTTGGCTCAACAGGCAACTGCTAATGAGAATATGATTGAAAGAGATAATGAGATTATACGGCTAAAATCAATAATTGATACAAAAGAGGTAGAAATTAAAGAAAATATAAAAATTATTGACGAAATGAAAGATGAAATAAAAACTGCTAATGAGAATATGATTGAAAGAGATAATGAGATTATACGGCTAAAATCAATAATTGATACAAAAGAGGCAGAAATTAAAAGTAATATTAAAACTATTGAAAAAATAACAAAAAAATTAGATTTTTATGTTAGGCGAAATAATATCCTTGAAGATATAGCAACTGATTCTTTTGTAAACGGCTGGCTTGATAATTAATTAATTTTTTAATTTATTTTTTAATTAAAAACAATTTTTTGTTCAATATAAAAATTTTTTTTTAAACTTCAATTAACTAATTTCTAATATAAACGTTATCTAAAAAATGATGGAATGATGAAAAAAAAATGGGATGACTTCTGAGTGCCATACTAAAAAAAGATTCCTTTTTACTACTGACACTTCGCCTAAAAAGTATCATAGTTTGAAGTCTAGCAGTTTTTATTACACATTTTGGACGCCACTGATTCACACTTTCGGCTAATAAAAGAGTTAGATTGAATCCACTTGAATCCAGTAAGTTCGACTCCACGAAAGACAGGTGTACGCTAATTCGGGTTCGTTGTTAATACACTGAATTACCACTACGTTTTATGAGCTACTATTATTTTAAATAGTTTTTTATACGTAATACACGTTTATCTTTGGGGCTGTCCTTATATTACGTAATCACGTTTTCGGCGATTTTTGACCCCCTCCCCCCTGGTAATCAAAAGTAATCATTTAATGAATTTCGCATCCTTCGTATGATTGAACTAATAGGCATTCTCCCTTTCGCCGTCCTGACACACGGTAAAGGGGTGTCTTTGATTTTGTATCGAAGCTTACAGCTACATTTTTGTATATACATATGTTGGAAAATCTTTTTGTTCGTTTTTTTTTTGCTAATTTCAATATTGCCGTTGCTTCCTTTTGACAATCCGACGGTCTTTTATCGATATCGCAGCTTGCATGATTTAAAAACCGATTAAAATAGTTCACTTGGGTTTGAGTCCATTGCAAAACACACGAGAACATATCACAACCGAAACTTTTAAACAGATTACGGTTAATTCCATAATTTCACAACGAACATCTGATTTTCGATATATGTACAAATAATAAAATATGTACATCGACTTAATTATAGAGTTGCATTCTGTACTTATTGATGGAGTAAACCAATTTTTGAATAAATAATTTCAACAACAAAGTTTTTATAAAATGATTAAGTAATCATTGTCCAAAACACCTCCCCCCCATGTAATCAAACATAATCATTTTCTTGACCCCCCTCCCCCCCTAAGTGATTACGTAATATATGGACAGCCCCTTATAGCAACCAATCAGGAATTCATACTGACTATAGTTATGTATGTAGCAAAAATTTGCGGGGCGGAAGTTGAAGTCGCAAATATGTAATACAAGTCTAATCTGAGTTCATACGAATAGACCGATAGACAGACATGACAACATCATCTCGGCTATTGAGGATGATCAAGAATATACATACTTAAATACTTTTGGAACCGGAGATACCTCCATCTGCCTTTTACATATATTTTCTGTAGGCGCAACGTTATCTATCATACGCTTCTACCCTATAAGTAAGATATAATTTACTCAATGGTTGCACTCGTTTAGAAGATTACGACTATCGCAAACCCATAAAAGTTCGTATCTTCAAATGCATTCGTATCTTATCGAAATCTTTGATTTCGTGGAAATTTCTCTGCATGTTCAGACATTAGTCTTCCATCAACTTTACAGTAGAGAAGAACACGCAAGTTAATTCTCAATTTATAAATCAGATAATCAAAATGGAAGATAAGAAACTTAATATACAATTGGAAGAAAATGATATTTCTCAGAAAAGCCTCGAGGACAATTTGGTAATGCAAATAATTAAAATCCTATTACTATTTAATAAACTCTTATAAACTGCTATTTTACTAGATCGATAATAGTTCAAATTTGTGTGACTCATCATGCTTTAAGGCTGTGAAACAATTGCTGGAGGACTCCGATAAGAAAGCAGAATTCGAGAAATTTTTTTATATGGTGCACATGAGAGATAATCAATTAATGGACATAATCTTAGATCTTGAAGTAAAACTATCAATTTATAAGCAGCAAATTCTGGAGAAGAATAAATTAATAGACAATTTGAAAAGGAAAATTTATTTATCAGATGAAGCAAAAATTAATAACAATGAAAGAACGATTACAGAAACCAACAATATAAATGCTGAAACAATTAAGGCTAAGGATCAACTAATAGAAACACTTAAAGAATCACTTGAGTTATCTAAAGATAATCGAAAGCTATTAGATAGTAATCAATTAGCAATGACAACAAGAATAGATCTTCTTTTGGCTCAACAGGCAACTGCTAATGAGAATATGATTGAAAGAGATAATGAGATTGTTCGGCTAAAATCAAAAACTGATACAAATGAAGTAGAAATTAAAGAAAATATTAAAATTATTGACGAAATGAAAAATGAAATAAAAGCATTAGAAGATACTGTTCTTAGACAAAATAGTACCCGTAAAGAAGTACTAAATAAAATATGTCAATTGCCCAATCGTACTACTCTTAAATTGATTTGTGTGGAAATGAATTTTCGTAGTCTAATTGAAAAATTGGATTTTCGTGATTACAGCGCTCTTGAAATGAAGTCACTTAAATTTAATCTTTCGCGTACTTTGGATTCCCACAAAGCCATCAGAAATACAATTAGAGAAGCGTTATTTGCTGTAAACCGACTATTTGCAAAGCCTGAAGAAAATAAAAATAAAAATTCCTTAGTAGTTCGCCCATAAAAATGTTATACATAAATGTATGTATAAAATAATATAAATAAATAATATAAATAAAATAATAAAATATAAAATAATTTAAGAAAGCTACAATCGAGTGTACTCGACTGAATGATACCTATTACCCAATTTCAATATAAGCGAAATATTACAAATTTGTTCTTGGAAAACCAACATATTATATCGACAATACTTTTAAATATACCAAAGTCGATATTTAGTAGTCATATTTAGAATAATATACTATTATATTGAAAAGATTTTCAACCAAAGAAATAAAGACTCTTATCATATCTTATCTTGGGACCGGAGATGCCTCCATCTGCCTTTTACATATATTTTCTGTAGGCGCAACATTATCTATCATACGTTTCTACCCTATGAGTAAGATATAATTTACTCAATGGTTACACTCGTTTAGAAAATTACGACTATCGCAAACCCATAAAAGTTCGTATCTTCAAATGCATTCGTATCTTATCGAAATCTTCGATTTCGTGCAAATTTCTCTGCATGACAGGCATTAGTCTTCTATCAACTGTGCAGAAAAGAAGAACACCCAAGTTAATTTTGAATTTATAAATCAGATAATCAAAATGGAAGATCAAAAGGTTAATAAAAAAGAAAGAAATATTTCTTAACTTATTAATTAAAATTCTATTACTTTTTAATAAAAAACTGATATTTTTCTAGTTCGATATCCGTCAAAATTTGTGTGAATCATCATGCTTTAAGGCTGTTAAACTATTGCTGGAGAATTTCAAAAAGAAAGCGGTATTCGAGGAATTTATTTTATTTATTTTATTTTTTATTATTATACTAATTTTATTATTTAAAACTACATTTAATAGAAAAGAGAGTACTGAAACAATTAAGACTAAGGATGAACTAATAGAATCATTAAAGGAATCACTTAAGCTATCTAAAGAGAGAATAGATCTTCTTTTGGCTCAGCAGGCAACTGCTAATGAGAATATGATTGAAAGAGATAACGAGATTGTACGGCTAAAATCAAAAATTGATACAAATGAGAAAGAAATTAAAGAAAATATTAAAATTATTGGCGAAATGAAACATGAAATAAAAGCGTTGGAAGCTACAGTTCTTAGACTAAATAGTAACCTTAATGAACTAAAAGAAGAAATACTAGAACTATTTCGCACAGATATTTACAAAGCATGCAGTACAAACGAAATACAAAAATGCATTAAAAATTTAAATATTCGTAATTACAGTGACATTAAAACTAAGACATTTAAAATACAATTTTCGGAATGTATCCATGCGCAACTCATTTACAAAGATACTATTACGAAAGTAATAAATAATTTTAAAGAAACTAATGGGGGACCTTTGAAAAATATGCCAATTACTAAGTAGTTCATTAATGCAATTTTAGTTCATAAATGTATATATTGTATAAATTAAAATAATGGTTTGTTGTTAATATTTCGAATTACAACCAAAAAAATAATAAACAAGAAACTTACAATCGAGTATGCTCGACTGTGAGATACTCGCTACCCTATTTCAATATAAGCAAAATATTACAGTTTTATGCTTGGAATATACCAAATGAATATACCGAAAATATTATTAAATGTACCAAAGTCGGTATTTGGTATATTAATGTACTACTATATTCAAAATATACTATAGAATTCAAAAGATTTTTAACCAAAGAAATGCAGCCGTGTCATGTCATAAAAAATTATTTCATCAATACTACTTTTTTATCTGAAATCAGAAATTTATAAAATTAGTAATCATAGTGACTGTAGCTATGTATAAAGCAAAAACTTGCAGGGGGGAAGTTTGAATGGCAAATATCTAATGCAAATTTGGCTTTTATAGACTCTGAGATCTAAGTGTTGATATAAGTAGACCGACAAACAGACATGGCAGCATCGTCTCGGCTATCGAGGATGATCAAGAATATATATACCTATGGAATCGGACATGCCTCATTCTGCCTGTTACATACATTTTCTGTAGGCACAAAGTTATCATGAGTAACGGGATTACAGAGAAATAATTTACTCACTGGTTAAACTCTTTGAGAAGATAACGACTATCGCAAGCCTATAAATGTTCATATCTTCGAATGCATTTTTATCTTATCAAAATACATTTAGTGCAAATTTCTCTTCATGTTGAGACATTAGTCTTCCATCAACTTTGCAGTAGAGAAGAACACCCATGTCAATTCTTAATTCATAAATCATATAATCAAAATGGAAGATCGAAAGGTTAATATAAAATTTGAAGAAGTAAATAATTAAAATTCAATTACTTTTTAATAAAAAAGTGATATTTTATCTAGTTCGATATCAGTCAAAATGTGTTATAATCATCATGCTTTAAATCTGCTAAACAATTGTTGGAGAATTCCGATAAGAAAGCGGGATTCGAGGAATTCACTTATTTATTTTATTTTTTATTATTATACTAATTTTAGTATTTAATACTATATTTAATAGAAAAAAAAGTACTGGCACAATTAAGACTAAGGATGAACTAATAGAAAGACTTAAAGAATCACTTAAGCTATCTAAAGATAATCACAAGCTATGGGACAAGAACCAATTAGAAATGACAACTAAAATAGATAATCTTATGTCTCAACTGGCAACTGCTAATGAGAAAATGATTGGAAGAGATAATGAGATTGTATGGCTTAAAACAAAAATTGATACAAATGAGGTAGAAATTGAAGAAAAGATGGAAATGAAACATGTCGTAAAAGTATTAGAATATGCTGTCCGTAGACTAAATAGTAAACGTAATCTACTAAAAAGTGAAATTCGTATTCTATATCACACAGATATTTACAATACATGCAGCACAAACGAAATACAAAAATTTATTAATAATTTAGATATTCGTGATTACAGTGAAATTGAAATTAAGTCACTTAAAATACAAATTTCGGAATATATCCGAGTGCAACTAACGTACAAAGACATTATTAGGAAAGGAATAAATTCTTTAAAAAATACTTGTTACTACATAAGTAGTTCTTCAATACAATTTTAGTATATAAATGTATTTATGTATATATAAAATAAAATAATGGATTGTAATATATATTTTGAATTGCATCCAAACAAATAATAAGCAAGTAAGAAACTTACAATCGAGTGTGCTCGACATTTGGTATATTAATGTACTACTATATTCAAAATATACTATAGAATTCAAAAGACTTTCAACCAAATAAATGCAGCCGTGTCGTGTCACATAAAATTATTTTATCAATACTACACTTTTATCTGATAGTAACGAATCAAGAATTTATAAAATTAGTAATCATAGCGACTGTAGCTATGTATGTAGCAAAAACTTGCAGGTGGGAAGTTTGAATGGCAAATTTCTAATGCAAATTTGGCTTTTATAGACTCTGAAAACTAAGTGTTTATACGGACAGACCGACAGACAGACATGGCAGAAGCATCGTCTCTGCTATCCAGGATGATCAAGAATATATGTACCTATGGTATCGGATATGCCTCATTCTGCCAGTTACATACATTTTCTGTAGGCACAAAGTTATCATACGCTTTTAACCCATGAGTAACGGGATTAAAGAGAAATAATTTACTCACTGGTTAAACTCTTTGAGAAGATAACGACAATCGCAAACCTATAAATGTTCATATCTTCGAATGCATTTTTATCTTATCGAAATACATTTCTTGACAATTTCTCTGCATGTTCAGACATTAGTCTTCCATCAACTTTGCAGAAGAGAAGAACACCCAAGTCTATTCTTAATTCATAAATCAGATAATCAAAATGGAAGATCGAAAGGTTAATATAAAATTTGAAGAAGTAAATAATTAAAATCCAATTACTTTTTAATAAAAAACTGATATTTTTTCTAGTTCGATATCAGTCAAAATTTGTGTGAATCATCATGCTTTAAATCTGCTAAACAATTGTTGGAGAATTCCGATAAGAAAGCGGGATTCGAGGAATTCATTTATTTATTTATTTTTGTTTTTTGTATTATATTAACTCTAGTATTTAATACTATATTTAATAGAAAAGAGAATACTGAAGCACTTAACACTAAGGATGAACTAATAGAAAAACTAAAAGAATCACTGGAGCTATCTGAAGATAATCGCAAGCTATGGGACAAGAACCAATTAGAAATGACAACTAAAATAGATAATCTTATGGCTCAACTGGCAACTGCCAATGAGAAAATGATTGATAAAGATAATGAGATTGCAATGCTGACATCAACAATTAGTAGAAATGAGAAAGAGATTAATGGCGCGATTGAGATTATTATCGGATTGAATCGTCATATAAGTGGTGACTGTTAAACAAATAATTGGATAGTATGGAACGCCAGATAACGGTCGATGAACTAGGTTTGAATCCTACATCCTTTGTGAGGTTACCAATTATGTCAAGTGTATTACCCAATCAAAAAAAAAAAAAAAAAAAAAAATTAAAACACCAAACTTCTATTCAAAAGAAGTAGGTAAACAAATTTCTTAATTCTCATCCAAACAAATATTAAAGTCTAGACTTTAGTTGAAATAACTTTCGATTGTTGGCCTAATCGATTTATTGGCGATCAAAAGACACTCTCCAGTCACTCTACAATCGGTCCGCTTTTGGATTGATTAATGGCGGAACTATAAATTCAAGCTTCCAGCGCAGCGTAGCTCTACTGCTAGTTCTTCTTTCAGGTCACGTCTATAGCTCATAAAGCCTCCCACCGATCGCAGAATAGTGTGCCGCATGTGTGTGTGTCGACGTCAGAGCGTGTGCCAAAAAAGGATGCCCAAGCATGGAGTATGCGATGCGGCGCACACTAAACAGCTTAGCAATTCCAGTGGCACTTCCAATGCTTGTCCTAGGTATAAAAGCGATGCGCAAGCCAGTCAAGAGCAACAGTTGTCGGCTTCAGCTTTCCAGACACAACCCTCAACAAGAAAATCCTTCGCAGCGATATGGCCAAGTTTCAAGTGGTCCTCATGATTGCCCTCGGCCTGTTGGCCATCGTCGGAGCCCAGCAGCAGCAGCAACGGCAGCAACGACAGCAGCAACAATTTCAGCGCCAGCGTTTGAGCCGCGGACGCTCGCGTTACTTTGCTCGTCAGGAGTTGGCACCAGCAGCGGATGCCGATGCCGCCGTTACGCCATATCCTCTGGCCGATGAACTTAAACCGGAAGTGCCATTCGATGAGGCAGCCGCTCCAGCCGCTGCTGAGCCGACGCCAGACGCCGTCTATGGGCCACCAGATGCAGCCCCAGCACCCAACAATGTGCCCGACGAGGTCTACGGCCCACCCGATGTCACTGGTAACGATCTGCCCGCTGCCGCCGATGTACCTGCCGAGCAGCAGGCGCGTCTAGTGGCCGCCAGGCGTGCGGCCAAGCTGCGTCGTGCCAGCCAGCCAGTAGCAGCAGCATCTGTCAGTCGTCGTGTCGTCTCCGCTGCGGCACGTCCGGCCAAGCTGAGCGCAGCCAGACGCTTCTAGAGAGATTCCAGTGCATCTGCTTGCTAGCTGCCTGAGCTGGGCAGTCGCAGAGTTAGATTCCCCGCTAAAACCCATGACGATACAAAACGACGATACTTCGATGATAATGATGATGACGGCATGCAAAACACACACACACACACGCACACTGCCACAACACAGCACAGCACAACACAGCACAAAACATTCACTCACAGCGTAAATAATATATTACTTTGGATTGTATGAGAATTGCAAATAAATTGTTTGGAAATCATAACAAAAGTTCTCCATATACCTATCTAACATATGTACATATATGTATGTATGTATACTTGCCTGCATTCAGACAGACATTCCCACTTGCCTCTCTGTCTGTGAATCACAGCGAGCTTTTGGCGCGGTTTTGCTCCCAAATGGTTGTCTGGGGTCCATTGTTTTAAATCGCAAACCGAAAAACCGGTTGCGGGACGTACGCGTGCGCGTCATAAAAACAAGAAATTGATGACGAACCTCCCAGAGTCAGAGATTACAGTTGAGTTTGGGTATCTCCCTGACCGCAAGTAAACAAGAAATGCGCAATCTCTCAGCATTAAGTCGCTGCTGAAATACCCTCAACAAATTTACACCCGACCGGACATAGCATTTGTATATTACAAGTTTGTGCAATTGAGTTATTTAAATATTTTAAAGCTCACCATTTAACCTTAATAATTGCTTTGGCAATACCAATTATTGACATCATTAAATAAGACTTTATTTTTCTGACAATTCAATACAAAATAGCATAAAAACTAATAAACATAACTTTAACTGTAATCATTATAGGCACATATTTCTTGTGTAGATTTATATTTTAAATATTTCTATTTATAATTTAACCAAACATATTTAGAAAATGATATGACTTAGAGAAATCAAACAAGGCATCTTTTGTGGACCTGTACTTAATATTTTATTTGTCTTAGGCATATAATTTTCTAAGACTGTTTTGGTAAATTTGTTCTGCTTTGATGCTTTTATTGGCAAGCATTTATTGTAAATTACTCTTTCGTAAAAGTGACTTTTCGATTCAAAACTTCAACTATAATAGTTTCTTTATAATATATAGATAAATGTATATATTTGCATTCGAAAAATTATTTCCATTCAAAAGATGGAATCATCTTTTAGATTCCATGCATACTTGAATTAAATTTAATTATAATTTTCGAAATATATTTTCAGTTCTGCTTCCTCAGCGGAGAATAAAATATTTTACAAAATAAAATAAAAACGGATAAAAATGTATTTAATTTATATTTGAAATATTTCTTTCATTATAATTTTCGAAATATATTTTTAGTTCTACATATTGTAGAATAGAATATGTAATTTATTTATATTTGAAATATTTGTTTTATTATTTTAGTAAATCTGATTACAATTTTCGAAATATATTTTCATTTCTATTCCTTCTTCTAGAATATTTCACAAAATAATATAGAAATAAAAGCAAACTTGAGGACACAGCTGAAATTCCCCAAATTTAATAACTTAAAACCGTAATAGTTGCTATGAAAAATTATTACAGAGGAGCAGTGAAGTGTACAAATGTAATTTTACGACTACGTGCATATAGAAATTGGAAATTTGGTATGAAAACACAAATCAGTATGTGACATTCGGAATGATATGGCAAAACTGGAAATAATCTATGGGGTTAGCAAGGGTGTCGAATCGTTTTGATAAGCCCGACAACTTTATTGTGGCTGGACTCAGTCTCAGTCTCGATCTCTGTCTCTGTCTAACTGAGCGACTTCGTCTCTGGACTGAGTCAATTAAATGCTTGTCGAACAGCATCTGGCAGCTTATTTAAATAATTGCGAAAGCTTTCAGCTCTCAGTCTCAGTGTCAGTCTCAACAAGACAGCAACGTAACGTAACGTAGGCGAAAAGTGAAATTGTGCCAAAAAAAAAAATATATGGTCAAAATGCTGCGAAATTTGTGCATATTCATAATACTTGGCGTCGAAATGTCGCTGGCTCAGCGACCCTCGTTCGCTGGCATCCGTCCGCCCGGTGGGCTTAATCAGAAAGATAAATATCTGGGCACACAGAATACGGCAGTGGAGAATCTATCCGGCGTTAGCATTGCCACACGATTCGGCGAGGAGGCCGTTGCCCAGAAGACGCCAATTAATCTACCATTTGGCGCCTCACAAAAGCCGCCAGTGGGCGTGCCCCTAGTGCTGCCCGTCAATAATTTTGTGCCACTGTCCGACCCTGTGCCAGTGGCGCCTTCACAACAGTCATCAACAACAGCCGCGACAAGCGTGGTAGGCGTGGCCAATCGTTTTGGTGGCAGCAATGATGCCACGATTCCACTCAGCGGCACCGCGGGAGTGGCAACTGCGGCTGCCAGGCCAGCGGCCAATGCGCTGCCCATCGATGCACGCGGCGATCAGGCGTATGTGAATCATCTGAATTCGCTGCCCGAGGATCAGCGTCCGTTCTGGTTCCTCAACTATCAGGCTATCGAAGCATTGCGCAACAGCAGCAGACCCAATGTGAATGCAGTTGAGAATCGGGGATCTTTCTTTGCGGGCTAAAAAACTTGCTTTTCAGCTTTTAAGACATTGCTTTCTTAATATAATTAAAACTAAGCACTCTCGTACATAGAAACAAGTATGCGCACACTCGAAAACAAATGAGTGGAATTACACAAAACGTGAGCTAAGTATTCCACGGAATCTGAATCTGAGATGGCGATAATAATTCAGTGAATTATTAAGTCTCAAGTATTTAAATAAATACATTTTGAATTGATCACATACACTTCTGTATATGAGGAAAATGTAAAGCAGTTGCTCATTATTGAATTTGTAAATATTATTTATTCATTAATAAATTAATGTACATTTAGTTTATATTATACATTTCCTCTTTCCAGCCATCCAGAAAATGTATTCTTAATCAATATATCTCAAAATAAGCTATTAAGATTGCTGCAAACTCAAAGAAAGTTAATTCAATTGAATTCCCTTTAGTTTCTATTTATGCTAACACATTTTGTCCTTTTCATCATACGTCGACGCTTTCACCTTAGGCTTCGTTTTGCAATCATCTATTTTGGAATAATTCAATTAAATCATTCTGTAATATTTCAATTAAATCATTCTGTTCTCTAAAAAGCTTGTAAAATCGTTCGAACATTTCGCCATTGTTTTCAAAAGGCTCCAGATTTAGATTACTTTCCGTAAAGTTATCATTATTTCCGTTCTTGAACGATTCAATGCGCAATTTTAAAAATTCAATTTGATCATCCTTATACTTCAGCTTATCTTTATACAAATTCAACTTTTCTTGGTCCAGCGCCGCTTTCATTTCAAGCTTTGATACCTTAGTTTTTAGATCGTATATTTCGGTATCTTGCTGTTGTATAACGTCGGTTAAATTCTCCACCTTATAATTTGTTACACATTGATTGTCATAATGCTTGATCTGAAAATTTTATAGATTTCGAATTAATTTCCTGGAACACATATATGAAGTTTCATGGTACTTACAAAATAGTGATCGAAGGTGTCGCATTCCGAATTTTCAGCTAATTGTAAATTTAGCGTTTTACCTTCCATGATATAGAGAATGCTATTTTTCGATGACGTGAATAGAAACTTAGCTGCCGAAAGTGAGTGACCACAACTTTACCTCCTGAATTCAAAATGTGAACTGACGTTTTCTTTTTAAGATTCTAGGCCTTATATAGTTATCATAGAGGGGTTTCTATTCTAATGAGCTTCTTCTAGGTAGTGCTTCGTCCTTTTGTTTACCTGCGATGCTTAAATGTATAATCCCTCTCTGGTGTTTTACAATGGGACTGTTTTATGATCAGCCATCTGGTGTTAAAGTAATACGACTCCAGATGGCTCATATACCTGACAATTTCTTTAATCCCCGATGGAATTTTCGGATATGCATATTATATCTTTAATATTAGCGTGACCTGCTTTTGTAATTTCGACAAACAACGATTTGTACAAATTACATATTAATTTAATATTATAATAATTTCTATAACAGCATTGCATTTAATTATTTGGGCAATTCCTTTATGGGCCTTATCAGCATTTGCACAGATTTGATATAATTCTTCTTATTTCCCCACGTCTTGTATCCCCAGAAAATATATTCGTGCTTCTCAATACTTGTATCGGTAACTTTGCCACTAAGATTACTGCAAAAACAAATGAACAGTGATAGTGAGATATTAGCTTCGAATTAATTGAACTAATGGCTGCTTACCAAGTGGGCTTCACATTCGGCATCCACCACCAACCATTCTTGTATGCTTTCGTGGCAACAGAAAATGCTTTGCCCTCATTTAAACGCATCATATCGTTGGCATCTCCGCTGTAATGACCCAATGACCTCAGCACACCTTTCTCCTGCCTGCTGCCCACAACAAAGTTGTCGTATTTTGCATAATGCGCATTGCCATCAAAGTCAACAATGTGTACATAAAGTTCATGCCGTTGATGCGATGTTATTAGATGCATTTTTTCGAGTCCAAGCCAAAAGTCGCCAGTCCTCTTGCCAAACCCGTCATAGTACTCGCCTTCATTTCTCTCAAAATCACAGTTGCCGTTGACACGACGATGTATGACAATCCAACCTGGTCCGGCAATGTTATTCTCCAGCACAGGCTCAAAGGATTTCAATTGTGGTACTTTCATCGACAATTTCGATCCACCATATTCCATTTGAATACTGATATTATCATTTTTCGTAACCAGTTCGCAGTTCTTCTGCGTATAAATTTCATTGTTCTTTGACGGTTCATTGGTCAATTTTAAAGACTCGATTAGATCCTCTTTAGATTGCAGTTTATCCCTATATAACTTGTCCATTTCTTCATGCATCGACACTTTCTTTTCAAGCTCCGATAACTTAGATTTGAGGTCGTTTATTTGACAATCTTGCTTTTGTATAACATCGATTAAAGTTTCCTTTCCGTCATTTAGGTTATTTGGAGAATCATAACGATTGTCAAAATGATCAAACTGCAGAATGAATAGATTTAAAACTGAATTTTATGGAGTAACTTTGACATTTATCATACTCACAATGCGATCGTCTAATAAGTTGCATGCTGAATTTTCAGCAAATTGTATGTTTAGCTTTTTGTCATCCATAGTTATTTTTTCGTACAGAACTCGATCGAAACTGAACTGATTCACGAAATTTTCACGGTTATAAATATTTTTCTTTTACTGATAAGAAATTGTACGATAACTGCGAGAAAGACCCCCCATTATCTAATTCCGCATATACATTCATGTGCATATCGAACTAAGCAGCTAAATCAAAGATAAAAAGTTTCTTTGTTGTTATCTATTATTATCAATCATCAATGCTACTCAGTAGCACTCTTATAAAAATGTATTAATTGTGAATTATTTGCTACTACACTAGGAATAGAAACCCCATAAATTTATATATACTTTACTATGAGTCAATTAAACTAATGGCGAAATTATAAAATGCTAATTAAATTGCATGTGAAGCTTCGAGTTATTGTCTTGTGATTCTATAAGTTAGTACTATAAACATGACACATTTTGTTCAAATCTGGCGTTCGAAGTTCACCATTAATTGATTGTGCATTACTCAGAGGGTGTCACAATAGGATTAACCTTTGAAAATAGAAGAATTTGCCAGCTATATATAATAACATATATATATCAGACGACCTTTTTAATAAGAGCAACCAGTGAATTGCTGCAGGAGAAGAAAAGAAAACTAGCTGAAAAGAAGAACAAATTTAAAGTTGTGCATGTTCGACAGCGAGATACGCTGTATTCAATATTTAGTATTGGATACAAGCATAATTAAAAATTACTCTGAACAATAGATGGCGCCAGTGTTTTGTATAGTAATTTCTTGAATACATTGTATGGGAAAGTTTTTCGTACACTTATATAGTACAAAATAATGTCTTCAAGAAGTTCTGAACCAGTATTCTCACCTAATAAATATAGTTTTCAATTAATGTTGCTCAATAAAAAATACTCACACATCAGAAGTGAATGTTGCCCTGAACTCTTGGGTGCCATTTGCAATAAGCACAGGGTACAATAACATTTTATAAGCAGGCGAAAGCATGAAAAATGCATTCAAACGCTGAGAACAAAGGCGAAACAAGAGAAATGCGCCGAAGAAAAGGACACTCTAACGACAGGACGAAATGGATTCAAACAATGCAAAGTGCTTGGCAACTTGAGCTGCACTTGAATGGCTTGTTAATGGCCAATGATTTATCCAAGTCGAAGGCGCCAAAGTGTCTCAAGTAAAAGCAAAATGCGAAAAAGAAAAATAAAGTAGCAGCAAAGTTATGTTTAACGTTATTTAATAGACAAAAACACAAATAACAGCCTTGGGCTTAACACCTTCAATAACAATTAGGCAATCAATCGATCTCTACCAGCCAAGCTGCTGTGGAGCTGCGTTGTAGGCCACCACATACGGCTGCTGGGCACCGACATAGTAGAATTGTGGGACTGGAGCAGCAGCAGCCACGGGCACGGGAGCAGCAACGGGGGCAACAGCAGGGGACAGATCCTCGAGACGTGCGATGCGTTGACGCTGACGCAGAGGCTGAAGACGCAAGCGTTTGGGTTGAGCCTTGGCCAGCTGCAACTTGGCCAGACGCTGGCGACTGATGCGCAGACGAGCTGGAGCAGCAGCGGCTTGAGTTGTCGCCTCCACGGAGTTCTCATCGGTGTCCAGCTCTTCGGCATCCACATCCACATCGACATCGTCGCTTGTCTCGGGCTCTGGCTGCGGCTCAGCATCGGGTTGGAAACTATTCACATCCGGCTCCTGCTCAGCGGGCAACTCATCCACATCTGTGGACGGCGGTGGGCCATAGATAAGAGCTGGTTCCTCGGGCTTGAGTTCATCGGCCGAGGGATATGGCGTTGGTGCCACCTCCTGGCGAGCAAATTGCTGACGTTGACGCAGCTGGAGGCGCAGACGACGTGGCGCTTGCGCTGCCGTCGAGGCAACCAAAATGGTCAGGAGCAAAAGGGAGCTGATGAGCTGATAACGTGCCATGATCGTATAACTTGTGGTGAAGCTTTGTTGCCATTCGTATATGGAGCTTGTACTTTTATACTCATAGTAGTTGGCCCCGTGGCCCCGTCTCGAACAATTCTAGACCAGCACAGCAACGCAACGCATATAAAGCAGTCAATAATTTGATAGTACCATTCAAAAACCAAAAAAAATAAACAAACACAAGACACAACACAGCACAACACAGCAACAAAAAATAATTGACCTGCATGACAAACAGGCGCCGCACAGTGCTTCCAAATGCGAGTTAACATTGTGAGAGCAACAAACACTTTTAATGGGGTTTTCGGCATTTCACAGAGGTCGCCTTCGAACACTTCTGGGAAACAAGCGCACATGTTGGGGCCTCAAAATAACAGCGCAGTTCAGTTTTGCATTGTCAAAGCATTTCAATATTAGACAAATTAATAACAGATATATTTCAGCTTAATTTCTTTTTGTACTTTGTACAAAAACAAACTATACAACTTTTTTATAAGCACTGATAAAGAAAGCTGATTTGTAGCAGATCATAGTAAACAAAAAAACATACAATACTCGTATTTAAGCAATTTAAGAATCTTAAAGAGTAAACTATGAAAATATAATCAAATATCTTAAATGAAAATATAGCAATAATGCCAATACTCCAGTCGATTTTCCGATATGTTTTTAATAGTCTACTTATAAAATAATTTTATATATTATATTTATTTCAGAAATTAAACTGAAATCTATCTGATTGTAAAGAAACAGAAAATTTTAAATTTATCACAAGCAAAAGTATACAATATTTGAATATGAGAATAAAATTAAAACTGCTGAAAAGCTAATAAAATATCTTAAATGGACCAAGTCGATATGCTTAAGATATATTTTCAAAAGGGGGCTTTTATATGAATACTATAAACTTACATAAAGAATAAAGCTTAAGCCAATATGATGGTAAAGAAAAAGGTAATTCTGATTCTATCACAAATATTTATGTTACTATATTTTAATATAATATAAAAATAAAACTATTGAAGTTAAAGAAAATCTTGTATTACATCTTGAATGCAAAAATGATTAGAATGTCAAAATCTTATTTCAATTATACTATATACTCTCAAAAATTCTTCTTTATGTTGTCATGGGTTTCTCTGACGGAACTTGTCGCGTGCGACATTATAAATCAATTTAAGTAATGGTAGTTCTTTTCGATCTGGATTAGCACTATATTTAGAGCTACGATTAATTTTAGGAACTTTTTCTGTATTACGATAAAACTATATAAATTCGTTCATTATGCAGTTTATACGAATTCGTTAATTTTCGAAATTATCTTAAAACAGAAAAAGAAATCCAAAATTGTTCTTAGCTCTAATCAAAGTGCTAAAGTGAAAGTGCTAAATTCACAATATATTATAAGCATTTTTTTGTTTGTACTTGATTAAGCATATATTTGATTGATGAAACCACAATTTAAAATTTATTGATTGCATGGCTTCTCACATTTGAGCAACATCTGAACGCCTTTGCTCCAGTGTGCTTTATAAGTGATTGTCTATGCAATGATCGCTCATCGTATGTTAGAGAGCATTTGGTACCACTGTGCGGCTACTTTAAAGCGCTTGGAGTTCAGAGTTAAGTGCCCAATCGAATTAATGGTCAATGGTTATGGGATGGACATGGGCCCTTGACAAAATATTGTCACGTAGGTACTCGAACCCCGAAAACAAAAAAAAAAAAAAACCATCATCATAACCACTTTGTTGTCCCTCACGGTGCCATTTATGACTGCCAAAATGTTGTGTATAAAAGCTGCACGATTGCCACTCGATATCAACATTCTAACACCAATCAACAATCCAGCAACATGGCTTTCAAGTTTACCACCTCTCTGCTCATCCTGGCTGCCATCGCCGCCTTAACTTCCGCCGAACCAGCGCGTTTGCGCAGTCGCAGTCGCTCCTCTCGCCTGCAGCTGGCTCGCCAGGAGGCTGCTCCGGTAGATCCCGTTGTGGATGCGGCACCCACGCCCGCCTCGGCGCCTTATCCACCAGCTGGCGTCACTCCCGAGGTACCATTTGATTTGCCTACTGAGACGGAGACGGAAGCGCAACCAGATTTGACTTATGGCCCACCTGCCGAACCCGACAACACTTATGGTCCACCTGCTGAGCCCGATAACACTTATGGCCCGCCTGCTGAGCCCGACAACACCTACGGTCCTCCGGCTCCCTCGGCTGATCAGGATCTGCCCGTAGAAGACGCTGATCCAGCCTCCGAGCCCATCCCAGCTAGCCTCATCCAGCCACGCAACAGTCGCCTCCGCTTGCGTCGTCCAGTGGCAGAGAAACTACGCGCAGCTCCAGTCCAGATCATCCGCTCGAGGCCCGTTCTAGTGTACACCATCTAGGGTCTAAATTGTTGTTAATGCTTAAGCGATTTATCGAAATGTTTGTTACAAATAAATTATAAGAATATCTTTGTTGGCATTTTAAACGGAAACATTTTTTCATTACTTTCGTGGGGAAAAACAATATCCAAACGAATCACAGAATTTCTTAAATCGAATCTATAACTCAAGAAGTTACTGTAAGTCCCTTTGGGCGTCCCCTGACGTTACTAAACAGAATTTTACTTTCGAAACATTTGCATAATCATAAAATGTGTTTGGAGAGTGTTTATGGTACTCGTTTTTGTTCTCTTACCATTAAATTAAAGTTCCAGTTCAATTTGATATTTGTAATATTAAAATAAGTATATTTCAATACATATCTATATATTGAAAGCTAACTTGTTTTTGAGAATTACTGGTTTTACTTTAAGGTAGTGAACGTGTTTAATAAAAAAAATTAATGAAAATCAAATATTGATTGATATTGATATAATAAAGTTATTACTGACAGGCACTTAGTCAATAAAATTGAGTGTGTTATATTATATAAAATATACTATAAAACAGAAGATTAATATACAAAGCGAAACTTTGGAAATAAATTGTTAACGTTATTACACCTAAATTTGAGAATACTTTAGGCTCTGAAAACATTAAATAAGCATTAAGATTTATTTTTCTACTACTATGAAAAATGAAAATTACTACCTTTTTGTTTTTAAATAAAAGAAGGAGAGATTATAAGTTATTACATTTCATGCATGTTATATGTATGTTATTTAAACAATAATTTATTAGATACGCAATATCCTAAAAGAGAAGATATGAGTAAAATTCCTTGCGCTCTAAATAAAATGATTATTTCCATTTCAACCAGTTAAAAATTATTTCCATTTATATAATATATGGGTAATACCATGACAGATTTTTACCGTGCGAGACTCTTTACAGTGAAAATAACATAAACTGAAACAATTTTAAAAACAAGAAAAGGGAATTCTTTTAGTTCTAAATTAGTACTTTAATTACAGCTAAAAATGGTTTAAAAATTTTTTTCTGCTTTAAGATAATTGCAAAAAAAAAAAATTCGTACGCGAACCAAAAAAATTAACGAATTTATATATTTTTATCGTAAAACAGAACAAGTTCCTAAAATCAATCTTAGCTCTAAATATAGTGCTTATCTAAAGCTTTAAGAATAACATTTATTTATTTTAAAAACTTTTTCAGTTTATGTTATTTTCACTGTAAAGGGTCTGGCACGGGACAAATTTCGTCATGGAATTACCCATATTGTATTATTAATTACTAATATATTTTTTAATCAAAACACTAAATGGAAAATTTTATTGAAATAAATTTTTTCAATTTAAATAATTTAAAAAAATTTACAAATTTAATAGGTGTGAATATTCTTCTTAAACAATACTTTAAAATATACATAATAAAGGAAATATTAAACTATTTTAATATAATATTTATTATATTTATTCATTTATAAACAATTTACCATATTATTATAATATATTATTTACAATATTTTTAATGTTAACAATAACATATAAATTTATTTGAATTAAAGAAAGGTTCTGCAGACGAGTTTAACAATATGTGGAACAATGTTTTCAAAGTCCTATACTACGAATAAACTGTCGTGTAGGGATAATTTCGTTTTATCCAAGATGCAAAAATGCTATAAGATATAATTCACAATAAATCGCAAAAGGAAATAAAAATCAGTGACCTTGATAAGAACAGCATAATTGGCAAGGTGTAAGAACATAATTAAAGGCAATGAATATTTTATGATTATTGCCTCCGTTTGACCTAGAGAAGAATTATGTCTAATGGGAAGGGCACTCCTCCCAACACCCAACACCCAACACGTTCCCCCCATCAAGGCCACTGGATTCATATGAATATAAAAGCCATCAAATAAAATTATGAATAGCCAAGAACCAACAAATTGTCCAACAACAAAAAAAGAGAAACGAGCGGTCAATTCGATTACGAGCTAAAGCTACCATCGACGCTGGCGTGTTAATGAGCAAGAGCTCATCGGAGAAGCTGCCATGTGTTGCATACGGCACATGGCACAAGGCACATGGCACTTGACGCTGTTAGCATTGGCCGCTAAAATTGGGAAAAGGGTCACGTAGTCAGCATTAAAAGCAAAACAGAAACTCAAAAGCCGACTCGATCGGGGCAACATAATCAAAGTGCCGAGTGCCGAGCGAACGGGATAAACAACAACGTTGCTTGGCCAGGCCTAAAACTAAAAACTGAAACTGAAAGTGACGAGCATAAATTATAAAAACAAACTGATCTGCCGTCAACCGTCTCCCGTGACCCATTCGAGTATAAATAGGCCGCCGAGTTGCCCAACTCAGAACATAAACCAAACAGACTTCACAATGACTAAAGCAACAACTTGCACTGCTATTCTACTGTTGGGCTTCGCCGTTTTGGCCAGTTCAGAGCCACTGCGTCAACGTTTTGTGCCACGCCGTGGTTTGGCACGCCAGGAACTGGCTGCGCCTCCAAGTCCAGCGCCCACAGGCTACCCAGAGGCGGGCATTACGCCCGAAATTCCCTTCGATTTGCCCAGCTCAACTGCACAACCGGAAGTGAGCTATTTGCCACCGGATAACACATACGGACCACCAGACAGCGTTTACGGACCGCCCACAATAAGTGCGGACGAGCCAGCGCCAGAACCCGAGCCGGAGCAAGAGCCAGAGCAGCCAATTGAAACGGACGACATTCCAGCACCAGAGGAGGAGGAGGAGGAGACACCTGGCGATGTCAAGCTGCAGCCGGAGCCTGCACCTGAGCCTGAGGATGAGAATGTGCTGGTGGAAGTGTCCGACGATGGCACCGTCATTGCCGTCTCCACGACACTTGATCAGCCAAAGTCAGCGAGATTCTACCAGCGATTCCCCCAAGGACGTCGCCGTGAGCAGCCAGTGCCACAGCGTCTGGTGCTGCGACGCAACTGGTGAACACTTAATTTCTAATCCATAATCCATAACATGTAAATGCTATTAATAAATCTTTGCTTTACACGTAATCGTAATTGTTGTGCTTTACTCACCATCGTCCACCATTATTTGGGCACGTAACCTCTTTTTGGGGTTTGCCGTATAAGTCATCGGACGACCTCGTCGGCATTTTGGTCACTGTGGCCAATGTGTGGATGAAGGTCATCCATGGGCGTATTTAAAGCCACCTTTAGGCTGTTGCTGACATCAGTTTATGCTTGTACAGCAAAATGTTTGGTGGTGCTTCTTCTGTTCGCTTGGTGACGCTTTGTGTGCTGTTCAGCTCGATGGCTGCCAGCGAGGCGGCAAGATTACGCTTTCCGGGTCCTGTGCTGCAGCGTCAGGAGGCAGCGCCATATCCAGCAGCTGGTGCAACGCCTGATCCACCATTTGAGTTGCCCACTGAGCAGGAGGCAAACTTCCCTCAGCCAGACTTGACTTATGGTCCACCCGAGGAGCCGGAGTTGGTGTATGGGCCACCAGAGGAGCAACCCGAGCTGGTTTATGGGCCACCAGAGCAGCAACCTGAGCTAGTTTATGGGCCACCAGAGGAGCAACCCGAACTGGTTTATGGGCCACCAGCTGACACTTATGGCCCTCCAGCTGCAGAAGTGCTGCCTGATCAGACCTACGGGCCACCAGCGAGTGATGATGCCAATGCTGCAGCGCAAAGTGCAGCCACCATCAGTTTGGCCAGCTTGCGACCTGCGGCACAGTTTGTCCTTCCTCTCGTGCAACGTTTCAACACTTTCCGGCAGCTGCGTCGTCCAGCGACTTCGTCACAGCGCAGACCCGCAAAGTTGACGGCACGGCCACAGCGCAGACCGGCAAAAATCGTTACGGGTAACGCAGCTATCTTTCCAGCCACTCAATTGACACTTCCGTTTGTCGAGCGTCGCATTCCCTTTAGACCTGCGCGCCTAATTTTGAATGCGCCATTGAAGCGAAAGCCAGCGAAATTAACGGTTAATTCACTAGCACAATTGACGCCAGCTATACGTAGGCCTATTATATCGGGTGGTCGCATTATTGCCTATTCTGACAGAGCGCAGAACTGGTAAATAATTATAGCACTTGTAAAATATGATCTTAATAAACACAAGCACTTGATTTAAATTGTCGTTATTTATTTTAAATTGGAGAATAATAGAGATGGGAGATTCGAGAAAATACTGTCTGCGGTATTTATGAATATCGATATATTTGTATATCGGATTGCGAAAATCATTTGATTTATATTATTTTCGGGCGATTCACTTTATGTTCTTATCATTTTTATGTTTTAAATAGGAAAAATTTGTTAATTCAATTTAAATTAGTAAAAGTAAAATTGATAGTATTTTATAAATATCATAACATTGAAAACATGACATTGCTTATGGTTCATTGGAACTAGCTCAGTTCCAGAGCATGCTTCTATCACACTGTTTTAGGAACTAAACGAAATAAGCACGCTAAACCAAAAATATTTAACAAGTGCCGGAAGAAGTAAATAAAACACGACTTATTCAATTAAAACAGTTAGTACCATATTGGTTAATTAAATAACTATAAGATCAGCAGCATTTAACTGCTAGGAGCCAAACCACAAACTACAAATCATCGACAACGTGAAATTCAACAAAAGTTGCGATTTTGGCGGCAGCAATAAATGAAATTAGTCTAATAACATTTGTTTTTAGTTAACATGGCTGGAGTGCTATTCGAGGATATATTCAATGTCAAGGACATGGATCCAGAGGGCAAAAAGTTTGACCGTGTCTCCCGCCTGCACTGCGAATCCGAATCCTTCAAAATGGACCTTATCCTGGACATCAACTCGTGGCTGTATCCCATGGAATTGGGTGACAAATTTCGCTTGGTGCTGGCCACAACGCTGCGCGAAGATGGCTGCCCTGACAGCGGCGAATACAATCCTATGGAGCACGAAGGAACGCGCGCAGACAGTTTTGAGTATGTGATGTATGGCAAAATCTATCGCATTGAAGGCGACGAAGCGCACAACGAATCCTCACGTCTGTCGGCGTATGTTTCATTTGGTGGCCTGCTGATGCGTCTGCAAGGTGATGCAAACAATTTGCATGGCTTCGAAGTGGATCAACATATGTACTTGCTGATGAAACGACTGGCATTTTGAGTTGTATATAATAAATCAATTATATTTGTACATTTGTGTTTCCATTCTAGATTTGCAATAACAAAAACATCAGAGAAGTGTGGCTGTAGTTTGGTTCACCAAATATACCATAAAAATTGAATATGCTTTAAATGGTTGAACGCTTGAGATTATGGGAATTTACAAATCGAATTGTTTTCAAGAGTTCAGCAAGCAACATTAGGCTTGGTTTAGTGCAATCGAAAATAAATCCAAGTGAATATGCATATATTTTGAATAAATTCCTGGATATCGTCGCACTTGGTATATTTTTCGACCTCTAATAGAATATTCAAAGTCGTTGGTCTCACTGCAAACGGCACAGCGGGTGTGTGTGTGTACGTTGTAGGGAGAAAACTAATTAAACACAACATAACAACTAAACAAATCAATTACTTGGTTCTCCTCTTTTTGGAATGTAATGCAGTGCTGCAATTGGTGTTTGTAAATTATAAAATGTTGTCTGTGCGGCTTCTTAAGGTAAAGCAAATGTGTAATGTGCAGTGCAAAAGAAAAGAAAGGGGCGTTCGCTGGGCGATTGCACTGAGAGATAAATAAACAAATAATAAAATGCAGAAAATTGTATTTGCCAAGCCAGCCCAGCAGAAACTGCTGTCTTGGTTGTGTGTGCTTCTGTCCGTCTTTGTGTGTGAGCTGCGTGTGTGTGTGTGTTTGCTTTACTTTTGTTTGCAGCTGCTTCATGAATTAATCACAGTTCATTTTGCGGGTAAGTCCGTCTTTTTCTCTGATTTAGTTGTGGTGTTGGTTACTTATTGGATAAATTGTAATTATAGTAGCTGTAAACAATTGCTATTGGTGCTGGTTATTTTACTAACAGAAGTTGTTGATCATTTGTTGTTGTGATTTCAGCGCCACACAAACAAAAGACTTCAATGTGTTTTGACCCCCAGCCAAGTCAAAAGTCTGCCCCTTTGGTGTCCCCTTCCTTCTATTTGCCTATTTAGCATTACAAAATTGTGTGCTGCTGCTGTTTTTGTATTCTTTTGTGTCGCACACCTTTTGTGAATTATTTTCGCTGTCGTTCGTGCTTTTTCCAACGTTCTCTTTCAATTTAATGAATCGCGCTGGTCGCTGGTCTGCTGGGCTGACTACCGTGCGAGCGAACGAGAGAGCAAGATGGAGAGAAGTACAGCTGGGCTGCAGTACTCATAGTTACAGTTAAAGCTCTTTTTTGGGATGGGTTTTGGGTTTGTTGTTGGTGCCTCGCGGTCGCCAGTTCACGTTCGCGCTTTCAATTCGCTTTTCAACAGTTGTTTTCATTTTCGTTTTACGCTTCATTTGCGTAACGTGCAGCTGTGTGAACGGTGACTGTGAATATCGCTGTCCCTGTCCCTGCACTTGGAGCAATCATGCTTCAATGCTGCCCTCATCGTCGCCATCGTCATATTCATCATCGTTGTACAGTAAGTTTTTGGCATGCGCCACCCTTTGGCTCAATGAAGCGTCGCCAAAGGTCTATAAACCTCCACACTACCAGCATGTGTGTGTGTGTGTGTTTGTGCATATAATTCTGTATGTCTGTCTGAGTGTTCTCACATCATGGGCAATCTGGTCGCCAGATGTTAACATACATTACTTAGCGCTAACTGTGCCCAGGGTCATCGTCAACTACTCTTGATTTTTACAGTTTTTCTTTGTTGCGCTTGCATTTTCCCAATCGTCGTTTCATTAGAACTTCCGACATCGACAGCAGCAGCAGCAAGTACAGCGGCAGAAATAATTTAAAAAGGTATAGAAAAATGAAGTTACCATATTTTCCATAAGTTAACTCTGTTATCAGTCTCTAGACCTTATCAGTTATTGCCTTTGTTCGTTCGTGGCTTATCAGTAATACACGCTCTCTTTGTCTGCCTGCCTCCCACCACACATTCCCTTCAGATATCTCTCTCGCATTCGCTCTTGCTGCGTTTTCCAATCAAAAGATTGAGAAAACAAACTGAGAAACTCTTCCAAGTGAGCTCCATGTAACGTGTATGTGTGTGTGTGTACCTGGAAATTCTAGCTGATAAAGTGATAAAAGCAAATATTTCGTATTGCTGCACTGCGCAAAATAGTGAGTGAATTGGATAAATATGGGTTATTCTATATATGTAAGTACGTTGTTTCCTAGCAGAAACTTTCGTAATATGTAGAATTTGGCGGATGTTTCGGAAAGGGACGATATTTCACTAAGGTTTTAACCTCGTTTCTGAATAATTTTTACATAAAATGGTAACATTTTCTCTCGTTTTATTTCGTTTGAGAAAAAAAAAAACAATATTTTAATGCCAGTTGCATATTAAGAGATTGTATATAAAAAGGAAACATTTTAAAGAAACCATTTATTCTAATCTCCCAAAAATTGATTTCTTATATAAAATATTGAATGTTATATCTAGCATCAAATATTATGAGATAAAACCCATTCATTTCGCTTAGTGTATTTGCCTCTAAACACTACTCCCCATTTAAAATTGTTCTTATCGTTTACTTCAGTTTTAAAAGTTCGGTGGACACAGCTGAAATTCATATTGTTGTATTTCGTTTCATTCCGTTTCGATTCGTGTTTTATTCTTTTGTTGTTTATTTCTTGTGAGTTGTGTCGAACGTGGCATTGTGAATGCTAAATAAATAATAGAACTTCAAATTTCTCTTGCAGCAAAACGCTTAACTAAATCGCTATAACACGGTGTTTGGGACTCCTTCTTCTTAAACTAAACGTAGACCAAATTTGAACTCTCCTCGTAGTAACATTAACCCTCTAACAAATCCCATAAACAACAAATAAAAGTAAAATAAAGTAAAGTAAGCAGCTGGTGCCGGGTGCAGCGATAGCCATAAGACTTAACTCCCAGCATGGTGCGCAGTCGTCGCAGTCTCTCCAAGGAGGATGCCGCATCTCTGCTCACCGACAGCGGCATCTCGTTGTCATCGCCGCCGGCGGCACGCGAATCCTCGCCCACAACAACGTTACCACCGATACCGATAAAGCGACGCAAGAGCAGTCTTGCCAGTCTGCAGGATTTGTTTGTGACTGGCGCACAGGATTCCACAGATGACGATGACGATGATGCTGGTGATGAGGGTGATGCCGAAACGGACGCAGACTATGTGCAACCGGAGCCCAAGAAATCGCCACGCAAGGCGGACACAACGAAACGAAAGCAACACGTGTGCAGTCATTGCTCCAAGGAATTTGGTGGCAAGACGGATCTGTTGCGCCATGTGCTCATCCACTCGGATGAGCGGCCACACAAATGCACGGAATGCGGCAAATGCTATCGCCAGGCGGTGAATCTCAAGAATCACATAACCACCGCCCACGAGCACAAGAAACAATTTGCCTGCACCGCATGTCCCAAAACTTTTGCTCTCAAGGAGCGTCTGAGACTGCATATGCGACTGC
The DNA here is from genome assembly GCF_009650485.2 of Drosophila albomicans. NCBI lineage: Eukaryota > Metazoa > Arthropoda > Insecta > Diptera > Drosophilidae > Drosophila > Drosophila albomicans. The sequence goes on along the minus strand of NC_047629.2, from coordinate 35,367,150 downwards.
ATTCAGGCGAAAAACCGTATCCATGTGCGCTGTGCGACAAACGCTTTGCCCGCGGAGGTCAAGTGAGTTAAGCAATGCTAATTTCCTTTCGAACTCACAGTTTAATAGTTTGATACCATTTACAGCTGCAGCAGCACATGGTGTCGCATCATAAGACGAGTATACAGCAATTTAACTGCACCAAGTGCTCGGCCAGCTTCTCCACGAATGCCAATCTTCGCGTGCACATGGAACGCCACGAACAGGGCATGGAACACAGATGTACCATCTGCGAGAGTCAGTTTGCCAACGAATTAGCGCTGCGAGCACACATCAATCAGGAGCATCACAAGCTCAGCCGTTTCGATTGCGAGATATGCCACAAAACCATTGAGCCGGATGAGGATCTGGCCACGCACATGCAGAAACATGCGGCAGTCAAGACGCACGTCTGCGAAGTGTGCAATTCGTATTTTACACAAAAATCCCAGTACAATGTGCACATGCGGATGCACACAGGAGAGCGTCCCTATCAATGTCGTGTGAGTCAAGGCGAAAGTTTGGAGTATGACAGATATTCATGTGAGTTCTTTTTGTGCCTTGCAGATCTGTCATCAGACCTTTGCCCACTCCAGTGTGCTGAAGCTGCACATACGCAAGCACACGGGCGAGAAGCCGTTTCGCTGTCAGCTCTGTACGGATGAGGTGGCCTTTTCGCAGCTGGCGCATCTCAAGAACCACATGAAGAAGATACACAAACAACAGAAGCCCTACATGTGTGAAGGCTGCCACGAGTTCTTCAAGATCAAAGTGGAACTGCAGGCGCATGCGGAGCAGTGTGCCAAGTGCAAAGCTACGCAGGATGAGCCCAACGATAATCAGACGGAGGATGCGCAAACATTGTCCAGCATACGCTTCAATATGGCTGTGGTGCTGAAGAAGATTAGCTCGGCACAAAAGCTGCGACAACTGGGCTACGAGAAACGTCTGATTGATAATGTTATAATTGCATCGCTGAAGTTAGCGCAGCGGCCATCGCATGATGATGCAGCGCTGACACCGTTGGCCAGACTGCGCTTAAATGTTGAGGAGTTCCTCAAGTGGATTGTGCCGGCACCCACAATGCAAAAGTTTAGCGAGGAGTTGCTCTCGATCGATACAATACTCGATAAGATTGCGACGATGTATATGAAGCAAAAGTAGAAGCTGTTGAAGTAGTGAAATACTTTCGCGAGTGATTGTGCCATAGATTTAACACATTTTAGAATTAGTTCTTGCCATTTAATTTAGCCCAAGAAATCCTAACAAACGTTGCAACCAAATGATTTAGCCCAAAGATATAAACACTTTAAGCACTGATTTATTATGTGAATTTACCCAACTTTATTATTTTTAAGCTTAGTTTTGCTATAACCAAAAAAATGAAGATACATGAAGTAACAACTTGCCAGAGCAGTGCTTAAACTTTAGATTAAGTTCTAATTTAATTCAATGTGGCCATGCAGAATTATTTACATGAGTGTGTAAGCCAAATGCATTTTGTACAACCTCATTGTAATTAGTTTTAAACTGTGCACAACCATTTAACAAAACCAAATATCGAATTCAACAATTACATATAATGCAAAAGTACAAGTTAAGAAATGCAAACTGTAAGTCAAAGAAAAACTTGTAAAAAAACGAAAATAAATGAAGTTAAAAATGCAAAATATTCAAATATAAACTTTATATTAATAATGTATAAATGCTTAATGAATTGTGGCACTATTATTTTGTAGGGTGGATATATCAGTTAATTTATTCATTGTGTTTATGGTTAAACAGTTCATATGCGCTTATGTATTATGTTTTATAAAAACGCTAAATAGTTGGCGTGCTTCAAGGCAGATCGGAGCACACGCATTGCAAATGGACAACAGAGGCAATAGTCGTCAACACACCCAGGGAAGCAAAACTGTCTAAATGGCCAGCGAAGAAACCACAATAACAGTTATCTACAATCGTCAGGCATTGGATCTAGCTGCTGCTCGACAGTTGGTGGTCCCCCATGGGAGCATGTGACCATGGGACGAAGGAGCCATGGGCCCATGGCTGTAATGCTATATGCTATATATGGTCGCGTTTGTGCAAATTTATAAGCCACTCACATTAAGGCGGCAAATATTTTTATGGCCATGTGGTTACAACTGCTGCCGCTGCTGCTGCTGCTGCTCAGCACTTAGACATTCACCTGCTGTCCGCTCCAGGCTTTTCATTGCCCCGTCTCACTATGATCTCCTCTTCCTCTCTTTGAATTGCGATTAATGAAATTTTCACAGCGAATTTATTGAAATGGTTGCTTGCCTTGGTTGGGAAAACTTCAGCGCGCGAAATATTTGAAAATTGTATATAACATATCTAATACTATATACTAAACAAGGTTGTCTGAGTGTTTGTAGTGTGTGTGCATACTTTTTTTATGATGGAACCCAGAGAGCTGTGTGGCGTTGGCGTTTGTCCATTGCGTGTCATTGGATGTTAAGGTGCGCCTCGTCTGCTTTGGCCACGGCCAACAGCTTAATGTCTACATTTGTTCTGGCCATTGCGTGTTCAGTGGCTGCCCTTTCCTTTTGCCATGCACCACCACCACCTCCTCTTCCTCTTTGATCCGCTCTGTGGCTCCAGCTGCAAAGCAAAGCTTTGCCATTGACTTTGGCCACTGACTGCGGCTCCAGCTGCTGCCAAGGCGCATTAGAACAAATTGTTCTTGTTACGATAGGAGGATGGACATGCCTTTTGCCTTGTTTGGACCGATGGACAGAGTGCCACTGCTGCGGCTGCCTCGGCCTCGGCTGCTGAGGCTGCTGTCATATACCCTGTAAAATGATTCGCAGTGCAATAACAGATTATGCTTCAAAAGAAATATAACACATGTTAACAACGAATGTATGAATAAATCACATCGTAATAAATTTTATTATTTTTGACTTTGTAATACTATTCACTTTTATTACTTTTTATAATTTTTAACTAATATATTTGAAATTGTAATTCATTCACTTAGTTCATGTTTAAATATAATAAATTTTTTGTTAATTTATTATACTAACTGAAGTATTAAATTACAAACTTAATTGTAACTAAAGCGGCAACGAAAGATAATAAAATGTATTATATAAACTATGATAAAATATTGGATATTATTTCTAACAATAATTGATTGCATAAATTGCATTTTATATTGAAATTCTTCTGATATTAGGGATAAATTGAAAATACAATAAATAGTGACAATATTTTGAGACTATGAAATTAAATTGTTTGTAAGTAAATAAAATTGTTGAATTTCTGAATATTTAAAGTTTACCAACAGCAAAATATTTCTATGGATAATATTTCTAAAAAAATTCCTAATCATTCTAAAGATATTCTTGGTATTGTTAGCAGAGGATATTTGCTGGTTGATCATGCCCCAATTGAAGTAGCTTCAATTGAAGATGTTTGTTATTTGTTGTTGTTTGTGACTACTGCGATTGTAGTTGTTGTTGTTGTTCTACTAGTTTAATGCGCTGCGAATTCGTGAAACAAATAGTCGCAGACACAAGAGCTCTGTAACTAAGTACGCATGTTTCTTGGCCGGCTTCAACTTCATCTGCATGCAAATTTCGCCTGGGCAATGTTAATGATGGGAAAACTGTGCGCTTGATACAAAACTTAAAGAGCTGCAGACGTAAACGAAGACGAAGACGGAGTCGGAGATGGACTCTGAGGAAGATACAGAGAGCCATGGAGAAGAAGGAGGATCAGTACCAATGACAGAGCTGTGCTTGGCTTAGCTTAGCTTGGCAGCAATGACGATTCTGGTTCTCGTTTTCATTTTGTGTAGCGCAGCAAATTGATTTGGTTTTGCTTGTCTGCCTCTTGCCTCTCCCCGTCTTTGCAGTTGACGTTGCCCGTTTTGCATTATAATGTGCATATATAATTCTTTTGTTGTCTGATGCTAATTTGCAAAATTTGCGCTGACATTGAGGTAATGTCATAGCTGAAATCCCTCAGCGAAACCAGAGCTGATACCTTTGCAACGAATCGTGTGGCAAGTTGACCAGCAAGTTGCCTCTTGACTGACATCTAATTGTCCAGCTAATGGGAAAAATTGCCAGTAGTCCACTTAAATATAGAAGAGCATTTTCCTAAACAGAACCTTTTGGTTTATAAAGGAGAATCGTTCGTAGTTAAATACTCTCTTTTTTGTGAGTCTTGCCTTGCAGCTAGTTTGGCTAGACCTTAACATTTAGGAGTTTATGGCTGCTTGTTGCTTGTTGACCATGGAATTTGGACAAAAGCTCATCTGCCGACACATGTCGCGGTCATTCAACTTAACTCAACCTGACCAAAGTCAAAGCCAAGTCAAAAGTCATAAAAGATATGCAAGCACACAGACTCCAACTCAAAGCATAAATATACACAAAAGTATGTACTGAGATGTAGATGTATGTATGTACATATATGTCTACATATGTATACGTGTTGAAGTATGTGCGTCTACATCTGCTGTTGCTGCTGTTGCTGCTGTTGTTGCTGGTAATCCTTGTCTGCCCTTTGCAGCAGCAGCAGCAGCAACAACAATTACAAATGAACGACTTCTTTGTTCTGTCAGCAATGCTTGGGCCCAAGCCTCAAGTTGCAGTCGCAGTCGCAGTCGCAGTCGCAGTTTGCGGTAGCAGCCCAAAAGAGGGGGCGTCGTCAGCGTCTACAACTCACACAGAAGAGTGTTGTACTCCAAAGAGCAACAGCAGCAGCTGCTACGCATAAAGCATAAGCCATTTGGCCATTTGGATGCTGCTGCTGCTGCTGCTGCTGATTCTGCGGATGGGCTGGCCAAAACAAATACACAAGGATGAGACTGTGAGGCTGTGGCAACAAAAATGTGCAACGTTATCATAACTAAGTGCATGGGATGCGTGTGCTCCCCGAAAGCGCCTGCATATGCATAATTCATGCTATTGAACCCTCTCTGCAGACAACAACAAGAACAGTCTCAAGAGAGCAAGATGAAGAGCGGACGAGCAAGAGAGAGAGAGAGAGAGAAAGAGAGAGGGAGGCAGCAGGCGAGACTGGACCCTGGACATGGACATGGACATGAACCTGGAGTGGCTGTGCGGCCTGGCTAGAAAAATTATAATTTCACAAGTCATAATAGGATTTGCAATTCAAATGCGAACGCAGAGCACAGACAGACACACACACACACACACACAAACACATAAGCACACAGACAGCAGAACTCGGAGTCGGAGTTGGAGTTGGAGTCATAGTCGAAGTCGTAGTCGTAGTTGGACACAGACACAAAACGCAAATACAGAACTCGCAAGTCGAGTTGCGCAAATTTCTGTGGAAGGCGCAGTCAACAAATGACGACAACAATGAGCCTCTCACAGCTCACAGAGGGGACGGGGAAGTAGCCGAGAGGAAGTGCAGCCATAGTTTGCGGCATGGCAGACAATGGTTTCGGACACAGCACACGGCATGGCCAATATGTCAAAAATATTAAGAGACATGGGCCATCGAGCAAGGCATAAATATGCAAACGATAAGGCGCTCGCTCGCCTCTATAAAGTTGTAAAATTGACAAGCTTTGCTCGCTGCTCTCTCCCTCTCTCCTTCTCTTTCTCTCTCTCCCTCAAATAAAGCAATAAAATGCGCTAAAACATCGAAGACATGAGGACCCCATCGCTCGACCAGTAGCCGTTCTGCCTTGGTCCAAATGCAAAAATTAGAAATGAAAGCCAGCGGGTTGCCTGCCTAGAAATTTATGCCAGTCCCTGGCATCGATTGGGTTTTTGGTCTGCTGCTGTTGATCTCTGAGGTCTGTTTTTGGTGGCTGCCGACGACAGTGGAGCTAACTCAATCAGTGGAGGAGGCACGCTTGACCATCTATTGAAGATCAATGCATTACATTGGCATTGCCAATGTGCCATCGGTTGATGTTGTTGGCCTGGGGAGGAAGTGCAGCTCAAGTATCCTACCTGCAGATAACTAATGCGCTAGCATCGTCATAATAATGTCAACTGTATGCTGATGATGTTTTCCCCCCATTGGGGACACTTGTCAAATTGCGGCCAAAGGAGCGGAGGGGCTGGCGAAGTCAGCGAAGCAGCTACTGCTTCTTTATGCTGCACATTTCTGATTGTTTATCTTAAGTAGGAAGTGTGTGTTTAGCATTGTTCATGAGGTTGCCAAGGGTAAAATGTGCACACAACTACTAAGATATGGCATACGGAGGATCAACAGCGAGGAAATAAATTATTAAGCTCCACTAGTATAGGGATTAGAATAAACACAGCAATTAGTTGAACTACGGTTCAGTTTTTCTTTTTTTAGAAAATTCTTAGTAAATATAAATATATGAAGAATATTTTAGTTCAATGGGATTTCGTTTTTTTCGGGTTTTATGATTTGATTTCCATGTATTTACTTTAAAATAGATAATTTTCTATATTTTATATTAAATGTATGTCCGCTTTCTTAGTCAGTTGATTTTTCCTACAATATTCTTCGCTTGTTTTACACATTTTTATTTAGAATCCTTGAAATTAGCATAGTATTAAATAATATTCTTCTACTATGTTTCAGACTTTTATTTGAAATACTTGCAAATGTGATGTTGATTGTCATTTCTCTTTTCTTTATTAGCTGTATCATTTGTCAATGGTTAATTCGTTAGCAACGATTAAGTTTTTGCTTCTTAAAATCCTTAGTATGAAAAACATTTCAATTTAATATGAGATAGCATATTTAACATTTCTTTTTTATGTATTTAAGTTGATAATAGATAATTTTCTCTATTTTATTTGTTTTGAACACCAAGCTAAAATGATTTCCGTTTCTGAATGAGTTAATTTTACAAATTTTTATTTGGAATCCTTGCAAATGTGATTTTTATTCCCATTTTCCTTTCGTTTATTATCTGTATCCTTTGCGAGTGGTCGTGTCAATGGCTAATTTGTCATGTTTAACCGCTTTGTGCTTCCACAGAACACAGCTGAGATGAACGGAAAACAAAAGAGTTGGACAACGAACTTGACAAAGTTTTCTAGGTAAAAAGGCAAAAGGCCAGCTTACGCGTAAGTTGCGCTCAGTTTTGTGCTCAGATGGCGCGTCATAAATATTTAATGATAATGATGATATGGCGAGGCAAGGTAAAGGCAAGGCGTGCGCATGCCACATACTACTCGAACCCTAATCCCTGCATGGCCATAGAAATAGCCTTGATCTTAGCCTTAAGCTGCGGCTTTGCCGTTGGCTTTTACCTTCAATTTAAATCAAATGTGCGCGCCGATGCCGCGCTGAGGTTTTACCTTATATTTCTCATTTTGTGTTGTGTTTTATTTTTATTGTATTTTATTTTTAGCATAAGCATATGACCGACACACACACAAACACACACACTCACAGACAAAGCTAAGTTTTGCGCTATTTTTAGAGGTGCATTTAAGTGGCGACCGCTTTTGCGGCCTGAACTCTGGCTAAAATATGTCCCGCTGTGAATTATGTGTCTACATAAATTATCAGTCCAGGAATTAATCATTTTTTATGCAGGACTGCTGCGCCGGACTGCGGACCCGCGCCACACTTCAGCCTCGAATCCAGTTCAGTTCAGTTCAGCTCAGCTCAGCGCTCAACTCAACTGAACGTTGTGTCCATTAGGTACCAGGGCATACTCGTAGTCATAGTTTGGCATCGACTCGTAACTGGCCCAGGCTTGTGGCCACTTAAAGTCGCTTTGCATTTTTGTCTTTGTCTTGGCGCCTTCAGCAAACACTCTGCACATTGCAGTTCAACAGATTGCAATAATAAATAAAAAAAAAAAAGAAAATACATAAAAATAAAATCTATTGACTGACTACAAGAAAGAGAGGAACATGATATATTAGCGTGTTTGCATAAATTGAGCATAAATCATTTACTGTTAGTTTAGTTGTGTAAACAACAAGTGGATTGCCGCATGCTTCTATTTGCTTGCGCCGTGCTGTACAATTGATTTTCTGGAGCAATTCCCATTGCCCTACAAGCGCTTTGGCCCCCAAACCAATAATTTGATGTCGTTGGCCATATTGAGATTGTGCTGCAAGTTGTTGTTGCTATTGTTGTTGCTGTTGCTGTTGCTGTGGTTGCATATAATTGATACGTGTTGCACTGTGCGCAAAGACAAAATCTGTCCGCGGGCTATTTGCTTTGGCTGCTCGCTTGTTCAGCGAGAGAGAACGCATCTGCAACACGAGTGGGGCGTGGCAGAGGCAGCCAGCGACTACAGCAGTGACTGCGACTGTGGCAGACAAGTTGATGCCCGCCCCAAAACTGCTGCGTCGCCAGTTTGCATTGCATAAATGTCAAGGAAATCGCATGTCCACCCTCGTTTTGTGTGCAATTTTATTGCGCAGTATCAAGGCTGAAAGGCTCTCCACAGCACCGTGTGTGCTGTATGGGGCGTGGCAGGCAGGCTGGCTGGCTGGCTCCAAGAACTTCTTCTACTTCAACTGCAACTCCAACTCCGACTCCGACTCGAACCCATTGGGGCCGACCCACTTGTAAAGCATTTTATAATTTAATTTTCATACGAACGCCTGAAACGTCGCGACGTCTGCGCTATCAAGTGGGTGTTGCTATCGATTATTATCGATTACTTTTGTGCCCTGGCAAGCATAAATCAGTGCTGGGTCCTGTAGGGCTCGACGAGAGCACTCCTTCGCCTCAGCCCACGCCTTCGCTTCATCCTCCTCCCATTTCTTACTTGTCTTTCAGCAGTTCATTTATCACTTGGCAAATGGCATTGGAAAACAAAAGACTTAGGCAACGAACTAAGTGCGGCTGTCTTCTAATGTTCTCATCTGTCGCCTGTCTGTCTTCCAGCTTCTTCCTCGACCAGCACTTATACTTGTGGCGTGCTACCGTCCGGCAACAAAAGTGATAATTAATGTGTAAACTGAATCCCAAAGCGCTCACCTTCTTTGCATCTCTCTCTCGTGTCATGTCCAGGATGCTGGTCGAGCGAAAACAAAATTGTCAACAGGGGGAGCAGAGACAGAGTGAAAGAGAGAGGGAGCGGGAGAGAGAGAGAGAGCGCACTCCGCACTCTGCATGCTAACCGAGGTGCTGACACTAAGCACTTGTCACCCAGCCCCAAGTTTCCATCGAGTCCAACTCGCTCGCTGCATGCGTGTGTCTCCGTTTGTCTCAGTTGCAGACTCTGCCTTTGCCTCTGTCTCTGGGTTTGTCTCATGCAGCTGGACAAATTGCAGTTGTCGTCGTCGTTGTCGTTGCTGCTGTTGTTGCTGCTGTTTCTGTTGCTGCCTCCTTTGGCCCCTTTTATAATATTTCTGCCAGCATCTGCCCGTTGCTATGTGCGTAGTTATGCAAACAGTGGCCAGCCACAAACAAGTTGTCAGTATGTGGTTGTTGTTGTTGTTGTTGCTGTTTCTGTTTGTGCTCCTGCTTCGGTTGTCGTAATTAAAGGTCAACATTTGTGCATGTTGTCAATGGCATGATCAGGCAAACGGAAAAGCAAATTAGACCTGCACAGCTGCAGCATCGATGCATGTTGCCAGCTCAATTGCATGTGAAAAATGTGCTTAAATAATTTTCAAAATTGCGAAATAAACATTTTATGAAATGCAATTTTTCCTAATGCATTTTCAATCAATGAGTTCATTTAAATGATATTAATTTTATTGGATCGAATTGATTTTTGATCATGATTTTTTCTCTTGTAAGTTTACAAGTTTTTAGTGATCGCAATTATCACATAAATGTCGTTGAACTAAAGATTGCTAAATAAATTACGTTCTTTATACTGCAATTAGATATAATAATTTATATTATTATGTATTCTAAATTGAATTTAATTGAATATATTTTAATTTTTAATTGATATTAATTTTATTTGCCAGAATTGATTTCATTCATGATTATTCTAAACGATTTTCTTAATTTTTTTTGTGATTGCAGTTACTGCAAAAATGCCGTTGAACTGGCGATAAGTTACTGGAATTATAGCTGCATTATCGTTGGATGTTTCCCGCAATGTTAAACTCTGCTCAATTGTATGTAAAAACTGTGCATAAATAATTCTGAAATTTTTAAAATAAAAAGTTTTTATAAAATTCAATTTATCCCAATGCATTTCACATAATGAATGCTTTATACTCAATTGAATTTAACTTGTTTTAACTTTTAAATGATCTTCTTATTATTTGCTAGAATAGATTTCCTTTATGATTTTTTCTGTTGTAACTTTCAACAAGTTTTGTGTGTTTTTCTTTCTCGTTATTTGAGTGAGTGCAGTTGTAGCATCGATGAATTGTAAACTTCGCTGAATTACATATGAAAAAAATAGTTTTTTTTTGAATATTGATAATATAAGAAAAGCACTTAAATATAAGTAATTAGCAAATTCATTAATTTTATATTCTTAGTTGAATTTAATTACAAATATACTTACTTGAAAATTTCAACAAGTTTTTGGGTGTTTTTCTTTCTCGTTTTTTGGGTGATTGTAGTTGTTACACAAATGTCGCTGAACTGTCGGTAAGTTGCCGGAACTGTTGCAAATATAGCCAAATGGGAAGTACTTAAAAGCTGAAGCTGTAAACTTGGCTAGTTTCGACAGCCACTATCACTATAACTAGCCTTGGCAATGGCTTTGACTGTGGCTCTGACTCTTGCTTTTGAGTCTGGGATGTTTGCCACGCTCATTTGCAATTTTATATAAAAGAAAATTTCCATGATGATTACCGACTGCGAGAGAGCATCTTGTTGTTGCTGTTGCTGTTACTGTTGCTATTGCTGTGGTTAGTTTGCAGCTTGTTGCTTGCGGCTGCTGTCGATTTTTTCAATTGCTCATGGGCTGCATCAGGTGCAAAAATTTCACTTTTCGTTCGTTTGTGTGCTGGCGCATTATTACTATTGTTATTCAACCAAAATAATTTTAATTTTAATGAAACTGGCCGAAGTTGCTGCTCCATTGCGCGCACAAATTGCAATCTGTTCTGCGGCCTTCTCTTCGATGTCTGCAACAAAAAATTTTACTTCGCTGCTTTGACTTCGTCATGCTTTCTTTGTTTTAATGCACAATGTGCATTGTTGCTGCTGCTCTCCTTCTCTTAGTTGTTGCTGGTGTTGTTTTTCCCTGCACTAATTACAGCCATAGCTGGCTTTTGTGATTGATTGCAAGTGCAGCGTTGCAGTTGCACTTGCCACAGTCTGCTCCCATGAAGCGTGGCACGTGTTGCGTTCACGTTCGCATTCGCGTTTGCGTTCGCGTTTAATGTGCAGTTTCTATTACTCTCGCCTCTTCTCACTTCTGCTGACTGAAAGTGAAACTTTTAGCTTTATGAGCTTAAAACTCTATCTCAATCTGTGGCTGCTGCTGTTGTTGATGCTGTGGCTGTGGTTGTCGCTGATGCTGATGCTGGGGCGGGGCCTCGGCCTAGGCTTGCCAACAACTTGCACTTTTGATAATTGACCTCATTTAAGATGCGACTGCTGCGATAAGCCAGATAGGAATTAAAAGCGGCATCCACTAATTTAGCCCAAGTTCGAGGATCGAAAGAGACAGAAAGATAGAGAGACCATCTCAACCAGTTGCCTGTCCAAGTCCAATGAAACTAGCCAGCCACTCAGCAAGGCTCTGTGTGATGCTTATCGAGCGGCCCTTAAGCCTAGACCAAAAGACGTTGACGTTGGCTGCTGATGCTGCCAGATGCTTCTGCTGCAGCCGCTGCTGCTGCTGCTGCTGCTGCTGTTGCCAATTGCCAATCGCGGCCAGCAATCGCGCCTCGCTAACGAGACGACGACGACAACGTGCTGCAGGCACTATCAGCGAGGGTTTATTCAGAACATTTCTCAATTTTGTCACTAATTAAAGGAATGTCAAACAAATAAAAAATATTAGATAATTTAAGCCAAATTGATGCAACTTGCTACGAAAAAGATTTAACACTTAAATTAATATTATACAAAAATTCTGATTAAATAATATGTACATATATGTTAAAGAGTGACCAAATAATACAGTTAAAAAATAGTTTTTATATAATTTTTAAAATGCCTAATAAATTATCAAGTATTTATAAATATGTAATTGAGGGAAAGCCAATCATTTTTCAACCTTATTAACAATAAGTATGCCAATATTATTTTATGTTGGTGACTTCATATGGAATATTTCATATGACTACTTCTAACCTCGAGTCTTCTCAACTTTTTATGCTTCACTAATTTTAGCTGCTAAAATACTTTATTAATAAATCAGAGTAATTTCTTGTAGATAATTACAAAATACATTAACTTGAAAATATTTTTATGATATTTTTTAATTTGTTTAAACAATTTTTGCGCTGTATTGATTTCAGCTGCATGCATATTTTCAAAACAAATCATCAATGAATGACTTGTAAATATTTGAAAACATTTGTTAATTGCAATTAATAGCTACAATGATTTGAGCTGCTGCAATCTTTCCATAATAAATCGTAGCATAATATAATTTAAGTTATTTATTAATGTGTTGACACATTGTTGGCAACTTTAGGAGCTACCCTCGTCCATTTGGTTGATTCTAAACCTGAACCTGAGACGCGCCTTGCGGTGGCTGCCGCTGCATAAGCATCTGTAACTTTTCGCGCTTATCTAAGCAATAAATCTTCGATGGCGGTGGCAAGTTCCCAACTTGCAACTCCCAACTCCCAACTGCCAGCTACCCAGTTCAAGTCCAAGTCGTGCGGGCGTTGGCTTTGCCTTTTGCCTTAGGCCAACGCTAATGCCAATGCCAGAGCTTCAGTCGCACTTGATGGCCAACTGACTAAGTCGACATCTGCCTCGCTGACTGACTGACTGACAATCAAAGTCTCGATGCGCAATACGCGATATGCGCAATCGCTGCTCAAATTCTGGCGATCCTCAGCCTCCGTCTAATGGTCGAATGTCACACTTCCTATCGACCAGAGAGTTGCAATCATACAATTGCTGCTGCTGTTGCTGCCTAACAAATGCGACCCACATACGCGACCAGTTGGCTGACCAAATTTTAGATTGACTCCCCTTCCCCATCCCACCTTTTGCTGAATTGTGTTGCGGAACTCGCTTGCATTTTGCAGTGGCTCAGTTGCAATAAATTTCAATTTGCTGCCTGCAACTGCAACTGAGACTGCGAGCCAGGGCCTGGACTGTCTGCAACTGAGTCTGTGTCTGTGTCTGGCTAGGCTGCTTGGCAACAATGCAATGCGGAGGTAAAATGATAAAAATTCGATTACATTCAGGTGTGAAACGTACATATATCGCAGCGATTTACTTGTTTTGTACACAGCAAACACTTCAATCGGCAACTGGCTCAGCTTGGCAGTCGTTGCTGATACCCTTTAGCCATAAATATTTAGAATATTAAATAGCTGCCAAGGGAAATTGAAACGTCGTCTGCTGATATCCTTGAACAGTTTATAAACTTTAAGTATTTATAATATTTTAAAATTAACTTATATTTTCGATACTTACTGCGCATCTAATCACATCGAATGTAGAGAAAGAAAACTGGAAGGATATTTAAAACAAAATACGGTAAAGTTTGTTATGCTAATTATGATATATTATTATAATATGGATATATTTACAACAACTTTTCTTTTCGGTCAAAAAACAAGTTAAAATTTCGTCAGTAGAAATTCTTGGCAGTCGCTGCAGTTTATAAACTATAAGTATTTAGAATATTTTCTTCCTCAGCTCCTTAGTTGATATACTTTAAGTATTTCGAATATTTTATAACTACTTTTCCCTTCAGTCAAAAAACAAGTTGAAATTTCGTCAGTAGAAGTTCTTGTTGCCAGGTCGCAGCAATCTTTCCATCTGTGTCAGAGCAGCAGCCACTGCAGTAGCTCATTGGAGAATCGGCTCAAATATCACTTGGGCTGAAGCTAGAAGCTTGCTTGCCTGGCATCCTTTTTCCCTTGTCGTTGTTCTTTTTTCTGTTTTGCTGCTTTGCTGTTCTGCTGTTCTCTTACACGACTTCCATTTGGGATTGGCCTCGGCCCTTGTTGGTCATTAATCATGCGCTGTGAACGACAAGCGTATAAGTTACTAGCGCATTGGCCCAAAAAAGGCCAATGGAATGGAGCTCAAGAGCTCTGCTCTGGCCCTGGCTTAGGTCACTTCTGTGTTGGAGGCTAACAAAGAAAGTAGTATATAGAGCTAGCATATTGCTCAACAAACGCCTAATTGGATGCAGATGCATAACGTGCCACATACATATTTCGCGCGATTTGCGCTCCGTTGAGTTTTTCGGCAATTTTCCATTGCGGGCATGCAATGGATTTGTGTCATAACTGAAATTGCATTCGACTGGTTGCACGCGATTTTCTAAGCGCATCGCCAGCTACAACAATTAAAACCAGTTTTCACTTTTACCACCAATAACCCCAAAACCCTTTTCCCTTCCTGGCCAACGAACCAAGGAACCGAGCAACAATGCGAGCATTTTCTCTACTCGCATGTGAAGTGCAGAGACAGACAGATCAGAGTGCTGAGAACATTTCGCATTGGAATTTCTATGAGTACACCCACAATGGACACTCAGTGCACTCACAATGCACTATTCACTATTCATACTCCAAAGCCAGCAATGAGTTTGCCATACTGGCCGTTTGTTGAGCCGTCAACAGCCATTAGCACTTTGGCACATAATTGATACGTGGCCGGGCCATAAAGCAAAATGCATAGACAACATATACAACCATACACACACTCTCGCACACACTCACATCCATATCGACTGGCGACTAGACACTTGGATCTCAGAAAATGACGTTGTAAAAATGGCAGCACGTTGAGCGGCTTTTTCATGCTGTGTTTTTCCCCGGCACAAGATTTTCTTATACAACACCTCGGGGGCGTTTTGTGCCGTTTGCCATACGACACCAAAAGAGATGAACAACAACTACAACAACAACAACAACAGCAAAAAGCAACAAGAACTTAAGAAGGGCTGGGATCTCTCTCCAGCTTGCAGCTTGCACTTGGTGTATGGAGTATGGAGTATGAGGTCTGCAGTCCGCAACGTAACTAACAATTTATTTAATATGCTGTACGTGCGCTTTAATAAAAGGCTCAATCAATCTGTGCGCGAAGAGCAACAACAACAACCACATAAACCGAAACAACAATAAGAATATAACAAAAAAAAGTGAACCCTATGAAAAAAATCAAACATGTGGGAACAGCACATTAACAGCTGCTCGACGCAGAGATGCTCTTGACAGTTTATTTCAATGCTTAATAAAACATTATCTACAAGAATTTATAGCAACAATTTGTTACAATATTCGCAGTTAATACGATTAATTTTAAGATTAATAATTACATACACAAGTTAAAAAAAAATATTAAGAAAATTTTCAGATTATGGAAAGTCCATCAATTTATGTTAAGACAATTAATCGAAAAGACATTATTCTATATTATTAATACTTAATAATTTTAAAATTAGCTTCAATTCATTCTATTAATAAGAAATAAACTGGGAAATAAGTTCAGGATTGTTCTATTAATATTATAACAATACTTTAAAACTACAAAAATATGTTTTTCTATTAATAAAAGTCATTCATTCCAGTTACTTGTTGTGAATTATGAACTTATTGAATTATTATTTCCTTAATAATATGAATATTAATTAAACTTTACAAATAATTTTAGAATTTAAAGAAATAATATAAGAAATTAAATTTTCTTAACTCTAAGATTCTCTAAAGCAAATGTTATTATGTAATTTTTAAATTTAAAAGTAATTTTTCCTATATCGACAGCGTATAGTCGACTTTCAATAAATAAATAAATATAGGTCGACTTATATGAAAACAAATTCAAAGATTGTTTGATTTCCAATAAATATTTTAAATATAATATAAAATTATAAACAGTTTATTGTTGTTCCTTATGCTCTACAAGCAAATTTATTTTGGAATTATATGCATTCATTGCATATTAATATTTGGCGTGGTTTTTGTTGCATGCTGCATCGCGCAGAGTCAACACTCGAGTTTGCATATGCCACAAGGGCATTGCGAAGAAGAAGAAGAAGCACTTTGAAGTGTGCATACAATGTCTGAAGTGCTTGGGGCTTGTGATGCGAGGTGATGTGATGCTGGGTCGAGCTTGAATTTGAGTTTAAGTTTAAGTTTGAGTTTGACTTTGAGTTCGAGTTCCGACTCGGAGTCAGAGTCCGAGTCCGATACCAAGTGTAGTGACAGTGAGACAACAGCGACGTCGTCGCTGACTTGATGACGGCGTCGATGTCGATCCTTTGCCCCTGCCATCCCCGTTGCCGCTGTCGCTGCCGCTGCAGACAGCGTGTCGAATGGGATATGTGATGGTGCAGCGATGCAGCGTGGTTGCTGCTTGTGCAGCCAGCGGCTTGGTGTGGGGCGTTTTGGTTGCTGAACGGCTTTTCGCTAATGAAGCCATAAAGATATGTATTATTCCTATGCCATAAATTTAGCTGAGCCGCCTTGCGCTTTGGCTATGACACCCACATGGAAATGGAGATGAACATGGAGATGAGAGGAGCAGCCCGCAAGGGGTAAACAGGAAAAAGAGCGTCCCTTTGCATCTGGCACGTCGCCGCTTTGATTATCTGGCAAATGTTTATGCATTTGACGATGGTGCTGCATTTAATTTTTACAACAATTAGCCACGCAACTGCTAAAGCCCCGAGAAGAACGCTTAATGCTAACGCTGCGCTGCGCTGTTGCTGCTGGCCATGTCTAACCCTTGCCTTAAAGGTTCTTATTCGATAGCTGTTCCAGATGTTTTTAGCTGTGCTCCCTCTCTCTCGTTCTCGCTCTCAAATGCCTAACAAGGTGTCAATATCTTAAAAATGTTATCTTTCTGCACATAAAACTCAAGCGGATCATAGTAAATCAGCCTTTGGTAGGCAGACGATGGTCCAGGCTCTAGCTGTGACTATGGCTTTGGCATTGGCTTTAGCTTTGGCGTTGGCTTTGACGATGGCCTGGCCAGGCCGACGAGCCCTGCCCAGCTAGCCAAAAGAGATTCAACAACAATGGCCGATCGAGCCAATGGAGCGAGCAATGCGCCTTTTATACGCCGGATTTACGAGCCAAACCGACGACGTCGTGGCCAAGAAATATTCGATGGCCAGGCAACGATTAAAACGGACTCTTCACGCATGCGCGCGCACACACACACACACATACCTACACAAACATAGCACTAGCGATGCTGCTGCTGCTGCATAATGGGCAGCAGCATACAGACACAATGCTGTTCAGCTGCTTAGAAGCAGAAGTAGTTAATGCAAATTATTATATTTACAAATAGGAAATCGCGTTTTGTTTTTGAGTCGAAGACCCCAGCACTCTTTACTGTATAAATAATGATAGTATTTAATATCAGATTTAATAAATATAGTAAATATAAATATAAAATAATAAAAACATTTGATTAAGATTTTAAGTTTTGTTATTCAAGAAGAAAAGAAAATCATATATTTACACATTATTTTAAGGATTACTCTGATACTATTCAATTATTTTATTATTTAAGTATCTTATTTATTTATGGTCAGAACAGTGTACTGAAAATGATTTTTCAAAGTGTAAAGAAATGTATCAAATAAAAAATGTTGTTTTATATTAGAAATAATAATAATAACTTATTTATTTATTCTCCCTTATAGTTGTATTTTATTATTTATTTAGAAGTGTAAAGTCCATGGAGCAAAAAACTGCTCCATAACAATTTAATTTAATTTGAAAGAAGCCAATGCTATATAGACGTATGAGAAGTAGTTGGTTCTTCTATAAATCAATTATTGCATTAAAAATAATTAAACGAAAGGTACGGTGAGGAATATATGTATGTCAATTTATATTTTTGATCGGAAATAATATAAAATAAATTTCAATAACTTTCGTATATATAATATATATCATATAATATTTTAACATATAATTTGTGTAATATTCAAAAAATAAATAAGCTTTAAGTAGTACAATTTAAATAATGAAAATAGTTAAAAAAATTTAAAATTATTTCAAATGCAATAATAATACTTTGAACTACTAAGAATTACTTTCACTCTATCAGGGGTGCCACAGAAAACACTTCCACTCGAATTTCACTTCAACTTGTAGGTGTCAAAATTCTAAATCCTAAAGTGATTTCTGTGGCCTGTATATATAATTTCTTTGACGCATAAGATTTTATCTCAATGTACAACATATGTTGATTTAATTTAATTTCTTTCTTATTTTTCCCATTCCTTTGACTCATGAATATTTAATTGCAATTTAAACAATACTTAATGAGCTCCTCCACTTTTGTGTCCAGCATAGTAAAAAGGGGCTCGCTAGCTGCCTGCTTGGCTGGGTGTTTGCCCTGGCAGCATTTGCAACACCAGAGCGGCATCGACATGAGCATCGGCATCGACATTGCACTCAGCTACAGCTTCAACTGGGGCTGGAGGCATGCATGGTGCATGGCCAGAGGGAGACGAGGGAGGGAGAGAAGCGGGAAGGGGGGAGTCGCATCATGTGCGCATTGCACGCACGTGATTAAAGCGCAGCCCCGTTGAGTAAGTTGAAGGGGACAGGGGGAGAGCCCCGCTAAAGCGGGCGTGCGAGCTCTGCTTATAAATCAGAATTCTCTGCGCTGCTCCCAATGACGTCGACAATGAACTCGAAAAGCCGAGCAACTGCGGGTACGCAGCACATATTGATAAATAAATAAGTTTTGCCAAAGGCTTTTGTCTTTACAAGTAACTTCAGTTGCTGTTCCTGATGCAGCTTGTTTTTTGTTTTTGTGTTTTTTTTTTTTGTGCCAAGTTCAATGCACTTTATGCAACTGGTTTAAATTAAAATTTGAAAATTCATTTTGGTTGATTTATGTGCAGCATCTCTGGTTGCACGTCGAGTCGCCTTCTTTTATACTGTTCTTTTTTTTGTTGTATAGTATATTGAGCAAATTAATATCAGAATGCTTTACGATGCAAATTATAAGAGCCCGAAAGAACCTTTTTGCGAATCAACATTCACATTTCAAACGGCGTCCATGGCTGACACTTGACCCTGGCGCCGGATCGTCTTGTTGCCAATAAATTAAGGTGTTCAAAGATATGCCGCAAGGAGCACAAAGCAAACAACAACCAGAATAAACAACAAACAACCAGAAATCTGGTTTGCCAATCAATTGACTTCAAACTTTCATATAGAACACGAAAAAATACTGCAAAGTTTTTTATTCTTTCTTTTTCTAAGTTGCTGCAATTTAAAGTTATTTTTCTCATTTCATACTTAGCATTCTTGCTGGTAAATTACAACCTCATTTTGAAAGAAAATTACATCTTCAGCGCCTCTGTCAATGTCAACTTAGCTGCCGCCTAATCCCAGCTTATGCCGATTTAATATCTGTCTGCCTTCAGAGCTCTTTAATTAAAGTGTCGCCTGGCCAACTCTTTAGCATAAGCATAATCCTCAACCTTAAGCACTTAGCCTCAAACTCAACAAAATTCTAGCTAGCTAGTTTTGTCGCGTCGCTGACTACGCATTTTGCCGCTTCGTTGCACGATCAAATTTCAGTGTGCTCCATTGACAAACCGGAGACACATTGCGTTAATAACTGATGACTGCACAGCGAGTTGTTGATTTGGCTCGTGCGCAGGCAAAACGTAAAAAAAAGAGTTAATTATCTTGGGCTCACATTTCATTAGCAATTGGCTAAGATTTCCTTTCAAGTATGCTGACTTTGCAAAAATGCCAAAAAGAATTTCGAGTATAATTTCTTTTTTTTTTCGAAAAGTTCACTCTGTATTTCGTCGAGTGTAGTTTGCGTCTACTGTTCGGTATGCAAACTTATAAAGTTCGCTCCTTACATGCTTTCTTTATCAACATCAAAACAACACTGTGAATACGAATACCAATATGAATAGTGGAGTGAGTGTGAGTACTACTCATAAATGCGCGTTAGGTATGCTGACACCTCAATCTGGCAATCAGTCATGTACAGTTCAGTTCTGTGGCTGATGCCGACCGCTTGTGGCAGGCAGCGCAACGCACAACTTGGACTACACCTTCATTTATGTGACGGGACAAAAGTGTTGGGGCATGCCGAAAGGTTATTTACCCGCCTTTACGTCAATAATGGAGTACAACAACGGACTGACAGCCGGCCGGCCGGCTGACTGGCTGACTGCCTGGCCACAGTTCTAGCTTAGACAGATCTCCACTAACGATACCGTATGCGGGGCAGTTGCTCTCCCCTTCTCCCCTCTTCACACTCCCACCACAAGAGCGAAGTCAACACGATCTACATAACATTTGCTGCGGCTAATGGCTCGTTGTGCGCTATGCCAAATATGGATTGGAATGGAGATGGCTGGATGCGGATTTGTTTCTGGATTTAGATTTCGATTCGGATGACCAACGGCCAATGAGCAGAGTGTCCAATAAATGCGTACACTTTGCAAAATAAATTCAAAATTGCTAATAATAATTAAAAATCATTTGTACTGAAAAATATTTCTAGCAATATTTAAGAAAAAAAAATGTTAAAAAAATAATAAAGATTCTCAAAAATAAGTATTAAATTTCTTCATACGCAAAAAATAAGTTCAAAATTAAATAATATATTTATTTATTTTATTTTATTAATGAAAAAGCTTAAAAAATATATATTGACTAGCACTATATTCTATAAATAACATATAATATATAATCTAAAGTAATCCACAAATAGTGCTTTAAATATTTAATTTAACATAAATGTATAAAAACAGAACACAAAAATTTATAAAAATTTATAAGGACATGTTAAATATAATTTTTATTTGTAATCTAGTAATTTAGTATTCATAGACATTTAAAACTTAAACTATTCTTAAATACATATTATTTTATTTTTAAAAATAATTAACTTTTTTTTTTAGTTATCTAAATTTTTACCTTCTTAAAAAAACATCTCTTTTTAATTAATATGTTTTTCGCTGCTATCGAAATTGATCAGGCAAAAGTGTAAGAGAAATTTAGCAGGTCGTTAACAATACAAATTTGCGGGGCCATTGCCAATAATAATACTTTCGAATGTTGCATTGTTGATAATGGATTTGCAAGTGTAAGCTCGACTTGATTCTAACGGTGCTCCAGAACAATAAAAGCTGAAGATCAGAATGTTGCCGCAGCTCTCAGCTGAGTCTGAGAAGAGTTGAGCTGAACTATATCGATATATCATTAGCAGTCTTTTGATTTACAATCGCCTTTGTTTTGGCCTTTTGTTGGGCCCATTTTGGCGAGTGGTTCGACTCTTTGGTGTTTGGTGTTCGCTTAACTTAGCACAATAAATGTGCCTGAGTGCGGCTAATAGCACTTTCCAGCCAAAAACCAAATACAAAAAACAACAACAACAACTGAAAAGAAGAATACTATTCACATATGCAGAACGAATGAAAGTGTTCTCTATAACAAGCTCCAATTCGCTTCCAGACAGAGTGAAGAGGGAGAGCAAAGCAGAGCAGAGCAAAGCAAAGCAGAGAAGAGATCAAACCAAAGTGTTTGGTATGAGTTGCAAGCGACTTCAAACATGCCTCAAACGGCTCAAGACTGAACCGGGGGGCCAAAGCAAAGGCGAACTTGCAGAGCGGACCAAGACACCAGTCGATGTTGGTTGGGCCTGGCGAGCGGACGTGACGAGCGCGTAAAACGTAAAAGGCGAACACAAAGCGATACGATAAAAAGCGATAGCGTTGAACGAAAGACGAAAGCGAAGACGACGAAGAAGAAGTAGAACGTGTAAACGACGCGTTTCAGTTTTGTGACTGTGCGTGTTTCTTACTGTGTGTGTGATTCTGTGTTTGTGTGTGTGTATGTGTTGAGCATGTGCAGCATTTGAGTTAGCACGTAACGGGCGTAACGGCGACTACTCGATCCAAATGGCCAACTGGACTCTGGCCAGACGCTGGATCGAGGCCAGCAGACTGGTGCTGTTGCTCTTGATCATCCTGCAACTGATTGCAGCAACGCCAGCGGCGCGCAATCCCAACACCAACTACAACACAAACAGCAACAACAACAATAATAATGTGAACAATAATAATATTTGGCGACGCGTGCGTCTCGTGACCAGCGTTAGCGCCAGTTCGCCTGCCCAGGAGCGAGAACGCAATGCTTATCAGCTGCTCAAGGCCAACAATAGCAGCTCCACTTCAACAACAACAACAAGCACATCAACAACAACAACGACGTCGACGACGACATCGACGACGCCTGCGACACCGCGTCGCAGTGCCAAGCAGCTGCTGCGTCGCGAGGATCAGCTGCATGTGCTCGAGGGCAATGTGTCGAGTGCGGCGCGCTTGGAAATGTCCACGGAATTCTTTGTAGTGCCCACGTTGACAGCGGGCACCCGGAGCAGCAGCGGAAGTAGCAATCGCAGCAGTGTCACCACTACAGCCACGCCCACGCGCAGTCAGGGCGCCCGAGCACGCGCCGCCAATACGCCGCGTGCCACACAGAGCAGCAACGGGGCAACTGGCAACAGCAATGCGACACCGCCCAGCATTGTGTCCACCACTCAGCTGCCGTTCGCCGGACTGCGTAAGGAGGTGTGGGTGGTTCCTGTGCTGGTGCTGGCCAGCTTGACCATGCTAATGATGGGCGCCTTCGAGATCTTTGTGCTGTTCAAGGCTTGGCGCACTTCGCCGTCGCGTCGCCATCTCTTTCTAGGTCAAATGCTGCTGCTCGGTCTCTTCGCCTGCGCCGGACTCGGTGCTGTCATCACTGCTCAGCCCACGCTGCTGAGCTGCGGCGCAATACGCTTTGGCGTGGGTGTTGCATATGCTTTGGTCTTTGCCGCGCTGCTCGTCAAATGCGTATTCCTCATCAGTCTGAACGGTGGCGTATATTTGCCTGCACCCTATCAAGGATTGTTGTTGCTCTTTGCGCTGCTCATTCAGGTGGCCATCGGTGCGCAGTGGCTGCTCACGCAACCACCGGAGATCTACACGACAAGTGTGCCGGTGATGGGCAGCGGTTTTCTCTCCACGACGGTGGCATCGCAGACCAATTACTCCGCACTCTTCTATCCCACATCGTATACGACGTTGGATGGCACGCCGGAGATTTATACGCGCATTGCGGCTGTGAGCACTGTGTTGATACCGCTATGCAAAACTCAGTTCTCGGAGCTGCTCTTCTCGCTCATCTACATTGTGTTCCTCATCGTTTTCATTGCGGTGCTGGCGATCAAGTCGCGCGGCATACGAGACAATTATCGTGAGGCGACCTACATCGGACTGGCCATCGGTGGCGCCATTCCTATTTGGCTGGGATGGATGCTCTGCGGCCTGGCTGTGGCTGAGCGGCATAAGGATGCGTGCATTGCTTTTGGTTTGGTGGCCACATCGGCCACCGTCTTTCTGGTGATGTTCATGCCCAAGGGCAGGCAGCTGGCGGCAATGGGCAAGGAGGGACTCTACGTCGAGGATCGCGAGGAGCAGTTCAGTTCGTTGAGTCGCGCCGGTTCGGGCTATTCGCCGTCCTTCTTCCACTTCAAGCCCATCAAGTACGGCGTGATGAGCGGTTGTGGCATGCCCAATTCGGCAACGAATACGGGCCAGGGACTGAGCTCCAAGCACTGCTCCAATGCCAACAATGGTGGAGGTAAGTCTCTCGTTCAGTGTTATCTGATGTTATATCGTTTAGCTTAGGCTTAAAGCACTCTTTGGAGTTTGTCACAATTGCGTGCATCGAATCGCATTTGCAGGCCAGACACAATCGTAGTCACAGACGCAGTCGCAGACTCAGACCCAGCCTTAGCTGCAGGGTGTCCCTCGCCTCAGCTGTCAGTTGCTATTAATTTTGTAATAACTTTCTTTTCTTGCTCCACATGTGCCGAGGGGTTGCGGGGAGGGGGGTTTGTGTGTGTGTGTTGCAAGCCTCGAGGCGAACTCTTGAACTCTTTGTTGTGTTTATCTGCTCGTTCGGTCTTTCTAAAAACAAAAACGTAGAAAAGCAAAAGTCTTGACTTTCAAACGGTAGCCAACACACTGCACAGTGGTCCAAGCTGCAACTGTTAAGTCCACAATTTAGGCATTTTGCACATACCAAGCTCATTAATTATAGAGCTTAATGTTATTGTTTGGTATTTTACAAAGTTTTTCAGCCATTTTTCTTAAATTTGATACAAACTAAAACAAAAGACTTAGGCAACGAACTTGTAAGACATTTATACAATTTGTAAACTTTGTGATGTTTGTTTTAGGCATTTTAGTTATTGTTAAATATGTATATCGCTCAAGGAATTTCATAATAAATTATTGTTAAGAAAGCATCTACAGATAAAAAAAAAAATTGGGTAACTATCTAGAGAATTTTTTTTATTTTTTTGACATTTCATGATTTTTCCAACATTTTATACAGTCAAAAACGGAAGACTTAGGAAACGATCTTGTAATTAATATTAAACATTTAGGGACTTGATGTTTTGTGTTTATAGAGAATAACATTATTGTTTCGTATTCTAGTCACATAGAAACAGATTTAACAAATTTCATATTTCATTAATTTAAATCAAGGAAATACAAGCAAAAAACTCAGTCGTCAAACTGGCATCATTTATTATATTATTCTACAAATTATTTAGTTTTTTTTTCTTATTTTTTAACAGTCAAAAACAAAAGACTTAGGCAACGAACTTAACTTTATATTCCTTGTTTTTTTTTTCTTAAGAATATTTGACCATATGAAAAAGAATAATTCTTAGAACAAAGAGTTATGGATTTGTATTCCCCAAACTAAGAATTTCAAAGAATATCATAATTTCACGCTAATACAAATATAAGATTCAGGAAATGAACTAAATTCATTTTTTATTAGCTTAACTAATGTGGAATTATTTTAAGAACTATTAAAATTCCTCTGCAATTTTCCTTCTTTTTCTCGGCCAAAATCAAAAGACTTAGGCAGCAAACTTGACACACATTCACAACGAAAGGAAAACTTTGCCGCAATAAAGCTCAATTGTAGATAGCGCAAATTGTATATCATCAATTGCTTATTGCTGCGCCGCTATGCTATCAATTTTGTGCCACTGTGCAGCGACATCAACTGGGCTTAAAATTGTTTTGCCATGCCGTGTAATTGTTTGGCATATTAATTTCCTCGAGGCCGTCGTGTAAGCCAAGTGTAAAAAGAGCACTCACACACTTACACACACATACATACACACATGAAGTTATCCATCTGTCTATCTGCCAGTCTGTCTCTCCGTCTGTCCGACTGTCTGTTTGCCTATCTATCTGGCTGTCTCTATCTCCATGTTCATTTGTGTGCTCGCAACGGCTGCTTTCATTTTCGTTGGTGAGAACGTCGCACAAGTTCGTTGCCTAAGTCTTTTGATTTAGTTCCCTCTGCTACGTCGGCTTTCTTAATAATTTTTGATAACTGCTGCGGTTGCTTCTCTTCTACTTGTTGTTGTTGTGCTAATGGAGCCATCAACGAGATCATATTTATTAGCTAGATTTCACATCTAGTCATTAAATGGTGTTAAATGTCATTGTCAATTTGTAGAAATTGGCCGCGACCTCCGACAAAAATGGCGATAGTCAAAGTGGCAAGTGAAACGTTGCCATGGGCAAACAGAATGACATCAAAGGAGATCATTTCTTTTTTGCCAGCATTTTTGTTTGAAATTTCTAAACAACAACAAAGCCGATCAGCAAACAAAACACAGTCTTTTCTTTTGGCTTTCTAATGAAAGCAAAAACAGTTGGATAAGTTGGCAGACAGCAAGAAGAGGGGGAAGTAATGAGTGTGCGTGTCCGAAACATGCAACACACATTTTTACACTTTTACGTAATTTAATTAATAAAAATCCATTAAATTTATGGTTGCATTAAACAATTAACAACAATATTTATAGCCCAAAAGAAAGTAAATAATTGAAAAAGACGAATTCGAAATGCACTTTCTAGGGTTGAGTAAAAGTCTACTTTAGTTGAATAGAATTGTTTATTGCAATAATTTAAATACATTAATAGCAATTGCTTATTTGTAATTAATTGTTTATCGTTTACGCCAACACTTGACAAACAAAGTAGTATGTTAATTAGAGCTATTCAAAACTTAATTAATTTCCAAAGCTTGCAATAAATAGTAATTAATGTCTAAATGCTTAATTGCTTATCGATTTTTAATGCGAATACGCAGAAGCACAAATCGCATTATTTAATAACGGATTTGTCATGAGCAAACGCAATTGATGACTCGCCATGGGTTATTCTCGGCGTTTAAGCTGCCATAAGCCAACTTACGTAACAATTCTTCTGGTTAGGGTATAAATGTTGCAATAATTTACCGAATTATAACACTGCGCCGCTGGGCTTAAGTAGGAAGCGTTGCACATGGCAGCTACTTGACGATGACTTTATGTGTGTGTGAGTGTGTGTGTATGTTAGATTGCAGCTCATGCCACGCATGAAAGCAAATACAAGCGATACAAAAAGCAGAGAGCTAAAGCCATAGCTGGAGCTGGAGCTGGAGCCGCGCACAGCCCACTGCCGAAACGCTTCGTCTCACGCCAAGTGCCTGTGGGCAGCCTCGCTCTCTGCATCGGCTGCGTCGCAGAGCAAAGAAAGCAAGGCAAGCAGAGAAGACAGCTAGACAGACAAACAGACAACAAAATATAGGTAGGTTCGTAGTATATACACACAGATAGATAAATGAAAGATATAGTACTTTTGCCAGGCTGCATATATACGTCAAACTGTCTGCAATTGAAAGTGCATTTGAGGGTAACAGCAACAGCAACAACGACAACATCAGCTATGACAAAAAATATATAAAAAAAAAACGAAACTCAAAGACAAATGTCTGGAGACACAGAGCACAAAATCAAAGTTGGCACAGGGCTTATAACAAGCCGGAGATGGAGATGGAGACGGAGCTGAGCTGAGCCAAGCTGAGCTGACATTATCGGGTACCGTCCCCAGGTCCGGGCCTCTGGCATGTGTGTGGGTTGTAGTTGTGATTTGAGCCAAGCGAAGCCAAGCCAAGCCACAGCGCTGAGTGAAGTGACTGAGGTACAGGCAAAAAGGGTTTTCGCTTGATTAAGGGCAAAACAAAAATCAAAATCCAAATAAAAAAAAAACTGGAGCTGTACGTGGGCTGCAAAGTGAAGAAAACAAAAAAAAAACGAAAACGTAACAACAAACAAATTTACATAAACCAAAGTCAAAAGCAAAAGTAGTTGAGTAACAACAACAAGAAGAAAAAAAAAGACTCAGGAAACGAACCTGCACAGAGCAGCTCAATTTGCAATGATTGAAAGGCTTAAGAACATATGGAATGTGTTATCTGATTGAATTGAGAGCGAGCGCAACAAAAAATGAAATATCCAAAGTTGTGTCGACTTTTGATGGCAGTTGTGATAAACATTTTTAAGCTTCAGCAGAAGTCCAGTCATTAAATCGTAATCGAGGATAAACTCAAAGGCAAATAAATGAACCGTTCTTATATAAAGCACAGTCAAATGGTTTCTAATAAACCCACAAGATCAAATTTCCTGTCAAACAGCACAAGCATACCTGCAACTCTAAGTATGTGTGTGTGAGTGTGTGTGTGTGTGTGTGTGTGTGTGGTCGTTCTCAGTAAGCAGTTCGGCACATAATTCACTGAGCAATTTGCAACAATAAACTAAACGACAGCTAACGGCGTTGACGCCAAGGAATGAGCCAAAGTCGAAGTCGAAGTCGATGCCGAAGTCGAGGTTGAGCCACAGACTCCGAATCACTCGATGATTGTTGAGGCAAAGGCAAAAGCCAAAGACGAGGAACGCAGATTGACAGCTTCAGCTACAGCTACAGCTTCAGTTTCAGTGCTTGGCAGAGCTCACTAGTCGGGTTGTTGTTGCTGTTCGGCTGTTTGGTCGTTTGTTATTGTTGTTGCGACGCGTCGCCAACATGGCCAAGGATCGGCTGCTGAGTTGCTGACTCGCGATATGGCCGATATGAGCAGGCCGGCGGTTGCCGTTGATTGAACGCGCATAAACCGCTTGAAAAGAGTTCAAGGTTGCTCGCTTTAATTGAAGGCGCATTGTTGTAACAGCTACAACACCGCCAACCTGGCCAACACGACGACAGCAACGACGACGACTACGACAACGATGATGATGACGATGACGACGACAGCAACAGCAGCAGGGAGCAACTGAACAAACTGAGCGATGACAGGCCTAGTCACAAAAATAGACACTCAGAGGGAGGTTCAATAAATATGTGGGTTTCACCACACAGTGCAACAACAACAACAAATGTCGTAAATCAGCTAAATAAATACATTAAGATCTGTGCAAGAAGTCTGCAAAATATAAGCAAAAACTATGACATGAAATCAAGTAATAATTAAGGAAGTCTGCCAAGAGAATGACTTTCCATAAATGTTTGTTTATTTTATTTCTTAATGCAATTATAAATGTGGGTTACAAGAAAAACTTAATAATATTTCCAATATATAAATTGATTAATTAAACAATAAAAGCTGACTCGTAATTCTGTAATCTGTGTTCGTAGCAGCCAAATAATTAAAGACACCACTGAAATTAAAGCTAAGCGCATACAAGCAATAAATAATAAACTTAATGACACAAAATAGGATGATCAACACTTTTGTCCATTGGGCAGATAAACCCTTTACGCAGCTAACTAAGTACTCAATGAACTACCCCATTATTTAGGTACTTCCGCCGCGGTTGCATGATGAAATCATTTTTTTCGTGTTGTTGCGTCTCAGTTGAGTTTTTTTTTTGTTTTGTTCAATGATGTGTCGTCGTCAGGCACTTGAACTGACGATGGCCACTTGGTCAGTAAGGTAGAGGCAGAGATGAGGATGAGAGATGCATCTGCCTTGTGGCCTTTGTTCTATGCGACGGCGCATTTTTTCGTAATTTTATTGAGTGACTTTATGCCAGGCAGCTACATACATAAAATCAATCATTCATGCCGATGGCTGCAGCAACGACAACAGCAGCAATAACAATAACATCCAATAATAATAATAATAATAATCGTAGCAACAACAATGCTAATTCACTTACTTGTATTGCGTTGTCAACGTGCTTAACCGGGAGAAGGTTAAGAGCTCTGCGGAAGTTTTTTTCTTCGTCTCGTCTCGTCTCGTCTTGTTTCGTTCGTTGTTTATCTTGGGGATATGTCAATAGTTATCGCTACAATAAGCCGCCTGAGGAGGCCATAATGGCATATCGATTTAACTGTGCCGACTTTGAGACTTCAAATATACTTGAGAAACTGATCGATCTTTCAATGTCAACAAAACAAGCAAAACTTTAAGCTTAAGCGACTCGGCAAAACGTAAAGAAAGTTCTGTTATAATTAACATAATTTCTGATATTTAAAAGAATTATTCATAACAGAATCATCACAAGTTGCACAAATCTTTTGTTAAACAAATTGCGGGCCATCAAAAAGCATGTCAACAGTTTTCCCAGCTTTATCTAATGATTTGATAATTGAGCTCGAATTAGTTTAAGAATTAAGGCAACTGTTTTCTAGGTGTGAAATGTTAAATAAATATAGATCTCAAAATGAACCTCTTACTTCTATAGAATTGTTCTTGTGAAGAAAGAAACAAGTTTGTGCCCTCAGTCATTTGATCTGACAGTGAAAGAACCTTCATAATCATGTAATACAAACGGCAGCCTTAACAAATTTTATTGACCTTCGAATAGCTTTCCAAAAAAAAAGTTGTTTTGCTAATGAAACTTGAATCCGAAGAAGAACTAAAAACAATTAATAATCGATATCTGAATGCGAAATAGTTATTGATTACTTTGACCAAAAAATGTTCGTTATATTTTTAATAATATTATAATGTTGTATCATCAATCTATCGTTTAGAGTTTATTCAACTGTTTTCCAATATGTCCAATACACAACATTTACTTTTCTTTTGTCAAATTCCCCAATTTGAGGCCCTATAAACAACAATAACAGAAAAAAAAACTAAAACTGGCTTGATCGCTTCGAGTGGTTCATTGGATTGCTTTGACCACCAGCATCAGCTGTCAAAAAACAGCAAATATTGGAGATGGAAAAAAAATCGATTAGCCTCAATTGTTCTAAGCCCTCTTCAGCAGCACAAACAAAAAACCAAAGACTTAGGCAACGAACTTGAAATTGAAAAATACTACTCAAAAAAAAAAAGCAAGGAAGGAAAACAAATTGAATTGAACAGAAAATGGACAGCAAAGAACTGAGAACTGAGAGCTGACGATGGCGATGGCGATGACTATGGCGTAACGTACAAATCTGTGAAGTACGTGTTGCTGAGTATCTGTAGTATCTGAATCTGTATGTGTGTGTGTGTTGGTAACTTAATATATGAGTCGAGTAAACGCTGCAGCACGTGCTTGAAACGAGCGTCGCTGTATATTACCACAAAATTATAGCGGTTTTGCAATAACAACAGCAGCAGCAGCCCAGCCACAAAGACTGAGACTGAGTCTGAAACTCTTGGATGATATTTAAGTTTTGCGCCTAGAAGTGGACTCACAGAGCTGGGAGCTGGGAACGATGTGGACACCGACGGCGACGTTGTAAACGTAATCGATAACCAGTTCCGAATTGTTGCAATGAAACCGAAAGCGGAAAAGCCAAGCGATTGAAGCAGTAGTCAACCAGTTAGCCAGCGAGCCAAGCGAGTGGAGCAACAGCGGCAGCCAATGAGCCATGCCAACTGCATAAGTTAAATTATGACGCTAAATTGGCCAAGACCAAACTGATGCTGCGTACGGTATCAGGCACTCACTGATTTGCGGTTAATGCCACGGCACAAGCAGCACAGCGCTCGTATAATGCAAATTGAATTGTACTTATGTTAGCAATTTGAAGGTCAGACGCCCTTCCTTAGCCGAAATATGCAAATTGCCAACTGTGTTATCTTACGTTTGCGTTCGCGTTGCGTTTGCGAGCATGTGAAAAATGCAACTCTTCCGCTTAGGCCTCTAACTGTGGCTAGACCCTTGCTCTCGGCTGGCTAAAAGCGAGCCACGTTCATGACAATGAACTCTGCACACATTCAGTTAGAGAGTGAGAGGGAGAGAGAGAGAGAGAGAGCTCCCAACGAACGTGGCCAATTAGTTATAATGCTGCTTCGTGATATCACAACATCTGGCAACTCACTCTCGAAGCACACACACACATACATACACATTTATAGAACCCAGAGTAGTAGTAGTCGGGGGACGGAAGACCCCAGAGTTGTACGAGCTGCAGCCAATAAGGAAAAACTCGACGCTCGCCAAGGAAATTACTCAAGTCTGCAAAGTATGTACGAGCAACAAACAACAACACTAACAACAACAACAATACTCTAAGAATACTTGGCAGCGACTAGAACAACGACAATAAGAACAACAACAAGAGCGAACAATGACAATCTGCACGTAGCAATCAGTCAACGTGCGGCAGTTGGTTTAACTTTAACTTGTTGCCAGCGATACTACGTGTGAGACTCAGCTAGCGAGAGAGAGAGAGAGAGAGAGAGAGAGAGCGAGTAGCGAGGGGTGAGAGACAGATAGAGGGGCGAAAGAAGGGGAAGAGGCGGGCAGATCCGGCAACGAACGACAACTGCAAAATGCAAAACGTGGAAAAACGTTAGCGGTTAGTTGACTGTCAATAGAGATGAGCAATTATGTGATTTTCATGGTCAAGGTGGAAAGAAAGAAAAAACGTTCAACTTGCCAAATGGCAGATGAAAATGCCGGAAAAGCTTTGAAAATACCAAAGCGTATAAACGAAGGGAAACTGCACAGTTATCTGTCATTATAGGTACTCGAACAACAAACACAAAAAATTGCTAAAACAATTTAATTTCGATTGTTTGATTTAAGCAAAATACAAATAAATTTCCTAAAAAAAAAACAAAAATAAAATACATATTTTGTTTGGCTTAGTAAATTAATACATATTTCTCAGATTTTCATAATTTTTCATTATAAAATGAAATCTTAATTTAAACTTCGAAAATTAAATTCAAATTTCAAAACATGGAACAAAATATTAAATTTGATTAAATTTCACCTACTTACCTCTTAGTCGATTTTATTAATTTTATTAAAAACTTTTAATATACATATAATTATTTGTGAATAATATTAATTTAAAAAAAAAAAACACAATGCATTTTTATAAACATAAATTCATTATATACATTTTATAATACAAATTATTTTATTAAATTCTAAATTATCGTATTAAATTCTTATATTTTCAAATCTTGTGTTTATTAAATTTCAAAACTTCATTTAACTGAAATTCAAAGCTAAGAACAAATATTAAATTTGCTATATCTTCAATATTTGTCTCGTAATTTGTTATATATATCTTTCAGAGCTTCCAATATTGCTAATTATTTAATTGGATATAAATACAAATTTCTTAAATATATATTAAAAAAAATAATATTTATTTTGTTAATCTTTTAAATATTTTCTACATTTTGCAGTCCTTTTGAATATTAATATTAAATACATACTTAGATATTCCAAACTTAATGAAACTTAAATGAAAAAATAATTTAAAATTAAAATAAATTTAAAATAAATCTTTTAATTTTGATAGTTATTTATTAATAAAATTTCTTTTAATAGTACTATGATAAGTGGCTCTTACAGTCACTGCAATTAGTTGCCAGTCACTGACAGTCACTTGTAGTCACTGTCATCGCTAGCGAACTGTAACTTTACGCCCACACATGCAAAGTCTGGATGCACCAATACGAATGCAGTGCGGAACACGCACGAGTTGAGTCTGGTCATACATATTTGCACTTAATTAGCCATTTATTTTTGCTGTTTTGGCTCATTTTCTAGCTGGATTTTATGCAGTTGTCGTTGTACTTGTTGACGTTGTTGTCGTTGTTGTTGTTGGTGTCCAGAATAGACAGCTGTGGCAAGTGGCAGCAGTCGCAAAGTGGCATATTTTATGCAAGCGAGCATAATTCATAATGGTAAAGCGAGCTAACTGACAGACACTTTAGCACAGACGCGCAGAAGCTGGTGAAAATCTCATTTAGTTGGCTCTGCAAATGTGGAATCAGGCAGCCAAGAATTAAGCCAAATTTGCCGCTTCAGCTGCAGCAGCAGCAGCAACAAACTTGTTTGCAAATGTGCAACATATACACACAGACAGAGAGAGAGAGGTGCATATGTATTTTCATTTTCTGACACATAATTCCAGATTCACAGCTCGTGCGCTGCCAGGGCAGCAAGCAGAAACAAGCGAGCTTAATTGCAGTATTTGTTCTAAGTTAATTAGAAAACCAAGACGGCCACAACTAAACCAGCCAGATGGAAAGGGGATAGGGGAAGGGAAAGGAGGGAGAGACACAGAGGCCAGTCGGGGCATAGGCTTTTGCAATGGCATCAGAGAAACCAAGTCAGCATGTGTGTAACTGCTGCATTTAACACTGTCAAGAGTTCAGCAGCCAGGCAGGCAGCAGCCCAGTCAGCAGCCCCAATCTGAATCCCAGTCGCCAGCTTCTGCCTCTGCCTCTGCTCTCAGAGCTTAGCAGAATTTCCGACGTCGACGTTTTTATTTATCTCAGCCTCTGTTATTTTTGTTCAGTTTTTATGTCATTAACATACTTTACTGCACGTGTGAGTGTGTACGTGTGTGTGTGTGTGCCGTTTTCTTACATTGCCCTGCAAGCTGTTGAAAATATAATAATCATAATTTATAAGCCATGTCTGAAAAATCGGGCAGCGACAGGCGAACAGCCGGCTGATTGGCTCGCATTTGTTTGGCTTTGCATGTTTTACTTTATTTATTTATATACCTTGTGTATAACAGACGCGGAACGAGCGAGCTAATGATAAGCTTGAAATTTGTGCACAAAAATAGAATTTCAAGTGCTGTCAAACAAAAGACTTAAGCGACAAACTTGATGGTGTAGTTACCTAATTACTGACAAGTTTGTCTTGTTCGCACTATAATGTAATGTAATTGTTGCTAAAAATACTTGTCTACTGCTAATTACAAAGCTTATGCAAACAAAAGACTTAGGCGACAAACTCAACTCGCAATGCAAAAGACTTAGGCAACGAACTCGTGAGCGCAGTTAATCATGATTATACAAAATGTTATTCATAACACTGCAAAACTAAAACAAGATTTACTTAACAAATATTTACAAGTTTAATTGATCTGAATCGAGCGATAGCGGAGACAAAGCACACAGCTGCGTCTAGTGGGAAATACTAATTTTAGCTATAGATTCTCAGTATAATTAGAGCCGCAACTTGTTTTGTTTCTGCTTAAGGTCTATGTTGTTTGTTTCTATCAGCATATCTATTTTTTTATTTTGTATTTTTTCTGTTTTGTTTTTTGTTGCTGTTAACTCGCTTAATAAACCATCTTGTTAAATGGTTGAAACTAATGGAGACTAGTAAATCACGCGAGCTATTGATAAGCATCATATTTGTGTGATATATATACACACATAGTTCAATGACATGCGGAGTTATATGATCAGCCGGATCGTGGTTGAGAGAGGGGACTCTGATCTCTGATGAGTGC
The DNA here is from genome assembly GCF_009650485.2 of Drosophila albomicans. NCBI lineage: Eukaryota > Metazoa > Arthropoda > Insecta > Diptera > Drosophilidae > Drosophila > Drosophila albomicans. Next base: position 35,332,544 of record NC_047629.2, on the reverse strand, counting down.
AATCAATTATATGCTTATGCGAACTATAAAATGTCATAAAACAGTTTCTTATAAATCGATTTATGCTGTTAATGACCTTGTCGTTCATAAATACACACGCAAACTGTAATACGCTAAAGACAAACTGACGCTTTAGGTTTTTGCTCAATACGCACAATAATCAACAGACTTTCTCTATGGCTTGAGGGTGTTATAAAGTTGGCCCATTGACACGAAAGGTTTTAGCTCAGATTTGGCATCATTAAAGCTCACCATAAATTGCTGCTTAACTCTCTGCATTTTGTATATCTATGGCGCCTAGGCAAAAGTGTGAAATATGACAGAGTAATTTTGGTTTGCTCTTTTCGGAAATTAGGTTGTTTGTCTGGCGGCCAGTTGGGTCAACGCGGCTAATTAGTGGTCGCAGCTACATAAGTGGTCAGTGGTCAGTGGTTAGTGGTCTGAGCCGCAATGTGTGCCCAATGCAGCCATTGTGACATCTTTTTTCGTTTTTCGTTATTTGATATATAAAATCTCGTTTACGATTGTTATGAACTTAAGACATTTATTTACCTTGCACTCAATTCATTTTCATATATATATACTATACATTTTTCTATCACATTTTTTTTTGTCAATCCATCAAACATCATGATCATCATCATCATCACCAACATCATCATCTTCATCTTCATCATTATCATCACGTTCATCATCATTGCGACACACAAAAAACACAATCTTATCATTACAACGGCAACAACTTCAATACCAAAATCCAATGGTCACCCTCATCGAATTTGTCAACATCATCCAAAATTCTCGACACGCTCACGACTCACACACACATACACACACTCGCACACACACGCACGTACACCTCAATGTACATTACATAATCTTTTCATGTTATTTTTGTTGATTTTTATTATTTTATTCATCAATCATTTTGAATATCTTTTTCTCATTTTTGGTTTTGTTTCCGGTATTTTACCTTTTTCAAATTTAATTAAATTTACATTTATTGTCAAACCCAACACAAACAATACAAAAAAAATAACGAACGACACACATCTGTATGTGTGGCACAACCAAAATAATTACTGTACATATATTTACACACTCTCTATATATATATATTTATTATTATACTCGTATGCCTATGTGTATATGTGTGTGTGTGTGTCACGGCTGGGTTTGATTTTGGTTTGGATTTGGTTTGGAATTGCTATCGATAAAACGCACACATGCACGCAACTGCACACACACACACAATACAACTACAACAAAACCCTATGCACACCAACAACAACAACAACCACTTGGGTTCCGGGCCAGCAGATCGAGTCGCTTTGGTCACCGCCGCACCGCCGAGCTATACACGTATGTATCACTATTTTCCAGCACATTTGAGCGCGCACCCGTTTTGCTATTACCCACCCGCACCACCACCACCACCACCGCCCGCACCGCCCACACAGCTGGCCACACCGCTGACCCTCAAGCTGGGTAACTCGCTTACCTCCATGACACAGGCAGCGCAATTGGCCAAAACGCTGCGCTATGCGCCAGGTAATAACATACTAGCATTCTTTTTTGTTTATGCTTAGCTCTTTATATCAATAGATCAATAAAGGCGGCAGTAAATAATTCAAGCAAATAGTTGTCTAAACCAGTAATTATTTTAAACCATCAAGAATTTAATAATTTAATAGAAGAACACTTGGTTTGGTTGATGAATAGAATTCACTTTTTAATTTGAAAAATTTGGAATACAATTTTTGATTTTATTATCTGCAAAATTAATCTTAACTATTCAATACATTGTACTTATTAGGAATAAGAATATTTTTTGTATATTTTATTTCTTTTTATAAATACTTATTAATTTGCCTTCACAAATTTGAACTCATCTTTATCAGTTATTTCCTTGATACATTATCATAACCTCCTCTTCTCACTTTACTTCCTCCACATCAGGCATGTTTATACGACCCGACGAAACGAACCTTTATACGACGCTGGAGCCCACATTGAGCAGCAATCCGAATGTCTACTTCCAGCGAAGCGGCGCTGTGCATCCGGGAATATTGTACTGACTGAAGGCAGGCGAGCAGGAGTCAACAGAGAGCCACCGGAGCTATCGAGAACACTGGAACTGAGTATTTTTTCGTAATATTAAGATGCAGCACATAGCGCTCCCTTCCCATTCCCATTACCCCTTCCTCCCTTTCTCCCTCCCCCTCTCAACTAACCCTAATACGGCTCCCAAGGAGCAGCAATAAGTGAATGATGATTCAATTGAATAGTGTAATACTTTTGTCATAATTGCTAAGCTCATAGTTTGTAACGAATTCAATAGCATATAGCAGATATATATACTTAAGATATCTTATGATAAAATATGTACTGGAATTTTGATATATTTCAGCGACGACTCGAAATGGATTTGCAATTTGTAGTCCTAGTTAAAAGAAAAAAAAAAAACAAACAAACGAATAAGTTTAAATCGAAGCATAATTCACCATTTACACAGGCCATATAAGTATATAGTACGAACGTTGATCTAATCAGTTGATATTGACTATAGCTATTCTCATTTAGTCTGCAATAATGGTGAAATTAAGAACTATATATATGGTGGATATCGATTGTTGCAGCCGATCGAAGAGAATTTAAGTAATTTAATTTAACAATCGATATCTATTATGCAAGATCTACAATAAAAATAAAAAGAAATTAGAACTAAGAATATCAAGTCTAAATGATTTTTTGTGTAGTATTTTATAATTGAAATACACTTTGTGTGCAAGTTTATAATAATTTAATAATTGTAATAATAATAATCTCGACGATTTCTGACAGTTTTATAACGCACTAAGATTTATGCCTCCACGAGCAATTAAGCCCCCAATAATAATAATGGTCAACACAATTTGTTTAGCCAAGTAAAAGATCGTTTAAGCGAACACAACACAATAATGTTATATGTATGTACATAATGCCCCCGGGCAAACACACACAGACTCACTCAAGCACACACAAACACGATGAGCAAATACTCTCAATAAAAGCTGATAAAAAAAAATAAAGAAGAAAACACAAAACAACTGAAAACAACTTACACTCAATTACGAGTTGTTGTACCACACAACGATTACGATTACAATTGCAATTACAATTACAATTAAATATAATTGCAAATTATTGGCATTGCAGCGCCTATTAACGCCTTCAAACAAACAACAACAAGAGGCCTCAGTAACTGGTATTGTCTATAGCATAGTCTATGCTTCACTTTATATTGCAGTGGAGTGGATTGGACTTGGGAGGGGGGAGGTAGAGACCTATATTATTGGATGCCGATGCGGCAGCGGCGCTGCATGTTTCAAATAATTTCTTAACGCTTTGAGAGATTGGGTGCCAGTTGGCTAAACGTTAATGCTGCGCTATTATAGCCAAGTTCTAAGCGTAAGTGCCTTAAAGCAATTCCATTACACAGCAAACAGTGGCATGGACCAAAGACGCTTTGAGAGGGAAAAGGATTAGCCTTTGCTAATTCAATTGAGCTTATCTTTAAATGTTTTAAAAGTGAATACAATGTATAAAGAAAATATAAAATATAAAAACAACTATAGGAACTTATTGAAACTATTTTAGATAATAAAGTATGTTATATAAAATCGTATATTGAATCCGTAGCGAAATTATGGAGAGTATGATTTCTTAAATTGAATTAAAGAATAATTATTATAGTGTTGCTTGAAATTAAAGCTATTTAGAATATATAAAAATAATAAAGATGGATATCACTTATAGCAACTATGACGAAAACAAAGCATTAACCTTTTTTTTGAAGAAAGTATTTTGTATGCGTTCTTATCTCGACTTTGAAATTTTGGATTATGGACGATGAACTTTAAAGTATAATTTCTGAAAGTAATATAAAGAATAATTATTAAGGAGTCGCTTGACATTCTTGTTAAACTTTTTTGAAATGCATAATAGACATAATGATACATAACATTATCAGAAAAAACCTTAAGAAATCTAAAAGTATGAAATAATTTTTCGAGCGAGTGATTATAAATCATTCTTATGCTAATTTTGAAGTTAGATTATTGAGTAAAATATCTTAAATATTATATCTGAAATTTATATATAGAACTATTGCTTCATGTTATTGCTGGATGTTTTTTTGGAATGTATAAAAATAATAGAGAGGAATTTTGTTCTATGATCTTTTTGTTATAAAGCCACACAAAAGGCTTTCAGTTCTTTTTGCTTTTGTTCTTCAGCCTCTAGAAAAAATCCCCCTACTGCTAACGCCACTGGACATGGCCAACGCCTATCAATTGACCTTATATGGCGAGACACAAACACAAATGCATGCCGAGGGCGTGTTGAGAACGGGCAAAGAAGTGATCCAAAGACTTGCAGCCTCGCATTAATTAAGTGCAACAATGCAGCATACAGAGTGAACACTAAACACTGAACCGTGTACAGATGCGAATGCTGGCTGATGATGGACACACATAGTACGTAGTACTTACATAGTTACGAGAACCACATAGAGAAGAAGCACATCCACAACACGTCGTTCGTATTAATGACATTTCTCACGAACATTTTGCTCGAGCTACTGACAACAACGCAAAAGACACACAGAGGGAAAGGGACGATGGAGAGAGACAGTGTCATGTCCAGATGTCCAGTCTCCAAGGCATGTCAGTGTCTGCATCTCAGCATCTCCGCACTGGACTCCACTTCACTGCAGTCGCAGCAGTTGCAATCGCAGTCGCAGTCGCTGACTCGCCTCGGTTCAATTAGGCGCGCCTTCAAATCACAAGTCAATCAAAGTTGTTAGATTTGCCGTCCTTAGCTTTGAAAAAGCAACAGAGTCTAGGTCTGGGCCCATCTCTTTCTCTTTCTCTGGACTGTGTCCAGCTGCGGTCTGGCGGTCTAGGTTGACATCTGTGACATGGCACTGCGGCGGCATCAATTACAACATCTATGACAGCACAGCGTGAAATGTTTGTACATGTCTCGGCGGCGCTTCCGATGGGACCAATTAGCCCTAAGTAGGCATTTCAATGGACTCTGCAATTAGCCAAAATCGAAACCAACAATTTCATTTCATCATACCCATCATCATTATCAGCAGCCAACATCTAGCATCTTGCATCTAGATACAATATCAGTTTCGATATGCAGCTCCAATTGCGATAGCCCCCAAAAGGGGCGTGTCAATATTTACGTGCAAATGGCGTTTGGTAACGCTTTATGGCCTAATGGGGCAACACGACTCGCCACAAATGCGCTTGCCACAGTTGCAACAACATCAACTGCGAGGGCGAGGAAAGCCACAAACATTACAACTGGCTGTCAGAGATGAGCAAAGTCACGGCAACTGGAGCATAGAATATTTAAATCAAATGCAAATACATTTAATAAGTTATTGGACCAAAGAGATGAAGAAATTCAAAAAGTTTATTCAGTTCATGGATTGGTTTAATTAAACATGTAAGTCTATTTACTTTAATTACTATATTTATTTTATTTCAAGTTTGATATTTGCAAGACTTATATTCCTTAAATAAAATTTAATTATTGATTGATGTATTTTTTTTATATGTATTAACTTCATATTAAGTAGTTTTTATTTATCTATTTTTAAAGTGTGTAGATTGTCTTTAGTTACTCTTTAAATTTATTTAACATATGTTACTGGTTAAACTAATAAGATTATGTAATATGTAAAAAATCAATTATTGGCTTACATATTTTGTACCTATAAGTTACATTTAGTTAAAGTAATTGGTCTACTTTATTTATTATACTTTTTTATTTCATTGTTCATTTGTTCTTCCTGTTCGTTACACTTTAATCTGATTCAACATAAATCAATTAATGTTTTGGCATGTTATTTCGATCATATTTTATTTCTGTTCCTCCCTCTGTTAAAATTCGAATGAATGAAAAGAATTCAATTATTTCAACAATTTTAGTTATTTTTTTTACTATGTTCATGTATTTAGAACAAGGCCATTAAATATTCATTCTTCTCTTCGTATGATGTTTATTGATTTTGTTGACTTTAAGATTGATTATTGGCACGTCTAGTCAAGATATTAAGAAGCTTCCCAAGATATCCCACTGCTTGCACATATTTTGCGCCATTAGAAACTAGAAAGTTTGGCACTAAACCGATGCGCATAATACGTATTAAGTTAAAGATTGCCTATAAACATGAAAATGCCAAAGGAAAAATATTAGGAAGTAAAACTTGAGCTACTGCACAAAAATACTCGAAGTCATAAAATATGCATTTCGGGATTCCGCTTTACGTTCTTGCACAATTTTTAATGGATGTTATGTGACCTTTAGTTGAGAGAGTTGTTAAGCAAGATGTTCTTGAACACCTTTAACTGGCATTTCTTCTGTTAGTTTGGTTTTTGTTGCTTTGCTGATTTATCGCCTTTCGGACTTCTTATTATTTTGCACATATTTCTCACAACACACTGCAGCGGAGTGTTTGTTGTTATTGGCTTTAAAAATCGCAAGTTTATGGTTTGGAAAGCACATAGAACACAGTCCCAAGCGATTCTCCTGCTGATCACTGTTCACAGCCTCATCTCTTCTAGCCAAGTATTTGGCTAGCTGTCTGTGTCGGAGTCTGTGGAACTTGGACTCGAGGCTGAGACTGCGACTGCGACTGTGACTGGGTCTTGGGACTGTCTAACGCTATGTCTGGTCTTGCTCTTTGCTATTTTCCTTTTGTTTTACTCGGTTTATAATAATTTGCGTTGCGGGCAAATTAAATTAGTTGGCCAGAGCATTAACCGTAACATAATCCTTGAATGAATGGATGCCAGCGAACTAGCCACTGGCAGAGGCACCTCGGTTACTATTACTACTATTATTGCAGTGCAAATGTTACAGCCGAATAAACTTCTCTCTCTCTATATATATATATATAGGAAGAGACGTCAAGGAATGACCATAACACTGTTATGGGCCCCAAGGGCAGCGTCACGTTGCTGTTGCTGATTTGATGGTCTGCAGATGTAGATGGCGATAGAGTTTGGCTGCAGTTGCAGTTGCAGATGAAGCTGAGGTTAGTCTGGCGATCGGCTGCTGATAAGCTGGGGCAGAACTGGTAATGCGTGCATTGACCGAGCACAGCCCTCGAGCTGGAGCTGGAGCTGAAGCTAAAGTTGCGACTCTCCGCTCACGTAAGTTGGAATTAAATTTGAGGTAAGGCCCCCATTTTAGCCTGGGCAGTGAGTACAGTTAACCTCGTTTAAGTGCGCCACGCACACAGCCGGATGGTCGGGCAGGCAGCAGAGCTGAGGAGAGTGGAGGGTAGCAATTGGACAGGCGTGCCAGTGTAAGTCCAATTAACAGTACCCAGAGTGCCCAGAGACGTCGCTCTAACTACGTGTCGTGCCTGTCGCCGTCCTGAAGGAAGTCAGCGGTGACTTGGACGGCATTTGTCGCATGCTCCTGCTTATAGCACAAACTATAAGATACTATATATATATATATGTTATATAACTGGTTCTGGCGACCGACAGACCAACCAACCAAGCGACCAACTCAGCCAAGTCGACCAGCCAGCCAGCCAGTCAAGAAAACCAAAACGAAAACCAAACCAAACCGATGCAAAGCAAATGGCAAACACCTAAGCTTAGAACCGGCAAGCCGGCATACAAGTTTATAGCGGATGCGTAAACGCATTTGGCTCAAATGCCGTTAGGGCCTTTGACTAAATTGCATGACCATGGACAGGGCCCCTTGCGCCTTCGGCATTGACTGCGAGTGAGACTGAGACTTCGACTTCGACTTTGACTCGAGTTCCAGCTTCAGACTGTGTCTCTCACACACAAAGTGTGGCATTTGCATGCTGCGGCAAGGCTGTCGCAGTCGGGTAACGAGAATTGCCATTGACTTGGCATCTATCTTGAGCAATGTTAATGCATTACGTCCAAAATAGCCGCCCAGTTCGAAGCGACGCAACGCAACGCGATTCGATGCGATGCGATGCGACGCAGCAGCCGCCCATTTGACGTAATCAACACAATGGCCCAAAATGTTTGGGTCATTGAATTCTTTTGCCTCGTATCTTTGAATCTTAACGGTTTTTACTGCTCTCCTCCGTTTTTTTTTTTTTTTTTTATTATTTTGTTCTACTACTTTTCTAAAGGCGCGAGATCAATGTACCCACCACTCTGCCTCTCTCGCTCTCCTCTTCTTCTGTCTGCATCTCAGGTTGAGCGCACGTTGGAGTATCATTGAAACTGCTCTCATGCTCTCATGCCCTTTTATGTACATGCTCCATTGATTAAATAATCCCCCAGTAAAACAATCATATGAGAGCTTCATCAACAGCTCAACACTTAAATGCTTAAATACACTACAGAATCGTTTTACTCAAATGTGAAATGTGTTCCAGAAAATAAAAGAGGTTTTAAAAATATTATTCCAGTATTACCTTGATATCTGTAAGCTTTTTAAAGTACAATTCTCTATAAATTATTTAAAGTCTTATTTTTTTTAATTTTCGTTTTAAGATTGTGTTTTTTTTAATTTCTTAAAGAATAGGAAAAAATCTAGAACAAATTTGTTTTAAAAATAAATATTGTTGATAGTCTTTAAAACTCCGTTATGAAATCTTAAAAAATAAATTATTATTTGAAATTTTGTTCTGAAATTCTAAATAATAAAAGATAAACAAACTGGCATTGAAAATGTTAAATACCCCAATCGAAGAGAGAGAGCATTACGCAATAGTAAACGAAGTACAGACTATGTAATTATTTTTTATGATCTTCAGTGAAATGGCTACCGACGCATCGCTCATCTCCCATCTGCCATCATCTATCTTTATTCGGGCCTCTAAACTTATCTGTATGCCATTAATTTTGGGTTGAGATCTCGTGTAGTTGAACTTTAAATGCTTGGAATTGTTGAATTGAATTAGGCCAAAGTGTTTCAGCAGCGTTAAGAAGATTGAAATGTGTTTATTTTTTTGTTTTTCTTGTGTTCGGCTTCTTTTTTTTACTGCCTCCAGCAATGAAATGCAAGTTCATTGAGTTGTTGTTGGGATTTGGTGATAGAGTTGTTGAAATGTACGTGTGAAGAGTGAGAGAGAGAGATGGAAGAGTGAGAGAGTGTGAGGTGGAGAGATTTGGAGGTCGTTTAATTGTGATTTATGTGTAAAGAAAGTAACCAGGCTTTAGCTAAGCACTTTTCAACAACAACAATGAAAATTCATAAGAAAACTTTACCTTCATCGCAAAAGTGAAAGAAAAACAATTGAAAATTGAAAAAGAAAATTTTACCAAACTAAATACGTATTTTATTGGTAATAATACATTTTTTTTTAAGTATTTGCTAATGGAAAATCGTAATAATTTTTATTGGAAACTCATTATTCAAACAGATTATTAAGCCATCAGCATGACAAGTGATAGAGTTGAATGGCTGAGAATGAAATGAGATATCTAAAGTTAATTTAAATAAATAAATAAATGTTGTTCAATTCGTGATGATATTGCAATTAAGAGGTTAAAAGACAGCTGCCTTTTGTAAGCATCTTTGATCGCTGATCTATTTAAAGCTTCAATCACGATTCTCTCTCTGTCTCTCTGATTCTGGCCTGTCTTCAAGTCTGTCTGTCTGGCTGCCATGGTCCAAATCATCTTTTCAAGATGTGTTCTATTCAGGCTGGCAGTTCCCCTCTGTGCGACTGTAAAGACAAGCTATTGTATGCAAAAGCCTCAAAACGTGCGCTAAATATAAAATTTAATATTCCAGCTTTTACATATGAGAGTGTGTTTAAGCCCAATGTAAGTAAGTAAGATGATGGGCTGGCAGGATCTGATCTGCGCTGATCTTCGTCTCCAGCAGTCACTTGGCAGTTCTTTCAGTGGGCTGTGGGCTAATGGGTGCGCTTAGCTAAAAAGCTCAAAAGTTCAATTGCCTTTTGGGATTGCTTGGGTTGATGTTGGGAGTTTGGGATTATTTGCTGATTTTTTACGACTATTTTGTATCTTAAAGATACAAGTTTATTTATGGCCAGCGCCAGGTTCACGATGTTCTGGCCGTAAAGTGCAAAAAGTGCATAAAATGCAACGAATGACATTGCAACACTCGACAACACACACACACACACACATACACTCCTTACTCCTGCCACAAGTTGCCGCATCAGCGTCAGAATTCGAATCACAGAATCAGCCACTAAAGATGCAGTTTATATGTACGTATAAAGTTGGTATGAGTGTGTGTGTGGGTAAGTTGAGTTTAATGTAGTTTGCTTGCTAAATGCAAACGCACAGCAGCAACAGCAGAAGCAGCAGCCACAGCACCACCAACAGCAGCAGCACCACCGTGGCCACCGTCGCAGCTGAATGCTAAAAGGGTTTTGCTTTGGATTCGTTTATTTTATTTAGTTTGCAGTTTCAGTTTGTTTTTTTTCGCATTATTTTTGTTCCTTTTTGCTGCTGATGTTGATGTTGTGTGTTGCGTTGATGTGCCTCATTAGGAGTGGCAAGCGGGAAACCAGTTTCCAGGGGCACACACAATCCACACAGACAATTGACAATTTAAACGAATTTCTTTCAAACACAGCACTGACATGGCTCCAACACACACACACACAGATATGACGAATAGTCAGTCATTCAGTCAGTCAGTCAGTCAACCGCTGCGCCTGGGGCCGAAGTTTACGCATGAAAAATGCAGCTCAGGCGAGGAGAGGCTAGAGAACAGACAGCCGCCTGTATGAAGTGTCATTCATCTGCCCATAAACGCATTATTCAATATACAACTTCGAATAAGGCGAAGGAGGGGGAGCAACAGCAGGCAGCAGGAGTTGCAGGACTGCCGCAGCTAGACAAACGAGTGATCGGCAGACGAACAAGAACACAACAACAACAACAACAACAACAACTGCAACTGCAACGACGACGACGTCTGACTAAATGCCTCATACTGTGCTGGGGTCTTGAGGGGCTGCTGCTGCCTCCGACTGTGGCCAACTATCTGTCCATGCTGTCTGCTTAGTTTCAAGGTTAACAAGTTGCATTTGCAATTTGGGACCTCAGCAGCCGCAGCAGCAGCAGCCACAGCCGCAGCAGCAGCATCGCTCGGACCTTTCCGACATCGACTTGCGAACCGCATCAATCGCTTTCGGTGAGAATTAAATGTTTATGGCTTTAGTGTTTGCCCAGCACCGCCAACCATTTTAATGAGCGACCTCTCCCCATCCAGTTCCAATCCCAATCCCATTCCCAATCCCATTCCCAATCCCAAAGCCAAAACCATCGCAAACAGCAAAAAGCACTCTACACGCAAAGCAATTGATATCCCAGCAACACACTAATCCAATCCTTTGCCTCGCTTAAAATGTTGCTAAACATTTAAGTGCAGCTAAAAACAATGTTGTCGGCGTATACGATTATACGATGTAGATATCTATGCGAACACATCTCAATGGGGATTTTGGGCGAATGCAAATCCCAGCGATTAATAGTTAGGGTTGCCTGGTAGGCAACCTTTTCATAAATTATCGTCCATATTAAGTACCAGAACGACTCAAATTCGTGTATCTACTTAATCACTTGTCGTTAACGTTTTGTCAGGTTCAAAGAACGCAGAAATTTGCGTATCCTGTTTATGCTAAATATGCTGTTGTTGGCCATAAAGATATTTTGATAGATTGTATGTGAAAAATGTGGAATTCAAGATATATTTACTTCAAATAAATTAATGAATAAACCATTTTAAACATAATTCAAATCATAAAAAAACCCATTTTCTAAGTATTATTTTATTTATTGCTCTTAAAAATAATAAGTCTGAAAATAATGCAGCAAATTGTAAATGTATAAATGTATTTTAATTTCTTATTTACTGAAAATATTGAAAGCAAAACTATTAGTTTTAGATTTTTAATATATTTGTAATTAAAAAAAATTAATCTACATTTTATTAATATATTGATTTTCTACTCTTAAAAATATTAGCGCAAACATAATGAAATAAACTATAAACATAATTATAATATTAAAAAATTCGGTATCTATTGATTTTTATATATAAATGATAATAAAATTATAACTTCAATTTTAAAATAACTAATTTATTTATTTATTTATTTACTTTCTCGTAACTAGCCTGAAAAGTATATAAACTATTAATTGATCACAATCTGTTTGAATTTAAATGGCATCAATAAAAAAATATTTACAATCGCTAAAGAAAATATGAAGTACTTATTATTAAAATTAAACTCCCTAAAAATCGAAATCGCATGGAAATCGCAACTAATTAAATTTAATGCCATTACAAGTTCATTGAAATACTTATGAAAATGAAGTTGTAATTGGATTCGTTGCACATATAAAGTGGAAAATAATTAAAACAAATGATAATAATGACATTTGTGGTCTGACCGAACGAAACGTTGTGGGGCAGAGTGCGGTGTGGCAACAACAACAACAACAACAACAACAGCAACAGCGGGCAACAACATCAACTCGCAACCAACTGTGGCAGAAGGGCAGTAACGAGTGGACGACGCTGATCTATTATTCACTAGATTGTAAAAATGTAAAAATCACGCTTTCGTGTTGTGTATAAATTGAATGCAATTTATAAATGTCCAGGCATTGAATTAAATCCCAGTCCGGCCACATGGCCACGATGTTCCACCGACCTTCCTCTCACCTCGGCCCCTCTCGTGCTCTCTCACTCACTCAGTGGAGCTGGTGATTTTTCAAAATAAACAACCTTGAGCCGCAGCAAAAGAACAATTGCTAGGGCAGCAACAACAACAACAACAGCAAAGGCAGCAGCAGCAACAATAGACAAGAGCCAACAGCAACAAGAGTTGAGAGCAAAGGATCCGCGGTATCCCCTTAAAGGCACTGGGAAACGATGAAAAATTGCGCCAATTGAATTTGGCCAGCGATTGTGCCCTGTGTGCCCCAAAAGGCACAAGGGCGAGGGCCACAGCAACGTCAACAGCAACGGCATCGCTTGGGTGCAAATCTACTGGGCGGTCGCTTAGTTTTCAACGCATTTATCAATACCCAAGTGGCCGCAGTGCAACATTACCTTAGTCACTAGCAACATCACCAATATCACAGTCAATGCCAGCCAGGCTTAGCCTCGGTCTCGGTCTTGGCCCGATCCAGCTCAGGCGTTGACAATGCCAGATCCCATATAAAACGATGCCGCCGCCAAATGGAAATGTGAGAAATCGATTTGAATTGACTTAAACATCTGTTGTGGATCTCTATTTACCTATTCGCAATTTAACAGCATACCATTACACTTACATAAATTGCTGCAATCCTTTATGTTTCGTAATTTATTTAATGCATTTTTCATTTTGTATCAATTTAATATATTGTTCGAATCAAATAAATATATTAGACAATTTTCAAACTGAACAGAATAACATAAGTTGTAAATATCCACTATACGTTTTGTTTATATCCGTTTTTTAAATACTATAATTCTTTAATTGGAATTCCGTTTACCTTAAGAGTTCTACAAAAATAGACATATTTTCTCTATGAATATATTCGAAATAGTTTGGGTTATTAGCATAGTTTTGAGTGGATTCTTAAATAAATAATAGTAGTAATAGGTGTGAAGGCAGCAATAAGTTGCGGGACTAGTTAGCCTGGAAGTAGTTTTACATAGGTGGGTCAGACTAATCTTTTGGGTTATTCACTCACAGAATTGCACAATTCAATGACAAAATTAACAAAAAAAAACCTAGATTGTTTCTTTTCAAAAGAAAGACAATAACATAAAACAAGAAAACACAAATTAAGTACAAAAATAAATTGAAACTAATTAAATCAAATGACTAATTGTAATTGTAATTGGATATGACTGCTCAAGTCTGCTCGGCAACCGCGCGTAGCTCCTCCATCAAGGAGGGCATGGGCGTTGGTCGAGTTGAGCTCGGCTCCAGACTGGCGAGCAGTTTATTTAGATCCAGCATATCCTCACGGCAAGCGTCTAGATCCTCGCTCAATTGGCACAAATTTGGCTGGCAACGTTGACTGCGCTCAATGAGCTCCAGTATGTAACTGTTGCGTGGGCGTCCCGTCTCCTGGGCTGTTTGTTGAATGAGCTGCGAAAAGAATTCGTTAGAGTGTATTCGAAATTGGTATTTCAGTGTGCTTTACCTTTTTATAGTCATCAATAAGATTGGCGACTTCATGCGCTGGTTCCAATGGCGCACTGCTTGCTGTTGATTTACCTGAATCGGATGATTCGAAACGAGATCTTTCCGCGGCCAATGTTTCCTCCAGGAACTAGAAAAATGTCACTCAATTAGTAAGCCAATTCGATGGAGATAATAACTATCTTATTTCTCACCTTAATCCTGGCCAGCGCCTGCTCGTGTTTACCATTTATTTTGACCAGTTTCATTTTCAGCGCTGGGAGCTCTGCTACAGCTTTAGCGGCTCTCAACTCCTGCCGCAGCATTTTAGTTAGCTGCGGCCAATTCTTGACGTGCTGCAATTTGCGACCAGTTTCCACTTCCAGCACCTGCACCAGTGTTTTGTGCCGCTGCCTGGGCGCATTCTCACGTTCCTCGAGCAACGCCTGCACTTGTGCTCGCAGTTCACTGAGAGCAACTGCATCTGAGGCTTGCGCCTGCTTAAGTTGCTGCAGCTCATTGTTGCTTTGCGTTTCATGCGCCTGACTCAGCAATTGCAATTTCTGCAGTTGCTCGTTTTGCTGGGCAAACAGCTCATTTAATTGATGCAGTTCCTCGGATTTTTGTTGCAGTTGCAGCTGCACTTGTTGTTCCATTTGTTGTGTGGCTTGCAAGGCTTCCAGCAGCTGCCTCCAGTCCGCCTCCATTTCATTGGTGTTACGTATTTTTGCATCCTGTTGCTGCAGCAATTGCTGCAACAAAGCAACTGTTTGTTGCTTTTGTTTCTTCACTGCCTCCAGCTGTTCCTCGAGCATCGCAATGCGTTCCTCCAGCTCAGAGTTATCCTTGACAACAGCTGGTGTTTGAGTGCCCTGATCTTGTGCTGCTTTTCGCTGCTGTTGTTGCTCTAATTTGTTCTCCATTTGCAGCACCGCTTTGCTTAGTTTACTGCACTGTTGCACATAGTGAGCCAGTTGCTCTCGTAGCTGCAACAGTTGCTGCTGTTGCTGCACATTCTGACTTTGCTGCGTCTCCAATTGCGCTTTGGTGTGCTCGCATTTTGTGCACGTCTCTGCATATTGTTTGTGTAGCTCAACCAGTTGTTGCTCCAAATTATGCACCGTTTGTTGTGTTGCCTGCAACTCATCAGCGAGCACTGTCTTCTCAGCTGACAAATCCTCGAGGCGAGCGTCTTTTAACGCCTGCTCCAGTTGCTGTGCCTCGAGCTGGAAGTTGAGCTCCTCCAGTTGCCGCTGTTGTTGCTCGTTCTGCGCTTGCAGTTGTGACATCACTTGCAATTCCGTTTGAAGATCGTGCAGTGCGTGTTTCAGAGCAGCTATTTCGCTAGTCCTGGCATTGATCTCGCTATGGAATGCCAAGCTATAGCTGTGCATGGCATCTATGCTACACTCACTGCTTAATTTTTGCTGATAGTGTTGCTTCAGTTCCACAAACTCTCGCTCTTTCAACGCCAGTAGCTGCTCCTGGGTTTGCAGCGTCTCGGTTAGTTCCGCGATCACTTGACGCAGTTGATCTCGCTCCGCTGCCACAGTGTGCAACGTAGACGCTTTCAATTCCAGTTTGTGCGCTAATTCTCGTTGCTCATCCAACAGCTGCTTGCACTGGCGAGTCATGTGTTTGTTTTCGAGCTCCACGCCGGCCAATTGGTGTTGCAATTGCAGCAGCTTGTCGTTGCTATCCAGACTTAAACGCTGTATGTCCTCCAAGAGTGCTTTCTTCTGCTTGCGCAGCACTTCAATCAATTGTCGCTGATCCATGAGTCGCGCCTGCTGCTGTTCTGCCTCAAACGCATCTGCAATGCTGCTTGATTGGTCTGCTTCCAACGGAAGAGGCTGTGTTGCTGCAGCAGCTGCCGTCTGGGCAGAGCTTTGCAGCGTGGCGCATTTCGCTTGCAGCTGTTGTGATTCCTGCTGCAATCTCTGATTTTCCAACATGTATTTACGCTCCTGTGCATAAAGACGCTCCAGCGTAGCCAGGCGATTATGTTTTTGCGTCTGCAGCTCATGTTTGTACCATTGTTCTGATTTATTCAGACGTTCTACTTCATTACGCGACTTGCGCAGTTCCTGCGTCACCAGAAATAGCGAATCCTTGTGATCCTGCTGCTGCTCCTTGTTGGAATGGTTTGTTGCCTCCTCTGTCTCCGTTTCGCTGCTACAGCTGAACAGCCCCGAATCATCGGCCAAGGCTGCGGCACCACAACTGCTGTCGGAGTCCATCGTGAATCTACAATTGAAGTTAGAAGTTTAGCAATCTGGGAAAAGCAAACTAGCTCATTTACAAACTTGCTGGCGTCTTGTGTCCTTGTTAGTTGCTAAATATAGCAGTAGTTTATGTAATTTGTTTGTTTTATACGCACTGCAGAGCGAATAAGCTACATTTTTGGCGTGGTAAACAAAAAACACAACAATTGAACAACAATTTTTGCCAGCAGCGCAGCTGTTAACAAGAAACCAATGTGACCAGCTCTGGCTTATTATACGACATATGGAAATATACCAGCGATGCAGGATGGTCAAGTGAACTGGGTCCAATTTAAACAATACCAATTCGAATTTATAAAAGCAAAGTATTCCATTAAGAAAATAAAAAACAATTGTCAACACATAACAGCCTAATTTTAAATATATGTAAACAGTAAATAAATAAATAATCCACGTAATATTTAAATATTTAATAATCTAACTTCAGCTATGTTGGCTAGTGTAGGTTTTAGTGCTTTTTGTGGTTGGCATTGCATTTATATTTTGGTGCCGCGGTCACACTTGCTCGCAAAACCATCACAAAAATAAAAACTTGTAAGAATCTAATTGGTATTGTATTTGGAAACGCGTTCCCGTTGCAAATTTATTTGCAGCAATTGCAATTTACACATTTATAAGACAACGTGAAGAATGCTGAGCTGAGCAATTGGACGCGATGCGAGCAGTATGTGTGTTTGTGTGTGTAAATAAGTAAATAAGAAGAGTGCAGTTTGCAATTGCGTGTTACAAAACTGGAAGGAGTCACCCACGAAAATAACAACAACGGCAACAACAACAACAAAATACAATGTCCAGTTCCCAGTCTGGTGAAGCATTTGTCGTCTACTACGATGGCCAGGCGTTGCAGCTGCAGTGGAAGGGGGTACCGCCCTTGACACGATCGCCCGCATTGCGTCTTTGCTCCATAGGCGTCGATGAGGGGCGGGAGACGGAGGCGGGAGGAGCTTCAACTAATTGGCTGTTACTGCTGACCGCCGATCAATCGTTGTACTCCGCTCAGCTGCTGCCTAACAACAAGTTGCTAGAACTGTGTCTGCTGCGCACGGACGTGGTCGACGTAGATTTCTGTCGTGGGAATCGTCAACTATTTGTGGTGCTTGCCAATGGCAGTGTGGAACGTCAGCTCATTACGGGCAACAGTTATCGACCCAATGCCTGGCAAACACTGAGCTTTGATCCGCTCGAGCTGCACGACGAGGGCGTGTCTATGCGTCGTGTCTGTTGCTCTGCACAGGGCGTGGTATTTGTTAGCGTCAGCGGCGCCACCTATGTGCTGGGCAGCTGTGGCGAGGTCTTCAATGCGGAGCAGCCGCGGCACATGCGTCTATGCGAGGAGGGTAAACAACTGCTCGACTTGGCCGCCGGTGATGAGCATTTTGTAATGCTGCTAGCACCGCATCAGCTCGCAGATGATGTACTCCAGCTGCAGCAGGAACAGTTACCCGACGAATCGCAGGCGGGATCCCTCAAGTCACTACACAGCGGCAGCTCGGAGCACAGCTTCGCGGCGAATACGCGGCATCTACTGCAACAGGGTTACTCCTTGCTGCACACGCAGCTCTTTACGTTTGGCGCCGTTAATGGCGGTCTGCTCGGCACCGGGGATCACATACGACGTGCGCATGTGGCGCGCTTGGAGAAGCTAGACGGCATGGGCGTCTGCAGCATTGCGGCGGGCAGGCAGCACAGCGTGGCACGCACTTTGGACGGACGGCTTTATCACTGGGGCCTCAACAATCGCGAGCAGCTAGGCGAGGATCTAAGTTCGCCTATGGAAATCTGTCTAGCGGAGCAACTGACATCGGAGCAACAGACGGCGCTGGAGGCCACCTGCGGTGACTATCGCACGCTGCTGCTGAATGCAGCGGGACAAATACTACAAACCTTGCCACATGCTCAATCCCAGTCCAGCACATATGAGCAGACGCTGCTGCATCTGCAGCTGGGCGCCGCATGGCCACGTCAGATGCGTTTACTGCACTGCGCCGGCGGCTATACGTTGCAGAATTGCCGGCAATTCCAGCGACAATATCACTACTTTCTCAGTCACCTGGAATCGCAGCTACAGCTGCTGCTCAAGCAACGTCAGGCGGTGCAAACATTGCTCATCTGGGAGCTGCCAGCTCTGGCGCCGCTCTTGTTGCAATGGGAGCGTATTGTGTGTCTGGTGACGGCGACACTGCACTCGCTGGAGGGCTTCTATCGGGCGGACTACGTGCAGCCGGCAGATCTGCTGTTCATCTGCTATCATCGCGAGTACATCGAACTCTTTGAGGGCTACACGCGTGCCTACTGCGATGTGCTGTCGGTGAATGGATTTGGGGAGGCGGTGGCCACCATAGCAGCTCCGCCGTTGAGCAATCACAACCCGCTTGCCGAACTGGCCGAGGAGAGCTATCTGACACGGCTGTTCCAGCAGCCATTTGGTGTCTATCAGCAGTTCATACAGTTCATGGAGCTGCTAGTGAAGACGCAGCCGGAGTACGAGGAGCACCGCCTGGCGTGGTCGGAGTTTGCGCGTCTCAGTTGCATTAGCCAAGAGTTGGCTGTGAATACCAAAGAATTCTGGAGCAGTAAAGAGTGCACGCCACGAATTGCGCATCTGCGCGAACGGAAACGTCGTGTCATATTAACATCGGCGCTGGTGCCGCTCAAGCTGGACATCACCGGAATTAGCATGTCCAGCAATAGCTTTATACTCTTCTCTGACTTCCTATGCCAGCTGGGCAGCCGTCATCTGCACACATATCCACTGAATGCGCTCTGGGTATGGTCCGAGGGCGAGCTGGGGCTGAGATTAACCACGCCGGAGAAGAGCTTTGTGCTGCTCACCCGCAAATCGGAATCGCGCAAGGTTTGGCTGGATCAGCTGCAGTCGAGCATTGTGGCTGCTTTGGGGCGACCCTTGGGCAGCCCGGTGCCCAGCGTGCGCTCCGCGGCCTATGAGTACAGTCGAGAGCATCCCAAGTATGCGAGGGTCAAGGCGTGTGGCACGTGGCGCAAGGGCGTGCTGCATGGCAACTGCTATCTGGAGTATCCCGATGGTAGTGTCTACTGCGGGGAAGTGCATCACGGCGTCATCGAAGGTGAGTAGCCATTTAAAGTCAGTATATTTGTTACATGAGGGATAGAAGGGAATTGTACCTTAGTGACTGTCGGGAATGTACAGAACAACTAGAAGAAGGCAGTTCTAAGACCTTAGAGTAATGAAATTAACTGCCTCTTTATCGGTCTGTCTTTCCGTCTGTATTTATAGCTAGATTTGTGACAATAGTGCTATAGCTATGTATTACTCAGTATTACGTCTATCTTTTGTGTCCTTACTATAAGATACAGACTTATCCGTCTTTCTGTCTGTCTGTATGCATTTATAGCCAATTCCTAATAATTTTTAGCGCTGGACTCAATAAAATTAGTTCCAATGGTTCTGTAGTTTAATAGATTTGTTTCTTTAACAACGGTATAAATCCAATAACTCGCTTAATTTGGTGCATTTGATAATACCCGTATAATGAATGATTTCTGAGAATTTCGATGCGATGTAGCAGTAGCAATAGTTTAGAATTCCCCGTTGGACAATCGAGTACATTCAATTCACTGTTTCTTTTCAACTCATTTAATAAACTCCTTTTCCATAGGTTACGGCAAGATGGTCATTCCCTCCACTGGAGTCTATGTTGGCAACTTTAAGGGCGGACGTTTTCATGGCTACGGCGTCTACGAGATCAATGGCAGTGGCAATGACACGGAGGTGTATGAGGGCAACTTTTGTGAGGGACTCTTCCATGGCCATGGCATGATGCGCAACAATCGCTACATCTATGTGGGCGAGTATATGGCGAACACACGTAGTGGCTATGGCGTCATGGAGGATCTGCTGAGTGGCGACAAGTACATGGGCATGTTTGCGGACAACAAACGTTGTGGCATCGGCAGCTGCATCACGAACCGTGGTGACTACTTCGAGGGCAACTTTGCCAGCGATGATCTCACTGGCAACGGTGTGGCGGTCTTTGAGAACGATTATTACTACGAGGGTGAGCTGACGCTGCAGGGACCGAATGGGCGTGGCGAGTATTATATGCCAAGTGGAGATGCAGGCACTACTCTGGGTGCTAGTGAGGAGGACGATGACAACTATGAGCTGATTGGCAACAAGATGTTTGGCCATCTCAGCGGCAGCTGGGAAACAGTGCGCATACAAACTGGTGAGCTGGCGCTTAATCGACGCTTTCCCAAGTATCCCAGGTGAGTAAGGAAGCGATTTTATTTTAAACAAGATAATAATATTTACTGTTTCCTTGCAGCTCACTTGGTCGCATGCTGGTGGATCACAATCGCAAGTGGCGCGCATTGTTTCATAACTTTGAGTCGGATGTGGCCAATTGCAGCATGATCAGCAGCAACAGCAGTCCCTTGCTTAATCTTTCCATGGGCACGTTGAGGAAGTCGTCAAAGACAACGCTGAGCACTGCGCAGATCTGGAGCTGCATTGCCATCTACATGAACAAGCAGCGGGCACGTGAAGCGGCCAAGCCAGGCAACTATTTCAGCAACATACTGCTGAGTTTGCCGCTGCCACAAAAGTCGTCGTCGCCATTATTGCCTGCCTCGAGCAGCACGCCGCCATCGCAGACCTCTTTGAGTGGCAAGCAACAACACCAATCCACGCTGAGTATGCTCAATTCGACACCGCGTCGCATTCACTCGCAGGAGACGCTGTGCCACAAACTGGATCAGCTGCAGCGTTCAGATAGTTTGCTCTCGATTGGCCACAACTCGACAATGGACACGCGCAGCTTGGTTAGCTTTGGACTGGACGAGAGTCTGTTGAATCGCAGCTACAATGGCGATACTGGCGCAGGCAATCTGAGCAGCAGCTTCAGCAGTATGACACACAACCATACAAACCACAATAATAATAACAACAATAACAACATATCAAAGCTGAGGAAGAACAGCAACTGCTCGATCACATCGACAACCTCGACGACGAGTGCAATGCTGGAGCAAGTGCCCAGTTTTGGCATGGCTTCGCAGCTCACGGAGCATGATGTTAGCTGCATACGTTTGTACCTGGAGCAGGCCTTCAAGGATCGCCATCATCCGTTGTATGCGCTGAACGAGCGCATTGCCAACTGCTTTCATTACTCGTATGGCTATTGGAAGGTGAAACCCACGCCCATTCTGGCCAAACAGGCGATGCGGGAATGGGAATCGATCTCGCGACGTATCTATCGTTTTGTGCGCAAAATGTTTCCTGCCTTGCCCGAGGATTATTGTCATCTGGAGGGCACCAGGGAGGTGATCTCACACATAACGCTGCTTTATCCACTTGTGCTGTCCGAGGGCATTTATTCCACACTCTTTGTGCTCTATGCCAACAAGTATAATCGCAAGGATGAGATCTACAGACAAAACTTGAATCATGCCGAGAAGCTGAGCGATGACGAGCTGGTTCAGTTGCTGGGCCATGACAGGTATGTACACAGAACACAGAATTATCACAATCTTTACGATTGCGATTCTCTAAATTTGGGATTTGTGTTGTTCGCGATCGTAATTTATTATTTTCGCAGTCGTAGAATTCCTCTTAAAAGCCATTAAAGCTGCATGCGCCAAAAATTAAGCATAACGAGGGAAGTTTGTGGAGTAATGAAATGAGCAAACACTTTTATTGTTTGTAGCTTTTTTAAGTCATTGAACTCGCCTCGCTGTGGATATAAATAATTGTAGTAACACTTCATTCAGCAGAGGGATAACAATAATTTGTGAGCTTCGCTTGATGACGCGCTCTAGACAATGTGAATGTATTTTTTACCTGTTTTACCTGTTTCCATTGTCCCATTCAGTCGAATTTATTAATGATCTTCACTTTTGCTTTCTTATGTTGTGCAGTTGTCTTAATGCTGTGATGCTGGCCACGCAATTCGATGCCGCAGTGCAGACACTCAAGCAGCTGCAGGAGAAGTTTAGTCCCCAGGATATGTTGACTGTGATACAGCGCAGCATGGAGCTGCTAACTGAAGCTTATGAGCACGCCATGGCCGGTAAGTAAATCGAATAAGACTTGTTCATTCATGACTTCAATTAATTTACTCATTTATTAATTGCAGCAGTAAAGGGATCCCAACTGAATGCCGACAATATGATACCGCTATCGATGCTGTGCATGCTGCGTGCGGCAGTGCCGCATTTAGGGGCAGAGCTGGCGCTTCTCGATGACCTGACGGGTGGCCCCAATTTCCAGGCCGAAATGAATGGCATGGCCGGCTATTGCTACACCACGCTGAAGGCTGCCTACGAGCATGTCACAATGAGGGCACTCCAAAGGACACCTTGAACTCGAACTGGAACTGGAACTCGAACTCAGACTCAAACTTAATGCGCGTTTGTGTGTGTGCAGTTATTATTATTTTTTTGTTATTATTGTTATGGCTTTTTATGCAACGATCAATCTACGAGTATAGTGGCTAATTTATGCATCTTAAATGAAAATATATATTTATGTAATCGTTATATTGAGACTGTATATAGGCGAATCCATGTGCAACTGTTCCCATAGCTTAGGCTTAAACACTTAACTGTACAGTCTTTTGAAAGGTGAAAGATCTAACGATCTACTGTGTATAATAATTCATAATAGCTTACAATTTAAGACTAACACATTCCCATTAAATAAACTATTTAAAGCGACGCAAAGTGGATTGCATTTTTTGATTTATTTAATTAATATTAAAAGATCTAACTAAGGAAAATCGTAATTCAAATTACTCAACAGTAAAAAGAAGTGTTGAAATGGAAAGGATAGAAAATATACGAATAGGATTTTAAAATGTTGGAGTCAGAATCAGGTAAACTTTAACTTTGAATTCGGTTTTAAATTACTAATTTTCAATATATAAACTTTATTCAAAATGTAACTTAAATACGTATTCTATTTTGAATAAAATTAAAATAATTTGTTTTTAATTAGCGAATAATTTATTCTTTTAATTAAAATAATTTAGGACCTTAACGTCTTAACGAATTTTCTTACACACGTTTAACATACTTTTCTTTAAAAACCAAAATTCACATTCATTACATTTTACCAGAGAAATTTGACTGAGTTTCGTGATTTAACTGTTTAACTTTAAGTTCACCTGGTTTAATCAAAAAGTTTTGAGCCGTCGGAAAAAGGGAAGCGGACAAATGTTCCACGAAATGCAATTTGTCAAACTTGTAAATCAAATACTTCTCTGGAAACGTTGTGCCCGTGTCAGAATTGTAAACCAATACGATGTGCTCTCCATGTTTGGCAATCTGTCGTGAGGCCAAATAGGCCAAACCAAACACAGCTTTGCGGAATATGTTCCGACGATGATCCCGAAAGGATTTGGTGCGAAACGAAAGCATTGTCACGTTATGATACAGAGACACATAATCTTCCGCCGAGCGCATGTGGCTGACAAACAAAATCGAAGCTTGTGGCCGAAAATGCGAGATCTTCTGAACCATGCGTGTGGTGACACCGCAGACGACAATGACCTTGGCTTGCACCTCCATGGATGCAGCTACAATTGCCCGAGCAAGTCCATCGGCTCCCGTGTGCGAGGCATCGCAATGCGGCATCTTGGAGAGCGCCGCGACTGCAATGTGATCGAAGATGGCACTTTGCAGAAAACTAAAGTAAAAGGAATGTCCATTGTTGTCCGATTTGAATACATATTTGTCCGGATAGTAGAAGGCATAATAGTAATGAGATGGATCCACTCGCAGATTCTCCTCATTAATTGTCCATGCATCCAGCAGAATGGGCTTCTTGGCCGCATACGCCTGCTGCATAAAGCATTCGGCATTGGGGCACAAACGTAAAATATCCGGAATGTTCTCGGGATTGGCCAGCTCCACAATGAAGCCATCGTAACGCTCGGCAATCCAATTGAGCTCACCATCGCAGCCCTTCATCTCATTGAGCACAACGCGCGTATAAAGACGCAGACCATCACACTGCAGCGACGACATCACCTTCTCCATATCATCGACGTAGGCGACGCTGCCCGAGATGTAGGAGACAACCACATTGATGCCCACCTCACGAGCGAAGGTCAAGTCCTCGATCTCCTCGTAGGAGACACGAAAGCGACTGCAACGCGCTGGAAACAGCACGGGCATGAAGGATTGCAATATGCCCGGTCGACAGACACAACAATAGACATGCTCCAGACGCACCGATCGCACCATCAGCTGTATATCATCGCCCAGGAGTATGATATCGAACTCCTTTAAATCGAAGAGCAGGAAGCGGGCATTCACATAGATCACTTGCGATGTGCACATGCGCGAGTAACTGCGATCCGTGGTCAGCATCACTTTGAAGCCCTTTTTCATCTCGACCGGCGCGGTCATCCGAGGACTCAGATAGCCGGTATATTGATATCGTGGCGACAACTTGGCAAAGATGGTGGACACCACCGGGAAGCCGTACTCCTTGGACACAGCGATCTCTGCCTCACGCAGCTGCACAATCAGATCCTGATTCTCTTGCAGTGGTCCAATGAACAAATCCAGCAGAAAACAGCGGATGCCAGAGACTATGAATGAGTTGCGAGGAAACTGAAGGGAGAAATAAAGTAATTTTTACTCACGCAGATACGTATGAAAGTCCTCTTGGCTTCGTACGGTGGTCAGTTCAATGCATTTGCGATTCTCGTTCATGGTCATGACGCCAGTTGAGTCCAATATCTGAAAGCCCGTAAAGAAATTGCCCCAACGTTCTTCTTCGAATGGTAGCTGACACATGTCCTCGCTTATATCCTCATTCGTCAAATCCTCACTCACCGAACACATCGGAGAGAAGCGCGACAAGATCTTCAGACTATGAATCGATGTCAATCTCGCAAAATCCTCGGGATTTCCCTGCACCACATCATCGTCGTCCAGCCCAAACAGATTAATAAACGCTTTGCGTCGCTGCAGCCACGAGAGCAGCTCCTTGGCCCGTAGCACACGTTCCACATCGTAGGCGGTCACCTTGAGGCGTCTGCAAATACTCTTGACCACACGCTCCATATTCCTGGGAGCCTCCGGTGACCCCTCAGCACTGGCTGCACTCACATTGCCCTCTGATTCAATTTCATCCATGTTTGTGGTAAAAACTTTAACGAATTTTGTGTTTTATTTGACAAGTACACAAATTTATAATGTGACAGACTACAGAAATTATAGTTTACTTTTATGGATTGATAATAAAAAAAATTTTACAGATTATAAATCAATTCAGATAAAAACATTAAAATATCATCACATATCATGAAAATTATAGGTAATAACAAACTTCTCAGCAGCGAGAATATAGCAGCTATAGCTATAGGGCTTCATTTGCTCTAATCTCAAAATTCTGTTTGATGACTGGATTAAAAATTCATTCTCTATGGGTAAAATAAAAGAGCTTCAATGATTTTATTTACCCAATTTACTGGCATCATCTTTAATGTCTACTTCTGTTATTTCTTAAACTATTCTGAATATTAATATATAATATTTACATTTAAAATATACAAATAAATATTTTATCAAAGTTCCTGTATATATTAAATACCTATTTTAGTAGGTCCATAACTTTGGGAACACAATACTTATGAGTTTTATTGAAAATATAGCATATACAAAAAATTTAATACATATAATTCATTTTTCCACTAGCATAAAAAAGTATCTATAAGTTATTTATGATTTGCTAGACGTCTCAGCGAAGAGTTTCCTCTTCAATCGTTTTGCAGATCTTGATTTTTTCGTAGAATTTCGGGCGATAAAAGAAACCGCAACTCAAAGCGCAGGTAAATTTTGTATAGAATTCATGTTGATATGCTTTGTTTTTTGTTTGAATTTGTTTATTTCCGTAATTTATTTGGATGTTTTGTGAAGCGAGAATGTTAAATTTAGCAACGCGTCAAGTGAAATGTTTACAATGTGAGAGAAAGTTAAATGGAAGCTGGCAAGCAAATATGTAGCTAGGCTATATTAGCTGGCTAAGCATCCGAGTTTTCCTTCTTTTCTTTTTTTGTTCCCCTTATTCGCCCCAAACGGGGCCCAGAGCACTTGAGCAGCCGAAGACTGCAGCCGAGGTAGAGGTAGCGAAAGAGCAGGCAGCAGGCAGCAAACAGCGGACAGCAGGCAGCATCATCATTCTACGTCCCGAAAACATAAACATTCGGAATGTTTAGAGAATAAAAATTCATATTCCAGGCGAACACATTCCGACTTCCAATTCGTTTCTGTATTGCTGTGTGTGTGTGTGTGTGTGTGAGTTGCTAGCGTTGTTGTTTATTTTCGCTGAGAACTGACAGAAACATGGTCTGCTCTTGGGTGTGGCCAGTGCCAGTTTAGTCTAAACAAAAGCCAAGTGAATTTCCCTAACACAGCCTACACCTAAGCAAACCGCTTGAACTTTGACGTGAACTGCAGCACCGACAACAGCAGCCATCGGATCTGGCACAGCACAAAACATCGCAGCAGAATCACAAGCAGAGCAGCGCAGAGTGCGACTCCTCCCTAATAAGCTATTTTGTCCGTTTTTAGAAACAATTTTCTAACGCAGCAACATCAGCAGCAGCAGCAGTAGCGGCAGCAGCGGAAACGTGTGTGTGGGTGGGAGATGATGATGATGTCTAGGAGGGGGCAATGTGGCGGGCAGGGCGGCAGCAGACGGCGGGAGGACCATGGGAGGCCAGCTGCTGATGGTGAGCATCGCACATACGACTACGTTGAATTGCCGTGCTCGTCGTCGACGTCGTCGTCGTCGTCGTTTTGGTTCGGTTCGGATCGTTCGTGCACTTGAGTTCCGGGCCCGCTCTCTGCCTCTCACTCCCGCCCGCTTGTTGCCCTCTCGCTCTTGCCATTCGTTTCGTTCTTCATTTTCTACGATTTTCGAATAGAATTTTTCAACAATATTTTTTTTTTGTTTTCTTTCTTTTTTTTTTTTGGGCTGTCTTAGAGTTTTCAAAATTTTGGAGCGTAGGTGCAGTGTGTCGCGACGCGTCAGCGTGTACGGATCGGTGCGCTATAAGTTTTTATCCCCCAAAAAAACTGACTACAAAAAAGGAATATTCCAAAAATATTAAAAAAAAATATATATATAGAAATGATCCGAAAGTTGTGAAAGTTGGTGCTGCAAGTGCTCTCGATAACAAAAGGATACAACGATTGGTATGAAGTGTTCGCCGTCTTTAACTGGCGGAAGTGGGCGTTATTTTTGAGACTGTTGCCAAGTTCCATATGTCTATAGATACTATACACGTACTCGCATACATACTATATTTATGTACGTACACAATTCTTTCGGTTTTCCAATATTTATACTCTCAGCCTTTTGGCTAAAAATATTTTCCGTTAAAAACGCTGAAATATCCAAAAACAAAAAGAAAAGAAACAGCAGCAAAAAAAAAAAACAGAAAAACCCGAATAGCATAGAGAGAACTCAGTGCTGGTTGCCGCCTGCCGCCTGTTTTTCATAATTTTTCATCTTTATTTATTTATCGCACACATCTACACACATAGTATAAATACATAAGCTTGGTATATAGTAGAAAGTATAGGTGTATTTTCTCGTGATGTTCTCGTCAATTTTGCATTGCGTTTTGCTCATTTTGCATGTCGTCATTTTTTTGTTTACCCCCTCGCAAGATGTTCGCAATTTCGCAGCATTTCGCGGCCTTTGGAACGGAATGGTAGACGGAAAATTGGCAAAAGGAAAAACTAAAATCAGAAAACTAAGAACAAATCACAATTTAATGGGCAGTGCGCGTAGTTTACAACTTCCTTGACTACACAGCTCTTTACTTTTCCCAAATTCTAAATATGTAACGCATGCCACGACATCAGCATCGCCATCACCATCGACATCGGCATCGACATCGACATGGGCATGGCATGGAAAGACAGCTGTGTCTTATGTGGGGGAAGTCCATAAAAAAATATGAGACTAAAATCAAAACCAGCACACAAGTTATAAAAATAAAACTATTTTTGTATGGCATGCGTAGATCAGTCGACGTTTTGAGCAGCGCATTTGCCTTCCTTTTTGTTTTTTTTTTCGCAAAAGACATCAGCCTCTTGGCACAGTTTTCCAGATTCCCCCCAGTCGAGTTCATAAATCAATCAGGGCAAATTCAATTAATTCAATTCGAATTTCGAATACGAAATAAAAGTTTTGAGGCAGCAATGTGTTAAACAGATATGTATATATAAATCGTATCGTACATGTGTCTATTCATTTCGATATATGTAAAGTTCTAGTCGATTTGTCTTTTTCCGCTTACTGCCGTTTTTATTGAGCGACGACAGGAAAGGGAAAACGGCGTATTTACTAAGAATTTAATCATCAATTTACATATATACAAATAATTCTCCCACACCTGCAGCGTATTTACTTGATCCTACTTCAAAACGGGTGAGTATCTCATTATTTATATTCATTTCGCCTTTTTAAACTCCTTCTTAATGCGATAATCACAGACGACAGCTTAAATGAGGCATTCAGTCAATTTTACGCTTAGTCAAATGATTCATCTGATTCACTAATGACTCATCTTAATTGTGCCGAAATAAATGTATATCTTAAAAGCATAATAAAATCCTAAAAAAAAGCATACATACTTGAAGATACTTGAACAACACAATCAATCATAGAATTTAGATCTGTTTCTCATCAAAGCTTTTGATCTATATAGCAATGTGTACATATAACTTGTTCTTCCTCTTCTATGCCATTATACATTTGTGATTATATTTTTTTGTCTGAATTCTAGTTCTTAATAATCTCCACTAAGCGAAAGTGAAGCACAGCTAGTTTCTTCGATATCAGATAAACAAATTCGCATTAATAATGACGCTAATTGTTGGGTAATTAATTCGAATTCTCTCTATACTATAATGCTTTGGCAAATATCAGAGGTACGATTACCGCCATATATCTATCTACGTATTTAACACTTTCGCTGAACGTATTTAGACAAATGAACAAAGAAATTATAACTGCAAATTCCAGGCTAGGCAACACAATGTGACGTCTCAATTAAAGTGAATGCATAAATTTCGAACGTGTCAAAATACGACGATTCATACATTGTTCTGAAACATTTCAAATACATTTACGTATATTCTCAAAATCGAATTTGAATTTTGAAAAAAATAATTATACTTGCTAGCATGAATTGAATTTATTTGTTCAATTTATGAAATTATTAATCTTTAAAGCAAGTCATGCAATGATAATGCATATTCTGTTAAATTTAACTAAAAAATTGAAATTTTTGTATTAAAATGCTGAAAGATTCATTAAAATAATATATGGTATCATTGATTCTCAATGTCAGCATACAATTAAAAAAAAGTTTCCGAATGCTACCGAGATATTTAAGAAATTTCAAAAATAAATATAATGCAATTCATTATAAGATGATATATATATATATTCTGACTTATTCTGAGGAGCTCAGTAATTCTTATTCTAATAAAACCTGTTTAAGTACGCACAGCAGACAGTTTAAAAATACATTAATATACATACTTGTTATACCAGCGAATAACAATTAGAATGTTAATTATTGCACAATTGAAAGCACACAAAAAATTAAAACAAAAAAGGTCAAAAATAAATATTTAAATGAGTTACAAATCAAGAAAAAAGAGAAACCAGTAATTCCGTTATATCGAACAGGCGACTTCTACAACGAGCAGTCTATACTATATATTTGAATATATATATTTAAGATCTGTTATTAGTCGATACATGTGTACATTGCCATATATCAAATTTATGTCAGAATACTATATGTGCATGTGGTCAAGTAATAGTATTTCCAGTTCCAACTATATGTACCATATATTGAATTTGCTCTCGATATGTATATGATGTATACTTATATTTTATATATGTACTATATATACTTATTCATATATATGTATATATAGAATCATACCACCCCCGTAATCGGGGCATTGATATTTTTGTAGCATTTCTAATGAAACGAAATTAAATGTATAATTTATTGTTGCATAAACAAAAGCCAAGAAACCGAATCAAAAATCGAACGAAACGCAACCGAAGCGCATATGGCACCTTTAAGTATTTCGATTTGTAGCTTCCCTCCCTCCACCACTCCATCTCTTCATTTGAGGTCTCTCGGGCTATGCATTGTGTTCCTTCGTGTAGAGGGTGCTGGAAAATTTAGTGCTCTCTCTCTAGCACGAACCGAGCCAAAAATAACAGAAATGTTCTTCTGTGAGGGCCGCGGCGATGAAGATGTGTGTTTGTTGGCGGGGCACTGAGATTTGTTTATAGTTTTCCTATAAACAATTGCAATTGAGAAGTCTTTCTTTGTTCGAGAAAAATCGAGGCAAACTGCATGCAGCCAATAAAATTCCGTAACCGAAAACAAATCCAAATCGAGGAGGAGGCTGAATCAGTGGTAACAATGCATGCAGAAATGTTGTTGGCGAACCGCATCATAATTTAATCATCATCATCATCATCACAATGATCATGATTGGATTCGACACTCTGGTGGTGTAAGTATAATCATGTTGAATTAATGAGTACAAACCGAAACGCAAGAGCTAAGTAAACAAGTGTATGGAATGCGGCGAAGACCCATGAATACCATTCCAAACTACACTTAACACACGGAGCAGCAATCTCTAGAGTACCGCATCGATTGGCAGCTCGATTATTTCTATTCCCCCTTAAAATTACCGGGGCGTATGCAAGCGCGCTTAATTGATATTAAATTAATTCTTAGAACGAGTTTCAGCGTGCGATTTGAACGTCTTAATGTATGTCACTGGTTGCCAAAAAACAATCGAAAAAAGAAGTGCAAAAACCGGTAAGGAAGATGGCCTATATAAGACGTCTGCTCAACAGCAGCTGAAGTCAAACTGAGCCCAGACAACGAATCAACAGCAACATGTTCAAGCTCGTAAGTTTCAAGCGCATGGATAACCCGTCGTGATCCAGACTCGTTAAATTCTGCGATGATCTCTCTCTTGCAGTGCCTTAGTGTCTTTGTCCTGTACATCGCCAGCGCTCTGGCCGCACCCGTTGAATATGCGCCTCCTGTGGCCATTTTGGATTCGATCAATGAGAAGAATCAGGATGGTTCGTATCACTTCTTCTACCAGAGCGAGGATGGCACACATCGCGAGGAGACAGCTGTGGTAGTCGATGCCGGCACCGAGAATGAACATCTCGAGATCAGCGGCAACTATTCGTACTACGATGCCGATGGCAAGGAGGTCGTTGTCAACTACAAGGCCAACGATCATGGCTTTGTGCCCGAGGGTGGCAGCATCTCCAAGGAAATCTCACTGGCCGCTAAGCAGGCCAGCGAGGCGCAATATGTGCCCGAGACCGATTATCAGAAACCGCCAAAGTTTTAAGTTTTAAAATAAAAATAATCCTTACAAAGTAAAAAAACCAATTTGCGAGTATTTTTTTATAGTAGTTTTTTTGTAGGTTTTTTGTTCGATTAATGCAGAAACAATTTCAACTAACTACAGGATACGATTGCTAAGCTGTTCGTTAAAAATAACAGTGCGCTGAACAAGTTGAGAGTACAAACTACACAACTACTCGTACAGGGTATATTATAGGGTATACATTGTGTATATAGTATATAGTATAATATAGGGGCATTATATAATACAGAGCTCAAATGTTTATATATCGTTTAAAACAATGCAATAAATATGACATTAAGTGAGTAGGACATAGATACATCTTATGCACATCAGACGCATTTCTACTACTTCTTCACTGGCGTCGCCGGCGGCGATCGATAGGAGTTGAGCAATCCTCCAGCATTTCCAGGCTTGCGGCTCTTCAGTCGCTGCTGCAACGTGTGCAACAGTCCAGCGAGCACATCGTGATTTGGTATCTTCTTGGCAAACAGCAGACGCTTCACGGAATCATCGTAGGTCAGCAGGGCGACCATGTTCTGCAGCAGAAAGCTCTGGCAGTACTCCAAGAGATTGTTGGCATTGTACACCTGGCAACGAAAAATTCAAAGTTTATAAATTAGACAACTATTCTTAAACGTGTATAAAACTCTTTTGATTTACAAGTAACTAAAAATAAAATTATATTCTTTTAAAATGGATTAACTTATTTATAGAAATTCACAATTTTGTTTATTTAACTAGTAACTAAATTAATTTTAGAAATTTACAATGTTGTTTATTTAATTAGAACAAAAATAAATCAATTACGTTTGTATAATTTATTATTTGAAAATAGTTTTCCACTTGCTCATATATACTTTAC
Organism: Drosophila albomicans; assembly: GCF_009650485.2. Classification (NCBI taxonomy): domain Eukaryota; kingdom Metazoa; phylum Arthropoda; class Insecta; order Diptera; family Drosophilidae; genus Drosophila; species Drosophila albomicans. The sequence continues at coordinate 35,299,786 of NC_047629.2, read as the reverse complement.
TTTTTGCTTTACTTTGTTTTAAAGTGACTATAGTTTTGTAGTTTTATAGTTAAACAATTTTTTTGAATTCATTTTTGAAAGATTTCTTTCGTTTAATATTCGAAAATATTTGTAATTTGCATGAGTGGCAATAAATACTTTTATTTCCGCGGAATACAAAGCGTTCTAACTATGAAATATTTCTTTGAAATTCAATGCAAATGTGAGTGAATATAAAAATGTAATAATAATAATTATTTGTATATACTAATTTATTTATTAGTTCAAAGCCGTCAAAATATATTAATTACTTAATTTCGAAATACGAAATAAGAACAAGATAGTTTGTCAAAATTTCTGTGCCAAATTTGAAATTTAATCTTTTAAATTCTGATCTATTTTTTATATATGCTGCCTACATAATTTATAAATACAAACTGAAGTACAAATCTGCTTGTAATGTTGTCTATGTAAGAATGGTAGTAAATTTAGTAAAATATCTTTTAAACTTAAGCAATTGTAAATGAAGTTATGAAATTTTTAAGCTGAACACTATTTTTAATCAAGCTCAAAAAACCGACAAAAATGCAGCACACTTTTTGCTCTGTAATGTTTGCAATATTTATAAATACAAAGTAATGTGCAAAACTGCTTGTTATCTTAACTATTCAAGAATTGTAGTAGATTTAATAAGGTACTTGAATAATAAACTACACTTTATAAAAGCAGTTATAAACTTTTCAAGCTAAAAATTATTTCTACCCAAACTTAAAAACCCGCACTTACCTTGGCATGAATATACATGGCGACGACATTGTCGACATCGACCATTTCGGAGCAGCGTGCCTCGGTGTAGCGCAAGAGTGCCTCCAGTTGAAAGAAGCTAGCGGCTGCCATCAGCTCGAGGACATCGGCGTGGGAGACATCGAGGGCATTGCAGCCGCCGCTGTAGAGGAACTGCATGACAAGCTGGAAGATGTGATAGCGAATGTCGTTGATCTGCACAGTTGGTGTGCTGTTGGCATCGCTCAGCTTGGAGCTGAGCATGCTCTGGAAACGTGGCGATGCTGTGACCAAAACAATCTTGTGGCCATAGAAGATTTTGCCCTCAACGCTGTGAAGGAATTAACATTAATAAATGTGGAATGTGGAATGTAAGTTTGACTTACCGAAAAGTAACATCGCTTAGTTCCGGATTGTTGACAAACTTTGGATCGATGCGTGTGCCCTGCACGGGCTGCATGGGTGGCTGTTCCTTCAGCGGATGCAGTGCCTCCCAGCCGAAGCAGGTGGCAAAAATGTCGGCCAGCAGCAGCGTGGTGCCTTCGTTCTTATTGCGAAAGATGTTGAAGAGCAGGGGCAAGCACTCGCTGACAAACTGGGCGCTGTAGTCATCGGGACACACCTGCAGAAAGTCCTGCAGCAGCTGATCGATGACCGCATCAAGGCGCAGCTCATGGGCAGCCGACAGCGCATGCATCCAGCAATGTAGAGTCCAAGGCACGCCTAGCTTGCGAAGTTCAATGGTAATATCTACAAAGAGAGAGAAGCGACTTTAAGTAAATAAGCTCTTAAGGATTGCATTAATTACGCACCCAGATGATTATTCTCAGCACTGTGGTACATGGCCTCCTGCAGCCGCTTGATCTGCGTCTTGTTGAGCAACGGCAGCAGATCCTCTCCAGGTCCAACCGAGGCAGCTCCAGCGCCACGCACGCCCACCACATCGCCTTCAGCCAGCATCTCCTCTAGGGAGAGCACATCTCGTGTGCCTGGCGAGACGGGATGCGTGAGCAGCTTGCGCAGACAGCTGCGATGTCCGTGCGCCGCTGCCACTGAGATGGCACAGAAGCAACCCTTCTGCGCCGCCGCCGCAAAGCAGAGCGTATCCTTCTGCTGCGTCGAGAGAAAAGCATTCGCGCCATGTGCCAAAAGCAGCGCCACCATCTCCAGATTCCCTGTGCCCGCAGCCAGTTGGAGTGGCGTCAATGTGCACTTCTCTTCGCTGCTGCGTGCACCGCCTTCCACTTTGCCGCCACGCTCCAGGAGTATCCGCAGTGCCACATAGTTGGCCCGACTGGCGGCGAAGCTCAGCGCCGTCCAGTGCTGTGTGTCCGGCTGTATGGCCGGATAGCCATTGCTGCCCGCTGCTGGCACCTCCACATTGGGATCACAGCCCGCGTCGAGCAGTGCATGTAGGGCTACCTCATCGTTCCGTATGCTGGCCACCATCAACGCAGTCAATCCGGCGCTGTTCTGCGTATCGTAGCGTGTAGTGGGCGGCAGCAATTGCGCCGCTTGGGCGAGCAGCTCTGCTCGACCCGTGAGCAGCAGCTTGAAGGCCACGCCGATGGTGGCACGTCGTCCCAGTTCAGAGGTGTCTTCGCCAATGCTGCTCACTGCCGCCGCTGGCGAGCTGCAGCTGCTGGCGGTGCCTGTGACGCTGCCACCGCCTGTCGAGCTGCTGCTGCTGCAGCTGTTGCCGAAGTGCGTCTTCTTGGTGGGCAGCTCCTCGTCGTGGGCCACGGCGCGTATGGGGCAGTCGACGCCGGGGAGTAGCAGACGCGCAGCCTGCGAGAGTAAAGGGTAAAGATAGTTATGGTAAGGGATTTCAGTGATTGAAATATACTATACGAGAAGCAAAAATTTAACAAATACTAAGAGAAGCTAAATGTATGGGCATTAAACTATCAGTCGCTTCTTATACTCGCTACCTATAGAGTACTTTTGTATGGACAAAAAACCCTCGTTATTACGGGAAGTAGTTTCTTTGTCTGACAATCTGGTATACTTTAAATTCTATGATATGTGTTTAATGTAGTACTTATCAAACTACCAAATATAGTCTTTGGTATATTTCAGTATTTCTGTTTACGCACAGTTTTGCTTTCTTTGCGAAATAGGTAGCGTGTATCTCACAGTCGAGCACACTCGACGGTAGTTTTCTTACTTGTTATTAACGTCTAAATATTGACAATATGTTTCTTACATTAATGCTCCCTCTCTAGCTGTAGATATAATTTAATACACCTACTTAATAGTTGAAAATAAAGAGATGATTCCAGTTGCTCATTTACTAAACTTAGTGGCTCTTAATTTCGATTAATCACTAAAAAATATGTAAGGGGTTTCTCATCCTATCCAATTTAACTTTCATATAATATTTATATACTATATTTTTACTATTATATACTACTTTCTCACCTGCAGTATGTCATCCTTGTCAATCATAAGCCCGTTGCGATGCTCGGCATGTGCGGAGGCGACTCGCAGCCACTCGGCCAGTGGGGGCAACACGACGTAGGCACGTTCATAGCACAACTCCTGGACATTCTGGGTGCCACTATTGGGCGGCGCCTGGCCAGCTGTAGAGCTCTGTGCCGCCAGCTCGGTGTGCTCCAGCTGGGAGCAGCGCATGAAGTAGAAGAGCGCACTCAGTGCGGCATTCGACAAGGCGGCAGCATGCTGGAACTCTTGCTGAGTGCGCAGCGCCTTCTCCTTCAGCTCACGTATACTGCCCACACAAGTGGCCAGGGAGAAGGGGCTGGCCCAGCGGGGCATGGCCAAGGCGCCGGATGCAATGCGGCCAGCATTCAGATGCGCAAACGGTTGCAGCAGACCCCAGAAATCGCCGCTGCTAGCGATGCTTTGATCCAAAGCGGCGGCCGTGGAGTTGCCATTGCCATTGCCGCATTGCAGCATGATCTCCTCGAGCAGATTCTCAATGCCAGCGCACAGATAGACCGCTGCATATTCGTGTATAAATTTGCCTAGTCGGGCATCCGTCATCCATCGAAAGAAACTGCCCACGCTCAGCTGAAGTCCAGCTCGAGCGGATTTGCTCTGCTTCAGTGCACTCTCGCCGGGCACAGCGAACATCGCCGCAGCCCGCAGACATGCCTTGGTGCAGGAATCAGCCAACGTGGAGCATAGCACCACCTTAAAGGCGCCAGCCACCTCCTGCTTGGAGCACAGTCCCAGGCCCGCCGAAAAGCGCTGAATCTCGCGGGCAATGCGCACCAGCGCACGCTGCAGCAAATAGCCCAGCCTCGAGATGACCTCGACGGTCACCTGTTCCGCCTGCTGCTTGCAACGTCCATGGCGCAGAACACGCATTATACACTGCTGACTCCACGGCGGATGCTGCAACTCTACGAGTCGATTGTGTGAGTCCACCCAGACAAACTCATCCGCACTTGTGCTCGTGATCACTGTCTCCAGCGATGAGTAGCGTCCCAGGCGTCGCGCGGGCTCCGAACTCTCCGAGCCGGCACTGAGGCTGCTGTAGGTGCTGCTGCTCGTCTGGGAGCGCATCGTCAGCTGCTGTATGGCCAACTTGATGTCCTCCAGCCCAGTGCCGCTCCACGGCGCCTTCCCTCCCGGCATGATGCCGCGATGCCTCCTTGAACGTGTGCTGCGATTGGTCACCCCAGCAGCCAGTCGATCCTCGGGCAGCGGTCCCAAAGTCATGCCTCCCGCTGGCGAGGAACTGTGGCCGCCTGTGTCCGACATGCTGGCATGGCCCGAGCTGCGATTCTCATCCGACGAGCTGTGGCATTCCTGTACTCTCTGCAGCGCCCGAAACTGTTCATGCTGATGTCTGGGAGCTGCCTGCTGCTGTGGTTGCTGCTGTTGTTGTGGAGGCGTCGCTGTGGGAATGCCCAGCGTGGGGCGACTGGGCGAGCTCTGCAAGCTGCCGCTTAGCTGCGGTGGCTGCGACTTCACTGGCGTGCTCTGCACTGTGAGGCGAGCTGGTCCCGTCACCGCCCGCTGTGGCATGCCTCCCTTGGCCACCGACGTAGCCAGCTGTGGCTGTGGCAGCGGACTGCTCACCAGCTTACTGCCACCCACTGGCGCCTTGTTCGGCTGCTGCGCCAGTTCCTTGAACACTCGCGGTGCTGGCGTGGCCATCGCCACAGCCAGTCCAGCGCCTCCGGCCTGCGGCGTGTGCGGCGCCCCCTGCAACTGTTGCAGCTGCGCTTGGGACTGCAACGCCACGGGCGCCGACACCGGCACCGGCGGCAACCCCGTCATCTGGCTCGGCGGCTGCTGTCCCCCGAAGTTGGGCGGCAAATTTCCGGTCGGTCTGTCGGAAGAATTTGAAAAGAAAAGTAGAAAATTGTCCATTAATTAAGAGTTAGATATTTAAGGAATTTGTATAGAGAATAAACAAGAAATATAACTAATAGTAAATTACATTTATCCATAAATTGTCATATAGACTTTCTCTTTAAAAATATTCAAGAAAATGGAAATTTGTAATAATGAAAATCTTAATTTAAAATGAAGTAAATTTACAATTACTTATTACTCAGAAATATAAAAAAAATAAACTAATAAATTGGAAAATTCTTAATACAAGCAAATAATATTAATGTATCCTAATAATAACGAAAATTTTAAATATACAGTAGAACAAATTCGTAATTTTAGATCCAAATAAAATTTAGGGAAGATTAACTATTAAATAATAGTCAGAAATATAATAAACAACAAGACAAATCATTTGAGGAAACAGTAACAAACAGTATTGATAGTATTGTTTTACGGAAAATTTTAAAAATATTCAATATATTAACATTATAATTATATAATATTATACATGGATGTGAACAATACCTTTAATATTTTATAAAATTTTAAATATTATACATGGATGTGAACAATACCTTTAATATTTTATAAAATTTTAAATATTCAATTTTATAAAAGTTGAAAGACAATGAAGAAAATTTGCTTTAAAATCAAAAATATGTTTTCCTACTATAAAACATGAAAATAAAATAAATTAAGGAAATATTAAAATAAAATAAATATATTGATATATGTATGTACATATATAGTATGTATAGTATACTATGTTATACCATTTAAAATAAATTTAGAAATTACAAATATATTCTTCATATTACTTCAAAGATGCATGATAAAAAACCTTTAACTTTCATTCTTAATCGAAAAATGTGAGGTTAATACGTTCAGTCTCTAACGAAATTAAATTATACAGACACACTTTGCATATAATTAAAAACAATATTTGCCAAATCGTCTAAGTAATTGGAATCGAGTTCTGTCAATACTAAGCAAAATTTAATCCACATTATTTCTAATGCATAAATATAAATGTGATATTTATTTAATCACTAAGCAGGTCAATGACTGAATTTGAATTATTTCCCAAAAATTCAATTTCAATTGAACAATTTTGAAATGAATTGAATTATATTCAACTCGTGCCTATAAACACTTCGAGAGAAATAAAAAGTAGAGCTCAATAAAAATGCGTCATTCAGCAAAATATGAAGTTAAATAACAAATCTAAGAACAAACATTTATATAACAGTAGAACAATAAGAATTAATTTGAATTAAAATCAACTAATATTTAAACATCTATTAAAATTCGGGAAGAAGTTTTGTCGTGTGAGTGAATACACTGAAATAAATAAAAAGCAGAATAAAAAAGAAAGCAATCGCATTTAAATATGTTAGCAACCGTATAGCAAAATTTGGCCCACATAAAGAGCACTCAGTTATGCAACTCATTAGAATTCAAAAACAGAACGAGACAAAACAAACAATAAAACTGCTTCTAACGGACTGTCATATATCTGTCATATTACCGCTTATCTTTCACACTGTCGTGCCAATCGAGTTGGCCACCTTTTCTATATATCTGCATATTTAAAGTATCGTAGAGAATGGTCTGAGGCTTGGGTCTGGTCTTGAGCATGAGCTTGAGCTTCAGCTTGGAGGAAAGGTGGCATCTAATTAAAAGCAGAGCCACATTCTCATAATATACTCTAAAGAACCGAATGAGCAATACGAATAACTCACTAAGGTATACTATTGTTAAATAATAGTTAAATAATCCTTGGCATTAAGTATGCAAATTTCTTGCGATTTTGTCACCAGCATAAATAAATTATATTAAGTAAATGTCAGATATAATTATGATAATAGATATTTGCGACTTCTCTTCTCTTATCTTCTCTTCATTAACTTGTTAGAGTATTCCCTATTCTGAGTTCGGGCTGAGCTAAACATATCCTTTTGTTTATGAAAGTGGGTTGAGATTTTTGTTCTCACATTTCTGCACTGTCTTTGCGATCATCATCATCTTCTTCTAACTGGGCTCGGTCAAAATAAAAAAAACATAAAAGGGGGAATAGAAAATGAAAAGCCAGTTACGAGCAACTCATTTGCATGCCGCCAAAAGATGCGAATTAAATCGTTTGCTTTTATTATGATTTTTGATTTCATGTTGTAACATAAAACTTGCCTCTTATGTTGCTGCTGCTGATTGACCTAGAATTTTTGGCAGCAAAGTTTCTTTTATTGTGAAAAGTGTCTATTGTTCTTGAAGCTGGCAATCTGACAATGCGTTCAGCTAAATGCGATTTATTGTTTTTGAATTGTTTTTACAATGCATTGACATGCTCCCATTTAATGGATCTCGCGTCTTTATTCTGCGATCACCGACCTTTTGACATTCTTACAGTAGTCACAAGTTTATTTGGCAGTCCAAATATTAACAGACTTTAACTTGAGTTAAATACAATGGGAAAAGTTGAAACAATAGTGCGAGAAGTTTTTGTATTTTATCATTGTATAATTAAAAGATATTTATCTGTTTGTCTAGCTGACCAAGTTTAGCTGCTCATAAATTTTGGAGTGTAAAAACGAATAAAATAAACATATGACTATAATTTGCAAATCATAAATTAACTTTTTCTAAGCATAAAATTACCCAATACACAAACTGAAATTTATCTAAAATAGTGAAAATATTCATTGCATACTTTTAGCTGCTAATGTTAATTAATTAATAATGCATATGAATATCTTAAAGATGCAGCTGCAAAGCAACAAAACTGAAAATTCAATTGAATTTTTAAAAAGTGAAAAAGGTTTAAGAAAGGTAATAAAGAATACAATCTTCAAGTTCAGATTTTCCCTTTTACTATCGAATCCCATGCAAATAAGCCCAACAGCAACAAAACGTAATGAAAAAATGTGGAAAAATTAAATTGAAACTGTTTTCACTTGCTATTCAGCTTGGCTTTGGGTGTTTTTTTTGACTGGGCAAACCCTCTGCCTCCAGTTTGCTTTCACAATACTAGAATGGGAGCCCAGACAACAATTGTTGGAGTGGAAAGACAGACAAAAAAAAAATCAACGCAGAGTGAAAAATGGGCGAAAAATAATGGCAAATCATTTGAAATATTTTCACTACCGTCTCGCAGCACGTCGCCACTCCTGAACGTAGCTCCAATCGCATGAATCCGACTGACTGGCTGTCTCCGCATCGTGGCCAGGGTCGCTGTCATCATCGTCGTCGTCGTCGTCGTCGTTTTGGTTATCATCATTGCGATGATGATGATGATCATCAGCTGCAAGAGCATCGGGTTTCATTTGGCCAACAACGGCTAGAGTTGGCTTTGCCACCGTTTCCACCAGCGCACTGGCACGCCGGTAATTGCCTTCAATTTTGATATTAATTACGCCATTCTGCACGCTCTCAATGTAGGGCGGTAGTTCATCAGCATCACCACCCGCAGTCACCTCCGTTTCTGCCTCTGCCTCTGGCACTGGCTTCGCCTGCTGCTTTAGCTCCAAATCTGGCCCTGTTGCTGCCGCCTCTTGATCTGGCTCTGGCTTCGGCTTTGGCTTAAGCTTGTCATTGGATCCATTGGCCTGCAGTTTGTGGCACATCTCCTGCAGCAACTGTGAGCGCAGATTGGCTGCTGCATCTGCGGGTTGTCCTCGATTCATGGAGTCACCAAAATAGATGACCACCTTATGATTTGGTTTGACCTCTCGATCTCCTAGATTCCCATTCCCATTCCCATTCCCGTTCCCATTCCCATTGCTATTCCCATTTCCATTGCCTGGCTGTCTGCGCTGTGTGGCCGCCCAGTCGGGCAACTCTTCGATGGGCGTGGGCGAGGGCGTTTGTGTGGGGCGTGGCAGATCTCGAGGAGCCAACTGACACATTTCGCTGTTGCGCAGCGATTGCGGCTGAAAGTTCTTCAGCGAGATGCCTCGTCGCCTCAATATGAAGTTCTCATTTAGCATGCGACCCAGCAGGGAACTCGGTGGCGTCACTCCCGCTCCCTTGTCTCCCTTCTGTTGCTGCTGCTGATGCTTTTGCTGCTGCTGCTGGGATTGCTGTGGCGGTGCCTTCTTCAGCTTGTAATCGCGCAGTTCGCGGCAAAGGCGACAGGTGCAATCTTTGGTGCAGTACATGTTGATGAGACAATGATGAGGCAAATCCCAATGTTGAATACACGATGAAGATGATGGTGATGTTGCAAGTTGATTTAGAATTTAAATGTTGAGATTTTTCGCTTTGGTTTCATTTCACTTTGCACTGAAATTGCGACGCTCGGCGACATACACAATTTAATACACAAAATAATAACAACAATTATGCAAATTATAAATTATCATTGCTCTAGCGCCGTCTGCGCAACGTTCCGTAACCGCATCCAAACAAAATCTTTCAGTCGCAATCTCTCTCTCTCGCTCGCTTCTAATTCCGATTTAGATTCGAAAACTCCGATTCAACTCTTCGACGTTACCACGCGCGCTCAGACATCAAGCTCGACTGAAGCTTGCCAACTGCCAGCCGGCGGTTTCAAAGCCAAACCCAGCTGCTGCCTCGCTGCTTCTCTGCTCGCAGTCGACGCTGGCTGAGCTGCTGACGTCGACGCTAGCGTTGTGTTAACGCTAGTCATTGTGTACGTCTCTGTTTTTCCTGATTTTTCACAGAGTGTGTACTCTATGCAGCGGCGTAGGCCTGGCTCTGCTGCCTTTGGGGCCCATGCCACCTTGCAGGTCTTTGGCTTGGGTAATTTCAGCTGCCGTGAGTTGTTGTTTCTCAGCTGTGTGACCAAAACAATGGCACAACTGTAACAGACAACAGCAGCCAAGGGGCAGGTAGAAGCACAACAACTATAACAACAACAGCAGGCGGAGATTTACTCCAGGGCAGAGCCCACAACAGCTCTGCGTACTCCCATTGAAAGCGATACTCGCTGAGCAAGTTTTCCCAGTCACTGTGATTGTGGTGGAAAAACTATTTCGAGTCACTTTTACTGTGAACATTTTTCATTTTAAATATATATCAAATGAGATATGATTTACTATCAGCCTGTATCTATGTTTTATTCTGATGAGCAGTTCTTAATAATTTATGAATATGTTGGAGCAGTCTCGAGGTCAGCATTGTCGTTTAAATATAAACGCGACATAGTTCCAAAAATAAATTGTTTTTAATTTGCTTTTCGAATCAAACATAATGTTGTAAAGTAACATATTCCTGTTCCAAATTTACTTGATGGAATGTTTTTAAAATAGTTTCTGGCGCAATACAATAGTTTATTTCTTAGTCGATGTTATGAGTGTATGAAATTAAAATAAAATAACTTAGTTTTTAACCGAATACATTTTATCTTTGATTTTTAATGCAACAAAATACATATTAACGTGTTTTAAATTGGTATAGAAATATAAAAAAAAATAAATTTTAATTTTAATTTTTATATAATATATGTATAATAGAATATTTATTTCTGATAAATGTATGGATTATTAAATTAAAAAATACATTTTTATGTTTGCATTTAAACAGAGTAAATTATATATTACAAAATATCACATATATAATAATATCACATATAATAATAATATAAAATATATATACAATTTTTGGATATTAAAATATTACAAAAATATTTTGTTCTACTCAAGTAAAATATAAAAGTGATTTCATTATTTCTAATACACATTGCCTACACTAAACTTTAATCTATCACTTTATGCTGCTCATCACTGTGCCTTGAGTTTGTGAATTTAATTATGTACAACTGTTTTGAGGGGCCGACTGCTGTGGCCTGGGACACACTCGAAGGTTATACAATCTTGACACTTATCAGATCGTTTTGCTAGCTTCCTTCCTTCCGCGCCTGGCCAAAAGCAGCTGGGAGCTGAAGCTCTTGGGTTCCCTCAGCTCAGGTTGAGGCTGAGGTCCAAGATCACGTTTTGTGTTCTGAGCATGTGCAGACACGCGTAGGTTGAGGCTCAAGATACATCTTGTAGATACATTTCATGTGTAGCAGTGATAAATTGGTAAAGCGTAACCTGCTTCTAATGATTTACAGCGCTCATGCTGATGTTGATGTTGATGTTGATGCTGTTGATCTAACGGTTGTTTGAGGTTCTCTCGCTCTTTATATTTTATTGGGCAGCTTTAACATATTCTTTTTGTGTGGTTCAAGCAAGAATCGTATCCTAGGGCCTGCAGCCCAAAAACCACAAAACGCGTACGCAATTAGAAAGTTATGACCAATCGTTGGTCATTTGGTCAACGAAAGATGGAACGATGAAGAGAAGAAAATACTATTCCAGTGAGGAGGGGAACACAACGCCCACGTAATGCGGAAAAACCAACGCAAAAGACACGTCTAGAGGAGTGCGCTCTACACTTGCTAGTCGTATTATACAATAACTTTCTTCTGTGCACTCTTTTGACGGGGTTTCTAGCCCAACTTGCTGGCGTAGTTAATTATTTAAAAAAACAAAATTATGAACGAAACAATTTGCGCATTAAAAAGTTTAATTTACGGAATTGTAATGACAGACTATAAATATGCTTACACCCATTACACACAGAAAAATATTAAAGAAACAAAAAAAAAACGACTTAAACAAAAAGAGCCGAAAAAGCAAAAGTTTAATGTAAGATTTGCGTGTTTATAAAACAACTCGACCAACGCAAAGAGTGTGAGAGAGAAAAAGACAGAGAGTGAGGGGGAGAGGTGGAAAAACTGGCCAAAGGTGGCAACTGCAATTCAAAAAGCCAAAAGGCAAAACCTCAAAGAAAAATTCGAAAGACAAAAAAACCTATTATCTCTGCCCAGCCCTTTGGGGGCTGCAGTAATATTCCAAAATATCCGAAAACTATTGAGTATGTGTGTCATTGCGAGTTGGCCAACTAATGAGATTACTGCAGTTACTCGAACCGAGCCCAACCTCAAAGAGAACTTTCGTTTTTCATGCCGACATTCAAACAGGAAATTGTTTTTGGGCATTTACTTAAAGTTAGTAGATCATTAGAACTCGGTCTTTGAGCAGACGTCTAACTTGTTTGCCTGTTGTTGGCCATTAATAACATCGTTAAGACATAAATATAATTAGAATTAATTGCTAATGTTCTCGCAAGGTTAGCTCAAGACTTTGTGTCGATTTCTATTCAACACGGTTTGGAAAACCTCAAATTCAGCTGCGATAAAGAAAGACTTTTCGTCACTACATTTTGACATTAAATGTTTTGAGTTGCAAACGTTTGTGTCAAGTCACTGCTTCAAGTCTGGGAACTGAAAACCCGAATTTCATCCAGTAGTAAATCTCGATTCGTTACGAAATGTAATGTGCTACAAACAGAGGATTTTAGATCTAAAGATAGAAAATCTTATTGTCGTAGTCAAAGTTAGAAATCAATACACAACCTCATTTTACATACACTAAAATAGTTAAGAATAGTAAAAGAGTTGGCAATAAAATAAAACTGGTTCTATTAAATAGATGTTGGTAAATCAGGGCTTGTCAAACATGATAAAGTGAAGATGTTGATCCAAATAACGTTTTTAAACGGTATCTAATAGATACCAAAAAAGGAAAATAAATATAAAATTTTACAATAATTTTATAGTGCACACAAAATATGAAATTGAGATTAGATAGGAGTAAAGAAGCTGAGATGATATGTGCTAACAAAGTATCTCTTAAGATTGTTATAGTAGTTGGCAAAAACTAGAAATATTTAAATAATAAATGTATATATGACTGCTGATGAGATGAGCTAACAAAGAATCACTAAATATAGTTATTGTAGTTGGCAAAAATAAAAGTGACTACAAAAATAGAAGTATCTAATTAGTCTGCTAAAATTACCCGCCTTAATACTAGTTTATTTAATAAGTGGTAGTTGAACTCAGGAAACAAAGATTATTCATGGTAGAAATTGAAATTTGATTTAATTAAGTAAAGCTAAAATTGCGTATTTAATTATGAGCCACTGAAAATATTGGCAACTCAATGACTCCATGCACGATTTGATTAATAAAATAAACTATGTATTATTTGTTTATGGTTTACAACAGGAAACGTAAAGCGGGTCAAAGACCAGCCGAGACTTTGATGTGCGTCTGCCGCTGCTGCTGCTGCTGAATTCATAGAGTTGTAGTCATAAGTTTGCTTTCGTCGTATTTTGTGGATGTTTTGTTTATGCAGCTAATTGCAGTGCTTATATAAGGTCTCTACTATAAGCAAAGCAATCAACGTAGCACTTGGTTGTTTTGTTTTGTGCTTTTATTTTGTGCTTTTATTATCTGTGTGACTCTTGTGTAATATCCAGATTTGATGCCTTAGTAGCTATCATTACATCTGCACCTGATTTGTAGATACATTTATAGATACGCGCGTACATGAATACAAAATATATGCGTTGATTGTGTTGGGGCGCTAACAAGATTTCCGCATCTTTCCGCCTGCTTTACATTGCCCATTAAGCAGCATCAGCATCAGCATCAACTTTGCGAAGAGGAAAGGAAGAGAGAGTGAGGAAGAGAGCAACAGTTGCGGTCATTGGATTGGAGGCGCGGGGCGATGCTTCCGTTGAGCTGCAACTTAGGGTCGCATTTGGTTTCAACGGCTTAATTAGTCAAGCGAGTGACGTTGACGTGACTATCTCTAACATGTGGCTGCTAGTTGCTAGTTGCTAGCTGCTAGCTGGTGGCCTGTGGCATGCGGCATGTGGCAGACTGGGCAGCAGCTGATACTTGGCTGCCACAAGCAACTCCCACACTTTCGCGTCCAGCAATGCTGACTGCAGTCTCAGATATTTTGACAAGCGTTAAAAGTATCTCACAGATACACGTAGGATAATGTGGATAATGTGCCTGATTTCGTTGCGCTTGACTTTAATGTGGCTGCCGCTGTCTTTGTCTCTCTCGCTGCCTCGCGATCTGTGTGAAAGAAAGTGTTGGCACTGGCTGCGGCAGCGGCTGCGACAGCGGCACGAGCAAGGTAAAAAGGTAACAACATTTTCACTTGCCTCATGTCGTCGACGTCGTCGTCGCATTGAAGATGCTTCATAGAAAAATGTAACAACTATGGCGGGGTTTATTGCCCCCAACATTGCACAGGCCCCAGGTCTAGGCCCATGCCCAGGCCGAGACCCAAAGCGTATGCCATTGTCATTGGCGTAGATAAAGATAGCAACAGCCGCGAGTCAGATACAGATACAATTAGTTTATGTTGTTGTTGTCAGCAGATAGCTAGCGAATTGTGTGCGGCTGGCAAATATTTCGAGTAAATTTTTCCTATTTCAGCTCGCTTGCTGTGTGTTTGTGTGTATATATTATTATGATTGTTATTGTTTGCAGCTAATTATTCACATTTTGCCATTTTCACTTTCATTTGTGTGAATTTCTATTCGTACTGTCATTTGTTTGTTGTTACACGTATTTCAAAACCTTAGCTTTTTAATTGTTTGTCCATGCAAAAAGTTTCCAAAATGCCAGTCATATTTCGGCTTCCTGTGTTGTCTTCTGTTGTGCACATGCATCACACACACTCTCAAACACACATGGAGACAACTCGAAGAGATTGAAATCTGCAATTGTTGCGGCTTTTGTCTGCTTGTGAAATCGAATCTGTAGTACAAAAAATTGATATATGTTCATCAACAGTTATGCAGAGTTTTCAATTAAATTGAATTAGTTGAGTATATAGTGACTGGCAATAGTCTAACTGAGTTATTTTTCCAAAAATAACTATATTCATAGCTTCAAGTCATAAAACAAGTTTGTGATTGTTTTTTGGCCCACATCCGCTGACCAAGTGCAGAAGTGAAGATCTTCTCTGCTCTATTCCGTCTGACACTGACAACGTTGGCATTAATTTTCCCCAAATTAACCTTGACCGGCTTCACAATGCGATTTCAAAAAGATATCTAGACGTCTTGTACCCGTTTCTTCTTCATCTGAGTCTTCTTCTACAATAGTAAGAAAATCAAAAAACAAAAAAAAAAATAGAAAAAACTGTCTGTAGATTTCCTAAAAATGGTCTGACTCTTTTGCTGTTGCCATTATTTTGTTGTTTTTGTTGCGTGTAATGGTATTACTGCCACTTCCGAAAAGAAATTGGTCGCAGTTCAGAACGAAAAAAAAGACAGCAACAAAAAGTAGATGAGAACAGGGACAGCAAACAAAAGTAAAGTTTATTGTCCATTCAACGTTTGGACGCTTCACGCTTTTGTGCACAATTGTGCATGCAAGTGTCCAAGACCAAAAATAGTATCCATTGTTTGGACTTCGACTCGAGACCTATCGGAAACAACAGCCGAGAGACAAAACAAACAAGAACCAAGAACGCAAAAAACTATCTCTTTAAGCACCATCGATACTCAAGCAGCTTCAAGGCGTTACTAACAGAAAGTATCGATGCTAATACAGTCTGAAACTGCAGATTTTGAAATTTTTAAATATGTATTGGAATATATAATTGTTGTGCAGTGATAATTAAAAAAAAATGACTGAATTTTCCACTTAGAAACAATAACAGCGTGTTGTAATTTCTTGTATGTTTGTTATAACGTTTTGCAGCTTAAGTCATAAAGGCGTGAAAACCCGCCTCAAATAATTCACACGAATAAACTCATGTCACGAATGTCAAACAAAAATTGTTGCATACTTTCAGGCAGCTCGTATAAATGTCAGTTATTAGCGCCATCTGTGGGTTGTTGGATGCTCTAACGACATGGTCATGGTATGGCAAATTAACAAGTAGACATTAACTTAAGAATATGATTTAACCAAGAATAAACTTTACTTAACTTAACATTATAAATATGATTTAAGCTAAAAAATTTTTAAAAAATGTTTTAAAATTTTCTTCTTACCTTCGCGGCTTTGGCCGCAGTATCTCATGATTGGCATCTGTTATGCAAAGCGGACTCAGTGCGCCCGCTAAATGTGCCACGCCCACGCGCTCTGTATCCCAATTGTGGCGAGTGGGCATTTTGGCAACACAATTTTATAGCTGATATTTATATCTACAGACGCAGCATGTTGTAACACTGAAAGTGGACAAATAAAAAGTAATATTAAAAGTTGATTGAAGTGGATTGGCAAAGCGCAGACATTGAACGCGTTTTGTTGTCGCCAGTTTGTTGTTGTCTAGCCTCTAAGGCTAGTTCTACAACTGAAGCAACCGCGAGTGCAATTAGTCGCTGCCAAAGTCGTCTGCACTTCCTCTGCTCATAATAATTAACGCAGCAGCAGCCTCAGCAGCGTCGCCAGAGAAAGCCAACGAGAGTCGCAGACACTGATAGAGAGACTGAGATTGAGTCGGAGACAGAGGCAGGGGCGGAGTTGTTGAAGGAGGAACGAAGGCAGCAGGAGGAGGAACGAAGCGGTAGCATTGCGTGCTTTGCGTCATTCGCCTTGAAAGTTGATCGTCTGTTGATCGTCTTGCTACTCTATAAATGGTTACTTGTCTGGGCTCTGGCTGCAGGTGTCAGCCAAGAACTTTGGAGCCACATTGGCATGCAATCAATGCCGTTCGATTTCATTTCGTTGGAAATTGTTGCCGGCCATAATGTCAGGCATTTCTGCTATAAAAATGCTTTTTATATACCCAGCACCTAATAAGCCAACGGAAGGGGCATATTTTGAGTAAAAGTTTTCTGCAATATACAAAATTAATATTCAGAATATCTCAGGAAATAACTTCTAACAAAAAAATAATTAAAATCAATAAGAGATCGCGTGCTCAACTCACAGCTCTTCGTATCAAATTACAGCATAAACATCAACACAAAGCTCTTTTTAAACGGCCTGTGCTCATAATTCTCAACCTATTTAAGCGTATACTTGATATTCGAAACTTTGACAAAGGTCGTCAAAAACAATCTGACAGTCAACGATTTTTTGAAATCGAATAATCAACAAATCATGATTTATTATATGTATTTTTTAATTCTTTTTGACAGAACATAAATATATGTAAAATCTATTTTTCATCAAGCTTAGTTTAATTATGTAATAAATCATCTTTTGCGTGCTTCTTTAATTCGGTTTTGTAACTGGTTACAACATTTTTCTCTCAGTGCATACACTTTTGAGCCCTAATATATGATTATTTTCTTTGGTAACAGGGCATCATAAAGTTGAGCAGCTTCAAGTGCATCACACCAACTTGTTATGTAGCTAGTTGTGTTATCGTTCCTGGTAAAAATGCTCAAGTTCAGGCAAATAGCAGGCCGATGTGTCTGCTGTCTATTGTCTGTCTTCTGTTCTGTTCAGTTTTCTGTTTCTATTGAACACTGTAGTGCGATCTTATCGGAAGTGCCCAAGGGGACGGATGCTTGGATAGCTTAGCATGGATGGATGGATGGATGGATGGATGGATGTGTGGATGGGCGAGAGTGCGAGATGAGAATGCATTGCCAACGCCTAGTTTACTCTCTAAAATCACTCTTTGAAGATACGCCAATGTTTCTTCTTCAGCTTTTCAGCTGTTTTACGATTACAAGCCTCGAACAACGACTCTTCGACATATGTCGGAGCTAACCATCCGTTATACGTTTTATGATTAATGGTTTGCTTCGATTTTATTCGTCGCTCTTTCTTTCTCTTTCTCTCGTCAAGACGACCTTATGAATTTCATAATTTTAGCAGATGTTTATTGTGCGGGCTTCCGTTGTTAATGGGGTTCGAGAAGAGCACTCAATGAAGAGTTCACATTGAACTCGCAAACGTGTCTTAAATATTTGCTCAGCATTTGAACCGTTTGGCCCTTTAACGATATCAAAAGCTTTATTGAACCATTTGAGGTCATCTCACAGAGAGATTTCTTTTTGTGTATATATTTTTTATGGGCTCTTCTTCTGTGCCGGGGAGTGCATTAATTAAGTGTGCCTGCTTTGACAGTCGATAATCGAAAGAACGTCGATTGATACCCATATAAATAGCAGCTAAATTGCCGCATTTTAAACGGCATTAGTCGCTGTCCAACTCCATCCAGTTGTCCCATCGTCCCAGCCTCTAGTCAAGTCACCAGCTCTCGGATGCTCTTTGGCAGATTTATGGGGCTCCGGCGAGAAAGCTCTGTGAACTCTCTCAATGATTCTGTCTAGTCAATGATATCAATTTACACAGTTTATGGCCAACAGAGCTAAGGAGTATTATTTCTTCTTTCTACGTGTGTATTTTGTTTATTTTTTTCACGAACTGTGATTTCAGTTAAAGATATTCTACAAAAATTCTTTTAGAGTATTGTTTTATTTTTACGAGAGCAGCGCTTTAAATAGAAACGAAGTTCTGTGGAAATACAAGTGTGGCATGAATGCCAGAAAGGTTGCAAAAATTTCAAATTAGAACTAGAATTTTGCAATAACTTAAAGAATGTTGGGAGAATTGAATTCTAAAAGGAAATTTCTTATTTACACATATTGTAAGCAAATGTCGAATATCTATGAATAATGATTAATGAAAAGGTTGTTGAATTTGGTAATTCATAAAATTATGCAAATATAATTAAGATGACTATTTAATTTTCTTTTCTATTCTGAGAGTCTGAAGTTGATTCAATTATTCTGAATAGAAAAGCAAAG
Source organism: Drosophila albomicans (assembly GCF_009650485.2). Taxonomy (NCBI): domain Eukaryota; kingdom Metazoa; phylum Arthropoda; class Insecta; order Diptera; family Drosophilidae; genus Drosophila; species Drosophila albomicans. The sequence continues at coordinate 35,281,126 of NC_047629.2, read as the reverse complement.
TAAAAAGATACGCAAAGTTAATAATCACAAAAGAAGACCCCAAAAGTTCAAGCTAATTGTCTCTGTTATTTACATTAATAAACTCTGCATTTAATTACACACATTATTATGCTTTAATGTTTGTTTCCATTATCTGCACAAATAAATCAGAAAAATTCACTGTGCGTATTTTATGGCACGAAAAGAAGAACGCGTAACAGGCTGACCAAAATATGTGGCCAAAATCTGATTGCACTGCTTACCGCTAAATGGAATCCGAACTGACCGGCTTGAGTATGTGTTTATATATCTTTTTGCCCCCTCTCGGCTTTTTATTTTTATGTGCTTTATGGGCAGTTTTTTGCGGCTACCGCATTCCGAAGTGAAAGGCCAGAAAGTCAGAGAGAGACCGTGAAAGATACAAAATGTGAAAAAAAAAAACAGAAATAAAAACACAGGCACGCACACACTGGCACTCACACTCACACAGACACCTGGACAAGAGATATGTATATTGGTTGGTGGGGAAGAAATTTCATAATTAATATGCCGCACAGGGAACTAACTGTTTGAAGCTGGCATGCCGCATTAATATGCAACAATGTGGCAGCAAGAAGAACTGACCAGGCGTTGGTGTTATCGCCAATGGGTTATTGAGGTTTGAGGTTTCTTTCTTCTGTCGTTTCCTCGGGTTTTTGGCCGGGGAACGAATTCTCTGTTCTAGCCGCATAGACGTGACACTAATAGATGTGGCCTTCTACGCCCTTTAATAATCATTTGAATAACGAAAGACAGTCCCTTCGATAAGCTGGTGCTTAGCTAGCTGTGGCCATCGCATCGCTTCGCATCGCATCGCTATTGACTCGATTTGACTCTGTCGTTTTTTGGTTCCATTCATTAATCATACTAAAAGATACACGCTGAAAATTTCATATAATTTTCAAGCCTCCGGCTGTGATTTGTGTTTGTTGTGCTTGGGTTTCGGTTTCTGTTTCTGATTCGGATTTGGATTCGGTTCGATTTCTAGTTATTACTAAGATTAATTACGTTGCTTATGCAAATCGATTGTCATTAGCCATTTATAGCCATATTGCGGTGGCAGTTAAGCGCAGATACATTAAGTCAGATACAGATACAGATACGGACGGCGAACGCGATACAGATACAGATTGCGATTCAATAGCCAATTCAAAGCAAAACCCATTCGGTAAGCTATCTAAATAATTTCATCGATTTATTTATAACCAATTTGGTTAGTATTCTTAACTATGTGCCAAAAAGTATCTTATTTCTCTCTCCCATTATTTCATTCTTTGTTCAACTTCACCCAAGTATCTGTCTGTCTATTCTGACTTTCCGTCTGTCCATATGTCTTTCTGTCAGTCTATCTGTTTGTTGGTCTCATTTATGGCCGGGGGCGCAAGCGCGTGTTAAAATGGCTCAAAACAAACAAATGGTCAACGATAACCGATCCGAAATTACTTTTTTTCCAAATGGACACGGCGCAGTGAGGCAGCAAAAATTGAAACGTTTTGTAACTGATACTCTCAAGGAATTCCATCGGCTGCGCTTTGCTGTCAAGCCTAGTGCAAACACTTGAATATGGAACGGGTTTCTTTTTCTTATTTTTTTTTATTTTTTTTGCCTCTTCTACTTCTTCTGCGCTCTTGAGATATTAGACTCTTTACCACAACTCTTGTAACTTTACTTTGATTGCGGCATTACGACTTAACATGGGCCTGCTACTCAGGCAGCCAAGCGTCTAAGTGCGAGTAAATCAATCGCTTTGATTATGAGAAAAGAATTTCCTACTATTAGGAAGAAATGTGCTGGTCCCAACTTGTTTGCTTCTACAGTTAGCTTACTTAAATTGTAAATGCGGAATTATAGGTCTAATAATATCTTTTGAGTTATCTGTTGATTCTGCCGCAATTCATACTTCCTCTAATGTGTGCAATCTTAAGCCCATTCACAGCTAATAAACACGTTCAAAATATTCCATTTAGTTCTACAGTTTTCTATTCGTAACTTTTACTAAATTCCGCTTAAGAATTAATGAGAGAATTTAGCCTCAAAATCTTGTTTTCTAGATCTCTGACAAACTCCTCCTACTTCATCATATCGATAGCATCTCAAACAATTCAGAAATAACAAATCTGTTCAGATTGATATTGTGCAGAAAAGGTTAAACAAAAGCCAAACAGAGCCAAAGATAAACAATGCGATTGTTTATCACTCGTTAAAGAAGTCCAATCTATAACGTGGCTAATTATGATTCTGTTGCTGGTGCTGCTGGTGCTTTCAACCTGAGCTTCTACCTGGCCTCTTAATAATTATGGTATGAGAGCAGGGCAAACTTTTTTCTTCTTTTTTGGATTTTTTGATTTATGTGAAAACGAACGAACCAAATGACTTTGGCTCGTATGTTTTCGTGTGTTTAATAAATTCAAAATTAAATTTTCTCTTAATTGCAGTCGCTGGCTGCCAGTCGGTTGTCGGTGTCGTCCGGGCAGAACCCGATCAAGAGAAAGTGTTTCTGTGTTTTTATTTTTATTTTTCTCGAGCTGAGCTGAGCTTTGGTTGCATGCAGCAGAAGCAGAAGCAGGCTGGCTGGCTGGCTGGGGCAACAACAGTGGCTCCTCGAAATTGGGTCACTCTGACTCTCTGCTCAGCCCAGCTAACCAGCCCAGCTGTTTCCTCTCAGTATCATTGTCTGACTGTCCGACTGTCTGTCTGTCTCTATCTGCCTCTCTGTCTCTGTCGCTCTGTCTGCTCTTTCGCTCATTGACATTTAAATTATGTAGGCGCAATTCGTGTGCTTTTCTTTTTCTTTATATTTTTTTGGGCCACCAAAAATGCCACCGAAACAGCATTTTTGCTGCTCGACTGTCGCGTGATGTCAGCCAAGGGGGCAAATAGCTTAAGGAAAAAAAACCAACACACAACGAGACAACAACAAAAATGTCTGACAGTGAAAAATATGTTTTACTGGCAGCTTATGCAATCCGAGATCAGATCACAAGTTGCTCTGCTGCACTTAACGGACAATTGGCCCATAGACAAAAGGGCCGCTCCCCTCGCCTCGCGCCTTCGCTTGACAGCCGCAAGTGGGCCAGCATCAAGTTGTCGCCGCCGCAGCATAACGGTCTCGATTATGCGCCCATCAAACACCCAGCAACAGTGACAACGACAATAACAACAACAACAACAGCAGCAGCAGCAACAACTGGACCCATTGGTAATTAAAAAAGCAAGCTTGATCTGTGATCTTTGATTGGAGCTGACAAAGGTGTCTGTTTCTCTCCAAGTATAAATTCTCTTTTTTGTGGCCCTTTCGCTTCGACTGCTGCGACCCTATAAAATGATCTCGTAATGTTTCAATAATGCCAGCCATTCGATTCGATCACTCTTTTCAGTTAACTCTCAGGTGTGTCGGCACGAGCGACTCATGTTTCTCCACTCTTCTCTTCTCTCCTCGTCTCTCCTCTCTTCATTCTCATAATCGCAAGTTACAATCTGTATACGACTCAAAAGGCTTTCATACAATAGAATATTTGTACTCTTTGTGTGCAGTTCGAAATAAAAAACATTCCGAAACATGTTTTTTCCGGGATTTAGTCAATACCTCAGATATTTTTAATAAATCAATATCAACTGTTTTTTAATTATGCTAAAAGACTTTAAGTCGATGCGGTTAAGTCTGGAATTTCTACTAAACGCAAAGAAAATACATTTATTTTAAGGAATGTTTGAAATTAATTTAAATATTTCTGCAAACTGGTTCCCAAACTGGATCGTAAAGCCCACCCCTAACTTTTGTTGTAGGTGTCTAACAATTTTCCGGTTTTATAACATAAGAATACACTTTACAACAGCAAATAAATATTAAGAATAGTTTTTTGCAAGACTAATTTTATTAGAAATATCCATAATCGCTTCGCTGAACTGAACGTGACTCAAAGTTTAAAAGTATTGCTTTCGACTAGCTTTACATTAGGAAATCGTAATTCATTTGATTGCTAAGCCCTCATGTTGTTTTACCAGTTTATTTGTGTGTTTTACATGGCTCTATTTAAAAAATCAGTTCTTTCCCATTGGCCGAAATCGTAAACAAAAGCGCAAAGGTGTCAAACGTCAAAGCTAAAGTCAATAAAAATAGTTAACCAACAAAATACACTCACATACACACACACACACACAATGGGTTGTGTGTATTTGGCTATTTACGAGCTTGTTTGTTAGCCACTTAAAACCAGAACGGCAAAATAGCAAATGTATCTATCAGATACGCCAGATACTAGAGTATGCGACATATTTTCTGCTTAGTGCTGGCTGCCAAAAAGGCGGCTTGACCGTTTTGCCAAAGCGTCATCTAAACAAATAAAAACAGTCAAAACTCCCGCTTGACATGAATTCGAATTTCGAATAGGAATGGGAATGGGGACTCTGAATTCGAATTCAAATTGAAATTGAATTGGGTTGCGACACAGAAAATGGCTTTTGAGTTGCTGTAAGTTTGCATATTTGCTTAATTCTATTCAATTTTTGACCTGCACATAAATATATTCATAATTCGATGTATTATTATCGAATTAGCCTAAGAATCAACTCATTAGTAATGCGTTTCTAGGTGTGGAAGCCAATTTGCTACTTTACTTCAGATCATCCAAATAAAAAAAAGGCCTAGACAAATGATTTTAAATTGAGCATTAGTTATTACTACTGTTTTGGGGTGAAACACGAACTGATTGGTTTATTGATTTGTTATGTGAAGATCTAGTTCTAGTTTTGAATGAGCAATATGAGGAGGAACGGTACTTTCAGCAGTTCAGCATAAACAATCAATTATAATCCTTTATAATATTTACTCTTCCAGAACATCTCTTGATATTTCCCTAAGGCATCAAGAATGTTTATTAATGATTTTATGCTGTCGAGTTTTGCTTCTCCTTCATATTCTATTCTTTTTTTAATAAGTTTTTGACCTCTTTCTGATTTTTTTGAATTTATAAATGGCAATAAACTTTGTTAAAGTTAACTTTAAGAAAAAATATTTATTTAAATATAATTTTTTTCATAGCTTTCATAGGGATCTGCTAAGCTTGTTGCTTTAAACTATTATTTTCTTTTAAAGTTGTTAATTTACTTTAGTTTATGTGACGCTTATTTTCACTTTTATAGCGAACTCCATATATGGTAGATCCTCGCTGTTTCTCAACTTCTCTCTTTCATTCGCTCTTTGTCTCCCTCTCCCACTCTTTCGAACTTTAGTCTCAAAATTTTCACTCACCTCTAACAGTTAAATCCTTGTGCTCAAACGTTTAAGCTGTTGCGCTTTATCCAAAGATATCCAAAAGGTAAACGCTCTCGATATAGAATACGAAGAGTATCTGCACTACGTATGTATGTATGTAAGTAAGTATTTATGTATGTTCACACTGTTTTGGCGTAAGTGGAGTATTCCGCTTCATAAACTTGGCATAAACTTGGCACACAAATCTACTCGCTGACTGACTGACTGGTTGTTGTTGTTGTGTTGCGGAGGCTTGCGTGCAATTAATTAAACAAATTGCTTTACTTTCACCTAAAACTGCGAGTACTCAGCAAACAATTATTTATGTATTCACGAATGCGAGTACTTTGCAAATCGGCCAGGTATTTACATACATACTTAGCATTTAGCACAAACACAACAAGAAGACAACAAGAAGGGGGCACTCGACACCAAAATTTACTTATGTTGCATGCAACGTTTGTTGTTGTTGTTGTTGTTGCAGTTGCAGTTTTGGCAGGTTTCGTTAACAGGAAAATTGACTTTAAATATACAAATATGTGTATGTGCTATACATATACATACTATATTAAGTAAGTATGAGTATGAGTTGTAGCGAAAAACAACTTTTCGCGAATATTACACCAACACTCAAACACACACACAGGGAGAGACACGCACACACCGAAGAAAAACGCCCGCGGCGGCTGCGTTTGGCGTTAATCACGTTGAGAAGAATCGTTCTGCTCGACGAAAAGTCAAAAACACAACTGAAACTTCTTTGGGAAAAAGTATTTTACAGCGCTCGGCACGCGCAATAGACCAACAATGGGTCTTTGCTTGGGTCTCAACAGGTCTTGAGCTCAACATTTTGAGTGAGTTTTTTTTTTTCTCTTGTGCGTTGTTTTTTTGTTGTGTCGTTTTGTTGTTGTTCTGCTGATGAAACCAGTTGATCTTGTTTTTGAGCCGATTTTTGCTGTTTGGTGCTGCTCGCTTTGCCTTGGAGTCCGCTCTGACTTTAACTCCGGCTGCGAATGCAGCGACTGCGACTGAAGCGGAGGCTGAGGCTGTTACATGACTCGACGGCTGCTTCGTTGGTTGCTCCTTTTGGCAAGTTCGTGTCCTAAGTCTTTTGTTTTGGCTGCATTGCAATTGCTTTGCTCGTAAATGCATGGCATTATTATCTATGAGTTATTTACGCTTAGCATTTTTGCTCTTGTTATGACCAGACGTTCCATGGCCGTTCCGATGCTCGCTTCGCTCTCCTCGCTCCTCGCTCCTTGTGTGTATGTGTGTGTGTGTCGTGGGCTTGGCACACGCTCAACCTCAACCCCCTGTTTGAATGTATTGGGGAGGAAGAGGTGGAGAGGTGCATCAGGAATGCTGGACAGCACTGCAATAGCGACAGGTTTGCCAGCAAGCAATCGAGCCAGCCAGCCAGCCAGCCAGCAAGCGAGCGAGCGAGCGAGCACTCGAAGTCCACTGCAATTTGCACATTTGGCGTAAAAATCTTGGCTACTGTTTCCAGTTGCAATTGGCCAAATGTACATTTATTTCGCTCTGTGCCTCTCGTCCGCGTAGGAGTCGATGATGTCGGAGTTCAATGAACCGAGCCTGCCAATTCTTTTTTTTTTTTTAAGCAAAAAGGGATACCAACAAAAAGAAGGAGAGAGTTTGGCAACGACCTTGTCGTGTTTTGAGATTTGTGTCTTTGGCATCGTCACAACTTTGTTTTGTTTTATTTTGGTGTGCTGTGTTGTTATTTTGGAATTTATTGGCCCAGCCGTTGTCCAGGTTAGTTTAGTTTAGTGTGCCATTGTTCTGACTGTCGGTTCTTTTCAAATCTTATGACAATAAAGAGCGGCAACTGTGGTCGCGGTATTTTTCGATTTTTCGTTTCGTTTCGTTGTTTTTTTGTTGTACATTTTGCTTGAAGCTGCCGCCATGTGGAAACCAGTCGCCGCAGCCCGTGTGCTCTGCTCCTGCCAATGCCCCAAAACGTGAACCAAGCCCCAACGCCAGCCACTTGATCAACTGGGCAGCCACCAACTGGTTGAGAGTTGCTGAAAAGCATGCGCCAAAGAATTTAGCCAGCGATTTTTGGAATGTTTTCAATGCACCAAGTGTGTGCAAACACCAAAAACAAAGACAACAATCGCTCACAAGGCAACGAAGCTCAAATACTCTGGAAAATAATAAAGTACTCAAACATTTTCATTAAGTTACACTAAACAATTTTAATCAAATTTTATTACACATTCAAATTAAGCAATAACTATTAAATGCTACCAAGTATAATTGACTAACTAAATGACTTTGCAGTTAGTTAGAGTATTTGCGTGAATTTAGGCTGCAAGAACGGAATGCTTGGCAGCCAAATGACAGAGGGAAGCAACCTCAACTGCAACCACAACGGCAATAGTTGTGGTGTCTTTGCAGACAGTTTGCAGCCACATTTAAAGGTAGCCCATAAAGTCGATGATATAGCGGCCTGATATCAGCAGTGACAACAACTGTAAGTAGTCATACATTTCAAAATATTATGTCAAAGCGCCACAGAATTAGCTTTAGAGTCGGTAGCTTAAGATAAGCATAAAACGTATGTGGTATTATACTATATATTCTTGTGGTATACTATATTTACTTATCTATTATTCACTAAGCTCAAATTTGAGTTTTAAAATAACACATGGCATGGAAATAATATTTTTTCATAAGATTTTCATAAGTATCGACCCTTTACTTTAAAAATAACGTAAGCGTCAAAAATCAAATTTTGCAGGAGCAGGTTTTTAATAGTTCATCATCAATGTTGATTGCCAACCATTGGCAATGTTGTTGAGCCCATAACTCGCTTATTATACTTAATTGGCTTATGAAATTTTCGGCGCAGATGCGTTTGGTAATTGTCAACGTAAGTACATATCAAAATAAATCGACCAAAATGTCGCTTATGTTATTTTGATTTTATATTATGTAATGTTTTAATTCGATTTATGTTATGTGTTACCTATTTAAAGATTTGTATATTTTTATCCCTATTTATGAAATGTTTAAATATATAAATATATATATTCATATTCATTTTGGTAAAGTTTTCATAAAATAGAGTAAAAATAATATTATCTTAATAGAGGGTTCCTATTTTATTTTATGTTCCCCTACTAATTAATCTTTTCTCCAACAAATTTCTGAACTTTTTCTTTAGCCAAAAGAGCTCCTTTTGAAGAATAAGATAAATCTGTGGGTCACCATTAGATAAAAGATTAACAGGGCATTTCAAAGTCGCACAACACCTGTCAGTTGGTCAAAACATTAGCCACTTCGCTGCCAGGAATTTTTATGCAGCAAGACAATGCACAGGGGCAACAAGACAGAGAGCCAAGCAGACAGACAGACGGAAAGAACAGAAAGAAGACGGAGGCACCAGCTGTTATTTTTACTAAGGTAATTTAAATGGCATTAGCGCTAATAATTTGCTTTTACCTACTTGGCTGGATTTGCTGAGATGACTGAGATGGCGAGATGACCACAGCGAGTGCTGGAAGCGTAATCAGAAAATCTCTTGCATCACTTGAAAATAATCATGGGGCAAGGACGTGACTGTGCTGTGTTGACGTTTTGTTGTGACAGCCGCTCGCAGACAGTGAACCGTTTTTGTTTTGGGTTTTGGGTATTCGGATTTTCTCAGTCCCTTTGGAGACCCGATTCTGGGGTTCCTTACTGTTTAGTTGTCGGTTCCGTTGTTGTGTCGCCGCATGGGGCATAAATCAACACGAGCCGCAAAATGCAACCGCAACAAAGCAACAGCAAAAGCAAAAAGGTAACTCGCAGGTAGCGACAACTAAGACAGCAGTGACGACGACATCAAATTCCGAGGCAACGTTCCGTTTGTGGACTCAGTTCTAAACTCAATTAGTAGTGTGCGTGTGTATATCTGAGTGTGTGCGAGTGCGTTGCATTCTTTGCATGCCATTGTGGCATTTGATTGATAATTTCGTTACGCCTCGAACATGTTTTCAAAATGCATTTTGATAACTTGAGAGTTTTTTTTCGGAGTTTGCCGTTCCCCAGATTTATTTATGACATGTTATGGACATGCTCGAGCCTCCGCTCTAATGTTATTGTTATTTGTCGCTGTCGTTGTTGATTCGCTTCCATCTCTCTCGTGCTTGACTAAGTGCCCGCATTTCTTGGCATCACCGCCTGAGGTGTGCCTCATTATTATTATTTCCCTCAACGATATAAAACAATTGGGTTAATTTGACACGGCAGATCATAGAATTCAATGATTAATCACATTTCTTATTTTGCAAGCAAAAGATTTATTTGTAATTGTATATTTAATGCAAATTTTTAAAATTTGTTTGATGTTTATGTATATATATAATTATTATATATGTATATCATAAGAAGATAATTGGCATATTTGTATTTAATTAGCTGAACTACATTGGAAATATTTGGAATATCACTATTGAATAAGAGCAAATATATTTGATTAAATTCATTTCTCTACTTACGTTGTTAAACAAATTGAATTTGAAATTCTGACTGTATATATTAAATTTTGTATAACACTTTGAATATTCTAAGTAAATTGTTTAATATCGCACTACTTAAAAATTTGGGCAAGAGCTAAGGTGTAGATAAGTTCCTCGTGTATACTATATCATAATTTTGGTTAAGGCTAATATTTTTTGAAAACAATTTTCATTGAACCATTATATATGCATCACGCCGTTTCTTTTGAATGAATCATTTTGTTAATGTAGTATGTAGATCAACAGCCACGACAAATGAGTGAATCCCCTGATGATGTACCGGGAATTCTTTGATTAGACTTCAAGCTTCAGTTTGCCGTACTTCTGAAACTTGCTGAAAAACTCATCTCATTTCTTCACACCAACATACGAAACCGCTTTGCCGGATTTGCGCAGCTGTTCCAGAAGTTCGTCGGCCGATAAGTTTGAGGTAACAGTTACGGTTTTGTCGTCCAGATTAACATTCACTTTTTCCACCTTATCTGAAAGTGAAATAACAACAACCGAATACAGACATTATTGTTGGCAACCGCAACTACACAATTGCGGACGTCTGATAACGAAGGCTGCAAATTCTCCAGTATTATGTAGAATACCAGAGCAAAGCTCCCCTTTCCAAAACTAAGATAGTTAACACATACATGCTAATGTATGTATATGTGTGTGTTTACTTACCGCCCAACTTGCCCAAGACCTTCTCCACAGAGCTGGCGCAGCCGCCGCAGGTCATTTCCACTTTGAATTCGTGCACCTTAGAGTATTAAATAGAATAATTGCCAATTAGTTGATGTTACTAGCGGAAAATAAACACAGCATATATTGTATAGTATATGCAGTGCATATAGTATACATACGGTCATTTTGCTACTGCTGCTGGTTGGACGCGTCGAGTCCGCTGTCGTATGCTTGTAGATTTGCGGTAAATTAAACAGCTTGAAGGCAGTTATGCTTTTAATATGTTGTATATTTTTTAGACGTGGCACACACAAGAATTCACCGCTGTCGTTTGGCGATTCAATAAATTGTTACTTTTCCTTTTTGTTTAGCAGAAACTAAGTGTGACCACAATTTAGATCGCAAAACATATCACACATGTCGGTATTTTTGTCGCGACCCAAGCAACAATGGTCACACTGCCTACACAACAACAGCTGGTAATTCTGTTAACAAACTGTAATTCACAATTGATAATGCGGGCAATTTGAAATCCTAACAGAAATAACAACATATTAAACAAAAATCATTGTGATGGTTTGATTTCTTTACATTTTTTTACTTTACTTTTAACAGCTCGTGATATTCTTATTTAAATTAAATAAAGATCTTCGTATGTAGAAATTTTTGTTATATGCGCTTGGGGCATGCGCCAAATCTGTAGACCACTTGGTGATCATACAATTGACCTGGATTTAACATTATTGAGGGAAATTCTGGATTGTTCATGGCATCTGGATACCTCTGGGTCTCCATACAGAAAGAACCGTGCTTCACATAATGACTACCCTCTTTGCCAATGTTCTCCACATCACCGCGCTCCTCATCAGGTAAATTGTTTGCTGTGTATAAATGTAACGCTGGCTGGTTTGTATGCACCTCCATATAGCGTCCCGAGCAAGGATGCACAGCACGAGCCACGAGCTTCACCTGATTGGGATCCACATCCGTGCAGTAGCTGTTGTCAAAGCCACAAATAGGACAGCGAGAAACCTGATTGATGCGTTTGCCCAGATTGGTCAAAGTGGAGAAGTCATATGGTGTATTCCGCAAAGGCATCAGCTTTCCCGTGGGGATTTGCTCCTGATCAGTATCCACAAGTTTACTAGCTTTGATCATAATCATGTGCTGCATCAGAGTATCCTTGCCGGTGCCGTGTCCGGCCAGATTGAAGTAAGCATGATTCGCGATATTGATGCAAGTGGTTGCCTTTGCACGCGCCTCAATCCGCATTCCAAAGCAGCCGGCATCATTGAGCGAAAAGTTAATGTTGACTGTCACCTCGCCCGGATAACCTTCATGGCCATCGGGGGAGATGTGTTGCATGGTTACGCCATCCTTGTGAATGCCCACAACGTCCCAGATGACGCTGTCAAATCCAACATAACCACCATGCAGATGGTAACGATCCTTAAAGTTTCGCGATAGATGGATATCTTTGCCGCACATCTTGAACTGTCCGCGAGCAACTCGATTTGCCACCCGCCCAACTATGGCGCCGAAATAGCATTTTTGATTGCGATAATAGCCGGCAACATCATCGTAGCCCAAGCAAATATCCTCGAGCTTGCCATTGTGATCGGGCACCTTGATGCTTTGTACGATGGCGCCCAACGTGAGGACCGCAACCGACATGCCCTTCTCGGAGGTCAAGGTGAAGCGTCGGATGTGCTCACTCTTTTGCGACATGGGATTAACGGCAATGCCGAACACATCTTCTGTGACTCGCACCATCGTTGAAGTTCAACAATTTGATTGGCCTATTCCAAAAAGATTTTCTAAACAAAAATTTCGTAGTTCATGAATCAAACTAAATAATTTAATATTTTAATGCAAAAGCATTGGAAATGATTTCAAAGCCAACTGCAGCAAACACAACTTGTATACATAAATTTCAAAGGTATTCTGAGATTTATGAAACTCTGTCTCTCGATTATTAATTTTATGATACTGTTTCATCTAAATGATATGTTCGTAGCTCAAGCTGTCAAAGTGAAATTTAAACAGATCATTCACAAACAAATAAGTTCGAATTTTATCCATTCCAAATAAACGTGTTCTTAAAAATGAATAATACCAATATATTGACCATACAATTGCACGATTCTCCCGAAGATCCATCGACATGTGCTATGGTGAGTCAATAACCATATTTCGTGGTACCTTATATCATCTTATATGGATATTTCTTTAGTCATCAGCCGATTGGCAGCATATTAGAGAAAATTCATACAGTACCTTGGCCGAGTTGAAAAAAATCAAACTGACCGTATTCAAAGAAAAGCTCAATTTATATAACGAAAAATGCAGGATTAAGGACGATGTTATTTTGACTCTCCGCACATGTTTGGAGACATATAAAAATACGAATCTCAACAATAATGACGTTATTACATTTTTGAAATCCAAATTATGCGAACGAAGACAAAATTGTATTGCTATACAAAAGTCCTTCAAGAAACAATTAACCGAACTTGAAAATTCTAATAAGGATAAAAGTGAAAAAATTGTTAAACAGGATGAACTTATTACAGACAAAGATAATTACATACTGAAATTGGAACAGCAACTAAAGAAAACTGCAGATCAACTGCAAGAGAAAACTCAGCTCTCTTTTGACTATCAGCAAAGGATCATCACCTTAGAAGCCAACATCGAACAAAAGGATTTGCAACTTGCGGATAGCAAAGTAACTATTCAAGAGAAAGAAGATCAGATCGGTGTACTTAAGAATGAAGTGGTAACGACAGGGGACAAGCTAAACGCAACTCAGGAACTGTTGCGCAGTTGGAAAACCCAGAACTTTATTCAGGCCTTTAATAGTAAGGATGCTCATCGGGCCAAGCTGGAGACTGAACTGCGAAATAGTACAGAAAGGATCAAGAAGCAAAACGATCGTCTATTGCAATATTCGATTAAGGAACTCCAAGCAAGTCTCAGTGAAGAAGAGAGTTCGACAGAGTTGAAAGTGCTAACTCTGCCTCGAATTGGTTCACTTAAAGTGCTGGCTCAGAATTGCATCTCGGGGCCAGGCTGGATTGTCATCCATCGTCGGATGGACGATAGTGCGAACTTTAATCAAGGTTGGTTCTCATTCGTGGATGGATTTGGCGATATGGACGGCGATTTCTGGATGGGTCTGGACAATGTGCACGCCATGACAAAGAGGCAAGCACATGAGCTCTACGTTCATTTAGTTTTTCCCAATAAAGAAACACGCTTCGCTCATTACGATAACTTTGCAATCAGTGGCAAGAATGATGACTATAAGCTGAAGTCCCTGGGTAATTATTTCGGAAATGCTGGCGATGGATTGCGACCTCATGAGCATTGCATATTCAAAACTGTGCGCTATAATAGCAAAAATGCTGTGCAGTATAATCGTTGGTGGCATCACGAGTATCCAAGTTGGTAAGTTTAATATACATATTTTATATTTTCACATTTTTATACATTTTATTCTATTTGCAGTAATCTGAATGGGGTGTTTAATCATAAATCTGAGTTTGGTGTTTGGTGGTGTCGCCAGAAAGACACATTTGTTTTTGTGGAATCTGTTCAAATGCTAATACGGCCAAAACTAATATAAATTTATCAATAAAAGTATTGCTTAAATTATGAACCGCAATTGTTATGATGTATCTAAATTTGCAAGTTATATTAAATTTATTAATATACCTATGTGAACAGTCCAGTGTTTTTTTTTATTAGATTAGGTTGATATTCCAGGCAGACTTGCATTCATTAGTAAATTTAAACTTTATGTGAAATAAATGGAAATTCATAATCGATAATTTAATAACTTTAAAAGGTTTCTTTATTCGTAATATTTAATCAGATTTAAAAATGAAAAACTTAAACAATTTCTCTATGTGGGACCAAGCATCTTCTCTGGTCGCACCCAGTCATCAAAGTCTTTCTCTGCTATGCCAGACTTGAGAGCCTCGGCCTTTAAAGTAGTTCCATTCTTATGCGCCGTCTTCGCTATTTGGGCTGCCTTATCATATCCAATATGAGGATTGAGAGCCGTCACCAGCATTAGAGATTCATTCATTATCTTAGCTATATTAGCCTTGTTTGGTTTGATGCCCTTCACACAGTTGCTAGCAAAAGTATTGCAGCCATCACCTAAAATTATAAATCAGTAAATAAAATAAAAGATAAATACTTTGGAATAACACACTGATCAGCTTGATGGAACGCAGCACATTTGAAGCTATCAGTGGCTTAAAAACGTTCAGTTCGAAGTGTCCGTTGGCGCCTCCAATAGAGACAGCCACATGGTTGCCCATCACCTGGGCACAGATCATCGTCAAGGCTTCGCACTGCGTGGGATTTACTTTGCCTGGCATAATGGAGCTGCCAGGTTCGTTCTCCGGCAAACAAAGCTCGCCAAGGCCACAACGAGGTCCCGAACCCAAGAATCTAATGTCATTGGCAATCTTCATTAGACTCACAGCGATGGTATTCAAGGCGCCATGCACCTCGACCATGGCATCTCGAGAGCCCAACGCCTCAAAGAAGTTGGGTGCATTCACAAACGGCATTGAGGTTAGTTGGGCAATGCGACTGGCGGCCTTCTCAGCGAATCCTTTGCGCGTGTTAAGACCCGTACCCACAGCTGTGCCACCCAAGGCCAACTGATAGACATGCGGCAGAACAGCTTCAATTCGCTGTAGACCATTGGTTAGCTGCTGCGTATAACCGCTAAATTCTTGGCCCAGGGTTAATGGCACCGCATCCTGGGTGTGGGTGCGTCCGATTTTGATGATGTCCTTCCATTCATTGGACTTGGCCATTAGTGCATCTCGTAGCTTGGTAACCGCTGGCTTCAGGCTCATATTCAGCTCAATGGCCACGGCAATGTGAATGGCCGTTGGAAAGGTGTCATTAGAACTCTGGGATTTGTTGACATGATCGTTGGGATGCACCGGATTCTTAGAGCCCAAAGTACCTCCAAGTATTTCTATGGCTCGATTGCTGATCACCTCGTTGCAATTCATGTTGGTCTGAGTTCCAGAGCCAGTTTGCCAAATGGGCAGCGGAAAGTGACCATCGTCGTAGAGTTTGCCCGAGATCACCTCATCACAGACACTCGATATGGCAGTGCTGATCTTGGCATCCAGTCCAAACTCCTGGTTAACCTCAGCCGCTGCCTTCTTCAACACGCCCATGGCCTGAATGATGGGTCTCTAAAGTCAAGGATTAGTTGTATTGATTTGTAGATGAATCGGGCTTGTGACTTACAGGCATGCGTTCGTTGACACCTCCAATGGGAAAATTGATGAGACAACGACCTGTCTGGGCGCCAAAGTAGCTATTGTCTGGCACCTCTACTTGACCCAGCGTATCGCTCTCGGTGCGCATGGAAACCTTGATTGCACTGGGGTCCGATTGCGCCATAGTACGGACGACAATTAAAGTAGTGTATATATTTGATTGTGTCTGATGTTAAGCTTAAGATGTGTTTAGGGAATTTGTGTTTAACGAGAGAATAAATAACAGAAAGAGAAGGCCTGCTATTTTAGTGTTAGAAATTAAACTTTGCTGATCAAAATAGTACTGCTACCAAATTTGCGTAATTTACCTTTTAAGAAAATGCTTTTATCGGGCGGAGGTATACAACAGACTGAACTCAAAAAGTAAAGGCAACAAGGCTGCCATTTGCACTAAACAAGAGTACTAGCACATTACACAAAAATTCAAAATTGATCGCGCACCATGATGGATCTTTTCAAAATTCGTATTGCATTTTAATGTTCGTATTGAATCATAAATGCAAAATATGAACTAGAATTTAAGCCGAGGGCAAGCTAATTAGTTAAATTATAGCCAAATGAACGATTAAATTTGTTGTAATTTTAAACCAGTTCTATTTTATTTATTTGATTGTATATAGTAAGAGTAGCTATATTTTCTATGTGGGTCCTAGCATTTTTGCCGGATTAACCCATTGATCAAAGTCTTTCTCCACAATGCCAGCTCGTACTGACTCCTGCTTCAAAGTGGTGCCATTTTGATGTGCCGACTTGGCGATGGCGGCAGCTCGATCGTAGCCAATGAATGGGCTGAGAGCAGTGACCAGCATCAGAGATTCACTCATGATCTTATTGATTTTCTCCATATTCGGCCGAAGGCCATCAAGGCAATTGTTGCAGAAAGTATGCAGACCGTCACTCAACAGATTGATGGAACGCAGCACATTTGAGGCTATTAGTGGCATGAAGGCATTCAGCTGAAAGTGTCCATTGTAGCCACCCACGGAGACAGCCACCTGATTGCCCATAACCTGAGCACAGATCATAGTAATGGCTTCACACTGCGTGGGATTAACTTTCCCCGGCATAATCGAGCTGCCCGGTTCATTCTCCGGCAGGCTAAGCTCGCCTAGTCCACAACGAGGACCCGAACCCATGAAACGAATGTCATTGGCGATCTTCATGAGACTCACAGCAATTGAGTTGAGTTCGCCGTGGAGCTCGACGAGGCAATCCCGTGAACCAATCGCCTCAAACAAATTAGTAGCCGACACAAAGGGCAGACTTGTGATATCTGCAATACGTTTGATACAACGTGGACCGAAATCCTCGGGACTGAGTAGACCTGTGCCCACCATGGTTCCACCGAGCGACAATTGATACAAGTTCGGGAGAGCCGAGTTCAATCGCGTAAAGCAATTGGTCATCATTTGGCGATAGCCACTGAACTCTTGGCCCAGTGTTAATGGCACTGCATCCATGAGATGCGTGCGTCCAATCTTGATGATATCCTTCCACATCTCCGACTTCTTGGCCAAAATATCGATGGTCAGTCGTAGCGCTGGAAAAAGTTTCTCCTGTAGCTGCATTGCTACAGCAATGTTGATGGCCGAGGAGTAGCTATCGTTGGTACTGTGTCCCATGTTAACATGTGTATGTGGATCCACTGGATCCTTACTGCCGATTTGTCCGCCCAGCAATTCAATGGCCCGATTGCTAATCACCTCATTCACATTTTCGTTGGTGTGAGCGCCGCATCCTGTCTGCCAAATGGCCAACGGAAAGTGCTCCTCATCGTATAGTTTACCGGAGACGATCTCTTCGGCTGCCTTGACAATGGCGTCGCTTATCTCGGTCTCCAGACCGAATTCCCGATTGACTTCTGCGCAAGCTTTCTTAATGATGCCCAAAGCTATGATGATAGCACGCTGTGGTTGTAACAGTTAGATGCTTGATCTGTTCTTAAGCTGTAAGAAAAACTTACTGGCATGCGCTCCTCGACTCCACCAATGGGGAACATTGTCAAGGAACGCATTGTTTGCGAGCCGTAGAGCCGATCTAAGGGCACATTCACTGGACCCAACGAATCATGCTCGACTCGGGTGTCCTTCTGCGTAAGACGAGCCAGCTTATACATCAGACTAAACATTTCCTTTTGATCAAACGACATCTTGGACAATAGCAATAGCAAAGGAGTGAGTTTAGCAATGGGAGTGTGTAATAAATCAAAAAGATATTACAAAGTTTATAGTTTACTGTGTTTTGACATGCAAGCGAAATAAATCTTTGTAAGCAATCTTTCCAAATTCTTGAGTTTAACAGGCAACAGTTATCAACTTTACTACCAATTAAGTCTTCCAACTGTTTCCAAAAATTAATTTAAAACTACATTTTTAAGTGGTTTATTTGTTGTCAATACATTTTCTCAATTATTTATTATAATTCTATATATTTTCTCTTTTTAGTTTCAATATTTAAAATACTAAATAAATACTATGTATTTATTTTGTATTATAAATCCACAACTCAGTTGTGAAATATGTATATATCTATTTAAATATTTGTTTTAAATAAAACAACAATAGGATAGTTAGATAATGTCATGTAATCTAATGTTTAAAAGAATCAGGGTGAAACTGGAAACTAAAGTTATCTATTTAAGTGAAAGAACAAAAAGTATCATTTATTAGGCACCTAAAGAAACAGTCAGCATAGCATGTTCATTATTTGTTTTCACAACAGCAACGCCAAGACTCCTCCACATTGAACTTGTAGATGACCTCATGTAAATACTTCTCGCCCGGCTGCAGGAAGATTGATGGGAACTCTGGATGATTCATCGAATCGGGGAATTTCTCGGTCTCCACACAAAACGAACCATGCTTGCGATAATGCGTGCACTCCTTGCCAATCATGGCAGCATCGCCATTCTCCTCATCGGGCAGATTGTTTGCCGTATAGAACTGCAGACCCGGCTGATTGGTGTACACCTCCATGGCACGACCCGAGGGTTTGTGCAGCAGCTTGGCCACCAGATTGATGCCACCCTCGCTGCCCTCGTTGACCACAAAACAATTGTCGTAGCCCTTGATCAGGCGGTCCTCGAACTGCTTGAGACGATCGCCCAAGAGCACAGGAACCCGCAAATCGAACACCGTATCGTCGACACTGACCAGATTTCCCGTTGGGATTTGGGCATCGTCTGTTTCCACGATGTGTTTCGACAAAATCTCCACAGTGTGCTCGGCCAGAGCCTTGGGCCCGGCTCCATGACCAGCCAGATTATAGTATGCATGATTGGAGATATTTACACAGGTCGTCTTATCTGTAGTCGCCTCGAAGCGTACACCGAAGCGATTCTGATTGTCCAGCCAATAGGTTATAGTGGCCGTCACTTTGCCCGGATAACCCTCGTCGCCATCGGGTGAGATATGCCTGAAGACGATGCCCAAATCGGTCTTGCTCACCAATTCCCAAATGACGCTGTCGAAGCCAACGAAGCCGCCATGCAGTTGATACGTGTTCTTAAAGTTCTTGGTCACTTTTTGCACCTTGTCACCCACCGTATACTCGCCCTTGGCTACACGATTCGCTACACGTCCCAAAGTGCCGCCAATATAAGCTGATCTTGTATTAATATAGCTGGCAATGTCATCGAATCCGAGACACACATCCTCGATCTTGTGATAGGCGTCCGGCATGCGCACACTCTGTATTATGGCGCCCAGTTGGATAACCGAGACGGACACTTGGTTCTGATTGGTCATCGTATAGCGACGCACCATTTCAGGAACTTTGGTATAAGGATTCTTGGCCAGGCCAAAGATTTCCTCCTCTATTGTAATCCCCGACATGCTGACGCTGCTGCTGTTTCTGGGCACCTGCTCAAACTAAACTATTTTTCGAATCACAAAGCTCTAAGCAACTATAGCAAGGCAGACTGACACACCTCTTGAAAGTCGTTAAGGTCGCGATTCGCAGTCGCAAAGTCAAAAAGGGCAATAGACGCCTCTCTGGCGGCATCTAACGAACTGATGACGAGCTGCAGCGCCAGCGATTATTAACGTATATGAAGAGAGGCAATGATAACAGAATAGACTATACTACTAAGATTAGGTAAGTCGGGCAATAATAATCAATTGGCGCAATTAACTACAGCTATAATCTAAGAGACTTAAGAGAGCAGCCTAAAGAGTTTTTCAGCTCTGCTATATTATACAATATATTATTTATGTATTTAATACAAGTACAATAATATATATGTAGTTAGACATTTTCGAGTGCTAATCAAAATAATCAAAAGAACATCGGTCAGTCACTATCTTTAAATAAGTATATATACAAAACAAAGGCTGCGATAAGAGAAGCCTCCCTGTTTGAAGAAAGATATTTACAAGCATATACTAATAATAATTGAACTTTCAGAAGCACCTTTCTTCAATACTTGTTAATATTAAAGAGTCGAACGCCATGAAACTGCGGCAGCTTTGGCAGAGTCACCACAACCAATGATATAAAGTTCGCTATGAAATGCTCCGTGTTGTTGCGTGTGTACAAACAAGTCAAGAGAAAACTGTAAATTAACATAGAGATACAAATGTAAGTGTAACAGCAAGAGAATAACAGCATTTGTTCATCGCAACTTACAGCACAATTGGCACTGCTGTTAGGAATTTGCGTGTTGGCGTCAATTGAACGCCATCATCGATTTGCTCCCAATGTGTCCAGCGTCGATTAGCATCATTCTCAATGCTCATCCACGGCGCACCTTTGATAATATGCAGAAAATACAGATGCGCCTGCTCGAAAAAGGAAAAATTTGAATAGTTTGGAATTATAGTTGTTGTTTAAACCGGACTTCGGATACTCACAAAGTTGTGCAGCATATTGGTTGTTGTCCATGCTATCGAAATGGTAACAAAGGGCACTGATAATAGCAGCAAATGCACAAAGAGTAATCCAAGGAAATAGGCAAGCCAAAAGCCGCGAGCACTTAGCCAAGAGCTATTTGGGTTGGTTTCGCCATGTCCACCGGCAATTGATGTCATCTTCAGTAAGACTGGATATAAGTTTAGAATCGATGTTTATAAATTCAGTAAGTAATAGAGACAATTCCGACTTGATGTTTCTTAACAAAAAGAAGAGAACTTTCTTACAGCTGTTTTATTTTAACACCTGTAGAAGTGTGTGACCATAAGCAAAATTTCTCATATATTCTTCTCAAACAAAAAAGATTGGTTCAGTATTTTTACTGCCTCGATATGTTGTCATAGTGGAACAAGATCAATGACACTATCTGTTGCACCCCAATAAATGCATTGTATTATTTGAAATTTTAATTTATATTAATAACCTTTTATCTTTGCTATATAAGTATCATAAGAATCACAGAGTACATTTTCAAATTCACAAGAGCGCTTTAGCAGTTAATGAATCACTGTTAATTTAAATACCCTCTCCGAACTAGAACTAGTTCTTTTGTGCTAAGTTCGCACAGTGAATCGCAAATTTTACCGCAAGCGTTGCCTTTTCGTTAAAAAAATGGAAAAACTGTAAAAATATTACAGAAAAGTTATTTCTTTAAGATTAAATGTGTTTCCATATGCTTTTATTAGCTTAAAAGAGTGCAAGGAAGTTAAAATAAAATGAGTGTAAACCATCACAAGCCGTCTGGTTCAGGTAAATTATTGAGTTGTCCTCAAATTGAGTGAGACTTAATAGTGATTGATTGAATAATTGCGATAGGTACATCTGGGCAAGGCAGCAGTCATGCTCCAGGTGGATCAGGAGGAGGAACAGGCACAGGGACAGTGCACATTCCCAGCATTGAGGAGAAGAACAAACAAATACAGCAGGAAGCGTTGATGGAGAAGATTCGAGCCAAGTACAGACAAAAGCCAAAGTCATACGATGAGATCAAGAAATCAATACGAATGTACTTCATTGAGAAGCATTACCCATTGGACCCTGTGTGCAAGGCGACGCTGCAAACAGTTCTCGATAAACTGCAGCATTACATCAAGGTGAACTCCAGACACGGGCTAGTGGAGCGCCTGGAGAGCCTCTCTCGACAGCTAGGTCTTAAGTTCATGGAGGATCAACAGACGCTATTCATTTCCACAGACATGTTCTATGTGGAAATACTGCTTGATACCGAAGGCAAGCTCAGCGACGTCAAAGTGCATCACGAATGCAAAAGTGAGCAACCATCCACGTCGCCATCCAGCTCCAGCTCTGCTGATCTCCTTAACTGCCTCAAGGCAGGCGACTTTGCCGACTTCACAGTCCAGTTGGAAGGCCTCTCCTCCATCTACCAGCTGAACGCGGAGCCTAAGGTCAAGAAGAAGGCTTTTGTGGCTCTCGAGGCAATGGAAACAGACATCTACAATCTCTACCACAGCAACTTCAACAGCATCAGCAACCACAGATCGACAGCTACCAGATGATGAAGATGTCCTCGGTGGGATTAGTGATGCAGCGACGAGGCGGACACCCCATGAAACTCACCTATTTCTGTCCTCCTCTGCACCTGCTTGAATCGCAGGTGAAAGGAGAGCTAGTAGATGCAGCTGCAAGTAGAGACTACAGCATTGAGCAGGTTATGAAAAGCCCTGTTGGACTGAATGCCACTCTCAATCTGGAGGGTTCCTCGGCGAATAAATTGCAAATACTGCCAGTTGTCAGCTTCAGCAGCGAGTCTGGGCTTCCTCTGGAGCTGCCTGCTTATGCTTCACTCACTCAGAACAACTCGATGCTGATTCCGGCTACCTACGTGCTCCGTCTTGGTAAACCGATGCCCGTCTGCATCGATTCTCTGCGTGCTCTGAATCTCCCAGGTGTACCTACAGAAGGAGATATGTCTGTGATGAATCTGATAGTACAAACTGCTTCCAGGCAGCTCATTAGGAACATACAGAAAGGATTGTATGTCAATCTCCCAAAGGAAACGCACTGCTACTTTCTGACGGACAATCGCAGACTGCAGGGCACAATGTTGTCCTCACTGCAGTTCACGGAGCCATCTCAGGTGCCCAAGATAATCGCATTCCTCAAGAAACAAGCGCTCTTCTACACACTTCTAGCCAGCTGCGTCAGGGAGCAGCAGAAACAGTACAATGGTGAGTCACCATAAGACGGATTTCCCAAAGAAGTATAATCTCATGTATAATCTTTTACAGATATGGAAAGCACCATCATCTTGGAGGTGACTGCTGTGTCACTCAATCAGATCACGGTGGAGTTGCAGCATCCTTACGAGGAGTCGCTGGCAACGGTGGACTTTCTGCTGGAAGATGGCGAGGCTACATGCACTATTTACTGCCTTACCAATGACTACGAAGCGCTCTCTCAGAAGCTGACCCGAACAGTGCGCCAGGTTGTCTCCATACCTATGGTCATCTATAAGCTACTCAAGTGCTGGGATGAGGAGCACCTTCAGAAGCTGCATGGAATGGCAGCTCCAGGAGCTGGAGGCAGCTCAACCAGTGGAGCAGCTGGTGGCTTTAGCGGCGGATCAGGGTTAGGAGGAGGAGCAACAAACTTTGGCCACTTTGCTTTGGATTCCAGCTCAGTGTCTGGCGAAGGCAGCAGTGGGGTTGGAGGTGGACTAGGAGGAGCTGGTGGATTCAGTAGCGTCAGCAATCTAAAGATGGAGTCGACTCTGCGTTCGTTGGCGGATGCATTCGCTGACTCGACTTCAGCTGCTGCGGCTATTGCGGGAATCATTAATCTCAAGAGAGAAACGGATCCTCAAGCATCTTCCAGCAGCACTTCACTTCCACTTTCCACCACCGCCTCGACTTCTGGAGCTTCGACCTCTGCTTCCACTTCAAGCGCGGCAGCAAAGGCTAGCGACCATGAGATTGCAGATAAGTACAAGAACATCTGGAAAGATAAGACGCCCAACTTAAAGCACTGCGTCAGCATTACGCCCATTGCTGGGGATGTCAAGGCGCCTCTCCAGCAACAACAGCAACAAGTTGATGTGCAACGGACGGGAGGCATTGAGATCATTCCTCTGAGTGCACCTAGCAGTGTGGGAGCCACTCCAAGTGCCGGCTCTCCAGCCACTACAATCACCATCACACCTATCACAGGTGGAGGAGGGGGCAACGGAGCAGGCAAAGATGCAGTCAAGGAGCAGAAGAAGTCGACTTCAAGCGGAAGTGGAAGTAGCACCAAACGACCCCATGAGAGTGGCTCCTCCACTTCCTCCTCTTCTTCCGCTAATCCGAGCAGCAGCAGCGCCAGCACCTCAAGTTCCTCGAGTGACAACCAAAAGGAAAAGAAGCGCAAGAAGAAACGAGATGACTCTCCAATGGGTCCCCCAGAGAAGATCTATTCTCGACAAAACTCCCCAGCTGGAGGTGGTATTACAGATTCCTCGTCGAGCAGTGGCGTCGTGCGAAAGTTCTCGTCTCCTTCGACGTCATCTTCCTCCTCGCCCAAGTCTGGTGTGGCAGGAATGGGGGCAGCTCTTGGATTGACAGCTCTTGGCCAACCTTCGGCGCGTCCAAGTCCCAAGCACAGTCCAGTCTACAGCAGCCCGAAGCACAGCAGCAACACCGCCTCAAATAGTCCGAAGTCGCCATTTGGCACCCACTCGCCCAAGCATGGATCCTCTGGAAAGCCGAGCATGTCCACGCTCAAGAGCGCCACTGCGGCCACAAGCCTGAGTCTGAGTCCTAAGGCGGAGAAATCTTCGAGTGGCATCACTTCGAGTGGATCTACTGCAATATCGCTACCACTAGCTCTTCCTCTGCCCACAGGCCCATCTGTATCTGGAACTGCTTCAGGAGCAGGATCAGGCAGCAATCCTCCAATGATGCGACCCGTGCCGCCTTTGGCCGCCAGCAGCAGCAGCCAGTTGCCGGCAGGCATCACCATCAAGAAGGACAAGAGCAGCCTGGGCATAGGCATGGGCAGTTCCTCGGCTACCTCCTCCGCTTCTTCTTCAGGAGTCGTTGCAGCAGCAGTCGCCGCCCTTAAGAGTTCCCAGCAACAACAGCAGCAGATGAAGCCATCTGTGAGCAGTTTATCGCATCTGGCAGCGGGTGGCAACCTGGGCAGCTACTCGACGCCATCCGTGGCCGCTTTGGAACTCAATGCTGCGCTCCGCAAAGGTATGGCGGGATCGGGAGTGGGACCGGGATCGGGTCCGGGAATGGGCGTGGCAGCGGGAGCGGTAGGCGCGGTAAGTCCGTTTTCATTTTATGAGTAGCTCTCGTGTGCCCACTTCCGCCTCTGCCTCCAATTCCTCAACTCCACTCTATATACACTATATCCAGCTGCACCTCTTAACCCATAGTTGCCATTTATTTTTCAATGTTTTATCCTAAAGTAAACTTGCGATGCAAGTTGAAATTGGAACAATAGTCTAAACAATGTGTTTAACTTGAGCAACTCGATGGAATAATTGTTAAATGTAAATTGTTATTATGTATATTAATATTAATTAATATTATTATTATTACTGTAGTTTTTGGTTTCCTATTGGATTTATATAGTATTGAATTCGTTTCGTTTGTAAATATATTTTCTTCTATTTTTTAATCGCATCCGTTTTATTTGTTCTGCCCTTATTGATTAATTAATCTTTGTGCTGGGATCTGTCTCCCTTCTCCTTGCTCCACCTTCTGCTATCTACACATACCAATACACATACAGTTGCTTTGCACGTTTGTTCCTTTAATTGATGCATGTCAGCGCTGCGCTGTTAACAAACTGTTGTTGGTATTCGCAGCCTTCTACGAGGTTCTTTTATATATTGGCTAAGGTAATAATTATCTGACTATTACTAACGGGATTATTTCTCTCTCTCTCTCTCTCTCTCTTTCGCTGTTTGCATGATTTTGGCAATCCTTAACCCGCAATCGACACTTGTGCTTCTTTTTGACACGTTCTCCTTTTTCTCCTTCGTTTGATTGTTTTAATTTGCGTTTTCGGTTCGTTTCTCGTCCGTTTGTCTTTACACACACACAAATACAACACACGCACACAACCACGCGCTTCCTTTGTCAGGTTAGTTTGATGACGTCGACGGCAGCTTCGACGGCAACCATCCCAACCACGGCAACAGCAACAATATCATCGGTAGCAACAACAGCAGCAGCAGCAACAGTGGATTCATCAGCCACAGCCTCGGGCACAGTGGGAACGGGAGCAGTTCCTCCTCCTCCACTGGCAATAGCAACATCAACAACAACGGGCAATGGCAACACATCATCAGCAACAGTTGCTAGCAGCGGCGCCACATAGTAGCGACAGTGGAAGTAGCAGCAGCAGCACGGGAGTAGGAGCAAACACTGGAGGGTCTTCGGAATACATGGTGAAGCCAAGCAGCCAGGAAGGTCTTAAACTGACCATCAAAACAGGAGGCATCAGCAGCAGCAGTTCAACTAGTAGCAGCAGCAGCAAGAGGGATGGTAAGAGGGAGAGCGGACCATCAAGCTCCTCTGGTAGCAGGAAGACACACACAGGACTTAAGCCAGGAGTGAACAGCGGACCAGCCTCAAAGAAGGCACACGCCTTAGGATCAAGCGGAAGTGGAAGTGGAAGCAGCTCCAGCAAACACCTCTTCCAAAAGGCCAACTCATCTGGCAGCCTGAGCACCAAGCTAGGCGGATCGTCCTCTTCATCCACATCGTCGGGTGGTGGAGGATTGCCTCTCACCAAGAGCAACAGCACCAACTCATTCCAAGAACATACGGCTCCCAAAAGAAGGCCCAGCATGGGCAGTGGCGGAGCAAGTGGCAGTGGTAGTGCTCAGCGCAAGTCATCGCAAGGTGGTCACGGATCTGGAGGAAGTGGCGGATTGTCACCAGCTGCTTCAAGCGGATCAATGTCACAGCCACCACCACGTTTTGATCACCACACAGACATGATGACCATTCTACAGTATGCTTCGCCCAGCATGACAGCCAGCATGGAAGGCTTCATCAAAGGACTGCACAACAAGTTCCAAATACCGAAATTATCGCAACGCACAGCAACAACCACAGCGACGAGCAGCAGTGGTGGCACCAGTAGCACTAGTGGGGCAGGAGGTGGAGGACAGACAACAGCTACATCTACAGCTACGACGTCTTCCTCCACAACTTCTTCTGCCTTGCAGGATCAGCAAGCCACAACAGATCCAATTGCCTTGTCCAGCGGCCAGTCAACTGCACCCACTTCCATCAGTGCACAACAGAGCAGCAGTGGCGAACAAGGATCAGGCGATGGCATCGACGAGGAGCTGCTTGCCAGCTTGGCAGGCGAATGACAGCTATTGTTCAATGGGCAATTTCCAATTTCTGCGATCATCACTTAGTTCCATTTGGTGCACTTCGACGGTGGACAGTTGTATGTTACACCTTAAATACGATTAATAGAAATTTAGGTAAACATATATCCCAATAAAAATAAATAAATACAGCGTTGCTTACGATTTTAATAAAATTTATAATTAAGTAAATTTCACATATTTTGAATGTGGCGGTATATAGTCGATAGAAGGTTTCAATCGATTTAGCGCGATAAATTTTTAGTCTGCAGTCAAATAATCGATGGTCATGAGTATATTTATAATACCAACTGAAAACACATGTTTACATCGCGACCGCGCAACAAGTGGTATTTTTTTCACTTCGCCAGTCGTGAAAAGCAGATCGTGTGAATTGCTTCTTCCCTGCCGGTTATTCAGTGAAAAGCGGAAAAATGTCGAGCAACTACGAGGGATACAAGTCGCCACTGAGCACCCGCTATGCCAGCAAGGAGATGCAGTTTCTCTTCAGCGATCA
Source organism: Drosophila albomicans (assembly GCF_009650485.2). Classification (NCBI taxonomy): domain Eukaryota; kingdom Metazoa; phylum Arthropoda; class Insecta; order Diptera; family Drosophilidae; genus Drosophila; species Drosophila albomicans. Next base: position 35,253,579 of record NC_047629.2, on the reverse strand, counting down.
AAACAAGTTCTCCACATGGCGCCAGCTGTGGGTCTGGTTGGCCAAGGCGGAATGTCAGCTGGGCTTGGAGATAAGCGAGGCTCAGATCACAGAAATGGAGCAGCATATCAAGGACATTGACTTTGAGGCTGCTGCTGCAGAGGAGCGTCTCACGAGACACGATGTGATGGCCCATGTTCATGTGTTTGCTAAGCAATGTCCAACTGCGGCGCCCGTCATTCATCTGGGTGCCACATCCTGTTATGTAGGCGACAACACAGATCTGCTGGTGCTGCGCGATGCTCTTAAGTTGCTTCTGCCACGCGTGGTCACTGTTGTGGAACAGCTCAAGCGGTTTGCCGAGACATATAAGTCGCTGCCCACATTGGGATTCACTCATTTGCAGCCGGCGCAGCTGACGACGGTGGGTAAGCGAGCCTGCCTGTGGATGCAGGATTTGTTGATGGATGAGCGTGCGCTGCGTCGTTGTCTTGAAGATCTCCGCTTCCGCGGAGTGAAGGGCACCACGGGCACTCAAGCCTCGTTCCTGCAGCTTTTTAATGGCGATGGTCAAAAGGTGAAGCAACTCGATCAGCTCGTGACCCAATTGGCTGGCTTTAGCAAACCATACGCCGTGACTGGACAGACCTATTCCCGCAAAGTGGACGTCGAGGTGATGGCTGCCTTGGCCAGTTTGGGCAGCACTATCCACAAGATGTGCTCAGACTTGCGCATTCTCGCCTCGCGCAAGGAAATGGAGGAACCCTTCGAGAGCACACAGATTGGCTCTTCGGCCATGGCCTATAAACGCAATCCGATGCGCTCGGAACGTTGCTGTGCCCTATCCCGGCATCTCATCACGTTGTTCAGCAATGCAGCCAACACTCATGCCACCCAGTGGCTGGAGCGCACTCTGGATGACTCGGCCAACAGACGTCTGACGCTCTCCGAGGGCTTCCTCGCTGCGGATGCGGCTTTGCTCACGCTGCTTAACATCTCGCAGGGTCTTGTAGTCTATCCCAAGGTCATTGAACGTCACATTGCGCAGGAGTTGCCATTCATGTCGACGGAGAACATCATCATGGCCATGGTGAAGGCTGGCGGCAATCGTCAGGTGTGCCACGAGAAGATTCGCGTGCTCTCCCAGGAAGCTGGTGCCCAAGTCAAGCAGCATGGCAAGGACAACGATCTGGTGGAGCGTGTGCGCAACGATGTGTACTTTGCACCCATTCTCGATCATCTGGACGACATTCTCGATGCACGCACCTTCACTGGTCGCGCCAGCGAGCAGGTGGACGAGTTCATTGCCGAGGAAGTGCAGCCAGTGCTGGCTAACTATGCTGATGCCTTGGGCAACGTGCAGCACATCCAGCTGAATATCTAAGCACCTTCTATTATTTTATCACTTAAGCTCAAAGCAAACAAATACAGTTTTATATTCCCACATTATTATTATCAGTACCTCTGTCTATGTTTACTTCACCCTCCAGTGGCTTTCTTGCGGTTATCACCGCTTGCATCGGGTCGAGTTCCCTGACCCCTAATGCACTTCATGTTTGTCTCGCACGTTTCTCTGACGCAACTAGCAATTAGTGAGAAAATGTATACACTGCAGATTTGGCCTGACTTTAATATACCCGCTACTAAGGAATTCAAAATAGTCTTATTATTGTCGCTGCACTTGAATTGTTAGAATTTTATACATTTTGATTTAAACCTTAATGTGTAATTCCAAATTTATAAATGATTTGATTTATTTAATTTATGCTTTACAAGACCTACATGCATATATTAGTCGCTTTCAGTTTTCTCACTCCTTAACAAATTTTCATATTTGACATACTATGATAACTAAAATCTTTAAAAATTAAGCTCACAAGTTTTTTTTAATTAGTTAAAAAAATTTGTAGCTCTATCTTATGTAGTATCACAGATCTAGATGTTTCTAAATATGGACGGACAGGCAAACAAATGTGTTATCTAATTCATTCATTTTATCAAGTCTGATTTTTGCAGTTGTAATTAACTTTATATACCTCTCTAGTTAAAGATTAAGAGAGTATGAGCACAGACCTCCAACAGCTTAGATTACATTATTTCTCGATCTGTCGCTATGCGATGATGAAAACGAAGAGTATGGAGAGAGAAAGAGAGAGAGATCATCATTTCATATTTTTATTAATCACATATGCCCAACATTGTCTTTGCTCTTAATATCTTTGCTACGATTAGATCTAAACTTAGTCTCTCATTCACAGTTCAAGATCATTTGTAGAATCAATAAAAGTATACATAATTACTAATTAAGGAACAAATTTCACTCTCCAACTGATCGGTATAATCGATGTCATTCGCCTGCCAAGCTGGCAAGCAGCTCCTCGTCGATGCCATCGCCTGATCCTTGTTCGCCACTGCTGCTCTGTTGTGCACTGATGGAAGTGGGTGCAGTTGACTGGCCGCTGAACAAGGCAATTGGATCTGTTGTGGCTTGCTGATCCTGCAAGGCAGAAGAAGTTGTGGAGGAAGACGTCGTAGCTGTAGATGTAGCTGTTGTCTGTCCTCCACCTCCTGCCCCACTAGTGCTACTGGTGCTACCGCTGCTGCTCGTCGCTGTGGTTGTTGCTGTGCGTTGCGACAATTTCGGTATTTGGAACTTGTTGTGCAGTCCTTTGATGAAGCCTTCCATGCTGGCTGTCATACTGGGCGAAGCATACTGTAGAATGGTCATCATGTCTGTGTGGTGATCAAAACGTGGTGGTGGCTGTGACATTGATCCGCTTGAAGCAGCTGGTGACAATCCGCCACTTCCTCCAGATCCGTGACCACCTTGCGATGACTTGCGCTGAGCACTACCACTGCCACTTGCTCCGCCACTGCCCATGCTGGGCCTTCTTTTGGGAGCCGTATGTTCTTGGAATGAGTTGGTGCTGTTGCTCTTGGTAAGAGGCAATCCTCCACCACCCGACGATGTGGATGAAGAGGACGATCCACCTAGCTTGGTGCTCAGGCTGCCAGATGAGTTGGCCTTTTGGAAGAGGTGTTTGCTGGAGCTGCTTCCACTTCCACTTCCGCTTGATCCTAAGGCGTGTGCCTTCTTTGAGGCTGGTCCGCTGTTCACTCCTGGCTTAAGTCCTGTGTGTGTCTTCCTGCTACCAGAGGAGCTTGATGGTCCGCTCTCCCTCTTACCATCTCTCTTGCTGCTGCTGCTACTAGTTGAACTGCTGCTGCTGATGCCTCCTGTTTTGATGGTCAGTTTAAGACCTTCCTGGCTGCTTGGCTTCACCATGTATTCCGAGGACCCTCCAGTGTTTGCTCCTACTCCCGTGCTGCTGCTGCTACTTCCACTGTCGCTACTATGTGGCGCCGCTGCTAGCAACTGTTGCTGATGATGTGTTGCCATTGCCGTTGTTGTTGATGTTGCTATTGCCAGTGGAGGAGGAGGAACTGCTCCCGTTCCCACTGTGCCCGAGGCTGTGGCTGATGAATCCACTGTTGCTGCTGCTGCTGTTGTTGCTACCGATGATATTGTTGCTGTTGCCGTGGTTGGGATGGTTGCCGTCGAAGCTGCCGTCGACGTCATCAAACTAACCTGACAAAGGAAGCGCGTGTGTTGTGTGTGCGTGTGTTGTATTTGTGTGTGTGTAAAGACAAACGGACGAGAAACGAACCGAAAACGCAAATTAAAACAATCAAACGAAGGAGAAAAAGGAGAACGTGTCAAAAAGAAGCACAAGTGTCGATTGCGGGTTAAGGATTGCCAAAATCATGCAAACAGCGAAAGAGAGAGAGAGAGAGAGAAATAATCCCGTTAGTAATAGTCAGATAATTATTACCTTAGCCAATATATAAAAGAACCTCGTAGAAGGCTGCGAATACCAACAACAGTTTGTTAACATTCGAACAGCTAACAGAACTCCTTAACAGCGCAGCGCTGACATGCATCAATTAAAGGAACAAACGTGCAAAGCAACTGTATGTGTATTAGTATGTGTAGATAGCAGAAGGTGGAGCAAGGAGAAGGGAGACAGATCCCAGCACAAAGATTAATTAATCAATAAGGGCAGAACAAATAAAACGGATGCGATTAAAAAATAGAAGAAAATATATTTACAAACGAAACGAATTCAATACTATATAAATCCAATAGGAAACCAAAAACTACAGTAATAATAATAATATTAATTAATATTAATATACATAATAACAATTTACATTTAACAATTATTCCATCGAGTTGCTCAAGTTAAACACATTGTTTAGACTATTGTTCCAATTTCAACTTGCATCGCAAGTTTACTTTAGGATCAAACATTGAAAAATAAATGGCAACTATGGGTTAAGAGGTGCAGCTGGATATAGTGTATATAGAGTGGAGTTGAGGAATTGGAGGCAGAGGCGGAAGTGGGCACACGAGAGCTACTCATAAAATGAAAACGGACTTACCGCGCCTACCGCTCCCGCTGCCACGCCCATTCCCGGACCCGATCCCGGTCCCACTCCCGATCCCGCCATGCCTTTGCGGAGCGCAGCATTGAGTTCCAAAGCGGCCACGGATGGCGTCGAGTAGCTGCCCAGGTTGCCACCCGCTGCCAGATGCGATAAACTGCTCACAGATGGCTTCATCTGCTGCTGTTGTTGCTGGGAACTCTTAAGGGCGGCGACTGCTGCTGCAACGACTCCTGAAGAAGAAGCGGAGGAGGTAGCCGAGGAACTGCCCATGCCTATGCCCAGGCTGCTCTTGTCCTTCTTGATGGTGATGCCTGCCGGCAACTGGCTGCTGCTGCTGGCGGCCAAAGGCGGCACGGGTCGCATCATTGGAGGATTGCTGCCTGATCCTGCTCCTGAAGCAGTTCCAGATACAGATGGGCCTGTGGGCAGAGGAAGAGCTAGTGGTAGCGATATTGCAGTAGATCCACTCGAAGTGATGCCACTCGAAGATTTCTCCGCCTTAGGACTCAGACTCAGGCTTGTGGCCGCAGTGGCGCTCTTGAGCGTGGACATGCTCGGCTTTCCAGAGGATCCATGCTTGGGCGAGTGGGTGCCAAATGGCGACTTCGGACTATTTGAGGCGGTGTTGCTGCTGTGCTTCGGGCTGCTGTAGACTGGACTGTGCTTGGGACTTGGACGCGCCGAAGGTTGGCCAAGAGCTGTCAATCCAAGAGCTGCCCCCATTCCTGCCACACCAGACTTGGGCGAGGAGGAAGATGACGTCGAAGGAGACGAGAACTTTCGCACGACGCCACTGCTCGACGAGGAATCTGTAATACCACCTCCAGCTGGGGAGTTTTGTCGAGAATAGATCTTCTCTGGGGGACCCATTGGAGAGTCATCTCGTTTCTTCTTGCGCTTCTTTTCCTTTTGGTTGTCACTCGAGGAACTTGAGGTGCTGGCGCTGCTGCTGCTCGGATTAGCGGAAGAAGAGGAGGAAGTGGAGGAGCCACTCTCATGGGGTCGTTTGGTGCTACTTCCACTTCCGCTTGAAGTCGACTTCTTCTGCTCCTTGACTGCATCTTTGCCTGCTCCGTTGCCCCCTCCTCCACCTGTGATAGGTGTGATGGTGATTGTAGTGGCTGGAGAGCCGGCACTTGGAGTGGCTCCCACACTGCTAGGTGCACTCAGAGGAATGATCTCAATGCCTCCCGTCCGTTGCACATCAACTTGTTGCTGTTGTTGCTGGAGAGGCGCCTTGACATCCCCAGCAATGGGCGTAATGCTGACGCAGTGCTTTAAGTTGGGCGTCTTATCTTTCCAGATGTTCTTGTACTTATCTGCAATCTCATGGTCGCTAGCCTTTGCTGCCGCGCTTGAAGTGGAAGCAGAGGTCGAAGCTCCAGAAGTCGAGGCGGTGGTGGAAAGTGGAAGTGAACTGCTGCTGGAAGATGCTTGAGGATCCGTTTCTCTCTTGAGATTAATGATTCCCGCAATAGCCGCAGCAGCTGAAGTCGAGTCAGCGAATGCATCCGCCAACGAACGCAGAGTCGACTCCATCTTTAGATTGCTGACGCTACTGAATCCACCAGCTCCTCCTAGTCCACCTCCAACCCCACTGCTGCCTTCGCCAGACACTGAGCTGGAATCCAAAGCAAAGTGGCCAAAGTTTGTTGCTCCTCCTCCTAACCCTGATCCGCCGCTAAAGCCACCAGCTGCTCCACTGGTTGAGCTGCCTCCAGCTCCTGGAGCTGCCATTCCATGCAGCTTCTGAAGGTGCTCCTCATCCCAGCACTTGAGTAGCTTATAGATGACCATAGGTATGGAGACAACCTGGCGCACTGTTCGTGTCAGCTTCTGAGAGAGCGCTTCGTAGTCATTGGTAAGGCAGTAAATAGTGCATGTAGCCTCGCCATCTTCCAGCAGAAAGTCCACCGTTGCCAGCGACTCCTCGTAAGGATGCTGCAACTCCACCGTGATCTGATTGAGTGACACAGCAGTCACCTCCAAGATGATGGTGCTTTCCATATCTGTAAAAGATTATACATGAGATTATACTTCTTTGGGAAATCCGTCTTATGGTGACTCACCATTGTACTGTTTCTGCTGCTCCCTGACGCAGCTGGCTAGAAGTGTGTAGAAGAGCGCTTGTTTCTTGAGGAATGCGATTATCTTGGGCACCTGAGATGGCTCCGTGAACTGCAGTGAGGACAACATTGTGCCCTGCAGTCTGCGATTGTCCGTCAGAAAGTAGCAGTGCGTTTCCTTTGGGAGATTGACATACAATCCTTTCTGTATGTTCCTAATGAGCTGCCTGGAAGCAGTTTGTACTATCAGATTCATCACAGACATATCTCCTTCTGTAGGTACACCTGGGAGATTCAGAGCACGCAGAGAATCGATGCAGACGGGCATCGGTTTACCAAGACGGAGCACGTAGGTAGCCGGAATCAGCATCGAGTTGTTCTGAGTGAGTGAAGCATAAGCAGGCAGCTCCAGAGGAAGCCCAGACTCGCTGCTGAAGCTGACAACTGGCAGTATTTGCAATTTATTCGCCGAGGAACCCTCCAGATTGAGAGTGGCATTCAGTCCAACAGGGCTTTCATAACCTGCTCAATGCTGTAGTCTCTACTTGCAGCTGCATCTACTAGCTCTCCTTTCACCTGCGATTCAAGCAGGTGCAGAGGAGGACAGAAATAGGTGAGTTTCATGGGGTGTCCGCCTCGTCGCTGCATCACTAATCCCACCGAGGACATCTTCATCATCTGGTAGCTGTCGATCTGTGGTTGCTGATGCTGTTGAAGTTGCTGTTGGTAGAGATTGTAGATGTCTGTTTCCATTGCCTCGAGAGCCACAAAAGCCTTCTTCTTGACCTTAGGCTCCGCGTTCAGCTGGTAGATAGAGGAGAGGCCTTCCAACTGGACTGTGAAGTCGGCAAAGTCGCCTGCCTTGAGGCAGTTAAGGAGATCAGCAGAGCTGGAGCTGGATGGCGACGTGGATGGTTGCTCACTTTTGCATTCGTGATGTACTTTGACGTCGCTGAGCTTGCCTTCGGTATCAAGCAGTATTTCCACATAGAACATGTCTGTGGAAATGAATAGCGTCTGTTGATCCTCCATGAACTTAAGACCTAGCTGTCGAGAGAGGCTCTCCAGGCGCTCCACTAGCCCGTGTCTGGAGTTCACCTTGATGTAATGCTGCAGTTTATCGAGAACTGTTTGCAGCGTCGCCTTGCACACAGGGTCCAATGGGTAATGCTTCTCAATGAAGTACATTCGTATTGATTTCTTGATCTCATCGTATGATTTTGGCTTTTGTCTGTACTTGGCTCGAATCTTCTCCATCAGCGCTTCCTGCTGTATTTGTTTGTTCTTCTCCTCAATGCTGGGAATGTGGACTGCCCCCGTCCCTGTTCCTCCTCCTGATCCCCCTGGAGCATGACTGCTACCCTGCCCAGATGTACCTATTGCAATCAATCAATCAATCACAATAGTCACTCAGTTTGCAGACATGTCAATTATTTACCTGAACCAGATGGCTTGGGATGATTTGCACTCATTTTGTTGTTTTATGACGTATTTATATATTGTCTATTTGACTTTATAGCATTAAAATTCACTTAAATATACAATTTTACTGTTTTTTCCTAACTTTCAATCACTTTTTCCATTTTTTCCGCGAGAAAACGAACGCTATGCGGTAAACGCGGCCATTAATGTTTGATTCGCGTGAGCTGAACCAGTTCGTTTAAGAGCTGTTCTTGAAATCGATTATTAAATTTCGATTGTAAATCATTTCGATAAAACTTTACGTTTAACGGAAATACGAATTCAAAACGTGTTATCTTTTGTTTGTGCGATACGCACATTTGAGTGAAATGAAAATAATTTCATAAAAAGTTAATAAAACTTAAATAGACAACTATCACTTATATAATTTAATTATTTATTATTTTATTCGATAAAAAAGACAGAAACTTAATTTTAAAAAATACATACGAATACATGGAATTGGAGTAAATAATAAATATAAGTCAATTGTACAGAATGAAATCAAACTATTTATATCTATTTGATTTATTATAAAAGAATTATAAAAAAAAGTACAAGTTTCTAAACTTAACAAAACGTCGAGAATTGTAATTGTGAACTTCTACAAGATTTATTAAATTTTGATATGGTATTGGTGAAATATCGAGAAAATCTTAAGGGACTTGGCAATCTGCCAGATTTACCAGTCTCGTCTGTGTCCTTCGCCACTTCTGAGAATGACACATGCACACACATAAGCACATGGCAATAATTTTAACTTTATTAAGCTGCAGCGAAAGTTACCTGTTAGCTGGCTGCCAGCCAGACGTTCTTGTGCTTCCGTTCACTTACCGGAAGCTGCGTCAAATATCATAACTGGCACAAGAAGCGTATAATTCAATTGAAAGTCGGTTCGCCAAATTCACAGAACACGTTCTCATTTATCTATCTACATTCGAAGATTCCTATATGATGTTTTTTTTTTTTATTTTATTTTATTTCATTTCATTTTCAATTTCAATTTTCAGGCTCAGTAGCGCGACAGTGCGACAGGCTGTGTCAGAGCGGATATAAGGAGACATCGATGAGACGCTGAACGCCCACAAAGCCCCAAAAGCCAACCACATTAACAATTTAATGAGCGCCCCATGGTGCTGTTTGCCACTTGACTAGTCAATCAATGACTTGAAACATTTGATGTGCTCTTCAACGCGTTGTTATTGGATGTTTCTATTATGCTGGCCATAAAACATAATTTCATTTTTCATTTATTTTTGCAGCACATGTCGCATTTGTTCCTCCTTATAGAGCATACGGAGTTCCGCACATCTTACGCTCTATTTACACTTCAATTAGCTCCCCTTCCTCCATTACAAAAATATATAAGGACAAAAGCGGAAGCTGACGAGGGACACAGTCCCAGCTCAAATCACATAAATGAAATGCTTCAACTGCTCCCCCACTGACAGCAACTAATTTAACTTGATTAACGCAATCATGTGCATAATTTTTGGGCCAAACCAGCACCCAGCTGGGATTTCACTTGGTCGGCGTGAGCTCGCTGTTTAGTGTTTTCTTAAAGTTGTACGCTTATCGGTTTCGCAATAGGTCAACGCCACGCCCACTCAGTCTATTATTATGGCTGCACAAAGGCAAAACACAAGCACATAAACAAAACCCAATTTACATAGAATAGCTAACGATTATCGCATCAAGTTGCCTTATGGTTGCCACAAAGTGCGCCTGCAGCGTTTTTAATATGCAGCCAACGCTACGCCTCGTGCAACATCCGGATGCACCATCAGCACTAGCTTCAGCATCAGCTTCAACTACATCTACAGCTCCAGCTGGCACTCCTCGACCTCACTCTCCTGCACCTGACATAAACAGCGGATGGCCAACTTACACAAGCAGAAAAGGAAAAAATTGTATGCACAACACTTGCATAATATTGACGATGCCGATGCTTAAACTTTTACCCTCCACTTGGCTGACTACAATGTGCAGAGTCCACCCTCCATGCCTCCTTGCTCCTGTCTTTTGCTCGCTTCACTCTCTCCGGGAGTGCCTGACAGCCTTCTAGCAATTCGTGCTTGGTTATCGGCATTAACCGGGTTGACTTTGTCCCCGGGTCTAGCCGGTTTACACCAGCTCATAAACGTCTTGTAATGCAATAAACTTCAAGTTGATTATTTTTTGGCACAATGCAAATGCCTTGACAATGCTGCTGTTCCTACAGCATCTGTTGGTTTTGTTGGTTTAGGCACTGAATCTTAAAGTTTCTCATAAAAACTCTAAAGATCTTTGCATAAGATTGATTGCATTTTCGATTTTGATACATAAAGCCAAAATAATTTCAATTCGGATTAAGCTGACACTTTTCTTTGGCAAAAACATAAAACATACCAAAATAAATGGGGTTATAAAATTTATTTCAGTTATCATTTCAGAATTCCTGTAGTATAAATACAATTTGTATACATAATTTTTGTCTTGTAACGTATATAACATTTTAATGCGTTTAAATAGTTTTAAAATTTATTAGGAAACAATATTTTAATTATTATACATTTAAAATATAATAAGAAAATCATATGAGAGATGTGTGTTCACAAATGTTACTATACATATATAAAGAGTAATTACTTTAAGGGAAGCTGAAATGTGTTTTTTTCAATCTATAGGAAAACTCAAATTGAATTTGTTGTTCAGAATGTTACAACGGGCTTAAATAATCTTACCTAATTGTAATTCTCATTACCTCGGTGTCATATTAGATGCGCATTAGCGCCGACAATCTTCACGGGATACGTGAGACAAAGTCGCCTTAAGTTTCTCGCTTACAAATTCCCTTTAAGCTGGCCGATAAATCCACGTACATTGTCGTAAACCGAAACACACGTCGCCACTGCAGCTTTAAGCGCCAAGCCATGCGCCAAATGCATTTGAAATGCAATTCAATTTCCTTTGCCTGCCATCGTCCTTGGTAGTTGTTGGCAGCAGTTGCTCGTTGGCTCTTTGGCTGTCGATTGGTGTTGTTGCTGTTGTAGTTGTTGTTGTTGGTCTTGTCGACGTTTTGCGCGTCGCTTGGGTACATTGGTTATTGATTGTTAGCCTTAATTTAGCATACAGCTCTTGAACATTTTCAGGTGAGTCAACTGCTTGCAGAAGTTCTTTGCGTCTTTGTGTCTGCAATTTACCGTTCAGTTAATTTGCCAGTGTCACGAGCAGCTTTCCTTCCCTTTCCCTTTCTTCAAATTGTCACCAATCCGCCACAGACTCATTTGTGTGTCTCTTTATCAGATCATGCTGTCTTTGGATCTGCGTTGTTGCCATTTGCAAATTGCAATTGCAAAATCGTGATGTGACTGTCACGTAATTGACATTCAGTTAAGTGACGGCAAAATACGCGGTTTTATTTGATACAATTTGCGCGTTTAAGAACTTAATCTTCGTAGTAGAAGATTATATACATAGTTTTTTTACCATCAATATTAACTATCTGTATAGTAAGTAATTGCCAGTTAACGAAGAAGTGTTCACGGATGCTCGCAAACTTTTTTTCATTTGGCGGATAAGCAAAAGTTTTTGTTATTTTTAGCTCTTCCATACACTATTCATCCACTTATTCTTTTGAGCAGCTCAAGTTACAGCTTTTCCACTCTTTACATTAAAAACTGCAAATGTACTTATAGAAAGTTTTATGGCTTAGACAAACAGTTTTTAACTATTGATTGCTTTCACTTTCATTTCTTTTACATTTCACATTTAATAATATTATTTCTTTTAAGGAACATGCTGTTATTATGATATTAAAAATTAAAATTCTTCCCCTCCTTGGCCCCATTTTATTGGGTCAACTACTTACTTAGCTAGCTCGTGTTGCATTTTACGACTATCGTTGGCATATTTGTCTTCACAATTGATTGTTGTTGTTGGCAGGTGGAAAAGTAATTGAAGTTGGTCGACAAAGTTTTGCCATCAAACAAACCGACAGCTGCTCTCTTTATCTGTCATCGGCAATGCCGCCTACGGCTCGTTTGCCGCTTTGATGTATGTTACGTTTTTTGCTCCTTCGTTATTGCCGAACCCAGGGCGAAAGCAGAGTGCGGGAGAGTGTGTCAGATTTGGGCAAAAGTTTTAAGACAACTTTCTTCCTATCGCCAACTCTTGCTTAATGTTAAGACTTTTGTTTGTTGCTTCAGTTGGCCGCAAATTATTTGCATGTGGCAGGTCAAGCAAACCCTGCCCAACCCAATCCAACCTCAAGCGCATTCTATGAAATCTACTTCGATTAATCTTGTGTGTGGGCCGTGTCTTTAGGGGATTCTCACTCTGTTCACAGTTTGGAAATAGATATTTTGCACTTACATGCTTTTATAGTTTGGTTTTTATAATGTGTCAGTTTTCTGTTTGTTTTGCTTGTTGGTTTTGCCCCCCAAGGCCATCAACGGTGGGCGTGTCAAGCAACTTGACGTGACCGAAACGAGGCCAAGTTAGAGTTGAGTGTGTGATTGAAAATATTGTAAAAGTAACTATCGTAGGAATTGTAATTAAGTGAAAAATATTATATGCATACTTAAGCTTATACATACATATATTTTATTTTACGATATACATAAAAGCATTAATCTAAGTTTAATTCATCACATTCAAATAGACATTTTAAAATTTTTAAGTTCAATTACGAGTGTTCATTTAATTGCCATTGATTATCTGCAAATTGTTTTGAAGTGTACTGCTTGCAAGCAGTGCATGTTATACTTTAATAACTTTTCAATAATTATGAACAGCTTTCTCTAGCAGCTCTCACATATCGATATCACTTATCGACATTTTCTGCACATCTCTAAGACAAACTTTGAAGACAGCCAACAACGTGAAGGATTTTCAATCAGCTTTGACCACGCTCTTGTTGACTTTGCCCTCGCACAGTTATGGACTGGATGGGTTTGCTTATCAGGTGATTAGTGCTATCAACGCTTGCGGCCATGTTGCCAACTTCAATAAAGGCCAGGGATTAAAGACCAGAGTGAGTGACTGTGCGGGCGTGCAACTGTTGTTTACACCTTATGCCATTGTAATCAAGCAAGTGAATAAGCTGCAACACGATGGAGAAAAGAGCGGGTAAGTTCTGAAAAGGGAGAAGTACATAGTTGGCAGTAGAAGGCGGCAAGGCGGTGTAAATGCAATTTCCGTTTGTAGCAACCGGAATTTCGTGCATGGCATCGCCCAGTGACTGGTTGACTGCTTGACGGTTTGACTGACAGCCGAGTTGCAAGCAACAAAAAAAAAAAAAAAACAATAAAACCAAAACGAGAACGAAAAAGACAAGCAGCCAAGTTGTCCAACGGCCATCTGGTGGCTGCATTGCATCACGTGCCTCACGCAGCGTGTCTCCCACAATTTCATTAATTTTCTTTGCAATTGATTTAAGTTGAATACTCGAAATTACTTGACTAGGGTATGTTATTCACAGCATACCCCAAAATATGCTCGCTTTTTAATATCTTCTTCCGTCTTGCATTATATTGAACTCGTTGTTGACCAGAGTGCAACAATATTGGCTGCACATTCATTGTACTTGTTGTTGTTACTCATCTTGTTGTTGCCGGACAATTCGCGTTATTGCTTTTTGTATATTGTGCTTGCAGCCTCATGTGGCTGCCACAGCGCGCTGCCCTCGATTACATGATGCCCATTTTATGCTCGAACATTTTTTTATGGCTTGCGATAAACGTTATGATTCTTCCTAGAGCTTTCGCTTCGGTAATGATTTCATGTGCGAGCACGTTTATTATTATAAACTTTACAATTTCAATTGCTTTTTTGCGTCCCTGCCAATAAAAGTTACTTCAAAGAAACGTGCGGTGCCCATTTGAATGTTTTTGGTTCAGGGTTAAATGTTAATAACTTTCACTTGACTGCACTTTAGTTTTACATACTTTACTTCTGTTTGGACGTGCTTCCGTGGAGATGCGAATAACAACTTCTGCTTCCATCTTGAGGGTATTTAAAAAGTTAGTTGGTAGTATTAGGTTACACTTGAGCAAGTTGTAGAGATTGTTGTCCTCCAGACTTCTAAATTATGTCATAAAGAATCACTTTTGCTTTCACCTTTTGCGAAATATAATTACTTTGCTGATAGCATTATTAAAAAATCTGTTTCTTTCATTTGATGATTTTCGTATTAAATGTTTTCTGTTTCCTTGCGACAACAGCAATAACAATGCAAGCAATTTCCAGTGCACAATGAGCAAAAGCCACTTGGTTAAAAGTAATTTGTGCGGCAATTAGTGTACGAAATGTGCGTCAGGAAACACACTCGAGGAGGGCAGACGTAGCATTTGAGTATGTATGTACATATATACATATGTTCATATGTGGCTGCCACACATTTCCAATTGCAAAGTGTAGCCATGCTTAAGATTTCCTGACGTTCGGAATGTGCCGCAAAGCAGGCAACATAAAGCAAAACAAAGCACCCTTAGAGACAGCCACGTGACACGTGTGTTCTCAAAGCAGACGAGTATTTGGCTAAGTAAGAGAGTTCTTTGTTCTTGATAATGAAGCTGAAAACTCCGAATGCCTGGTTAATTAACCCTATTCTTGCTTATAGAGTGTACCAAATTAGCGTATAATTTAAAGCAAATCGATTCATTGGGCTTTCAAGATTAAGTCTGTGATAAATAAAATGAATGGGTATGATTTGAAATAATAATCAACTTTTGTTTTGTTTAATTAAAGCCAATCTACATGAATTTAGATTTGATGTATATTTTAAACACAATTTCAATATGCTAAGGATCACTGTGGTATTTATAAAATAAAATATTGTTTTTAACTGTTATACATATCATTAATCCATTATTCATAATTCAAATTATTTGTTATTTATTTCTAATATATTATCTCAAATAACTTACAAATCAAAAAGAGTTGTTCAGTCGATAGTAAGAAAGAAACGGCGATAATTCAATATTACAATCGACATTTTAACTGAAATAATACCTAAGCTGCGATCACGACAAGTCACGCTCCGTCTCTAAAAACAGCGAGAAGCAAACACACATGCACATACGCATGTATTTTGCACACACATAGACACTCATACGCACAAACCATTTTTCACATTACTCGCGTTGGCACTTGAGACAAGTACAAGAAGGACGTCGACATTGCTGTTGTTGTTATTGTCGTAGCTGTTCCCGTTGCCTTTGCCTTTGCCGTTGCCATCGCCAATGTCGCTTGACACTCGTGTGATAAGCAACGATGGCGACAAAACCGACAAGTTGAAAGCAAACACACAGACCAACAAAACAATGCACACAGTAGAAGCAGCAGCATTAACAAGAACAACAACTACAACCCCAAAGCTGATGTTGAAGAACATTCAATGAAACGAAGCAAAGCAGTGGCAACAGCAGCAGCAGCACTTACAATAAAAAGTGTCGACCACGTCATAGAAGTCGTCACATGGACGCACTTAAATGCCCCTCGAGCAATGAGATGCCTTGGCTGCCACGCTTGGAGCACTGGCTAATGCTTCCTGTTTCCTGGTGGCATTTGAGCTTCGTCTCCGCTCGATGCTGGAATGCCGTCATTGTTGGTTTCCTGCAGTTTGCTGTCCACTTGGCGGCTGCTTCCGTTGGTCTTTGTCATTCTCGTTGCCCAATGTCCGATCTCCGTTCTCTTGCCATTTGCCATTGTCGTTGTCGTTGTCGTTGCCTCAATTGCAATCATATTACAAGCAACATTTAATTTAATTTGTTGCGGAAATCAAAAAGATACTTTCATTTCCAAACACACACACACATACACAAACACACACAGATTTAGAGAGATGGAAAGTTCATTTGGTTATCCTTTTGCAGTTCAACAACTGCTGCTGCAGCAGACGCACTTTGCGGTCAACTTATGGTTTCAGCTTGTCTCTTAATGGGCCGGAAAAAACATATATGGCTTTACTAACTCTGTTCTCCTCTGCTCTGGTTTTTATCCTTCGGTCGTTGCTCTTGCCACTCTCAACATCCAAATTCATGTTCTTCTTTTGTTCACTCGCAAGTTACTTGCATTTAAGCACCCCCAAAAAAAAAAAATGGCAACATTTCCACTCATTTTTTCTGCTCCAATCCTTTATTGAGTGTTTTTCGAAGGCGCATGCGTCGTTTTCCCCTTTTCGATGGTTGCCAAATTTTTTGGATAGCTTCCCACATGTTGTGCAACATTCTATGTTTTTCAACGAATCTTGGGAGAACCTGTTGCTTGGCTCCCACTGCCCTTGAGTCTACTGCGCTTATATTACAAAACTTGATACGCAATTTAATTTTTTTACTGCGTATTTCAATTTGATAATCATAAATGTAAATAATATTTAAGCTTTATAATTATTTATGAAATTACTAAATTTAATTCGAGTAGTTTTATTAAAAGAAAGTTTTAATAAACTATTTGATTCATATTAACATTTTAAAACTTTTGTGCAAGCATTGTATGTGGTTATTTAAAACTAAAATGTTACCAAATTATTTCAAATACTTATGACTAGTTTTATACACAAAATAAATATATTAAATATATTCCGATTTAATAATAATTTCAAGTTATATATTTGCCGATATAACAACACAAATCTGCATATAACTTGCTTTCGTAATATTTACAGAGCCAACTAAAAGTTTGATTATCGCAGCCAGATTTTAAACCAGGTCATAATTGTTGATGGGAAGTGCCAAGTTATCATCGAAAATCTGCTAAGTTTGTTTTTGATCTTGATAAGTGTTGTGGTTGCTAGCTGTTTATTTTGCCAGTTGCCAGTTGCAAGTAGTATTCCTTGCGCTGTGTCCTTGCCTTTGTACGTGCTAAGAACGCGAATTGAGCCTTTTTGATCCGCTGCCAATTACGAAGGCAACAGACGGCTTACAAAATGCTAGCAAAGAGCCAAAACGACGACGTTCTAGAGGCCACTTAGTGCCTTTGTGGTCAGATAAATATATATGCGTACATACTGAGGCATTTTCCTCAGAAATCTGCTTTGAAATCCTTTGCTAAGTGGTATTCAGCCTGAGGAAAGGCAATGCCGACTTGTTGCCTGACCATTCTGCTGGCCTTGTCCTTGTGTCCTCCTCTGTATGCGCTGAGCTGTGTAGAAGGTTCTGTTGAAAGCCTCGACAACTTGAATTAGATAATTGACTGCATATTCGCATTGCATTTACGTTTCTCGTTTTATCTCTCAGGTATTTTGTTCATGAATTATTCAGCTGTCAATTAGATTACGTATACGCGCTGTAACGAGCCGCAACTGGAAAATGATTTAACTGATTTAAATAAACAGGGACAGATGCAGCAAAGCACAGCACGGAAAAGTTAAAATTGCAAAAGCAACTCGATTTTCATATTTTTCATAGTTTGACGAGTCGAAGGTTATTGTTAATGGTATCTTATTTATGTCCAATTCTGACAGAAGATAAACCAAATGTATTTCCTGCGAAGCGTGATGCGGAATGCCAATCATTGTGTCATATAATTGTTTTCATTTTCATGGCTCGAACACAAAATCGATAGTTGGCTAAAATATTGAAATTGGCAGTTTACTTAAATGGTTATTTTTATGTTCTGCTGGTCTGCTGAAAAAAGGGTTGTAGAAAAGCGACGAAAACGACCATTGAATTTAATTTGATGAAACTGTCTGTAATGGTAAAAATATTTTTGTAAATTAATTTCATTTTGATGCAGTTAATATACATTTTAATAATTTTTGTTTATTTTGTTATTTTTATAAAGCAGAAATGATTTTCGTTGAAATTTGCGGTTCAATAATTTGTTGCGAGGCACTTTTATTTAATTAAATATTCAATGGATTGACGGATTTAGTTATGAGTTGATTTTTTCACTCTTGAAACCCGTTAAATGAAATTTTGATGAATATTTCTCGTATTGCGTATTAAATTTTTGGTTTTTTGGTTTTTCAAGATTGAATGAATAACCATATCCTTTTCGCTGTCCGCTGCCATTTGCAGTGTTGTTGTTTTTTGCGGATTGCCGCCGGCCACACTGGCCAGCCGACTCATCCTCTCCCTCTCTCCTTCTCTTTTCTTTCTCCTTCTTACTCTCCATTCCCATTGCCAACGCGCTTTTTCGCCGCATTTTTGATGTTGCGAAAAAAATATTTTATAAAAATTGTTTGCAATAATTTTTTATGGATCTGTACGGACACGCGCATAAGTTTTAACGCCGCCAGCAATTGCCGCTCACTCCTTATCACCCACTCTCTGTGGCACAGCTCCCAAAGGGGTAGAAAGCGGCCACAAAAAAGAAACGCAGTAAAAGCCTAATGAAAATACATTGCGACAATTGTAAAGCACACTGATGAAAACTGCTTTCACCATATTAAACATAAATTTAATTTCTTTTATCATTTAACATATATACGTAATTGAGACTCACTCTGACTGTTTGTCGGTTTCTTTTTTCTCTCCTGTCTCTTGGCATATCCTGATGCGTTGGCACGCTTCAGCAATTATCGCAATTTTCCATGATTAAACAGTTGCCACGTCTCTTATCTGGTAACTGCAACCTGGTAACCTAGCAGATGAGCATCGCGGCAACATTGCATCGCGGATTCTGTGCACACACAGTTGCGGCATTTATTTAAAGTTAATTTCCCAATGTCCCAGACATTAATTCTTGATTATTTAATTCATCAACCGCATCAGTAGCGTAAAAATCCACAAAGTGACAAGCGAAAAGTCTTTGGGGCAAAAACTGGGCTTCCTTTCATTCAATTTTAATTAACACTCAGTCCTCGCAACATGTCTCTGACGAGGGTATTATTATTACGCAAGCGTATGTCTCAATCTGCACTTCCTACTTACTTTCTGCATTTGTGTTTGGATAATAAAAACATTTTTTTAAGAACATAAAATTAAAAAGGATAATGTTCGTATGTGTGCATTATAAAAGGGTTTTTTTAAAGCTGGCTTTTGAGTTCACAACTTTAGTTAAAAAGCCAATTTATATAACTGAAAATTTAAATATATACAAATAAATGTTTTTTTTTTTTTAAGCTGATATTAAAGTTAGTAATTTAATTAAAAAGGCAATTTACATATAACTAAATGTTGATAAATATATTTTTATATTTTTTGTATATCTCTTCATAATTGATATTTTTATGTTGTTTGTGCTGTAAGATACTTTTATATCTACAAATAAAAGCTGCTGTTAGAATGCTGTAATTAATGTTATAAAACTTGCTCAGGGTATTTGTATGTCGATCACACCTCGTGCTGCCACGTTTGCTGTTTTCGCTGATTGAGTCAAGTTGGCAGCTCGGTTGCCCTGTGTGTTGCACCTGCCACTTCCTTTCTGAACACTCAACATTTTCGTTGTCAAAGTCAGAGACAGTTGGGCGCTGGCAGGGAGTGAGGAAGGGGATCGTGCTGTGAGGGGTCAGTGTCGGAGTTCGGACCGTGCAAAAGTGCAATTTTACCGCAAAGGCGCCGTAGAATTCTGTGTGCTGCCCTTACTTTTTTTTTTGCATTTTTCTTGTTTCTTTTTTTGTGGTTTCTTCTTTACTTGACTGGCTTTCACTTGCAGGCACTCAGCTGCTAAATTGTTGTTTTTTTGTTGCTGTTGCTATTAAAGTGGTTGTTGTTTTTATTGTGATTGTCGATGTTGCTCGTCATGTGCAGGTTGCAATACAGGAAACACACTCACACATACAGTCATAGGAGCATACTTTCAGATAATGGCACTGTCAGTCGCGCATTGAGCAACATCAATCATACGCACCGTTGTGCGTCGCACATTGCCTCAAGACAGACAATATCTTGAAGCTACCGCACGTTCTGCAGTGTTACAGCTACTTGCTTCTGACTTGTCAGTGTGAACACCTCTGTGGGAGTGGAAGTGGGAGATTGGGCGTGGCACTTCGGGTGTGTCTACTGTCCTTTTTGCTGCTGGCTGTCACTCGCTCACCTCGACATCTCGCATTGTTGGTGCAGCACCGTGATTAATGAAGCGAAAATTGGCCTTGATTTCAGTTGTTGCTACCGCCACACCCTTGTCTACACGCAGTTATTACATTCATATCATTTGAATAAGCAAATTGGCAATTAATTAATTATTATTATGAATAAGCCACGCCCTTGCCAGCCCAGACTGACAAATAACCGAAACTTGTTTTCCACTTTTTGACTGCGAAAAGGTTGAAGCTTGTGGTAGGTGAGAGAAGTTCAAGATGAGTCAACTAAATGCCACATTAATTTTATTATTTGTAGGTATGAGAAAATTAGAATTCAAATTTGCTTTCGCAATAAAATTATTGTAGTGCAATAATGTCTGGACAAAAGCATTATAAATATTTCTTTTATTTTCTTTCTATAAATAAGTTTCCTACTTTAGGGTAGAGTATACATATTTCGTTTCTTGTCGCTCGCTCAACTCCTTCTCCTAAGAAAGTTTACTTGTACTTTCTTTCTGTTATTTACTAAGCGCGCGCTTACAATTTGTTTTTGGGGCGCAACACACTGAAATTCATCAAGTTAATAAGTCGTAATAAGTTGTGTTTGTGTGTGTGTGTGTGTCGAGGATTGTTTGGCTAGGCAGTAAGCTGATAGCCATCAGTTGGGTTAGTTTATGAATCCATGGTTTGAGTACATTTCGTTTCGTTGGTATTTCTAATAATAACTGCGGGTGCACTTTCTAATTGCTTGCGACAAGCAAACAGCAACAAAGGCAGCGGCAAAGGCAAAGGCAACATGAACAAATAGCCGCATTGTCACAAGCTGGACACGTACTGTTGAGAGGGTCAGACAGAAGTGCACAGAAACAGAGGGAAACATTCTGAGAGACAGCCAGGAAGAGTCAGGCTAATGGTCAGTACGGGTGGTACTTCAGCAACTGCGACAAGGGCTGCTGTTTGGCAATGGCAAACAAATTATGTTCAAAATTATCAACAATGGGGACTAACTGCAGGCAACACGGCGAATACGCAATACGCTAAAGTAACTAATTAAAAATTGGTGCATGCTTTTAGGCGCACATTTTTGTTATAGTTTATCAAATTCATTTTATTAAAGCCTCTTTTGGTTTACAACTCCATCATAAAGAGCATACTTTAACTAAAGTACCCTGCTAGCCATTCTTCACATTTTTGGCGCAATGAAATTGCGTTGCTCACGCACACAGAGACCGTGAGTTCGAGAGCTGCGTGTGCTTGCTTTCTACTCGATTGTATAGCACATTTTTAGGGGCGTTCCGTCTGCGCCTTTTTTTGGAAGAGGAATTTTCGCTTTCATTCGCATTATCTGAAATATGTTTTATTTTCTGGCGCTGTTTACTTTAGCCTAGGGCTGGAAGTTCGAAGAATACGTCGATGCGGCTGCTGGGCCCGCCATGGCATTGTGTTGTTTGACAGTCGGACTCGTTGTAATTAGAAAATCTCAACGGTTCCATTAATAATGTGTCAGTTTTTGAACAACGCAATCGGCGAGGCGCATCACTTGATTTATAGGATGTGTGTGCGAGATGCCTGGATGAAGTCAAGTCGGAGGACAGCGCATTTAATGCCCAGACATTTGATTACTCAATATGGGAAATGGCGTCGACTTTGCCACTTCCGGCTGTCTTGTTAGGCGACCCTTTTGCCATCGTATCTTGACTACTAATTGAGTAATTTATGCGTGTTTGTCGTTGCTCTTCCGTTATCCAAGAGCAAGTCCAAGTCTAATTCCCATTCCATGCTGACTTCAGCTTTTGGGCTCCGAAGAAAGCCAGTTGAGCCTCGTGGCGCGCTATCTAAGCAGACGCCGTTGACAATTTCGAGAGTCAGCTCAATTTTTTTTTGTTGGGCTCGAAGGCAAAGTCACTGTCTGTGTTTGCCTGTAGGCAAACGCAGCAAATTCATAAAACGTGACAAGAAACGCCAAGCGCTCTTAGCATTCAGCTTAACATAGCCTGGGTGTGTGTCTCTGTCGGTGTCTGTCTGTGCTTACCTTGATTGAAAAGCCAAAAGACGCACGCGGCATTTTCCGGTTGCTTCCAGCGTGCTAAATTAATTTGACATTTCTGGCATTGTTGCGGCTAGCATCCTCTGCGGCAGCCTCAGTCTCGGTCTCTGTTTCTCCGTTATCCTAGTCGTGATTTATGCAAAAGAGTTGACTCCGCTCTTCAGCGTGCCACAATGTTGCCATCGCGGTTGAGTTGCTGTCGTCTTCGTCGTGATTTGTGTTCGCTACGCGCGTTAATAAAAGAAATTTGACACAGTTTGTGGCATAGTTAATTTAAGATTAAGTAAGTTTTTATTGAGTGCTTTCAACAAACTGGGTTGCTTATTAAATCATATTTTAGTTTCACAAATATTTTGCACTAAATGTATGCTTATAAATTGTTAGATCTTTCTTGTATACCTTTCATAAATAATTCTCTTTTTCAAAATTTAGGCTGAAAGGGTTGAAATTTCATCTACACACATCTTCTAATTTGCATTTGCCTTTGTTACTTGTTTCACTCATGTCAATATAACTCATAAATATTTGAAATCGTTACTTCCAGCAGTTAAATTAATCTATTACCTTATGCCAAGCTGGCACATTATGGCTCTTTTGAAACTAGGGAATCGGTTTCTGATGATGCCAGCCAACCATCACAAAGTATTTCAACTACTCGACCCACAACTCCCGAAACAATTTCAGTTCTTTTTTTTCTTGCCTGCCAACCTTCCGTTTTATTTTATTTTATTTCGATTCAGCTCTATGCAAATTTTTATGCGTTGTCATTTGTATCATTAGCTGCTCCTTTTTTTGGTCCTTGCTTGTTTTGTTCGTTGTTCTCCTTTTTTTTGGTCTGTATGTGTGCAAAAGCAAAACAAAGCGCTGACGTTGTCGAACTGAGTTCGGGACTCCGATTTGGACTTTACCCGGGATCTGCTGATGCGTGGCGCGGCTTTATGCTTTGTTATGCATTCAAGTGATTTCTTCTAGCCGCTTGTTGTAGTTGTATTTTGTGTTTTTTCTTTCGGGGGGAGTACCCAAAAATACACTTGGAAACTTTTCTGTTTTTGTTTTATGATCAATAGCGTAAAAAAATTGAAACATTCACCGCCGTTTGTCTGGTCGAATTTTATAGCTCAGCTGACTTTTAGGGCACTTTGAGAAATGGTAATAAAACTCTTTCAAAAAATATAAAAATAAAAGTTGCAGACATCAGTTTTATACGCAAGCAGAAGAATTGCAGACTCTGCAATGTCCTTCCACCATTTGCATTGCAGTTCATTTATTTGCATGAATATACGTAATTTCCTGTTCCACAGAACTTTGCCTCCTGTCCACTAGGTTCTGTCCTGTCCTGTCCGTGTCTCGTCCTAAGCTTCTCTTGTTCAGTTAGTCGTTGTCATTGGCAGCGTCCTAGCTACTACTACTATATTGCCACATCAGCATGTTATTCGCTTTTTAGTTGCCACAACAATGTGGGTCCTTGCCTTCAAACCGGATATTGCATGTGGCATGCTTGTCCCTAAAGTTATATTAAATAGTTTTGTGAAATTTTTAATGAATTACCATGTTCAGTATTGAAATCAAGTACACATATAAAGCTATCAATTTGCAACATTTTGATTTCGATATTTTTGTTTATCATTTTTTTTATAAAAACACTTTTCAGCAGGCAAACAAAATGCGAGTATTCAAATTCTTGTGAATTGCGTATTTTGTTTGCCATTGTCCTTCGACTCTTGTATTATTTTCACGATATTTTTTTGCTGGCGATATTTTGGTATTCATAGCATGCTAATGACACTTTTTGTAGCACAACTCACATGAACTCACGAACTCTCTCTTCTTTTCTCCCTTTTTTTATGTTCATACCCGATATTCATAGTGTAGAAGGGTATTATCACTTTGTGTCTCCAGGAAATGTGTGTATCATGCAGAAGGGGAATCTCCAACCCTATAAAGTATATATTATCTTGATCGGCGTCAACAGCCGACTATATTTAGTATTTAATTTTGAATAGTTTTAAATTAAAACCACAGTTCTTCTTTTATTTAAAATGAGTAGCGGGTATTTAACAGTCGAGCACACTCGACTGTAGCTTCCTTACTTATTTTTGATGTGGTTGCCGATGGCGCTGCTTAGGGGTAAATGCTACTTCATGCTTCTTACTCCTTTGCAAATGGCTTTCGTTTGCCAATTTTTTTTCTATTGTCATTTTCAGGTGGGGATTTTCCCTCCAACTCTCTCAACTTTTCATCAGTTTGCAGTTCACGGTCATTTGGCTAATGAGTTGTTTGCAAATGTGTGAGTGTGTATATGTGTGTGTGTGCTAATTAGAATGACAGGAAACGCGACATGGCTTTTCGTTGTGGTTAAGTTGAGAGCACGATATTTGCTACATTTTGTTCAATGCTTTTGTGGCGGTGGTAAGTAAAGCAGATTTTCCATTTCCATTAGCTACAGATTTAGCTGAATGGTTTCAATCGACTCTCGTGTCAGGGGAGAAAATCTATAATGGGGTTTTCCACTGGCCACTAAAAAGCAATTTTCAATGTGCATCAAAACGCAATCAATCATGCAATATGCATAATACACTTGCCACAGAGCTTTCGCTTCTTCTCTCAGCCGGGGCAGCAAGTAAACGCTATCCTTTGTCCATTTTGGCCGTGTGGGCCATTAGGGCAAAAAGGTTCGACAGTTGGCAGCCAGTTGTCAGGGCAGACGACGAGTAAATAATAATAAAATATTCCCCAAAGCAGCCACGGCACGTGTGTGTGAAGCCAAGGCGTGCCTCACAGCTTACAGCTTGCAACTTGCTGCCCTCAGCATTCAGCTTTCAGGTTGCATTGTGTGCTTGCCTCAAGCAATTTGCCAGTTGCCTGCAGCAGCACTTTGGCTATTGGACATTGGGCACCAGCGAGCCTTTGGCATTTCGTTTTATGCTGTAAATAAATGGAAACCATTCACAGATGGGAAATCGAATTGGTCTTGACATGGATGATCCAATAATTGTTAAGTATTCCACAATGCTACAAATAAATAATAGTATTTTCATTTCTTACAATTTCTGCATTGAAATTGTTTTACTTTGACTTCGACTTGCGTACAATAATATTTGTTTTCATAAGTGAAACAATTTGTCAACAATATAAAATTTCATTTAATTTTTGATGGCACTTGTACTAGTAATCGTGTATCGTGGATTTAAGATGACGATTAAATAGTATTTCAGAATGGTATTTTCATTTCTTAAAACTTCTTTTTGATTTCAACTTGCACAAGTGAAACAAGCTGTCATCAATATCCATCTTGATTTAATTTTTGATGACACTCCAACTACTTATCGAGTATCGCAGATGTTGACATCCTATTGTGCAAATTTATTAAAGACAACTCGAGAAGATTTATGCAAAATGTTCATAGCACAAAATGTCAAATATTTGCAAGCAATTTAAATTCTCTTTAAGCTGCTTGCCTCCCACTTCCTCGAACTTGAATCCGAAGCATTTACATAGCTTATAAAAGTGTCGAATAGACACCATTTGCCATTTCATTTGAAAGCCATAAATCTACAACACATGCCGAGCTAAGGACGCATAAACCGACAGCAAACAACAAACAGCAAACAAATCCAAAAACTACTTTTAAGAACTTGACACGCACCAAGCACTAAGAAAACCTTTCACGAAAATTTACATAACCACTCTAAGGGATACATGTAGGATGGCGTGTGCCTAAAAATCTGACTAATTTTCTATGGCTTGGAATGCTTAATGAACTCTTCCCCTCAAATTGTCATCGGCAGCTGCTTTTCTTGGGTCTTCGCACAGATTTTTTAAAGAAATATTTATTGGCATAACTTTGAGTTGTCCCTTTTCAGGCCTTTTTAATTAAAATCGTACTTACAAAAATTGATTTATTAAATTTTCAAATTAAAATAATTCTTAAGCTGTTGTTTCCAAATTGAATTGATGACATTTTGTTGCGGACAATTTGTGTAATTTCGTAAATAATTACACAAACTTTGCTTGCTCGCATAATGTAAGCACAATGTAATTACAATAAATAAATGAAACCAAGTAAATTCCTTCGCACTTGGATAATAAGATTGACACTGACCAAAATTTCCAGGGATTGTACAAATTCAATTGCTTTGACTGCCAACAGGGAAATGTGTTTGTATTGAAATGAGAACGTAGAGTCGAGTAGAGGAGAGGGAACGTCGTTGCGTTGCTATCGATATTAAATTAAAACGATAACAAATTGTAATTACGCGGCACGACATGCAATTGAGGCCAAGAGCCGAGTCGCAGCAGCTAATGGAGTTTCGGCTGGGACCGGGGCAAGGCTGCTTCAGTTTGTGCTCGCTCTCGCCACATAAATAAACAAATTGACATAAATTAGTAAAGATTGAAAAAATGGCAAACGGTAGTATGGATGACCGGAGCAGCAGTTGGTCCTTAGCCCTGTGGCCAGTGAACAATGGATTCCGTGGACTGCGGCAAATTGCGAGTTGCCATCTGCCTTTGTCTTTGTTGCTGCTGGTTGCTGGTTATAAATGTGGCTTTTATGGCTGGCCACGTGTGTATGTGTGTGTGTGTGTGTGTGTAAAACTGTCAGGCTGCATTAAATACACATGTACTTGGGGCTCCATGACTGTGTCTTTTGTGTGTGTGGCATAAATTAGGAGCCAAATAAGGTCAAGAAATAAATTTCAATTTGATTGCCCCAGAGACATGAACTGCCGCCAGACTATCAACAAGTGGAGTGCAATCAATACGCTAGCAAAATTCCTACAACCACACAACATGTAGGACAACAATTTCTCTTATTCTCGACATACTTTTGTGTGCTCAAGAATTAAGCGAAGTAATCCATGAGTATAGACATTTCATAGTTTGGCTAACAGCTCTCTTTATGCTCTGCTGCATCATTTGGCATTTGTTTTAGCCTCTCAGCTACTTAGCCGCTAAGCTTTTTGGTAATATTCTATGACAAGTCAATTGTAAGCGGCAGCTGCATGCGTAATGCGCTTTTCGCATTAACACCAATTAGCAGCTGCTTCAACTAATTGTGCACCACTGAAACCACACGAACTAAGAAACTTGTCTGCATATTTGAAGATATAGATATAGAATTTGCATGGAACTTCTGTCTATGCATATATAATTGGTATTTGCGCAATAACATTTCGATGTCTCATCCAATATTGAAAATTGTGCTGGTGCCTCCTCGTGTTCGCCTGGCAATTAAGTTCAAGCTGCTGTTCTGCCTTGGCATTTGACATTTGATAACACATGCATGCACAAACATACAGAGCGCTAGAGAAACAGAGAAGGGGAGAAGGAAAGAGACAGGGCGTAGGAGCGAGAGGGAGGGAGTCGGTTGCTAAGCCGCAGCCACCGGCTTGGCTATATTAGCGGTTATATGACAAACAGCGAAGTCTAAACCAAGGCAAAGCAAACACAAAGTGGCCCGTTTGTGTAAGCCAAAAGCAACAGCTACAGCCAACAACACTCATTAGACGAGATTAAAGCGGTTTTCAGATGCTCTCTTCTAAGGTGTAAAACGAAGAAATAAAGATTATAAAATGCATTTGCAAAATTAAATTTCTATTTAAAAGTAAAACATATAAAACTGAAAAAAAATTTTAATTTAATTTAAGGTCAACAATTTCTATTTTATTTGCGGTCTTTAAAGCAATTTAATACTAGAAAATGTATTTAAAAGATATGCCAAAGGTTAAAATTTGAGAAAAAAATAACTAGTTGAATAAACAGAAATTATTTAAATACATCTAGCATTGAATTAACATGAACATAGAACAAAAATATACGCCGAGTAAACATATTTGAATTGCAACATTTTATACACATTATAAATTTGCAAATCAATGAATATGTTGCACACAAATTACAAAATAAATGACGAAATAACAGCTCAAATGGAAGCATATGAGAGACGCAGCACTTTAATATTAGGTATTAGAAAAAATCGAACATTGAATTGGTATGAACAAAATTAAGTATACGGTGATTACGCATATTAAATGTCAAACTTTTCATATTCATTATAAAACTGCTA
The DNA here is from genome assembly GCF_009650485.2 of Drosophila albomicans. Taxonomy (NCBI): domain Eukaryota; kingdom Metazoa; phylum Arthropoda; class Insecta; order Diptera; family Drosophilidae; genus Drosophila; species Drosophila albomicans. The sequence goes on along the minus strand of NC_047629.2, from coordinate 35,225,563 downwards.
ATCAAATAATATAATTTACACAAATTACAAATAAATTACCAAATAAGTGAAGAAATAATAAATTTTAAGTACTTATAAAAATCTTACATGGAATTGATATGAACAAAAATCAAATATACGCTGAGGAAACGTGTTAAATATACATATACATACATTATAAAATTGCAAATAAATTGATATGGTTTACAAAAATTGCAAAACAAGTAATGAATTATAATGACAGCTACAATGTTAACATATAAGAGACGCAGCACTTAAATCTAAATATTAAGTATACGCAGTTGTAACACGCCCACAACAACTTCTATACTTGTACTGTAGAGTATGACTATCCAAGCCACACACTACATGGCATTATCTCAGCTGAGATGGCGTCGCCATACGTCGCTGCCAATGAGCATTATGCGCTTTTGTGGGTTTTTAAGTTTAATTAGTGAACGTTGCTTCGCTAGCTTCTGTTGCTGCTTCAATTTCTGCTTCGTTTGCGCGCGCGGGGTCACGTGAGTTGACTTTGTGGCGTTGAGATTGCGTTGTCGATTCGGTTTTTGCGGTCTAGCAGAGCAACCCCAATATATGATGCTTAAGTGATTTTTACTTGGGTGTTGCACAGCAGGGAGACACACTTTGATGACAGTTATCAAAACGAGGTTTACAATATTTTATTAAAAGTATTTTTGTTTAGTCTGAGAACTGAAGCATATCTTTGTTGTGTCTTCGTTCTAGTTGCACAGCTGCTGCTGCTTTTCTTAGTCTGTATGAAATTGTCTGGCATTTTTATTATTTTATATTTGCCCCTATCGCTAGACAATTATGGCACTGACATTGAGCATTTTGGCATTTATTGCGCATTTAATGCAATTAATGTCAATGCTCAACTCTGCAGTCTGATGTCACAGGAAATCCATTTATACGTATTATATGGTGGGAGCTAACACACAGAGTGAGGCAACTTTTGCAGTTTTATGACCAACTCGAGGAAGCTGCAAATGCTGCTAAGGAAACGTGTTTGTTGCCAGGCGGCAGAGCTTTGCGCCAAAATGGCGTCGCTGCTGCTGTGAGAATCCAGCCAGCTTGCATATCCTGTATTCGCTGCAATCGAAATGCACACAGATTGAGAGCAAGTGAGAGAGAGAGAAGGGGAAAGAGAGTGGGAGACTGCCTCGTATCCCGTTTCGCTTTATACACAATAGCAAGTGGGGTCCTCTGCACATAAATTTTAAAATATATATTTCTTTTTTGTGCTGTTTGCCGCATGCAAAACATACAAATATAACGTATACGTCGGCAGAAGAAAACATAACTCATACGCCCCCGTTCATATGGCTGTGCTGCATGCATTCCATCAGAAAAGTGCTAATCGGGCAAACGAAATGCTGCCTTCAGTGGGCGTGGCAAACAGGATCAGTCATGTGTGTGCACGAGAAGCATCCATGTGCAATTGTTTCGACAATTTTCGCATGGCATTCACAAGTGCGCAATTATTTATAAGTAGACGAGAAGTAGGAGTACTCATTTATGAACATATATGAACATAAGTACTTCGCCTGCTGAAGTATGTAAGGTATTAGTATTATTTTCCACATCTGAAGTGCTCGTAATATCTTTAATGTGTGCTGCGTGCGTTGAAAATGTTTAATAAAAACTCTATAATTGCATTTCTACAATATTTATTATTATTATTATTAAATTCTCACTTGTTTTTATAACACAGCAAAAATGAGTGAAACAACAGCCATCGATTTAATTAAAATAGCTTCAATTTTTTCATATGATTTATAATTGTATTTATCATCCATGTATGTGTCTATTAAAGGTTTTGGCTTTTGCTCTTTAAGTTAATTTCTCTATTACTCATGCAGACACTCCATTTGGTGTTCATTAATAATACACTGCGAATCGTTAATAAAATTGAGCAAGTAATTAATAATATGAAAGCATCACGAAAGCGTCTAGGTTAAGCACTTGATTTATTTGAATTTAAGTTAAGCTTAAAACTGAGCGGAACAAATAGGCAGACAGCCAAATAGACGAACATCAAACAGGCGCAACAGGAAGCACACTTAAGTATTTGAAGTACAAAGTTAGCTGGCTGCTTCTTGGGTCGAACTCAAACTTTTGGCATTGACAATACTTTTCCAGTTTTCCAGTTTTTTGGCCCCCAAAAGGTTTTCTCGGGTCTGCCTTTCAAAAATGAATTTCTCTTTTCGCATACTTGGCTTAATTAGCACGAAAAGGCTGCATACACAAAAAAAAAAAAAAAAAAAAAAAAAAAAAAAACAGAAAAGAAAAGAAAACTCAAACAAATTGGTTTTAAATTTCAACATGAAATAAAGTTGTCCCTTTCACTGCCCTTCCTCATCCTGCTGCACTTAGTTACTCAAGCTTTTCGTTCGACTTGCCCAAATTTAGGCAGAAAAAGTAATTATGCGCATGAAAGTAGGTATTGCTTTGTATTCAACCTAAACCGAGTTGTCTGCTCCTGCAAATACTCCTTATTAGTATGAAATTGATTACATTTTAAGTATGCAAAACATATAATAATATTTTAAACATTTCATTTAATAAATTTGAAGCAATCATGTGTTTAACAACATTAACATTCCAAGAGCATCTTCTAGTCGTTCAATGGCGGGATTTCATACTTTTTTCTCTCAGTTCTGCATTGAAAAGTCAATTTTGGAAATTGAAATATAAATTATTGAAGCGTTAAATGGAGTGGCAAAGGTACGGCAGAAACAGGGAGGATGTGTGACAGGAGCTGGCCATGGTTGCGGAGGCTATGGTTATTGGCCAGTGACAAGTTGAAAGCTTGCAAAAATATTTGTAAATTGTAAGTGGCAAATGCATTGACAAATTTCCCAAAATTACGTTAAAGTTTAAAGTTGAATAATCTAAGCTGATTGGTTGCTGCATTCAGCAATTGGAAATTGAAATTGGTAAACAAGATTTAAATATTTTCAATTTCAAAATAAATACCGAAATATGGTTTAATGAATATGATGAAAACTAAAGAGAATATGTTAGAAATCAACTATGCTTAAATACAATTTTGTGTTAGTGTGCGATAAATAACTGAAAATTTAACTAAATATAGTTGAATTTACAATATATTCTCTTTAGTATTCATCACATTTATGAAACCATATTAGAATTTGAAATTTTTGAAATTATCGAAAGTAGTGAAAACAGCTTTAAAGATTGCAAAACATAAATGTCAAATTACTTACGTATACTTAACTTTTAACTAGGCTGCCTGCAATTTTCCTCTTTAAATGCTTGAAAATGTCTAGCATTGTAGCATGACTTGAAGCAAGATGAAGTAGATGCGGTAAACATATTAATTATACGACTTCCCACATAAATTGCAAGGAAATATTGAGGCAGACAATAAATCAAAATATTTATTTACGATTTCAGTCTATAGAAAAAGCGTTAGCAATGCGGCGAGGACACTTCTCATTTGCCAGCTATCTCTCTCTCTCTCTTCTTCCTTCTTGCTCTCTTTTTAACACACTGTCTGTGCTCTGTGCAATATTCATAAGCGAAAATGTCTACTCCCTCGACCATTCCCTCTCGCCCCCCATTTTGCTGACATTTTTGTTTGGGTTTCTGTGTCGCCCGCATGTGGCATAAGCAAATATTTATATTTTGTGTGAAATGTGTTGGCATCGGGGGGATTGTCCCCCCCTCCCACTTCCACCATTTCCACTCTTTATTGTCGCATAGCTTGTTGTGTGCGTCTGTAGAGCGAGAGAGCAAACAACAAAAACATTCATCCATAAAATGCATAAATTGAAAATTCAATTTCACAAAAGGCATTTCACGCACAATTTTTTGCGCAAGCCGCAAAAAGTAAACCGAAAGACATAAAAAAAACTAGACTGTGAATTGTTTAATAAACAATTGAGGCACGATAAAAGAATTATACGAGTAAGTACATAAAATGCTTTCGGGTATTGAGGAAGCTAATTAAAATAAATACACCATTAAAAATTGTCATGCATGTGAGAATAACTTTATCGAAATTTAAAGCTTTCCCGCCTGATTGAGCACACGTGAATAATTGTCAGTCCACAAAATGCTCAACAGCCGTGTCATCATTTTTATGGTTGCCCAAACAAAGCGACAGGTGAGAGGTTTGAGAGATTGAAAGATTGTCAAGTGTGAGTTATGGAAAGGGAAGCTGATTTGTGTAAATATTTGTTGAATCTAATTTCATATGGTTCGCATTTTGATTGCCGATTGCAACTGGCAATTTTATAATATTTTTCGCCATTTTAAATTAACTGTATTTATTATTTTTGTAATAAATAAATCGAAATAACTTTGTGCTTTCTTTATAAACAGCATCGATCATCAAAAAGTGTCACATTTTTTCCATTTTTAGTGACTTAATCAGCACTGAATTAATTTATATTTTACGTTTGCACTTTCATCAAGCGAAGATGTCGGAACAAATTTGAGATTTGTCGAATTGATATCAGTTTTTCATTTATCAAAGAAAGTGAAGTTGAAGTAAAAGAAGGCAACAACTGTCAATCAACTGGATGAAATCGGAATTCAATCAATATCGCAATCTGCCGCTGGACATATTCTGTTTGCGCTGCTTTGTTGCCACTTTTGTGCTCTGCTGTCCGAGTTCATTAAATAGAATTAAGTTCAAAAAATGTGAAAAGGAAAGGTAAATGTAAATATTTTGTAAAGGTTCTTGAAGTTTTTTTTTTAGCAGACACAGCAGTAAGAGACTTTGACTTTTCTTTGAAGCGAAGTAATTTTGGAGCAGAATGAATGTAACAAACAAATGATTTTTAATAGAAATAAATACAATTTATTGATAACTAATATTTTAAACAAATCATTATGCATAATTCATTCTTTTTTTGAGGGTATTTTGAAGCTGTAACTTCTCTTAATACTCTTAAATGTTACCCTTGCAAGGCCTTGCGAAAATAATTGATTTGGATATGCAGGCTAAAGTAAAACAGTCAGAACAATTCAAGCGTTTCGTATACTGACAGCTTGTTTGATTGAGCACAGTAGTAGCTGACATATTCTATGAGACATTGACATTGCTTAGCTTCGGATTGTTGAATGCCCAAAAGGATTTGATTTCTCAACTGTAACATAGGCAGTGCTCAGAATAAAGTAGTTAAAATGCTGCAAGTATACATTTCCGGCTTAAAGAAGTTTATTCCCTTGGCTGGCCTCTTTTTAGTTCTCCATGTTGGACAAAATAAATGGTCCAAAGGAAGAAACAGAACAGAACTGAACCTCGAACCGAACAGAGCGACAAGCAAACTAACAACACAGAAATCCCGCAAATATGCCGAAATGTTTGCGTTTTCAGTCGACATGGAATTGGAAAGGGATTTGTTTTGGCCTCCCCCTCTTCTCCTCCCTCTTCGCTGCTGCGCTGTCTGATGTTTCATTGTCGCCAACATTGTTGTCAAGCGACACTGTAAAACCCAGTTGGGGCTGTGTTCGAGTGGAAGCTAAAGCCAACTAGCTCCACGCACGTCTCGTTCGGGTATCAAATCTGGCAGATTTTCTGTTTTTTTGTTTTGCATACCCTCCTCTTCTTCGATTGCCTCTTCAGTTTGCCTTTTGCTTCGGTTCGATTTCGAGCCCAAAAAATGTTTGAACATGATGAAGGGTTTCATTTGATTTGGTTGGTTTGCCATTTTTCTGGTTTCACCGCCTGTTACACTTGTTGTACTTGTTTTTGTTGCTGTTGTTGTTGTTTGACATGCACTAGAGTGTAAAAGGGGGCAACTCTATTTAGTCACATGCCCAACGAGCAAATGAAAAATCAACATTAAACATATGCTCATGTTGAACAAATCGCTTAAATTTCCATATGGCAACACGAGAGAAATGGCAAAAGGGCATCATAGAAAAAAATGTGGAGCAACAACCGCTTGGTGAGTCAAGTCAAGTAAATAAATGAATGGCAAATGTTTGACTGAGCACAGACAGAGACAGAAACAGGCCGCGAAAGACAGAGAGAGAGAGAACGAGAGAGCTTGGGCCTCGAAGAGTGTGAGGAATAAAGTTCTTTATCTCGATGTGAATCTTTATGAATACATTTCCATTCAACGCATTTTTTTTGTTTGTTTCAATCCAATTTCACTTGAAAAAGAGCAACCAAAAAATCTAACAGCTGTTGCGCAGAATGTGCTACAAACTGTGGCTTTTAGTGTTGCAAGTGCGCTTCTGGTTGCATATATGCAAATTTCCTGCCACATTGAAATCAATTTCGCATGAAGGCAAAAAGTCAAACGGCGCCGCCATACGTAAAGCTTCATGCAACTGCCACAATGCAGGGCTCCTTCGTCGGTAGTCGGTTAAATGAACCGGAAGTGTTTTATGCAGCAAAAGATGCAATTACTTATATGTACATACATACGTGTGTGAGCATCCATATTCATGTACCAGTGGGGGGTGGGAAATGGAAATGGCAATGGAGATGGGGTGTGTCTGTGTGCTTTCGCTTGGGCAAGTGCCAACAAACGTGCGCAGCTTTTGGCATTTGTATGCAAACTCGCAAATATGAACGCCGAGTCCAAGTCTCAGTTTACTGACCAGCTGCCACTTTGCTACCCTGCAACCAAGCCATGGAAAGGCATATAATAAGTTAATCCAAAAAATACTTAATACCTTCGCTGAATTCAAATAATAAAATAGTTGAATTATTAATGAAATATACATTATATAAGTAATGCAATAATTAAAGTAAAAATATAATTGATTTTTTAATCTTTTAAAAAATATATACATATATTTTGTATATAACACACTTATCAGCAAACTTCGCTCAAAGAATGATTCGCGAGAACTCCGCTTTACTAACTAAGCTATGAACGAAAATACTGATGAGTGGATTGAAGTTGTACAAAATTTAATTGTTTTAAGATTCTAAATCTAGTATTTGAGGCCTACCAATTTAACGATTTAATCTCGAAGTTATACTTAAAAATCCAAGCTTAAATTATACCGAAAAATCTTTACTTTATTTCTAGTGTTCTTGGTGTTTATTATTAAAGTGTTTACACTAATAATTTCATTTGAACCTTTCCCCATTTTAATACAGGATATCAGCTTGCCTTGCTGTCGCTTTGCTGGCCATGTTATTTGTTAATTCTATATATTTTTCAGTCTATGTGCATCGTGCCACCGTCCGCTGGGATGGTCCGCATTGCACTTAAGTGCTGCATCGCTTTGTGTGTGGCATTGTGTTTTGGTTGACAGAGCAGCCCGCCGCCAGAAGGACTCCCGTGGTGGACAGAGGCGTGGCAGCCTCTAGCTAAAAGTCATTAGTTGCAGTAAATGCAAACAGAGCACACGACGATGCTGGCAAAGATGAGAATACATGAGTTCACTTCGTATGCTGCCACAGCTGGCATTTTGCTGTGCTCATGATGACGATGATCGCCATTGTGGCATAAGTTTTTATTTTACCATCATGCAATGTCTGCATCTCTAAGAGTGGTGTGCATTTCCCTATTTCATTTGCTAATGTTCCCTATGTTACACCGAGACTCACATCGCTTTGCCGCGAACGAGCAAGATGCATTTTGCGTTGCCAGTGATTCCAGTTAATTGATATGAAAGCCAAGCTGTCACAGCTTAGCGCAAAACGCTTCAAAGAAATGTAATTAACATTCTCAACATGCGTTTTATAAAGTTAGAATTTAAATACATCTATCATAGCTACAAAGTTGTGGTGAATTCAGTATCAGCATATACTGCGAATTTCAAAAAGAAAAATTGCCAATACACTCAACATACAAGAAGCTTGTTGATGGAAGCGATAAACCAAAGAAGCAGCAAATTGTTTATTCTATTCAATTCAAGATAAAATGCAAATATGCATACAATAGTGATTCGATTGGCAAGAGTACGAGTATATGGTAAAATACAAAAGAAAATATAAAAAGCTTCAATTCTCATAAAAGATTGTTTGAAAACGCAATTAAACTTGTATAGTATTATTCAATTTATAATTAGTTTAAGCTGCCTTGTTATTGATAGCAGAATACGAATTTAAGAAGAATTCAAGAAGAAATTCCTTAAATCTATTCTTTTATCAACACAGAACCATAAAAACACATTATAGGGAAACTTATTCAGGCCAAACCTCATGGTCTTATCATGAGGACGTTTGAATCTAAAATAAATTTCAACATTAATGAAAAGTAAGTCAGTTAAAAATATATCGAATTAATATATGTACCACAAATATACTAAAGGTATATTGCTACATTCAAAATTTACTATTGAATGCAACATGTCAACCAAAGCATCTGCAGAGCTCAATTTCAAGCTTATTTTTAGCTTGAGCTTGCTTCATTTTTTATAGCATGCTTTTCGGCGCACCTGTAGAAATTTGTATCTAGCGTATATTTAGCTGAACCTTGTTCGATTTTTTATGGCTTTGGCAACACCAACTATTATTAAACATACCTCTCGCATTACCTTGTTTTGAAAACTAAAAATGAATTAAAGTATCACGCCAATTAGATATGATATTAAGAAGTTTTCTTTATACATTACTTGAAGTGCTTCCGTTGTAAACACAGTTTAATTAGTTGCAAACAAATCATATTGTAATTAAGTTAGTGATGCCGTATTGCACTCTCCGTTGATAGTTTTAGTAAAAACTTGTAATTGCAACATGCCACTCTGCCCAATTTGAGATCCGTTAAGTGAGCCCTAGTAAAATTCTACAGCAGTGTCAGTCTGAAAAGTTGAACTTTTAACTCTGGCTTCTTAAATAGAGTTAACCCTTGGACTATGTTGCCTCAGTTTGCCACAACTTTTGTTGCTGTTTTTGAGTGACACTTTTCGCACAGAAAAACTTCTGTATACTGTGTGCAACTTTTACAATGTTTAGTTCCAGTTGTTCTTGTTGTTGTTACTGAACATTTTGGTTAAGTGGTTTTACGCGCGTTTGCAACTTGCGAAACAGCTTAGCGAATTGCAGCGGTTTACATGTGACAATTTGTTCTTAAATTGAAATTAATTTTATTTGGTCGTCTGACTTTTGTGTTTTACAGTTTCAATTGTCTGTCACTGATTGTCAAAGTAGTTTCTACATTTACTTTTTCCTTTTCAATAACGATTTTTTGGCAGCAATTAAAATGGAAAGATTTCTCGTTCGTTTCTTTGCTCTATTATTTATTCGGTTTTTAATTTTTTTCTCTATTTATTTGTAAATGGTTGACCACATGAAATAAAATTGAATTCATTTAAATGCCATTTTTAGTTGTTACTCATTTTTAGCTTGAAATAATTTAGTATTCTCGAGCACCCAAAAAAGCACAACCAAACAAACACTCTGCTACAAAATGCCAACAACTAAATGGTCATTACATTTAAAATATTTAACAAGCATTTTGGGTGCACACAAAGTACAACTTTGCTATCCGCCCTTTTGCAGTTTATTTCCGAATATATATTTACTCAACTAAATACATTTAGTAAGTTTACTTTTTGTTGGAAAGTGCGATTCATCTTGGCATTGGTTGCATTTGCCACAGAGCAGCCACAGCAAAATATCTCTGAAAATGTTGCCATGTGGCAATGCAGCCACACGAAATGCAACAAAACCAGTCGAAAGCAAATAGAGGCACATATTTTAAAGCAACCAGCACATACAGAGATGCCTGCCACATACATACATAGTCGTATATAATGCCCAACTTCTGTGTGGGTGGTAAGTATGGAACGGGAGTGTGCCAATGTGAATCTGGGCATGGTTTGAATTCTTTGCGTTGGCAATATTTGGGACCTCTTGGTATTGGGGAAACCAAATAATGTAACCCAAGCCAACCGTGCAAAAGAAATTTATCCAGTAACAGCTAGAATTTCTCTTCCTGCCTCCCTTCTCGCTCTCGCTTGGTGGTCGTTACGTATACGCATGGATAGAAGCTGTTATGGTTTCCGCACTGAAGAAAAATTGTAATGTACTCGGCAGCTGCTGCTGCTGATGGAGGTTGCCCCACATGAGTTACGGACGCACATTCGTAATGATTATGTTGCAGCAGTTGTCAGACGGATAGTCGCCCACCTGAACGCACAGGCAGCAACAGCAGCAGACAACAGGCAAGAGCAAGCAGCCTTTCAATTAGCCGTTGTTCTCGTTTGAGCTCGACTACGAGTACCTATGGGCAAATAAGCCTCGACTACTCGGCTTTTCGGTCCAAAAACAGTTTATTAATTTGGCCTTAAAATTTCAACGGGTCCATTACTCGCTCCCCACACACACACACACGATTGCCATGGAAATCCGACGTCGAACTGATTGCATAGACCACTAGCCTGGCATTGAGTCAGAGTAGAGAGAGTGACGCGCTGTTTTGTGTTACCAAAGTTACTCAGCTCAGTTCGCCCACAGAAGACACAATCAGTCGTCTGATTGTGGCCAAAAATCTTACAAGGCCAACGACATGACCTTGCCTTCGGCTATTGCCAAATGATGCTTGTTGTTTGTTGGCTTTGGCTTTGCTGTTTGGACTCGACACTCCACCTCTCCTCTGTGTGTGTGTCTCTGATTCGATTTGCATTTTGATGTACAACTCCATGGAGTTGTAGGTGCACATACATATGTATAGCATAGGCTTTGCATTAAGCAAAGTCAACAGAACTTTAAGAGCAACAGATAGAGCCCAAGATAAGGTAATAAAACTATTTTAACCATGCTAAAATTCAAGAATTCTTTATAACGATTCTATTACTCATAAAGTCATCAGCACTGTAAGAGCAACAAATATTATTGAAGATGACACAAAGAATATATTTTAACCAAGAATTATTCATTCAATTTAACATTAAAATGAAGTTATTAAATTATTTTAACCATTCAAAAATTGTTCAATAATCTATCATTTTATAAGGGAAATATTACTCACGAAATCGCGCAATTTTTTAACCATGCTGAAATTGAAGAATTATTTGTTAAATTTTACGATGAAACTATTACTCGGTGCAATAAATATAAATAAATCTATTAAAGGCTGCTCGCCTTTGATTTACGCCCTGATTGCATAATTGCAAATTTATCAGGGCTACGGTAGCTGCGGTTGCGGTTGCAATTGCGGTGCGCCAATATTTTAAGCATAAAAGTCACTCAGTAATCAGCATAATCATTGCGCCTATCGGCGAATAATTGTATAATCAATTGATTACACTCGCCAACAAAGCGTGCGTTACTTTTTTCCTTAAAAATAATAAAAACATAAATTTAAAAATACAACAATTAAATTGCTGATACTCATATATATTTTTGCTGAACTTTATTTCAAATAAAATACAGTATTTTATTTTATTTTCACCTCTACTCTGTTGATCAGTTTAATGGCTAAAAATACAACGATATCTGACGTATTTAATTTGGCTCTTAATGCCACGCTATTGTTGGCTTATTTATTGCCAATTTGCACAACTTATTTGCTTACCAAAAATTGACAACTCTTGTTCAAATAAAATGGTTTTACTATATAAGGTTGCTTATGCACTTATTGGTATTTGTTAAATAAATAATGTGAAATAATTGGTATTAAAAAATACCTTCAGCATGCCGCACATCGATCAGATTGCTGTCGAGCTTTATATACAGCACCGACAACTCTTCCGTTCAAGTTTAACTGGCAAAAAGGACATTGCAATTGTCAATTTGGCAAATTGCATCAATTTTTGATTGCCCCGTGAATGCAGGCAGCTTCACTCAGCGACGCCAAAACTTGTTCCCATTTATTCCCAGTGCTTCGTCAGGCTTTTCTCCCTCAATTAAATGGAATATCAAATAAAATTCCATTGTCATTGCGATGCAATCAAATCGAGCCAAATGTCAGACACTATTTGGCTATTCTTACTGAATTTCAGTGCCTTACATGGCACGGCATTGTCCGTATTTTGGCAGTAATAAAATACAGTCAGCATCACAGAAATTCAAAAGGAAAATAGCATTATTAATACTACATTAGGGTAGAAAGGTAAGAGGAGATGACAACTGAATAGGCAACATATATATTTAAGAAAAGAAAGCAAATATTTACTTTTGATTTAGGAGACTAGATTATTTTTTAAACTGACAACTCATATTAAAAGGAATTTAACATATTTCCTTCTAATTTTAAGAAATGAATAAACGAAATATTTTTAACTAACGAAAGCAAATATACAATATATACAAATACAATATTTAAAAGTGAAATTATTCACATTTTATTATTGCTTAAGATGCTTGCAAATATGTATTGAAAAATGATTTAATTTAATTCTTATTTCTGTTTAAGTTAGGGATAAAAAGATATGATATTTTTTTATATTTCCTTGTAATTCTGCCAAAACTGTTTCCTGATATTCGAAGCGTGTAATCCACAAAACATCTCAGCTGCTGATTTTATGCCAAGGCTAAACCACAGCAGAGAGCAAATCGATGCTTTCTGTCATTTTAATTAGCCCCAACAAAACGTTCCACGTACAAAACTAAGCTGCAGCAAAAACGCCACTCATTAGACAAATGATGAGACCGCAGAACTACACTTTGGGCAATTAAAATCAAATCCCACCTGAGGCAAAAACAGAATTCGCAAAACAGGGCCGCCATAAAGTTGTTGTTGTTGTTGTTGACTGTCATGAAGGATGCTTAAATTGCAGCTGATTAATCGCAAGATTGAACCACCTTTAACCACATCAAATCGCAAGTGTGTGATGCTTGTGGTCGTTCTGGCTTTACAAAATGGATCATTATCATGCCACAAATGCCACAAATTAAACCCGCATCCCATTGCATAACGGTCAAGCGAATGGACCAGCATTCCAGACTCTGCTCTTGGTAATAAAAGAAAAGTTAATAAAACGAAAGTTTATTGCGGCTGCTTAGCAAAACATATGTGGGAGAAAGCAGAAAGTGTTTTAAATGGAAAAGCCACTGAAACTGTAATTTAAAAATAATATTATAATTGACTTGAAATTTAATTAAAAGTTACTTAACCACTGCAGTCATTCTTTATTCACTCTCTCTTAATTCTCTGCATGCTAAAGTTAAATAAGAGTGCTTCGGTAGTTTGTCTTCATTTACAGTAGCTTATGGAGTATTACATACTTATGCAAACATTTAATAAATAAAACACCAACTGCTGACAACTGCTGAATATGTGTGTGTGTGTGTGCGTTGGCAACATCGCGAAAGAATATGTAATTATTTAATATGGCTTGACAAAGTTATTTCACTTACTTGTCTGGGGCATGTAATTCCGAAAAGTTTCTTTGTTCATTGTTTACTTACGCTTGCTGGGGCAAAAGTTTTTCCTCATTTTGAGCATTGCTCATACGCCGCGTGTTCGGCGCTGTCAAAACTTCTGTTTGCACGCCAACATTTTAATTGAACGCAAAATAACTAGCACACCTAAAAGTCGAGGAGAGACAGATAGTGACTTGTTGCTGCTGCTGCTGATGGTGCTCTTCTTCATTCTCTTGGATGCAACCGACCCAGTTTGAAGTCGCTTTCAGGCACATAAATTACCAAGTGACAAATCGCTTGTCTACACATTTGTCCTACTAGTATGCTGCCGAGTGTACTCCAAGTATGCCACTTGTTTGTTTTCTCTACAAAGTGGCAACATGACAAGCTACAAACACACAAACTCATACACATAAAGAATTACAGAATGTACGCTTCGACACGCAACAATTGACACGTGTGGCCATAAAGGCAACATTGTGGACTAAGCTGGGTGCCGATGGGAAACCGAGAATGATGAGTGGGAATGCGAATGGGAATGGGAACGGGAATGTCAACGGAAATGAATGCGAGTATAAAATGCTGGATATGAAGGACAATTACTTAATTGTCACAGTTAATTAATGAACTGTCTAATGTGTCAACAAGATGTTTTTTTCCTCGCTCGTAATCACATTTGAAATACCTCAATTTTAGAGTGCAAACATTTCATGCATTTTGTGGCTTTTTTCAACATTTATTGTTTATTTAATAATTTCTGTTTATTTTGATAGCTTTAAAACACATTAAATTATAATAATTTAATTATTTGATCAATTTTAATACTCAACTGCGACGGCATTTTTCGTTAATGTTTCCATCAACTCAACAATTCACATTTATCATTGATATAAATAATCTCAATATTGTATAATTACCAATTGATTTACGATTTCACATTCACTTACGACTTAAAGTTCAAACATTTCCATACACATATTGAAATATTTTGCACATTTAAATAGTCATTTATATATGTTATTATTTACTGTTTGTTTTTGCTTAATTCTTTTCCTATGAATTTTACATCTTTATTGGCCTAAATAATGTTTAACGTACAACGATATTATAGTTTATATTTATATTTTCTAATTTTAATGTATATATTAGGTTGCTTAAATGATAGACTTTTATTTTAATTCGTGTCTGAGACTTTTTACTTGTGAGTTTTTCACCAAGAGTTTTCTATAGTATTTAATATATTTCAATAATGTCTTAAATTTGAGTGCTTAGATTATGTTTCTCTACAGATAATGCTTATGTTAAACCAATAACTTTCAGTGCCATTCAAATACATCATTACATTATTATTACTTTTCAATTTTTAATTTCCGTTCATTTAATTAGATTTTTGGTTTTGTTTTTGCTGAATTCCCTGCTTTTGAATGCAATTTATAATTACAACTCGCGTTTCCACCTGGATAAACACAGCGTTTGCCAATGAGTATATCAAATTTCTATTTATCTCAACCACAACAATCATTAAACATGTTTGATATTGTGGTTTTTGTCATTCTAACTTAAAAACTAACAGATTCAGATATTACGTATACGCAGTGAAACTTTTTACACATGACAAACCAAAAGTACACAAAACTTGATGACATTTTTTTGAAAGCTTAATTCCACAAGGCTGCAAGAATGCTTGAGAGACAGGCAATTGGATCAGAGAGAATAACAGTATGTCATCACCGTTTTATGTTTCACTTCGTTCTTCGTTGCAGCATCGCACATGACATAAACTTTCAAAAGAGGGGCTCATGGTCAACAGAATTTTGTATACTTTTGGTTCTTTTTCATTCTCCTCTCCCCCAGCATCATCAACAGCATTAAATGCGGTTAGCTGGCAAAATTTCGAGTGTGTTTATTTAACTTTGCTAAACTTAATTTTTAGTGCTACAGTCATAAACACTTTACAAGCGCCTACAAGTATTTTTTGCATTTAAATAAATATAGTTTGATATTTACAATTAGTTGTCTACAATTATCTTAAATATATTGTTTAAATACATGCCTATAAAACAGTTAGCGATAAAACAGCACACATAATGTTTAATATTGAAATACACACACATCCGTTTGAATAACTATTACAACTAAGAAACAGTTAACACTATTTACTTTCATGGAGTGAATGTGACCGAGTCCAGAACTAGAAATTCTTTGTAGAAACCTTGTGTATTTAGCAATAGGCTTAACCTATATCTGTCTGTCAGCTATTGTGTTCAAATACTAAAATATTTACAGAAAGCCAGCGACCTCACGGCAGGTAACTTGTCACTCTTTATCCGGTTGATTAACTCAAGTTCATGGCCATAAAACCAGCAGCTAAATTTCAATTAAATGACTGCAACAACAACTCTGAAATGTGTGTCAATTTTACAGGGGGGTTTGGTGGCTGGCTGCCTTTCAATTTGTATTCAACCAGCTGTCACTGTAGCTTGAAACATATTTCCCTTGACTTGTTTTGTGGCCTGCACAAATCCCATCAATGTCAGCTTAGGCTTATTTGCTTTGCCCGACAATTCTTCTCAGTTTTCCTTTCGTGTTTTCTCTTTTCTTTTCCCTTTTTTTTTGTAGTGGGAGGCTGCGCAAATTATTTTTGTGTTGCCTTGTTGCTATTTTGCTCTTTTCGCTTTTGTTGTGGTTTTGTTTTACAATAGAAAACGACACACACACACACAGCAAAAAAATGTGTGTGTTTCCACACAATTGAACCAAAAATTGGCACACGGAATTTAATTCCAGCGACAGTTAAGCTCGCAAGTGACGCATTGAGACGACGACCTTGTGCTTCACGATTCACTTGGCTCCCTACAAAGCAAAGTCTAAATATGCAAAATGGCAACAGCAATTGCTGCAAAGTGGTAAGAAAGAACGAAAAAAATTTCAATTGCTTGTCAGCGCGAAGCAGGCTCAGTCACACACCCTCCGATACACTTACACCTCTACACTTACACTTACTTTCTCCCTCACTCTCTCTGTCTCTATCGTAGATATACAAATTTGATATCAAGCGGCTGCTTCAGCCAATTGCTTGGAGGGAAGGCAGAGTTCTTTTTGCCCCTGGCGCCAGAGCGCAGCAATTTTCGCATCGTTGTCACTTTATTTGGCATTTATCAGCACTTTTCGTACTACTCAGTGCGACTGTAAGACTATATGTCTAACAGACACGCCCATACGCCCCCCACTCTCTAGTAGCTTACACTTTCAGCTTTGTTGTTTATGTCACATTCCCCGACATCTCGTTGTTGCTCTCGATGTTCTCGTTGTCGTTGACGCTGTCGTTGTTATTGGTGACGCCCTCCTCGCGCTCCACAACGACCAGCAACCGTGTCTAGAAATGCGTTTCAAAAATCTGTAAGGCAAAAAAAAAAACGAAAATGGAATATAAAATAGACAGAAACATTTCAAAATATAGAAATATTATAAACGTTGTATTTGACATGGCCAAAATGTATGCAAAGCATAGAAATTATTTGTGCAATAAATTTGCTTACATAAATTGTTGAATTCGTTTTGCATGTCTTTTGTTTGACACATGCATAAAGTGTGCGAATGTGTGTGTGTGTTGACTAAAGCGGCTTAGGCCAATTTGTCTTGGCAACTTTTGTCGTCTATTTGACAAAGCGCATTGCGTTGCCCCTGACAATCCTTGAGGCATCCAGGCAAATATTCAAATTCACTATTAGGATGCGTTGTCTAGCCTCGACTTGTCGTCGCGTGTTAATCGCCAGCATTGGCTAATGAATAACAGACAGACACCATTTGCCCATTGGCGCCCGCTGCTCACAATTAGCATTAGCCACTTGTTGCAGCTTAAGCACGCCATTTGCATGTGGGCGCTCCTTCATCATTCATCGCTGTTTTACTTTTTATATTCGCTTCATTTGCTCTTGACGTATACGTAATAAAATTGCGTTGCGTATACGTGACATTGACATTGGCATTCAGCTGCCAGTGATGACGTTGAACAATTTAATTAATTTGAATATGCTACTACACAGTAGATTAAGTAAAGAAAGTTTGCTTCTGTAGATGTTCAATTTCTTTTTTCATATTAACAAAGCAAGTGCAACCCGAGTGGAGAGAAGTACCTGTGTGTTATCTGCGCTTTGATTGTATTCTTGCTTTTAAATTTGATTTCCATTTTAAGCAGTTGTACACACACATTCGGCACATAAATTTTAATTTAGCACATGCCAACACTTTGAATTTGATGTATTCGTTTTTCTTTTTACACCCGCTACCCAAAAAGGAGAAGGGTATTATAACGTTTCTCCAGGAAATGTATACATATAACAGGCAAAAGGAATCATCTCCGACACTTTATAGGGTATATATGTACATATATTCTTGATCAGCGTCAATAGCCAAAACGATATAACTACATATGTGCGTCTATTTATTTTCCTAGATATCAGAGACTATAAGAGATAGAGATATAATTTTTCGACAGCACTTGGTATGTTTGCAAGCAAATCAAATTTGTTTTTAAATTTTTGCCACTCACTTTCCGCCTCCGCAAATCGTCAAAAATAGAATAACAAGAGTTGGACAACAAATAATAACTGAACGTGATTTTAGGTACACGAAATTATAACTATATTTTTTATGATTCCTGAAAATTTGGTTCCGATCAGATAACAATTGTAGAATAGAAGAAATAAAAGAAAGAAAGAAGTCGGGTCTTCGTTTGCTTTGGCTGACAATCTGGTATATTTTACACTTTATGGTATATTTTGAGTGTAGCACTATAAAAATATAGTCTTTCGTGTTTTTTAAAATTAATGCCGCACTGTTTCGCGTTTACTTAAAATGGGTAGCGGGTATCTCTTAGTCGAGCACACTGGTACAATCCAACTTTCTAACTTGTTTGCTTTGCTTTGTGCAATTGTTTAATCTACTTTTGTGAATTTGCTGTTATATTTCAGTCGATTTTCATTACGCTAGCATTGACATTTAATTAAAATGCATGTACTCTTAAAAATCACGTTGCGCGATAAATGAAAACACTGCTTAGATAAATATTTGCGGTAATATTATTGACATTGGCATTAATGGCATATTTATGAAATGCCCGAGGTCTGCATTTGGTTGATTGGCTGCAGAAATTATTTGCTGCACATTTTCAATGTAAATATTAACAACAAAGTCTTTGACAATCTAATCAAAAAAGAACAAAAATAAATATTATAAATAAACTTTTTAATTTGAAATGCAATTAGCATATAGACTTTTTATATTTTCTTTAATTCGCATTTAAATTCAAATATTAATGAAGACAATGAAAAGCATTTTTTACGCTCGCTGACATCATAATGAGAATGGTTAAATATTCATGAGCGTGTATTATTTTTAATCGTTTTACACATTTTAATAAATAATTAATGTGAAAACATTGCCGCTAGCGACAAAATTCCTAAGAGTAATATCTCTTGCATTCAAGCAAATATTAATTAAAATGCCTTGGGCTAATTGCTTGCTTTGGAATCTTTAATGACGACTCACAACTCAAATTGGGACGACCCACATTGGTGTTGATAATTGAAATGAAATTTGCTGTCCCACAACAACATAAGGAAACAACCTTATGAGCTACTATAACAACCAAAACTGAGGAGAGCACAGCACAAAGGTAAACTTTGCCCGGAGGCCTCAATCTCAATGGTTTTCAGTCTTTTTGTCGCCTCGGCGTGGCGCACAAAGTGTGCAAAGTCCGGAACTAAATCGAGGCAACTACGAGTACCTTTAACGCCACTTTATTAAGTATTCATTATTGTCAACTTGTATTGTGGGCTGTCTCTTAGAGGGCGTGGTCACACTGCGTGAGGTTGTGTGTGTGTGTGTGAGTCAGTGTTAAATTACTTTAAGCTTTGTTGTGGTCCGTTGAGGAAGAGGACGATGACGACGACGACGAGTACATCTGCTAGCTGAAACATTAATTGCCAGCGGCACATTGATGTTTATGTAATTAATTTTAATGGCTCTAGTTCGCCACAACTCTCATCTCATCTCGACTCGTCTCGTTTCCTAAAAAGTTTCGTTTTATTGTTCTGTTGTTGTTCTTGTTGGTCGCTTCTACAGTTTCATTATTACCTACTACCTACATTGAGATGGTTGTGTTTGTAGTTGACAAAGTTTTGGGGCACACACACATACACGCACAGAAAACAAAATCAATAACAAGAGCAATAATAACAGTTATAAAATATTTAGCCACCATTGGGGCCTATGAGGCGTATGTGCAATAAATAAATCAATGAGCAGATGGTTAGATACCAAAAGAGCAGGGGCTAAAAGTTGAAACACGTGCGAACACGAAACTTTAGAAGTTTCAGCCTTAAGGCTATTCGAATTTTAGACACCCTTCTACTCAAAATCACCAAAAATAAAGATAAATATTGAAGGCGACAATAAATTTGTATAACTGCCTATATGGATTAAAGCTCGCAGTTATTTAGATTAACGACTCTGCATGCAGATAAGTTTGGTCGACCTTTTAAGGGTGACCATTATTCAGTAAGCTCACAATTAAATGTGGCTTCCTGCAAATTTATGACCAGATTGACAAGCCAATGCTTGGAGATAACTCACTCTTATGTGATGCTCCCCACGGACTCATCAGACGATGGGCAGCTCAACGTCTTTAGGGTGACCATGCGAGCACATTACTCACTCTCTTAAGTTTTCGTTTTAGATAAGTATGACATACAACCTGTCAGCCCATTCCTGGCCAGCCAAAAACATCATCTAATTTTGCTTTACGTCTTTCTCTCTCTCTCTCTCTCTCTCTCTCTCTCTCTCTCTCTCTGTCTTCAATCTCTTTTGCTGTCTCGCTCCTTGTGTCACAGTCGCCTTGAGTGTGCTTTAAGTTGCCGCAATTAGAGGCGAGCATAAACAAACTCGTCGAGGATGTGGCTGAGCAAGGTCCTCAGGCTGCCTGTAGGCGCATGGACAATCTGCGACGACGTGTTGAGGAATGTTCTTTTTAATGAATCGCAAGTGGGCTAAATATATGCACAGCAAAACCATCGCAATCTCGAAATGAGAAAACGTAAATGAGAACGTAATTAGGCAGCTGGCTGCCAGGCAAGTAAATAGAATGAAAGCGACAAACACTGCAGGAGCATAGATACATAAAAAGAATTGAATTGGGTGTGGCTGGCGACACACAGTGTAGACTTTCTGACATCATGCTCTAATGTTATTATCAAGCACAACATCGAAATCCAGCGAAAGTCTCTCTCTCACTCTCTACCCAAACCTATTAAACAACTAAAGGGTATCATAAAGTTGTAGTAAGGTCAACAAAACATTTTCGCACTCTATTAATCAGTTTGGCTATAAAGCGAATTTGCAGCAGTTTTAAGTATGGGCAATAAAAACTTAAGTGTATTTATAGAAATTTGCAAAATTTGCTGTATAAGTTGGGTTACGGTAGTGTTTAATCGTTAACGAACGAACAAACAAAAATGTTCAGCGTTAAAGTTGGATTATGTAAATTTATATTGTTCTTTTCTCAATTTTAAATTAAAACATAAAACTAAAAATAAATATAATGAAATTAAACTAATAAATGAAACTAAATATAATGTAACTATGGTGTAAATATATTGGTATTCCTTAAATAAAACAGAACGGGTTGAAAATAATCAAATGAAGAATGTCAACAAAAGAACAATGATTAGAAATTAACCATCAACGAAAGTTAACGATGAATATTTCTTGGAATCAAAACGAAAGAACGAATTGAACGATGTAGTTCATACAAAAAAGAAGGAAAACTTATTCAGGAAATTAACAATAATGATATTGGCCTTATTGTTGGAAGTTTATACAAGGAAAAAACTTACTATAAATTGGTTTCGTGAAGACAAAAAATAAAATTATATATATTTATTTATTTAAAAGAGCGGGCATCTCTCAGTCGAGCATTCTCTTTATGAACTTTCAGACTTGTTAATGTTAAAATTATGCGCACACAACAAAATAATTATAATAAAGGCTTTTAAATACAAATGCTAAGCACACAACAGCATGGCAAGGCACAGACACAAGCACACACACACTCACACTCACAAAATATACAACGACAACGCAATGAAATTAAATGAGTTAACAGAAAAGTGTCGCTTTAAATGCTTGAAAGAGGCGAGGAAGTACGGACACGGAAGAAAAACTGATGTATTTTTAATTGCTGCATACATTACAATAGATTTGCATTACATCATGAGGCGCATAAGGAAATTTATGTAGTCGATATATATATATATATATATACACTGTGTGTGTGAGTGTAACGCCACCCACGCAGTCACCAAAATTAAACCAGATCCTCGAGCTGTCAGGCAATTTAATCAGTGTGTGTGCGTGTGTGTGTGTGTGGGTGTATTTTGGACAGCGCACATGCAAATATTTGTTGTGCTTGTCATCAACGAAAATACAAAAAAAAAGAAAATAAAACAGGACAAAAGACAAACAAAAAGGCTTCAACAGGCGGCGCCAGCTTGAAGGGACTCGACTCGAAACGCAACGAAAAGCAAAATGAGCTGTAGTTGACTTGAAATAATTCCATCTCATATTTCAAGTTGTTGTCAACGCAGAGAGCAGAGAAAATCATTTGGTAATTAGAGCATCAGTCAACTGATGATCCTGCAGTTGTCAGTCCAAGTGAGCTGAGTACTTGAAGCGTTTTTGTGGCGAGCATTAATTAGAAACTATATTTGTGTTACTCGTATTTATGTTGGCGAAATATGTATAAACAAGCGAAATAGTCTATATACGACTAGTTTATTGTTATAGATTAGTGTAACATTTGTACATTATAATTATTAATATTAATTTAAAAATCTGTATGCTAGTCGTTATCATAATGCCTATGAATTTGGCTAAATTTCCACAGATTAAATGTAATTTCACAGTCAAATTGCTTGGCCAGCCCTGAAGGCTCTTCGTTGTGTCTGGCTAGCCTAATGTGCGTCCTTGAACACACAGAAACAATTTACTCACACTTGACTTGATGGTATTTCTTTTCACCCTGCATTACTTATAGCATCTTAATTTTGTTCGCATACGAGATGAAAAATGGCGTGCAATTTGGCTGGCGCTGGAAAGTATGCTATGCTAAATGTAGCGCGTAACTTGAACTTGCGAAACTATTTGCCAGCGCACTGTGTTTGTAGTTGCTATTGTTGTCATGGTCGCTAAAATATTTGCTCGCATAAATTTGAAGTAGCCCGAGTTGCTTATGCGTTCAAATTATGTGGCATTATTCAAAATATTAACTTGAATTTGCACAAGGACAGCGAACGAAGCAAACAACAAACAAACGATGAGGAGAAGTCGCCACGCTTGTTGACCTCCGTGTCAATGTTGGCTTTTGCTCCAATTTCCAAGTGGTACTCGGTCATTTTTAGTTGCTGCACGCTCGCACCATTTCAGACAAAATTAAATTCTCAATTTTTTTTATATTCGTTTCTTTTGTTATCATTTTTTTGTGGCTTCGTTTATGGAAGCAGCGCGCAAACACACACACAACACGATACTTGCGGGAATTGAGAGCTAACACCCCGGCACTCATGTGCTCTGGCTCTGTGCTCCAGGCTCTACTTAGACCTTGCCTGCGGTTTGTTTGAGAGTTTATAAAATTAATTTGCTTGTGGCGAGCACACACTCACTGTGTGTGCATTTACATAGTGGATGTGGAGAGCTTAGCGACGTCAAGCCTCAGTTACAGTTTGTGCTTTCAAAAACGAAAACAATATAAAGGGAATTTTAATTTTAATTCACTCACAGCGATTAAATAATGTATAAGTTACCCAGGCTGGGATTTGTGGAGCGATTTGATTGATATGCCAAGCACGTAGTAGGTGCCAAATGGAATGAGAGCAAGCAGGAAATATAACGACAAATCGAACAAGGAAACGGAAGCGACTGAGGCTACGCCTCTGGCAGAGAGGAATAATAATAAATATATTAATGCCGACACTTCTGGGTGCCAAATAAATCGTTAGCCGTAAATTTTTGTGCAAAGTTTTAAGGAAATTTTCTCGCAGTCGTATTTTGAAATAAAGTTAAATTGATCAGGCATTGATCGATTGATTGGCAAGTGAAACTCGCAAGTAATAACCCAGCAAAATGTGGACTTAATAAAATTTGAAGAAAGAACCAAGATTAAAAAGTTTTCGTACAACTTTCGCAAAAGACTTTTCAGCTGACCATATTGAATTTGATTTATAGTATACAAGAGAGCTTAGCATTGAAGTAGGCCAACGACTTATTTGTTTGGAAAGAGAGATTAAGCTAATTAAAGTTTCTTTTGCCTTAAGCTAATTTGATGTACTGTCGCCTGCCAAATTTAATCCACGCTCAACATTCGCAGCCTAATCTTCCGTTCGCTTCGTTTTTTTGTCGCGAAACAAAACAAATGTCTTAATGCCCTTTTCATTGATGCCTTAACAACTTATTCAAGTTCCAGAGCACGCGTATTTATATCTACATATATGAAGAACATCATCTACTGACGACTTACATAAAAACCTGTTTCATCAACAATCCCCCTCAACGGGCACGACTGATTGTTATTTGTTACTTTGCTTGGAAAAAAGCTTTCGCAAAATGAATGATTATTTCGCACTCATCTGAGTGTGAGTGTGTGAATACATACACACATACACACACCGAATACTGACAGTTACATGTACTCGTTGGGTATCTAAAAACCAAAATCCAGACCCAGTCTCTCTCGCTTGAGCCCTAATGACATGCAGGTCGTCTACATGTTGACGAGCTGTCGGTCGTAAAATAAAATATATATACGAATAAAAAAAAGTAAAACATACTTATCGGGGCCAAAGCGAGGGGGTGGATGGTGAATAGAGGGGGACCCTCGTCTGGCGCTGATATCAATCGCAAATCGTGCGCCACGAAGTGCAGCCAACTCTGATTAAAATAATGATAATGTGCAGTTCAGTTTTTGTCATCGTTTCTCTGTTTACTTTGTCTTCATTTTGATGGCATTTTCTCTTCGCTTTTTTTTTGCGTGTGCTGTTGATTTAATATGATTGAATTTCGGCGTTAGCCATGTGCTGGCTGGCTGTGCCCTACTTTAATTACCACAAAGGCAACGCCTAATGATCATTTCAAAATCTTCTTTAAGCTCTGCACTTGAGTTGCTTATTTTTGGGTTTGGATTGCAAAAATGTATTGAGAGAGCAAAAAAAGGGAAAGTCACGCAATATTTTCTGTATTTTTTTTTCCGTAAAAGTTTTTATGCCCTGATACCTTGAGGCACAGTTATGTACGAGTATATGTACCTGGGCCATAAATTATGAGCTGTGCAGCTGTCAGTTTTTTATATCCTCACTTTTCTTTTTTGTGCGTTTTGCGGACACGCCCACACGCTTACATATACACAACCATACACGCAAACACGGGCCACAACTGGCCTACCTCAAAAGGAAGCCGCACAGCTGCCGTCGCTCCACATTTATGGTAATATTTTTTAACAGCTTTTGTAATGCTCTTTGCCAAGATTTCGTTGCCTCTCAACTGTATTCCTTTCAAAACTGAAAACTGACTTACATGCGAAAGTTTTCACTACTTTTTCGCATAGATTTTCCAGCATTAAGTTTGAAAGACTCTTTAAACTGGCGCACAAATTACATACCCTGTAGTTAATGCAAAGTAAATGAAAGGGCACAGCAAAAGGGCATATTAAATGAGAAGACAAGTTAGCAGACATTTTAATGAATGAAATGTTTGCACCTACACTTTGCATTTTATAACTTAGACACATTTAGTTTAGAGGGTGTCTTTGAGTCCATCAGCTCATTGACATTTCTTCCAACTGTTTTCTGGCACGTCGAAATTATGGCCGCCATGTCGAGATGTCTTTGTTTGCTTTCCCCCATTCATATTTTGCGTTTCTTTGCTTTTCCCACATAAATTAAGAAATGACGTTGAAAAGAATAAACACTGAAATGTTTGTTGTTGTTGTTATTTGTTATTCTTCGTGTTGTTGTTGTTGTTGTTGTTGTCACTGCCTAGGCTGACAGCCTCTGAAGAGCCTCTGCTTTGGCTAGGCAACTTTGACGTGCGCAGCACACACCAACGTGTCGACCCCAGGACAGCAGGTTCACCACCTGCTGACAGGTGTTTCGTGCCTCCTCGTCGCAATTACAACGCCTCGCTGCGCTGAACGAAAGTGTGAATGAAAGTACACTGAGCGAAAACACAAACAGAATAACCCAGATTGTTGATTCTTCTTTAAATTTCACTTTTACATTATTTTTATCATTTTCATTTCATAATTTTCATATGTTTTCCTTTTTTTTTAATGAATATGTTTCTCTCAGTGCAGCTGACTGTTAACTATGTTTGTTTATTTTTTGTCTCCCTGGACTTGGTATTTTTATGTTTTTACAAGCATTTCATTCTATATTCGCCGCTGCATAATTATTTCAGCCACGCATTGACAAAAGCCGAATCCTTGAAGGCGTCTGTGTCTTAAAGTGTCAGACACGCAGTCTTAAGACTTCGCAGCAAACGCAAACGCGAATGGTGTTATTAGTCCAGGTACTAAAATTGTATGCATAATCATTTTGTTTGCTTGTCAGCGAAATGGGAATTAAATTAGTCGCATTTATTTTAGATTTTACGGGGGAAGTGAAGAGTGGAAGTTGGAATTTATTCAAAAGTTAAATTACAAATAAAAAGCTACAAGTTGCAATTTATTCAAAAGTAAAATTAGAATAATAAGAATAGACTGTTGAGCTTAATAAAATGGACTATTGTTGACGGTATAAATTTCATACAAATCAAAATAAATGTTTTAAAGAAATTTTGAAATATTTATTATTTTTTCATTATTAAAAAATCGAGTAATAAGAGGTGAATGCTGAACGTCTTAAAACTATATTTTTAGCAAACCATGTATCTTAACGTTAAACTTAACTTATAATTAAAAAATAATACGAAAAAAAATAAATGTAAAGAAACTTTTTTATAAAAGTAGGATGATAATAAGTAAACTATTGAACTTCATAAACTTGTACTTTTAGCAATATATATAACTAAATGTTAAGATAAATAAGTAATTACGTGATAGAAAACGAACTAAATGTGATAAAATAATATTATAATAAAAGCAATTCATTCACAAGTTCATCTGTCTATAATTGCCCTTGATTATTAAAGTATTATAGAAATTGGTAAATGCTTAAAGCTTATTCTCGGAATCGATTTAATAATCATTTAAGGCTCTTCAAAGTGAACTGCTGCAATTAAGTGAAACTTAAACTATTTAAAGGAATTTCAACTACAAAGATTTCTCCAAGCAGCAATTGAGTCTAATAGCCCTCGTAAGTAAGTGAGCCAGAAACTGAGTTCGTTTGGCTGGATTGCGGCCTATGGCCGTGGGCTTGGGCTTGGGCAATTAATAAAAGCGTTTTTCGTTTCATTAAACTTGTAATTGTTAAGTTGGCTTGCTCGGTGGCTCACTGTCTGGTTGGCTGGCAACGGACAATGCATAAAACTAACCTCTGTTGGGCTAAGACCTCGTATTGGCTTTTCAACTTTAATAAAAGCCAAGCCGCAAGCATTTTGTATTAGCCAGCTTGATCTTGATGTTCGTTCAACGTCTTGCTATTCTCTTGACTTGAGCTTCATCATCATGCTGCCGCTGTTGGCCAAATCATTAAACACAAAATTTAATTAACTGTTAATAAAGTTGCTAATAAACGCGCCCACCAACAGCCCTCTAAGCCCCTGTCAAGTTGCCCCAAATGCCTGTGGCTCATATTAAGTGGCATTAAGCTCTGCTGTCAACACACACATATACCCACACTTGCGCACACACACATTCTGGGAAAAGCAGACTGAAGTGCAGCTTGAATCTTCTACACATATGCTTCCAAAATCTGTCTTCCACATTGTGGCATAATTTATGTATAAGCAGCTTCAATTTTTCTTTTTTTGTGCTGAACCCAGCTGATCCTGGCAATCTCTCACTAGCAGCAAGCATGCTGGTCAGGGCACGTGTTTTCCCAAAAATAAAAGTTTGCTGGTCTGCTGTTTGCTATTTTCTGCCCTGCTATTTGCCATCTACACACACCTGGAGCTGACAGCAGCGACACGTGGCCAGCAGAAACACGTCCGTCACATATAACTCGCATCGATGCCCAGTTACCACATTTAATTGGGCATAAACACTGCTCGCTTTTATAGACATTTTTCATCAATAACAAAGGCGTCTGCAATGGCCCATTAAATGTCCTTCCAAACACACACACTCACACTCAAAGACTGCACAGTTGGTCGCAAAAGATAAAAGATATTTTCGCTTGACAAGTTGATCAAATTGTCATTAATTGAGAAGAACATTACACAAAAAAATCATCAAATGAAATTAATTACAAAAGTGATAAAAAATGAAAATGAAAATCAATTGGACCAATTTATGGATGACTTTTAATTGCTGAGAGTGGAAAGAGTTTCACATTATTGAAAGCTGGATTCTTACAGTATTTCAGGCAAAATTACTTTAAAATACATTTTTTAATATTACAATTCTAAGACTTTTCTTAAACCTTTAATCTACTTCTTAAGAAGTAATAAATAATTCCTTATATAGAACTTTAGCAACCACATAAATATTATTCAAATGATCAAGCCTAATATAAATTGACAAGAAAATGACATGCTGAAGTGATAAGTGACTTTAGCTGTTGCAATCAATTCAATTATCGTAAGCAATCAAATCATACTCGAATATTCGAATACGAGTAAAGTGATTGGGGATTTGTCTTAGTTGTCATCTCATCATTTGCGCCTCCAAAACTAACAGCCAGAATTCGAATTGATTTCTTTTGGTATTTTTCGTTTTTTGTTTAGTTAACTTTGATATGCATCCCAGTGTGTATTGGCGTGTATAAGTCAAATGGAAATACTGTATTGCCATGCTCAGAGGTTCTACGTGCCTGGCATGGCAACGTTCGTAATGTCTTTAAGCCATGGTTACAGTCATCGTCGGGCACATTTGATGAGCGAGTTAAATGCTTCAAATGTTTTGTTTGCATAGCATAAGAGAATGTTCGCTAAATATGTGTTGGGTTAGGGTTATGGGATGGTAGACAGAAAAACATCTCCTGCGACTGAATTTAATATGTTTGTCGTAATTTTTATGGTTTATTTATGTGATATTCGATAGTTACTGCGGGCCCAGCTCAAGTTTGTAGCCACGACAAGTCAATAGAATTTATGACCATCAATTTTATTTTGATGTGTGCCGAAAAGTTTTTTTTTTTTGTTCTTTGTTTTCGTTGGTTTTTTGTGCTTTGTTTGTTATTGTTGTTGTCGATTTCCCAGCTAACTCGTTGTGGGGGGCCTTGGCCTTGTGTGGCTATAATTTATGCCGACAGCTTCTTGCAAACTTTGCGCTCATAAATTGCGGAGGGCGGCGCTTAAACATTCAGTTGGCCCCCCATTTGGGGAGTTAACACCTAATCCCGGACACTTTAAATCCGCTTGCCCGCAGCTACATCCGTTTTATAGTTCCCTTGCAGCATTGTTATTGTTGCTGTTTCCTTCCTCAATTCCTTTTAATTGTTTGCTCAACACCTTTGGCTAGCTTCCTGCATTGCCATTGCCATTGCCACTGCCACAGAAGCTCTGGCCAGGAATTGCTATTGTTGGCCGTTGCGCTCCATGGCCATACAACATAATAAAAGCTTGTTAACGTAATTGCTTAATTGGCCAGCTAGTGCGCTAGTGGCCAGGAATGAGGGGCAGAGAAAGAATTGCTGGCAAAAGAAGCTAAAGCAGCTCTAATGAAAATGTTGTTTTCGCTGCCCAACACATTAGACTGATTAGACACGGGCAGCGGGAATAAAAATAGAGCCATGTGGATATAAGTACCTTACACACACACACACACACACACACACACACACTTACGTGTGTGTAGACAGACGCACTCACATACGCATATATTGAAATGGAACGTGTTGGGTTTTACATTACAGAGCTGACTTTTTCTGCTCACACTCGTTGGCAGGGTGTGAAAGCAAAACGGTAATTGCATTTTTATTTCATTATACTCTTACGCATACTCAGCTCTAAAGCTAAGCCAAGTGACTAAGCAAAATGCGCATATGCAATTAATATTATTATGCCTTATACATTTGCATTTATTATGTAGATTTGAATTAACAGCGTGAAAGCTTTCACCTTAAAAATAACGCCACCTGTTGCTTGAGATCAAGCAAACTTTAGCATCCCTTATGCATTATCTTGAAAGCAAATGTTAGTTAACAGAATGGTAAACTGCAGCCTAGTTCACCATATTCTTTAAGCATAGGGTAATCAAGAGTGCAGCTTTGCATCAGTGAGTGAGCATCTGCTTATGTAATCTGCACTCTGGCCTTGATTGGCCTGTTTACACTAATCTGTCAGCAAAAGGGCGTATCCTCAAATCTCAGAGGCAGCTGTTTTGCCATCGATTTCACCATCTGGCCAGAGCTTGATGGCAGGCACATGTGCCGCACACAGGAAAAGAGTGAGAGAGAGACAGAGACAGATAGTCCATTTCAATCGTCAATTAGACACTTGGCATTTGTGCGAAAGGAACTTCATTAATCGCTTTTATTTTCACAAATGTCAGGCTGTCAGTCAGTTTGGCTTATAGTGTGTGCCAAGCTGACGTCAACATCAATCCGATGGCCTAATACTCATATATTGATGCTGTTGATGTTGATGTTATAAAATAAATGCGTATCACCCATGAAAGCTCTGCATCAAACGCTGGAAATCATGTGGAAACACATGTTTCATGACACTTCAAAACCAAATGCCACGACTGAGATGATCGCGCGAAAAAAGCAAAAAAGAAAAAAAAATGGAAACGTAAATGCTGAGCAATATTTTTTTTATTGCACGCCAATACCAAAAACATTTCACGTTGAGTGTAAGTAAGTACATATTGAAATCACGCTAGTCTGTTCGTATGTATGCATATATGTCTGTATGTGTGCATGCATGATAAGCAAACCAAAGAGCATGCTACTGTAACCATTAAACCCGAGCGAGCACACACAAAGACGACAAATAACGAGCACAACATTTGCCTGGTGGTGGATGGCATTTGATTTTTATATGCTGCGATTTAGTATGGATTTAATCAGGGCCCTTTAGATTTTATAACACACTTTTGCACTTTTAGTGTGATTGATTGGAATTCGGATAGCTAAAATGCTAAAATGCATTCGCTTTCCACTTAAACAGAGTAAATAAAATATTTATATTCAAATCAATACTTAGCCAGGCATTGAACTCCGCTAACAGTTCTGTTTTATGGCGGAGCTGTAAAGTTAACAGTGCGCGCAGCCTAAAAGCATGCTATGAATTTAGTAATGAAAATGGAATGCATAGTGAAATGCAATTAAATGTTAATTATTGCTAGAACTCTTAAGAGCAACTTAAACGAGTTTATCTTGCTACTTTCTGCATGAACTTTTTGTTAATTTAAATGTAGTTTGAACATATTTTACCTGGCCAAGTCCAAGACAAAGTTGAACAAGAAACTTTTCAAGGATAATAAAATGCGAAACACTTCAAAGAAACCATGTAGCTTGTATAGAAATCGAAACAAAAATAAAACAATGTGCAATAACAATTCATAATTTCAATGTAGAGAATTCTTGAGTTACGAAACTTCAAGCTATCACGTTTAGCTGGAGCCTTCCCGTTGCTGCCACAGTGGCAAACTTATTGCGGCAAATGTTCGAAATAGTTGTAAAATTGATTAAATAAAACTGGAGCAGGAAGCTACAACTTTTACGTGGAATGATGAGTAACAGCTCTAGCTCTAGCTAGGCACTTTGTCTGGCAAGTTGCTGGGGAATTCTTATCAGGCACAATGGCCACTGAAGCAATTGCATTGTAAGGCACAATTGTGATGGCATTTTAAAACTACGACTAACAAACTGCTGGAAAAAATGATCGCTTGCAATGTAATCGTAAAGTTGACGTTAGTTCTACGATATCTAGACACAACTGCCCCAATTGCCAGTCCCCGGAGCAGAGTCAAGTTTTGGCCCATTTGCCAGTCGCAGTCGCAGTCGCAATCACAGCACAACCAGACAGCAAACAACAAAATACAATTCAGTTGTAAAAAGTTTTACACTAACTCGCTGGCAAACTTGTTTACAGAGACAGCACACGGCGGAGCTGACACTCCCTTTCAATCCTCCTTCTCCTTTTTTTTTGGTGTGGGAGTGAAAACTTTGCTGACTGAATCTGAGAGTGAACTGAGTGCGAGACGAGAGTACTGTGAGTCCGACAATTGCTGTTTGCAATTTCAGTTGCAGTTCTCATACATAATGCATCAAATGTGAAATGTGCTCGGAAGGGGGCCATCAACTATATCACTTACCGTTCACTCACCGCTCGCTGTGATTTCATACTCGCAAGTCGCAGCGAATCCTAGTGGGAGTTGGTGGAGAGTTTGGCTGGCATTTTTTATGCGAATTTCATAGCTGGGAGCTGTGCATATGGCTTGTTGACTGACATCACCCGTTCCACAACACAGCAGACTGGCAAGCAACCCACATGCCAGTGGGTAATTAGGCTGAACAGCATAGTTTTGTGCCACACTAACGACTGCGCTGAATAAATCATAAATTAAAGGCCTCTCATATACATATTTTGTTTGCTTTTGCTGCAAAGCCAACCGCAAACATGGCTAAAATGTAAATAACAGCAACGATGCCACAACATGCTTTAGATAGTGTCTGACTCGGTGAAATAAAAAGAAAAGGTATTTAGTGCCCAAAGATATTTGCACAAATACGAATATCAACAGCATATTCCGACAGCAAACGTATCTTAGATTGGCTACTCAAAGGCAGACTAAAACGCATGAATAGTTAACCCAGATATTGCTTTGTGTACATATCCGACATTGGTTTGAGGTTTACGAGAGCGAAATTGAAAAATATTTTGAAAATTTACTTTAAGACAGCAATTATTTTAATTGCTAGTAAAAAAATCATTTGTGGCTCGCTTGGAAATAGTAGACATGAAAATCCATTTTTGTTTATTTACTTATTCAAAAAATAAAAAAAATCAGCTTAGCAAAAGTAAACAAATAACTGTTAGACATTCCAAAACAAAATAAAATTTTGTTTTGATGGAAACTGCATATCGAAATATATCAAATAAAGTCTATATTCCAAAATATATCACATTTCTATGTAGAGTATTATTCACTTCGATAAATAAACTGATGGTGAGAATAGCTTTAATTTGACTGCACATCAAATGCGTCAAGTTTGTTATTGTTGCCATTCGACGTTTAATACGAGTAGTAAATTTTAATTTAATCAAATAGAATTTCAATGCCAAGCGATACATTTATAAACTTTATGACTTTGGCCATCTCGAGTGGAGATCAAAACTGGGCAGACAGACGGACGGACAGACAGATGGCCCCATAACGTGCTCCCATAAAAAATTATAAATAAATAAGCCAATGTAAATTATTCTGCGTCAAAGCATTATGTTTATGAGGGACTTGCGCCTTATCGTTGGCCCCGGCTGTTGACCATTTTGCAACGCATTTATCTGACAGCTTCAGCTGGTAATTTGTGTACATATATTATGTTGTTATTGCTGTTGCTGTTGCTGCTGCTGTTCTAAGAAATCAACTTGATGTTGTCGTCGTTGTTGTTGCTGTTGTTGTTGGAGCACCTGGCCAAAGGGTCGGCACGTGCTAGAAACATTTACCTAATCCATTTGCAGTCCGTTGCCATCTGTCATCTCAGCTTGGTAAAGTTTTTCTTTTTACCAAAGAAACTTGACTTACAGTTGATAACGAATAAATGTCTAAACTTGCATTAAAATTGTTTCTTAATGTCTAAATCTTATTCATTTGTAAATTGAATAACTCTTTTTCCCCCCCAAACATTAAATATGCATTGGAAAATTGCTGCACTTGGACAGTTTAATTCATTTTTATTGCCATTTTGGAAAATGCAGCTGTGCGAAACTTGCACGATGACAGGCGCAAAGGACTTGTGAGTAGCTCAGACGACTGAGTTAGAGTTGACAGTTGATTTACTGCCCAGCACTGGATGGATGAGCTTCACTTGCCACTCCACTCTCCCCATCTAAAGCTGACGTCTTTTGAGCTTGCCAAATGAAATTTGCCAGCAAGAGACAGACAAAGAGAGAGAGAAAAAGTAAACGAAATTCTTGCCAGCTGCTGCTTGTCATTTGATTTGCTCTTGTTGCATTCAAGCTATCTCTGTTTCGACAACGAGAGTATGTGAAAAAGTGAAGTGGAAATTCATAAGCATTCATGCAGGTAGCAAACTCAATTTTTATGATTTTTTTTCTTTTGGTGAGGAAATGGAATCATTGGCATGGAAAAGGAAAACTCGGCGGCTGCACAATGTGGTAAACCATTTTGCCAAAAATCTGATAGCAGCCAAAGATGAAGATGAAAATGGATATTGCAGATGAGATATGTGAGTTGTGCTAGTCATATTGATGCATCAAATCGTACTTTGTATGCTTACTACACATAGAGTAGAAGGGAATATAGGAGGCACAAGAATCCTTCTCCGACCCAATTGAATTGGATGAATATATATAACATATAGTATATTTTGTTATCTATGGTATATTTTGAATATAGTATTTTATCGCTATACGATTGTAGATTTTGGCATATTTTAGTAATTTTTGGTATATTTTGGATGTAGCAGTTTATATAGTGAATATAGACTTCGGTATAGTTTAGTATTTTTCCGATTAATTATATATAATATATATATTCTAGTATTCTTTCTTTATATATGTATATTGTGCTTTGGTATATTTCAGCTTTGTTTAGAGAATATCTTATATTCGAGTGTGCTCGACTTTCTTACTTACTATATACATATGTACATACATAGGTTAGTAGTACATTTCTGGTTACTCACCCTGTCTCAGTTATATCGCCTACTGGCATCTGCTGGTCCAATAATAGCAGCGCCCAAATCGGCCAGCATATCCGAGTCCTGACATTGACTACTCGACTCGAGCATGCTGATGCCTGTCGTGTTATCGGAGCTAACAAATGGCGTCTCGCTGAAGCGAACTTCAACCGTCTGCTCATCTCCGGAGTCGATGTAGTCGCCATCCTCATCCGTGCGTCGTCTAATGCGACGCATCAATTCCACCTGCTGCTGTTGTTGTTGTTGCTGCTGCTGTGGCTGCGACTGGCGAGCATGCACGAGGGCGGCATTGATGCCACGCCCACTGAGTATGGGCGACACAGCGCCAGTGCCATTGCCATAGGTTGGCTCTCGCGGTATGATGAGCAGCTTCTCCTTGGGCAAACACGTCTCCTGAGTGATGCCATTATCGTCCTGATCATCAGCATCTAAACTTCCGCCGCCGCCTCCATCGCCATTGCCATGATGCAGTCGCGGACCGCAGGTGTTGCGATCACTGCGATTGTAGCCTCTGGTGATGTTGATAATGTTGTTGTTGGAGGGATTAAAGCAGGGCAGGACATGCTTAAACTCCTTGCGGAAGTTCTCATTGAGCCAGGCATACAGAAAAGGATTGTAGCACGTCGAGCTCATGGCAATCGAGTGGGCCACAAAGAAGAACAGGATATAGAAGCGCCAATCCTTTGACTTGTCGTTGAAATCATCGAATATATTGACCAAATTGATGGGCAACCAGCTGAGTCCAAACACCGCCACCATAGCAATCAACATGCGATTCGTGCGCTTCTTGCGATCCCGATCCGCTTCCTCGCGACGCGACGACTTCGAACCCGGCTTGGCTCTGGCACGCTGATTCAACTTAACGGAGATCCAAACGTAGCAAATCGATATGATGAAAAAGGGCAGCAGAAACTGCAGCACTGTCGTAATGGCTCCGAATACCTTGCGATATTGTTCCGCCGGCCAATTCTCCTCGCAGACCATCAGCGACTCGGTGTCGCTCATCAGCTGCATGTAAGCCTGGGCAGCCATGGTGTCGTTGGGCAAGGCGATTCCCAGACTCGTGCCATTGACCTGTGTGTCATTGTTCGTCACCTCGGACATCTTCATGTACATGCCGTAAGGCAGAGTGGCTAGCAGCGAAACAACCCAGATACTCACAATGATTCCAATGCACGTGGAAAGTTTCATGCGTGGATGGAACGGATAGATGATCACAAAGTACCTATCGATGGCAATCGAGGTCAGCGTCAGCGTTGATATATAAATGCTACATCCCTGTGCATACGAAACCAGGTGACACAGCGTTCGACCAAATGCCCAACGGCCCATGAAAGTGTAGAGCGGCGTAAAGGGCACGGCGAGCACACACAGTAGAATATCGGATAGCGCCAGGTTGGTAATGAATATATTGGTTACGGTTTGCATCGCACGATTACGCAGCACCACATAGCAGACGAGAACGTTGCCAAACACGCCCAGGACAAACACTGTGGTGTACAGCACATAGAAGAAGATCTGCACGAACTGATTGTGCATAATGTCCGATTTATCCGCATCCGAATCAGAGCCTGCTGCGCTCGCCGTTGTGGTGGTCATCGATGTTGTGCTGGTGCTGGTTGTTGTCGAGGTGCTGCTGCTGCTCATGATGGTGGACAGAGTGCTGCCATCGAGGGGGGAAAGGGTTGTGCTCCAGTTGGCGCCCAGCAGTTGGGGCAACTGCGTGCTGGCCGATATTAGCCAAGCATTAACCGTCTCGTTGCTTACATTGGCCATGACTTTGTTTTAGCTGCCTAATGAGTCAACGGTGAGGTGAGGAATAACTATGTGCACTCTCTGCTGAGTGGGATATGCGGGCCTTGGCTGTTATTCTTGTTGATTCCTGTCCGGTTTCACCGGAAGTCCGCCACTTAAGCAGCCATTTCCGTCGCCTGTGCTCGGGCACACAAGTCTCGTCTCAAGTTTATCTTCAATGTTATATTTAACCAACAAGTTTACTTTAATATTTGGCTCATTGCTAATTGTGTGGACTCTGCGAACAAAAAAAATAAAGAGAATGCATAAATAGTATAAAAGTATAAAGTACAAAAAATCACAGACAACTTCCATTAGATTTGTTTAAATGTAAAAGTTTTCAGCCCGGAATTACTTCTTAGTTGGAATTTGAAACTAACTCTGCTCTCTTTGCCCTTTCCCCCCGAATTTTCCGCGCCTTTTTGTTGCGTTTCGCTTTTGTTTCGGTTTCGGTTTTGTCTTCATTTTCGTCTTTCGTCTGCGCGCTTCCCCCAAGGATTAAGTTGTTGCCTTGACTGGCATTTATTTCATTTGCCATCTCCCTCACACACTCTCCAACACAAACACACGCTCAAACACATGCTGTCACTGTCTCGCAGCGCTTGAGACGGGTCGAGTCGGAGACTAGAGACGGTGTCGTTTGGCTTTATTAAAAACAATGTTGGCAGCCAAGTGCAGCAAAGCGGAAGTGAAAGTGTGGCATTAGCATCAAGTTTATTTCGGTCGAGGAGGCAGTGTTGGTAAACGCATTGCGACAGTGTCAGCACAAATCAGCAATTCCTTTGATTACGCTCAGCGCAGCACAAATCAAATTAGATACTGCGACTGAAATTTAAAGTATTATTTATCATAGTGAGATAAAGTAATTAGAAGTAAAAAAAATTTCGAAAAAGATTTCTTATTTCGTTGGCTAGCTATACACAAGATAATTTTATTATAAAATCTACACTTTATTTAATTCAATTTGCTTCGTTTTTATGCTGCTCTTATTTATATTTAATTCAAGACAAATAAAATAAGCAAATTATTATTCACAAATTCCCTTAAATTTATTCTTTCATTTTCATAGTGTGCTACAAAAGATGATAGCGAAGTATATATTAGAAAAAAATCGTGACGATGCACCGAGCTATCCAAAGACTAAATAAATAGTTCACCAAATGTGTCGTCACTTATAGCTCATAAAAACCACTTGACATCTAATATAAAATCGCATAGTGCATCTAACGCAAACTGCGTTGTGACATGTATGTATATTTTAAATACCCGAAAAATGCACTTGACATCTCTAGAGAATGTCATGTGCTCTCATGTACTGCGTCATATAATATTAATAATACATATGAGTCTAGAAAATGTTGATATAAACATCAGTTCTTTTCCGGTGCAGTTGAAATACTTGAATACGTCTTAATATTTTCACAAGTAATGTTACATCTATACATTTGTCTGTATAATATCAAAATTTAAGTAAGCATACATAGCTCATAAACTATGAATACAATATATGCGTTTATATTTTAAATTCCATTTAAGTTTAACATGTTTAGAAAGTATTGCGTCTATGCTGCTCATATTGTTAAATAAGCTTTGAATCAAAAAACGATTATGTTATTTAAATCTTAAACTGATTGAGTCATGAATTTTCACATTTGCCAATCAAATTTGGTAGAATATAATTTACAACAGATGACTTAATTACAAAGCAATTAAGTTCACCACTTCCGTTGACTAATTTAAGCCTTAAAATTTCCAATAAATGATTTACTGCAATACAGACTTAATCTGATTAAATAATTTCCACTGACTTATGGTTCAGTTTACCAGGAAGCGAACAATGCTATGCATGAAGCATACAATCAATTTCTATTATTTACCAATTTCATAGAACTTTATGGCCAACAGCTTAATTGATGAATCCTTGGGAGACAGAGCAACGCATCATAATCCGCAAGGAAGGGGATTGATTGCATTGTTCGTCTGGGCCAAATCACAAAATACAATTGAATGATTTTCCTGGATTTCAATTTCTATGCTGGGCGGTGTAATTAATTTCATGTTTACAATGAAAGTTTCAAGTTCGGCCAGCCAAATACGAAATTACGCACGTACTTCAGCTGATAGTTTGTCAGGCGATGGAAAACGACACGAAAAACTGACAAAACAGCAACACATCCATAACCCGTATGAGAGAGAATCTAAATGTGAATTCGAGTCCGAATCTGAACTCAACCTCGAACCAGAACCTAAAATAGTGAGTACTGGTTACACATGCTGCATGTAAATGCAAATTTAATTGGATTTGGTTTAACAACTCTACCACTCACTCGCTCTTCCTTACTCTCTCTGTGTTTCTGGCTAAAACTTTTGCTGTGTGCAGCTTTATGTTATCTCCCCAGCATGAACAAATGCAACAACAGGTAAATGTACATACATACACATTACGTTAGTTAAGCAGTGTTGGAACATTGCATTTCATAGCATCGTTAACTGAAAGCCACGTCCCCTTGGCAATGAGGTGAACAGTTAAGGCTTAAGCTGTTGCGAACGCAAATGAAAATTGCTAATACCAAGCAAATTTAATAAATTTATAATTAATGCCTTCTACGTGATTACGACAGATTTTCGAAATAGACAAGAAATCTCTGCAGTTAGCTGAGCATTAGCATCAATGGCAGCGTATTTCAAATCCAATACGAACTATTTTGTGATGGCCGAACGTGAACGGATTATAACTAGCTTAATACATATGTTCGAAAGACAAAATATAGAAATATATATTTATATATATGAAATATCCATTTATATATTCACTATACATATAATAATATAAAACAACCAAATATAATATAAAGAAAAGATTCTAAATATTTTACAGTAAAAATGTATATGCAAACAACTAATATAGTTATATTGTATGCTTAAAACACTTAAAACTATTAAAATTAAAACATATTTACATACATATGAAATGAAAGTAATCAACTTACATTATGAAATTGAAATTAATCAAATTTACCTTGCGAAATTTTCAACTTTCAACAGAACTTTATTTTATAAACATTGACAGATAATAACTTAAGTTTATTGTAAATAGGATGATGACAAAAAAATAAAATATATACGCAAAAATAACTTAATAATTATATTTACAAATTTATTTCATATCGAAAGCGAAAACCAACCACAATTTCTTTTCAAATATCATTTCAACTTTACTTTGTTTCAGAAACCTTTGACAACTTTGCATAATCTGCCAGCATTGTCAATTGTCTTCACGAAAAGAAAATGAGAAAACGAGCCTGATAAACTTGATTACAAGTACAAACAGGTTTAATTACTTGTTTGCCTAAGCCCAAGAACAGGCAATTTGGCAGAAAGGTTACGCATCAAAATAAAGTGTTGCTCCCCAAATATTATGTAATAACAACTCAAGATACACAATCCATAACCTCGACGCGACAGAGACAGAAACACAAAAAGAGAAAGAGAGATGAAGAAATGTCAGAAAAGTGCTTTGCGCCGCGGGCCAGGAAAAATATACAAAATAATGTTGATAAATTAATAGGCGGAAGTGTGCCAAACGCTTGTCCGGAACTCGAGCTAGACCCACAGGTTACACAGTACAAAAGTGTGCCTCAGGGGGAGCTGGAGCTAAGCAACAACAACAACGAAAACGGGCTGCGACAGGCGGAAATTGTGTAAAAAATGGCAGTTAACAATTTTTTATTAACGCATTTGCCCCCCAAGAAGGAGGAGGAGAGGGACCACAACAAAAGCCGGCAACTACTCAGGCCATAAACATCATCGAAATCATTATCAGGCAGCCAGGCATCAGGCATCAGCCTCGGCAACATAATCATCAGGCTCGCAAGCATCATTATCATCATCTTTATACACTTTGCTACGCTGCGCCACGTCGTGTCGCCTTTAGCTCATGCTTATAATCATTACTAACAAGACAGCGCAGCGCAGCACAAAGCAGCTTGAGTGTGTCATCCTGTCGAGTGAGTCTCCGTCTGGTTCTGCGCCTGCAGAGGAGTCGCTAGTCGCTTGGCGGATGTCACAGCTTGGGTCCTTCTCGACGATAGCTGAAGCTATAGCTATGGCTGTGGCTGCGGCTGCTGCTCTGCGGCACTTGGTAATTTTAATTTTGATGCATTTGTCACACCATTTTTGCAGAACAATTTATCTTTGAGCTGGCAATATAATGAAACAAGGCGCTTTGGCTGGCTCTGCCTGGACAGCCGTTCACTTTAATGGGATCTTTCTCGCGCTCTGTTTTTATACTCGTAGTAGCTGCAAAAACATTCGCCTTCTTTTCCACCTCAACACGCGCTGTCGAATGACAGTCATTTTTTCTTTCCTTTTTTTTATAAGTACAAGACATATATTGCCTACTTATTGGGGCACGTGAAACATTTTATGGACTTGTGTGTTTGGGGGGACCCGTTATGCATAGCTTATTATAGCTAAGGTATTAAAGTACCATTTAATGTCGCATTTATAGCAAATACTCTCTCACCTCATCTCGTCTCTTTCTTATAAACTTTATGTTATTGTTTTTGTTTTTGAACGCTAACTTTTTTCCAGCAGCAGCAAGCAGTCGCTTAAATTTATTACGCTCTAAAATTGGCTTAATCTATTTTGGGTTAACGCAAGTTAAATTGACTGCATGTTGTAAAGATGA
The DNA here is from genome assembly GCF_009650485.2 of Drosophila albomicans. Lineage (NCBI taxonomy): Eukaryota > Metazoa > Arthropoda > Insecta > Diptera > Drosophilidae > Drosophila > Drosophila albomicans. The sequence continues at coordinate 35,184,792 of NC_047629.2, read as the reverse complement.
GCAAAACACCATTAATAAATTGAATAAAAAATCGAAAATAGAATGAAGCGTATTAAATGTATACACTCTACCTTAAAATAATTTAAACTTTTTTCAAAGCTGAATATTCATAATACATTTTTAAAGAGTTTAAGCACAAATTTGGGAATTTGAAACACAGTTTTGTTTGACAAATATCAAAGATATAGCTATAATATTCAAATAAAATCTTCGGAATGAAAATAAATTTGTAAACGCATTCACAATATATTCACTCAACTTTTTTTAATTTTAATAAATTATTGTTTTTTTTTGGATTTGTGAAAAGCGGAAATTCAAATACTATTTTGCAATATAATGTTTCCAATGTCAATAACGTTCGATTTGTAATAAATATATTTACTCTATTTTAAAACATTTTATAAAATTTTTAAAGAGTTTAAACACAACTTGTAGGAATTTTAGTAAATTCCTATTTCCTTTGACAAATTTGTGCAAATCAGAAATGTAGCTGCAATTCTGAAATATAACTTTTCCAAATAAGAAATTTTGCCTGGCAAAACAATCAAAGCAAAAGCATTTGACTTTAACTAAAAATGATTTATTTGTGCTTTGGCTGGATAAATTGCACACAAATGAATGCCGAGTATGTGAATTACAAAAATAACTTTGTTTCAAATTAGTAACTACATCCCACTTATGTTTTATTTGCTTATTTGATTGCGTGTTTGACTTGAGAAGATAAAGAGAGAGAAGGATAAACGAGAAAGAGAGAGGAAGAGGAGAAGAGCATGCGAAGTATGTAAATAAAAATAAAGTTGACCACAACAAAGAGCCCTCTTGTTGGCTTAAATACATTTTAAGCTATTTCTCACACACAGACAGTTGAGGAAACTATGCCATTAACTTGGCCATAAATTTCACTAATGATGCCAGTAGCGTTATTGCCACAGTCAGTTGCTAGTTAAGCCATTACAAATGATCAATGCCCAGCTGCAGTTGTTCGTAATGATGATGATGATGAAGTTAATGATGATGATGGGGCAGCACACGCCTTTCAGCATTTCTACTAATTAACATGGCTATTTTTATGATAATCAATTACAAAGTTTTCACAGCAAACTTTTGCGATAGTTTCTTTCCGCCACGCATCAAAGAAATTACTCGACCCAACTGACAGATGGACGGACAGACGGCAAATAGATAGACAGACAGTTGAGAGAGGCTGAATGAAGAACATGTGTTCAGTATCAGAATATATTTGGAATTGGCTTGAATTTAATTAAAAAATTCACTGGAACACTTAAAAACTGTTGCCGAGCACTTTATAAATTGTTGAAATGTCGAACATTATTCATCACACATACACACATATATGTAGATATAATCACATAAGTGTAATTTATATCTACTACATATACTATGCGTATACACATTCAGTCAATCATTCATTCGCATCCACATGGCGCACTTATTTATTTGCTGATTTATGTGGCCAACAACTAATTAGAGAATTTATTTCCATTTAAGCGCACAATGCACTTGAAGCGGAGCCAAGTCGTTAAACATTTGAGTCATTCACTATTTGCATTTATTTTTCTGTTTTTATTATTATAGACACATAAATTTCATACTTATATGAGTCTGACTAAAACAATAATGGGAGTGAATTAAGTGAGCAACGAATCATCAATACACTTGAAATAGTTATTTTTATTCAAGTGCAATTCAGTATCGATTACCAAAGAAACAAAAAAAACTACATTAAATTAAATAAAGTTCTGATATTCATCAACATAAAATATATATTGAGTGCTCTGTGAAACTTTTTGTAGCCACAAAGTATCACTCCAAAGAATATATATATTTTTAAATATTATATTGCAAAATAATTAAACAGTAATTGAATTGTAAATGAAATGAAGCGATTTAAGAACATTGAAATATATCGTACACAATAAATGTAAGCTAGAAACATTATTTATTGTATAATCTATTAAATGCGAATGCAAAGTGGCACAAGAGTTGGAATACCCCTAGTTAAAATATCAGAGATATTACCGCTTTGACATGCTGGAGTCACATTGATCCCGGGGGCTATCGCATTATGTGATAAATGTTGCGCCCACAGTGCGAAGGGGCTTTGGCTTGGGGCGCTATGAGCTAAGCCCATTACTGTCTATATATGTCGGGGAACGATAAGCGACAGCACATAAAGATAACACTCAAATCAAACTAAATGGCTAAAATTGGCAAACAACAGCGACAGCGAGACAGCAATAGCAACAGGAAATCCAGGCGCTGATAAAACAAAAAATAGAAATACTCATACTCGTACTCGTACTCGTATAAAAATCGCAGTTAAACATTATTAACACAAACAGCAATTTGAGTGTGCGAGCACAGACAATCGGATGGACGGCCCTTATAGCCATTAATAAGATTGTTTTTGCATGAATTTACGGCCAAGGGCGGGCCATCGAGTGACCCTAGCCCCCTGCCACTTATCCCAAAAGGCCAAACAAACAGAGCCAGAGAAAATGCAGAAAAAATGTTGAAGCCAAAAGTAAATAAGAGCAGCTAAGGCCTATATGGTATGCCTCTTCGTTGCGCTATTTCATTGTGTTCCATATATTATTTTACGTGCTTTTTTTTTGCCATTCTACATTTATATTTGATTCGAAAATTGAAATGTTTGCCAACTGCGGAAGAGCACTTCAAGTGCTCGAGTCGAAGCGGCGAATTGTATACAAATTACATAGGCCACTTTGGACTAAAGTTCAACGAGGCATGCAGACAAGCGGCAGGCAACTTCGCAGCTATAGAGACAGACAGATACGATATGGGCAACCCAAACCCAAACCACCAAGTTCCCACCCAATCCATTCTTTTATGCTTTTCAAGTTGTTTTGCCTCAAATCTCTTTCAAATATAATTTGAATATGGCCAGCAATTACGGCCACTACACACGGCAAGTGCTCGGGCCAATTATAAGTCATCAAATTTGTTGACTTTGAAACGCAAGAGAGAGAGAGAGAGAGAGAGATAGCGGGAGAGAGAGAGATAGAAAAAACACGGGCTTTTGGCAGAAAAAAAGAAATTTATGAAAAACAATTTTGATGCCATTTTTTATGAAAAATATTTATATGGAATTCGCGTTTCAGCAAAGTAAACACAAAAATTCGTAAGAGCTCGCTGAACAAGCAATTATGTATTGTTGATGTCATCAGCAAATAGGAAATGAGATACTCAGGTTGTTTATGTTCAGAGACCGAGTATAATGGAGAGCCAACGCAACGCATCAGTTTTAAGTGTTATTTGCTTGGAATTTTCGCTTTTTTATCTGCTCAAAGTTAAACATTGTATTTAATTTAAAAAACAAACGAATTGTATTTATTTTAAGTTTATCATTTTATCTTAAAATACTGCGAGTGGCTTGAAAGTCACAGATGAAAGATAAGATACTTATTTTTCATTTCTGGCAATTTATTATTTAGTTTTTGCTGAAGTAAACACAATGTACAGAGAGAAAAAAGATTGGAAAGTAGACTGCAATTTTAATCATCAATTATTAAGAATTTACCTTCTTCTATTTTGACAATTTACCATCAGGATTCAAGATTTTATTTTTTATTTTCATTGAATTTTCTTGTTAAGCCAAACTTTTTCTGGATGTGATATTATAGAGTAAATATTCAAATGCAATTCTATGTATATTTTATAGACCAACTTAGCCTTCGAGTTGATCCATTAAGACAGTTTATTTTAGGCATCATGAGCCATAAAGTTGCATCAGTTTTTGCCAGTCGTAACTGCTGCCTGCAGGCGATGCGCTTCTCTGCACGACTAAGCAAAAAATAGTTTGGAAATTATTCTCATTCGCATTCACATTCACATTCACAATTTTGATGTGTCAGTTTGTGTCGAGAGTTGTGTGTGTGATGACCTCGTTGAGCAAGTAATAAGCAAAACGCAAGCCATTGCTAAAATAAAATGCCAAGGACACACGATGGCAGCTTTGAACTTTGAGTGTCATATGCCTGGCCAGAGGGGCAAGAGCTGCTGCTCCTCTCTTCCCCTACAGCGGGGAAGTGGAGAGTGGGAGCAGAGTGAGAACATGCAGAAGAATGAGTAATTTACCAAATGGCAACCGGTCTGCTTAACGAGTAGACTTGACGGGTCTGCACATGTCTACAAACCCGAAAGCACACTCTTACACACTTGCGTTCCATATATCCGACTATCGCTTCGTCTCTATCTGTTTGTCCGACTGACAGTCTTTTGCCAGCTGCGTGTGTCTTTTGGATTGTGTATGTGCGTGTGGGTGTGTTTTTGCCTCTACCATAATGTGTGGATAACAATTGAATTTTACAGTTGTTGAAAGTCTTTTGATTCATTTTCAATTGTACTTTATATTGGGTTGAGCAAGGCAGACAGTTCTCAAGTTGTGATCAGTTAAGAGTTGCACAATTAAAGGTAGCTTAATAATAATTGAAGTTCTTTAATATGGAGTAGCATGCAGTAAGAAAATGCTAAGCTTTTTTCTTTCTTTATTCTTATGTGTTACATTTAAATGGGAATTGACAAATAATGCAAATAATGCCCGACTTTAATAATTAAAACTTCGTTCAAGCAAAGGGTCTTTATTTCATTTTATTTCATTTGCCTTTCCGCAAAGTATAAACTTTTTAATCATAAAATGAGTACAATAAAATAAAGAATACCACAAATAATGCAAATAGTAAGTAATTTTAATAATTGAGGCTTTAAGCACACTTTATTGCATAGCATTCTTTGAAGGCTCTCTTTAAAGTGTACACAGAATCCTTCAACTTTTTAAGCATAAAATGATAACTATATAATTATACACATAAGATGTGACTTTAATAACATAAACTTTACTTAAAGTACTCATTCTTGCAATGCATTTCTCTAAGACTTGTGACCAAAGTGCAAGTATACACAGAAAATACGTTGACTTTAAACCTGTTCATCATAAAGTGATTACTATAAAATAAATCAAATGACAAATAAGGAAAATAATATGTGACTTTAATAATTGAAAGTTTACTTAAGCGCTCTTGAATTTTCTAAGAGTTTCCACAAAGTAGCCCTAAAATCTCTTAATCATAAAATGATTATACTTGAAGGACAGCACATGTGAAATTTCAAGTCGAGACCACAGAACTTTTGGTAATCTGGCAATTTTATATGCTTAACCCAGTCAAAGCAAGTCTTTTATCTGTTTGAATTTTATGCCATTTCATTGTTTATATTGCTCACTTGTTTAGGCGTTTAACCTTTTTTGTAGCTGGCACCAATATGAGCAAGTCAAAGGACCTTCCTGCCTGCTGCCAGCCCAGGCATTCAGCCAGCGATTTTCCCTTGTCTTTTGACGCCATTTGTTTGCTCAACCTTTGTCAGTTTCTCTCAGTTGCTCATTGTTGTTGTTGGTATTGCTCTTTTTTGCTATAGCCTTGCATAACATCAACACATACGGTACAAGGCAATAGTCGAAGTGAGTGGGTAAAACCAATATTAATACAACTAAAACTTTCGCATACAAACACGTATCGCACTCGCTCCCTGAACTCGTTCTCTTCCTCTGTTGCCCTGCCCACGCAAATGAAAATCAATGAATTTTATTGCGAGAACCGTTCTAGTCGCTGTCGCATGTCGTTGCCTACTTTTGTGCGCCAACACGTCGACATGGCTTAAAGTAACTTTCACTTTCTACAGTAGAAGAGTGTGTGGGGGTGTACTGCACTCAGACAATGTGCGATTCAAGGGCCAGTGACCATTATTAATTGACCATTTGCTGCAGCCCGCAAAGCTGCTATGTCAGCCATTGCAACTATTTTGCGGTTAAGCAGGAGACAATGGCAAACATAAATTTTCTACACACACTCGCACTCTCACACACACAAGCAAACATTCACGCAAGGGTTTATTGTACTCAGCGTTCAACCTTTTTCGCTGCCATTGAGCTTATCATTGTCTTCAGGCTGCTTATCAAAGGCAACGCACTGTGAAAATGTCTTCACTTGGCCACAAAAGATAGTCAGGCTCACAATCATAATGAGTGCCCATTTGCCTGGGTTTAACGAAGGGGTTGAAGACAAGCCATGTTTTTGGGTGTGACCATTTTAAAGATGTATCTATCACAATGTCTTGCTTTCCGGTTTCCTTGAAACTCTGTGCTGTGGCTGATAGCAAACTCTAATTGTGGCGTAACCATGACAAGCTCTCGCATCTGATACTGATGATCACTTTTATGCTTATTACCAAGAAGAGAAAAAGTAATTAATTTGCATTTGGCTAACCTTCAGCAAGGCATCTCGATTACCATTCGTCTTTGTGCATTGCCTGCAACAAGCTCATTTATCTATCTAGAGTGCAGGCTGCTCTTGCTGCATAAATATATTGTATACATGACTAACACTACTTGGCAGCTTTTCCGGTCTGCTCTCTATACAAATTAATGAGCATCTAACTTCTTTTTGGCTTAAATACTGGCAAAAATGTTGTAAATGGCGTTTTAATCAACGCGCCAAGCCAACAAGCAAAATTAATTAAATGTTCACTTGAAGCGCCCGCCAACATCGACCATAGAAACATAGCAAAACCCAACAGCAGAAGCCGCAGAAGCAGGTGCAGAAGTTGGAAAGCAACCACACGGCTCACCAGCCACTTTCCCAACTGAAAACCTCACTCTCTCGCCTTCCGTCTGCCTGCCCCGGACTTGCTTGGCTGTCGACAGTCCCTAAGCTCACAAGTTGACCTGCTGTCGTCGCTGCGCTCATCAATTTTTGCATTTTAATGATGTTTGAACCGCGCGTTTCAAACGCGTTCACTCGCTTGCTGCTGCCAGCTCGATATCGACATCTCACAACGCACACGTTGATTATGATGGCCACGAACATGACCGAAATCCATCTAGTTTATCACAAGAAAGGTTGGCCGAATTTAATACACCCTGAAGTCTAGTTTAGGAATTTGATCTAAACTTTTTACGAAAGCATTCTGTCTACTTTTTGTTCGAAGAGCTAATCGATTGTGCCAAAAAAGTGAAGCATACTTTTAGGCTGTCAAAAGGTACCACCAAATTAGTTTAAAGGTGAATGGATCAATGATTTAGTATTTATGATAATGATTAATACTTAAATGTGTTATGCTTAACTTAAAATTTAAATTATTTTTCCTTCTAAGTTAGAGCATTCAGTCTGTTGCCTGCTAAGTGCAAACATTGCGCTTTTGTGTCTAATTTGAGTCGTGGTGCCAATCCTTTGACCACGTTGCTCCGTTGTGTGATTCTCGTTTAATTGAAATATAATTAATTTTCGTTATGCATTAAGGTCTTTCAGGCCAGGCAACACGATGATTCCCCCGTGCAATGTATGAATTATTGAATAAAGGCGAATGGGAAGCCACGAGGTAAAGGGCAAGGTACCGAAATATAGAGAGTGCCTGCTGGATGGATAGTAAATTGAAAAGGCATAACCTATCCCAATGCTCATTCTGTATGAGTGCGGGCAACTATGAGCATGAGCTGCTGCCGATCCCTAGAGAAATTTTCAAATCCTCTGACCTCAGACCTGATTGCGCCAATGCGACTGTTTGACTCGCTGACTGACTGACGCGACTAACAGACTGACTGACTCACTGGCTGGTTGTTAATGTTGTTGCGAGGCAAGTAGATTAGATTGCGCCTGATGTTGTTGACTGCGTGTTGCGTACCTAGCCTTGGGGTTATGCGCCTTGAAAACGGCAATCGTTTTATTGCCAGCACAGATTGGCCATAAAAATGTCACCTGTGACTTCAGACTGTCTGCGAGAAATCAAATGAATTCAAGCGGCGGGTTTGCTCATGTAACCCCACCAACAACCCATTTACACACACACGTCACACAATCACACACACAACATACACATTGAAATGCATAATTTATGCAAAACTTAGAAAGCAATAAAAAGACGCAATAAAAGAGACGAGTAAGTGGGGATGACACAATGTTTAGCATATGAAACGTGAGTTACTCTTAAAAGCATGCTATGTAAATTCGTGGGTTGGATAGACCCTTTGTCATTGTTTATTTTTACAGGGTATTGCAACAGACGCAGCATGAAATGTTTTGCCTGTCAATGCAAACATCAACGCACTTAGCCACACCCACAGCGCCCGCTTTAAGAGAACTTCTTTGATTTAAATGCAAATAGACATCAGCTGGGAACTGCGACTACTTCGCTGGACATCTCAACACATTCCTCAACTCTGCTTAGTTCTCAAAACAACATCAGTGTCAACGTCAGCTACAACGTCATAGTCGCCGTCAACGTTAACAGAAATGTCGACGGCCATCGCGCACATCTTTCATTTCTCAACTTTCATCTTCGTCTTGGCTTTCGTTTTACTCGTTTCGTGGTTTTCACAAAATTCGCTGCTATCAACGACCATTTGCCCATTTGGCCGTTTAGCATTTACCCCATTTTCTCATTGCGTGTTGATATGCAAATTGAAATGCGTTTTTGGCTTTCTCTCGCTTTTCTTCTTCTTACCCTTTCCTTTTCCTATCGTGCTACGGCTTCAATTCATGGACAGCAGAATGGCCACAAATGTTTCGGTTATCGCTTTGCATTGGCTCAACTTCATTTCTATGCTTGTTACACATTCGATTGAGGCTCTTGGCAAATGCTTAAATGCCATGAATTTCGGATTTGGGTTTATTGAAATGTCTAGTTGGAAAATCCAAGACAAGCGTCGAGATTTATCTACAAGTTTTCTGTGTTAAGCCTTAAGGAAACCTCCACACAAATTGACAAGACTAGCATGGAAAATAAGCCATTAAATTTCAACAATTGCTTTTAATTTGCAAGGAATATTTTGGGGAAATATTTTATATTAAATTATTTCTATTTTCTGCTTTACATTTAAATTTTCTAGTATTTCTATATGTTTTTGTTTTAATATTAAAATTATTTAATCATTGTTAACAATATTTTATGATTTGTGTTATATGTTAGATTATTATTCCATTTCATATTTTGTGCTTTTTATTTTATCATACATTAGCCTTAATTATTGCATTCAGCTCTTAAACTAATTCTAATTTATAATAGGGCTTCTCAAATTGAAATTCTAATAAGTGTTTGAATCCTTAAATCAATATTTATTAAATTATTTTATCAATACAATAAATATTGTGTGTAGTTTTAGATTGAATTATTTTAATTGCTTAGCCTTAATACATTAGGCATTTAATCAGCTTTAAATAATATTGAAATAAGTAATCTTGTAATATATATTCTAAGGCGCACTTTTAATCTATCATTTTTCACCTCATCTCGTTGATTACGTTTTATACTATATGCTGCTTAAAACAACAATTCTTAAATAAAATTTGTCGCATCTTGGGAACGAATAATCTAATTCTGCAACTATCTTGAATTATACTGTTATCACAACAACTTAATAATGCAGCTTAACACCCAGACAATAACTCAACTGTCATTGTATAATAAATATGCATTAATTATATTTCGTATACGCATCAAGTCACATGGCTATTGCTTGGCCCAAGACAATAAGCCGTCGAATTAAGCACATGCGAATCCACAGAGACACACCCACACAGACAACTATAAATGCAGAATGTCATAACGATGACCAGCTGAGCATCGAGTTCCAGCCTGTATTCATTAAGCTGCAAATCGAGGCAGAGCAATCAAAGTCTTTGTCTCAATCTGTGTCAATGTGTGTGTGCGTGTGTTGATAAATTATCAAATCTACAATTGACGACAAGCAGCCCTGTCAGTTGAGTCCAATTAAAATCAATAGTTAGCCTAACAATCATTGTCATCAATCTAAAGATGACATTGCCATTGTCGCATAGACATCGTCAAGGTGTCGAATGGCTCTCGCTTTCGCTCTATACAAATATTTGTATTAATCGCCATCGAGTGTGCCCATTAAAATTAGCATTTGCAGTTTTAATTAAGAAAGGGCAAACAACAGTTGGGCGTGGAGGTCGTGGAGGTCCAGCTTGCGGGTCATAAAAACCAACAGAGAGCATAAAAATGTTCTCATTTCTTTCGCATTTCTTTTGTTTGTTCGGCCGAAATGCATTCGACTTTTTATACTTGTAACATGGGACTGTGGAACTGTGTTTTTCTTATTCATCGCCCGTTTCGTTTTCTTCATCTTCATCTTCATCTTTGCTTTTATTTTGTATTATTTTTTGTATTTGGCATTCTTGGTTTCTTTCTAACTTATTTGTTATGTATTCGTTGAGTACAAATAAAACTTTTTGTTCTTGTTTATGGGGTTAACTCAAAAAAGTTGTCTGAAAATTCAATTCACTCTGGGATCTGGAATCTGGGATCAGGCATCCCAAATATGTCGAACTTATTAGCAAGTGGGGAGTTTCAAGGATTACCCACCTGCTGACAATTGATTTAATTTCCCAGTCTGTGTTCAAGTTGCCTGTTTAACTTGCACTTGAAGTTGAAGTCTCCGTGTCAGGCCGTTAAACAAAAGCGAAAGCCAGAATTTTATGACAACGGCAACGGAACTCACAACAGTATAGAACGGAACACGAGACACAAACCGCAAACGCAACCGCAACTGTGGACCGTAACGTTAAGTTACGGATGCTACTTGAGCACGCTTCGCTACTTGGGATTTGTCTTTACCGGTTCCGCAGACACAGAAACGCGAGAAACACAACAAATATGCACGCTAAAAATCACGCGCGTTTTACACTTTTTGACTAGACAAGACAATGATTATACGCTACGTATACGGCGCGTATACGCAACGCAACGCGTCAAATATTCTGTTTATTTAGATATTGTGAAGATGTTTATATTTCATTTAGATTTATTTCACATTTGCCGCTTCGCGTCTAGCGCCAACGAGGAAACACAAGCAACTGACGACAGCCTCGCACTCGGCCCTCGTTGCCTTCGTTCGCATTCGCATTCACGATTCCCGATTTCTGTTTTGTCATACGCCGTGTGTGACGCTGCGCCGTCGACGTCGACGTCGTCGCCAGCAGTGACGCCAACGCTTGGCGATGCGCGTGTTAGCTTTGAAGTTAACCAACAGGTTAGCCGCTGATAAGCGCCCGAGTCCAAGTCAATCGTCAAATGTTGTCGGTACACAGGCGAGAGTCCATTGCAATTTCCCAACCCCTTAGACGACCGAACGAAGTCTTTTAAGGTTTCCCCACGCAGCTGCAGCAAAGCGAAAACATCGCACAATTGAGTGGAGTGAAATTCCGGTTTGAGTGGCAACTTTGAGTGAGTTTTGTATTTGACAGAGCCTTTTTTGCTTGACAGGCACTGTGGCTGTGGTTTTTGTTGTGGTTCTTGCGAAACCACAACCAAAGCTATGAATAATTCATTGGTTCTTGATCGCTTACAATTGAAAAATGTGTAAAGGATTTTATAAATTAAAATTGAAAAACTAATAATGGTAAAATATGAATATTCCAAATTTATTTTCATTATTTATTAAGTTGGTTTAAAGCATTCTACATTACAATGTAAGACAATATAAATGAAAACATATAATTAAAAAAAAAAACAAATAAAAGAGAATTTATACTTACAGAAAATCAAACAAATATTATTGATGTCTTAAATTAAAATAAGTAATAAGTAATTATTTTTACACATCAAAAAATTCATTGTGTAATTAAATTAAAAACTAAAACTATAATTTATGGATTGGTCATAACTTTTTACGAACTAATTATTATTATTGAGAAATTATTTCTAGTGAAAAATTTAATGCATTAAATTGCATTTGCTACTTGTTTAAATTATTCTTTGTAATAAATAAAATAAAATAATTGACATAATTTGTTCGAGGCATATTAAAGCTAAGCTCTTATTTTATAGTTAATTTTAATATGCCTCAAATTATGGCAATCATTTTATTTCATTTAAACCTAATAATAACTTTAAACAAAGAAGTTATCTTGACTGCAGTTAAAATCATTTTAAATCTTTGTTTATTATATTTGACAGTGTCAATCAAAACATTCTTTAAATTTTGCAATAATAAAGTCGCTCCATTGACTAAACGGTTTGCTGCGTTTAAATCGAATTTCTTGGAATCCTTACAGCATTCCTTGGCCAAGCCGTTGTTGAGACCCAAGTGACTTGTCTAACCAGTCGGCTGCCCAGCATTTTGCTTGATTGTATTGGCACTGGGATGAGCCGAGCCGAGTATTCAATCTAAGCTATTGGCCTGCTTACTTATTCATCTGGCACTTAACACATGCCGCAAGCGTCTTGCCGTCAGTTGTGCGCGTACTTACTTACTTAATTTTTGTTATCTGCTTTTCCGCGTTCCACAGCAAATCACAAGATGTCAGGGGCATTGTCAAGAGGCCCACGGCTACGACTCTGTCAACTGATGCAGCTGCGATTTATTTATTAAGGCGCGTCGACATGCCATCATCTTACTCCACCTACTCCTCCTCTTACTCCCACTCCTTCATCAGTTTACAGCACTTGAGCTCGTTTTCAACTTACACGGAGTAAGAGTCGAAGTCGAGTCGAGCGAGGACTGACTTTCGTGTAGGTTCGCTCTGTTAAGTGCGCACGTATCCTCACTTCCTTGGCATTATGCTTCATACTTTTTAAGCGCATGACATGACACATTTTATGCGCTGCAAAGTGAAGTGAATAGTGGCCGTTCGTTTACTTCATCCCGCTTCGCCTCCTCTGTCAGCACCCCTTTGCAATACCCATATGACCGTAAACAAAGGCCATTTTCTTACCTGTGCCTGCGCCTGTGCTTGAGCCCGAGCCTGAGCCTCTTGCCAATTTCCCTTCTTTTACGCTCGCATTCTCGCACTCATCCTTAAAGTATGAAACAAATTCTGTAAAATTTTTCAAGCCTCGCTTCGCTTGTATACATTTTTATTTACTTTGCAGGCATAACTTGGAGTTTGCCAATGTGCGGGTGTGTGTGCGTGTGTGTGTAAAGAGATGTGTGTGTGACATATGAGCAGCCATCCAACCAGTCTGCTGACACTGTTGACATTGTAAGTAAATTCGCGTTGCGTTGCGCATACGCCGCATGTGCCGCCTGCCTGGCAGGCAACTGCTTCTCTGCTTTCGACATCAACTTAACCAAAGTCATTGCGGCTTTTTTTGTGCCTAAACTCAAGCTAAAACTAGGCAGGCTAATTCGCATGTGTTGCTGTTTATATTCGACTATTTACACATCATTTAAAGCTGTCTAACTTGAGTTTAACTTTTGACATTAAGACCGTACAACTCAAATGAGCAAAAAGGGAATCAAATGAATGTGCATACAAGCCAAAACCTTCCGCTACTAATTTGTTTATTTTATTAATTGATGACTAAAATCAAAATATTGTTTGCATTTTAATTTATTGAGAATTGTATACATTACTGTTACACAATCATAGAATGACAACTGCAAAATTATACTCATTCAAACATATTTCTATATATAACCAAATTAATATTCAATGTATATCCTAATTAATATTATTGAATTTCTGTTAGTTGCATTCTGTAATATCTAACGAACAAAAGTGACAATTAAATTTTTGCTGACAATTCGGTGAAATGATTTCTATTCTGAATGCTCAATTATTTTTCCCTTCAATATTACGCACAAAAAAATTTAAATAAATTTCTGAATGCTCAATTATTTTTCACTTTAATAAACAAAAAAATTTATATAAACGTGATGCTCATTATTAAACAGTGTGAAGTGTATCGAAAGCGCATTTGATATTGAAATAATTAAAATCTAATCAATTACATACGAGTGTTTTTGCCACGCAATAGTTTTATTTTTTTGTCAACACAGCAAATCAATTATTAACTATATAATAGCTTATGAATATTAATTATTATTAGTACAACCCACATGGAATATATTAATGCATATATTCATTAACCCGCTAATCTAGTTATTAAATTTCAATTATTATAGATTCAATTCAATAAAAAGAGTGCGAATTGCTATGCAAATTGTAAAAATAATCGCTGCTCGAAGTTATGTTTCTACATATCATTTGTTCAATCTCAACAATTTCTCTGCTATCGTTGTTATACCCCAGAGACTTGTTCGCATTTCTTTCCCACATTATTCTTAAGCATTATTGCTGCTGTTGTTGTTGCTGTTGTGGTTGCTGTTGCTGTTGTCTTTCTTCAAGAACAGCAACTGGCAATATTCGTCACTGACCTTTGGCGCATATTTCTCGACTGATGTTGCTGGCGCATATATAAATATATATATCTACTTATAATATGTATATATAGAGAGAGATATCTTTGCTTGATTTATTTTTAGCACTTAATTTACAAAAAAAAAACTCATTCAAACGTTTAATTTCAGCTGTGCTTGCTGCTGTTACTGTTGCTGTGGCTGTTGCCCTCCAGACGTGATGATACCACAGTGACTCAAATAAATAAATAGATGCAAGTCTTTTGATGGTATTTCTGGCATTTGGTTTTCCTTCTTTTTGTTGCCTTTGCTTCGTTTTGACATCTCTGGGCGGTTATATTATGCAGCCTAATTGGAATAAATATGTATTGCCAGAGGTAAAGCAACATGGCTGTAATATATGTGAGTTGAATTCGTTTTTATGTTCCTTCATTTTCGATTCGGTTTTGACTTATTTCATAATTTACGAGCGAAAATGTTTCATTTCATGTTTTATGGCAAATAAATTATGCCCCCCAAAAAAATGGCAACGACTTCGACTGCGACTCCAATAGCGACATCGACAGGACAGCTAAGTCCTCCGATAAGAACATTCCGAAAGATGGCAAAATAATGTCGTACAATGCGAGACAACCAACAAGAAAAAAAAAGGACAACTGCAAACGGATAGCATTGAATTTATGTGTGTTCATTGATTGCTGCTTGGGCGCGATTCCCGAATGAATTTATGTAAATTTTCGTGGTGCTCAATGCGACTTTTATGGAGATAGAATGCAGCTGAGTCCTGCGACCGGAAGCGTGTCCCCAACGCCAAGTCAACAGAGCGCAACAAGACAAAGGCATGGCCCAGGCAAGAAATATGTAAGTTTCTTCTACTGTGTGTGTGTATGTAAAGTGGATTTAGGACCACAATCTTAACAGCGTCTTGCGTGCAGTCAATGAGCCCAGAAGTTGTAGGAAGTGGCTCTTAAAGTGGTCCAAGTGCTGGCCAAGGACTTCCAAATTGAAATTCGTGCGACCACAACAAACACACACATGTCTCCTTTTCTTTATGCCTGTATGGGAGTGTGTGTGCGCGTGAGTGTGTACATGTGTGTGCGTATATGTGGGCCAAGGTAGTGACACCCACTTACCATATGCGGGTCATTTATATGCAAAGCATGGTCCATGCTTACGATATGTTCACTCTAATAAGCTGGGCACGTGGAGTCCTCGGTTGCCAGGTTGTACTTTTCGCTGTATTAACGGTAATTTGGCATCACTGCCTCCGTCTGTTGCACAGCAGGAACTACACGTATATGAGATGGAAGATGGAATTACCAAAGCAGACTTGCAAATCGATACCCTCTAAAAATATGAGAACATCGTTAAGCATTTTGCGAAGGAGAAAAAAGAGAATAAATGTATCTGTATTATATTTATTTAAAACAAAAGTATGTTAAAGACTAAATTGAAAAAGAAATGTAAGGCCAACATAATATAATAAAAAAATTTAAGAATTTAAGAAGAAAGAGTGAACTGCAAATCAACCTCTTAAACTAAAGAAAAACAATGTAGGAAACATAATACATTAATTTCAAATTAAATTAATTTTCTTTACAAAAACATCAATCAACATACCCCATTCAAAACTAGTTCACTTTACAGGGTATTGAATAATTCAAATGATATGCCAAAGAAACGCATTTGCAATACATGAACATAAAAGATTTGCCGACTATTGTTGCCATATATGAATCAGAATTTGTGCAAATATATATTTATATGTACTTGTATTTATGTGTGTGCTATTTGTTTGGGGGCTGTGACACTTGTGTTTGTATTTATTAAATTCCAACAATTTTATGAACTTTGATATGCACTTAAATTGAACTGCTAGAAGTTTTTGTGACAGCTCACGTAACTGTCTCAAGAAAAGCTACTTTGGCTGATTTTATTCTCAACCCTCGTCTATCCCGATGGCAAGTTGTATGTAAGTTATTGAATGGTGCTTTCCACCTGACGGCCCTTAATCTTTAGCACACATCAAGCTGATCAAATACGTATAGAATATCCCAGGCACTTGTTCGATAAATAATGACCGTATTTGTTAAAGCTTCCATTTTATGGCAGCCACGCAGAAAGCACATTAATAATTTTCCTTTTTTTAAAATTGCCAAGCAGATTAAATACTTTAGATGGGGTGCGGACTGCTGTTGAGCTAGAAAAATTCAATCGGAAAACGCATTTGTATTTTTGCTTTAAGCTTGGATAATCTTCAGAAACCACAAATCACATTGGGAGAGTTCTATTAAAATATCTAAATGGTAAAATGTTCTGTAAAAATGTCTAGCTAGTAAACCGATTGTAAAACAACTTAAGATGGGGTTTGATTGTTATTATTATTATTAATTTTTAAGTTCTATTAATATGCATTAAACCATAAATATTATTTTGCTATAAATATTATTTTGTTCTTGTCAAAAATCTCACTTAGTTTGCTATGAGCCTTTTCACTAATCTAAGATAAAATAACAAGATATTTTCAATAATATTTTTCTGGTTTTGCAAAAGATTTTTACAAATATTTTATAAAATAAATTACATATTTCATATATATTATTTTCTTTTCAACAAGTATATTAAATGGCTTATATTCCATCTTTTTCTTGCATGTATTGTAAATTAATATATATGCTATAAATATGCTCTAACTCCATTATACTCCAAAAAATATTACCTTTAAGACAATATTTTCAATATTTACACACTTCATACTTCACTTCCATTATTTTACTCCCTGCTTCTTCGCGTTATTCTCAGCTTACTTATAAACGAACATTAAATCTAAAAATAACATAGCAAGATCTGTTCAATGTCGTTCTGGATTGCTTATTGCAACAGCTTTTCGTGCCAGCAACATTTTTATTATCCTTTAGCAACAATAACTTTTGGTCTTCTTAGCAAAACCATTTAAGCCCTTGTGGTCAGCTACAGTTCAGCTTAATGTTCTTCCAGACAGTCTGCAGTTGCTGCGGTTTTTATTTGTTGGTATTCTCTGTTGTTTTCTGGCAACAAGGAAAACATTTGCACTTAGTGTCTACTTTTGTCTATAGTATAAATATTTTTTGAGAGCAGCTCGTAAAATACGCAGCGCATAAACAATAAAAACAGCGACTGCTTATCGCACTGAACCAATGAGGCAGCCAGCTATCATAAATGATTTTATGACATGCTTTTAAGACATGCTTCAAATGCCAGGTAGTTATGACGCTAACTGGGCTAATGACCATTTCTCTGCTACTTAATATTACGTATACGCCGCAATCGCCTCAAGCATACGTTTTCCTATCTCCATCTCTGTCCCTGTATGTGGCTCTGTCTCACTATGTGTGTGTGTCTAAGGAAGTGTCATGTTTGACCAGTTACCACAATGGCCTGGAGTGCACTTTAAAGCCAGTGTAATTCGAAGCTAGCCATTTGGGCTAGCTCCAGCAACGTTTTTCAGCTCCGGCTCCTGCTCCGGCTCCATCGATGACAATGACAGCATATCGGCGTTGGTTGTCGTTGGTCGTTGGTCGCCTAAAGTCTGAGTCGCCATTGTCCTAGTTGCTTCTCATATTTCTCATTGGCTCTGATTCCCTTTCCTTTCCTTTCCTTTCCTTTTCTGTTCTTTCCTTGCGCTTCCTGCACGCTGCCTCAATATGGTTTTGTGTGCCGGCCGTTTGCTACTGCGGCATTATTTACACGCTTATTTGTTCATTTTGCAAGCACTCGGGGCGCTACTCGTTGCTCATTGCTCGTTGCTCGACAAAACTCCTCGCTTAATTAAAAGTTCCAGACCGCAAGCTCGCCTTTTCTCTCGCCCAATGCTACACACAATTGTATACCCTTCAACGGATGTTAGTCACATTTATATTTATTATGCCAAACACGCGAACACACACACAAAAGTTTGTTGCCACAATTTGCTGTGTTGTTTTGCTGTTTGTCTGCCGTTTGCATATCTTTAATATTTATGCTAGTTTTTTATATGCTCTATACTGCTATAGTTTGCTGAATAATTCACAAAGTTGCAGGCCAAGTGCGGAGTGTGCACATTAATTGTAATTCCGCAGCCAAAATAACGAGACAGTGGAGAACGAGGACATAAGATACATATGTAGCATAGGCCCAGATAAGCTCGTTAGCATATGAGCACTTTTTGGCAAGCACAAACACAACAATAAATCATTTAATCTCTAGTGTTCTTAGGAATTAAAATGACTATAAGGAATGTGCTCGATTGTTGAACTCAAAAATACGAATACATATTAGGTAGGCCAAAGAATATTCCTTTTAAAAGAGCAGACGAAAAAGGAGTTTCAATAGTCTTCTAAGAATAACTATTCCAGGCATAACTATTCCAGGCATAACTATTTATTTATGAATATTTTCGATATTTTTATATCGAATACAACTTACTGAGTCCTTGCTGAAATGAAAGGGCTGCGAGCTGAGACTGAATATATAGACTCTTAAATAATGATTTAAAAATATAGATAAAAGTATGAAAAATATATATTATAATGAGAAAAAAAAACGAAAATCAAATATAGATAAATAAATAAATACTTATAATTGAAATGAAATTATATCACTCAAATTTAAATGAATAATACGATTCAAAAATATAATAAAAATTACACATTTTATTCCTAGAAATATTCTTATTAAAAAATAAATTCCAAGCCAGACTTCCATGCACTCAAAACCAACACAAATTTTGTAGAACTTTGTTGATAGTGCTCAGTTACTTCTATTATTTAATCAACTCTGCATGCACGCAATGACCAACTGCGTGATGTGGAATAAGGAACACACATCATCTTATGGCAGGCAACAAGATTGGCAGCGGCAGCTTCATAAGCACATCGATAAACATCAGTTTGAAGTGGGGGACAACGACGACGACGTAGAAGTGGAGGACACTGTTGGTAAACTGAGGAGGTAAGCCGAGCTACATGTGGCTCCGGCGTAAGCAACAGGATAATTATCTGGCCATATGTTGGAATGTCCGGCCAGAACCAAAACAGCAGCCAGCAGCCAGAAGCCAGCTAGCCGACCAGCCCAATGACAGTTGAGTGCTTGCCAGCAGGGCTATGTTATTGTAATTTAGACACTCACATACTCCACACACACACACATACAATGAGTGTAAATGTGTTGTGTGTATGGTGCCCCCATCCATGTGTTGTGTGGTGTAATTTTTTTCGCTGTCATGCGGTTAAATGTGCAAATTACGTGCCGTTTTTATTTCTGCTGCCAGCCGTCACTTGTTTTATTTCATTTGCTCACCTCATTTTCACAGCGTTTTATCTGCAGCCTGGCCACAATCACACATACACTCACAAGCGGACACAAATACAGCCAAACAAATATATAATATGTAAGTGCCCAGTGAACCAAACACTCGTATGCGATAGAGCAAGCGATAATTTCTTGGATCTTCTGTAATTCTTCTCATCTAAAATAGAAAACTTTATTGTTAGATATGAATTGTTACATTCAAATAAGTTGCACTACACTTTAGTTAAAAACTTTAAAACAAATTATCCATTTTATAAAAAACTTTTGAATGAATGAAAAATCACTCAAAGATTTTTGACTTCAAAGCTTTGAAAATATATTTAATAAAAGTCGGAATAATATTTGCAGCTATATCTTTCATGCAAACATCATATTCTATGTGATAGTTTTACCATTCCTTTGTAAGATTCACTTTTTGGTTTGTTGGGTTATCCCTTTTTCTAACATGTGTGTGTTTAACCTAATTACAGTAAACGTCGTTCTTCTCTGTTACGCGGTTTCCCTTTCTAGTGTATGAATGTGTGTACCCAGGCTGAGTGGTAACAGAAGTAACTAACATCTAAGGTAAGCTAAACTATCTATCAGGAAAACAAATTGCAAAATTAAAAAATGTAGCTGCTATACAACTATCTATACACATTAATTTCTATACATTTACAAAATAACATATTAAATTTAAATAAATACAATAAAATAATTACAAAAATATTTAAATTTACAACTCATTGCATTAAATGAAATACAAAATGCTGACAAAATACTTGACAACAATGACTGTGGCTAATATAAGTAAGATGTACAATAAAAATAAGAACTTTAAATTGAATTGGCTATAAATTTAGTGGTTTTTAAAATAGCATATCAAAAATAATAGAAAAAATAATTTTTTGTGTCAAAACGAACATATTGAATAAACAGATTAAAAGAGCATCTACCAATTCGACTATGTTTCACAATTCTTTTAGTGTTATATTTATTATAATGTCAGCAATTGCCAGCCAGAGCATCATTTATAAAATCCCACACGCGACTGTTGTTGTTTCTGTTGACTCATTATATTCATTTAGAAATTCAATTAACGCGATAATTGCAGCAAGTGCCTAATGATGATAATGCGTTTACCTCAAGAGCAGCCCTCAAACAGTTTCCACTCGCCGCAATGAATCTGAACGCGAACATGAGAAGAAATTGCACTGCAGACATACTTGTACAAGTTACAAGAACATTATCAAGATTTAGCATCATTAGCATATTAAATATATTGAGTTTTCGTGGAAACTTTGTGAAAATAAATAAAAAGTATACACTTTGATAAATTCTGCACACATTTAATAGAGTTCATGGCGCTGGCCCTTGGCCATCTTCTACGTTTTCTCTCATGCAAATTTATGCATTTTATATAATTTATATGCTCGTTTTGACTAACAAGCTAAAAGTTTTTGCCATGGCACAACTTTCGCCATGGCAACACGAACAAATTGTGTAAAATGGCAAAAAACAAAATGTGAGAAAAAAAGAACAAGAAAACTGTTTTTAACATCATTTATGCAAATTTCTTGAACGATGCTCGCTTGCTTGACATGTTAGCTGGCTGGTATACCTATTAGATTTCCATCACAATGTTTCAGTTAATTAATACCGTAATATTCAGCATTTGCACATCAAAGCATTACGCATACGCCCCATGCACCATATGCTGTACTAAGGCGACACGACAAATAGAAATCAAATTAATTACAAATTATGTTAAGTACAAGGTTTAATTTTAAATTGGAAAACACGTGTTCACACTATACTAAAACAGCCGCCATGGCATTTAGCACATTTTGACGGCTTTGTTTTTTTTACTTTTGCCAGTATTTAGCACCTCATTAAAAGTTTTTATGATGCTAAGGACAATGAGGACAAAGAATGGGCTGAACATAAAGATCTGACACGTACTCAAGCGTTTTATTAGCCGCCAAAAAAAGAAAGGAAGGAAGGATAAGGTGAGGAAGGTATTATGCCTGAGGTAAGCTCCTTAATTGCCAATTTTTGGTATTAGATTTTCTGCTTTATTGAGCAAACCTGACGTCCGTTGTTATACTTTCCAGAAAGTGTGCATATAATAAAATGTCGCCAACAATGTGTTTAATCAAAAGGCATTTTAGTATCATAGAATGCACAAGCTGCTTTTAAGTACGAGTCGCTTAAGGATTTAGATTTCAGCAAATTAATCTTGCTTTTTAGTCTCAACGAATACGCAATTAATCGGCAAACAATTAAATTCGCTTGCAAATGTTATTTCTTCAGATATTTACTCTTATCATAAATAGTAGTAACATAGTTAGTTATAGAAATTATCTTTCTACAAAAACTATCTTTTTTTAAGCTTTACATAAATAAACTTTCTTTCAATATCCAATCAATTCATTTATATTTTAGAATATCTACATCTCATTTAACTAAATAATAGAAAAATTCTTGCTTGCAGTTTTTACAATTTTTTATTTGCATTTATATATTTTATATACAATTTTACAATATGTTTTGCTAGTTGTGTCGTTTTCACTTGTCTCGTTTTATTAGCTCGTTTTGTCCATCCATAATCTGTCATTTATCATCTGTATCCCATTTGTATTGTATAATAATTGTTTCATACTCGTGTTATCTTAATTTATATTTCACAAAACAAAAAAAAAACTGGAGCCAAAACGTTTTGCTTGAAAAATCTAGAACTAAAATAAAAAATATCAACATAGGTGTATTGTATATTTGTCTGGAACGCAATTGAATACTTTGTTTATATAATGATTAAATAATTGTATCATTTTGTTTTTTATACAATTCGATTCGTTAGTATACTTATTATTCAAAATAGTCACATATACGTTCGAGTATATATGTATGTAATATATATATATATATTGTATATACACTTGTATTATGTATGTAATTAACGCTTTACAAATTTTATTAGCATTTATCAAATTTGATTTACTACAGTGGATATCGCTAATATAATAAATATATAATTGCATTGCTGAAGCATAGTACACAGACGTGATCTGGATTTCACTTTAGCAGCAGTTTCATGAGTGAAATTGTTGCGAAATTGTAATTCAGACTGCGGCTGATAATAACTTATAGGAAATTATTTACACATGGATACGAAATCCTTTTAATTTACAGACTTATATCAATTGGAGTTGTAGTATTTGAAAATATATTCAAATGAAATGAAAACAAGTTTTGATAGTGTTTTGGCAAATCAGCATTTGAGGCATAACAAATAATATATCAACCATTCTTTACTATGAACATATTTATGTATTGCTTTTGAACATTTCGGTTGCACATAACCGATACCAACTGTAGTAAGTACTTAGAACTAAGAAGCCTTTTTTGTTTGTTAAACTGCCACAACGATGACGTTCATAAATATATATATTGTTGTTGTTGTATATCTGTATATATATTATTAAATATGTTTACTAAAGACGATATGTTTACTAAAATTATAATAATAATGTTTAGTATAATCGTATAAGTATATGTCTACATCATTCATTATATACACACATACATACATATGTGGCGTGTTCAGTTTAATTAGTTTATAGTATTATATGGTTGGTGCCAATCTATCGATTGGCAGTTGACTTAACGAACTAAATTTTGTTCTAGCGGCCAGTGAAGGGCATCAATGCAATTACTTAGCAAATTGCTAAATTGTTTACACGTCTTTTAAAGCTTAAGTTGGGTTTCTCGGTTTCTTGGATTCTCATTCCATTTATTTTTTGTTTTTGGGATTTTGGTTTTTCTCAGATTCTAGGTATACAAGTTCTATGCGTTATTGTTTTTGTTAAATAGTTTACTTTAGCTAACTCATTTCGATTATACAATATAAAAAGCCAATTACTGAACAACAGCAGCTACTTAGTTAAGAGTTTTTTCTTACTACACAATAAGTATTTACAAAACGTTATCATTCTTTACTTAAATTCAATTATTTGTCAATTGATATTTGGTTAGATCAACCAGATGCTCATACAGCATATCCTCCTGAGGCGTCAGACCAATCATAATCCAGCCCGATATAGCAGCAATGCTCCTTGTCACCGATAAACTGCTCCACACGCTCTGCACACTGTTGCTTAGCTAAACATATCGAAAGAGAGATTATCGAAATGAAGTAGAAAGTAGCACTTCAGTACTCACCAACTCCTGTTGGGTTAACGTTATGTTTGCATTGTTATTGAACAGATATAGTTTCTCGTCTATAGAATCGGAGCATATAGTTAAGATTATTGTTGCTATATATATCATAGTGATGATCAGCCAACGGAACGATATTAATTCACTCGCATTCGAGAAGCTCCAACGACAGATATCCATGCTGAAAGTCAAGTAGAGTTATTAGTTAGAGATTACAAAATGAATAATAATAATGCTTAATGGCTAATAGATAAGATTAAAAGAGAGAGCGCACAATTTGGAGTGTTAAGAGAGCACAGTAGTGAACTCTTTTAATAAACAAGAGTGAATATAATAAGTAGTACTTATTAAGTACCTAATTAATTCTTAAAACACAATTCCAATAAAGTTTCATAAAATAAATCTGATCTCGAAGGAAAATAGTCAAACGATATCAGCAGTACATACCAATGCCACATATTTGCTAATTGTTTTAGGTTTACTTTATACTACTTAAGTAAAATATAGGAAAAATAAAGGATTGTATCCGCAGACCCTAATTTTAATTACATACAAGTTTGAGAGTAGACAAATAACTTATTAGAAAGTAGCTAACAGCTAATACTATTCATTGTTTTGTATTGATTCTTATTTCACTAAAGCCAAAGAGAAACAAGTAAGAAAGTTACAGTCGAGTGTACTCGACTGTGAGATACCCGCTACCCAATTTGATTAAAAGCAATATATTTTGCGGTATTATTCTCAAAATATACCGAATATACTACAAATATACTAAAAAATACTAAGAATATACCAAATGGTATATTTGGTATATTGATATAGTACCGCATTCAAAATATACCATAGACGGCACAATATACCAGATTGTCAGCCAAAGCAACTAAGACCCCTAGTAAGTAGGCGTTTTTGCCCATACAAAAGTATTTCTTTAATAACTTCGACAATTATTATCTGATCGCAACCAAATTTTCAGGAATCATAACTACTATAGTAATTATAGTATATACCAATTTATTCGATTTTTTTGATTTGCGGGGGCGGAAGTGGGCGTGGCAAAAATTTGAAATAAACTTGATCTGCGTGCAAACATAACAAATGCTGTCGAAAAAAAAATATAGCTCTATCTCTTATAGTCTCTGAGATCTAGGTGTTCATACGGACGGACGGACAGACGGACAGACGGACAGACACACAGACGGACAGACGGACATGGCTAGATCGTCTCGGCTGTTGACGCTGATCAAGAATATATATACTTTATAGGGTCGGAGATGCCTCCTTCTACCTGTTACATACATTTCCTGCCGGCACAAAGTTATAATACCCTTCTACCCTATGGGTAGCGGGTATAAAAAGAACAGACTATATCAGCAATGCTTATTCCCTATTACTCTAAAGAACAACCAACTTTAAATAATGAATCTTCCTAATAGTACTTAATTATTTTAAATTCACTTTAAATTGTCATATTATTACATTTAATAAAGTAATGATTTTAATAATGCAGCCTAAGAATTTATAATCTCCAAAAGTAAATGCTTTTCATCAACACTCTTTAAATTCCTTTTAAAATTAATTATAACGATGTAAGGGACGGACTAACTTGTATTTGTGCCCACTCATCTTTTCCATCCAAGTGCCCAAGTGTGGGTGCTAGGTATAATTAAGTTCTGAAGTAGATGTACAATAAACATTATTTGCTTATCTTATATACACATTACTCGCAGATGCGAAAGGTCAAAAGATTCAAGTGAAGCTCCCAGAGCTGTGTACATAGATCTGACATTTAGAAAAGCAGCAGCATCATCACATAAATCACAGAACACAGGATAACGTAGCGAAATGTCACACTCAGTTTTACACTTTTGCCGCCGCAGCTGTCGTCGTTGCCTGGGAGGAACGGAGAGAATTGAGGAAACGTAATGTGATGAGGAAGGCACAACACAACAGAGACAAACCGACAAAATGCCAAGCCAAAAACAGCAAAACCAAAAAACCAAACAGCCATAAGCTGAAGCAGACAATTTCAACGTTGTTTGGTCTACCAAACGACCCAAAAAAAAAAAAAAAAAAGCCACCCACACACACACATAAAAACACAACACAGTCAGTGTGTTGCTTTAAAGGTCAAGAGTGCTGCAATATAAGTGAATGTGTGTGTCTGTGTGTGTGCGAGTGTGCATTGCACAAAAAGAGCAAAGTTTAAGGGCATTAAAATATATATTTGCCAGATGATGAAATTGGCCACGCAACGAGAGCGCACTTACAAATTATTTCAATAATGACAACAGCCACGAAGCCAAACAAAAAGCGAACCTCTTGAAATTTGCAATTCAAAATTAAGTATAGCATACTTTTCAGCGTCCTCTAACGCTCTTCTTCCCTCTGCTTTCTTCAAGTGCCAATATTGACGCACACAATACGCCCACGCACACACATACACACACCCACACATACAAAGTCTAGACCACACATTTTTAGAGGGTCTCCCTACATATTTATGTGGTCTTGGCTTGGAGGAGCTATCGTAAGTCTTTCTCACAGTGTGTTTGTGTGTTTGGGCTTTTTTATTTTTCAATGAAATGTGCGGTTCGCTTCAAGGGTTTCCACCTTGGGCCAGGCGGTGCGCTTTGAGGTCAATGAGTTGAGCACATCCACATACAAACACACACACTTTGCTAACACGCACACCGCACTAAATACTTCAACTAAATTAGTTGACTTTCGCCTGCTATATTTAGCAATGTCCTACGAAGGCCGTCCGTCACCTAAATTGACTTGTAAACAACAACTAAGGACACCGAGCGGATAAGACAGACACTCGACGGTCATAAGATCAATACGATAAGGTTTATTGCCACGTGAATATATTTTCTAAGAATGTCCTAATTCAGGTGAACTTATAAGGCATTTAAGTTTGAGCAAGAGACTAGAGTTCACTAATATTGATAAATAAGCAATATTTTGCGTTGGACTATTCACATTTACAAGTTACATTCAAACTATTTCTATGAAGTCTGTCTTGAGTCTCTTCTAAGCTCTTTTGAACTAACATTGCTCTCTCTTTAATTCTTGAAAGTAATTTTAACTGCAACTTACCGATCGAAAACCGAAACTAAACAAACGATAGCCAAGCAGTAGAAAGTGTTTAGATATATATCCGCAAATCCGGCATAATCGCTAATCAACGCCAATGTTTCACTACTTGTGCTCGTCGTTGTTGTGGTTGTTGTTGTCGTCGTTGATCCAGTTCCCGTTTCCGCTGACATTCCGGCATTCGCATTGCTCAGTTCTATCAACAGATTTGGCATCTCTGTTGTTGTCGCTGCTGTAATGGTCGTGGTTGTTGCCTGTGTTGTCGATACGGATGCAGCTCCCAAAGTCTCGCCCGCAAGACTCATGCTATTGATGACCTTTGCCCAATCCGTGGGATGGCTGCTCAGCACAAAGAGTAGATGGGCCAAGGCTAGACCAGCTAGCAGCCCATGGCATATGTTCGATATGAGCAACCAAATTCGTTGAATAACACAGGCTAGTTGGATGTTGCTCGAGATGCCATTACTAAAATAAATATAGAACAAGTATTAAATTAGTTATTGAGAATAAATTTATAGTTAAAAATATATAGAGAGAATATAATAATTATTATAGTTCCTTGATCTAAACATAAGTACCTATTCACAATTTATTAAAAAGTTTACAAAAAATTGGATTTAATATTACATATTTTGCGAATTTTCTATTGCACAAGTAAGAAGTCTTACTAAATTATTTTTAGGAATTTATTCAAATGATTTAGTATTAAAAACAAACTATATAAGTAGCTAAATGTTTGATGAAATTAAATTCTCAACAAAAAGTTTTTTCCAAACGCAATTCCCCAAAGTAAAAACCATTAGTCCCTACAATATAGTCCCGATAATAGTAATTATGTTCCTTTAATAGTATTTTTAGTGACCAATTGAAATATTGTAGGGCATGCAAACAGTAGTTTTCTGACTTATGAAGAAAACATAAATTACATTCCCGTTTGAGTTAGGGCTCTACCATATAATTAGGCAGATATATTCTTGCTTTATAGATATAACTGCATAAATATTTCTGACTTAATAGAGCCCCAAACTTACGTTTAGCATACAATGGATCTGTAACCTAACATTAGGAATAATAAATAACATACTATCTATGCAGGTCAATAAGAAAGCTATTAAGTCGCCGCTAATTGGGTTGTTTTCCAATTAATAATAAAGCCCTATTGACCTGAACCTCAATGAGGCATGGATCCAAGGAGCCTTACGCAATTTGAGTAGACAAATTGTCTTATCAGGCGAATTTGGCTGAAATCCCTTGCTGTGCTACACAACACGCAAAAACCAATTCAAATCAAATATGCTTTGTCAGGGAAGGACAACACACACACACACACACCGATACACAGACAGTCAACAAGCAAACGAACGGTAAAAGGACGACAGAAAATTTATTGAGTGAGCCTGTAGTCTGTAGCCTGTGGGGACCTAAAAATAGACCCAAATACCTAAATACCCCAAGCCGGCAAAAGCGCACGGGATTATTATGTGTTCGTCATTCAATAAGAGCAGACACCCCACCGGCAAGGACTTTGGACTTTGTTCCCATCCTGTCTTGCATATATATATATATCGTCTTCCTCCTCACTCACCGATTTAGCTCGGCATCGAGCAGACAGCGCGTATCTCCATAGCTGCCACGTCCACTCACGCTGTTGCCACCGCCACCGCCAACGCCCCCGCCGTGGGAGCGAAAGAGGCGTCCGGCTCCACCCAACTCGGCAGCAGAGATGCCATCGATGGCACCAATGCAGCCGGAGCCAGAGCCGGAGCTGGTGCCAGCTGCTGCCCCACGCGCGGCACCAACGAAGGAACGCTTGTAGTAGCTCTGCTCGACGGGTCGATATCCCGATGACGTCTGCAGAAACATTTTATCGATGTGCGCGGGCGTATCGTCCGTGGGTGAGACGACGGGTGTGAATGGATTGTAGATCTCATCGCCGTCGGCGGGCGCAATGTCATCAGCCAGCTCTTTCAGGATGGATGATAGCCCGCCAGCTGAGTAAAGTTTGCCTGCAGATTGAACGAGAGCTACACAGTGTGCGTAAGACAGAGAGGGATATATGAATAAAGAGAGAGCGAGGGGGAGGGAGGAAGGTAGTAAATTAGGGAAAGTAAAACAGGGAAATGGCGAGAGGGAGAAGGAGCTACTGCGCAGATGCGAGATGGGCAAAGCTTTTTCCTCAATGGAACAGCACTTGCAACCAGGACTCGCAATGGGAATGAGAAATAGGGATTTCGTCGACCGCTTACCGATGAGCTGACCCCGCTTATCC
Source organism: Drosophila albomicans (assembly GCF_009650485.2). Lineage (NCBI taxonomy): Eukaryota > Metazoa > Arthropoda > Insecta > Diptera > Drosophilidae > Drosophila > Drosophila albomicans. Next base: position 35,155,708 of record NC_047629.2, on the reverse strand, counting down.
CGTTGCGATTTCGTCTTGCGATGCACCCGTCGCTCCTCGAGACTCTGATCAATCTCCAGCTCCCCCGACAGCGATGCATCGTGCATATCCGAGCACTGTTTGAGGTAACGCATCAATGTTTCATTAGCCTGACGCACCTCCATCTCGCCGGCAGCAATCAGCTTCCGTTCACGCCGCCGTCGCGACTCCGACTTGCTGCGCTTGCGACGCGGACTCTTATCGAAGCTGTTCCGCGAACGCAGCGAACGCTGTGCCGGACTCGCCTGGGGATCGGACAGCGATTGCTGCTTCCTCGAGGCCCCGCCACCAACACTGTTGCCACCTCCAGCACTGCTGCCCGCGCCCATACTGAGTGCCGAGGGTGTCGGTGAGCTCTGCTTGAGCTCGCGATCAATGTAGCCCAAGATGCCGCGATGAAAGGACGAATCCACCTCCAGCGAACGCAGCGCCGGCGACTGTGGTGAATGTGTGCGTCGCGAACGATGTCCGTGCGTTGCAGGCAACTGACGCAGCGTCTCCCTCAAGCTCATGGCATCACCCGAGGAATTGCGACTGCCATCGCTCTGCTTTGTCGGCTGTGTGGGCGACTCCAGATGTGTGCTAATCTCCGTTGGCTGTTCGACAGCCTCCACAGCTGGCTCGTCAGCACCTAGCGATGCGCTCTCCTCGAGCGTATCCTGCGTGGGCGGTGCATGTCCATTCACCAGCACCACGGTCTGCTGTGATGTCTGACTCGGTGAGCCGACCATCTCAATGCTGTCCGCCGAACTCTGGGCACTGATGCGACCCACTGTTGTGCTCGTTGTTGTGGATGCCGTATCATTGAGGGCGGCAGCACAGCTCTCCAGCGTCTCGACAACAGCCATGCTGAGATCCTGGCCATCGTGATCGGGAGGCGTTGAGGCGGCGGCGGCTGCTTCACGCTCCAGGCGACGTTGTCGCGCCTCCGTTCGCCGCTGACGCTGATGTTGACGATGCACCTTGGGCTGAGTGGCCTCCATAGCGTCTATCTCGCTCTTTCGCGCTCTCACTCTAACTAACTCTATGTCCAATTAGTCTAGACTCTTGTGCTTGTTCCTCTTACGATTTTGCTAGTTGTTGTTGTGGTTGTTGTTGTTGTTGCTCTGCGTGTCTTCATAACAGGTGGATTAGCCCAGCAGGATGGATGTTTGAACTTTCGAGCAGTGTCCTGGCAAAGCTGCAGCTTTTCGCTTTGACCCAAATAATTATGCACCGCAGCTGCAGCTACACCCACACCCACACACACATACACACACTCGCACACAGTCGCACAGTTTCACAACAACAACACTTGAGAACAGCAAAGACCTTTGTGCATTTCAAGGCTATTGATCAATTTGATTTAGCCACAATTTTTGATGTGCTATTTGATTTTTTCTTGACTTGAATTATTTGCAGCCAAATAGCTGTGAGCAAACAAAATTGGTAAAAACACTTTTGAAGCACTAGTAATACAATTCTTTCTACTTATTTTTGTGTGTGCTAATGAAGGTCGCCCGGTTTTGAGAATTGGAAACGTGTGTTTTGCTCGCGTTCGCGGCTGCTAAGCGACTGACTTGGCCTGGCCGAGACAGCAATGCAAAATGGCCTAAACAGGCACTGAAATCAACTGACACTGTCCTCTTGGCCTGACTTGGCTCACATTCGGTGGTTGGTTGCTTCGTTGGTTGTTGCTTGTTATTGCCGTCGACATTGTTGTTGTTGCTGTTTGTGTCCTGCTTCCTGAAACGTAGTAACGAGCGCAGCGCAAAAGCTTTTTCACAATGACGTCAGTGGCCGTGCGTGGTGAGCATTACCGCCCACACGCAAGTATTGGTGTGTGTGTATGTGCATGTGTGTACTGGCATTATTGACAAATGCTATTTTTAGGTAAGCGCCAGCGTAAGCAAAGGTGGGGAATTTTTGTTTTTAGCAGCACCTTGCCCCAAAACTTTGTCAGCTGCTTGGCCGTCTACACTGAGAGAAATAAAACAAATACAATTATACTATGCTAATAAACACTTAAGCTTATCATATTATATTGCTTAGTTCATATAAATTATTTTAATTTATTTACTTTTGTTATTTTGTTAAGTCAGCATCTTGGCATAGAACAACCCCAACCTCAATTCGCTACTTGCTAAGCAGCTGTCGTGTTTTTTGCGACATTTCACGCACACACACACTCACACACATGCTTACCTCTCACCCACCTGCTCGCCATTTTGAATGTTCTCTCTCTTGCGTTACTCTCTTGGCAAGAGAGAGCGTTGGCTTGCAATCGATAAATGCGTGGTTATGTCTCAGCTTGGTTCAAGCTACTGCGCAGCTTTCAGCCTGTACATCATGTTGATGACGTCAATCGAAAAAGCTTTGGCTATCCAAAACAACAACAAATGCACACAGACAAAAGCCGGCTATGAGCTTTCTTCTTACTGCCCAGCATGCCATTTCGAAGGCGTCAGTCAGGCAAATTTTATTATCGTAAAGCGTGCGCGCCTGCAGAGGCGTCGTCTGGCGCTGCAGCAGACAAAGTAAAAACAACAACAACTCACTGGCGCAGCTGCTGTTTGCTGTTGCTGTTGCTGTCACTGTCGCTGCTGTTGCCCTTTCGCTTCAGCTAATGGCCCTTGAAATGCCAAAAGGCGTTGGGCACTTGAACTGTAGCAGAGCTCTCGCTCTTCTGTCTCTCTCACTCTCTCTTTCTGTCTATTTGGCCTGCTCTTTCTCTCTGGCTCGAGCCACTTGCAAGTTAACGACATTGACCATACGTCATTACCGTGACGTCACAGGTTGACGTCAGTGTGCGCATATTTTCGCTAAAAAAGAAATGTGGAGAGGGCAAAGGACAAGCTGCGGAATGTTAAGGCTTTGTCAAATATCAAACAGCATACTAAAGCTGTTTGCTCTGGAGGATTACAGACAAAGTGAAGCTCAAGATAATATATTTCGCAATTTCCTTCTGTTTATTTGTCAGCCACTGGAGAAGTGGAGCGTGAGAATATTTATAAGAGTGCTATGTTGGCATTTTCCATGAATTGCTTAAATGTCGAGCTTTAATTAACCAAGAAGTTCTCAAGAAAGTACAAAGGTTAAAGAAGTAAATGATAAGGGCATTTAATATTTAATAATAATCAGAAATACCAACAACAATAACATTTTCATAGTAACACTCGCATGCAGATGAAGCGCCAACACTGCAAGCGCTTCACAACACTGTTAAGCAAGTTTGGCAACCCTGTCAGAAAAGCGTTACCTCGGGCAACAGCGCCATATTGTTTTGTCAATAGACTTTGTTCATGGCACAGCCGGTCACAGTTTAAACTGAGAGCTTAAAGCAAGGTGAAAATAAAATGCCTATATTAGAGGCGCCTGCCGAGTACAACGAATCCTCACCGGAGCATTCACTGCAACCGGAGATTCCAATATTATTGGGACCGTTACCAGGACCTGCTGCACTCGCGCAGTTGCGTCCGCATCTGCCAGAGGTGCGACTGCAACAACAACAACAACAGCAGCAGCAGCAGCAAGTGGAGCGGCAGAATCGTCGCATATTGGCACGCAGAAACTCCTACGATCGTGATGTGCCCATTGCGGAGGAGAATGAGCATTATCCGCCCTTCGTGCACCTGCTGCCAGTTGTGTTGCCGCCACAATTGCCCGAGCCCACGCTGGATGAATTGTTGGTAAGTGAAGCAGCAACAACAACATCAACAGTTGACTAACAGTAGACCCACTGTTAAGTCGATAGTCGATAACAGTGCTTGATCGAACTCTCGTTACTGTTGACAGTCACTGTTAAGTCGATAGTGAATAACAGCGATTGATTAAACGTCTGTTACACGCTTAATGTTAAGTTAACGTTTATTACTGAAAAGCTTTTGGGTTCTTTTCTTTGCTGCAGCGCCGAGTTACACAACGCACGGACTTGGAGCATGTGGAGTCAGTGCGTCTGCGTGTCATTTCCTATTCGATCAGCCTATCGCGACTCTCGCTATTTCTGCCCAGCCTGCAGCAATTGGATCTTAGCGGCAGCGTGCTCAGCTCTCTGCGAGATCTGGGCTATGGCCTGATGCAGCTCACCCATCTGAACATCAGCAATTGTGGCCTTAACAGCTTTGACGGAACCAGTGGCCTACCTGCCATCAGAGTGCTCATTGCAGATGGAAATATGATACAGCGAGTGGGACCACTTTCGGAGTTAAGTCAACTACAAGTGTTGCAGGCGCGCAACAATCGCATCAGCGAACTGGGCTTACTCTCCTTCCTGGGCTTGTGTCCGCAGCTAATGCAGGTGGAACTAGGCGGAAATCCCGTCTGTCGTTTGCCACTTTATCGTGATACGCTGAGACGCAGTGTGCCCACGCTACAGCAGCTGGATGGGCAACCAATTGATGTGATGGACAATGCAGATCAAGAGGATTCACACAGTTCGGTGTCCAGCGAATCCGAGTCCGCAGTACGACCAGCGACGGCGCCACAACCTCAACACAGTGAAGCAGTAGCAGTACGTAATACACGTCCAGCCAGCGCCTTAGTTTCGTTGGATGCAGTGCGTCCTCAACGCCCGTCCATCAGCTCTACACCTGTGGCAGGCTCTGTGTTGGGTCTGGTGCGACAGCGGCGACGACGCAGTGGCCATGCCTGGGTAAGCTCTTCCAGCGGATCCTCTGGCAGCTCCTCGGCGGCCTCAACGCGTGCTCCGTCGATCAGCTCATGCTCCTCCGCCTCCTCGTCGCACAGCAGCCTGGACATGCAATCTAGCAACTACACTTTCAGTGCACGTGGCACAATCGATTAAAGTGATCAACAGCTACAAGTTTATTGTGATTAATTTAATATGTATAAAACATCAAATTGTTTGTGCAACAGTTGAATAAAGTTCACGAAATGTTTTCTTGACTAAATCCACTATTGCACTATTTATATATATACTTTACTTTATAGATATGTTTATACTCTTCAAAAGCATCGTCTACCGCACTGGATCTTTGTCTACGTCGTGTGCCTTGTGTTCGTGTGTGTTATAAAAGTGATAAAACCAGTAATTAATTCTAATTCTACTCTGTGTAAGTATATTGAAATAGCGCAGCTGATGGAGATCGCACTGGTATCAACTGGCTCTGACCATTCGAATTGCGAAACACGATATAATCTCTACCATTGATCAGACGTCGCACTCCTGGAGCATTCTGCTCGCCACCAAGGATGAGACCATGTCTATTGGCATCCAAGGCACGACGCCAACGCTGCTCGGCGCCGCCTCCACCGCCATGACTGAAGATGCTTTGATATGGTGGCGGTGGAGTTACATTCTGACCATGTGTGGACGTGCCCAGCAGCTGTCCCTCTCCACTGTTCAAGCGTCGCAAGCCGCGTAGCCAGCGTGATGGCATTATCGACTGGCCATTGGTGGTACGTCCAACTCCGTGTCTCGCCCATTGATTTGCCTCGCGTCTGCCATTTATATAGCGGAACAGCAACTCCGTGGTGAACACCGCAAGTGCAGTGGCAAATCCTGTTAGCATTATGTAATACGTCATCATTAGATCGCCGTTCCTCAGCTGTCGCTCTGTGCTGCCCAGATCTTGTGGACAGATCTCGGCACTGGGCAATTCCCTGGCCGACAAATGCTTAATAATGCCAGACTCCACAAGATTGAGTAATCTATAGATAGATAATGATTGAAGTAAAGATTAGGATAAGTAGAGATTATAAACTCACTCGGGATCGAAGAGTTCGCTTAGGTTGGAGCCTATGGGATACGCAAAAGTGCGTTTCTTCTTTAGGAATGGTTCCTTGGCCATGGCAAAGGGACAATGAATCTTCTCATCGTTGAAGCTGACCGACTTCCGGTACAAGTAATCCCTATAGAGCATGATATTTATTGCTGGACGATCTCGCACAAACACATATCCATTGCGTTCTACGTAGTTTTGTAGATTATACGTGTCGTTGGAGGCATCCGTAAAGACAGCATAATTGTTGTAGATCATGCGGTTTAACATGTTCAAAGATTCGTTGGTCTAGGAAAGAAAAATAAAGAAAGTTACTAACTAAAGTTACTACTAAAAATTAATTATGAAATGAATATTTGAATATTCAATTTTTATTTACAAAAAAATAAAATAGAAAAAACGTAATATACATGTGTAGATAAAAAATGTTTCTTAATGAGAGAAAGTATGAATTTTTGAACTCTATATTTCAAAAGTAGTTTTGGATTTATAATGAAATTTAAAGAACACAGGAAAATTTAACTATTTTATTTAAACATGCCTAAAAAACTAGAGGAAAACACTGGTTAATACTTTTTTAGGGAAGAATGTATTTAAAAAAAAAACATGAATAACGATTTATAAATTGTCTGAATAAATTTTAAGTTAAATACTTTTTACGATAAAAACTAAAAATAATTCTAAGGAAACATACAAATATTTTCATCCATCCTAATGATAGTCGTAGTAATGTAGTAATATCTAATGATAGTAGTATTTATCTGAGGAAAACTAGTATAGCAAATTAATTTTTCGATATACATAACTTATATATTTTTATAGACATCCGACAATTAACTTACCGTACGTATGGCATACTCGACGCCTCCGCCTCGCAGTGAGACAAAGTGTTTATTCTTTGAGAGGATATCGTTGACGGTGTTGTAGGGCAACGTGAACTTGGAGAGGGTGAGGAAAGCGGTCAAATTGGCCGTATAGAACGATGTGAGAATTGTGATAAATATCCACCAAGTGGCGAAAAGCAGGCGTGTCGAATCTGGAATGCAATTGCCATATAGTATAAACGTATTTCATAATTGAAAGAACAAACTGAACGATTGCATGTCCAGTGACAAGGCAAGCGAATCGAGCAACCACCATGGCATGCAAATTGCCGATGGCTATCGTTGCATTAGGGTTAATTGCTCCTTGCAGCCAAATGTCAATGCAAGTGCTCACCTGCAATCGGAGAGAGAGTGCTGCCCTGTTTCATGAGAGCGCCATAAACGAACCATGCACAGTGACCCAGGGAATATGGTTGCTGCACTGCATCCCCAGTGAGGCGATTGCGTATGATGATCAGCATATAGATAATGGGACCCACGGCCAGCAGTGAGACAAAGATGAGTATCCAGACCCAAAACTCAAAGGGCGCCAACAAGCCAGAGCCACTGGCCGATTCCCTGGGTCGCTGCATCACCATAATCCATTCGCCCTCATCCAATGTGGTCGTCGAGTAGAAGACAAAGGTGCGTTGCTCCGAGAGCGAAGGTATAAAAGCAGCAGCGAGATCTACATTCTATGGGTTAATAGTTAAAGTAACGATTCTCAGTTCAACTCTCTCTCTCTCTCAATACTTACACTATTGTTGACCATCTCAATCAGACTGCGATCCAAGTCCGTTGTGGAGCCAATGATGTTATCCTGGGGCACCACAACATCGTATGTAAAGTTAAATTTCTTTTGCAGAAATTCAATAATCTGAAACGAAACTCCTTGTCCAATTCTTGTGCCATTCTCCAGCACTTCGGTGTAGCTCAAGGGATAATCCTCAAGCGTTGCAATCCTCAGATGTTTGCCATTAATCCATTGCTTCATATTTCGCAGTTTCTCCTTTTTGTTGCGCAGCACCTCAAGCGTTTCCACTGGCGCTCGCTCTGCCAGACCCACATCCTCTGCCTCCACCTCCAAAGGCGTCTCAGTGACCAAGCTGCCGTCTGGATTCAACTCGATTAGGCCCTCTGGCATGGTGTCGTTCAACGGTGGACAGGCCAAACATAATGCTGCCGCCACCAGCAACTCAATGCCACTAGCCATTGCAAATTAGACAAAGTCTATATTGGAAGTAAATAGTATGAGAGTATGGAAAATGCCACTGCAAGTGAGTTCTTTATAAGTATCAATGTTAAACTGCACTTCACTTTTACTAAGATAGAAATCGAAGGCTAATGCCAAGTAGTAGAGTTAAAAATACATATTTTCCACATATTCGATTTTTATAACAAATATTTAAACAACGATATCGATTGTTTGCAAATTAATTTTCCTTAATAACATTCATTTTCCAATATTTCATAATATTTACATTGTTCTTTAAATGTGACTCTAGTGTAGTTTATTTACCTTTAACTTGTCAGTAAAATTTAATTTAATAGAAAATAACTTCAAACAGACAACATACATAATATGTATTATATATATCGGTGATATAACTCGAACACTTCAACATTTTTTTTTTTTAAATTTATTACTTTAAAATTTCTTCTTCAAATAATTTGAATATTTAAATTAAATATATATGAGTTGCAGAATATTTAATTCTATACCCTCTACTATAAAGAGGCATTTTATTTATTATTTTTTTAAGGATATACATTTTTGAAAACTTTAAGTATAATTTAATAATATAATTTGTATGCTTTCTTTATATTATTTGTATTTTGTTGTTAATATATAACTATTGAAAGCAGTAATATAATATTAAGTTATATAACTCCTAGACGTATTTTAGATATCAGACTTGCTAAATATTTCAGTTAAACTTATATGGTTTCCTCTAAAAATTATTAAAAATTTTCCACTTCTCATTACAGACAACTTTCCATTTTTACCTAATTCCGTTCGTAGCTCGAATAATAGCTGAGCTTTTTACGCTTTCGCATAATGTCCAAAGAACAGCCTTTATGTTTATATATCCTTTTTATATTTTCTCGATTTCACAACGAACCGTTAACCACTGAGCGCCGAGCGTTACTGAAACTTAAAAAAGTGTCCATTGTGGCTGGCACATGTGAATGTGTCACTATGGCATATGTATGCTTGACCCACTACAAACACAATTAACAATAATGACAAGTGTAAACATGAACTGAACAGACAGCGGAGCCCTTCTCGCCTTCACAAACCAAAGCCAGGGGTTGAGTTTAGTCACAGGCCCCGGGGAGATCGTAAGCTTTGATTAGCATTCGTTTCTATTCCTATAACTTGATTGTAGTCATTCTGGAAATATGGCCAGGCTAATGAAAGGAGGCGTCTATCGACAGCTTAAGAAAACACAAATATTACTCAAGTCGCTTGTAACTGACTTGTTCAAGGACACCACGTATCCTGTGGGTCAAGTTTACAATGCGCCACCATCTATCTAATGTCCAAAGTTATGACTTAATGTGCCGCAATTACGCTTTCATTACGAAGCCAAATTAAATGTTTATACAAAAAAAAAAGACAAACAAATTTAAAAGTCGAGTAATTTCAGCAGAACTTTTTTAGAAGTTTATTACCATTACATACAGAAATTATATAGGAAAGTAGAAAATTCAATAAATTTTTATTGAGGCAATTATTTAAATATTGTGCATAAAACTATTGCGTACTTCTAGGCTTTCATATTAAAATGTGGAAAAAATAATTATTTTCTTAAGGCTTGTAGAAAATAGGTCAAGGTAACTTCTAAGTTGTATTTTACTTTTGTTTATTTCAACTAAAATATTAAATAATAAACAATAAACGATTAAAAATCGTTGAATGTTATAACATAATAAACAGCTAGAGAACTCTTTCCACACATTTCAAAAGTGTTGCATACTTTTAGGATGTACAAACAAATAATGCTAATAAACTATATGTTCGCAAAAAGTGATGCCTACTTTTAGGTTTCTACAAACAAAATGTTAAAAACTGGCAATGTTTTTCAATTTCCATAAAATTTATTTATAAACACTAACTTAAAGTATATACAAGACCTATTTACATTATCTTCTAATTGTTATTAACCAAAGCGATTGCTATTGTCCAATACCTCGCTGCTAGTTCCTATAGACAGATTATTCTGACTACACTTGCAGTCCTCGCCATCGACACGCCCCTTTCCAGATAATATGCGAACGCCCTCGGCGAATTTGGGAAAACCGGACATAGTTTCCTTTAGCGTGGTCATCATGACAGGCAGATACATGAAGAAGTCTTTGAAGTGACCCACAACTGTGTGATAATCCACAGGTCGACCATTGCCTGCCGCACTTCCCCCCGTGCCCTGATAGTGGCCATCAATATCAATGTCATTGTCAGTCGGCGCAAATGGCATAGCCCAGCAATGTTGCATAACTACAAAAAATAATAATTATTAAATATCAGTTTAATGTCAAAGCCAGAGAGGGGATCAGATTACTTGAGACTTACCCAACAAAATCGCAATTGCGACTACTTGAAATTGTTTGCTGTGAGCCATGGTACCAAGAAGTCTTGAGTTTGACGTATTTTCTGCAAATGCTCAGCTTTTGTCATTGCCGTCGACAATTTATAACATTTAACTGTGCCGGCGTAAGCAGAATTTCCATTTCATGTTTTAATCTCAACCATTGCTGTTGTGGTTTTTCTCTTTTCTTTGCGCTGAGCACAGCAGAAAACTCGAAACTCTTGTTGAAAATTTGATTTGACATTTCAATGTTCTTGCTCAAGACCTTTTTGGCCAAGAGCAAACTAAGAAGAGCATATGAGATGCAGAATAGTAATAGTTGAATATTAACAATGAAACTACAAACGGTCTAATAGTTAGTAGTTATTTTCTTAATAGTTGAGTAGCTATACAAATTATTTAATACAAAACGCATTTAACACATTTCAAGCTCAATTTCAACTGTTGGTCTTGCAGCGCCATCTAGAGTACAGCAGCAGCACTTATCTTTTGTGGCGCCATATTACTTTTTAAATTAATTTAGTATGTACACACTGCTAGTAAAATGATGTGTACACATTGCTTGTACAGCATATACTTACTCTCACTGACAACAGATGGCGCTGCGTATTTTAATATGTTTTTAATCACTTGCAATTTACGATTATTACATACTTGTGAGTTTATTAAATAATAAATGAATATTTATGTCGTCAGCGGAAAGCCGATTTTATAATAAGGAAAAGAAGTTAAGTTGCCTTTAATGAGTATATAGGAAAGCTTTTCATTCATAAAATATTAATTTATTATAGTTTTTAATATATTCAACACTTTGGCGTATTGTAAGTAATTGATAATTAGTATTAATTTATGTGTTCACGTAGTTTGTTTGCCAATTAGCTAACACTGAAACGTGTCTATCAGTTACAGTAATTATTTCACCCTCAACACCTTTTAGCAATTCAATTTGTCAGTCAGTCAATTTGCCAGTTAATTATCCATTTAATGCTTCACATCAGTTAAACAACTAATCATTTCCATTGTAAGCAGAGCAAGTTAAGAATTGTTTGTTTTACAAACGTGTAACGAACAGCTACAAAATACCCTGTAATAAAACAAAAGTGATATGAAGAGACCGATTAGGAATTTTTATCAAAATCATGCGTCAAGAGCATGCGCTAAGAGAGCAAGTTAAACAGCTTTTTTTATTGATCAGTTAGCAAATTCTTTGAAATAATTCCAAAATCAAATAAAGAGTAAATTTTTATATTTTAATCAGACGCATAAATCAACTAAAATTCATAATATTGAGTGAACAAATTTGTTTACGCAAACGCCACTAATTAAAAGTAACCATTTCGATTAATTTTGAGTATTTTTATTAATTAAGCTTTATGTTCGATGCCAATAACTCTTAACGAATATAAAAAATTGCAACAGGCGTGGCATTGATGTGACTTATATGTCAAGAATGCGAGAGACTCGCTCACTACGATCCGCTTGATTCTCCAGCATAGAAAAACCAGATGCAAAGTATATGCAAAGTACTTTACTTATACTTTATTTATACTCGTATATACAAAGTGTCAATCTAGCGAACTGAGTGCGTTACGTTTTGCGATTAAAATCATCTCAGTTGCTGTCAAGTTCAAAGTCAAGCGAAAGTCGCGAAGTTATAGCGAAGCCGCAACGCTGGCATTAACCTTAACACTGACCGAGTTACATGAGTCGTAGAGGGGAGCGGGAGAGGGGGTAGAGACGGGTAGACTATCATTTTATTAAGTGCAATCAACGCTATAAACGAAACTCAACGATACGAAACGTAATTGATGTTTTTGTTTCATTTACCTTTTGGCACTTGCACGCGAAACCGTTGATCATCGCAACGCCTCAAGAGTCGTGGAGTCTCCGGGGGGAGCTGCGGGGTAATGCGGCCCATTAGGCATAATAACACGTTTCGACAACGAATTCGCAACGTTTCGATATTAAAATTAGCATTTATTATGTGCCGTCCAACATTTGTAACATGTTTTATTGCCACCCAAGTCGGTGGATGAGCAAAGGGGAGAGGAACACACACACAGCACTTGTTATCTACCTATCGCGAGGGTTATTCAGGAAATGGGCTTGCAAAAAAAGAATTTACGTTGTTTTGCTAAAAATGTGTTAATACAATTAGCACAATCAAGCTTTTATTACCTTTCCATTCAACGGGAAAATTTGCACAAAAGAAATTTCAGTTTCCTGAAGGGGAATACATTTTATAAAAAGCTAGCACAAAATTATATTATTTCTGACAACAGCTGTTTTTGTTAAAAAAAAAAACTCGTAAATCTTTAGTAAGTCGATCTAATTTGAGCCCTAAATGAACTTGCATTTTTTATTGCCAGCAAAAATAAATTGAGAGAAAATATTGCTATTTTTTAAAGGCTTTCTTTGCAAGGTTAGAAAGGTGATTAAGTTAGGGGAAGCACCGAAAAAAATCTATGCTTACATAATAAACTTCAAGCATAATAACATTAAGTAATAATCACTTTTTAATTTTCCCATTCGGCAATTGAATGAAAACCAAAATAAGTCGTAAGTTAGTTTAAAAAATTGGGCAAGTAAGTTTAACAAAGCTTAATTTAATAATATTGAACATCAACTTATCTTTTTTAACTTTTTTTTAAAGAGAAATTTAAAGTTTTTTTTAGAGAAATGTACAAAATTTTATTTTGCACTAAATCCTTATTTGCACTAAATAACCTTCAGAAAAAGTTTATATAGCTGTAGGATAATGTTGTTAATTAAGATTTCAAGCTGCGAGAACTCATGAAAACCTCCATTCGAATGAAACGATTTATTAGAGTTATTTTACTGACAGCCTCAAGAGCTGTTTTGTCTGTAAGTAATCCCTTTTAGTAGCTCACTTGACTTTGGCTTCAATAGCAATTTGCTCAACTCTCAGATTAATAATGCACTTCGAATGTTTACTCAGTGAGTAACCCCAGTGGCTAATTGATATGGGATAAATGTAACTTGGAGGGGGCGACGAGACTTCACTGTAAGACACGCGCATTCCACTTTTTGTTCGAGACGTTCTGACATGTAAATTAAACAGCCACGCCCCCAACTGTTCAGAAGGCGTCTAATAAATTATGCACACTTTGTTTGAGCTACTCATTAGTCACGTCGTGAAGTGAAGTTTTTCGATACTTATCTATGTGTTTATATTTATCAAAGCGTGAATGAAAATGACAAACATGCGAATAAGATAGAGACTTGGACTTAGCAAAGATATCACAGAGAGTGTTAGATAATAAGGCATTCGATTTTTGGCGCAACTTAAACAACGAAATCGGCGCGACTATTGATCCGAGTGATCAGATATGGATGCTGCTCGCTCGGACAGAGAAACTTCTCGAAGATCTGCGGATTGAAGGAACTCTTCTCCCCGGGCAACTCCAGCATATTGTTCCACATGGCATTCGCGGCAGCGGCGTGTCCACGCTGACTGAGGTGGAAGCAATCCTCGGAGAAGAAACGCGTATCCGTCTCGCCCGTCTGAGTGCGAGGAAAGTCCTTGAATTGCGAGAAAGGCTGGGCATTGATGGTGAAGGTCTGAAAGGGATCCAACGAAGAAAAAGAAATTAAGCTATACTCACTATAGATAGAACACTATATAATACAACTGATTTTTATTTCTACCTTTTTTGTGAATCATAAAGTTAATGATTCTTGTAATAAATATACATATATAGTATATATAATTTTGTGGTGAAAATGTCGGATGCAACACTATTAAAAGTGAAAAGACACATACTAAAACATTTTTTAATTTGAATAAATTAAGCTAAGCATGATTTTGGAATTATTTTTCTGTTTCAATATAATTGCAAAAATGAACGAATTCGGACGAAAGACAAAAAAATAAAGGAATTTATATATTTTATCATTAAACAGAAAAGGTTTATAAAATCAATCTAAGCTATAAATCTAATCCAAAGCCATAAAAATAACCTTTACTTATTTTTAAAACAGTTTCAGTTATAGTTTTATTTACTGTAAATAAATACGACATTTTTCGCCAGAATTGCCCATATATCATTTACTTTGTTCTTAAAAAAAAAAAGTTAAATTGCGGTGTTATGTTAAACCGTTTTTTTAAGTGTAATCGTTTTTAGCGGAAGATTTTTTGAAAGTGTTGCTATTTTCGCACCTGTACAGTTTTAAGAACTGTGATGAAAATAGACAACTTCTAAGAATATATCGAAAAGCCATAAAATGCTTAGAAAGTATGACTTGCAATTTGCTGCCTAAATTTGTGAATCATTCAAAAATTGAAGAACCGAAAATACAAAAGCCTGAAGGCACAAGTTGCTTTGGCATCTAATTCTGTAGCGCTTGCTAAATATTGTTAAATTATACTACAGCAAAGTTGATTATCAAAAAATGTAAATACCTTTAGCTTTAAAAAATACACAGAGATGAAATTTGTTAAATTTCTAGATTTCTCTCACCTCGGTATTAAACTCCGGCAGATTGATGATCTCATAGTCCTTGGCAATCCAGCGTTTCATGATGTCCTCATAGTAATCCAAATGCGCCTTCGACTTTCCCAACAAACAGGGACACTCGAAGCGCAAAGTGCTATAACAAATAGGAGGCAAACCCGAAAGATTCGTCAGAAAACGCAAATTAGGAACTGGCGCCACATTGATCATCAAACGCGGCACATGATCACGCAGATAGCGATAGGTCTGGAGCATGTTCTTCTCGTGATTCGCGATGGTCACCTCGGGCTTGGGATAGAAACAGATGTCGGTGCAAAAGTCATTGTTGCCAATGAACAAAGTAATCAGCTTCCAATCGTGTGTCATATTCACATGCGGATCCCGCTGCAGACGTTTCACCAGCACCTTGGCCATATAAGGCATATCTCTAGACATGGCCGCGAGTTCGGCGACATTGAAACGTGAAGAACGCTCCGTGGAGAGGCCATCTTTCAGGGAGTAGCCGTAGAGATCGGGATTGAACTCCTTGAGTATGTTGGGCAAAGTCAAATACTTGCGCCAATTGTACTGTCCACCAATGGACCAAGATGCACCACGATTCTCGACAGTGACATGCGCCAAGTTGGAGGCAAAGATGCCATTTCCAGCTGTCAGTGAATCACCCATGGCGCCAATGATGTCAATGTCACCGGGACGCAAACGATGCACGCTCGTTGGACGCTGATCACTGCGTCGTCCAGGTCCGTGTTCCGCATCGCAGAACTGCACCAAGGAACGCGTGCGAGCGCCCAAGTTTTGTGTTTTCTAAAGAGATAAAGAGAAGAAGATTCTTACTAAGAAAGTAACTCAAAAAACTTTGCTGAACTTACGCCCGCATCTTTTAAGCGCTGCACATTTTCCACCTGATCCCCAGAGCGTCCAGAGATGGCCAAACCGAGAAGCCTCAGTGGACGATACGCATTTCGCAAAGCCACATCCAAAGAAGTGCGCTGTGACGTCACAACTGCGATGGCAACAACAAGGGGCAGCAGGAACAATGACGCCTTCCTCATCTCGCTTTCAAGCTAAACAAGCAGAAGAACAAGAAAACGGTTCAGATCAAGATTAACACATCGAGAGTGTCATGCTAGACTTTTGCTTTCGTTGGAATTCGCTGGTGACGTCCTCGATACACGAACCAGTTCTCAGAAGATGTTACAGCCGATGCTATTGTTTGTTTTTATATTTATTTTTGGTTTATTCACCTTTCGATCATCGTTTTGTTTTGATTATTCGTATAAATTCATTTAGTCTTAGTCTGTTGACCGAATCAATTTGTTGTTGTTTAGCTATTTAGCATTTCAAAAATTTCATCACAATTTATGCAAATCTATGCAAAGTTCTACGTTCCGTTAATTTGCTCAATCATTCTGACAAATCTCAACAACAACAAATTATAAAATTGGAATAATTGACATTGACTTCTAGACTTTATTTTTGAAGTCATCTCTGGACAGTTCATTACATTTGAAGTCAAAGGGAAGCGAGAGCATTGTCAATGATTTGGACACGCTTCTACTTAAAAAGTTATTTAACTGAATGAATCGCATGCGAATTCGGAAACACAAATCTATATTCATTTATAATAGGTTGGCAGGCGGAAGTGGATGAAGAGTGGACCGTAAAAGCGACACGAATTTGCGGTAAATATAGCATTATATAATCAATCGGCTAGACAGCGTGCCAAATCCAGTTCTATATATGCCACGCATTGTACATAGATAGCATCTGTTTCCTTTTCGCATAATGCACAGCATGCAAACAAAAGACTTAGGAAACGAACGCGCCACACTGAACAACAAAACGAAGATGCAATCGCCTGAGTTTTGATTTAATTATGCAAATTACCTTTTTTTGTTTGTTTTCTATTATCAAAATTATTCGCCACACTTTTGCTTGGCAAGAATTTTACGACTTTCGACGTGACCTCTTTCAACTTTTTTTAAAATATTTTTTTTAACGGTAAATCTTGCAACTTTCCCGACGACGAATTGCACAATTACTTAAAAGTATCGTATCGTATTTTATATATGCTACGTATATATAGTTAATAATTTATTGCCGCAGAAGGCAGCTGCGCGTCCGGCACCGTCAATCGCATAGAATCAACTGCTCGCTAGAATTTCTGATTATGTTGATTTTATATATGGAATAGCCCCAGAGTCAGCAGCGTACTACGCATAGAATAAAAAGGTTCGTACAAGTATACGAAACACGTAAAACAAAAAATAAAGAACAAAATACAATACGAATCAAGTGCGAATTTTGATGTTTGCCACTGCTCAACTAAAACATATCCTGTAAACAAAAATTACTTATAGAAAATACTTCCATAAGTTTTATGTAAAATCAAAATTATCATACAAGAATTTACTTAAAGAAATTATTTCTAATATTTTTTATAAAGCTACAAGAATTAAAAACTATTAAAATACATTTTAATTATAAATAAAGTTTTGATAAATGTATGGATTTAAAAATATTTTAGTAGATTTGACTATGAAATAAAGTTCCAACAAAAACAAGAAATTAAGTTTTATTAAAAGTCAAAATTAGAAAATAGTTAAGATATTTTTTTCTTGTAATATTACTTTAATTAAATATAAGAATTAGAACATACTGAAATAAAATTAATTTATAAATTTGATTTAAATAAATTTAATGCTTAGTATTTCTAATGAAAATACATTAATTAATTAATCAAATAATTAATAATTATATTTTCGAAAAACAGAAAACAAAGCAATATTTTATACTTCAACTTTAAGTTCTATAGAGTAGAAGTTTCGCAAGAGTGACCTCGATTTAGAAAATTAAGATATTATTTAATATTCATTAAATCTATAAATGCAAGCTTCAAGTCTCTTATTCATTTCGCACTTATGTCTTCGATTAAAAAATCAAAATATAGCTAAAATACAATTAAAAATGAGAAACAAACTAAATGATTATTAATCTTAGTTCAATGCTCTTAAAATAATAATTATGAAGCCACAGATATTTACCCCTATGTCCACATACCCCTTGCGTAATTATTTATTTACATGGTATAAATATATCAAAATTTTGCTGTCGCCGATTCTCATGCACACACACACGTAAACCAGCCAAAGCGCCGAGCCGGTCAAAGTCATCGCTGTCGTCTTCGTCGTCGCCGTTGTCGTTGGCTTCGTCGTTGAAGTCTGTTGTAGTCGCTCGTCTGAGAGTTAGCGTAAATTCAGAAATTCACTTTCGTTCACCCGTTTAAAAATAGTCTCGAGGCGGCGTTGCGATGTTGTCCACTTGTCGGAGTTCACGCTTATCGCGATTGGCCCCTTTGAAGAATCAGTGGGCAGTGGGCACAAGCAAGTTTTACGGCTCAGACCAGACCAGAAATGGACACAAAGGGGGCGCGTTTGCGTCGTAAGTCTGTTGACAACGGCGAGAGGGGAAGGTGAGGGGAGAAGCTGTAAATCAGCTAAAAGGAAACGAGACATGCAACTCACCGACTTTAGTGGCATCCTCAGCATTTTAAGTTGGCTAAGTCTTTTAACTGGACACACGAAGCGTATGTACGTGATACGCTATGATAAGTAGAATCAGTTAAGTTTATATTTATTTTTATTCTAGTCAAAATACTCATACAATTTACTGTCGCTAATTGGCGTTTGTTGATTTTATCGGGGGAAATGCAATAAAAAGATACTTTGCGGGATGAACCTTTGGAACATGTCGAGTGTTAATTGCTGAGAGGCAAACACTTAAAACAATCAAAACATTCCTTAGAAATGATGCCATAAATGATATGTACTAAAATTCTAGTTAATATCCATAATCAAATTCAGGAATTGGTCTTAATCGATTATATAATTTGGCAAGGCACCCACAAGTAGAGAAACACTTCCACTTCCTCTACACACACAATCCATTGGATAACCTTGTGTATAATACTACAATATAATACAATAATAATAACGGCATGAAGCAATTAAAGAGAAACAACGAACGAAATGAAGAAGCAACAACTTGTTTTAAGTTAACAACAACAGCAACAAGAAGAAGGAACCGCCTTTTAACGACGCCACATCTAAAAACAATACTACAACACAGCTTGTAAAACGGTACGAAAATAAATGCTGATGACGTATTTAAGTACACTGAAAACGATTAAAAATCATTTAGTCAAGACAATATATCAATTATATCAGCTATGAACATTAAGTGGCCAACAGCAAAATATACCAGTTTCAAGATGATATATCATCACTCACTCACTCGCTTGTCTAAGCTTCAATTGCCATTGTTACTGTTTTCCAGCATTCTTATTGTTATGATTATTATTAAAACAATAATAATTGTTGTTATCTTTGAGCACATGCCTGTCATTTTCTGTATTTAACCGTCATTTTATTATGAGCAAGCGGTAATTCTTTATGTTGCAATTTAAATAAGACCTAATCAAAAGTAGTATCAGCTCATTCACAAAAGAATTAAATGTTTATGCAGCCATTAACAATTAATAGCTTACCAGCACGTTTAAAAATTTATGACTTGTCACCACAATTAAAGCGTGAAGGGATTTTTTATTTCAAAAGAGTGTGCCAAATGTCGTTGTCGGTGGTTTGGCAGCAGTGAAAATTTTAACGCCACGAATTTGCATCTAACTACATAGAGAAATATTTTCTAATTTAAAAAATTTATGAATTCTATGAATGTTAGTTATTGTAGATTGTATTGGAAAGATGACGACTATCAAAAGAGGGAAAGTTCTTTATTGTCCACTTGTAAGGATTGCCTTACTTTATTTGAAAAACACAATATATTATATAAAATTTTAGGATTAAAAAGTACCGCAAAAAATTTATTGATGATTTTTAGGTTTCTCCTTCGTTTTTCAATGTCACATTTTTGTAGAAAGTGACAGTGACGAAAACAGACATCTAGATAGCGAATAGATCCTGTTAAGATCACGGAAATAAAATAGCTTTCATTTTAAATTAAGCGCCATTTTACTCGCATTTATCGAAATCTTTATAAAAGTGTAACCATATAGCAATTATTAGTGTTCTCCCTACTTTGGTATATCCTGTCGGCAATAAAACGTATATTTTGTAAATATTGTTTACGGTCACACACCGGCAAGTAAAACAGCTTTAAGCTCTTTTTTTAAGAAACTCCTGAAAAACCTGAATTAAATTCCATAAATAATACATGAGTTTATAATATTATCATCGGCTGTGAAAAACATCAATGTTTGCCATCAACAATGAACGTTTGAAAAAATTGTAAAAAACATCGATGCATCGATTTTGCCATCGATGTTTCTCCATCTCTAGAGTGTCGTTATCACATTTCATAAACAAACACACATACATTGGGTGTGTTTGTCAGTCGGTACAACAAAAATAGCTAAGTAAAAGATATATGAAAGACAAGTGATAAGTGAGCAACAAGGGCATTGGTTGCCGCACAGCAGCCACATCACCAAAAATCACATCAGCAGCAGCATCTTCAACAGACGACGCCGGCAAAAACAAGAAAGCTGCGCCAGAAAGAGACAGGGAGAAAAAAGGAGGAGACAATATGAGAGCTTTGAAGTATATGGGCTGGATAACCGGCTGCTCGGTGTTCACCGCCTTCATATCGATCATCTGGCAGGCATTTCTATCGCTGCAGGCGCTTAACAAGACCACCGTGCTGCTCACCGGACTGCTAGCCATCGAGAGCGAAGTGAAGAGAAGTGGTTTGGAGCCGGCGCCCAAAGTAGCCGTTGGCTATGGCGCCTGCACCGATTTGCAGATTAATGCCACAGAATTTCTGGACACCTATTACAGGCAGCGCATGCCTAGCGTAAGTCCCGATTTTGCGGCCAACGAGGTGAGCAACGAACACGAATTGCTGCAATCGTTTGTTTACTACTTCAAGAATGGCGCAGCAGCCGAGTAAGTTCATCCACTCTTAAGACTTACCATTGTAGATTAGATTATATGCATGTTCATCTCTTCCAGACGCGTTGTGGGCAACAGTACGCTGTTCAAGCAGCTGATCAGCTACGCCAAACAGTTGGACAAGGAGCGTATTCATTGGTACATGGGAGGCAATGCTCCTTTAATGGCTGTACGTTTTGTCATGGAGGGAGCTGATGTATTGCTGGGTGCACATATGTCCAAGAAGTGAGTTGCTTTCGTTGCCTGCCATGCAATGTAAAGTAATCTTCCATTATTTCTTGCAGATTACGTCCCTTGCTGCCCAAGGAGATTAGTCTGGCAGGCGATGAGATTGATGAGGATGATATACATCTGATATTAGAGTACAAGGCTGGCGATCGTTGGGGACCATACGAGGCGCCACGTGCCAACCGTTATATACTGCACAACGATAAGAATAATCCGCATCTGCGTTCAGTGGAGCAACTAACCGATGCCCTTAAACAATACCATCCACAGCTGCTCGTTGTAAGCGGACTGCAAATGATGGACATGTTCAAGTTCAGTCCGGGCGTGCGTGAGGCTCGCCTCAATCAAGTGAAACAGCAGCTTATTAACCAGCCCAGGGATACGCTTCAGCATTTCGAGTTTGCAAGCTATGTGGAGTTGGAGCTGCTACAGAAGCTGCGTCAGTTGGTGCTTCCCTATGTCGATTCGCTGGGAATGAACGAGCAGGAGCTGTCGAATCTGCGTGAAGTGCAACAGCATGGCAGCACCACACAAGCCACCGATTGGAATCCAAGACTTGCTCATACGTTGGACCAGATGCGTGAGGTGTTCATCAGTCTGGCGGAGGATTATCACAGTCAGCGTCAGGCGGATTCACAGCGTCGCCTAATTTCACGCATCCATGTGCACACCTTGGCGTATCAGGCTATATTGACCATTGCCAACTCCAAGTGGAAGAATACACGTGCTGCGGCTGCCAAAGCGGCTCTGACTGCCCATCGTTATGTCTGTAAATCACAGTTTGTGAGTGTAAACACTGCGTATATCTATGAAATTGCTAATCTGTACTCCTATTTTAGGTAAATCCTGAGTCGGTGTTGCTGGTGCTGGATGACAGTTTTGCCACCTCGGCCCAGAAGCAGGCGCCACGTATGCGCATGAGCGCTGCTAATCCTGTGCCCTGCTGGCAAGAGTATATTCAATTTGGACCGAGCAGGCAGCGCATCGAGGTGGAGATTTGTGTAGCACCTGTGCTAGTGTGTCGCGTAGCCAAGAAGACGGCGGGTGCTGGCGATAATATATCCGCGTCGGGATTGGTTGCTCAACTTTAAAGTGGATGGGGTGCTAATGCAATAGCCATGACAACGAGCATTATTTTGATATACGGCAAAGACTGCTTAGTATTTTATATAGAACGTTTGAAAGACAAACAAGACAAGACTTGAATAGCAAACAACCCGCAATTGATCCCTGGACACGATACAACCCAAAATCCACTATCTATAAACATTCCCTGTTGAAATACTGTTGAGACGACATTTATACTCAGCTGTTTAGCACCTTAGTGACCTTAGAAACGCGTTACCTTCAGTACTACATGAATAACGGACGCTGGCACTGCTCACGTACTTAATTCATACGGAACGGAACAACGACAAGAGTTAGAGATAGGCTCCATGCCTTAGTACATATCTAGAGATGAGTCCTTATCGCAGTGACAAAATTTATTGAAAATCGGGGAATAACCCAGTTACGAAAAAATCTTTAAAAGTAAGCAGTAGAGCAAGTTACTGACTGTTTCGGTTTCGACTTTGTAGTTTATATTCGCAAATCTGATCTATTGAATCTCTAACAATTTACACACTGACTCACAATTATTTAATGTGTTCAAAATTATTCCTGACAAGCATAATTATGCTACATAGTCTAAGTTTATAAGTATTTAGTTTTTTATCCTACGTATTGTAACGATGTCAACATTCCTACTTACAATTTGTTTTGCGCACTTGGTTTTAAGCTACACAAAAAGACAATGCATACATATATGTGTAATAAAAATTCCTGTTAATAATTAATATGTGTATTTACTAAACTAAGTAGTTGACTATAGTAAATATCCGAGAATCGAAATTCAAATATCCGCGCAATCGACCAGCGATTTACCATTTATCGCTAAGTGTGGCCATTGCATTTTTCTTGGTCGAAGTATACTGAAAAGTAGAATTTTGGTATATTTTAAAATTGAATTTACAATCACACCGTTCGAGAAGTTTCGCTACCATTCTCAGCCGACGTCGACGTCGCCGCTTGAATTTTCATTACGCTGAAAAAACGTGTCGGTCGCGGTAGATAAATTGAAGCGTTTATGTATTGTTAATATAAATAAGCATAAAGCTTTTTACATATATAAATAAATTGCAAAAAATGTGCGTAAATATAATTGCAACCATCAATGCAATAAACAAGCAAACAATGAAATTTATCGAGTGCAACTGATTGCAAGTTTTTCTTTCATGAGCCAAGCAGCAAATTCATAATTAATGTGAAGAAAAAAACTCAAATCGAAGAGCACTTACAATCATATGTCAATTTAAATATCGTTCGATGCCGTGTTTGATGTGTGCTCTAGCTTTAATTTAACAAACTAATATTTTTTCAATTTTCTATTACAGTTGCTGAAACAAAAGAAGCCGCCCCTAAAAAAAACTAGGCAACAAAGTCTAACCAAATAAATAGTTCAACTAAATCAATCAAAAACTAGAGGGAAAAATGTCTGTGATTGGCATCGATTTCGGTAACGAGGGCTGCTATGTAGCGGCAGCAAGGTCTGGCGGCATCGAAACCTTGGCTAATGACTACAGTCTGCGTGCAACGCCGTAAGTACATCACCATTAATGGAGTGTGATGATTAGTTATTGTTGTATGATGTAGTATGTACTGTTTAGCAGAAGCCACTAAATTCATTGTGCATAATCGTTTGCTCCCTTTCTTTGAGGTTATGTACAAATGTAAGTCATGCCCAACTGTTTGTACGTGTATGTGAGTATAGGGGTGTATGTGTGTGTGTATGCGTATGGGTTTTGTTTGCATGAGTATACGCGCCTAGAAATTTCCAGTACTATTGTTGTCACTGGTAACGCGCTTTATATACAATTGTAAATGAAGCAAAATGTCCACAAATTTGTTGTAGAGTGCATATATGTACATGTATGTGTACTGGTGTACATATGGTGGGTAAAATGCATTCATGCGCTGATTGCTTAGGCCTAAATTTGGCTCTGGCTGTCGCTCCATAAAAAGCATTGCAAAATCAACTTTGGGATGTTGCACTGCGTTCCATATTCTATTCCAATTATTTTTGACTAAGATTCTTGATTTATAAAAATGTTGTAGACTGCGTGGGCGAAATTTCCACTTTTGCAAATATGTTTTTTTTTTTTTTGGCTGTTTTTTTCCTTTAATTTTGGCCAGTGTGCACACATATTCACACGCGTATCATCGCATGCGTCATGCGGTCACTCTGAGCACGAGAGTCACAGCATCAGCAAGAGAAGTGAGCGAGCGAGAGCGCAAAGGCAGCAGCTGTTGCGAGAGAGAGCAAAAGCAAGTTCACACCAAAAGTTGTCAAAAATAAAATCGAAGCCGGCAAAACATACGATCGCATATACACAGACGCGCGCTCACATGCACATGCCCACAATGTGCTCAATACATACATAAGTCAAGGTGGTATCTGTGAGAGAGACTGACTCAGTTTGTTGTTGCTCAAGTCTTGACCATATTTGACCCGTTTTGTTTTATAATGCCTGGGAGGGTTGTTAGGCATATATTATTTTAAAATCATTAATTTTAATATCACCTCGTTTGCAGCTCCTTTGTGGCCTTCGATGGCAAGAAGCGCATCATTGGCGTGGCGGCCAAGAACCAGCAGGTGACAAACATGAAAAACACAGTTGGCGGCTTTAAGCGTCTGCTTGGCCGCAAATTCAACGATCCACATGTACAACACGAACTCAAGAGCATTCCAGCACGCGTTGAGGAGCGTAACGATGGCAGCATTGGCATCAAAGTCAACTATCTGAACGAGGATCAGCACTTCTCCCCCGAACAACTGACTGCCATGCTGTTCACCAAACTGAAGGAGACCTCGGCATCGGCCATGCAAACGCAGGTCAATGACTGTGTCATTGCCTGTCCCGTATTCTTTACCAATGCCGAGCGTCGTGCCCTCCTCGATGCCGCCCAAATCGCTGGCCTCAATGTCCTTCGCCTGATGAACGAGACGACGGCGACAGCGTTGGCCTATGGCTTCTATAAGAACGATTTGTTCGAGGATAAGCCACGCAATGTGATCTTTGTTGATTTTGGCCATTCGGCGCTGCAGGTCAGCGCTTGTGTCTTCACCAAGGGTAAACTGAAGATGATCGCCAGCAGCTGGGATCAGATTGGTGGGCGAGACTTTGATCTGGCGTTGGCCGAATACTTTAGCAAGGAGTTCCTCGAACGTTACAAGATCAATGCTAAGACCAATGCACGCGCTAATCTGCGTCTCTTGACCGAAATTGAGAAGCTCAAGAAGCAGATGTCGGCAAACAGCACCAAACTGCCATTAAACATTGAATGCTTTTTGGATGACATCGATGTCAGCTCATCCATGCAACGTTCACAAATGGAGGAGCTTGTCGCTCCCGTCTTGGAACGTGTGGAGCAAACATTCAGAAAGCTGTTGGCCGAATCGAAGTGGTCCGTCGATGACATTGACTCGGTGGAAATTGTGGGCGGCAGCACTCGCATACCATCGATCAAGCAGCTCATTGAGAAGGTTAGTCAGTAACTTGACTTCCCAAATATGACAAGATTTATGTGTTCTCCATTTTAGGTATTCAACAAGCCGGCGAGCACCACACTTAATCAGGATGAGGCTGTGTCCCGTGGCGCTGCCCTGCAATGCGCTATCATGTCGCCAGCGGTGCGTGTCCGTGAATTCGGTGTGACTGATATACAGAACTATGCGGTCAAAGTACTTTGGGATGCCGAAGGTTCAGCGTCGAATGCCGAAGTTGAAATCTTTCCCCAATTCCATGCATCACCGTTCAGCCGTTTGGTGACAATTGCGCGCAAGAGTCCGTTCAGCGCATCCATTGTTTATGGCCAGCCTGTGCCGTATCCGGATCAAACCATTGGTGTTTGGAAGATCAAGGATATCAAACCAACGGAACGTGGTGAGAGTCAGGAAGTGAAACTGAAAGTGCGCATCAATCAAAATGGTATTGTGCTGATTTCATCGGCCACACTGGTCGACCGCAAGGAACTGGAAGAGGCTGCTGCCGCCACTGGAGAGCAGGCTGCTGGCGAGGAGAAGGCCACCGGTGAGCAGCCGGCTGCCAACTCTGGCGAGCAAGCGGATGCTCAGCAGGAGGTAAGTTCAGCCAGCAAGCTGTTTGCTTTACTATTTTTTATCGATCGTCATCACCATCATCATTAGTACCATCACTTTTTTTCATCTACTGCTGTTGTTATGGTGCTGCTCTGCTGGCTTCTTGCAGTTTTCTAACCCTTCCAAGTGTTTCTCTTCTTCTAACCATTTCAATTTCGATTCATCAACTCAATATCAGCATTCATTTGCCCTATTTTATTTCTCATACACTCTCTTAGTGCTGTTCGACTATTATTTATTTGCCTAGACATGAATGAAACCATAGTAAAATTCATTAAATTAATTCATTAAATAAATAACAGTTTAAGCTCTTTTCTGTAACGCATTGAGCATTTACTTCAAAATTATAATTTTTTTATTTTACAATTCATTAAATTTATGTCGATATTATTTGTAGTTTTATAGGGCAGTCTAATTCAGCTTATATTGTTTGATATCTAAAGGGGCTTTTTATTTTAATTTGCCATAAGAATTCCCCCCTTACTAAACAAATAGATAATGAAGCAACTGTAAATATAGAGCGAAGATAACGGTTCCCAAGCGGATTAATAGGGCAAATATTGATATTTCATTGCATTAGGGGTTACTCATAAATGATTTTATATATATCATTCTCATTTATAGCTACTTGCAAAGTATTTTATCGCAATTAAATTTTTTACGTTCTATTTACTTTTGGAAATTGCGTTTGCTCGGGCTTTTCATAGATATTTCTTTTGGCGTTTTGCTTTTGGTTTCATTCTCGATCTAGTGTTTGTTGTAGTTGCTGTTGTTGTTGTTGCTCTTGTTATTATACTATATAATTCTGAATATTTGAATATCGTAAATATTTGATATACATACTTATGTGTGGCACAATCATACATATATAAATATCTATATACAACTATTACAACTACTATCCCAAATATTGGATATTGTGCGCTCGCGTTTGCTCTCTCTTAGGCATATTGTGAGAATGAGGATGATAATAATACATCAACAGCCTCATCACCTGGCGGACAAGGGTGGGCACAGCGGGTCAAGGGCTGGTTTGGTTCGGTACGTTTGCAAATACAAAACAAAAAAAAAAATACAAACAATTATTAAAGTCATTAATGCAATTTATAATTTAAATTTAAATACTGACAAATGTCTCGAAATTGGAAATGTCGTTTAAAATTGAAAATTAAATCAAGCACAAATAAATTGCGCTTTCTTTTCCCACCCTACAACCGATAATAAAACGAATGATGAAGACCGCTCATAAGCCGCCTACCCTGTGTGCTCCTACAAGAACAAAAAAGAAAATATATATATAAAGTACAAACAATACTAAACAGAAACTGTAAAATTACTTACACAATTTGCCTAAAAATCGCTTAAATACATTTTCTTTAATTTTATATTATTTCCCCAAACAAAACAAAAAAAAAAAGAAAGAAAAGAAAACTAGTACAAGTAATAAACGTTTTTACAATGCGCCTGTAATCCACTGAATGCTCTCTAATAGAAATATGTATTCACAAACTTAACGACACGATCACGAATCTCTTGCTCATATATTGTAGGCTGTTGCTTGAGCTGTGTTTTTCCTCTTCGCTTTGTTGTTTGTTGTTCCGCTTCGAGCTATATTTCCTCTTTCTATTGGCTACACACAAATTGGATATATTTTTTTGTATTTTTGACAAGCAGCAGCTTTAGTTCTGATTGTATTTTCATGTCTACCCTCTCTCTTTTTGTTATTCGCAGGGCAATGATAAGGCTAAGAAGAAGACCATTAAGGCCGTTGAGCTGCCTATGGAAATAGTTACCCATGGATTCTATCCCAATGAATTGGCCAACTATTCGCAGCAGGAAGCTAAGATGATTGGCAATGATCAGAAGGAAACCGAGCGTATTGATGCCAAGAACGCATTGGAGGAGTTTGTTTACGATATGCGTAACAAGTTGCAGGTAAAGGATAGCGGATTGAATTAATCTAAAGATCATGGCTAACATTCTCTTTTAATATACAGGGTGGTCCTCTGGAGCGTTATGTGGTTGAGGCCGAACGCGAAGCGATTGTGGCGCAGCTGAATGATCTCGAGAACTGGCTGTATGAGGATGGCGAGGATTGCGAGCGTGAGATTTACACCAGTCGACTGTCGACACTGCAACAACAAACGGATCCCATCAAGCACCGTTCCCAGGACTTTGAGCAGTCTCCCGCTGCATTCGATGAGCTGAAGAACAGCATTGCATTTGCACGCCAAGCTGTGGCAGAATTCCGCAAGGGTGTGGCCAAGTACGACCATCTGACGGAAACCGAATTCATTAACATTGCCGAAACTGCGGACAAGGCGCAAAAATGGCTGGATACCAATTTAGTCAAGTTCACGCAAGCACCACGCACTAGCGACAGTCCTGTGCAGACATCAGCGGTGCGCCAGGAGGTGCAGACCCTGAATGCCTGTGTTAATTCGGTGATTACACGCGCGAAACCGAAGCCAGCTGCCAAGACAACAACGACACCGCCCAAGGATGCGCCCAATGCGGAGCAAAATGGTGGCGAACCAAGTGCAGCCGGTGACAAAATGGATGTGGATGGCAATGCGCAGGCGGCCACCAATGATCCATCTATGGATGTGGAGTGAGTTGTGCGCGTGCCGCGATATATTTAAATATAAATATATATATGTATGGTATTGGCTAACGATAAACAAGAAGAACCGATAGATAAACTATAAACAACAAAAAGAAACAAACAACAAAATTAACTTAACGTATACAATGAATATGAAAGAACAACAACAAATTGTATATGCACTTTTGCTTTTTCGACGCATCAGAATCAAAGCAAACTGGCAAACTGTAAACAACAACCGATGAAA
This sequence comes from Drosophila albomicans, assembly GCF_009650485.2. NCBI lineage: Eukaryota > Metazoa > Arthropoda > Insecta > Diptera > Drosophilidae > Drosophila > Drosophila albomicans. The sequence goes on along the minus strand of NC_047629.2, from coordinate 35,126,799 downwards.
CTACATGTGTAAGCGTATAATACAAAATGATTTGATTAAGCAGGCACGATTGACAGCGATTGGCAGTGGCAGAGACACGGTAAAAGAAAAACACAGGCAGACAACAAGCTGCGCAAATGCAACAATTTCTGAATAATACAACAAACAAAACAAAACCAACCATTTCTAATCGACCATTTTTTGCATATAGTTGAATAACAAAGCGACACTAAAAAGAATGGAATTAAAATAATCAAATAAAACAATGATGATTCCAAAAAGCAACAGCAAGTCTTTTCACTTATTTTTCTGTTTAATATGCCTCTACGGGAGGTTGTTGGCGCACAGAGTGTTCAAACAATAACAAGAGTTTTCCACGAATTGGCCATAATATTAAATGATATATACATATATTCCTCGATTCTATACGTATATACAGATTTGTATACTAATAGCGTTGTATGAATGGCAGCAGCATTTTCTGGGTTTTCAATTGAGCACAATATTTAAAAAGCTACAAAAGTGTAGCATCCCATAGAGGATTCCAGCCCAGTTGTAAACATTTAGAAAATTATCATATAAAATATATTATCAATTTGGTATTAGGTTAGGGTATGTAGTTATCTATTGGGCTAAGGAAACAATGTAGTAGAGTGCTGGTAAAGCAAATCAATATTAGATCACTAGAAAGCAATATAAAACCTAAATCAAAGAATCAAGTTGGACGACAACCCGATTAGAAAATGAATTATTAACTAACGAATTTTCTATAAAAATAAATCAGAATTTATGTGGGAATTCTAAATAAAAATTAATTGTAAGGTATGATTTTACAATTCAAAATGCATCAAAAAAGATACAAGAGTGGACATAACATATGAATATATTGTATGTTATGTCCTTTAAAATGTAATTACATAACTTAACACAGAAAGAATTAAAATATAAATCCAAGGGTCTATTACGATCGAAATACCGACTTTGATATTAGAAAGAGGTATAATTGGAACTCGTCGCTTCACACTTTTCTGAATATATTTGCAAATTTATTTGCGCTTACACTAGCAAATATTTGATGATTTTCCATATATACACTTTTCTATCCTATATATACAGAAAATTGTATACACAAAGCGACGTATAAAAGCCGGCAGAATTTCGTTGCTTTTTCAGTTGAGTTTTTTCTGCGAAACGTAGCGAAATATTTGATATTCGAGATTTTGGAAACAGAAAGTCTATCAAGATGAAGATGTTTGTAATTCTTTTACTGGGCTTGCAGGTGTTCTGGGCTACAGCATCACCCACAACAGTTAACACAGTAAGTTATAAGATAATTATAATTTAAATATATTAATTACATGGTCTAACAGTTGGAGATATCTGCCGATAAGAGCAGAGAATGCAGTGCCTATTGTGGATCAGTTGCAAGGCATCTTCAAGCAAACACAATTACAATCGAAAGCAAGGACACTCAGATAAGGGAACTCGAAGCCAAGGTTGCTGATCTAGAAGCTAAACTGGCGAGAAAAGGAACTTCAGAGGCAGCTCCGGTGGAATCAACTGATGACCTTGTGTCTAGTCTTCATCAGAAAATCGATGCTATAAGGAACAAGATCAAAGATATTGGAAACATCTACTCGGGACCGGTGAACGTTAAAAAACCAGTTAGTGAAGAAAATGTTGAAAAATAATCCCTATACGTTTTGGAACGAATTTCACTAGAAATTATAATAAAAGATTCTGAACATTAAAAACTGAGATTCATTTTTCTAAAAATGATTAATTAAGTGATCCGAGTTTCGAATAGAATTCAGATTCCCTAAAATTATTGCATAATAAATCAAACTCGTCATTTCACACAATGTGTTTATTAACTTTGTGATTATATTTGGAGATTTATTTGCGCTTACAATACAAAACATGTCATGGCTTATAAATGGGCTAGGAAGGGACAAAGGGAATGCCTATGTGAATACAAATACGAATGCGTGGTAAGCGTAGCGTAGAGTGTTTGAGTTATCATAATTGCGAGATAAATATAAGAAATTCGGCTGCAAGCTGGTGACTAGTTTTAATGTGTCGTGTACTTTTGGGGCTTAAGATTCGCTCGATGGCTCTTCGATGCGATCTAATTTAATAATTAACGCATTTATGATGCAGGCGCCTGCCTCTTTGGTAAACCAACACAGATCGTTGAGCAGATGCAGCGAGGATTCGTTAATGGCACCAGCGCTGCTGTTGTTGCAACCACCACCAGAGGCGACTCCAACCGAGCCCGCATCATTGGCAGCTTCGTGTTCCGTTGTATGCAGACTGCGACGCTTGGCCTCGGTCGCTGTTTTGCCCGTGGTGACGCCCGAGATGGACTGACGACGCACATAGACCTCGAACGAGGTGGAAATACGATGCACGCCCTGCTCGGACACATAATGATGCTGAGGCAGCACCGGTTCAATTACCGTGGCATTGGGTGAATAGTAGAGCTCGAGACGTGTGCCGGGCTCGTCTTTGTGCGTGGCAGCGACGGTGTCCTCGTCCATTTCCAGTGGCAGCGGCTGCCCACGATCGAGTATTGCGCGTATTTTATCCACTCGTGTCATGTAATAGAACGGCAACCAATCGCCATTCAAATCCAGATGCACTTGTGTCGACGCTGATCCAGCAGCGGATGATGTCGATGCGCTCAGCGCATTCACCGTCTGCTGGTTGAGCTTAAAGTACACCCAGCCCTCCAGTTTGTCGCCATTTCCAGTGCTGTTGCCGTTGCACTTGGCGCAGAAGCAAATCGGCTCGAGTCGCACATCGAAAAAGGCCTGCGGCAGCACGAGGGAAGCACAGAAGCGTTTCACCTGCTTCAGATACTCGCAATCATTCTGCTCCAACACGCCGGCAGCAGCAGCCGCCGAACGCAACGATTCCCTGGGATTGCTGCTGGAATTTGTATCGGATTCCACCGAGTTAAGCGACGAGAGATCCAGATTAAGTAGCGACATTTGATCGGGCATCAAATGATGCTGCATGCGCGTGTATTCGTTCTGCTGTAGTTGCTGCAATAGCAGCAAATGATTCATATAATCGATCTCATCATCTTCCAGCACATTGTCACCAGACTCGCTGGACAATTCCCGCTCACGATCCCGTTCACGTTCTCGCTCGCTGCTGACTTCGACGACAGCATCCACATTGTTCTCGCTGTGCTCCGACTCATGTGAGGCAACCATAGACGTGGACACTACATTGGAGCACAGTGCTTGCTCATCGTACTCCTTGTTTGTGTCGTAAACGCCGCTCGAGCCATGTGTCTGGCCACCAGCTGCATTGGAACCGCTGGCTCCGCCGCCTGTCGATGTATTCAGCGAGTTTTGAAACCTTTGCGTGCTCTGGCTGCGTTGTATATTCAAATTGGTGTTGTGCTGCAACTGCAGCGACTCTCGAAGGCAGCTGTAAGGAAAGAAAGAAACAAGAATTAGCATTATAAGTGGTTAGATGAATATTTATCACTTACCAAGTGGATGAAGAGCCGCCCAGCTCGTTGCGCTGCTGCTCCAGCGTGCGATTCTTAATGGAAATATTAAGCAGCAGATTCTCAGAGACGCTCTCCATAACAGAACGTGTCCTGTGTATTGACAAAGGGTTAAGGAACAGCTCGAATGGATTTTAGAGTGATAACTTACATGAGATTGCCAGCTGCAGAAGTGGAAGCGCCTGTTGGCAGTTCCCTGGCACTGTCGCTCAGCTGCTCCGTGTCCTTCTCCTTCTCATGCATCTCCAGATGCGCCTTCTCGCATTGCTGCGGCATATTGTCCAACTCAAGAGCCTCGGGTGCCTCCAGTATGGGTGTGCCATTTGCATTGCCATTGCGCGCGGCATCGCTGCCCGTGAGCAAAGAGATCTTCTCGCACTTGCCGTAGATATCAAAGATGGGGTAGACATGACCTGGCAAACCACTGGCCAAATCTTCTAGATTTGTAGAGCCCACCATGATGACTGTTATACAATTAAAATTAGAATATCATTAGCAAACCCCTTATAATAGAATACATATTTCCTTCAGAAATAATAGTATTTAAAATACGATGTTTATTATGGATAAACTCACCCAACATCCCGGCGTGTGTGAGCGTCATGGTAATCACAGTACCCAGCTGGATCTGATCAAGTACTTCGCCATATTTGGAGGCCATCACCTGGCCATTGATGTTGATGTAGTCATGGGTCGCCAGCCAACAGCTGCGCTTGCAGTTCAACAGCGAAATGGGAATGGACATGGCTTGCGGACAGGTCGAAAGCACGCCCAAGCTGAGAGTGCCCTTCCATTTATTGTTGATGGCATCCACCTTGATGCTGATGCTCTCACCCTTGCACAGAGGCTTATTCAGGCAAACGATCGCCTGATTGAAGGACTTGCTGCGACAGGCACTGCGTCGATCATCTCCAAGACGCACATGCTTATTGGACACATCGACAAACTCATAATTCTGCGCCTCGGAATCAATAGATTCCAGCATTGAGCTATCCTGTTTGTTCAGCGGGTCCATGCCAAAGTCCATCGAATCCTGCAGTCGCAGACTACAAGGACGCAACGGCGATGCGGGGCCTTGAGTGGAGATCACCTGCACAGCCATTGTGGAGCCAAGTAGCTCGGCCACAACATACACATCGTTGGGTATGTTATGGAACTGTATGTTCACATTCTCCGAGTTCAGTAAGATGTTCAACGAATTCTCCACACGCTCCAGCGTAATGCGATCATCGACACGTAGCCACTCAAGCGAGGCCAGCGATCGTTGCAGACAGCTGGAATTGTAGCGCACCTCGTTGCCACTTACATACCAAACGTTGGCCGGAATACGCTTCAAGCTAGTGGGCAACTTCTTGCGCACGCTCTCGTCGGCCAGGTTGAGATCGGTGATGCCAATGCTGAGACAGCCTGTGAGAGATTTTAGAACAAGCACTTAAGAAAATGTTACGAATTTGTGAAGAATACAATTATCACGAGTACGACCCATTCAGCTGGTTATAAAACTATTTCAACTTAGAGAATAAATATATATTACCAACTGGTTCCTAGTTCTAATTACTTAATGTACGAATACTCTTCTAAATTATAATAAAATTGATTTAGAAATGATTCTAAAGTTAAATGTTTATACGTACGATTTAAAAGATCATAAGAACTAATATACCCAAGTTTAGTAAGAATTTCTCTTATTTTTTTCTGATTTAACTAATTAAACGGACAGGCGACCTTCCTAACATTATCAACCATTAATGCTGATTAAAAAAAGATACTACCACATGCGTTTTTTGGTAGACTGTGTTAAAGCCAAATTCAAATATTTGTAACGCTCACCGGCAAACATGGGATTGATGGAGGTCAGCTTGAGCTCAAACGGCGATCCAACGCTCAGCGGATGCTCCGAGAAAACCAGACAATGCGACAACGCTGCCGTTGAGCCAGTAAAACGCGACGCTTCAGTCCAATCCTTGGTCAAACTAACGCTACCCGAGACACAAGTCCAGCGATGCTTCGTCTCCAGCGCCGGATGTTGTATTACCGATGTGGCTTGGCAGCTCTGTGAGTTCTCGCTGGTGGCATATGGAGCACGTATATCCAGCTGCGTTTGCGTTAGACTAACCTGGGCGCACTGCCCGTAGAGATCAATGATGGCCCAAATGTTGGGCGCATGGCACTCGCCAGCTGGACCCTGATCCATGCCATCTACAAAGAAGTGTATGTAGTCGCCGTTTCGCATGACGCCGACACGCGTGCCTGTTCCCAAGGTGTCCAGATCGATGAGAACATTGGTGCGTATGGTTTTGCGATTGTGAAAGATCATGGGGCCACACAGTATGATGGTATCGTTCGCCTCGAGATCAGTGGCATTGGGCGCCAGTTGAATGTCCTCGGGTCGCGTGCCCGTCACGCCAATTTCAATGTTGCCCGACCAATGACGCACCATTGTCTCCAGCTCTACCTCGAACAGTTCACGATTTCGCAGTGGTCTATTACTAAACACAATGGCATCATTGAACTCCGCTAGAGAATTGGGACGCGATGCAGTCAATCCGCTGTTGGAAATGCCCGCATTGGCACCATGTATATTGTGGAAACGCAGCGGCACCTCACTGTACAGCGTTGTATTCGAAATGGTTGAGTTGCCAGTGTCCGGACTTCCGCACTCGGAGGTGTCTATGATGCTGGCCTGCGCCGCCTGGCCGTAGAGATCAATGACGCCATAGACACGCTCCGGCACATTAGTGGCAGCTGGTCCCTGATCTACGCCATTCACCCAAAAATGTAGAGTGCCGTCATCTTTGCGCACAACTCCCACACGATCGCCCACCTGCAGGCGATCCAGATTCTGGCCATATTGCTCGATCACAGTGACACCATTCTGCATGACGCCGTTTCCCGTCATCATCCAGGTCCCTGAACTAAATTGGGATTATGAGTTTATTAATATTAATTATTATATTAATTATCAACTCTACTTACCGCACATTTGTCATGGTAAAGGGAAAGTCTAGGTCGTCGGCTGTGTGCGTAGTGACGCCCATTTCCACGGAACCTGCCCATTTGGTAACCACGCGCTCCAGTCGCACTTGGAACAACTCATTGGGCCGCAGCGGACGTCGCGTTAGCACCACGCCATTATTGAAGTCATCTGCGGCGCTGCAATAAAATTGAGGAAAAGTTAATTTAAAGTTCAAATAGAATGAAAGTAATTGTAAGCAAGGCAACTAAATTTAACCCTATTAAAGGAATAACTTGCAAGCTAATCCTAACACAATAAAATAGTATGGTTGCGGTATGGAAAGAGGTGTAAGCAACATAAAACATAGATGGTGTAAAATTCCCAAATATTATAGACTCATCGAAGAAGTCTTTATATGAACGGACAGACTGACGGATAGGTATAGAGTTAGAGCAACTTATTATAAATAACCTAGAATAGTTTAAATTAATCTAGATATCTTAAACTGCCTTAAAGGCTGCTTTCAATGTAGGTTTACTTACTTGGGCCGCAACGCAGTGCGTCCACTCTGCGTAACCGTCGCGTGGCTGCCGCAGATATGATGAAACGTGAGTCTGTCGTCGTTGCGCGCAATGGCCCGTGTGCTGGAAATGGTTTCGCTGAGTCCGCCCGCTGCACCAGCCACATTCAACTCGCTTTCCGGGCTCAACAGGCTCAGCGTAGGCGTGCCCGTCTGCGCATGACTGCAAACCAAAGCCATGCCGGCGACAATGTTGTTGCGACGTGTCACTAGATTTTGCTGTTCCCGCTCATCGCGATCCACAATGGTCACCTTGATGGTCATGCCATAGAGATCAATAACGCCCCACAACGTAGCTGCCACACGTGTTGCCGCCACGCCCTGATCCTGTCCATTGATGTAATAGTGCAGATTGCCATTCGATTTGCGCATCATGCCAACGCGATCTCCTTCGCGCAACTCATCCAAATTGAACTCGCCATATTGTCGTCGAGTGCCTTTGCCATTGGTAAGTATGCCACAGCCAGACATCATGATGGTGCCGCTGCGCATATTCGTCATGGTAGCTGGAAAGTGCAGCACTGTGGGATTGTGCGTGGTGACTCCCACCTCAATGGAGCCAGACCATTTGTCCACCAGCTTATCGATGCGTATCTCGAACAGTTCATTGTCGCGCAGTGGACGATGTGTCATGACGACGCCATTGTTAAATTCATCCAGTGGACGTCGACGCTCCGCCGAACGAAAGTTGGGCACCAATTTCACCAAGCTTCCACAGCGAGTGTGGAAACGTAAGCGATCATTGATGTCATAGTATTCCCCAGCAGCACCTGCATTGGCTGAACTAGAGAGCACACTGCCAGAGTTTAAATTCAGCCGAGCCAGTGCATCCAGATTGCTACTATCGGCAACGCTGACATCAACGCTCATAGGCACGTCGAGATTCTGCACCACCTGCTGCAGTGGTTGCTGCAGCGGTGAGTCCAAGAGCTGCAAAGACAGATGATCAAGCAAAGCAAGAGGGAAAGAGATTACAGTCAACATACCTCGCTGCTGCTGTTTAGCATTGAACTGGCATCCGAAGTGGGACACAACGAAACCTGTACACAGCGTCCATAGAGATCGACGAGAGCCCAGAGGGGCTTGGGCATGTTCTTAGCTGCCACGCCCTGTGACTCGCCATTCACATAGAAGACGAGATCATGGTTTGAAGTGCGCATGACACCCACTCGATCATTCTCGTTGAGTGTCTCCAGATCGGTGCCATAGAACTCGAGCAGACGACGGCCATCCTTGCGCACATCAATGCCGGACATGACCCAGGTGCCATTCCGCATCGCTGTCGCACAGGCAACCAGCTCCAGATCATCCGGCGACTCCGAGGTGACGCCAATCTCAATGCTGCCACCCCACGAGTGACTCTGCAAAGGGAATTAATCATTGAATCTGTCAATGATTTCTTGTAACTGCAATGCACTCACCTTCTTTTCAATCACCACCTCGAAAAGCACATCGTCCACCAGAGGCTCCGCGCTGAAAACCAAAGCATGGCTAAAGTTTCGCATCAAACGCTGCGCCGAGCGATTTCCATCCCACAAAGTAATCGAGCGACCACAACGATTGTGAAAACGTTGTATGGCTCCTTGTGCCATCTTCGATGATTCACACTATTCACCTAATTTATGAGTTGTATTGTATTTATTTGTTGTGGTTTGGTTTAACTCAATTGCATTTCGCATTCTGCAATTGCAGTTTTTTCTTGTCTTTTATGCATAATGTCTTTTCATTGTCTATGTGCTTGTGTTGTCTATTTATAACATTTGCATTCACTTGCATATACAAGCCACATTATTAATGTTGGCAACAATTAACTTATTTGTTGTTTGTTTATTCACTTATATTGCTAATGTTCTTTTCATATTCTTCAAGTGTTTTTCATTTGTTATATTGGTTTTTTTGTTAACATCACTTTAACAGCCCTCTGCAATGTAGACAGAGTTCGTTAAACTGTTGTTTAGCAGGCAGACAACTTCAGCATTTGAATCAGCTGTTAACTGTTAGCATGTCACATCACTAGTGAACCGCTAAAGCATCTTAACATTTGCATCGATAACAATAATAATAATCGAAGTAATATTTTTGTGTTTACTTGTTGATGTACACAATAAATAATCATTTAAGTTTCGTTTATGTTATATTCGACTGGCTTTCAAGCTTCTCCTTTTATTTTCCCATAAAAATAGCATTGTTTACCTAAATTTATTTATCGGTTTAACTAGTTCATTTTGCTATCGAACTTCTGGTCACACTGTTTGGAAGTATACAAGTCGTATAGTCGAAACACATGTTTGTGTTTTAGCTGGAAGTACACAATTCGAATTTTAATTGATGTGGCGAGTTTTAAAGTTCTCGCTGACACAAGAAGAACCAATGAACTCTACGTCGTCATGAAACGCAGCGAAGACAATAGTCCCAAACGCAAAGCAATGAACACAAACACGAATTCATCCCCCGGACAGCGCAAGCTGCAAACGTCAATGGAACGCTTGCAGGTGCAGCAAGCAAATGTAAACAGACGCGCCGCCGGCTCCAATTGGCAAGCGGCGATGGGCACCGAAAACCACAATCAAGCAGCATCAAGTTCAGCCTCGACGTCAACAGCTAGTACCCACGAAACGGATGCCACATTAACCAAATCGGCCCGAAATCGTCTCAAGCGCAAAGCTCAACGCAATCGTTACCTCGCCATGGACTGTGAGATGGTTGGCGTTGGTCACAACGGCCAGGATGCGATGCTGGCCCGCGTCTCCATTGTAAACAAGGTGGGTGAAGTGTTGCTGGACAAGCATGTAAAGCCACGCCAACCCGTCGTCGATTATCGCACCAGCGTTTCAGGCATTCGACCAGAAGACATCGAGAATGGTGAGGACTTCAAAGAGGTGCAGGCCGAGGTGGTGAAGCTGCTGCAGGGCAAAGTGCTCGTGGGTCATGCGCTGCGTAACGATCTCGCCGCTCTGGGAATTAAGCATCCTAAGGCGCACATCCGCGACACATCCGTATATAAACCGCTCTGCAAAGTGGTCTCCAATGGCCACACACCTAGTCTGAAGCGTCTTTCGATGGCCGTTCTAGGCAAGGAAATTCAGACGGGTGAGCACAACTCGGTGGAGGATGCACGGGCCGCCATGAGCATCTATAATCTTATTGCCGCCGACTGGGAAAAGTATCTGGAGAAGCGGCAGAAGCACCACTGACAGATCCCCAAGAAACACACACGAATCGCACTTTAGTATTGTAAGGTTTACCCATTGAGTTTTATAAGAGAAAAAGAGACAGTTGCATAAATGTATAAAATGTTGAAACTAAGTATCTACTGTTTCTTTTGTCTTTGGCGCCTCATTGATGACACTGCCGTGTATCGCATTGTGTCGCTCCATCAAATCATGCCACGGATCCTCCAGCATCGAGCTGTGGAAATACTGCGAAAAGGTGTCCGTACTCGTACTCCTTCCATTATTAAATTGCCTCTGTTGATGATGCTGCTGATGAAATCCGCGTCTTCCACCGCGTTGCCCAAAATTTCTGCCTTGTTGCTGGTAAGGTGTTTTATTACGATAAAAGTGCGGGGAACTTTGTCGATCCTCGTAGAAACCACATTGTTGTTGCTGCGGCGTTCTGCTTTGATAGAAATGCGGAGTTCCTTGTGGCCTGTTTTGTTGTTCTCTTTCATGCGGTTGTTGCAGGCCGCCAGTGTGCTGTGTCCTGTAGTCCGATGTCTGAGAAGGATATTGACCCACATGCTGAGAGTAGGGCGAAAAGTAGTTTGTGTTTTTTCGTGGTGCACTCATTGTTATTATTACGATTATCAAGAATTATAGAGTGTAAACAAAAAAGTACAACAGATTCTTTGCAGTGTGGCTGCAAATGGAAAACCAAAATATACAGTTTTCGTTAATTACAGATAACTTAAAAAATGTATTCTAAATGTGCATTTGAAAATTATATTTATAAGAACAATTAAAATACATTTATAATATTTAAATTACTATCTTAATCAAGCAAATATTGCAAATTTAGTAAATGAGAGCATGTCCTTTTTCTCAATGGAGAATATCAGGGCTGCAGAGTATTCGATCAGCTGTTGCATGGTTCTAATTACTGGAGTGCATGCAGGAAACTTATCGATCATCAAAAGAAAACCGCCTATTAATGAGGTTTTAGAAAAGCATATTGTAGCTTTTAGTATTCCTTCAGAAACAAATTGCCATCTCGATTAAACAAATTACGAAAACAAGTTTGTAAAAACACACAACATATATTTCTCGTGACAAAACGTGCAATACAATACATACATATATTTTGTTTTAACGGTATTTTATTGCTACAGACAGCTCGGTCACACCACCAATCAGTCTCGTTCGAAAACTCGACAAACGAAGAGGTTGTCAAGTCGCTGTTTAGTCGCGCCGTCGAATGCAAAGTGCATTTTTAAACAATTGCAGTGGAATTTCGCGTTCGAATCTTAAGAGTAATTAAGATGCAGAGTTGAATATAAAAAATAATTAAATAAATATTGAAACGCATTTGGCAAAGCCAATACGATTGAGCATTATAAAGCTCGACTTAAAAGCCACACGGTACAAAATTGACGCTTTCAGGAGCGTTCGCGTTCTATTGAAATCTGCGCTTTGTCTGTGTGCTCCAGTGAATGTGCATGTGAGTGTGTGTGTGCGATTGTGTTTGTGATTGTGTTAGTGTGACTGTGAATGCGTGTGTCTCGTCTGTGTGTGCGAGTGTATATGTGTTTGTTCAGTTGCACATAAGAAGTAGCAGCAGCCGCAGCCGCAGCAACAACAACAAGCATATTACTCACTTTGCGTCATTTGTGCTTCGAACAAAATTCTTTTAGGGCGTGTAAATGTATGCGTTTGTGTCTCGCACACAACTACATTTATGTAAATAATATTGCAGTTAAGAAGTGCTTGCATTGGCAAAACCAAAAAGGGAAAAAACAAGAACACAGCAACTTTTTCGCCAAAGTTCAATAAAAAGAAAATATTTACAACACTTGGCCAAACACACTAAAAAATTACAAAAAAATATATATATATTTCAAATATATATACATAAAGAAGAAATAAACATATTTTCGGCAAATTTGTACAGACAATAAAATCGAAATTAAAAGCGAAGCACAAGGCAAGGCAAAGCAGCCAGAACAACAGCAACAGCAACAACATCGCTTTGGATATCTTCAACGAAATCAAAGAGCAACTGTCAAGTTGCCCCGAACGCACTCGTGCCCTTTGCCGCACTGTATGGGGCGCGGTATCAACGTCCCTTAGCACAGCGCTAACTGCGGCGGCGAGCATCGAAGCCGGCGACGACCGCGACGACGGTGGCGGTGGCGGAGGCAGAGCTAGAAGCGGTGGCGGTGGTGCTGCTGCTGCAGGCGGCGGCTGGTGCACCGCAATAACATCAACGAGCTCTTCAAATCACGGAGCAACTGCATCGGCAACAACAACAACCAGCAGCCGCTTTGCCACCATCATGGGAGCCGTCAAATCACGCACCATGATTAACGATCTGGATCGCGATCGCGATCGTGATGAGCAGCAGCAGCAGCATCCACAGCTGAGAAATGGTCACCATGGCTCCTCAATTGGTGGCACACTGCAGAAGCAGGATCTTCGCTACGACATCGGCTCCAGTTCGCAGTATCATCATGTGCGGCAACCAAGTGTGCGCAGTCGCAGCCAACAACCGATGCCCACCACCGATGAGCTGGATCGACGTTTCGCCAAAGTTTTGGTAAGTTCAACTACCCAAAGAAGGATAATTAGTATATACAATCATATACTATATAAAGTATATCTGTAGTTGGCCTCTATCTCTGCGATCCACCCTCAATGCATTGTCAGTGCCCATCTCTCTCTAACTCTTGCACGCGCGGCTGATTGATGAGCTCATCTCATCTCTCGAAAGTGTGCGTGTAATTGTTTGTGTGTGTGTCGTGCGAGAGTGTATGTGTGTGTGTGTGTGTGTGTGTGTGTGTGTGTGTGTGTGTGTGAGTCGATAACCCCAGCTGAACTCCTTGACATCTTTTACGCTGCATTTTGCTGTGATATCTTCATGAGAGTTCAGCATCAGCTGACTCTTCATTAGATCTACAGTTGGCTATTTTTAGAGATTTTGTATTTCAACCCTAAGCATAATATAAGTTCTGAAATTACTACTTGCGTTTTTGTCTTAGTAAAAATAAGAATTAATGTACATATTGAAGCAAAAACAGCCAAGACTTTTTAATTAATGAACCCGTTAAGTGATTAAATTAAATAGTGTACAACTCTTTGTATATTTATGATTTCTAAATTACTGCACAAGTTTTACAGTAGTACCAATGAGAGTCTGCAAATTGAAGAGTAGTTTTTTGACGCACAAATGTTTATTTTTGTTAGGAGATTTTGACCGAAAACTTGGCCAAATTTGCATTTAGATGAATGAAATAATAGAACCTGTTAAGTGTTTATATTATACACAATTTTTTGTTGATATGCAAATGCTTTTTGGCAATAACAAAGAGTTTTTCATTTAGCTTGCCAAAAAATTGTTTATTTAGAGTTCAGGAAGTGAACTGAAAAACTTTTAAAAATGGAAAGATTTGGTGTTCTAATTGATAATTTGGAATTAAATTCTAATTTAATTTCGAGCTGCATCACATTTTACAAAAAAGAAAAATTATAAATGCAATAAACTATTAGTAAATTAATATAAATTATTTATATACAATAGATATCTTCTTGTATATAAAAAAAAATTTTAAAAATATAGCAAATTTGTCAAAAATTCATTTGAATTGAATCAAATTCATGTCTTATCAAAAATAATTAAATTTTCAGTGAAGTTTTTAGTGTGGATAGTCTTGTGATTATCATAATGCTTAACATGTTAAACTATATTAAAGAGAGTTTATTAGATTCATTACAATATATATTTAAGTGAATAATTAGTAAATATTTTTTGTGTAGGATATTGACACAAATAAACCACTTTAAGTAAATTAAATTAAGAAAAATCAATCAATCGATTAGAGGTTAGTTAAATAAATGGAAACCATTTATTAAACAATGTTTATTTGCATGAAATCAAAGTCGTAGTTAAGCGTAAACAATTGATTTGTCTGTGCAGTTCTTAGTGTTGAAAGTATTGTGATTTTCATATGGCTTGGCATGCCCCAAAGTTCCACTGGGTATTGTCTCATTTGTGTGTGCTCTGCGTCGATGTTGCTATCTCGCTTTCGCTACACCACGCTCTGGCGGCGTTCTGTTCTGTTTGTCATCCATGGTGAAGTGCTGCTCTAGAGCACCCCAGGCAACAAAGTCGAACTTAATTAAACAATGGGCGCGCGCTTGATTATTGCCAAAAAAGAGACAATAAAATGAGACACATAAAAATACAACAAATAAGAGTGACACAATCCCAATCCCATTTCCAATCCCAAAACCATTTCAAATCCAAATCTCAATCCGAAGCTGCCGCATGCAAATGGCAAATAAAAGCAAATTGATCGATTGTCGTCGTTCTCTTTCCCACAATGCTGACTCATTCCATTCAGCTGCCGTTGCTGTTGGGGCCTAGCTTATCGGTATTTCTCACCCGATTTGGTTATAAATACACTTATACACACTTATACAATATACAGAATACACGAAATCTTTATATTTATATGCGCTCAACTCAAGTTCTCACTTATCAACATCGTTCGCCGTTTCCCCGTCTTAAATATTGTGCTGTAATATGAAACGCAACTGAACGAGTTCTTTCTTTACACTTTACGCTTGTTTTAGATCCGTTCCCTATCTTCGGAATGGAGCATTATTATTTTGTCAAGTTGCATGCAACATCATTTCAATTTGTATATAGGTGAATTACCATATGTGTGGCATCGAATGTCTCGCTCGATTCGCAGATAAGACACATTTTTTTCATATTCGTTGAAAGAGTTACGAATATTGATAATAATACATATTTCAAGATATAAGTGTTGAATTTATTTTTATGAGTTTCATTGAAAGAGTGAAACTTTTTGATATTCATTTATAGATAAAAGAGAATATAGTCGGAAGAAAATCGACAGGTTTCAACTTGATTGCAGTTGTAGAAAATATAAATTAAACTGCAATTTACTTATTTTTAAATAATTATAGTGAGGAAAATATAAATTAAATTTCAATATATTTTTGTATTTTTCTTTCTTTCTCAAATGTATATCAGCTCAGGCCTTCAATCTGAAATAATGATATTATATTTGTTTCTAGGAAATATCCTATTATATTCTACTCTTTTGATCCCAAGGTATGATATTCTAAAACAGATATCTTTTTCCTCTGAACCGCTCTTTATCTCGGTAGCTGTTAAAATATTGTTATAGATCTCTTGTGTTTATCGCTTATGGATGTTTTCGGGTTTCAAGGGTATTCAGACTTCAATTAGCCATAGATAACACTTGTTGATTATTCTTGTTTATTTTGTTTGCCTTTTTTTTTGGCACTGAAAACTGTTTGACTACTTTTTTTTGTTTACTCTTGTTGTTTTTCTGCTCTTTTGTTGTACTACTCAAAATGTGTATTGTCATTTCGGTAGCGTTTTGGCCTCGTCGCGACTGAGCTGGCCACATCAAGCCGGGCCAGCGGGCCAGGCCAAAAGGCTTAGGCTAATTTATGTTTACTTTTTATTTAGGAGCTGTTTAGTTGACTTGACGTCTGATTCTCTGCCCTTGCCCCTGTTGTGTCCGTGCCTTCAATTGAGAGCAATTGTTGTGCCTCATTCATGGCTATAAATAGTCGTAAGTAATTTTTTCTCTTTTGCCGCTAATAATTTGCGTTTTATGCCTAATCGGAGGCAGTTGGTGCAGATGTTTCCGGTTAGCTGCAAAAGCAGCAACAACAACAACAGCATCATCATCGTCACAATGCTGTGTGTGGGTTGATTGAACTTAACATTTCGCTTGCAGATGCAGACTGCAAATTGACTGAGCATCAAGCTGAGCAAACAAAATCTTTGCCTCTTTCTGTCAACGCAGTCTCTTCGATTTACAATATTATATTTCCCCTTTTTGGCATGCAGAACGCGTTCATAATGAAAATTGTTTGCCTTTCATAGAAATGAAATGAAGTCATCAAAACCCATTACAAATTTCATTGTGAATTATAGTCTATTTTATGAATGAATCATTCTTTACTTTGCGCGTTTAATTTGTATTATTGGTGCATATATATGTATTTCCCTCTTTATAAAACACTTGCTGTACTATAAATCTTAACAGTTCTTATGTGTTTTCCTTAGAAATTATTTGACCTGATGTATCATAGTTTCTTAACTTGAGTATCTTAATCTTTTTAAACTTTATTGGCATTTCTGCAAATGGTTTTGTAAAGTTTTTTAGAACAACAAAAGGAAATACAATAAATTGTTCAGTTGATAAGGCACATAGTTTAAGTTTGAAATAAGTTGCAATCTTAATAAATTGTGTGCTCCATATATATTTGTGGTTAATTTCTATTTGATAAGGTAATATTAATGTGTAGTTAGAAATGCTAAACAATATAGGACCCGATAAAACTGCAATATTTTTATAGCTTTCACAATGGGGAAAACAATCTGTGGTTGACTTAATTATAATTAATAGTGGTTTAATATTTTGATTGCCTTTGAATGTACATAAACTTAAATAGGCTTAAGTTAATGGCCATGACTGTCTGTCAGTCTCTCTGACTCTCTGACTGTGGTTTATGCATATGTGGTGTCTGTTGTGGGTGTCGTTAGACTAACCACATAAAATCCTCATTAATTTACAAGCTTTCACACAACTACAACAACCACAACTGGAGTGCAACAACAAATGACTTTCACTCGTTTAATCATCATGATCATTGGGAGGGTTTCAGTCATCTTTGTCTAGAATGTGTTTATCGTAATGGGGCTCGGTGTGTCGTCGCTCTTAATGGCATTTTCAGTGGCTGACAGAAACCGCAGGTCTGACAACAACCCAAAAAAGCAGGCAGAAAGAAGAAGATGCAGCAAAACCACAACAGTTGTTGTTTTGTTTTTTGTTGAATTAATACCCATTGTTTGTAGTCAGTCATTCAGCACTTTGATGACTTTGTCAGCATTTGTCCATTTACTCCGCTCGGCTTGAGCTTTATCTAATAAAACTGCGCAAAATAAAAAAAAAAAACGCAAAACTAAAACAACGATTATAACACACAACCGGAGTGTGTGTTTGTATTTATCTATTTTACATATAGAGCGTACATTTGTTTATCGTTGTGCTTCAACTTCCTTGGCGGGCCCTTTGGGGCCATTCGCTTCTTGCGGTTTGCAAAATGTGGAGAATAAGCAAAGAAAAGAACAGAACAGAAACTCGAATGCATCTGTTCTTTTGCGCATGATGAGATAGACTCAATGTGAACTGAAGTACGACCGACCCATAAACGGGTCATGTAGCACCCATCAATTATCAAACATTTTGTTCTGCAACTGCAGTTTAGAAATTCGCGTAATAGCTCGTAAAATTGCGGTGATTTTATTCTAAAGAATCTTTATAAACTAGGTATGAGAAATTAGAAAAAAATGAGTGAATTTTAAGAATTTTTTAGCGGACTATTATTAACTTTCAATTCTTAAAAGTAATTCTAGGTATGAAACTGAATTATAAATTTCAAAATTGTTAATGTATTATTAGTAAATTAGTATTTTAAAAAATAAATCTTATATGTACTTTTAAGAAGAAAGTAAAAGTTCCCAAGAGCATTTTATATTTAAAATAAGTTATTGATTAATATTATTTCAAATTAATAAATCTCAATATTTTGCTAGTAAGTATAAATGAATAGCTGATCTAATACTAATGTTAAATAATATTTATTTTTAAGCTATTGTCATTCATTTAATTAACATAAAAAATAAGCTTACTAATAAGCTTTACTACGCTTTATAAATATTAATAAAAATAAATATAAAGTTTTGACTACAAAAGTAGAAATTACTCAGAACAATGAGTGAATTATCGATTATGTATATTAACTATTATTTCCTTAACTTTAACTTCTTAGCTTCGCATCTCAGTTTTTTCTTGATCTCCCCACAGCACGCATCAAGTGTTGAAATTGCATGTTGCATTTGCGATTTATTTACTTATCAAGCTGCTCATTTTGATTTACTTTCAGTTGGCAAAATGCTAATTAAATGCTTTTTTCGCATCGCACAATTTTTTTTCACAGTCAATTATTATGAATTTACACGAGTCTTCCGAGTCTTTTAACTGTGTGTTAATTAAGCCAAACAATTACTTCATTGTCATGCAATTTTCTTACAAAGTTTTTTCTGCCGCTGATGTTGTTTTTGTTTGTTTTGTTGTCGTTTTGCGAAACGTGTTTAATGTAACATTTTACAATAAATATATTTCGCAGCAATAAAGTAATGCAAATGAAAATGGAAAATTATTGCAACGCTTTTTTTTCATTTTTCCTTTGTTATGTTTTTTTTTATTATTGATTCATTATTGCCTTACGCCTTTTATAAAGTGAGTTAATGGAAGTGCTGTGGGCTGCCCTTGCAGCGGCGATCGGCGATCGTCGTCCAATGTCATGACGCCCAGTTACCTTTCGCATACACTACTAGTCTACTCTGTCCCTCCTCCCCTTCTTCTACTCCCTTCCACACCTCACCCCACAGACCCCCTTTTGCCGGTCTGTTATGCTCGAGCCCCTTGACGCTGAGTGATTTGCCTCGACGCGCTTTTTAAACAGCAAACAATAATAAAAAAAAATACGATTGTATATATGGAATAATAATGACAAAAGACTCGCTCTCTCATTTATTCTCTCCCTCTCTCTCTTGTTCTCTGTGTGTGTGTGTGTTTTATATATGTATTTATGCCAGAGCAGGCAAAATACAAAAATTGTGTCTATATAAATTAGTCAACAACACATAATAATAATCCATGTGCGCCTGACCGTCGCACCGGATACGCATTTTAAAAATTTTGTTCAATGACTGTCTTTGCGAATGTGTGTGTGCGTATCTGAGTGTGTGCCTGTGTATATGCGTGTGTGCATAATGCCTATAGAGCCTATGGTACCCCTTTGCAGCGTTATAGATGACTAAGCCAAGTCGTCTTCAATGTTGTTGTTACAATCAATTTAGATGCCGGCGACAAATGTTTGTGCTTATCCACGTGAATAGACTCATCCAATTTGTTACTCAAACGCCTCAGCTATTAAACCGCAATTAAACCTCAAATTTAAAAAATAACGACATAATAATTATAGAAAAAATTAAATTTTAAATGTGACTTACAAATTTAGAAATTTATGTAAGACATAATTTCAAATAATTAAATTAAAATTTTGGTTTAAATTGGAGCACATGCTTCTAATATCCAATTAAACTAGCTCCTACATTATTCAATCGTTTCAATCGTTTAATTCTTTATTATTAACGATAATATTTATAACTATTCCTTAAATGGGACACATAAAAATATATTTTGTTCTTTAATTCCGAATAAATTTAAATCAATAATTCTATTCAAATTCGTAAAATGAAACTAAATTTTAATTTAGCCATGCGTTTTTCTTTATTGTAAACGACATTTCATAATGAAAGTGTATTTATTGAAAGCGACGCTACAAAATGTTTTTTTAATTTAATTCCGAATAAATTAAAATGAATAATTTTGTTAAAATTTGTAAAAAAGATTTGATGACCAATTTCACTATCTCTTTAATTTATTCATAAGTTTTTCTCTACTGAAATCAATGGGATATTTTTAAGCACTTCAGCTGTTTATATACTCACTTTATAAACTCATTATATACGAGACCGCATGGCGTGATTCATATAATGATTTTTCCTACGCGAAATGTATCTGTAAACAGTTTTATTTTTTTACTAGCTGGAACACAAGATATAAATAAGCTCAATCATTGCTAAAAAATGCAAACATATTGCAAATCCAAGTGCTGGCTGAAATATTAGCAAAGGAATTCTTTGAAAAGGGAAACGGAAACGTTCAGACAGACAACATGGAACCGTTATGTATACACGAAAAATTAATGTTTGAGCTTTGAGAAAACAAATGCGACTTGTCAAGAATTAATGTTCAACATGCGTTTTGACAAGCGACTCGATTTAATCTTTATTTGTTATGTCCTCCACTCAAGTTTCAAAAGCTTTTGATTAACATTAGGTTGAGTATTAAAAAAAAGAAGGTATCTTTTAGTCGTGTAGAAATATTTTGAAAAGAATTCGAAGCTCGCGTTTTATTTGATTTTGTTGGTTTGTGGTTTTAATTTGTCTAAAATGTTATTTATTTATTTGGCATTCTTATCAACGTCCTCTTCAAAATTAACGTCTTCCCCCCTCTGGCTCCTCTATTGTGACTGGTCATCCACACCCTTTCCTGCGTAGTGTGTGTGTGTTTGTTGTATCTCGTGTTGAGTTGTGTGTTGTGGATGTGTTGGCACTCTAATTAGAAGTCGCCTGCAGCTGCACCCAAATTGAAGTCACGTAACGCATATATTTGCTGATTTCATTCCTCCATAGAATGTGTTGTATGTAAAATACTTTTACACTTCGCTGGGGGAGTTGTCCCTTGTTGGTCTGATTGATCTTCTTGGTTGAGTGAATCGAAATCGTTAAATCGCCCGCAGCAGATGCTTTAGCAAAAAAATAAATAAACGGAATGTGTTTGTTATTGTTTATTTTGTTGCTTTTGTAGCACAGGTGCAGCATATTCAGGTGTCGTTTTATTTTATGTCCCATTGCCATGAAATATTTAGGGTTTGCCTATATATTTACTGAGGTTACAGACCTCATTCAGTTCAAGTATTTTTTAATCATAAGTGTAGAAAAATTCAACAGGTTTTTAAGTGCACATTATTAACTAATGTGTTCTGCGTTTCCATTTCGCTTGAAATTCGCATTGAAAAGTCTTTACTTTTTATTGACTGTATTTATTGTTTTATTCTTGACATATATTGAATGTCTGACGTATTTATAGCAACCTGCAATGAATTCTAAGAAAAACATCTTAAACTCAGTTTTTGCAAATAGATTAAATGCTTGTGATAAGAGAAGAAAAGCAAATAAACATTAAAGATAATAATAAATACATTTTATGATTCATTTAGCTTAAGAACAATGTCGAATAGTACACAATGACATTAATGGCTTTATCTAATGCTATCAATCAGTGCAAAAGAACATTAAAGTTGCAGTTGACTCTACACTTAAATCTCTTTGTTAACATTTCATTATCAAGCTGTGAAATCTAAAAGAGATTGTCAAAGCAATTCTAAGCTACAATATTTTTGACAGATGCTCAAGTTTTCCCACTGCAATCACATTGTGTGTATACTTTTTGGATTTACGTTGTTTTAGATTTATGACCATATAGCCTAATGACTTTTAAATGTTATACCCATTACCAAGTGACATTTATTTACCCGGTTTTTTTTTCTCTCGCTCTCTTCTCTTTTTAATTGCAGGCTTCAATGGATCTGCCGCCGGATAAAGCCAAGCTCTTGCGTAATTACGATGACGAGAAGAAGTGGGACATGATATGCGATCAAGTAAGTAGACTTCATAAATTTCACAATTTAACTGCGTCAACCCCCCTTCCCAAATAAAACTAGTCTCCCTCTCTTCCCTCTCTCAACTTTTTTGTTGGCTGCGTGTTTATCATTATCGTTGGCGTCCGAAACTTCCTGTTTATGGCGAAAACGCAAATTTCGCAGATTAAAAGTACTTCCTCCTTCCCGATTCCCTCTTGCCCCTTAGCTAGTTTTCTAGTTTAATAGTTTTTGCTGTGGGCCAACGCCTAAAACTGTTTAGTCGCTGCGTTCGCTCGACACCTTGAACTCTGACCTTAAAGATACCCGACAAAGTCGCACAGCTCTAATTAACTATGCCAAATGACATGTGCCTTAATTGTAACTTGCATGTGCGCTAGATAAAAGCAACTCGAAGTTCATTCGATGTAAGTTTACACGTGCACACATAACGCGAAATTAATGGATTGATTTGATGAAGTAGAAAATGACGTAGGAAAGAAGTAAAAGCTATAAACGTTTAACGATTATTTCTTTAATGTCAATTAATATTTTATGTTGCTGCTTGAAAGTAATATAATAATGGAATCTATCCAACTACAAACTTAAGATCTGTATAAAATAGGTATTAGATATAAAAACAGAGATTAATTACAGACTTAAGATCAGCATAAATTGGGTATTAGATATAAGAATTGTAAGATTTATCACAGAAAAATATATTGAGGTGTATATCATACCTTAAGACTTAAACTTTTTCGTACTATTACAATATCTTCCGAAAGAGTATTCCAAATTTCCATTTTAATAAAAGCATTTGTGTATTAGAAAGCAAATGAAGAAATTTACATGAACTTTTGAAGACATGCGACGATCTCTTTGGCAACTGCAGAAATTCCAGACTTCATTTGTCAACTGTTCTCATTCTAATTCAAGTCGAGACACATTATAAGATGATCATTTATAATGATCTCTCGCACAGCTGACACCTGAGACAGTTGTTGCTGGCCCCTGCACTTGGAAATGGGATTGCTGTTCGTTCATATCTGTGTGCAATTTATCTTGAATTTGAACTCGCATGAACTTCGTGTTAGAAGAGACTCTACATCTCTTCCCCCTCGCTCTCTCTCTCTCCGTCTGTCTCTCTCTCGTCGTATGTGTTGATATATTTGCTTGGTAGTATATATCATTATTCAGTGCGTGCTCGACGTTTGGGTATTTTATTTTATTTGTTATTGTCATTGTCGTTGTCGCGTTTGATGCAAAATGAATCCAATTTCAAAACAATTTTCGGTGCTTGTTGAATCCAAATGGCGTTGGAACAATGCCCCACAATGGGGCATTAAAAGTATAACATATTCAGTATTAATGATTACCCTGAACATTGAGAGCGGATGCGAAGAGAGGCGCAGGCGATTATATGGAATATATAGACAGTCAGACAGACATACAGACATGTGTTTGGTTCATGTCTACAAATTCACATTGCGTGTTCTCTTTTTGGCGGAGAGGGGCTGCAACTGGAGTTATGACAAAACTATTAACGTGTGCGACAGAGCGTGGTTCGATTTGACTAAAGCTATCACAGAGGCTGAGGCTGAGCTTCAGTCTGATACTGAGGTTGGGGTCTGGCCAGCGCATTAAACTGGGTCACTGAATTTTCAAGAGCTGCGCCTAGAAAAAATTCGCGTGCATTTGGCGTTGGAGTAGCACAACCAACACACGATTTATGCAGCTATGCAGCCGCGTTTGAGGATGCACTGCCCACAGATATCCTCTACAAGCGAAGTGAATTAATCAGCACAATCTTAAGTCATGCAAAGTTGATAAGTCAAAGTATAATAATAGAAATAGCAATAATATTCCCATTAAAAGTTGATAATTCAAATAGGAATAACATTAGATATAACTAGAATTGCAAATAGTAACAGATGGAAATGTAGTAATATAAAATTTTAAAGTTGATATTTCGCATTTGACAAAGTTTGGATAATATATAATCTTATATTTATTCTGAAAAAGATGGGATATACCTAAAAGTACAGAACTTGATCAAAATAAGAGGAATTTAAAATCCCCTACAATTTACAACACTTAAAAATAAATGGGATTTGCATTTTCACACATCCCATCTTATTCAGAATAAGCATAAGTTTATATATTATATAATGAGAAATATATAACTTAAAAACAACACTTAGGATTATGAAATAAATAGAATGAAAGCATAAACTAAACTCCAAACTAAAACTGATAGTTTACGATATAGGAGCTATAAATATAATTTAAAAGCTCAAAGATATACTTGCATATAAATTGTGCCAAAATTAGATTGATAAGTTTAAGATCATATGTGGAAATAACTATAAATTGAGTGCTTAAATATATTTGTAGTAAAGTTAACAGCAATTTATGAATTACATCTTACATAAAAGATATATTTTATAGTAACTTTAATAAACTACGTCTCACAATGCAAAAAGTTCTGCTAATTACTTAACTTAAAAATAAATACAAGGTAATACATTTCGAAATTAATTGTTCTTTGTTTTTGTAGTTATTTTCATTTTATTTTTCATAGTGCCCGTTGAAATCTGGTTGCAGGGTATTAAGACATTCTCTGTTGGCGGTTCCTTAACCGCCTGCATGCCAACAGACCTGTTTTCTATAAATTCAGGCACTTCTTGAATGAAAACGCAGCCCACAAACAATGGACAAGAGGACTTCTCTCGCTCTGTCGCGCTAGCTTGCTCTCTTTCTTTTTCCATCTCTCTTTCTCACTCTTGTTCTGGTGGCTTTTAGCTCTGGCTGTTGTGCTGTTGATGCCAATCCCAGCGACGACGACAACAACATTGGCAAATCCAAAAGCACTCGACTGCACTTCAGCACCACTCACACGGCCTGTTGACGTTGCTGGTGCAGTTGTAGTTGCTGTAGTTGTTGCTGTGGTGCTGCGGTGCTGTGGTAGTGCGGTGGTGCTGCCTCCTCACAGTGACAAAATGCAAATTATTATGACTGCGATAAATTGCAGTTTTTAATCGCTGGAGCCGCTTGGACGCCCCATGCTCCATGCTTTAAATATATGTATATCTCTCTTTGTTTGCTCTCGCTCGCTCTTTTTCTCTCTCTCTCTCTCTCTCTTTCTGCTTGCTGTTTTTCTATTTTGTGTGTTCGACTAGGAAAAGAATGAAACTGGTTTTCCTTCGAGTTGCTGTGAGTTGCACAGGCAACCAAAAACCCACACATAGTTTCAGTTGTAGTCATGCGTTGCTGTTGCCTTTTGTTGTTGCTGCTGTTGTTGTTGGCATAGTAAAAAGCCAAAAACAAGTATACCACGCTTCATGCTTAAAAATGTTTAAAAGTTAGGCAAGCTATCGATGCTTATATGATCGTCGCAAGACAGAGGAACAGCAGGAACGCGGAGGAGGAGGAGGGGACACCCAGAGCTATAAACCGTAAACATTGTACACAAATATGCAGTTGGCGATGCACAAACACCAAAAACTACCAAAGCAGCCAAAACAAAAGTAAAAGCCGCTAAGTTAGTGTTAATGCATGAGGAGGTATTTCCATTTGGCCCGCGCTCAACACTTGCTTATTTTTTTCCTCACTTCTTTCTTTTTTTCTTATTTTTTTTTTCGACTTTAAAATATACTATAATGCGCATTGCGCCAGCTACCGTGTTCAATTAATAGCAGACATTATGTTAGTTTGAGCTGAAATAACTCATAACAACCATGCGCTCACTTCCTCGGTAATAGAAAAATATACTTACTATTATTATGTCTGGCAACCGAAGAAGTTGACTGCATTTTTCTAACGACATGCAAGCATTATGCATAACATATATTGATTTGCTATTGTAAAAGTTGCAGTCGCTTTGTGGCAAACCTTCTTTCAGAGTTGCAATCTTTTTTATGAGAAATGTTTCCTTATTTATTTATGCAAAAATATCTTACTAATATACAAATACAAGCTTTATTGCTTAGAAAGTAAATTAAAATATGAAATTTCAATGGAAAGAAAAAAAAAAAAAAAGAAATCTAAGAAAAATAAAAATATAACTTATGTTATAATACTTTGCAATAGAATAATAAAAGCGCAGTGGACTTATAAGTAAAATATGTTTTTGCCTTGTAATTGTTAAATCGAAATGATGCAGCGATATTCGTGTTATCCAGAAAAAAATACTATTAATATAATATTTGTTATTTCAAAACTTTCAAATATAGTATGTATTTCAATTCTGTAATCTTTTATTATGAATTATATTGCATAACGATTGTTCATGTGACCGTATGTAAATCTTATGGTCTCAGAGACTATAATAGATAAAGCTTTAATCTTTTTTTGAAACATTAGCTATATCAATATACTAATTATACATTATGGTTTATTAATTTGGTATATTTGAATGTCAATACTGCACTGTTTCGCTTTTATTGGAAATGTGTTTGACCATTTATACTATTTATTTATTACTTTACCTTTTTTTCGTCGAATACAAAAGAAACCTTCAGATAAATGTTTAGGCAACTCAAATGCCAATAGTATAAGAGCATCTCTTAGTCAGCTATACATTATTCATGTTTTCAATTATTTACTTCCAGGAAATGGTGCAGGCAAAGGATCCGCCCTCCCATTACTTGAGTAAACTGCGCACCTATTTGGACCCAAAGGCGTCGCGTAGTCATCGGGTAAGTTGTGCCGTAGTCTTGTAGCTAAATGTGAACTGTGAACTCTGTGACTCTGTCCTATGTAGTGTAGTTGTCCTATGTCTATCGTAGCTGTCTCTTAGATTAATGTGTGGTGCGTTTGTTGCAGCGAAGCGACGCGATTCCCTTAACCATTAACCGACTAAAGAAAACCTCAATCTCAAACTCTCAATCTGAATCTGAAACTGAATCTTTAATCATATAAAATCTATATGTGTTTGTTCCAATATTAATGTGTAAATTTCAATTTCTCTACTCACAACACTGACAACAACACCACGTACACACACACACAAAACACCCGAATCCTTCCCACTCTCCTTCCTTCCATACTCTACCACTATCTTTTCCCTCTATCTCATCAATCAATCAATCGAAAACCACAATCATTCATTATGTGTTTAATCCCTGCACTCATTTGTTTCCCATTCCCGACACTTTCTTCTCTCTCTCTCTCTCTCTCTTCTCTCTTACACTTACAGCTGTATCTGTTCTACTTTCTTTGTCAGAAACGCAAAATGGTCGGCGAATCGACATCCACACAGGTGCTGCGTGATCTCGAGATCTCGCTGCGCACCAATCACATCGAGTGGGTGAAAGAGTTCCTCGACGATGCCAATCAGGGACTCGATGCGCTCGTTGATTATCTCAGCTTTCGGCTGCAGATGATGCGACACGAGCAACGCTTACAGGACGCCCTCAGCGAGTCCGACGAGCGTCTGATGCATCCCAATGGGATGCTCGATGCCAGCGAGGTGGGTCTGGGCAACAGTTCGATGAGTCCGGGCGGTGTGGGGGCCGGCAATGTGAGTCTAACCAATGGCGATGTGTCGCGCCATATGTCATCGGCGAGTCATGGCAATCACTCGCAATTCTCGTACAGTTTTGTGCGTCCCACAATTGCCGAGGTGCTCGACAGTCCCAGCCTCAAGCGTCGCTCCCGGCACATTGCCAAGCTGAACATGGGCGCCGCCACCGATGACATTCATGTGTCGATCATGTGCCTGCGTGCCATCATGAACAACAAGTATGGCTTCAATATGGTCATCCAGCATCGCGAAGCCATCAATTGCATTGCTCTCAGTCTCATACACAAATCATTGCGCACCAAGGCTTTGGTCCTGGAGCTGCTGGCGGCGATTTGTTTAGTCAAGGGTGGGCACGAGATCATCTTGGGCTCGTTTGACAACTTTAAGGACGTGTGCCAGGAGAAGAGACGCTTCCAAACGCTCATGAAGTACTTTATGAACTTTGAGGCCTTCAACATTGACTTTATGGTCGCCTGCATGCAGTTCATGAACATTGTGGTCCACTCGGTGGAGGACATGAACTATCGCGTCCACTTGCAGTACGAGTTTACGGCTTTGGGACTGGACACGTATCTGGAGAAGATACGCATGACCGAGTCGGAGGAGCTGAAGGTGCAAATCTCGGCGTATTTGGACAATGTGTTCGATGTGGCCGCCTTAATGGAGGATTCGGAGACGAAGACATCGGCATTGGAGCGTGTGCAGGAGCTGGAGGATCAGCTGGAACGTGAGATTGACCGCAATTCCGAGTTTCTGTACAAATACGCCGAGCTGGAGACGGAGAATCTAACACTGAAGGCGGAGCAGGAGCAGCTGGCTGTGATGCGACTGCAGCTGGAGGAGCAGTTGAATGCCCTGCAGCGCATGCTGCAGCAGAACGAGCAGGAACTCAAGAAGCGCGACACGCTGTTGCACAACAAAAATCTGGAATTGCAAACGTTATCACGATCCCTGCCGCGTTCTGCGTCCAGCGGCGACGGTTCACTGGTCAACGGCAGCCTGTTAACTGGCACAACCACACATGGCGGAGCCTCATCACCACTGCCACCGCCGCCGCCACCAGCTTTGCCTGTAGCAGCGGCAGCTGCACCACCGCCGCCTCCACCACCGGCGCCACCTGCACCGCCACCGCCGCCTATGATGCCGGGCCTGAGTCCGTTGGGCAGTCCCAATGGCAGCGTCATCTCGACAGTTCCCTCGCCACCGCATGCTCCACCCATGCTCAGCTCCTTCCAGCCACCGCCGCCGCCAGTCGCTGGCTTCATGCCTGCTCCAGATGGTGCCATGACCATCAAGCGTAAGGTGCCAACGAAGTACAAGCTGCCCACACTCAACTGGATAGCGCTGAAGCCCAACCAGGTGAGCTTTACTTAATGTTAAATGTTTAAATGACATTCAGTTACAATTTCCTTTACTTTTTAGGTGCGTGGCACAATCTTCAATGAGCTGGATGATGAGAAGATCTACAAGCAAATCGACTTCAATGAGTTCGAGGAGCGCTTCAAGATTGGCATCGGCGGCGCACTGTCCAATGGCAGCAATGGCAGCGAGGTGGATGGCACGCTCTCCTGCTATCCCAGCAAACGCTTCAAGAAGCCCGATAATGTGTCGCTGCTGGAGCACACGAGATTGAGAAACATAGGTAAGCCAGCCCCTGTCATTTCACCAATTCATAAACTAACTTATAACTTCTCTAACTTCTCCTCTTTCAAAGCAATCTCTCGTCGTAAACTGGGCATGCCCATTGACGATGTGATTGCCGCAATACACAGTTTGGATTTGAAGAAGTTGTCGCTGGAGAATGTGGAGCTCCTGCAGAAGATGGTGCCCACTGATGCGGAAGTCAAGGTCTACAAGGAGTACATCATCGAGCGCAAGGATCAGAACCTGCTCACCGAGGAGGACAAGTTCATGTTGCAGTTATCGCGCGTCGAACGCACCTCATCCAAGCTGGCCATTATGAATTACATGGGCAACTTCGTCGACAGCGTTCACCTCATTAGTCCGGTAAGTGTAATGAAGAGTATTCATTTGTATTAATAACTAATCTCTTTTTGTCCTCTAAGCAAGTGCAATCGATTGCCAGCGCATCGAATTCGCTGAAGCAGTCCAGAAAGTTCAAGGCTGTGCTGGAAATAGTGCTGGCCTTTGGCAACTATTTGAATAGCAACAAACGCGGTCCAGCCTACGGCTTCAAGCTGCAGTCGCTGGACACACTGATTGACACCAAGTCATCGGACAAGCGTTCCACGTTGCTCAACTACATTGTGGCCACCATTAGGGCCAAATTCCCAGAGCTATTGAACTTCGAATGCGAACTCTATGGCACTGATAAGGCGGCCTCTGTGGCGCTGGAGAATGTTGTGGCCGATGTGCAGGAGCTAGACAAAGGCATGGAGCTGGTGCGCAAGGAGGCCGAGTTGCGAGCAAAGGGCACACAGACGCATATACTGAGGGATTTCCTCAACAACAGCGAGGACAAGCTGAAGAAGATCAAGAGTGATTTGCGATTGGCGCAGGATGCGTTCAAAGAGTGTGTCGAATACTTTGGCGATTCATCTCGCAACGCAGATGCAGCTGCCTTCTTTGCACTGATTGTTCGCTTCACACGCGCCTTCAAGGTGAGAGACGAAGTTTTTCAATAAATAAACTTGTCTGAACTGTATTTATTGTGTGTAGCAACTGGATTTGGAGAATGAGCAGCGTCGTCGCCTCGAGCAGGCGAAAAAGGAGAGCGATCAGGTCATAATGCGCAACAAGGTCAATCAAAAGAAGCAACAGGTGAGTGGACGGCTGGGTGGAAGCTTAACGGCCGGCAGCAAGGCGGCTAACTCCTTCAAGTTTGTGTCATTCATATGAGATTCGATACTGTTCTCTGATCTGATTTTGATCTGCTTTTGATCCTGGAAATGTAACATGTTATGCTTTTAATTTATCCAGCAACAAATATATTGCCGGCTTAGCTTTGCCAGGCAGCATAGCACTGTGGATATGTCTCCCTAACTGCCAATTATGCCTACCTACCACCCACCTACATATGTAAACCATAACTGCAAGGCTCGCAACTTCTTAGCACGCACTCTGGTTATTTGGCTAACATCCTCTAGTAATACTCTCTCTCTCTTGGGGGCGGGCGACTGGTTGCTGGTGCACGATGAATTTGGGCTAAGCTACCCAAATAAAAGAAAACTATCACAAAATAGAACACCTCAACCTATACTACCAACAACATTATCACGACCAAAATACCACCACAACCACCAACCACAACCACCACCAAAATACCACCAATCCACTAGCACGTAAACACCTTTGGGGCGGCATGTGATGGAACTTGTTTGTGTTTAAAATATATATTCTAGTGTAAGTCGCTTGGCTTGAGTGTTTGTATATGTGATGCGTGTTTTTCGTTGTTGCTAACCTGTCCCTAATGAATTGGCGCCTTCCTTCCCCTGTCTCCTAATCCCCGTTCCACTTCAGTGTCTCTTAATCCAAATCCACAAATTTGTAGAAATGCATGTATTCTTCACATTATTAGATTGCAAATAGATTAACGAATTAAAGACTTCAAATTAAGGCATGAGAACTTGAAAAAAAAAACTTTGCTATAATTTTTGTTGGTTTTAAAAAAATTAGTGTTCGTAAAGTTTGTGTATTTTTGTGTCTAATATCTTAGTATTTTCATTTATGTGATATTCAGATGCAGTTAACAGACTTATTGAGGGTTTTTAATGCTGTCCATATTATTAAAAATATGTCAACGCACATTAATATGATTCATTTTCATTCATTTTGGAATAGCTAGCTACCAAAATTTACAAAAAAAAACATATTTCGCTCATTTTATTTTTCTAAATTATATTTAATTTTTATACATTTATTTTACACATCATTTATGTCAACTAACCCAAGCCTAACACAAATCCTACACTAAATTCTGTATTCCCGACTAAGATCCTTGAAACGTGCATCTACTTTAAAAATGATAATCCTTAATAAATTTCTGCAAAATCTTTTAATAGTTTCTGGTGCTGGCTAATGTTTAATGCGGAAACTTTTCTCTTTTGTTTTCACACTGTACGTTGTTGTCGAACAGTTGCCTACAACTTGCGCACTCTCCTTGCAGGATGCCGTCATCAATGAGCTGAAGAGCAAAGCGCATTCGGTGCGCGAAACGAAACTGTTGCAGCAGGATGAGGTCTACAATGGGGCATTGGAGGACATTCTACTGGGGCTCAAGAGTGAGCCCTATCGCCGGGCAGATGCTGTGAGGCGCTCCCAACGCCGACGCATTGACAATCATCGCTTGTCACGCACTCTGGAAGAGATGGACTGCTAGACTAGACAGGCCTAGATTATTGGTCAGCTAATTTGAGGGCAAAGGCAAAAATCAAAATTCAAAACTGAAGCAAAAAAAAAACTACAAAAAACATGAAAAAGAAAAGAAAAATTATATTAATAACGAAAAAAGTGTAAACGTATTAGAATGAGATACTGCATTATGTGATTGGGCGATTTAATTGTTTGGACAAACACACACACATATGTATATATACATACATATATACAGTAGCAGAGACACACACACATACACATTCCCAAACCCGATATTTGTGCTTTTTACTCGAATACATTAACTATATATTTTTGATTTATAGTTTTTTCGTCTTGCATGATATTCCAAAAGTTTGTATCTCAAATTTCCCGGTACTACGACTACCTTTCTCTGTGAATCTCAATACTGAGATGATATTCAATCGATCGCCAAAATTTGTGAAATGCGTTTTATACTTATGTATTTGATTGCATAGCGAATAGGTTTAAAAACGTTTACACAGCGTATTTATCACATTTTAATTGTTAAATTAATGGTCTGTAAATACATATATAAATACATATATATTACTATATATATATTTTTAACGATTGTAAGTTTTAAACCAAATTGGAATTATTATTTGCATCCGAGATGGCACTATTTTGTTTTTAAGTTGTATTTTTATCAATTTTTACATCTTTTAGTTAAGCTAATGAATTGTATGATGAAAGCATAATACATTAAATTGTACATTTCCTATTTTAAATAATCGATTATTATTATTATTATGTTATTAATTTTGTTGTAATATATATTATCACACTCTCACACACTTTGCACACTGCTTAACAAAAGTAAACACAAATGCAATCGCCAAATATTGCAAGCAACATGAACAATTTTTGTACACGCAATACATTTTTAGAACGTTTTTTAAAATATACACAAACAATTGAAAATCCAATTTTATAGCATTTTATGTAGATTTTTTATACAAAACAAAACTATGCATACATATTTATGTATGTATGAATATGTAATATTTATGCAATTTATGAGCCAATTTATTCTCACAAGCCACGAAATCTTTGACGAAGACTGATATGGAGCAGTTAAAAATATACAACAAATACACGCAAATATATACAAAAAAAAATTAATTATTGAAAAGCTTTTTCGAATATACAGACCAGATGTCTAGTGTCTTTCATTTTCTAAACTCTCAAAACTTAACGAATTTAGTTGAACTATAAGCACTAACTACATGTATAATGATAATTCACATACTTACGTATATATAATTTAAGTTAATACATATGTATGTACATAAATATACATATGTATGTACGCAGTGCCATTGGCATGATTGACATGGTCCTTATGCATATCTTTTCGTTAAAAGTTTTTTTAGTTTGCCAAAAAAAAAAAGAATATGAAAATAAAACGAAAATGATAGCGACGCGTTTAATAAATTAGCAAGCTGCATTGTTAGTTTTTAATATTGTGTTATTTAATTTGATAAGCAACAGCATGGTATACGACAAAAAAAAGAACGATAAACAGATGCTGCATTTTATATACAATTATATATATACACCACACATACATATACATATATAAAAAACCTTTAACTATTTTAAATAAATTATTATTAACCAAATAAACTAGCCAAAAGAAAATGAAGTCTTTTTTTTAAGCGCGCTAAAATTTAAACATTAAACAGGATATTAGAGTTGTCAAATGCTGCTGCGGGACGTGCAATCCTAAGTGCTGCCAACTTTTTTACATTGTGCGCTCTTGCACTGTACTGTTATTTTAATTGGCGCGCATTTCAATTGTAACAGAATTAAATTTATGATGTGTTAAAGAGTCGAATTAGTAAATTGCATTTGTAGCATTTGTTTATTGTAATTTGCTATTAAATATATGTGAAAAAGTTGAAACCACTAACCATATAATATTATGTGGTTTATGGTGAATCTCTAAGATGTTGGAGTTCTACAACCACACAAATTAAAGTGCTGTATTCGAAAAACAATTTAATAATTTATTATCAGGAAATATATCAAAATTTACTTAACAAGTTGCTACCTGCAAAACTTAGGCTAATCTTGTTTGTTTTTAAATTCTCAGAGCGCTGTTTTGTTTGTTTTGTTTACATCAGAAGCAACAGCTGAATCTGCAGAGCTGCTAACTTGCTTGATATTTACAGTCCGGTAACAGTGCGTGCTACTACTGTTATGCGTATGTATCGGCTGTTAATCTCACAATGACCATCTCTAGTTTGCTTCAGTCCAGTTGCGAGAGTCGCACAGCTGTTTGCAAAAATTTCGCTCCTATTGGAATTTGTGTTTAAAAATGAATTAAAGGCTAACGCAAACGAAAAGTTCGTATTAAATTGTTTATTAAATAGTGCGCGCCTACAGTGAGAATGTTTAAACGTACTTTCAAAGTGGTTTATCGGCCAATTAGAAACAATTTTCTGCTACTGCCGGAACAATATTATGGCGTTGTCTCCACCTATGTAAGTGTCCAAAAGTCAACTTCTAAGGGGTCAATGGGCGCGAAGATTAGATAAGCTCCTATATGCATATTTGAATGGTGTTATTATTACTAAATCATAGGATACGGGCTGTCTTAGCCTTCAGTACAATGGACGTGTGCACTATGCATCGTGGGCACCGCAGGCGGGCGGCGGTGGCATCAAAGACACTGAAATTGGGATCAATGCCAGGGCGGCCAAGGAGCTCGGTGAGTTACTTAACTAGCGGATGTGCTAATGTGTTGCCAAAATGCCATAATATCGGTTCTATACGCTAAATGCACTTTGCTCTCTCTGTCTCTCTTTTGCTTTTGCCATAGGTCTGCATGAAAATGACTTGGTCAAGTGCGCCCTCATCGCTGACGTCCTAAATCTGCGCAGCGTTCACGTCACTCCCGTCTCGGCCAAAGATTGGGAGATCATTGTGAGTGTTTAGTTCTATGCGTGTGTAAGTGTGTGTGTGCTTGTTTGTGTTGAGGTATGTGCTGCTGCTGCGGCCAGATAAAAATAATTTTTTATATCGGATTAGCTTTTGGCGCGGGCGTGCATTAAGTGTTTATTTATGTGCGGTCGTTAGTTTTTGCCGGCATTGCCATTGACCCCAACGGGGGGTTTTCTCTATCGGCGATGAGTATTTTACAAGTAACGGACATGTTAAACCGTAAAAAGCTATCGATATGCGGCAATCGCTGTGAGCAAATGGCTGTTGAAAGCGATGTTATCGCGTGTGCTTAATTCAAATGTTGAATTGTATATCAAAAATAGCTATTTTTTTTGTCTAGTGTTTTTATAGTATATGATATACCTCAAAAAGTGAATTCTAAAAAATGAAATTAAGATTGTCGTCTGTGTAGTTTATACATTTTATGCGCATCTTTATTGTTAGAAAAAGAATAAAAAAAAAAAACATTTAGTTGAAGAATTTAAAACCGACTATACATAACATATAGTTTAGTTGGATGCCACGAGCATATAATTTGCCAATTATGTGTCACTTCGGGCATTGTTGAATCAAAATATAATAGACAGGGCTAGAATGATGAAGAATTTTTAGTGATAGCATTTGTTTATTATTTATTTCGTTTCTCTTGTGCTTATAGTTATGGTATTGGGGGAAAAGAACAACCACAGCTGCTTACGCTTTTGTTTCGGTTTTGTTTTTTTATGATTTTTACACTTATATTTAAAATAATGTTGAACATATTATGGAATATTATATTATATTTAATTGTATTTGGAAGATTAAAAGAAATAGCTAGAAAAGTAAAAAAGAAACAGAAAATAATTCAAGTTGGTTAAAGCACTCATAGATAGTGAAATGTCTTTTTAAGATTTCTTATATACATACATATAACCCCCTATCAAATATTATTATTTAGGAACTTAGCACTGAGAAGATCTCTGGCAGCGTTTTGGAGCAGACACGCATTGTGAACTCGTCACAGATTTTGCTTGTTTGGATTAACAAGTCGATGCAAGTGGCGCTGACAGTGGGTAAATATCCTGAAATAATTTTGATGCACCACAACTAATTCTCTACGCATTAAAGATCGTTTGAAGCCACACATGGGTTATGGACGCATTGATCACAATACTGAGCTGGTGGTGGCTCCCAATCTGTACAAAGGACTGACCAATGGCAATGCAACTTCCACTGTCAATGGCAACGACGAAGAGAGCAGCAAACTTTCGCGCAGCAAAACCAGCGCTCAAGTGCGTGATGATTTAGTCACAACTCCAGGGCTTGCACACTCTGCAACAATGAGCAACGTGAAGAGCAATCTGCAGCGCAACAAGCGACAGGATCATATGCAACGCTTGAAGAAGGATCTGCGACGCGAGAGCTCAGGCGTGTTTGAGTTTCGTGTGATACGCGGATTGTGGCACGAGAAGGCGCAGGAATCGGATGTTTACATTCGACAGTCGCATTTGCCGGAGTTCATGGATCTGGAGCAGTTCTACAGCATGAAGACATCTTCCGATAAGGAGTACTATGTGCGAGTGCATCTCGTAAGCGATGAGGATGAGGAGAACGATGAATTGCCAGCCACAATTCATCCCTCGATTGAGCTGAATGCGAATTTAATGAAGCTGCTAAATATCAAGGAGCTGGAGCGTGTTGTGCTGCGTCCCAAGGTGACTGTGGTTAATTTCGTGGAGAAGATCGAGCTGTTTGCGCACAAGAAGACGCATTACAAGATCATGGAGAATGCATTTAAGCGTTTTGTGATTGAGCGCACACAAAAGGCGCCCATGTTGTTCAACCAGGAGGAAGTGGTGCGCCTCGAAGACGATTTGCTCGTCACCGTGGGCATTTTACCTGAACATTTTCGCTATTGTGTTGTGGATGCACAATTCCTGAAAGAGTCGAAAATCTATGCTGCCGATCTGGTGCGTCCCGTTAATGAGATCATCAAGGAAAAGCCAGCTGCAATAACGCCACTGAGTGTCAAGGATCTCATACGACTGCCCGAGTATGATAAGATTGTCGATCAAGTAGTCAGCGAGTTGCGCATGAATCTGTGTCTCAACGCACAAAATTCTGTGCTGCGTCAGGGCAATGTGCTGCTCACAGGTGCCGCTGGCACTGGCAAAACGGTGCTGGTGGAGCGCATTTTGGAGCAGTTGTCACGACAGCCGGACTATTGCTACTTTGACATATTCTACTGCTCGCGCAGCAAGGGACGCAAAACGGAATCCATTCAGAAGGATTTACGCAACATTTTCACCAGCTGCCTGCAACATGCACCCGCCATCGTTGTCCTCGAGAATCTGGATGTGCTCGCGCATTCTGCTGGCGAACAGTCGAGCCAGGATGGCGAATACTTCAATCGCATGGCGGATACAGTGCATCAATTGATCATGCAGTATACGAGTAGCAATGCTATTGCTGTCATTGCCACCGTCAATGAGCTGCAGACGCTGAACAAGCGTCTGAGTGCGCCGCGTGGTCGCCATCTGTTCCAAACGGTTGCAAGACTGCCCAGCTTGGAGCGTGCCGATCGTGAGACCATCCTGCGTGAGCTGTGTAGTCACATTGCGTCTAGGGACTTGGATGTGGTCAAGTTCTCGAATCTAACGGAGGGCTATCGCAAGTGCGATCTTGTGCAGTTTGTGGAGCGAGCTATCTTCTATGCATATCGCATCAGTAAGTAAATGAAATAGTAATGCTATTTAAAAACTTTATTTATAGAGTTGCAGGGAGATATAAGTTAGTGTCAACTTAAAGTTTATGATACAGCTTGAAGGAGTCATCTCCAATCTCATAAAGTGCGCTATAACTGTCTGCTCACCTAAAGCTATGGGTCTCATCTAAATAGTAGAAGCTTTAGAACTATCAAATTTTATATCAATACTTATTGCAACAGCCATTTACTTTAGTCCCTTCAGTACGACTTTTAGTACACGTAATAATAATTATATTCTATGGGATTTCTACAAATTTCATTACGATCGGTTTCATTAATTTAGGAGTTATTCAAGAAATCATTTTTTATTATATTTTAAAAATTTTATTTGAACAAGTGAACATGAAATAGATAGGAAGACAGCCCAATTTGAACTTGTCTACTTAAACAGATTAATGCAATTAGAGAAAGACGATGTCGGAAACAGAATATAATCGGGCTTTCATAGGAAAAAAGGATGCAATTATATTGGGTTTATATCTAGTACAATTTCAGTTACCAGGTGTTTTTCTCTTAGTTATATTTATTTATTTATTGTGTCGCGAGTAATCGACAGTCGAATTCACAAAACCTTCGCTTTCTTTCACTTTTTAGGCAAAGCGCAGCCGATGCTGACCAATGAGCAGCTGATTGACTCGCTGGAGCACACGAATTCCTATTGCCTACAGGGCATACAAAGCAATCAAAAGACTGGCGCCGAGTCCGCTGCGAATGAGATGAGTGTTGAGGAGCTGCCTGGCCTCGAAAGTGTGGTCACTGTGCTCGAGGAGGTGCTCATGTGGCCCTCAATGGTGAGTGGGCTTCACTTTTGATTGAGCTCTTAATTAATCCGCCTTTGTTCTCAGTATCCAACGATATTCAACTCATCGCCGCTGCGCAATCAGGCAGGAGTGCTGTTGTATGGTCCGCCTGGCACTGGCAAAACCTTCTTGGTGTCTCAGCTGGCCAGCAGTTGGAGTCTGCGTATCATCTCGGTGAAGGGACCTGAGTTGTTAGCTAAATACATTGGTCAGAGCGAGGAGAACGTGCGCCATCTGTTCAATCGAGCGCGCAGTGCCAAACCTTGTGTGCTCTTCTTCGATGAGTTTGACAGCTTGGCACCAAAGCGTGGCCACGACTCCACAGGTGTGACAGATCGTGTGGTCAATCAGCTGCTCACCGAACTCGATGGCGTCGAGGGGCTGCAGGGCGTCACCGTTATAGCGGCCACATCGCGACCCGAACTACTCGATCCAGCGCTGTTGCGATCGGGTCGCATAGATCGTTTGGTTGAGTGTCCGTTGCCGGATGCGGTGGCTCGTGTGAGCATCTTTGAGGCACTGAGTTCCACATTGAATCTGGATGAATGCGTGGACTTTGATTATTTTGCGGGACGCACACAAAACTATACAGGCGCCGATATACAAAGCATTCTGACCTCGGCGAACATGGCGGCGGTTAAGGAGGCGCTGGCACAATTCGGACATGAGGTGAGTGTGAAAACTGTGAAGAGGGAGAAAGGTATATGTATAAACCTGTTGTTCGATGACGACCGGAAATGTGGAAAGTTCTTGTTAAAGCCAACCAGTTAGCTCTTCCGTTCCCAAGGGCTGGGACAAGTGCATGTTAGCTATTTACTATTTTTGGGGTTTTCTGCGGCACGTGACTGGCATCTGGATCAGGATTAGGTTTCGCCTGATGCGGGTGCTGCACTGCAGACAACCAAAAGAAAAAAATATCAACCTGCAGCACACTGTTGGCTGTAAGGTTTTTAGATATATAAGTCACGTAACGGATATTTCCTTATTGATATGCGATTATCGCGCATGCGCACGTAGACCAACAACAACTATGGACACATTTTGTTGTTGTTTCTTGTGCATAAATTAAAGCCGCCGGCGCACAAAAACATAGCTCAAGGGCCGCGATAATAATAAAGAATGCAAGCGAAACCATTCAGAGGGTCTCTTTAAAGTAAATCCTCAACAATCCACAACACATGCTTAGAATAAAAGGAAAAAACGAAAACGCAAAGGAAAAGGAAAACAGGTAAAAAAGAGAGAGAATCGCAGGAGCTGCTGCAAAGGATCGCAAACATTGTGTGTGTGTGTGTGATTTATGCGCAACTTGTATAAATATTATGGAACAAATACCAAGTACTCCCCCATCGAGTATCTTATGTTTCTATCTATAAACCTGAATATGTGTTGGTATCTGTGTGTGTGTGTGTGCGTTTCCACGATGTCGTCGGTAATGTTGCGTCGTCAGCCGATCATCGTCGTCGTCGTCGTCGTCGTTGGTCGTGTCGTTAAAAAGTTTCGGTTTTGAATCGATCGTTACTTTCAGTTGTGCGCGCACATTCAAGCAAATCGGTTGGTTCATACAAAACTCCACACTAAGCTGGACATTTACGGTACGGTTCGCAACGCCAACTGCAACGGAAGTTGGCAACACTTGTCTCCCCTCCGCTAAAGAGGGGCGCGGGGGCCGCAAGTCTTGAAGTCTTGCCAACGAAGCGGAAATGCGCCCAGAGTTCAGAAAGGGCGCTTGAAAAAGGGACCAAAAAAATAAAAAATGAAAGAAAACCACAATAAAAACACTGTCAAAAAACATAAGACATTTTGGTCTTTTTTTTTTGGCGGTGCCAATAAGACAAAGAACGTGATTTTTTTGGGCAAAACAAAAATAAAGATTTGTGTATGTGGACATGGCTTGTGATCGCTTAAGAAAATAAATAAACTCAAGTCAAGTGAAATGCAAATCAAAATTTCAGATAAAAACCAAATGAATGAGTGCATAAAAATGTCTGCAGCACTGTAAAATACAACAGAAAAAATTCATTCAAGACGTAAATGCCAAATGAAAATCTCGAATAAAGTATACACAAAAAGTTATAGTGAAATAAACTAATAAGCAGCAAATATAAATTAACATAAATGTCGCATATATCTCTTGTCACGCCGCGTGCTCAGACTGCAGAATGTAATCGTGTATATCGTATATATATCATTTCGATTCCAATTCATGAATACGCTGCTGACAAATAAATTTAAATGATTTCACAAATTTCCTAATAGAGTTATTCGCATTTCCAAAAATGTCGCAAGTATTTTACATTCGCGAGCAGGGTATAAATTTTGCAAATGTTCGAGCCAAACAAATCAAATAAAAACAACAACAACAACAGCAAACAAAAAAAAAAATAAAGTAAAGTTTCTAATAATTAATAATACTGCGACTGAGGCGCGAGACTTAAACGTTTCTAGCCATTTGTGAGTGTTTCATTTTGGGCCATCATTTCAATGACTTGGCAATACAAGAAAAGCAGCGCCAACAACGCCAACAACAACATTGCAAATAATAATAATAATACATACTTCAAAACACACGCGTTTTGTCTGCCGACAACAACAATCAAGATGGCAACAAAAAAAGTAGAAAAAAAAAACTTAAAAAAAAAACGAAGGAATTGAATAAATTAAATATCGCGACGTGTGTGCATATATCAAACAAAAATCAGCACCGGCAAAAAAGCAATAACAACAACGGCAACAACAACATCAACTACCAAAACCAAAT
This sequence comes from Drosophila albomicans, assembly GCF_009650485.2. Taxonomy (NCBI): domain Eukaryota; kingdom Metazoa; phylum Arthropoda; class Insecta; order Diptera; family Drosophilidae; genus Drosophila; species Drosophila albomicans. The sequence goes on along the minus strand of NC_047629.2, from coordinate 35,086,076 downwards.
GCTGCTACAACAACACTAAGCGCAACAATATTTACAACAACAACAGGGAATAGCAGTTGCCATAAAAAATATAAAATATTTTTCATTAGTGCACAGTGGTTCAGGAAGCTAAAGTTCTACAATAAAATTTTGAGAAATTCAGCTTAACACTTCTTAAATGTTCTTAAACTTTACGAAAAAATATTACGTTTTGATTAACTTGGAACTTTATTGCAGATTTCTATTCAATATTAATGTATTTAAATGTTACGAGAAAATATTAGGTTTCGATCAATTAAGATTTTGGTTGCAGTTCTATATTCGATAGAAATATAAATGTTACAAGAAAATATTAAACTTTAAAATATTAGGTTGATGCGATATAAATGTATGCACCGACTATAGAAGGGAATATTATATTGCAATGATAAAATGAGACTTGGTAACATTTATGCATAGCTAAACTCTGCATTTATATTTAAATATTTCCACTTCGCATTTATTAATTTCTATACTAGATTACTAAATTATCGTGATATACAAATATTTATAATAAAAGCAACAAGTTGACACACTAATTAAGCAATTGTTATTGAAAATCTTATCAGTAATTGCTACAGAACTTTATATTTAATTGACAGCGATTTATACTTATGTATTAATTAGAATCATTATCAGTAATAAAATCCTGATTATTGCACATTTTAAAATGTAATTTCTCAGGAATTAAAAGCTATAAATATTAACAATAAAAATGCAAATTTTTCAGAAAAGCAATTAGAAAGAATGATTATTTATTCTTCAAAAACAATTTCCTATTGCACATTTTAACATCTTGTGTCCAAATTAAAAAATTTAATTTCATGTATACAAAAAAGTATTTTAATAGAGTTTCTTGTATTATAATCACAAAATTAATAGCATTAATTAAAGTTTTATTAGGTAATCAATAATAGTGGAACAATTCTCAACATCTTCGTAAGAATTTAAATAGTTGATTCTATATATCTGTACCACTGTGCTTCATAAAAGTTGCCTATGTTGATCTTAACAATTCACCCGATGATTATTATTAATATTGCATCAAAAATTTCTAACTGTACGAAGTTGTTGCTGTATCTGTTGTTTTTGTAGTTGCTGCTGCTTTATTGTAGTTGTATCAATGGAAATGACGACATTTAACGCATTTGGCATGTGGCCCGATGTCTCGCATATATAGACAAACAAATATAGACACTGGACTTGGGTTATACGAATACATCGCGTTGACAACAACGACAACAACCAAGTGTGTAGCTCATTACAAAGGCAGTGCACATAATGGTTACCTCTTCTTTTTGTCCCCTCTTTTTTGCACGCGGTATCAATTGGGCAGTTGGGTATAATAGGCTTGGGGATAACGTTAGGCAACGGAAGTATCTGTTTATTTTGTGCATCATAGGCAAGGGTTCCGAACTTAAAACAAAACGTATGTTAATAACTGTTTAAGTCAAAGTCAAAGTTACTCAATTTTGCTGAGCAGAAAATTGATTGATAAAAATGCAATTCACGTTGTGTTCAGATTTTTGCACACCTCTTTTTTTAACATTCGCAAATACGTTTAGTTGAGAATAATGAGGTGAATTCGCACATAATTATTAAAGAGAAGTGCTCTCTGTTAAAATAGAAGCTTAAATTCTAATCATTGTTTTCTTAAGTCTAAAAGCAACAGTTCATTTTAAATTGTGATTAGAATATTCTTTTGAAACTTGGAATATTATATATCTATATTTCATGTGCCTGTCTTCGTAAAGAGCTCACACTTGTATTCCTTTATTTAACACAAAAACCTACCGGGTATCTCGCAATCGAACAAACTCGTCTGATGTGCTACCATTTGTCTTTTCTTTAGATTTATTTTTGTGTCGAATATTGAAAAGAAGAAGACGCAAAAAAGTCGCTAAAGCCACGGCAATTGCTTAACTGATAGTCCATAAATTATAACACACAAATAGTAATAATAGTAGTAAAAGATAAAATGTGAAAACGAATGCAAAAAAGAACAAAAAACAAAAGAGGCAACACACAACATTTGGCAAGAGCAAAGCAAACAGCAATCACATTTGTAATAACAACACGACGCGTTCTATACTTGACAATGCAAAATCTGCTGATCATCTTTAGTGCCATCGTCATCGTCATCATCAGCAACATCCACAGCAGCAGCGGCAGCATCAGCCGAGGCAGCGACAGCAACTCTTTGGACTGCCAGTTGGAGAAGCACAGTTGCCTCATCGATGTGCTGAGGCAACAGACGCAGGCGGGTCAACGTCATCTGCCCGCCGATCTCGACATAACACTCTACTGCCCGCCATCCACAGCCATCTGGTACTATGAGGATCGCGCAGTGCGACGCGGCAGTTATTGGCTGCTGGAGCGAGCACAAGCCGAGCGATCGGGACGCTATGCCTGTCAATATGAGCAGGTCAAGTGGGCTAATCTGACGTTGCGAATTGGCAACAGCAATCGGCAAAGCGACACCGATTTGGCCAGCTTTAAGGCCATCGAATTGAGTGTCAGTAAGCAAGCGCCAGATGCATTGGGAGTGCAGTTGAAATGCAGCATTGTCGATGGCAACGAGTCGCTCGGTGGCAGCATTCGCTGGTATCACAATGGAAATCGCATGCAATTCGAGAAGCAATCGCTGCACGTGTTGCAGCTGCAACCCAACGATGCTGGCGACTGGCGTTGCAGCATCAATGACACCGACAGCAACACTATACGCTTGGAGGCGCCGCAATTGACGCCTGGTTATCCGCAGAATATTAGTTTGCCGCAGGGTGAACATTCGCGCTTCGATTGCCGCTTGGAACCGGCTGAGTTGAAGTCAAAGATCACTTGGCTGCGACCGCATCATCGGGGCAACATTGAGGCGCTGTTGCAACGACTGCAGCTGGGAGACATCCGCGAAGTGGATATCATGCTCGGTAATGCCAAAGATTTGCTGGAGCTGGGCAGCGTGGAGCCTGCCGATGGTGGCTGGTATATTTGTTTGGCCAGCAATTCCTTCGGACGTTCTTTAGGAGCTGCCTACTTGGATGTACTGCCACCGGCAGCAATAACAACCACAGAGCGTAGCACAACTGTGGCCACAACCAAGTCCACAACGACGACGACAACAACAACAACTGCAGCGACTATTACCGATGATGATCGCGATGATATTGAAAGCGGTAGCGTTCAATTTGCGCCCGTCTTCAAAAAGGAATTGAACTATTTGCAGCACGGGGTGTCGGGCAAAACGATCATTTTGGCATGTCCCAGTAAGGCGAATCCCGCGGCCAACATAACGTGGACATTCAACAAAGATCAGACCGGCTATCGACCGTTAGATCGACAATTCGGCACCTTCAAGTATCGACGTTGGAGTCTCATTATCGAGGACTCCATTCAAACGGACACGGCGCTGTACATGTGCAAAGTGTGCAACACGCTCGGCTGCATTCACTTCGAGTACAATGTGCGTGTGACGGACATAATACGCGCCTCGCCCATCATCCGAGTGCCCGATAACAAGACGGCGCTGATCAACACGCAGGTGAAACTCAAATGCGATGTCGTCTCGAATCTGGCAGCGAAAACTAGCTGGTATCGTGTGCGGTCAAAGAATCGCACGGATGGCAACAATAATCAAACGTTGTCGCTGCCCTTGCCCGAGCAAGAGCTCACAGTGATCGACATGGCAGCCAACTCGACGGAGGAGCATCCGATGCTGGTGCTCAGCAATGTGACGCACGCGGATGAGGGTTGGTACACCTGCATGAGCTCCAATAATCTGGGTACCAGCAATGCCAGTCTCTATCTGCATGTCGTCGATCATCTGCCTTTTCTACACGTTAGCGAATTGCTGCGATCGCATCCCGTGGGCTTCACTGTGGCTGTGGTGATGATTGTCTCCACTTTGCTGCTTGGCAGCGCCTTCATCATGTACATACTGCGGCGCTTGCGTCGTGAGAAACTGCTCAAGCATCGCATCGAAACGGTGCATCAGTGGACCAAGAAGGTCATCATCTACAAGCCCGCCAGCCTCGAGGGCAGCTCGTGTGGCGGTGATCTGCAAATACCGGTCATCAAGATTGAAAAGCAGCGCACGACTTTCTCGAACACCACAACGGGAAGTTCGTCGGATCCCGCACAGGCCTTCAATGAGTACGAGTTCCCGCTGGACTCGAACTGGGAGATACCCAGACAGCAGTTGGCGTTGGGCTCTATATTAGGCGAGGGCGCCTTTGGACGTGTCGTCATGGCCGAGGCGGATGGTTTGCCCCGAAGTCCGCCATCTGCAGCGAATGGAATGGGAACAATTGTCGCTGTGAAGATGGTGAAGGAAGAGCACACGGATGCGGATATGGCGAGTTTGGTGCGCGAAATGGAGGTGATGAAAATGATTGGCAAGCACATAAATATCATCAATCTGCTCGGCTGCTGTAGCCAGAATGGTCCGCTGTGGGTCATCGTCGAGTATGCGCCGCACGGCAATCTCAAGGATTTTCTCAAGCAAAATCGCCCGGGCACATTGCAGCGACGCAGCGACAGCGATGGCTATCTGGACGACAGAGCTATGGTGCGACTGCCGCAGCTGGGCGAGAAGGAGCTCATCATGTTTGCCTTCCAGATAGCACGCGGCATGGAGTATTTAGCTTCGCGACGGGTAAGCATTCAAATTTTGTAGACTTTCTTGAGTCGTATTCAGAGTGGGAAGAAAATTCTTAAAGGGTAGAGATGAGTAATTTATAAATATAAGGATTAAAGCAGTAGCAGTGGAAGTGCAGTAAAACGCGAATCGAAAAAATCGTTTTGCCTTTATATTTCATTGTTATTTCTGAACAATTCTGAAAATGTTTTACTTGAAGCATTTGAAAAAACTTGCTTTAAAATATACTAAAGATTTATGTTGTTTAAAAAAAAATAAGCAGATGTAGAAATAATTTAAATATCTTAACTACCAGCAACGATTCATTAAGATTCTCCGGGATTCAAATTTCCGACAGTTGCGAGTTTCAAATGTACAATCGTCAGACTGAACTGAAAAACAAAAAGTTTAGAGAGTTATAGTCATTTAGAAGGGTAAAACTTCTCGAGAAACGACTCTGATCCGAAACAAAAAAATTTGAAGACTAGTTCATTTATTATTTGAATCATTTTTTAGTGCATTCATCGAGATTTGGCAGCACGTAATGTGCTAGTTAGTGACAACTATGTGATGAAAATAGCTGACTTTGGATTGGCCAGAGATATACAGGATACGGATTACTATCGCAAGAATACAAATGGACGATTGCCCATCAAATGGATGGCGCCGGAATCGCTACAGGAAAAGTTCTACGACTCGCAGACCGATGTCTGGAGCTACGGTGTGCTCTTATGGGAGATAATGACCTATGGGGAACAGCCTTATCCGAATATAATGTCAGCAGAGGAACTGTACAGTTATCTAATCACTGGACAGCGCATGGAGAAGCCAGCAATGTGCACACTGAACATCTATTTGGTGATGCGACAGTGCTGGAACTTTGAGTCATCAGTGAGGCCAACGTTCGCCGAGCTGGTCGAGAGTTTCGATGGCATACTGCAGCAGTATAGCAGTAATCCGAACGATGCCTATTTGGATCTATCGATGCCAATGTTGGAGACGCCGCCGTCCTCAGACGATGAGGGCGAAGGCTCCGAAACAGAAACATTCCGAGAGACTTCACCCCTTAGATATCAATATACCTATAAGTTTAATTAATTAGCATAAGTCTATATCTATGTCTATGGCTTTAACAAGACACTTTCATCGAGCATCGAATCAAAACCCCAAAATACTCATTAATAAACATGTCATTCGAATACATTCATAACAGCAGGCAAGCAATTTAATCAAATGTCTTTTACATTCCACTCGACAGAAATTGCCAAAGAAAATTTTAGTGAAGCAAAAACATCTCATCGAATCCTTCCAAACGACCCGCCCATCGTTGAGCACTGCCGATGTGGCCAAGTATAAGAAAACGTAAGTTAAAGTACTTATTAACCAACTTTAGATGTATATTTACTTTTATATTTTAAAGGTACGCACGCTTTACGAACAAGGAGAAGGGCTCCAGGGATTTTGTGGCCAAGCGAGCCACATTGGCATAGCTCTAGAGACTAATTTAAGTTAATGTAGAGAACAGATTGGCTAGTAAAATCTGATCAACTAATAATTCTATTTTCTATAGAAGATGTTTATGTTTTTGGCATTGTAAAATATTTTATTTTTTTGGTTTATACAAGCAAAATAAAATATAGATTTTTTAAGTGGTTTTTCATTTTATTTATAATTCGTTAATTTTACCTAGAGCAAAAGATTTGGGATTCACTGAAGCTTTTGTATTCTATATAGGAAGTATAGCCTTTTCTATATTTGATTATTTTGAAAATAAAAATGTAGAAATGAAATGCAAATAATATTAATGTCAGCATATTAAAGTATTTTCTCGGCTGTGCCAATCGTAGACTTCCAATCCCTGGTTATTTCAGATAATATTTGAGAGAGATACGTCTGCGGCATATGTACATATGTATATATAATGCATGCCAATCTGTGAATATGTAGAATACTCTGAAAAATCATGAGATCATCCAGACGTTGTATGCAATCAGAGTTCATTTAAATCAAAATGCTCGGTGCATCAGTTGTGCTTCTTGGAACTTTAAGCTTAACATGTTGCGTCAACGGTTGGGCATTTGTCTCACGCTGGAGGCCAGATGAATCTAGTGAAGATGTGGAGATATCACCTTGGGCGTTGAGACAGCGTTTTCTGCTGGACCTTATGCTGCAGGTACACAAGCCGCTATTGCAACAGGAACTGATTGAAATGGGTCATGAGCTCAATGAAAATCCAGAGGATTATGAAACAGTGAGTGAACTAAAATGTCATTCGATGGAGTCTCATAGGTGTTTATATTTCACAGGGCACTTGGCCATTGCTGTTGGAGTTTATGGACGCAGTGCATCAGCAACGCATACTGCGTCCATATGGCATCTACAGTCAGGTGCAGCAGGAGCTGCCACATCAGCTAATGGGCGTCTATCGTTTTCTGGTGCTCGCTAAGAATTGGAAAATCTTTCAACGCAACGCCTGCTTCGCCCGCATTCACTTTCATCCCGTGCTCTTTGTGAACGCACTTCAGATGGCAGTGGACGATAGGGAAGATTGTGGGGACCTCAGGTTGCCTGCCATGCATGAGGTGCTGCCACAGCTGTACTTCGATAAAGAGATCATCCTTGAAGCACAACTCGTCTATTGGCAGCAGTTGGCGCCAGTGCCAACAATCAGTCGCAAACGCAGCTGGCGGGAGACAGTTGCTGACATTCTGTATCCCAAATCCTTGAGGCCGTGGAATTCACAGCAAGTAGAATGGATGCCCACGTATCCAATGGTCATCCAAGCGAAGAAATCTCGCACGACGTTGGTCAGCTTGGATGTAGAGCTGAATGGTTATTGGAATAGACTTATCAGTCGTCTCATGATTGCAGATCAGGGTTCATCTATAATAGACGGCGATCGTTTAATGGCATTGCACGATGAGCGTGATGAACGCAGGCTGAGTGGGAATCCAACGAGACCCCAAAATTATCTGCTGCTAATGCACAACATCAGACAGTTCACCACTCTTTTGCAGCTCGAGCAGTTGGCCCAAAATGGGACAAGTTCTCTGCAATTCATTGAGTCCACGCTGCTGACAACCGGAGGAGTGCCATACAAAGCAAGCTCAGGCCTCAATGCCGATGCCGTTTTGCAGTTGATAAACGAATCGATCGAAGAGCTACGCAATCACATTGATAAGGAGCTAAAAGATGATCATGAAATGCAGACAATGTGCACAGTGGGTCGCGTGATCGCCTCACGTTACTGGCAGCTCTTCAGACAACTGAGTCTGGCCATCAATGGCGATCGCTTACAACCCAATCTGCTGGGCATGGCCACCTCTAATTTGAGGGATCCCTTTTATCGTGTACTGCTGCTGCAGCTGGCACAACTAATTACTGGCTACGAGCAACGATTTGTCAAGAAGCAGCCATTGCATCAACATCACAAGCAGCAGAAGCAACAATTGCACTTGAGACACATTCTCGTGGGACACTTGGAAACCTTTGATCAGTTGGTGGACAGCGATCTAATCAATTTAATGGACCAGCAGTTGCTGCAAACACAACGCAATAATCTGCGTTTGCTGCGGCGTCGCCTTGTGGCACGTCACAAGCGTTTGAATCACAAGTCCTTCAACATCAGCTATCACATCTTTGCACCGACTCCAAAAAAAGTTTTGATCAAAAGTTATCTGCTGCCCACAGGTAACAAGAATTCGCCTAGGTTGCTGCTTGACAGTTTTGTCAGCTCCTTGACAACTGGTGACAATCAATTCGAACGTCACTTTGCCACTGCTCCAACGTTGCACACACTCAGTGATCTGTATGAGGCAAAGCAGCCATTGGATGACGGCGTATCTAGAGACTGTTCATTTCCTCATCATTTGCTTCTTCCTCGAGGCACTGCTGAAGGTTTAAAACTTCAGATGCTTATAGAGATTCATTCTTGGTCTACTGACGAAGAGAGCTCAGGTTGTGCTTGGGCTGCTAGCGAAGAGATGGATTGCACAGCTCATTTGCTGACAAGCTCTCAATTTGATGTGGTTGTCTATCACAAGACTATTGAGTTACTCGAGACTGATCTATAGTATACACTCTATATATCTTGTTTTAAATCTGGTAAAATAAAAAACAAGAATATCTTTCTACGTATCAGCTTTCAGTTCCAAGAGTACTTTGAGTTTAAAAGAAAAGGTAAATTTTTCAAACTGTAAAGTATATTCTAATTTAATTAGTTATTTTATACCACTGAAAAATCATTTTAAGTCTACGTTTTCAAATAATATTAACCAATAAATAAACAATTAAGAAAGAAAGGTGGGCGATATTTCAAAAACGATTATTAAAGAATTATAAAAATCCTTTCTCATTACTAAAAGATCACAGCGATATTTACGGTCTGATAATACCCCTACTTGTATAATAACTCGTAGAATGGTTCATCGACGTTCAAAGGATGAACAAATCTTGTCACAAAGTGTGCTTTGCACTTTGCTACTTAAAAAGTTCAGAGAGCTCGCTTTTCAGTTCTGTATTTTCGGTCCACAGTGAACATTCTAAATTTTTCTCAATTTTTTTTTTGTTTTATATAAAAAAAATTATGCCGTTTAGTTTAAGATCTGTCCGTAGATTAGCTGTGGCCCAGAATGTTCAGGTTCTTAAGTGCGCTGTGCGCGCCATGGCCAGCGATGTGACGCTGCTCGAGGTGATGGAGTGCAAGATTAGCGAAGAGCAGGAGCGCATCAAGAAGTTTCGCAAGGAGCACGGCGAATTCAAGATGGGCGAAGTGACCATCAACATGATGTACGGCGGCATGCGAGGCATTAATGCGTTGATCACTGAGACATCTGTGCTGGATCCCGAGGAGGGAATTCGCTTCCGTGGTCTATCCATTCCAGAGTGTCAGGAGCAATTGCCCGCTGCCGAGAACGGCTGTGAACCGCTGCCCGAGGGTCTCTTCTGGCTGATGATGACTGGCGATGTGCCCACCAAGGGACAGGTGCAGCAATTGTCTTGCGAATGGGCCGATCGTGGCAAGCTGCCCGATCATGTTACCAAAATGTTAAAGAACATGCCCAAGACTCTGCATCCTATGTCGCAATTTGCTGCCGCTATCACAGCTCTCAATCACGACAGTAAATTTGCGAAGGCGTACTCGAAGGGAGTTCACAAGACCAAGTACTGGCTGTATTGCTACGAGGATTGCATGGATCTGATTGCCAAGCTGCCGCTGGTTGCGGCTGCCATCTATCGCAATCTGTATCGCGAGGGCAAGGGACCCGATAAGGTGGACTCCAAGCTGGATTGGTCGGCGAATCTGACGAAAATGCTGACCTACGACGATCCTCAATTTACGGAACTGATGCGTCTCTATCTGACCATTCACAGCGATCACGAGGGTGGCAATGTCTCTGCGCACACCACACATTTGGTGGGATCAGCATTGAGTGATCCTTATTTATCGTTTGCGGCCGGCATGCTTGGACTTGCGGGTCCATTGCATGGCTTGGCCAATCAGGAGGTGTTGATTTGGGTGCAGAAACTGCAAAAGGAGACTGGCAAGGAGCCCTCGGAAAAACAACTGCAGGATTACATTTGGAAGACGCTAAAGTCGGGACAAGTGGTGCCCGGTTATGGACATGCAGTGCTCCGGAAAACCGATCCTCGCTACACCTGCCAGCGGGAGTTTGCCCAGAAGCATCTGCCCGACGATCCGTTGTTCAAGCTCGTCTCGCAGCTGTACAAGGTGGTGCCACCCATTCTCACCGAGCTCGGCAAGGTGAAGAATCCCTGGCCCAATGTTGATGCCCATTCGGGTGTCCTGCTGCAGTACTACGGCATGAAGGAGATGAACTATTACACGGTTCTGTTCGGCGTCTCTCGGGCACTTGGTGTCCTGGCGTCGCTCATCTGGGATCGTGCTCTTGGTTTGCCAATTGAGCGACCCAAATCCTTTTCAACGGAAGCCCTTATCAAGAAAGCCACCGGCGGAAAGAAGGGAAAAGATATTAAAAAAAAGTGAATGTTAAAAATTCCAATTCCTGTATATAAGTTAGACTGAATTTTCGGCTCATTAATTATATTTATAATGCAACTAATGTAAATTAAATATAAATAGACTTTTATTTCATAAAAATTGGAGTTATTGTGCGCCGTCTAGAAAGCGGAAGTTGCAATAAACTATTTTTTGGAATTTATATAAAAATTTTTGGAATTTTAAATAATAAAAAATAACAGAGTACTTTGTGCTTTTTTAGTTGATACGATTATTTTCACAGAAAATACGTAAAAAAAAACAAAAAAAAAAAAAAAAAATTTGACAAAAAATTAAAATTGTTTTGACAATATTAAAATATAGTAAATAATGTAAAAAAATGTAAAACTAAAAGTTGATCAAGTTGAGCAGCTTCAAAGACTTTCATTAAAATATTTTTTTAAATTTGACATTGAGTATCTATTAGTCGAGCTTACCAAAAGTAGGTAGTAGTAAATTCTAACTACAGCCATTAAATAATTCTCAAATGCACAAGCTCATTCACCCCACAAAGTAATTCATATAAACATCTTATCACGTATACGCACAGTGTGCTGACCTTATTGCTGGTTCGGGCTACTTGAGCTAAAAATAATCTGCAGTATCAGTTAAGCATAAAATAAAGCAAAGCTTTGCTGCGATTGAAATCCTATGTTCAGTCTATTTTTCACCGGGTTTGATTTCAGTGCTTTAAATTAATATGAAAAGCTTTATAAAGTGTGCTTCCTCATTATTAATTTTATGTATTGCATCTTCCTCAGCTCAATATGAGGTAAAAATTGCTTACAAATGTGTACAAATGATTGTCAAAAGTAAATAAATATTTTATGCTCAACAGAATTGTGAAATAAACAACGAGCTGGATAAACAATGTGGAGCGTATACTTACAGCGTAGTCAAACCTTTCTTCAGATATGTGCAACAAATAACAGATGATATCGATAAAAGTGAATTGAAAGATAAAGAAATAAAAGAACAGAAAGAGAAGTTGCTTCAACTGGATATCAATGCAGTAACTAATAGGGAATTGCGATCACAGGTTGCAGATCTGCGTCAAAATAACAATTATCTTCAAAGAACAATTGACGGCTTAACTTTAATTTCAAAGTGTGAAACATGTGAAAATAGATTTAATGCATTAGGGAAAGCACTTGCTGAATGTAATAACGAATTGTCAAGGAGAAAGATTGATTTGAAAGCATGTCAATCAAACATTAGTGAAAAAGAGATTCTGATTGATTTACTTGCGCCCAATAGTTGTGTTCGCTTCGGTCAAGCTGCGGGCATTCATCGCATTGAAGTGCCTGGGATTAACTCTCTCCTCTCATTCGATGCTCTGTGCGATAGTAAAGCAGCTGGACCCGGTTGGATGGTTATACAACGTCGTTTCGATGGCAAAGAGAACTTCTATCGAGATTGGGCATCTTACCGTGATGGTTTCGGTTTATTAGATGGTGACTTTTTCCTCGGCTTAGAAAAGATTTATAGGCTAACAAGTTCGCAGCAATTCGAACTTTATATGTATATGGAAGGCTTTGATGGTTCCATTAAATACGCACGCTACGATCACTTTGCTATATCTGGTGAGGACGATGGCTACGCGCTGACCAGCTTAGGCGCATTCTCGGGGAATGTGCCAATCGATGAGCTGCGTTATCATGAGCACCAAAAGTTCTCCACATTCGATCGCGAGAACGATATTTGGCCCAAAGGAAACTGTGCTGTCGACTACAGAGCTGGCTGGTGGTATAAAGCTTGTGCCAAATGGTAAGCTCAGATCTGTGTATTATAATGAATTGATATATTAACAATTTTGTTATTTAGTCATTTCACTGGCAGAATTCTTGATAGAAGCGTAAGGAATGGCACAAGCGCCTACTGGCATGATTTTATGGCACTTAGGCGAGTTCAGATGCTTATTCGTCCCAAAGACAAATAAAAGCTAGAGCCTGATGGCAAATGACTTAATCTTATAAAATATATGTACTCTAATTCCTAACTTATATATCAATAATAATAATAAAAATGTAATAAATAGATACATTTTAGGCAGTTAATAATGAAATGTAAGCAAACTGTAATTACTCTCTGTTCTCCGATAATTGCCTTAGCACTTAACATAATAATAATATTAATACTAAATATAAACTGATAGTCTGTTAATCGAATGATTATCATGGTATCTATAACAAAGTTCTGACTTTATACGGGACGTATACGTAACAATTTCTGTATATTAGATACTTGATAATAAAATGAATTAACTATTTATAATAATAAAAATAAAACAAAAAAGGTTTCTAGTTCGCTAATCGAATATCTTGCCAACTTAATTGATATATTTATTTACTGTAAGCACTCTCCATTCTCTGATTATTCCCTGATTTATAATTCATTTATTTTCACCGTAAGCACTGTCGAGCGCGACAGAGTATTTCCCAAAACAAACAATTCTCGATTTTATATGGGGCGTATACGCAACAAAATTCATATATTTTATTCGTTTCACAGAGCTAACTTTAAATTTAAGTGATAACTTTCTTGCTCTAAGCATTAACAGCTTGAACTTGAGTAGCTGGCTCCAAGTTGTCCATGACGTCGCGGAACTGCTGCACAGAGAACTGTCCATGCTGTTCGTTGTGCGCCTGCGTGAGTTGGTGCCAAATGGACTCAAAGTCCTCGGTATTCACAATATCCTTGAAGATCAGCTGCAGCTGATCACGCGGTCGCAAAAATTGGAAATCGCTTGGCGCCAAGCCGTATAAAGTGGAAATGTCTGGTGACAGCAGATCTTTTACATGGGTGCCATCATCGTCGAGTTGTTTTGGACGTCGCGGGCGCATTGGTGCCGCCTTGACGGGCTCCTTGCTGAGATCGGAACAAAGCAGGCGATATGTTGTGTCCTTGTTGTAGACATTCGGCGGCATGGTGAAGATGTTGCCCATGGTGGGCAAAGGATGCTGAATGTTGAGCAGACGACAGAAGTCATCATAGTTCACGCGCTCCGTGGTGCAGCCCTCGTCGATAAGCATGTGAAACAGTGAAAGAATTACACGCATCTTGTGTATGTCAATGTACAGATGCATCTTGTGCATCACCTCAAAAATCTTCTGCGCCGGCAGTTCCCGTGTTTCTGTCTTATCGCTGTGCTCAAGCACCGAAATCAGATCGAACATGTGGAAATCGGCGCGTTTCTGCAGCTTGTGGCGCCACATATTGAGGTGTCCCAGCGCATCCACCAGATGCTTGTCGCTCTTGCACGGCGCTATGTCCTCGACCAGCATCTTACAGTCACAGTCCGGCACATGCGTAGGCGTTCCATAAGTCATGTACTGTGGTACAGGAGCGGGGTATCTGGAGGCAAGTAGTAACAAGTATGAATTGAACCCACGCAACTTTACTTGAATTTAAATCAAAACTTCTTTCCTGAAGGCCGTAATGTTGACTTAGTCTCACTTTTACCCTATATACATAAGCTCTAAATAAGTTTTCCTGCGAGCAGACATACAACATTTTTTACCCTCTTTCTGTGTAATTTTACTTAAATTTGATATCAAGCAATTCTATGAATTCTTATTCCTATCTCTGACAATTCTTAACTGCTTCAATCTCAGAGATCCTGACAGATGGTTTAGCTGACAGAGTATCCGAATTTCCTAGCAACTATCTTTTTATTTTAGAATAAACAAATTTCATAACTTTAGCTCCTTCAGATTCTGATACCTATAAGGATACCTATTCAGGATATTTTCTCGGCTGATCAAAAGCTTATGTACTTTAGCACTGCTAACTTAACTTAGCCCTCCATCCCAATAAATAATGGTTATATAAAATAGGACAAGTAAAAACCTTGAGCTCTGCTCACTTTTTAAACTTTTTACCCAGACGCGAGTAAGTGCGATCGATAAAATCCATTTGCTCTTTGCTAATGATGATCACATGTCCCGAGCATTGTTGCATGCACCGCTTCGCCGACTGACCCGAGGTATCCCCGCGAGTGGCTTCGCCAAACGTGTCCTGTCGATCAAATGGCTGCTTATATCTGATAAGGATTAATTAAGGTTAGTTGAAAGTACTTGAGGTAATCCAAGCCTCAACTCACTTTCGGTTGATTTGCTCGGCGGGAAAGTAATGATTGTGGCTGACAATGTATTTGTCATGGAATTGACCATATTCCTGATTCACTTGCTCGGGTTTCTTGGGTGGCAACACGAGATCATAGAGTCGCTGCTCCTTAGCAGTAGTTTCGCGACCAAAAGTGCGACTCCAGTTGGTCACGCTATCGGGTTTGGAGCCCGTCGGTTTTGCCTCAGCCAATTTAGCCTGTCTCAGATACATGTCCTCCGAGAATTTCTCCTTGAAGACTGTGAAGCGCGACTTGGACTTTTCAATGGCCAGCAGCTCCGGCACCGAGACAGTCGGCAAACAGGGCGTCTCAGGAAACAATTGTCCACCATTTTTTAATTTCAAGCGCTTACATTCGGCGCGTATCAATTGCTCGGCCACCTCCTCGGGATGCATGACAATCAAACAGTTCCCAGTGGTGTTCTCAGTATCCACGGCCGAACTAACACCCGCCGCTCGTATATCCGCATTGCGATCCTTAAAGCGACCCACATTGGCCATACTTCTTATCTTTCGCAATAAATACAACTTTGTGTTTGTGTGTTGAGGATTTCACTAGAATTAAGTCGATTGCTTAAAATTTGATAACTAATACTAAGCTATTTTAGACATTCATAGATTGTTTAAATAAATTAATTGTTTTATTGGCAAAAACAGCAAATATTAAACTACAACTTAGCCATGGCCTGGCTCCAGCCAAGCTGCTTGAGTATGCGAACATATATGGTACATTAAGGAGACTATAAATAGGTTTAGGGGCTCAGTGCAGGACAGAATTTTTCTGCAGAATAAAGTCCCAGGTGTCCTTCCACCGTAGACTCGTGACTTCCTTAGCGGTCATCTTTTTGGAGCCATAGCTCAAGGGCAAGAACTTGACAAAGACGAAGCAGACGGCCAGCAGCCAAAGAATCAACAAAAGGCGATAGATGCGCACCACATGCTGCAGTCCAGCGCCACGTCCGCTGCAGTAGCGTCGCAGCAAATAATCCAGATGCTCGACAACATAGCACAGCAGAAGTATTTTGAACACAAACGCGGGCAGATAGTTGTGCAGGAAGAGCGTGCGATCCACAAAGAAGTAGGGCAAATAGTGCACCAGATAGCCAACATAGAAGGTGTCGCCGGCAATGAGGAAACGTTGCCACTCGCTGCCCGTCAAATCGAAGCACAGGCGACGTCGTCTTATCGCATAGAAGACAAGCAGCGCCGAATAGATGAGCAGTCCAATGCTGGCCGTATACCAGATGAGCACATTGCCCAGCAAATAGATCTGGGCATTGGATTTGGCATCGAGCCAATAGGCAATGCCCTTGTCGAGCAGCGGCCATTCGAACGGCTGCGAGCTGTACATGTGACTCTGCACCTGCTTGGCATGCCAGAACATTTTCGTCTGCAGCTCCAGCAGCTTGGCCCAGAAGGTTAGCTTTGTGCGTTTCGTGGGAATCATTTCCGCCGAGAGCAACTGTCGCTCACGCTCGCGTTGATCCTGAGCTGTGAATGTAGAATGTATTAGAAGGAATTCCTGAAAATATCTGCATAATTCGTGACTTACTCTTGGTGTAACGATGTTCTTCTACATTCCAAATCGCATCCTGATGATTCTGCTCACGATCCGCAACCACTTCGTGCTGATTGAAACCCCAGTTGGGCAACTGACGTCCGCTGAAGCGCAACGCTGCGCCTGTCGAGACGTGAATCAGTCGTATCTCGGACTTGATGGCATGCCAGCGATTGCCTTCCGTCTGTCGGTTGAGAATCTCCACACGCCACAGCAACTCGCCTTCCATCTTGATCTCGTAGTCAATGTAACAGCTAACTTCCTGGCATTGCGGTGTCATCGGTGCAGCGACATCGTGAGAGTTGAGGCCGCGACTCGTGATGCCGTGCACCAGTTGAATGATATCGCCATGTCGTATCGCCACCGGTTTTTCGCCCACAACCAGATCATCGCGATCGGGCTTCTTAACAATCCACCAGTTGTTCACATCCTTAAAGGAGTAACAGGTGACCTGCTGTTGATGCGACGAGCCACGCTGATCCTTATACCGCACTGGATAAACCGCTGCATGCGAGTGCAGCCAACAAGTGCGTCCGTGCGTGTGTCGGAGCGTGATCTGTGATCCATGGACAACTGCCAGTGGTTGTCCCTGTGTGATCGAGGCGAGACCGCCATCGAGTGAGGCCTGAAACGCACTCGTCATGATGCTGTCGTGCGGTCCCGCCTTGTGCAGCGTCCGCAGGTGAATGTAAAAGATGCTCAGGTAGACGGCCAGCGGAATGCCCACGAAGAGCAGCAGCCTGCCCAAGAAATGCATCCACAGCTGTCGGGCTGCAAGGCAAAGAGGGTTGGTTAGTACATTTTTACGACTTCTCTCTATTTGTTACTCTCTTTTTCTTGCTATTCTCTTAGTTTCTCCCTTCTTCAAAGGTTCTTTTTTCTAAAAATCTGTTTTTGCTTGTAATGGAATAGATTCTCCATTTCAAATTCTCCTTATAATCTTTTTGACAATATCTTCGCATCTTTGAATTTCTATATTTTAATAAATTACAATGAAGATTAAATAATTATGATATAGTTATTAGTATAGTATTAGTAGAGGTTTTAGATTATAAGTTTTTGGTGGCAAATAAAATATTGTATGCTATAAATTACAACGGCCCATTATTTCCTTGCCTAACTAAATATATTTCTTAGTTTATTTCTTTCGATTATGCCTCTCTATTTTTATGCATTTATTTTTGAATGTGCATTTTATCCAGTCTGCTGATTTTGTGGCCTTTCGTCGTATTGAAGTCGTCTATTACCTCCCTTTGTCTATTTTGTTATATATTTACCCCTGAATCGTTTTTACTTTTTTTGGGAACTTTTCTTCTCCTCTATATTTTCCCTTTCTTTTTTAAATCCAAAAGCTCGTTCTCTTACTTACTTGACAAGGTCGCATCGTAGAGCAGATTCCAGAGATGACGACAGAGCAGATAACCTGCTAGTGCCAGCGCCAGGAAGCCAACGTA
The DNA here is from genome assembly GCF_009650485.2 of Drosophila albomicans. Classification (NCBI taxonomy): domain Eukaryota; kingdom Metazoa; phylum Arthropoda; class Insecta; order Diptera; family Drosophilidae; genus Drosophila; species Drosophila albomicans. The sequence goes on along the minus strand of NC_047629.2, from coordinate 35,068,269 downwards.
CTTGACGCAGCCGGCACAGGCAAGACTGAAGGCAGCCGCTGCTCCCGTGCTTATCCAAGTAAGGCTGCCGAGGGAGCAGCGCTGAAAGCGGAGCAGGCAAGTAATGCCCACGGTGCTGGCCAGCAGCAGCATTGATTCCATTAGAATGAAACGTGACTGTGTCAGCAGTGAATTGTCCAGAATGATGAGGAGACCGCCCAGTGCAGCCGTCCAGCGGCGCATTTTGGCCTCCAGCAGCAGTTTGTAGACAACGGGGGCCAAGAGACTGCCGCAAAGAGCGGGCAAGAAACGCAGCCAGAAGATAGGTACATTAGAGGCATAAGCAGCTCCAATCCGAGGAAACGTATAATTGCCATCGTAGCCGGCAAAACTCACCAGACCCGCGATCAGTTGTTTGCCCAGTGGCGGATGTTGATCGAAGAAGAAGATGTTGCGCATATAGTGAGCTATATACTTGCCATAGTGCAGCTCATCAAAGCTGAGGAGAGAAGAAAGAGTGTAGAGATTATGAACGAAAGATTTAATCTACTGGAAATGAGGGGATAAGTTCAATGAAACCGGGAAGAAATTTAGGTGGGAGAAACTGAAGAAATGGGTGTTAGACAGTGGAGAGATTTTTGCTAGTAAAGAATTGGTAGAGATGATAGATTAGGGATTGATGAAATGACAAAGAATTAAATATATTTAATTGCTGATTTAAAAGATTGAATTTTGAACATAGGAACAATGATGAGAGTCGCATTTGACATTTGAATAATTTTCATATATTGTTCAGGTGGGATCTTATATAAAAAAGAGTGTAGAGAATATTAAAAATATATTCACATTGAAGAGTGGGGAACATTGATGAAAGTTGAATTTGTGATTTGAATAATTTTCATATTTGTTGACCATAGGGGAAAAATAAATATTGCAGAGAATAGAAATAGTATACTAATGTATACAACTAATTTCCAATTGATGAGTGGGCCTAAAACTATGAAAATTGATAGGAAATAATCAGCATCAAGAATTTTTTTAAGAGTAAGTAAGAAAAACTCCGACCTAGTAAAGCTAAGTCGCATCATAGCATTGAAGAGATTTTATTACTAAGACATTAGTATGCTGTAAAATGCTGACCAAAAAGGAGAATGAGGTCAGTAAGGGAACATGACACAAGACTAACGATAATGCTAGAGTGGAGAGAATGCAGCAGGGTAAGGTAATTGTAGAGTCGTGAGATTAGTAGCAGCGACTGAAGCAAAGGTTAATCGAAGCTATGGAGAGATTAGTTGTGAATGGCAAAGAAGAAGCAAGGAACTAAAATGAGGTCAGTAAGAGAGTAGCATGAGATTGAATAGAAGATTAGAAACGAAACAATGGGCGGAAAAACATGAAGAAAAGATGTTGCACATAAACAACAAACGGGAGGGGAGACATTGCAAATTATGCATGTACATATGTGTGCATGTGTGCACGTATTCACTTACACAACATTTGGTGGCGTTGCCAGCTTATAGAAGCGCGTGAAGAACGCCAACAGAAAGAGACCCCATGTAAAGAGATCAATATGCAAGCTAACGGTAAATTGGTCTGTTGAGGCTGCTGCTGCTGATGTTGTGTTGATCATGGCACTGTCTGCGTTGGCAGCGCGCTTCTTTGCATTGTGCACGTCGTCGTTGTCACACGAACCAGAAGAACTCGAACGCGAACGCGACTTTTTAGACGCAACCGAGGTGGGAGCTGCTGATGATGCTGTTGGTGTTGGTGTCGGCGTCGCTGCCAGCGTCGACGCAGACGTAGACTTGGAGACATCGCTGAGAAAAGATTGCCGGCTGCTCGAACGGCGGCTGTGCTCAACGCTGCCGCGCAACGGCAGCGCTAGAGGCGTATTCAGATGGCAGTTAATGTCGCGGCAGCAGTCGAACATGTTCGATGTTGTGGGCAGCATGCCGTTACAGCACAGTGGTGAAGTTGAATTGCAAGTGACTGACGTCGTCGCTGAGGTTGCTGAACGGCTGCGAAAGTGAAGTCTTTCGTTTTGCTCGTTGCTGGCATTTTGATTTTCGATAAGGTTTTCCGCAACATTTGATTGTTGTTGTTGTTGCTGCTGTTGCTTAGACTTGGAGCGCGTCGTTTTGCGTCGCTGCACTGTTGTGCCGCCGCTACCGCTGCCGTTGCTGGACATGATGTAAACAGCAATTGTTGCAGCGTGAGAATTTTTATTGTGCCTTATTATTATTGTTTTTGTTTATGCACCGCACTTTCACTTTTCATTAAATATGTGTATATTTGCATAACTACTTCATTCATTTAACACTTGCCTACTCTCCACTCTTCACGTTTGTTATTGCCGAGTAGTATTTATATTATATATATGTGCCACGTCTGCCAAGAAACCTGCTGCCTTTTGCTGTGGCAGAAGCTTTTGCACTTTGCTTTAGCTACTTTCGTCAAATAACTACAACGACGGCAAGAACAACAACACACATTTACATTTACGAGCGCCCAGCAGCTGAAGAAAGTTCAACACACACACACACAAGAGCGCGCGTAAAGAGCACCAAAAATAAATGTCATGTATGTGTATGCAAGTATGTAGCACATATGAATGTGTGTGAGAGTGTGCTAACAGGCACGCGCATATTTTACGTTTTCTTTCTTTGACTTTGCTTTCGCTCGTACTCTCCGACTCCGACGCCGATTTCGAATTCCGATTCGCGACTAGTTCGCTCAAGATCTCGACGCGCACTGTCGACCCAACTCACAACACAATGGACGGCCAAGTCAAGGCGTCTGCGCAGCCGCCGTCGCTGCCTCTGTTGTTGACTGCGCTGCTATATCTGGAATGCAGCAGGTTTGACCGCGTCTGCGTCGTTGTCTTTGATTCTTAACCCATTTCTGGTTCAAGCACACATACTCTCTTTTCCTCTCTCTCGCGTTATTTCTCTTTTATTTACTCTCGTGTGCTCTTGTGGTAAATGTTGTTATTCCTGTTGTTGTGTTGCCACCTGTTGACACATTTTGGAGTAGTGTTTCTTCAAGGTAGCACGTGACAAATCTGCAACAAGTTCAAACATAAATATTGGCTGCAGTCAACATACTTAGCCATAAGTGCGTATTTATGTTAACTTGTTTTTATATGCTTAAACAATAAACATTCACGCACACTATACAATTGCAGAGACAACTTGTATAATCTGAGCTTAAACGGTACTTTATTTATTGAGCAAGTTCAAGCGCCTTTGCCTTTGTGCTTAAACGGTATTCTACTTATGGAACAGGTTGTTGCGTCGTCGCCTTTTGCTGTCGATCGCTAGATGCTACTTTGTTGTTTGCAGAGTTCGAGCGATAGGTGGCGCTGTCCAGCTTATCAATTATGATTTATGCTTAGCTTCTGATCGCGTTATGCAAATTCTATTGTATTCTTATGATGCAATATAATTTGTTAACCGTTGTCGCACTTTCAATAAATATATTCTGAAAAGTAGTAGAAATATGCTAAATTTGATTCACACAGTCTTTCTGTTCGATAGTGGATGCCCGATCTAGAAAGTTATTATTTTATAGTAACTTTGTGCCGGCAGGAAATGTATGTAACAGGTAGAACGAGGCATCTCCGACCCTATAAAGTATATATATTCTTGATCAGCGTCAACAGCCGTCTGTGTGTCTGTCCGTATGAAACACTGGATCTCAGAGACTGTAAGAGATTGAGCTATAATTTTTTTTCGACAGCATTTGTTATGTTTGCACGCAGATCAAGTTTGTTTCAAATTTTTGCCACGCCCACTTCCGCCCCCGCAAATCAAAAAAATCGAATGAGAAGCGTAATTTTAAAGCTAGAGATAATTTCGGTATATACAATAATTACTCTAGTAGTTATGATTCCTAAAAAATTTGGTTGCCATCAGATAAAAATTGTGGAAGATATTAAAGAAATACTTTTGTATGGGCAAAAACGCCTACTTACTAGGGGTCTTAGTTGCTTTGGCTGACTATCTGGTATATTGTGCCTTCTATGATATATTTTGAATGCGGTACCATATCGATATACCAAATATACCATTTGGTATATTTTTAGTATTTTGCAGTATATTCGGTATATTTTGAGAAAAATACCGCAAAATATATTTCTTTTATTCAAAATGGGTAGCGGGTATCTCACAGTCGAGTACACTCGACTGTAGCTTTCTTACTCGTTTTAAAACAATCATATTGCTCGCACAATAATATCATATTACATAACTTACATTTTATAATTTTCATACAATTAATTAGTAAAAATTGATAATAATAATCTCATAAAAAATAATATTTATTTATGTATTTATAAATATTATTAAAAATAAAACATACATAAAAAATCAATAATAAAATATTTTGTTTTACCACAAGAATGTTTCGATTTGAAGAAAAACATCTGTTGCAGTGAGTCACCCTACTGTAAATTGCAGTTGTTATGCTTGCTATGAATTTAGCGAAGATACAAACTCCCCACAATACACACATACACATTCAGACATACATGGACTCAATGTGTGTGAGTGAGAGCATGCATACTGTATGGAGAGAAACGAAACAAAACGAAAAGGAAGGAAAGGAAAGGAAATAAGCACTCGAGCTCAAACCAATTCAGTCTGGCGTTATGTAGACTTTGTCTGGTGTTGATGGGCGTCAAGAGAGAGAAAGCGCGAATGGCAGAAGAGCGAGACAGCCGCTGCAGAGAGTTGCAGTTGGTTTGGGTCAAAAGCCAAAAGAGATGGCAGGAGTCGCCAACGAAGGGTGGAGAGGCGGCTACGCAAACTGACTGTGTGCTGCAGACGATTGCGATGCTGTTTCCGTGTGTGTGTGTGTTTGTGTGTGTGTGTGTGCACTGAATACAGCTGCAGCTTGGAGTGCAACGCGATTGCGAGCTGTGTGTGTGGGAGGGCGAAGGATGTTGGTTGGGCACTTGCAACCGGCAAAAGCAAAACAACAACATGGCCCAAAAGGAGGCGACGTGTTGAGGTTGCTGTTGCTGCTGCTGTTGGCGGATTGGCTGTGCTCTGTTTTGTCTGTGTGCTCTGCCCCAGCCTCGCGACAGGCGCAGGACTCGCACAAGTGCAAGGATATTGTCGCCACCGGCCGCCTGACATGCAACACGCCAACGCCAACGCCAACTCCGATGCTGCTGCCGTTGCCGTTGCCAATGCAGCAGCATCGTCGCTTTTTGACTGAGCCTCAGCCTCGTTTTGGGGTTGGGGGGAGGCGAGAGTTTGGGTGATTCTGTTGTGCCTGCTGCTGTTGCTGCTGAGGCGCAGACCGAGGCTGGGTAACTGGGCTCTGGCCCCTGTGCCGTGTGCCACTTTGGGCGAATGTTCGTGGCCGTGGCCGTGGCCTCGACTCGTGCGGTGCTCGTTTCACTCCAGCCAAGGCCAAGCCTGCAAAAGGACGACGTCGCCGTCGCCGTCGCCGTCAACGTCGCCGTAACCAAACGACGATAATGTGGCACAATGACATTGACATTGAACTAGGTCGAGGACGTTCTCCACTTTTAGCCACCATTTTTGGTTAATGTCTCCCCTCGGCCACCGCCTCCACCTTCTGCCTCTTCCACATCCACATCCGCACAATGCCTGTTTAACTGTCTTGATTACGGCACATGTTGTTTATTGTGTGTTGTTGCTGCCACATTATGACTCATTGCAGTCTGTTGTTGCAACACAATACTGACCATGTTTGAGTGTGAAACGAAGATGCATCATGAAAGCAAGTGTGAAATAATTACATTATTAATTACTGTTAAATATATGCAATAAGTAAGTGAGAACTAAAGAAATTTAAAACAACTTTGCTTAAGTGCGTAATTGTAGCATACTTAATTGGGCAGGAAATGCAGCTAATTTGCATAGCATACTTTTGTGGGTGATAGATATAGATATAGATATAGATATAGATATAGATATAGATATAGATATAGATATAGATATAGATATAGATATAGATATAGATATAGATATAGATATAGATATAGATATAGATATAGATATAGATATAGATATAGATATAGATATAGATATAGATATAGATATAGATATAGATATAGATATAGATATAGATATAGATATAGATATAGATATAGATATAGATATAGATATAGATATAGATATAGATATAGATATAGATATAGATATAGATATAGATATAGATATAGATATAGATATAGATATAGATATAGATATAGATATAGATATAGATATAGATATAGATATAGATATAGATATAGATATAGATATAGATATAGATATAGATATAGATATAGATATAGATATAGATATAGATATAGATATAGATACAGATATAGATATAGAGCTAAGTTAGTTTAGTTAATTGAGGAATGCTTTGCTTAATTGCTTTCTTAATCCTCTTTAATTGCAGACGTAGAGAATAATAAACCTAACCTCAACTTCAATGCCACTTTAATCAGCTCAGCTTTGAAGTGGAGCAACTGCAGCAACGAAATTGATGAAATTTTTGGAATAAATAAATTACCAGGAATTTAGTCAGAGTCGGTAGCTAAGACAAGAAGAAGAAGACCAACAACAACAACAACAACGACAAGAACAACAACGATAAAACAAAAGGAAGCTCAGCAATCAATTAAAATGCATACGAATGAGCTGCATTCTAATGGAAGTTGCAATCTCCCCTCGTCTCTTGCTCCCCTCGCTAACTTCCCTTAATCGTCTCTCTGACATTTTTGGCTGTGTCTGCAGTTTGTCTAAGTCTTTGTTTTTGCATAGGCGTAGACACAACAGGGGAAAGAGAGTGGGGAGGGGGGTTGATAAAAGTGTGAGAAGGAATGAAATTTTATTTATTTTAATTGAAATGAAATTTATTTTATGCACATTTTATTCAAGCTGCAGCCAAAAGGGATGCAATTTCTATATACCACATGGATTATTCATACATATACAACACACACACATGCACACACACACACACATGCACATGTGTGCTGGAAAATTTGTTATATAGAAAATGCAACTAAAATGTTTGCAGGCTTTTTGCGTGTTTTATGCCCAGTCTGTCTGGCCACCGCCGACCTCCCCCCGGATGCCCGCTCATGCCGCCACTCGAGACTGTCTGCCCCCAGCTGCAGTTGCATGCCACAACAACAACAACAGCAGCAGCAGCAGCAGCAATAACAACGATAACAGCAACGTTGAACATTTTGTTTTTAGTTGCATTGCAGTCTGGCAAAAATTTTGCCATTTGATTGCCGCCTTTTTGTGTAGAGTTTGTTGCAACTTGCTGTTGTTGTTGTTGTTGCCTGCTGCTGTTGCAGTTAGGTGTTGCACACACACTGACGCACATGTGGCATGCAGCATGCAGAAAAACGCATGTAGCTGCATTTTGCGCACTCTCACACAGCAAGAGAGACCACTCACACACACACACACACACAGCCTTAGGGTGTTATGTGCACACGTATTTATATAGAATATAGAAAATCATTTTTTATATATAATAGTCTTTGTATGTATATAAATAAATAAGCCTATACTTGCACACATCTATATCTATATATTTGTATATATATATAATATAATCTGTGCATCAGCTGCAGCTGTTATTTTATTATTTTTGCACATACAGTTTTCTTCGTTTTTTCACAGACCCGCCCCCCCACACCGCCTTTGAGCCCACTTTTTAGTTTGATTTGCATCAGCTAAAAATATAATCATAGCCGTTGACTTGCAGTACAGTTGTGTGCAAAACATTTGCAAACAATTTGCAGCTGAATGCTTTTTTCCTCCTCGATGTTAATGCATAGAAAAATCGAGAAACTATCGTCGGACTTTTGTCATAGCAAAATAATAATTATAATTTAGTTTTGTATAGCAAAATTAAAGTATAAGTTATTAAAAATCTATAATATTAACATACAATTTTAAGTACAGTTTTAATATTAAAAAAATATATTTATTTAAACGATAACTTCTTCTACCTCTTTATCTATTTTACTTCAGTCGTGAACATTTTTAAATAACTAAGAAAAGTTTCTCTATTTTAAATGTGTACAAAAAAAAACTTACCTATCTCTACATAAACAACTATTCTTAAAGAAATTCACTTTTATTTGCAAGGTAAATACATTTACAAATTTCATGAAAACAAAACAAAAATTTAAGGAAAAACTTTTAAATGAAACTCAAGCTTAAATATAGGCCTTCGGCTCAACATGTATTTTATAAATTCAGCTGTTATGTACCGTAGAATAGAAAATGTACAAATTTTTGGCACAACGTATCAAATGTTTTAACTAGAAACGAGGAGAGAATGGGAAGGGAGAGTTTGAAGCGCGCACACTACAACACACACACACACACACACACACACACACACACACTGATACATTCACACACAGTTGCAGTGGACACACGTGCCCCTCTAAACAAACACTCCACGCTCACACTCTCTCCAAAAACAGTCACCTCTCCGCACACACACTCACACCACCTTTTAACACATGCACACACAATCGCAACACCTCTTCACACACACACACACACACACACACACAGAGTCGCACTCACACACACTTCTGACTTTTGTGGGCGTTTTGTTTAGAATTTTAGATTTTAGCGCGTTTTAGAATTTTATGAATGAAATTTTTGGCGCAGACAAACTGCAACGCTGCGTCCACTCCTCTTCCCCCTCCCCTTCCCCACCCCTTTCCTCGCTCTGCTTCCCTTCTGGCAGAGAGTCACTTTTAGTTTTTCGGTTAGTTTTCGGTGCCCATTTTTGTGGAGGCAGCCTTGTGGGTGTTTTATATTTTTTTACGACTCGCTCGCTTCGACCTTGGCCACTGCCATTGCTATTGCTCTGGCTAGTGGATTGCCGTTGGGCTCAGATCGGACTCCAACTCCAACTCCAACTCTAGTAGTTCCAGGACTCGGTCTCCAGCTTGTTCTTGTTTAGATTTTGTGCCCACATCGTGTTGCAGTTGCAGTTTGTGTTTTTGTCCCGTTGTGTTGGTCCATTTTTGCAGTGACCCTTGTTGCACTTGGCACAAATATCTAAATGCTGCCTCGACACAATTTAAAGATTTTTACGTTAAAGTTTGTTTTACCAAATAGTTTTCAATAGTTTGACTATTCACGAGGCATCTAAGCAAGTAGTGAAATTATAGAAAAACGTTTTAGTTTGTGAATACGATATTTTGAAAATATTTTAAAAAGAAAACACTTTCTTATTATTGAATATTGGATTACTTAGCATGTGCTCAAAAAAAATATATAGGATAGGTGTTGTTTTTAGCTGAGATGATAATCGAAAAAAAAGCTTACGCTGGTTACTTTTGTGTTAGGGAAGTTTTTAAACAAGTTATTTAAATTAATAAATGAAAACTAAAAAGAATAAAGAATGAAAATATTAAAAACTATACAAAACTTTACAAAACATGTGATGAAGTCACGCTATTGTAATATTTCTTTTCCTGCGAGAACCCTAAGTTAAATCTATGATCCTTTTATATATATATGTATATGTATACGTTTAATATCCGAAATTTAGTTGTTTTTTTATAAGAAATAATTTCTTAATCTGTCAATAGAGAAGCAGAAAACATGTTTACAATAATCACTGCAATTTAAATTAATATATTTAAGACTATATCAGATTTAGTTTTAATAAAATAAAATAATGTATATACAAATTAATTGGGCTGGAATGTATGCTACATGCTATGCTATGCTCAGCAAACGAAGGCTGCAGAACTTGGGGCCAAATGACTTTATTAGAAATTGCGAAAGACTTTAGGCTGATGCAAATATGTGAAAATGTTGTGGTCAGTACTAAAAATAAATCAATTTTTGAATTTAATTACACGGCAGTGTGGGTGAATGTGCATATGTGTAAGAGACCACATATAGTACATATGGACAGTACATAACCGCAATCAAAGCAGCAGCCACCACGTCCACTTTCCCCCTCTTCGATCAATGCATTTACTAACGCTTTACGCTTCGATTCAATATGTTATGTACATGAAGTCCACACACACATACAGCCTCGCACGTATGGTGATATGTGTATGTGTTCGTTTTAATGAGTTTGCTAGATTTGGATACACATACAAATACAACAAAAATAACTGCGAGCAGCTAATAAAAATGTGTAGTGAAAAAAACTGTTGCATTGCCGGCGCGCGCTGTAAATTGACAACGGACAACGGACCAAAGGCAAAGCCAAAGTCAAAGCTCAAAACGCACTTGCTGAAATTGAGAGAGTGTATGTGAGTGCACGAGTCAAGTCGAGAGAGTGCCTGATATAGAGAGACAGAGCGCGCGGTAAAGAGCGAACGTAGTTGTAAATATTGAACGAAACAACACGAGCCGAGCCGAATTCAAAACCGAAGCCGAAGCCGAGCCGAACCTGAAGCCGTTGTCGAAGCCGAGGCATTCGCAACAAACACAAAAGCGAAAGCGAGCAGTGCGTGACTTTCAACGCTCTCGCTCTCTCTCTTTCTGTCTCTCTAGTTATCTATCTATTTGTATGCGTGTGTATAGGCAATGGAAGTTTAAAGAGTTCACAGCAGCATAGCATCCGCCCCCATTCGACTACTCGTCCCGCTCCCTCCCCTTCTTTTTCGTCTCGTCGTCACCAAACTCTACTCAATTTTAGGCGCCCGGTCATCGGCCCAACAAGCCGGCCGGTTGGCATCACATCGCACAACGCACTGGACACACTTTCAATCAGTTTACGTTAAAACGTCAGCAGCGACACTACGTCACGTCGCTGCATTGTGTTTTGTGCATTCGCATAGCGCCTCCGTCTCTGCATTCTGTCTCTCTCCTTCTCACACTCACTCTCGCTAACTCACACACACACACATACTAATAACACTTGCCGTGTGCTCGCCTCGAAACTACGACGCGTTTTTACTTTCACGCGGTCAATTCAAATTTCGGCGGGCAACTCAACAGTTCGCAGTGCAATTCAACAGTTCGATTTGTAGTCGAATCCGTCGCCTCATTAAAGAACATTTTTGTTAATTATGTGCTTGATATAATTTAATTGCTGAGTTTCCCTTTAAAACAGGTAAGTGTACTTAAAGACTGTTTTTTTTTAATTTCAGATTCTTATAGCATCCGAAAAGTATGCTATATTTTTTTGTAATTTGTTTTACCCGCAATACAGAATACAGAATAAATAATAGAAAATTACAAAATAAATAAATAAATTGAATTTTTAACTTAATACAGTCTTATACTTAGACAAAATAACAAATTGAATGGCACCTTTAAATCCTTTATATATTTAGTGCCCATATTAACCAATATATTCGCTTGTTAATCAAAGCGTTTAATATACATATTTATTTTTATGACTTTTGGTGAATGTCTCTTAATAGTTATGTTTTATTCCTTGGAGATTCTTCTTAAGATTTGTACTTCATGAATTCTTATCTTTTGCCAAATGCACCTTAAAATATTATTTTATAGTTTCTACAAAAATAATTCAAAATAATAATAATAATATATTATTATAATAACAATAATTATTATAATAATAATAATATAATATATTATTATTTTGCATTCTTATTATTTGTGTAGAAAATTGAATTATTCAATACATACAATTTTAATCATCATAATTCAAAATTGTTTTTGCAATATCCTGAACAGTCTGTTATTGTAAATTTTTAATAATTTTGCGAGGACAAGAATTTAAGTTTAAAGTATCCTAATATTTTGATTTCAACTAATTTTCTTTTTACACTTATAATGTGTCTCGCAAAATATTTTGGTAAATTTATTTCAGTTTAAATATTTTTGATAAAATGTTACAAAACCTTGAATTCAAAGTTCAAAGTTTTAATTAAATAAAAGAGAAGGAATGCTCTCATAACAATCAAATATTTATATACCTGAATCTAGTAAAAAAGTTATTTTCAATTTTTATTAGTTGTTCGGTTTTTAGCAATAAATATCAAAAAAAGAAAGTATGAGTCAAAAATAGTAAAATGTTGTGTAGCTTTAAATAGTGTTGAAATGCACTTCAAACGGAAATAAATAATCAAGTAATTAATGCGTGCACATTACGCATACGCCCCCTTGCTCGGTCAAAATGCAAGTGTGTCGCTGCCGTCGCTGCTGTCGCTGTGTGTGTGACCGCGTTTCCGGCTGCTACCAAAAGCAGTACATGCGTGTGTCTCTGACTCGCTGTGTGTGTATGTGTGTGTGTATGTGAGTGTTTGCCTGAGTGCATTTCGCAGACGGGTCATGGCCACGGCCACGGCAACGACCATTGGCTTTTCGGTTTCTGCTGCTGCTGTTGCTGCTGCCATGCCGTGTGGCAGAATTTCACTTTCATGCCACAACAGAGCACACACACAGAGCAGAGAAAAGCAGAGCAGAGACCGAGGCTGAGGCTGAGGCCGGGATAAACAACGCGAGACTTGCACTCAGCCTCATTTTCGTCTTGCCAAACGGCAAATGGTGGCATGCAGCATGCAGCATGCACCCCCAAGTGGCACCCACTTGACGCTAGCTGCAGCAGCAGCATCCACTTGTAACACATTCCCATGCACACCGACTGTGTGTGTTGCAAGTTGGCTTGGGGGTGGGAGGGGCGAGGGTGTGGCATGTTGACCAGCCCGCGGCAGCAACACCGGCACAGGCGCGACTTGGTTCGCTGCTCACGACGATGACGATGATGACGCAATGCAGCCCACACACACACACACACACACATATACATACAAGCAGGCACATGCAGATTGAGTGAGTGTGTACGGGAGAGTTGCAACGTGCCATTTCCTCAACCACAGGACGTTGCACGTTGTCGACGCTCTCACAGCTCTAGGCAAAAGTCGTGTGCTCGGTTCTTACTCGATGCCGACTGCAGTGCTCCCCTTATCTGCCCCCTCCTCCTCCTCAGTCCCTTCCCCCTGCTAAGCTCAACCCTTGCTGAGTGCATTTACCTCGACGTGGCACTGGGTGCAGATGTGCCCCAGGGGGTGGCACGATTGCCAGCACTGCCGTTTGCTTTATGGCAAACAGAGTTCAGTTAACAGCGTCGCGTCGTGTGCGTGGCCTGATTTCGTCGATTGGCCTTGTGCATGCCCCGTATATATATGGCATGCCATGCGATATTTCAGTGTCAGCAGGCGGCAGCATCTTTGTTGTTGCCACAGACACAGCCATAGCTGCCCCCCAAAACTTCCATGGCTGCCTCCTCACGATGTGCCTGCATTTCTCTCATATGCAAATCCGTCGGCATTCCTGTTATGTGTGTTTGTTTATGTGTGGCCAGTGAACCCATCTGCCTCAAAAGTGGCATGCAAATTTGGTGGCTGTGCGAGGATTCAACTCATTCGTGACCCACATCCTGAAAGATCCTTATCTTAATCAGGTAAACAAATAGTTGTGGGTAATTATTTAGAAAAAACCATAAAATATATTCTATATTTATAATAAAATACTTATAATAAAATAATATATAAAAGAAAAACGGAAAATCTTTCATATAATGAATAACAAATTATTTCTTACAAGTTACACAGTTCATAACTCATTTGCTCCCGGTCCAAGTCTAAAGTTTCTCTGCTTCTTCACACACGTCCCTTCCAATTTACGATAACCCCGACGGCAGACACACTTGGGATTATAGCAGAAATCTTCAGCAGGGCAACTTATACCAGCTGGACATTTAATCAACAGACAGCTAACTTCCTCATTGTCAGCACAAGAAACGCCAACAACTTCATAGTTGACTGTAATTTAGGCGATTACCAAAAGTTCTAATTAAAATATTATATTATTCACCATTTTCCGACAAAGTCAGAAACACAAAACCTAGAAATCCGAGAGATAATAATAAACTAGCACACATGACAATATTAAATAGTAAACTAAAACAAGGAACTATTTAAATTGCTTAATAAACAGTATGTGGAAACAAATGATTATTAGCATAAAATTAATATTTAGTTCCACTTAGAAAAACAGTGAAAATGTAATAAATGTGGACAAGTGAATTCTACAAAAATTTTAAAATATAACTATATACATATATATTTTTAAATCAACATCAATTTTTACTTACTATTTAGTAGATATTACTATTTAGTAGATAATATATTTTATATCCTGCCTATAAAATTCCAACTTAACGTATAGCACACTTACCGGCAGTACTTAAGTCTCGCTGGCCATATTGCACTTTTATAATTAATTAATTAAGGATTGTAATCAATTTATATTTATTTCTACAACTAATTGTTGTCATGTTTGTTTGTTGTTGCTACCAAATTGTAATTGAAAGACAACAACAAGTAAACACCATTGACTTTTGCCATACGAACTACTTTAAGAGAGCGACGTCAACGCTGTCGGTTTTTGCTCTCAGTGTTTTGCGCTCTCGTCCCTAGCTCACATATACACGCACCCACTTGCATACATATATTGCCGGCACGAAGCTTTTGTCTCGTGCCAGTCGCACACACACACACACGCGGCTCACTGGAGAGAAGTTGGGAGTGAATAAACGAGATGGCGGCGGGTCAGTAGCAAACTAACGCCACACGCCGCTAGGTGGCCCTGTCGTGAGTGCGGCAACCGACACAGACATAGAGACGACGCATGTGGATGGGGGCTGCAGGCTGCATATGGAGGAGGCGCATTTAAGTAGACTGCACCAGTCGCAGTCGCAGTTGCAGTCGCCGTCGCAGCGACGACGTTAGCGCAGACATTGCAAAGTTAGTTTGAGGCGCCTTCATACGTTCTACTCACTTGCCCGGCCTAGCCACGAAAACAATACAAACATTTTTTGTATTTTCTTTTCCTTTTTTTTTATTCGCGGGCATCTCCTTCTGAATCACAATATGGCGTGTGTGTATGTGTGTGTACTTGCGAATACGTGGTGACAACGCAAAGGGAAAATAAAGAAGTACAAAAAACATAAATCAAAATACACTGCAAAAACGATTGCACTTTCACACACTGCTGCTACTGCCCAGCCGATTGGCAGCGGCGTCGGCGTCGAAGTCAGCGTCAGGTTTTCTTTGTGAACGAAGAGCGCGCCTTTCTCAGTTCGCCATTTATTGTGTCACGCTTTCGCGAAAAAATAAATAAAAATGGAAATACAAAAATATGACTTCCGAGTGAAAGTCCATTTTTCAATAGCTTAAAAAGATGTCGTCAATTCTTATAAATTCGCGACAGCTGCCCAAATGTGTGGTGTACTTCGTGTGTGTGTGAGGTTGTGCATGTGATTGTATTTGTATTGCTCTCTCTCAATTAAAAGCGACACTAATTTGCGTACTTAGTGAAAATCGATATGTGGCTGAAACTTGACATTCACGCTACACTTTTGCACAGCATTTCTTTTCGATTGACAATAACTTTATTATGATAATAGATAAACAGACTGCTGGCTATTTTTTGCCATTTATGCAAGTTATTGTTACAAAATGACGCACATACACGATTACAGGACAACCCTAACCTAATCTCAATGTTGCCGACATACTAAAAGCAAACAGACGCACAGTGGTGCGGTGTGGACAAACTAAAGTGAATACTTATGCAATGGTAAAATTTAAAATAATAAAATTTAGTGTTTAATATAGAATTTCCAATTAATTAATTAATATATTTTTATATTAATAATTACAACACAATGGCAATTGTGTACACCTGATACAATCGTTCGCTCCTTAAAGAATGATGTTTAAGTCACTGTGCATACTCGCGGACTAACTGTAGTTTGTGCTCGTGTCTTTCTCGTATTGAGCGCAGGTTTGCCGCTCTTTTTTTTTGTTGCTGCTCACGCGACCGGCATATACATGTGTAGATGTGTGCGTGTCAATGCGTCAATATGTGTGCGTGTGCTTGTGAGAGTGTGTGTGTGTATAGGTGCGCGTTTTGGGCAGTCAAAATAATAACAGCGGCTTCGTTTTCACTTTTCATTGAAGAGACGAATTGGCCTAACCTTAAAGTGTCTATATTATTCGATGATGCGAGTATTACCGCATGGCAGTTGCTGAAATTTGCATTAAGATAGCATGATGAAGCTTCAACAAATATGTTAGAAAATAACTACCCACTTTTTGTTGATTTCTTTAAGATATAGACAAATACGAATGGTGAATAAGCTGTAAATTTCATATTAAACTATCCTTGAATTTAGTTCCGGTACCCATAGGATTAAAGGGTATTTACGAGTATTATAGGAAAGGTATTATATTATAGGAAATGGATGAAAAGATGCCGGTCTATCCATCTATCCGTATAGAGAACTAAATCTCATAGACTATAGGCTTTATAGGATAGATATTCCTTTTTTTTAAATTTTGTTACCCCCAAATCTAAAAAGCAAACAAAAGATTAAAAATAGAAAAACTTGTTTTATTCAAAATAGTTTTCAATTTTAATAAAACTTGTAAAATACATTTTCTAACTATTTTTATGTATTCTACTTCCAGTTGCTTCGCACTCAACATACAATTGAACGTGAACGAAACCCCGCAATTAACACACAATGAATTTCACACCGTTTGGGAACAGTTTTCCGGGCCTGCCGCAGTTTACCACAACGACGGCGCCGCTGGTGTCGACGGTAACTGCCGCTGTCACCGTGACCGATGCCGATGTGACTGCGGCGGCCAATCAGCAGCAACAGCAACAGGAGCCCGGCGGCAGCAATCGCTATCAGCAACACCAGCAACAGCAGCAACAACAACAACAACAGCAGCAGCAGGTGACGCCGGGCGTGGCAATGGCGCACTTCAGTCAACCGAGCATGAGCAGTGCACAGAGCAGCAGCAGTGGAGGTGGCAATAAGTTTCGCAGCGGGCAAGATGAAGTGCTGCAAGGTGATAAATACAATGGACACTTGGTGGCAACAGCCACGCAGCAACAACAACAGCAACAGCAATATGCAACTGTTTATGCGCCCAGTGCGACGGCAACGTCAGCGGATGCATTGCAAGCAAGCACCTCGGGTCAGCAACAGCAGCAGCAACAACAACAACAGCAGCAGCAACAACAGTTGCAGCATCAACAAGTGGTGGCGCCGCAAGAACTGACACAGGATCTTTGCAATGCGATACTGCAACAACAAGGTGAGTGCAACAAACAAGCACATAAGATTAAATCAACATCTTGATGTCTTCACAGTGCTACAGAATACCTCCTGGCAGACAATCACGCCGGGAACCACAGTCGCCGACTACCTCTCGCATCTTCCAGCCAACACGTTACCACTCTCGCTGCACCACTTTCTCAAGTACTCCGCGGAGACGATCAAGAAGGAGAATCAACAGAATGTGGTAAGCTTCAAGCTGTTACTCGATGAACTAGCTGACTTACTTGTTGCTGCTATTTACAGGTGCTGCAGGTGCAGACGGGACCAGGAGCAGCCATTGGCATCAATACCATTGGCACAACCACAACCATAAGCATACCTCAGCAGGAGCAACTGTCACTGCAGCAGCAACAGCCACAGCAGCAACAACAACAGCAGCAACAACAACAGCAGCAGCAACAGCAGCAACCTCAAGCAACATTGCAGCTGCAGACGCAAACGGCTGTGGCAAGCAGCTCGACAGCTGTAAGTGGCACCAAAAAGAAGAAGCGCAAAAAACGCTCCAAGGATCGCAAGCCCAAACTGCGTCCCGGCGAGATACGCATGAGCACAGCACTCGATGGCAGTCCGCTCTACATGTGTCCTGAATGTCATGTGGCATATCCCGAACCGGAGTTACTTGAAGTGCATCTGGTGGGGCACAATCTGGAGCGACGCTATGTCTGCGACATTTGTCAGGCATCGTTGAAACGTAAGGATCATCTAACGCGACACAAGCAATCGCACAATCCTGAACGTCCATACATCTGCACCGTCTGCCTAAAGGCCTTCAAGCGCAAAGAGCAGCTGAGCCTGCACTTTGTCATCCACTCAGGCGAGAAGCGGCATCAGTGCCAGGAGTGCGGTAAAGGCTTTTACCGGAAGGATCATCTGCGCAAGCACACCCGCTCTCACATTGCCAGACGCGTCAAGGCCGAGCTCAATAGTCATGTGCGACGCGAGAATGGCACCAGCATGTTGCAACCCGTGGTTACTGCTGCCACAACGGCTGCCGTGCAGCATGCGAATCAACAACAGCTGCAGATACAACAGCAACAGCAGCAGCAACAACAACAACAACAACAGCAGCAACATCACATCGTTGTCAGTCAGCAACAACAGCAGCAGCAACAACAACAACAGCAGCAACAACAAGCAACTGGCCAGCAGCAACAGCAGCAAATGATAAATTAGCCAAATGATTTTTGTAAAGTCAGTTAAAGCAAAATTCCAAATCACAACCAAATCTCCCCGGAAACCTTTCGAAATGCCCTGTGGCAAGCAACAATTGTTGTTCAAAATTACGTTTTTGGCTCAAAAATCCAAGCTTTCGGCCCACATCATTTAATTGACTCCAACAAATCGGATATAAGAATATCGTATGCGTACATCGTATACGGTATTCAACAATGCAATATAAAAGGCTTTTTGAAGACTCCCACTGTAGTCTTTGCTGAGCTCTGTACAGCAGTTCCTAGACGAACATCGAATATCGTTTACGATATTCAGCGATGCAATCACTGCATTTCGAAGACTCCTATCGGAGTTTCTCCGTCGATGCTGTACAACTATTTCTTAGAGAATATCTCACTGCAATAGTAAAATCTTACCTGGGCCTTCTCCCAGAGGCGCCTCGAATAACAAAGTTCATCTTAACTGTACTTCAAGGCTAATGTCAAATATCACATACGATATTCAGCGTTGTAATAGTAAATACTTATAGGGAAGAATCCACAAAGTTTCCCGTTGACACTGTACAATTATTCCTAAGCGAACATTGAATATCGTTTACGGTATTCAGAAATGCAATAGCAAATATTATTAGGGTTCTCCTCGACGAGATCTCCTTCACTAACGTACAAGTATTCCTAAGCAGCAACGTGACACAAACTTAGACGTACAAGTGCTAGACAGCTGGGACCATAAACTTTATTTACTTCCAACTAAAGCATAATCCTAAATTTAGCATACTTTTGTCCAAGCCCTTTTCATTAGTGATTGATAAATGGTTATCTCCTATTGAAAATATAATTTTTTATATATACCACTTATGTAAGTACGAACAGTGATAATATTATAATTATCGGATAGTGTGACATCGAACATTTCTCAGAACCAAGCTTAATCGTAAACTTAAGTTTCACAGTTTTAATGATTATGCAAGCAAAGAACTGCTTCCATTTGAATTTACTAACAAAATTTAGTTATATTTTTATCTGTTTTAATTTATATGATTGTAAAACTCGGAAGTTAGGTCCCAGATTACCGATCTGTTAAGTCATCGGCACATTATCCACAAAGTACTTTAAGACAAGAAAGAAATTATAATTTTATATGCGATTCGCGTATTTTAGTGAAATGTATTTTTGTATAAAACGAATTCTACGTATATGTAAATGATACGAACAACGGTGTAAATGCAGTAAACTATTTATGTACTCGTAATACCTAAACAAAGCGCAATCTAGATATGTAAGTACGAATTTAGATACTATGAATGTACTTCAACTTTTGATAACACCGATTAAAAAATTTGTAAATACACCCCATCCTCATATTTAATTAGCTACATAATATATAGATGCTCTGAATAAGAGTAATCAAAGGTAAAGTATAGAAAATATTTTTAATACAGTCATGTTTGAGTCTGATAAACAGTTTGATGACGTTTTAGGTTTATGTTTATGCACCATTTATTTTATTCAATCAAGTAATCAATATCATTATGACGTAATTATAATTAATTATTCATATATGTAAATGTATGTAATTCATGTGTTTTTATAATGATGTAGGTATTGTATGCAATATTTATGTTTATTATATCGTATTTACGTGCTGTTCTCTTATATTCTGCATATGCTCCATGCACGCGTATGCTTACATTTAAGTTATAACAAAATACGCGATAGTTTTCAGTTTAAATTGTAAATTATTAGAAATTCATATATGGAACTGCAGGGTAGGACAGCAGGGGAACTGGGTTGGGAAAGATCAGTAACGCGGCAAACGATATAACTACTAAATCGCAGGAGGAGGTAAGCGGATTTGAGATGTCGTCTCAAATCGCGCCGATTTCTAATTCTAACGAACTTTTTCTTAATTTAAAAAGTATGCAATTATATACTATATAAATATATATATATATATGTGTGCATGTATAGATGCGTGTATTTGTGTGTGTTTGGGTTGCACGTGGCCCAAGACATTTGAGTCCTGTGGGCGCTTCCTCACTCAACAATTTTAATTTTTCAAATCATATAATGTATGGGATTGCGCTTATGTGTCTCTTCGTGAGTGTGTGTTTATGTTTTTTGGTTATTTGTATATATTTCGTTTTCGTTGCGAAAATAAAGATCTCAATCACTGTACAAAAGAACTAAGGGGAGTGTGTAGCGTCGTCACACATCCAAAGCCTATGGACCGCATAGATACTTCCGCTTCTGATCGTCTATATAGTCGCGTGTGGACATCTGTATAGCCTGCTGCAGCATCTCGCTTTCGTTGATGCCTGCAATGCATATGCCAAATGTAAAATTAATTAGAATTAGAGACATCTCATTCCCTAATTGCTTTAATACATTTTGTAGATAATGCAACATATTGCCTACAGAAAGTGAACAATAAGTAGATAAGATATTGAACAGAAAATTACGCAAACGAATAGATATGAAATTTATTAGATAGGGACAGAGCAAAAGGTATTTCGTAGCCATATTATTATCATAGTTACGTTGCAGAATAATGTTCTATGGGGTTCTAACAGTAGTGATTCTGTAGAAATTATTAATCAATCCCAAAAACTAATTTCCTGTGTTGTTTAGCAAATGTAAACAAATACAATTTAGACTTACCATCATTGGCATAGGATGCTTCGAGCAGCTCCTGATAGAAGCTGGAGTAGCTCTGCTTGGGCGGCGTTTGTGCGTCATTGCGCTTTGGCGGCGACTGTGATGACTGCTTCGATGTGCATGGTCGCTGTTCCGCCTCTGGCGTGTGAGCTCTGGGCGCTGCTGGCGCTGCATCGCGTTTGGGACTCTTACGCAACGGCGTCTCGACCGTTTCAAGACTGTATAAATGCATAAATGAGATATAGAAATCTATCTATTGGTCATATGCTCACCTGTTGTTAGCCTCACGTGCCTCGTGACGACGTTTCTTGCTGCTACGCAAACCATTGTTGCGTCGCTGCGATTTGGACAATTTGTTAGCGCGCTGAGCGGCAGCAGTGTTTGGCGAGGCATTGCCGTGACCCACCGAGCTGGTGCTGCTCATATCTGTGGCATCGCTCTCGTAGCCAGCCAGGTCGTTTACCTCGGGCGGTAGCTTATGTGAGAACTGGCTGAGATTTTTGGGCGACAGTGTAAAGCCAGTGGTTGTGCCTTCGCTGACATTCGAGCCGCTCATGGTGGCGGCTGTGTTGCTGTTATTAATGTTGTTGTTGCCGCTGCCGCCGCAGCCATCGCTCGAGTACTTCGAGGGCGAGGCATCCGAATCGGTCAGTGCCTCGGCAGAGGTGACTGTCGATGATGTAGCCGAACCGGCGGCTGTGTTGGTGCTTCGCGTGCGCTGCTTATTATCACGACACCACTGCAAATAGGATTCACGGGCAATCTGCTCCTCGATGGCCTCATTGGTGGCCTCCCAGTCTGTTGTCTTTAACTTATCCTCGAACATAGTCTTTCAAAGAAAAATAAGGAGTTATTGATGGCTCTCATTTTTAGTACTCCGTAAGATTTACCTGTTCGATTTCCAGCTGCTCGCTGAGACGCACCGCTTCTTTTGTTTGGAACTCAGGCTTGTAACCAGCCAAGCCCAGGCCGACACCCACAGTGGCATTGTAAGGATCGAGTATAGCATTATAGTGCGAGCCTCGCTGATACGACAGGCGCAATGGCGGGTAACCAGCCTGCGATTGCTCCGAATTGAAGATGTTAATGGGTGCTGTAAAAGATTGATTATTGTAGATTATAATCAACTAAACTAAAAAAAGAATATTTTATTGCTTACTCGACTGGTAGCAGTAGACTTCAACTGTGCGACTGTAGATCTCTGAAATGGCCTGTATCTCGATGTGGTTGCCATGGGCATCGCGAGCACGTTTGCGTTGTATATAGCCATTGATGTCCTCGGTGACAAACTGGCCAAAGTATTCACGATTTTCATGCTGAAACATTAAGTAAGGACATTAGCAATGTTGATAAAATTGTCACGAAATCTATGGCTTACAATATAGTCCATTGTGTGCTGGCGTATGACATCGTGCATGCCTTCGTCCCCATAGATTTGTAGTGAAATCGAGCGAAACAGACAGGCACCATCCTCCTCGACGGGTTTCAGTTCGTAGCCACGCTTTTCCATGCACTTGGCAAACTCTTGATCGCGACGCTGCCATTCTTCCACTGAAATGGTGCGCTCCTTTGGCTGCAGATGCTCATCGCCGCTGTTATAGCCTGTCAACGTCTCCTCCACAGCCTTTAGCATATTAGCAGCCGCAGCAGCTGGTGTTATTTGTGTTTGTGTCTTGGGCACGCTGGCCAAATGCTCTGGCGACTTGCGACCCACAGCTGTTGGGCTACTATTTCCCACAGCTGTGGCAACTGCGCCAGGCACAACGCTGGCATGCGGACTATTGCTCGAGACGCCAGCAACCCCACTGCCCACCGTCAAATTAAGTTTTTCGCGCTCTAAACGATCGCGTTTGTGATGATGGGCATGGCTGTCGTGATGCTCGCGACGCTTCGAACGGGAACTGCTGAAAATTATTAGATAACAAATTTAAGCAAATCGTTTAACTCAAATGTTTCTATGCTCACTTCTTGTGTGGACTGCAGCGATGTGTGCGTGCCAGCTCCTCATAGACCTCGCCACGACGCTGTGGACTCTGCGTAGAAATTGGAAATGACAATAGAAATGAAAAGAATATAGACAGTGGCTTGCTTACCTGACCATGACCATCGATGACGACATTGCGATGGGCCTGATTGACAACTGATTGCTCAACCACAACCTGACCAGCACCATGGGATTCCTTGGCATCTGTGTCAACGACACGCTTGCCGCTTGGCGCACTAACTGGCTTGATAGTCATGCTGGCAATCTATAGAAATTATCTCTATTCTGCGTGTGATGCGATTGCCTTTCTCTTAGTTGCGTTTCAAGTGTTCAGCGATATTTGATGACATATGTAAATTTGGGGATGGGGAATTTCGCCAGCTCACTATTAGATTGTGTGTGTATATGTGCAACTGTATGTGTGTGGGTGCGGGGTTCTTTGTCCGTATAGCAATTAATTTGCTGCCTTTTGACTTTTGTTGTTTGGTCGCTGCTTCACTCTTGAGATTCCTTTCGTCACCGTCACAAACTCCGATTTGCTTACAATTCGTTTTGCTTGCTGCAGATGGTTTAAATTGAAAGTTGACAGACGACGAAGATACGCAAAACTAGAAATTCGTAAGTCGTAGCCAACGTAAATGGTGAAAATTTTGTGATTTTCATTTAGGTGTACTTATGTGTGTGTATGTGCGAGTGTGTTTTTGTCTGTGCCTGTGTGAATATGTATGTGTGCCGTTTTGCTTTCAATCGCCTGCCTTTGTCTCTGCACAGTTGCAGAAACGATTAATTTAAACACTATGCACGTCCACAATGGCTTTTGATTATGTGCTTTCGTCTAATCACAAATAACACACTCAATATTTATATTAGTTAAATGCTGTGCAATTTTGATTTTGATAGAGAAAACGTCGTTTCTGTTTAGTTGTTGGTTGGCTCTGTTCGATTTTTATTTACACCAGCCACAAATTTTGTCAGATGCGCACGTTGTTCTTCTTCTTTCGAATTTTGAGATTTTTTAGGAATTTTTGGTTGAAGTCAGCTTGTGTGAACATCTGATAGCCACAAACCAACACATAACACACCAGTGTTACCCCATTTTTCTTTTGCTGTACAATAGTCAGGCATGATTCACATGATTTATCGAAATTGTCAAATGCAACGATATATTTGCAAAATATATTTGAATTTATTTATTTATTTTGCGGATGACGTATTAACAATTAAGTGCTTCAATGATCAAAAGTTCATTTTTATTATCAAATGTTAGTCTTAATAATAGAATTTTTGCGAAACCTAAATAAATATTAAGATTAATGTTATGTATTTATTCAACTGCGAGCAAACGAATATTTGCTATTTGATATGCTTAAAAATCCTCTGGTTGGGAAACAGTTGAGCTAACAATTATGATATGCTAACATATTTTATTTAACTTTGAATATTAGAGTTTACTAAAATTAGCTGAGCTCAATATTGATTAAGTCCCTCTAATGTCTTTCCCTTTTCCGGTTAAATAAAGAGCAAGTAAATAACATATGTATATTGTATGCAT
The DNA here is from genome assembly GCF_009650485.2 of Drosophila albomicans. Classification (NCBI taxonomy): domain Eukaryota; kingdom Metazoa; phylum Arthropoda; class Insecta; order Diptera; family Drosophilidae; genus Drosophila; species Drosophila albomicans. The sequence goes on along the minus strand of NC_047629.2, from coordinate 35,043,782 downwards.
ATATATTTTACAATCGTTAAGGAACAGAACTGTCATACTGATCGTACATAACTGTTACACAAGTTACAAGTATGACAGTTGTCGTAAATGATATTTAATTCGTTAAATAACGACCATTCCATGCGGCAGCACCCCATCCAGATCCATATGGATATCCCCATGTTGGTGCCATCCATCCTTGGGAACCCCACCAGTATGGATAAGCGCTGCCCCCATACTGAGTTCCAGTCGTACCAGCTGAGCTATATCTGACTCCAGTGTTTCCAGTATTCAAGTCCGAGCTATCACTTCCATCTGTTGTTGTAGTCCTGGTTTGACGAGTCCACGATGTGGTTCCTGTACGTCGGGCATCCCTAGCATTTGCTTCATAAGGTAGGGTTACTTGAGCCCTCCGAATCACCTTACCAATAACACCGGGAACACCTTGTTGGTAGGTATTGCCATTGGTTGAGCTGGAATGTTTCGTCCAAGTGTGCGATGTATGAGTTCCAGTATTGGTACCACTATGGCTGCCGCCATTTCTAATCACTTGGATAGTCGGACTCGTAGTCTTAGTTGATGAACTAGACCAAGTATTCGACGTCTGAGAACCACCTGGAATTACAACGGTACTAGAGCTCGACTTATCATTACCAGACTGTGGTCTTCCTTTAACAACAGTTGTTGTAGTTGTTGTAGAACGAGAGCCTCTTTTTATGGTTGAAGATGAAGAACTAGAAGATCCCCCAGAAATGGTTGAGCCTGAGTCAATGTTAGATGGTTGCGAGTGGCCGCCAACAATGCTACCTGAACTGGAAGTGGTTGTTGTCGTTGAGGTAGTTTTGGAACCAGACTGTTGAGTTTTGCCGGAATTAACAGAATTTGATATTTTTTTCACAGCTGGTTCTGAAGATGAATTAGATTCTTTAGAGATTATTGTCGTTGTGGTTTTTGTCGAGCCAGACTGATGGCCGTTGTTTGAGGTTACTTCCGAAACAGGCGCTGAGGACGCATTAGATTGTTCGGAGGTTGTTGTTGTCGAGCCAGATTGGTTTCCGGAATTAACGGCAGTATTTGAAGATTCTTCAACAACTGGGTCTGAGGAAGCATTAGATTGTCCCGAAGTAGTTGTTGTTGTGGTTGTTGTCGAGCCAGATTGGTTTCCAGAATCAACAGTGGTGTTTGAAGATTCTTCAACAACTGGGTCTGAGGAAGCATTTGATTCTTCGGAGGTGGTTGTCGTCGAAGTTGTTGTCGAGCCAGACTGGTTTCCGGTGTTTGAAGTTACATCCACAACAGGATCCGAGGAAGCATTGGATTCTTCAGAGGTGGTTGTCGTTGTGGTTGTTGTCGAGCCAGACTGGTTACCTGAATCAACGGCGGTATTTGAAGATTCTTCAACAACTGGGTCTGAGGAACCATTTGATTCTTCGGAGGTGGTTGTCGTGGTAGTAGTTGTCGAGCCAGAATGGTTTCCGTTGTTTGAAGTTACATCCACAACAGGCTCCGCGGAAGCATTGGATTCTTCAGAGGTGGTTGTCGTTGTGGTTTTTGTCGAGCCAGATTGGTTTCCGGAATCAAAAATGGTGTTTAAAGATTCGTCAACAACTGGGTCTGAGGAAGCGTTGGATTCTTCGGAGGTGGTTGTCGTGGTAGTAGTTGTCGAGCCAGAATGGTTTCCGGTGTTTGAAGTTACATCCAAGGAAGCATTGGATTCTTCAGAGGTGGTTGTCGTTGTGGTTGTTGTTGAGCCAGACTGGTTACCCGAATCAACAGTGGTGTTTGAAGATTCTTCAGCAAGTGGGTCTGAGGAAGTATTGGATTGTTCGGAGGTACTTGTTGTTGTGGTTGTTGTCGAGCCAGATTGGTTTCCGGAATCAACAATGGTGTTTGAAGATTCTTCAACAACTGGGTCTGAGGAAGTATTGGATTCTTCAGAGGTCGTTGTCGTCGAAGTTGTTGTCGAGCCAGACTGGTTTGCGGTGTTTGAAGTTACATCCACAACAGGATCCGAGGAAGCATTGGATTCTTCAGAGGTGGTTGTCGTTGTGGTTGTTGTCGAGCCAGACTGGTTACCTGAATCAACGGCGGTATTTGAAGATTCTTCAAAAACTGGGTCTGAGGAAGCATTGGATTCTTCGGAGGTGGTTGTCGTCGAAGTTGTTGTCGAGCCAGACTGGTTTCCGGTGTTTGAAGTTACATCCGCAACAGGATCCGAGGAAGCATTGGATTCTTCAGAGGTGGTTGTCGTTGTGGTTGTTGTCGAGCCAGACTGGTTACCTGAATCAGCGGCGGTATTTGAAGATTCTTCAACAACTGGGTCTGAGGAAGCATTTGATTCTTCGGAGGTGGTTGTCGTGGTAGTAGTTGTCGAGCCAGACTGGTTTCCGGTGTTTGAAGTTACATCCACAACAGGATCCGAGGAAGCATTGGATTCTTCAGAGGTGGTTGTCGTTGTGGTTGTTGTCGAGCCAGACTGGTTACCTGAATCAACAGCGGTATTTGAAGATTCTTCAACAACTGGGCTTGAGGACACATTCGATTCTTCAGAGGTGGTTGTCGTCGAAGTTATTGTCGAGCCAGACTGGTTTCCGGTGTTTGAAGTTACATCCACGACAGGATCCGAAGAAGCATTGGATTCTTCAGAGGTGGTTGTCGTTGTGGTTGTTGTCGAGCCAGACTGGTTACCTGAATCAACGGCGGTATTTGAAGATTCTTCAACAACTGGGTCTGAGGAAGCATTTGATTCTTCGGAGGTGGTTGTCGTCGAAGTTATTGTCGAGCCAGACTGGTTTCCGGTGTTTGAAGTTACATCCACAACAGGATCCGAGGAAGCATTGGATTCTTCAGAGGTGGTTGTCGTTGTGGTTGTTGTCGAGCCAGACTGGTTACCTGAATCAACGGCGGTATTTGAAGATTCTTCAAAAACTGGTTCTGAGGAAGCATTGGATTCTTCGGAGGTGGTTGTCGTCGAAGTTGTTGTCGAGCCAGACTGGTTTCCGGTGTTTGAAGTTACATCCGCAACAGGATCCGAGGAAGCATTGGATTCTTCAGAGGTGGTTGTCGTTGTGGTTGTTGTCGAGCCAGACTGGTTACCTGAATCAACGGCGGTATTTGAAGATTCTTCAACAACTGGGCCTGAGGACACATTCGATTCTTCAGAGGTGGTTGTCGTCGAAGTTGTTGTCGAGCCAGACTGGTTTCCGGTGTTTGAAGTTACATCCACGACAGGATCCGAAGAAGCATTGGATTCTGCAGAGGTGGTTGTCGTTGTGGTTGTTGTCGAGCTAGACTGGTTACCTGAATCAACGGCGGTATTTGAAGATTCTTCAACAACTGGGTCTGAGGAAGCATTTGATTCTTCGGAGGTGGTTGTCGTCGAAGTTGTTGTCGAGCCAGACTGGTTTCCGGTGTTTGAAGTTACATCCACAACAGGATCCGAGGAAGCATTGGATTCTTCAGAGGTGGTTGTCGTTGTGGTTGTTGTCGAGCCAGACTGGTTACCTGAATCAACGGCGGTATTTGAAGATTCTTCAAAAACTGGGTCTGAGGAAGCATTGGATTCTTCGGAGGTGGTTGTCGTCGAAGTTGTTGTCGAGCCAGACTGGTTTCCGGTGTTTGAAGTTACATCCGCAACAGGATCCGAGGAAGCATTGGATTCTTCAGAGGTGGTTGTCGTTGTGGTTGTTGTCGAGCCAGACTGGTTACCTGAATCAGCGGCGGTATTTGAAGATTCTTCAACAACTGGGTCTGAGGAAGCATTGGATTCTTCGGAGGTGGTTGTCGTGGTAGTAGTTGTCGAGCCAGACTGGTTTCCGGTGTTTGAAGTTACATCCACAACAGGATCCGAGGAAGCATTGGATTCTTCAGAGGTGGTTGTCGTTGTGGTTGTTGTCGAGCCAGACTGGTTACCTGAATCAACGGCGGTATTTGAAGATTCTTCAACAACTGGGCCTGAGGACACATTCGATTCTTCAGAGGTGGTTGTCGTCGAAGTTGTTGTCGAGCCAGACTGGTTTCCGGTGTTTGAAGTTACATCCACGACAGGATCCGAAGAAGCATTGGATTCTTCAGAGGTGGTTGTCGTTGTGGTTGTTGTCGAGCCAGACTGGTTACCTGAATCAACGGCGGTATTTGAAGATTCTTCAACAACTGGGTCTGAGGAAGCATTTGATTCTTCGGAGGTGGTTGTCGTCGAAGTTGTTGTCGAGCCAGACTGGTTTCCGGTGTTTGAAGTTACATCCACAACAGGATCCGAGGAAGCATTGGATTCTTCAGAGGTGGTTGTCGTTGTGGTTGTTGTCGAGCCAGACTGGTTACCTGAATCAACGGCGGTATTTGAAGATTCTTCAAAAACTGGTTCTGAGGAAGCATTGGATTCTTCGGAGGTGGTTGTCGTCGAAGTTGTTGTCGAGCCAGACTGGTTTCCGGTGTTTGAAGTTACATCCGCAACAGGATCCGAGGAAGCATTGGATTCTTCAGAGGTGGTTGTCGTTGTGGTTGTTGTCGAGCCAGACTGGTTACCTGAATCAACGGCGGTATTTGAAGATTCTTCAACAACTGGGCCTGAGGACACATTCGATTCTTCAGAGGTGGTTGTCGTCGAAGTTGTTGTCGAGCCAGACTGGTTTCCGGTGTTTGAAGTTACATCCACGACAGGATCCGAAGAAGCATTGGATTCTGCAGAGGTGGTTGTCGTTGTGGTTGTTGTCGAGCCAGACTGGTTACCTGAATCAACGGCGGTATTTGAAGATTCTTCAACAACTGGGTCTGAGGAAGCATTTGATTCTTCGGAGGTGGTTGTCGTCGAAGTTGTTGTCGAGCCAGACTGGTTTCCGGTGTGTGAAGTTACATCCACAACAGGATCCGAGGAAGCATTGGATTCTTCAGAGGTGGTTGTCGTTGTGGTTGTTGTCGAGCCAGACTGGTTACCTGAATCAACGGCGGTATTTGAAGATTCTTCAACAACTGGAGGACACATTCGATTCTTCAGAGGTGGTTGTCGTCGAAGTTGTTGTCGAACCAGACTGGTTTCCGGTGTTTGAAGTTACATACACGACAGGATCCGAAGAAGCATTGGATTCTTCAGAGGTGGTTGTCGTTGTGGTTGTTGTCGAGCCAGACTGGTTACCTGAATCAACGGCGGTATTTGAAGATTCTTCAACAACTGGGTCTGAGGAAGCATTTGATTCTTCGGAGGTGATTGTCGTCGAAGTTGTTGTCGAGCCAGACTGGTTTCCGGTGTTTGAAGTTACATCCGCAACAGGATCCGAGGAAGCATTGGATTCTTCAGAGGTGGTTGTCGTTGTGATTGTTGTCGAGCCAGACTGGTTACCTGAATCAACGGCGGTATTTGAAGATTCTTCAACAACTGGGTCTGAGGAAGCATTGGATTCTTCGGAAGTGGTTGTCGTCGAAGTTGTTGTCGAGCCAGACTGGTTTGCGGTGTTTGAAGTTACATCCACAACAGGATCCGAAGAAGCATTGGATTCTTCAGAGGTGGTTGTCGTTGTGGTTGTTGTCGAGCCAGATTGGTTACCTGAATCAACGGCGGTATTTGAAGATTCTTCAACAACTGGGTCTGAGGAAGCATTTGATTCTTCGGAGGTGGTTGTCGTCGAAGTTGTTGTCGAGCCAGATTGGTTTGCGGTGTTTGAAGTTACATCCACAACAGGATCCGAGGAAGCATTGGATTCTTCAGAGGTGGTTGTCGTTGTGGTTGTTGTCGAGCCAGACTGGTTACCTGAATCAACGGCGGTATTTGAAGATTCTTCAACAACTGGGTCTGAGGAAGTACTGGATTCTTCAGAAGTGGTTGTCGTCGAAGTTGTTGTCGAGCCAGACTGGTTTGCGGTGTTTGAAGTTACATCCACAACAGGATCCGAAGAAGCATTGGATTCTTCAGAGGTGGTTGCCGTTGTGGTTGTTGTCGAGCCAGATTGGTTACCTGAATCAACGGCGGTATTTGAAGATTCTTCAACAACTGGGTCTGAGGAAGCATTTGATTCTTCGGAGGTGGTTGTCGTCGAAGTTGTTGTCGAGCCAGACTGGTTTTCCGGTGTTTGAAGTTACATCCACAACAGGATCTGTGGAGCATTGGATTCTTCAGAGGTGGCTGTCGTTGTGGTTGTTGTCGAGCCAGACTGGTTACCTGAATCAGCGGCGGTATTTGAAGATTCTTCAACAACTGGGTCTGAGGAAGCATTGGATTCTTCGGAGGTGGTTGTCGTGGTAGTAGTTGTCGAGCCAGACTGGTTTCCGGTGTTTGAAGTTACATCCACAACAGGATCCGAGGAAGCATTGGATTCTTCAGAGGTGGTTGTCGTTGTGGTTGTTGTCGAGCCAGACTGGTTACCTGAATCAACGGCGGTATTTGAAGATTCTTCAACAACTGGGTCTGAGGAAGCATTGGATTCTTCAGAGGTGGTTGTCGTTGTGGTTGTTGTCGAGCCAGATTGGTTTCCGGAATCAACAATGGTGTTTGCAGATTCTTCAACAACTGGGTCTGAGGAAGCATTGGATTCTTCGGAGGTAGTTGTCGTGGTAGTAGTTGTCGAGCCAGACTGGTGAGCCAGACTGGTTTGCGGTGTTTGAAGTTACATCCACAACAGGATCCGAGGAAGCATTGGATTCTTCAGAGGTGGTTGTCGTTGTGGTTGTTGTCGAGCCAGACTGGTTACCTGAATCAACGGCGGTATTTGAAGATTCTTCAAAAACTGGGTCTGAGGAAGCATTGGATTCTTCGGAGGTGATTGTCGTCGAAGTTGTTGTCGAGCCAGACTGGTTTCCGGTGTTTGAAGTTACATCCGCAACAGGATCCGAGGAAGCATTGGATTCTTCAGAGGTGGTTGTCGTTGTGGTTGTTGTCGAGCCAGACTGGTTACCTGAATCAACGGCGGTATTTGAAGATTCTTCAACAACTGGGTCTGAGGAAGCATTGGATTCTTCAGAGGTGGTTGTCGTTGTGGTTGTTGTCGAGCCAGATTGGTTTCGCGGAATCAACAATGGTGTTTGCAGATTCTTCAACAACTGGGTCTGAGGAAGCATTGGATTCTTCGGAGGTAGTTGTCGTGGTAGTAGTTGTCGAGCCAGAAAGGTTTCCGGTGTTTGAAGTGACATCCACAACAGGATCCGAGGAAGCATTGGATTCTTCAGAGGTGGTTGTCGTTGTGGTTGTTGTCGAGCCAGACTGGTTACCTGAATCAACGGCGGTATTTGAAGATTCTTCAACAACTGGGTCTGAGGAAGCATTGGATTCTTCGGAGGTGGTTGTCGTGGTAGTAGTTGTCGAGCCAGAATGGCTTCCGGTGTTTGAAGTTACATCCGAGGAAGCATTGGATTCTTCAGAGGTGGTTGTTGTTGTGGTTGCTGTCGAGCCAGATTGGTTTCCGGAATCAACAGTGGTGTGTGAAGATTCTTCAGCAAGTGGGTCTGAGGAAGTATTGGATTGTTCGGAGGTAGTTGTTGTTGAGGTTGTTGTCGAGCCAGATTGGTTTCCGGAATCAACAATTGTGTTTGAAGATTCTACAACAACTGGGTCTGAGGATGCATTGGATTCTTTAGAGGTGGTTGTCGTTGTGGTTGTTGTCGAGCCAGACTGGTTACCTGAATCAACGGCGGTATTTGAAGATTCTTCAACAACTGGGTCTGAGGAAGTATTGGATTCTTCGGAGGTGGTTGTCGTCGAAGTTGTTGTCGAGCCAGACTGGTTTCCGGTGTTTGAAGTTACATCCACAACAGGATCTGTGGAAGCATTGGATTCTTCAGAGGTGGCTGTCGTTGTGGTTGTTGTCGAGCCAGACTGGTTACCTGAATCAGCGGCGGTATTTGAAGATTCTTCAACAACTGGGTCTGAGGAAGCATTGGATTCTTTGGAGGTGGTTGTCGTGGTAGTAGTTGTCGAGCCAGACTGGTTTCCGGTGTTTGAAGTTACATCCACAACAGGATCCGAGGAAGCATTGGATTCTTCAGAGGTGGTTGTCGTTGTGGTTGTTGTCGAGCCAGACTGGTTACCTGAATCAACGGCGGTATTTGAAGATTCTTCAACAACTGGGTCTGAGGAAGCATTGGATTCTTCAGAGGTGGTTGTCGTTGTGGTTGTTTTTCGAGAGATTGGTTTCCGGAATCAACAATGGTGTTTGCAGATTCTTCAACAACTGGGTCTGAGGAAGCATTGGATTCTTCGGAGGTAGTTGTCGTGGTAGTAGTTGTCGAGCCAGACTGGTTTGCGGTGTTTGAAGTTACATCCACAACAGGATCCGAGGAAGCATTGGATTCTTCAGAGGTGGTTGTCGTTGTGGTTGTTGTCGAGCCAGACTGGTTACCTGAATCAACGGCGGTATTTGAAGATTCTTCAAAAACTGGGTCTGAGGAAGCATTGGATTCTTCGGAGGTGATTGTCGTCGAAGTTGTTGTCGAGCCAGACTGGTTTCCGGTGTTTGAAGTTACATCCGCAACAGGATCCGAGGAAGCATTGGATTCTTCAGAGGTGGTTGTCGTTGTGGTTGTTGTCGAGCCAGACTGGTTACCTGAATCAACGGCGGTATTTGAAGATTCTTCAACAACTGGGTCTGAGGAAGCATTGGATTCTTCAGAGGTGGTTGTCGTTGTGGTTGTTGTCGAGCCAGATTGGTTTCCGGAATCAACAATGGTGTTTGCAGATTCTTCAACAACTGGGTCTGAGGAAGCATTGGATTCTTCGGAGGTAGTTGTCGTGGTAGTAGTTGTCGAGCCAGAAAGGTTTCCGGTGTTTGAAGTGACATCCACAACAGGATCCGAGGAAGCATTGGATTCTTCAGAGGTGGTTGTCGTTGTGGTTGTTGTCGAGCCAGACTGGTTACCTGAATCAACGGCGGTATTTGAAGATTCTTCAACAACTGGGTCTGAGGAAGCATTGGATTCTTCGGAGGTGGTTGTCGTGGTAGTAGTTGTCGAGCCAGAATGGCTTCCGGTGTTTGAAGTTACATCCGAGGAAGCATTGGATTCTTCAGAGGTGGTTGTTGTTGTGGTTGCTGTCGAGCCAGATTGGTTTCCGGAATCAACAGTGGTGTGTGAAGATTCTTCAGCAAGTGGGTCTGAGGAAGTATTGGATTGTTCGGAGGTAGTTGTTGTTGAGGTTGTTGTCGAGCCAGATTGGTTTCCGGAATCAACAATTGTGTTTGAAGATTCTACAACAACTGGGTCTGAGGATGCATTGGATTCTTTAGAGGTGGTTGTCGTTGTGGTTGTTGTCGAGCCAGACTGGTTACCTGAATCAACGGCGGTATTTGAAGATTCTTCAACAACTGGGTCTGAGGAAGTATTGGATTCTTCGGAGGTGGTTGTCGTCGAAGTTGTTGTCGTGCCAGACTGGTTTCCGTTGTTTGAAGTTACATCCACAACAGGATCCGAGGAAGCATTGGATTCTTCAGAGGTGGTAGCCGTTGTGGTTGTTGTCGAGCCAGACTGGTTACCTGAATCAACGGCGGTATTTGAAGATTCTTCAACAACTGGGTCTGAGGAAGTATTGGATTTTTCGGAGGTGGTTGTCGTCGAAGTTGTTGTCGTGCCAGACTGGTTTCCGGTGTTTGAAGTTACATCCACAACAGGATCCGAAGAAGCATTGGATTCTTCAGAGGTGGTTGTCGTTGTGGTTGTTGTCGAGCCAGACTGGTTACCTGAATCAACAGTGGTGTTTGAAGATTCTTCAGCAAGTGGGTCAGAGGAAGTATTGGATTGTTCGGAGGTACTTGTTTTTGTGGTTGTTTTCGATCCAGATTGGTTTCCGGAATCAACAATGGTGTTTGAAGATGCTTCAACAACTGGGTCTGAGGAAGTATTGGATTCTTCAGAGGTGGTTGTCGTCGAAATTGTTGTCGAGCCAGACTGGTTGCCGGTGTTTGAAGTTACATCCACAACAGGATCCGAAGAAGCATTGGATTCTTCAGAGGTGTTTGTCGTTGTGGTTGTTGTCGAGCCAGACTGGTTACCTGAATCAACGGCGGTATTTGCAGATTCTTCAACAACTGGGCCTGAGGACACATTCGATTCTTCAGAGGTGGTTGCCGTTGTAGTTGTTGTCGAACCAGATTGGTTTCCGGTGTTCGAAGTTAGATCCACGACAGGATCCGAGGAAGCATTGGATTCTTCAGAGGTAATTGTCGTTGTGGTTTTTGTCGAACCAGACTGGTTACCTGAATCAACGGAGGTATTTGAAGATTCTTCAACAACTGGGTCTGAGGAAGTATTGGATTCTTCAGAGGTGGTTGTCGTCGAAGTTGTTGTCGAGCCAGACTGGTTTGCGGTGTTTGAAGTTACATCCACAACAGGATCCGAGGAAGCATTGGATTCTTCAGAGGTGGTTGTCGTTGTGGTTGTTGTCGAGCCAGACTGGTTACCTGAATCAACGGCGGTATTTGAAGATTCTTCAACAACTGGGCCTGAGGAAGCATTGGATTCTTCGGAGGTGGTTGTCGTCGAAGTTGTTGTTGAGCCAGACTGGTTTCCGGTGTTTGAAGTTACATCCACAACAGGATCCGAGGAAGCATTGGATTCTTCAGAGGTGGTTGTCGTTGTGGTTGTTGTCGATGTGGTTGTTGTCGAGCCAGACTGGTTACCTGAATCAACGGCGGTATTTGAAGATTCTTCAACAACTGGGTCTGAGGAAGTATTGGATTCTTCGGAGGTGGTTGTCGTCGAAGTTGTTGTCGTGCCAGACTGGTTTCCGGTGTTTGAAGTTACATCCACAACAGGATCCGAGGAAGCATTGGATTCTTCAGAGGTGGTTGTCGTTGTGGTTGTTGTCGAGCCAGACTGGTTACCTGAATCAACGGCGGTATTTGAAGATTCTTCAAAAACTGGTTCTGAGGAAGCATTGGATTCTTCGGAGGTGGTTGTCGTCGAAGTTGTTGTCGAGCCAGACTGGTTTCCGGTGTTTGAAGTTACATCCGCAACAGGATCCGAGGAAGCATTGGATTCTTCAGAGGTGGTTGTCGTTGTGGTTGTTGTCGAGCCAGACTGGTTACCTGAATCAACGGCGGTATTTGAAGATTCTTCAACAACTGGGCCTGAGGACACATTCGATTCTTCAGAGGTGGTTGTCGTCGAAGTTGTTGTCGAGCCAGACTGGTTTCCGGTGTTTGAAGTTACATCCACGACAGGATCCGAAGAAGCATTGGATTCTGCAGAGGTGGTTGTCGTTGTGGTTGTTGTCGAGCCAGACTGGTTACCTGAATCAACGGCGGTATTTGAAGATTCTTCAACAACTGGGCCTGAGGACACATTCGATTCTTCAGAGGTGGTTGTCGTCGAAGTTGTTGTCGAGCCAGACTGGTTTCCGGTGTTTGAAGTTACATCCACGACAGGATCCGAAGAAGCATTGGATTCTTGAGAGGTGGTTGTCGTTGTAGTTGTTGTCGAGCCAGACTGATTTCCGGTATTATTAGGTCTTTCAGACTTTGTTATGGATGTTGTACCAGAAGTCGAGCCAGATTTGGATTTGTTTTTTTTCCATCCAGAATTTTTTGTAGTTTTTGTTGTCTTGGACCATTTTTTATTTCTGCTTCGACGCCCATTTCTATAATTAGCGTGTTTTTCAGACGATGGAAATTTAAATTTATTACCATATTTGACATCTTCTTTTTCCCATGTTAAATAGGAATTGGAATCTGCATTTTCAATATCTACATCGGATTGATTGGGATTTTGTTTGGAATCAATTTCTTTTGAATACCCATCTCTCTTAGTAGAGGAACGGTGCCAATTTTTCCACCCTTTTTTGCCATGTTTCGAATTTTTCCTGCGACCACTCTTATTACGGCGACTGGATTTAACAACCGTTGTAGTTGATGAGGAAGAGCTAGATTGACTATTTTTATCGTCCGAGCTAAAACCTTCGTTTACATTAAGATCCAAGGATGGAATAGACTGCTTCGATTCTTCTGAAGTTGTAATAGTAGTTGTTGAGTTGGATTGTTTGGAGTTGTTATTTTCATTTATAATTGGATCTTCTGATGATCCAGATTGTGTAGCCTGATCAGATCTTGTTGTCGTAGAGGTTCCTGATTGGTGGGTATTGCCATTACCGATCAAATTTCCAGATTGAGATCCCGATGACTCGGAGGATTCAGTTTTTATTGAGGTGGTCGCTGATGTTGTTGAGCTCGATTGATTATTCTTTCCACGACTAATCAGATTATCAAACCGATTGGAAGTTCTCTCATTGTGAGGCATTGCGCTTTTAATATCGTTAAGAATTTTATCAAATTGCAAGGATCCACTACTTTGACCGGAGGTTTGGTGATTTTTAGCACATGGAGCAGCTCCGGCAATTTCAGCGTCGTGAACAAGTATTAATTTGCCAAATAGACGATCTAAGAGCCACAAACGAATATCCTTTCGTATCTCAAGAAGAGTTTGTCGAACACTTTCACAACACGGACCGGTACGAGTTGCCGTTTGGGGCTGTAGCTCCTGAGATGAGCTCACTTCTGTTCCGGCATGGATATGAGCACCGGCCACGAATGCCACGAATACGCCCAAAAGAGCGATAGAATATAACCGCATGATCTACCAATAGCCAGATCTCCACTTTAACTGTTGGCGAAATTGACAGATTTAGCTCCTTTTATACCTTACCAAGTGTTAGCCAAATGTGTTTTCTAAATAATAATTTAGATATTTGCCTAGATGCTTTTGTGCAGTTAGGCAAATATAATATTGCTCAAAAACATTTGGTTCTCGCATTGTTCTGTGCCGAAAATAATGATATATTAGATACTTGACGCCGCAAATTGTGATCCCATAACAGTTCACAGTTTGGCAAAGAATTCAAAACAGATGTGCTAAATATTTGCATTAAGCTTAGATTAAACAATTATCAGACTTTCAACTTTACGTAAGTTGTGGATACACATACATATAGTATACGTCTAAGACGTCAGATCTTCGGCTGCATTTGCCAAAAATTCGGGAGCGTGTTGAATAGACAATAGCCTTGTTTATTTGAATTCTTTCACAGCATATTATAATTATCATAATTATGCCAGCATATTTATTCTCTTATTTCAATAATATGTGTATATAGTATATTGTGTATAGCACATGTGTAAAGTGTGTAAGGTTTATCAAAACAATCATTAACTGGTGGGTTGTCCAATTAAAACTCATCTTTCTCAAATGGATGGTGAGGGTGGCCGTATTGACTGAAAAATATTGAGAAAGGATCTTATTAGTCGGTTGATAATATTTATTTTTATACGCTATTAGTCAACAATGGAAAGCTTACGAAATATTAAATTAAACTAATTTGTTAGTGAAGCATTCTTCTACTATAGAGATCTTATACAAACAAGAGTGTGGGAGGGAGGGAAGCAGGCAAAAGTTTAAAAGCCACAATAGCAAAGATAAACAAGAACATAATAGGCCGTAGAGTAGGTAAATTAAACATACGTCGGTATTGGATGTCTTCTCATGTGAAACCGATCTTAGTTTTTGCCAGAATATTTACTTAACTAGTTGTATACACATATCATTTTGATCGACTGGTTTCTTGCAGATTGAACCTAATACTCGTCGTTAAATGGATAGTGCTTATGATCGCCAACGCTAAATAATTTTTAAGAAATAATAATAATGTAAAGATTTATAGTCCAGAATTCCTTTGACACACTAACTACTCGAATTTGAAATAAATCAATCAAAAACCAAGTCTACTTACTTCAACAGGGGCACCAGGCGGCCATTGCACTCGAATCCTTCAATGGTCTTGATTTCCTCATCGGTCAGCTCGAAGTCGAAGACCTTGAAGTTCGATTCGATGCGATCCTTGGTCACAGACTTTGGTATGACAATGTTACCGCGTTGGATTTGATAGCGAATCAAGATCTGGCCAGCAGTCTTCTTCTTGTTTGCAGCAATTTTCTTGATCTGAAAAGGACATTAGAATCAGTTAACCTTCTATTGTGTCAAAGTCATTGTTTGGCTTACCGCTTCTTCCTCCAAAATGACCGGATCACCTTCCTTGGCCCAAGGACGGTTGGGGCTACCCAAAGGACTGTAGGCAGTAATGGTAATATCCTTTGATTTACAGAACTCAGCAAGTTTCTTCTGCGTCAAATAAGGATGGCACTCCACTTGATTTGTGGCTGGTGGAATTGTAGCAACCGCCAGGACACGCTCAATTTGGTTCTTGTTGAAATTGGAAACACCAATAGATTTGACCAATCCATCCTTGACAAGTTTCTCCATTTCCTTCCAGGTGTCAACGTAATCATCGGGCGAGTAAAGAGTTTTGCCATCCTTATCGACTGGGAATAGTTCGCAGCCCGACTTGTATCCCATAGGCCAGTGAATCAAGTACAGATCCAAATACTTCAACTTCAACAAGTCCAGTGTGTTCTCACAGGCGGATCTCACCAAATCCGGGCGATGGAATGTATTCCACAACTTGCTGGTAATAAAGAGATCCTCGCTGAAAGCAATAGATAAAGTCTCAGTAAAATAAATGTAAAATTAGAGAAGCGAATATGTTTTACCGCTTGACAGCTCCCTCCTTAATCTTGGCTTCAATTCCGGCTCCGACCTCAGCCTCATTTTGATAGACGTAGGCGCAGTCAATGTGACGATATCCAACATCGATGGCAGTTTTTACAGCTTCAACCACTTGGCCGGGAGGGCTCTGAAAATCACAAGAGTAGAATCAAGTCTTTAGTAGAAATTCTCATATTCATGTGAAAATTCAATTAGATGAAATTATGACAGCTTAATATGAATTATCTCCCATAGTGTCGAAGGTCATTTTTTCACAATCTATTTTAAAGCCTCTACTAATTGGATTGGTATGAATTGGCTTGACTTTCATTTTAGAGGAGCGTGATTCGAGATGAAATGAAAATTCGATTATCAGCTTATCAGGTGCTTGACGTCACACTAATCAGCAGCAAGGGTAAATTCACTACCATTAAGGTTACCTCTAAAGCAAACTAAATTTAGAACGGAACAGGCCCTCTAAAATTTAAGCACTCAAAATAATAAACTTTTCATAAAAAAAAAAAATTATAGAATGACCACAAAAATGTTATGTACGGAACGTTTCTAATATCATTTTCTTGTTTTATACCCTGGAGTAATCCGTTTTTATAAGTATTTACTGATTTACTACGTGCCACATATGCACTTTAGGTTGCTCGAGTACTGGGTATGTTAGTTGTTTGAGGAGCAAGCATTAAAAGAGTCTAGATAAGAGCATTTATCAATTTGATTTCGAGCTTAATGCAAGATGTCGGCCACTTATGTGTGTTCACGTACACATATACATATGTATGTATGTTTGTATGTGTATCTGTACTTCACATAATTTAAGAGAGCTGACGGGCAAGTTTTAAAAAATTTCCACTATCATTTTAAAAGTTGCGAGAGGTCACCTTGGGGTAGAAAGTAACTACGTATACATATATACAAATGTATGCAAATAAATAATTATACATTTCCTGGTACATTTTGAGATTGTCCTACTATCGCCATTTACATGAACGCCTCTTCAGCCCAAACACACCCACGCAAAGCTTTACTCATACATGCAAAATTACCACACTCACAAACGCACACACAGCAGCCGGCGAAAAGCAGAGACGCCGTTGCCGGCAAATTATCAGCTGCGCGACGCGTGCAGCGCTATTTCTAATTTTCGCCACAGAATACAAATAAATAATGAACGGAAAATTACACGCTTAGAACTAAACACACATGCCTATTTGTATTCTATACGTACACATTATACTCACATACATACGTCTTTCGTAACTAAATATTTGTTTTTTATTGTACTTACATTCCAGGTTCCTAGACCAATGATGGGAATGCTGTGACCACTGTTTAGTTTGACGGTTGGCACTTTGCTAGCCATTTTGTACGTAACGTTAATATTTTTTGCCCTTGTAAAGGATATAGTAAAGAATTCAAATACTTATTTAATATTTGATGTGCGCGACAAGCAAAGAACTAATCGACGACCGACAGCTGTTTGCCGCTTTTATACGCCAATCAAAAGCTCGACTGGGCTTTTGTAAAGCTTTGCTGCTTTCACAAAAAAAAATGTCGATAACTGATGTGCGATCGATAAGAAATAATAATATATATCGCAAGAAACATACGTTGGTTGTGCAATCGAATTCGAAGTTTCCGCCTGTCTCTCTTTAAGTGCACAGTATTCGAGGAAACAAAGCCGTAGACTTTTAATAGTGCGATAAACGCATGATTGTATTGCAATTAATTGCGGAATTTTATTCATCATAATTTAGCGAGCTTGTGCTTTGAAATTTAGTCTTTAAATATTTACTAAATAACTTGAATCTCAAAGATATTTGGATTATAGTAGAAAGCAAACTTACCAGCCAAGTGCCAAGTCCTATAAGTGGCATTTCCTTGCCATCAGCTAGGATTGCTTTGGGTACTGCATATTCCTGTTGGCACCTAAGAACACGTAATTCCTGATAATCGCTGAAATTCCATAATTAATAACTTACCATTTAAATCGTTCAGTCTTCTGGGCATACCCTCGAGTTGCCGTTTGAATTGCACAACGATTTAGCTGCAAAGTTAAGGAATTTTTTAAAGCGGCAAACATTTTGAATGCTATACTTTTTGGATCTATTGTCTTTTTATTTTTGTTATTTATTGTTTTGAGTTAACAGCAAACGTTTCGACGATTACTTGATTAGTATGGAATACAAAATGAAAAATGTTGACACTAAAGATGTTTATTATATGAAGTGAAAAGCCTAATTCTTTTAAGAATGATATACAGCCTCTTAGACTTACACACAAGAACATAATATATGTGAATTTATAATGGAAGATGTCTTATGTTTGTTTTGGTGCTGCAATTTCGAATGGATAATGAGGATGTCCATAAGCGGCTTTCATGGTCATGAAACGACCATTGCAATCGAGATCGCCGATGGCTTGCAAGTCGTCATTGTCTAATCCAAAGTCCCAAACCTTAAAATTCTCATACATATGATGTTTGCTCACTGATCGAGGTATGACAATAATGCCCGATTGTGTCTGAAAGCGTAATAACACCTGGGCTGGACTACGATCGTATTTGGCAGCGATTTCCAATACAACTGGATGCTTCAGCAGTGGGTAGGCACCGGGTTTCTCGTAGGGCGTGTGAGCCGAGCCCAACGAACTATAAGCAGTAACAGCAATCGCATTGTCATAGCAGAGTGTAATTAAGGACTTCTGTCGCAGATACGGATGACATTCGATCTGCAGGACGACGGGTTTCAGCTTGGCCACGCTTAGCAATCGATTTATTTGCTGTTCATTAAAATTAGAGACTCCAATAGCGTGGCATAGACCTCTATCCACCAACTCCTCCATGGCCCGCCAGGTGTCCACGAAGTCAATATCCTCGAATACAGCTTTGCCAGTATCTGGACATGTAGGATAGAGATTATCACCCGACTTGTAGGCCATGGGCCAATGCATCAGATACAGATCCAGATAGTCCACACCCAGATTTCGCATACTTGTCTCGCAGGCAGGTCGCACCAAATCGGGTCTGTGGTGAGTATTCCATAGTTTGCTTGTGATGAACAGTTCGTCACTGAGAAGTAGCATAAATCCGTTAATAATCAATAAGCGCAGATAAAACAGTAGTCGATTACCGCGTTACAACACCTTCCTTGAGTTTCTCATCAATAGCTACGCCGACTTGGGCTTCGTTGCCGTAAATGTGCGCGCAATCGAAGTGACGATAACCGATATCAATGGCATCTTTTACAGCCTGCGTTAGGACATCGGGTGGACTCTGAAAACAAAACAAAAAACAAACATTGAAAGCTTTAATGCATGTAATGCAAGTGCAGCGTTGCAAAAGCTCAACAAAGCTAACACGCAAGTTCTTTTGGCATTGACATTGAAAAATACACATACATACACACATATATTTGTTTATTATTACTATATGTAATAGCAAGAGTTTTTTGTGATTATTCAATACTTTCGGTTTAACGGTTTCACTTTCCATACATTTTGTACTTACACGCCATGTCCCCAGTCCAACCATTGGCATATTTTTGCCATTGCTTAAAAGAAAATTCGGCGTCGACATTACTGCTAATTCGATTGGATTATTAAGAAGACGCTTAGCTGTTTTTCATTTACCGAAAGTATACAAACAAAAGAAATAGGTTGGTAAATTTTACTACTAATTAATTTCATTGACAACTAACTAAATACATTTTACATATAGACACCACACATATATCAGAGATAAATTTAGAAATTTGTTGGCGACCACAACAATTTACTACCTTGACCTCTCAAGAGTGATTGCGAGTGACGTTCACTTTAAATTGACTATTAACTACCAACAATTGCTGTTTGCGCTTAAAATTAAATTATTACTTGGTTGTTTTTTTAAATTTTCAGTTACTTTTAAGTAAAATAGTCCCTACATCACTGAGTGTGTACACACTGTATATAGAAATAATCGTTTGCTATCGATAACTGGTGCGAATACATCGATACCAAAATGTCGGTAGCTTACAGCACTGTTTTCGATTGCCGGCACGCAAAGAAAAAACAAAATACAAACAACAAAACGCGAAATGTTTGGCACGGTAAATAATTATCTTTCCGGCGTGCTGCGATCTGCAGAGGACTACGATGGAGATAGCTTGGGCACATTTCTATCGCTGCGCGACGTTCACGTGCAAAATCACAACTTGTACATAGCACAGCCAGAAAAACTCGTGGAACGCATGCTGAAGGCGCCGCTAGACGAAGTTGTTATTGCCCACCTAAAAGTGCTCTATTACTTGGCTCAGGAGCCACCTAACTACATGGAGGCATACACTCAACAGGCTGCCAGCTGCTCGGCGGTCGTTAAGTTGTTGCAGCAGCTCAAGGACGAGAACTGGTGCCTACCCCTCATGTATCGCGTGTGCCTTGATCTGCGTTATCTGGCGCAAGCCTGTGAAAAACACTGTCGCGGCTTCACACCCGGCAATATACTGGAAAAGGCTGCCGATTGTATGATGGCCTGCTTTCGCGTGTGCGCCGCCGATGGACGCGCTTCGGAGGAGGACACCAAGCGTCTAGGCATGATGAATCTGGTGAATCAACTGTTCAAGATCTACTTCCGCATCAATAAATTGCATCTGTGCAAGCCGCTTATCCGTGCCATTGAGAACTGTACGTTCAAGGACAGTTTTCCGTTGCCGGAGCAGATCACCTATAAATACTTTGTGGGCAGACGAGCTATGTTCGACTCTAATTATCGCGAGGCTGTCGAATATCTCTCATATGCATTTACCCATTGTCCAGATCGATTCGCGAGCAACAAGCGATTGATACTTATCTATTTGGTGCCGGTTAAAATGCTGCTCGGCTACTTGCCACGGAAATCCCTTCTGGAACGCTACGATCTGCTGCTCTTCCATGATCTGGCACTTGCCCTGAAGGCTGGCAATGTTAATCAATTCGATGAAATCGTTCGGCAGCATGAACTAGTGCTCATTCGCAGCGGCATTTATTTGCTTGTGGAAAAACTGAAGTTCATTGTCTATCGCAATCTATTCAAGAAAGTGTTTATTATTCGGCAGTCACATCAACTAGATATGAGCGACTTCTTGACAGCGCTACAGTTTGTCGGCGTTACCGATGTGTCCATTGATGAGACGCACTGCATCGTGGCCAATCTGATTTACGAGGGTAAAGTGAAAGGTTACATCTCACATGCGCACAACAAACTAGTTATATCTAAGCAGAACCCATTTCCTCCGTTGATTTTGGCTTAATTTTATGAGAAACTTTTAAATAAAAAATCAACTAAAGTCTCAATGTTCTTCTATATTTAAATTTCCGCCAATAACCGATAGTCGATTTAAGCTCATTGCTTAACGTTATGCAGGGCTGCAGCATCATAGCAAGCGCCATTTAAAATCTGAGTTGCGCTCACACTGCTGCCACGTATATATTTAATATATTAAACACAACTTAAAAAAATTAGTGTCTAAACTCATCTAAAAGTTTAAAGAATAAAATAATAAAGACTTTGTACCATTTTAATATCTGAGTTCGATTTTCATTCAATAATCGATGTTTAAAAAATAGTGACAGCATCGATAGTGCTGTCGTTGTGTTGCCATCTCTAGCTGTGTGTATATTTTCAACAGCTCACAGCTGAAGAAAACACTTTTTCGTGCAGTCCACTCAAAATAAAACCACAATTTGAATAATAGCAAGTGTGTGCAAGTTCCATAGAATTCAACGTTCCAAAACATAAAGTTGCAGTCATTGCTCACATTTTATTTCCATCGTTTCCAAGAACCGACTTCTTTCGCTTTCAACCGGCGCTGTGCTGACACAACAAACACGCTTTGCTATCGCAAAATCAATATTACTAATTTTGCTTTGCACATTCAAATGACATAACTAACTAAAACGCATTTCAAATAGCCGTTGTTTTTCGATTCCATTTCCGTTTTTTTGCAGAGCAACGCACTGTCGTCTACCATTGGATACTCTCTCTCGCTCACTCGCACTCTCACTGTTCCGTCGTAAGAGGCTAAAAGAAAAAAAGGGGTCAACATGTCAGCACCGGTAATTGTCGAGGCCACGGTCAAGCAGACGGCGACGGTAAGTTTAATGTACATATGTATATGGATCAACTAAGCAACTATGTATTTACCTTTACCTTATGCATATCACATTGTTTAGCTCATTTTCATGCACGGATTGGGAGACACTGGGTACGTACTTTTGCTTGCAAGTTGCCTAGCTGCAAGTCCAAGTGATTAATTCGTTTTTTCGCTTTTGATAGACACGGCTGGAGCAGTGCCTTGGCCGCCATACGACCTCCCTTCATGAAGGTGATCTGTCCTACGGCGCCCACGCAACCCGTCTCTCTGAATGCCGGCTTCCGCATGCCCTCGTGGTTCGATCTCAAGACCCTGGACATTGGCGGACCTGAGGATGAGCCGGGCATTCGTTCAGCTCGCGACGATGTGCATGGTATGATACAGAAGGAGCTGTCCGCTGGCATTCCAGCCAATCGCATTGTGCTCGGTGGCTTCTCTCAAGGTGGCGCGTTGGCTCTCTATTCGGCTCTGACCTTTGATCAGTCGCTGGCCGGTGTGGTGGCGTTGTCATGTTGGCTGCCACTGCACAAGCAGTTTCCGGGTGCTAAGGCGACTAGCGATGATGTGCCAATATTCCAGGCGCACGGCGACTACGATCCCGTTGTGCCTTACAAATTTGGCCAGCTGAGCGCCAGCCTGCTCAAGTCCTTCATGAAGAACGTGACGTTTAAGACCTATAACGGACTGTCGCACTCGTCGTCCGATGAGGAGATGAACGATGTCAAGGTGAGTGCGACATGTCGCCTAATTGATTTGGCATTATATCTGTAATCACTTAAAGAGTTTTCTTACGCTCTCTTTGCTTTTGTCTATTTCAGGACATAATCAGTAAATGGGTAAACTAATTTCCAATTAGCACTTAGCACTTTTACCGCGTCCCCGTCTCCAAATTCGTGTGCATTCCGGCAAGCAAACAAGAATAACTACAAAATAATAACAGCTAAAAGAATAACAATGAATCCAAAATTAATCAACACACACAACACACACACC
This sequence comes from Drosophila albomicans, assembly GCF_009650485.2. Lineage (NCBI taxonomy): Eukaryota > Metazoa > Arthropoda > Insecta > Diptera > Drosophilidae > Drosophila > Drosophila albomicans. Next base: position 35,022,180 of record NC_047629.2, on the reverse strand, counting down.
TACACGACAGTTTGATGTCGTCTTTTAGCCAAATTGAGAAATGTTGAGAGAAGCAATCAATTAATTATAATACGTAAAATACCTAACAATAGAGTGTGATGCGAATGCAGGTTGTTTCACCATACGATTTATTAATTACTTATCCTTTGTATAAGCTATAAAATATATATATCAGAGAAAGTTACTTTCAACACACACAAATTATGTTCGGTATTTTCTGTTGATTTCAAACAAAGCAAACAAAAAAAAAAAGAATGAAATGAAATGAAACTAAGCCATGCATATTTGATTACAAATTAACAATTACTAATAAACTTACTTAATCAAAAAAAAAACCGAAAGAAAAGTAAATTTAAACTAAAATTCATATATCAGTACTTTGCAATATTTCTATATCGATTCTTTTCTCAAAAGCATACATTTACAACTATTCGAATTTTGATTAATTTCGTTTGTTTTCGTTCTTTTCTTACTTTATTTCGTACAGCAAGAGTTACAGACAAATCATCTATAGTTTTCCAGCTGAAACTAGTTAATTTTTTATTTGTTTATGTAGTCTGTTTTTTTTTATTTTTTCCAAATAAAAACCCATTTATTTTGACCTACAAATGCACTCATAAGTCGCCAGTTTTAATTCTGTATTTTACACATTGTATTTATATTAATCCTAATCTATAACTAAGTAGCTGTCGCATGACTCATCCCACCTCTCATCTATATATTTGCAGACGCATTGGGAGGGCCAGAACATGGCTAGAAGGGCACAATGCTGCCAAATATCATAGTAGCTACATACGATACGATTTATAGACTATGAAATGTAGAGTTGCAGTTCCTTCCACATAAAATCAAAGCTCCTCTACGCCCCGCCCCCCTAGTCATGAAACGCGACGGTGCAGATGTCTGAAACTAAACAGAAAAAAGAGAATTGTATTTTAGATATTATTTTGTACATACTTACATAATTTATGTAGTCTTTAGGCATACTATATAATTAGCTGTTGGATGACTCCACTTTGTGTGGTCTGACGAGAAGCAGTTTCGCTTAAGCGAACTAAACTAAATAAAGTTATGTGACAAAAAGCTTACAAAAGCCATCAAAACGCTCGAAAGGGGAATGCACGAAAACGCGTTGGGTTTTCGTAAATAGTATTTCGTTTTGGTTGTCAACTTTGCGCGAATGAAATAAGTTGTTTTAACGGTCAAACTTTTGAATCTGTGAACACCGTACTGAAAGTCGATAAATCGATAGCAGCGGCACGAGTTTGGCACGAAGTGCAATCGTTGCTATCGTTTTTCGTTATCGAAGCTTGAGCGCCAATTATTTAGCTGCAAACGAAATTGCAATGTAAAAGGAATCAAACAAAGCAAACAATGGCATTTCTTAGAGTGGATTAAAGAAGGTGAGTAAAAGCATAAAGGGCAATAAAAAGGTCAATTAAAAATTGATAAGAATTGATTTGATGCCTGGCAACCAAAGCCGGTAAATTGCAATTAATTTGGCGGATTTTGGCACAACGTAAACAAACGACATGTTTAGCCCTGCCTATCTGCCCCCACTTCCCCACTCATACTCGCACACAAGTCGTCACACACACAAATATACACACGATGGCTGGTGTGGTGGACGAACGTGAACATTCACGACTTCGTTGTAGTATTTTCGCTCAGTTGTTTCCGTATCGCCGCTAAGTTTGGACGCGTTTGCTCCGGTCTTGTGGCTTGCAAATTACGCGCCGTTGTTCGTTTTTTTTTTGATAATAATAACTACGCGAGAAGAGTGCAACACAGTGGATTAACCGAAATTAATGTCAATTGTGAGTGAAGTCAATTTGACCAAACCCAAAAGGGGGCCAATCTAAGGAGCCAACCAAGATAACAGAAATAACTCAGAAAAAAGGAAAATAAAATCAAAAGTTTATTGAAAGCGAAAGTTAGGTGTTGCAGTTTTACGTTGCGCATTTTTCCTGTGGACTGCGCGCTTTGTTGTTGGTGCTGCTGCTGCGGTTGCTGTTGTTGTTTTGGGTTATTGGTCACAAAGGAAGCTTCGCAACGTGTGTAAAATGTATTTTGTGTGCTTGTCACTCGCGCGTACCATCTGCAAAGTGCGATGCAAGATACGAATTGAATGTGTAGAGTACGCACACATGTGTAGAGCGTGTGTAATGTAAGCATAGGTGTGTATGTGTAGATATGTGCTTAAGAAGTGCGTGTAAGTTTTGTTGCAATCTTGCTTTCTGCATTTGCTTTTACTGTTTACACGCACACACACATGCATAGAACAAATCAAAGCTGTGTTGGGGGTGTGGATAAACTCATCGGCGGCGCCCTGTTGCGCCCTCTATTGTTCAGTGAATGTATGTGTGAGTTCACAGGGAACGCCATTATTATTACGATAATAATGAACTCGAATCGACAATAGGCTATAAAGAGAAGTCAAGGCACGGACTATAAGTATTCAATTACTAATTTCAATTTTAATAGATACCAAGTTCTGAGAAATTTCAGATACGTAAAAACCCCTTAAAAATCACTTAAAGATTTAAGCACTTATAAAATGTGCAATTGCACTGAGACTGCACTTGATAAGTGAAAATTCATTTAGATTTGCATGGGTTTAACAACATTAATTACCTGACTACATTAAAAGTTCGTTGGCATCATCATTAATTGACAGGAGTTCAGTGATGTTGCAAACTGCGTAAAATCGTACAGTAGGGCTCCCAAATTAGAAGTATGTGAAATTTAACTTTTCTGAATTGAAGTTTATAAAGTTTAGAGTGATTTTTTTTATTTATTTTATTTTTAGAAAGTTTTCTCTAATTTTCCAAAAATGTTAATTTTCTCAACATTAGATTTATATTAAGAATAAGAATTAATTTTCGATTAAATAGCCTTGATTTGCATTTAAATCACTTAAGAGTAAAAGTATATATCTAAAGTATTTTCCCTACATCTCAAATTGTGATTAATCACTAATTCAGTGCACTGTGTACCCTTTAAATTATTCTAGAGAAAGAGAAACGCATATTATTTTTTTTTATAAATAATTAGTTTTCCAATCACAGCTTCATCTCTTTGTGTGGCGAAAAGACAAGCGGGTATTACTGTTCCTCTACACATGTGAATTCAGCGATCGGAACGTGATTAGCACTATAATGAGTCTGCGTTTATTGTCTGTAGGTCATTAAAAGACAATTACATCTTTTAAAAATGATTTTACATAGTATGACAAATGCTTCAAACATTGTCGGAAAACAGTACGTTTAAATTTGAGATCAATCTTCAGTTAAGTATTGTCATAGTGCCCCACAAAAACACAAAAAGCTCATTATAATTATCTCTCATCTTTTTATTAGTTTTAATTAAAACTGTTCACGTGATGGAAGGATTGAGAATCGGTACGATCAAGTGAACTATTTATTTATTCTTTTCGAGTTTGCAAATCACTTATTGATATTATGAAATATACATATACAGCTGTGACCATTGAAATAGCAGTGCAGACGACCTACACATTTAAAGTTGAAAAATATTATTATGAACACAACTTCGAGACAAAATTTTTTTATAACAGCTTAATATATTTAATTTGCGATAATTAAACATATTTTTCATTTTGGATAATTCAATATTTTTCCGAATGTGGATAATAACAAATGAAATTGGGTCCTTTATGAATAACATTGAAATAGCAGTGCCAAAAGAAAAATTTAATAAATTTCAAAAAATCTTATAAATAACTTAATCCTTCTAAATTTCGAGTTGAATACGACCTTATAATTTGTTGTGTAGCCTTTATTGGCTATTAGAGCCTCACAGCTACGTGGCATGGAGTCCACCACGTCCTCGCAACGCTTGCAGGGATTCTGGCCCTATACCTCCTGTACAACTTGTCAAAGGTGTGGCTTAGATGTCGGGGATTTCTTGGCAACATAATGCTTGAAGTCCTCCATCAGTTCCCAATCGGATTTAAATCCGGGAACTCTGCTGACATGGCATTACATCAGTTTTTTTCATGACCAAACCACTCCGTGACCAGTTGGCCGGTGTGTTTAGGTTTCGTGGCTCTGCTGAAAAGTCCATATTGAAGGGGCATTTCATCCTGAGAATACTTCAGCATGATGTTTCTTAATATATTTTCAAAGATTTCTTGGTCTATGATCTCATCGATCATATTTATAGGTCCCACACCACTGTATGAGAAACATGCCCAGATCATGATTTGAAGACCACCATGGTTAGCGGTCTTAAGGGTATGGTTTAGGTCATTTTCGGTGATTGGTGGTCAACGGACATATTGTCTTGAACTTTTCTAACAATTAACACCAGTTTAGACTCATTTGTCCAAAGAATATTACGCCATTTGGAAAGTGGCCAGTTCAAGTGGCGCTTGGCAAACTCCCACCTCGCTTTGAGATGTCTATAACCAAGTAATTGCACCTTTTCTGGACTTCGGGTATTCAAATTTGTATCCACCAGTCTTCGGCCAATAGCCACTTCACTAATTCCCCAAACTCAGCCCTGCTTTAATATCCCTACAGGATGCAAAAGGATTAGTTTAGCTGAAGAGCACTATGCATCGGTCCTCTAAAATTGTGGTTTTTTTGTATCACACTACGGTTTTTCAGGCTTTGATTTATAATTTATGTCATTGAAAACCATTTTGGTAAAAACATTTTAGGCGACACAGAACTTTTTTATACAATTTTGCTCCTTCCTAAGCTCAAGAAAGGACCTCCTCTCTACATTGGACCAGTTAGGTCCTTTACACACTAAAATTAATTTTTTTTTATAGTTATAGTGTATTGTCGTATAAACTACAATAATAAACCAGATTAAACTCACTTTTCATAAAATTAAAAACAATTTCGGCTTTTTTAGTGGAAGAAAAGAAAAAACTGCTATTCTAATGGTCAGCCCAAAAGTGGTGCACTTGGGTAAAAATATCAAAATTTCAGAAAAACTGATCAAAACTAACGGGGTTTTTGCTGTTTTCTTATCTTTATGCTTCATTTTACAAAAACAATGTGCTAGCGATCAACTAACAAAAAGGAATAACCAAAAAAAACGGTTACATAGTCTTTTCTCTGTCGCACTGCTATTTCAATGGTCACAGCTGTATATACTGGAATTTTGAGTTTCATTAATGTTCAATAGCAATTACTAATTAAAATTAAAACTACTTTTTTCTATACATGTGTCGAGTAAATGGGTGCATAAATATTTATGCCGTGATAATCAGCAATAAATTTTAAAATTGTCATGGCAGGTATGAGATGAGAGTGATAGGCTGCGAGATAACCTGTAATTAATTGCATATTTATCATGGATTCCTACGACAAATTTCTTGTTTGTTTGTTGTGGTCATCGGTCTGACGCTGAACAATAGAATAATTAAAATGCTTCCTTTTACTAATGCAAGGTTTAAGCCAATTAACTAATTCAAACATATTTATAATTTATTATAACAGTTGGTCAATTATTGTTTGTCATTTTAAATCAATAGATATTTTATATTATAAGTACAAGCAATTGTTCATACCAACGTTTTTTTTTTTGTCGTTATTGTAAATCAATGGAATGAACCCACACATTTTTGGAATAACCAATAAAACAGGTATTGCAATTATTCGATAATCACATTGAATTATTCGAACAAATACTCACTCAATGTAATGCAAGCTTATGAGTCAAAAGTTCCTCAGCTCGGTAATACAGAGTACTCGTGATTGTAAGTATGTTGGGAAATTATTGGACAACAATAATTTGCATATTAGGCTACGCTTTTGATTTATGGCTATGCATGCTATTTTCCACATTCCCATTGATCCAAATCAGAGGTTTTTTTATTTCCGTTTCCTTATAAACTGCTCTCTATCTCTCTCTTTCTCTCTCTGCAATTTTCGAACCTCCTTTAGTTTTTTATGATCTTCGGGTATGGTGTTGAAAAAAGTCATCTTCGCTTGGTGTATTTTTAGGAGCAAAAATTCACAAAACAAGTTTCAACCGGCAGAGTGTTTTGCATTAATCCAACGCATTTAGGAATCAGGCGACGCCAAAGAGTTTAAAAGGGGTTAATAAATGGAGGCTGACATCAAAGTATTTTATGTTAGCATTAACGAGGGAGCGCTTTATACAGGGTGTTGCTAAAAGATTAAATTATTGAAGACGATGTTCAATATTCTCGTAAAGAAGTGTGAGATATGAACTCTTAGAACTTTTTCGAAAGTTTCATTCGCAATTTGAAACCAAACTCTCTTTAATAAATTCAAGGTCAAAGAAGGCGAAATTGTGACTTAATTATTATTACGGCATTCGTATTAGATCTTTGATAATTTACATATTTGTGTATGTAGGAAGCAGTCACTAAATGCTAATACAATTAATGCATCATGACAACAACAAAAAATGTCAATTTTGCGTCTGTCTGTTTATTTACGGTGAACACTCATATATTATTACCCCATCCGAGATGAGACTTGATAGATCTGCGATATGGACGCGGCGTTAAAAGCGGAACGAACGTGCTCCAACTGACGGGTTCAGCTGACAGACGACGAGTCTCAATTCTGTTAAGCTTCTCACTTAAGCTTCTAGTTTACCAGAGTCGTGAGCTGTCTACACGCCAGCGTGACTTGACAGTTTTTGAAGCTCTCTTCAGCATTCGCTTAACGATCAACCATAAAGAGTTGCATGTAAGGATCGGAATTGACAACGGTTGTCAGGTTAACTTCAGTGTGATTCAAGCATCTGATTATATCTGGTTTATTAATATCAATGGGTAACCATGTCAGCTAATGCCCAAGCCAGGATCACAAGCAACCGGTTTTGACCAGTTCCCAACAAAATCGCATTGCGAACCCTACCAATTAGCGGGACTAAAGTGATATATACATATATATAGTAATATATGTTTATGATGTCCTATTCCGGTTTTGGGGTTCAACTCTTATTAACCTGTTTCCGTTGTCACAGCTACTAATGCGCTGCGTCATTATTTATATTTTTTACGGAATTTCAAAATAAAACATTCGCTTACTTTGAATTCACACATGTCAATGATCTGTGAAACAAACAAACAATTAAATATAACTTTAGTTTAACTTTAAATTTAATTGATGCTGACCACTTGTCGTTTAGACGCTGCCAACTTGTTGAACTGCTTAGCCATTAATCGAAGACAGGTTGATCAATAAATTCATCCTCTTTAAATATATTGGGTCAATGACATGCTTGATACATTATTAAAACACCTGTTACCTGTTTGGGAACACACACGCACTTGTACATAACTAAACAAATATCGTTGTTATAATGAAGGAGTTCGCTAAGTAGATAATAAAAATGCATAGATCGAAGCGAGTGCCAAAATTCTGTGGTGGGCTTAATGAGACGTGTTGTCCTAGGAATGCCAACTGCGAATTTATGCAGCTGATGCCAATCAAAGCAGCAACAGCAACAGCAACAAAATAACAAAAATACGACAATTGGAACACCCACTATAACAACAACATAAACAACAACAACAACAAGAATAATATTAATGGATTATCAATGTTTTTCAAGGCCGAAACGACAAGAAGAACCATAAAAAAAGAACCAAAATGAAATGCGAAGATAACGCTTTTTATGCTGGTTGTTGTTCTTGCTGACACGCTTTACAACTTCAGCTCCCTTTTTCCCCTTTCTGCATGAAAACAAATTTGATAATGAATAATTTTATATTTTCAGCGCGTAATCGGCGGCAATGCAGACGCCGCATAAACCAAAACAAAGCATTCCGTGAAATTTAGAAAATTCAAAAAAACAAAAGCAAACTATGTGTGTCGCATGGCAAAAACAATAACAATAACAATATCAAAATCAAAAACAAATGCAAAACTTATAACTAGTGGCTAATGACACATTCCGCAAACACGACACGTAATCTAGCGACAATAACAATAACAACAACAAAAACTACAACTACTCATTGAGATCTATACCAAATTTATTGATATTAACCGTGTACAACAAAAGTGGCATTAAAAAGCAATAAAACATTTTTGCAAATAACCTCAAAGCATAAGTGAAAATCATCCCAAAATGGATTCAACGCGCAACCTTCTATCCAAACAGTCCAAGGATGTGGAATTCCAGGACGTTTTCTACACAGTCGATCAACGCAATAATTTCTGTAAGTATAGTATTTCATGTTCAATATGATCAGTATTAATTCAAATAAATAATTCTCAACACGTTCATAAGTCGGTCACAATTGAAGCGATTCCCATGGGGAATGCTTCTTTGTTTATGTGTTGGCCTCTAGATTTTGTAGTTAAGATTTGAAACGTAGTTTATTTACTACTACGTATGAAATTTTAAATTAGACTTTACTATTCGAGTTTTTAAATGACCTAATCGGGAAATAGGAACTATTGTTTTGGAATTCATTTCAGTATGTATTTTAAAATACATTTTTCAAATTCTATTAATGTTTAAATATGAGTTGAAGATTGTTTCAAGTTCCATATTTAATTCATTTAGGAAACTATTTTAGACGCAATCAAAATGTTTTTATTTTTTGGAATGTTACCCAATTTTTTTATTTTGTTGAAAACGAAACATTTTTACGTGCTTTCAGTGTTAATATCATCATATTTCGAAATTCTCTTTCATAATTAGACATAACGGTTTATCTTTCTTATACTTTAAGGTAGTACTTTTGACTAGTTCCATAACTTTTATTATATTATATGTATATTAAAACTTGATTTGAATTTAATTCCGAAAACAATAATAATATATTTTCTTTTGTCAACAAATTCACATGGTTTAAATGTTTTTATGATAGTTATTTCGAAACTTTCTGTTATAATTAGTCATAATGGTTTCAGAAATATTTGACTTTCTTGTACTTTGAGCTGCGTTTCGACTTTGTTAGTTGCATAATTACCAGTTAATATTTGAAAGTTACACGAGCGTTGAATCGCTTTTATAGCATGAAATACGCGAACTTGTTAGCTATTTCACAATCATACATATAGGGTAATAATAATATGTTGTTTAGAGTTCCTTGTAATGCAAGTACCACTCTTATGGGTTACTAACTGTGCTTAATGACCGTGTTATACTTAGATATTACCCAGTTTTTGATGGTGCGCATCCAATGTTAACCAGACTTTTGTTTCTCGTTTTGTTACACTTTTATTAAATATATAATATTTTACATTTTATTTAACGGTGCAGTATTTGATTTTATTTCATGTTGTTGTGAGTCGTGGGTAATTTAAATGTTTTGCTTTTTGTTGCGGTATCTCGACCACAGCGACCATTTGGCAATTGCTTGTTGCTTGTTGTCTGGCCAAGCGCTAAGTGTTCCATAATTATACGAGCTGGCGGGCAAATAAACTGAAAAAGAAGCAATTTACGCTTCTATTGTTGTTACAGCCAACACCAATTACAACATACAAACTTGAGCGTATACCCTGTAACCACAACAGATTGCCAGACATTGTCCGCTGACATTTCGGGGTAATCAATCTGTCACTCGACATTTGGCTACATTTATATCTTATACTCAAGATGAATCTGAACATGGAAATGGTCTTGTATACCCTTGAGTTTCTGCAGCTGACCTAAGGGTTAAATACACTCATGCAAATCGATAAACATATCTAAATATTTGCAATGTTTAATAATGCAAAAATTGCTTGGTAAACTAACATAGCTGCAAACAAATATTCAAAGTGAATGAACATTTTTTACTTTGCTTCCGCCAAGAGTTTTGCTATAATTCGTAACTCGTCAATACATACTTACATATAAGAATATAGGGTATCTTTCTACACAGCAATGTGCATAAAGTGCATGTGTCGTCTTTTTTTTTTTAAATGTTTTCCAAATGGAATTGCTTTGCCATTTGGTCAGTCAGCCGATGGCAATGCTGATGGTCAGCTTAATGGACACTTTTAGCATTTCGGCATCTTTCTCATTTTAGTGCCGCGCCCAATTCTCGTCTCTCGTCTGAACTCATCTCTTGTGAAAAGCGGCATCGACATCGTGCAACGTGCAACGTGCAGCTTAAAACAAGTTTCGATCGCTTGCCGCAATACTGTTTCGGCCAATGTCTTTATTTTTGCTACTGTGTGCACAGTTTGTAGTATGAGAATAATTGACACACAATTTACAGTCGAAGTTGAGTTGCACACTTACCTAAAATAGAGACATTTGGCAGACCCCCCAAGTTCAGAGTACACTCCGTTCGCACATTTGCCATTTGAAAATTGATTTTCGATTGAATTTTGATTTGCATTAAATGAATTTGAACACGTCAGCATAGCATTCGATCAGCGTTTCCTTAGCTCAAATAACGCCAGCTGTAAACACATTTTTAAGCTGACACAACAGAATTTATATCAATGCTTTTGTTGACGATGATCCTACTGAAGGGTTCTTTTCAAGAGCTGAAGCAAATATTATATGATCTTCTTATATAAGAAGTTCGCTCGTGTATGCAAATATCTATGTTGAATTCTCAGTTTGCTTTATTTAAGCTCTCAAGTTGCAAATTTGATCAGCAAATATAATTATGAGATTCATAACGCATTTGAATGTCAATTTGAAAAGCTTTTAAGTCTTTATATTGCTTCGTTTTTGTTTTTTTTATTTCTAAACGATTATAATTTTAGATTGTTTATCATATGTTCGAAATTATTGCTCTGCACATTGTTGCTAATCGCTGCACAGTTGCAGTGCTGACTTTAAATCAATATTTTCTGACTCATGCGTGATATTTTATCACCAAAATGTTTGCGTTACTGACCTCAGAATGAACTTCAAATAACATACTATTTAATCACATTTTCGAAACTGATTAGTTTTGTTCTCACCATTTGAAATTTAGTTTATTTCTCCTTCTCTTTTTGGCGAAATACAATTCCACTTAGCACAGTGTAGTTTCGCTTTTTATGTTCCTCTTGCTTAATTAAGAGTCGTTGAGTTAATATATTCTGCTCAAATTAAAGAGTTCTTAGTAATTCAACGAAACATACATTTTTAATTCGCCTTTCATTGTGTGGCATTTGCTAGCATTATAATAAATATTCAAAGAGCTTAAAACAGAGTATCCACATTTAGCTTGCTCTGTTTTTCTGTTGTTTTGTTGCGATCTTTCGCTTGAGCAATTCGACAATATCGTCGTTTTAGATTTACTTCTTGCAAGCAGACATTTCGTTGCTGTTGTTGTTGCTGTTGTTATTGTTGCTGAGTTATTCATGAGCAGCATGAGCTCGAAGTGCTTCAGCTGCGCACTGCTTGGGCAATAATCACAGTTAATCAACGTCACTCATACGCCATGTGCAACGTGCAATGGGAGGCGCGTGATGTCGCCAAGCGACAAAATGCCTCCTACTAACACAATACTCGATAAGTATGTACACGAATGTAATGTACACACACATACATAGATGCAAAGCTCAGTGTTTGTGTGTTTCTGTAAATTGTGCATGGCAACTCGTATATGCGACTTCCTCAAACTGACGGCGGAGGCAGGCAGCAAATGAAAATTATATTGTAGCTGGCGACAATGCTGCAAACAGCATTATGAGCATCAGCACAACATCATTATGAACATAATGATCACCAAATGGGGCATGAGCGCAGCAACAATAACAACGCAACCAGATTATGCTCAAGCGCAGGCCTTGCTTACAGCGCCAAAAAGCAAAAATAACAGCAGCAGCAACAACAACAACAACAATTGACCAACTTTGATTGAATAATTTTTTCGTCTTTCCCCTTCTGGCGGCATCTCTCACTAAACTCGGCAAATGCTCGCGAAGCATCGCTTCTATTAAAACTCGCTGTGGAATTTCACATTTTGATCAAATCACTTTTTCAACTTTTCCGCAAAAATACGCGACTCCAAGTCTAGCGAATAAAATTTCCTAATAAGGAATATACAAATTTTGCAATCTTGCTTTTGTACGTTCATTTTTCTCAAGTCCCAACTTATGCATGCTCTTATTAATATATTCCAAGTAAATAGCAGATATTTTTCCTATCAGTCACAGTCATTCCTTCTCTGTCTCTCATTGGACATTGCCCATTCTTCCTATTCGTCATTCTTTTGTTTGTTTGCAACGTCAACTTTCATTATGCAATCGCTTAGTATTCGAATTTAAATTTAATATGAAAGAAAACGCAAGTCAAGGTTACTGATAATACTTAGATGTGGGGAATAGAGACAGTGACTAAAATGGCAAAACTTGCAAATAATATTTACAAAAGCCATAATAATAAATATATATTTTAACCTTTTCAAAAATTGCAATTAAAAACGTATTTAAGCAATCTTGGAATCTACTCAATCTTATTGTTTCTACAGAAGAAAAATTCAATTAGTTTCACAATTTATGCCCATCGTCAACTCATGGGTTTTATCAAACAACTTACTTAGAAATGGCAACACTTGGAACTTTGTACTATTTGTTTAATTTACATATATATGTAAATATATTTGATTAGAAACGCTTTCTTCAAGAGAAATATATTCCCGCGATAATAATGTAATAGTTTTATGAAGCGAATGTGAAGAATTATTTATAGTAGATATAAAAAAAATACTATTTACAGACATTGCGGTTGTGACACATTTCATTAATTATAGTATTTCATTAATTTTAGTATTAAAAACGTACTTAAGCAATCTTGGAATCTTCAACAATCTGATTGTTACTACAGAAGATAATTTCAATTAGTTTCACAATTTATGCCCATCGTCAACTCATGGGTTTTATCAAACAACTTACTTAGAAATGGCGAAACTTGGAACTTTGTACTATTATTTAATTTACAATATATAAGTGTATGTGAATATATTTGATTAGAAACGCTTTCTTCAAAAGAAAAATATTCCCGCGATAATAATGTAATAATTTTATGAAGCGAATGTGTAGAATTATTTATAGTAGATATAAAAAAAAAATACTATTTACACACGTTGTGGTTGTGGCGCATTTCATTAATTATAGTATTTAAAAATAAATTTGAAATTTTAAAGCGTCAATTACGTTAGTGAATATGAATTATTAATATCACATCGTATCGTTTATCTCCACATTATATTTTATAGATCCAATCAATAAAAACCACTATCAATTTGTAATAAATTAAGATACAAAATATAAATATTTATATGAATTTTGAAATATTAAAAAATATTTGTATAATAATTAGATTGCTCGCAAACTAATCAAATTAAAATAATAAAGTTACTTTGTGCATTTAATATCCGGAAATTAGGATTGTTTAAGTTGCAAATATCTGTTCTAACATATGATTAATTGACTGTCTGCAAATCAAACACTTTTAATTAACTTTTATCTCACTTGTGTGCAGAGACGGTATTTAATTAAAGACTAGATAATTTCTATCTCTAGAAGGGCAATTATTATTGAACTATTATTAGCTAATGCTGGGTATGAAATCTTAAGGAATTTTAGTTGTAGTATTTCAGTATTGTATACTTTATCGATCAATTAGAATGTTTTATTGCTATACTCTTTAATCATAGGGATTCATAACTACGTATATTTCCGGGATCGAATCTTTTATTAAGAGTCAATCAGTTATTGCGTATCACAAAGCAAATACTCGGTATGTTAATTTTGAAGTTCTAGATAGTCGAATTTCAAATTTTGAGAAGCATGTGATAATAAACACAAAAGCTGAGATAACCCGCATCTGAATGTTTACATATAAATATAAATATGAGTGTGTACCCTGAGCTGTTTGAATAATTCGTGTACTCGAGATGTGATCAAAACGAAACCCTGCTTATCATGTCGTCACGTTCAACAGCCTCAAGTAAAGTCGCACTCTGCCCACTGGGACACACTCACACACATTGTGTATTGAATTCTCAAATTGATCACGTCGCAATTTGGCTTTGTGAGTCACTTCATGTTCGCACTCATTCTCTTGGTTTACTCCATTGCCGGCGCCTATGGATGTTAACAAAGCTAACGCTGAGTATCGTGTTTTCTGTCGTGACACGCAATCTAGGGCATTTTTACCAAAACAAATTTATTACAATGAAAAGTGGAGAAAAACTAATGAGCCCAATTAAATAAATCGCATGCTTATATATTTATTATAATATATTTGTTAAATGCATGAGGTTTTGTATGTTTTGTTGATACAAATGTCAATAAGATCCATTGACTTTTATAATTTCATTAATTTTTGAAAATTTGTATAATAATAATCTTTGTTTATTGAAGAATTGTTAATAATTTATGCATAGACATAAATTTATTTAATTATAACGTGTGACGTTTAAATTATTCATTTAGCTCAAAACAAGTTCCCTTCTCTACGATTCAAAACATTCCAGACTAATAGCAGAACAACCCGAAAGAGATCGAACTTGTCAGCTTTTATTACACAAACTCAAACATAAATTGTCGGCCAAATTTTGTTGTTTGTTGATCAACAGCGAGACAGAGCGCCAGACTCGGGGAAACTAATTGATATGTAGACTTGGCCACTGGTCTATAAACGCCTGATACGTAAACACCTCGTACGCCACTCTTAAAAATTTACTACTAGTCGTATACGTACTCTTTGACAAGTTACGGCATTTCAGTGTTGTTACTGACCTTCTTTGATCTATGAGGCGAGGCACTGCACAAGGAATGCCAATTTGATTACCCCTGGGAGGTCCATTCACATTGCCAGCGTTTTACTGTGAGCCTTGTTGAAGATCTTTTTAATTAGTTTTAGCAAAACACATGTCGAATTGCAATAATAGCCCATTTGATTGATGAGTTAAACGATCTTGAAAATCTTGAGAATCATTCGCAAGCTATTTAACTTTTGAAATTAATATTTGAATTCATAAATTATGATGATATGTAAATTATTCCGCCCCTTTTTAAACTATAAAGTATAAATAGGTTTGAAATGCGCAAAAAATCAATCAATAACCTTATCAATTAAAGCGATAATGTATCATCCTCCGATCTGAGAACTTTGTCTATGTATATGACTAATTTCATTTAAACAAGGTTTTATCGCCCAAGCGAATAGGAAATGAAAATGCATTAAATATATAAGGTTCAATAATCAAAGGTGTGTGTCAGATCAAGTTTACATTTAATTTATTACTATGTTGCAGTTATTGATTTATGTAAAAGATTGGCGCAACAGTTTAATTAATATCTAATAGGGGTTTGAAACTGATTAAGACCTTAGTAATTACAAGTTACGTCTAGGGTTGAGACCTTGCAATTACGTTAAATCTGATTGGTTTTTATTGGTGATTGATTTATTCAATATTTGTACAATGTTCCGCTTAGGAACGCAAGAAAGATGGCATCATTATTCAGACATTGTAGCCCACTTTTGTAATACTTGTTGGTTTCATTGTAATCGCTTGTTACGTCAAGGTTGTGTTGATAAGCCAGACTTGAACATTGACACATTGCATTGAGATGCGATCATCAATAAATAAATTACACTAAAGCCTTTATTGTATTTAAACTCATAATCAAATCCTCTTTAAACTAAAAAATGATTAATCATCATCAAAATAAGAGTGTCTTAACTGCTAATCATGCTCAAACTATCTTAACTCGACGTTTAGCTTTTAACTCTTAATTGTGCGTAATTCTAAGCTCTGGTTAGCGATCAGTTAAACTTTAACGGCACTCCCTACAGGTAACGCTTAAATTTGATAACCACAATAATTACCATAATAAACGTTGATTGGTCGCAAAAAAACAAGTTTGTGGAATAGACGAAACTGAGCAAATTGTTTAACGTCCGTCCCGAAGCCAGAATTAAACAAGTAACACATTAAAGCGAATCGAAATTCTACCGCAAAAAGTGCACAATCATTACAGGCGAGCAGAATGTATTGTGATGAAATACACACAATTTATTATTAGACTCTTCAGTGTTTCTAGAGAAAATCACGGCGGTTGTGGGAGCTTTGTTTTGGCTCTTTGTCATACTCGAAAGTTTCCAAAAACGAATGGAGCTAATGACACAAAGAACCATCTGATTGATATTGCGGCGTCATCGTATGGTTCCTTAAGTTCGTCTAGACAGCTGTGGGATTTACGTACCGCTTTAAAGCGTAAGCTTCCCGCTACAAATATCACACGAGTCGCACTTAGGAACGTGTTTTGATTTTATTTTTGGAACCTTTTCTCGCCCATCAAAAAATTCTCCATTCTCTATTATCTATTCGTGTTTCCAATTTTATTGAGTTTTGTTTTCATTTTTTTCAGTTCGCTTAACCGGACAGCGGCAAATTTTGAAAGGCGTGAGCGGAAGTTTTCGCAATGGACAACTGTCTGCCATTATGGGCCCCTCGGGGGCCGGAAAAAGCAGTTTACTGAACGCAATTTCGGGTTTCAGGTAAGCATAAATTATGTGAAAATTTAACTTGATTTTCGAAACAATGTTGCAAATCTCAGAACTTGTAGACTTTTAGATACCCTGTAAGGTGTTTTTAGCTAGAATGAACTTTATCTTTGCCATTGTTCATTATAATAAAATCAGTCCGGAAGCTCGAAATTTATTTAAATATTTATTTATTTATTAGCAGCTAAGCTGTCATGCACCTTACCCGATATACACTTTATAATAATTAAAATAAATTACGTCTTTATTATAAAAAAATAAAAACATGTTATTGATTTATACAATAATAATAATATTGATAACGTACGCTTTACCAAGCAAGCAACAAATTCCTGTTACGGCTTTCCATGAAGAATTTGGATTAAAAAAACCTGTGCAATAAATCAAGATAATATGCAAATTTTATTAAAATTGTACATCACAAATAAAAACAATAAATATGATTGAAAATGTTATTCTCAAAAACATAAACTCCTTATCGTACAACTATTAAGACGAGGTATTTGGTAATTATGCGACGTCACCATACATAACATACAACTTAAACATAGAACTGAGGGAACGCTAAATATCACATATCGATTACGAAAAGTATATAGTATTTAATGATTCTGTTTGGATAAAAGCTTAATCATCGTTCCATCATCTTGTCGATGTTTAAACTTTGAAGCGAAGTTCAATAATAACATAAAGCATTGAGTATAAGAACACGTGCTGAAGGTCGTCTGCCTAGCTTTTTGTGTTTCTTTCTAGAATTATAAGAATGAGGAACTTTAACATAAGTTTCTTTTCCTCTTCATCTTCACTTTCAATATTCAGCTGTTAAACTTGTTTCGTTCTGGTTTTTTGTTTTCTATATTTGCTTGTGCAGAAAAAGTGGCGTAACAGGCAACATAAGAATGAAACGGGACAATGCCTGTTATATTACACAGGACGATCATCATCAGACACTGCTCACTGTCGAAGAGCTGATAAATCTTTCGTATGATCTGAAACTGAAGCAGAACCATAAAAAGGAAGAGCAAATTACGGAAATACTCACGAATCTCAATCTCAATCATCGACGCAACGTCACCGCCGAAAAACTGAGCGGCGGTGAACGCAAACGTCTCTCGATTGCCCTCGAACTCGTCGACAATCCGAATATCTTTTTTCTCGACGAACCGACCAGTGGCCTGGACGAGGTGACAGCCGCCCAGTGCATCCGCCTGCTCCAACAAATGGCTCGTGAGGGTCGCACGATAGTCTGCACCATCCATCAGCCCTCGGCCACCATCTATAATTACTTCGATAGCATCTATGTGCTGGCCAAGGGTCAATGTGTCTTCCAGGGCTGCCCTCAAGCGACGATACCCTTCCTACGCCTTGCCCATCTGGATTGTCCACGACACTACAGCCCTTCAGACTATAGTAAGTATACGTAGTGTTGACCTTTAATCATGCATTTCTTATCAACTGACACCCTCGCATCCAGAATAAAAAGTAACAAATGTCCAAGTTATTCAACAGTCTATACTATGCTAAACTTGAATTAAGATGGAAATCGACCTTGATATTGTATATATTTATTTGAGGGTGTCTATGACACACTATATAATGCATAGAAAGCGTGAACGACACAGAATTGATAACGAATGAATTGAAACCAGCCGGATAGGCTTGCATAGAATCATAATCAGTGAAAAGTCAATGCTGTGTTGTTTTTCGCAAATGCTAATTTAATTGGGTTCAATATTAAATGAAGTATATATGAGCAATCATTGACTTAGTCTTAAAGGTATTTATTTATTATATTCCGTGCGTTGCAGTTATCGAAGTCATCGATGCCGAAGAGGGGCAACTCGTGCCGCTGCTTAGCGAGCTAACGGACAACGGCAAATTGACTTACATTGGCAGACAGGTGGAACCGCTGGATACCCAGTTGCTGCCACAGCAGGCGATAACCACACTCTTCGTGGAGCAGCCGAAGCGACAATTCTTGCCCACTTTCTTTGCCGGCAGCGCCGCCTCCACCGACGGCAGTTTGATGGGCGCAGCTGGTGCTTTGCTGGGGCAGGTGAAGGCGTTCTCAAAACATCTGCATCAGGATCGCCGAAAGATCTCCGGATTGCAGCAGTTCATTGTGCTGATGCGTGTCATGCTGTTGCGAACGATGCGTGCGCGCATCGCATTGCTCATTCAGCTGGTGCATCATACGCTCTGTGGACTCTTCTTTGGCCTGATCTTCTTCCAGCTGGGCAATCAGGGTGCACGCATGTTCGATCATCTGAAGTTCTGCATTGGCGCTGTGCTCATGATTGTCTACACGCAAGTGATGGTGCCCATTTTAAGCTGTAAGTTGAACAAATGAAATATTTTTCAGCTACTTTAATTATTTCTATATTTTTGTAGATCCCGCTGATGTCAAGGTGGTGAAGAAGGAGACCTTCAATCGCTGGTACTCACTGATGCCTTACTATCTTGCATTGACCATATCGCGACTGCCACTTCAGGTGCTACTCAATGTCACGTTCATGGCCATGACTTATTGGATGTCCGGACTACCTGAACAGCTGTGGCGCTTCTGTATTTTCGTCGCCGTCGGTCTGATGATCTCGCTCGTTGCCGAGGGCATGGGCCTGGCCATTGGCGCCACCTTCAGCATAACAGTAAGTCGCCACTCTTCATTAGGTCAACTGTGAGATTGATTGGCTCTTTTATTTGCAGAACGGCAGCGTCGTTGGTCCACTGATCATAGCACCACTTATGGGACTGGCTGTCTATGGCTTTGATTTTGCGCCACAGATAACATGGGGCATGAATGTGCTGATGAAGTTCAGTTATGTGCGTGTCGGTGTCGTCGCCTTGGTGCTGGCTGTCTTCGGTTTTCAACGCGAAGAACTCGACTGCGATGAGATCTATTGCCACTTCAGTGATCCGCGAGTGCTGCTCAAGTTCCTCGATGTCGACAAGGTCTCGATACTGGATCAGTTCGGACTGCTGGCCATGCTGATGATCTTCTTCCGCGTCATCATGTACATCAGTCTGCGCAAGCGCTGTTACACCTGATGAACTCTGACATCCGAGTACTCGTATATGTGTACCATTTATAATTTGTAGTTATAGCAAAAGTCTATGCTGTGATTTTGGTTTTACATGCCTATAAATCTAGTAATAGGAATTACTTATCGATGTACATACATACCAATAATACTAACAATGGATACGAATCGCGTATGTGTTTTGTACGCTCTTCACCCAGATCATTCAAATAACTTGGTGCTTAGATAACTTCACTCTAGATTCTTAAGATGTAGTTAGCATACGACACACAGGTTTAGACATCGTTGATGCCTTATTATATAAGCATTATTAGTCATAAGTCCTCTGGTAATAGTGTCAAAATCAATCTATACTTAAGACAAAATACATTTTTATATTTTCACGTTGAATTTGATTGGATTTTTTTAATAGATTTCATAATTAAAAGGTATGCTTGAGTTAAACTTATTGTTAAATAATAGCGGATACACATATTCAAGCACATTTTTTACAATTAATCAACTTTTTTCGGTTTAACGTTTAAACATATTATTTTATTTGAAATAATTTGATTAATAGTACATTCTTCGATGGGATAATCAGCAGCGCATTCAATAAACAAATTAAAATATTAGTTCAAAATATTCGGTAAATATAATTCAGAAAACCACTTCACTTGGAATGTTTCTTTGCCTTTGAGGGCACGCAATTTGACGTTTTCCATTCGTCGTGCATCTTGGAGATCATAACATCCGTTTTAAGGCAATCTGTGGATAGTTGAGGATCAATTTGAAAATTCACAAGACTACCACTATTAAGGGCAGTCGACAATTCCGTTAGCTTAAGAGAACTATAAGTACTCATCATCTAGAAAAGAAAAATTTGGTAAAACAGGACCAAAATACATAAACTATAATATTACATCAATCAGCTTGAAGTTGATTGGCTTATCGGCTTTTTTCAAGCCATAACGCTCGCAAAGATTGACGCACGTGTGTTTGAGACCATGAATCCCGACGGTGCTCAGCGTGTCATTGATAGTGCTCAGCATGTAGGAGAGACGCAAAGCGAGTCGCCAGCGCTGTCGTTGCTCTAAGTTCGCCACCTGCCAGATATGCATTCTTCCCAAATGATTTTGTCCATTAAAGTGAACATCGAAATGGTTAACTGGCAGTGCCAGCCAGTATTCCAATGCCTGAGAAGGCATCGACTCTGGGACTGGCACGTTTTTAGGTCGTGGCACCTTCAACAACGGGATCTTGAAGGCCAGCAGGAAATCAAATACAATGCGGACATTGGTCTCCGAATCCATTTGGGTGGCGACGATGGTATGCGCGCTGATGGGATAGACGGTGGTGTGAAAACACAATTTGTACGTGTGTTCCTGGCATTTCACAAGTGGTTGACTCCCTAGTATATTGTTGAGATCATCGCGAAGGACCTGTTGCAGATATGTCGAGGGTATTCTGCATCCCGCATGTGTTGATTGGCAGTCCGCTGACAAATAGACGTAGCCATCTTCACCAAATTCCACCTGATGTGCATACTTAAAATCCAGTATCAAATAACAGTTGAATTTGGCAGGTACGTCTATATAGGTATTGCCCATAAATGTGGCTGATAGGAAGCACTTTAAAATATCACAAAGATGATAGAAAATTTGCGTATTTTACCTGTTTCCGGGAGGTTTGTAAAGCTATGTGCAAATATTGAGTTTTGTTGTATGAGCGCTTTGTTTATAAAGTTGGACACCATATCGACATCCTTAAGAAAGATTTTGTGATCCTTGAGTGGAATCCTCAATTGCGTAGCAACCAAACAAAGTGCTTTTCCAAAGTTTTCAACCATTTTAGTCCAGAATATTTTTTTCTTCGCAAAATTATAATTAGACGCTGACAAGAATATAAACGGAACTTTGACGTTTTATTAACTGTTGAAAGTTCTGGTTATCGGCACAGTTCGAATTCATTCGTTTGAATGAACACAAAAATTAACTTGCTGACTAAAAATAACAATTCTAAAATAACAAAATTAACATAAAAATAGAGTTCGATTAGTTCGAATATTTAAACACTAAATCCTAAAACAAAATCAGTTGCACATTTCTTTTCACATTTAAAAATTGAAATAAAGTAATCGATAGTCTATCACTCGCATTGTATACTCGATTATTCCATTACCAAGCAGCGTAGAAAGTGCTCTTTCAATATGTGATTTCCCGCGTGGAAACATATTTGTGTATTTGTGACACATATTATTCTTTCTAAACTTTTTCAACACTACCTCGAAGTTTAAATACGCAAAATATCCAGAAAACGAGAAAGCTAATGAAGTATAAAGTTTAATTTTTATTTTAAGCAACGATTATCGGACTGAAAGTTTTGAAGTTATTGTTACCGGCACAGTTCGAAGTCAAAACTTTAATAGAAGTCATTCGTTTGACATCAGTTCTGCTTCATTGTGAAGTTGTTAGCAAGGCATAGTTACATCCAAAATTTTTCAATCAAATAATGATAATATTCTTCGTGCGGTGTACTTCCATATTACATTTATTTTTATTTTTCAAAGGTCTATCTTACAAGTATATTCTAATTTTTCATGCTGCCAAGTTTCTCCTTGCGTTTCTTTACATGTTTCTTCACTTTGACCTTTCTCTGTTCAGCTTTGGCGTCTTTCACTGCCTTCTTGCGCGCTTTTTTACTGTCGGGCGACTCGTCTCGCGGACGTGCTGAATTCTTAAATGCTTTTATAGTTTCGTCACCCTCTTGTGATTCATCACTTTCGTTCTCACTGCCCTCCTTATCACTATCTTCATTATTTTGCTTAGCTTCCAGAACGTCTGGCTGTTTTTTGACATCTAGCTCAGACGTTAGGCCAGTGATCTTGGCATACACGAGATCTTGCTGTACACCCTGCTTGGCTTTCGCGACATCCCGTTCAAAGTGAGGAACCTGCACACAAAAATACTGGTTAATTTCATCGAGCAAAGGCAATGTATACTAGACACTTACCTCGTCCAAACGCTTGGGAATGTATGTGCTCTGCCAAACGGCCTCGTCGATCTTCTCTTGTGCTGTGATTGCATCGAAATCGCGATCCTTGATGCGCTCGGAAATACGCTCTAGACACTCTTCTA
Source organism: Drosophila albomicans (assembly GCF_009650485.2). NCBI lineage: Eukaryota > Metazoa > Arthropoda > Insecta > Diptera > Drosophilidae > Drosophila > Drosophila albomicans. Next base: position 34,999,607 of record NC_047629.2, on the reverse strand, counting down.
TATTCTCTTCGGTAATCGTTTGATCCGTTATAAAGTCAAACAACTCTTTGACGGTCATCGTGGCTACGGACTTTTTGCGGAAGAACTCCGATATGTTGGTGCAATCCTTGCGTAGAAAATCAAATGCATGTGGATGATCGTGCTCCACTGCTTGGCTAACATCGATGATAACCAGCTGGCCATTCTCGTAGAGGATGTTGAACTCAGAGAGATCGGCATGTACTAGACGACATTGATTGTAGATACGCCACATGATAACCACACAATCACGGTATAATTCTCTCGCCTTCGATGTGCTTATCTCGACATCCTTTAGCTTTGGCGATGGCCAACCATCCTTACCGCAGAAACGCATGACGAGCACATGCGAACGCAAAAGAATGGGCTCAGGAACCGGTACACCAGCATTTCGCATACGCAAATAGTTGCGCATTTCTTTTTCGGCCCATGTGCGTACCATCTTGCGAGGATTATGCTTGCAGTAACCGTGACGGAAGCGAAACTCACCCGACACATACTTGTCTCGGTCCTTGAACACCAGTATGGAAGTCTTGTAGATTTTAATGGCATACTCATCGCCACCATTTTTGGACACTGCATGATAAACGTTCGCCTCCTTGCCCGTGGAGATGCAGCCGTTGATTTCTTGAATCAGCCCTCGATTCAATAGCTTAAAGAGTATCATGCGAGTGCGTGGATCCATCACCTGCTCTGCCGTGGCGCGATCGTGCTTGTCGCGCACACGAACTCGTTCCGTCTCCTGTCGCCGATCGAAGCTGACCAATCGATTAGCCGCCTGGGCGCTCATATTTGCATTTGGATCGTATTTCTCGACATTAATGCGTGTCGAGTAACGGCGCAATAGCTTCTCATTTGGTTGATAGCTGCTAACACGCTGAGTTCCTCCACCAACTCTAGCGCCAGAGCCGCCGCCTCCGCCGCTATTACCACCAGCTGCATTTGTGAGATGAGATTGTGCATTGAGCTTGTTAAAGCCACTGTAGGCTTCCTCATATGCATCATAGCCATCGTCCTGATCATAGTCTTCATCGTCATAGTCATCAGCATCGTCCAAATCAGCCTCCTCATCGGCGTCGATATCGTCAATAACTTTTTGACACAGATCATCGCTGGCCTCCTTTTCATTCAGTTTGAGGTCCTTAAATATATCGTGCTTAACTGTCAGAGCTTTGAAGTCATCCAGCCACTCTGACTATAATAGTTATAATAATTATTTATAACGCTTAACAATCGCATTTATTAATTGAACTCACGTTTTTCAGGTCGCTTTCATCCTCCTCTGCATCGCTATATTTGTGAGCATCGGCCATATTATGAAATTGGGTAACTCGAATATACGGCTGTAAATGTTTTAATATAAAATCGCGAATGTGATGTATTCAACAGTAATTCCGGCTTTTTTATATACACATGCAGCTTTTTAAGTTCTTTTTGTAGTTAGTTAATAACAATTGTGAAATTTGCGAAGCACGCACGTGTATTTACAAACAGCTGTTACTGTGGTACTTTGCCATTCATCGTGGTACGCCGACATTGTTTTGGTATTTTTTAATGTGAGATTATCGGTTATCGATATCATACAATGTGTGAGAGGTTATTATCGGCAACATGGCATGTGAACTATAAACAATATAAATTATTTTAATGCAGTAGATAATATCTTGCTAAATTAAAGCACATATATGACTTGCAAGCCATGTTTGTGTTGGCAGAACTGAAGGACAACGTCCGCATTGGACCGGACCAATTTAATTTGAAGCTTGTTGATGCTGTGCGCGATGAAATTGACCGCAAACTTGCAAATAAGGTAAACAATAAAAGTTAATGAATGGGTATACTTTAAATTTGACGTATTTAATAAGCAATTTATATACAGGTGCTGTTAAATGTTGGTCTGTGCATAGCCCTCAAAGAGATTGTCTCACTGAAGGACTCAATTATATTGCCCGGCGACGGAGCCTCACACACCGAAGTTCTGTTTCGCTATGTTGTGTTCCGTCCAATGGTTGGCACAGTTATCACCGGTAAAATACGTAACTGCAGTCGCGAGGGAGTGCACGTGACATTGGGCTTCTTCGATGACATACTTATTCCGCATGCGGCACTGCAACATCCGTCGCGTTTCGATGAGGCGGAGCAGGCTTGGGTTTGGGAATATCCCTTAGAGGATGGTGCTAAACATGATCTATTCATGGATGTTGGTGAGCCCATTAAGTTCCGTGTTTCCCGCGAAATATTCGAAGAAACATCGCCAATTGGCCCGCCCAAAACAGAGGGTCAATCCTCGCAAGGTGCTGGCACCTCCGCAGCAGCAGCAGCTGCCGCTTCAGCAGCATCTCAGGAAGTGAAAGCACCCTATAAAATCATTGTAATACCTCTTAGCTTAGACTTTAACGTTAAGCCTAGGCAAGCTAAAACTTTTCTATTTTACAGGGAGCTATTAATGAATCTGGATTAGGTGTGCTCTCCTGGTGGGATCAGCAGGGCAAAGATGATGAAGATGAGGAAGATGGTGAGGATAATGCGGAATATGACGATGAGGATGGCGAGGGTGCCTGTGAGGAATAGCAGGCAATTAAATCTCGCCATTGTAGAAATAAAACGTAGACTTGTAAACGTTAAACATACATAACATATAAATTAAATAATAAAATGTTAAATTTAAATGAATGAAACCACCAATTGTCAATTCTGCATTAGTTTATTTTCTTCATGTTTGTCTTAGATTTGCAAATCGCATTTGGTTTGAAGTAGTCCAAACAAAAATGCCCACTTTGGTAGCGCAGCTCTATTAAATAAGGTAGTTATACATATGTATATTTAATAATTTATTATAGTTTATATTCAACTCTTTGTCGTTAGCGACTTAGTTCTAGGAAGGGCGGCACAGGGGCGTCTTTAAATCTTTTCTTTAATTATTCTTGTTTTGTATTATTTTTCAAATAGGTCTACATAAAATGTATCATTTTTGGATTGGAAATTGATTCGTTTCTTTGTATTTTGTTTTTGTTTTGCGTGCACATTTGTCTAAATCGACTAATTCTAAAACTTGTTGAGGGATTTTGTATCGTTATTGTTTGTTAGCATAGTTATAGTATGGTACATTTAGTGGTCGGGGCTGCAAAAGTGAGCTAAGTGTAAAGCAGGTTAGCAACTTTGCCTATATAAATAATATATTTTCACTTCTTTGAATTATTCACTTTATTTTGTATTTTGAAAATTGTTGCTTTGAACAGTAAATTGCATAATTTTTGATTTTACTTGCATATTGCATTCGCTTCTCATTTCAATCGCATCATCTTTTACGTTTCTTTTGTCTTTTTGGGCGCAATGTTTTATGTTAATTTACATTTACATATATTTTTTATGTATACATATATATATATATCCATATAATTTGTTTGGTTTGTTTTCTTGCACAATTTGTTATGGTTAATTACAGTGAGATTAATTAAAATTTTGCTTTAAAAACTACAGCAATAAGTATAAATTTGTATTTATATTAGAGTTCATCTCGGTATTGTACTGTATTGTAAATATATGTATAATATAAATAATTATCCTTTGGGGTTCTTAAACAGCTCTCAACTTAACTTATGTAGTAGTTAAAGTCCAGTTAAAATCACAGTAGAAATCATAAAAAAAATTGTAAAACTAAACTATTTTAAGGATTTACAGTATTAAGTAGAGACAATAACTATGTATATGCATTTGTTTCATACATATATATAGCACAAAAAGGAACTTCCCGACTAAAAATAACAATTCTAAAAGAAAAAAAATAGCAGACAAATAGAGTTCGATTAGTACGAATAATTAAACACTGAATCCTAAAACAAAATCAGTTGCACATTTCTTTTCACATATGAAAATTGAAATAAAGTAATCAATAGCCTCTCGCTCACTTGCATACGCAATTATTCGATTATCAAGCAGCGTGGCAAGTGCTCTTTCAAATAATCAAAGAGTTCGTGCGAGGCGCCTGGGCAATTGGTCAGCTCGAGTTCCTGTAGATGACGCAACTGTATGAGGCTTGATAAGCCAGATGAAGTCAGTAGCGGGCAACCCGCCAGCGAGAGAACCTGCAGATTCCGCATCGAGCACAGGTGCTGCAATCCAAAGTCCCGCACCTGAGAACACCATCGCAGGAAGAGGGCCGTCAGTGATAGCATTGTTGAAATGTAGCCAACTCCAATGTCCGTTATGTGAACGCATCTACAATAAAATCAATATGAAATATATTATGAGCATATACTACGTCAAAAAAAGTAACCAAATAAAACGTAAATGAAAATGAGTCATGTTCTCAAAAGTCGAGAAAACCATTTGGATTATCGCATTCAAACATATATTTGAAAATCTTTCAATATATTATTACGCCAAATATCCTAAAATATGGTCAGTAATAAAGTTATTTTCGGTAAGCGGGTAATAACGTAAGTGGGAAAAGTTCCATTTTTTTTGTTATTTTGAACAACGGTTATCGGAGTGGAAGAATCGAGCTTTGCTATATAAGTAATATACAAATTATGTTTCATCGTTCAGTGTATAGGCGCTCTTGCTTTCGCGAGGTTCCTCAAGAAAACAACTTTACTTTACCGACAATGTATTCACAAATAGTATTATTAATTCTATTCGGAGTATTATTATGTCAAACTCAACCACACGGAGAAAGATGTCTGAATTGCCCAGATTATAATGGAAATGCTGCAACCGAACCAGTTAATATAATGGAATTATATAATATTCTCATGAAAAAGAACTCTAATCATATCAATAAGGAATTGCGAAGTCAAATCGATGCATACATGACACATATTGATCAAGCAGTTTCGTTATCAATTAATAGTTGGGTAACCATAAAAAACCTAAACTTACTAATTGAAATACTCAAGACACAAAACGATACCATCTCTGCTCAACTGAAGGATCTACAAGAGCAGGTCGAGGAACAAAATAATACAATAGATAACAAAGATATGCAAATTGTTAAATTAAAATCTCAGTTAGAGGAACTTAAAAAAATCAAAAAGTTAGAGGAGAATCCACCATCTAGTTGCATCCCCTTTGGCAGTTCAGCGGGTGTACATCGAATCAAAACTCTGGGCAACGATTCCTTTGATGTGCTCTGCGATAGTCAGACAGCTGGAGATGGTTGGACGGTGATTCAACAACGTCTGGATGGCAAGGAGAACTTCACCAGAAATTGGGATGCATATAGAAATGGATTTGGCTCCTTTGACAGTGACTTTTTCCTTGGCTTGGAAAAGATTCACCACTTGACCAGCGAACGACGTCACATACTTCACATTCATATGGAAGACTTTAATGGAACTATCCATTTCGTTCAATACGATCACTTTAATGTCTCCAGTGTCGACGAACATTACGAGTTGAATCGTTTGGGACAATTTTCCGGGAATACAACATACAATACTCTACGAATGCATATAAATCAGAAATTTACGACTTACGATCGTGATAATGACATTTCGGGTAGTTATAATTGTGCGGATCATAATGGAGGCTGGTGGTACACGAGTTGTGTTCATGCGTAAGTAATCAGAAGGTAACAACTATTAAATACAAGTTTTTCTAACTAGTTACTCATTTTTTATCAGTAACCTAAATGGACTTTTCTTCAATGAGAGCGTTAAGAATTACAGAAGCATGCACTGGAAAGATTTTGATGCTCTGCGGAGAGTTAAGATGTTGATACGTCCAAAAATAGATGAAGTATTAATATAGTAATTTGCATATAAGGATAATTGTAGTGATTAAATAATAAACCAACGATTTTCATAATTTATTTAAATTGAATACTCTTGGCAATTAATTTCACATTATTCATTAAAAGGTTTCTCATCTGCGTGTTTTTTATGTTTTTGTTTGCTGTGGCTTGCTACTGTTTGAGGGTCAATAAATAAATAAATAAATTCACGTGCCAGAATTGGGATTTATAAAAACTCTGTCCAATGTTTATAATTGATTATGTGTAAGAAGTAAAGCTGAATTTTTAATTCAAAGAATCTGTGGCACATGGCGTTATTACGTCATTTATTTGCAATTGAATAATTTTGGTTACTGAGCAATTATTGTGCATTCACGTGAATATTTGATTTATTGCTTTGATTCCATTCATTTACGTCAGCAATTGAAGTTCTAAAAATATGAAAGTAATGGATTCTTTTACTAGGTAACACAATAAGCGATATGAGTGAAGAATTCTCTAAATTGCCTTAATACCAATGGAAAATGATATAACCGTCTTCAAGAAGTAGATGTTTCAGGAAATGTACTTTTTTAAGTATTTGAAGCGCTGAGATAAATGATATTACGAAAATTATGGGATAAGGAAGTAAAGATGTAAAATGTAGACTGTAGTAAATGAATTTCTTCGTCCCTTATCAACACGTTCGTTTAGCATTATCTAATAGCTAATAATTAGAAATAATTAAATCGATGATAATAATAGTAAATTATTTGAAATGTTGACTTAAGGAAGCCACTATGAAAAAAAGTATTTAATATTTTTCGCTTCTTTGGTTTAGTATTAAATGATATTATATATAAAACATAATCTATATTTGTGAAGCTAACAGGATGTCCGCAAGTCGAGCAGGAACTTTACTTGCACACAGGCAAGCTACTAAAAAAATGGAAAAATGAAAGGTGCTGCCACTTGCAGCTGCAGTCGATGTTAAGCGAAGGCGGAAATTGAATTTAACTCATGAATAATTACAGACTGTGAGCAGGTACTCACACAGACACACAGACACATCCAGATGACCTTTGGGTGTGTGGCATGTGGTGGAAGCGATGTGACTTACCTATCCAGAGTCAATTCCTCCAGCTGGTTCAGATCACAGGCAATATACTCGAGCGAGGCGTCCGTTATGCGGGGACACCAGGACAGGTCCAGGGCGCGCAGCTTCTGTAGATTCTCGGCAATCAACTCGACGCCATCGTCGGTGAGTTTGCTGCACCCGGATAGGCTGAGCACCGTTAGATGCGGCAACGAATGCACTGCAATAATAATATGAAACGAGAACAAGAACAACGACAACGGTGAGCAACTCGATGATGATGAAGAAAACTTTACATTAACTTTCAAGTGGAAACTGAGGCCAAAAAGTTTGCACAGTCTCTCGCAACAGCAACAACTACAACTACAACTGCGAATATAAGTACAAGAGCAAGAGCAAGAAGAACAACAACAACAGCGACTGACTGCAGCAGCTGCCCCATTTAAGTTGCAGCGTATCCTTTGCTTCTTGCTACTTCAGCTGTCTGCCGCATCCTTCAGCTGCTTTTTGGCCTGAGCTTTCGCATAGTTCATGAAGCGTGTGATTTTAAGGCGAATTAGCTCCATTTTTTTGGCCTTAAAGATGTTGCAGACAGCAAGCGCAATTGCAGTTGCAGTTGCATCTATTGTACTTGGTTTTTACTTAATATTTAACTAATAATATTATAGGTTACTTAAGTAAGAGAGAAATTTCTTAATATAGGAATTACTTAAAATAGTAGTAGTAAAAATAATTTTCCAAATTTTATTTATTTTATTTTTGTATTTTATTATTTTGTGCATATTTTCCAAAATGTTTTTTCTGTTCTGTCATAAATTAAATATTTAATATAATCAATGGAAATAATCAATAATTTATACATTATAGCTTTATTGTCTCAGCTTTAAAGTATCGTTTGGAACTTTTCATCCTTTTTTCTTTTATACAACATATTTGCATTACAAGCCACTTCAAAATTTATTTTCATAAATATTGCGTACAAAAATTTTTGTAAGGCAATGAAGACAATTCTAACATATTTTCTTTAAATCTAGCCTCTTTATAAAGCACTTTTCTATATACATATATAACGTATATATTCTCTAAATCAAGCTCAAATGCTTTTGGAGCCAGTTACAAACGGTCTGCATGTAAAAAGCAGCTGATAACCTAAAAGCTAACTTATTGCTAACTATCTTCCACAAAGAGTTTTTCCGCAAAAAATAATTCTGACTCAGCTGCGAGAAAAGTGAACTGGGAAACCGATAATATATGGGGAATGTAATTATAGATTATAGTATGTACACAAGCTGCCCACACTCATGTATGTACATAATATATATAGAGTTTCGCAGAAACATTTAATTATTAAACAACTTTCACACACACGCACACATGGACACACACTTGTTTTAGCTTGTGTTTAGGACCGAACTAATTGAATTGGAACAGTAATTGAATTTTGCGGCAATACGGCGAGAATATGTTGGCTAAAAGCATTTGCATATATTCAATTTGGTCCTTTGTGCTTTGTTCAATTCTCTCTAACTGGATGCATGTGAAGAGTGTCAACACTTGAGACCGTCCACATCGATTTATTGTCTTAATTGTCAAGCAAAAATACACCTTTATTTCCATTAAATTTAAGAAATAAAAGAAGCTTTAAATAAATTTAGCTAATAATTGAAGAATTTTTAAAAGAATCAATCATTGAGTGCAAGTAACTATCTTGCAGATAAAGTAGCGACATCTATTTGGGTTCGTTTGTTGTTGTTTTCTTTAAGTTTTATTGTCCCCCAGCTAAAGACTGTCAAGAGACAATGACAACATTGTTCCATTTGCGTCTGCCCCAGATTTGTTCTAGATTTTGTGTGCCACATTTTGTATCTCTCAACTGCAACTTGCAACAGTTGACATTCTTTTAATGTGCCTGTTTATACTAGTCTAAGCATTATACTATAAGTATGAAGTGTTATTTGTGTAAGTATTACTATTGATTTGACATTAGCGAATTGCTTGACAGAACTTTCTTTTAGTCTGCTTCCAATTTGCATAGTCGATCATTAATCCTTGAAGTAGGATAAAAGTTAGCTTGAAGTAGTTAAGCTACTGCTGTTATTTCTTGGGAAGCAAAACTAAAAATCATTAGACACATGAGAAAATTTTAATTGACAAAGAAAATGTCAGTTTAATATGTTTACAAAAGCCTTAAAAGATTCCTTAGTTATCAGAAGGTTTTCAGGATTTATGCAAAATTTATAAAAAGAGTGATATAATAGAAATTTCCATCAATTTTTTTCACTGTATTTTCTCTTAGCCAAATTCCCCGTTCTTTAAAAGCTTGCACTTTAGATTAAGGCTAAAACTTAGCGAGTTCCTTGACATTCCCGACGCAAATGCGAGCATTAAAGGGTTGTCTGGAATGCTCTTGAGTGGCAGGAGAGGGAGAGAGAGCAGAGAAATGAGGGAAAGCTGTGGCATGCGGCTACAATTACCGTTCGTAAGCGGCTTAAGCGAGCGACTTTGCTAGACAAGGGGAAGTTTTGCCAGGTGGCAGTGGAAATGGATGTGGAGCATAGTCTGGAGTTGATTCGGCCACGTGCCTCAGATTTCCATGAGCGGCGGCGGCTGCATAAACAACGATAAGAACAAAACGTGAAAAAGGCCACACAAAAAGGCAAACAAACTTCGAAGTGAAGGAAAATAAAGCGAGGAACTGAAAGAAAATAAAGAACTCGCACATGAAGCAAGATGAAGTCCAAAAATGCAACTTAAGCGGCTTTTCACTCGACTTGCTGAATAACTGCAATAACAACAACAACAAGATGTATTCATGTTGCATTCAAGATAAACTGTGCCCCACTTTGGTAGATACGGATTCGACAACGATTCGAATGCCGCCAGAGTGTGCGTGTGTGTGTGTGTGAGCGGAAAAGTGCATATCTTGTTTGGCTTCTGACCAAAAAAACCACAAAAGGCATACAAATGCGATTTAAATTACAAAATGAATACACTCGCTGGGGGCCAGCTTTCAATCGTTTGCGTATTCGCACTCGTAAATGAATAACTGCGTTTCACACTCATGAAAAATGTATAATCAACACTCTCGATGCTCGAAGCACGATGCTGTTGCAAAGCTTCGGCTGAAACCAATCTATATAGGATAATACCAATGACTCAGACTTGAAACCTTATGCAATATTTAAAGAAAAAGTTAGCAAGAGAAAGCTGACCAAATGAGTTGATGAAATAGAAATAGTAAATAGGAAAAATTAAGTAAAATAGAACAGGAAAGACGCACTTTTAAGAAAGTGACCAAAATATATTGTATATTGTAAATTAAAATTAATAAATAGTAAAAGAAACATTCATACAGACAAATTTGACTTCTGATTTCAAAGACAGAAAATAAAATTCAAATATTCAATATTCCTTTGGCTTTTCTAATTCTAATGTTTATGCTAAGATAAGTCAAGATATCAGACTCATCGCTTGTTAGCTGCTTTGAACTGTGTGTATTGGCCTCAAGCCACAGCAATGGGAGAATAACAGTAACGATGACGACGACAGGAGGCTGAAGCTAAATAAGTGAATACCCAAAGGCAGCTAACTGTAATTGTATCCACTGGCAACTGTTGCAGGCAGCAGCAATAGCAACAGCAACAGCAGCAATTGTGGGTTAACTTGGCAAATAAAAAGGGGGACACATCAAAGCTAAAAACCGCAATAAATATAAATGTGAGCAAAAATCAGTCAATAACAAAGGCCTCTGAGTGTGAGCATTTAAATGAATGCTGACTATTTCATGCATATGACAAAATGCCACAAGGGACAGAGATAGGCAACAGAGATGCAGATACAGATACAGATACAGATACATAGTCACAGATACATTTTCACAGCTACACATGCAAATACACAGACTTGCAGTTGCGTTAGATTACGATTACAGTGCATTGGGAGACTGCGATTAAGCGCTCATAAACCACAGCGCGAAGTGGAGGGCGACAATGAGACAAGAATCCAAAGCGAGGCACGAAGCCTAGCGATGACAACGTGAGCAGACACGAGTGTCTAGCAGATACAAATTGTTAGTAAAATATCTATGATATGTAAAGCAATACAAATAAATAGGATCCCTACAGTAGAATATGAGCGGCAGGACAGGATATATTGTAATGTGTTGTTGATAATATCATTTATATATATATACTAAATTAACATACAAAAAATACAGAAATATATCGAAGTGTATATATGGTATATTTATATACTAAGTATGACAAAACAATATAGCTCTCAAGAATTTATAAAATTAATAAATATATAATAATTAAATACACCAAATTGATATACTGAAATAATATATATATATGTATACTTGGTATACTTATATACCAAGTATTGTCAACAAATTATAGCTGTATAAAGACTTTGTATACTTTATGGGATCATAGAAAGCTCCTGCTTCTTCGTTGTCTGTTAATGGTATCACAACAGCCAAGCACGTCACGCACTCAGCTCTAATTTAACTGAGTGAGACAAGAGCGAAAGAGAGAGAGTGCGTTGATTCGATTGAATTACACGCTGAGATCAATCATTGCATTGGCATTAGATGCTGTGAGATGCTGCAATTGGAATCGGTTAAAATTCTCCGAGACTTGCGCGTATTTATCGCGCCTGTAATCGCCGCTTCAATTCATTTCATTATCAGCTGCACTTCGAGACACAACTAAACGGCGCCAGTGACAAAACAAATAAGAAACAGAAAAAAAAACACCTTCAGAATAAAGGACTCAATTCAATTGTGTTGCAGTTTCGGTTTGTGACCGACACTAACGGGTATTTGTCCACGTGATCCTAATGCTTGCTTTACTCGTTTCTGCGATCACAAATTCTGAAATTGCAACGAAAATCAACAACAAAAAACAACATTATGATGCAAAAACCAAGTGAATTACATGTAGTAAAGTGATATGGTCTGATTTGGGGGCCGCCAAGTGCGGCGGGGGTCAACGTGAGTTCAGTGATGTGGCAAACTATGAAAGCTGTGTGAGACATTTTTACAAGTAGAGAGAGAGAAAGAGAAGCGCTGGAAAATATTTAATACATAACGTAAGTATTTGCAACAGTTGAAATCCAAAATTTGAATCACTTTTTATGTAACATTTTATACAATAATCTAGGCAATCAACAACTATCAGTGATTGTGACAAAACTTTACATATTGTATAGATTGAAATATGCAAAATAAATAGGGTTACTCAAGAAAAAAGCTAAACTTTTAGTTATTCTCTTTTGATATATTATTTTGATTTAAGTCCAATCTCAAAAAAAAAAAAAAACAGAATTAAACATTTTGTCTAATATCTTAATATCTCTTTTTTAACTGTTCAATCATAAAATGTAATTGTAAAAAGTTGTATAATGCTATTTCTGAGATTGACTTATTGTGCATATTTAAAAAAGTATTTTGCATTTCACCGTTTTTTTTGTCTGTAAATTTAAATCAAAAATTGATGTCTGAATCGAATTGGATTCCTGGAATCGGGTAACTAGCGAGCTGCTTGATATGTAAATGGGAATTTGCGCATGGCGAAACATTGCGAGGACCTTCAAATAGTGACATCAAACATGAAACGAAAAACAACACAACATATACACACACGCACACATACATAACACTCACACAACATTCATGGAGCTAAGCCAACAATTTGTAACTTGTGTCTCTATGAGATACATTTGCCATAACAACTAACGACATTTGTGTGAAGCCTCGTTTCGTATTCGCTGTTGGCATTTTTGTTTTTTTTTTTTTTTTCGGGGCACATATGCGATAGGCATTGGATCCTTATGGCCGTGACACCCTAAACCTCCGCACCTCTCCCTCTCCCTCTCCGCCTCTGTCGATGTCTGCCTCACTTGTAGTTCTTATCCCTGTCCCATCTGCATTTATTTAAAGCTCTTGCCTCTTATCTGCTTTTACACGCTGATGTTGTCAAAACTGTCGAAACGTATTCGAATAAGTTTTGCCATTGACATTGGCATCAAATAGTTGACATAGATACGAGTATTTATTTATTCATGCTTGAGCCTGATACGACTTGAAGTCAAGCACACACAAGTAATCATTATTTACTTTTATTTGGATTGTCATATTCGATCCTTTGCCTAAAATGATGTTGCCTTCAGAATAAAATCAATACTGTTTATCAAAAAATTGCTGGTAATAATTTCATCATCAACAACAACTTATTTAGATTTGTTTACGCTAAAAATAATGTAAAAATTGATCGATATCTCTTAATGCACTGCTATTTAAAGTTGTTAATATTGAGTATGCATAACTCGCAAATATTCTCGCAGTTTGCTGTCATTTTTACTGTCAATTACCAAATATGACAAATTCGCGACGCACTCATAAATTTTCATGTTAAATGTTAGACACGAGCCGCACATTTTTTCCCCACACATGATTTTTCCTTTGTTTTCTATTGATTTTTCGCTTCGCTACGAAGTTTTCTTCTTTTGGCTGTTTTTTTTTTGGCTGTTTTGTTTTTTGTTCTTTTGCATGTGAAAAGCTGTTTAGCATTATGGCGAACGTTATTATTGGGAAATAAATGCCAATGGCCAAAAAGTTTGGCACTAACTACCATAATTGATGTCAGTTAGCATGGATTTCATTTTAATTGTTGCTACTTTAAGCGCTCGCTTTAAATTGCATGCGGCTTACGTGGCGTATGAGTGATGTCAGGAAGCGGCTTAATTAGTGCTTGTGCAAATGAGGTGAGTGCATTTAATTTGCTTCATTCATATACATATATTTTTGTGCATATTTTATTTACATCATTATTTATTTATTTCACAGCCGAGCAACCACATGTGATAAGTTAAAGCCCCCTAGGCGACACTACAGGGCGTATGCGTAATTTAATTGCGAGTTTATATACTTAAGTAATTGCATAAATTAACACGAATTAAAAGAGTTAATAGACACTGCTCGCGAGGGGCATTTGAAATTCGCTTTGATGAGCTCTTTGGAGTTGCGTTTTTGCCTTAAATTTACTTTAAATACTTTAGCATACTTTTCATCCTTAAACAAAATTTGGTTTATCTAATATATTTTTCATTTTATAAGCAACTTGGCCAGTAGCCAATAGTTATCGGTAAATTCAAGCCAAAAGATAACACTTTTTGATGCTGTTTTGTATTCAGTTTAATTAAACAAAGTTAAAACGAAAGTTTTTCACCATTTCGTATTTTGTTTTTTGCTTCACGCTGTTTTTGTTGCATGTGCCAAGTTGCATGTTGTGCACAACTTTTTCGCGTTGCTCTGAATTTTAATTGCAGTTCACTAGTAAAAAACAAAACTTCCGTTTGTGACTTTTAAAGTTGAAAGTTAAATTTCGAGACTAGCAATAATTATTGTTGGTTTCCTCACTTTTTGTGCGTGGAGTGGTTAAATATTTTTCTGTGATGGCAGCAACAAAATATGCACATCAAAGCAAATGCCATGCATTGTGCTCAGAACATACGAGAGTAGAGCTCAAATAATAGAAAGAAATATTTTGAATATGTGAGACTAGTTTCAGCTGAGAAACGTAAAGGAAGAAAACTTGTTGGGAGGAGTTCTCTGCGTCATGTCAATTCAGTTTAATTTAGGTTACATATTTAGCTACAAAAATTAAGCCTTAAATCACAAAAGCTAACAGGTAACGCAGCTGGCAGTTGCCCCCAAAACGGAAGTCGAAAATTGGCCAAAAGTTGAGCGTAAGAACTGCGTAGGAGCGCTGAAATAATGAGCTAACTAAGGCAAATACTTGTAATGTTTTGGCAGGCCGCGTGTGGGGCTCATTAGGCTGATGTCTTCGTCAGCTGCCGCAAAATGGCGATAAGGATTACGTAAGGCAAACAAACTGAGTGAGTAAAGAGACGAGACGAAAGGAAAAGAAAGAGGAGACAAAAGTGTTTAAAAATTAAATTAGCAACAAGCGATAGACCAATTTTGTTGCCACGTTCTTTGCCTCAGTTCTGTTTAATTAACTGAAAATTGCGCACAAGAGAGAAAGAGCAAACAATTTGGCACAAACAATGTATGTGAGAGACAAATCGTGCAGCGGGTGGTCAAATTATTCAACAATTGACACAAAGTATTGCAAATCGCTTAAAATTTCACTTTTGGCAATTTGACAAATGTCGTCTGTGATTTCAATCAAATTTAAATAAATATATCAATTGTGACACAGCTCGAACAGCATTGCAATTTACTAAAGCCTATTATTTGTCATTTGTCTAGAATTTAATTTGTATAACTTGAGCATTCATTGAGTCAGATTTACGACTATTCGAATGCTTCCAATGTTTATGATTTATCTGTCATTTTAGTTGCAGAATTTAGTTGACTAAAACAAAGCTATTAAACTTTAATTTTCATTGATATGTGTACATAATGCAATGCTTTAAAATAAAGCTTATATGTACTTTAGTATCTTTGCTTTCATATTTATCATCCATCAGCAGCTGAATAAAGAAAGCCATCCTTAAAGCCCTGGCTTAGACTTGGATAGTTTGCTTAGGAAACTGCACTAAATACATATTTCAAACACTTTATTTGAGTCATTTCCGGTGCTTTAGAGCGAGCAACTAACGAGAACAGTGGAAGAAAACACAAAAGTGGGTAAACAAGTTTCAGTTTTTATAAAAAGAAGAAGCCAAGTGAAATGAGACTGTGTTGATGATGGAGTCGCAGACAAGGGGCCGCGGCTGCCAATCAAATGCAAGCACACACTACACTTAGACACACACGCACAACACCCACACATTGCACTCGCACACACACTTTATGCTTTCACATGACCTGAAAAGCGATGCGCGTGGGAAACGCAACAAAAGGGCACTTCAGCAGTTGCAGACAGCTAGTGAAGAGAAGAGTCACAGACAGATGGGAGAACGTGAGAGAGTGTGGAAGGGGAAAAGGTGAATAGTGTGGGCGTGGGCGTGGGCTTGTCTAACGGACCAGGCTGCCACTGGGGAGCCATTGAGCGACAGTGGAGCTAAGCGTTTTAATACATTTTTAATAAGGGCGCGTTACGCGTGATCCACGCCAAAGCTCCACCTCAGGCCGTTGTAGCTCAACTAAAACCCATATCTCTTCTTCTTTTATTCCATATAGTCATCCAGGGAGAATGCCAGGAACTAAAAGTTTAACGAGCAAATGTTTTAAAAATAATGTTGAAATTTTTATCGCGAAAGTAAAGCTGCAGCAAATGCAGTTTAGAAATGCCAAAAGTTTATTAATTCTGAGCTGCCCAGAAAAGTATGCTACATTTAAGGTGGCTTAGCAAAGTGCTTTTTCCAAGCAACTGCTCCCAAAGGAAGAATATCAAAAACGAGAGAGCTTATCATAGCTGCAGCGTGGGAGCAGATGTCTTAAGACTTTAGCTGAGTAAGTTGAAACCAAAGCATAAATCTGTCATCATGCATTCACCATTTATCAACACAAGAACTTTTCACCAAATCAGGAATGAGACGAAGTTATGTTTCAGCTGAGAAAAAACCTAGATTAAGTAACAGAAAACTGGTTTAATAAGATGAATTATATAAAAACTTTCTTTCTGTTCACCCAATTATAGTTTTAGCCAGCAAAAGCAAAAACAAAGCGCACATAATACTTTGCTGAGCTTGAGCTGTTTAATAGCATTAGCTTAGCTCCTACAATTTCATCACATTTTCTCTACATTTTCTCTGGTTTAATATTTCCATTTGGTTTTCATGTTCTCTATTTAATACACAGATTTAATGTCACATTGCTTATGGCAAACTTAACGATTTAATGCTTTAATCAATTAGTGCCCAAGTATATATTATATTACTCCTTCACTTTCTGCGCTGCATCTCGCTTTTCCCTTTGAAAAGCTCGTCACTTTCGCTGTCAAGTGGCATGCAACTGCGTCACGGCCGCACAAAATGGCCGACGATGTGAAGAGAGTGTTCTTTGACTGCGGTTGACAGTTGGCGTTGCGCTGACGTTCACGTTGACGTTGACGTCGCTGAAGTCCTGTGGCCATACTCTGTTCCATCATTGGCAGCATCATGACTGCAGCTCCAAGCATTTGCTTTTGCTTTTGCTTTTCTCCCTCCCTTTTACTTCGTGTGTGCGCAATTTTTGTTGCCTACTTTTCAGCGTCACACTCGGTCAGCGTCTGCGTCATTGCGTGCAGTTATTTACAGCGTACGTGTGTGTGTGTTGTAATTGTGGTTGTCATTAAAATGCAATTAAAATGAAATTCATGTAGGCAGCGATTGCATGTTAAAAAGAGGGTAGTTCAAGTAGTTGCCAGTACTTCCATTTGCGTCGCAACTTTCCCTTTTTTTTCCTTGTGTATCTTCTCTGTTGTAAAATTGCATTGCATAAAAGCCGCAATTACTGCATTTAGATTTACGAGCATATTCCTTGTGGCTGAACTTTCAACTAAGTTCGCCTTATATCTGTCCTCAAAGTGAATGTGGGTGTAAGTGAGAGATGTAGAGAGAAAGACAGAGATAGTTTGCTCGTGTTTACAGTGGCATCGCTTGACTTTTTGCTTTGCCTGCAAGTTTATGTTGGTTCGCAACTTTTATTCATTCAAACTCAACTCGTTTCCAAGCTAATTTAATTTCATTTTGACTTTCGCTTGCTTTTTGCTAATTAAAATTTATCCTCTTATCAATTGCATTGCAATTGTGGTGTTTTCGCTGTAGCAGGGCCAAACCATTAAGTTGGCAGCACCATTGCAAGGAGTTGCCACATGTTCAACAAAGTTGAACATACTTATTCAACCACGTGTTAATGTCAACATTAAATGGATAACTGATTGTTTACAGCAAATGGGGCTATTAGCACGCTTTAACATTTAACAGTCAGCATCTCTGACAGTCGGAAATGCTCACACATATTCCATGTGAAGCACTTTGAGGTGGGTCAACGGAGTCTGATTGCGAGTCCGAGTTCATTAGCTTGACCAGTCGCCGCTGGCGAGCACAAGTTGACATTGATTGATGTGGATATGGTTTATCGCCTGGCCACAGGATATCTTTTGAAATCTTTCCGCTTTCCCTTTTTGCGGTTTACTGACCTTAAAAGCCACAACAAGCTAAAAAGCTTTTTAAATTGAACTACTAATGGAACTAACTACTAAAGAACAAAGCACAATAACTTTTGACATGCTACTTGAAAAAGATATGCACACGCGCTCGCTTGTAAATGATAGACAAAGAAATGTTTGTTTAACACAATGAAAGTTCATTAAGCGAAAGCTGTTCTATATTCGCCATGTGTTGCAATTAAGATAAATTGTTGAGAAATTCAATTATTTATTTAACCTAAAAATAGCTTTTGAAACAGACACTTTTCAGAGTAAAAAGCAGCCATAAAAACCTTACAATAGTTCCTAAAAAAAGCAACTTTTATGAAAAGAATAAAATGAAACAAAATATTTTGTTAGGATACATGGTTTTTTATTTTGGGGGATTAGGTAAAGTTCATGGGCAAATACCGTGTGCACAGCAACAACAAAAAGCCAGCGACAATTGATTGACAAGTTGGCCGAGTGGCTGAAGGCGGCAAGGGAGGAGAAGAGGAAGGTGAAGGTGCGTGGCCAACAGCACGCGTCAAGCGAGCAATCGCTGTCGTTGAGCTTTTGCTTTGCTTCTCTTTGCTTTGCTTTGCTTCTGCTTATAAATAAGTTAATTAAAATTTGCGCGCGACAACACAGAAGCCGCAGCGCAGCGATGGCAACGTTGATCACAGATGATGACAACAAGAACAACAACAACAACATAAACATCAACAAGAGCAACGCCACCGTCAACTACAAAAAGAAACACCTTGAAAATTTTAAATGTAATTAAATAAAAACGTTGCGATGCGATGGGAAGATGGGAAAGCAGCAGCGGGAAGCGTTCTTGTTGTGGTTTAGCCAAAGCCATTTAGTGTGTACTAAATACAAAGTATATATCAAGAGTTGCGGTAAGAGCACAACGACCACTTGACTTGACAGCGCAGCAGTAGCGGCCACGCCTTCCTCCTCCACCCTCTATCTTACGCCTCAAGATTACGAACATTCTCTGTGAACTTGGCAAAAACTGACGAAGATGAATATTCAGTTGGTTACGCCCAAGAAATTCGTTTTTACAGTTGGCACAGCGCAGACTTTAGGGAATTCAGCAGAGATAAATAATGTAAAATACACAAAAAAAAGTAGAGATGTGTAATATAGTAAAAACGATTTTTTCGAGGGTTGCTTTTAGCCTTTTTCTTCAATTTTCATTCAGAAAAAACAGCACCATTCATTATACAAAATATAATTCGTAAATCCCAAGAATTCATTCTTTAATTTTCTTAATTTTAGGACGAATTGTTTTCGGAGTAAATGTTCATTATGTATATATTTTAAATGAAGATTTACACGAGTCACCCATAAAGAAAATCTAATCTTTGCTTCAATTGCGCATTAGATTGAATAATTGTCTTCCATTTAAGCATTTCTTGATTCTTATTCATAATCCATTTTCCAAATATGTTAATTCATTATAAAGTATTGATGATCCAAAGAATTCAATACTTAAAAATCTCATCTCGTCAACAGATTCATCTGCACAGTGGTTGACACTGAAGAAAAGACAATTGTACACTGATGTTTACAATGATACTTTTAAGCATTTACCAATTGCTATCGGGTGAAATGTTAAGTGAACACTTGAAGTTCAAATCGAATGCTGTCAAACATTAAACATTTATCATCAATTTTCTATCAATCAGCAACCACAGTGACCTCAACTGATTTGTGTCACTGTTTTGCGGACAGTTGGATGCGGAACCAACACGACGGGGTTTTAGCATTATTTGTCTGGTGCTCGGGACGCATCTCGTCGCTTAGTCTCGTCTCGATTCAAGAGTCAGTCGAGACTCGGGCTGCTGAGCACTTGCGGTTAAATTGATGGACATTTTCGTTTTTGGTGGCGACATTAATGACAATTGCAATTGTTCAGGCGCGAAACGAACCGCAAACCACTTTATTAGCAACACGGACTCAACAGCGAGGATGACGAAGAGAATGATAATGATGATGCTGCTGCTGCTGCTGCTGCTGAGAATGAAAATGTTAATGATGTTGTAGTTGTTTGTTGTCGTTGTTTTTGGCAGGTTTCCTCGTTGCGCTTTGGTTATGCTTAATGAATTTCGACATTTTTGTTGACATTGTCAATTAATGTGAGATTAACTTGTGCTCCCACTTAAAATGCGCGAATTTCGTTCGCTGCCAGGCATTGCGTTGCGTGCTCATAAATCACGCATACGCCCAGTTGAACGAACTCGCTGCCAATTAGCCTCAGGGGCGCCTTTATTTTTCTGTTTTTTTTTGTTGGTGAGTGTTGATATCCACACATATAACATAACACGGTATCACTCAGACATTTCCGTTTCCGTTCCGGCATTGCCAACTCTCGCGTGCCAAATGATGTGTCACCTGTCCGCAAAAGAAATGCAAAAAGCAATAGAAAGCCTTCGGCTGGTGAGTGAGCGCAATAAAAAGTCCGTTGGCATCTGGCCCAATTCTGTTTTTGTTTTTTTCGGTGGAGCAGTAAAAAGATCATGCTGTAGTATTCCCAACTATTCGATTGAATAGGAAATGCTACCCACACCATCACCAACTGCCTCCTGTGAGAATTGAACTCACGACCGCTGGTTTACAAGACCAGCGCTCTGCCACTGAGCTAAGAAGGCGCTTGAAGAACGCGCGCTTCATGCAGTTCAAAAGAGTTGAAAGCAAAGTCTGCAATTCAATTACGTGGAGCGTAGGCGAAATGCAATTAGCTAAATGGCTTCGTCATGTTGTTGTGATAAGCGGGGGCAAGAAATATGCGAGGCAGCTTCAAACGGCGGCAACATTGAGTCTGTAAGCTTATCAAAAGTTTTGCTGTCGTTGTCGTGGTTGCTTTTGCTTTTGCTATTGTTGTTGCTGGTGCGGAGTGACAGACAACGCGAGAAAAGGTTTATGAAACTTCTGGTTTGGATCTATGCGTTCGCGTTTACCTTGACTTGACAAGGTTGTCCTTCAAATTGCGCACAAATCATCAAAGTTATTCACAGTCGCTAAACTTATTTCGCTTCAGTTTAATTTACTTTGCCATTTCCCTTTGAACAGTTGCAGTTGACTATAAAATTCTATTTCCAATCATATTTCTGCGCTGCTTCCGTTCACTCTATAAATTGCAATTCACAATAAATAAAGCTCAATCAAAGAAGAAAAGAAACTTAAATAGAGTTTACTTTTCATTTTCAGTGTTAACTGTCAATAACACAATCTATATACAAATTGTTCTTCGTCTTCTCAACCTTCTGTCTATTTCGAACGTGCAATAAATAATTAAAATTTCCTTATTTTGCGGGCGATTTTATTTATTGGCGGTAAATTTGACGCCAGACATTAATTAAATATTTCCGGATATTGCAACAATGCGGTACCAAATAATAAATAATAAATAATAAATGAAAATACCAAATAAATAACATAAATCGAAGTCACAGCAAATGTAATAGCATCGAGTATTTGTGTTTTTTGATTGCCTCTGGCTCAAAACCATATTTTATGGTCGATGCGACATTGACTCATTAAATATGTCAATTATTAAATAGATAAATATAAACAAAATGTTGTTCGTATTTCCTGCTGAAATTGAAACTTGCTAAACACCAAAGCAGAGATGAATTTCTACTCATTTTGCTTTAATTTGTGGCTTTTATCACATTGTCTTGGCTCGTAAATTGCGCATTAATAATGCAAATGCTTTCATCGTGCAGATAGCAAATTAACAGCCGTCAATAAAACGTGGGACATTCAAAATATATATTTTACGAAGCATTGTGCGTGTTCATTGTTAAGGTTAAGAGGGTTTTAACTAGGTGGCAGCCCCGAAAAGGGCAAAGATAAAGATATTATATATAAACAATTGTTTGTTAAGATTCGAAATTCTATGGTAATGCTAGAGAAAAACATTAATTGACCTCATATTTTTGTAGTTAAAACTCGAAATTCTATGTTAATGCCAGAGAAAAACATTAATCAACCTCATATTTCTGTAGTTAAAATATCACAAAATTAAATTAAGAAATAGGAAAATATTTAAACTAAAATGTAGTAATACATGTAGTAATGTAGTAATACAATAGAAAAAAAAGTTATAAATAAGAGACTGTTTAACCCGTAAAGTTCACCCCATTTTATATAGCTTTAAGAACTAATTTACAAGCAAGCTCACATGTGTTGCACAGCCATAAACAAGTTGGCAGCTCCGGTGGCAAGCAGCGTGATGCAATAATTTAATTTTCAATGCTCGGGCATTCTGCTGAAAGGCTAACTACAGTTATAGTTTTATAGTTACGGTAACGGTTACTAGAGTATGTAGTGAGAGGGGGAGAAGAGTGGAGTAATGAAGCGGGGCCAGAGCAAACGTGCCACATAATTGGACTCCGGAGAGAAGCGGCGATGCGTGCTGTCGAGTTGGCAGCCCAAGTGGCAACCATTTGGCTGGGAGCCTGCAGCAAACTGGCTGCTTAATTTGCTGCACTTCAATGGGCCACGAGGCATGGAGATTAAAGTAGGAGTCGAGAGGGGTTAAAAAAGGGGAGTCATGGAATGTGTTTGTTCGAGTTGATTGCGACAAGTTGAAAGTGCAGGGGCGTAAAAAAGTGCTGAAGCGTATGGCAGCCATTTTGTAATTTGCAATAACCACATTCCCATGATATTACAACGACAACGATCGCAGGTAGTCGACAAGCAAATATCCTATTAAATCAACCAACTAGCTAGAAGAGTGTAAAACATCTCATGCTTAATTTCAAGTGCAGGGTATCCAAAGAGCAATTGCTAGAAGCACTCGAACTGCAGCACAAATTGATTTGAGGGAGTGAAGCTAACAAAGGGTCGCAAACAAAGGTGAAAACCTGACGAGTTAAAGACCACAAAACGCAAGGAAACCCTTGAGTTGTGCATTGAGCATGTCCTATACATAATAATGATTGAATAAAGTTCATTGCACATACCCTGTATATGACGTTCTTTAGTATTTAAAGAGTGTAAAATTAATAGATAAATTCAATGTAAGATAAGGTAAGATTGCAAACAAACCTCAATAATAATGGTATTATAAATATAAACGTGATTTAATAAAGTTCATTGCACATACGCTGTAAGTGACGTTCTTTAGTATTAAAAGAGTGTAAAATGAATAATTAAACTCAATGTTAGATAAGGTAAGATTGCAAACAAACCTCAACAATAATGGTATTATAAATATAAACGTGATTTAATAAAGTTCATTGCCCATACGCTGTAAATGATGATTTAGTATTGAAAGAGTTTAAAATTAGAGTTACTATACAGAAAATTTGATTTCATAAATTGTATTCCACATCTCCTATGAAGAGTGTAAAGAGGGTAGCTAAATAATAATATTAAGTTAGATGTCAGATTGCAAAAATTGATTTCTTCAATAAAAAAAGCAGACCTAAAAGGATGCTCAGCTGGGTGGTCAGCTGTCGCAGCTGTTGTGTCCGTTTCAATGCCTGACAAGGGTGAACACATCTGTCTGTCTATGACGTCAAAGGATCTGGTCGTATAGATAGCATTCAAATAAATTTGCCTCGAAAGGTTCTCTCGAAAAACACAACAAGATAAAATGTCGTACACAATCATAAAGAGTGAGAGCTTCAATTAGCTGAGTGAAAATGCTTTAGAAATGTTTTGAAAATGATTTCAAATGATTCATCAGCGGCAGCTGGGAATGCTCATACTCATATATTCATACCTGAGTTCTCGTGCTCGCACTTGTTTTGTGCGGATAGAGAAAATACGCATTCACACGAATATTTCATTGTGCTTTATTGTTGTTTATAATGCGGTACATAAATAAATAAGTAGCTGTAAGCTGCTTTATAGCTCCTGCTCCAATAGGCACACACCTGGCGGGTAACCGACGCAGCTCTTTTGTATGACTGACAGCACTGTAATTCCATATAATAAAATGCCGCTTCCTCGTCCTCGTCCTCGTGCCAATAACAATTGCCTCCATGCTCCAAACATATTGTGAACTTGGCCTGCTCTCTGTTAACAATGACAACTCTGCGTATTCTATACGCCTCAATGAGCTAATTGTTCGCTGTTGCGAATTAAACAAATCAAAATGAGACGCTACAATACGTTCTAATTGGCATTTTTGTCACCAGCATTGAAGCGTTAAAACAACACAACAACCTATATAATAATGATATGCACCATTTGGTTTAATATTAAATCGATAAATATATTGTTGAGAAATTGTTTCATTTCATTTCTCTTCTTTCGCTATTGATACTAATAATTTCGTAAATATTTTGTGTTTTGCTAGAATTTTGTAATTTAATCAACAGCTAGTTGAATTTATAAATTCTAATTATGTACTTTGTTTGACAATCTGGTATATATTGCACTGTTAATTTACCAAATAAAGCCATTATTTTATTACATTTTAGTATTATTGGTGGTATATTAGTTCGGTATATTTTAAAATTAATACCGTACTGTTTTGCTTCTATTCAAAAAGGGTAACGAATATCTCACAGTCGAGCACACTCGACTGCAGCTTTCTTACTTGTTTTATATCATATATGTATTTATGTGGATATCTATATCGATATTCAATTTGAAATGATTCCGTCTCGAACATAAGAGAAGTAGTTCAATATAGAGGACAATAAAATCGTAATTCCTTTAACTCTTTTTCATTCATTTAACAAATTGAAAGGTCAAGTAATACGCAAGGCATATTTGTCAAGCGCTTAACCAGTTGACACTTTAATAGCACGATTAATTTTGGTCAATTTCAGTAAACAGTTATTAATCTAGTTTTGGATTGAATTAAGCTGGGCGACTTACCGATATTAACAATGCCATGATTGGTTAGTTCCCAGCATGACTGTAAGCGTAATATGCTCAAGCTGTGACTTTGCTTTGGTGAAAAATATCCGAGGGCAGCATCTGTGACATGGTAAGCCTGTTGGATGCGACAAAAGCGACAAATTCAATTAAGTATGAGTCCATGTTCAAAGTGTACCTCCCTCTCCCTCTCTTTCTCCCGCGTCTGCCTCATTCCCCATTGGGGAACGTGCAGTCGTCATATTCAACACTTGCCTGCAGCGAAAACTCGTACAAGGATGGCAGCAGCTGGGCTACCGCTCCCACCGCTTCGTCCGCAATGTTGATGCAGTCCGCCAGTGACAAGGACACGATCCGCGGCGTCAAACAGGCCCAGAGCCCGGCCTCGGTGACCTCATTGCAGCCGGCGAGCTCAAGTTCAAACAGACTCTGCAATTGTCATTTTTATTTACGAAATTATTCTTTGTGTCGCTGCCCATTTCATTTTTATTGCCCTTAACTTAGATTTTAATTAAAAACATTATACAATCAAGTGGGGAATACTGGAGAAGGACGCCACATTTTATGTGTGGTTTTGCTTGGGTTTATATTTAATTAAAAGTAAAATTAAATAAGTTTTAATATGAGCCATTTATATAATAAAAATAATCAAAAATGCTCATTCATTTAATTTGTATTTTTGTTAAATTTAAACTTGATCATCATTATCTTCGCCATCATCTTAAATTTTTATTGCTTTCAGTTTTGCTTCACATCAAATGACATTTAATAGGTGTAAGCAAAATTCTTGGGAATACCCTTATTAAACATTCAGTTCTCTTATTTGACAAATAATCGCAGGAAAAGTGTTTACATAGTCAATGCTCAGAGGTAAACCCCAAGCAGGGAAATCAGAATAATAAAGAAACTCTCAAGCAGCAATAGTTTTGTTTACGCAACGAGTCGCAAATACACAGTAAACATTTTAAAGTAATCAAATAATTGCTTTTCGAAGTCAATTTATAAATTACTGACTGCGTTTTATTGACAAAAAGATAGACAAACTAAACGAAAGACTTTACTACAGAGCTGCAAGCAAATAAATTTACTTAAAACGTTGACGATATTTAAATCAAAAGTTCTTGGCAACTGAGTTAACTTTGACCTTTTGCCGAAGCCAAAACAAGCTCGAACGAAACGAGAATGAAGGCAAATAAAACAACATTTGCCGATACTCGTAAGTCGACCCACATTGCGTGCCAGACAATATGTCGGGGGCATTTGATCAGACTAGTCACAATTTTGTACCTACAATTGTTGTCGTTGTCGTTGACGTTGTTATTGTCATTGTTGAAGCCGTTGTTTTGGCCAAAAGTTTAGTACGCTTCGTGGCGACACTCAAGAACTTTGGCTCATAAACGCGCAGCGCAAAAAATACACGTCAAATCAAAGCACAATGGCAATAAAAAAACAAAAATTCAACGGGAAATGCGAAATGGGAAATGGAGGAAAGAACAAAAATACTCGAATGTATGTAAAAGTGGCGACACACAAAAACAAAGTACCAAAGGCTACAAAGTTTTATCGCTAACTGCATCAACAATTGCACGTAGCACAGAAACTGTATAAACAGAACTTGGACTGAATTATGATAGTTAACCGTATCGGAAAATGTAGCAACTTCAAATCAAGTATTACATGGGAAAAGTTGCATGTGACCTACAAATAATTGGTGTACCTAAGAAGATAAAGATATCTGTAGATCTAAAGTAATTTAGTTTACTAAATATTTACATCTAAATAATCTCGAATTCTTAATAATCCAAAAATTATAATTTAATGCAAGTTCAGTTATGAATTTAATAAAACTTAAAGAGTGCAGAGATTACTAATATGTATATATTTATAGATTATAGATTATTGAGTTGATAATAATCTAAAATGTATGGTAAATATATAATATAAAGTAACTTAAAGAACGCAAAGTTTTATGAAGTTAGTTCTTAGTTTTATTATTAAACTAAATTGTTTTTTATTACTAAAATACATATTTTTAAATCTTAAAAGATCTTAAATATAATGAAACTCAACTCAACGTAGATCTATAATACTTAAATTTACAAATATTTTATTTACATTCAAGTATTCTACACATTCAACTTTTAATAAATTTTATAAAAGTCAAACTTATTATTGTTCTCAGTTGCTTTTATATATTACCAGCCAAATTAAGGCTATACAATCTGAAGTTAACTATCACACAATTCCCAGTAAACTATAATTATTATTATTGGAGCACATATCAAGCTCCGTTTGGCTATCAATGGGAGTCATATAAATGACTTGTAAATATAGAATGCTTTTTTGGAAGTCCCGCCATTGAAGCTATTAGCCAACAGATGTTCATCTATCTTATCAACATCTGGGGATTATATATTTAATTGTTTCAATTATTGAGATATATGTTAATAGAGCTAACCCTCTTATCAGGCCTTACGATATGTAAATGACATGCCATCTAATTGGATTCCGGCTAATTGTGGCTCTGAAATGACTTCATTGTTAATACCAAAATGCTTCAGGCCACTCCGCTAGCTCGTAGCTTATTTGCTTTTATGGCCAATAGTTCGGGGAATACTCGAAAGTTTTGTTGTTGTTCGCCTGGCTTGGCCACACGTGTTGTATCCAGGGTAACTTTTTTCCACATGTTGGCAGCAAAATCAATAAGGCTAAAGGCAAACACAACAATGCGCCAGGAATACAATGAATTCTGTTTCGCTTGTTTTTCCTCACCTTTGTTCCTCCAAACTTTTTCCGTTAGCATAAATTTCACATACATGATTTAATTAGAGAAACTCTATTTGCCTGCCAGGAATTTCGATTTATGAAATTTCTATCAAAAGTTATAAAAGTGGGAAATTCTTTATAATATTTTCATCAGACATTAATTAAATTTCAAGCTAGCTTAGTTTCTGGCAAAATTCATAAGTTAATTAGCCATACTTTTGCATTACTCGCATAATTTGTTGGCCAAATCGTGCAACGGCCAGGAAATTCTTCAGCATATCCGGCAAAGCGAAGTTGGTGGCCTTCTTTATGGGTCAGCAGGGTTCAGCAGCAATAGCAATAGCAATGGCAATAGCGACTGCGAAGGGTCAACTTTAGAGTCAGCAATGCGGAAATTACGTATACGCGGCGTGTGCGCCGAGGGCAATTGCGGGCATATGGCCCATTAAATATGAACTCGTCGCATTTCCGTCGCAATACTTGAAACCCAACGGCAAATTATAGACGCTTGTTAATGCACAAAAACTATAGTCAGCATGCAGCCAGTGCACAAGACAAAGGGACAAAGGAACATAGGGACATAGGGACACAGCAGCAGCAGCAGCTGCACAATGCAATGCGACCCCCAAGGGGAGGTGGAACAGATGCCTCCTTCCCGTTCCCCAAGGTCAAATTTTCTATATTGCTGAGCGCAGTCGACTGTCAACTGTTCCAGCTGTTCCACGCATGCCATTCTTGTTGACATATCCAGCGACAACAATTTGCAATCAAACCATTTGTCAAGCGCACACACACTTATACACTCCCACACACTTACACACACACTCACACTCACAACAAACTAGGCTCATGAACATGACATGCATTCACATTGAATTAATTCCGACATTGCAGATTGACACGCAGCCAACTCTGACTGACTAAGGGACTGACACAACCGCAAAATACTCCTAGATGTACTACATATAGAGAGAGGCCAAGAGTAGGAAAGATAGAGAGTGAGAGAGTCAGAAGTTGGCCACAACCAGTTCGGCCAACATTATCCACTTTGCACTGCGCGTGTCTCTGTCCGTCTGTCTCTGCTGTCTCTGCCTTTGCTGCTGCCGCCTGCTGGGTCCGTTATAGTAGATTACACTGGCAGATTGCATCGCTTTTGGCCCATGGAAATGAATAGATTAGTTCTCTGTGTGTGCTTCTCCCGTTACTTGCGAACTTGGCATTTGGCATTGCCACATCACTGAGACACAAAACATAAGCACACACAGCCGAGTGCGGCAATTAACCTAACGAAGTTCATTTGAATTCAAGTTACTTTCGACTTTTGCCAGATTATGCAATACAACAATGCTAAAGAGCCTTCGAAGAGTTTAAATGAAGTGACCAAGGACGAGAAAGTGGGTTCTTGCGAATGCTGTATAAATGTGAAACAAGGTGAATAGACAATATGAAAAAGGTACTGTAGAAATTCTAATGAAATCCAGTTGGAATGATGTAACCTTAGACGAACTTAAGACAGCTTTTAGAGTTAAATGACAACTTGAAGAACATAAATGAAGTGGAAGCACTAGAAAATTGAGATGATTGTAAAACGAAGAATAAATCTTGACATAAAGTGGATTGTTGAGTAAATTAAATCAAGTAAATATACATTTTTGAGATATGTTTATAAAAACGAAAATACGTAATATGCAAATATAAATATACACAAATGAGATGCTGACTATATAAACAAGTAAAAAAGCTACAGTCGAGTGTCCTCGTGAATAGTGAATAAAATCAAAACAGTGAGGTATTTATTTTAAAATATACCAAATTAATAAATCACAAAAATACAAAAATGTAACAAAGGCTATGTTTGGTATATTTATATAGTATAACATTCAAAATATACCATGGCTAGCGGGTATAAAAATTAAGCACAATTGAAGCTAAACAATTTTGATGATGCAAGCAGAAAGTTAACATAGAGAGAAATAAACAATACAATAAATGCCTAAACAGCTTAACAAGCTTACAGCAAAAGGTAAATATAAATATCAAGAAGAACTTAAAACGTTTGATAAATTTAATAAACATTTACTACAATAAATAAAGTGACCATGGAGGTGTTGAAGGTGAGCATCTAATTAGAGCACAGCTTGAGTGGGTGTTAAGGACAAATGCATAATTTAATAAATATATTTTCAGTCAGTTGCCAAGTAAATATGGAAAAAACGTAAACACGAAAGCAAGCGAAAGGAATGTTATAAATGTAATGAATATATACAAAGAATATGTTGGCAATTTTGTTGATTTTGGCAACTGATTGACAAACAGTCGAATAAAAATCAAAACTCATGCCACGTTGGCCACGCATCTTATAAAACATTCACCATGCGAATCAGCACTCATTAGACTTACACTCACTCATGTGAATTCATTTTCATATTCACATTCATATTCGTATTCGTATTCGCATTCGCATTTAGCACAAATTAGCTAAACGAATTATTTCACTAAATTAAATAAAATTTATGGCGTTTGCTTTGATGTGATATGCGCTTGAAATTGATCGCATCAATTCGTTATGAGATTACAGAGGAAATGTGTAGAAATTAACAGATGACTTCCCTTCACCTGTCTGCCATCCTTCCGCTCGCTTCTCTTCTCTTGCCACTCCCCATTTGACATATTCAGGGGGCATCCGATGACACACTTTGCCACCGAGCACGTTTCATTTTGCTTGTCGTGTGGTTTTTAAATAAGTATTTATACGATATATCAAATGAAAATAGTTTCCACTTGCCGGTCAGCAGCAGCAACACCAGCAACAGCAGCAGCATCAACAAGCAGGCAGGAATTTTGGGTGAGTTTATTTTAAAATTACGTATACGCCGCGTGCCATGCGACTGACCAACATCCAACTGACGCCCGCCCACGGTCATGGGAAGCTTGTTTGTTTTAGCTGCCCATTTGTCTGACCAAAAAGTGTGCGAAGCAATGACAGCGCCAGATGATAAATACCCAAAATTCAGAGCAATCTATCTTTCGAGTAAGTACAAATCTCTTAAAAGCTCGGCTATTACTCTTAGGCATTCTTTTGGATTATTCGAGTATTCAAGTTATGTCTACAAATTGTAGCAAAACTTCGAAAAGTTGACCAAATAATTATTCAATAGAATAACTAATATCATTTATATAGTCTGCAAGTTATTCTAATAATGGTTGGATATAAAACTGGCAATTACTCAACAAATAAAACATATAACAATAAATAACATTTAAGATTATTTTCAATTACTTCAGAATTTAAGTATTACCTAAAAAATGCAGAGAAACTAAAGAAGCTAACGAAGCAATTATTTAGAAGAATAAATATTTATATAATTTACATTCACAACAAGTTTCTGTCGGATTATCGTGATATGAATCTGGCTATTCTTTAAGGAATAAAAATCATATTCTTAGACATTCTTTTTGATTATTTTGCATAATTTCAGTATTTAAAGCAATTTAAAGAATTCCTAAAGGAAAATCTTGAAAAGTTAACCAAGTTTTGTTAGGAAAAGTTAACCAAGTTTTTCCATGATAAAACATAGTATAAATAATTATACCTAATCTACATGGAGATACTTAATCTGATTAGTAATTTATATCTTTTTAATCAACTCATTAGCTAAACTCACCTGCAAATGGTCGAGCAGTGTTTCCAATCCTCGATCGCTGATCGAAGAGCAACGCAGACTGAGCGAGTGCACGTGCTTGGAGGCGAGCGGAAACGAGTGCACCACATCGAGAGCATCCTCATCGGAAGCTCCCACGAGTCCGAGCGCATGGAAGCCGCGTCGGATGAGCGAATTGTAAAGCTTGCCGCGATCACAGGCGGGCATCTGGCGCAGTTCGCGGCACTGCAGCGTGGGCAGAAGGCCGGACCAATAGCGAGGACTGCGGTAGAGTATGTCCCGCCACTTGATGCACACCTGGGCGAGCACACGTCGTTCGTACGGCGAAAAGTATTGGAAAAAGCGATTCAGGAAACGATCGTCGAGCATCAAGGCATCGATGCTCTGGATGTGTGGCGGGTGCTTGTGGAGTATCAACGCGGATTGCGTAACAGCCGCAGCCAGCTGGGAGCCGGGTGCATACGGATGATGCAGGTGCGGATTGGGCAGCTGTTTGCGCAGTTGCAATGGCGTCCCGCCGGCGCCAGCGACCTTCTGTGCCGCCGCCATGCCCATGGTACTAAATGTAGGCGAACCGGGCGCCGGAATCATAATGTTCATTTGCTTGGCAATCGATTTGACTGTGGGCGTGGGCGGTGCGCCCAGTGGCATGCCACCCGGTGGTGCGGGCACGCCACCCGCCATCACCAGATGATGGCTCGAATTAATCAACGTGGAGCCAGCCATGGCTTGCAGTTGCTGTTGCTGCTGTTGTTGTTGCTGTTGCTGCTGCTGTTGTTGCTGCTGGTGTTGTTGCTGCTGCTGTTGCAACAGATGCGCGGGCGGGAGATGCGCGGCGGGCAGAGCATTGGAGCTGGCTTGTTGTTGCGCAGCGGACATGGAGATGAGCGTGGCGCCAGGCGCA
The DNA here is from genome assembly GCF_009650485.2 of Drosophila albomicans. Taxonomy (NCBI): domain Eukaryota; kingdom Metazoa; phylum Arthropoda; class Insecta; order Diptera; family Drosophilidae; genus Drosophila; species Drosophila albomicans. The sequence continues at coordinate 34,967,515 of NC_047629.2, read as the reverse complement.
GCTGCTGCTGTTGATGCACTTTGTTGGCCACCACGCGATGGCTTATCCGGCGTCTGAGGCGTATTTGAGCCGGAGTTTGAGCTGCTGTTGGCGTTGGAATTGGAGTTGGAGGAGTTGTTGCTGCTGCTGCCGCCGCCGCAGAGTGCGTTGGTCACACGCTCCATTACTGAGGTCTTGCCACTGGATGAGCTGGCACTGGACGTGGAATTTGGGGAGGAGTTGTCACTGGTGTTGCTGCTGCCGCTGCTGCCATGATGATGCTTCGAGCGTAATCCCAAACCGTTGATGCGCTTCGATAATTCGGCGGAGGCTCGCTCGACCACGCCTTGCGCCGAGATCGATGACATCGTATTCTGTAGCAAATGCACTTTGCCTCCGTCTCTCGCTCCCTCGCTCGCTCTCGCTCACTCGCTCCTGCTCGGTTGCTTGCACGTATGCAGACACAATGGTAACGACGCTGTCTCGCTCGCTCGCACTCTGCTTTACATAACGTGCAATTGCAGCATGTTGAGAGGGTTTGACCTTGTTACGCCTCTTCCTGCTCCCCGTCCTCTCTCTCTTTCTCTCTGTCTCTCTTTTCTCGTGTTCGCTTCACCTGCAAAACACAAACAGAAGAGTAAAAGTAATGTTAATAAAGCCTTAGTTCAAGCTGCGTTTTTACAACTCTCTTTATCTCCCTCACACTCAGCACGAACGGCAATATAAAGCACACGAATTTATGTTCCACATTCATTCCTACGGCATGTTGCTGTTGCTGTTGCTTTTGCTGTTGTTATTATTGTGCACGCCATTCCGCCATTCCACCTTTCGGCCATTCCTCATATCCTATTCATCATTCCCCGTTCGCCGTTTGCGATTTGTTGTGGCTACGAAAACTTCGGGCGATAAAGCGAACAATGTAAAGGCAACAACAACTACAACTACAGCAAGAGAGAAGTGCAAAGGCGAAACAACAACTATGCCAAGGTAATGAATGGCAGAACGGATGGATGACTGTGCTTGTTGTTGTTGTTTTTGTTTTTACTCTGCCTCTCCTTGCTATTATTGTTGTTGTTTAAAGGCCATTTCGGTACTCTGAACTATAAAGCGAGAGGCTAAAGCTCGCCTAAAGGATTTGAAGTTATAAACACGTGTTAATGAATTCATTAAAAGCTGTGCAGCAAACTTTTCTTTACGATTTAGTAAAATTAGCATATTTTATTAAAGTTTTAGCCTTGCTTTGATTACAAATTCTGAATTTCAAATCTAATACAAAGTAATATTGATTTAATTTATATGGCAATAATTTTTATTTATTTTCGAAACCAAAAAATATTATTTTGAAACTAAAATATGAGATTCAATGAAGATAAATTTTTAATTTCATTCATTAATATTAATTATATTTGAATCTGCAAAATTCTAAGTTTCTCCAATTGAATTACGCTTGTAAACAAACTCGAATGCTTTTATTGAATTCAACATTGGCACCAAGGCTGGACATTCAATTAGCCAAATGGCAATGCATTTTCAACCATTTGGGACACGATAAAAGTAGAAATAGAAATAGAAAGAAAAACCCGGGCTTAAATGCAGGAAAGGGCAATAGATTTCGATGCAAGGCCATTGTTGGCATTCCTGGCAAATGATTTAACGTGTCTGAAAAGTTTTTGCCACTTTACACAGCTGGCGAGTGTCATTAATATCGTGATATCAAATCTTTAGTGGGGTGTACTAAGTACATGGAAATCTGTTCGCTGCAAGCCAAGTTGGTGGAGGTTAAAAGAAAACACATGAAATCCTAAGCATGTCAAGAGCGTTCGTATGTCTGTGTGTGTAAGTGTGTGTGTGCAGCAATTTAAGAACTTAACCTGCTTCCAATCTCGAGACAAATGAGGTTATTAAAAACCTCTGACGGAGAGAGGTAAGTGAGAGGTAAGAAAACGACAGCAAAATGCTCATCAGGTCGAACAAAGGATCCTGGGGCATGAAAGACAATTTAATTGCCATAAATAGGGTGGCCCTGTTTATGCTTCACATGCTTCTCCTCCACCTCCTACGCTGCGCCGTGTGGCATGTGCCACATCTTGCTGTTGGACTGGAAGGTGAACGACGCGTCGTTTGTCATGTTGCAGCGTCATCGTCATTGTCGCTGGGAACGGGTAAATCTTAGCGTTTGCCTTCTCGTTGTCTGCCTTTTCCGCTGCTGGGCAACACAATGGGGCAAGAGCAAGAGAAAACAATGAAAGCCTCTCAAGTTAGGAAGTCACTGACAGGCTGGGGGGCTGAGAGCATTGTCTCTGACTTCCTCATCGCTCTGTGTGTATGCACACTTCAATTTCCGCTATTCTATCTCTGAAGTTGTCTGCAGTTTGTCCCCCAAAAATTCTTGACCTATCGAACACACTCCGCGGACAAGGTTAACTATTGTTTCCAGAACAGAACAGAAAACTTGAGACACTATTGCGCACATTTTCAGATTTCTTAGCTTTCTAAAGGACTTCCCTTTTTAAGAAAGTTACATAAATGCCTTTGACTTTCAGACAAAGTTGATTTCAAAGTCCCTGAAGCTACAGCGTCTTATTTATTTACTTTACAAATATTAAAATGTTTCGCAAATTTACCAACTCAAAAGTTGGCATTAGCTGCTGACAGCAATGAGTTTATTAAATGTTTTTCAAATTTTGCAAAAGTAAAGTTTAGTTTTATTGTATTAATGGCTCACTTTTTAAAAAAAAAAAAAAAACTATTAAGATTTCTTGCACCAGACTAGCATCAAAATTCTAAAAGTGTTTATAAAGTTTTAAAGATATGTTTTTCAATCTCAACTTAACTCACAAATTAGCATAATATTATAGAGTTAACTAACAGACATATAAATCTTTAAAATCCATTTGGATGAAGAATAACATTTCCAAAAGTTTCTCCCAATGGTTAAAGTGCATCTATTTGATTAAATGCTTGCTTTATGGATACTTTGGAATCATTCAATTTATATTGCAATTTAATTCAAATTAATTTTGTCTACTTTTTGAGCTGCATCAATTATTTTGATTGAGAATGGACAACTTTTGGCATTTCAAATGAACTGCAATTTCGAATGAATAATTTGATGAATCTGAAAGTGGAAAAACATTTGGGAAATGATAATGCTCGACCAAAAGTAGAGACAGAGGCAGCTGTGTGGCATGCAACGAGAATCGACAGTAAAGTTTGTGTAGCAATTTTGCAAAACAAGCTGCATACTGTGCGGTGAATGAATCAGAATATCAATCTGAATGTCATCACCCTCCCTCGCACTTTCAGCTTATGTGTGTCCTGCTCACTCACACTCACACAGACACACACACATACACACAGATATGCATGCGTGTGTGCGTGCACTCGCCCGTAGTTATTTCATTTTTATGCGACCCTCCATTTTGTGAGCATTTTCCGCCGCTTGGCTGTGCGTCTATTTTTGGAGTTGGTTTGAGTCGCGGCGAGACAAAGCGAGACAAGCTTCGAGGCGAGTTGAGTTTTTGTTGCTGTTTCGCGTGCCTCGTTCCTTCTGCTTATTGGATTTCGCCGCTGCCGCGTAACGGTAACTACAGTACGCTTTAAATCGCTTCGCAGCTCTGCACTGTGTGAGGACTTGGTCTACATCCAAGTCCCTCTATGCTCACCCTCACCCTCGCCCTTCATCGTAACCCTGCCCGTTGGGTTGGGATTTGTATGCGTGCTGCGACAGCTTTATATATCGATTTTCGTCCCGTTGTTTTCATTCCCATTTGCGCTTTGATCTAAACGATGAAAACAAAATAAATCTCCCGGATAGCAAGCGACTGTCAATCATTTCTAATATCCTCGCAACTTTCGCAACATTGTGCAAGTTCATCCAACAACAACAACGGCAAAAAATGGAGAATACATAAATTAAATAATTCAACATCAAAGTGCAATCAACATTCATTGTTAAGCTGCTTACTTTACTTTGGCATAAAATATTTTCCATTATACATAGCATACTTTTAAGAGTAGCTTGAATAAAAAGAGCTCTGAAACTATTTTAATATTATCCGTCCATTTTGCTGTTGTTCAACTCAATGCTAATCCCAAGTGCTTTTTTAGATTTTCATTCATATAAATAGTTTTTCTTTGTGTTTTTGTAAGCTTATTCAATAAAAAATACATAAAACTGTAGAGAACTGTATTCCAGTATTAGAATTAGCATAATTTGTAGAGTAGTATGAATAAACTACTTAAAGATTGGCATGAATTTTATGGTTTTCAAATTCTATGCTAATCTCAAGTACTTGCTACGTTGGATTTGTTTTTAGCACGTTTTATTTCATTGGGTTAATTCATAAATTAATAAAAAACTGGATTTGGTTTTCTCTTTCAGTTTGTTTTAGTTGAATATTATTTTACTGTTAAAACTCGGTTTAACATTGATCTGGTAGAATTCATGTGCTAACAAGAAATAGTATATAGACTTGGTCAGGTTAGAAATCGAATTAACTTGATGTGCTGCAGCTATCAATGGGCTGATTCATGCAACACATGACATCTGTGCGTCAGTGTGTTTTTAACTGGGTCAAACTGCAAATGTGACCCGATTCATGGCAGATAGCTTTTTCTATGTGTAGTCCTAGCTATATGCCCACCTATATAACTGTTGTACTGTATATAAATGCGTATTGAAGTCTGAATGTTGATTAAGCCCCAATGAGATTGTGCTGGCATGGCAAATCAATATGGAAATCAGCTGGAGGCACAACCTGGCAGCCAGGTGTGCGTTCCAAAGCGAAAATTGAGCCAAAACAGGCGGACGATAGACGAGAGACGAGAGCAATGGCAAAGGGTCGCGCCAGCCTGTCTAAAGTCCTTTATTATTATGGGTAGATGTCGCTGGTATGACATCACAAGCTCAAGCTCAAGCTGAAGCCGACGCCAAGCGAAGCGAAGCAACCCTCTGGGATTGGGGGTGAGAGCGGGCGGTAAGCGCCCGGCTTTTGCTCGGGGGTTGCAAGTGCTGATAGAGCTCAAAGATGGAGATGGAGAGTCCTTTACTTCTGCTGCTGCTGCTGCTGCTTGGTGTCGAATTGTGTAGAATGCTGCTGTAGAGTGGAGACGAGTAAAAAGCAGACAAAAGCAAAGCAAACAAATCACGTGCAACCCAAATGTTGAAACAGTTCAAACGTAAAATTTGGCAACGTGAAACGCCAACCGAAAATCTGCTGCTATGGAAACTTTTGTAAATATATATAATAGATATATGCACACACCTGATTATTTTGTTGAAATAAATAAGTTATTTTCAGAATATATATAACAGAGTATATGTATATGTAATTGTATTTATTTGTTTGGAATTTTCTTTGCTTGTCGCATGCAATAAAAATCAATTCTACCAAACGTTGCTGCGGCGTGTTTGTTCTTGTTTTGTTTTTAATGGTTTCTTTGGCTTTTATTTTTTGTGCTTTCGCTTGCGACTACCACTCAACCGTTAACCGTTAATCGCGCATGGGCTTCTATTACTTATTCAGTCGCATACGCGTAAAAACTGCACACAATTGCACAAATGTTTTTGAGAAACCGCAAAAACAATCATAAAACTATTTGCACGCATTTATTTGTTTGTGTTTGTTTGTGTGTTGAAAATGTTGAGCGCCGTGAAAAAAAACGAGTAAACGATTAAACGGAAAATTTAAGCATCCGAGCGTAAGCGCGCACGACTCATAACTAACTGCAGGCCAATGCGAACAGCGAAAGTGGCGAAAGTGCAAAAGCTCCCAGAGCTCCCCAGAGAACAAAACAGAGTGCCGAAAAGGAGCGTGCGCTCTCGCATTGTCTCATGAAAAAGTTCGTTACATGGACATGGACTATAAAATGGGTGACGGCGAAACTGTTAATATAACATTTGCAATCCCTGTTAAGCACGCCACTGTCTGTTAACATTGTTTTTGTTGTGTGGCACAAGAGGATGCGCACTGCAGTTGTTTTCGCTGACTTTTGTGAAGTAAACAAGCGAAATACACCCCCAAAATGGTGCTCTTTAGTTTGAGAGAGCGACATAAAACATTGTTGAAGAGAGAAAGCTATAGCCTAAAACTGAATTTGTTATTTAATTACATATTTGGAAATTCATAATAGTCTCTATATTCATTTACTGTTTATTAAAAATAATTGTGCTATTTATTGCTTCATTTGTTTGTTATGTTTAAATAAATATGAAGAATTGTTGTTGAATAACGGATTTATATTTGTACGCTTTCATTTAACCTAGACCTCTTCAGTTACTTAATAGGTTATTACCCTTATAACAGCAAAATTCACTTACCTTTTACTCGCTCCCTTTGGCTATGCCCTGTGCTTTGTAAATAGTAATGGTACTCCAAATAAGGAATAATTGTAAGCGATTATATCATTCACACTTGGCTGGTTTTTAAAAGTCATCAATAATTATGCACTTTTTGTTTATCTAGCCAATTCAAATAAATCAATTATTAATAAATTCAGAATTAATTCTTAAAAAAAGAGCTTCCCAATTGTTTTTTTGAAACGAGTGCCAGGGTGTGACCGTTGGTATAATTTGCAAACACGAATAAAGTGGCGTTTCATTTCAAACAGCTTATTATTTTCGTGCTTCGTGTTCTTCCGGATCAGATCAAATTTTCGATCAAAACGAATGTTTCGAAAATATTTGAAACCGAAAACAAGTAACGGGCAAGACCTTATTTCAATTTCAGCAAAACACACGCGCTCACAATTTCGATTACTCTGTTGGCTTCCCAACAAGAAGAGACATTTATCGATAGTTAACAGGCCTATCTCATGTTACTCGGCATACTCTCATGCTGTTAGTCGGCAAGAAGAAGCATTTGAGCGAAAGAGGAAGACACAAATAATAATTTGTAGTTTGTTAAAATTTATTAAACATGTCCTCGACGTCAGCGGCCGCATCAAATGCAGCACCCGCCAAAACAGAAGTGCGCTATGTGACAGAAGTGCCCAGCAGTCTGAAACAATTAGCCCGTTTAGTCGTCCGAGGTTTCTACTCACAAGAGGACGCGCTCATCATCGACATGTTGGTGCGGAATCCATGTATGAAGGAGGACGACATCGGCGAGCTGTTGCGCTTCGAAAAGAAACAGCTGCGAGCACGCATAACCACACTGCGCACCGACAAGTTCATACAGATCCGTCTGAAGATGGAGACGGGACCCGATGGCAAGGCGCAAAAAGTCAACTATTACTTTATCAATTACAAAACTTTTGTGAACGTGGTCAAGTACAAATTGGATTTGATGCGGAAGCGCATGGAGACGGAGGAACGCGATGCGACCAGCCGCGCAAGCTTCAAGTGTTCCATGTGCTCGAAGACATTTACTGATCTCGAGGCCGACCAGCTGTTCGACACGGCAACATTGGAGTTTCGCTGTACGTACTGCGGCAGCATTGTGGAGGAAGACAGTGCGGCGATGCCGAAGAAGGATTCACGCCTAATGCTAGCACACTTCAACGAGCAGCTGCAGCCACTTTACGATCTGTTGCGCGAGGTGGAAGGTATTCAGTTGGCGCCCGAAGTCCTTGAACCCGAACCCGTGGACATCGATACGATACGTGGCATCACAAAACCAAATGCCATGCGGCCGGACAGCATGCAATGGTCGGGTGAGGCGACACGTAACCAAGGCTTCGCGGTTGAGGAGACTCGCGTCGATGTCACCATTGGTGGCGATGACAACTCCGAGGCGGTTGTGGAACGCAAATCACGTCCGATTTGGATGACAGAGAGCACTGTGATAACCGATGCGGATGGCAGCGATGGCAACTCGCTCAGCGAAACAGCACAACCGTCATCAACGTCCGGGCATCGCAGCAAAAAGGAGAACGAGGACATTATGTCAGTGCTGCTGCAGCACGAGAAACAGCCCGGCGAGCGGGATGCGCATTTGAAAGGCATTCACAGGGGTTCGTCAAATGCCAACTCCAGTGATTCCAGCGATGATGAGAATGACATTGACAACACAAAGATACGTGAGTTTATCAATGCATATGCAATGAACTTCCAGCTAAGTCTTCTCTTCAATCTAATGTAGCGAATGTCGATCTCGATAACTACATAAACTCAGAGTCGGAGGAAGAGGACGACGATGTGCCCACTGTGCTGGTGGGTGGACGACCGCATCCATTGGATCAGGTGGATGATAAACTAATTTCACAAATGACACCGCAGGAGAAGGAGAATTACATACACGTTTATCAGCAGCACTATAGCCATATATACGACTGAGTTGCAATTAGAATATATGCATATAAGTATAGGCTCAATGATAGTTTAAGTTGTATATTAAATTGGCTTGCAACTTGGAAGCCTTCGCGATTGATAGTAGAGCGTATTTCAATTTAAGCATTATCAAATGGCGCCAATTTTATGCAGATCTAGCTACCAGCTGAGGGTTGGCGTCTGTTATGTTAACATTCAAATAACATAAGCCGCAATGGCATGCTCAAAAATTTGCGTTAACAGGGCGTAATTATGTCATGCGGTCTGTTAAGCTTACAGCTACGCAAAGTTGGCCGCAAGTGCAGGAAGCTTCTCAGTGTTAATTAGCTTGCTAGGGCTTGCTGACCAGCTGTTCCCATCAGTTTTCATTTCAATATCAGTGGCCTCACATTGAAAGCATGCTGCGTAGTGTTAGTATTACTGGTGTTTGTGTTGTGGGCGTCTATTTGACACATTCGCCAAACTGTGTGCACTAACTAGATAAGCGTTTGAATGTAAACAGTATTAAAAAAGATATGTTTCTCTAATGTGTAAAATCAACACGACCTAGTCTGGTCTACTCAGTTCATCATTGCCGCTTCGTCGTTCTAATTAGAATCCTCAACCACCAAAAAGGATTAAATTGCATGTGCTGAAAATATAAATGCCGTCGTAGCAAAGAACATATGCAATATTTACGAGCAAACGCGTAATGCTGACACCTGCAATTTTATTTGGAATACGAGAAACGTGATCGCGTCAACTACAAGTGGATGTGTGTACTCGTGTATGTGTGCAACAACTTGAAAGAATATTTAAACTATTCTCATGCTGGTAATTGCACGGTTTGTGAATTAAATAAACAATATTTTGGAATTAAGTGCATACAACTTGCAAATCATAAAGAATCGCCGCCATCTAGTGGAAATTTCCGACAGCCCAAATTGAAAGCCAAAACTAATTGGCATTTGATGAATCGCTGTTAATAGGAATCGAAAATTAAGGAAACCGAAACGAATTGAAACGGAACGAAACGAATCAGCAGTGAAAATGAAGGTTAACATCGATAAGGACTTGGTGCCCATGAAAGCCCATTACTTTCTCTTCAATGCCGGTAAATAACCCACATAACATTACTTAATTACAAGTACCCTTTTAATTACTCATTCTATCTGATACCATTCTAATACTACACGCACTTTTAATACTATGACCATGTTAAAACTGAACATTTCTTGAATGTATTTTACGATAAGGCAGCATTGATAAGGTATTTTGTAGTGTCATGTAGATACACATTTATTTGTGTGCTATGCGTTTCGTAAATATACGCTTGATAAGAAGCTTAGTTAATTAGCAGTTGTTCAACATTCAATTCAATCAATTTGATCCCCTAGTAGTTTAAGCTGCTAGCTCATAGTGCAATGCAAACACTGTTCGACAGCATTATACGCACAACTGACAATGCCAAACAATTCAAATACAAAAAATAACTCATCTATTATCTTATCTTCCCTATTATTTAAAAACGGAACAGAACAATGCATATTCAATTTCCATTTCTACTGTTTGCAATATTCTTTTAGTCTGATTGTGTAAAATTCCAAAGGTTCTTCTCATGCAAAATAAGCGCTAATAATTGTCTTTTAAAGCATTCATAACGCATATTGGTGTAAATAACAGAGCAAGGTTGCTTTAGTTGAGTCCAAAGTTAATATGTCAATTAACTAAGCCGTCAGTCCCCACGGTGCTTAGCCCACTTCGTGACCTGAGAAGTGAGACAAAGCTGCTATCAGCAATTAAAGTAACGTTCTTACTTTTAAATTAATTAAAAAGTTACGCAGTAACAACTTGACGACCAAATACAATGTATTATAAAGGTTTACACTTGGACAAAGCGAATGGATTATAATCGCAATAGCGGTATATATGACTCCGATTGTTGATTTTAGGAATTGCCACAAATATACGTTCCATAATTATACCCAATGCTTATCAAACGCAAACACCCACATTTCATATTTGGACAATTCACACTAATCGCTGGCCAGTTGGTTTTACATACCCTATAAAATGCCCAATTGGGAATAGAACGACACAATTCACAATATAGCAATTTTTCTATATATTTAAATAATTTGATCAATTCTTGGAACTTAAATCATGTGTTAAGCATAATGAAAATAAAACGATAAACAACAAAAAATATTAAATTTAATTTGGATTTAAAAGGAAAAAAATAATAGTGAGGGTTTTATTGCACTTGTTGTATCATATATGTTATAACTATTATTCCATTACTTAAATCATTAAAAGAAAACTTTTTTTTAAAAATGTTGTTATACGAAATTTTCTAATTCCTTTAGTCCTCGCTATTTCTTCATTTGTAAGTTTTCCATATCCTCCGCAATGTTTCCCTCGTAGTTTACAGGGAATTTTTGTGCTCATCACACATTTGATTGCATTTAGTTTAGCACTTCAACCTCACAGACTCATCAACGCCCACGCCCATGCAACTAATCTAAATATTTTGTTTTCCTTCATTCCGACAATTCAAAACTGGAACAGGAACCGCACCCGTTGTACCCTTTATGCCACAACTGGCGACGCAGCTGGGATACTCCTCGGTTGTCGTGGGCACCATGTACATGATCTTGCCTATTATTGGACTCATAGCTAAGCCACTCTTTGGCTATATAGCCGATCGGTAAGTTCTTGAATGATTCAAGTTTCTTATCGTCAACTAATAAAAATGTTCTTGTTTGTAAGATGTCTGCAAATTCTTTTAATCTGAATAAATTGCCGTAATTATGATAGTGGAGGCGTGATCTAATGTTGTTATGTTGACAACCATATAACATGATAACCAACCCTTTCACTTGGGGAATACGCACTTTCTCTTCATAGCAGCTATCCAAACAAATGTTTTTATTTTACATTTTTCAAAGTCCAACTATATGTAGTTTTATAATCTCATAATTTCATAAAAAAAAAAAATAGTAATTGCTTTGAAATATATCTTGATTTCTTTTAATGAATCACTATGTTAAAGTATATTCTCTACTTAAACTTTATCAATGTTTCGATATCTCTCTGAAATTCAAATCTGACAGAGATTAGAACAGAAGTCTTTAAAGTAGTTGAAATTTATTCTTTTTTTTCTTGTTTTCATAATATATTTTTTTTTATAAATTGAAAAAAAACATATTATCTAATGTATTTTGAAATAAGTATTCTCAATTTTGTTATATTAGAATTAAAGCAAAATTAGAATTACTTTAATATTATCTAATGTATTTTGAAATAAGTATTCTCAATTTTGTTATATTGGAATTAAAGCAAAATTAGAATTACTTTAATATTATCTAATGTATTTTGAAATAAGTATTCTCAATTTTGTTATATTAGAATTAGCAAAATTAGAAAGCTCAGAGAAGCTGGGTCCAGTGATTTGAGATATTCAAAAAAAAATTGGTGCCCATTGCTTTAAATCGTTTGCCCATGTTTGCCCAGGAAAAACTTTTTTTTGCCCACCCTTAGTTTCGAAATTATGAAAAATTTTTTTTTTTCGAAAATTCAAAAATTTTTTTTTTTCAAAATTTTTTTTTGCGGAAATCGCTTTAAATCGTTTGCCCATGTTTGCCCATCTTTTAGTTTTTCGAAAAAATTTTTCGTTTTCGAAATTTTGAATTTTGAAAAAATTTTGACATTTTTTCGGAATGAATGACTCAAATTCGATCGCCCACACCTCGAAATTATGAATACTAAAGTCTACAACGGTAGCCTCAAGTGTTTTCAAGTCTGCCCATATCTCAGAATTTCAAAATTTTGCCGAATTACAAAAATTTTCATACTTTTTTGATTTCAGCCTATGGCCCATACAAATTCATCGTTTACCCAATTTTCAAAAGTCTCAATTTTTTGCAAATTTCAAAATTTTTAAAATTTTTTGACTTTTTCAGACTGCCCATTCGCTATTTTCGTTTGCCCACCCTTTAGAATTTCGAAATTTTGCCGAATTTCAAAAATTTTCATACTTTTTTGATTTCAGCCTATGGCCCATACAAATTCATCGTTTACCCAATTTTCAAAGTCTCAAATTTTTGCCAAATTTCAAAATTTTTCAAATTTTTTTGACTTTTTCAGACTGCCCATTCGCTATTTTCGTTTGCCCACCCTTTAGAATTTCGAAATTTTGCCGAATTTCAAAAATTTTCATACTTTTTTGATTTCAGCCTATGGCCCATACAAATTCATCGTTTACCCAATTTTCAAAGTCTCAAATTTTGCCAAATTTCAAAATTTTTCAAATTTTTTTTGACTTTTTCAGACTGCCCATTCGCTATTTTTGTTTGCCCACCCTTTAGAATTTCAAAATTTTGCCTAATTTAAAAAATTTTCATACTTTTTTGATTTTCAGCCTATGGCCCATACAAATTCATCGTTTACCCAATTTTCAAAGTCTCAAATTTTTGCCAAATTTCAAAATTTTTTAAATTTTTTTGACTTTTTCAGACTGCCCAATCATTATTTTCGATTGCCCACCCTTTAGTTTTTAAAATTTATGCATAATTCCAAAAATGCTCATACTTTTTCCGTTTGCCCATTTTGTATGTTATTTATTTTATGACTATTAGTATAATTTTTCTTGAAATTCTATAAACTACTAAAGCCTTCAAGCCCATAACAGAATATATAAATATTTTCTGTCTTTATAAGGTCATAAAACAGGTGTGTCCTTTTTTATTCTTAAAAGTTTTGGGTTTTTCTCATTCACTACCTTTTGGTGGAATTCATTCAAAAGGGGTGACGCAATATCACGATACATGTAGTAGGTATTGCTAAATTGTCCAAAAATAGTGGAGTATGAAAATTTTTGGAATTCGGCAAAATTTCAAAATTCTAAAGGGTGGGCAAACGAAAATAGCGAATGGGCAGTCTGAAAAAGTCAAAAAAATTTGAAAAATTTTGAAATTTGGCAAAAATTTGAGACTTTGAAAGTTGGGCAAACGATGAATTTGTATGGGCCATAGGCTGAAATCAAAAAAGTATGAAAATTTTTTAAATTAGGCAAAATTTTGAAATTCTAAAGGGTGGGCAAACAAAAATAGCGAATGGGCAGTCTGAAAAAGTCAAAAAAAATTTTGAAAAAATTTTGAAATTTGGCAAAATTTGAGACTTTGAAAATTGGGTAAACGATGAATTTGTATGGGCCATAGGCTGAAATCAAAAAAGTATGAAAATTTTTTAAATTAAGCAAAATTTTGAAATTCTAAAGGGTGGGCAAACAAAAATAGCGAATAAGCAGTCTGAAAAAGTCAAAAAAATTTGAAAAATTTTGAAATTTGGCAAAAATTTGAGACTTTGAAAATTGGGTAAACGATGAATTTGTATGGGCCATAGGCTGAAATCAAAAAAGTATGAAAATTTTTGGAATTCGGCAAAATTTCGAAATTCTAAAGGGTGGGCAAACGAAAATAGCGAATGGGCAGTCTGAAAAAGTCAAAAAATTTGAAAAATTTTGAAATTTGGCAAAAATTTGAGACTTTGAAAATTGGGTAAACGATGAATTTGTATGGGCCATAGGCTGAAATCAAAAAAGTATGAAAATTTTTTAAATTAAGCAAAATTTTGAAATTCTAAAGGGTGGGCAAACAAAAATAGCGAATGGGCAGTCTGAAAAAGTCAAAAAAATTTTAAAAATTTTGAAATTTGGCAAAAATTTGAGACTTTGAAAGTTGGGCAAACGATGAATTTGTATGGGCCATAGGCTGAAATCAAAAAAGTATGAAAATTTTTTAAATTAAGCAAAATTTTGAAATTCTAAAGGGTGGGCAAACGAAAATAGCAAATGGGCAGTCTGAAAAAGTCAAAAAAATTTGAAAAATTTTGAAATTTGGCAAAAATTTGAGACTTTGAAAGTTGGGCAAACGATGAATTTGTATGGGCCATAGGCTGAAATCAAAAAAGTATGAAAATTTTTTAAATTAAGCAAAATTTTGAAATTCTAAAGGGTGGGCAAACAAAAATAGCGAATGGGCAGTCTGAAAAAGTCAAAAAAATTTGAAAAATTTTGAAATTTGGCAAAAATTTGAGACTTTGAAAATTGGGCAAACGATGAATTTGTATGGGCCATAGGCTGAAATCAAAAAAGTATGAAAATTTTTGAAATTCGGCAAAATTTCGAAATTCGAAAGGGTGGGCAAACGAAAATAGCGAATGGGCAGTCTGAAAAAGTCAAAAAAATTTGAAAAATTTTGAAATTTGGCAAAAATTTGAGACTTTGAAAGTTGGGCAAACGATGAATTTGTATGGGCCATAGGCTGAAATCAAAAAAGTATGAAAATTTTTTAAATTAAGCTAAATTTTGAAATTCCAAAGGGTGGGCAAACAAAAATAGCGAATGGGCAGACTGAAAAAGTCAAAAAAATTTGAAAAATTTTGAAATTTGGCAAAAAATTTGAGACTTTGAAAATTGGGTAAACGATGAATTTGTATGGGCCATAGGCTGAAATCAAAAAAGTATGAAAATTTTTGAAATTCGGCAAATTTCGAAATTCTAAAGGGTGGGCAAACGAAAATAACGAATGGGCAGTCTGAAAAAGTCAAAAAAATTTGAAAAAATTTTGAAATTTGGCAAAAATTTGAGATTTGAAAATTGGTAAAACGATGAATTTTTATGGGCCATAGGCTGAAATCAAAAAAGTATGAAAATTTTTGGAATTCGGCAAAATTTCGAAATTCTAAAGGGTGGGCAAACGAAAATAGCGAATGGGCAGTCTGAAAAAGTCAAAAAAAATTTGAAAAATTTTGAAATTTGGCAAAAATTTGAGACTTTGAAAGTTGGGCAAACGATGAATTTGTATGGGCCATAGGCTGAAATCAAAAAAGTATGAAATTTTTTTAAATTAAGCAAAATTTTGAAATTCTAAAGGGTGGGCAAACACAAATAGCGAATGGGCAGTCTGAAAAAGTCAAAAAAATTTGAAAAATTTTGAAATTTGGCAAAAATTTGAGACTTTGAAAATTGGGTAAACGATGAATTTGTATGGGCCATAGGCTGAAATCAAAAAAGTATGAAAATTTTTGGAATTCGGCAAAATTTCGAAATTCTAAAGGGTGGGCAAACGAAAATAGCGAATGGGCAGTCTGAAAAAGTCAAAAAAATTTGAAAAATTTTGAAATTTGGCAAAAATTTGAGACTTTGAAAGTTGGGCAAACGATGAATTTGTATGGGCCATAGGCTGAAATCAAAAAAGTATGAAAATTTTTTAAATTAGGCAAAATTTTGAAATTCTAAAGGGTGGGCAAACAAAAATAGCGAATGGGCAGTCTGAAAAAGTCAAAAAAAATTTGAAAAATTTTGAAATTTGGCAAAATTTGAGACTTTGAAAATTGGGTAAACGATGAATTTGTATGGGCCATAGGCTGAAATCAAAAAAGTATGAAAATTTTTGAAATTCGGCAAAATTTCGAAATTCTAAAGGGTGGGCAAACGAAAATAGCGAATGGGCAGTCTGAAAAAGTCAAAAAAATTTGAAAAATTTTGAAATTTGGCAAAAATTTGAGACTTTGAAAATTGGGTAAACGATGAATTTGTATGGGCCATAGGCTCAAATCAAAAAAGTATGAACATTTTTGAAATTCGGCAAAATTTCGAAATTCTAAAGGGTGGGCAAACGAAAAATAGCGAATGGGCAGTCTGAAAAAGTCAAAAAAATTTGAAAAATTTTGAAATTTGGCAAAAATTTGAGACTTTGAAAATTGGGTAAACGATGAATTTGTATGGGCCATAGGCTGAAATCAAAAAAGTATGAAAATTTTTGAAATTCGGCAAAATTTCGAAATTCTAAAGGGTGTGGGCAAACGAAAATAACGAATGGGCAGTCTGAAAAAGTCAAAAAAATTTGAAAAATTTTGAAATTTGGCAAAAATTTGAGACTTTGAAAATTGGGTAAACGATGAATTTGTATGGGCCATAGGCTGAAATCAAAAAAGTATGAAAATTTTTGGAATTCGGCAAAATTTCGAAATTCTAAAGGGTGGGCAAACGAAAATAGCGAATGGGCAGTCTGAAAAAGTCAAAAAAAATTGAAAAAATTTGAAATTTGGCAAAAATTTGAGACTTTGAAAGTTGGGCAAACGATGAATTTGTATGGGCCATAGGCTGAAATCAAAAAAGTATGAAAATTTTTTAAATTAAGCAAAATTTTGAAATTCTAAAGGGTGGGCAAACAAAAATAGCGAATGGGCAGTCTGAAAAAGTCAAAAAAATTTGAAAAATTTTGAAATTTGGCAAAAATTTGAGACTTTGAAAATTGGGCAAACGATGAATTTGTATGGGCCATAGGCTGAAATCAAAAAAGTATGAAAATTTTGAAAATTCGGCAAAATTTCGAAATTCTAAAGGGTGGGCAAACGAAAATAGCGAATGGGCAGTCTGAAAAAGTCAAAAAAAATTTGAAAAATTTTGAAATTTGGCAAAAAATTTGAGACTTTGAAAATTGGGTAAACGATGAATTTGTATGGGCCATAGGCTGAAATCAAAAAAGTATGAAAATTTTTGGAATTCGGCAAAATTTCGAAATTCTAAAGGGTGGGCAAACGAAAATAGCGAATGGGCAGTCTGAAAAAGTCAAAAAAATTTGAAAATTTGAAATTTGGCAAAAATTTGAGACTTTGAAAGTTGGGCAAACGATGAATTTGTATGGGCCATAGGCTGAAATCAAAAAGTATGAAATTTTTTAAATTAGGCAAAATTTTGAATTTCTAAAGGTGGGCAAACAAAAATAGCGAATGGGCAGTCTGAAAAAAGTCAAAAAAATTTGAAAAATTTTGAAATTTGGCAAAAATTTGAGACTTTGAAAATTGGGTAAACGATGAATTTGTATGGGCCATAGGCTGAAATCAAAAAAGTATGAAAATTTTTGAAATTCGGCAAAATTTCGAAATTCTAAAGGGTGGGCAAACGAAAATAACGAATGGGCAGTCTGAAAAAGTCAAAAAAATTTGAAAAATTTTGAAATTTGGCAAAAATTTGAGACTTTGAAAATTGGGTAAACGATGAATTTGTATGGGCCATAGGCTGAAATCAAAAAAGTATGAAAATTTTTGTAATTTCGGCAAAATTTTGAAATTCTGAGATATGGGCAGACTTGAAAACACTTGAGGCTACCGTTGTAGAGCTTTAGTATTCATAATTTCGAGGTGTGGGCGATCGAATTTGAGTCATTCATTCCGAAAAAATGTCAAAATTTTTCAAAATTCAAAATTTCGAAAACGAAAAATTTTTTCGAAAAACTAAAAGATGGGCAAACATGGGCAAACGATTTTAAAGCGATTTCCGCAAAAAAATTTTGAAAAAAAAATTTTTTTGAATTTTCGAAAAAAAAAAATTTTTCATAATTTCGAAACTAAGGGTGGGCAAAAAAAAATTTTTCCTGGGCAAACATGGGCAAACGATTTAAAGCAATGGGCACCAATTTTTTTTTGAATATCTCAAATCACTGGACCCAGCTTCTCTGAGCTAAATTAGAATTACTTTAATTATAATTTTTGAGCATCTACTATAACATAAACATATTAGAAATATTTGTATTATGGTCTAACAACTATTTCTTTTATCCTTACACAGTTACCATCAGCATCGCCTCCTTTTCCTGGGCGGACAGGCGCTCACCGCTGTGGCCTTCTTTCAGATCATGTTTGTGCCAGCCGTGGATCAGGAGACGCAGTTCCATTGCCACGCCGGCGTCTCCTCCATACGCTACTGTTCCAACTACGCCGCTGACACGGAGCAGCAGCTGGAAACACACTTTGCCAATCGAACGTTGAGCTGCCAAATGCGCTGTCAAATGGTGCCTCCAATGTGGGACATTGTGTGCAACAATTGGCTGCAAAATAAGACGCAAAGTTGCCAGACGAACAGCAGCAAATCGTGGATTGACTTTGACACCTATATCAGCATGAATGACGTAATTGACGAGCCAATGTTGAATGGCAAGGGAAGATGCCTTAACTTTCTGATACCGCACGACAGGGGCGTGGTGGACGCACAAAATGTGACACTCTATTGCCCCAAGGAGAATGATATATTCCGGCCCAAATGCCAGATGAATTGCAATGACTCGTACTTGGAGAAAATGTTGCCCGCCAGCAGGGAGCTTAACATGAGCAGTGCAATGGCCAAGCCAGAGTTTTGGTTCTTCTTTGGCATGCTCATCATCAGCTGGGCGGGCATGGCTGTTGTGGTGAGCATTGGCGATGCAATCTGCTTTGGCCTGCTGGGCGAGCGTCATCATCTGTATGGAAAGCAACGTTTGTGCGGCTCTTTGGGTTGGGGAGTCTTTGCTGTGATCGCTGGTCTGCTTGTGGATGCCATGTCGAAGGACGGTTCAGATGTTAAGAACTACACAATTGTCTTCTGGATGACGCTTGTTATATTGGGATTCGATATGCTCGCTTCCACCAAATTGAAGGTGAGTTCAATATCTTTCCTCGATCAGTTATTTCTGAATTTAATTATTTTCTTTGTAAACTTACAGCACACTCAGACGCACATGTCGTCCAATATTTGGAAGGATGTGGGCCAAATGTTCCTCTCGTTGCGTTGTGTCGTCTTCTTTCTTTGGTGCGTGGCCATTGGCCTGGGCACTGCGCTTATTTGGAACTTTCTGTTTATCTACTTGGAGGAGCTGGCGAAGCCCTTCGATGAGGGAAACTATATAAAGACGCTAGAAGGTCTAGTCATGGGCATCCAGTGCTTTGGTGGTGAGCTGCCGCTCTTCTTTCTGTCCGGCTGGATACTGAAGCGTATTGGACATGTGAATGCTATGAGCCTGGTTCTGTTTGGCTTTGGTGTGCGATTCATACTGTACTCGATGCTCCAGAATCCTTGGTATATACTGCCCATTGAGCTGCTCAATGGTGTCACGTTTGGCCTCTTCTACGCCACCATGGCTTCGTATGCCAGCATTGTGGCGCCTCCAGGCACGGAGGCAACCATGCAGGTATCTTTAGCATCAATTTCTTGTTGTTCGTTTCCATTCTAAAACTTTCTTTTCCTGCAGAGTCTTGTGGGTGCCATCTTTGAGGGTGTCGGCGTGTCTATTGGCAGTCAAATTGCCGGCCAGCTCTTTGATGCTGTCAGTGCTCGGACTACGTTTGAGATCTTTGGCATTGCCGCCTTCATTATCTTCATCATTCACGTCTGCGTCCAAATGTATCTGCAGCGCAATGTCCCCTATGAAAATGGTAAGGGTAGGTCATCAACAGCCTCTGCTCCAGCTTCGGCTTCCGCTTCCGCCTCGCCGCCCACGACGGTGACTAACACTGCCAATGAAATGCATACTGATAGCCCAACTAGCCCTAAGAACCTTGATGACTTTAGAGACGTCGACTTGAGCTGATCAACGAATTTATAGCAATTTTGTCTTAGATACAGAAGAGATCCCTGTACAATTATACTCGTAAAAGGACTTGAATACTTAATTCAAATCTGACGCTACAAACAACAAAAAATATATATGAATTTATGTGACTTAAGCAGAAGATTATTGCCAGAGTCTGACGTAGGTTAGCATCATCAAATGAAATGAAAGAAACGTATGATATTATTCACACTTGAATCCTGAAACAATTGAAGATTATATAAAAAGGCTATAGTTTCTAGATTATCATCAATTCAAGCTGTGCTCAAATAGTATTTAAATTAAGAGTAAAGCTCAAAGAGGTTTCGATTCCCACAGTTCCTCAGCTCTTTAATCACAAGATATTTAAGCAGGGCTTAATTCAGCGTTATTCGATTAAAGAGAATCATTAGAAAAAGGCAGCTAAATTATGAGAGATTAACATTAAACATTTATAATAAACAATTTACCAATATAACTACATAATAGGAACCGACACATGCTCTATCTTAATACACAACACCATTTTTTATGTTTAGTACAAATCACTTTGTATACGATCTTAAGTTCTTGCAAATTTTCTTGCCATTAATCTGTGAAACACAAAAATAAAATTGGAAATTTAAAAGCCATACATTACTTTTTGGTTTATACACTTTTTCGAACTCTTTCGGCATTAGCTGTAAGAATAATGTGTAAGAATAAAAATATATTGTTGAAAACATTGTAACTAATCAATATTCCAAATACTTTTAGGCACTGTCAAATATTTTGCACCGACAGATGCAATGCACATGCTGAATGAACAGGAATATACAAGTTTTACAAGTAGTGTTAGCTAAGCTGCTTCACCTCCTCTGTGATCCATAAACTGAAACTGAAACCGTAATCCGATTATCACCCGGAAACAACAAAACCCAACACAATACAACAGAAAGTGCTACTACGTCTTCTAATTCTTCCAATTACCGCTGCATGCTGAATTTCAATTCAATCTTAAATGTATTTATAGTGATTATACCATCTATCTAGTTGTACTTTAACTTTAACAATCGTAGTCCACACACCACACTCATTATGCATGCTTATCTCAATCACACACATCCAAGAAATGTACCAAGTTTGTCAGCTGCTTATTGTGATATCTCTCGTGTCTTATATACAAACTATACACATAGATTATTTTGTCGCTTAGAAAAACTCTCTTTGATCTTATCACAATAAATCAAGCTGTAAACTTGTTGCCTACGCTATATAAGCATGGTATTTTTTTTTAATTTTATTGTAAACTCTGAGAATGTAATTTTGTCACTGTATTAGCGTGAAAGTGAATGTTTAATTCTTTACACGACAAATATTATGTATATTATGAAATATGTCGATCAATCCACTGAAATTGGCCTCTCTTGCATGTGGCTTTATTTCAACGTAATTCTCTGTGAAAATCTCAAAAAGTATTGAAATAATTATTACAAAAATATATAGACCAATGAAACAACAACAAACCACACACAATATATATATATTTGTTTAATAAATTGTTTAACGTAGTTATAGTAAGAAATCTATACAAAATGTTACGTTTATATTTAGCTCTTAGATATTAATTTCTTTGTTCCCGTTACCAAAGGAAAAATCCCAAATGTTTTTTTTTTCGTTTTTCGTAATTAATGAATTAAATGAAGTGCTTAGACGTAAAGCCAATCAGCTAATGGCTAATGGTTCCCGATCAGCGATTCCTCGTGCTGTTGCCTCTCAAGTTTGCGCTGATAATCGCGCTGCTTGCATGTCGCCACATTTGCCGCTCGTTTCTGTAATCAGTGATACGAGATACGATATATGTATGTACACTTAGGTATATATTGTAGTTAAGCTATTGCATGTGCTCTACTTTGTAATCATTCTTAATTACATACTATTATTTTTATATCCTATACTATTATTTTTTTATATACATTTATGGCTTTTTCAAAAATAATAAAGTAACGTTAATGGGTTCTACTTTGTTGCTCACCTTCAACACTTTTGTACGCTGGTAGATATTCTGCATTTCCTTCTTGATTTTCGCCAGTTTCTCTTTATAACGTCGCACATCGTTCATCTAGAATATCGAAAAGTTAAACGTATATATTTCATGGCTTATGGCTTACATTGCCCGCCCCATAAATCCAGCGATAAGATGACATGTGATTTTCCCACCCAATTTAAATACTCCGACGGGGCTATTAATGATAACAGAATCATTTACGAGGGCTGTTAAAAATAGCCGAATATCTATAGACGACTAGACGATACCCGGTAATTATAACACAATGAAATGAATATTGATTTAGAATAGTATCGAAATGGAATCTGTAAGTACATGGTTTAAAATCATCAACAAATTTTAAACACTTTAACTATAGCTTTAACAATTTCTATTTGAAATAAATGAAATTAATAGGACGACTAAATATTCTTTATTTATATATAATTTCTTCATAATCGGACACCACCCAATTTTAAATATAATCGTAAAGCCGTGATCGGTATTAGTTTATCAATTTAAATTTGTACGTACCATTTCATTTAATTTTGCCACTTCACTGCAATCCAGTTTGTATTTTTCTTTGGATAAGTCTATGTAGATTTTGTTTTGCTTGCCGCTGCAATAAAATATTGATCGTCATGGAAGTAGCCACGTAAACAAACAGCACGACTTACATCAACTCCTTGAGCTGCCCTCGAGCGCGCGCTAACGGAGGCTCGGCAATTTGAAGTAGGCCATAGGATAACTGTAAAGCTGCCAGGCTGCATTCATTCTCACCAGCAACAGTTTGTACGATGTCATTATTGTTATTTGTGGCCTGCTCATCAGCTATTCCAACGCTGCTGACAGCGCGATCAACATCCAGTTGATTGATTACACTGCAGCGGTTTAATATTTTTTGTTTATTTTTGAAACATTTATAAAGTAAATATGGTAATTACCTATTTAGGTTGCTACTTCTCAACATTTCGAAAACGAAGCAAATCAAAACAAAGAGTGAGATAAGCTATCAGCTGTTGATTAACAGTGCTGTAAATGGCTGAAAATAGAAAGTACACATCGACTAACGTATAATCGATAACAAGCCGGAATCAGCTGATAGAACAATAAGACATTTTAGTTTGTTTAGAAATAAAGCGCAAAGCAAAATTATTTGTTTAGATTTTAAAATGCGTTGTGCTGTAAGCAATTGTGGTAACAATAATCGCAATGGCAATAGAAAGAAATGGCGCTACTTTCACTTCCCCAAGGACAAACAGCAACTGCAAAAATGGATTGAGTTCTGCGAGCGAGATATACCAAATACAGCAACAGGTAGAACATATTGTAATAATAATAACAATAACAAATGTCAATAAAATCAACTAATTGTCAGCCTGCATCTGCAATGAACACTTTACACCTGATGACTTTGAGCGTAATATGCAATACGAGCTGGGTAAGTTGCTAAGTGGTATTTGTAAGTAGACCAATAACGGCAGCATATCCAATTGGATTTGTAGGCTTCACCCGTAAGAATCCAACCAAGCTAAAGCCAAACTCTTGCCCAACTGTACGTTGTCAACACCACAAAGCGTCAGCGGGGAATGTGAAACGAAAACGCGGCAGGGCTAAGAAGGATGCTGAAACCCATGGAAACGATGAGGATTGTTTCCCAGCTTTAAATAAGCTAGAAGAAGAGACGGATCTCCAAGAAGAACAGCTTGATTGTCCAGCTGATCTTGCGGAAAGCGAAGAAAATGAATTAATCGAGTTTACCATCAGCGAAATGGAAGAATATGGTCCAGCTAATGATGCCTCTTCTGTTGACGGAATGGATCTCGAAATAATTGATTCGCTGAGTTCACAAACCGCCAGTGAGGAGCATGTGGAAATCATCGATTCAGAGAGTGACAGCTATGTGAAGCACTTGGAGTTAGAAGTGTATGTTAAATATGGCATATCTATATATATAGTGTTAATTTAATGAATGCTATTTCTAAATATAAATCAACAGAAGCACGCTGAAGCGGCAGGTGTTCTTCCTGAAGGATGAGCGCAAGAAATTGATTGAAGAAATTCAAAATCTGCGCGCAAAAAGCAACAAAGAAGCGAAATCTGAGGAGAAGATAGCAAATGTAAATACAATTGAAATGGTATGCTTATTTTACTTAGTTAATTACTAGGCTCGAATATGCTACTGCTGTCTATGAGACTGTACTCAGATCACAACAATTTTAAATATATTCAGGATCTAACTAATAGACGGCAAATATTTAATTTAGTTAGTAAATGCAAAGTCTAATTCAATATTAAAAAATTAATTTAATAATTAAAAACTTCTATAATTTTTTGAAGAATTTCCTTACGAGCATAATCTTATGCTAATATGACTCAAGTCTTTTTTAATATATTTTGCCGATCGCCAGTTGATTGTATAAATTGTGTTCTAGATTAATAACTGCTTTTATGAATACTGCAATTTAACTATTTAATCCAGAGAATTGGATTGCTAAGCAATACATTTTTTATTTAAAAAGTCCATTCCCATTTATTTTTGTACAATATGTAAACTAAATATTAAATCGGAAAAAAAGAAATTTCAAAATTGATAAATAAATAATGAACAAATTTAAGGACTTACTTTAATTTTAATACTTTTCAATATTAATGACCTGAGAATAAATTATAGTTTAGGGCTTTAAAAAAGTATCTAATCATAATAACACAAACAATTAATTTTATAATCATTTTTATCTTTATATAGTAAATAATTAATAGCTAATATCTTCTTACGTGTGTTTTAATCTTTAACTTATTATTTTACAAATTTGTATATTTTTTTACAGTTCCCAAAGTCCGCAAAGACAAAACCAACAATCAAGAAGACAGTCCTGCTTTATACGGCAAATATCGATACGATTCGAAATCTGCGCAGAATAAACAATTCGACTGATTAAATAAATAGCTAGTTAAGCAATAAGTTACAGATATAAGAAATAGTAAATATATTCTTTACAACGAATCTATTTTTGAATAAATATGGTCGTTAAAATCGCATTTAAAACTTTTTTCCATTTTGGGATAACCATGTATTGCAGAAAGTATCTTTTCCTAGAAATTGAAATGGTCGATAGATATGAAGTTCTTTGGAATTTTACCTAAATGCGTGGATTTTCCGTTGAAAAACATGCGATAATACTTTCTTCTATCGCGTCTTTACTGATCCTAACGCGCAGGCAAAAGTTGCAATCATAAACGCAGGCAGGGAATTTTCCACAAGGTCAAAGTCATTAGGAGTTCGAAATACTCCGAGGTACCTAAGATTTTCTTACTACCTGCTAGCGTATAAAAGCGTGCTGCGACCAGCAATCGATCTGCATTGCAAGCACAACTCTCTGGCAACCAACACCATGGACACTCCGGACGAGGACCCTGCCATCCATCGGAAGGAGCTGCAAGAGTATCAACATCAACTCAAGTGCTGGACTTGTAGAGAGACGGGAATGGATTCGCCCAGCTTGCAGTGTCAGCAATCTAGCCAATATTAGTCAAATTGTACATTTAAGTTAAGATGTAAATAGCAATTGTAAATTTTATTTAAATTGTAAATAGCAATTGTACATTATTTAAAGTCATAACTTCAATTGTACATAGTCCCCCTGATAGCCGTAAATAGTCATATTATTTATTGTCTCAATTGTAAATAGTCCCAAAAACTAGCCAAATTTTTAGGAATTATTTTAATTGTATTGTGTATATAATATGCTGCTGCTGCTCTGATACTGCTACTGCTACTGACGTGATATTTTCTGCAATAAAATAAAATGAATACACAATCAAAACATTTTGCATTTTTCGATTTTAATTCTTTAAAACTCTTCAGTTGTTAAATTTAACTTTTTCAGCTTTTGATAAAACATCAATTACTTATTATTACAAATTCATATTTTCTTTTTTTAACATACATATGTATATGCATATAAATTAATTTTTTTTGAAACAGTATTTGTTATAACTTTTCATATACATAAAAATATGTTAAACTATTCATATATAAAAAAGGGTATTTGTAAATCAACTAACAATAGTCTAGACAACCCCAGAAAATATTGATAAAGCATTTCCTGGTTGCCAAGGAGTCAGAGAAAGTCCTTCCGCATGTTTATCCTAAACAATTTTTTCGACGAGTAACTCAACATAAAATTAAAATAAATTCAACTGCATAAATATGGAATACATATTTAAAAAGGAGCGTCGCACATTTGGGACACGTGTTCATTTCGAGGATAAGGATGAGGTGATATTCAGCGAAAACTCCAACCCTGAGTTGGTCAAGAGCTACATTCTAAAGAATCCCGTGGACCGCGTTACACAATATGCTGGCCAGACATCGCTTAGTGTGGCAAATACAGAACGTGCCACATACAAGAGCACTGGCATTACGCACAATGAAGGCGGCTGGCCAAAGGACATCAATATGCATGATCCGGAGCAGACGGTGCGCTACAAGCGTAAAATCGAAAAGGATGAGAATTACATAACGCAAGTGATGAATTTAACAAAGCCCATGGAACACTACATACATCAGAACAATGCAGTCAACATCTATGAAAATTACTTTGAGAATATGGATCCAGCACCATTGCCTGAACCATGCAAATCGCGCACTGTCAACGTCTACCGTGATCCCAATCCTGTCAAGGTTCCGGTGAAGCATCTATCCTGGTCACCGGATGGT
This sequence comes from Drosophila albomicans, assembly GCF_009650485.2. Taxonomy (NCBI): domain Eukaryota; kingdom Metazoa; phylum Arthropoda; class Insecta; order Diptera; family Drosophilidae; genus Drosophila; species Drosophila albomicans. The sequence goes on along the minus strand of NC_047629.2, from coordinate 34,941,128 downwards.
GGCATCAAAATGGCGGTCAGCCATTGTGACATGAAGTTTCAGGGCGATAAGACGGGACAGCGTTGCAACTCGTACATATGGGAAGTGGAGAATCCCAACGAGCCGTTCCTAACACTTGAGCCAAAGGTGCCATGCGTTTGTCTCGAATACAATCAAAAGGATCCAACGAGTCTGGTCAGCGGCATGTATAATGGTCAGGTGGCTGCCTGGGACACGCGCCATGGCAAGCATCCAGTGATGATCAGTGAACGTGAGGTCTGTCATCGAGATCCCGTCAATTCGGTGCTGTGGAACAACTCGAAAAGCGGCACCGAGTTTTTCTCAGGTGGCTCCGATGGCCAGGTGCTTTGGTGGGATACACGCAAGCTGAGTGAACCATTGGATCGATTGCTCATGGATCCCGTAAAGAGTGATGAGCAGGATCTTTCGCGTTCCTATGGCATCTCGGTGTTGGAATACGAAACAACTATTCCTACTAGATTCATGGCAGGTACAGAGATGGGAATGCTCTTCTCCTGCAATCGCAAGGGCAAAACGCCAACCGAGAAGATACAAATACGCGTAAGTTTTCGCTGTATTAAGCATTTGATGAAATATTTGATGATATTCCCATAGATGATGTGCCATTTGGGACCCGTTTATGCCATCACACGCAATCCGGCGTTTGTGAAGAACTTTCTCACTGTTGGCGATTGGTGTGCTCGCATTTGGTCTGAGGATTGCCGAGAGAGTTCGATTATCTGGACTAAGAGTAGTTCCTCCATGCTGACAGATGGTGCCTGGAGCTATACCAAGTACAAGATATAAACGCACTTCAATTAAAACATAAGTAAACTAGACTTGCTTATCTGTTTACAGGGTATCGCAGTTCTTCATCACCCGCATGGACGGAGTGCTAGACACTTGGGATCTGCTACAGCAGCAGAATGAGCCGGTACTCACAGTGAAAGTCTGCGATGAACCGCTCTATTGTGTGAGGACCAATGAGAATGGTAAATTCGTTAGCTGTGGTAGCAAACTGGGCGCCACATTCCTGATTGAGGTGTCCGACAACATGGTCATGTCATCCAAGAATGATAAGCCGCTACTCACGGCGGTAAGTTGCAATCTTTGCTTGATCTGCGAAAAAGAAGTTTCCCAAAATAAAAACTCATTTTCCATTTAGATGTTTGAGCGTGAAAACCGACGTGAGAAGATCTTGGAAGCCAAGTCCAGGGAAAGCAAGCTGAAAATTAAGGCAAATCATGGACAGGAACAAGCCGACATGACCATGGTGAATGGAAAAGTCAACATGGCGCCTTTTGCCAGTGCCTGTGAACAAGCAGCCACGGAATACTTTGCCGCTGTGGAACAGGAACGTTTGAGACGTCTGCCCGGAGGCAAGCGTAGGTGAACGGTTACTTTTTGTTCTTTTGCTGTTCATGATGTGCTAAATTTATTATTTTTCCATTGCAGAGGATGTGGAGGAGGTTGATGTGTCGGAGGCGGAAAGCTCAAAACTGTAGATGATCAATTGCTGTGCACTTTTTAATTGTAACGTTCCTTGTAGTGAAATTAAACAAAACTTAAACGTTACAAAATTGCGTTTTTTTTTTTGTATAACGACATATTTAAATGTTTGCCAGCACTGTTTTACAAGTGAACGATACATTGTGGTGGTCAAGCGATAACTACGCAAAACAGGCACTAAATCGATTGTGACTACATCATTCACCATTGAATCATCGAAGAGAACGTAGCGTGCGTGTATATTGACTGTGTTTTACCTTTTAAGCAAGTTTCAAAACAAATGTAAGTGCATGTAGTATATAAAAACAACAATAGCTGTTTGTCAACAATAAAGGAAGTAGTGAGTGTGTCAGCGCAAGAGTAAATCAAGGAAATGTTTAAACTGCGCGCGTAATGCGAGAAACGTTTGATGTTGCACGTTGATGGGCTGCTGCCTGCATTTTGGCCTACGTGACTCAGAGGCAGTTATCAATGGCGCAACAACAGCTGCTTCAAAAGTTCAGTGACCAACATATATTTTAGTGCAACAGCAACCCCCGAGCAGCAAACAGTATTCAAAAATCTTAACTGATTTTCGTTAGACGCAGCATTCGTTAGACAAGTGTCTTCTAATCAACACACGTGTTCCCATTAAAAATCAGCAACAGTTTAACAAATACAAATACAAATACACAAAATACTATAGAATAACAAAGTGAACGTCTAGGAAATTGATTTGTGATTTGAAAAGTGCACAGAAAACCTTGACGAGTAATTCTAAAGTGAAGGTGAGGAGACCACGGTTCTGATTCATTTTTCGAAATTTAATTGTTTCTTTGTTGTTTGGGCTGCATTCATTGTCTCTTCCCCGTTCCATTTAAATCCCGCGAACAAATTTGAGAGAAACTTTGCTTGTCTGCAAAAGTCACGTAGGCCATTGACTGCGTTAATTTCGCATTTACTTGACTAATCAACAAGGTCATTTCTGTTATTGTTTGCAGCTACCGACAGCCCTCAAAATGTTGGACATTGTCCAACCCAGCGAACAGCTCGACAGCAGCAACAACAACAATGAAGTGGTTGTTATTCGTGCCAAGCCCAAGAAGGTGTTCAAGCCCAAGGCGCGCATCAATCGCATACCCCAGGAGCTCCTCGATGATCCGCTCCTGCAACGCGCCATCGATCGCCTGCCCTCGAACTACAACTTTGAACTACACAAGACCATTTGGCGCATCCGCGAGACGAAGGCAAAACGTGTGGCGCTGCAGCTGCCAGAGGGTCTGTTGATGTACGCCATGGTCATCAGTGATATTATTGAACGCTTCACCAGCGCCGACACCGTCATCATGGGCGACGTCACATATGGAGCCTGCTGTGTCGATGATTACACAGCACAAGCTTTGGGCGCAGAACTATTGGTGCACTATGGCCACAGTTGTCTCATTCCCGTCGATCAGACCTGCGGCATTAAGGTGCTCTACATATTTGTGGACATCAAAATTGATCCATTGCATTTTCTGGACTCTGTTAAGCTGAACTTTAAGCCCGATGTCGGACAAATTGCCCTGGTCAGCACGATACAGTTTGTCACAACACTGCAGGCAGCTTCCGCCGAGTTAAAGGCAGCCGGTTATGATGTGCTGGTGCCACAGGCCAAACCTCTCAGCCCAGGGGAAATATTGGGTTGCACTTCACCACAGCTGCCGGAGACAACACAAATGATTATCTACCTGGGTGACGGACGCTTCCACCTGGAGTCTGCGATGATTGCCAACCCGCTGCTAAAGGTATTTGAATTACTGTAAACGAAACTGTATAAAATCTAAAGGGTTTTTCTTAATTACAGGCTTACAAATACGATCCGTATGAGAAGAAGTTCACCGTAGAACATTACGATCACGGCGCCATGCAGGGACTGCGACATTCGGCCGTGAAGCAAGCCAAGCAGGCTAAACGCATTGCCATCATACTGGGCACTCTGGGCAGGCAGGGTAGTTCGCGTGTGCATCGCTTCTTGGAGAAGCGACTGCACGCCAAGGGCATTGAGACGACCACCATACTGCTGTCGGAGATCTTTCCGCAGAAACTCGCGCTGTTCGCTGACATTGATGCCTTTGTGCAGATTGCCTGCCCGCGTCTGTCCATCGACTGGGGATCAGCTTTTGAGAAGCCGTTGCTGAATCCCTATGAATTGTCCGTGGTCCTCGGTGACATTGAATGGACACCTGACAATGCATCGCCTCGCAATAACGCATATCCCATGGACTTTTATGCCAGCGGTAGTCTGGGCCCTTGGACGCCCAACTTTAAGCCACCAGCGCTCGGCGAGTGCGAAAATCGGCCATCTGCCGACTGCTGTGGCCGCTGTACACGTGCCGAACTAGAGAAGGATGATACTGGCAAGGCGGCGGCATTGGCAGACCTATTGGATTTCAAAAAGGGATAAGGAAAGGAAGGGAAACAGATGACACGTCGTGTTCCTACAACCATAACTCTCAAGCGCGACTTACTGTTGAAGTAACTAAGAAGTGATTTAGTTTATGTGCCCGCCCAGCCCAAATGTAATTTATCTACTAATTTAAGTTAGTACAAATTTGATTTCTAAGCTAGTATCTCTATAATTTAGTTAACAACAATTTGTGTTCATCTCATTTCCAATTATTTTACAATTTCTATATGCACAACGAACGAGACAACTACAACACCCTAAAAGTAAGATATACATTAAATTGTTAAGGGTTTAATTGCATGCACGAATGCAATGCAATTGTTTAATAAACACTAAATTGTAAAAGTCAATAAAAATTGTTTAATGTAAAATATTTTCCCCTTACTTCCTTACAGACATCAAACACTTTTCGAGTTGCCTCATAAATAGTTTAAGAGTTTATTTCAAACATAAAAATGTACGCACAAATACGATCACGTATAAGGTCATATAGTTTAAAGCAAAACTAAGTGCATTCTGCGCACGATATTATTATGTTTTGCTTGGGTATATAAATCAGATTTGTAAGACTTTACATACATAGATGTTTAACTGATCTCAGGACTTGAGAAAGTCCCTTTAAGCATTCGATTGAAAACGTCTACATATGGAAAACATAGTCGTAATATCTTCATAGTTGTTTACCCGCTTAACTTTTACAGAATCTTAACATTACACGTATGTATATGTATATATATACTATATATATATTTATTTGATTATTTTAGGCTTGGATCCGTATGCACTTAATGTTAATATTGGGACACGTATTTGTATTTGATATAGTACATACATTGATTTTATTTATTCTGTATTTCATTTGTATTTCAGATTTGTTATGTTTTCTTTTGTTTATATTTATGTATTTAGGTAGGTGTATTCGTTTCTAGCTTTGCTTCCTGCAACATCACATGATTTCTGTATCATAATTACTTTAAAGGTTTCTTTTTTGTGGAGATTGTAAATAGAGCTTCAGTTTCTTTTTAGTTTTTTGGTAACATTCTGGGCAAATTGGTAACTGGTAATCGGTAATTGGTAACTGGGTAACTTATCTTCGAATGTAGCACCAAAAGCAGCTGATCATAAAATAACTACACTTATGTAAATCCTAAAAAGATACGTTAAAAATTTATAATTCTTATATAGAACAAATTGAATTCTCTTGAACGATTCTCGAAAATAGTAAAATTAGTTTTTATTGATTTTGTTTACCTTGTCTTTGTTTTTGTTGTTGTTCTTGTTTATTATTCTCTGTTGTGGCAGTTCGTTTTGCATATCTCAAAAATACATCTGGGGACAAATGATCTGGAATCACAACCAATGTGATGTACGATACTCGCTTCAATTTGAAATTCAACGTGATAATTTGAATATCCGGTTCAATAAAACAAGAGGCTCGAAAACAAGTCAAGAGTATACATATAGCGTCTACACACAGATTTAAAGATCTAATCAAGCCATTCGGCGGATCTGAATCCTAACAATAAACTATGCGAACTCAGCGTAACAGTTGAGCTCCCTTAAGAGTTAAATAAAATAATGTAAGTAGTGTCGTTAAAACTTTATCACTTTGCTTTCTGCTCAACCAAAGAACTCCACTCATCATTCCCTCCTCCCGCTCTGTCTCTTTGCTTTAAAACTTTAACATACACAATAAAATTCTCATATTTCCCTCGCCTTCCTCTCGGTCTGTCTAAAAATATGAATATATCTCTTTGCTCTCTCTCCCCCCTACTAAGCTGCCCCCCGCCGCATTGGTCAAGTTTTGGTTTCCATTTTTAGTCTGCTGGCATCTTACAATGAGAAGTACTTCAAGAACTGTGCCGGCGGAACAGGCTGAGCCAGCGCCAATTGGCCGCCAGCCTCCTCGACACGTTGCTTGTAGTCGGGACTCTGATCGACAATGCACGGATGGCCATCGGAGGGCCAGAAGAGGCAGCAGCAGGAGCGGCACAGGGCCAGCACCTCGGCGAACTGATAGTCATCGTTGACGCCGTAGGTGCGTCGCAGCTGATGATAGATCTGTTTCCAGTCTTTGGTCTCGCCCATCTGCTTGATCTTGTCCAGGTCGAGGATGGTGTTGATCTGTCGCTGATTGAAGTGGAAGCGTGTCAGCTCGCGCCAGATGCGTTGCTCCGACACCAGCTTGGCCATTGTCTCCCAGGCCTCGGCAGCCGACTCCAGATCCCGATGATCGGCAATGCACAAAATGATCTCGCGCACACACTCCTCGGGCAGCTCGTGCAGCTTAGGCGTTGCCTTTGGATCGGGCTCGCGGATTTCAATCTGACTGGCGACGCGTTGAATGCGCTTAATCCGGGCCACATGCTCCTGCCACAGATAGGTGCTGCCTAGCGGCTTGCCCCAGCACTTTTGGTTCTCCTGGTTGACAATGTGCTCCAGCTTCAATGCCAATCCACGCAGCACATTCGGATGCTGCTGACTGTCATTAACTGTCGATAGGGGAAAACGATTAATTATAATTACAGCATAGAGTTCCCCCTTGGTTACTCACCATGTGAGGCCACCTCCTCCACCATTTGGAGCAACTGACGCTGTGCACTGCCTGGCAGACTGGCAATGCCCTTGTTGGAGACGAGCAGCAGGAACGCACAGATGTAATGGAAGCGCTTGCGATCACGCACCGAGCGACGGAAGTCAAGACGCTTCACTGCCTCGGTTAACCCATTGAAACCTGCAATTTCTCGTGTGCAGCGTATCGTGATGTGATAATGCGGTGGCATGCATCCCACCTCGTCGTTCTCTCCCTCGCCACTGATGCCCAGGTCTGAGATGCTGCCCTCAGAGCTATGACTGTAATAAATTGAAATAAATGTATGAATAATCTTTCAGGTATTGAAAGAGGTATTTTAATAATATTTAATATTATAAATAATGACCAAATTATTTAAAAATAAAATTAAGGAAAACCTTTTACTAAAACTGCCCTTCAGTGAAGGTTTCAATATTATTCCAACAACTTTTACTACCTCTAAACATTTTCTGTGTCTGAACTATTTTAAGATATTTCAGGAAACAAATAGCTCATCACTCTTTTGATGACAAAAAATGATTTAATCTCTTTAATCCCAAACGGCGAAAACGAGATTGTACCCGAATACTTTGAGCCGTCGGAAGTGTCCTCTCTTAGTGTATTAGCAGGGTATAATTGGCCTGAGCCACAATTCGGAAGTGAATGCAATTGGCCTCTCAAACAACCTTCTCTCCCCCTCCCACAAAGCAACCATTGCCACTGGCCAACAATTTTACCAGTTGAACAACTTTAAAGTTTTTTTTCTCAAATTTTTATTTCGTGTTTGTTTTTTGTTTATTTGCTTTATTTTAAAGATTCGTCAACCGCTTTTTAAGAGGCGGAAGCTTTGTCGACTTTTCCAGCAGCTGTTGCATGTGTGTGAGACTCGTTTATTAAATTAAGCGATTCACACGGCAGGTACGAAGTGAATAGAGGGGATTTGAAGTGATGCTGAGACTAAGATTGTCGTGTTTCCTTCAATTACAAGATTTGTATTTTTTTTGTACCCATTGCAACTTGCACAACTGCAATTACACGAGTTGAAAAAAGAGACAACTATTATCAAAGCAATAATAACGGATTACGATACCCTGCATTCATGAACTTGGACAGTGGGGTATATCAAATGTTAGCTAACAAATTAGGGTATAAAAAAAATATGCAGAAAGGGTTATTTCCCAATGTTTGATGGCACAACAACATTTTTTAAATTGAAGTTGAATTATTAGTTATACGAATTGTTTCATTTATCAAAAATGTTATTTGAACATTAATGTTTAAAGAATTCTTATATTTTTTAACTACACAACTATTTGTTTTAGCTATGTTCAGGAATCATCTCTATAGACAGGTCTCTTAGCAGCCTTCAGATTTACTCATTCTAGTTCTAAGAAAGCAATGGCAATTCAACTGACCTACTTTACTTTAGAATTCACTACAAATAACATATTTTATTATCTTGATAACTTCCGAGAAATTCTCAGGTCCACAGAGCTTACTCTCAATTTAGTCACGAGTTACATTTGAGCATTCTAAGAGCTGTCTCTAAGTTAGTTAATTGGGCTAACTAGCTGCAGTTGACTGGCCAATAGGTCGATATGCCTTGACCATATTTAGAATGCGGCTGAAATTGTTGGCCAACCAGGACGAGGACATGTCCTTCGGCGACTGCATTTCAATTTTCGACCAAACTGGGTCAATTTCTCGCTCTCCGAGTAGGTCTATGTGAATGAGTTTGTGTGTGTGTGTGAGTGTGTGTGTGTGTGTCAGTTGTCTCTGCGAGTTGCAATTTATTCAAAGTTTGCTGAAATTGACTTTTAATTGAAGTTCCGTCGTCTACATTTTTTACCCTTGTGATACTTTTTTGTACTTGTATTGAGCAAAGTTAACTTTTATTTCAATATCTAGTTAACTGTACGTTTTTTGTTAGCATACTTGTTTTAAATTTTCATATTTATTCTAGTCAACATCATACTAATTTTATTTGCTTTTACCAAATTATTAAGTTCAGTAATTTTAATAACATTTTAATAATGAATTGCCGAGAATTCGTAAAGGAAGCGACTAAACAAATGGCCAAGTATCTTAGGAAATTGAACCAACCGGTCTCAATTGATGAACTCCTCGACGCTTGCAACATACACCTCGAAGGCTCAGATAGAAAGATACATGAGTTTAAGCGAAACGTGGAATCTTTTCTTGATGCCGGTGTAAGGATGCGTTGCATAAGAAGATACAACGCGCATTATTTTGCGCCATCGCACTATGATGATATGTCGGAAATGCTAGAAATGGAAAAGGAAACGGAACTATCGGATGTTGATGCTGACTATTTATTCAAAGTTCTCTGTGATGAGGATAGCAGCGACTAGCTATTACGATCTTTTCGATAACAAAGCAAAATTATTTTACCAAATTTACAATAAAACTTTGATAAACGTTTCTTAAATAAGTCTAAATCGATGGCAAAACAATTGAGCTCTATAACATAAAACCCTTTTCGTAAAAAGAGCTGTCTCCCAAATGACCCCTAGTTCTATTTAAGAAAAAAAAAACTGATTTACAATTCGCGCGCAGCGAGTGAAGAAAGTGCAAGCTCTCAAGGCCCCACCTCCTGACTGTAGTATAATAATAGCAGCTGAAACAAAGAAATTGTAATTGTTTGCTGCTCAGTCAACAGACTCGACTCCAGCTCCAAATTTGAACCAGCCAAGCATAGAGATGGAGACACAGAAAAAGAGAGAGAAAGAGAGCAAGGTAGCGTGATTGTTGGAGGGGGCCGACGACCACGTGATTCATATATAAATCAGTCAACGACGTCATCATCAAGCGTTCGTTTACCTTTCTTTCAGGCAAATTAGACAAAATGCAATGGGATCGCAACGGGCAGCTGGGAACTTGGTACTTGGTGCTGGGTGCTGGGTACTGGGTACCGGGATCTGGGGATCAGGCGACTGCAATTCGCTTCTCTATTTTTAAGACCTTTTCGACATAAATTATTGTGATTCGGTCTAGTGGAGGAACGGCGTGGAGTCAACTCGAGTCGACTTCTTCTACAGTCTAATTTTAGTAGGAAGTTGGAAGCTATCACATGTCGCTGTCGCTCTCTCAATGGGCATTATAAATAGACCAGCGATATTTGGGAGTTTCTTCGAGAGCTAACAACGTTTTGCAAGTTCCATTAGAGTGCGGTTCATAGTGCCACACCATGGAACAAATAAGTCAATTATTATAACGAGCGAAAGAAAGAAAAAAGCACTATAAAAAGCGAGTGCTGTAGATAGCAATGATTAATGCGCACACTACACTGTCCAGCAAAATCATAGATTGTGCATAATGTACAACTATTACTCGTGAGATTGCTTTGGAACGAAACTTAGATATGTATATCTTAATTCTGATAAAATGCAGATGGAGAGCTTAGATTTGTTTTTGCCGAGTTTAAAAAAAGAGTTTCATTTGTGCCTTGTCATCGCTTTACCATGTTGTCTAGTGTACGAAATGGATTTGAACGCATTTCCATTGGCTGCACCCGACTTTTGAAAGTGTATAAAGAAATAAAGAAACTGAGAGTCGATTCAAAAGGCCAACAAATGTTCAGTGGTGAGTGCAGTGAAAGTGGGTCCATATTCACAATCCACACTCCACATCCACGTCCGCGTCCACGTAATGCACTCTGATTTGTTTTTTTTTTTCATGCAATTTGATTTTTTTCGGTTATTTGAATTTTTAATTATGATTTTTTTCGTGCAATCGGCAATTCGACAATTGCATTTTTAATTGGAATACTTCAAATAAAAACAACACTTAACACAGTTATGAGGTTTCCACCTAAAAATCAAGTGGCATTTCCTAATTACATATGTATTATATGTAATAATTTCCATTATGCAATTTACAATTGAGGTTATGCTTGAACGACATTTCCTGAACATGTAAATATTTTAAGAATCTCAATTGAAAGCTGTAAGCTTTGCGTGAGTTTTTTGTTCAAACTCACTCAAATATTAAAAAAATAAAAGAAATGACTTAAGTTTCAGAAGATTCCTAGTATTAAATAATGCAACTAAAATTTTAGTAACATATCAAAAATTAACATTTTACTAGAATCTTTCTTCCAATATAATTTACTATATGTATATCTTAATTAAGCTGCTTGCACTAAGCATGACGTCGATTAAAAATCGATTTGAGTTAGGAAGTTGAGCTGATAAAAGTGAGACACGAGACCTTGAGCTTTTAGCGTCATGCCAAGCTGCCAAATATTCACGCACACAGACGCACTTTAGCCTAAACTTGACCGAGTTGTGGCCTCTCAGCCTGTGTATGTGTGCAATGGAAGTTGTCAAGGTTATTTAGCATGGGTGTTTAAACCGCAGTTCGTCCTTCAGCTAGTACGAAGGTTCCCCAAAGCTAATATACAACAAATGTATCTTTAATGTAACATAGAACTTCTTTTCGGGGGTACAAATACATTCTACTTCTGCATCTAAATTTGGAATTTAAATTTGTTGCAGCTTCCGCATTTTCCGGCCATATAAGTAACAGCGTACGTACCGTGACCGCCTGACAAATGCCAAAAATAGTTTCTCTTGTTGCACTCGGGAAAATCTTCTTTATGACATGTCAAAATAATCACTTTAAGATGACTTTTTCCGTGTGCCTGTCTATTTTTTGTTCCTGGGCTCTGTGGCTCTGCCTCATGTAAATCTTCGGACGCTTTCAAGTGGATCGACTACACGACTACTTCGTCCCATTCCCTTGAGATATAAGGGAAAGCATCTACTATATATAGTCACCGTAATGCGTTTCTCTTAAAGTTCCATGCTCTTTGCTTTCATACAGATTTTTTGCCTAAACAACTAGCAATCAATCAAATGGGAGCGCCTATCAAGGTAATTCACCCTAGTTTTTTTTGCAAGTCGCCACTTTCACCCTCATTTCAAGTGAATCACTCTAATGATTATATAGACACGCCATAAAAGACAAACCTCCTAAACTTGCTAGTATATGTTATATGATTGAAATAAAAGCTCTAGTAATACATTATAATGCCCTAGATAACACTATTCGTTGTTTGAACTATTCATTTCGAATAATTAAAGTTAATACTATAACGCTCAAACGCATTCATGAAGATTATATTATACTAAAGCGTTTCAACATTTTCCCTTTCGTCATCGTCATTTGTTGTGTTTTGTTAGCATTGCGTTGCCTTAATGATGTTTTGTGTAATCATTAGTTTAAGTTTTGAAGCTTGAAGAAAAAGGTGAAGGGCATTCGCCTTGGTGGCCCACGCTTTGTTATCTATTACATTAATAATAATGTTAATATTATTATCACTATTCTTATAAAGTACACAAATGTGATGCTGACGAAGGCTGATAACAATTTTAGTGGGTCGCAGCACTTGGGACCTTGAGGTTTTCATTTTTTAACAAAACGGAACATTTCCGGTGACCTTGCCATCTCTTTCGTCAATTAGGTTAGGTTATCTTATCGATAAATTGGCAAGTCGCGCCAATTTTGAATGAAGGAGTTGCACAGTTTATGTAAATTATCTATGAAAATGGCACAGTTGACATACAAACATTAACAATTTCCTTTGTTTCAATGGGGCAATACGCAATATAAAAATCAAAATCAATTGTCATCAAATTTTGTTTTGTCATCGATCAATTGATTGCTAATCAGCACCATCTATTGTTCCCGTCATATCAAAAACAACACCAACAAAAACAAAAATAAATAATACAAATGAAGACTCACCGCTTGCGTTTGCCACCGCATTCGAGCACCTTTTTGCGCTCCCAGCCCTCCTCGGTCTTGACCCAAGCCTCGCCAGGTGAGCGAAAATCTTTCGAAATGAACGCCATGTGTACTTTTTGTATATATGATGCGTTACTAGTTACGGTTTATTACGTATTACGAATATTATTATTTAATTACTCGTTTATTTTTTATGTTGTTTGTTAAATTGTGGACGGCGTTTTGACTGCTGCAAGTGTAAAAGATATAATTTTTCTTGTGTGAATTTCAAAACTTTATGCAATTCTTCAAGCACTGCTGCTACAAAAATTTGTTGCGCATTTTCCAAGTTTATCGGCGAGTCGCACTCTCCATACTCTTTGCTCCAACTACTGTTGTTTTTTGTTATTGTTCAGTGCAAAACAATAATTGAACATATAAAATAACACGCAACAATTAGCAATTAATTACTTTTATCAATTATTAGCGCTTCACCCTTTTTTGCACGACTCGTAATCGAAATTATCTCAAGAAAGAGTATAGAAGCGTTGACAAGTTCGTTGAGCTGCGGAATCAAAACAAAATGAAAAACGAGCCAAATAAAGACAAAAGCCTAAAGTCAGAGAGAGGGTGCCCAACGTCAACAAAACGAGAGAGCAAGAGAGCGCAGTACCAGCTGTTCGTTCAGTCACTTTGATGAGTCGAGCATAGGTTGAAGGAGAGACGGCGAGGGTTTACTGTTGGCGTTCAAGTGGAGCACGAATCGTGCGTTGTTTTGTTGTGCTGTCTCTTCTCGTGCCTCGTGTGTGTGTGTGTATGTGTGCTGTAGGTACACAGCTGATTTCTGCAATTACGCGTTTGTTTTGCTTTTGTTGTTGCTTTGTTGTTTTTTTGTTATACATTTTTTCCAGCTTGGATTTAAAAACACGCAACCAAATTTTTATATCAACATTTGAGCTGGGCTTTACTTTCATTTCCTCAATTAAGTAATATCTATTCACACACAGTATATATGATAGATTTGTACATTCAATATGTTTATGTCTGAATTTGTAATTGCTTTGCAATTATTATTCAGTACAATGAGTAATGTACATTCTGTTTAGAATTCGATATTCGTTTCTTATTACGCACTTTGTAAAATTGGCTGGTCTAGTTTTGAATTGATTTCCACGCTGCTATTTTGCTTAGCAGTGGCAGGCAGGCAATATTCCAGCTCCCACTTAGTAAAATTATTATAGCACTCGGCGGAACACAAATAACAATGCTACCACGCAGCTCCACTAACTCCACGAACTGCTTCACTCGGCGCGTTTAACGTTGCACTCGAGCCCCAAAAACGCCAGATACTATGTTGCATGGCATCGTGCACATGTTGCTCAACATTCCATGAACTCTAGTCACACTCTTGGCAACATTGTGCAACACATAGCTAAGCTAAAGCTGCGAGCAAGCAACAAATGATAGTTGGCAACATGTTGACTTGATATAGTATCGATAGCTGAATTCGAGTCCATTTTTCGCTTTTGCTTTCTCTAATTATATTGAGTATATTTTGGAGATTAAAGACTTTAATTTATACGGGCATTCAAGATTTAGACTTTATTTATTTTTAACTTTGGTATAAAAGATGTGCCGATTTATTTGCCTAATAGTTATTTGACGATGAACAACCAATGTTGACAATAGAAAATCGAAGTTTTCAAATAAGATATAAATATCGATATATTGTTTTTGTTATCGATGTTTCATTCCCCATCGCTGATGTGAGGGATTTCATAAGTTTTGCCGAAAAATTTCAATCACAAATCAAGCAGGCGCTCATAACAAACGTAATCTGAATTAAGTAATAATGTCGGCATCGGATCAAGCACCCAAAATAAAGTACGGCGAATCCGCACCAAAGCTAGACAGAGCCCAACTGCAGTTCATGAAACTGATCGAGGAGCAAAACCTTGATCGTGTGCAGAAATTGAAGCGCGTGCGACGCAATAACCTCCTCACTGCCGGCGCTTTGGGACTGTCTGTGGTGGCCATTTACGGCTATTCGATATTCTCGGTGCAGCAGGAGAAGTTCCTCGACGATTTCGAGGAGCCCAAGAAAGTGACAACCAACTAAAGTGCCCATCAATTGTTGTCTACTCTTAGTCCTTTAGTCCTTAAGCGTTTTTTCTTCATTCATTTTCTACAACACACTGAAATCGTTGCACCAATTATAAAGTGAGTACTTGTCTCTTAGAACCGTTGGAGTACTAATTAACACTTTTTACAACATTACAGATGTCTCAAGCCGCCGCACGCATCCTCAACAGCGGTGTGCGTTTGCCACCGTTGCCCACCATTCGGGAGTTAGTTAAACTCTACAAGCTGCAGGCCATGAAGCAGCTCAGCCAGAACTTTCTCATGGATGAGCGATTGACGGACAAGATTGTCAAATCTGCTGGCCGCATTGATCCGCGTGATATTGTTCTCGAAGTGGGTCCCGGTCCAGGCGGCATCACACGCTCCATTCTTCGCCGGCAGCCACAACGCCTGATGCTGGTCGAGAAGGATGAACGCTTCACGGGCACGCTGCAGCTGCTTAAGGAGTGTGCGCGTCCACTCGACTTGCAAATGGATATTTACTACGAAGACATCTTACGATTTAACATCGAACAACATGTGCCGGACACCGAGCAGCGTATCCATTTGATTGGAAACCTCCCGTTTGCAATTTCGACGCGCCTGCTCATCAATTGGTATGCCGATGTGGCAGCCAGACGTGGCGCCTTTCGACGCAACGACACTTGCATGACGCTCACCTTCCAGAAGGAGGTGGCCGAGCGTATTTGCGCCGATCTGGGCAGCGAGCAGCGTTCACGGCTTTCCATCATGTCACAAATTTGGACGGAACCGGTGCTCAAGTTCATTATACCGGGCAAGGCGTTTGTACCCAAGCCACAAGTTGATGTGGGTGTTGTCAAGCTCATCCCGCTCAAGCAGCCCAAGACAGAGTTGCCGTTTGCGTTGGTGGAGCGCGTAGTGCGCCACATTTTCAGCATGCGCCAGAAATATTGTCGCCGTGGCTACAGCACCTTGTTCCCGCCCGAGATGCGTGAGGAAACCACTAATAAACTCTTTGAACAAGCCGATGTAGTGGATACGCTGCGTCCCTTCGAGTTGTCCGTTGCTGAGTGTTTGCGTTTGGCTGAAGTCTATGCTGAACATCTGGAGTCGCATCCCGAGGTGGCCACTTATGACTATCGCGGGCCAAAGCAGCCGCCCAAGTGCCTGGACTGAGTGGAACGATTTCATTGATTTGTTTTTCCTTTCTATTTAATTGTATAAAGTGTAATACATAAGTAGTTGAAAAAAATTGTAAACCAACCCGTTGATGGGAGTTGAGTGTAAATTGCTTATCAAAAGTGTGGACGGAATGTTTTGTTTGGACGAGATTCGAGTATAAGATTCAACTGTCGTTAATGCTAAGGCACTTATAAAAGGTACTTGATGCTCCAAGTAAGATTCAATTCGATTGGAATGTGCTAAAGATGACCAGCAACAGAGCTGCAACGCTAGCCAAGAGAGAACTCTTTAGACCGCTGACACCATTGCAGCGATGATCGAGGAAGCAGAAGCAGTATGTCGTATCTGTGAAATAATCACGTTTCACATCGTGCTCCTTGATCGTGTGATTGACATAATTGGCCAGGATGAGATCCTGAGAGGCCGGTCGGCATCCCTCGTATTTGTCGGCTGGTATGTCGCGGCGGAACTTCAAGGCGCTGAGGCAATCACGTGTTATGGTCTCCTGGGTGCCACGACGTTCCGTCAGCTTGACACAAATGTCGTCGCTCTCGGGGCATTGTTCGCCCAGGAAGCCAATGCCGCGCCAATTGAACTTTTCGGCACAGCCGGGCGTGGCCGATGTGCAGCGATAACACCAAATGGCAGCACCTACGACAGCATAACAAATATCAATTAGTACAATGTTGCTGCTGCTTCTTCTTCTGTTTACTTTTTGTGGTGAATCAGATGCCTACCTTCGTGTATTAATGCTGCGATTAGCAGCAGTACAGTGATGGATGCCAGCGTTTGCATTGTTATTGTGTAAAAATTAAATGGAATTCAATAAATTTATATCTTAATATTGATAACACAAAAACAGCGACAAAACAACGCCCAAACTTATTGAAATGATGTTAGCAATGTGACCGCAAATTAAATGTTAATATATACTAATGTTTTATGTGCAAAATATACTATTATTTATATTGACACCAGTTGGTAACACTTTAGGGAAATTTCCCAAAAGCCGGTATTTTTTAAAATGATTTTTCTTTCTTTATTTGTTATCTTTTTACATTTTATAATAAGAACGAGCAACTACCTCTATAGATAAAATTGGTTAAATTTACCCATCAGATAATTTTACTACTATATAAAATGTACTACAAATGATCCCTAATGGTTATTTCGTATATATCGATAGCCGCTGCTATTTGCCCAATACTTCTACTTTCCAACAGTGTGGAAAAACGTAACGCTCATGAGCGCCAATTCAAAAGCTCAAACAGCACCAATAAGTCAAACGTACTACCGTAAACCAAATATTGCTTGTGTTGGGTGGGAAAGTAAAAGGTTTTATCTTTGTTTACTATTTAGTACCATGACTCAGTCAAATGTTGTTTGTTTACGACACATAATTTATTTGTTTGGCATCAATTTGGCGACTTTACAGCCTATTTCCGACACACATATTTTTGGAGTTTCCTACCACCGGTCATATGTATTTTTAGAGCTGCGAAATTGATATGCAAATCAGAAAGAGCGAGCAATAAACTTTTGCTCGTATTTGGTGATCGCTTTTAGAGTAATTTTTTTTATGCGAGGAATGTGCGATGTTTGCCAATTTAAAGGCCAAGATGAATCAGCCGGCCAAGTTAAGGCGGCACTGTTAATTAAACGAACCGTTGTCGGTTGGCAAAGTCCAAATAAAGAGCGAAGTGGCAAGCGCGTAAGACCAGTGAATGCGAAACGTATTGAATCGTCACGCAAAGAAAGATGCTCAAATATGGAAATGACGAAATATCTTTTTCGGGCTACAATGGGCAAAATAAAAATATGAGAGTTTGCGATTTGAATACACAAAATACGCTGTTGTTATTAATATTTCATTAATTGTTTTTTTATTTGTTGTTTTTGTATTTTTGTTGTTGTTTATCACTAAGAAACTAAACAATTTTATACAGTTAGTCACAATTGCAAATATCGCATACAGTGTTTTTTGAATAAATCAAAATAAATTAGTGTGTTTATAACTAGAGAAGGCAAAGAAGTTAATATGTTCACACATGAGATATGATAAAAGATCATCAAAAGGTTTTACAAGAAATTATGCAAATTATTTTTGTTTTGTTTTGTTATTTACAAATTGGAATAATAAATAAATTATGTCTGCTAAATGAATCATTCACACACACACGCACACTCAGAATAAACAAACAAACAAGCTAACTAAGTCATTCACACGCACTCGCAAAACACAGTTACTAGAGAACTAAGAATACATTTTATGTAAAATCACGTTTCAGGTAGAGACCGCTCCTCCCCCTTTTCCACCGGCAATTGAACCGGGCGGGGCGCTTGGCAAAAGAGAGCAAATAGATGCTTTTGCCGTTGTCTAGACGGAGACAACAAACTCCTTGCCGGTCTTGAAGTCGACGC
This sequence comes from Drosophila albomicans, assembly GCF_009650485.2. Taxonomy (NCBI): domain Eukaryota; kingdom Metazoa; phylum Arthropoda; class Insecta; order Diptera; family Drosophilidae; genus Drosophila; species Drosophila albomicans. The sequence continues at coordinate 34,923,165 of NC_047629.2, read as the reverse complement.
ACTTGAACTGCGGACAGCACTTGGGGAAGCTCCAGTTGAGGTCACTGGGCAGCTCCTCGCAGCCGGGCATCTCGATGTAGGGACAGGTCTCGATATTGATCTGACGCGCCTCAATGTCGCACGTCATGGCGGCACAGATGCCCTTCGGCTTGTATTCCTTGTCGGGCAGCATGAAGCGTCTCGTGAGCTTATCGTAGCATTTGCCGGGATGCGCTGTAAGTATCATGAAGAAGAAGAAGCAGAATGCGAATGTTAATGTGAATTCAGTTAAAGCGGAAGTTGTTTTTCTGCTCTCGGTTCCCTGTTGTGCTTTATTACTACAACTGCCTGCACTTTTTCATCATTATGTATATGTGTTATTTATGCACAAGGAAGTTGACTACAACAATACAACATCAACAACAAAAACAATAAAGAACTGCGTTCTATGCAAAACTCAACTGGCAAGACATGCTATATATAAATATGTGTATATACATATATATTTATAGTTTCCATAAATATCTGTAAGTATTTACTTTACTTTCAAAATGATTCGTTTTGAGGTTTCTTTTTATTTATTTTTACGATTTTTGCATGACTTGCCGAAAAGACTTAGGCCACAAACTCGCAAACACAAAAGACTCAAGGCACGAACTTGACAGTCATGGCGAAACAGAATAAGTAAAATACATTCAGAGCTCTCTTGTGGCATAGTTATAAATAAAATCTCTTCAAGTCTCAAGTGGTAATTGCAAACAATTGACTTGGCTTTTATATTTATAACGATTTGCCGCCGGCTGGAATTTGCCGCAGCTAACTGCCTGTCGAAGTTTTGATTAATGGTACTCCCCATTTGCCATTCAGGTCGCTGGCGGTACAATCTCAAAGAGTTTGCACATTCATTTTGATTTATTTTACGTGCTGTTGTTTTTTTTTGTTTTCTTTTCCTTTCTTGTTTTTGTTTTGTAGCTAATTGAGTTGGCGATAAAGAAATTCGCCAGTGAACTCATCGCCTATTTTTAAGCGTTAATTAGTCAGCGCTTAGGTTTAGTTAGCTATTCGTGCTACTAAACCCGGTCAGAAGTCGAACGACCTTCAGCGAAATAAATCGAGAAACTATTTTATCAAGATCTGCGACATTTTTGTAACACAAATCCGCATAGCTATGCAAATGAATTTGATGAACAAAACAAAAAATCAGCACATTTCTTATGCTAATTTTTGGCAGATGCGAAAAACCCAAAAATACAAAAAACCGAAATTCGTACAAAGAAAAATACGGAATAACTAATTTAGTTGTTGTTGCCAATTTTGTTTTGCGTTATTTGCCCATTTTTTTCCATTCATCTCTTTCTTTGACGTCAACAAAAAACAGCAAAACAAAATATCAATCAAACTATGCTTAAAGACAAATAACAAAATTGAAAAAACTAATCTCTTTTTATATGACGTCTGATGACTGACGTCGATGGCAAACAGTTACAATTAAAAGTATAACAACTCTTTGGAAGCCAACAAATCTAAATTTGAAAATACTACGAGTATGTTGAGACTAAATACAAACATACTTATACCCTCAACCTGTTTCATAAATCAATCAGAGAAACTGCCAACTGCTTTCAGCTTTATGCGCTTTTTATTATTGCTAAAGGTCGTTTAAAGCATCTGACCATGTTTATGTGAAGGCTTTGTTTATGACTGAAATTAATTAAAAACTTAATTAAAAAGTTTCCAATTAAGTGACATATCGTGCTACTAGCTCCCCTGAATATATTTACATTTTTTTGTTTTTATTTATATAAAATTTGTTGAAAACTATCTAACGATTCTATCACATCTTTAGCAATGGTTGCAAATCAATTGATTCTCTAGCAAAGAACATTTACATTGAGTACTTCATTTTTTTTTTAATACTAACCATTGTGAACTTGCGCGGGTTGCGTGTAAACAGCAGATTCAACAACGCAGGCGAGGCAGGCGATCAACGCGAATGCAACACAAACTTTTTCCGCGTACATTTTGCTTAGTTTTGTTTGATATTATTTATTTGTGTGTAAAGAATGCTTTTTGTTTTTTAACTTTTATTCACTTGGCGTAAACAGACGTAGATGTTTAGCGTAAGATTTTTGAGCTTTGTATTTTTGTGTAGAGCTTGGCTTTGCACTGGGCACTTAACAGTCAGCGACTGAAGCTATAACGGCAAGAGGCGCTCATATTTAAGCTCGCCAGCCAACAGAAGCGACCGACCGTTGTGTTGCTCTCACACACACACTATCTTATTTGCTCTCGCTCTCTTTGGTGGGATGGGATGGGTTCTGGTGGTGTGTTGTTTGTGGGCTGCAAAGCACATGTTTTCTTTTTGATTGCGTTGTTTGAGCTTCGAGCTTCAAGCTTCGCGCGCTTCTTTCGCCACACATTTTTGCGTCTTGGGTTATTCCACGCCTAACACGCACCATAAATCTTAGAGCACACATACATATGTATACATAGTAACTAGTATTTATAATAACATAAGTATGCACAAACTTGGTTTGCCGGCGAAATGCTCTCTCCGCTCTCTCACTCTCTTGCTCTCTCTTGACATGGCCTCCATTGTTTTATGGCTCTCCCACGCTGAAAAAGCACGCCATTGTTCTGCATTATTTGCAGTTTGCTGTAATTAATTAGTGTGCGATTATTTCAAATGGCAGTTGGTTGTTTTGCCGGCGGCGACATCTTACCAGATCCGTAAAGATCTAGAAACTCCAAATGTGGGTGTCTACAATTACTTGGAGGCGTTGCAGCCCAGCCCCATTCTGTAGCTTTCTTTCATTTTATGACAAACCCAATCTGATCTTGACTTAGTCAGCGGTAAAATATGTAACTTACATGGGTGTTTTATGTGCATCAGAAAATAACTACAGAATTGCAATAGTGACTGCCATACAAGGATTCTTTCTCTATAAAATTCCATTTTCTTATTTACGTTTTGAATGTCGTTCTTCATTGCGACGCCTTGAGAAAGAGAGGGAGAGAAAACTTGATGAACCTGCCGCTGCGACGTGTACACTGTACAGGCTAACAGTGCTTATTATCCCATTCGAGCGACGCCAAGTTGACGCCGCTGGCCGTCAGGGGGCGTTTCGCTTAATGGAAACTAGTCGCCTGCTGCCTGTTTTTGTTTTATTGCATACCAAGCTTTAAATACTTCTTAGTTCCATGCGGCTTTGATCGAGTCCATGGCACAGGCATATATGGATGACTGTAGCTAGAGCGACAGTGAGGGCAATTATCAAGAAGCACGATAAGAGCTTTTGGTTATTATTTATATACTCACTTCTATGCTCGAAATAAACAAATGAAATTTACGTAACCCAATTGACTTGTACGGTTTTTGATTAAAGTCTCACAATGTGGTTGGCTTTGTTGTGATTTAGGGGTTCGTTCTCACTTGATTGCGTCTTGGAGCCCCCCGAATACCGAATACCCGTTAAACCCGTTTCGTGTCTTGATACGCATGTCACACTTGCAACGAGCGACGCAAAGTCGCGACAGGCGAATCCGAGCTCAAGCTTCAGCTCTCAAGTTCGACAAAGATAACAGCAGCGACCGTGTGACGTCAATTTGTTGTTTTGCTGTTGTTGTTCTACCCGTCAGCTATTCAACAAAAGGGTATAACATGTAGGTTTTTTAAAATCTATATTTCTTTATCATTATTTTTTTTTTAATAAATATTTTTTTATATTTTCCCACAAATTAAGATAATTATAAAACCCAATATGACTTTACCAAGCCAAATGTAACTATTATTAATTTTTATATATTATATATACTACTATATATGTAAATTCCTCTTGACCATATCTATGAGATATTCAAGTGCAGATGTGTCCTGAAAAATTCACAACAATCAGATTAGAAACTTGGACTATAGTCCAAGTTATAAAGTTATAAGTAGAATTTAAGACATTAAAAAGAATTCATTTGTTGACTGCTAGTATTTTTTATCGGGTATCTCAAAGTTGAGTATTTTTGTCTGTAACTTTGCAACTTGTTGATGTTGTTGGTGTTTTGTTTGGTTGTGTTTGGAGTTGTTTTTGACATTGCCTTGGCCTGGCGAGACTGAAACCGAATTCATTTAGCGGCGCACGCTGGAATTTATTAATTATGACCGGGTACAACGTTTTAGCACACGACACGGGGCAGGGGGGGGGGGTGGCGGGGCGTGGATCTGTGACTTGGCGGAAGCCAGAGAGGCAACTTGGAGCCAGGGGGCAGCTATGCTAAAAATTCCATTCCAAGCAGCCGTTTTATAGCTGATTTATTGTTTATTCGTTTTAATGTTATTGCTCATTTTTGGCCTACGTGCTGGACCCAATGTAACTAAAGCAATAACAACGATAAACCCCTCGGCAAAAATCGAAACCAAAAACAAAAAAAGTAAATAAATAAGACGAAAAAACCGAATTGATAAATATTTATGGAGTTTGGGTTTTTGTTTTGACGTGACGCATAATTAGTAATAAATTGTATATTAAAACAGTCGCAGTCACATACAGTAGCACGATTTCGATACCGTTCAAGCGTCCCCCCCCCACTTCCCTCGCTCGCCTATACACTTAATAAACAATTAATTGCTGATTAATTTCAGTGGACGTGTGCCGCATAAAGTCGAATCATAAGATGCTTGATTACTCCATGATGCAGTCAGTCCCTTATTCCAATTGACATGTAACCATGTGACCATGTGAACAAAGAAACAAACAGCTGAGGAAATGGCAACAGCATGGGAAAGGAAATGTTCAGCAGGCGTCATCTTAATAACATATTTTTATTTGATGACTTCGATTGCAGTCTAAACAACTGTTGCTAAAGCTTTAATCAAAACAAATTAAAACTGTTACCATTCATTTATTTATTTGCCTAATTTATTCAGTTATTCTTTTGCTCTCCACATGCATAACAAAAGTTCCAAATGAACGTACTTGATTGTCAAGTATAATGTTATAGTTAAACATTTGTTTGGTATTCCCCAGAATTGAGTGAGAGATATTGAGTGATGGGCGAAAGAAATTTCTTTAAAAGCAACATCGGAGGCAGACTTCATAAATTAATTTAAGTTGAAATTTGCATATTTAACACGTCGTTTTTTCGTATACATTTTCGTTTGGCAAAAAACCCCGAAAACCCAAAATCCGTATACAAAAAACATGCAAGTAGAAGCTCAGAGTCTGGCGCCAAAGAAATTGCCAATAATCCATCAAGCGGTTTGAGTGGTTTTGTTTATCACACACTCCCCTAGCGTCTCAGATTCGGAAACTCAGCGTCTTAGTCTAAGTCTAAGTCTAAGTCTAAGACAGCTCCAGCCTCCGACATGTGCTAATCGCTCGACGGTGCGTTGCGTGAAGTTTTTATTACACGTCGCCGACGCGACGTCGCTACTGTCCAGACCGGTCCATAGATGAATTTTTTTGAATCTATTTCCCGGTCGAAATGTGACTGCGATTGTCTCTAATTATGCAGGAATTTTAGATGCGGCGTCCGTCGACGAGTCGCCACGATAAATTCTGCGAATTTGACAGTTTTTTTTTTCTTAAATATTATTGTTTTTTATTTGACCACCGCATGTCATAAATTAATTTCAAAGTGATGGAATGTAAGGTGTGACTAACTTACAAGGTTCACTTTAAAGTTGCATGATCATTGTGGTCAATTTTAAATTACTGTTCAAAGACATTTTCCATAAATTTACATCAGAGTTGAAACTATTAAATGTAGCATTAAACAATATATAATATATGAACTTTTCAATAAAATCTTTAAGATGAAAGATGCAGTTTTGAAAACCAAAATAACTGGTTTAAATGATTGAATTGATTTGAATTTCTTAGTTAGAAATATCTTTGTAAAATCTTGCATGTTAATGCTGATATTCTGGTATTCCCATTAAAGGATTCTTACACCCACGAAATCTGTAATAGGAATTTTTGATTAGACATTGCATTAAGAATCTCTCAATTGATGCAAATCTAAAATCAATTTCAGCTTCTTTTAATTGTAAATGGACCTGTGATGCAATGGACCGTGAGCAACTGTCATTTGAGTAATTCTATAGTCGAATTAATTTATTAATTTATTTTGTCCACAATGTCTAATGGGTCTCTGTCGCTAGGCAACTCGATGCAGCCCACGCGCTGTGTTTTAGAGCCTGGACGCTTCACTGGCACAAATCACTTAGCAGGCGACGAATTGGCGATATTAAGGAATGCAGCAGCTAATCGAAAACGACTGTAAAATAATGAAAATTAAATTATATTTTATATCTAGCTACAATACGAGGGCAATCAATTCATTTGCCAAATTCTTTTTGTTTTGTTTTGCTGTTTTGTTGTTTTGTTGTTGTGGTTGTTTTTGTTATTGTTATTATTTTGTTTTATTTATCGAGGCGTCTCCAAGTCGCCGGCTGCTCTGTCTCCGTCGTCATTTCGGGTTAAACCCAAAGAGAAGAGCATCACTTGGACCCCTCGCCGTCGCCGACATCGCGCCACATTGAATAAACAAAGTCGAACTAGTCCAAAACGCCGGCGACGCAGTGACGCCGTCGACTTTCACGATCCGGTCTGCGTTTGAATTTCAAATGAGTGACGTGGATTAACCAAAATATATATGTTAGTCTGTATAAACAAGTCTGCATATACATAGACATCCAAGAGATCTTTAATCTAAAATCTACATTAGTGATACCGTATGTACGCCACAAAGACAATTTGCCAAACTTAAATTTTAATTAGTCGAATTTGTCAACAGAATAATGTCCAACACAACTCAAAACAACGATGCGAACGATGCGAAGGCCAGAGAACCCAGATGAACCTTAGGAATTCCCATTCGCTTCGTTTAAAGATTGCATTTACTTCTGCTTCCATTATACTCTAGCGAAGCTAATGCTGTGGAAGGTTTAGGGCCGGTTTCAAAATTGCAATTAGTAAAGATCAATTTTTTTTTGTGAATGCATTTCCCATTTTTACCATTTAGAACAAATCTTGTAAACAATGATAATGTTTAATAGGAGATATTTTAAAATATGAAGTAACAAGAGTATTTAAACTTCAGCATGTTTAATATTGCATTTCTTGTTTTATTTCAAGTCTAACACAAATTTGCATATCAAATTTATCCGCTGCACGACGCAGTTTCTTGAACTACTTTTATATTGATATTTCTTTTTGTAGTATGTATGTATATATATATGTACATGAATATTTGTTTATGCAAAAATTGATATAAATTAGTACATAACGTTTATATGCCAAATCCCAGACAATTCATGTGTCAGAGGACAAGCCAAACATACATACCTGATTATTCAATGCGAATATGTATAATATGTATAGTATTAACCCAAAATTTATTATTGAATGAAAATACTTTCGACTACTATGAGTGGCAACAATTTCCCAATAAATGCGTGTATTAGTTGATTTAAAATTTGTTAGAAACAATTTGTAAAAGTAGTTTCAATTCAAGACTAAGGATATATTTTATTAATTTAATTCGGTACGCTTATAAGTTTCCGTCATAATGATTTCTTTCCTTGCTCATCAGTAACCCTAAATTACTGCTCGGGATAATAAGCTGATGATGAAGAAAAAATAACGGTTCTTTTACGTAATTGGAGAATGTAACAATTATTTACAGAGCGATTCGATAAAATCATATTACTTTATTTTTTAAAGGTTTCACTATATATAAAAAATAATAATACACATATACATATTTATTTAAAGAATTTTGAATGAAAGAAGTTACATATTTAAAGTTTAGTGTACCACGTATAATTTTAAATTTTAATATCGGCAATTGTGAATGCAACCTAAACGTATCGATACCTCCAATTAGGTTATCGATTAAATTCCCTCAGCAACTGAAAGAAGTGTGGTATATTTGTCGTTTTTTTCTAGATATTTTTTGTGTTGCTGTAAATCAAACACATGGATATTTGATTTGAATTACAAAACTGAGATTTGACTGTTAAATACAAATTTTAATCAGTATTTTACATAAATAATAATTAAAAATGAATTAAAATATTTATACAATGCTTTTCTAGGATATGTCTTTCAAAATGAAAACCATTATTCGGAATATTTTCCATTCTGTCCAAATTCAATGGAATGCCTATTAATGAAATTCAACTGCTAAATAGATAAAAGTGTATTCAGTTCAATTATACATAAAATGACTTTTCAAAAGTAACGCTTACAACTAGACGAATATATCTTAGATTTATGGAATTTGCATCAGTTGGTGTTGTTGTTGTTGCTTTCGAGCGCATCCATCTCCAAACATTTGGGTTGCTGTTGTGCGTCCGTTGCCAGCTGATGCGGTTGCTGATCTACTTCCTGCTCCGCTTCTCGTTGCGACTCCTGCTCCGCTTCGGCGTCCTGATCCGCTTCGGGCTCGTCCTCCGCCTCGTGTTCTTGTTCGGGTGTCGTTGACGGAGCAGGCAACGAAGATGAATCAGACTCTGTTTCTTCGCTCTCCTGCTCGTTGTTGAGCTCATCGTGGTTGCTTGATGTTGGCGGTGGCGAGGATGGCTCCGCCGTCAGCATCGCCTCAACAGCTGCAGCGGCAGCAGCTTGAGCACGAGTGCGTGTGCGAGTTGTGGGCAGCGGATAACAGAGATTCGAGGATTGTGGCAGCTCATCGTCGGAGGGCATCACAAAGTTGGATTCGTTGAGCTTGTAGAGCTCCAGATACTCATTGTAAATGTGCTCCCATTGTATATGCGGCTTCAGCGATTCCAACACGCAGTGCATCAGCTCGTGTTTGGGCACGGACTAGAAGTATGACCGAGAGTCACAAGATGTCTTGGCCCAAATAGAGATGAGTGAACTTACCTGATAGCTGTTGCAGCATTCGTCGCTATTGATGAAGCTGTCGAGGAAGATGCGCAATCGTTTCTCGGTACCATACGTAGCCAGCTGAAATGTGAGCATCGTGTACCAATGCTTAAGCTCCTCGACAGCTTCGAGGGCCTCGCAGAGTTTAATCTGGTTCTCCAGGAACGACACTTTGGCCGTCTGTTGCCAGCTCTCTGGATCTCTGCAGAAGAATTAAAAGCAAATGCATTAATTAGTTACACATTTCACTTCATTGCAGTGCAGCACATTCTACTCACATTTCGACAGCGCCACGCAAACTGACAATGTTCTGTGTATTCGCTTGCATGTTGAGCAGCGGAAACTTGCGATTCATATGCTCCAAATCCCTGGGCAACGAACCCCGTATGCCATTGAACATGATGGCATCGCCCGTGGCCAGCACCAACCACGACTTTAACGTGGTCGAATACGAATACGAATTGCCGCTAGGGAAACCCATCAATGGCATTCCTTGATCTGTGATGGCAAACTGCAGTGTTGTCCCATGTTTGCTCAACAGCTCCAGGCAATTGGTGGCCAGGCGTATGCAACGCTTGCTAATGTCCCAAATCCTTAGCAGACCGCAATCAGTGAGCACGCCAACCATTTGATTGTCAGGACTGAAGGTGCAATGTATCACTGAGCCGGTCAGTGAGATGGCGGGAAAAACGGGACAGCCGGTGGACATGGCCAGCAATCGCATACTGCCATCCAGGGAGCCCAACATTACATATTTGCTGCACAGATTCACATTGATCACCGGGGAACCAACATACAACTCCCACAACTGTTCGCGACTCAGTTGTGCTGTGACTTTGGCCACCATTCCGTAGCCCGTCTTTAGATGTCCGTTCTGCACATAGATGCGATAGTCTTGAGATGATTTCGTGAATTCACATTTACTATTTGCCGATATTTGAGGCTTGGGGACGATCGTATTGCTATTGTTGTTGCTTATCGTATCGCCCAACACCTGTTGCATCGAATTGCGTCGCGGTGTAACGACAGCTGGGGCTACCACAGGTGCTACAGGTGCAACGCCATTGTTGAGGCTGCAACACATGAACGAGAAGCGGTGGGTGGGGAATGAAATGATGAAGAAAAAGTTTGGAGGTTCGATTAATGCGAGAACTATCTATGATACTATTACTAAAGAAATGTCTATAAATGTCTATACGTTACGTTCTTATCGTTACTATCACTGTCTTACTGTCTAAGAGCGTAAGCGAAGTAAAAATTAAATAGGTTCGATTATAGGTAAACTATCCATGTTACTATCACAGCTGCGGATTAATCTCTCTTGTCCATATTCTAGTGCTTAGTTCTGTCTGACTGTCTGATTCACTGACTGAGCTACCAACGCTATTAAAGCTTTGCTCACCTGCTTGCTGGCGTGTGCATTACGCTGGTGATGGTGGTCTGATCCATATCGTTGAGCGGTATAAACACCGGCGTGATGCGTCGCTTGCCATCCTTGGTGCGTGTCTCCGTCTGCTTGCTGATGGCGCGCGCCGGCGAATTAACAACACCAGTTCCCGCCTGGACGGGCAATCTACGATCCATGGCCGCATTGGGCAACGTCAGGTTATTCAACTCGGGCAACGCGCGAGCGACTTTTTTTGGCGGCACATAGAAGTCGTCGATACAACCGCCATATTTGCGCTTAAAGATTGCATGCTCCTCCACGCCCGACAACCGAGTCCCCAACTCCTGTTCATTGAACTGCAGGCAGGCGATGGTTCCATCGCCGCTGCAGGCCATCAACAGACACTGCTGTGGTCCCCACGATATGTCCAACACACTGTCATTAAATAGCTCATGGATGACGACCATTGGTCGTTGCAGCGCCGTCAACCAGACGGACAACGAGCGATCCCGGGAGCCAACGGCGAGGACACAATATTGCGTCGGTTTGCTGGGACTACCGCCAGTCATGTGACGCTTGAGGATGGAGTTGTGGAAGCGCACACACGTCACCGCCTTGCGATGCCCCACAAAATCCTGGTCGCACTTCCAGCCCTCGCGTTCAATGATCTGTGCCGTAGGACCGCCGCCGTTCATCGCATGGGCCGAGACTAAGTACTGACCATCAGGTGACCAGCTGAGCCGCAAAATGTGCGTAGTACCGCCGCATTCAAGAAAGGGTTCACTGATCGTCGTACCGCACATCCAATCGTTGGTGCGCCAGACCTTGATGCTGCGATCATCCGACTGCGAGGCCAAGAATTTGCCAACCGGATCCCAGGCAACACCTTTCACCAGTCCCGTGTGCCCCTTGAGCGTTTGCAGCTGGGTGGGCAGATCGCGTCCATCCCACACAATGATTGTGTTGTCAATGCTGCAGCTGGCCAAATAAATGTCATTGGGTGACCAAGCCAAGTCCAACACATCGCCATCGTGACCGCGCAAAGTGTGCTGACATTTCCAGGATTCGTGATTCTGTTGCATGCCGCCGGTGCCAAAGACGCCACTGGATCCTTGCGCCTTGCGCCATATCATGATCAGCTTGTCATCGGAACCTGAGGCCAACAGCTCTCCATTTTGTGACCAGCGCACGCAATTAACGCATGCCAAATGTTGGTCCATTTGGCACAGCATCTTTGGTACACTGGCATCGTGCTCATCCTTCTCACAGAGCACCGGCTTCAGGTTCCATATGACTATACGACCCGAATCATTGCCCTGGCCACCAGTTGCGAATTTTGTGCAATCCTGATGGACGTCCACCGAGAAGATTGGTTTATCTGCCAAATATGACACTGTTACTGTTGTTGTCATTATCGTTGGTGGTTGTTGCTTACCATCGTGGTGCACCCAGCCCGGCTTCACCAGTCTCATTTAATGCCGTTGTCGCTCTCCAGTTGTTGTACTGATGAATTCCCACGGATTTTGGCATCCGGACTATCACGTTCCAATCAATTCTTGATTAAGATGGTTAACCAAAGATCAAAGTTTGTTTCATTGATAAATTTGATGATAATTTTGAGACGCTCAGTCCCTTCTTTTTGGGTTCCTAGATTTATTTGCCGGTGCAAGCATTAAGTGTGACCACAGCATATATTTCGACAAATACTCTAAATCACACAACAACATGCTGTCTGCATACCACCACTTCTTCTATATGAAAAATTTGGCGCTGTATGCTTTTGGTATATTTCCACATTGAAAGAAACTTCAATCTGGCTATACTTGCCATTTCAATTGGATCTTAATTATGTTATTAGCTGAATTATTATTAACATTTGTTAAATAAAAAATGAAAATAGTAAAAATGAAAAACTACTAAAAGTATAGATAGAAAATAATATTTAAAACAATGTTTCAAGACAGTAAATATTCCAGTTGGATTTCATTTAAATATATTTGTTTCCTATAATGAAAAAATATTAATGAGTAAACAAAGAAATATTATATATATATATATATATATATATATATATATATATATATATATATATATATATATATATATATTAAAGAAAAAGGCCGGAATTCAGATTAATAATTACCGCAATGATATTTTTGGAATGAATAGTAAATATATTATTAATCTCAACTATTTGACTGCAACACAAGAAGTTTGCCATAAAAAATCGATACATCGTTGCACCGATAGCCCGCCGATTTTTCTCCACCTCTAATGTTAGTTGCGTGATTTTTTTTTTGGTATAAAATTAACCAACGAGCGGTGTCAACAGAATTGTAGACAGTCAACAGGTGCAAATTGCTCCTGTGGTCATGGCTGAAGTCAAAGACTGGCGTCCATTTGTTTATGGCGGTTTGGCATCCATAACAGCTGAATTTGGTAAGTAAAACAGCAAAAGCTCTCCCAATTTAGCGGCAATGATTCGTGCGTTTTATGGGAGGCTTATTGCTTACCCACGATTCTGATGTAAACAAACTCTAGTCTCATGTATTTTATTCGCACATGCCTATGTATGTGTGTATTTTTAATACAGGCACATTTCCAATTGACACAACAAAGACTCGATTGCAAATTCAAGGACAGAAAATTGATCAAACTTTTTCTCAACTGCGGTACCGGGGAATGACCGATGCATTTGTGAAAATTTCAAAGGAAGAGGGTCTGCGCGCATTATATTCTGGGTAAGTGTGTAAGTGACGATTAACCTCAAACACACACACATGCAGATGTAAAAGTGTAAATCCCATGCAAATTGATAAGACGGAGCAACTGCAGCAACGTCTCGTGTTCAGCATGCCACTAAATGGTCTATACACTTTGACCTTCAACCGACTGATAAGCAACCCCCCACTCAGACTTTTTTAGTAATATGTGTGTGTTGTGTTGAGATAATCATCGTATATCGGCTAATCGTTTGTGTTGCAGCATTTGGCCAGCGGTATTGCGGCAAGCCACCTATGGCACTATCAAATTCGGCACCTACTACACACTGAAAAAGCTGGCCAATGAGCGGGGACTGCTAACGGATGAGGATGGCAGCGAACGTGTCTGGAGCAATATATTGTGTGCAGCAGGCGCTGGAGCAATCTCGTCAGCAATTGCAAATCCTACCGACGTGTTGAAGGTGCGCATGCAGGTGCATGGTAAGGGCACTGACCACCTGGGCTTGATTGGCTGCTTCCGCGAGATACACAAATATGAGGGTGTGCGCGGATTATGGCGCGGCGTGGGACCCACAGCACAGCGAGCGGTTGTCATTGCATCCGTGGAGCTTCCCGTCTACGATTTCTGCAAGCTGCAACTGATGAGCGCCTTTGGTGATCACGTGGCCAATCATTTTATGTACGATTTCTCTTTCTTAATAATTTTTAATTTAATTTTCATTTAATTTGAAATATCCTATCTGCAGTTCTAGTTTCATTGCCAGTCTGGGCAGCGCTGTTGCTTCAACGCCCATTGATGTGATTCGGGTAAGTGGCAACATTTGAAGCATTCAAAGTTTACTCTCTTCTTGATGCTATATATTTTTCCAGACTCGCCTGATGAACCAAAGGCACGTGACTGTGCTGAATGGTGGCGTAGCTACGGCGGCTGCATCAGCGTCAGCATCAGCCCAACGACTCTATAGCGGAAGTCTCGACTGTGCAGTGCAGACAATACGCAACGAAGGCCTCTTGGCGCTCTATAAGGGCTTTATACCTACATGGGTGCGCATGGGTCCATGGAATATAATATTCTTCATAACTTACGAGCAACTAAAGAAATATTAGAAAAAGATAACGATGGAGTTAGAGATAGAGATAAAGATATTTAGAGACATCAAGTACAAGGTGTATTCAGCATTTGAAACCAAAAAGATCTATTTTATAATGCCGTAAAAACGGTTTAGCTAAGCATCTCCATATAGTTGATATCGATCCAGGGAGTAGACACTAAAGTGCCTCATGCATATTGGTTATTTAATAGCCAACGAAACTCCTTAATCCAAAATGGACAAAAGTGACAATTTTGAAATCATACACGCATACACATAGTACATATAGAGTACACATACTAATAGTATTTGCATATTGTAGAAAGAAAATATGCAATATTTGGCATTTCGTTCTCATTTAATTTTGCATTTACCATAAGAACAAAGTGTAACGAAAATGGTTGAAGTTTAGCTTTCATTTCGTTTATTTTTATTATTCAAAATAGAAGATTTAGTTTGGAATTGTATTAAAAACGCGCATTTCGTTTATTCAAAGCATTTCTTTAATTCGCTTTGCATACAAATCTGTGCTGTAAATATGTACATTAAGAAATACAAAATATATATAAATAAATGCATACAGCAGCAAATGTAGCAACTGTATGTAATATTAAATAAATATGTCATTTGAAATCTCAATGCAATACGTTAGTGAGTATTATTGGTTATGATTTTGCCGAATTTCTTTCTTAAGTCCGTCGATTACTCACAGCTTCGTTAAAATTATATTTAAATTGATTGAAAAATCATTCATACACACGATTTTTATTTTGAAAATTTACTGTTCTCAAAATATTTATCAATGTCGCACGACATTAAAATTGATGTGGTTTTTGCGGATTTCTAAACAAATTTGTACTGAATTTTTAATTCGACTAATTTTGAGAGAAGAATGTGTCTAAAAAATATATTTTAAGTCTATTTTTAAGTTGCAGGGGTCGTTTAAGTTATAAGTAAATTAGTAATTTTTCGCTTTTGGCTTAAAGATTATTCATATGGTATTAAACATATCACATAACAAAATTAAAACAAGTAAGAAAGCTACAGTAGAGTGTACTCGACTGTGAGATACCCGCTACCCATTTTGAATAAAAGCAATATATTTTGCGGTATTATATACCAAATGGTATGTGTGGTATATCGATATAGTACCGTATTCAAAATATACCATAGACGGCACAATATTCCAGATTGTCAGCCAAAGCAACTAACACCCCTAGTAAGTAGGCGGTTTTGCCCATACAAAAGTATTTCTTTAATAACTTCAACAATTTTTATCTGATCGCAACCAAATTCAGGAATCATAACTACTACATATAGTTATTATTGTATATACCAAAATTCGTATAAAATTCTATAAAATTACACTTGTTATTCAATGTTTTTGATTTTCGGGGGCGGAAGGGGGCGTGGCAAACATTTGAAACAAACTTGATCTGTGTGCAAACATAACAAATGCTGAGATCTAGGTGTTCATACGGACAGACACACAGACGGACAAGGCTATATCGTCTCGGCTGTTGACGGTGATCAAGAATATATGTATATACTTTATAGGGTCGGAGATGCCTCCTTCTACCTGTTACATACATTTCCTGTCGGCACAAAGTTATAATAAATAAAATAAATAGTTTTATCATAAAACAAGACAGAAAATGGCCAAATCTAACTTGAAAGGTTGATCAGTACTGTTTCCGTGGACATTTCTCTATAATAAAAAATGATTAATAGTACCATATTGTGCTATTGAAAGCCATAAAACACTGCATGTCATTCAAGTCTGTTAAGTGTGCAGATAGCCTGATGATAGCTGATGATAATAAACACATATGCACTGAAACCCTTATAAACAATTTTCGAATTAAAAATGCATATTTTGGCAACATTTTTTCTCTATTTGTATTCCAATATCAAGTTTTACTTTCCTACGTATGTATATCAAATATGCATAACCCACATAGTTTAAAATTAGTGTTATTATAAATTTGACACACTATATATATTTTTTCTTAAAATTACTGCGGTTTACTGATTGTAAAAAGTTCATTTTATTATGAGTAATGGTTTGCCGCAGCTCTGATAAGGTCGCGCAGTATCTTAGTGCCATTGTTACAATACAAAAAAATATTATTTAGTTCCTTTTGAGCAATTGTAGCACACGATCATGGATCTCCAGCTTGAATTATCCAGGGCCTTACAAAATCGAGATCTGAACACTTTCAAAGGAGCTCTAAATCTACATGCTAATCCCAATCAGCCCGATGGCTCTAACATTACAATCTTTGAAAAGGCGTTGGCCACCGCAGGCTGTGGAGAATATATTAAGCTTTGTCTTCAATATGGTTGCAGTGGAAATTATGTAAGAGAACAATGTTGGAAAATGAATGTGTAATAGATGTGCTTCAGTGTAATAGAGGTTTATGCAATTGCAGATTAATACAAAAAATAAAGCTGCTTTAAATTTTGCCAGCGATTCGCGAGATAGTGGAAATCTTAAAGTGATACTTGACCAAACAACAGTTCATTTAAACAACAAATACAATGGCCTGACGCCAATAAATTCCTTGGCAAAAAACTTGACAGCTGAAAATGCCAACGAGGTAACAAAGTGCATAAGGTTACTCTTGGAGAAGGGCGCGTGTCCAAACATTGCGGATAATGTGGAAATGAGACCCTTGAACTACGTGATCATCAAGAAAATCGAGCCCAGCATAAAGCAAGAACTTGTCGACTTATTCTTTCATCGAGTTGACATCTATTTAGATGAAGAGCTGTGTGCTCGTTTGTTGCAGTGGAATCCACAACTCAATCTGCCCACGGCATCGAGTCCTTCGAACGAAGTTAATAAGGAACAGTTGCTGAGAGCTTTACGCACTGGGAATGAGGGGCAATTTTGCCAATGGCTCGGCAATTATAAGGGAGATTGTATCCATTTGTACGAGGAGTGCATTACGAATGGTCACCATACAGCCCTCGATTCGCTGCTGCAACACTATCCCACAAAGGATAGGCAAATATTCGTGGAATTTGCAATTGCGTATGGCAATTGGTATGCTCTGGACAAGCTGCTGCAGAACTGGCAAATGCCCAAGAATATGGATGTGCTTAGCTCTCTTGTCTGCAGATTGGACGAGAGACCGCAAAAGAGTTTTAGTGACTTTGTCAAATGCTTTGACATTCTGCTGGGCAGTGGCCAAGTGAATTTGAATATACAGGATAAGAGTGGTAGAACCCCACTGCACTATGCTACAATATACAATCATGAGTACGCTGTGCAGCAGCTGCTACTCCATGGGGCTAGCCTCAACATTGACAGTGTGTTCACAGAGTTGGCCATCGATACCATTGAGCCCGAGCTGCTGGAGGAACACTTTGATAACTGCATCACATCGAATGGCAAAAGTCGGGCTGCTGGGGACTTTGAGGTGACGTTTAACTTCAAAACTTTTAAGATTCCCGATGATATGAAGTTTTCGCGGAAATCGCATTCCAGTGAAATGAGAGCGATTCGCGCTATTGGCGAATCGAAGACGCATCGTCATCTTCTTAATCATCCGTTGATTACGTCACTCATAGTGTGTTTTAAATGGCAAAACATTTCAAAACAACATTACTTTTACTTTATGATGTCAGTGGCCTTGTATCTATTGATGTCACTCAACATAATTTTTATATATACCCCTGAAGTCCCTGGAACACTTAAGTTTACCTTTATGGCATTATCCTGGTGCAGTATTGCATATTTGATAACTGTCGAGATGGCTATGTTTGTACTACTCGGATTTAAGCAGCATTTCAAGAGATGGAGATGGATTAATGCAAGTCTCGTCGTGCTCGCAGCGTGCAGCAACATTCTTGCTGATCCCAATTCGAGTCTTGGCACTGCACGCATCTTTGCAGCATTTACAATTGTTTTGATTGCCATTAGATTGACCGCTCTTATTGGATCATTGCCCGCAAACTTTCTCTCTCTGTATGTTCTCATGCTTTGGGAAGTGTGTTATACATTCATGAAAAGCTGGTTACCATATTCAATATTGGTGATTGCCTTCGGATTATCCTTTTATCTGCTCGACGTTCTAAATTCATCGGATACGAGCATCGCTGGCGCTGTCATAAAGACGATCGTCATGTCAACCGGAGAATTTGAAGAAAGCAGTATAAAGTTTAAAGGATTATTCTTCGCTCGTCTATTCTTTATCGCATTCGTATTGTTCATTGCAATTGTGTTGATGAATCTGTTGTCTGCTTTGGCATTCAGTGATATTCAGGTAATAGTATTCTGTATTCTGTAAGCTCACTATGACTGACATAAATATTTCCATTTCAGGCTATCCAAGCTGCTGCTGAAGTTTATAGTCTTAATTCCCTTGTTGATTTGCTGATGTTCTATGACATGTGCCTCGATAAATATAAATTTTTAAAGAAGTTTTTAAAATCTACTGAAATTCCAGAGCTGGCATTTGCATATCCAAACAATGAACAAATTGAAATAACGCCCACAAATAATGTCGAAATGGAACCCCTTATTAACGCCAACGCTACAACTGAAAATAGTATAAATATACCTCCAGCACGTGTTATTATAAACTTGAGCAAAGTGACGGTCAAACGAATCCATCAATTAATGGAGAAGCGATCAAAAAGAAAGAGCAACTGTTTATAAATTAACAAAATTGCAAATATTAATTTAATGTTGAGTTAATTAGTAAACAAAATAAAAATGGAAACTGCAATTAATTAATTGTATTATATGTACCATACAAAATTTTTTTGACTTACTGCATAGCAATCAACGCACAATCCCAATCATTGGATGTACTTTTCAAGTATTCAAGCAGCATTGGCTAACTAATGGGTAATTCCATGACGGAATTTGTCCCGTGCGAGACTTTTTACATTGAAAATAACATAAACTGAAACAATTTTAAAAATAAGAAACGGTTATTTTTATAGCTCTAGATAAGTACGTTAATTAGAGCTAAGAATGATTTTTGAATTTGCTTTCTGTTTTGTGTTCTGTTGTGATATTTGCAAAAATTAACAAATTCGTACGCAAAACCAAAAAATGAACGAATTTATATATCTTATCGTAAAACAGAACAAGTTCCTAAAATCAATCTTAGCTCTAAATATAGTGCTTATCTAAAGCTTTAAGAATAACATTCACTTATTTTTAAAATTGTTTCAGTTTATGTTATTTTCACTGCAGTGCACTGTAAAAAGTCTCGCACGGGACAAATTCCGTCATGGAATTACCCATATGTAAGTAAATGTACCTTGTCACAAATTGATTACAACAATTCGCGGTAAATTCTGACACAATTTTCATATAATATATGTATATTAGATATTCTTACAATATAAACGTTATTTTAACAAAATGCGACGCGGGAAAATGAGTCATGGTGACCGCACCATAAACGATACAAATATCGCTAACGCCAACAACAAAAAAATACTATACGAAGTCTTTGTTGGATTCACTAAATACCATGGAAATATTCATAATCATTACGATAGCATTTCGATATCTTATCGATCCTTTCAGCCTCCATGCGATGAATGACGAATTCGATTGCAAGCGGCGACTGGAATAAGTTACGCGTCCACCATCCCTATAAAACGTTACGAAAATTAATTCACTGACTTTGTAGAACTTGATCAAATTGTGGTTTTAATTATGGATTTTGTGACTGCTATTTCAACGGGAGCTACCATAGAAGTAAGTAATTAGTACATAGTATGGCAATCAAATAATTAATTTTGTTACATTTATAGTATGCAACACAAAAGTATGCATGCAGTTTCATTGAGACCGTGGCACTTAATCCGCATAACTGGTTGAACCAAGTGTCGCATCATTTTGTTGGGCAATGCTTTGAAGTGGTTGGACTCAACTTTAATGTCACCGTGGAAGACTTTTCGCGAACATATGATCATCCATATCGGAATAATAATTTAACTTATTTATTTGCTACAGTGCCATCTGCACTGAAGGGCGTCGAATCGTTTCTGGAGCAATTGCCCACGTTGTTAGCATATTTCGGACGTGAGCTTATAAAGGATAAGCCAAGCCATGCAGGTCCACTCCAACGATTCTACGAGTTGACCCAACCTGTGCCATGTTACTTGAAAGTGATAAACGCCTGGACGTTTGTGGTGCGCAGCATTACCGATAATTTACGACAGGAGGACAATACGATTGATAAGTTCCTGATTGAGCCGCTGGCAAGATTGTCGTTCAGCATGCTGCGTGGGCTGGTGAAGCTGTTGCCTGGCTCCAATGACGCCATGCTCAAGGATATATGTCTCAGACTCGCTACTCTGGGACGGTACGGCATATTGTATGTGTTTTCGCTTATATTATATAATTGATATATTTGATGATAAGTACTTAAATTTCTTTTACGTAGCTTCGTGCAGACATATGATTTTATATTGTCACCTATGCTGGACATATTTGAACAGCACTTTGAGATCTTTTGCGAAAGATCAGCTTTACTTTTCGTCTACTGCGCCTTCAGTTGCGAGGTAAGTAGACAGAAAGCGCATTTCATAAATAAAAAGTTTTCATATGCCGTTCATTTAGATGTCCGACAAGTCCAGTTTTGTGCAGTTGTATAAATTTCTGGAAAAGATGTTAAATATGTTTGCCGAAGGACAGCAAAGCGATGCAAATGGCAATCTATACTTGCGGCTATTCACGAACGAACTGATCACCGACAGATTTCTTGTCATACAGTTTGAAACTCTCGAGCCATACAATAGCAATGCTGTGCTCATGGCAACTCTACAATATTTGGAGACGCTGCAATGGTAAGAATGGTTTTCGTTCTTTATTTAATAACCTTCTAATCATTTGCTAATTGCAGTCACTTGGCTAGCACTGAGGCGTTTCCCATTCGCTTTGTGGAACAAATATTGTTGGTGGTTCTTAACGGTTCGGCGACGAAAGCTGTGTGTTCCAAGGCTGCGCAGTTATATATAACGCTGTCAAACCGACAATACAATAAGCAAGAGATTGTAGTGCACATCATAGAGACATTCTTGAAGACTCAGCATAACTCACGCAGATGTGCCTCCTACGACCAGGCCATAAGCTTATTAAGGAATTACTTAAAGGTTTTGATGGAACACTTTGCTGCACTGCAGCGCTTTGGATACTACATCAACGTGATGTATTCGAACAATGTGCGTCATGAACTGGTTCTCTTCACTGCTCATAGCATATATGCAGTCTTTGAGCTCTACACCAGTCAATATAACAGCAATGCCTTAGCTCGCCAAGAGGTTCAGATGCTGCTCAGTCATTGGCCTCGTCTACTTAAACGAAATGCACAACGTTCGGTAGCTCGTGCAGTGCTCCTTGGCGTTTATTGCATCGTCGACTTTAGGACTTTGGCTGAGGATAACATAGAGGTGAGAATGCGGATACAAAATTCGTCCAAAAAAATAAACCAATTCGATTGCAGCTTTTAAAAACTCTAGAAACGTTTTGCTTGGACATGTTTTTGACTGATGAGTCACTGAATGGAGCTGAGTTTGCATCGCTTTTCACTAACATTTGCAAGTCAATAGAGGCGACTGGCAGTACAGAGCTGCTCGTAATGGCTGCCCAGACATTGCAGGATCAATGCGCGGCGATTTCAGTGCAATTGATTTCCATGGAAGGGGATGAAGGTCACTCAGAATCAGAGAATCCGTTGCAGTCTTATGCTCAGTGCGTACGACGTCTTTGTGCCCTGCTCAAAGAGAACAAGCTGCGGGGTCATCAGGTGTGTGATATGTACGATATGCTTGCGAGCCAACTGCTTAATTCTGGCAAACGGAATGAATGCTTGGGTAAGCAATATTCAAATAATTTTTGGTGATTCTTGCTAATTCTATTTATTTGATGTATCAATGCAGAATTGTATGGTTACGAGTGTTTGGCCTTAATGCTAGCACTGCTTTATGGTGAACAAGACGAAGTTGAACACTTTGAATTGCATGGAGATAAGGTGCTTCAAATAGCCAAGCAGCTTCGTGATGTTTGCGTGAAAAATTTGCGCAAGAATTTCATGAATTTTTCGCAAAACAAGCCATGGATTTGTTGCATTCTCTTACTTCAGGTGGGACTTCATCATTGCTTGCCATTGGATGCAGCTATATATGATTTGCTGATTAACAAAATCTCTGATCAAACATTGGCTCAAGAGGCGCGTGGTAATATGTTATTCTGCGTCCAAATACAGGAGATGCACTTTCTCTTTCGCCAACTTCATAGCATCTGTCCGATTCCATTACCCAGCAATCGCATTTGGAAATCCTTGCTGCAGTTTCAAATGGTAAACACGATCAAATTTAATATGACTGCTATTAACAATTTAAACGCTTATAGATTGTAAAAATGCCAGACCTTATAAGTCCGGAGCTGGGTGAATTAATTCCAATTCTAATTAAGCGACACTTTGTCTCCTACGCTTGTTGCTTGCCCATCATTAATCTGCACATTTGCAACGAGTCCACATCCAGGAAGCGTGTCAATCTTGCACTGGACGCCCACTTTCAACTGGTCGAGCAGCATGCGAGTGTCAAGGAGGCGTGGCTCCTTAGATTGTATGTCTTTAATGCCTCTCTTGAGATGTTGGTCAAGAACTTATCGGCACGTCGTTCAGCCAACAAAGAAGTACGTCATCGTAATCAACTCGTGACGTTGCAGCATCTGATTTCCCTTGTGTCCACACTGCGTCTTTCGAATTCCCATTTCATGAATATGTAATATCCTTTAATATGATCTAAGTTCGCTTAAATAATTCACTTTAATTGTAGTGGTCGATTACTGTACAGCCTCAAGTCAATTGCAGTTGGAGATCAAAATAAAGAAGAATTGGACAAATTTCTGATTCAAATCAGTGCTCATAAGTATCGCTGCGAGGATGCTGACGGAGATACTGACTCCGAATTGAGGCCATTGCCGGACGGGCCTTTAACCAAGTGGGAAGCTGAAGTGTTTAGTCCACTAGTCGTCCAATCTTGAATATCTTCGATGCTGTCGTAATATTTTGAAGAATAGGTATATCAATTTATATCGGCCAAACATTGATTGATTGATTCTATATATAAAGTGCTTATTATAATTATTATTCACCCAAGGATTATAATTTTTAACAATATCTAATTATCGGAAGCAGAAACTTAAAGTTGATAATTCTAAATAACAATTACATTAGCAATTACAAGCCATAATGAAAGAATATGGATTAATGTAGTTTACCTATCCTAAATATTATTCAGATTAAAAAGAACATTTGATGAAGAAAGCAGCCATATATTAACTTGCGTTAAATTTACAAAATATTCAACAGATTCACAGAAAAATACAACTTACCGCATATATTATAAAAATAAATTTATAAAATGTTATTCCTTGATAAAGAGCTTTATTAGTCAATCTTATTTGCACTTTTCTATCACTATGCCAACTCCCAATTGCCAACTAATTTTTGCAAGTTTGGCAACGCCTCCCAAAGCAATTATATTTGTTTTGACGTTCCAAAATTGTCAAACCGAAAATTGCTAGATTCACAGTTGAAGTGATTTGAAAGCAGTAAAGAACAGGTAATTTATGAATTTTATGTCGCTTTTGAAAGCTTCTCATAAATTTAAAACATCGCGTTTGGCATAAAATGTCTAATAACTTTAGTATCGACTTCGCTTCCCCAGTGACGCCACCTCAACTTTCATCACTTGGTTTGTGCCATTCTTCGAAGATGTCCAAAGCAAACGAATCGAAACGTTTGCTTCGATCCCAGAAGACCAAGAAGGATGACGACGAGCTGTTTGTCAAGTTACCCAAGTTTAGTAAACGGGTTCGCGGCAAGAGCTCATTAGAGAAGCAAGAGGACGAAAGCTATGTCAATTCAAAGGTTATTCTGCCGGCTAATGAGAGGCTTTACAAGTTCCTGAAGCAGCCAGCCTGCCAACGCTGGATCTGGTGTGAGTTTCTCGAGTCTTTCATCGACAAGACGATCCTGGCTAGCGCCTATAGTCCAATAAACTATAAGCAGACTCGCTTTTCCCAGTTGGAGACTGATGAACTGCCCAAACGGTGCTGGCAGTTCATACGTCGTTTAAATGGAAAGCCTCGCCGCTTTAGTCCAGCATTTATAGCTAGCGAGAAAGCGGAATTAGAGCGTTACCGTGGCGTCATTCGTCAGTTGCAACAGTTCAGACTGGATGCGACACAAAGTGTTGAGTCGCTTCCCAAGCAAATACCGATGCCACTGCCTATGGACGCTAAGGTGGTCAGTTTGTTGACCAAACCTCTCCCGATGCTCCGCAAGGGACGTGTGATTGGCTACGAGCCAAATGATTGCAGTTATCTGGTCAAGTTCGATATGGGGGGCAAGCATACTGTGCTCAGCAGGGCCGACTGTTATTTGTATGCGCTGCATGAGTGCAAGAATAAGTCGCTAGCTGACATCATCAATGAGACCCCTGCTGATAACGAGCTGGATGCTGTCGCAGACGACACGACGGGTCAAAAACGATGCCATCCGTTGTTCGCAGCTTTGTTGCAGCTGCAAAAGCAATTGACATTGAAGCGCAAGATCATCAGCGATATTACTACCATAAACGAGGAGTTCGTGGCTGGCGGCGTTCCAGTAGCGGCTACACGTCGCGATATCAAACTAACGCCACAACTTGAGAAGCTTCAACATCGCTATGCCAGCAATATTATAACTCTGCATCGTGTGAATGCCGAAATTCTGGATAATCTGCGTGTAGCGCACGAACAAATGGTGGTGTATGAGAAGGATTATCTGCAGAATAATGACACACCGTGCAACAAGATATTGGAAAAGTGCCGCTTCCTTGCCGAAAGGGATCTAAAAGCTTCATCGAATCAGATGTATCTCAAGGGGCAAGCCACACGTGAATTGATTCTGCAACTGCAGACTTTGCTCTACTTGTGCACCGAACTGGGGCAAGGTAATGATATTGAAGTGAATGCAGTATTAGATGCCTATATCAACAAACTAGTGACTGAATCGACGCCGGAGCATCTTGCTGATTTCCAACATGTAATCGGCATATTGCACAAGCTGCGCAATCAGATTACGAACATGTGGAATCTGGAATCGGAGCGCAGACAACAGCAGCTGCTTCAAGTGCAACAGTCGGACATTGCTAGTTTTGTGATTACTGAGGAAGGTGACATCGATATGAGTTTGTAGAGTAGTGCCTTGTATTATATTAATAATAAACCTACATATAAATTGTGCGCAAAAGTATGCCTGTATTGTTACTATAATGTGACCGACTTACTGACTGACATATGGATACAGTATAAGGCGATTTTGACAATCGATAATTAGCTCAATGCGCGGCAGGTTGATCGTCTACTCATCCAAGTGGGCAGGGATAATTATGCTAAAAACATGAAAATAGTCTTTATTACCATCAGATAATCTATTTGAAATACTTCCAAAATGCTGTACAAGTCGTAAGTAAGAAATAATAACCGAAATTTGACCAAGATTTTGTTTATAAAATGTGATTTCCTGATTCTAGTGAAATGAGAAAGAGAATGTCTGCCCTCGGCGTTGCTTCCATGGCCACCTCACTGACAATTGACTCGGATGTGTCGCCGGTAAGTGCAGCTGATTTGGAACGGAGGTCTCTGGTTATTTGGCGTCGTCCCTGGACGACCTTAAAGTATAGCTCATTGGAAGCATGTCTGCTGTTATTTAAGCTGCTCGTTCGACTACTAGATCGACGTCTTTTGTTGGGAGTTGTGATCTTGATTGTTTTCTGCAGCTTGCCGGGTCCTCATGAGAAATACGTGCGAATCTGCCGACATAATCTGGGTTTTGCTCTTTACTGGTTGGGCTTGGGAGTTCTGTCATCGGTAGGATTCGGGTCGGGATTGCACACATTTCTGTTGTATCTGGGACCACATGTTGCGGCTGTTACATTGGCTGCATACGAGTGTCAGACTCTGAACTTTCCAATGCCGCCCTATCCCGATCAGAAGATTTGCCCAAAGGAAGGAGTCTATGAGCGACATGTACCGAATGTGTGGCAGATATTGACTAAGGTGCGCACGGAATCCCTATTGTGGGGAGTGGGTACAGCTCTGGGAGAGTTGCCACCTTATTTCATGGCCAGGGCTGCGAGGCTATCAGGGAAATGCATGGAGGATCGTCAGGAAATAGCAGAGCATCAACGACGTAGCTGGAAACTTGGTCTGTTCGATAGATGTAAGCTGTTTGTGGAGCGCGTTGTGTTGCGCATCGGCTTTTTCGGCATTCTACTTTGCGCCAGTGTGCCAAATCCTTTGTTTGATCTTGCTGGTGTTGCGTGCGGTCATTTTCTAGTTCCATTCTGGAAATTCTTTCTAGCCACGTTGATTGGCAAAGCGATCTTCAAGGCCAACATACAGCTGCTGATCGTTGTTATTGCCTTTAACGAGGATCTGGTGACCAGGCTCATCAATTCATTGGGCCGCTTACCTTGGTTTGGGCGCAAATTACAGGCGCCCATTCAAAAAGTTTTGACCAGTACCAAATTGCGTATGCACCGTAAAATTAAGGACGACTCCAGTAGCGGTCTTGGAATTGTGGCACATGGCTTCCAGATACTCGCTTTGCTTATTGTAACTTACTTTATAGTGTCCTTATTAAATGCGCTGGCCCAGAAGCATTGTCAACGTATGCAGGATAAGGAAAGAGAGGAACGTACTCAGGAAATCGAACTGCTGGAGCATCGATCAAATGACAGCGATACTCAACAAGTAATGGAAATCAGCGACTTACTCTGATCTCCAATACTACAAAAAAGGACTACAGTGATGTCTTTTTAGGGTGCTGTTAAGTTACTGTAATGTTAACAGTGGGGCAACAGTGACGACGAGTGACGATGAGTTGTGTTACTTGTTACTTGTGGTACAAAATGAAACATTACATTGAAATTTGTTGTATTCTTTATTTCATTATCATTAGTTTTGTTTTGTTTTGTATTTGGGTTTCTGTTCTTGTTGATCTTGATCTTTATCGTATTGTTGTGGTTGTTGTTGTGTTTAGTATCCATTGTACATTTACATTCAACAGCAATTTAACACAAAGCTAAGCATTGACTTAACGCAACGGTTTAATAAAGACATAATTAAGTTTATATTATTTGGGGATCGAAATTGATTGATTTGTTATTATGCCATTTGATTTGTTTCGTTTTTAATATGATTCGTATAAAATGTTTTTTTTTGTTTGTTTGGTTTTAAACTAAGCACACAGACAACACACACATTCAAATGATGCATGAGTTGATGATTGTTGATGTCTAAGGATATCGAGCAAACACAACATACAAACATATCTTCTCATCTAAAAAAATGCCATTCTTACATAAGTAAATATGTATATTCAATGTATTTACTGGGGGGGTGGGGGAATTACACCCTCTATGCACACATTCACACATACTTCCTACGCCTACTTCTACAGCTAAATTTCGTCTAACATTTGCACTACGATGAGTATATGGCCTGGCCTCCATTTTGTAGTTGTATTCCTACACCTACTCGGATATACTATATAGTATAGTATGTATGTATATATCTTTCTCTCTGCTTCGAAAGAGGTTTGTCCAGTACCTTGATTTTAGTCGAGCTTTTATCGCTTGGTTCGGCATTTCCTTAACGCTCCTTAACAAAAATGAAACATTCTATGAAATGCATAAAATGTAATAATCAAACGAGTACTAAGTATGTTGTATATGCACATTTTTGTGTGTTTTGATGATTATGTTTGAGTTACGAGTACAACAATTTTACATTTCATATGCTTATGCTTTCTGTATTGGTTTCCCAATTTCTTCTTCTTGGATTTCTTCTCAGTGATGTGTATGGCAAATGGCTTTAGTACTTATGGGAGCATTTTATTATAGATTTCATTCTTCTGTTTCATTTTTTTTATGTTAATATCTAAGTACATACATACATATACATACAAACAGACGTAAAGTTTTTACTAATTGCGGCAAAGTCTTTTCAATAGAAATATAGAGATTGATCGGAAGAAATTTTGAGAGACAATAAGAGTCGGACAGATAGTAAAAAAGTGTTGAAGAATGAGAACATTTACAAAAAAAGTTACAAAACATTTTGTAGGGATTGCCATTGAAAATGGATTTCCAATCTTAACTCATTTTTTCATAAGCATTTCAAAATTTTTTCAGTTTTCGTACAATTTTCACTAATTCGATTAAATTGAATTTTCTTTACGTTTCCTTTTGTTTTTTTTTTTTTTAGTTTGTATATTTTAACTACATTCATATACGACACGATCGTTACAAATATCTCCTTTGTTTATTCCTTTTTCTTTTCGTTATTTAAATATTCCTGTAATGCATAAATTAGTTTCGGCATTTGAAACAATTTTATGTTATGTTTTTCCACTTTTTAAATAATTGAGATTAATTATTTATTACTTTAAGTATTTGTTGCTCTTTTCAGATATTTTCGAGTTCTTATTTTCATTTTGTTTCTAAAATTTGACGCCTAATACAATGTTCTTTTTTTGGTTTTTGCTTATAATTTTGGTTAAAAATTCTTTTTTGCCATATTACCATTCTATAATTTACGATAAATATTGGTATGGATTTCTTTTTCATATTACTTTATATGGTTTATGCCAAAATTTTGTAAGTAGGAAACAAGCCAAAATCTTTCAAAATATTAGGATTAAAAGCAAATTTAATAATATATCATTTCAGTATGGTTAGTTTCTGGCATTTATTTAAAGAGCAGTTTGTTGTTGGAACATATGTATGTATTTATTTATTTATTGCAGCTAGTTTCTTGTTGCTTTTCATCTTTACAAACGCCTAGACATATTGAGTATTATTAATTTAATGCTATTTTTAATTTAATTTAAAGAATCTTTGAAATGAACGGAAATATTTTAGTTGTTTGTTTATATTAATATTATTACTTTTTCTCTGTATGCCTTAGTTTTATTTACGAACATAAATGTATTCAACTGTCTAATGGAAGTTGTTTGAAAGACGAATCGTAAGCAGCGTTGTTAGTTGTTAATTATTAGTATTATTATTAATCGTATTTATTAGGTATTGAACTTGATTTTAAATATGTCTCTCGTTTTGTTTAGTTTTTTTAGTTAAAAAATATTAACGGCGGGAAGTACTACAATCGTTCTTGAAGCAGTTTAGTTTTCCTTTAGTTAATACACAGTGTAAGTTAAATCGTATCCATTCGATTTGTAGCAAAATCTTAGATTTTTATTTCGGTTCTTGATTGTAGAAAAATGTATGCGGACTACTTTCCCATTTCCCAATAATTTGTATTTACTTTCAAAAATGCATTTTGTGTCTTTTGTTTGTTTATTTGTTGTTGTTGTTGTTATTTTGGTTGTCAAAAAGAGCAAAAATGTGTGTGTTTCGTATTGTCCTTTAATGTCTCAGAAATTTGTCATTTAGCATTGGCTGTTGATCCGTTGATTTTTTGTATTTCAAATGTGAGTGTCGAGAATCGTGAAATCTGATGAGGGCTCTGATAGGATTGCTGACTCTTGAAATCTTAAGTTTTCGAAGCTATGGTCAATGACAATGAAGTGTATGAGAATGTGTTCCTTGAAGTTCGATTTTTTTTTACTTTTGTTTCAATATTGTCTACTACTTATTTACATCCCTTGTTTATGTTGTTCTTGTTCTTGTGTCCATTTTATGATAACTCGCATTAGTATTATTATTTCATTTATTTAGAATTCGATCAAATTTCCATCCAAAATCAACACTCATCTTTAGAATTTGTATTTTTGTTTGTATCTTAATGGTATTTTATCATTTTGTTTTTATCGGTTATCAGTTAATTGGTTATCATTTAATCATTTTGCATATTGAGCTTTAATACTTTTTGCGGTTTCTGTGTCGTTGTGTCACTGTTCCAAAAAATCCATTTAAATGCCATCGATTATTTTAGTATTTGTCCATTTCTGATGCTTACTCACGGTTCGGTTTAGAATTTCCCATAAACAAATTGAATACTACGCGCGAAAAAAAGTGCTAACAATTACCATATATATGTACTATAATAATAATTATAACTGAATTAATTGCAAGGATTCTTTGTGTAGCTTTGAAGGCTCTTATTGTAAGACTTTGACCCTTCATTTCATTTGTCCTATAATCTAAAATCATTATCTTTCTTTTGTATTTGTATTTGCAACATTTCTTTTGTTTGGGGTTTGGTTTATTTCAGTATCAATAATCGGGGTTTAGCTATTTTTTTTTTCATTTCATTTCAATTAATTAATTAATTAAATTAATTTTGTTTTATTTTTTTATAATATTTATTTATAATCTATATACAAGTGCATTGGTTATCCGACAAAATTGTGCGTTCTTACGGCACATTTCGCCCAACGCGTTCGAGATTCTTCCTGGGTACGAGTAGATCTCTTAAATATACACCCTGCGCGGTGATGTCCACATTATTTGTTGTTAAATATAGTCAAACAGTCCTGTAAATGGCAAGGGAAATATGAATTAGTGCAATTTCAAAAAAGATAATATCATTGGCTATCTGATAACTAAGAAATATACTAGTCAAAGTATTTATCTATTATCTATAAAATAAAAGTAAACAATGCCCTGGAGATTCACGAGACTTTAATTTCATATAAACTCAATAAATTGTCTTAAAAGTCTAAAGTTTAAAATGCTGGAAGATCTGTACTTATATCTCTTGTAATACATTCTATAATTAATTTTATTTTGCCATGTTTTTGCTACTTACTTCATTTAATGCTCTGCAAATATCCATGAAATCACTTAATTAAGTGCAGATTATTGTGCTCAAGTCAATTATTTAGTTGGTTGTTTTGTTTGTTGCTTTCGTTCTTTCACATTGATCCAGTGTTAGTTAACCCGGAACCGAAGTCAGTTGTTTTGTTGCTTAAAAGAATCGAGCGATTTGGTAATTAAACAAACCATTCGTCCTTTTGGGCAGCAGCGACATTGGCGGCATTGGCATTCGGATGATTGCCAGCTGCAACGGCGATGTTCGTCTGACTGAGTCCGGCGGAGTTTTGTGAAAGATCTTGACCTAATTGACGGAATTTGCCAAGCACCAAATGGGACGGACTTTGGTGGCCATCTTCAAGTAATTGTGTGGAATGCGGTGGTACCCGGATGGTCCCGCAGGGTGATGCCAGTTTCCCGAACCTGGCGGCAGTTGTGTATGCTCTCTCGTTAGCGTGCCTCCCATGCCCACGCCCATGCCATGGAAATGCAGATGCTTCGACGATCCATTCGTATCCGCATTGTGATGCACTGCAAAGTGATAAAGTTAAAAGTAAGTAATTGAATTTATCAATATGCTGAACTATGCTTACTTTGCAGGGCCGTGTTCTGATTGGCAGTGTTCTCATCCTGACGACGGCAGACACAGATCGCAATGGCCACAATGAGGGCGCTGAGCACGAGCAGGACTCCGACTACGATTAGCACGAACCAAGTCATGTCCACGCCAAACACAGTGCTTGTCGTCTCATCTAAGCAGAGAGAAGAAAAAGGTGATTCAGATATCTACATTAACAGCATGTGGTCAATACTTACTCTGGCAAAGATTCTGCACAGACTCGTCGGAGTTGTCGCCACAGTGGTTGACGCCATCGCAGAGCAGATCGGGACTGATGCAGAACTCGCGTGTGGCGCATGTGAAATCCTTGCACGTGTGCTCTGCAAGAAAACGGGAATCAAACGGACAGCTCATTAGGCATTCCTTCAGTGTTAAGTTAGGTGTGTAGGTGCTACTCACTTGGGTCCTTCACCGATGTTATCACCAACTTGAAACCGTTCGCATCTGTTCCCCAGCCATCGGTCACGTACTTGAGCGTCACGAAATTCGTTCGTGTCAATATCGCGTTCACCGTGCTCTTCGTATTGCGACAGGAGATGTCAATCTGCAAATTCAATCAACTTCATTAAATTCCATTCAATTATAAATAAAAGTACACACACGAGAACAGCGAGCATTTGACTTGAAGCTGCTTTTCTTCAACATTCACTCTAAGATGTTTTCTTTTCTTTAAAAACTCGCAAATTTTGCTGGGTGTTCTTCTATAAAGTTCTGTTTATTTGACTTTCCTCAACTCCTAACATTTTCTCGTCAAATTTTACTTTTATTGCGGATGCCGAATTTACGAAATTCAACTAAATTACGTTTTTGGGTAATTATATTTTTAGCCTGTGAAATTTAGTAGGACACTTTGAAAGAGTTTTAAATAAAAGACGTTACATTATTTACTTTCATCTTAACCGATTTAGGATAAATCTCTCCATTTAAATCATATTCTTTGCTTATTCTGAGAGTTTTTTTTTCTAAAATTAAAACTATATTATTTTCGCCTACATCTCATAATATTCTGTCAATCGAAATATGTTGAAAAGCATAACATCGCCATCAAATTTCATTCTATCTCATCACATAAGATTAATTGCAAGTTAAAGAGCATCTGATTTTCCATCGAAATGTTCACGCTTTTCTCGTCAAAGCGTAATTAATGAACATTTCCTTAGCTTCGCTGAACGTTTTCTACATCATGCCACGCCCCCCGGCAGCCCGTGCAACGCAATTGCAATTGCAATTTGAAGAATGGAAGTGTCGAGCTGTAAGCAGCTTGTTGGCAACGTCACAAAGACGAGAAGTGCATGCCACATCGCTTCGCTTCGCATCGCATCGCGTTGCGTTGTGTCGTTGCATCCCTCTAGATGCTCCATCAATGCCACATGCGGCATGGGAGTAGTAAGAGCATGTCACCTTGGAGGCAGCAGCGGTAGGAGCAGCATCAGCTGCCAGTGGCACGCTGCATTGGTTGCCTCAATGTGCTGCGGTTAACTACGCATATACGGGCCCAACTTCAAACTCCTACGTTTGCTCTTCTTCCACAATTCACAATCCCCAATCCATGGCATCCCATGGGGCAAGTGCCCGCATGCAACTGTGCCACTTCCTCAAACGATATCGAGTTGTTGCTAGGTGAGTGTTTTGATTATTTTTTTATGATAAATGATAATTGATTAAAATAAATGGCAAATATCCTTGACTTTCTGTCGGTTTCTCTGACTGGTTGTCTGCTTATTTCCGTAAATTTGCTGCGCTGTGGCGCCACTGTGCAGTTGCCACCTTGCCACATAATGAGCAGGCAGCACAACGTAGATGATGATGATGATGTTGTGACACGTGCACGTTCTGCTTGTGTATGTGTGTGTGTGTAGTGTGGCTGCCACCCAAAAGTTGCAACAGGGTTCATCAAAGTCCACACACGCTAACATCCTTTCTCCCTCGCTCTCGCTCTCTCTTCCTCTCGCTTTTGCTCTTCCTCGCTCTGACTGTGCGTGTCATCGTCGAGGCCTTTGCTGTGGTTGCTTTTCTTGACACAACGCTCTGCTTTTTCGCTGCCGCCGCTACCGATCCTGATGCTGCAGCATGTGGCAGAGGCAGGCAGGCAGTTAGGACTGCAGTTGGCCGGCATCTTCGACGTGCGGCGCTTTGTGGCATATTTTAATTTTGTTGCAGCCCAAAAACGCAAACTTTTCTCTGCTTACCGCTTACCCCTTTGCTTTGTGAGTGCCACACTCATAGACACACACACACACACACTCCAACAGTGTGGCAATATTTTAATTTTGCATTTTTGAAGGCAGTGACAACTTCTTTTGTCGCAAAAGTATTTACATACCCAAGGACTCGGAGCTGTGCAGTCGAGCAGTTGAGGACTCTCGACCGAAAATGTTATTAGTTTTTGGGGGCTTCGCCTTTTGCTTTGCTGTGGCCGTTGTGGCATGCAAATGAGCCCAAGACTCGAATTGAGTCGCATGGCAAATTCATAAATCTTGCGCCGCATTGCTCATACGCCGCATAGTACAGAGATAAACATTAGGAGCTGCATCAAGTCGCACCATCTCACTGTTGACGTGGCAACTTGGCAACTAGGCAAGGTGGCAAGAAATCAAGGCGTGCAAAGCTGCTTAGGTCACTTGCAAACCGACTCCCAGACTTTCAGACTATTCTCTGACTCTCTGACTTACTAAGTCGCCTGCAAAACAACTCACTCGACAAATATTTAAGCAAAGGCTTTCCCACATCGTACTACTATCATTGCAACATAGCAGCAGCAGGTGAACAACAAACAGGTTGCACAGAAGAACGAAGGCATTTTCAAGTGGGAAACCGCAAAGAGAATACATATTTATAATCGGATTTGAACTAAGCAGATGCGCCTTCTACTTACTGCACACATATGCGAGAGAGTCTATAAGTACGAGTAGCATTCGAAAGCAAGTGCGAGTGCTTTTTATTTTTTATTTTTTTGTATTTCGGTATTAATAGAGGGCGACGTACTTATAACACCTTTTGCACATGCAATGGCTAAAGATTATTTATCGATTTGTTGCACCAAAAAAAGTTCCATTCAACCAGTTAACCAAGATAACTTTTAAATCAACAGATTATCATAGTAATTTATGCAGAACAATAAATGTTCGTAATTTCCAATCACTTTTTTGTTAATGAACTAGAAATGAAAATAATATAATTTGTTTTAGTTTATATAAAGCTTGCCTATTTTACTTTCGTTATGACCAATCCCAAATCATAGTTAAAAGCAATAATATTTAATCGATTTATGTCATTAAAGACAAATGGAAACCATACTTTATATGCATCGAATACTTAATGCCAAACTCATAGTTCTTGTCATAAATTTTATGCACTTGCCGCTAATTTGAGGCAAGAAAATGAACGGTGTGGCAACTTCACCTTTACGACCCAATTACGTTTGACGTTGGGCGAGCTTGTCCCCCAACTAACTGTCTGTCCATCTTGGAGCAGAGTTTTCATAATTGGAAGCTTAAGTTGCCATCGATTTTGTCATAAACTGTGACGCGTTAATATTTGATGCGTTGCCTGAGCCAACAGCAATTATGTAAATTATGTAGAGCAGCAGGAAATGACCGCAAAATATCCTGTAATGCTTAGGAAGTTTGTAAAGGAATTGTTAAACTTTAATAGTGTTTATTCCAGCGTATCTGCAAGTCGAACACGTTTCGGCTTAGTTAGCATATTTTGTTTGGCTTGTCCCTGGGCTATAAAAGATTTAGTTGCTGCTTATGCGCTGCATTTCTGGCCACTTGCCTTGGCTTACATTTCCAAACACACACATACACGGGCACTCATATGCTGGCACGCCCACATGCGCATAATATAATATAATGCAGTCCCTGGCTGACGGGACTGTTGCAGAGAGTGGGGGGGCGTGTCATGAAAAATGAAAATTGTTGCTGATAAAATCGTAGCGCTATCAGCAAACTCAGCCCGGCAGTTGGCATGTGGCAGCTGCCAGTTGGCGCCGCATTGCAACCGCTGTGGTGCACTCAGGCAACCAGCAAAGCGCCCCACTTTCCCACCCTGCCTTCCCTCGCAACGAGCTAACCCAACCAGGCAAACACCCAGACCAAACGAGCCACATTCTTGCCCGTTGTCATCATTGCAAATGTTGCAACGGGCTAAAATTATGCCTACATTTTGTCTCTCTCTCTCTCCCGCTTGTGTGGTGTGAGTGTGTGTGTGTGTGTGTGTGTGTGTGTGGATGTGTTGCAAAGCGGAAACCCCCGCAGGGATTGAACCTAAAATATCAGAGGCATCAGCGTGCTCTGATTGTGTATGTGGATCATGAGGCTGCGACACAAATTTCCCCGCAATGACTTTGCCTTTGACAACTTTTCCGCAATGATTGCCCTTAACTTTAGCTATAAATAATACTGTTACTGCATTGAGCATATCCCTTAAAATGAGAGCTTTCCTCTTAGTAATTGAAATTTACACGATGGATAAACAATTAAAGTACTTTAGTAATAAATTTGCACTACATTTTAACTTTCCAAAGTTAAGATACGTCAATCATGAACAACTCAATGTTATTGTCAAAGTTATCGCTATTTACAGTCAACTTTAAACTAACCTTGGGCGTTGATACTGCATGCGCTCCATCGTAGACCAGCAGATGATCATTGCAGTCTAGTTGGAGCATATCAAAGCGAAGCATGAAGCGCTGCAGAATCGTCTGTGTCTGAAAGGTGATAACACAGTCCAGATTGCGTTCGTTTTGCGACCAAAGTACAGCTCCGTCAATTTTGCGATAAAGTTGCTGCAGAAAGTGATTCTTGCACAGCGATTGCATATAATCTGAAAGCAAGCGAGAGAGAGAGAGAGAGAGAGAATTAGTTAACAACGATTTAACAGTTTATGTTAGACGAAAAGTTCAAGCACACACAGGTCGTATACTTAATAATATAATAATTTTGTGGCGAAATGCAGCTTCTACATTTCCATCTGCTGCCGACACAACTTCCTTTGACTTTCTTCAACTTAATGGCTCAGATTTCCACAGCGACCGACGGCAGCGACACCGCCATCAACAGAGAGAGAGAGCGGCGGGCTCTCGTGCGTTGCGCCGGAAAATGTGCACTTAAATTTTAATGGTAAAATGAAAAATTCATTTACGCTTCGTTTCACGTATAACCCGCACATGTTTCCCGTGCATTTTGCTCAAGTACAGTTACTCGCACTTGTGGAAAATTTTATAAATAGGTATAAATATGCCTTGGGCAGGCAGCCAAAGCAATAAACGGAGCATAATGCATGAGCAGCGTAATTTATGCTATGGAAATTTTAAGTTATCGATAGTTTATGCAAACGATTAAAGCTCGTTGAAAATGATATATTATCAACTATGAATTATCGATAGCTATTGTAATCGATTAAATACCAAACACAGGCTTTGTGAATGCGTGAAAAAGAACGCATGAGTCCGCGATAGAAGCTTTTTAAGCACAATTTGAAGTCAATGAAATGGAGCTAATGAAGAGGCGCAGCTGGCTTGGGGAATGTGTATATAAATTGCATTATTTAAATGTCTGTCAATTAGTTTTAATAAGCAAAACTATAGCGCTTAAGTGCGAAATCCATTAACATGAAATGAACGCCATTACCAAGAGGGTAGCACTCCAAAGCAGACAGGGGCAGGGCAGGTGGTGTGTTGGAGTGGTGTGGAGTGGAGTGTAACGTGGCGGAGATGATGGCCATCGTTGTTGGCCATTGGCGCTGCATGCAAATGAAGTCTGAAACAGTGGCAAAGGCAGCGACAGAAATTGTCACATAAAAGCCAAAAGCGTGCCCTGCCAATGCGAATATTTGAGATTTTAATGAAACACACGCACACACATTATGGAGTGTATGTCGGTATGAGGGTGTGTGTGTGTGAGTGTGGGGCGTGACGGCGAGGCTTACGTGCGCCTGATTTCAGGCAATTTCCTGCTTAGCAACCGCTTCCGCTTTCGCCGTTGCCGTCGCACTAATTCAATTTCGCTTCAATAAAGCGTACACGAAGGCGACACAGGCGACGCAACGCTTTCGCTCTGCGGCGAAAGAAGCGAAAAAGCAACTGCTAAAAAGATGTCGTCGCAACGGGAGAGCAACATTTATAGCTAGCGGGGAGCTTGAGGAGGTTAAGGAATTTAGTGCAAATTCGTTTTTCGCCTTAACCACAAACTCACTCACTCACACACACACTCGCACAGGCTGTCACATATGCAAGCGGTGTGGTGTTGCCACCCAGTCATAAGCGCTGGGTGCTGGCGTTGCCAACTTCCTAAATTGAATTCACAATTGAATTCAATTGCCGGCAACAGCGGCCTTTTGTTTTAGAGCGAGACAGCCATATCCTCCCTCAACACAGCCCGCACCCTGCATCACAGCAACTGCCGTCCAGGTGCCCGGCACAGACAATTTTTGCGTGTTTTATATGTAATTGGCAATTTTGTTACACATTTCGCTTTGATCTTCACCGCCAGGTGAGGCAGCTAGTCAGCTAGCAGCTAAGCTGGGCGTGCCCCCGAATTGTGGGCGGCTGCACACAATTCTGCCGACAGGCTGCCATTTTGGCAAATAATTCACGATTTGTCCCCCAACCCCTTCGCCAACCACCCAAAACCAAATGAAACTTTTCCTTGCGGTTCGTTGGCTTTTCCCCTTTTGTTTTCTGTTTTCTGTGAGTGTGTTTTTTTTTGCTGTGTTCCCTTGTTTTATTTTTACCGCTTGCCCCAAGATTGATTACAGTTTCAGCTGATGATGTGCCCGGAAGTTTCTGAATAATTTAGAGCCAAATCTACATGATGCATTAAATTAAGTTTAACCGGTGTGGAGGATGTGCCACATATACATAGATAAGACACCTTAAGGCGTAAACGTGCAACTTCGGTGAGACTTGTGCTATCTTTATTAAATTTAAAGAAAATTTAGTAATTCTTTGGAATGCGTAGATACCAGAAAATAATAAAATTAGCATGAATTTTTTTATTTGTGTTGTATAATATGATATTATTTTCATTCATGAGCAACTTTTAGCAGTGTTGTACGATCAACCAACAGAATTTCAAAAGTAATGTATCTCAGTTGTTCCTAATTATTAACGTTGCCAAACTTAAGTTAATACTGAAATATTCGAAATTTATAGTTGTCACTCTACAAAATGTTTGAATATTTACTGTTGCCATCTTCAACTTGATTTAATTGGCATTACATGAGTTCTTATAAGCATACTTGAAGCTGTATCTGTCTGCATTGGCAATCAAATGCAATGCAAGGGATAAGGGACATCATTCAGAGACAGCGATAAATAGAATTTCTGCACAATTTGACACAGAGACAGCGCTGGATTGAAGCTGCCAAAGGATACAGGATACAGGATAGAGGACATCAGCATGAGCAGCGCTCAGTATCAGCGTCAGAGTCTGACAATAGTAAAATATCAATTACGAATGGGAGTAAAGTGCTCAGGCGTACATATTTCCATGTAGACAAGGCAACAGCAGCGAAATCCTTCAATCATTTCTAGCCCAAGACTGCAGTGTTGAATTGAGAAGGGAGCTAGCTGCTGCGAGGCAACGAGATGGGGTAAACACCTCCCGACATAACATCAGGATTATGCTCGTGTTGCGCAGCTGTGGCACCACTGTGCGCTGACATTGGGGGATTCGAGAGGAGTATACAAAACACGACGGCAAACAATCCGTTGTCGAGTCCTTTGGGAAGCGACAGAGACAGAGGCTGAAGCTGAGGATGAGGATGAGCCGGGAGACACAAGGAGCTAGCTCATGTGACAACTGAAGTTCGCTCTGATAGGGGCTAAGGACAAGAGACAGAGAGAGAAAGAGAGAAAGAGAGAGTACAGTGCCAGATACATTTTCTATAAATTAAGCCCGAAAACAATTCCATTTACAGCGGATGCCCGGGGCTGAGGGGCGTGTCTTGCGCGATATTGCAGTTATCCCAATCCCCGTCCCCGTCCTAAGCCTGCCTTCCTTGAAACTCCATTTATGCAGTCGGAGAGTAGCTTAACATTGAATGGCATTTCGGCAATATGGGATTATACCTATCGCCTAATGTAGTATTTTTATGGGTTGCCCCCCTAAACGCAAATAGCGTAAATACACTCAACAACGAAATACCCTGTCGTTCTATAAGGAAAAGTACCTAAATTAATCCCGCCTTCGCATGAAAATTCTTTAGAATTTTCTAAACTTTACTTCATTCTTAATAGAATGAATGATCACAAATAGAAAGAAAAGAATCAAAAATGATGTCTATCAAATTAAGATTGTTGCTCTGTGCTTTTATAGTACAATCTTAATCTTAATTAAAAAAATATTGCTAAATTAGCTATGATTTTACAGATGCAAGATTTTATATGTTTTGCCTCTGTATATTTATAAACTTTCTACCAAATTATGCCTCAGTTTAACCGACAATATACTCCAAATATTCCCAAAACTACAACACATACAAAATACCCCAAGACGACTGATTTAGGCATAGGTCTAATCCCGCCTGCCCTGTTGTTTGGTCACTTGAAATGGCCTCAGTTGAGCCCACTTAATGGTCTACAAATCCAAGGCCAAATTATGGCTCAAAGTCTTGCCTTGTTCCTGTTCTCCACCCAGACTAAGATTTGTTTCGTTTTTTGTTGCTTTTGGTGTATTAAGTGCTCAGCTTGCAGAAAATGAGTTTCACGTGGGCAGAAGGAGAGGGAGGTGGGAATGTGAGAAAGTGAGGTTCTGCTGGGGTTTCGGTTAATGGCCAGATTAGTTAGTCGCAATGTCATTTGTTAGCATGAAAGCACTGCCAAAAAGGATTAAAATTAGCATAATTAATTTCAAGGACTTGCTCCTTACACCGCTTTATGTGCTTGTTATTAATCGAAAGAGCCGCGCCAAGGCCAAACTGCGTGCGAATGGCGCCACAAGATTTGAGCTGCGATACAAATGATGTGCCAAATAGATGGAATGAATCAATTATGTGTGACCTCAAAAACGGAGAAGAGTAAGGGTAATAGTTAAGATTGAAATTGTTGAAAGAAGCATAGAGAAGTTGTC
This sequence comes from Drosophila albomicans, assembly GCF_009650485.2. Taxonomy (NCBI): domain Eukaryota; kingdom Metazoa; phylum Arthropoda; class Insecta; order Diptera; family Drosophilidae; genus Drosophila; species Drosophila albomicans. Next base: position 34,882,601 of record NC_047629.2, on the reverse strand, counting down.
AAGGGAAAATGACCATAAAATATAAGACCAATTAATCAAGACAGACTAAGATAAGCTCGAAGGTAGAAGCATAGAGTGTTGAGATTTGAATTGTTGATAGAAGCGCAGAGAAGTTGTCAGGAGAAAATAATACTAATACGTTATAAAAACGAAGATAGATTTAAATAAGAACTAGATTCAGATAATATTGTTAGTTTTTCTAGCCAAGATTTCACGAGAATTAAACATGATAAAAGAAAACCACCTTGAATGACTAAAGCAACAGTGTCTTAGTAGACTTCAAACTTACGGCACATTCCAAGAAAACTTGTAGAAAGACGAGTACCAAAATATAAAGTTTAGAGAAGTTCTTTAACTGGCTGAAAGCAGCTTTCATTTGGTAGGAAACAATCTCTTCAGGCAGCCAAGATAAAGACAGAAAAATAGTTGAGGAGAGAAACATAACAAAAGCGGAACTAAATAAGTCATTATCTTGCTCTTAAAGATGTTAGGATACTTTGCTTTTACCTCGTCGTGGCAACGGGCGACCACTAAAACTCAAACTAAGGCCAAGCCCAAATTGTGTCATCAAAAAGCTGCGGCTGCCGCTGTGAATGCGAATGCCTGCACTCCGCACTCCTCATGCCGCTCTCTGAAGTTGGCACTCAGGATGGGGCACTTAAAAAGAGGCAACCACAGGACCGCAGAAGTAATAACCAGCTGGCAAAAAGGATACTCGAACGCAGCAAAAACCGCGACTGGTTTGGGGGCCTGTTCTGGTCTGGCTATTTGGGATCCTTAATGTTTCCGGCCAAGTGTAGCGTTGAGCTGCCGGAAGTATTTGCTGCTCTTTAATGCGTTTACTCAAACTCAAATGACAATGCTGCATTCGTGCCCCGCCCCTTACCTTCAACCCGCCTCTCTCTCTTGTCGTCGATATGCCCCCATTATCGGGGAGTACTTTGGCATCTGCTTGCAGAGCACACACAACACATTGGCGTTGATTTCTCTGGCAACATCTCTGACAGCTGAATTGGCAAAAGGAATTCCAATGCACTTCTGTCAGTTCACCACCCCAACCCACTCCCTCAATGCAGCCACACCCCCTTTATTCAGCCCATTCCTTTTGCGCTGCTTCTTGTCGTTATACTGCTGCTGCTGCTTCGTGCTGCACTCTCTCTGCAAACAAGCGAGAACTTTGTGCAAGTAGTTTGACTAGAGGAAAATTATGTTTACCTTGCCACAACGTTCTGACGTCTAATATCGAGCTTAGCGTCTTCCTTTCGACTTCTTTTCACGTCCTTACAAGGATACCAAGCATCGTATATACACACATACACATACATACACATACGTATGCAACTCCCCCAGCTGCTGCTTCTGCTCTGGTGTCCTGATGTCCTGACACGGGCGGACAGCTGCTGTGGGCACCTGCCCATTTCTTCTACTCCCCACAACTCAACCACCTAATACCCATGCAAGATGCGAAGCTGCTGTCGAAACTGCTGTCTATTCCCGGGTAGCTTCCATCCATCTGCCTGACACTTGCCCCAACTGGGTCAAGCCTAGATCTGCGCCACTAAAAGCTATGCCCGGATTACTTCAATCAAATACTGAATGCATTTGCTATCATCAACATGCTGATTCTCATTCTCAAGGTGTGCATGTGAGATATAACCAATCGAAACCAGAAGACTAGAATTTTAGCCTGAACACTTTCCATTTGCAAGTTTTCTCGTCTAACAGACAAAACGTTATATCGTTCAGACATACTATACAAGTTAGCATTTATTTGAAACGGATTCAACTTTAAACTTGTCAAAAGAATGTCGAGAAATCTCTTGCAGGTTTATTTCATTCATAATAAATTTCAAAACTCTTCTCGATATTAATTTTACCTAATGCTCTTTTCATTCTCTAAGCAGCTCTTTAGCTTGCATAATTTAATATTTAATAGTAGACAACAACTCCTGAGCTTCATCCGCTTTAATTGAAACCCTTTTCGACTGCCAATTGCTTGCAAATTTTGGCAAATAGCTGAAGTATATGTTGTTAAGACAAGGCTGAACTTATGCTCGTCTTGGGAAGCTTAAGCGCTTAAACATTTGGTCTGGATTTTGCAAAATCTTTGTTGTTGATGGAATGAGGAGTGGGGGACTGGGAAATGGGAGATCAGCTTGACCGCCGACATTGAAATGCAAATGCAATGTAAATATTTTAAACTAATTTTCAGTGATTATGCAAAACCGCAAATAAATCTGCAGCAATGGCATAAAATTCATAGCCAAAGCCAGAAAACCTCTGAGCCGGACTACAAGAGGATAGTTCTAGGACAGGACCACGACCAGGAGCAGGACAACAACAACGGCAACAATGGCAACTAACGGAACCACAACAGAACCTAAAGGCAACCAAGCTACCAGTTACCAGTTGCCCAGCTACCAGCTGAGTGCGTGACCCCAAAAGGCAAGGCAATATGTATAGGAAGGGGAGCGGAGGAGGTTCAAATTGAGGTTTGTGCACTTTCAAGCATGGCGAAACTTTAGCTATAGCTAGTGTACAGAGCGAGGGGAAGAAAGGTCGGGGGAGGGAAGTTGTTTGGCTATTTCGCTGCAACAAAATAATTTCGCTGGCTCGTTTGTCAAACTAATGGTAGGAATTTGAGCAATTTAAGTAACAAAGGTTAAACAATGAATTTCCTGTTCGCCAATATTGAATTTAGCTGACCCCAAGCTAAGCTCCACACCCTGTCCCTAGCTCCCTCTCACCCCAAATGTTTCTCGTTCACACGCTCTGCTCTTTTATGCTGTGTGAAGATGTCATCCAAAGTGCCCCCTCCAAATGCCTCATCCAATCATACACACAGTTGACTAAGCCCGACCAAATGTTGCCAGCTACTGCGTCTTGTCCTGGTCCAGCCATCCAACCGAACCAACCATCGTGGCAGCCAGCTGCTGCCGCTACTGCTGCTGGGGCTCACACGCTCCATTAGCGCGTCCAAAATGCCGCCTCGAGTGCTTCAGTGGCTCGGACTTTTGCTTTAATGAAATATGTGTGTGTATATGTATATATTGTGCGACTATGTACATATACTCAATTCTAATCTGAAGTAAATGCTTGCGCGTTAGGCCATGGCATTTTGGCCATACTCCGCTGAAGCTGCCCGCGATACGTCTCCTTTAGTCCCTCGCCTTCCCTACCAATCCCCTCTACGGAGTCAGCGCTGCGTAACACATTGTCAATTTAATTGAGCCTTGGGGGCAATGTTGTGGGCACTGTCGCAGTTTAAGCATTAATCCCAGCACACAAGTGGATCGTGTTTAATAGAGATGACAGCGTGACAAGCTATTGACAGCTAGTGTAAGAGTGAAATTAAGGTACTACAATGCCATAGATATTTTAACAACTCTATTTATATTTCGGGCAAATGTTGTCGTCATTATAAGTCAGACAATACCTGGCTGAGCTACATGATTGATAGCTAAGCTTAAAATAGTGTGACCCAGCTTCAATCAAGAGCAATTAAAATGTCGAGGTTACTGGATAATATTAACTGATTGACAGCTTATGCTATCGACATTCCCAATATGTAGACAAAAACACAAACTACAAAATGTTAATTACTAAGGTATTATAATTTAGAAGACCAACCGAATATTTACTAAAATTTGTTTACATCCAGTAATGTTTTTATTTCTATCTCCAGCTTAAGCATGCAATGCCACCCGCATACAATATACCCGTGTCTTTCAAGTCTTATATCATTTCACTTCAACAATGGTTCATATCGCATCATCTCAATTAACTTGGCATCGTGATTAGTCGTGCTATCGTGTGTCCATCTCTAGCTCCTCGCTGAGCAGAGGTGTCAACCGCAGCATCAACTAAACTTGGAAGCACGTTTTAAGCTCTCTAAGTGGCGCTGCCAACTTGTTTAATAATTCATAAAGTGCAACAAATATACTACAAACTTCCATTTCTCTGTTGAGTGCTGCAAAAGTTTATTAGAAAGCAGGCAAGAACAAGTAAATACGAGAATTTCGCACTGAGTGTTGGCCTCTTAAACGCATCATTAAACTTTTGTCAGCTGGCAGAGTAACGGGTAATTGCAAAAATGTGGCAACCTCAAGCCGACCAACGGCAGTCGCAGTCGAGTGGGTAGCAAAGTAATGAATGGACTCTGACAGCATAGAAAAAGGACTCTCCTAATGGTCGTCAAGTAAAGTCCTTTCCCCCCTTGTCTATTCAGCACTGGGTCTTTCATTTGATTCCATTGCAATAATCAAGCAAATTGTCGCCTGTCAAAATGTTCAAGTTGCAAAAGTGTGAAAAGTTTTTAGCAAAGTGTCAGGACATCGGTCCCATCAGGACTTTTACCATGATCAATTGGATGTCGGAAGTCAGGCAAATTAAATTAAATGAATGGGTATCAAATAAGTAATGAGATCTATTCATAAACACGCCCTTCACATACCCCTTTTCATTTTTGATGGTCTGTCACAGTGCGCACTCGATTGTCGCAATTTTTCACACGTTGTTCTCGGACTGGCTTTAATGCCCGTCAACTCGTTGCTTTGCTTTCATTTCATTTCGTTTCATTTCATTTCTCTTCGTTATCCAATCTCTGGATTGCTCTTTGCTCGCCCACCACGCCACCTAATGCCCGGGAGTGCCATTACAAATGTCACTTGGGCAATTAGCGCCTGCTTCTCGTGCTTTTATTCCCTTTCTTTTTCCACTGTCTATTTTTTTTTTGTCTTTGCATACTGTGATTCCCAGCTGGTCGGCGGTTTCTCTGACTATCTGTCTATCCAACTTTTTAGCACTTTTAAACACTCAGAGGAAAAGTTTTCGGACAGCTGCCGCTAACTGTTGACAAGCCTCTTCAAATGATGTGCCAAATTTTTGAATAACTTGCGACTGAAGGCGACGCTTCGCTGTTCTTGAGTTCTTTCTCAACTAACTGTTTGGTTATTTCATTGTTTTTCAATTGTTAGAGCGCACCCAGTGAAGTAGGTGTAAAATTTACTCAACTTTCCCATTATTATTTGCAAAGATGGCCTCCTCCTATTGTTAAGTTGGCTGCGCTTTGTTGGCGAGCAAGGTGGCAACGCTGTGCGACGCATAATGTAAGAGAAAGAAAACTTAACAAGGTGAGATATGCAAAAGCTGCTTTGTCATTTTCTTCCTAATTCACTATTCACTGCTCAAAGCGATTATGCTTTTCAATAACAGATTTATCGATTTACTTGCTTCGATTTATGCATTTGAAATTTCCATTTTCATTCTCTATTTCGCTTTTGTTCCAAGATCCCATTGGTTGTTATTCAATTAGTGCGTATAATTTCCAGCTCAAGAAACACTTCGAGCAAAAAAGAAGAAAACACAAAAACAAAAAAAAATCATAATAACGAAAAAGCTAAAAATTAAAAGTGTCCTGCGAGGCTTATCAAGTTTTATCCGACTGCCTTTTGAACTTCTCTTTGTTTTTCCTTTTGCAAATTGTTAATTAAACTTGCGCCGCCTTTAGCTGCTTTCCATCTTGTGCCTCTTCCTCCGGCTCCCAATGTCGTGGCCCGCCTCCTTACTATGTTTGGCATAAAAGCTCTTAAATATTTAGCAAATAATTTATCTTTATTCATTTAATAAAGAATTTGTTTTGCGTGCGGCGGCAAAAGAAACGAAAAGGCAACAGACAAGAAAGACGAAAAACTAAAACCGAAGGAAAACAAAGCAAAAATTGTTGTTCTATAGTTTTTTTCGTTTTTTTTTTGTTAGCAAGTTTTTGCTTTTCTGCTAGTTTATTACGCTATTGTTGTCTGTCTAGTAGTAGTTGTTGTTGTTGCAGTTGCTGTTGTCTTTTTTTATTATTGTTGTTTAATTCTTCTAGGCTCTTGTAGTAATATTTTGTAAGCGACGGGGCAGCGGTGGCAAGGGGCGGGAATATATAGTATAATATTTGCTGCTTTGTTTTGCGTGTCGACGGCTTCTTTTTCGCAAGTGGAACACAGCAGCAGCAACAGCACTGTAGAGTGGCCGACAGAAAGAGATAGCGATGCAGAGTGGGAGCAGGAAGGGCATACAGCAGATACACAGTAGCAGCACTCCATACAGGATATACACGGAGATAGCCAGGATACACCCACAGCTCAGCTCAACACAGCCGCCAGAACACAAAGCCCATCAGAGCCAACACGAAAAAGGTTTGGGATTCGCTTCGTTTTCTTTCTATTCTTTTCCGTGTTTTTTTTTCGTTTCGTTTCGTTTTCTTGTTTTTTTTTATTTTATTTTATACATTTTTTTGTTGTTATATGGAATAGAATAGAATAGAATTTTCTGTGCATTTGATTACAAAAGGGACACACGCGCCTAAGTGAGAAGCATAATGAAAATGCTCTGCACATTTTCATGTGCTTTTCTACTCAATTTTCCGAGATACGCAACTAGCAATCTCTACGCGTAATTGTCTCTAAATGCCGTGCAGTCCACCCATTAAATAATGGTGTTATACGATATTTAATTACAGTTCTCATAGTCTGCAAAACGAGTAAATTTAATTACTATTAAACTGTTATACTAATTTCTAGTTTATGGATGAAATTGAATTTTAATTATTTAAGTGATTCTTATCAAGCGCAGAACTTTGAAACATTTGGAATAAATTAATCCAACTGTTTGTGCCTCTGCTATTGCAAAAGGCTTTAATAAACTGAATAAATTTTCAAATAAGGACAATAATTAATTATAATTACTGAAAACAATGTGAACAATTAGTGTGGCAAGCGAAATGGTGAATTGAATTCGCAACCCAATTACGTTTACGATTTATTATTATCATCACAAATTACTCAATTTTGCAGGCAATTAAAATTGAATTCAAATGCGTCAAATTCAAAGCAAAGTGTGAGGCATAAATAAATTTGAAAACACGGCACAAAAAGAGAGCAATAGAGAGAGAGAGAGAGAGAACATGCCATCACATATCAAATATCGATTTCGAATAATAACAGTTTACTGTTTCTCGTTTGACCGGAAATATTGATAAATAACCCGAATCCCCCCTCCACGCTCCACGCTCCACCCACCATCCATTGCCACGCAGCTACCACACAATGCGCTGCCCCAGCAATCGCCCTCTGCCACATTCATGGACAATTTGGCCAATTTATTGTTTGGCTTTCGCTCGACGATGGGAAAGGGTGGCAAATGCGAGCGGGGAGAGAGAGAGCTGGGGAAATGAAGGATTTGCCAATGGCAATAGCCCAAAACTTCGCAACGCATCAATCCTCCATTTGGCATTGGCTTCCAATGGAAGAGGTAGTTGGGGGGAGTGAAATCGAAGGAAGGAATAGAAACCCCTCCTCGCGGGTTTGGTAGAAATGTTTAGCTATAAACGACATTTGTTATGCCTTGCTTGATTTCATTCGCGCTTCGATTTCACAGCTATGAATTTATCATACTCCCAAACACATACGCGAGAGCAGTATCAACATTTATCTATTCACTCAACTGTGAATCGAGTTAACGACTCTGAACTCGGCCCATTTTCCTGCGATTTGAATGGATGCATTTCATAGTCACTTGACTCCGTAGGCATATCACGTAAGAGGAATCGATGTAGGAATTGATATATTATATTAAACTTAATTATTTATGAATAGAAAACATCTAATTCATATTTTCTCTTAATTCGAATAGAATTTAAGCTAAATTTCATTCGTTTCTTTAATTTTTCAGCATGCCAAAAGCCTTGCTTTAATCCTGCCGATTGCCTTAATATCGTTCTATCGCTTTTTATCGATAAATCACGAAATGGGCAACAAAAGCTTTTTGGAGCTTATACAAAATTTGTGTGGTATGTCGCAAATTTCAAATCCTTTTTATTTCGTATGCGGATGGATTGTTATAAAATTAAAATTTATTGCTTCCGCAAAGCTGTCATAATGTTAACCTCCTCCTCCCAGCTCCCTGCTCCCTCTGCCATCTGGCCTTTCCAGACTCCACACTCTGCCCTCTGGCCTCATCTGGCTCCCCTCTTTGCCATCCTTCCAGCTGCAGGCTTTAGTACGTGTGGGGTCCATGGCAGCTGCCTTTTGCCTCCGCTTCTGGTTTTGCCGCAGTGGCAACTGGTACTGGCTCCTCTTTCTCTTCGGTTCCCCGCTCCCACATTCAACATCCACAACCCCAAAGCAGACCCAAATCCATCCATTCATATTTATGCCAAACAAAAAGCAAAAGTTTTATGCCATTTCTTGGTCGTCGACAGTTGTTTTTCTCACAATTTTATTGGCAGTCGGCCATCAGCGGCTCGGCTCTTGGATTCTGCCCAAAAGGAAATCTTTCCCCTTTCACTTGCCCCTTTCATCCTCCTACTCCTTCACATTCTCCCCCTTTTGGTTCGTTTAGACTGTCACCCAAGCAACGTGACCCATTTTATAAAATTGTGTAATGCTCGTATTATTGCACAAATTCGCACAAAGCGACACAATTGTTTACAGCATCGCTGGGGAGGAGAGAAAGGATGAACAGCAGAGAAAGGAGAGAGATACAGGCAAGCTTATTTCGTTAAGCAACTGATTGCATCTTCAATATTCAACAATGCGGAAGCAAGAGAAATGGAACTATACAAATAAATTCGCACATTTAAATTATCCATCAACTCGTAACACGAAGAGAGAATTGAACGAGAGTTCTTCTAAAGTCTACAATGTAAAATATACTTCAAAGAGAAATAACAATTTAAAAGAGAACGTTGAAAGTGTCCATTAATTTGATATGGAAAAACATTTACGAATGGCAGGCGAAAAGAAGAGCGAGAAAGCTACACGTAGCAAAAAGTTAATTATAATACGATGATGTGGTAAACATTCAACAAATTGAATAAGTCCTAAATCGTAGCACACCGTCAGTGGAGTCAGGAGAGGAGGCGAAAGAGGAGAGAAAGGAAGGAGTTTTGGGACGCAAAACTCAAGCACCGAGCCCAACTTGTGCTTCAGATAATTTGAAGTGAACACACAAAGTAATTATGAAAACCACTTGCAAATACGAAAGACAGACAGACAGACAGACAACTCTCACACACACTCACAGTGTGTACATATTTACTCATGTAAGTGAATGTTTGGCGCTGGAACCAACAAGTTTGGCTCGAGTCAAGTCGAGGCGAGGCGAATCGAGTCGAGTCGAGTCGCAGCTCGTGCGAGTCATTACAAGTTACGCTAATCAAGTTGAACGTGCGCAGCGCATCAGAAGTAGCAAAGGAGGAGGAGAAGAGGAGGAGAAGGAGGAGGAGAATACACCAGGGCCGGATGTCAGGCAGACCACGAGAGGAGGAAAGGAGGAGCGAGCGCGGCGTTGAGTGTTTTAGACAGGAAATGACAATTCAAATTAAAGACAACGGTCCAAAAAATGCACGAATGTGGCAACTAACGATTATGGAGGCAGGCAAGGGACTGCGGAGGAGGGAGGGATAAATGAAGTGCAAATTGGAAGGGATGGGGCTGCGTAGGGCAGCAGAGGTTCTGTGCCTATGTAACGTGCGCATTGCCACTTAACATGAAATTAATTATGAAACTTTTGTGCAAAATTTTGTTGAACGAGTTGCGAGTGAAGCTGAAGCCGAAGTCGAGGCTGCGGCTGAGGCTGAAGCTGAAACCTTCAATGCCGTCGACGTCGCGGCTTAAGCCTTTGGCCGCGCCCCTTTGGGGCAAGCAAACAGAGCAACAAAAAACAAAAAAAAAAAAACATGTAAGGCTGAGAAAAAGTTTGCGACGCGTCTGTTGATGGGCCCGGGGAAAATTAAGTACACGCCACGTGGGCCGCAAAAGTCTGTTGAGGACAGTCAACAAGGGAAAGTACGCATGTGTATGTGTGTGTGTGTTTGTATGTGTGTGACCGCAGCAAACGGCCGCAGCAGCAAAACTTGTTGTTGTGACGCCTCCGGAAATGAGCAAGTAAAAAGCCAACAGCAGCAGAAACAACAGCAACAAGAAGTGAGCCAAGAGCCAGGCAGCAGAGCAAATCCGAGACGTCACCCAAGCTGCGCTTAGGCTGTGCGAGAAGGAGAAAGAGAAGAAAAAGGAGAAGGCAAAGGGATGCTGCAATTAGAGGCGCACGCTGCCAGTAACAGAAACAGAGCTGCAAACAGCAATCCGCAGTTGGAAGCCGGAAACGGGCCCAAAAAAGTATGCAGCAACTTTTTTGCAACTCAAACTTTTTCTGCCGCAGTCGACGTCGCCGTCGCCGTCGCAGTCTCAGTCACGGTTGACGTCGTCGTTGCTATCGCGCTATTTGCCAGCTTGTAAGTTGTTTTACTTCAAAATTTTTTAATTATGATTTAATGTTAAAATACGGAAATAATTTGTGGCAAACAACTTGCGTCGTGACGTCGCAACGCTTCAGCGAATTTCATTTCATTTGCCAGCAAATGCAGCAGCCTCACGCAGCTCCCCCTTCTTCCCCTTTACCCCTGACACATATCATTCCCCCCCATCTATCAGCCATGTGTATCTGCGTAGCACAGCCCCGAAGGTGTAGCAAATTATTGAGGCTTATGTAAACAGCTCATTATGCAAGTCTCAACTAACTACGAGAGGAGGGACTTGATGTAATAAACCTGAATTTGCAAAATATGTTTACTTTAATTAGAATTTAAAAATTACAAAAATGAATAAATATATGTTTGCTATTACAACTTGCTTTATATATATTGCTTATTATTGTAACTCATCGAAAGAAATTATATTCAAATATATTAATTCAGAAAGTGATAAAATTATATTGATTTTTTAATACCAGTAGAATAAATAAAGTACAGCTAAAACATGATTTATACCTTTCATATTATTATTACTTATCAAAACTAAACTCTTCAAAGAAGCAGCAAAATGTGGAAATTAATCTGAACAACATTAATTAAAGTAAATACAGAAATGAAGCCAGAGGCTGGATTGCCAGGGCTGAGGTAGGTTTATTGTTGTTGCCAGAGCTTATTATGATCTCCATTTCGCTTTGTTATTGCTGCTTTGATTAAAATGTTTTGGCCAAAGTCAATGCCAAGACAAATGTATCGCACACACACCCCACACTTACACACAGTGAGAGAGAGAGAGTGAGAGGGAGGGAGGGAGATAAGCTGTTTAGTATGCAAGTTGCCTTCTCATCGTAAAATTGTATTTATATGTTGTTTATTCTTCGCATAAACAATATGTAAGACAATGTGAACAAATTACCACAGAAAAGCCAACACACGCACACACATAAAGAGGGAGAGAGAGAGAGCGAGAGGGGAAGGCATACATATCATGTGTGTATTTTATAGTTGCAGCATTTTGTTTTTGTTCGCTTTTTAACAACATTTTCATGCACTTTTATTACATCTGCTCGTTGCTCGATGATGAACATTTTATTGTCGTGCCAAAAGAAAAGCAAAGAAAAATCACACACATGTTGAAACTCACACACACACGAACGCACACACATGTATATAAAATGAAAGGAAAAGGGAAATTGTGTGCAAATATTTTGTTACATGGACCACAAAACAGAAGCTGAAGCTGAAGGCGAAGCTGAAACCGAGGCTAAAGTAGGAAGCTGAACGTAGCACATAAAAAACAGCACAGAATGTGACAAAATGTAACACATTTCAGATGGAAATTAGAATTCCAGCAGTCATCACAATTTTGCTTACTGCATTTCGATGCTCAGCTTTAGCAAAACTTTTAAGCTCTAAATATTATTTGTAGAGAAAGACAATACTTTCCTTTTCTTTTGGTATTTTATTCTGGTAAAGTGCAATTTTTATAAGCAGTGATCAAGCTTTTAAGCTTTTTATGTTCTTTCTTTCCTTAGTTTTAATAATAATTCAAAAATCTACTAGTTTCATTCTATTATATTATTGATACCCTTTTTTTATACAAATTTTCTCTTCAATGCCCTAACATTTTATCTTTAATTATCTAACCTCACAATAGTAATGATTTATAGACCACACTTTCCAATTTATCGCTTCAACAATTGAAAAAAGTATATTAAACTCTTCTTTTTATTAACATAGTCGCTGATAACTTAATTGAATTTAATTGCTCAACTTTATTATTGTTTCAGTTGCCTATGTGATTCTTCTTTGGTTAAATCAACCGCTTCAACTTTTTTAATTAATCAATTAACTTGCAATACAATTTGCAAATTAATCAAATTATTTAAAATGTCAAAAGCGCATTAAAGGCCACGCTTGAAATGGCAGCAAAACTTTTCGTTTTAGTTAAGCTTCGACAAGCGAAAAAAAGGGACAAATTGTTTTCAGAAACTCAAGTGGACAGCGAACAAGGAGAGGGATAAAAAGTTGAACAAAAACTTTGATTTTAAGCCAACATAAATACCATACATATATGTTTATCAATAGTTATATAGATGGATACCCAGACAGACAGACAGATAGATAGATAGATTGTTGGGAATACTCACAGTGTTTGCTTTTCTCGGCGGCCACTTGACGCTGCGGCGTTTGGGCCACAATGACAAAGAGCACGAGGAGCATTAGAAGCCATCTGGGAATGCCCGTGGTTGGACTGGTTGGGTTGTGCTTCTGGAACTGGAACTGGGATTGGGTTTGAGAGGGGGAACGGGAGTGGAAGGGGGAACGGGTCGGAATACGTGCACATCGTTCGTGTGGGGTTAAGCTAAGGTCAACAGCAGCGTCGCCATCGTCCACTGGTGGCCCCGGGCCACATGATGTTGGCATCAGCAGCATTTTGTTGTTCGCTCAATTTTCGCGATTTTCACAATTTTCACTGTGGATGCTGCTTCTGCTGTAGCTGTTTGTTTTTGTGTTTATTGTTGCTTGCGTTATTGTTGTTCTTGCAAACGATTTTCATTTTGTTTGTTTCGTATTTCTGCGGGCAAATGTCATTCTTTTGCAATTAAAAGCATTCATTTATGACTTTGCTCGTGGTGGCCCACACGGCGTATGCACAATGTTTTTAACGTTTTTCCGGTTTCCGTATTAATTGTCTCTCAGTTGTTGCTGCATTTGTCATCAAGCCTGCAAAACACAATGAAAGAACGTTCAGCAATTAGAAATGGAGCAGGCGATAGAGGAAAACAATATATAATACTAAAAGCAAATCGATATCGTCACATATTTGCTTTGGAAAATCTAAAAATATTTTGCAATACGAACAGAGATGAAATGATTTTGCTTTAAAAAATTCAAATCACATAGTTGCTATACAAAAATTAATTAAAGATACATCAAAATCCTGTCATACTTTCTTTTGTCTCTTAAGTATTTGACCGAGATTTAGAAAATAATCTAATGGACACCCCGCCCCTCGACTTCTTTATCTAACATGTGATGCTTGTGATTTCATCTCTTGCTGCTGCATTATGATGCCATTGATGCATATCACATATCAAGCATAAATTCGCATTTCTGTTTCTATTGCAAAGCACTGACAAATGAAGCGATTGCAAACTCGCTTCCTCTTCCGCCATCTCTGTCGCTCTTTCGCCATCTCTCTCTACGATTCATAAGTATCACATAAATGCAGAAATCGATGCATAAATTTAGTCAGAGGAGGGATTGGGGATATATTGACTATTGCGCTAGTGCAAGCCAAGGGGGCGTATGCGCATTTAAGAGTGCATTGCAAACGTGATATTACGTATACGCAGCGTGGCACAGTTTATCATTGAAATACTGTTATGCACATGTGTGTGCGGGTTTGAAATAATAATGAGACTCAATTGCATGAGTGGGTAATAAGAAACTGGCGTTGATTTTAAAGAGTCGCTCCCGCCACAGCTGCAACCGCTTCTGCTCTCGAATAATTCCTTGGTTAAAAGGTGTGTGGGAAGGGTGGAGGGGTGGATAGGCGATGTGGGGAAGGGAGAGGACATACAGTGGCCAACTGCAGGCCGAGCGCCACGGGACAACGGCTGTGCCTTTGTGCCATCAAAAGTTTATCACATTAGAAATCAACGGCAGGCGCCGAGTAGACGACGCAAGCTCGCTTAGCTTCCTCCCTCCCTCTCCCTCTCTCGTAATCTCTCTGTCACTCCCTCTACACTCATTCTATTCTTGTGCGACATAAAAGGCAAAATAATAATGAGAAGCCAGAAGCAGCAGCAGCAGCATAAGAACCAGCAACAAAATCGGGAACAGAGGCAGAAGCAAAGCACAACACAGCTCAGAAAAAAGAAATGAAAAGAAAAAGAAAAATTTATCACACATATTTTGTTGTGCTTTATTTGCTTGCAGCCCCCCTCCCTCCGCACTCTCCCTTCCCACTCTCTTTCTTTCTGACTCTCTGGACCATTCAGGACTCGCTCGGACTTTGTATGTGTCACATACACGCGCGCGGCACTGTTTGTTATCCTTCGAGCGTTCCAATTTCGCCTTTAATTAAATTTGATTATAGTTTTCCTCATTTTCCCCGCTATACCGCGCTTCGACTTTTCCGCCAAGTTGACTCCCAACAACATTTTGGCCTCGGGCCTTATTTCTGATGCCAATTTTATTTGCTTTTCATTCTTGTTTTGAGATTTTAAATTGGAGCACTGCTTTCAGTTCAAGGCAAGATTTCTTCTGTTATTCTACATCCACAGCGAAGTAGAAAAAAAGAAATGCAATTTTCTTTAGCTTCAGCATTGTTGACTTAAGAAATTGCTAAGAATTAGCTTATGAAATTGCTGGATTTTCTTGGCTGGATATAAAAAGCAATTAAGACATATTTCTGCTGTCATCTATGTCATTTTATGACAGCTAATTTCGTGTTTTAAAGCTTGCCAGAAACTGAGTTAAATAATAAGATACAATCATTTGCAATAAATGATTCATGTTATTTAAAAGAAGGTGCTTTCAACTATCACGATAGTATATACGATAGTATTAGTCGCCTATAAAAACCACATAGGCATTACATAATTTATAAAGTCAATTAAAGAACTTACTATAGTAAATAAAAATTGCAGTAACTACCTCAAATATGCAACAATAATCGTTGGTAATAAATTATCAAGCAAATTTGCACTGTCACGATAGTTTAAACGATAGTATGGAAAACGAAACTAATCGCTTTTAAAAATAACATAAACACAGACAATTATAGACACAGCTACGAAGCTAACAGAGTCAATTAAAGAACTAATTATGGTGAATTATTGATGTGCTAATTAGTAGCTATATAGCTTCGTTTAGTTGTATAATCGTATATCGCACTTTATATGTGATGTATGTATGTATGTGTTGTATACACGAATATTGAGTAGCGATTGTAAAGTTTTGTTGTGCTGTTGCTATAGTTGGTTTAGTTGTTGTTGCTGCTGTTGCCATGGCAACTCTGGTTGCTTGAACCCAAAGTGATTTACTGGCAGTGCTGGTAATGCAAGACGACTCAAAATCCTTATTATCCTTGATTATCGCTCAGCATTTGCTGCTCCTTAACATTAATGAGAATAGATTGCCCGGCAAGTGGTTCAACAACAAAGTGAGAGATTAATGAAGTAGATGTTGAATATTAAATAACAGTAACAGAGCAACATCGAAATACAGTACACAACAAAAAATAAAAATGAGCAAACAGCAGTACAGTTAACAAAGCTGGACAAAAAGCTTTAAAAAAAGTGTATACAATGTAACTAACTAACTAGCAGAAAGTGCGACTACGACTACAATGAAATGGGTTAGTGGCGACCAAAAGTGGGATGTTCTGGGAGATGGTTGCCCCTAAAAGAGCGTAAAATGTAATTGTTGTTGCTGTTGCTGTTGCTGTTACTGTTGTCGTTGTTAGTTGTTGGGGTGAACGCAGGAGGTCGAGGGAAGCCGCATAAATTACAAACACCGGCAGCATATCAACAAAAATGAAAATGAAAAAAACAAAAGCCCAAAAGCAACAAACGCGTCTAAAGCCGCTTTAGACAGGCGAAACAAACAAACAACGAAACTAACAACAACAACAACTACAACTAAGTGTGTGTGCGTAAAATGTGGCGATACAATGGAGGAAAGCAAAAAAAAAAGGGAAAATAACTGTGTACGAGTCGACTGGCATACAATTAATGGCCCTGTGGGGTTTCATCGGGCAATCGCTTTGGAGTTTCATTCCTGACGCTTACTTTGGGCCCCCTACATACTGTCAGATGATGTGATATACGATAGATAGATGGATAGATACGCCTCTATATGCCGAATCGGGGGGTCTGTGTTATTGTTTAAATTTAGCTGCCATTACCCAGAAAGTATTATTTATGACTCGGCTTGACAAAGAAGCCAACGATACTTAGATATGCATAAAGGCAAAAAACTAATTGAAATTTGGAACAAACTAAAGGGCAAATCAATATTGAACCTTTGTTGCTCAACCCTTTTGAAAGGGTTGTTACAATGCCTTATATAATGTGTATATTGATGTGATAAATCTAACTACAAATCACATAAAGAATGAAAGTACTGATGCAATGCAGTGAGTTGAGATCAAATCAGAAAGAACTCTGTAGTGAGCTTTAGCTAATAGGAGAGTATGCTATTATAAGTAAAACTAATTGTTGTATTAAGGAATACTAAGTTTCATTTACAAATGAATTCAATTATGTGCTTTACGTTTAATACCTAGCACACTAATCATTCCAATTTAATAGACAAGCTGTTTGATAAATGCTGCCAAGTTATCATATTACACTACACTTATTACCAGCATTGAAGATTGATTAGTTTTAAAATGCATTCGGTGCAGAAAACTCATTAATTATCAACTTAAACTAAAACATATTATCTCAGTGGCAGCTTTACCCCCATTTATCAGAAAAGTATATTTATTCTATAGAGCAGAGCGAGCGAGTAAATATTCACAAATTTCCATTAACAACAGTACATTAAATCCACAAAAAAAGGAGAGCAAAAAGCAGGCAGCATAAATACAATCTCGCACACATTCTCTGGGGTAGTCAGTTACTCATACAGACGCAGTAGCAATATTAACTGCTGGTCTGCGATAAACAAAAGGAATTACTTTATATGTAATGGCAAAGTGTTTTTATGTGTGTTGGCAACACTTCACTTCATGCAAGCAGCCAAGCAAGCCCGACAATCCAGCAAACCCGGCGGCAACCCTGCAACTTTCCTTCTCCTCCCCCTCCGTCGCTGTCCCCGCCACCGCCCCCGCCATCATCATCATCATCACCATCGCTCAACAGCAAAAGCACTCCCGCTCGATGTCTCTGTCTCAATTTGCCCCTCTACTGCCGCCTCCCCCTCCCCATCCCCTCCTCGCCCATTGTCCGCCCCTACGGTTGTCTCTACGCTTTCTTCCATTCCGTTTCGTCTCGACTCGTCTCGTCTCGCTTGTCTGCCAGTCAGTCTGGCCGCCCTTCTTCTGGCCATGTCCATTTGTCTGCTCAACGTGGCCTGCCACCAGCAACAACAACAGTTGGCGCCACCTACACACACACACTCAGACACACACACACACACACACCACACACTCAGACTCATGCACACAGACATGCTTGTAGCACTTGCCTGTTGTGCGTTCGTATTTCATTGCCGTATGAGTAATTTTTCAGGCGAGTCGTCGAAAAGCCGCATTGTTTTGGCCAGCACACACCCTCAACTCGCACACACACACACACACACACTCTGTATACAGTCGCTCACTCACTTGCATGTGCATTTTAAAGCAATTTCAACTGGTTTCCTCTTTATCCTGCCATCCATTGCACTCCCTCCCTCCCCTTGTGCCTTTTTCCTGTCGCCCTTTGTTCAGGTGCCGACGTCTGGCAAAGCTTTTCGCGTTACTTTACATCATTTCTCATTTGACGTCATCGCTACCCTAAATTGTGGACACTACGGGGAGGCGTAGACAGTGCTGCGGGAAGGTAACACAAGCTGGGATTGTGGCGGAGAGTCAACAAACGCCTACGCCGATAAACACGCACACACACACACACACACATAAAACTGCTCGCAATGCGAAATAATGTAGAACAATTGCCGAAGCTCTTAAATATTGATAGATGACCTGCTGTTTCTGTAGCAATTGATGTTCATACCCAACTGCTGCTTCTTTTGTCTCCCGTTCAGCTCTCATTAAGTGATGTAACTACGTGTTTATCCAGGGGAGTCTTAATATAGAACTGAATGTGAAGAACAATGGAACAATGGAAAGCAGCATATATACATATTATCGATGTTTGGCACAATCGCTAATACGATCGATAGTTAGCTATAGCCACCAATAAACAAGAGCGTCTATACAAAATATATCGATGAATTGAGCATAGTTTAAAATCGACTAAGTACCTATAAATAAATCTTTAAAGATTTATCTTGCTTACTATTTTACTTATTATGAAGTATTTGGCACAACATTGTGTGGAATTTGGTGCTTAAACAGGTTGCATCATTGAATATTTCTGAAAAGTATAACTTTCCCCCGCACAGCGGTGTGTAAGAGAGGGACGACTAATGACTCCCCACTTTTAATGAAGCGTCAGCTATTCAAAAAGTGTGCCTGTATTTTGGCCAATATTTTGGTATTTAAAAAAGTACGGTGTACGAAGGCAATCAGCCGATTGTTCTAACGAATTATTTCAAATTACTTTGCAATTAAAAAAATAAAAATAACCTTTTTGTACCAGAGTTTGCTTAATATGATGCAAAACGGAAATAAATACAGTGCATTAATTAATGAATAATTGATTAAATATATACAATCACATACTTGTTAATGAACCCAGTTGATTTGTTTCAATTACATTTGATATTCTTCTTCAACTTTAGCATAATAGAATCAAATCATTCAAACAGATGCGCTTAGTGTAAATACATTTTAATGTAACGGTCGGAGATCAGATTATCAACAGTTAGGAAACCATGTCACAAATCACTATCGACTAGGAAGACTATCGATTTTTTTATAATAAACCTAGCAAGAACATTTTAAATACGACTTGGCTCTGAATTCCTAGTATGATAATCCTATTATTAACTTTTGTCTAATCAGTAAGAAATCGCTTGTACGCTTCAACTTTTTTCTTAGAAAGGCTTTTGATATTATTTATTAATAACCACTCGTGCAACAAAATATTATTTTTGAGTCCAGATACACATTCTAAATGTAATTACCGAATATTCCACATAACCTTTAAGCGGATTACTAAGCACTCCACCAATCTCTCTGTTTAAAGTATATAAGATTACCAGTTGATTACACCCCTTTTCAAGTGTCTTTACAGTGCAGCGTATAAAACTAAAGCTCCTAGTTAACACTAATTACATCTGAACAAGGCAATCCTTGCTTCTGCACGGCAAAGTGCTCGAATTTTCCTTGCTTAAGCTAGCGAAATTGGAGAAAAACCAAAAAAAAGACAAAAGATTACATCACACCATCCCGGAGGCGATTGAGATAGCTGGTGTGCTCTCCGTTCACAATGGTTGGGTGACTCAGGTGGCTTCGCATCTGGATGATGCTAATCTGTATGTGGAATTATAGCCCATTGCAAATCTGAAGATAGCCACACCTACTGACCTCTCCTCAATAATCCATTGCATGTCTGTTGCACTGTCAAACTTAATGATCTATCCTAGTGCAACTTGATTAACAATCTTATGACCCCATTAACTATTTGAGTACTCGCGATTTCGGGTTTCTGAGTAATAGTTTGTTAAAGATTTGGCACCATGTTGTGCGATGATACTCGATAAATGTCTTTAGAAAACCTTTGCTGTAACACTACTAAAGCTGATTTGTTTATTCTATGTCAACGCACAATCGAAACTGACAAATATAAAACGCAATTCGAAT
Source organism: Drosophila albomicans (assembly GCF_009650485.2). Taxonomy (NCBI): domain Eukaryota; kingdom Metazoa; phylum Arthropoda; class Insecta; order Diptera; family Drosophilidae; genus Drosophila; species Drosophila albomicans. The sequence goes on along the minus strand of NC_047629.2, from coordinate 34,862,820 downwards.
GGGTTAGGCAAGGGAAAGTCGCCTGTAAATCTGTCTGTCAGTCAGTCAGTCAATATCTGAGTCCAACAGCAATAGCATCCGCTCTAATCTTATGCCGCCTTTGTATGCCACTTATAAAGCTCATTTCCTTGAGCGCCAAAAGTGCCAAATCATGAGTTTCAGATAGGATTGTGCGATAGCAGGCGGCGATGACAAAATGGGTGGAGCAACTGACAACTGGGTCAATCCCAAGACGGCAAAAAAAATGAAATACGCACTCTAGGACCACACAATAACGATGACGGCGATGATGATGATGAGGTTCGTTGATGATAGAGCCAAGGAAAGAAGTATTCGATTTGGATACGCACAGATTAATAGCGAGAACAGAGCATAACCCAAGGCGTATGCGGAGGTAACGGGCAGCTTGTCGACAAATCCGCAAGAACAGAACCGCAAAAGCGCCAAGGCAATCGCAATCACATTTATTTATTTATTTTTATGTTTAGCAGTTGGCAGTTTTCTCATTTGTGGCAAACGCAGCACAAAAAGCTGACAGACGACATCGTATCAAGTATCCCAGCATATTAAGGGGAGGGGTTTGGGGAGGCGTTCTCCATTGAAAGGGTCGAGGTCAGCCTAATGATTAATACGATTGCCAGCTTGACTGCCTGATGCCTGAAGTTACGCATTGGCCGCAAGATGAGGCACAACTAGTTTATATATGGATCAACTGTGCTTGCCTTGCACCTGCCACACACACACACACACATGAAGAAGTGTATGCGTATGTGTATACACCTAAACGAGCCTACACACAATGGAATTGTACATAAAAACGCAACAGAATGATATTCCATTACAGACATCCTGACCCTGGCTACGAAAATGCCACATACTCCCAATACACACATAATAAGCTCTGTACATAAGCTTTGTAAATATGTAAATACCTTAGATATGTACATATATACACCGCTTGGCACTACTTTCACAGTGTACATACCCAACACAGACACAGCTATATGAAGGACTTTTAAAATCGACCACTAACTACGCCTAAGCGTAGCATGTGCAAGCGAGATGGCAATGTTAACAGCGCCTTTGAGCATTGCTCTCAGCGCTCGCTCACAGAGTTACTGAGAACAAGAGCGAGAGAGCATTTGTGGTGGGTGTTGGGAGGCAATAGGCGAGTCATCGGCACTGCTCGTTTGCAGCGTACTATACTCACAGGCGTAAAAATGTGTAAAACTCAGCTCTCTGATGAATGAGATTAAGCGCTACTCACACACACACTCACTCATACGCATACATGTGCAGCGCGTGATGCCGTACCGAAAGTAAAGCAACCCCCTGGCACAGGCGCACACACAACAACAACAACAACAAACACAACAGTTACAACAACAACAATAACAACATCCACCAAAACCGACAAAGCACTTGCTGCTGTCGCCGCTGCTGTCGCTGTCTCTGCTGCTGTTGCCTACTGTGCTGCGCTGCGCTGTGTTTGCGTGGTGTGTGTGTGTGTGTGCGTGGGGGAACAGGGTGAAGTATTGCTTTTTACTCGCTACTTTTTTGCTTGCGTCTCTGTTAGTTATTTTCTAATGCGCCTTTTTGTTGTTTTATATTTATATTTTTACTGATTATTACTGCTTGCTGTTGTTTTCATGGAATTGATGCTTGCAAACAAATTGTTTAATCACACTTTTATATCAGTAAAGCACAGCTTTGAACTTTGCACTCTAGTCGACGCCCGTCGCAAACAGCAGACGAGTTCTTAATACTCACACAAGTCTATTAGATTATCAGCGGCTCAAAAGCTTACGCGTTGTGGCTTTGCCCTTCGTTTCACACATTAATTCCTTGTCAATATATTTATTTATGTACATTTACATTTAGTATTTTACATTTCCACATTTCACATTCTCACTGGACTCACACACACGCATTGCGTGTTGAATGGCACTCCACCCGTGTTTCGTTGTGAACGTTTCAACGTTTGCGCTGCAACTGTGACTGTGACTGCTACTCGTTAAGTGAGCAGCTCACACATTGAATGCGTCAAGTTGGCAGGCCACTGTTAAGTTTATCGATTGATTGTTGTGCGAGCGAAATAACACTACTGCTAGCACAGCCCGCTTGTCGCCTGTTGGGTGTTAAGCTGGCAATGGCAATGGCAACTCGTCGTCCATTTGAATAGATATTGTTTCATTATGTTTTTCTTGTATTGCCGAATTGTTTAGCAGCCACATTTTAATACATTTCATGAGCATAATTTCTTAGTCACTGACAGTTTATAATTCACACTTGTTTACACACAAATCGTTACTCAATCTCTGTCGTTTTGTGCGACAAAACCAACTATGGCGACGACCTTTGGCTGCATTTTGAGAAAAGCCGGCGTTGTCGGTACGAGAATCACCCCAAAAAGAGCGTCAGTCCAACCCTACAAAACTTGCTCTCTCTGTCTCTCAACTCTGAGTCTGTTCTCGCTGTTTGAGATGCGCCTGCGATGACTCTGATAGCACTTTCTGTTATAATAGAATTTTACTGTACTCGCACTTTTGGCGCCTAATTTCCTTACCCTACCCTAACCTAACAATGACATACTCACATTGATATAAGTTTACGCAGTTAACTATCGAAACTGTCCCAAGAAGCATCTTTGTACTTGCATTGTAATGTCCTTGTACTAAAACATACTTCTTGTATATTATGTGTGTGCCGCAGCCACTCACTTTGACAAGGGCTGCTGGTTCCGGGGTGTCTTTTGATGAAGTGTCGGCGTTTCCTTATCACCATGCCATGTGTAACTCGAAACACTGTGTCGTCTAATGTCTGACTCTGTCTCAGTCTCCGACTCTTGTCACGTGAATCGCCCAGGGAACAAAATCGATTTCACGCTGTTCCCTCGCCTAGATTGTTAGCGGCATGTCCTGTAATTTGTCGCCACACATCAAGGACTCAAATGCCCCCATCGTTCCCAAGCGAAGTTTAACCGAATTAATATTGAAATTACTAAAATCGAAATTTTTCAGTTATTATGCATTAGCAGGAAAAGTATAGTAATTTGATGGTTTATTCCCTGTAAATAAATCACACTGGATAACATAAAATATGAACTATGATGATTAAAACTAACACCATAACCAATTATATAATAAAATGCTAAAATACGCCACTCAAGTTATACATATGTATAAAGTATATGTTTGCAAATATTGTAGTATACCCCATCACCTATTATATAGAATACATTGCTATTTTACTTTCCACTCTCTATTTTTTCTCCCTTTTTCTCTTACTTATTACATTAGACCATTAGCTTTTGGTTGCAAACTCCTCGTTTCAGGTCAAGCCAATTACCAGGTGTGCAGAAATGTGTAACTGGATTTCCATTTACGCAAACGTAATACTTATTACATAGCTTTGAATCACACATAATGAAACCTTCCACCTTATCGCTACAATCTAGTTTCTCCTCTATTGATTAAAGAAAAATTTGACAAATTTTCCTTACTACCAATTGAACATTTCACTTGACTGGGGAAGTTGCAGTACTTCAGCTTAGTGTCGATATAAAGACCTTTGGGACATTGCCGCGGTATAGCACGACCATTGGCGCAAACAAAGAACTTGTTACAGGACCTGGGATCACTAATATAATCTCCATTAGCTGCGGAACTACAATCGGGCCTAAACGTAGACAGCTTTTTCGTTGCATCATCAGTTTCCTCATGAACGACATGTAAGTTAAAGGATGACTTCGCGATGACGATACCATTTTTATCAAGCGAACAGTCTACTAAACTGGGATAATTGCAAACCTTTTTCTTGATATCGAAATAAAGATTTCCTGGACAGCTACGAGGTATGGCACTACCGTTTGCGCAGACGTAAAACTTGATACAAGATTCTGGATCCCTCAAGAATACACCATTTGGCAAACCCTGGCAATTGCATGGTGTCTCAACATCTGACTGTGTCAATAAAGACTGTTCTTCTTTAAATGGATTCTTACTAACATTTGTCGAGGAATTAATTATTAACAAATTTTTGAAATTTTCTCGGTCGGGGTTCAAAGTAGAATTTGGGGATTTTAAAGTAACTTTCAATTTGGAATTAGAAGAGAGATATGGTGAAATATCAGTTTTGGATTTGTCTATAGAAACCTTTTCCAAACTTAAATTCCCTTCAGCGGCACTCAAAACATTGGTGAAATTTGAAGATTTCTTTGAATTGATAATTTGCTCGCTATCAATATCACATTTAACGAGATTGGGGGAATCGCAGACCTTTTTTTTAAAGTCGAAATACAAACTTCCGGGACAGCTTCCTGAAATAGCCCTTCCATTAATGCATATGTAAAACTTGTTGCAGGCCTTTCGATCTCTCAAATAAGCACCATTTGGTAAGAAGTCGCATTCAGATAAATTAATTAGTTCAGTTTGTTTTGCAGAAGATGGTTCTTTGCTAGGTCTCTGGTTAGCATTTGCATTTGTTTGTAAAATTGCTGGGGCAAGTTGTGAGTCCTCCCCATTAATCAAACTTTCATATTTATCTGTGATGGAAGAGACTTCATCATAGTAACTCTCCGATGTGTATTGCATGTAGTTGGAACTTGTAGCTGATTCAGTTAACTCAGAATTGGATAACTCTTCATCCTCAAAATCATCAGACATAGATCTTGATGGGAAGTCTAGTTCTTCGTCTTCGTGACAATTTACCAAATAGGCAAAATTACAAATCTTATTTTTGATATCAAAGTAGAGGTTCTTGGGACACTTTCGGAATATCGCTCGACGACTTGCACACACATAATACTTGTTGCAGGACTTGGAATCCCTCAAGTGACTACCATTTGGCAATATCTTACAATATTCACTTGCCTCCATGGTGGAGGCAGATGGTAGATTTCCTTTTAGAAGCTTTCTTATTATTGAGTCCTTTGAGTTTCCATTCACTGTGCCATCCTTGAATGCCATTTGAAGTAATACTTGTAACTTCGGGATCAAATTGTTGTGCTTAACGCCATTTAGGAAGATTTCTTCAGACACTGAGGACACCGTTGAGCTATCAAATTCAGTCACTGGTGAGGTCGATGAAAGCTCAAAGGAATCGCCTTCGTCATACTCTTCAGTACTTAATGTGGCTTGATTTAAATAGTCTTTGTTGAAGCTTGATTCCGAACCAATTTGTAGTAGTAGTAACAATATATCTCTACTAGTTAAATAATTTAAATTAGCTCCAATTATTCCGAAGAGTCCTGAGGGTAATTCTGTGGTGGAATAGGGATTCTCTATAGATGTCTCTGAACTCCAGTTAGAAAGATCGGTAGAGCTCGAGCTGGAAATTTCAGTGGAAGTTGATTCCGAGTTTGTGCTCAAATTTTCTATATCATCGAAGCTGGAGCTCTCAGTTGAACTTTCTGTGGAACCCTCTGCTGTTGATGAGTAAATCTCCGAACTTGAAATGGAACTCTCTGTGGAGCTGGAACTCTCAGCTGGAACTCTCTCCGTGGAACTGTCCTCTGTTGATGACAAACTCTCCGAACTTGAACTGGAATTCTCAGTAGAGCTATCTGTAACACTCTCTTCTGTTGATGAGGAACTCTCGGAGCTTGAACTGGAACTCTCAGTAGAACTTTCTGTGGAACTCTCTTCTGTTGATGATGAACTCTCGGAGCTTGAACTGGAACTCTCAGTAGAACTGTCTGTGGAACTGTCCTCTGTTGATGAGGAACTCTCTGTAGAGCTGGAACTTTCAGTAGAGCTCTCCGTGGAACTGTCTTCTGTTGATGAGGAACTCTCTGTAGAGCTGAAACTCTCAGTAGAACTCTCTGTGGAACTGTCTTCTGTTGAAGAGGAACTTTCTGTAGAGCTGGAACTCTCAGTAGAACTCTCTGTGGAACTGTCTTCTGTTGAGGAGGAACTCTCTGTAAAGCTGGAACTCTCAGTAGAACTCTCTGTGGAACTGTCTTCTGTTGAGGAGGAACTTTCTGTAGAGCTGGAACTCTCAGTAGAACTCTCTGTGGAACTGTCTTCTGTTGATGAGGAACTCTCTGTAGAGCTGGAACTCTCAGTAGAACTCTCTGTGGAAGTGTCTTCTGTTGAGGAGGAACTTTCGGAGCTTGAGCTGGAACTCTCAGTAGAACTCTCTGTGGAACTGTCTTCTGTTGAGGAGGAACTCTCTGTAGAGCTGGAACTCTCAGTAGAACTCTCTGTGGAACTGTCTTCTGTTGATGAGGAACTCTCTGTAGAGCTGGAACTCTCAGTAGAACTCTCTGTGGAACTGTCTTCTGTTGAGGAAGAACTCTCTGTAGAGCTGGAACTCTCAGTAGAACTCTCTGTGGAACTGTCCTCTGTTGAGGAGGAACTCTCGGAGCTTGAGCTGGAACTCTCAGTAGAACTCTCTGTGGAACTGTCTTCTGTTGATGAGGAACTTTCTGTAGAGCTGGAACTCTCAGTAGAACTCTCTGTGGAACTGTCTTCTGTTGAGGAGGAACTCTCTGTAGAGCTGGAACTTTCAGTAGAACTCTCTGTGGAACTGTCTTCTGTTGATGAGGAACTCTCTGTAGAGCTGGAACTCTCAGTAGAACTCTCTGTGGAACTGTCTTCTGTTGAGGAGGAACTCTCTGTAGAGCTGGAACTCTCAGTAGAACTCTCTGTGGAACTGTCTTCTGTTGAGGAGGAACTCTCTGTAGAGCTGGAACTTTCAGTAGAACTCTCTGTGGAACTGTCTTCTGTTGATGAGGTACTCTCTGTAGAGCTGGAACTCTCAGTAGAACTCTCTGTGGAACTGTCTTCTGTTGATGAGGAACTCTCTGTAGAGCTGGAACTCTCAGTAGAACTCTCTGTGGAACTGTCTTCTGTTGAGGAGGAACTCTCTGTAGAGCTGGAACTCTCAGTAGAACTCTCTGTGGAACTGTCTTCTGTTGATGAGGAACTCTCTGTAGAGCTGGAACTCTCAGTAGAACTCTCTGTGGAATTGTCTTCTGATGATGAGGAACTCTCGGAGCTTGAGCTGGAACTCTCAGTAGAACTCTCTGTGGAACTGTCTTCTGTTGATGAGGAAATCTCTGTAGAGATGGAACTCTCAGTAGAACTCTCTGTGGAACTGTCTTCTGTTGAGGAAGAACTCTCTGTAGAGCTGGAACTCTCAGTAGAACTCTCTGTGGAACTGTCTTCTGTTGAGGAGGAACTCTCGGAGCTTGAGCTGGAAATCTCAGTAGAACTCTCTGTGGACCTCTCTTCTATTGATGAGGAAGTCTCGGAGCTTGAACTGGAACTCTTAATAGAACTGTCTGTGGAAGTGAAACTTTCTGTAGAGCTCACCATTGAACTTTCTGTCGTAGAGCTTGAAATAGAAATTTCAGCTAAAATATCATCCGTGATTATGCCTTCTACAGTTGTAGAAGACAGATCTTTGTTGGTAGTAGTGTCAGGGTCGGGTGGTGATGTTGTTGTTGGTGGAGATTTGGGTGGCGTGGGCCATAGCGAGCCAAAGATATTAAAAATTATTGGATGGTCCATTGAAATATTTTGAAAGATATTGAACACATTTTGCGCACAATTGACATCTCGTGCAAAAGTTTCGTTATCTAGTTTGGCAAGATTGCTTGAAATAATGTCCTTGACGCAGTTTTGGGATAGTAGGTTGAAATGATATCCTTCGGGGCAATTATTTCTGATCTTGCCAAGCGACCCCAGGCAAAGGTAGTATGCACGTGGATCGTCTGAATCAACTGCTTTATATCCAAAATTTTGACCAGTGCATACATCCGAGGCGATTGCCTGCGGAACAGTCAAAAGACCCATCCACAGGAAGATCACTTGAGAAATCCATTTGTTGTTAGTATCCTTATTTTTTTGATAGTTCCAATCATTAATTGACTTACCCAATTGCATTTTAAATGTTCATCCGGGAAAATGCGAAGAGTATCGACTTGACGTTTCCTTATATACCATCCGAAACAATCAGGCTGAAAGCCTTTTCAAATTCTCATTTCCAAATTGCAAGTGCTTACAACGAACTACTATTAACAACACAAATATTTTAAACAAATTATTATGGTGTTGTGTAATATACTATTTGCACCTGAACTTACAGAAGATGTCATGAATGGAATTCTTGTAAGACACATGTTCTGCTGCACATGCAATCATGTCTGCACGGTATTTTCTATTTCCCCCACCTCTTTCTATCTTTCTCCCACTTCATCAATGTGCTACCAGAAAAATATTGAGGTAGATTCTGTAAACAATTAACTCAAAATGATATACCGGAGAAATTACTGCCTCTTGCCTCTCGAAAAATATAAGTATTGGAATATCATCCTGACAGCGAGTTGGTATAAGACCTATCGGACCTATCTTGACAAAGCTGAAACATAGTTCGTCTAGTTTATACATATCTCACTAATAACTGTCATAAAAAAGAACTGTCATAAAAAATTAATTTAAAAATTCTATAATTGGTATTATATAATACAAATTATTGTGACTAGAAAATTGTATTACCCTTAAAGTTAGCTCTTGATCATTACATTGTTATAGCCAATATTTCATCACATCCTTTTATATGATCTGATCGCCGATTCAAAAAATTTTTCACATAGCAAAAGAAGTCCAAAATCTACAATAATCATTTTTTTAAAAACGTGAGACTCGTAAATTATGAAATATCCAACTTTCTGGAGACAATTGTTTATTGTACTCAATCTCTTATGTTTGCATTACGCATCAATTTGTTAGATCTCACAATAAAGCTCGTAGAACTGAAATAATCTATTATGAAGAGCAGCTTATCATTAATCACCTTGCGTTGAGGTTCTGTTTGCTTTGATAGTGTAATTGCCCCTGCGTTACCTGCGGTTTCTTTCCGATTTGAGCTACATGTGTATATAGTATGTATAATCAAGATCCCTCCCTTCTTCCCATTCACCTACCCATCTATTGTCTAGCAGGTTTGGCGGGTGTGTACCGAGGTCCGATTAGTTGATGAGATAACGGTACCGAGGGCCCTACTTATCGTAAGTATTCTTGCAATCGTCAGCGCACTTGTTGTTGTCCCTATCGTTATAATTTTTGTTGTTGTAACAGTTGATACTATTTTTAGTGTTGGAAGCGAGCTTTTTTTCTGGAAAGCACTGGGCTGCACCATGTATAGACCTTTTGGTTCGGGTTCTTATCGTAACTTGTGTGGCTTCGAATGTACCTGGTTGAGGAAAACGAATTCTGTGTTGGATTTTGTCGCCTCTGGTATTCGAGCCAATAAGTTCGGCCACCAATTCGCATTTTATCTTTTGCATTTTTATTATTATTTTTGATTTTTCTTTTTATTTTTATTTTTTTTTTTTGGTTCTTTTTATTTTTTTTACTGCAAATTTTTTGGCAAATCAACGGGTCACCTGCACCTATTAAAGAACAATGGGAATCATGTAGTGGGTACGCCTGATAGCACCCCGCACACTTGATAGCAAACTTTAGACTGTATTTGGAGTGTCATTATCAAAAAATCAAATTTAATGCTTACGATCGCCTATTACCATGTCTTACGAAATTATCTAGGAATTTTATGCCAACTAATCCAATAAAATTTTCATTGTAAATATGCAAATTCATAAACAAACGTAATTTGTCTTTGCCTGAGTGTTAACATGTATTAAACTTTTATAATATTTGTTTTGTTTTATGAATGATAGATGGTTGATGAATGTTGATTTATTAGATCTGCTAAAGTAATAATTGACAGCTGAAAGATCGATGTAGATGTGTTCAAAATAATAATTCAAAGTATATATTTAATATATTATAATCTGGATATTATTTTCAGCAATTTATAAAGCTTGTGAATTGTAAACTGTCTAGAGAATAGATTTAAAACTCAATTACATCATTTATTATTTTATAGGGCAATATTAAATGACATGTATTATAATTCGTTTACCTCGTTCTTATATAATATGAGATACAATGATGTTATTCAACAATGTAAATTTTCTTTTAAAAATATCTTCCCAATTTCAAAATTTGAAAATTCTTGTTCGGAAAGTTTTTAAAAAGATGATGCTATACAATGGACTATAATTTGCATATGACAATAGATGGTGCAATGGATTAGAGTGGTCTCGAAACTACACAACGCTGTAATGTGCGTTTGGTTCATCCGTTAGCTAACGAGACCATTCCAAACACGATAACGATCGCAGAATTTTGCACATATCAAGCTGACAGCTACTAGCCTCAGACAGATCCATTACAAAACTAGTGGGGGGTCAGCAGGGTGTAGTTGGCTAAGGGGTCGCTGCTGTTGCGCCGTGGTAATCAATGCTTATCTATCGACGTTCTGATAAGGTACGATTGACTTGGGGAAGTGTCATGTCCGGTAACAGATTAAAGACAAATTAATTGTACATTGAACAAGTGCCTAAAGCACAAAACAAAACTAAAATCTGTTTCTTCTTTATTTTAATGGAATTTATATATGGGTATGCCCTTCGATTAATTTAATTCACTTTCCGTGCTCATCTGTTTCACCTGTTCGCGTTGCAGGCGATTCCCGTAGGTGCGCGAGACGAGATTCCAGGTGTCCAGAAAGCGATCCATGCACTGCGTTATGCAACGCTGTTCGGAATTATCCAAAGCCTTGCCCGGCTTATTGATGCACTTCTTGAAACACTTATCGGTCATCTTGGATAACATCTCCTGGGCATTGGCCAACGCGATTTGCTGCTTCACTTGAACAATCAGTTCACCCTTCTCCAAATTAGCGTGGGCCATTTTCCCTAATTGTTAATGTACTTGCAATTTTCGAAATCAATGTAAATTTCCCGAGATTTGTGCGCACAGATACTTTTTTTATTTATGAATAAAAGCAACTGTCAGTCTTGACACATTTCTGTTATTTCACATATTGATTTCAAATGAAATGTTATTAATTTCGTATTTTGACTTTATTATGCATGAAAATATAGAAATTTTCTTTTCCAATACACTTATGAAGCGAGTAACCAACATTTTCCTGCCCAATACCCTTCGATTAAAAGCACGCAATAAATTTTAAGACACTTGATAAATTACATTTATTTATGTTAGCATACATACAATTCGTTAGGATCAAGTCCTTTCATTACACATTTTTTTGGAAATGTCTATAAAGTTAGCTAAACTTTAACATGTATAGTAATATTATTGCATAATAATTAGTTTGTAATTAGCGTTACACATTGATTTAAAAGATCTTCTGCTCAGATTAATTAGAAAAATATACTATAAAAAGATTGCAGTTTTTTAATAATAATTTATTTATAACATTTCGTTAAGTATTTGTTGTTTTGTTTTTAGTTGATGATTTTGCTGAGAGTACGACAAAAAGTCAGATTGTGTATAAAAATAAAAACTCTAGTTTTATTTTTTAACAGCATTAGGCGTGACCCAGTGAATACACTATAGATCAGATAATCAGTATTATATAGTACTTAATATTCTTTGGAACGCATTTGTTTACGAATCGTTCGATCATATTGCCGGACTGAAATTGCTTTGGCAGTAAGCGACGCCTGGATTTTGGCTCCTTAGCAAATTGAACGTGTGCGTTTTAATTTTTGTATATAAAGGTCCAAAAGTTATGTTGCTGATATTTGACAATTTCCCGATCCAAATTGAATTGTTATCAATATTTGGTGTATATACGAAAATCCGACTTTTTAATACTGTAATAAACTCGCACCAGGCCCAGGTCAATGAACTAGTATTCGGATGAATGTTTAACTACAACTAGGTTCATACATACATATACTATATTGTATTTGTATATTAGAAATGTGCACTTTTCGGCATCCTAGGGACTGACCTGAATAATCATTTATGCTTGTGTATAAAGAGATATACATAAGTATCTACTTATGTTTGATCAGCAAATATCACTTATATTTGGTTGACTTATGTACATTCTACAAATTTTTCAGCTGATCTTTTAGATGTATATATTTTTTTAAATTTTTTTTGTGCAATAGTTAAACACCTTTGGGCATGTGTGTAGGTAGTTAAGAGTCTGTGTATATTATGTACAAGTGATAGGTACAATTCTATCGGATGTCAGCTAAATTAACATAAGAATAAGTATTTTAAATAGTATACGATATATGGAATGTACAATCACTTTGAGTATGTAAGTATTATTGCGTTGAAAAGACAGGCACAGTATGTGTATATGTATGTGTTTTAGCCAGATTGTCAGTTATAAGGGGAGGTTGCAACATTCATTCAATTCCTAGGTACTGAACCCAAGCGATGCCAATCGCACAGCTCCTGACGCAAATCATGTTTGGAGAGATCTATTTCAAAGCCGCCTAACAGCTCATTCTCCTGCAGCGTATCGTGTGACCAGACCGTCACCTGCAGCCGACGCTGTTGGACCACATCCAGCGGCATACGGTACTCCAACTGCAAATATACATATAATATTCTTAGCCAACAATCGGTTAACATTATAGGCTACTTTGCTTACCGTCTCCATGAAGCTGGGCACACATGTTTTGCGAACAACTTTGGTTTTGCGTTTGGTGGCTTTGCTGGGATCCGGTTTCAAGTAGCACTTGACATAAGTATTTGGCTCCTGACCGCCCTGCAGCATAGGCAGTCCTTTGGCGTGGTGTATCTGAAAGTTCGCGCGTTAGTTTCGCTTTTCAAATGCAACTACTAATTGCTTCACTCACCATCACAGTTAGCACGCCGCGTTGATATTGCAGCGATAGTCGAATCTGTCCAATTTCATTGGGATTCTCTCGCGAGGGCTGGCGTTTGACTTCTGCAAATAGTAAGACAATTTATTAATCAAAAATATTACATATTTCTTCAATTATTTACCTTTGATTTTGGGCATTTCCAGTTTAGCCTCCTGCTGATCGCGCAGTAAAGGATGAAAGAATGTGTAAACCAGATCCGAATGAGCTATTTCCTCGGCTGCATCGAAAAGCGACTTTAAGAAACGCTGAATCAATGGTAAACGCTTTTCTGCTACAGACTTAATATTGGAACGCCCCACATGAACGCCAGCTGGAAGACTATAATAAATGTACATACAAGAAATCGTTAGTAATTATATATTTGGATATTTGGATTAAGTTGCAGTAGAGGGAAAATGTGAAAAATTAATACTATTATGTTATCCTTACAATCAAATAATTTGAATCCATTAAAAGACATTAATAAAATAGATAAACTTGATTTTCTATTCATACTTGTTATCTTAGAATTCTTTATTAATTAAATTCTTCACCCTCTTGATATCATATCAATTTTTGGAGGTAACAAAATGTATAAAAATGCCAAGGCTTGACATATTTATAAAAATGACAATAGACTTATATTGGTTGGTATTACTATCCATGAGTTTAAAATAATATATACATTTATATTTTATTAAAATTAATTATTATTTTAATATTTAAAATCGTAATACTTGGAAGCCGGACTACTAAGAATTGAAAATCCAATTATCATAATATAAATAATTATCACAAATATCACAATCTAAGATTAAAAAACCAGTTTTAAGAATTTAAGTGAGAATAACAGTCAATATTTGTTGGAAATCAGAGAAAGCTTAAGAGGTCTGATATTTAAGATAACAGAGAGAAAAGAATTTCATAAATTCAAAAAAGAAACTATGATGAATATTCTAAGAGTCGTTTATAAACTGAAACTGAGCTTAATAAGAACTAAGTTTCAAGCGCAATTAAAAGTGAAATCAGAGTACAATTAAGCAATAAAATGACGAGCGGTGATTGCTTAAATTGGGGAACTCGCTGTTTAGGGAAATGAATGTTGAGTGGTAAGAAAACTTGGCCAAAACAGCAGACAACAGATAAATGATATATGAGCATAGAGCGAGTGCTTATCAGTTGACCGCGAAGTGGGAATGACTCTGTCTAAAACAGGTAACATAGCTAATGGCTGATAAATCAGCAAAAAAAAAAAAAAAATATATATATGTACAGCAACAACACAAAACTGGCTGAAGGCCGCGCAAAGACAAAGAGCGGCGCTGTGGGTGAAAGAAGAGCGAAACAGCCAGAATCGAGAGTCGAGCATTGGGGAGCAGCAGCGTCGTGATATCGCTCCGATAAGCGTCGCTGTCGCTGCCATCGCTGTAGCCGCTCGCTCGCTCCAATCAGTTAACGAGCGAGCTGCAAAGCGGACGGCAGAAAACAAAAAAACGCTGAGAACGCGGGAGCTGCGTTGCCGAGAGTCGCGGCATTGGCGTTCGATTAACGACGACGTGGAGAAGTCAACTGAAGACCAACCAGAAAACACATACATACACACACATCAAAGCGAAAAACGACAGAAAATAAAACTCCATTAAAATCAGGTGTACAACTGCAAAATGCTGGCCAAAAATATTTAAAGTCATGGCTCAGCTAACGTATGTGGGCCAAGGTAAATGCACTATTCATCTATCTGCAATTCAAAATTCACAAATTTACCCAATTTGCGAATTTCAACAACTCCTGTTGCAGGTCACTTGGCGGCCTTTGGTCCGCTGCTCGCTTCCGCCATGCTGCTCGTGAGTCTCGTCTTCGCTCTGCTCGGCATCAAGTTCTGGGGATTCCGACGGCGTCTAACATTCGATCGCACCCCTACAACACAACAGCAGCAGTCGCAGTCAACGTCGCAGTCACAGCAGCCGCCACGTTATGCAGCCTACGAATCGCAGGTGCGTAGCATTAACAGCAACAAGAATAAACAAAAACAACAGCAAGTTCACAAAAAAAAACTTGCTGCATGCGCCATTTATAAAGGTTAATAAGGTATCATGATACGTTCGATACCTTATGTGAACAACAAAAACAACAACAAATCAGCAATAGCTACAATACGACTCATTTATGATAAGACAAACAGCAGGTGTTTGTGTGAGTGTTTGTGTATGTGCTCATGTGTGGGTGAGTGCTTTGCTAGTGCTGGCAAAACAAACACGCGATGACAGCATGAAGCTCGTGCAAATCGATGAAAAGCTTGACAGGCTGATTTAAGTTGACATATATATCGATCGTTGGTTCTAAGCGCAGCTTTGTCACTCAAATTGGAAAAGTGCAATTTAATGACTATACGATTTTCTATAGTAATAAATAATTCATTTTGTGAACAATATAGTAAAATCCACCAATGCTATAACTGGACTGGATTGATATAAAAATATTATATCTTAAATTTACGACAGTTACTTTACTTTAGTCCTCCAATTGTGAGTTTTAAGCAATATAAAACGTGCTCTCACAAGTCCATCTCTAACGTATCACAGCTTTCAGTATGCATGTGTATGTCAATGGTCATGTGTTCGTGTGTAACGCTTTTACAGTTAAGCGTATGACGCATGCGATAGTTATTGTTGCGTTTACTGTTGTTGCTATTGCCATTGTTGTTGTTGTCGTTGTTGTTTTGTTGCTGCTAACTGAACAGCTGAGAGGCCACAGCTGTTTTAGTCGTTGCAGCGAATAATGGGAATTGACGCAAATCGAATTGCGGGGGACGTAGAACGCGCCTAAAGGAATGCCCATTAAGAAACAAGTTTCGAAAAACCAAAACTAACCGAATAAATTTGCAGGTTAACGGCACCGACAACGCTGTACATGGAGTGTTTCGACAGCGTAATACGGAGGAATTCGAAAGTACCAGACCCACAAACTCTGCAGGTAAAGCGCGCCAACGATCATTTCGTTTATACGATATTTTTATGTGATATTACCTGAATGTGAATGGAATTGCAAGTTGGTGGCCTGATTAGTCTTGGAACAATATATGCGGGAGCTTTACGAGCTTTGCGAGGTAGAAACAATTTTTAAAAAGAAACAAAGATCATATATGTACATAGGAAAGGCCATCTTATGGGGAAATTTATAGATAGGAATATAAGAAAATATCTTTAATTGAATTTATTCAGCAGGTTCATTGCAATATCATAACTGACAATTATCTGGATCTTGAACGATTTTAAGTATTAATCTATAGTCTATTTTTATTATTTGCAAGGACAATTTATTTACCGATTTCTTTGAGTTAAAATATGTATATACATACATATTAATTATTCTCGTTATTTCCAGGTAGTAAATACCTAACAGGAAGTGTACCAAATCTTTCGCTAGCTTCCCTTGCGCCTCGGGAGCGCAAGGAGGTGCCTACAATACCGGAATTGGCTGGCTCAGTTCCGTATCGCACTGGATCAGAGCCACAGGCAGCACGTCGAAGACGACGTGACGTTTACAGTGCCAACTATGAATACTATAACTCGCCACCTACTCGAGAACCACCAACACCGCCAGTTGCTCTAGCTCAACAAGCAGCAAATGAACCTGTCGCCCAGCAATTGGACATTCCCAACTTTGATCATTTCGCTGAGAAGTATGAGCTAATCAGCGCCAAGCCAGCTGGCGACGGATTACAGCCAAGACAATCCCAACTCACACACAAGGAGAATGGACGTTATGTCAAATATGAGCAGGTGGATGATGTACCGGAATTGCTGACACCCGATGATGATCAGACAGGAGCACCCATTTCAGTGGCTGCTATGGTACATAACGTGCCCAACACGCCACAGCCGACAATGCAGCAAGAACCACTATTAGGAGCAGTGGTGGAACGTGTATTGGAACAAGAACCAAAAACAGAGCCTATATTGACACTGGAAACAGTAGCTGAACCTAAATTAGAGCTGGAACAAAGAGCAGAGCCTAGGATAAGAAAAGTGAAGCCTCAACCTGAGCTAGAAGTGGAATTTCAGTTAGACAAGGATACACAGCTTCAACTGGGAGAAGTAACCGAGCCTAAACTAACAATCGAGCTTCTGGAACCCGAAAAGGAAGCAAATTTCATCCAGAAACAAGAGCCAAAGCTTACATTGAAAGTTAAGTCACCGTTGGAAGCTACGCAACCATCTATTTTAGAGCCACAAGTAGAGCTCTCAACTAACCGCAACAGTCGAATAATTGATGGCCAGTTACTTCCCCTGGAGCATACCGATTCCGCATTTGTTGTGGAGATTATTGCGGGCACACCCGATGCCATTGAGCAATCGAGGCCGGTGCTTGCCCCGAAATTATTCGATGACCTAGAGCTGGTGTCGCATCACCAGGATGCTGATTTTGAGCTGAAGCGTTCCTCCTATGAAATGAACGAAGCGGATATTTTAGACATGCAACCGGACTTTTCTGGCATGCAGATGGAGCCAGCGCCCAGTAGTCCGCCTGGGTTTGGCAAGGGTATCGAAGAAGATTGGGAAAATTTTGAGGATTTAGATCCCGTGACGGATATTCCAGAGCCCAACTGGTCGGTACATCCAGCTATCCTGGAGTCCCCATTGTCAGAACAGCGAGATACCCATTTGGAGCTGGCAAATGAGGTTCAGCAGGAAACGCTCTTCCAAGAACTAGAACTAATGGAGCCAGCAGTTGAAGTACCGCCAATGGAGCCGCCACCATACGAAGCACGACTGCCGCCTCCGCCCGTGCTGCCCGACTATGAGTCCCTGATGCAACAAGAGAAGTTAAAAACACCACGGAATTTGCCGAAATACGCAGATGTCGTTAGTCAAAACAGGCCCAATGGCACGAAGTATGTGAGCAGCATAGAAGATCTGTTTGGAGAACTGAATGGCGATGCACCCACAAGTAGTTCCAGCCAGGTGCGCAATTTCGAGGAGCTGTGCGAGGAACTGGAGATCGCCCCCTCGCCAGTGCCAGCTCGACGAGCACCACAGGCAGCTCCACGCGTCTCCAAGCCAGCAACACTTAGTGCTCGAGGAGATGCGGCGCCGCTTACATGTTACGAACCGGAGGAATTGCCCAACTCCAGTTCGAGCGAGGAGGAAACAGTGGAGCCGGTGCCACAGCCTGCCAAGCGGCAACGCCATGTACGCTTCGATGTGGAGAACCTGCAATACTATCAGTCTGCCGAGGTACCTAGCTCCAATGAGTCTGAAGTGGATTATGAATCCGCCGAAGACATTGAATCTGAGACAGAGTTTGCCCCACGAACGATGCAGCGCCTGATTACACTGCCAGCTGATCTAGAGGCGGATGTGCCCAGACTGTTTGGAACCCAGGTCTCGCAGGAGGAAAGCGACGACGATGGAGCGTTTGGACGTGCCATTCGCCAGCATCGCACCATGACAGAGGCACTGCGTCCAGTTGTTCAACTGGAACGTAACAGTGACAGAGGCACAGAGGCTTAGGAGGGAGATTTCAATAGCAACAATTAAAATGCTGCTCTTCATTTCCTTAGCAATGACAGTATTTTATCTGTACATAATTCTATAAATATATTCCAATATATATCTATAGATATATACCCATATAAAGTAGTAGATTGCCATATAACATGTTGACTATGTTTAAATAAAGTTGTAAATATAAAACAATTTAGCAAACGAGGGAAATATCGTACAAGCGAAAAGTTACATCTTTGGAGAAGATAACGAAATCAAATTTAAAATTTTAAGGCCAAGAGCAGTTGTATAGACTATGCAGTTTTCAACAGCGAAATCTTATCAATCGATGTTGGTAAAATTGTAATTAATACCCCCTTCCCAACTAGTTATATGTATAAATCTGAATTTCACTTACCTATGCAGTTTGACCAGAGGAAAGTGTATGCACAACTTCTGATGGAACTCAGTGAACTCGCGATACGAACGAAACAGATGCGTGGGATCTCGTTGTCCATGACGCGTTACTTGCAATATGTACATATAATACTTTTCCATACTGTAATGTTTCTGGAAACGCACAACTTTGACGATCTTCAGCCGACCGTCCTGTTGCATACTGTAAATGCAATACAATTTATTTAGACAGCTTTTCACTAGGAATACTGGATTCATTCAAAACTCACGTGTATTTGCGAGGCACAAAGGAGAGCAGTTCACCGGTGCCCTCGTCGTTGTTGAAGCGCATCTGAGCGAGATTGTGTAAAAAGAAATTGAACTGAGTGAACCAGCTCTTCAGCGAGGATTGTATCATCTTGGCAAATGTGGCCGCCGCTTCAGGATTCGATTGTGAGGGCAAGAGAGCACGACGTACATAGGTAACAGCATTCGAATTTACACCCGGCATACCCGCCGTGGCCATGTGGGCCAACGTGTGCAGCAGCAGATCCGCGTTCTTGCGCACAATGTTGAATGCACGACAGCAGAGGTCGACAAAGTAGTGAAAGTCCGTCGATGGTTTATCACCGCCATTGATCACATAAGCCATGTCCGATGTCAGCACAAACGGTGTGCGATCTCTGTTAAAAAAAATAGGTTGTTAATAATGTACAGAAAGATGTCAGAAGTTTTACAAACTTACCTTTTAAAGTTGCCGAACATCTGCGCATCGCCGAGGAATTTACCAAAATCAATATGGAATAAGTGTCCCGAAGTCTTCAACATAATGTTGTCGTTGTGTCGATCACAGATGCCCAGCACATAGGTAGCAACGCTGTAGCCAGCGCAGGAAAGTGTGAAATTACGCACAGCACTTTGATATTCCAAAGGACTTGGATTCTGTTTGCCCAGCCACTCGGCAATGGGACGATCCTTGAACGAGCCCGTCAATCCGCACTCCACTTGAATCTTACGAAGGGTTTCCGCCTCGGAGACTAGCTCAATCATGCCACTCTTGTAGCCGGTGGGCACACAGTTAAAGGTGACCATCTTGAGGTCCAGACGCTCTGCCAACCACATTTTGTTCATGATGCGTATGAGCTGAATGGTTAGCATGTCCTGCTGCAGATCATCGCCGCACTGCAAAGTGAAAAAGTTGTATATACAAGTAGCAATTGATTGAATAGTTAAACAAACCTTAAAAATCGCGGGGAGCGGTTCAGCATCGGGTCCCACGAAAGTGATCTTCAGTGGCAACGTGTTGGAGTTGAAGTAGCTACAGTTGCGCACATTAACGCCAGTCACCTCCAGCTCTGGACCGAGCGGCAGGCAAGTGGGCTTCTCTAGCAGATCCTGATGTACCTGATCCATGCCCGCAACGAGACTCTTCTGACGCATTGATTCTTTGGCTTCCTTAACTGATTCTGCGATTTTTGCCAGGTTCTGAAAGAGAGATAAAGGCAATTAGCAAAGGAAAATATGATGATTGGTTTAGATTGCACACCTGACACATGCGATGCTGATACATAAAGCGCTGGAGCATCTTCTCGCCACAAATGGCCATTAGAGCACGCAGCATCATCTTGTTGCGGCGATAGTAACGAGCCTGTGTGATCTGCGACTCATCGTACTCCTGATCCACAAGCGCAGCGCCAATAGAGTTGAGCGGATCATCGGGTAGACTGTGCACCAGCAGCCAGTACATGTGATGTGCAAAGCGTGGCGACTCCAGGCACTTGGCCAGTAGGAAACGCGCCAAAGCGGAGGCCTCATAAGTATCATGCTTCAGCGACTGCACGAGTTGGGGCAGAAAGTCGACTAACTGATCGTTAGGCATGCGCGAGATCCATTCCACGGCTTTCTCACGCACCTTGGCATCCGGATAACGTGGTAGCAACAACTCCAGTGCCTGAAGCGGCGACAGAGGCGCCCAGGAATGCAACAGCGAATGCAGATCAATGAGATTTGCATAATCCCAGCTGTGCGCCGCATGCAGAACTTTGGGCAGCGCATTGGGATAGTTTTGCAGATACAAACGCTTTTCCCAGAACACTTCCCGGCGCTCCGAAGCACCCGTGTAGCCCAGCTCGGCTGTGTCCAGCAACTCTTCCTGCAAATTGGCGTCCAACGAAGCAAAATCATAGCTAGAAATGTAAATACGCAAAAGGTGAGCAACGTAATCTCGTAAAAGCCACGCAACTACTTACTGTGGCGCTGGCTTGGGCGCCTCCTGATGCTCAGGGAACTCAATACGTCCACCGTAGGGCGGAACTTCAATGCTCAGCACAGGGCAGAAATCCGGATGCGGATGACAGCCACGCGCTGGCGCCGGTCCCAGCATTTTGTCCGTGGTCGGTGGCCAAACAGACAGCAAATAAGGGCCACAGATCATGGTGCGTTTGAAGTCAAACAGCTGAATGGAACACCAACCCAGCTCGGTGGTCACTTGACGCCTCTCTCCATTTGGATCGGCATTCGGTTCATTCTCGCTCGCCGCCTGCTTGCCATACAGCACAAATGTAATACGCGCCTCCCGTGGCAGCGTGCAAATGGGATGCTGCTCGAAGGTGAGCCAAGCACTAAAGTTGAGGCGTGGAAACAGGCCACCGGTGGTATCACTAGAGCAGTTGAGCACATGCGGCTTAGACAACAGACGCGTGCCGTAAACAAGCTGCACGCACAGCGAGTAATCCTCATACTTCCAGTTTGGTGGTGGCCTGTGCAGGCAATTGATGCTCACCACAATGGGTTTAGAAACGCACGAAATGGGTATGGGAGCTGTAAGTTTAAAAATCACACATTAGCAAGGCATCGAAATGAATATAAATATTAATCACACTTACTCGTTGAGTAGTCCGGCGTCTTCACAGAGAAGGCAACCCGAAAAACATTGGCATAGAGTTCCACCAGCTCTTGGACTGCATCGCGCAGTCGATTGCACTTGAGTTTGATCTGTTCGAGCAGCGAGCGTGGCCGTAGCGTCACCTGCGCATATTCACCATAGTCACTAATGATCTCTGGATTGTTGGCGCCCGCCAGACCGTACTTGGTCTGTGCCTCCTCGCAGATGCGCTTCAGTTCGCCAATGCAGCGCGCAATCTCCAGCGTATCTATGGAACCCAATAAAGCGCAAATGGCTTTAACAGCCTGCACTACACCCGAACAGCTGACCACGCTACTTCTGCCAGCTGGCGTGCCATCCACTGCAGACTCCAGCTTGTCTATCTCCATTTCGAGTGTCTCGATGAGTATCATCATGTTGTCGTATGTGACAATGGGCACCACCTCATTGGGAAGCACATGCTCCGGCAACAAATCCGCATCGTGTTCATCATCCTGCGCTGTGCGTGCAATTGCTTGCATGTTGGCCGCACTGCTCACGCATAGTCCCAAGTGTACATCCTTTTCCAGCTGAAAGCTATTGTGCACACACTCCAGCTGGCTCAGCTTCGATGTGGGCGCCAGCCATTCCAGCAAGCCAATGGGCTGAAAGACAGATATATTAATAAAGTAAGAAAATTGCTAAGAAATCGAAAATTTGTTTATTGCAATATTATTTTATATGGTTCGTGAAAGGTTCTTTCTAAAGCTTCTCAGATGCCTTACCAAAAAACTAACACGTCTACAGTAGGTATCCAAATTTTAAAACAAATATATGCGCAGGATATATAAGAGGGATTAAGAACTATTTTACGATTCTGCCACTATTTGCCTCTTATAATTTTATATTTTGTGGACTTTCTTTAATTGCCTTAATTTCGAAATCTAAACAATATGTAATGATTTATGGAGTAGAAGATGCATATTCATTATAGATGCATTTCCTATACGTAGTAAGCTACTCTCAAAGTAGTAGACACATCAATCTAACTAATTAAACCTCTCAATACGCACCTTGACTGCAAAGTCGGTGACAGTGCCCTTCACTTGTCCCTCCAGTGAGGCCAAAGCCTGAGCCACAACCTGCGCCACCACAGAATCAACTGCAAGCAAGCATAAAGCATTAGTTTAACAACACTAAAGACATTAATGAGGTTTACTTACTGTCACAGGTGAAGGTCACTGGCGTGCCGTAGCCCTTGAACTGTTCACCAGCCAAAGAATTGGCCAATGCATGCGTTTGCAGCGTATTGACAGCAGGATGCACAATCACCTTGATGCTGGTGTCCATCATGTAATGATAATTGAACTCGGCTGCAATCACATGACCCACATTAGTGTCTTCATCCGCATGGGGATAGCTTCCACGCAGCTCTCGCACCATGTTGTAGAACTCCAGCAACTCGGCATCATCTGTGCGCTGCTCACTGATCAGCTCGTAGAGACGTGTGCAGGTTTTCCGGCGATCCAGCACCACATGGGCTGGTATGCTGTTGGTGTAGCTGTCCGTGAAGGGCGATTGTTGTGTTTGCTGTGGCCGCGATGAGGATGTGGAGGCCATGCTAACGCTTAACTCGTACAGCTGCTGATTGCGTGGCGGCAGCGGAGGAGGCGGCGACACCGAGCCTGAATTGGAGGCAACCATTGATGCTGATTCAATCGCTGTTGCTGATACTCCTGTTACTAAGGGCGTCGGAGATGGCGTGTGGGAATGCGTGGGCTGATTGAGGTAGTCGGTACGCCAGCCAATGGAACTGACACTGACGCTGCCACTGTTGGCGGCATTCTTGTCCCACCTGTTGACGGCCTCGTACATGGGATCCGAATACTGTGTGCCATTGTCGCCGCTGTACAGAAAGTCAAACGGATCGTACTCGGCGTAGTACGAGGTGCAATCGGAGGCGCCGTCGTTGCCTGCAAGTAGCGATTGCATTGAGTTAGTATTATCAATGAAACACTGAATCAAATCAAACAACGATTCACATCGCTGGCAATTCTGCAAATGCCACACAACTGATCACATTGAGCAGTCTGAGGGGATTCAAGCGTGTAGCCAAAAATAAAGACGTCACCCGCGAATTGGACTCTAAGCAAGAGAGAGACTGTGAGTGACGGAGCGTCAGCAGAGAACAAATCACAAATCTATGCTAACAAATCCAATTCTGTCGTGGAGACGTCTGCACCTCCCCCTGGCCCCGCCTCCTCTGTCTGTCCACCTAATAGCCAATTGTACACCCACGCAAGGCGACACCTACACAACATTAAATATATATATATAAATATACGTATATATAGCGCAAAGATTGTCTATGACCTTTCCCCAACATCTGCTCAGCAGCTGTCAACACTCATATATTTTTACTCTTTCAACTTATTCTGATATCTTATAGAGGAAATCATCTATTTGTTTATAGTAAAAAATATTTGATATATAAACATTTAATCTCCTTTGAATGATAAACAGAAGTAAATATTTACATTTACATAAGCATTATTTCTTAGTTTGCCAAAATCTATCATTATTATATCAATATATATCAGATTTGGATGCCTTCGCAAGTAAATTTCTATAAAATGATATTTTTTAATAATTACTGTTATATACAACATACAACATATATTCAAATTGTTATATATAGAATAATAAAAACAAAATGTCTCTCGATGCAGCAATGGAATTTGGAAGTGTTAAAAGCTAATCACCAACAACTATGAAATTCTAAGGAAAGCTAAAGCATAAAGCAAACATTAATGGGTATATATACATACATATGTTAATATTACTGTAGAGCAAAGATGATAAGATCAGTGATCGACGACGATCTGCGATCAATTGCAAATGATTTTTAGCACACAGAAAACGTGGATGAAGAATGTTTAATAAAACAACATAAAATTGGTATTGTTTATTCTCAGACATTTAATTTATTACATTGGTCTCAACGTTATACAAGATTTGTATTAAACATACGTATGTATATATATGTATATATTTTAAATATATTATGTATGTATATAAGTTTCGTTTATATGTATGCATGTTATTTATGGAGCTGCAAATCACAATCTGGTTCTTCGTAATACTCTCAAATTATATTAAACAGAAATAATACATATCCATTTGGAAAACCCAAATGAAAGTGGACAAACATGTCAAATTCGTGTTGAAAATTGTAACAAAAAATCATAATTAATAAAAGCAATTAGTTAAATTTTTGTTGTGATTGCAAATTTGTAAATTTACCCGCTTGCAGTCTGCATATGGAATACAAAATACAAAAGTATCTCTAGATATTTATTCTGCTGCAGTCGTGGAAGGCACGAATTTCAATATGTGATGTGTGTGTGTGTGTGTGTGTGTGATGCAAGTAGGTGGTTGCAAGTGGTGGTTCTATTAACATATGCATGACATGTATATTTTTCGCATATTTTTTTATTTGTTTCCACACCGAAAAACCCTGAGCCCATTTTTGCCGTTAGCTGGTGATGTATTTCTTTCTGTCACCTGACTTTTCTTATACATTATGTTTGTTGTTGTTGTCTTTTCATTGTAGTTGTGGTTGTGGGTGGTGTGTTAAGTGGTTGCAGTTTTGGTAGTAGTAGTGGTAGTAGTAGTACTTTAGTATGGATAGTAGTAGTAGAAGTATTCATTGAAAAATGTATTACTTTTGCGACACTGCAAGATAGAGAAACAGAGAGTAATAGTTTAACAGGTTTCCTTTTTCTTCGATTTGTTTGTAACTCAATCTCTATATACTAAATATAATAACAACAACAACAACAACACCAAAAACAGTTATAGCAGCAGCGGTAGCGTCAGACGTAAATACGATTGAATGACCGATGAGAACTTAACCGAAACCAAAACACCATAATTAGAAATAAAATTATAACAAAGACTGCACTCTAATTAAAATCCTAATAATAAAGCAAAAATTTGACTTCACTACCGGCGAAACAGATGAATTAAAAATATGTATTTCTCCTTTACTTTATTTGATAAAAAAAAATAAACAAAAACGATGGGTGAGGGAAATGAATTACTACAAAATTATTCAAATTTGGATTCACGCGACCTCAATCGGAACAAATTATATGCGGGACGATAACGACTTTATTTACAAAAATATTTAATTTTGCGTTATTAAATTTCACACACAAGTCAAATCAATCAATGAAAACAAATATTAAAAAGTTCTTATAAATTTTTTATGTATGTACAATTATGTACAATAATATGATTAATTTAAAGAAGAAAATTTTACTATATTACAACCTAAATTCCCTAAATAAATAAAAAATATATTTATAAATCACCATATAACATTTGATATTCGTCTAAATGATTTATAAATTTGAGCACTCGATAATTTTATTCTTCTGTTTATACCTAAACAATACATGGAATTTGCATAAAATGTCATCAATTCTATCCACAGCTCTACGTGACAAGCTCCCTAACCGCTTTGATATACGCTTTATAAATGGCAATTCGCTATATAAATATATAGTTACACAAATAGAGTATGACCCATAGCTTACCAGAATTCTCATTGAGCAATGGATCGAATGCCTCCAGCACACTGACACGGGAACTGCAAAGGAAAATGCAAAGTTAGATCAAGAATTCAGACATTTTAAAGTTATTAATGCATACTAATCGTCCTTGTTCAGATCGATCAAATCGTTGCCAGAGCGTTGTGGCATTAACGATGGTCCAACCGAAGGCACGCTGCCAATGGGTGGCGTGGCACGACGAGGATTGACATTGAAACCGGCAACACTTGGAGCTGGTGTTGCTATAGCGGAATGTGGAACGGAGTGATTCAGTGGGCTGCTGCTGATGCTGCTGCCACTGACAGTGGTTGCTCCTCCCAGTGGCGTGCTATGGGGACGGGAAAAGTCCACATGCGTGGAACTGCCGGCATTGCTGGGAGCGTAGCCAGCATAGCCACCGAAGCCATAGCCATGCGATGGATACTGTGGTGGCATATAGGCAGCCGAGCCGGGCACCACGGGCGCCGAGAATGTGGGAGTGTAGTACATGAAGCCTGCCGGCTGCACGGGTGCCACTGGCTGCAGTGCCAACTGATTAGGCATGCTGTAGAGCCGCTGCAGTTCCTCCTGGTTGAGTGGTCGTTGCTGTGGCTGCTGCGCTGCAGCCTGATAAGGCACCAGTTGCATGCCCATGGCACCAGGTACGGTGCCATAACTTGGTGCAGCGGCTGGCGGCGGATAATGGACGGGAATTGGTGTGCCAGATGCCACCGGACCCACGGGCACCAATGCCGACTGTGGATTGTGGGTCTGCATGCGTTGCAGATCCTCAATAAGTCGCTCAAACGTGCTGCCACCGCCGCTGTCCGCCGTTGGCTGCTTACTGGTCGGACTGGCAAAACAGATCAGATCGCTCTCTGCATTGCCGTTGCCATTACCGTTACCCGTCTGCGCAGGCGGCGTGCGTGAACGTTCCAAATTGCCCAACGTGGTGGGCACCTGATGCACCTCCGAGTGACGTCGTTGGACGACATTGTAGCTGCGTTGTTGCTGATGGTGCTGGTGTTGTTGCTGTTGCTGGGCATAATATTCGGCAGAGCTGGCGCCATACTTCTTGTGCCGCCTGTAATCATCGAGGGCCTGCTGTTCCAAGCTGAGCGCCGTTGCTTTGGCCAAATCCTCTTGGAATTGCCGATCGTAGTCGATTTGCGCCTGATTCGACATTATCCACTCAGCGTCTTTGTCCGCGATCAGCTGCAAAAGAGTAGTATATGTATAAGTATTTATTTCTCAAATTGTTGATTTCTGTCCGCTTTCAACTTGATTCGAACAATGTTCTTTGCCCATTTCTGTCGCCTCGCTTATCTGTGGGCCACGTTCGGCTCTAGGCGATAACAGAAAAAGCACGATAAAATAGATTACGCGTTGTAAACCAACTTCATATAGAACAAAACAAAAATATACAATTATTTTTTGGGGGATCGGAGTACCAGCCCAAGGCCAGATATGATTCAGCAACGCTCAATCACCAATAAATAAATATGAAGACTATCTACCAACTAAATATATTCTAAGCAATTTCGCGCATTCTTATCGACATGCTTGAGCAATCAATAGTGTTATTCATGCTATGAGAGTATTTTCAGGGTATTCCCAGTGATAATACCTGCTCCAAATCATAGCTTGACGATGTTCTATTGCGTATCTTTAAGATGTTTTTATAGAACTTGTGAATTTTAAAAATTAAAGATCTCTTTAATCTTTCCTTATTGTCCAAAAAAGTCATTATGAGTATGGTAGAGGTATTCCTAATACTTTCTACACTTGACAAAATATATGTTGTATGTATCACAATATTTATTAGAGTATTTTCCCAGTGACATCTTGTGCTTTTGACATTATAAAGTGATCTTAATTGAAGCGGCAATTTTACATTCATAAATTTATAACAAATTTCGTCAGCTTTTTTTTGTTGTACCTGTTCAATGACCCGCGTTTGTGCAGACACTGAGAGAAATGCGCAACTAGTAACAAAATAAACAAACACAGGGTTGTTTTTGAAAACTGATAAGACAATCAGCTGTTGTGGCAAACATCTGTTTGACATAGATATACGAAACAGACTTGTGATTAGCTAACGATAGTATCTCTAATATGATAAGTGATTAACTGCTAATATGTATGTTTCAAAATAGTTCAATATTAAAATAAATCCCAAAAGTTTGTTACTTAATCGAACTAACTAATGCCTACACACATTACTTTAAATTTAATCGAAACTTGTGAATGTATGCGTGTGCATACAATATATGCCCTGTTAATCCAAATAATTACCCCAAATGTGTATGGGTATGTTAAGTTTACATTTCATAGAAACGCCGCGATAAGGCAATTGTCGTTGTAGTTGTTGTTGCTGCGATTCTGTGTGTGGCGAATGAAAATAAACAAATGCGCGACTTTCTCACGTTCGCCTTAAGAGAAACAGCTGTTCAGCATGAATGCTTAACACACACACGTGCGCACAAACCCATACTCATTCAACCAGCGTAAGAACACAACACAGATGTGGGGCCGGTATATATACACACACACACATATATAAAGGCTACAAAAAAAATCTATGAAAGCAAAATGGGCAGCAATGCATATATGCAAAAACATTTTTACCGGCAATGGGAAAGTAGCTGTCAGGGTGGCTAAGGTTAAAGACAATCAATAAAGCGTATTTAAAAACTAACAAGCAATAAATAATACAAAAGAGAAACAGCAATTCGTCGAGTTGAAATTTGCATACGTAAAAATGTACATAAATATTTCTGCACAAAGGTGTGCACACACTCATACTCTTACATGAAACGTAGAGTTGTGTGTGTTTTGTGATTTCAAAAAAAGAACGAACAGCAAAAATGCGAATGATAAAAATGCTTGAAATTCTTTTATATAATGATAATGGAGCTTGTCGCTGAACAAGTGAACACATTCATACAAACATTCAAATAAGCATTTATGTGCACAATTGTAACTACATACATTCATTAATCGTAGGCAATTTACATATGTACGTACACACTCAGGCATATCTACATACATTTGTACGTACATATTTGTGTGCAGATGTGTTTAGTTTCACTTTTTGCAAAACTTACTTGCGCTGTTGTTGTTTCTTATAGTTGCTTAATACTCGGGCTTCGAATGGTGTTGCCTTAAAGTGCATATGCTATATATTTATTCCGTTTTCATTGAATTTCTGGTCTCTTCCGCGGCTTTGGAGCTTCCTCCACTTACACATACATGCACACATACAAACAGATATAACACGAAGACTTTTTGCTTTAACACGGAAACACGAACAAACAAAACAATACGATGCGGACTAAACACTTATTAACACGTAGGTGCAATACATTAAATTCTCTTCAATACATTTTATTTACAATTGTTTTTACTTAAATGCTTCTAAATTACTTCAGTCACCGCGCACAATACACGGACTAATAACAAACGACTAGGTGTGTGTGTGTATGTGTGACCATACTCATCATTTTAAAAAAATACATCTCAAAGTTGATGGGATATACCAAATTAACTGACAATCGTATGTACACACTGGCAGCAGACAAATAAGCGATAACATTTGACAGTTTTGGTTTTAAATTTTAATTTTTTATTTGCAGCTCAGTTTAAATTAAGATTGGCCAACATCAAGTCTTCAACGTCCAATGTATTGCCATTAAGTGCCAATTTCTTGGCATCATCATCCAGTCCACCAATTGTATTCCAATACTCCAAGTCCGCATTGCTCGATAAATTGTACATGCGTCGATAAGACGCATCGATGTTATCGTCCAACATGCGATCCACAATATCGCGAGCCGGCAGTGGCGGCACCTGTTGAACAGTAGCCGTTGTAGACGGAGCTGGCAACGCATCCGTTGAGGGTTTTCCTCTGTTATGAGAATCCATGCGCTGTGAGAATTCCACATTCTCCACGCCCATTTTGCAAAGAGCACATTTGCTCTGACCAATCTGCTCCTTCAACTTGTGCAGCGCAATCCGATCCTGAGCCAGGAGCATGCGTTCCTGTGACATTTGCGCTTCCTTCTCGCTCAGCTCGTGGGCTCGTTTGCCCAGGAGTTGCAGCTTTGCGTGCAGCAGCTGCTCTGCCTCACGTGCCTTGTTCTCGGCCATGTGGGATCGATTGATGGCCAGTCGATAGGCACTGGAGGCCTGCACCACTTCATCCTCCTTAACATTGAGGGCATTTTCTTTGTCCTGCAACACGCGCTTGCGCTGTTCCAGCTCTCGCTGCTGCTTATGACAGCGATCACGCTGCTCATCCGCCTGCTTGATGGCATCGCGTGCCACTTGCAGCTGCGCCTCCAGCTCTAGGCGTTCCTTCTCCGTGTCGCCCTGTTCGTGCAGTTTGTGCTGCATCTCCAGCTTCTGCTGCTCAACCAACAGACGTGTGCGCTCTTGCTGATTATCCAGTTGTAGACGCTCCATCTCTGCCAGCTGCATGGACTTCAGTTCCTCAATTCGTTTCTCGTCGCGCGCCATTTGATCGCGATGATAGAGCTTCTCCTGCTCGAACGCTTTCTTCTCTGCCTCCAAGTTGGCCATGCGCTGACGCAACTGCCAATTCTCCTCGGCCGAGTCCTTGGACAGGCGACTCAGCTGAAGCTCCAGCGTGCTAACTAACTCCATCAAGCGTCGCTTTTCCTCCTCTGCACTTTCTTCGTCAATCTTCAATCGTCGCTCGGCATCCGCCAGACGACGTTCCCGCGACTCAAGCTGCTGTTCGCGCTCCTTGGTCGTGCTCAATCCCTCGCGTAGCTCTTGCAGATCACTAGATGCCAGACGCAACGTTTCCAGATAGCTGCCATGATCCCGCACAGCAGCCTGCTCCAGCAACTTGGCTTGGCGAATGCGTTCTAAGTCCGCTTCATGCGAACTGCGCAAAAGACGCAGATCATCCTCGTGATCCTGCTTTAAGGTGGACAGTTGCAGCTCGTAGTCTGCCTTTAGTTTATCCAGCTTGCTGGTGTAGTACTCGCGCAGCTCGGAGTTTTCCAGCTTGAGGCGCTCCTGCATTGCTTCGCAGTGATCCTCCAACACCTTCAGCTGCTTCCTAAGGAAATAAAAATTAGCTGAAGTTTGTATGACATTTGTTTGTTTGAAGCCACTCACTTGTAGCTGCTCTCAATCATCTGGATCTCTTGCTCGTAGTTGACCTTCATGTTGGCCACCAGCTCCTCCAGCCGCAGTTTCTCAAGCAGATTGCGCTTCACATCCGTCTCCAGCTGCAGCAGCTGCTCTCGGGACTCATCCTTGGCAGGCTCAGGCTGTTGCTGGCTAGCAACTTGTTTGGCTTCCACTATGTTGCTATTACTGTTGGTGTCCTCCATAGCAGGCTGGGTCATCAGCAGCTGCAGATGCACATTGATGCGCTCCTGCTGTGCCTTAATGTGCTCCTCCATTTGGAGCTGACGCTGCAATTGCTGCTGCAATAGTGTCTGGAAACGGCGATCCTGAGACTCTTGCTTGCGTTGCATCTCGAGCAGCGCACGTTCCTGACTCTTCATCTGGGCAGCGATGACCAGTTGCGTCTCCTGCTGTTGCAAAGCGTTGTAGCTGTGACTGCTCTCCATGTGCATGTTGTTCAACATGAGAATCTGCTGAGCCGTGTTATCCGCCATGGGACGCAATTCTACCTCCTCCGCATCTGCATCTGCCAAGCGTAATACATCTGCTGTACTTTTGGCTTGCTCCATTGGCTGTGTTGACTCCTTCACCTGTTGTGGTGTGTGCGGTGTCGCTGGACGCTCCGGCTCTGCTTCCACCGCTGACTGGCTGTCCAAGCCCAATCCCAGCCAGTCGGCGGTGCCACGTTTCTTGGATACAGGCGTCGACATCCCAGAAACCGTTGCATTCGTCTCCTTTTCACGTCCGAAGAGACCCAAGGGATCCGCATTGAGATTGGTCGACTGCGCCGAAGCCGAGCTGCGTCGTCCTGGACCGCCGGCGGTCTTAGGACGTGCTTGCGAGAGCACATTCGAGGTGTCAGTGGTGGTGTCCGTAGATTGACGCGACATGGAAGGTTTTCCGGTAGAAGGCCGTTTGGTGACATCGCTACCGCTAACGATGTCATCGAATATGTTGCGTTTCGGCTCTGCCGCCACCAACAAGTCATCCAGTAGATTTTTCCGGGCACCGCCTCCACTCTTGGGACGTTTTGGATCAAAGCCCAAATCATCATCTTCGGCGTCGTCCATGGACAGCGATGGCTTCTGCTTCACTATGCGCGGTGTGCTGGTGGCATTGGGTTTAGTGGTTGCGGCAGCTGATGATGGACTTTGGACATCTGCTTCGCTCTCCTCTTTAATGCCAAACAAATCCTCAAGCTTTCCTTTGGGCCGATTTGCTTTGGGCAACTTTTTTCCAGTTGATGGTGCATCAAAGAAGTTGTCATTGTCCAGGCTGTTGTCGCTTAGCAAATCTGCCAACGGATCATCGCTAAAATTCATAGTTTTATTTATTTCAGACCACTTTTGGTACAACTTTAAGAAATTGAAACACAAATTTGTTTGAAGCAAACGTTGCTTAGTAACGTACTTTGCCTATAATCGATAAAATTTTTTAAACACACTATGTACACACTGTTTTTATATCGGCATATATCGATTAAAAAAATTGACTGGAACCAGTGTACATGTAATTAGGACCAGTTTTAGTGGATTACTTACATATTCATAACCATAACCATGCTAAAAGCTCCATCATCTCTATTTAAGTAGTTAAATTTAATACTCTTAATCATTTCACACACATAGCAAATCTTTTCTTTCTTCTTTTAAATCAAATTTTAATTGTTTGGAAAGAATTGCACTAATTTAAAAGCGACAAAACTTGTAACTGTAATAATCATCAGAATATCACTTTTTCGATAAAAATATCGATATGTTACGCATATTCTTTGCAAAACATTGTCGAATTACAACAATTTTTTCCCCTCTTTTACACAAACTAAAATCCAACCAATCTACAGAAATTGACAATGATTCTGCAAAACTCCTTCGTTTTAAAGAGTAATATCGATATATCGTTTTAATGTAAATAACGATGCAGCCCTGCTGGCCTTACCAACCATCTGTAGTGCGACGCTGAAGTAGACAACTTTATAGTAAAATTAGTTTTTATTAAAAATGAGCAATATTTACATACAAGAGCCGCCCACGTCGGGAAAAGTGTTACTTAAAACGACAGTGGGCGACATAGATATCGAACTCTGGGCCCGGGAATGTCCCAAAGCCTGCCGCAACTTTGTGCAACTTTGCCTCGAGGGCTATTACAATGGGACAACATTCCACCGGCTGGTGAAGGGATTCATTGTACAGGGCGGAGATCCGCATGGCGATGGCACTGGCGGTGAATCCATTTACGGCCAGCCATTCAAGGATGAGTTCCATTCGCGACTGCGTTACTCACGTCGTGGCTTGGTGGGCATGGCAAATTGTGGGAAGGATGACAATGCTTCGCAGTTCTTCTTCACGTTTGCGGCAACGCCAGAGCTAGAAAATAAGAACACACTTTTTGGCAAAGTCACTGGCGACACGATTTTCAATATGCTCAAGCTGGAAGAGGGTGATGTGGATCACCAGGAGCGTCCCATGTATACGCATCGCATAATCTCCACCGAGGTATTGAGCAATCCCTATAACGATATTGTGCCGCGTGCGCTGCCCAAGGCAGCAGCCAAGTCCAAAAAGAGCAAAAAGGAGAAACAAGGGGTTAAGTAAGTATTTGTCTTCGAGAAGTATTTACATTAATATAAATTTGAATTGTAGGAACTTTGGTTTGCTTTCCTTCGGCGAGGAGGCCGAAGGCGATGAGCAAGAGACCACTATATTCGTAAAGCAGAATGCGGGCAAAGCAAAGTCGCTCCATGATGCAACGGATGATCCCAAACTGAGCAAAGAGGCAATTAAAGTGCCCAAAACAGAACGTGCTCAAAGTGAGGAGCGTTTGTCCGATGACTGCGAGGAAATTGATGTCAAACCAAAAACCAATGCCTCTGACATCATTAAAAGTAAGCTGGCCAAGTCCAAAAGCAATGTGGTAAAACGTGAGATCAAAAGTGAATCAGAAGATGATGATGAAGATGTACTGATGACACGAGAACAGGAACAGAATATGAAGAAATCAGAGGAAAAGTAAGCAGGAATATTTAAGTATCAAATGTACTCATTCTACTTCAATTACTAAATCTTTTAGGAACAAAATTCGGGAAGAAATTGAATCCCTAAAACGGCAATATCAAATGGATAAATTGGCAAAGGACAAGGAAGCCTCCAAGGAGTCGGAGAAGAGTGCAAAGACTGCTGGCATAAAGGCAGCAAGTGACAATCATTATATCAATGATTTCATCGAAGTAAAAGAGAAATACACCGCTAAAACAAAGAACAAACTTAATAACAAAGGCAAGGACAGAGAGAGCTACACCTTGGAGTTATTATCCAAGTTCAAGTCTAAGCTGGACAATCTCAAGTACAAATCAAGCGAGAATGACGAAGCAGATGCTAGCACCACCACTGTGGATGAAACTGTTGTGGAAAAAGATATTAAGGGAGATGACTGGTTGGCGCATACATTAAATTTCAATAGCACTGTTCCTGTATTGGCCAAAGACGCCTCCA
Source organism: Drosophila albomicans (assembly GCF_009650485.2). Classification (NCBI taxonomy): domain Eukaryota; kingdom Metazoa; phylum Arthropoda; class Insecta; order Diptera; family Drosophilidae; genus Drosophila; species Drosophila albomicans. Next base: position 34,828,117 of record NC_047629.2, on the reverse strand, counting down.
CCAAGGGAGACGATTGGTATGATGTCTACGATCCACGCAATCCGCTAAATAAACGCAAACGGGGCGCAACAGAGCACAATAAATCATCCGGCAAATCGAAATCATCCAGAAGACATAATTGATTTATAGTAATAAATATTTAAAAAATCGTAAATGTCCAATATAATTTATCACTGGGAGTTTAAGTAAAAGTCGAATAAATTAAAGGTTTAATGGTTAAAATTAATTTTTTTAAAGGTGGCGCCATCATTGAAAAATTACCAAATTATGTGTTACTGTGCTGGTATTAATTCAGTTGGTATATCTTGCAAAGTAATGTAGTATATTTAGAAATTCAAGTTTTGGTCACGCTGGCGGCAGCAGCTGAACAATAATACAAAAAAAAACGTACTCAAGGTGAAGTAATTTGGCTTAAAAATACAGGTAATTGTTGCAAAGCATTAACTCCAAATAGTGTTGAAATTCGTAGTGTAGAATGACGTCATGTTAACACAAATCTAAATTCGCGTAACACAACGAACTGCAGCAAGTATTTGCGTCACTCACAAATTATTGATTTTATTCCACATTTGTTTCCGTTGTTGTCGTCAGAGCTACGCACAGCAACTGTAACGGGGTTACAAGGGGGGACAAAGGCAAGGCTGCTTTAGTCACCATTCCATCCACAAGCAGCAGCAGCAGCTGAAATGAGTGCGAAAAGCAGACGCCCTGGTACGGCAAACAGCCAAACGCCGAACGAATGTGTTCAGGTTGTGGTTCGATGTCGTCCCATGAGCAATCGTGAACGCACCGAAGGCTCACCGGAAGTGGTCAATGTGTATCCCAATCGTGGTGTTGTGGAACTGCAGAATCTGGTGGATGCCAACAAGGAGCAGCGCAAGGTGTTCACCTATGATGCCGCCTACGACGCGAGTGCATCGCAAACAACGCTCTACCATGAGGTGGTTTTTCCCTTGGTCAGCTCGGTGCTCGAGGGCTTTAATGGTTGCATCTTTGCGTATGGCCAAACGGGCACGGGGAAAACGTTTACAATGGAGGGTGTTCGTGGAAATGATGACTTAATGGGCATTATACCGCGTACGTTTGAACAGATTTGGCTGCACATCAATCGCACCGAGAACTTTCAGTTTCTGGTCGATGTCTCATATCTGGAGATTTATATGGAGGAGCTGCGCGATCTGCTTAAACCGAATTCCAAGCATTTGGAAGTGCGCGAACGTGGTTCGGGGGTCTATGTGCCCAATCTGCATGCCATCAACTGCAAGAGTGTGGATGATATGGCCAATGTGATGAGATTGGGCAACAAGAATCGCACTGTTGGCTTCACCAACATGAATGAGCACAGCTCTCGGTAAGTCTGTACTTTTCTTTGCCATATAGAATTTTCTATAGATTCTAATTTGCTTTCAGTTCGCATGCCATCTTCATGATCAAGATTGAGATGTGCGACACCGAGACAAACACCATTAAAGTGGGCAAATTGAATCTCATCGATTTGGCTGGTAGCGAACGACAGTCCAAGACAGGCGCTTCCGCCGAGCGTCTCAAGGAGGCCAGTAAGATCAACTTGGCGCTGTCATCACTGGGCAATGTCATATCAGCACTTGCTGAGAACTCGCCTCATGTGCCGTATCGTGACTCGAAGCTAACACGACTGCTGCAGGACTCATTAGGTGGCAATTCCAAGACCATTATGATTGCCAACATTGGACCCTCGAACTACAATTACAACGAGACATTGACGACTTTGCGGTATGCGCAGCGTGCGAAGAACATACAGAATCAGCCGGTGAAGAACGAGGATCCGCAGGATGCCAAGCTCAAGGAATATCAGGAGGAAATCGAACGACTTAAGCGACTCATTGCCCCGCAGCAGCAGCAACGCAGCGAGAAATTGGCAGCCGCTGCCAAGAAGCGTGTAAAGAAACCCAAACGAGAGCCAGTGCGTCGTGAACTAACGGACAGCGTGACGCAGCAGCAGCTTCAGCCGGCCGAGGAGGAAGAGAAGGAGAGCGAAGGCGAGGAGTTGTCCGAGCCCGAATCGGACAAAGAAAACGAGGCGGAGGTGGCCAAGTCCAGCGAGCAATTGGAGCGCGAGCGTGTGGAGAACGCCAAGCTGGCTGCCAAGTTGGCTGAGCTGGAAGGCCAGCTGGTGCGTGGTGGCAAGAATCTGCTTGACACTTACAGTGAACGTCAGATTGAGCTGGAGAAGAAGCTGGTGGAGATTGCAGAGCGGAAAAAGCGTGAAATTGAAATACAACAGCAGCTGGAGCTGCAGGAGGAGACAACGCTGGAAATACGAGAACGCAACGTTTCTCTAGAGCAGGAAGTGGAACTAAAGAAGCGCAAACTATCCAAATGCTATGCCAAGTATTTAGCGCTGCAGCAGGAACTCAACGATTGCAAGCACGATCATAATCAGGATCTGCGCGAACTGGAGATGGCACAAAATGAGCTCGTCAAAGAACTAAAACGACAGCTGCTTATCATTGACAACTTTGTGCCCATCGAAGTGAAGCAACGTCTGTACACGCAGGCCAAGTACGACGAGGAGCAGGAGGAATGGAAATTTGCCTCGCTGCCTATGCCTATGACCACCAGCGATGGCAAGTTTAGCAACAAACGTCCCGTCTCGCATCCGAATCGCCGCCGGCCCATCTCCGAGTATGCCATACAGGAGGCGAAATCGAATGCACCCGGCGCCATACGCTTTCGCAGCGAGAACATACTAAACTATGAGCTGGACATGCCGTGTCGCACCACCCAGGAGTATCGCACACCCAAGGTCTCGGCCTCGTTGCAGGCTGTGCTGGCGCAGGCCATGCAAACGGGCGATGACATTGACATTGTGGATACGCACACCAATTCTTTGCGCCATCGCCTCGAGAACATCATCAATGGCAACAGCAGTAATGCTGCAACCACTGCTGCGACTACAGCCTCAACAGGTATTGCCGGTGCTCCCAACACACGTCTGGCCAAGAGCACAAGAAGTGGCTTGCCAAGCGCCGGCTCTGCGTTGGATTCCAATCGACGACCGCCCACTGGTCGCATGCCCGTCAAGAAACCAGCCTCAGCATATCCCAAGGCGCGTGGCCTAGTCAACAAGTAGTCCCAGGAGAGACTCGTATTAACTCAGTCACACACACACAGAATCACACACACACACTAACCAAAGTTCTCATAGTCACAGTCAGCATGTAAAAAATAACGAATCGAATCTAATCTATGTTTTAGTTGCGCATCCTATGCAAACCCAAGTCTTAGCCCAAATCTTCGCACATTTCGCGCTTTCTAAAAGTATTTTGCATTTCTTGTATTCCCTTTAATTTGTTTAAACCTTTTTTTTTTGGTTTATTATTTTTTTTTGTTATTGCAATTATTTTTTAATTGATTTGTTATTGCTTTTTGGTGCGCCGCAGTCGCAGTTGCAGGCGGCGCCTGCATTTTGTCCCACTGTGGCCAAGTCATTCATTTAATGTGCAATTTAATCTTAAGTTTAATGTTTATAATGTTTACTATTACTTTATGTTTATGACTATTATTATACTTACTTAGTACAAGCAGCTTAGTTAATCTGATCAGACCAAATAAAGCAACTCAACTCAAAGCAAACTCTTTGCATATCGTTCTTTATATCTTTCATCTTTAACGTTACTGTTGTGACCTATTTTTCATCCTGTTTGTTTCAGAAGTTCAATATGCGGATAATTATTTGGAGATACATCGATCAATTCGAAATTATTTAATGACCTCTATATTGATATCAAAACCATTTCACTTCTATTTACATTGCTTTGCCCACAGCATATTCTTGTCATGCTTCACAGCATTCCCAGCTTCTAAGTGAGCTACCTAGAGTACGAATGTTTTATTTAACCAGAGTTACGTTTAATAAATGCCAACAGATTGCTTGATTTAAATTGAAAATGCAGCAGAAAAATACTTTATGCCTTTCGGGGCTTTTCCTTTGCGACTGTTCACTTGATGACTTTAAGGCCACGACCAACCTCAATGAAAGCCTGCACAGCGCGATCGATTTCCTCCTCCGTGTGGGCAGCAGAGATCTGCACACGGATGCGAGCCTTGCCCTGGGGCACCACCGGATAGCTGAAGCCAATTACATAGATGCCACGAGCTGAAATGAATTAGAGAATGAACGATTTCGAATCCAAATCGTAAGTGAAGAATTTCGGCACTTACTGAGCATTTGATCGGCAAAGTTGGAGGCGAGGCGAGCATCACCCAGCATGACGGGACAAATGGGATGATTCTCGCCGGCAATGGTGAAGCCAGCCTTGGTCATTGCATCGCGGAAGCGTTGCGTGTTGCTCTGCACACGCTGGCTGAGCTCGCTGGAGCTGAGCAACATGTCCATCACCTTGAGACCCACACCAACAACAGCTGGTGGTAGCGTATTGGAGAATAGATAAGGTCGCGACTTCTGGCGCAGAAAAGAGATGAGCTCAGCAGGGCCAGTTGTATAACCACCTGAAGCACCGCCCAGCGCTTTGCCCAGCGTCGAATTGATAATGTCCACCTCGCCCATGACCTGATCGTATTCCTCTGTGCCGCGTCCCGTGGCACCAAAGAAACCTGTGGCATGGCACTCGTCCACAAACACGAGAGCGTTGTATTTCTTGGCCAGCTCAATAATGCGAGCCAGTGGCGCAATGTTGCCATCCATGGAAAAGACACCATCGGTGGCAATGAGCTTCAAGCGAGCATCGCTGGAACGCAGCTGCTGCTCCAAATCGGCAAGATCGCGATGCTTGTAGCGCTGCTTTTTCGCCTTGCACAAACGAATGCCATCAATGATGGAGGCATGATTCAATTCATCCGAGAACACAGCATCCTCGGGCGTGAGAATGGCCTCAAAAATGCCCGCATTGGCATCGAAGCATGAGGCATACAAGATGGTATCCTCACGGCCATGGAACTGGGCAATCTTCTGCTCCAATTGCTTGTGTATGTCCTGGGTGCCGCAAATGAAACGCACCGAGCTCAAGCCAGCGCCATAACGTTCCAGCAGCTGCTGACTGTAGGCAACAATCTCTGGATTGTTCTACGCGCAGTTAAATGATAAATAATGGAGTAAATTAAGGTTTGTAGACGATGAACTCACCGCTAAACCAAGATAGTTGTTGGCACAGAAGTTGAGTATGCGCTTCTCGCTGCCCTGCACAGTTATCTGTGTGCTCTGCGAGGATGTGATGATGCGCTCCGCCTTAAAGGTTCCCACCTCCTTGATGGCGCTCAGCTGCTGGCCAAGAATATCGCGTAGCTGCGACTGCGCTGCAGCGCTGTAGTGACGCACTTGGCCCACAGCTGTTGGGGTTAAGTTGCATAATGCAAATAAGACGAATTATCATGACAGATGTTCAATTGAAAATACGAATTACACGCTTACCGCGCAGCGACAATATCTTTGAAAGAGCTGGCATTTTTCGACGTATACTTAATCTCGTTCCGTATACTTAATGTGTAGACAACAGACTGGCAGCACACGTCCGTCCACTCAACGCCTCACATGGAACTGAGCGACCGAGCGACATCAGCAAAACGGGCCCCCAATGCAAAAATTAAAAACAAAACAACAACAAACAATATAGTAAGCAGCAACAAAATCATGGCAACAACAAGTTGAAGGCGCTGTCGTTGTCGTCGTCGTTGTCAGGCAAGCATCAGGTTTGTTGTTGTTTTCCTGATTTATAAATACATAGACCCCATACATATACATACATACATATATCATCGTATAAGTGTTTAACTTTGTACATAACGAACTGTTATTATTATATTAATTGAATTTGCTTTCATTTTCGTTGTCATAGTTGCCGCTGCCAATTGTTAAAATTTCATTTTTCTCTGCACTGGGAGAAAAATAACAAATAAAATTAGCAGAATGTGATTTCGAGATTTTGGAATATTATTACTATATATAAACATATTAAATAATAAAGCATAAAGAATCATGTAAATTAACAAATTAATAGTTCATGTTATAAGTAATACACATATATGTATGTAAATGCTTTCCAAAACTATAGTGATTTATCATCACAATATTGAATAATAAAATTCTTAGCCAAACCGCAAATGCAAACATATTATAAATAAACACATAATAATTATAAAAATGTGTACACTACAAAATTATTTATGTATTTCTGTTTACACGTCGTATCCGGAAATTATATTATTCGCTACATTTATGACGTAGCAATGATATTACGCATTGCTCAATTAACCTTGTCAATTATGTGATCCATGATCTACTCTCTTCGCAGTTCTTTTAATGAAATTAGTAACAATGCCATGACCAATTAAGCAATGTTGCCTATGTAAGCAAATTAAATTGATTTATGTATTTGAAATTGATTCATGTAAATAGATTAAGACTTACATTCATACATATGTGTGCTTTTGATTTGAACCTGATTAAGCGCACATGATAACCCAGATCTTTCATTGGCAAGTGCATATTCATGTGCTAATATATTATCAAAATGTATATGGTATTAGAATTGGCATAATAAACATATAACAATACAATAAACACATAATAATAATAATTCAATTAACGTATTAAATGCAGTAATTACATTGATATTTAAACTCTACAATCTCTCCACAGTGACCGGCAAGCAGTGTACTTCTTGTGCATGAACAGATGGGCCTGCTTGTACAGAGAGCCAAGGTCTGTGTAAGCAGTGCAAAAGTCACACGTCTCCAAGCATAGAAACACCAAAGAATATTCTTTGGTTAGTATCGATAAAATGATACTCGCAGTTTTGTAAAGCTAACCAAACTAGTGCAAATGGGTTTTTGGTTTCTTGCCATCGATCCTTATGTCATCAACATACTGAACGTTTTAGGACTGCATGTTGAATTATTTTGATTTTCTATGGGCAGATTAATCTGCTTGCACTAAGAGACACGGTATGTTAAAGCAGAGCACAGCCACAAAAAACTATGTATAAAAGTACTGACGACTGCATACCAAGCAGTATAATTCGATTGACCTTATTTATTTTATTTTTATATTTATGTGAATCAAGATATAAAATTAAATTCACAGTTAGACATTGAAATGATTATAAGACAATCGAAATCCGCTGCCAACGAAATTTGGTGATTTTTTGGCCACAATTCTTATGCGATCACTTTGCATATTAAACGCTGCAGGCATAGTAGAGCCACAAAAGCGCCGTTGAGTTTCGGAATCATCGTCAAGTTTTTCGTAAACACTAATATTATTGAGGTCGCAATTGGTGGCTGAGCCCATGTCGAAAGCTAAGCGAAAAAAAAAATTGCGTTATGTCTAATAATAATATACTATTGATATATAACAACTCACTTTTGAAATAGAATTGTAGTGTGATTCCGGCTGGAACCGAAATGTACCACGTGCACTCAGAAAAGTCATGATTATCATATGGCGGATACGCAAGCTGACCTTCCAAGCTGGTTAGATTCCCTCCACAACCAGCCGGCAGTGTGTTTACGTTGGAATGGTAAAATATTGATATACTTCCTACATTGGATGAATCAATGCGAATCGCGTTTGAGGTGCTCAAAAAGGAGGCAGGCTTCGATTTGTAGTCATTTGTAGCATTTAAGAGCGTACGATTTGCGCCCATGTCTGTAATCTATATTAAAAAGAATTCCGTTAATAGGCTTCTGAATAAAGTTAATTGCATTTTTCTAACCAACAGATGTCCTGAATCTATGAACTGATAAAAGTGCACAAAATCTAATTCAAGGGCCACAGCGTATCCGTTTGGTACATGAATTTCATTAATGCAATTTTTGGCCTCGGATCTTTCCATGCCATTATAATTCAAAATCCCATCCAAAGATACAAAGGTACGGTTGCAATCTAAAAAAAAAGGAAACAGGTTGGAAATATCCAAGAGGGTTTAAACATAAATAAACAATTTATCAGTTGTTCATTCAGCTATCTTATCTTTGTAAGCTGTATTATGTTTACCAATTTGGACATACTTATTTTCGGCCTTATTGTCAAGTTTAGTTCATAGCTTATATCGCTTCCAGAACTGTGGAAGATCACATTGAAGCTTCTGCTGTAGGGGAGATACCAAGTGGTATTGCTGAATTCTCCGCAATAATACCTGTCAAACTTGTTGAAGGAAACAAGGCTTAGTAATAAAGCAGACGCGTTCTTAGCCAACAGGTCTTACGTAATCGCCCTTGATAAACACATAGTCGACGCATTTGCGGGTCAGTGGAGAGATATCCGACAATTGCACGTCATGCACATCGATTTGAATGTCAAGAACAGTGGTGAAGTGCCACTGACAGTGAACATTGCCCTGGAAAGTGCTGGAGATACCCTTTGAACTCAAGCGAAGATTGATGGACTGCAAAGAACAGTTTATTATTAGAGCCCCAATGGAGCAGTGAAAATATACTCACCTCATTCCTGCCTAGAGTATAGCTAAGTTGGCCACAGAAACTCGGTTCTATTTCAAACAGTATCTCAAAGCTGATGTTCTTCGAAGGCGCAATGGCGCTCAGTTTGATTACCATTTCATTGTAGGAACTGTAGAGCTTGGTGCCGTTTCCCAAATGGGAGTAATAGCTGCCCAGACTGGCACTGTTGCCATCGAAGCCATCTAAGATCTCAAGTGAGCTGCATTTAGGACAAGCTAGCTCATTCAGTTGGAGCTGCTTCAGCCATACGGAAACACGATTACCGAGCGGCACATTAACGCGGAAATAACAATGCAATTCATCGCCAGCAGTGCTGGCATTCAGCTGATAGGATCGTACCAGATCCAACCGAGTGTTGCCCTCGCTAAGCGCGAGACGTTCGTTGCAATTGGGCGTAAAGTGCACGCTGGCCACAAAGCCTCGTCCACTTTCATCCATATAGCGGGGTAAAGTGGCCACAATCAATGCCTCATTGCTGTCGACCATGACGGATGGACTGGTCAAGTTACCACACAATTTACTGATCAGCTGCTCCTTGCTGTGACTATTGCCACGATAGATGCTCAAATCGCCATACTGACAACGGTTCTCAAGCTCAAAGTACTTGAAGCGAAGAAAGATCGCATGCTGTGGCGGCGCCAGCACATGCCACTTACACTCCTGGCGAGACTTGTAGGTGCTGCCCAGGTCAGAGAGCAGCGGACGCAGCGTGAATGGAGCAGTGTAATTGCCACCACAGCCAACCAACTGATACTGCAGCTCGAAGGGAAATGTGGAAGACATTGTCGTAAAAACAAGACGCAGACGTTCATATCCGCTAACCTCGAAACTGGGACACATGGTCTGATTAATCAGCTGCTCCTTCCCATTTACTGTTCGATATGCATCAAAGTAGGAATTACGACAGGCCCGCTGCAGCCAAGCCGGATTACCCTTGGGTATGACGGTGACCACCAGTTGGTGCTTGGTGTCCGTGACGAACTCATAATTGCAACGCATGTCGTTATTCGAGGTGCTTTGATAGGTATTGCCACCGCTATGCGTTTGCAGCTCCCTGCTCACCTGGAGCTTCATATCACAGGTTGTGGAGACGTTGAAGGTGAAGCCATCAGCTGTGATGTTGTCATTGGTGCGAAAGATAATACGTAGACGATTCGAACGTGTAATCTGAGGCGCAGGCAACTCTCGTCCACAGAGTGTGTCTATCGTTTGCCAGAGATCTGCTCTATATTCGAGCACCTCTAGGCGATCCTTGCTGCAATTGGGCGCCATCTCAATGAAGAACCGATCCCGGAACTCCAAACGCAGCGACAAATCCGACGGCGCTTGATACTCCCACATAAGCTCAATGTTGTTTTTGTATTCTAATGGACCAACAGTCACTAGAGGCGCTGGCCTATCTCCATATAGCACTATAATTCCGACTCCCAAACTCGAATCTTTTAGTTTTTTGTTGGCAATCAGCTGGAACTCGCTGCTTCCTGCTTGATACTGAGTTGCATGATAACGCACCACGTAGCCGAGTCTAAATGGTAGTGTGCTGTTGCTGGTCACGACCGTGTCGCGACAGAATCTACTCAGTTCACCGTCTCCGAATTTGACTGAGATGCTCACATATTCATTCTCACAGCGATCAGCGAAGCTTAAACTACTGGCATTGACTTGTAAGCGGTTAAAGTTATCATTATTCAGCGTCCATACACATTCGAGGGCGCCAAAGTGTTCCCTCAACAGTGGCAGCTGCATTGTGGTGCCGTCCATCAACCTAATGTTTCCGCCACATGCGTAACGTCTATAAGTAGCCCGGAAATTAAACCCAATGTCCGGCTCTCTTTGAACGATCTCAATGCGCCCAAATGTGGTCGCCAGCGAGAAAGTTGCATCTCCTGGACGCAATATTTTCAGCTCCCTTTGCAGCTGATCGGAGAACCTGACCAAACCACCATGCCTCACCATGGAGTATGTGACATTAAAGCTGATGGTTACCTGCGGATCGGACAAGAAGTGCAAGTGACAGTAATAGCGGGGCACTTGCAACATCTCCACATTGGAAAGCATGCCTGCAGCCTGTTTATTAATGTCCGGCGGGCAGGAGGAGGCTTCCAACGACGAAAAGCGTGCACGGATCGTCTTTCGCGGCAGGGAGGACCGGAGTATAATTTTGATGTTCAAAAGATTATCGGTAGATTCAATAAATCTGCTACCATTGTAGGTATTGAAATTAAAATCGACTATTTTTGACAACCATCCCATGTCATTGTAGGCGATAACGTGCAATTCCGACGAGACAATTCTGCAGAAATAGATTTGAGAAAAGAACAGTTGAAATAGTAGTACAGTGAAATTTCAAAAAGTTAACGCCTCTATTAAGTCGACCCCCTTTAAGCGAATACTTTTTATGCGAAATTCTTTGGAAGGTCTCGCCTTTTGGCAAGTCAAAAATGATGCGACCGTTTAACATATGATATATACGTCCAATATAGATTATACTTTATTCAATCCAATGCTCTTTGTATATGGTTTGTCAGAATCTGAATCTAGCATTGTATGCTTAAGAACAAGGAAACATTGTCACTCTAGGGTCTACCTATAGTATATTCGCTAATATGAAATAATTTAAGCAGTATGTCCGTCCGTATTAGAACCTTATATGTATTTAAATTCAAAACAAATTTTGTTTGTGTTTAAAATGTAATGCGGTATCTCAGAGCCGAGTACACTCAGCATACTTACGATTGTTTTGATTGAGTGGGGGGTATCGGAGTAACGGAACGCAGCTCATCTAGGTTGAGGAATTCAAAGCGAACGCGTTGACCCTTTGGCACCATAATACGCCACTGGCAGTACCGCGCCCACTTCTCAGGAATTAAAGTCCGTGATAGTTGTAGCTCCCCAGAAACAGCATTGACAGCGTGATTGCACGCACCAACAACCTTGTTATATTGTAGACTAAATCCTCGGTATGTATTAAGCTTAGAGTTCTTTGTCACGAATCGCACAGCAAGTTCGTTTGTTGAAAAGGGAATCGAATAGGGTATCTCTGTGAGATTTCCATAAAGTATTAACATGACACGTCGTTCATCTACCATATCCAAGAACTCAAGGCGATCCAAATCATTTGCATTTGCTGCCACATCATAGGGCACATTCAAATCGGTAATGTTGATAACGATATGTGTATCCGACCGGGTTTTGACGGTATACTCGCATTCCGCCGGCTTGGGATAGCCGCCCAGGAAGGGATAGTGAACGGAACTGATGACACCACTCAGAGAAGTGTGCTCGCCACCGCACTGACTCACCGAGACATTTAGCGAGAAACCCGCATGGGGTTCATTGAGCTCCGACTGGTAATGCACCAGCAGCAGATTTCCAGAGCTTCTTATAGTCGCTGGCTTGTGGCATGTGCGGAGTAGACGACGTGAGAGCATTGTTGAACCGTCGTAGAGCTCGACAAACTCCTTGTCGCAATTCTGAACACTCAAGTCGAAGATATCTACGAAAGTGGCTAAAACGGTTTCGCCCAACGGTGCCACTATCAACCACGTGCAGTCCGAGTATGCTGGAGGATAATCCGGATACTTGGGAGTGCTAAGCACGTAGCTGGGCGAGAGATGGGTTAGTCGAATTTCAGATTGACAATCATTGTACTCTCGATATGTTAGTGTCCAGTTGTTCTGCACGTGCCTAGTTCCCATGCGGTTATTCCATTTTTCGAACGTCAAATATTTGATGGTAGCATGTGGCCCACTCGTCCGATATGACTTCTTATTAAAATTCAATTGGTTGCAGAACTTGCCGTGCGGCAACATCGGTGCTCCGGTGTCGACACCATCATAGATGAGTCCATAGTGCGTGCAAGTGTTGTTGACAGCCTCTGAATGATACTCGATGCTTATGTCGACGACACTGCCGGGTCGTACATTGATGTGATACTCACAGACGATACTATCTTCCATATATTGATACCACAACCTTTCCTTCTTAGGAATCATGATGGTGCCCACCTTACCAGTCATATTGCCACCACAATTGGTTTCGACAACTGCTCTAAAGCCGGTACCATTCATAGATACGTCAGAGATGAACTTGATTTTTAGATACGGTGTGCCTTCGACGCGTTTTAAGAGCGAAGTTGCGCTCATATTGCAGACATGCAACTGCTCCTGCCAATCCACCATATTGCTTGAAGTCTGAATGCTCAGATAGTCTAGCGCGCACTTGTCCGATACCTCCAGACTGGCATCATAAAGTTTTGCAACGACATGGCGATCATCGTCCTGTGCCTTGAACTCCCACTCACAGTTCAACCTCGGTCGATAACCATGTGGATACCCTGGTGACATTACTTGAATCCGGTCTTCGCGTCCCACTATGTAGCTCATGCCACATCCTTCGGTTAGCGTCACATTGCCGACCAGATGATCAGTTCTCTGAATGTGCCAATTCAACAGAAAGGCGTCGAAATCTGCATTTACAGTTTTCAGATAGATGATATTGCTACTCGAGGTGAACTGCCAGGGCGAGTTCTGTATTGGGATGCGCAATCCGGTGTCATCAAAACCATCAAACAGCTTGAAGCATCAAAATATGTATATAGTCACAAATTAATTTCGTTTAAATAAAGCGAACATCACAAATTTAATTAAAACTACCGGACTAAAGAAGCGCATTGCTCTCTTAAGCTACTCTTGTTGTTAGTAGTCAACTAATTAAATAATCTTTTCTATTAGGTAAAGTTATGCCGAAGGTTATTTCCACTACAATCGATACAATGATATTTGCAAGTAGTAATGAATTAGAAAATTATAAATTATAAAAGCAGATTAACTAAATAATAACACATAAAATTAAGCAAATTGTAATATATATGAAGTAGAATGCTGTAGTGCCACCAAGATCAATTCTCGCAACACGCACAGCTTACCTGCAGTCCAGTGTTGTACTCCTTAAAGTCAATCACGATAATCGAGTCAAGTTCTGCAAAGATGCGCCAAATGTAAGGCTGCTCATCGCCACGTACCGCAAGCGTTGGTGGCGATTCGATCTTACCACTTGTGATATTTGAAAATTCATTGACGTGAGCTGAATTAAATAATGATTTAATGAGGGAACAAATAAAATTGTTATGTAAACGTACCATAATTCCAGCGTAACTTGAATCCTTTGCCAGTGCTGCCAGACTGACTTCGGAATTTCACCCAGACGTCCGAGCTAACAGTCAGGGGCTCCACAGGCAGCACATTGTCACAGTATAGACCCAGTAAGGAGCCCGTCTTACCAGCACGTACTTCCAGGAAATCGAAATTGCAGTGTTCGGACTTGAAAATGTCCATTGCCTCGAATCTTAGTTCAATGGCATTGCCAGGACGGAGATTCGTTTGCCATTCGCATTCCACATTTGAGGGATAGCTGTCCGGATAGTTGGGAGAATTAAGTGTGCCGCGAGCGGACTTAATTGTACCTCCACAGGAATTATCGAGGGTGCTATATTGAGCTGCTAGCACAATGCCCACTGCTTCAATGCGTGCCACGTTAGTGGGGATAACCAAACTATTCGGATGCTCTTTGCATAGATTATAATAAAGCACATCATCCTCATCGTTGTATATCCATAATCCTGTCGTGCAATTGCTACCTTGTGATGTGCATGGACACTCCAGTTGATTAATGTTAAGTGAAATTCTAGTTCCATTTTCTGACTGAATTTCCCAAATGCAATTTGTATCGAGTCGAGAGTTTAGATAACCCTCGTGGTCAATTCTCTTACCGCCGCATCCTCGTTGAAACCGCATCGCAAACTTACCCCATGCACCTTTTTTGGCTTTAAATGTCACATGAACAGTGCCCTCCATTGTTAAGGACTCTAAAGGGTCGTTGCCACTGTATTGAATACTGAAATGTGCCGGCTTAATTAAATCTCCTTTCTTCAAATGCTTGGAGCCATAAATTAAAAGACTAGACAGCTCGGAATTCGTTGTAAAATTGAAAACATCGAAGCTGAATTGAATAGTATAGGGATGTTCAACCTGTCGAAAAAGTTTAGGCATTAATAGTTAACGATTCACGGCCACTTCACTTAATATATTTTTCACTTAATGGTCTTAATGCCATTGCAATCCATTTACTTTAAATTTAATTTAGAATCAGAAAACCCAAAGAAAGTGATGCTATTTTAAACTCTTTGAACAACCACTATTAAGTTCTTTAAACAGCCACATATTTTAAGATTCAGTTGTGACCGTTAGAACAAGTGTGCATATATATATATGTATTACAATAAATCTGTTAACTTCGCTGAGTTGTTACTCTACAGACTCACCTCTACGACCCATACGCACTCGATATCCTTATCATAAACATCCAAGCCTTGCTGGTAATAGCTGGGAGATGCAATAAGTCCGCTGCTCGCACTAATGGTGCCTCCACACCTGGCTGGCACTTGAGTGTACGTGGCTTTCATGTATTTGCGAGTACGTTGCGTGCTGCTACGGAATCGGATATGCAGCTCATTTGCTGGGGAGGAGAATTTTTGAGCAGTGAACTCCACTTGGCAACTGCGCAGCATGACATCAGATGCATTGCTGCCAGACCAAACGGTCAGCGTATCCTGACTGCAATCGTGTTGCGGTGTCTCAATGTGCAACTCCTCAATGGAGAGTTCGATTTGATAGCCTTCGGAAACAAGGATGTGCCACTGGCAATCCTCATCGACACTGAATGGAGCATTCGGTGTCTCAATCTTGCCACTGGCAGCGCGCAACTCTTCGCCGCAGCCCACACGCTTGAATTCGGCATGGAAACCCTGTGATCCGATCGATGTATCACTATTGAATTGCAGCACCAGTCGATTACCCACACTAGTGACGACATCTTGAGTGGCGGTGCATAAACGTCGCTCGCTCACGAGCTGAGTGTTCCGATAGTCGCGAAGCAGCACGTAGTCAAAAGCACAATCGGGATCAACGGCTTCGAAGCTCATGTGGGAGATAGCCAACTGCACATGACTCTTGGCCTCTCCAGCTCGTATGTCCCACTCGCATTTGGTATTGGTGTCATATTTATCGGGGAAATTGGGTGTCTCAATGGCGCCACTCAGCTGCTCCAAGCGCACAATGCAATTGGTAGTGTAGTCCAGTAGAAAATGCATGCCTTCAGGTGATTCGTCATTCACATTATAGCGCACCAACACTTGATTTCCTCTGGATCGCAATGCCAATTTCTCTCCTACAATGCTGCAGTTCAGTGGCAGTTTGGGACTACCAACAGTGGGTCCATCGTATAAGGACAAGAGACCATTGCACAGATCGTCACGGCTCTGCAGCTGCAGATCCACCGTTGATCCAGCAGACACACTGATCTGCCAATCGCAGGCCAGAGCACCTCGATTGCCCGACATGCTGTGTGGCGAGTGTATAGAACCTGACGATGACGTCAGCTTGCCGCCGCATCCAACGGTTGTGATCTGCCAGTTGAAATGGAAGCCACTTTCCTCCATTAGTGCATCAGAGTGAAAGTGTATATATAGGGCATTTGCATAGGAAGGCAGTCGCGGTGGAATATCAAAACCACAGTAGCGTCCTATCAACGGTGCTTCCGATTGGTCGCCATTTCTGGTGTGTCGATCAAAGAAAGAAAAATAATAAAGATTGTTAGAGAATAATTGGTAGAGGAAAGCTGCAAAAAGAGGGAAACATATTATTTCATTATAAAATTATTTTTCTTAAAAAAAAAAGTAGTTAAGAATTTGACGATTTTAACAATTGTGTTGTTGGTAGAAAGCTAAGAATCTTTAAAAGTAATGTCAGCTAAAGCACCTGATCTCCACATAGTCATCAGTGCAGCGATCCGAAGTACTTTCCGTTGTAAAATTGTGAACAATAAGCTCAAGGCGTTCTCCGAACGGCACCCTAATGATCCAAGTGCAATTCTCAGATGAACCATATTTATCTGGCCAATTGGGACTCTTAATGATACCGTAGCGTGCTGAGTAAGTGCCGCCACACACTGTAAATGTATAATTTTATGATTAATGAGTATAGGGTGTAATATCACTGTGGTTAACTTACTGTCATTAGCTGGTTTGTAATCAAAATTTAGTTGTGAGATAAATTGTTCCCCAAATGCTCTTATTGTCAGAAGATTCGAATCGATGTCTTCGCTCAGTTCAAATGGCTCTAGTTGTCCCCCTTTGAAATTTCGAAGTAGTTTCCCTTCCCCCACAGTGCTGTTATCAAATAACTGTAATTTTCCTCGTCCCACGTAGTCAACCATTACTATATGCAGATGCTTTCTGCCTGGCACTTCAATAATCCATTCGCAAATAGTATTGCGAATAAAATATTCGTAGGTGTCCTGCGTGGAAGTAAAGACGCCTCCACATTCCGCGGAGGTTGCCTCGAATTGAAACCGAAGACCACGAGCACGCTGAGGATTGCTAACTCCATGGAAGTGCAGTCGCATCTGGTTATTTTTGGAGACCAAAACAACATTGGTCAGATTTTGCGTGTACCGTTGTTTATCGCTTGAGTTCCGAGAAAAATAAACCTGCGCACATAAATAAAAATAATAAAACCCAATTTATTATGAAATATTTACTAACATTCCAACTTTACTCACATCCAAATAGTTCGGTTGAATTGAAAAATTTATAGATTCGTCGTCATCCTGATGCTCAGCAGAGATTGTTTCCTTCCCACTAATCGATAGATCGATTATTGTAAGTCGGATCTTATATTGTACAGGAATATTTATATAGTATGTGCAGTCCAAGTTCTCCAAGTATCCATTCGGATAGTTTGGGGTCGATAAATCTCCCGAATTTGATGTTATATTAGCGCCGCAAACTAAAGAAAATATATGGTTTAGAATTTTGCCACGAGGATCAGATATTTGGGATGTGTATTTATTTTTGGGTTGACTAGCTTTTCATAATTAATTATGAAGTTGCCTACCTCGAGTGTATCGCACTTTAAAATTACTTGGCAGCTCGAAGCCTGCCAGCAGATATTCATAACGCAGTAGAATCAGATTGCTGCTAGATAAAAGAAAGTGCTGATTGGCTTGCATCATGTTGCAGAAACGTCCTAGCAGCGGCTGATCAACGCTGGACCCGTCGAATACCTCAACACTCTGCAGCAGGCAATCCATGAAATCGAGTTGCTCGAAAAAGAGCTGGATTCTGGTGCCCTTTGGCTGTTGCACGAGGAACAAACAAATGAAGGAATTCATGTGGCCAATTATTAGACCACTCGCTTCAGTAAAAATGCCACCGCAATTGGGATGCCCAGCAATCACCTCGTAATGCACTTGGAACGAGCTGTCCATGCGCACCAAATCTGTGTGGAAGTGCAAGCTTAAGAGATTCACTGAGCTGTAGAGAGGCGCTGGCTCAGCCGATTGACAGGTCCGATATAGCTGTCGATTCGTTTCATATATGCTCAGATAATCTCCTTCACTGCAATTGCTTGACTGCGGCGTTCGACTCTCAGAGGGACCCAGTGTAATCTCATAAAAGTGCAGCAGGAAACGTGTGCCAAAGCGCGCCAACAATTTCCAGCGACAGTCTATGCCGCGTTGCGCCTTGCCCGGATAACCGGGAGAGCGCAGCACACCCGTCTGACCCATTTTCAGGATGAGTTCCTCGCCACATGTCATGGGCATTGAGCTCCAGGTTAGATTAAACCCATGTCCCTGCGTGGCATTGTTCGAGAGAAACCAGAGGAACAATTGCGACTGTGTGGTCATAACAGTGCCATTACCGAGCGGCAACTGCTGGCCACAGAAGCGTCCAATAAGTGGGGCAGACAAGGAGTTGCCATCGTGCAACTGCAGAAAGTCGGCAGTGCAATCGGTGCTGTTCTCCAGATCAAAGAAGGTAAAGGTCACATTCAAGATCATTCCATGTCGAGTGGCAATGGTGAAGGGACACCGCTCATTCGGTTCATATGCCAACTGAGTTCTGTCCTCGCTGGGTGGAAAGCGTACGCTGCCAGTCTCATTGCGCAACGAGATGCCGCAGAAGCTGCGTAGATGAGAGCAGCTGCTGCCTGAGTAGCCGGCTTGGCAAACACACATGAACTCATTTCGTGGCAGTAGGCGGCAGGTGCCGCCATTGTGGCAGGGATTCGGATGGCAAGCATCTGACTCCATGCACAGGGCACCCTTGTAGCCCGGCTGGCAAATGCAGCTGGTGCCACGGCCACTCAGTACACAGGTGCCATTATTCTGGCAGCGATGATTGTCGCAGGGCTTTCGATCCGAATCTTCGGTGCAGCCATCGGCGCCATAGCCATGACCATAGTAACCGATTCGACAGCTGCAAACCACCGTCTCCGAGATGTATTCGCATTTGGCGTGATCGTTGCAAATCTGTTCGCCGTCGCAGGAATTGGACTTGGTCGGCGAGCAGCTTCTCCCATCACCCGTCCAGCCAATGGGACAGCGGCCACAGCGAAATGAGCCCTCGTGTGTTGATGCAGCTGACCGTCGGACGCTGACTGCAGCCACCATTGTTGCCGTCTCGACACTCATCGATATCCCGACAGTACTTACCATCCCCAGTGTAGCCTGGCGGACAGGCGGCACAACGAAAGCTGCCCGGCAAATTTATGCACTCATCGTGGCAGGGATTTATCTCGGGTGCACACTCGTCCACATCCCGTGTGCAGGGACTGGCGCTTGCCTGAGTCACATTCGCATCTGCCCACGTCCAGCCCTGATCACAGATGCACACATAGCCAGCTGCATTGCTGGCGGACAGGCAGGTGCCATGATTGCCGCACAGCTCCGCTGACTGGTTGCTCAGGCAGGCGTTGTGATGCAGTCGACAATGAACTCCCGAGTAGCCAGTGCGGCACACACAGCTGTGGAATAATAAAGACTAAAATGGAATCACTGATTGGAGCGTGTACCTACCGATAGCTGCCAGGAGTATTGATGCACTGGGCATCGTTCATGCAGACGTCCAAATCTGTGCTGGCCAAATCGAAGCACTCATTCACATCATCTTCGCAAGTGGCGCCCTAAAAGGAAATTGCGGAAAATAATCGGAAATATATGTAGGAACGAGGAGGAGAAGAACTCTGCTCATTGCTGTTGAAAGATCAAATTTCGAATGATTCATGTTATAGAAATAAAAATTCGAATCTCAACGAGCCTCAAGCATAAATAATTAATTGATGGGAAGTTCAGTATTAAATTTATTAGTACTAATATGTTTAATAAATTTAAATAGCGTATTAATATACAAAATTGGGAAAATAATTTATTTATTAGTGCGAACTACATCATATTAGAAATATTAGTTATATTTTTACTTATTATGATATTTATTGCGATCTGATCCTTGTTATGCTAGTTTCAAATATTCAATATTCATAAATTGACACTTTATTTTATTCAAATTTAAAAATCAGACGAACTAATCAGCTTGTTGTTAGAACTGAGAAAAGCACTGGTGTACGCCCCACAATAGTAAAGGTCTCCGCCCACTTGGAAGAACCGCGTACTTACTTGCCAGTTCTTGGGACAGATGCACTGGAAGGACTTATAGGCGTCATGACAGGTGCCGCCATTCTTGCAGGGATTAGAGGCACACTCGTTGAGACGTAGATTGGATTCCAGCGTTGTTAAGGTGTTTCCCACGACCTGGACACGTTGCAGAGTCCGTCGTAGCACGCGCTGACTGAGGCCACCACGTCGAGTGCCATTGTGCATGTTACTCAGCCAACGCACGAGTCGATTGAGATCGCGTTGAACACCACGAAACTCCTCCTTGAGTGCATCCAGGGACAAGGGCTCTCGGTGTGTTGCTGTTGATTGTGCGGTGGCTGCACGTCGGCGTCGCTGCAACAAGGCAACAATATCCACTTCGTTGAGCAGCAATGAGGCAGCACCTCCCATCAGACGCAAAGTGATGTTTCGATCCTGGGCTGCTTCAATAAGCAGTGTGCCATCGTCAATGGCCCGAAGCAACGCTTGATCACGATTAAAACTTGCCTGTATCGGTGGCAACTTTATGAACAGGATCACGATAAAAGGCAGAAAAATCTGAATAATATATTTCCTTTTACACATTTTATGCACAAGTTTTCATTTTAAGCTTTGCAATAGATTTTAGATTTTACACTTATCAAGCTATATTTATTCGTAGATGATCACGCGCTGACTGAAACTGGAGTCGATCGCTTCCCTTTTATAGCCAAGCTCGGCAAATAATACATTGACATATCTGAATTCCATTTGTGCGAGTATGAAAATAAGCGGCGTTTATTACGTGTGTGTTGTTGATATGCTTTCTTTATGCTTACGCTATGATACCCTATCAAAACAATGTCAATAAAAGTAAAGTGTATAGGAACCTTAAAAAAAACTATATAATATATAAAATTGTGGAAATCCTGACGTGCACTGTGCGGCAGTCCAAGTGTTGTATAACATTTCTAATTTAATTATATTGCCTGATACATTAACTACTTACAGCTGCCCACAGAATAAGTTCCTTAAAGCGAGCAGCGTTTATAAGCCGAAGTCTATAGAAGCCACTACCACCTTAACATTGCTCATGTACTAGCTAAAAAATATGAACAATATCTAACCGAACTAATTTTATTGCACTTTCTATATATGTACTGCTGTCATGACATCAATCGGTTATTGCCGAAAACTTGCGTGTGATCTCGATCTAATGGTTTAGGGTAGGCACCATTATCCTAAATTAATTAGAATTGATTCGAAATATACTGTATTCATACCTCAGTTGAAATGCAATTTTTAGCGTATAAATGTAGAAGAGAACATTAATTTGCTAATATATTTTCAATAAATATTTATACTTTCTTATTCAGTCCAATAAAAATTGGTATTCAACCGCAAGTGGGAAAAGCAACGCAAAAACTCTTTAGACTATTTGCCCTGGCTTGTATAAGATGTATTGTATAAGAAATAAGATGTATAAGACTGCTGTAGATTGGCCAGCTTGCTCTGACAGACACGGTTGCCATTCCAAAAAAATTTTTTGTACCAAAAATTTGAAAAAATTTACCAATTTTAGCAAAAATGTACCACAAATTTGTTCACGAAAAATTTTTTGTATTTCACAAATTGTGATTCACAATATATAACTGTTTACGTAGTGATGGACCTTACATTGGCGCATACATATTTTCTCAATTGACACAATACATCGCAAATTGACTGTATGCGATATTTTCCAGTGTTAGTCGTGGTTCAATTTCTAACTGATACAAAATTTGTATCTGGTGGAACAGAGCCATTTGTTAAAATAATATGTGTGAACATAAAATGTTATGAAAAATTTAAATTCTAGACCAGGCATATTGAAAATGTACCAAAATGAAAAAAAGTGATCCAATGTACCAACGCATAAAAAATGTACCAGTTTTGGTACATTTGTACCAAAAGTGGCAACCGTGCTGACAGACACAGCTTAAGCAAGCAGTTCCACAGCAACAAGTCTGCTTGCATTTCTGTACTGCTTGGCAACCAAATGGACTGTGGGTAAAAATACATAATATTTAAATTTTGTTTGTTCCTTTTATTTATTAATATACTAAGCATCTTATATAATATATGTGATTAACAATAAGTCAATATTCAATTATTCGACTAATTGATTAAAGTACAAGCGAAAACCTGTCCCAGCGAAATTGGGCGATTTCTTGGCGACAATTCTGATGCTATCGCTCTGCATCTTGAAACTATCAATAACTGTTGGGCCACAGAACAAATGTCGAAGAGTTTCGGTGTCATCATCAAGTTTTTCATAAAACTTGATATTATCTAGATCACAATTGGTGTTTGGACCCATATCGAAAGCTATGGAAAATTAAATAATGTATTATTAGACTTTGTAATAAAAATAAAAAATATATCCATAGCTTACATCTGAAATTAAATTGGAGTGTAACGCCCGCTGGAATCGAAATGCGCCAGGTGCACTCTGAATAGTCGCGACTGTCATAAGGAGGATTTGCAAACTGGCCTTCCAGACTAGTTAGGTGCCCTCCACAACCAGTCGGCAGAGTATTTACATTGGAATGATAATACATTCTTAAAAATCGGACAGTGGATGTGTCAATGCGTATCCAATTTGAAGTACTTAAAATGGACATAGGCATCGAATCAAAATTATTTGTAGCATTTAAAAGAGTGCGATTTGCGACCACATCTGTAATCTATATTAAGGCATATACTATGAATATGCAAATAAATAAAGATAATTAGGTTTCACTTACTAGAAAATTACCAAAATCTGTGAACTGCACAAAATCTAATTCCAGAGCTACGAGGAATCCTATTGGTACTCGAATTTCATTACTGCAATTCAGACTTTCAGATCGTTCTATTGAATTATAATCTAAAATACCATCCAGAGCGGTTAATGTACGATTACAATCTGAAAATTGAAAAAGTTAAAAAACATGAATTATATTGCTAGGCTGCATTTAATATATGAAATAAATTCTGAATCCAAAACCAAAACCTTTGAAAGGCTCAAAATTTACTTAGACCCTAAATCATAATTTGTTGATCATAGTAATCTGATTTTTACTAACTTTTTTTTGGTCTTATTGTCAAATTTAATTCATAGCTTGAGTCGCTGCCAGACCTGCGGAAGATTACATTGAAACTTCTGATGTAAGGGAGATCCCAAGTGGTATTGCTGAATTTTCCGCAATAATATCTGTTAAACTTGTTGAGGGAAACAGGATTTAGTAACAAAGCACAGGCTTTCTTAGCCAATAGGTCTTACGTAATCGGCCTTGATAAACACATAGTCGACGCATTTTCGGGTCAGTGGAGAAATATCCGCCAATTGCACGTCATGCGCATCGATCTGAATGTCAGAAACAGTGGTGATATGCCAATTACAGTCAACATTGCCCTGGAAGGTGCTGGAGACATTTTTGGAACTCAAGCGCAGATTGATGGACTGCAAAAAAGAGTTTATTATTAAAGCCCCAATGAAGCAGTTCAAATCTACTCACCTCTTTGTCTAAAGTATAGTCCAGCTGGCCACATACAGTCGCTTCCATTTCTAGGAGCAGTTCAAAGCTGATGTTCTTTGAAGGCGCAATGGCGCTTAGCTTGATTAGCACTTCGTTGTAGGAACTGTAGAGTTTGGAGCCATTACCTAAATGGGCGAAATAGCTACCCAGACTGGCACTGTTGCCATCGAAGCCATCCAAGATCTCAAGTGAGCTGCATTTAGGACAAGCTAGCTCATTCAGTTGGAGCTGCTTCAGCCATACGGAAACACGATTACCGAGCGGCACACTAACGCGGAAATAACAATGCAATTCATCGCCAGCAGTGCTGGCATTCAGCTGATAGGATCGTACCAGATCCAACCGAGTGTTGCCCTCGCTAAGCGCGAGACGTTCGTTGCAATTGGGCGTAAAGTGCACGCTGGCCACAAAGCCTCGTCCACTTTCATCCATATAGCGGGGTAAAGTGGCCACAATCAATGCCTCATTGCTGTCGACCATGACGGATGGACTGGTCAAGTTACCACACAATTTACTGATCAGCTGCTCCTTGCTGTGACTGCTGCCACGATAGATGCTCAGATCGTCATACTGACAACGGTTCTCAAGCTCAAAGTACTTGAAGCGAAGAAAGATTGCATGCTGTGGCGGCGCCAGCACATGCCACTCACATTCCTGGCGAGACTTGTAGGTGGTGCCCAAGTCGGACAGAAGCGGACGTAGTGTGAATGGAGCAGTGTAATTTCCACCACAGCCAACCAGCTGATACTGCAACTCGAAGGGATGAGTGAGGGACGAGATTGTCTTAAAAACAAGACGCAGGCGTTCATATCCGTTCACCTCAAAACTGGGACACATGGTCTGGTTAATGGTCTGCTCCTTCCCCTCCACAATTCGATATGCATCGAAGTAGGAATAACGACAGGACCCCCGCAGCCAAGCTCGATCACTCTTGGGTTTGACGATGACCACCAGTTGGTGCTTGGTGTCCGTGACGAACTCATAATTGCAGCTTACTGACTTTTTGTAGATGCTTCGATGAAAATGGCCACCGTTTACCGTTTGCAGCTCACTGCTCGCCTGGAGCTTCATATCACAGGTTGTGGAGACGTTAAAGGTGAAGCCATCAGCTGTGATGTTGCCATTGGTGCGAAAGATTAGACGTAGACGATTCGACTGTGTATTCAGAGGCGCTGGCAACTCTCGTCCACAGAGTGTAGCTATCGTTTGCCAGAGATCCGCTCTATAGTCGAGCACCTCGAGCCGATCATTACTGCAGTTGGGCGCCATCTCAATGAAGAACCGATCACGGAACTCCAAACGCAGCGTCAAATCCGATGGCGCCTTATACTCCCAAAAAAGCTCAATGTTGTTTTTGTAGTCTGATGGGCCAACGGTCACCAGAGGTATTGGCCTGTCTCCAACCAACATTAAATTTCCGACTCCCAAACTCCAATCTTTTAGATTGGTGGCAATCAGCTGGAACTCACTGCTACCCGCTTGATACTGAGTGGCATGATAACGCATCACGTAGCCGATTCTCAATGGAACCATGCTTTTGCTGACCAAGATCGTGTCGCGACAGAATCTAGTCAGTTCATCGCCTCCTAATCTAGCCGAAATGCTCACATATTCATTCTCACAGCGATCAGCGAAGCTAAAACTACTGGCATTGACTTGCAAGCGATAAAGATAAGCATTATTTAGCGTCCAAACACATTCGAGGACGCCAAAGTGTTCCCTCAACAGTGGGAGCTGCATTGTGGTACCCTCCATCAAGCTAATGTCTCCGCCACATGCATAACGTCTATAAGTGGCCCGGAAATTAAACCCAGTTACCGGCTCATTTTGAATGATCTCAACGCGCCCCGTCGTCGTTGCCATCGAGAAAATTGCATTGCCAGGAGGCAATACTTTTAACGTTTTTAGAACCTCATCGTAGAACCTGACCAAGCCACCAGGCTTCGTTCTGGAGTACGTGACATTGAAGCTGATTGTTACCTGCGGCTCCGCTAAGAAGTGCATGTGGCAGTAATAGCGGGGCAATTGCATCATCTCCGCGTTGGACAGCGTGCCAACAGCTTGTTTGCCAATGTCCGGCGGACAAGAGGAAGCTTCCAACGAAGTGAAGCGCGCAAGGACCGGCTTCTGTGGCATAGAAGGCCTGAGCAAAACCCTGACGTACATAAGGTTATCGGTGGATTCAATAACTCCGCTGCCATTGTAAGCATCAAAATTAAAGCTGACTATTTTGGACAAGAATGACATGTCATTGTAGGCATTAACGTCCAATCCCGGTCTGTAGAATGAGAAATAATTGTGGGTAAAGAAAATAATATATTATGAAATCCTATCAAAAGCTCTGCATTTATCGTTTGGCTGAGTTGTATGAATACTAGTATATACGTATATAACTATAGGTTCTATAGTCGCTAGGATCTAAAAGTTTATACGAGTGTACAGACAGACAGGCGGACATAGCTAAATCGTTTAACATGTCATCTACCTTTTACATAATTTTGTATACAAAATAAGTAAGAAAGCTACAGTCGAGTGTGCTCGACTGTGAGATACCCGCTACCCATTTTGAATAAAAGGAAAATATTGCGGTATTATTCTCAAGATATACCAAAAATACTACAAAACAAGTAAGAAAGTTACAGTCGAGTGTGCTCGACTGTGAGATACCCGCTACCCATTTTTAATAAAGGCAAAATATTGCGGTATCATTTTCAAAATATACCGAAAATACTAAAAAAAATACTAAAAATATGGGCAAATCCCACGTGTCGCACGCTACATTCGCACGATTTTAGCTAATGAAAATCAATTTTTTGGGGGGTTTTTTAAAGATTTACCGTAAACTTTTGTTATGTGTTTAGAGTGAATTGAGAGTACTTTCGGAGGGTATAAGATTCAATTTCACTGGAGTCACTGTTTTGAAAATAATTAATAAAATTGTGACGTGTCGCACGCTACACCAAGTGGAAGTTAGTTTCAAAATTTTCATTTTAAACGCAATTTTTAGCGAATTCTGCAAAATAAACCCTATGAAAGTTAATATCCTAAAGAAAGTTAAGAATATTAGAAGACAAAATCCGATCGTTTGGTCTTGATAATGTTTATAGATTTTTAGCAAAGCCATAAACCCATTGTGTCGCACGCTACGTGTCGCACGCTACACTTTTTCCGCTGACATTAACATAAGACAAAAATCTTTTAATTTGAACTAAACATTATTTATTATATTCATAAATGTGCTTCACAATTATTTCAACGTGATTTACTTTAGATTTGTGTGTGAGCTCAAGCAGAGGCAAAAAATTGTGTAGAATAAAATAGGGATTTGAAGGTGCGCGCAGAGCACGAATTCAAGTAAAATTATGAAAATATAAATAAAATTGGGTTTGATACAAATTTGTGCATTTATAATGATCGAAATTTCTTTTTTGCTTTAAATTCTTAAGATGCCATATCTACTTTAATGTTCCATATAAAGAAAAATTAGAAAATGTGAAATTTAAAAATTGGTCGCTGGTGGACTGTTTCTGGGATTTGCCCATATACCAAATGGTATGTTTGGTATATCGATATAGTACACCATTCAAAATATACCTTAGACGGAACAATGTGCCAGGTTGTCGGCCAAAGCAACTAAGACACCTAGTAAGTAGGCGTTTTTGCCCATACAAAAGTATTTCTTTAATAGCTTCCACAATTCAGGAATCATAACTACTACAGTAATTATTGTATATACCAAAATTCGCAACTCTAGCTTTTAAATTAGGCTTGTTATTCGATTTTTTTTTATTTGCGGGGGCGGAAGTGGGCGTGTCAAAAATTTGAAACAAACTTGATCTGAGTGCAAACATAACAAATGCTGTCGGAAAAAAATTATAGGTCTATCTCTTATGGTCTCTGAGATCTAGGTATTGATACGGACGGACGGACAGACGGACATGGCTATATCGTCTCGGCTGTTGACGCTGATCAAGAATATATATACTTCATAGGGTCGGAGATGCCTCCTTCTACCTGTTACATACATTTCCTGTCGGCACAAAGTTATAATACCCTTCTACCCTATGGGTAGCGGGTATAAAAATACTAACAATATACCAATTGGTATATACATACCAAATGGTAAATTTGGTATATAGATATAGTTCCACATTCAAAATATAGCATAGGCAACTAAGACCCCTAGTAAGTAGACATTTTTGCCCATACAAAAGTATTTCTTTAATAATTTCGACAATCTGATCGCAACCAAATTTTCTGGAATTACAACTACTATAGTTATGTAATCTATACCAAAATTTCGCTCTAGCTTCAAAATTACGCTTTTTGTTGATTTGCGGTGACGGAAGTGGGCGTGGCAAAAATTTGAAACAAACTTGATCCGCGTGCAAACATAACAAATGCTGTCGAAAAAAAAAAAATTATAGTTCTATCT
The DNA here is from genome assembly GCF_009650485.2 of Drosophila albomicans. Lineage (NCBI taxonomy): Eukaryota > Metazoa > Arthropoda > Insecta > Diptera > Drosophilidae > Drosophila > Drosophila albomicans. Next base: position 34,800,193 of record NC_047629.2, on the reverse strand, counting down.
CTTATAGTCTCTGAGATCTAGGTGTTCATACGGACAGACGGACAGACGGACATGGCTAGATCGTCTCGGCTGTTGATGCCGATTAAGAATATATATTCTTTATAGGGTCGGAGATGCCTCCTTCTACATGTTACATACATTTCCTGCCGGCACAAAGTTATAATACCCTTCTGCCCTATGGGTAGCGGGTATAAAAAGGGAGCATCTCTCTCCCGAGACGATGTATATTGCTATGGCCGCTGTCCCTCCGTACAAACTTGGTGCCCGCACTCGTGCATGTCAAACGCAAATAAAGTTTGTTTTAGATATTTACATTGGTCAGTTGAATCAAACTTACATTCGTGATATTCGTGTGTTGGGTTTTGGCAAATCGGAACGCAGCTCGTCAAGGTTAAGAAACTCGAAGCGAACGCGTTGACCCTTTGGCACCGTAATACGCCACTTGCAGAATCGTTGAAACTTTTTAGGAATCAAATTCCGTGATAGTTTCAGCTCACCAGAAACCGCATTGACAGCCTGATCGCAGGCGCCATCAACTTTGTTGTACTGTAATCTAAATCCTCGGTAGGTATTTAACTTGGGATTCTTTGTCACGAATCGCACAGCAAGTTCATTTGTTGAAAAAGGAATAGAATAGGGCAGTTCCGTGAGATTCCCATAAAGTATTAACAAGACACGTCGTTCATCTACCATATCCAAGAACTCAAGGCGATCCAAATCATTTGCATTTGCTGCCACATCATAGGGCACATTCAAATCGGTAATGTTGACAACGATATGTGTATCCGACCGGGTTTTGACGGTATACTCGCATTCAGCCGGCTTGGGATAGCCACCCAGTAATGGATAATTTACGGAACTGATCACCCCACTTGGAGAAGTGTGCTCGCCACCGCACTGGCTTACCGAAACATTCAGCGAGAAACCCGCATGGGGTTCATTGAGCTCCGACTGGTAATGTACCAGCAGCATATTTCCAGAGCTTCTTGTTGTCGCTGGTTTGTGGCATGTTCGGAGTAGACGACGTGAGAGCATTGTTGAACCATCGTAGAGCTCGGCAAACTCCTTGTCGCAATTCTGTACACTTAAGTCGAAGGTATTTACGAAAGTGGCTGAAACGGTTTCGCCCAACGGTGCCACTATCAACCACGTGCAGTCCGAGTATGCTGGAGGATAATCCGGATACTTGGGAGTGCTAAGCACGTAGCTGGGCGAGAGATGGGTTAGTCGAATTTCAGATTGACAATCATTGTACTCTCGATATGTTAGTGTCCAGTTGTTCTGCACGTGCCTAGTTCCCATGCGGTTATTCCATTTTTCGAACATCAAATATTTAATGGTAGCATGTGGCCCACTCGTCCGATATGACTTCGTATTAAAATTCAATTGGTTACAGAACTTGCCGTGCGGCAACATCGGTGCTCCGGTGTCGACACCATCATAGATGAGTCCATAGTGCGTGCAAGTGTTGTTGACAGCCTCTGAATGATACTCGATGCTTATGTCGACGACACTGCCGGGTCGTACATTGATGTGATACTCACAGACGCTACTATCTTGCATATTTTGATCCCACCACCTTTCCTTCTTAGGAATCGTGATGGTGCCCACCTTACCAGTCATATTGCCACCACAATTGGTTTCGACACCTGCTCTAAAGCCGGTACCATTCATAGATACGTCAGAGACGAACTTGATTTTTAGATACGGTGTGCCTTCGACACGTTTTAAGAGCGAAGGCCAGCGAGTTGCGCTCATATTGCAGACATGCAACTGCTCCTGCCAATCCACCATATTGCTTGAGGTCTGAATGCTCAGATAGTCCAGCGCACACTTGTCCGATACCTCCAGACTGGCATCATAAAGTTTTGCAACGACATGGCGATCATCGTCCTGTGCCTTGAACACCCACTCGCAGTTCAACCTCGGTCGATAACCATGTGGATACCCTGGTGACTTCACATGAATCGTGGCCTCGCGTCCCACCAAGTGGCTCATGCCACAGCCTTCGGTTAGCGTTACATTTCCGGTCAGCTGATCAGTTCTCTGAATGTGCCAATTCAACAGAAAGGCGTCGAAATCTGCATTTACAGTTTTCAGATAGATGATATTGCTACTCGAGGTGAACTGCCAGGGCGAGTTCTGTATTGGGATGCGCAATCCGGTGTCATCAAAACCATCAAACAGCTAAAAGCATCAAAATATATAGTCACAAATTAATTTCTTTTAAATAAAGCGAACATCACAAATTTAATTAAAACTACCGGACTAAAGAAGCGCATTGCTCTCTTAAGCTACTCTTGTTGTTAGTAGTCAACTAATTAAATAATCTTTTCTATTAGGTAAAGTTATGCCGAAGGTTATTTCCACTACAATCGATACAATGATATTTGCAAGTAGTAATGAATTAGAAAATTATAAATTATAAAAGCAGATTAACTAAATAATAACACATAAAATTAAGCAAATTGTAATATATATGAAGTAGAATGCTGTAGTGCCACCAAGATCAATTCTCGCAACACGCACAGCTTACCTGCAGTCCAGTGTTGTACTCCTTAAAGTCAATCACGATAATCGAGTCAAGTTCTGCAAAGATGCGCCAAATGTAAGGCTGCTCATCGCCACGTACCGCAAGCGTTGGTGGCGATTCGATCTTACCACTTGTGATATTTGAAAATTCATTGACGTGAGCTGAATTAAATAATGATTTAATGAGGGAACAAATAAAATTGTTATGTAAACGTACCATAATTCCAGCGTAACTTGAATCCTTTGCCAGTGCTGCCAGACTGACTTCGGAATTTCACCCAGACGTCCGAGCTAACAGTCAGGGGCTCCACAGGCAGCACATTGTCACAGTATAGACCCAGTAAGGAGCCCGTCTTACCAGCACGTACTTCCAGGAAATCGAAATTGCAGTGTTCGGACTTGAAAATGTCCATTGCCTCGAATCTTAGTTCAATGGCATTGCCAGGACGGAGATTCGTTTGCCATTCGCATTCCACATTTGAGGGATAGCTGTCCGGGATAGTTGGGAGAATTAAGTGTGCCGCGAGCGGACTTAATTGTACCTCCACAGGAATTATCGAGGGTGCTATATTGAGCTGCTAGCACAATGCCCACTGCTTCAATGCGTGCCACGTTAGTGGGGATAACCAAACTACTCGGATGCTCTTTGCATAGATTATAATAAAGCACATCATCCTCATCGTTGTATATCCATAATCCGGTCGTGCAATTGCCGCCTTGTGATGTGCATGGACACTCCAGTTGATTAATATTAAGTGTAATTCTAGTTCCATTTTCTGACTGAATTTCCCAAATGCAATTTGTATCAAGTCGAGAGTTTAGATAACCCTCGTGGTCAATTCTCTTACCGCCGCATCCTCGTTGAAACCGCATCGCAAACTTACCCCATGCACCTTTTTTGGCTTTAAATGTCACATGAACAGTGCCCTCCATTGTTAGGGGCTCTGAAGGTTCGTTGCCACTGTATTGAATACTGAAATTTGCCGGCTTAATTAAATCTCCTTTCTTTAAATGCTTAGAGCCATAAATTGTCAGACTAGACAACTCGGAATTCGTCGTAAAATTGAAAACATCGAAGCTGAATTGAATAGTATAGGGATGTTCGACCTGTTGAAAAAGTATAGGCATTAATGGTTACCGATTCACGGCCACTTCACTTAATATATTTTTGACTTAATGGTCTTAATGCCATCGCAATCCATTTACTTTAAATTTAATTTAGAACCAGAAAACCCAAAGAAACTGTTGCTACTTTAAGCTCTTTGAACAACCACCATTAAGTTCTTTAACAGCCACATATTTTAAGATTCAGTTGTGGCCGTGTGAACAGGTGTGCATATATAATATATATTACAATAATTCTGTTAACTTCGCTAAGAATTGTTATTCTACAGACTCACCTCTACGACCCATACGCACTCGATATCCTTATCATAAACATCCAAGCCTTGCTGGTAATAGCTGGGAGATGCAATAAGTCCGCTGCTCGCACTAATGGTGCCTCCACACCTGGCTGGCACTTGAGTGTACGTGGCTTTCATGTATTTGCGAGTACGTTGCGTGCTGCTACGGAATCGGATATGCAGCTCATTTGCTGGGGAGGAGAATTTTTGAGCAGTGAACTCCACTTGGCAACTGCGCAGCATGACATCAGATGCATTGCTGCCAGACCAAACGGTCAGCGTATCCTGACTGCAATCGTGTTGCGGTGTCTCAATGTGCAACTCCTCAATGGAGAGTTCGATTTGATAGCCTTCGGAAACAAGGATGTGCCACTGGCAATCCTCATCGACACTGAATGGAGCATTCGGTGTCTCAATCTTGCCACTGGCAGCGCGCAACTCTTCGCCGCAGCCCACACGCTTGAATTCGGCATGGAAACCCTGTGATCCGATCGATGTATCACTATTGAATTGCAGCACCAGTCGATTACCCACACTAGTGACGACATCTTGAGTGGCGGTGCATAAACGTCGCTCGCTCACGAGCTGAGTGTTCCGATAGTCGCGAAGCAGCACGTAGTCAAAAGCACAATCGGGATCAACGGCTTCGAAGCTCATGTGGGAGATAGCCAACTGCACATGACTCTTGGCCTCTCCAGCTCGTATGTCCCACTCGCATTTGGTATTGGTGTCATATTTATCGGGGAAATTTGGTGTCTCAATGGCGCCACTCAGCTGCTCCAAGCGCACAATACAATTGGTAGTGTAGTCCAGTAGAAAATGCATGCCTTCAGGTGATTCGTCATTCACATTATAGCGCACCAACACTTGATTTCCTCTGGATCGCAATGCCAATTTCTCTCCTACAATGCTGCAGTTCAGTGGCAGTTTGGGACTACCAACAGTGGGTCCATCGTATAAGGACAAGAGACCATTGCACAGATCGTCACGGCTCTGAAGCTGCAGATCCACCGTTGATCCAGCAGACACACTGATCTGCCAATCGCAGGCCAGAGCACCTCGATTGCCCGACATGCTGTGTGGCGAGTGTATAGAACCTGACGATGACGTCAGCTTGCCACCGCATCCAACGGTTGTGATCTGCCAGTTGAAATGGAAGCCACTTTCCTCCATTAGTGCATCAGAGTGAAAGTGTATATATAGGGCATTTGCATAGGAAGGCAGTCGCGGTGGAATATCAAAACCACAGTAGCGTCCTATCAACGGTGCTTCCGAGTGGTCGCCATTTCTGGTGTGTCGATCAAAGAAAGAAAAATAATAAAGATTGTTAGAGAATGATTGGTAGAGGAAAGCTGCAAAAAAAGGAAACATATTATATCTTGATAAACTTATTTTTCTTAAAAAAAAAAAGTAGTTAAGAATTTGACGATTTTAACAATTGTGTTGTTGGTAGGAAGCTATAAATCTTTACAAGTAATGTCAGTTAAAGCACCTGATCTCCACATAGTCATCAGTGCAGCGATCCGAAGTACTTTCCGTTGTAAAATTGTGAACAATAAGCTCAAGGCGTTCTCCGAACGGCACCCTAATGATCCAAGTGCAATTCTCAGATGAACCATAATTATCTGGCCAATTGGGACTCTTAATGGTACCGTAACGTGCTGAATAAGTGCCACCACACACTGGAAAATCATAGTTATAAGATTAGTAAAGTTAGATTAGAAAACACGTAGGTTAACTTACTAGTATTTGCTGGCTGATAATCGATTATCACTCGCGAAAATGTTTCTTTACCATATACTTTTATAGTCAGAAGATTCGAGTCGATCTCTTCATTCATTTCAAATCGCCTGTCTCCGCCGTCGTAATTTCTAAGTAGTTTTCCCTGCCCCACAGTGCTGTTATCAAAAATCTGTAGTTTTCCTTTTCTTATAGGGTTATACATATCAACATGCAGAAGTTTTCTGCCTGGAACTTCAATAGTCCATTCGCAATCAGAATTCTGAACAAAACGTCTGTATGAAGCCTGCGGAGAAGTAAAGACGCCTCCACATTCCGCCAAGAATGATTCGAATTGGAATCGTAGACCTCGAGCATGCTGAGGATTGCTAGCTCCGCGAAAGTACAGTTTCATCCGGTTATTTTTGGAGACCAGAACATGATTGGTCAGATTCCTTGAGAAACGCTGTTTATCGCTTGCATTGCGAGAAAAATAAACCTACAAAAGAAAATGAAATTAGGAAATATTTTCCTATATTCCAACATCACTCACATCCAAATAGTTTGGTTGAACTCCAACATTTACAGATGCGTCGTCATCCTGCTGAGCAGTAGAGATTCTTTCTTCCCCACTAATCGATAGATCGATTATAGTTAGTCGAATCTTATATTGTGCAGGAATATTTATATTGTATACGCAGTCTAGGTCCTCCAAGTATCCATTCGGATAGTTGGGAGTCGAAAAGTCTCCTGAATTTGATATTATATTGTCGCCGCACTCTAAAAAAACGAGATGGTTTATAGCCTTTCCATATACATATAAACTATATAACATATGGTAGATAGTACAGCGGGCATGGGAAATTCTTTAAGTGGTTAGCTTTCCATAATTAATTTTGAAGTTATATACATACCTCGACTGTATCGTACTTTAAAATTCCTTGGCAACTCCAAGCCTGCCAGCTGATACTGATAACGCAGTAGAATCAGATTTCTGCTAGATAATAAAAGCTGCTGATTTGCTTGTGTCATGTTGCAGAAACGTCCTATCAGAGGCTGATCAACGCTGGATCCGTCAAAGATCTCAACGCTCTGCAGCTGGCAACCGGGAGAGCCCATGAAATCGAGTTCCTCGAAAATGAGCTGGATTCTGGTGTCCTTAGGCTGTTGGACAAGAAACAAACAAATAGGAGCATTCATGTGGCCAATTATTAGACCACTCGCTTCAGTAAAGATGCCACCGCAATTGGGATGCCCAGCAATCACCTCGTAATGCACTTGGAACGAGCTGTCCATGCGCACCAAATCTGTGTGGAAATGCAAGCTTAAGAGATTCACTGAGCTGTAAAGAGGCGCTGGCTCAGCCGATTGACAGGCCCGATATAGCTGTCGATTCGTTTCATATATGTTTAGATAATCTCCTTCACTGCATTTGCTCGACTGCGGCGTTCGACTCTCAGAAGGACCTAGTGTAATCTCATAAAAGTGCAGCAGGAAACGTGTGCCAAAGGGCGCCGACAATTTCCAGCGACAGTCGATGCCGCGTTGCGCCTTGCCCGGATAACCGGGAGAGCGCAGCACACCCGTCTGACCCATTTCCAGGTCGAGTTCCGCGCCACATGTCATGGGCATTGAGCTCCATGTTAGATTAAACCCATGTCCCTGCGTGGCATTGTTCGAGAGAAACCAGAGGAACAATTGCGGCTGTGTGGTTATCACAGTGCCATTGCCGAGCGGCAACTGCTGGCCACAGAAGCGTCCAATAAGTCGGGCGGTCAAAGATGTGCCATCGTGCAACTGCAGAAAGTCGGCAGTACAATCGGTGCTGTTCTCCAGATCAAAGAAGGTAAAGGTCACATTCAAGATCATTCCACGTCGAGTGGCAATGATGAAGGGACACCGCTCATTCGGTTCATATGCCAACTGAGTGCTGCCCTCGCTGGGTGGAAAGCGTACGCTGCCAGTCTCATTGCGCAACGAGATGCCGCAGAAGCTGCGTAGATGAGAGCAGCTACTGCCTGAGTAGCCGGCTTGGCAAACACACATGAACTCATTTCGTGGCAGTAGGCGGCAGGTGCCGCCATTGTGGCAAGGATTCGGATGGCAAGCATCCGACTCCGTGCATAGGGCACCCTTGTAGCCCGGCTGGCAAATGCAGCTGGTGCCACGGCCATTCAGTACACAGGTGCCATTATTCTGGCAGGGATGATTGTCGCAGGGCTTGCGATCAGAATCTTCGGTGCAGCCATCGGCGCCATAGCCATGACCATAGTAACCGATTCGACAGCTGCAAACCACCGTCTCCGAGATGTATTCGCATTTGGCGTGATCGTTGCAAATCTGTTCGCCGTCGCAGGAATTGGACTTGGTCGGCGAGCAGCTTCTCCCATCACCCGTCCAGCCAATGGGACAGCGGCCACAGCGAAATGAGCCCTCGGTGTTGATGCAGCTGACCGTCGGACGCTGACTGCAGCCACCATTGTTGCCGTCTCGACACTCATCGATATCCCGACAGTACTTACCATCCCCAGTGTAGCCTGGCGGACAGGCGGCACAACGAAAGCTGCCCGGCAAATTTATGCACTCATCGTGGCAGGGATTTATCTCAGGTGCACACTCGTCCACATCCCGTGTGCAGGGACTGGCGCTTGCCTGAGTCACATTCGCATCTGCCCACGTCCAGCCCTGATCACAGATGCACACATAGCCAGCTGCATTGCTGGCGGACAGGCAGGTGCCATGACTGCCGCACAGCTCCGCTGACTGATTGCTCAGGCAGGCGTTGTGATGCAGTCGACAATGAACTCCCGAGTAGCCAGTGCGGCACACACAGCTGTGGAATGGTAAAGACTAAAATAGAATCACTGATTGGAGAGTGTACCCACCGATAGCTGCCAGGAGTATTGATGCACTGGGCATCGTTCATGCAGACATCCAAATCTGTGCTAGCCAAGTCGAAACACTCGTTCACATCATCTTCGCAAGTGGCGCCCTAAAAGGAAATTGTGAACAATAATCGGAAATATATGTTGGAACGAGGAGGAGAAGAACTCTGCTCATTGCTGTTGAAAGATCAAAATTTCGAATGATTCATGTTATAAAAATTAAAATTCGAGTCTCAAAGAGCCTCAAGCATAAATTATTAATTGATGGGAAACTCAATATTAAATTTATTAGTACTAATATGTTTAATAAATTTAAATAGCGTATTAATATACAAAATTGGTAAAAATAATTTATTTATTTGTGCGAACGACATCGAATTAGAAATATTAGTAATATTTTTAATTATTATGATATTTATTGCGATTCTTGTTATGCTAGTTTCAAATATTCAATATTCATAAATTGACACTTTATTTAATTCAAATTTAAAAATCGGACGAACTAATCAGCTTGTTTGTATAACTGAGATAAGCACTAGTGTACGCCCCACAATAGTAAAGGTCTCCGCCCACTTGGAAGAACCGCGTACTTACTTGCCAGTTCTTGGGACAAATGCACTGGAAGGACTTATAGGCGTCATGACAGGTGCCTCCATTCTTGCAAGGATTAGAGGCACACTCGTTGACGCGCAGATTGGATTCCAGCGTTGTTAAGGTGTTTCCCACGACCTGGACACGTTGCAGAGTCCGTCGGAGCACGCGCTGACTGAGTCCACTACGTCGAGTGCCATTGTGCATGTTACTCAGCCAACGCGCAAGTCGATTGAGGTCGCGTTGAACACCACGAAACTCCTCCTTGAGTGCATCCAAGGACAAGGGCTCTCGCTGTGCTGCTGTTGATTGTGCGGTGGCTGCACGTCGGCGTCGCTGCAACAAGGCAACAATATCCACTTCGTTGAGCAGCAATGAGGCAGCATCTCCCATTAGACGCAAAGTGATGTTTCGATCCTGGGCTGCTTCAATAAGCAGTGTGCCATCGTCAACGGCCCGAAGCCACGGTTGATCACGATTAGAACTTGCCTCTGTCGGTGGCAACTCTATTAACAGGATCACGACACAAGACAGAAAAATCCAAATAAAACAGTTCCTTTTACACATTATTCACAAGTTTTCATTTTCACTACCGCACTTAGGATAAATTAGAAATGACACTTCACGAGTTAGGGTTGGTTATTCGTCGTTGACCGCGCGGAAACTGAAACCGCAAGTAAAGATCGCGTTCATTTTATAGGCAACGTAAAGGGGCGTATTGGATGAGGCTTATTTGAGGAATTATGCCATTATCAATTAATAGGATTTCAAAACAAATACATTACATAGCCATTTACTCGGGTTTCGATAATAATTAATAATAATAATAATAATAATAATAATAATAATAATAATAATAATAATAATAATAATAATAATAATAATAATAATAATAATAATAATAATAATAATAATAATAATAATATTAATAGTAATAATAATAATAATAAGAATAAAAAATTAACTTTAATAATCTCGTCATATTAAATCAACCGAAATAAATTAACGCAAAACAATGAAATAATCACCAAATTCTTTTGGTTTACTTCTAATTTATGTTTCAATTATGCTATTTAACTTAACATTCACTGATAAGCTAGAAATAGTTTTTTAATCTGTTCATAAAATGCTCTATCTATGTTTGTTACCAATTCCATGAACAAACCATAGGGTTCTATGGTGTAATGGTTAGCACTCTGGACTTTGAATCCAGCGATCCGAGTTCAAATCTCGGTAGAACCTTCAAATTTGTAAGTTTTTCTTATTAATTTTTTTTACATTTTTAATTTAAAGTAAAGTTGTATTTCTAACAGTTTATATATTTGTTCAATTTTTAAATCAAAAACTATATATACGCCTAAAATTATGTGATGATCTTTTCTACAAACTGACAGTGCCAAATTCGCAGTGCGAATGTGCTTGCAAATTAAAGCGAGATAGCTAGATGTGCTCGCTGCACATTCTGTCAATCGCAAATACCTAAAGAGCAATGGCCGCGCAGTTACAGTGCAGCCAACCTACCATAAAATAAAGATAAGCTATAAATAAACTCCCCATGGAATGCACTGCTCGGTTGTTGATAAAAGCAGAGCAAGCAGTCTCTGACGTCACAGCTGCTCGCTCAATGGGGAATTTGTGGCATCTGTTTGTGTTCCTGACCTAAGACAAGAAGTTATTTATCTGCGAGTACATTTGCCCCTTTTTTATCACATAATGTTAGACATTTCAATCAAGTACATTCGTATAATATTTATTTGAACTATTTACAAAAATTAATATTACATTTACGTATAATAAAAAAAAGCTAGTGCTTGCTTTTCTTCTTCTTCAATTTGTGCTTAGATTTTTCGCTCTTCTTCGACTTTTTCTTAACTTTTTGTTTTGATTTCTTAGACTTTTTACCACTGGATTTCTTGTGCGACTTCTTTAACTTCGCACGTTTTGCTTTGGAACTACTGGAATCGGAACTTTCCGAGCTATCCTCATCGCTATCAGCGCTATGGTCGCTACTACTCATTGTACGCTCCACCCAATGCTCCGTCTTGCGTTTGCTTGGCGCATGTTGCTGCCACAGTTGCTGCAGCTTGGCATCTATACTGGCCTCCGCGTGCTTTGAATTGTTACCTGGTGGCGGCTGCTTCAGTTGACTGGGCAACTTGGGGCCATAGAGTTCTTCGGGCGGAACTTCTGCCATGGCCAGTTCCTTGTCATTCTTCAGTCGCTCCTCGCGTGATTTGTATGCAATTTTCAATTTGTTGCCCTCAATGGGTGCAAATTTGGGTTTGGATGGCTGCTCTTCGCTGGGCTTAAAGAGCGCTGCAAATAATCCCCGAGGCGGTGAGTTGTTGCGCAGCACATTGGCAGCTGCCGCGGACGCGGGTACGGCTGCAGTGATTGGTATGCCCAGAGCAGCCTGCATAGCAGCCAATTTCTCCGCAGCCGTCTGTTGTGCCTCTTCTTCGACTGCAGCGGGTTTCGTATCCGTCTCTTCATCGCTGTCGTCAAATATGCTTCTGAAGAGATCTGTCTTTTCCGAAATGGGCTGATCACGTGACGCATCCACAGCCAGCTCGAGTGGCGTTCTTGGCACAAAACTAGGCTTGATAGCAGGGGTTTCGGATGCAGTTTCTGATCTGTCGATCATTTCTACTGGCTTAGCTGACTGTTCTACAGATTTAAGTGGCAGTTCGACCGCAACCTTGGGTTGCTCTGATGGTAGACTCGGCTTCTGAGGCGGCTCTATATGCTTGGGTATTATGTTGGGTGTTTGAAAGTTTGCCTTGGTATTGATTGAGGTTTCCAGATAATCAAAAATGGACATTTTAGGCTTTCCTTTAAGATCCTTTTCGGGATCGGGTAATGCTCCTCCAAAGGGTTCAGCAATGTTATAGCGCTTACACAGCAGTGCATTGGGTTTCCACATGCTCTTTGTGCGCGTCATCACGATTTTCTTTTGCTCCGTTGGCTTAAGCTGCTCCTGCTGCTGTTCCGCCTGCACCGTAGCCTCCGATACAAATCTATCAAGCATGAGACCAGCTAAAGGACGATAGATTTTCGATGCCTGTATAAATTCTTTTTTCTCCATTTCGCGATCCCACAGCGATAACGTTACCGGCTGTAAATCGGCCAGAAATTGAGTAATTTCTGCGTCATCTTTCAATTTTGCACTAAGGAACTGTTCATATCGCTGCTGTTTAGCTTCGTCCGCGAGGAAGGGCTTGAAGCCGCCTGAAGGTGTTGTTGACGCTGCAAAATAAAAAAAGAATTGATTATTTTTCGCATTACTTCATGACGATTGTGCATACTTACCCAAGTTCTTGGTTTTGGATGCCGCCTGCTGCAAGATGGAAGCATTTGTTTGCTGCAATTCTTTATTGAGCTCCACAGCAGGCGATGGCGATGGCGCTAGCTGCTCCTCACCCGTTGTTGTAATGAGTCCTCCCTTGGTAAAGTTATCACTCTTAGCGCTGATCAGCTCTAGCAAGGATTTGCTACGCTCCTGTTGATTGCTCACGCTTGTCGCTATTTTGAAAGGATTTTTTTTCGTTGTCTGCACCACTTCGCCCAACAGCTCAGCACGCTGCTCGGGATTAAGATCATGTCTACCCAGACCCGCCTTCTTATGTTCTTGCGCCTGCTCCAACCTGCGAGCCCTTTGCGCATCCATTGGTGCAAATCGACTGCGGCGATGCAACCAATTGCGTGGCTGAAAATCACGTGGCAAGTCGATGGTATAAGGCTGTGATAGTGTACTGTTGCTTTTATCCTCGCTGAAGCCATCGATAACATGCCGCTGCTGAACATACTCCACCTTCTTCTTCTTAGGCTGTTTGTCGGCCAACGAGAAATCGTAGCGTGTCATATCATCTCGGGCATATATATCATCGTCCTCCTCCTCAAAAGCGCCCACACCAAACGCCTGACCGCGTATAGAAAGTTGTTTCTGCTTGGCCGCCGCCTCTAGCTGACCAAACAGATTGATGTGCTGCATGGGAGCCGCTGGTGTGCTACCCTTGGAGAGCACCGGGGCACGACTCAAGCCTGAGTAGCTCATACCGAAGCGATTCTCTTTGGGCGTATAGAAAATGGGCTCATAATCATCGGGGGCAAAGGTTATATCCTCATCGTCCTCCTCCTCCGGCTCTTCATCATCATCAGCTTTGCTGCTGCTAGGTAATCCCTCGTTGCCATAGTGCTCCAGCAGATACTGTTCCCTTTGATTGCGAGCCGTTGTCTGTCGCTTTTCCTTGCGCGTCTGTCGCGGTCCAACACCTTGTCCCGGCTTCCAGCCCATGCTCTTCAAGATGCGCACAGCGACTTTGTCGCGCACTGGACGCAACAGTTGCTCCAAAACAGGGACACCGGGAATTGGACCATCCATCTGTGGCTGCATAAGCTTACGCTTGCGCTGCCCGGTGCGCTGCTCCTTCTCGCTGTCCTTGGCGAACTCATCACGTGTACGTATGCCTTGTGGTGCTATGCCGAATTCTCCCAAATCTTCTTTGTCCATGAAGTCTTCCGGTCGCTGTTGAACTGCAGCTGCTTTTTCGCCGCGGGAACTCTTGAAATTCTGCGGTGTCCAACCCTCCAGTGAACCGACAGTGTTCCAAAAACCAGCACTAAAGCCACCGGTGAACGCACCATGAAATCTTCTCTTGCCATTTTCATCTTTCACAATTTGATCTTCGATGGACAATGGCTTCTTAGCAGGCACCTCATCTAAACGATTACCAATAAAATATATATTTTCCTATAGTGCATAGCATGCTTACCCTTTTCCAATGGCTCTAATGGTGTACCGAAACGATGTAGATGCTCCTCCTCATCCATTTTTATTAATTTTTAGCTATTTGACAAAGGTATAAACAGCAAGAACGTAAAAATGCTCTCAATACGCGCTCAGCTGGCATACTAAACGTAAACAAGCAGCCAGTGCTGCCAGATCTTTTGAGATATGGTCGATATCAACAACAGTTCATTTATGCCGAGCTATTAAATTATAAATTAAGAGATAATATACTTATTCCTTTCTATAAAGTTGTCTCTATTAATGTGAAATTTACCAATTTGCCCATTTTTTTTATAGTAGAACAGCAAAACAGTAGACAATTAGTAGATTTCGCGTTGTATTTTTATATTTGGTATACTCATCATAATTACAAAGTATTTTTTGAAATTTTGCTTATGGTCACACTTCGACAACTAAAAAAAAGCTCTTTTTATAAGAAACAAACAGCTGTTTTTCGCTCTCGAAACTTTTTCAGTTTTAGAACTTTATTTATTTCTCGAGAATTTGTTGAAGATTTGTGTAGACGGCAACAAACAATTGCTCGCAATTTGTAAGTATACGAAACACACAATAGACAGGTATGTCCACATGTGTTTTAGACCATTTGGCAATGGTTGCATTTGCGGCACTTGTGTATGCGTGTGTTGGTGACTAATGATGTCAACATTTTTTGGTTTCTCTTTTTTGCCTATTATACTTTCAGCTGGCTGGCATTTGCCATTTTAATAAGCTGGACGTGACTCTGGCAGGTGCATAGAAAATACACGTAAGTGATGCAGTAGCTCTTAAATTGGAAAATAAAATATGTATTAAATGCGACTTTTTTTGCATGCACTTTTCATACACACACATATGTATGTATATACATCTAAACATGACCCATACAACGCCATCTATCGAACAGTTTCATAACGCACACACGCACAAAACTGGCAAAGTGACAGTGGCAACAATAACATCGACAACAACAAGATCATGTCGGAGAAGAATATCAAAGTGGGCGCCCGGGTCGAACTGACCGGCAAGGAGCTGTTCGGCACGATCGCCTACGTTGGCATGACCAGCTTTGCTGTTGGCAAGTGGGTGGGCGTGGTGCTGGACGAGCCGAAGGGCAAGAATAGTGGTTCCATCAAGGGGCAGCAGTACTTTCAATGCGACGAGAACTGCGGCATGTTTGTGCGGCCCACGCAGCTGCGTGTGATAATGCCAGCTGGCGGCGATAGTGGTGGTTCAGGCAATGCTACGCCCACGCTGCAACCCACAAAGGCACGGCTTAGCGGATCACGCAACTCACTCTCATCCAGTCGCCAGTCATTGCTTGGCTCACGCACACAACTCACCACATCATTAAGCGAACGCACTGGATCCAGCAGCAGCTTGGCTGCTCGCAAATCTCTTGCGCCTCAGAGCAGCAAGGATAAGGATGTCTCCAGCACGGGATCGTTGGCAGCCGAAGGCGGCGGTGGCAGCGGCGGCGCAGGCGCCACAACATCCGCTACCGCATCGAAGCGTGCTTCGTTTGTGGAGACCGGCTTTCTGGAGATATTGAAGCCACAGTTTACACCATCGCAGCCCATGCGTTCGCCCTCGTTTACGGCTACTAGCACGACGGAGGACAAGGTTGCCTTGCTGGAGGCACAAAAGACCAGCGCAGAGCTGCAAACACAGCTGGCGGATGTCACCGAGAAGCTTGAGACATTGAAGCAGCGTCGCAACGAGGACAAAGAGCGTTTGCGAGAGTTCGACAAGATGAAAATTCAGTTCGAGCAGCTGCAAGAGTTTCGCACCAAAATAATGGCTGCCCAGGCATCTCTACAAAAGGAACTGCAGCGTGCCAAGCAGGATGCCAAGGACGCCATCGAGGCCAAGGAGCAGCATGCCCAGGAAATGGCAGAGCTCTCTGACAATGTCGAAATGATTACCCTGGACAAGGAAATGGCCGAGGAGAAGGCAGACACGCTGCAGTTGGAATTGGAATCGAGCAAAGAGCGCATCGAGGAGTTGCAGGTGGATCTAGAGTTGTTGCGCTCCGAGATGCAGAACAAGACAGAATCTAGCATAGCGGCCAGTGATGGTGGTATGTCCACCTATGAATTCAAGCAGTTGGAGCAGCAAAACATACGCCTCAAGGATACTCTCGTGCGTTTGCGTGATTTAACGGCGCACGACAAACACGATATACAGAAGCTAACCAAGGAGCTGGAGATGAAGCGTTCTGAGGTCGCAGAATTAGAGCGCACCAAGGAAAAGCTTAGCTCCAAGATTGATGAACTGGAAGCCACAGTCGCCGACTTGCAGGTGAGCTTCTTTACTGTTTTTTAATGCTAGCAGGCATGTTCCCAAACACCCGGCTAAATACCATTCATTTTATTAGAATCTCAAATTGTATAACAGTTTGTTGAGTTTATTAATTTGTGGGATTTTTGTGATATGACTTTTTTACAACTTCCTAATTAGTTAACTCAAATTATGCTTAAATTAATTTTCTTAAGTTCATTTTTGTTACATTTTTAGGTGAAACATTTTGTTTTAAATTTCTCGTGTAACATACTTCATTTATATACTTAGGTAGTTTTAATAAACGAATTTGACAATTTAGGACCTGCTAATATTATACATTTCATTTGATATATATTTAGTAACCTTCTCTAAAAAATATATCTACTTTTATAAGTTTTTTTAAAAGTTGTTCCTTATCGAAGTTATAAATTTTCAAATTGATTCGGGAACAGGCCTGCACTACTTAGTATAAACTAAAGCACAATTTTTGCTGGAAGCTACAAGCTGCTTTTTAAGTAGATAGCTTTCGCCCTCCCCCACAAATTCCCAGCTCCTAGCTTGATTCTCTCTCTCTCTCTTACCTTTCGTTTACTTTTAACACCTGCAAAATTTCCTTTCCCCGGTTCACTTTTGCTTTGTTTGGCTTTTGCTTCAACACCTGTCACATTTTTGTTAATAATAACAAAACATAGACAATACATTTGCTGTTCTTTCGCTCCCAATTCTAAATAAATGTTCATTTAATTTCTTTGCCGGCCTACATAATATAATCAATAAAAATAAAACTGGTTTGCAGGAGGTAAATTCAAATTTGTTGTACAATTTGTCATAATTCATAAAGTCATATTTTGTTTATCCCCGCTAACCCATTTCAACAATTCATGATGGAAACTGTATTAAAAATCGAATTTGTTATTGCCTTTCTAAAGGAACAAGTGGATGCTGCACTGGGCGCCGAAGAAATGGTCGAACAACTGGCCGAGAAGAAAATGGAATTGGAGGATAAAGTCAAGCTGCTCGAGGAGGAAATTGCACAGCTCGAAGCGCTCGAGGAAGTGCACGAACAACTGGTGGAGAGCAATCATGAACTAGAGCTGGATCTGCGCGAGGAACTCGATCTGGCCAATGGTGCCAAAAAGGAAGTGCTACGAGAACGTGATGCTGCCATTGAAACAATCTACGATCGTGATCAGACCATCACCAAGTTCCGTGAGCTGGTGCAAAAACTCAACGAGCAGCTGATCGAGCTTCGCGATCGCAGCTCCAGCAACGAGCAGAAATCACTGCAGGATCCAAGTCTCAAGTTGGCAACCGAGACCATCGATTACAAGCAAATGTTTGCCGAGTCCAAGGCATACACTCGCGCCATCGATGTGCAGCTGCGACAGATTGAATTGAGTCAGGCCAACGAACATGTCCAGATGTTGACTGCCTTTATGCCCGAATCCTTCATGAATCGCGGTGGAGATCATGACTCGATACTTGTTATACTCCTCATCTCGCGCATTGTCTTCAAGTGTGGCATCGTTGTGTCGCAGACCCGTGAACGCTTCCCCGCCGTCGAGGCTGTTACCCGTGAGGCCGTGACCCAAGGATATGCGGTGCAGCAATATGCGTTCAAATGCCGCCTGATGCACTACATCCACAATCTGCAATGTGCACTGCATCAGATACTCTACGGTCTGAATAGCTGCACTCCGGACACGTTGTTACGTGCTGGCAGCTCACTGCCCGAGATGGTGGCACAGGAGAAGATCGTCGATGGCATCATCGAACTGCTGAAATCAAATCAGCTGGATGAGAACAGCACCACGGACAATATCGAGAAGTGTGTGGCGTTCTTCAATGCCATGAACTCGGTGCTCTTGGCGGGCGAGCAGCTGCTGAACGAAACACAAATGATACGCGACTGTGTTGCTTCGTTGGGCGCCGCCTGTGAGTCCATTTTGAACGATACGGCGATTGCCAAGGTGATCATTGAGGAGGCGGGCGCCACAAGTGATTCGATGCTGCTCATTCAGTTCCTCAACGAGCACATGGAGAGCATCAAGCAGCAGGTGAAACTGATCAAGCGCCGCCTGCCCAATGATCAGCATGTGATCAAGTGCGGCCTGTCACCACACAAAATGGATGCAATGCGAGCGTTGGCCCAACAAATCAGTCGCATTATGTC
Source organism: Drosophila albomicans (assembly GCF_009650485.2). Classification (NCBI taxonomy): domain Eukaryota; kingdom Metazoa; phylum Arthropoda; class Insecta; order Diptera; family Drosophilidae; genus Drosophila; species Drosophila albomicans. Next base: position 34,781,821 of record NC_047629.2, on the reverse strand, counting down.
GGCCATGCATGCGGCCACCAAACAGGCGCTGGCTGCCATTGTGGCCAACACGGAGAGCGATAATGCGGCCGAGCATACGCTCCCCCAGGACAAATACTGGTCACTGCTCTCCGCGGCTTGTGAGCGCATCTACGAGCAGGACGATCGTGGTCCAACGCAGAACTTCAAGGCACTGCTTGGACAAGCGAACTCTGATCTACAGCACATTGCCCAGCATCTGCTGGACAAGGAGTACGAGATTATGTCCGCCGCAGGTGCAGCACCACGTGTCCAAGCGCAGAACACGCCTATCAATCAACGCGCCCAGCTAATCAAGAAACAGCTGGAGCAGAAGAATGTGCTGGCCGCAACGCTGGAGAATCGTGAGGCGGATATCAAGCAGCTGAAACTGGCGGCCAAGATGAAGCTGAACGAACTGAGCGAAATGCAAATACGCAAAGATCTCGCCGAGAAGAAGCTGAGCGTGCTTCAGTCCGAGTATGAGCATGCGGTTAATAAATGGAAACTGCAGTACGAGGAGACGCATCAGAATCTGCTCAAGAAAGAGAAGGAATTCGAGGAGACCATGGATCATCTGCAGAGCGACATTGATGCGCTCGAGAGCGAAAAGAGTGATCTGCGCGACAAGCTTAAGCTAAACACAAGCGTGGGCAAGAGTCAAGCCTCTGATTCGCACTCCTCCTCCGCGCACAATCTTTCAGGCACTGGCCTAGGCGGCCCGGGTAGCGCCAATGCAAGTTACACGGCTCCGGCTGGCACCGCGCCGCTGGTGGCCGAAGAGATGCAGCTGCTGAAGTGCGCCTTCAACCAGGAGCGCAATGAGCGTTTGCGTTTGCAGGCGCAGGATATGCGCGCCAAGTTGCAACAGTTTGAGCCCATCCATGTGCCTCAGCCGCAGGATCAACGCATCAATGCGCTAGAGTCACAGCTGACGAAGATGAAGCATGCCTGGGTGTTGTCGCTGCTCCAAGTGCAGGCCAAGGGCGGCAACGGTGGCACCGCCAATATCAACACGATCGCCATGCAGCGTCGCCATCAACCGTTGCCCCAAAAGTCGGAGATCAGTACGCAAGCATCACGTCTCGCTTCAGATATTCTGTCGGAGTATCTACAACGGAAGCCACATCGTGCGGCGAGTGGACAATTCGCCGCTTTTCCCACCGTCGATGTAAAGCGTGTGCTGCAGATTTAAGCGGTCAGCGACGGGGCAATTGGGGCAATCATTACGTAGCTAGGCTAGGTCACTTTTATAATGCTTCGTTTTCTGGCTAGCACAAAGGTTTTAGCGAAAGGGGAAATCCCCATCTTCAGCCCACACACAGAGCAACACACGCTAGTAGCTTCTTTGGCTTGTCCCCCCACTAACAACCTACACTAACTAACAATGATCCCCTCCTTCCTAATAGTATCTGCCTTGTGTGGTCACCAGCGTGCTTCTGCTCATTGAGGTCTATGACTTTTGGATGCGCTCGAGGAAGAGCAATCGTTTCTACTGGAATCAGGTTCTCCTCCGCTTTTTCATTGGGCTATGGGATTAAGTGATGATCGCACTTCTTTTATTGTAAATCTTATTTAATTTATGTTTGTATCATAATAATAATGCTATATGTGTAACTTATGCAACTGTGTATCTCCACTGAAATCAACTCAAGCGAACCCAGAACCCAAAAACCCTTTTTATAGCTACTATATAAATTAACAAGAAATGTATTATGTATCCATGAAGGCGAGAAACTATGTGAATAAAAAGACACAATCTACTATTTGTAACTAAACACAAATTCAATTTGCATATGAGGAATATATACAGTTATATACAATATACCAATATACACTGAATAAACGAGTATATTTTCCAGATGTTGTTTAACAAATAACTATACGCTATTTTATTTAAAAGCAAATAGTTGAATTTTATTTTCAGCAAATTTCAAATAGTAACGTTCGTTTGCCGAACAGCTGTTTACGTTCCACTTGCCATCCACTTGTCGCTCTTAAGTTCCAATAAGCGTGAGAGAGCGCACGCTTTTGCTCTCTTACATTGTCGCTCTCACTCACACTGCGACTGCTTGCTCAACACGCGAAAGCAGCAACAACAAAAGCAAGGCCCAATGCCGCCAGGTTACAGCAACAACACGAACAACAACAGCTGCAATAGACACATAGAAACTATTACACTAGCCGACCATAAACCATGATGGTCACAAAACTGTGTAGTAGCAGTCCCCTCCCTCTGCCCGCCCTTTACTTTGCTCTCGCCCGCTTCGCTTTAGCAAATGCAAATGCAAATTGCTAACAGTTTTCAATCTCTTTCATTGCCCTTTTGACTGCCCAGCTGAGCCTTCAGTCTGACCTTATTCTAGCCCCCTTTTTGGAGTCCCTGATTCGCTGGTTCTTCTTCATGTTCCCGACGATTTTTCTTTAATTGCGCGCCCCGCTTGCCGGAAGCCAAAGCGGATCCACAACGTCATTACGATCCTAACCTAAGTGATCCGCTGTGAGTTGACCATTCATTTGGTTCCATGGAGGGGGATGGAAGGGGGGAACTTCTCCTCATTTGTTGTGTTTATAGAGCGGCTTTAATGTGTGTCGGCTCGGTTCGGTTGGGTTCGCTGTGCTGCGGGCTCGCCTTTTTTGTTCGCTGTCAATTCTCACGCCCAACTCTGACCTTTTTACGGTATATTTCGAGTTTTTGTATTTTTGTTTTTTTTTTTTATTTTGGGGTTTTCCGTGGTCTGTTTTGTAACAGTTTTTCATAGGCAGTCTGGTAAGTTCTAATGTATGTTTTGAAATTGTAATGTATCTGCATCTGCATGCGATTCGCTCTGCTTGCGACGTCCGTCAAGAATAGACTGAGTTGCTGATGAGATCCTTAACTGTCACTGACACACATATCCAATAACCAAACAACACACTAACTGACCCAAGTTCTCTTGTCATTGGCTTACATTGCGAAAAAGACCAAAAAACGCAACGGCAACAACAACGAAAATATAAAGAAACAACAATCAAAACAAAAAGTTGGCTCATAAAGCAAAGCTTGTAATGCCCCCGGAGCTGTTGACTCATGCCAAGTGCCAAGTGTATAAAAAAAAACAACATAATTGTGGTATTATAAGACATGTCAGAACGATCAGTTTGATGTGATGAGCTCGAAACATACCCTTTAGTTATAAAACTTGGAAAAGATACTTTTTTTTGTTGTTCGTTGTTAATTATTATATTCTTTGGGATCGTAACCATAAATAAATAAACTTACAAGATTTATTTCATTTTAAATTTAAGGTACTAACTTATTTATATCAGAGTGTTCTCTACTATATATTATACTTTTCTAGATTTATAGGTTAAAATACACTGGATAACTAATGGCTCTTATATTATATTTAATATTTTCAAACTTGCATCATATCTTCGTACTTCCAAAACAGAACAACTGACTTACACAAAATAAGGATGGTTTTAAAATGAAATTTAACATTCTATGTTCAAAATTAATTATCTTCAGTTCAATATCAAATTGTTCAATGAAGAATACGCTTCAGTTTTTGAATATATCAACATCATACTCTTTATGGTTTGCAACATATCTAACGCACACCGATTGCTAGTCTGGCATACCTTAAGCAATCAGACTGTAAAGGGTATTAAAGAAATAATTAAAAACAATTGTACGATACGCAGCAGAGCAAAATCAAAACCGAAACCAGTTTGGGCCGAGACCTCAGTCTTATAAACTGACCACAAGAAGAGCGAGAGTGCAATAGCAGCAACAAGCTTAGGAGGCAGCTCAAGAACATGCAACGACGTTACAACTGACTGATGATCACTCAGAACTCCAACTCCGGATACCCTACAAATGTTAAGCCATGATCTCTCAGTCAGCATCAAGAAGCGGAAGCGCGCAAGTTTTATGCTTATTGCATTCTTTGGGGTTCTGTTAGTTACGCCTGGTTAAGTTCGAAGCTCGCAGCTCGAAGCTAAGAAGCTCGATTTGGTAAATGACCAAACAGTAGCCAACAGACATCGGACATCAGCAGGGGACGCCCCCAAAGCATAAACAAAAGGCCACGCAAGACATATGCTACCATCAAGCTAATGGCTTGTGGAGATGGCTGCGATTCAGAGTCAAGTCTCGTGGTGTGCTTCGGTTTGGTTTGGTTTGGTTTGGTTCCGTCTCCGGGTTCGAAGCTGTCAGAACAATGGGGCAAGCGCTAGATTCGAGCTTGAGGCATCTTCACTTTGGCCACTTGAAGTGCTCATTGTGCATGTTGTTTTGGTCTGGTGTGCGGCACTTCTTGAGATTTGTTTAGTAGCACGCACTAGACGCTATGTCTATGTCTGAGCTCCATTGTTATTAACACTCTTATATGTGGACTCATTGTTGTTGTTGCTGGCCTGGCGTCATCTGTCGGCTCACATGGCTTTTGGAGGTCCAGAGCGCATCCGACTACCCCCATCCCTAACCCCTGCCCTTGCTTCGCGCTCAGTTGCATTGTAGTTCACTTGAACGCTTTCGTAAGCCAACCACAAAAGGGTTAACAGAGAGCGAGAGAGCGCTCAAAGCACGATGAGAGCACAATATACAACAGCTGGTGCTTAAGAGAGCGCGCTTCGAACTGGTTGGCTTTGAAGTTGAGCTGCGCTTACCAGGGTTGTCAGGTTGCTCGCGATGTTCATATATATAACTGCAGCAAGTGGAATACCACAAAAGTATGGGAATTATATGGGGGAGTAAATACATAATCATTTAATATGAATTAAATATATAATTAATGAAAGATTTAACATTAAATAAATAAGTTTATTTGAATACCCTTTACATAAAAAACTATTCAAACGATACTTTAAATTTTGTATATTACGGATTACTATTAAATCGTACTTTAAAAGATTTTCTTATATCATTAGACAATATGTTTACAACCTAGATTCTTAATATAGTAAATAGTAAACTTATCTAATAGTTAGATCCATCAATATCTCATTAAACTTTAAATAATCTCTATATATTTTTACAACCTTATCGAGCTTTATCTATGTATATATGAATATAAAAACACTCATTCGTTGTCGCTTTGTCTCCTAAATTTTAAATAAAAAATGAAATACATTTTGATGTTCAAATATCAATCACTTTCCTAATCATTCTAAAATACCTTTCGAAATTTTCATCAACTTTATCTTTTTAATTAAGTTGTTGGGTATTACTCACCCCTTATAAATACCCAGCTATTCTCTATAAATACGAAAAAGCCATTGCATTCATATCGCATTATTATCTATTAGCACACAACCTACTTTATAAGATACACTAACATATCAGAAGCCTTGAATAGCAGGGTTATCTTTCCGCAGCACAATCCAGCTGCACTTTACTGGCACTCGACAACCCTGTTGAGCACTCTCTTAAAAGTGCGCTCTCTTCGACGGTTTGTTTAGTTGTTGTTGCCAAGTTACCAAGTTGGCTTGGTTACTCATTTGTTTTGCCAATTTTTGTAGCGTTGTTGGCCAGTTTCAGTTAATACCGAACACTCGCGCCAGCCAGACGTTGTGTGTGCCCCGCACACTCACAACACACACACACGCTCACACATACTCACAAACATTCATTCATATACGTATAACTCACAGAGAGTTGAGTAAAAACCCAAAAAACTAGCGAAGTTCAAACATCGCGTCGGCATCGGCATCGGAATCGGAAGTTCTTTTTGGCTTGTCGTCGTCGTGACCGAGGTTTCTGTCTGTTTATTTACATATAAACATAAATACATGCAATATATGTATATGTGTATAGTTGTGTAGTTAGTTAGTCGGGTTTGTTGCGAAAGTGGAAAGTATCTCATAGATACGTTGCGATTTGAGCGCGCGTTTGTTTTGTTGTTTTGTCAATAAAATGCCAAACTGAGAACCCTTCGAATTTATACCAACAATAATACCAATCTATAGTGATTGTGACACAAATAACGGAAGTGCTCGACTATATCCAATAACAACAACAACAAAAGCAATAGCAACAAAAACAACAACTCAACAGAGCATTTGTTGCTAACCAAGCACAATAAACAACAACACCAATTTATCGTTGGCCAAAAACGAACGCGTTAAGCGCATTATACATTTATTGGCTAAAAACAACAACAACAACAAAAAGCTACTGCCACCAAATGCAGTAAAGCGTGAAGTGCTTGCCAAATGAATTTTCTATATATTATAATTAAAACGAAATAAAACGAAACTTCGTTGCTTCGCTTCGAAAATAAAATGAATTAGAAATTTCAGTGTGCTCCAAAATTGGCGCGTTCAAAACTCGGTTTCTAGGCAAAAATATATATATACATTCGTAGTGTGGTTATTGTTAGTAAACAACGAACGGTTCTTAATCCTTGCAAGGGCCAGCCCCATACCTTTGCTCTATTGACGTGAAAGTGTGCTTTTTTTAACCCCAGAATGCGATACATTTTATGTTTGAGATACTAAAACTTTGCTACATTAACCCCCAGTTGTCTGTAAACTGAGCTAAGATATCGTTTATTTTTGCTCACCACTACAAGTCTACGTAATCCCCATGCATAACATAGCTATACATTTTCTCACGTAGTTATTTACTTTAAATATTGTAATAGTTTTCAAAGGAAATGAGTTTAAATTCCGCAACCATTTGAATATATTATAAATGATTTACAAATTTTAGTTTAACATTCCATTGCAATTAAAATATTAGTATTTATCTGAATTTAATTAATTGACTAATTGAAAAATGTAAATTAAAGAATTCAAATATAGGATTACCATCCATTTGTAGCACTCATTGAAACCTTAACCCTTCACAGGGCCATCTTAATTGCATGCAGCTTTACTAAGCGTTCATTTTGCATTAAACTCGGCAGTAAACAGTATTTATATGTCATCACCGTGTATATAGTATGCTGTCTTAATTCCACCTCCCCTCTCTCGCCCTTCTGACGCATTAACCCTTCTCTGGCCTGGTAATCGAAAACGTGCTTGTAAATGTGCAACGTGAGCGGCGCTCCTTTTTGGGGTAAAGCTTAGCTCAGTTTACGTGCCCCACGCTTTTGTGGGCAACTCTTGTATTATATTACCACATGGCATGCTACTACTACTACAACTACTACTACCAATTCGGCTCTAATTCTCATTATTGCTATATTGTACTTACCAAACTTACTTAACCAAAATCAACTGCAGTTTGAAGTCGCCTCATACAAAACGCATGCTGAGCTGCTATTGAGGCAGCAGACACCTATGGAAATATCATCATGTGGCTTGGATCTGTCAGAGGCGTGGCAAAGCAACAATATAATCGGCATCAACAGCAACCAGAGCAACAGCAAGAGCAGCAACTGCAACAACAACAGCAACAGCGACTACAGCGCGTTGTCTTGCATCTGAAAACCTAACAGCAATCAAACGAATAATAATCGCCGCTAACTAAAATAAATCGCTAATCGCTGCTAATCGTAAATCGTTAATCGTTCGGTCGATCATCAGCAAATAACAAGCAATAATAAAAGTATCGCATTTGTGTTATGTTTATGTGTGTGGTGTATTCGTTTTGTTTGTTTATCTGTTGTTTGTAATAATAATACATAATAATAATAATAATAATACCATCATCACAACCTGCCTGCCGCTAACGATCATGCATAGACCAAAGCTAGCAAATCCTATAACTGCTGCCGGTATTGCCTCATCCATATCAAACAAAAACAACAACAGCAACAACAACAAATCAAAACGTTCACGTCAATTCAGCATCAGCAAGCAACCAACAACAACTAACGAATCTGCTACAGTGTCATCGTCAACGTTGCCACACTACGAACAGCATTCGAATCCGCATTCGCATTCACAATCGCAACTAATTGACGCTTCAATTGATTTAGAACATTACATCAGCGCCATGGAGGCACGACGCAACGACAACGAGCCGGATGTCTGGGCTCAATTGCAGCAAAAGGAATCGGATATACTATTAGCCGCTGAGCTCGGCAAAGCCTTGCTCGAAAAAAACGAAGAGCTGGTGAAGCAGCAAGAGAAACTAATTGAGGACTATTCGGGTAAAATTGAGGTAAGTTACAATTTTATCGCAGCAATAGCAATTAAGCGAGCTTAACTGTTAACAACTATGTTATTTAACATGTGAGTCCTTATTAGCTGGCTTACATTCGATCACACCAATAAGAATCGAGTACGTCTGTAAATAATAATGTTATATAACATTACAGTGTTGTCCTTATTATGTTTACATTTTGCCTTTCCAGTTTATGAAGTATTTACCTGCAAATGACTCATCTTAAATTTTACATTTATATTGTTATTCATAATCATGACCTCAACTGCATATAATACGTTCACTGCAGTATGTCATTTGTATTTCCTCTATCTACGATTAGTAATCTAAGTTAACAGGTGTTATCGATAGCTACAGCTTAACATAAGCATATAATTAATCGTTCTGGCTTGCAGCCAAGTTCACGTTTAGCAGATCACATTGAAAACTGCCTGCTGACTCACACTCCATTTACATCGATTTTTAAGTGAAATAATAAGTGACGCGTGGCTTCTGTTCCCAGCGATTAATGTAACCATCGACATGAATAATTTACGGCATATTGATTTTCTACTGTTCACCTGCCCAACTGACCAACTGCAGTCATTTTGTCAACTGCACTGGACTCCTCCTAGGTATGCATTAAATATTTACACACACCAAAGTACATAATGTATACATAGCTCCCAAATGGATGGCCAACGAAATGTTTGTCTGTCATGTCATACGGAATTCATGACAAAAAAGTGCGCAGTAAACATTGGAAACTACATACAGACGTATTATACAAATGTATGTATGTGTTGGTTTATATAGTGCATATGTATTATCTGTGTTGAGCTATCGATTTTTTCATGCACGTTTACTTTGCATTTGTTGCATGCCAGCCAGGAACGGTTGCAGCTGAACCGTTATTTAGTTCTTGCCATTATCAGCTGAACACGCGCTAAGCTGCCTGATAACGTCAGCAGTCGACAGTCAAAGACACAAAGTAAAATAATAATGCGAGCAAGTCTTGTTTGTTTCCACTAGCAAATGTCTGTGCGTCGCGACCTTGAACCACAGTGGGTGTTGTCAGCGCCTGCACCTGTTCACACACATACACACTACGACAATAGACAATTTCCTATAGATAATATGGCAGACCTAATGCTTAGATATCAGTCGAAATGTGTTGTGGTTCAAGGCATTACAAGCACCCGGCTCAAGTTCGTGGCCGTTCGTTCATTAGCATATTACTCGAACTCCAACTACTTACACAATACACAATTTGTCCCTTCTCTCCCGATACTTGGGCTAATGGCAATGTTCTTTATTGGTTTTGTTGACATTTACCCGCTAGAGTACAATAATTTCTTATCAATAATATTGGCTTTTCTGTTTGGGTTTTTTTTCGTTTCTGTTTTTGTTAATTCGTCATGTAAATGGAGTTGGGACGGAAATTCGTGGGCTGTGACTCTCGGCTATAGGAAGTATAGTGCCCTGTAGGTGTCAGTAACCTAGGCGGAGGACAGAACAAAATTCGTTGAACTTGACTCTTCGATGCGTTTCAGCGGGTTATTCGAGTACTTGACGTGTTTGTTTAGTCATGCCAAGTTCTGGCTCAAATGTATTTGTATTTAAAAGTGTGGCATGACTTCATCTACGCTTACGAAATGAAAGTAGTGTGGGTTTCTCTAGGGAACTGACCCAAAGTTTTGTCATAATTCCATGATACACATTGTTCAAGGATACATCGTTAAAAATATCTACGCAGTTCCCATGTTGTGCAGGATGACCTCTTGATGATCGATTGTTCAATTGCATGCTTATTAAAAACCTATAAGAAAACGACGGGCTTAGTGAACTATTTACCATCGGACGCTCGGCTCATTACAAATTTAAAGCGAAACAGCAGTATGTTTGTTTCCCATGTTCCACTTTCCATTAACCAAAAAGCAAAAAGCAATTCGCTTGGCCCAAATAAAATTGGTCAAGCCGCAAAGGTCAACTGCGCAGTGTTGAGTAGGTCCATTTGTCATTCGGGCGTTGCGAGTGACCACAAAATACTCCAAATATTTTCCATGGCAAAGGAGGAACATATTCGACCTTATAGTGTATATAATTTCTTAACATGTCTACCATCAGTCTGCCTCTCATAATTAACACTTCTATCTTAGTGACTTTGAGAGCTACAACTGTCCATATTAATAGTAATGTTTAGATATCATTAACAGGTATTACACAGTCGAGCCTTTCTCTTTCCCGAACACAAAGAATTAGTGGCATGTGGATATAGCATAAATCTCACATTCTGTCACCTTGACTATACTTATAGTTAGGCTAGGTTGTGGGATTATCATTTAGCAAGTGACGTTTGGACTTTAGGCTCGCTTGTTTTGGGTTTTTTTGTTGTTGCGGTTTTTTTTGGCGTGTTTTTGGCATATGCAAAAAATACAAAAAATGGACTCTAATTAATTTTGTAGCTACTACGCGTTTTATTCAGACTGCTCGCTGATGCGTCATAATCACAATGCCATTCGCCATTGCTGTTGTTGTTGGTCATTTTAGTTGATGTCCAGGCCCAGTCTATACTATAAGTATTGTAGTTTTGTTTATAGAGCTGTGGCTGACTGACGTAATTAGACTTGGGTCTGGTGAATGTAGGTGTTGGTTGGTTCGTTGCTCCAGTCATCATCAAGCGCGCCTTTTTTTGCGGTCTGGTGAAGCGTGTGTGCCAATTTACGAGCGCTGGTCTTTTATTTTTAGCCAACATTTGTAATACATATAACATTTTATGGCCTATGCCAAATTTCGACTATGTAAATCAGTTCGACAGAGACGCTTCTCATTCGTCGCTATTACATACTTTGAAATTCGCCAGTCTGGAATCAAAGTTAATTTCTGTATTCAATGTGAGAACTTCCATGCTTATTGAAAGTTATCTGGTTCACAGTTGAACACAAAACTCTTTTGCCTTTGTTAGCAAAACGTGTTTATACGCCCAAGTGGCTGGCCAAGTTATATCTAAACAATTTGTTAACTAAAACTTGCTCTCAACGGAGAACAATCGTCGTCTATCAATTGAGTTGATTTCTCAAGTCCCTCTCTCTCTTTTTGTCTGAGTATTGCTCTTGCTCTCGTTAATCACGATTTGCAGCCAATTGTTAAGCGTTAAATCTGAGAATACTCATACGCCCCGTCGAACCACTTTACCGCTCGATTTTATGACGCGTTTTGTTTGTCATTTTCGGAACACTCGCTCCAAATAAAAAATCGTATTAAATGCTTTGTGGAGGCGTATTTATGTTTTCAATACACATCATATACATATAAATAGTGAGACCACAAGTTGTTGTGTTGTCGTTACCCCTGGCCTTTTCGAAAGTATTATGTGCTATGTTATGTCCGTCTATCTGCTTTAATAAGTTGTTTCAGCTTGCCGATTTAGTAACCAGTTTTGTATTTTTCTCTTCTAATTTATTAAAGTGCCCGCTGACTGGAATGGCATTTTCCATTGACTATAATTAGTTCTTTGATCAATTACTTTGCAAAGAACTTTTTTAAATGCCATTTAAGTGCTGTTTGATTAGTCTTGATTGCAACAGGATGCATTTAGCAGCAAAGTGAAAAACCATCATTCAAAATAATTAACAGATATCTCACTGGGATTTAAATATGCAGAAATTACTCAAAGACAGTTAGTAACGTCGCCCAAAGTTCAAATTAACATTTTACAGTTGCCCATTAAAAATAATTATTGGCTAGAAACGCTTTTCAGCTTAGGTTGGCAAGATGCGGCAGCTCAATTTCACACTTTAAGGCAGTTGGCAACGCTATTTATCGATAACTTGACTGGTCAACGAAGCCTATCGAAATGTGACTGGTGAAGTCGACATTTTAGAGTTGCCTAATTTAAAAATATATTTTCATGCCATTTAATTGTGTTTTCCGCATTTCGCCCACCCAACAAAAAACTGACTCACTCTCTTGCTGGCCATATAAAGCAATCAGATCTCCAGTTGTGCTCCAACGCTTAAGAACGAATCGTTCAGATCGTGTGAACAAAGCCCAACCCACACAACTAACAACAATCACACGCAAGTGGACATTGTACTTACACGCAAGTCACTCAAAGGCACGCATAACTGATCAATGCTCCGATTAGATAATCTAATAATAATTATATTTAAAAATATATTAACTTACTTTCAATGCGATGCTAACAAAATCCACAAAAGCTTGGCTCACATACGCAATGCGAACTTGTTGGGGTGAAGTCATCAACACATCGTCGATGTCCGACGATTTATCGACGTATTCGCTAAAACAAAAACAACAAAGAAAGGAAAATAAAAACAAAAACAATCAAAAGACCAAAAAAAAGAAAAAGAGCTGCAAAAAAATTTCAAAATTAACTCATTTGCATGAGTGTTGAGCTCGTCCAGCCGTCCCCAATTGTTGAAAACCAGTTTCATAAATGTTTAAATTTTATTTTATTTATATATTTGTATTTGTAAGTGTGTGCGTATGCAGATTTATTTTGCTGTTGATTCTTTAACACTGCTGATTCACATGCAGAGAGTGAATCTTCTCGCATTAAAGCTCATTTACCTTTCATCTCACAAAGCCCTCAAATTTGCCACATTCCTAGACTTGACTCAACTTGACTTCGCTCTGAGTTCTTTGTAAATTATTTTGTACGTGGTGCGGGCTGTTTTATGACTTGGGGAGAGTTCCCCCCCTCTTGCTATGGTATACGTAACCTGGTTAATAGTTATTTTTTGGGTTCCGTAGTACCTTCTGCGAATTAAGGTCGCACAACATAGTTGCTATGATTATAATACTACACACATTATAGAGAGAGAGAGAGACTGGAACTGGGTACTAGGTACTGGGCCTGGTATGGTCAGCCCATTTACCATTTTCCACTTACCGCTTGCCCAGTAATGGCATTTCTTTCTATTGTTTTTGGTCTCTCTTCCTCTCTTGTATGGGTCTGCAAATGTCATGGTGACTGTTGGATTCGCCGTCATCGTCGTCGTCGCCTATTGCAAATTACTTTCCTTGTTGTGCGCTGTTGGCTGCGTTTTTTGTTTAGTGTGTCACAAGGGAAACTCGAGTTTTTAATGCGGATTTTCCGTATTGTTTGCAGGGCCCCTTTTGCTTTTTAAATGCTTGCCACATGTGCTGCTAATGAGCTTTATGTAAATAAAAACTATGGATCTTACATTGCTGCATTGAAAACTGTTTTAAGAGGGTTTTGAACTCGCCACTCGCAATAGTAGCGGCATCGGTGATTATTATGTGAGCTTTATAATTGGTGTTCTAGTGTTGAGAAACGCAGATAATTAATGATGACGTATAGTCTTTTTTTTTTTGGATATCAATAGAGCACTAAGGTTCATTTTTAGTTTAAATTCAACTAAATAGTTATTATAAGGAATTACTATTATTGAATATCGGTAGTGCGAATATTTAATAATTTGTAGTGTTTACAAACGCTAAGTATTGAATGACTGCGTACTTCATTTCAAGTCCCATCGCAAAACAAATGTTGGGGCGACTTGAATTTCTTTTTTTGTTCAATAAATTGAATTTTAAAATTTGCCAAATTTAAAATCAAATCACGTCGCAAGTTACCTTATTTGTTAGCACCTTTGTTTTTATAATTTTCATTGGAAACCTTGAATAGATTTAATCTACTGGTTTGTTACTTATGCAACACTCAACATTATATATGGAAGACGTGCTACTATATTTCGTTATAGTTTTGTAGAATCTGTTAATACTACTGTATCAATTCCAATTTAACAATATAATAAATATAAATACAACGTTTCATTTCTTGTATCACTTTTAATAATAAAAACCTCGCTTAATTCAAGTTTTTTATATGAGCCTGATATTAATTACTCATCAATCACTCTAAATGTGTAATTTTCTGATGTGTTTCTTGCACTTCACGCCTGATTCATTGAGTTGTTTCATTGCCAAATGAAGTATTACAGTTAGTAGAGCCCAACGATAGGCCCGTTGTAGTTGTCACAGAGTCTGCACACCGCTTGTGGCTCATCAAATTACAGATCTTCGATCAACGGAATGGGCCTTCATCTTGGATTCATGATCAGCTAACTGCAGCTGGATGGATAATGACGAGCAAATTACATATTTCCATGTTATTTAATGAACTTGTAGGAAGTGAAATATTGAATGCTGCTGCTCTGCATGTCCGTTATAAATTAAATAATAATCGCATTTGATATTGATTCAATTTGGATAATAACATAATGTGAGTCTGTCTCCTGTGCGCCATTGGCAAACGGTAACAAATTGTCTTGTCTTCTTGCTCGTGGAATCCTCTTTGCACTGTCAAAGTTTTATTGATGTACAAATTACAATCAAAGCGCTGTTGTTGTTGATGTTTGTTGTTGTTTATTCAGAGACAGCCTGTAATTAGCCAACATGCAATGTGGGGTCGGGAATTTTGTAAAACCTGCCTAAGAGCAATTTATGACTGACATTGCGCCTAGCTTGTTGACTCCCAACGACTCCCAAGACTACCACAACAATGCGACACCACCTACTGCCACCTTCTGTTTATTGTTATGGCCATAGACTCCCATATAAGTGGCCTTTGTATGTATGTGTGTGTATAATTTTATTTAATTTTTCTTTCAAAATATATTTTTTTATAACGAATCGCTGAAGGTGAAAGCCTTTTCACTTTCGAAACCAAATTTAATGTCAAAGCGTGGCTTGGGAACAATACAATTACTGTTGATCATATGCCACGAGATGAGATGATGATGATGCGATGAGAATGCGCATATATATCATCACACACATATTATACGCAGTTTAAGTAGGTGTAGCCATAAATTTGAATAACAAATTAAGTCAGAATCACATGCAATTTTGAATAATAATAATACTGATCTAAAGATACAGGTATAATATTTGTTTGTTTGATATTTCATCATATTCAGTCAATAACTATTTGAAAGTTACATATATGAGAATAGTTGTTGAAAGTGTGAAGTAGGGAAAGAAGATCTAATTTTAATTTTAAACCTAAATAAGAGAGCATTCTCTTCATAACTAAAACTATTAAGTAAGATTAAATAACTTTTCCACATGTGTAACTCAAATCAATGTCCAAGAGCCTTTCAATTATCCACTCTTACCACAAATTTCTAATTTATATCACTTTTTATTGGCAGTTTCTGCACGATTTCCAGCTCATTTACTCTAATTTATCTTTGCAATTTACCCTTTATTTATTGCCAAGCAATTTATGAATGTACTTTCAACATTTAATGAAGCAAATTAAATGAAATATATAAACTAAATTGAAACTCCATCTTTATCGTTTAATATCTTTTATGCTCATCGTTAAATTGGACTCAACTTTTCAATCAATAATCTATTGAGTGAATTGCTCGCTTTCAAATCAATGGAACCGAGTGCATTTGGTGGCACTTAATTCCCATTTATTTGGTCGGAAAATCAATATCTAATGTTGACTCAAGATAGTAATAATAACCCACCCTAATATAACTCTGCTGTAGATACCGCATAATATATCATATTATATCATTTCATATCACGTCATATCAGTGTGGACTTATCAAACGAAACAACCCACTCACAAACCTTTTTTTTTCTTTGCTATAGACCCACTGACTCATTGACATCTAATTAAAGATATTGTTATAGTATAGCGAATACACACTCCTCATAGATATGTAAATAGAAGTACATGAAGCTTACACAAGTCAATGAATATGTGTGTATGTGTGAGTTTGGGGCCTGCTAATTGGCCAGCTTTCATTGCAATAATAAAAATATTTGAATTGTGACTAAGAGACAACAACGAGCCCAGCGAACAACTCAAACTGCCAACCAATTGGCAAATTCAAAAGCCAAAATACATGTGCATATGTACATACATATTTACATTTATATTTATATATGTATTATGGCAAATATTCATATATGTGTATGCCAATCGAACGTTAGCATGATGACAATAATAGACGATTTCACAAAATACGATACCCTCCAGCGAAAAAAAACATATGGCTATGACTACAGGTTACCCTGTAGCTAAATATAAATATAGGTAAAGAGATCTATAATGAGATCTAAAATAACTACATTTAAAAACTCAAAACATGATTTGCATATTGTCAGAAAACATATAAAACGTAATTTTATTATTATTTTTTTTTTTTAAAACCGAACACTATTTCTTATTGCAATGAGATGAGGAAGAGCGACTAAGACTTTTAGGTCTTAACTTCGGATATCTTGAAACTTTTAGTATATATCAAAACATATTAAATGAAATCTTGGTAATTTTCATATTTGTTTCTAAAATTTTGATACATTAAAAATAATTATATACTAATTTATAATCATTATTTTATTACTTGCATTACCATCATACCCACTCACACGTAATAGTTTACAGGGCATAAAGGAAACAAGTATAAATACACATATAAATACCCTGAGCTGAATTGCTAAAACTTTTGCCTTGCCTCACGCAAAATCTGATAGCAAATTTGAGTGTCAGCCAAAGTGGCCTAAACAATGTGTCTGAGAGTCGGTGGCAACTGCGACCAGTCGATAGAGAGGGGTACAAACTGATGGAAGAGGAGGAAACGCGCTCAAGTCTTTTGTCAGTACTTTTGGCGTGTTTAATTTAATTTGGGCTTGTTGCCCCTCAACTCCCAGTGCCAATGACTGTAATTTATGCACCCCTCAAGCGTTCCACCAACAAAATCACAGCGCGCTTTGCCTTTTTTTCAGTTCGAATTCGAATGGCTTAACTATAACCATAGATATTGGTTAATTACAAAGCTGTCTGGATTCTGTTATCGCGCATAGATCAACATATTTATGTATAATATTCAAGTGAATATGGTCAAATTGTTTGGGGGTTGAAGTATGACCCAAAAGTGTCAGAGATGTGGCTCAAGAAATGTGGTTGCTTTAATTTAACAACTGATTTTTATTACACTTATTAAATTTTCATAATATTTAATACTAGAAGAATTAACTTCAAGTGTTTTCTAACTTTCTAAAGAGTTAAGTTTAATAACAAATCATTATAGAAAAGCGCTTTAAAAGAAAATGTTTCCACAGGCAACCAATTAAGCTTTGTGTTAACCACTAAAATTGAAGTTAGTTGGTCTAACAATAACTCATCCACAGCAAGAGCACTGAATAAAGCACAAGGTCACGGCGAAATAACAACAATTAAATACCAATTTGATGCCCAATTAACAAGACTGATCAACATTAAAGATTTCTGTTGAAATGGAAAACAAGAAATGAACAAAAGAATAGCATCTTTTTCTTTTGTTCATTTCTTGCCTTGTGGGCAAGTTCAAATTGACTGAGCATTGCACAAATCAATAAAATTAGTTAAACTACAAATTTGACCCATTTCGCGTGAGTCAGCGACTGAGATGGCAACATCAATTGCCAATTGCGAGGGCGAGTGCGAGTGAGTGAGACAAAGCAACTTCGATGCTCTGCTGCGCATGCGCGACTGCGCAGAGAAGTAGAAATAGAAATAAGCTCTTAATCAAAGAGTACCAGACTTCAATATGCCCTGTGTGTGCGTGGATATATATTTAAGCATAATTATAGGTACCTTAGAAGTGATTATTTCTGCGTAGAATTTAAAAACTGACTTTTGTTACACTTAATTGACCAGCAAAAGCCCTGAGTACTCGAATAATTACTATAAACTTACTTCATGTAAATAAGATTTCATTCGATTTAATTGCACTATTTTTGCTTTCATTATTGCGAGAGTTGATTTACGATTTTAATACACGCAGATGCTTCTGTTTAGGAATTATAATGTATTCCCAGTATGCTAATTAAAACATACGTAATAATAGTTATTACGTGAAATTATTCGCAATAATCTCAGCATACTCTTCTTTGCCCTATGTTTACAGGGTATGCAGAGTTGCATTCGAAATTGTTTAAAAGACTTCGATGTGATAGAGTCGCCTAGATAGTACTACCAACATATAATGCAAGTTAGCTCGTTGCGAAATTATGTAACGGCTTTTTGGCTAAACGGCATTATTTTTGCGCATTTGGCAAAGTGTTTTTTAGCCTCTTTTTTGTTGTTGTTGTTTTTCGTTGGATTTGTTTTGCTTCTTCTTTTCCATTGTTTAAGCGTTGCAATTGCGCTAAGACTGTACTTTAACTGACTGTTTCTCTCTCTCTCCCTCTTTCTCTATCTTGCTCTCTTTATCGCCGTCTTGTAATTAGCACTCTTTTACTATTGTTTTGCCGTTTGCGTAAATGTTTTCTCCCCCACAAGGCACTTGGAGAAATATATAGACACATATAGGGAGCGTTTTTTTTATTGTTTTCTTGTTTATGGCGAAAGGAAAACATTTAGCATAGCCTGAGAACTAAGTCGATTGTCACTTTGTTGTCGTATTGCATGGGACTCCTCTGCAATTACTTGCAACTGGATAAAAGGTGGCAAAGTACCTGGTGATTGTTTGTTGGATAATGTGCGCCTAAGTTATGGACAGATTGCCACACATTTTCATGTTGTTAAGTCAGGAGTTAGCTGGCATTATTCAAGTTAACAACCTCCATATGGTGGAATAGTGGTAAACGATACCAAGAGTGTTGTTGGCTATAAACTTAACCTGTCGGGAAGGCGTTGTTGAATAAGCCTAGAGCCGTAAGAGCTCTCTATAAAGACACAGTTAGTATTTACCTTAACGGCAGAGTACAGTAATTATTCAACCAGGGTGTCTAGAGCTATGGGAAATCTTAACGGTGGTTAAGCCACTAAGCCACTGAGGATTAATCTATATTTAATATTTCTTTAGCAAATGCATAACAAATTTCATATCTTAATTCAGAAATCCTCATTAAGAAAAGTTCTCCAGTAAGTTTCATGCTTCAGAGAAGCGATTTATTTAAAATTCATTATTCAATGCTGAAGATTATACAATCTATAAAAAAATAATAATTATTACGTGAAACTCAAATGCATTTTGGTATTAGTAGTCAACATATAACTTTTTTATTATTTCAAATATATTATCTAAATATATACAATTTTTTTCTTGTTTTACACAATCTTATTCAAAAACGTTGTTTCACTATTCAATGTTGAAGATTGTTGAAACTATGAAAGACTAATCAATTTTATGCAAAACTATTCAAATAAACGTTATATTCCTTTTATTATAAATATAGTTTCTAAATTGTATATCTTTAAAGTATTTAAGAGAACTATTTCCCCAAAAATGCTTTAACAAATTTTGTCGGCTTTCCGGCCAGAGATAAATCAATATTGTTTGAGTGGGGGAACTCACAATTCAAATGGCCAACAATTTTGCCAAGTTATGTTGATAAAAACAAACCGAAAAGGCAAAACAACGCCAAATTAATCATCTAAGCAGAGACATAAAACATTGTTTTCCCATACATAATTAGCTCATAAATTTTTGTTGTCTTCAGTTGAACAAAGAAACTTGCAGTTTTCAGGCACAAGTCGAAATAATCTGCCTCTTCAAGTATTTCTTGAATTGTTTTTTTTTTAGCTTTGAGCTGTGCTAAACTGAGCTCATCCAACCCCCTCTAATTAGGAGGGGTTTTATAACCCTGACTCTACTTAATGGTATGTTCTTTGTTTTCAAGCAAGCTGCTTCAAGATTAATGACGAGGAAGTCTTAAGCAAACAAATTATTTATAAATATTATTAAATAAAAGTCGCGAAAGTGAAATTACAGCATGAAAAAGTCAAATGTATAAAAATAATATAAACTTGCTAATTCTTTTTTTGAGGTGCGGCATTTGACAAAGCAACGTATTTTTATTTGCATGTGAATGATATAAGTTTGGAAATCTAAAGATCAGAAATTCATATCATTTAAAAGATATAGATTATATTTCACTTCTGTTATTTAAACTTTCGTTTATTCGGTATTTTTGTCCCACATTTGTGATTAACTCTCGAATCGTGTTAAAAATAAAACAATCCACTCAAAAAGTTGAACTTTTTCGTTTGTTCGTCGACATTGTATAATCAATATTATTATTTGAACAGTTGGTATTCCTGCAAGTTCATCAGCTTTAACACAGTGATAATTTTTCATAATTTGTGTTATATTATTTTTTAGTTTTTCATCATGTTTTGCAATGCACAATTAAAAAACTGTTTAAATTGTAGTTATTGTTGTTTTTTTTTTTGGTAGTTGTTTATTTTTCTTGTTTGAGTTTTTTGTTGTTTTGAGGAACACAAAAGAATTGCGAGCGAAAAGCCGCAGTCAAAGCGAAGACAATTAAAGACAAAACAACATTTTATTGTTAAGTTGTGCAATTTTTAATCACCTGCTGAAAAACATGTGAGAATTAAGCATAGACTGGAAAAATCACACATGGATGGCAAAAGACCTTGTCGTTAAAGCTATGTGACTGAAGAATGAAAGAATGTAAAATCTGACGGAGTATATATTCAGGATTCTTTTTTATTATTTCATCTGTTAAGAAAGAAAATTTAAATTCGTAAAGAAAAGAACTTTTTATAGATGTTATCCTAAAACTCAATTTATATTGCATGTATTTCTCAATTTCCTACAGAACCTACTTTTATCTACAAAATTGATAGCAATTAAATGATCGAAACGAAACTAGTTCTGCGAAATGACAAAGATATTTTTGACAAAAAATAAAAATAAAACACTCATGTCATTCGTACCCCAAACAAAACAATTATTTGAGCATTATTAAAAGAATTCCTAAAGTGATTATTATAGAGGTACACATCAAGTTCAGACTATTTTGGCAAAGTGTCTTTCTTCATAGAGTCTTTCAACTTTAATTGTGGTCTTTGGTGCTTTGTTGTGCTGAACTCGCTTGGGCCGCAGCCTTCGTAAGCTTCAACGGTGACTAATTGTAGAAGTTACTTGAAAGTCGCAGCTACCTCATCAACCCAACTGCCTCTTTGTATCTTTTCATCTTTCTTTCTGAGGTCTGTCCCTCCATCTGTCCCGTCTTTTTGCGCTTTGTTGACTTGACTAGAGAGACATGAGCCCACGCACTTGTGTCGAGTGCGACATGTGAAAGATGTCGGGGAATGCGCTGGAACTTGCTGTGGCAACTCGAAAAAAAAACAAACTTCTGCCTCCGACCACGCCTCCACCCCGCCCTTTTTGCTACTCAAGTCTCGTCGCAGCGCTGTGCGCATGCGCAGTGGGCGTTACAATTTGCCGTAACATCTCATATTTATGGCCTAATAATTTTGACTGTGCTTTGGGGCTTTGTTTTTAATTAAAGACACCTTGATTTAGAACTTGGCAACTTCCCCCTTGCCACTTGACCCCCTGACCGCACTCCAATTTTGATTACTACTTTTTTTATTGCATTTTCACGCGACGAACGAACACTGCAAATTGGCCCGAAATTGTTTGCTTGTTTTTTGCTGCTTATCAAAACTGTGATATGAATGAGGTCTGATTTATTTCTGCTCTTTCCGTTCGTTCGTCTCGATAAGATAAGAGACATGTTCGTACTTTTTTTTGCAATTATCAGATGAATCATGGGGGGAAAAAATATTAAGTATACGTAGACCTATATAAAGTTGCCAACGAATCACACACATTTATCATAATTACTGAAGTGCATTTATTATAATGCCCTCCCCAAAGCGCAAAATATTAAAATCCCTTAAATGGCCAAATGAGCAGCTCAACGAGCTTAATGAACTCGGTCAACTTTAAAGGTTTTCGCTTCAAAATTTACAATTTAGTTTTCTTCAGCTGCAGCTGTTCACATTTACTGCAGCTGGGCGAACTTAATTATTTATCTAATATAGAAAATACTATCATTAAAAAATTATTTAATATTACGTTATCATTAACCCCGCTCATAAATTAAGTAGTTTGCAGTGTCAATGTTTTAAAAGATTAGCAAAATTGCAAGTATTCTTATCTTTTGCAGCTGAAATGAGCTCATTTCTTTGCTTTTATTTTTTTGCTATTGTTATGAAACTTTCAGAATACACATAAGTTTGCTAAATACAGCTCACAACCAAATTTCAGCGAGATATCACACATAATGGTTTTAAACCGTTTACAAACCCTCATCAATAATTTCCAACTACATTTTTATAGTGTATAACATCTTGCATCAACAAAACGTACTCTCTTGTTTGTCTCTTTTGTTGTCGCGATAAATTGCGCCATTCAAAAGTACACCAAAAAAAGGCCTCACTCGCTTTTGAGCTAGTTTTAATTAACTGTTTCTCCCTCTTTGATTGCATTTTACATTAAATTTAAGTGCCGCAAAAACGCCGCAATGAAAATTAGCTTGCTCAATTTCGTTCACTTTTTTCACAATTTCTTTAACAATGGGAATAAACGGCGAGCAACCCAACAACTGAAGTTGTCAATGCCAAAATAAAAATATGAAATGTAAAATTAAGTGCAATGAGTGTATAAAATTTAGGCGTTTTGTTTAAGCTTCAAGTTTTTCTTTTGTGCTCTTTACAAAAATGAGCAAATAACTGGGTTAACTTAGTGCAACGAATGAGAAATACTCTAAATAAATGTTGCAAAATTATCAATGATAATTGAAAGAGTAAAGTACTGCGGCACTAATCGAGGACATATTCATGAATTGCTAATGATATGGAGATTTTCTGCAAATCAATTGATTCCTCATATGTTAATCGAATTTTGAAACAAGAAAACTTCGATTCATCTTCAATGAATGCCAATGGAATCGAACAAAACATATCGATAACTCTTCTATTTGATTTCTTCATCATCTTCATCTTCGACTTTTGTTGCAATGCCTTTTGCACAAAGCTGCTGACACTGTTTTGGCTCTTGCAAGGCCAAAACCTCAAGACCCAGCCATCCTCTAGACCCATTTGATCGTCTACAACAATAACTACGACAATGAAGTGTATTATATGCCATTATTATGATGGCTATTATTATGGCTGCTTCTTTTTGGCATTGCTTTGTCCAAAGGGCCTGCAAGTTGGGCAGTCAACTGTAGAAGCCACGCCCCCTCCACTCCCCTTCCAAGCAGCCCACAATCGAGTTGAGTAGGAATTGCGACTAGAGCGCGACGTGACCTTAAAGCGCATAAACAAACTTTGGCAATTGAAGGAAAATTAGCATGTCGCATTGTTGTATTATTTTTCATGGGTTTATATTTTGTTTTTTGTTCAACGCATGCGGTGAAGACGGGTCATTGCCGCAACGAACGAATGAATGAATTATTTTGTACGAAATAAGGTCAATTGAGTTTTCCGCGTTGCAAATCTTACAAATCTCATCATTGCTCGTTTGTTTGCTTGTCATCGATTGTAATTGATATCGAAAGTCAAGTGAAATCAGGCAAGAACATGTCAATTAGGCATACATATTTCTTATTAGTTAATGACTTAATTATGCAGAGCAATATGAAAACTAGCTTCATTATTAATAATTGTTGCATTTCTCAAACAAAACGAAACACTTTCAACACTTTTACATGCATAAGCTAACATAAATGGCATCTTTCACAAGACTTCCCGTTTATCCATTTATCGGAGAGCGGCCATTAATCGGACTCAATTGCAATTTGCTATCATTTAAATGAGCTCAAAATGGCCCAAAACAACAAACACACACATCGCTATTATTAGACGCTTAGTTACGACTAATTTGCATAATGCTTTTCCATGCCAATAAAATGCAAAGTGCAATTTACTATTATGTGTGAAATTTCTGCGGGCAGTGCGATATGCCAGCGCTTTTCTGCAAATAATTAAAATGAAATGCAATTTAATTGGCCGAGCGAGCGAGGGAAAAGCATGCAGCGTCGGCGTCGGTGGTCGAAACAAAAGCGAAACTTGTCGAAAAAATGCCAAACTCAAACTGAAACTGAAAGTTGGCAATGCGGCCACACTTGCGCATACGCAACATGTTTGCAGATGGGCAACGCTGTCTGTGCATCCGACTGCAGCTGATTTATTGCGGAGTTCAGCTCAGCTTAGCTCGGCCCAGGGGAAATGTTTGCACATTTAATACGCATCACTCGGCAAAATGTTGTCGATGATTTTAACATGGCCATTGACTCATGCCACACTAAAAGCTGAGCTCACGCCTCTGACTCATTGCCGGTCCGGTTTGTTTCGGCGCAGCTTTGCTTTGAGCCATACAAAGTGTTTATTAATAGGCTGCTTGGGTAATTGCGAGTATTTGACATTCGAAGAGCTTCGCACCGCCTCCCTCCATTGCTCCATTGCTCCCTCCATTGCTGCCTCTGTGGCTGGGAGACACGATTCTTGCAAGCAGTGTGCAATTTAGTTAATTATTTATAGCAATTATCGAATGCAGTTGCTTTGTAGACTCTTTCAACACCTAACAAAAAATAAAAACTTCCACAAAACGTTCGTCATGCTGCTGATGATTTTGTGACGTCACGCAAAACTAATTAGCAATCGATTTGGCAACGTGTCTTGTTACATTTGGCAAGTAATCGCTCTTAGTGTGTCTGTTATCGCTGCGCTAGATTTATCGACTGCATTTGAAGCACCCACTTGTTGCTGCTGCCCTTCTTTTGTTTTAGCACAGAAGCGACAAATTTACATTGATGATGACTCAGCGCAGTGCAGGGCTTGCGGCATTTGTGTCAATTGCATTTGAGCATTTCCTGCCCCTAAACGCATGCAATTTGTGTGCTGCAGAAATACAAATATTTATAATTTTCTTTGCAAAACCAAATAAGCACTCGCACCACACAAAAGTGGGTCATGTTACGTCGCATTTGAATACAAAACAACAAAGCGAAAAGCAATAACTAACATAAATACATACATATGTGCGAGGGTCGATTCACATGTTCCGATATACAATGTTGTATCGATAACATAGCAGAGCGGGATGCTGCGATACAACTGACAAGTCGACCCGCGCATGCGTGTGTGCCGCTTAAGCAAATTACAACTGCCGCCGCTTGCTTTTGTTGATCATGCAATTGCAATTAGCTGCGACTGTATCTAAGAAATTTGAAAAATATACGTAATAAAATTAAGTCGAAAACAAAACTGGCCAACTGGCGGCGAGAGCTCATCTCATTTGTTATTGCGTATATTATACAAACTACATGCAAACATATGTTGTGTATGAGTATTTCATTTAATTTGAACAAACAATTCACAAATGTACGCTCGCTCGTTTGGTTGTGAACTCATTTCTGCGGCTGAGCTGATGCCAACTTCCGCTGTTGTTAGCGGATTTTTAAAGCCGCCACCGCAGCCAGCGCTTACAGCCATCATCAACACATTTCATTGAGCGTGAAATAGAAACAGAGAAAGTATGTACAATAATTTTATTTTTATTCCCTCTCTCGATGTCTGTCTCTTTCTTTCCATTTTTGTTTTGTTTTATTTGGCCAGCAAACTGTCAGTGCAGCCGCCGCCAGTTTGCAGTTTTTTTTTTTTTTTTTTTTTTTCTTATTGTATTTTTCATTTTCTTCTTATTAAAGTTTTCCATTGTCTGTCTGAATGCAGTTTTCTTTGCTTTCTGCTGCAATTGCAATTGTTAAGGCGCGAGCCGAGCGTCGCCCTCTTTAGCTGCAAGACAACTGCAGCAATTTTTGTGGTTTATTTTTTTGGCGGCTTCGTCGTCGCATTTTATGCAAATTGCCGGTAATTTTTATCAAAAGCTTTTCATTTACAGTTCCAATTTATTCGCAGTTGCTTTTCTGCTGCGTTGACTTCTCATATTTATTGCTGTCTCTTTAATTTGTGCAATTGCGCTACGTGTTTGTAGCGCATTTTCCGCATTTCGGTTCAGCCGATAAGATAAAGCAAACTCTCTTCAAACCAATTTGCATTGTATTTATAATAATATACGTATATTTAAATAAATGCTCTTTATTTGTGGCCTTTTTATCGCTGCTCTGGCGTGTTCTTTGTTGACTGTTGAAGGTTTCTCACATTTATCGATTAAACTTTGCATGCAATTTTCAATGTCACCGCAAACCTTGATCTAAAAAATATACACCTCACCCTCTCAGCCACACCTGCTTGCCAAACGGCTGGCAATTATGCAAATTATTTATAACAAAGCTATTATGATTGACAAGCGAAAGCCGCCTATAAAGTCTAGACAGACTAATCGCATTTATCGATAATTGTATCGATCATTAGAACTAACAATTTTCATTTAAAACTTATCGCTCAGCTAAACACAGCTTAAGCGCTGAAGGAAATTGCCAGTTTAAATAAGTGTTGAATGGGGATGTTGCACCGCAAAAAGAAGTGAAAATTCAATTGCCAATTGCATTTCAATTTGAATGATGTGAATTTTGTGGTCCTTGTTTTTTGTCTTGCTGATCTGGCAACGGTGTCAATAGCCCAAGGTGCCATTGTTGTTGTTAGCTGCTGCACTATGGTTCAAAGTTGAATTTGCAAAATGGCGACGGGGAAAACTCAAAATGGATCAAAGAGAGATACTTATAGTGGCATTAACATGGAACAATTGTTACGTACTTCTTTCTCCCCGTCGCAATTATTGTAATTAACTGTGCTTGAGAGGGATGCCATCATTCGATAAGGTTATTGTTTGTGCTGCATAGCGAAGAAGACGAAGAAAAAATATTCAAAATGCAAATGGAACCTGTACAATTAGTTGTCGAGTTGTGTTAACCTTGCGGTTGCCTTTGTTACTCGATTGTTTGTTTCTTTTTTTATTTTTTTGTGTACGTGCACATTGTTTAGTTTACTTACTTTCATTGTCTGCTGTTGCTGTAGTAATTGCTGACGCGTCATAGAACAAATAATATTTTTTTTTTTGTATCTCTTTGCTGTTTTTCTAATGTGCATTTAATTAACTTTCCATTTTTGTGTTGCAGAAACTTGAACAAGAGAAACATGTACTACGCCAGAAGTTGGCCATAGCAGAGGATGAGAGTGATCAGCGTGTGCTCGAACTGCAATCCGATCTCAATGAGCTCAAGGACAAACTGCAGACACAGGATGCGGCCATTAGGCAGGCGGAGAAGGAGAAAACTATACTGATCGATGAGCTGCAGCATCAGAACACACGACTCACCGAGCAGATTCAGGAGGCGCATGCCACCGAAATGAAGCTCAGCGCACAGATCCAAGAGCTCAAGGATCAATATCACTACAGAAACAGCAGTCTACAGGTAAGATTTAAATCCTATCGATAAAGAGCTTCGCTTTATTTACGAATTCGATACGACAGGAGCACGTGAACAGCCTGGAGTCGATAAAAACCGAACTAAACCTCACCACAGGCAAGCGACAGGAGTTGGAGCGTCGTCTGCAGCACGCGCAGGAGGAGAAAGAGAGCCTCACCTCTTCGCTGGAGGAAGCATCGGACAGAATTCATATGCTGGAGCGACATGCTCGCGAACAGGAAACAAAATTAGAGGTGAGCTCAGAGCATATAAATCTCTGACAACGTTATCACGTCCGATTCATTAGTGTAGTTAAATTTAAACGAAAATGAAAATGAAATCGAAATTGAAATCGTGATTTTGCCAACACTCTGAGATTATTTATGTCGTTCCCAAGAACTGCGCAATTTCTCAAGTGTCTGAATTTATCTTATCTGACTTTCTTTTGCCCATAATTTTGTGCACAAAGATAAGTTGAAAGTTCGCTGGTCTAGAGTATCTCGTAATCATCTGGCATCTTTCATCTTTTTGCAGACCACGTTACAAGCATTGGAGCGCTCTCAGCGTGAGAATAATGTGCTCAGCGAGCGTTTGGGCGCGGTAAGTTTGTCTCTTTCTTCCAACTTTTTACAGATCTGTACTAATAACTGTAATTTCATACTAACTAATACTAGTAATACTAATATTTTATTGATCGCATTGGGCTTTTCTGGGTTCTTCCCTAATCATTGCAACATATGTTGGATCAACTAAAAAAAATTAGATTATTATCAATGTCTTTATTTCTGTATCTTATGCTTTTATTTTCCAATCATCATCAATTGAATTCAAATTGAACTATAGTTGACGTTTAATAACTCAATTTGTAAGATTTTCTTTGAAGAAAACTCTTACATAAAATTACATATATCAGCCCGATTTTAATCTAAAGACATTCGCTTGTTTAGGACACCAACTCCATGCCAGGCAAGAAGAGCTTGCAGTTCGAAATGGAATGCGATGAGGAAGAGGCGAGCTTCACGGAGACGGGCAAACCCAGCCAAATGTGGATAGAGGCTCGTTCGGTTTACATACAGCTGAAATCCCTGGTGGATTCGCTCAAAGTGAGCCATGACGATGACTCAGGTAAAGAATTTCCCAAAACTATCAATTGCAAATCGCCTAACTCATCTCGTTTTCTGTTAGGTCTCAATTCGGACATATCGCTGGATCTGGAATCCATGGATAACACAATGTCCAGCACAGACCGCAGTGAAGGTGATCACATCGCCATTGAATTCCGCCAGGGCATGCTGTCTGCCATGTCGGATGAGCTGACGCGGCTTCTGCTGAATCTGGATGCGGGCAACTTCAAGAAAATGCTGGATCAAACACGCAATCTTGTGCTGGAACAGGAGGATGAGATCAAGCGCAGCCATCAGCTGATACAGCAGCTGGAGGCCAAGGTCACCGTGACAGATGTGGAGCTGCAGAATGTGAAGGAGGAGCGCGATCAGGCACGTGGCGATTTGGTTGACAATACGGATCGCGATGAGCTGCTGACAAAGGCGCAAAAGGAACGTGATGCGGCCAACGAGCGTCGCACCAAGGCCGAGGTGGAGCTGGCAAAGAATCGCGTCGAGTTAATGCAGGCCAATAGCCAGCTGCTCGAGTCCATTCAACAGAAGGTGGAACTGTCACAGCAGTTGGAGCAATGGCAAATGGACATGCAGGAGCTGATCGATGAGCAAATGCGTTCCAAGTTGATTAACAATCGCCGTGTGGCAAGCAGCGAGACGACATCAGCGCCGCCGAGCAGTGCTGCCGCCAATCTGGCCAAACGTGTGTCCAGCTATAAGCTCTGGAGTTTATTTCAGCGGTAGATGGACAAATTTGACAGCGCGCTGGAAGATCTACGCAACTCTTATATTTTTAATGTAGAAAAGACGTGAGGAATAAGCAAAGAAGTTGAAGTTATAAAATGAGCTATATATTTTTAATATTTATACACACACAAAAGAGAGCCTAGGCATATATCTATATATATACATATATGTATTTGTACTTAAAGATGTTGTAATTTGTATGTACTATATTGAAACGATGCGCCCTTCTTCGGTTTTGTAGTGAAATCTTTTTGAATTACGCTTTATTAATCTTAAAACAAAACAAAAACATTATTACTTATGTATGTATTATTATAATTGTACTCTCGTACCTACGTTTAAACAATATTTCTGTACACAAATTATCTAAACGCTTGCTCTCTGTCTCTATCTCTCTAACTATCTCCTTGTTTAGTTAATCTTGTAATTGTTTAAGCTGAAAACGGAAAATCAAAAAACATATCGCGCCATTTTGTTGAGCGTCTGGTGAATGGCTTTTAAAGCCTTTTGCTAGTTCATAAAACTTGTGTTTGCGATTACTGAAATCAAAATGTTATGATCGTATCTCTAACCTATAATCGTACTTAAGCATAATTAAGTGTAAGCAAAGCATTTATGTTAAAACTAAATATTATACGACATTATGTGAGTATATACATATACATATATATGTTTTTCAAGCAGGCAGACAACGGGATTGCACGTGTAATGCACGTCAGACAGACAACTTGCCTTAAATACGGACAATGAAACGGAAAGTTTAACATTTTAGATTGTTTAACTACATAACTTACCAATAAATCTATACAAAATAAAAACTACAATTATTTGTTTAATCACCGATTTTTCTTCCAATTCATGGTTATCAAGATGGCGTTAAATTTATAAATAACTGAAAATCAACAAAATATCGATATATTCACAGAATTATCGATGAGTTGTGCTCATAACGGCAGCCCTGGCTGTAGAAGAAATAAGTTTTGAATTGAATTTGAAAAGTACCAGGAATACAATAATAACAAAATAATAAATCGCTTCATCGATTATCAACACATTTTGTAGAGATTATAAGTAATTAACTACCAGACTTGCAACTTGTGTTTCGTTTAGAAATTGTTAAAAGATACCAACATTTGGAAGAAAGTATGCTATGAAAAACACAACACTTACGGTAACTTCTCAACTTTTAAACGAAATCTTTTGCCTCCAACATTATCATTTATATAGATTAATTTTAAAGATCCCGCTTTATGGAAACAAAAAAAGTTGTCTGGTATTTCTTCAAAAAGGATTAGTTTTAATAAAGAGAAAACAACAACACAATTTTAAAAGTTGCGCATTTTTTTTTTAGAACATTATTGATAGTGTGACCACACGAGTAAGGTGAATGTTAATATTTTCATTATGAAATTGGTATATTTGACATGTGTGTCAAAAAATAGTGTTATATTTTGAAAATCATCTTTCGGTCACGCTGATTCAGACCCCTAAGTTTTTCGAAGAACAAAAAGAACGGCAGGACGAGGCAGCAGTTTCAATTTCATTCCTAATTTATAGTAACAGTAGTAAGCAACCAGAAGAACACACGGCAAACAATGCCTTCGGCTGCTACCACATTCACCAACAACAACAACACCAGCAATAGCAAGGAGAAACGCGCCTCGGTCAGCTCAATTGGTGCGAGCAGCATTGTCGGCAGCGGCGTGGGTGGTGGCGGCAGCGGCGGCGGCTGCAACAATAGCAACGCAAGCAACGGACAGCATAGCAGCAGCAGCAACACCAATCTCGCTGAATGTGCCAAGACTGTTGTTGTTGCAGCGGCGGCAGCTGCAGCTGGTAGTGCAGATAGCCAAACCGATTTGACTAGCAGCAGCACCAACAACAACAATAATGTCAATGCCAAAACGCTGAAATTGACGGCTGCTGCGGCCGCTGAACCGTACAATCCGATGAAGCAAATTCTGGTCATCATTGAGCACAAGATTCGCAACTTGGAGAAGCGCAAGGTAAGCGTGAAACATGGACATTAAAGTGGGACATAGTATGGTCTGCCATAGCCCACCATTTTTTATTTTCATATTCGTGTTCGTCGCCCGCTTTGTTTCAGTTCGTTTTTTTTTTTTTTGCTCGTGTTGCTTGTTCCCTTTGTGCACGCAGATTTTTCGCGACGCCATGTTTGCTATCTGACAGCGTTGCCAGATTGTTAGTCGTGATTGTAAGAATAAAAAGTTTATTTTCACTTTATGCTCGACTTGTGCAAATGCATTTAAAAATTTCAAAAATTTAACATAAAAATATTTATTTGGGTAACGGTTTTATGCACAGAAAGTGTAATTTGTGCGTGCGTTTATATAAAGAAATTCTTTCGTGTTTGCTGCAGGCCGGCGAAAATTCTGGCAACGTTTTTACTGACGCATGTGGCCCGACATTTTTAAACTATCGTATTCCGATTGGGTTTCGATTCGCGCTTTGTTTGTTTTTATATTTTGTGGGCAAAGCAAAGAAAAACATGATGCGTCGCAAATGTTATCTTCTAAACAATGACTCATGCTTCCAATTTTATTTTATGTGTCACTTATTATTATTTAGACCAAACTAGAATCGTATCGGGCTATCCAAAGTGGCGGCAAGGAACTGAGCTCCGATCAGGCAGCTGCCGTTGCCAAATACGATTCTGTGCTGGCGACTACTGAATTTGCTCGTGACTTCTCCAAGCAAATTCAGCAGATGTGCAAGGAGGCCGAAAAGGAGCAGAAAAAACAGGCTCGCAAGGTAACACAGTACATTAAGAGTTTGTGAAATTGCAATTGATTAACATTAACAATTGAAACATGCAGGACAACCAGGCAAAGACTGTGGCCGAGACTGCTAAGATTCGTGATCTCTTGGTTATGCAAAAC
The DNA here is from genome assembly GCF_009650485.2 of Drosophila albomicans. NCBI lineage: Eukaryota > Metazoa > Arthropoda > Insecta > Diptera > Drosophilidae > Drosophila > Drosophila albomicans. Next base: position 34,749,800 of record NC_047629.2, on the reverse strand, counting down.
GTTCTCTCCTGCTTCATCGATGAGCAGGTGCGCAATGATTTCTTGACCGGCGAGAATGGCGCCTGCAAACTGGAAACTAATGAACTGGCGACGCTCGAAAAATTGTAAGTATTAGCAGGGCATATTTCTGTTAATTAAAATGCCGTTAAGTTTCGTTAACACTGCCTTAACATCTGAGATGCTGTTAAGCTCCGATAATGCCTATTACATTAGAAATATTTGTTTATTTATTATAAGGCATAGAAGCAATAGAATACTAACGGTATAGATTAAAGAAATTTGTATCAAAGGGAATAGCCAATAAAAAATTAGTGTATTCATATAATTAATTTCTGTTCTGTAATTTAGCTGTGTGGAGGTGCAAACTCGTCGACCGGAAACGGCTGAGGACATTAGCTTTCTGACGACCGCTCAAAAGGCTGCCGAACTCTTTGCCATGACCATTAATGCGCGCGCCAAGCCTTATGGTGAGCTGACGTTCGAGAAATTGCTGGCGCTCTTCCACAAGGTTCAGGATTGCGGCTATTTGGACAAGTACTATTGGATTCCCTCAACGGATCAGGGCAACAGCACGGACAGCGGCACGGCTAGTGGTGAGGGCGAGACACTGTTGAACGATGTGGCCAACAATGCTGACGTGGCGGAAACTTTGATGTCTGAGCCATCGGTGCATAATTCTTTGGAGGAAGGTCTGGATAAGCTGTCAATTGGCGATGCTGCTGGAAATGTGTTGCCCGAGCTTCATCAGCAGGAGCGTGCGCATCTGTTGCACGAACCGCCGCAGCATCAGCAGCAGCGTGTGGTTGTTCAGCCACCGGGCGTTTATAATGCTACGCCAGCGGCTGCTGCAGCGGGCAATGCGACGACACCTGTGCATGTTGTGTATACAGCAGCGGCACCGCCGCCACAGCAACAGCCAACGCATGTGGTGCCACCGACGCAGCATGCACATCCCCATCAGCTGCTGAGCAGCCCCGTGAATCTCCAGGCCTTACAGCAGCAGCCCCAGGCGGGCGTTGCCGCTGTGCCGCCGACGGTGCCACCGCAGCAACAACAACAGCAGCAACCGCCGCACTTTGGGCCGACGACAGTGCGTGCTGTGGAGCATAATTACTTCAAGCAGCCGCCGCTGCAGCAACCACCACAGCAGGCAGCAGCTGCAGCCGCTGCTGCAGCTCATCATCAGGCAGCAACGCCACAGCAGCAGCAGTTTATGCAGCAGCTGCGTCCGCTGTCCGAGGTACTTGGCACCGGCAGCTTCCACTTTCTGCAGGACAGCGAACTGGATGCTCCGGTGGAGGTGATTACTCCCCAGCAGCAGCAGCAACAACAGCATCAGCCGCAGCAACAGGCGCCGCCGCCGCAACAATTGCCAGTGGCTGGTTTAGTCTTCGAACAGCAACAACAGCAGCAGCAGCAACAACAACAGCAGAATCATGTCGATGAATTGCATACCATAACCACGCTGACCTTTACCAATCAGTCCTTCCCGTCCCTGCAGCAGCAACAACAACAGCAGCAGCAGCCTCCACAACAACAACAACAGCAGCAACAATTGTTCTCGCCAGTGCTGATTGCAGACCAGCAACGTCAACAGCAGCAGCGCATGCTGATCGTGGCACATTTGCCGCCACAGCAGCAGCAACAACAACAGCAGCAGCAACCACGACAACAACCGCCGCAGCAGCAGCAGCAAGCAACGCCAGCTCCTCAAGGAATTGGTATGCAACCAGGCGATGTGACTGCAGTGTTTCCCTATGACAGCGCCGTTGTTAGCTACGAGCAGCAGCTACAGCAGCAACTGGCTCTTAACAAGCCGCAACAGCAGCAGCAGCAACAACAGCAGCAGCAACATCAGCAGGCAAAGCACAAGGGACAGCATCCACAGTTTGGAGGCTACAGTGAAATCATTGAAAGCGATGTGTTCCAAGCTGATGACAACACGAATGCAGCCGCCACTGCTGCGCTGACCAATGTGCTCAAGACTCAATCATCGGCACTGGTGGAGCAATCGCCAGCTGTAGCCACTGCTGGTGGAGCAGCAGCAACGCCACCTTCCGCTGCAACCAACAGCAGCAGCAACAACAACAATAGCAGCAACAGCAGCAAGTGGAGCAGCGAGATGAATGCGATGAGCAGCACTGCATCGAATGGCAGCAACAGCAGCACTAACAACAAGCAGGAATGGTCAACACCACGCGACAACAGCAGCGGACGTGGAGCTGGTAACTACGACAACAACGATACTGCCAACAATCACTGGAACAACTCCAACTCGCAGCAGGATAATGGCAACCAGGTGCGTCGCAATTCTGGCAACTATCAGCAGCGTCGCAATGGCGGCGGTGACGAACGTGGTCGCAATGGCGGCGGCAATTATCGCTCGAGACAGTACGGCAATTCGTCGTCTTCGCAACAGCAGCAGAATGGACGTAACAGTGGCGTTTACTTCCGCAACAATGAGTCCAACAGTGGAGGCGGCGGAGGCAACGGCAACAATTACTATCAGAATGGCGGCGGCGGTGGAGGAGGAGGTGTTGGTGGTTACAACAAGGAGTCGCGCTATGATTCATCTGGTGGCGGCGGTAATTCGTATCGTGGCCAGCGCGGTGGCAATCAACGCAACGGCAACGGACCCTTTGGACGTCCAATGGGTGATCGTGGCCGCAACACGGCAGGCGGCTCTGGGCCGGGCAATGGCGGTGGCGGTGGCGGCAGCGGTGGCTACGTGAATCAGCGTCAATCACAGCAACGCATGCCGCTGAGCCTGGAGAATAAAAACTGAACAGTGAGCGTGAGAAGAAGCAGGAGAAGCGTCGATGTCGACGGCGGCGCAGCTGTTTGGCCGTAGCCCATGTATTAAACGAAAAGCTCCTCTCACACACACACACGCACACTCTCTCTCACTCACACATCATCTACATATTTACTATATTAGCACCACTCTCACACATCCACATCCTTCACGTTCACACATACTTTACACGCAGCGTTGCCACGTTAGCAGTCGATTTACCGTTAGTCGGCAACGCGCAAAAAAAAACTCCAAAAAAGAATACAAACGGAAACAGTTTGCGCATTTTTTTCAAATACAATTAAATGTTTCTATATAATGATTTATTTAATTAATTAATTAATAATAAAAACAAAAAAAAAACATAGTAATTAGATGAACACTTAACAAAACACCACACGACAAACAACAAACATACAGGAAAGTTCAAAAACACATACACAAAACAAAAGCAACAACCAACAAGAATATAATGTAAATTGGGTTTCTAAAACCCAAGAGCAAAATACAAAAACAAATTAAATATATTTAAATTGATTGCAAAAGAAGCGTGCGGACAAACAGCTGCGACTTGAAAAGGAAGGAAGCGAAGCGAAACGAAGGAACGGATACAAAACTAAAGAGGAAACGAGAAGGAGCTGAGAAAAGTGCGTACAACTTTTCACGTTAAAATAAATACATGGAAACAGAAAATAAAAGTATTTATACGTCTTAGCAATTAAATTACATTTTTGAAACATACAAATTATATTTAATTAACTAATATAATACATTGCGAATGGATGATGAAAATATGAAAAACAAAACAAACGAACGGAATGCAACTTATGTAATTTACTATAAACAAATATATTTATAGTTTGTGCTCTTACTACAATTTATTTTCTTTTTTATTGCATTTGGTTATAAATCTTTGTTTTTTCTGCCAGCACAGAGCAAAAAAATTTGAAATGCGCGCATATATTTAATAGATATCTACAATGAATTATATGTAGAGAACTGTATTAACAATTATTGCATTACAACATTATGCCCCACTTATGTGCATTATAAACAAAGAAACAAACATGAATTATGTATTTGCAAAATAGTACATTAAACAACAATTATATAAGTAGCAAATGTTTTTTCATTTTGCAGGCCATTTGCCTGAATTGAAACTTAATTTGAATTGGATTCGTTAAGATCGAAATTGGTTGAATTTGTAGATGGAGCTGCTTTCGTCAGGTGGGCAATTGAGATGGGTTTATAATTGGATTTGATTTCGTTAAGTAGAAAAACAAGTTTGCTTGCAATTGGAATTTCTTTCGTTAAGTGATTTTTCGTTTACAGTAAAACTTGCCTAATGCCTAAATAAATACAATTCATAGTTTCTAAGATTGCTTGCTCTTAATTTCAGTTTTTGTTGGAGAGTCGCATAGAAACCAAAGACCTGCCAATATAAATGATATACCAATGCCGGATAATGTCGACAGCGGCTCTTGATAAACGAGTACACCTAAAATGAACTAAAGTTGTCTAATTAGAAGAATTGCACTTAAGTACTGCAAGCAAATACAAACCGATAAGACATAATTGGAGGCGGCTGTCAAGACGGTTGCCGTGAGTGTTTGCTGTGACATTTGCAGCGCCTTCAGAAAGTAGCGCATGTTGCAAACATTGCAGAGTAGCATAAGGATCAGAGGCAGCAATTGGATCAGTGCAACTTCTAAAAGAAAAACAAAAGAAATCCATAAAAGTTTGTTGGCAACAGCATTCTGTTTTTACATACCCACATACGAATTGCCGGTTGTTGATTTCACCAAGCGTAGGGCGCTAAGATAGCTGGGCAACTTGCCAAAGAAGCTGCCGCCAGCAGCGCAAGCGCCAGCTAAAAAACTATAACGATATTTTAACAGAGCCTCCATTTCAAAACAGCTGTCGTACTCGGTGTGACCGCTCGTCGCATAAGAGAATTTTCTGCTGTAGACGGCTGTCGGCTGGTTTATAATACAAATTGCGGCTTGCGCATTTTTAGTACATTTTGAGAATACAAGTTGCGGTCACGCTGACGAGGCAAGCACATTTTCGCGAAGTACAACAACTGAATTTCTTCCAAATAAGCCAGTAGAAATGTACGAGTTGAAAACTTTGTTGCCCCAATTCGATATCAAACTGCCCACCTGTATGTACGACTTAAAGAATGTCAGCCTCGCCGCCGGCGGTGCAACAGCAGGAGACACCGCAGTAAGTGCAGTGCAATAACGTTTCCATCAGCTGCCGTGGCCAATTTTAGAGATGAGCGCGAACGTTACTGTGACTCAAAAGAGTCACAGTGCTAAAGTGACAGTGATATTTGTTATACTATTTAATGGTTGCACAAGCCTCCAGTAAAGATACTTTTCACTCATAACGCAAACATTTCATTTTCATGCAATTCAAAGCACATTCAATACAATAATGGCGTTACGGAGAGTGCGAGCAACCCAAAAAAGTCAGTAACTTGTGCACTTGATTTGGACATTTTAGGCCGACAAATACAACAATTGCTAAAGGTTAAAAGAAACAACATCTCTATATACTAAAAACACACAACAAATTATCAATCTATTTATAAACATTACTCTGACTAACGCATAATACGCACGGTGCTTGTGTTTTTTGTCTTTTGTGCATACTGTGATCACATTAGAAATGGGCGCATGATGAAATGTTTAACGCTAAGCTTCCAATATACCGGCTTGTGAAGTCAACGATGACGTCAATGTCATTGTCACGCGCCCATCTCTAGTTTACATACGATTGTCATCACTAAACGTTAGCACTGCTTGCACCTGTCTGATGTATAACGTCCTTTGTCTACTTGCAGCAGGAGGATACAGCCGCTGTGGTGAAACGCCAGGACAAGGTGCTGCAGCAGCTGGAAGAGCTAAAGGCGCAATTGGGCAAAATACGCGCCAGCTTAGGAGTGCGAGTATGTGGAAAGACCATCCAGCATACGACAGCCTACCAAAATGGAGGCCTTAAAGAGGTGGGTATTCGAAGAAAGTGTGGTGGAATTTAAGAGATATAAAAAAGACAATGCCTTCACCAACAGGTGCCACTGCAAGATGTTGTCGTCAATGGTCATCCCAACTTTATACCCTATGCGCTGTTGGCTTTGAAGAATGCTTGGCGTGATTTGTACACCATCGATGTGAAGACGTTCACACACTCGACAATGGCAGATATTGGGCCAGCTGCCCGTGAATTCGAGGCCAATCTGCCAAGGTGCCGGTTAACACGGCATTGCCCAAGATTAACGTAACGCTGATCTGGAAGAACTGTAAGCAGAACTATTTAGTTATTTATCAGTCATTAACTTAACTCTTTGTATTTACTGCAGGTGAACACACGGAAATGATCAGTTCACCTACTATGTATGTGCCCATCTACGGCGAAGTGAATATCATCAGGTATTTGGGTCGTGTTGGACCCACCGAGTATCGTTATGAGAACTCACCTCTCTGCAATGAGATCGACGCCGTGCTCGACATTTGCTATCAACTGCTGCGTTGCACCACACACAAAAGCCAAGTGGCAATGGTGCGATTGCTAGACAAGCGACTGCAGCAACAGCAGTACTTTGGTGGTCAACAAATGTCTGTGGCCGACATCGGCGTCTACAGTTCCCTCATTCGCATGCCTGCCATCACTGACAAGGATCTGACACCGGCGCTACTGGCATGGCGTAAGCGGGCCAAGCTCGTTACCCAGATCTAAGGACTTTACTCTACTCAATGCGAATGAAAATAAAGTGTTAGCAAAAAATTAAATATAGTTTACCACGCTTTTTTGTTGGCATCACAATTACTTAAGCAAAAAGCTTCTAGAGGGTGGAGAAACAAATAAAGTAAAATTTATTAATTTATTATTGAATAAATTATTCTATTAAATTAATACATTTTTTATTAAATTTGAACTTTTATTAAAACTTTGTGGTCGTGTATCCACAAGTAACATTTCTAAAAAACGATTTCCTATAAAACTTTAATTACGCCCATTTAAAATGTTGAAAAAATATGTAAATTTTTTTTCACTGGCTTCTCTATGTCAAGCAGTGGTCTTTACAATTTTTGTTACTTTAACATCTGTTAACCGCGCTGTTAATTTGAACTTTACGCAAGTAGTTCAAGCTCAGTTTGAAGCAACACATCGCAATCAGTAACTATAACTGAACATTTTGAAATATTAATATATATTAGCATAGTTTTAAATGTTAAGTTGGGATATTAATTGCCAAACGAACCAACGACAAAAACTTAGCACAAAATACAGTAGACATTTTGAAGCACTCCATTAAATTGGTCTCAATACACTGCAGTAATTTTGCAAGCAGTGCAAACGAAAGCAGTTTATCAAGCAGTTGGTTCACAGCTAAAGTAGTTACAAATAAAAATAAAACAAATACAATTAATTAATTAAACAATGACTTTCAATCGAACAATTAGCACATGCAAACTAAAAAACTCGTATTTTTTGTTGTCATTTTATTTGGCTTATTTATCTTTGCAATTTAATTTATACAATGCGAACTTTTCGTTTCTCTATATTGCAGATTTAGTTCTTTTTATTCATATTTCGGTTTTGTTGCACTTACAAATTGCTTAATTTCTACATTTTAGACATTGACAATCCACTGATTTAATCCGCAAATTTTTATATGTAGTTTTACGCTTCACTTTAGCTTTTTTTAGGATAAATCTCTCCCCATTTGGAGGTTAATTTTGTATATTTATTTTTTAAAAAATCCTCCCCGCATAACCCACTCTTCCGGCATATATATATGCTTTAATCTGTAGTTTAGTATATATATATATTTTTTAAATAATAATTTACAGCTAATACATTGTATATATATTCATATTCAGTTGTTTTTGTTGCTTTTCTTTGTTGTTGTTGAAAGGATTCGCAAGCTACCGAAACTCGATTCAATGGATTGGTTCAAAATACAAAATAGGCCTGACCAGAAAACTGAAGCTAACTGGCTGGCTGAGGGTTATTAGCTGTTTTGTTGCTGGAGCTGAGTTTGATTGGCTGACTGGTTTTTACTTTTAGTTGTTGTTGTATATAGATGCAATAACTTGTGTATCGGGATAAATGACATAAGCATAGCGATTTGGGGTTGATGTTGTATTAAACGCCTCCTAGCTCGATTCACGCACACACAGACAGATTGTTCACACCAGACTTCGATTTAAATGCTACACGGAGGCCTAGGGCAAGGAGCTATTGAGGAGAAATTGCAGATGCTTCTGGTTGTGGTTGCAGCATTATGAGGTTTCGCCCTTGCCGCTATCATCGGCAGATTCGGTGTCATCCGCTGAAGCGCCACCAGCTGCAGTTGTTTTCGTTGCAACCAGACCGTTGTTGTTCTTGCATTTAGTTTTGCTAATCGCAGCACTATCGCCATTACCCTTTTCCTGCCGGTTCTCTTCATTTACGTCGTCGTCATCATCGTTGTCATCCTCATCCTCTTCATCATCCTCATCGTCGTCCTCGTCATCCTCATCCTCGGAATCTGTGGGCAAATCTTCAGTTTCCAAATCGAAATCATCATCATAGAAATTCGCATCCAGGCCCGACTCTGTACTGGGCTTAACCGTTGGCTTCAAACAGTAATCCTCCAGTGTCATGGGCACCACAATGCCCTCACGCTTCGCTTCCGCATTGGCAGCCAGCGCCTGTTTGCGTATGATATTCGGATACTCGTTGTCCTTACCCTGCAGTGTAATATTAGAACATGAATGGTATCATAATGAAAAGCCAACTGCTTACCTGCGAGTCCCGCCATCTTCGATACATCACCGAAGCATCTACATTCGCCGGCGAATAGGTGTTGGGTTCATTGAGCAGCGATATGACCGAGAGGAGAATGGTACGCACATTCTGTGTGGGATTCCAACGTTCGCAGGGCAGTTCTCCACTCTGCGGATCATCGACCGGAGGATGTAGTATCGATATGCATAGATCCCCGTTCTCGTAGACGTTCGGATGCCAGACCTTGGTGAGGAAGCGTATGGATGGCGGCGAATATGGATAATCATTTGGGAATTTCATATGTGCCTTAAAATAGCCGCCCTGATACAAGGTATCCGGTGGCCCAAATATGGCTACTTCCCATTCAAATAGATTATCATCGTTCATTAGTTTCACACGAAATCCCTCCACCGGCTCCTCTTGCAGGGATTTGTATTCCATGGCCAGGGCACGAACTGCTGAGCTGCTTGGCTGTTGCGTTGATGTTGCTGTTGTCAGTGTGGATGTTGTTGTTGTTGCCCCGGCAGCGGCCAAGAGCGTTGACGACGCATTTTGCGATGTGGATGCAGCGGTGGTCATTTGGTTCACCTACAAGCAATAACAAAAAAAAAAAAACTAAATAAATCAAAACGAGCGAATGTTTGTGTGTGTGTTGCTTCGAATATGTATCAGACGTCCAGGGTCAATATCTTATACGCTGACGCAGCCGAGGGAAGCAGAGGCAGCGGCTGAGGCAGAGGCAGCAATAACAACAACAGCAGCAAAGTCGTCGTCGACGTCGTTGACGGATTCAAGGTGAGCAGCGGCACTCACACATACAAACACGTACACACGCACACTTACAAGTTCATGCATGCATGCATTCAAATTGTTGTTGCAAATGGAACTTGAAAATTTTTTGTTTTTTGGATAAGCGATTGTCGCGCTTTTGTCATCTACTATATTTTAAAACGTATGTATCTATTTGGCCAGAGCGAGAGCGAGAGAGTTTAGAAAACGATGCGTTTTCCGTTGCCCTCCTTGTTCTTACTGTTGTTTTGTTGCTGGTATTAGAGTTACTCTTGTTCTTGCTGTTGTTGTTATTATGGTCGGCGTTGTGAAGCAGACAACAAAAATATTTTTGAGACAAAACACAAATAAAAATTGACGCATCAATGTGCGTGTATGTGTGTGTCACAGATTTTGTAATTGAACGCAAACAGCCTATTGTGTTACAAATACGTACTTCTTTTTCACTGATAAACGTGCAATGAATAACTTGCTTAATTAACTGACTTGCTTTGTATTTGTATTCACTTCTTCGTTTGCAACAATTTCACATTACACATATTCGCCATAATTAGAGATTCGATACTAAGCCGTTGCAGTGTGACCACATTTGAAAAATTTTAAATATACGGTTTTTCGTCAAAAATATACTGTTCTCACAAAACAAGCTTTAACTTCATTTTGAAAATGTAAAACTGGCATTACCGTTAAAGAATTAATTGCTTTTGATTTATTTTTCTTTTTTTAACTTTGTTGTTTAACTTATTGTTTGAATATGGTATTTTTTCCCACAGCTGATAGTGAATAAGATTGTCAACCGCAATTTCAAAAGTAACATAACATTATATGCCAAAGTTTGGCCACACAATTATTTTAAACTAACTTTGGTAATCGTTTGAGGTAATCGATAAGGCAGTGTGCTTGGAGACATTGAAAATGTTATTGCTCTGTCAAGCTCTATTGGCTCTGTTATACAAATACTGGAAAAGTGATTTGTAAACTAACCAACAGCTGTTAAATTCGAACTTTGAAATTATATTCTAATTTTGTTTACTGAAAAATGCAGATGGTTTAGAGCTTTGATTTATCAATGTTTTATATTAAAGTAATGATTGCCAACAAATTAGCTAAATACAAAATTGAACCTAAAACCGATTAACGATTGTGGCCGTTTATTTTCCATGAAAAAATGAATGCTCACTGTTAATAACAGCACTGTAAACTGCTCGCGTTTTTGTTGTATGCGTGTGCAGTGTTAAGCAACAGTGAACAAAAAGTGCTGCGAGTTGCAAGTCGTGCGTGCGTGCGGAGATGTGAAAATTATTTTAAGAGCCACGAAAACTAACCAATTAATTTAATAGATAGAAGAAAAAGAGGGGCAACAACAATTCCGTGCCGCGTTCTTACACATTTCAATCATTAACAAAGTTGTCGCCGTGCATGTGGGTGAATATCATTTTCCTTCGTTCAATATGCTGCAACGCGACGCGCAAATCAACGCTTAAACTGTGCGAAGAGAGAGCGAAAAAGCAAAAGCAACCAACAAAAAAGTGCATACAGGAGTGGCTGCTGCGCGAGCATAAAAAAAATTGAATTTGCCAAATCAAAGCAAGCATACACATATACATACATACGTACATAAATATACAAACACATAAAAGATCATTCGAAAAATCGGTAACGAACGAAATAATAATTAAACCTAAATGTACGAAGAAAATTCAAACAACGCCCAAAACAACAACAAAAAAAACGAAGAAAAATTAACAGAAACAGCAGCAGCAGCAACAACAACGATATCTACAAAATAGCAACAACAACTACGCTGTTACACATTCCAGTGGAAAGTAAAGGGGAAACAGGAACATGTTTTTGACCAGCATAAAACAGCAGCATCAAATTGTGAGCGAGCACATTTTTCTGTGAAAAACGAACGCCCGAAAGAAAAGCGCTGCCCACACACATACATAAACATATACATACACACACGCAATACGCAGGCAAATAAACGCACGCATACAAGCACGCAAAGCGTTCACACATATACACAAACTCGCACACACACACATACACAATGTCCAGCTGGGCTGAACGCGTGCATCGACGCGCTGCCGATTTGGGCAATGTTGTCACCTCCTGCGGCCATCCAGCGACAGCACCTGGATATCCATATCGCCTGGAAAAGGTCAAGTTTGGTGTGCCGCTGGAGGAGGTGTGCAAGCACAACAACAACATTCCGGGACCGCTGCTCGTGCTCATACTCAAACTGAATAAGGAATCGCCCAATCGTCGCGATGTTTTTCGTGCTCCTGGCCATCAGGCATCGATGAAGAAGCTCATCCATTTCCTGCAGGCGGGACGGCTGGTGAACGTCGATAAGTATTCGGTATTCACCATTGCGAGTGTGCTGAAAAAGTTTCTGCGCAAGATACCCAATGGAATCTTTGGACGCAACGGCGAAATGGAATTATTTGCCATCAATGAGCTGCAAAACGAAGCCGAGCAAACGGATCGTTTACACAGGTGAGTTGTAGTTCTTCCTATCGATAGTTTGTAGCAAAACTAATTTTTAGTTGTAGTTGGGTATTGCATCGATACTTAAACTTACAAGTCGTGTCAGCACGGGCTCATCTCTAGTTTCCTCAACGTACTCATCTTGTGTGCAAGTGCTAGAGTGTGTGTGTGGGGTGTGTGTGTGTATTGTAACTAGCTTGCGGTAAACTTGCTGAACCGGATCTAGATTTGGTTGCAGCTCAAGAATCTTCGCTACACACAGAAGTTGCGCTGGTGGTGGGTGGGGGGAACTTTTAGTTGAAATTAAGTGAAAAGCGTTGACTATACTGCTGTTGTTATTATTATTGTTGTTGCGTTTCACGCGCGTTTAAACTTGGCACTTGTTGACACATTTGCCAGCAGATTTTCACCAATTTTCACTTGAGCTCGCAGCGCAGGCGACAAAATTGCCTATTGCCTTTCGGAAGCGCCAACAGCTCCCCCTTACGCCTCTTACACCTCCACTACCTTCCCATCCCCCACCTGAGTGCTTGTAAGTACTTAGTTTGCAGCTGTAAATTGAATGTTTTGCTTGCTCGTTTTGCTTTGCTTCTGCTTTACTTTGCTTTGCTGTTGCTTTTGCTTTGTTGCTGCAATCGATTTCTAACCAAACTGAATTAGAGCATAAAGCGTGGGCAAATAGACAGAGAGACGGGCAGACAGACAGACACTGACAGACCCACGCATGCTCAATTAAAATAAAACGAAAATGTTGCAGTTTAATAGGTTTTATAATTTACTATTGTTATTGTTATTGTTTTTTTTTTTGCAATTTACTATTGCAATCGTGGGTGAGAGGGAGCCAAAAAGTTGGCTATGCGTGAAGTGAGCGGCGCTTGCAATTAACGATTAACATCGCAATCGATATAATCTTGCGTTGTTTGTTATCGGCACACTGGAAGTGTGAGTGTGTGTGCGAGAGGAAGAGGAAAAGGAAAAGGGAGAGAGGCAGCGTTGCCAACTTCGTGCTGATTGACAGCTGTTTGATTGCAGCCGCTTTATATTGTGTCTATTTTCGGGGCGTTAACTATAACTAACTAAATACAAATTTCTACTTAATTTTTTCTCGCTCTCTGCCACTTTGATGGATGAGAATGAATGTTGCTGAACTGCGTCAGCAGTGGCAACGTTGCTATTGCTGTTGCTGCTGCTGTTACATTAATGCTAATGTGCGTGTAAACAAATAACGTCAGCAATAAAACATAAATTTAATTTTCGGGGGGCAGCATGCGTAAAAATCGACCGCCAAATTATTTTTCCATATCAAGAGAGACGCAGATAGCAAACGTAAATTTCATTTTGGTTACTGTAAACTTTGCTTGCGCCCGTGGCTAGCATACAATTATATACACATTTATTGTTGTAATTGTTTATGTGCTGCCGTTGCTGTTGCCATTGCTGTTGCTTACCTTTCTTTCATTTGTTTATTTACATTTTAGGGCAGGCACAGGCCGCCAAACTAACAGCAGCAACAACAACAACACGTTAGGCAATCGCAATCAGATTCGTTGCCGAATCAAACAAATGCGCGAAAATAGCGACTCTGCTGCTGAAACATTTATAAATAGATATCGAGAGACGCGCGTTTGAAACTTTGTATCAATTAACGTAAACGTAAGAGCGACCCAGCAGTTCCTCCCCCCCTCCTCTACCACTACCTCCACCACCGCCTCCCTCCAATTGCCACTCAATTCAATCAGTTGGCACATCGTTTAAAATTTGTTTTGTTGTTGGCTGTTGTTGTTATTATTGGGCACAGACAAGCGACGTCATTGTTGCACGTTTTTGCAATAGACCAAAATATTATATACTATACTGAGTGTGTGTGTGTGTTGCTCTTCTGCAGATTTGTTTGTAAATTACACGCTACAACAACACTAGTAAATCTAAGCAAGACGCTGCTGCGACGCTGACGTCGGCTGAGAAAGTTTTCGATTGCAGGTGTGTCTGTATGTGTGTGTATGTATATGAGCTTGCTCTCTCTCTCACACTGCTACTACAGTCATTGCTCTCTTGTGCTCTCGCAATACATTTTGCCGTTCCTGTGGCTCCAACTTGTTGCCTGGCCAAAGCTTTTTGGGCTGCCACTTCTAAGCTTTTTTCGTTTTCGAACGCCTGTTGCTTTACGCATTTTGTTGCTTAAGTGTGCGTGGCGTATGTGTGTGTATATTCGTGCGATTTGTTGCGCTGGGCAGAGCTTAAGAATTTTTATGAAAGCAACTGCAATAAACAGAGGCAACAAAGCTTTCTTAGTGAACTGAACTACATAAGTAGCAGCTTCGACATGAATTTTGTATATAAACTTTGAACTGGTTCATTGTCAAAACTATGAAACTAAAGTGTTTTAGGATGCGACTGCTGCTGCTACTGCAACGGAGATTAAACAATTGCCATTTAAGGTAGCAAATAAATTGTGATGCCAATTTAATTTGGAGACAATAGTCGGGGGTATGCAGTTATTGTCGCGCCACAGCTGCCCGACTGCCTGTCAAATCATGTGTACATAACCCGAGCTAATCGACTATTTACACAATTGCCAGCCTGGCTGCCTGACTGACTGACTGCCTGACTGCTTGCCTGACTGCCTGGCTGCGTGTATTGACTGCCAGAATGTGTCACTCAGTACAGGGACAATAGTTGGGCAGAACGCAAGCTGCGGCTGTGCGAATATCGGATAAGTGCAAAAATTGCCCGCTTTTGTTGTTGGTCTAGACGTCGGTGTCGTCAAAAGGGGCAGGGACAGAGCGAGCGAAAGAGATGCAGACGGAGACAGAGAGAGGAAAACAGTTTATAACAAAAGCCGCATTGTCCAATGCATTAACAAGAGAAGACGACGACGACGACGTCGACGTCTTGGTCTTGGACGTCTGGTTGGGTCTATTGCAATATCGACTGATGTTCACTTCCTGATTATTACATTATGTAGTCAGTCACGGGTTGTAGAATATTCTCGTGTTTTCTTTTCTCCTTTCTGCATTTCTCTGTCGCCCTGCAAAAAGGGCTTCGCAAATCGCAACAAGAAATTACAATAATCAGAAGCAATATGGAGAAAGAAAGAAAAAGAATAAAAGTTTTGCCTACCTCAGAGAGTTTCCATTGGCCGTGCTGCATAAATAAACCTAAAATGCCGCCACAGTCAGTCAGTCAGTCAGTCAGTTAGTTAGTCAGTCATTCAATATAAACAACATACAATGCCCCAATGCCCAAACAAAACCAATAAAAGTAAAATAAGCGAGTGTATAATATAAATATACATACACACACACAAACACAAACTACATATACATTTAACGCATATAAACACTGTCTGTTCCATAGTACAAAATGTGCGTCAGTTGAGTTCAGTTGCTGGGCCCTGTTTCGGTTTCTGTTTCTCTTTCTGCTTCTGTTTGTTTCTTTTACTCGTTAGTCTTATTTCTTATTCATATTTCTGTACTTCTGTAATTCTGCATCTGCATCTGAATCTGTCTCCATTTCCCCATTTCTGTCTCTTTCTTCGACTGTCTGGAAGAAGTTCTTCAGCGATTGCCCTCAACGCTGAACTTCTCGCCCAGTCACAGTCATAACTTAAGCCACATGCCAGATAAAACACCAGCCTTAAAAGACTGTCAAGTCAAGTCTGTAGAAAACTGAGCTCTGAATATGCCTACAGAGTGACAAAAGGCAATCAATATTGTTGACACTTTGCTTTTATTTTATTATCAAATGTTTTCAAACTTCTTAATTAGATCAATTTATACATAATAAATTAAATTAAAAAGGGATACATAAAGAAAGGGAATTTTAAGGATATTAATCAATTAAATTCCATAAATTCCAAAAAACATAATTTCTGTTTAACTTTAAAATCATTTCCTCATAAATTTTCAAAGCTAGGGTATCTTTTAAATGAACACTCGACTTTTGTCTATTTGCTGGCTTCTTATGGTCGGGTCAAGCGAGTATCATTATGTTTGCACTTGATGATATGTATTTATCCATTTGTGTGCATATATCAACTCGTACTCATAGTCTCTCGTGTATATAAAAAAAAATTATATATATGTTGAAACTGCTTTTTATTATCGTGCATTGCGTTTGCTGTGTTTCATTTGGCTCATTATTATGACGTATTGTCTTTATTTTTTTAATTTTTTTGTTATTGTACCCCAACAACAACAAATCCACAAACACTGCGGCGACAACGACAACGACAATCGCATCTGTTTGACTCGCTCATTTTTGCTAAATTAACACAAAGGCCTCTGGGGCGTGGAGAGGCCGCAGATGATGATTATTGATGCAGCTGTGGCCGCAGAGTCGAAGTTGAAGTTGAAGCAGAGGCTGAAGCTGAGTCTCAACGCTAAAGATATATTTACCTCGCATGATAAATGCCTAGCATAAACACTGACCACACTGCTTAGTGGGCAAAAAACTGTGTCGACGATAAGCGCATCTATTTAAAACAACAAAAAGAAGAAAATAAAAACACAAAATACATAAGAATAAGCATAAGGCAGCGAGTTTTATATCGTAGTGTAACCCATTGACGTCAGCAACTACTGTGCCAATGATTTACACTTCTTTGTTTAGTAGGATTCTTGTATATAGAAGTGGTTATTTATTTACTTCGTCAGTTTCTAAACGCTGACTCAAATTGTGGTTAATACTTGAATGAATTGTGGTTACAAATTGCAATGAAATGGAGCAAATTGAAATTGAAATTTGTTGAAATCGAAAGTATCAGTCTTGTAATAATAGCGATTTATTTTTCAATCAGCAAGCAGGCAAACTTAATGTAAATTAAGTTTAATTATCTTTTATCATTTTTGCTTAAAATTTGACCTATACTTTTCCAAATATTTGCATTCAGTAATCGTTCACTTTTTTGACCACATTATTAGCATTTTTATTCAGTAAGGTTCGCATCGTAAGATATATGTACAAAATAATTTGAATATCTCGGAGCTTAGCGATCTCTGGGTCGTCGGCGTTATCAGGTTGAGGAAGAGAGTCGCATCTGAAATCCGAAATCTTTCAAGTGGGACAAGAGATGTGGGAATATATTGAAACTGGTTTCTCTGTAGGGCACTCAAATACGTAACACAATGCATATATAATACAGAGCTTTATACATATGCCTCTTATACTACTTACATACATATGTATGTATATTGTATATGTGTATTCATGTGAGCGATAAAAAGAAAAGGCAAATCAAATGCGCGGCACTTGAAAAAGGCAGACGACTGAGTCTCGACTCTTGACAATGAGTGTGAGTGAGATCAGGAGAGAGACAGAGAAGCAGACATATTTCTTTTTTATGAATGAAAAAAATACAATGATAATAACAATAAATGAATCATCTTTAAAGTGACGCAGCGTCGCGACGGCCTTAACAGTAGCAACAATCACAGCAACAACAACAACATCATCAAATACTACACACACCTTAACTATGGCGAAAAAAACTCTATTTAGCATCCAATTCACAGAAAACAAGAGGCCTCTAAAATACATATTCGATGTGTCGCTATATAGCCGGTTTCTGATGTATTATGCAAATACAATCTAAACGCTTGGAATGGCAACACGGCGCATGCGTAACGCGCCTCGCTAGACGATTATATAACCCATCGAGTTAGCCACAGTCCCTACCCCTCATTAATATTACACATCAAAAGAAAAGCAAACAAACAAACCAAAAAAAATTAAATAAATTAAATTAGGATACCGCACAAAGATATACTCTATATAGAGAATAATTTTATAATACATAATGCTTAGACAACTTTAATTCAGTGTTAAGTCAGAACTGGTAATTGCCTTTTGTAATTGAACAACTGTTTTCAACACCTCTCGAAACACTTTTAACACTTCTAATAGCCGCTGAATGGGGCAATATTGTTGCTATTATTTAATTCCAAGCAGTGAAAACAGCTTTGAAAGTGCATAAAAGCTTTGAATGACATTAAATTATATGTGCGATAATCACATAATATTCTAGCGAGGCGCGTGCAACTATTAAAAGCCATTAGACGGCGTTGTTTCGTAAGAAATATACGATTTTTAGAAGTAGACTTAACGTATGAAAGCTTTTAGTATGTATATAAAAGCTCATTAAAGCTGAATCTTTGTTTAAAGAAGCTTCTTTGCTGATAAATATACGATTTTTAGAAGTAGTCTTAAGCCTTATAAATGCTCTTAGTGTATAAAAGCTCATTAAAGCTGTGTCTTTGCATAAGGAAGCTTCTTTGCGGATGTGCGTGTATATTCTGTGACAAAGTGATTGTACCCCGAATTAATCAAATTAAAAGCGCATTAATCATCCATTATAGTTACAGAGAAAAACCAAAAAAAAAAAAAAAAAAATGCACAAACCACAAGGGTCGTGCTGCTGTTGCTGCTGCTGGTTATCGTTGCGATAATATCAGGCGAGAGCGTACAACACAACAATCAACACAACACAACACTTGTTTCGTTTGTGTCGATTGTGTATTTATTGTTATTGTTGTTGTAATTCTATTTAACGGCATTCCTGGTAATTAATGCAATTAGTAAACGATTTGTACGCATTCC